>NC_092478.1:1807500-4400000 GCF_047495875.1 Pithys albifrons albifrons | reverse complement strand
GCAGGTAAAAAAGATCAAACTCCTTTTCTATAGAACCTCAGCTTGATTCTCTCAAAAATGTTTGCTGCTGAGGCCCTGCCTGCCTCTTGCACCACTCAGGAACCATTAGGAAGCTCCTCTCTCCTCCAGACCACAGGAGGTTTCTCATTACGTTGTTAACCTCCCTCAGATCATCTCCTCCCTGCCCAATCCCAGTCCCATTTACATGCAGACATAATGTCACTCGGCCCACTTTATGCCACTTAAATCTCTCTTGTTGCTATGGGGAGCACTGATAAGGAACCAATTAGCAAATAAAATATTTGAGGATGGATGTGAAAGCCACTGCTCTGTGGATTTGTGTGACATTTCACTTGGCATTTGGCCTTACCTGGCTGAGCTTCTTCCACTGCGATTTCAGCTCCATTGTGCAGTCAAAACATGCCCTTCCCGTGGGGTTTAGAGGCTTAGGAGTGCAACTGTATCTGACCCCGGGGAATTTTTTACAGTTCTCAGGAGAAGAGGGATTGCTTGGAAAGCGTTTTGCCGGCATGGAAGTGCCAAGAGCACCATCCAGTGCCTGAGCAGGGTAAACACACAGGAACTTGGTGGCGTTGGGACAAAGGCAGAGCTGCACATCCCATAGCACAGATACAGGTGCTGGGTGCACGAGGGTTTAATAAAAAGAGGCTACAGGCAGTTACAGAAGGAACCTGGAAGGGAAGGACAGGAGACAACCTGGAAGATCACATCTTTGCAAACTCGAGCTGTGTTCTGAGTTGAGTTACTGATGATTTAGGGAGCAAAAGACACAAGGAAGGAGGAAGTGGAGGTGCCAATAGATGGGGCTGGTTAAGAAAAGTAGGTAATTAAATCCATGATGGAAAGGAGCTACTGCAGAGAAAGAAAACTGGGCCAGAGACGTATCCTGCAATCCTTCCCCTTTGCAGTATTGAAGCAGCAAAGAGGCACTAGGAAGGTGCACTGGCAGCTGAGAAAATAAGAGAGAAGTGACCTCAACTGCCACTGCCCAGTCCCACCAGCCTTGCATCACTTGACAAATGTAGGTAGTCCTGGATTTCAAGAATAAAAATTCTTTGGAACAGGATTTTGCACAGATGTGGGCAATAAGTAGTAATTCTTACTACATATGGTTACAGGCTGTTGGTGGGCTAGAGTGAAGGAACTGATTGGAGGACAAGGAGTCCTTGGGGCTAAAAGTGGGCACAGGCAAAAATTATTGTTATCTGTAATGAAGTGATACCCAAATAGATGTCCAAGCAAAAGCATGCAACTTTTCCATGTGCAACAGTCTATGGAAACTCTGGGTAAACAAGGAAACATGAGTTTGGTATATTATGAACTGGATATTTGTTATTCAGAGATGCAGAATGCTCCAGTTTAGCCCAATATTTGTAGTAATCATTTATATGTCCTTCCTAAAATCAGACTCTGGGCATGGTATAGAAATGCTGTAAGCCAAGACAGCTCCTCTGTTGTGTTCAGCTTCACATGTGTTTGCTCTTACTCTTTTTATATCGAATTTGCAGAGCAAAACTAACTTCTTTGATTAATATTAAGCAGTGTTTTGTTTGTGCCCTGTGGCAGAAGTGCCCAGATGGAGTGGCTTGAATACTGAAAACATGAGAAGCATTTAGGGTTCTATGGAGCTTGTTAAAGTTGTCTGAATAGAACATCTGGTATCAAATCTTTGGATAGATCAGTTTGGACCTGCTCTGGATCTGTGTTTTGTTCCAGCTTTATGTTCCCTGTCTTCCTTCCTTGTTCCTAGAGCCAAGAGATGATGGTTTATTGCCTGGTGCAACCCATTAAAGGCCCTTTGTTGGGGCTTGGCAATTAGTTGAGCAGAAAGGGTATAAAAATCACTTTGACATCTGTGGGGTTGAAATGACAACACTGAAAGGCTAAAGACCACTGAAACACTAAAGATCTGCCTGAAAGGCTTTTTATCTGTCCTCAAGGTGATGCAGAAAGGAAAAAGAGTGGTTATCCAGAGACTTTGGGAAGATATTGCCTGATGTGCCTGTGGAGTGTAACCCTTTTGAGAGCTTTATCTGTGTGAAATGTGCCTGCCCACCACAGGACCCTGGTGTGGATATATCCATGCAAGACCTCCCTGCCAGGAGAAATGAGTGGGATCCCAGTGCTCAGCACTGCCAGATCCCACTGATTGCTGTGCATGAAAAACTCCTGCAGATCTGGAGAGCCAGAAGGGAAGATGGGAGCTGTTGGGGTGTCGTATGACTGATGGCACACAGCAGATGGAGGTGCCCATCCCTCAGTCATACAACACACTGCACAGGCCCAGCCTTGCCAACACATCCCACTGCTGGCACCAGGGAGGAAGGGCAAGTTCACGTGGTGTTCTCATCAAGGAGTGTGACTGCAGAGGCGGATCAGGTGCTCATGCACATGGACACCTAATTTAGAAGTGTTTGAGATTAACTCCTTGCACTTCAGGAGGTGTTTCCTCTGAGTACACAGAGCTCTCGTTCCCCTTGTTAGGACTTTGGATATTTGGCTCCACTCTTGAGCAGATTTCTGCATGAGTGGGTTTTTTACCTGCAAATTTTATCAAATTTACCTCCTCAAAGGCTCTGACTCCCAGACCTCTGACCAAAACCATGAAAGAGCACCAAATAGGAGTTCCTAAGTTGCATTCAGAGTATTGTAAAGCAATTTTCATGTGCAGTAACCAAGAAAAATGTCTCACAATGTAATATCTTCTGCTATGGAGAAAATAAGGTATTTTGGGTTATATTGGGTTATATTGTTATGTTTAAAGGGCTGTTTTTCTTCTCTTCTGTCTTGTTTTCAGGCTTGATACATCAAGCAAACTTCAGAGGAGTTGTTCTTGCCTCACACCAATGGTAAGAGGAAAGAGAAGCAACTAATTCATGTTTTATGTTTTGTGCCAGAAGTTTTGCTGGTAGAATTCCACAGCTCCACAGGCACCAATTTCTTCAGGATCTGGAATGTCTGACACAATTTCTTCCTCCATTCTGGATAGTCTGTGAAGGAAGTTTCTTTATCTTGCAATATTGAATATTCATGATGAGAAATTAAAAGCAAAACCAAAATAATGAGAGACAGGGTCTCTAATAAGCTTCCTGTCACATGAGGCTCTGGTGAAGCAGATGTGGTTGCTGACTTGTTTCCAAAATGTTTGTTGAGTGGTGATTAGACTCTGTCTTACTGATGTTCTATCTCTGTGATCTCATTCAATGCAAGTAGTTCTGCAAACAGTGAAATATTTTTTTCCTATGGATTTGTATCTTGGATTGTGTTTCTGCATGGATTCTCTGATGTTTAATGGGGATTGAGTTCATTTTAGCCTGTTTCCTCACTGAGAGATGAGTAATCTGTCCTTACTTGGCTGCCTATTTTCACAAAACTTGCAGGAACTAAATATCACAAGTATTTAAAATTTGAGTGGGAATTATGAGCCAGTTCCAAAGCTATTTGGGGCCAACTCATATAAACAAACATAAACATAACCCTCATTTTCTTACAAAAGCAAAAGGTAAGGATCAATCTTTTATTATTTTGTCCTTCTGTATCACCTGCTTGGTTCTATTCTGGTTTATTTGTGATCAGTCATGTAAGATTTGCTTTATTCATAAAGCTGTGTGAAATAAGTGACTTTTTTACCACATTGAATGCATATTAAAACATCATTAATTTATAGTTATTATGCACCACAAAAGAGGTGACATTATTTTTATTGTCCCTGCTGGAGCAGGGGAAGGAGGTGACATGGATTTTAACTTACATGTTTGCACAGGCAAGTGCAGAGAAACAACATTATTTTTCCTTTAGAATTCGCCCTCATCAGCTCTGGTTGGGAATGGGGAAAGGAAACCTAGAATTGAAAATGACCTTTGTGTTGCTGAGTCCACTCTTCTGCTTCTGCAGCAAGCCAAGATCCCAATCTTTATCATAATCAGCTGTGCTATTCAAAAATATGCTCCTTTGCCATCTATCTTCTCAATTTCTTACTTTATTTGGGCATTTGCTCCAGAATTTCCTTCTTTTGATAGAAAAAACCTTTTTAATTTCCATGGTCAGTTTTATGCATGTTTGTTCTTGTTCTGTGAAATTCCTAAAAAGTTCATTCCTGTAGGAACCATGTCTGTGTAGGGAATAAGGAAGGAAGACCCTTCCAAGAGGACAGAAAATCTACACTTGGGTAAACCTTTAAGACACAAATCTTTTGAAAAGGAGACTTCAACAGCATTTAGCAGGAGATGTTTGTGTATCTGATGCTACCAGGTTTTTCTGGGGCTGGCAAATGAATTATTAGAAATGGAAACTGCACGTGAATCTGCTTGGTTTCTGTGGGTTCATGTTATAGAAAACTACAGGAGTGTCTGTAGAGACCACAACTACCCAGCTTTATGTCAGACCCTGTGTCTTAACAGAGCTCAGAAATTCCCATTTAGCTGAGCAGAGAAGAACGGATTGTCAAGTCCCAGCTTTTATTGCTAATGCTTTGTAAAATAACCTTTATGGTCTGTAGGTTCAGTCCTGTGCAGGTCTGTGTGACTGAAGATTTATTACCCCACTTCATATTTGTGCATCTCTCCCCAGTTCCTGGATAGGGAAGAAATTAAAGGTCCAAAAGGTCAGCTTTGTGTTAATAGATCCAGATATCCCCAATATTTGACTTCCCTGGACAAAGGAATGGCATCGAGGGCTGGCCTGTTACCTTGTGACAATGTCAGCCCTTTGTGCTGCAAAGCTTGAGGGAATTAAATGAGGGAATAAAAAAATATAACCCCCCCAGTGTTTGCTCAATGGAAAACAGATGGAGTTTTCATTAGATATTACTTTTAATGACCTGCTTTAAAAGTAAAAATACACCATTCCAAGCAGAAGAAGGGCCTCCAAATAGCTGTGTTTAGTCCCAGGCTTGTTATGTGAGCTACAGATAAGCACAATTGCAAGATCTTTGTGTCATTAGAACTTCCAGTTAAGCTTGCTGACCATTATTAGAATTCCAAACACAGCAGAACTATTTTGGAGCCTTACCAATATTTTTTCCTGAAGATGTATCTTTATTTAATGATTCAGAGTTATTATTATGGGCCTGGCAGTCAGTTGCTCAGTTTCTGGAGTGTTACCATTTAACCTAGGTCAGGATAAAAATCCTGGAATATTCATTGCAGGGCAGACCTTCTGCTTCTTTGAGGGCCTGTTCTTCACAGTCCACCTTGGTGTGACTCCCCCAAATGGTGTTTTGGCTGTGAGGGGTGACCCCAGCAGTCTAGAAAACCTGAAGATCTTTCCTGAAAAGATGAACCCTGCAATCTGTGCCTGTAGGTACTAAATCAACGTTTGACATGTAAAGAACAATGCAATCCCAGGGTTTAGGAATAGATGGTTGCTGCCAAACCACAAGAAATGCTTTTGTCTGGAACTCATGGAGCACTAACATAGCAATGGAGGGTGTACCCTTGTCTGTTATTCCCTCTGAGCAAACTGTCAGAGACAAGTTACCAGGATTCAGATAGATTTCATGGAACTAGGAGAGAAATAGGCTTCAATTTCCTTACAAAGGGAGGAAAAGACAATAGGACTCAGCAAAACATGTGGCATTTTTTTGTTTCTGTCTGAGAATTAAGCAAGCAAAACCCAGTGCCCATCCTCAGACAACACCCTCTAAAATGAGACTCATGTGAGGAAATCTGTGTTACCTTCCCTCTGTTAAGAGTTGATAAAATTGCTTTATTTTCTCTGCATATGTGTAAATACAGACTATGTCTTCAACTGATCTCCAGCTGGAGAGTGTGAATCAGAATCCAAATTTCTCGAAGCTCCAGCAGGTTTGGAGCTGATGTTCTGGTTCACTGTCACCTCTATAGAGAAACACCTGCATGAATAAAAAGAAATAAGCCTCTTGTTTTCATGAGAGGGACCAGAAGGATCATTTTCAGGGTCAGCCTGTCCCAAATTGTTAATTAAGCACCATTCTGAAACCAGGTTTTTCCCACTCTGTTAGAAACCTTCTTCAATTTCCAGACTTGAGTTATTAGTGACTAGTTTGTTCACATGGATTATTGTGCCAAAGCTGCCTTTTAGTTCAGATTATACACAAACAGAATGTGAGTATCAGGTTTCCTCTGCTTTTTGTTTCTTTCAGGGGAAAAAAATAAAAAGGACAACTTAAATGTAAGGTCATCTTGTGTTCAGGGTCCAATTATTTCCTCATGCAATTCAAGGGTGGGGGGAGAATAAACAAAAGGAGCAGATGACAAGAGTTTGTGCATCTTAGAGTAGTCCAGCCCTTGAGCAACAGCATCCCTCCTCTTGTTAGCTTATGCCCAAGTAAATATAGTTCATTTTCTTCCTTTGGTATATATTTGCAGAAGTCAAGCATGTGTTCTCTCTCCCCTGTGTTACTAGAGTGAAAAAACAATACAATTGTTTCTTTCTTCTTCACTCATTCAGGGGCCTTTTCCTGGTCCAGTGGAGCTTTCTGAGCATGGGTGGCCAAACCATGGGTTGCCCAAGCCAGTTCCATCCTGCTGGTGAATTATGCACGAGGTGAGAGATTTCAGATACTGTTGTTTGTGAAGAACTGATTTTCAGAGCATGAATTCTCAGCAAATCCCAAGCAGGTGCCTTGCTGAGGTGTTTAGTTATGCAAACCTCAGGCACTCACTCAAGGGGGAATCTTGTCCTAAGTAAATAACATAAGATGGATCAATGCAAAAAGCCACACCTGGAAGTTGCTTCCTAAAGCATCTGCATGGCAGCACTCTGCATGTTTTGAACTGAGGGTGCAAAACCACAGCATGGATGGACACTCTGCAGTGTGGTGGCCTCTGGGACTCCCTTTAGTCACTTGGCAGCACAACATGGGATTTCTTATGTCTATTGTGTCCATTGGAACAATCTTGCCAAGAGCAACTGAGACCAAAGGCCTGGCCTTCGAAATATATGCCTTGAAAAGAAAGCTGCACTTTTGGTAAGGTCCAAATGTATTTCATTCAGCTTTGCTGCTACTCCCACTGTTTAGTTGTAAACAAGTCACCCATCTGGGCTGCACTTCCTGTAACTGTTTTCATCATCACAAGCAGATATTGGCTTTGTGATATTCTGTGTGTGCAGGAAACAGCTTGTAAGAGGTAACCAGAGCAAACACTTAATTGAAGAGGTTAAATGTCTTAAATCACCAGTCTGCAAGGTAGCCACAGACTTTATAGATATAAACCTGAAGTGTTAAAATTCTACATTTCTAGTCCTGCAGGGTTCTCAGTCAGACTGCCCCCTGTCAAATTTCCATCCTGTCTCCATGTCCAGACAGGTCAACTGTCCAAAGGAATGATGCACCAAGTGCTCTCATGGGAGACAAGTGTGAACTTCAGCAGAGCTCTCCTGTAACTATAAAGCTTTTTGTAGCTATACAGCAATAAAACTTTGAAAATAATTTCTGTACATCATAAATAATATGCAGTAAGATGGCAGGATTATTAATACTCAATGCCAAGTGACAAAATAACGTTGCACCCGAATAAGTTCTGTTGAAGCAACGGGTTGTTTTCTCACTGCACAGTTGGCATATCCTGGAGTCTTTGGATTCTGCACTGTGAAGGTTGAATGTGTTTGCATTAATTAATATTTAAAATGTTCTGTGCCCATGATTCCAGCCTCAGCTCCCCAGACAGGGGAGGTGATCACAGAAAAGCCACTGGAACAAACAGCCACTGATATCCAGAGGTCAAGGATGCACAGAAGGGGACAGGGACGTTGGAGACTCCCAGTTTGTGCACAGTTAACACAAAGCAGGGGTTTGGGGTCTGTGGCTGCTGCCAGGATGAGAAGGGGACATGACTTGTTAGCTCTAAGGACATATAGAGAAGGCCACCTGTGTCTGGAGGAGCTGTCAGACTTGCCTGGTTCTCTGGCTTCCCTTGCACTTCTTGCAAGGGCCATCCAAAAAACCTTTCCAAACTTCCCAGCATGTTGGAAAGGTCCTTGGTGTGGAAGAGTGAAAGAGAGCTTTTGCTCCATCTTGCTGTCCTGCTCTGCTCCTGAATTGTTCCTGCTCCTGGTTACACCTGTGGCTTGCCAGCTGACTGCCCTGTGACTCTTGGCTGATTCCCATGTGCTCCCACTTCCCTTTGGACTTGCCTGGGCAGTTCTTTGGCCTCCCAAGCAGAAGTGTGGACAGAGAATGGATCAGTCACTTCCCAACCACATGGCTTCAGGCACACCAACAGAACTGCACATTCCAGTCTGAGGAACTGGGATGTGGCATTGCCTGGGGCTCTGCAGACTGTCTGACAGCACAAAAAGGCAGGTTGGAAAGGGCAGAGACAGACCCAACAGTTCTTATGGCATTCTCATACTGCTCTTCTAAGTGGGTGTCTCTGATGGCCTGTTTCATAAATCATTAAAGAAACTCCTGAATAAATACTTTCTCTGTATCTTCTCCAGTACTAAGGATTAATTTTGCATGAGTCTGTGCATTTACTCTGGTCTTCAGCAGTGACAGAAATTATTTTCCTGGCCAGATTTTATGAATGATGTTCTACATTTATTGCATATTATGACCTTTTTGGATGATAGAAAGTCAAGTCTAGGGATCTTTCTTATTTGTCTTCCCTAATGAACAGTTTTGCAGTATAGAGACACCTGTAATTTACATCCTTTATGTGAGTTTAAAGTAAGCTCATGATTAACAGTTTATATGAAGCAAGGTGGTGAACAGGAGAGTTCATTGACTTTTCAACCCTGGAATCACCCAACCAGTTTCACATTCCAAACAAAATATTTGCTGGGTTTCACACCAGTCTTTTACCAGTGCATATCACAATGTTGCTGTTGGGAAAAACTGAATTTATTAAGGCAGTATATTTTAAAAATTGGCTCCAGCACCACACAGCTGGCAACAAGAAAAAAGTAATCTAAGGCAGCATGTAAAAAACTGTTCTCTAGTTAGGCTGTGAATTTTCCAGTAACTGCCTCCAACAGACCACCCTATGACACTGATTGCAGGCACATAAAGCCTGATTGTTCAAAAGTCATATAAATAAAACGTAGATGTTGAAATGCCAACCTCCCACTATTTGCTTCCAACCTTTTCTTTTCATCTCTTGCTGCTTATTTTGCTTTTTTTCTTTCCTGGTGTCCTTCCTCTCACTGATGTTTTCCTTCAGTACCACCCACTCTTTGCCTCCCAGGACTGAGTGGAGCTTTAATGGCAGAACAGGAGCCAGCAGACAGTGAAAAGAAGATGGGGCAGGAGGTTTGGGGAGCACATCGAGCACCTAAACCCAGACCAGTGCAGGTTATTTGTGTGTGTGCACAACTCACACACCTGGTACCCACCTGAGCAAACCAGTGTCTCACTGGGACAGTTGAGAGAACTTCTAAACTCGAGCCCTGCTCAGTGTGTTTCAGTGTGTAATTT
The DNA here is from genome assembly GCF_047495875.1 of Pithys albifrons albifrons. Taxonomy (NCBI): domain Eukaryota; kingdom Metazoa; phylum Chordata; class Aves; order Passeriformes; family Thamnophilidae; genus Pithys; species Pithys albifrons. Next base: position 4,390,582 of record NC_092478.1, on the reverse strand, counting down.
GTAGCCACGAGTTTGACAACTTAGAACCATTCAAAGATGTTTTAATCTGTCACCTCACATGCCATTGCATAAGGACAGGCCACCCATCACTCAGAAAAGAACTGTGAAAATAAAAAAAATAGATTCATTAACCTGGATCACTGCAAAACCCAAGAAACTCTCACTCCTGTTGTCTGGAACTAAAATACATGAAGTACTTCCTGGTTCAGAACATACTTTGTGTAAAGGCTTTACTAAAAGACAGTGCTGGTGTGGTGTCACTTCTTTGACTATTTGGGTTGGTGACAAGTTTTTGTAAATGACTTATTAGACCTAAGTAGGGTGAAATGCACTACAAGTTTATCCCTGTTTTCTTTACTAAAAATTAAGCAAGTTGGTAACAGTTTCAAAAAACCACAATAGGATACATTTTTAAAATGGTTTTATTACCTTAGTAATGCATGTTACAAAAAATGTCTTCCACAGCAAAACACACAAACCAAACAAGTCAAAGTAAATTATGAAACCACTTAATCCAATGTAACAGAGAACAGCAATAAAATTTCAAAACAGCTTTTCCTCCTCTGGAGAATGAAGACTTTTTTTTCCTCTATTGGAACTCCTGACATAGGTCCAATATTGCACTACATTGAGATTTCAATTATTTTCCTCCAGGAGAGACCTAAACATTGTCCTCACAACATGTTTATTTTGTTGGAATAGAAGAAAAACCTGAGAAGGACTGCAACCAGCTCTGTCAGGCCAAGGCAATGTGCTCTTCAACAAAAAGAACATAAAAATGTGGATTTCACACCATGACTCCTCTCAGAGCTCTATTCCCATCAGTTTGTACTGACTTCCCAAGGCAGACCCTCTCCAGCAGCTCAGCTAACATGAGCTCTTCACTCACAAGCTTCAGCACAACTCCACAGTCTTCTGTTCTGTCAGGCTTTCTGCTCTGAGCACCTCTACACAAAGGGATTCTGTGGTGGATGTCCCATACCTGTATCTTTTGGTCCACACTAACATATTGAACAACACCTTCCTGTACTTCTGATGCCAAAGGGCAGCTATAAAGTCACCCAAATTCCTGGATGTGCAGCCTTGGCATCACAGCTCACCCATGTCAGCACTTGTTTCCAGGCTGGCAAAACACCCTTGTGAGGACTGTTCACAGGTTAGTACAACTTACAAAGGGAAAATTGTAGTTTTTATTCCCTGTTCAGTATTTAATGCTATGAGATAATTGACATTTCTTCCCTCTCTCTGCTCTCATTTATTATGGTGACAATGCTTTTGAAGTATTTCATGAATTCCATCCGAACGTCTTCAGGATCTTCCTCCAAGTTGGAGTGTATCAGTTTTAGCTTGTTCAGTGGGTGAGCTTTGGAAGTAAGTAAAAAAACAATTAGGTATATTCCTTTTATAAAAGAAATATTCACAATCAAGGCAAAGTTATGGGACAGCTCATGTTGGAGTCAGCTGGAATTCAGCAGTACCCAATGTCTGATAGCCCAGATAACACATAATGAAGAAGAAATGCAGCAGAGCTTCTCAGCATTACAAACAAATACAGCTTATTGCCAAACTAAAGTCTTCAGACAGTATTATTAAAGCTTAAAGTCTGGTTTTGGACTCATGTTCAGTGAGACAGAATCAAACAATTCAGCACTGAACTGCAGTTTTACTACTGAAGAGATAAGACATTTTTTGACTACTTCAAAATTATGGAATCATGTTATATTAAGTAAGTATTAATATATTAATACTTCAAACAAATACACAGCTCTTTGAACACTGGAACAGGTTGCCCAGAGAGAGTGTGTGTGTTCTCATTGGTATAAAGAGACACAAATAATTTTGCAGTCTATAAGGTACCTATCACTGATTTTAAGAGGTAGATCATTAGCCTTTTATTTCAAAGGGCTCCTGTTCTTTTGATTGATAGAACACAGACTTAAAAGACACCAAAAAAGTGACAGTTAACAAATAACATTCAATAGAAGAACCAAACTACTACTGATGAGGAAATATGGCAGGAGTTCTAATTCCTGTCAGGAGTTCTAATTCCTGGCTCAGCTGGATTCTCACTGTGACCTTAGACCAGCCATCAGAACTTTGCTTGCCTTCACTTTCCCTTTTGTGCAACAGGAATATCCTTGAAATCCATTATTTCTGTTTTTGCAGAGCACCCCAGTGTTCTTTAATTGGCAGATTTAAATGAAAAATGCAAGCCATAAAGTATGAACAACTTTAAAGACACACAGGTGAGTGAAAAACTCTGAGTTACAGATGGAGTTTTCCATCTCCTTACCCAAGGGCAGGTTTTCTGTGTCCTCAGAGCTGCCTGGCTTGTGATGTGCCACCAGGAGACACTGACTGTCCAGCAGTGGCTGCTGCTGCACAAAGCAGGAGTACCACATCTCAATTTCTTTCAGGTGACTGGGCAGCTCAGGGTTGAAGATTATTATTACCCCATGGGAGTCCTTCATCAGAGCTGGCCAGCACGTTTCAAACCTTGAAAAACAGGAGCACAGAAAATGGCAAGATTGACAGCTGGAAAATGGAAACATGCACTCAAACTGCCTCAAGTTTTCTTCTTCCTCCTCAAGAAGACATTTAAGTATTTTTTTTTAATTATAAGATTAATAGTCTTGCCAGTGATCTATCATAGTCCAGCTATTTTATGCTAGTTAGTCACATGATTTGCTGACAATATGGTATTTGGTAAATGCTTATTTAAACTTTTTCCCCAAAGATGGATCTGGCCCATTCTCAATTGAATCTTTTGGAAATCTAGGCCTCAATCATATGTATATATTCTTTGAAGTGCACTCACATAATAGCTTCAAGAAGATAAAGGCAATTACAAAGTGAGCCTCTGTCACCTGTAATTCCACCCCAGGAGCTGGGAGCTTTGCTGTTATATTCAGTCTTTATCCAAAACAAGGTTCAGCTGTGATCATGGCAGAGAGCACCTAATGTCAGATGCTTTACAGCAGAACCCATGAAAGAATACACTGGGCTAAAGAATCAGGAATATTCCTCACTTCAAACAGATCACTTGGTTTAGGCCTGAAGTACAAAACACTTGTATAAACAGAACTATCATGAGTTAGGTAACCTGGAAGAAGCAACAAGGTGCTGGCTTACTTCTGATCACCACTGCAGTCCCACAGCTCGAATCGACACCCAGCTCCCTTGCTGTTCCCGGTCAGGTTTGGCCTCTCATACTCCAGGATCCTGCGGAAATGATGGATACACGAGGGGGTAGGATCGAACACAGCGGAGCTCGGGGGGCACAAAGAGCTCGGGGGTCTCGCTCACCTCACCCCCTGTGTGGGGCTGTAGCTGCCGATCCCTTCCGTGCTCTCCGACACGAAGTTCGCCAGCACCGACTTTCCAGACTGGCAAAAAGACACGCGTAGGAATTTAATGCGCCACAGCGGCGGTGCCCACCTGAGTCCCCGCCACCTGGCTGTCCCTCCCGCTCAGCCCCGGAGCGGGCAGGCCTGGCCCTCCCCCTCCCTCCCTGCCTGCCTGCCGCCGCAGGGACCCCGCGGGGCTGAGGGGATCCCATTTCGGGGGTCCCACTCCGGGGTCCCGCTCACCTCGCGCGGCCCCACCAGCAGCACCTTCACCCTCAGCATGGCGGGCGGGGACGGCGCCCCCCGCGGCCGCTGCCCGGCAACGCTCCCGCGCGGGGCGGGCGGTGATTGGCGCAGCCGCCGTCACGTGACGGCAGAGGCGGGAACGGGGGCGGTGCCGTGAGGGGGCAGCTCCATGAGGGGGCGGTGCCGTGAGCGGGGAGTGTCCCCACAGTGTCTCGGGTTTGTCCGCACACTGTCCCCAAACTGTCCTCGCTTTGTCCTCACAGTGTTCCCACGGTGTCCCCACAGTGTCCCCAGACCGTCCCCGCTGGACCTCGCAGCGACTGCAGTTCGATCCCCGCGTCCCCATTTTGTCCCCACAATGTCCCTGCTCCGTCACCGCAGTCTCCCCGTTGTATCCCCACAGTGTCCCCGCTCCATCCCCGCTCCATCCCCACAGTATCCCAGCTCCGTCCCCACAGTGTCCCCTCAGTGTCCCCACAGTGTCCCGGCGGTGTCCCCACTTTGTCCCCTTTGTGTCCCCAGTGTCCCCGCAGTGTCTCTGTCATGTTCCCGCTCCATCTCCACAGCGTCCCCACTCCGTCCCCACAGTGTCCCGGCAGTGTCCCCACTTTGTCCCCTTTGTGTCCCCAGTGTCCCCGCAGTGTCTCTGCCATGTTCCCGCTCCATCTCCACAGCGTCCCCACTCCGTCCCCACAGTGTCCCCTCAGTGTCCCCACAGTGTCCCTACAGGGTCCCCACAGGGACCATCACCTCTGCAGCAGGACACTGCTAAGAGCTGAAATTGCCTCCAGTATTTTCACCTTAGAAGGTGGATTAACAGAGCCATCTGCTTTCTCCCTATTCTCCCCTCCACCTCGCTCCACAGTGTCCTTACTTACCAACCATCTGTCTTCACACTGCAAACTTCTTGCCAGTTAAGTCCCATCAAGTCCAACCCTTGGTCCAACTCCAGTCCCTTTACCAGATCATGGCACTCAGTGCCACAGCCAAGCTCAGGTTAAAAACCTCCAGGGATGGGGAATCCACCCCCTCTCTGGGCAGCCCATTCCAATCCCTGAGCACTCTCTCTGCAAAGAATTTCCTTCTGCTCTCCAACTTCAATTTCCCCTGGCAGAGCCCGAGCCCATTGTGCCCCCTTGTCCTATTGCTGAGTGCCTGGGAGAAGAGACCAACCCCCAGCTGGCCAGAACTTCCCTTCAGGCAGTTCCAGACTGTGCTGAGGTCACCTCTGAGCCTCCTCTTCTCCAGGCTGAACACCCCCAGCTCCCTCAGCCTCTCCCCACAGCACTTGTGCTTTAGTCCCTTCACCAGCCTCGTTGCTCTTCTCTGGACCTGCTGTCCTTGCCTTGTTTCATTGCAATTTTACCTGCAGATTCTCCTTGAAGGGACGATGAAGCCAAGCTCTTGAAGATTCTTATTAAGGCTCATTAGAGGAAGCAAGAGGCTTTATTAAACTGCAGCTTCTAAGAAAATAAAACATCTGGCAGACAGATGTGCTGCTTCAGAGCTGTTTAGTGCCCAGGTACAATAGCACTTTTAGACAAGCTTTCAAACAGGGCCTCTAGGCACTGCCACAATGTAAATGTTTATAACTAGCACTGCTAATAAATGTGAACCAGAATTGCTCTCACTGAGGGGGTATGGTCTTCTCTATCACATTGGAGGCTCATTTGTAGTTTCACTCCTTACATTGGGATAGTTTGGGATGGTTCAGTGTGGCAGAGGCACCACACCACTCACACAGCATTTTAAACTTCAGAAAACCCTTTTGTTTTCAGGTTGGTGGGACAAAGACAATGAAAAAACACTTGCTGGAACTAGCATTGAATTTGATGCTGTTGTAGTGGATTGGAAATATGTTTTCTGTTTGTGAAGATGCGGGACCAAATTCACAAAGAACTGGGACAGCTCATAGTGAATCCTTTCTGCAGCTGTTTTTTTTTTCCACATTTCAGACCCACAGCTTCCAAAGGGAAGACAGAAAGTGTGGCACGGAGAGAAGAACCAGGACAGCCTCTCATACTTCCACCACATGGCATTAGCTGCCATTAGCACTTGAAGAGAAATGTGTTATAAAGGGAACTATTGTGGACAACAGCACAGAAGAGGGGAAAAAAAGAGTAAGAGGTAACTGGAACTGGGTAAAACTGGCTGTTTGTGCAGCTGCCCAGAAAGCAATTAGGATTAATTTTTAGATGAAGTGTCAGATAGGGTCTTTGTGTGTTTATATTAGCCACTGAAGAGTAATGAGAGCACAGCTAACTAAGGCTGCAATTTTGGGATTTATCCATGTGATTTAGGGCTTGGAGTCACTTTAGAAAGTGGGAATTAAGCTTTCAAGCCACTTAGGGTGACATTTTCAAAGGCATCTAAGTCAAGTACATTTGATGTCATCAGGATCTGCCTTAGGCATATGGGTAAAGTTATGTTAGTTCCTGGTGTATTGTTTGCTGCAAGCACATGTGTATGAATCATTTTGCTTCACTTAAAACTCTTTGTCAGACTAACAGTGAGAAAACTCCAGCAGTTAGTGAACTACTTCCAGACAATCCTGGTCTTTAGGTCTTGCATTTATTAGCTGGCTGGTTTTCCACCACAATGTTTCAGTAGCAAACAAAAATTATCATCTCCAGGTGATTCTCTGTGGACAGATCCTCCTTCCTCCTTTAAAAGCCAAAAGCAACTGCAAGGTATCAATAATATTTCAATAAAACTGTTCTTCTCTCTAGAAATGCCAGTGAGAACACTTGCTGTATCATGGCATGTGATGATTTTTGCCTGAATTGCAAATCAGAGGACTTTGCCTCCAAGCTAGAGCTCTGCAGGTTTTACTGGAAGCAGCAGTAAAATGTAGAGCCAGTCACCTTTCAGAGAATACTTGAGCACTTGCAAACCATTCAGTCTTTCAGAGAACAGTATTTTGCATTGTATTTCATTTAACGTGGCATATAAAATTTTCCCTATGAAAACAACGCAAAAAAAATCTTTCATAAGCTTTTTGTGGCTCAGTGCTGGTACTTTGTTTAATGTCCTGTAACAATGTTTCCAAACTTTGGGGAAAAAAAAACCCAACATACCCTCGAGCACTAAAGTTGTGTGCGAAAATGCTGCCTTGGTTAGAAGTACAACCACATGGCACAGCTCGCCGTGAGAGGGAAGGCTCTGCCTGGTTGCTGTTTGTTGCACCACGTTTATTGTGTGTGTGCACAAACAGCTCTTCAGTGGGTGCAGGAAGGGACCTGCATTACATCCTCCATTTATTTATACTGGCTCATCTGGGGGTGAGGCATAGAATACAGGAATTGAAAGGAAGAAACACCTATTTTTGAGCATTGCAGCCCATTATTAAAAATTAAGGAGAAAATCAATATTGCAATCTTGAAGCTTGTTGCTTAAGAAGCCCAGGGCAGGGATATGTCTCCAGGGCTCAAAGTGTGGTTGATTAAGTAAATGATGGTTTGGATGAAGTGTGGCTGCTCTCTGGAAAAAAGTTTTGGTAGAGTTATGAAAAAGGATGAAATGGAAACAGGACATTAAGTTGCTTTGACAGGGGTGCAATGGAACCCTGTTCTTTGTCATGAACCTGCAGGGTAACACTCAGTTCAGTCTCTCTCAGGAAACCTATTCTGAAATCAATAGGAAAAGCTCATGCAAAACCTGGTTGCTTAGTTCATGCCAACAGATTGTCAAGGACTACAACTCTGACTGATCTGTGGGCTCAAAGTCCTTCCAGAGGAGATGAGGATCTTTATTTCTATTTTATAGATGGAGAAACAAAGCAGAGCAAGGTTAAATGACTTGTCAGAGCAGCCCACCCAGCTGAGAGCAGATCCAGATCAATTAAAATGCCTCTAAGTGTGAGTTCTGGCCACGGCCAGGCAGAGAGGAGGCAGACAGCTCAGCAGACAACTTGATGGCCAGTGTGTTCTCCTGACCAGAGTACTTGAACTCAGTGATAGCTTAAGCAGCCCAGTTTCCCTATGCACCTTCATCCAAGTCAGTGGAGTACCCAAGGGATGAATTTGGCTCACTCCCTTTGTGCAGTGACGTACAGACAAACCCAAGGAGCAGCAGCCTTCTCCCTGGCCACCCTGAGGGGACACACTGAAGTGCTCTGGTCTTTGGGTCACAATACTTGAATCCAGAAGTAGGAATTAGCGCCTATGGTTTAAATCTTCAGATTCAGCTGCAGATGATGTCTCAGAGATGTTTTGCCTGTTCCGAGGTGGTTGCTCTGATCCCAGTCTGTGGAGCAACAGTAACATCTAGTGGCTGAATGTGCCAGTCCCTTCCTCCTTTCCTGCCTTCCCTTCACAAAGTGGAGTTGGAGGGCACACGGTGTGATTGACAGTTTTGACTTGCAAAGCCAACACTCGGGATCTCAAGGGATTTACCATTTTCCTTTCAACCCCCCACCACGTTCTGTTTTCTATTAAAAGTGGTAGATGAAATATGAAACTCTTCCTCCCACCTCCCAGCCCCCTTGGCTTATGGAGGAGGTTGTTCTAGTCCATCTTGATCTGTAGGTGGGTGGGCTGTGAGTGACCGAGCCTACTGCTTCCAGCTTGGAGCACTCGGATTTCTGTAAGGAATCCAAGCTTTCTTCTTTTTCTTTTCCTTTTTCCTTTTTCTTTTTCCTTTTTCTTTTTTTTTTTTTTGTCTGAAAAGGATCAAGCAGCTCATCTGGTGGAGGTTGGTGACCTCAGCGCATTTGATAATGTGGTGTTAACTTGCCTGTGTTACGGCAGACCAAACCAATCAGTTCCAAGAAGTACCATTTCCTAAGATGTGGTATGTGGGATTGTTTGCCTTGATCTACTGGGACTGCTAATTCATCAGAGAGGGACCCCTAGAAAAACAGCATTAGGGAGGAAAGAACCCGCAGATGTTTATTGTGTTAGCAGGAGAGCCCTTCAGAGGGTCTTCATTCCCCCTCACAGGGGAAAGTTTCGATTTTTCCATGGAAAAAAGACATTAGAAAGTATTCCTGCTAAAGCGCAGATCATTTGCATTTGTAAACAGAGCCTCAGGTCTTTGTGGGAGTTACAGTACTGAGACACTGTGGGCTTGTCATAGTCATGCTGCTTGATTTTAGGCTTCTGGTTTAGGTATTCTGAACCACCCATTAGGAGGGTCTTCATTGCCTGTTGACAGAGCCTGGACTGTGGATACTTGCTCTTTTACATATGACATTAACATGTATCACCACCCACTCACAGAATAGCATTTGCCTTCCCTTCACATCCCCAGAGCTCCATCTGTCCTCACAATTACCTGTTTAGGTGGAACTGATTCAATTCAAAGCTTGTCTGGGATGAAAAAATAAAATAAAATAATCAGCTCCATGAACCTGTTCACTGCATAACGGCACAAAACCCCAGTGCCAACAGAAAGAAGGTAACAAGGACAGTGGGGATGGGGCCAAGTGGAACAGGGATGGGACCATTTCTCTTGGCTACTGTGGAGATGTACATTCAATTAAAGGGTTCATATAGTCATACCATTAGTCAGACCTCCTGATTTGGTGTCCTTGATACCTATTTGTGAGAGCAGTCAAAGAGAAATACAGTCTGATGGTGAGAAATGAGGAATATTGTGTTGGGCATCCTTTACTCTTAGAAGAAAGAGTGTGGCAGCCTTGTTGGCCTGGGCAAAAAACCTTCCTCTGTGTTTGGTAAAAATTGTGGCAGAGGTGATAGACCTGAAAGTACCGAAAAAAGACAAAGGATAATGGTTATTTGTGACTCACAAGGGCTCCTGGAACCTTTTCTATTAGACACGAATGCCTTTTGTTTGGAATATAAAATTTCAAAGCCAGCCTTGTTTCTCCCTGGCAGCTCTGGTGTCTGCCACCCGTGTGGGGCTGCAAAGAGCAGAGTTTATTAACATTGTCTGATCTCCTTATTCACTCAAGGCCAGCCCCTCAATGACTTCACAGAAAGAGAGCAAAGAAGTGTGCAGTGTCTTCAGAGGGACTGCCATGTGCCCTATAGGAGAGCAGAGCCTACTGACAGGAAGGTTTTGTTTTCTCTCATTTTCATTCTCTGGTTTGACTTATGTGTTACTTTGGAGTTTGTGGCCAAACACAGGAGTTCCTTAACCCCACGATCCTTCCAGGCATTATGTTTCTGTTAACATCCTGGGTCAAGTCAAGCTGGCTTTTCAGAGGTCTCACATTCATTTTCATTTAAGGCTCAATTACCCCTTGGCAATATGCCATGGGAGACAACAGATTTATACCAGTAATTAGTAAGTTTTGAGAAGTCTGGAACAAAATCCTTGCTCCTTTGCTTTGGTTCCTTTGCTTTGGATGCAGTGATGAATTCCTAACCCTATACCCTCAACTTAAAAATCTGTACCCTTCATTATTTTGCCTCAGTTCCCTTTAAAACCAGTAAAAGTAGCATATTAGTTTCCACTGCTTGACTTACTTGCAAACTCTTCATTTGAAATTCCCTCCTTGGTATCCTTGGGCTCACAAATACACACAAACACACACGTGCGTGTGAGACTGAACGGGACCTGCTGCGACTGAACCTCCTTCCATTTTGGCAGGTGGGGTTTGAAGCAACGTGTTGTGCTGTGTATTTTAAACACCAGCAGGAATGTCTTGGAAATATAAAAAGCAAAGCAGATTGGGTACTATAAAAGAGTTCATATTTAATACAGATTGTTGATCATGTGGTATTAAGTGGCTCGTCATTTTATTGTTCTTCAATAATTTGAGAGCTTAAATCTTCTCCTCTTGGCTTGGCTAGTGATGCTGTCTTGAGCTGGGTTATAAAAATACTGTGCTTCACCTAAGCACAGATTGTTATAGTTTTCATCTTAATTAGCAAGCTGCAGATTTAGATGGATTAATACAATCACTTTCTTTCTTTTGCCATAGAAGTTCAGAAGTATAATCTGTCACTTGTGAGAACATAAAGAATTGAACTGGAAACATTCCAAACTCTTTACTGTAAGTGTTCAAAGATTTAATGGAGTCCTCAGTCATAAAATCTTTAATTTGAGCTAGACCTTTATATTCTCCATTCTTAAATTCACTATTTTTATGTCCAGGGGATTTCCTGTTATCCAAGTATGGACGGAGGCCCTTTATTTCCCTCTGTGTGTGTTTTTTAATTCAAATCAAATGTGTATGTCAGTGGTTGATTGCACTTAACCTCCTTGGGTTCATATTTCTTATTTAATTGCATTACATTTTAAGGTTTAAGGCTATATATTTGCTGCAGTTAATAGCACACTGTGTTTTAATGAAGCTGTTATCTTCTGCAAGTATATACAAAACAATGGAGACTGATTGTACAGGATCTTTCGAAGAAACTGTATCTCAAAGCCATTTAAAATGAATAAACACAGTGGAGAGTTTTAGTTAATGCAGCTCTTTACCTGACACAGCTTCACAACTAAGGAAACGAATGGTTGGGTGATCAAGGCTGTTTGTTCTCCTTGTCCTCGGCCAGGAACTGCACCTCAGCAGGTCCCCGCCGTAGCTGCAGCATCCCAGGGTACGTGGAATGAGCTGTGTTTGTTCCTAAAGATGCTCCAGAAATGCAGCTCAGCTCTTTCCAAAGTCCACTCCCTTCTCTGTACACTGCTCAGGCTCCCTGACTGCCCAGCTTACAGCCCAGCTCTGTAAATCTGTTGTCAGTCAGTGCAGGGGAGGCTCAGAACATGGAAAACAATTGTCTAATTTTAGTGAAACATCTGAAAAAGAAATGCAAGTATTACTTCGAGATCATGTCCAGAAAACCTGGGACAAATCTGCTGTGCTCTGCTAGAACACAGCCAGCTGAGCACCTGTTTCCAATGCAGAGCAGGGCATCACCCTGCAGCTGGGGCACTGCACCAGCTTTCTCACAGCAATCTGAGGATTAAACACTCTGAACTGAGCCAAAAAGGGGTTTTCTCTCAGCCACTTCTTCCCAGGCACACAGCAAGTCTGATAGCCTCGTCCTACCATTCCATCACATACCAAAATTCTCCTTAGTCTGGTCAAAAGCTTTTATTCCTTTTTTTGGGCAACAATCAGTTTAAACATTTCATAGTATCTTGCAGACTTTATAATTTCCTTTCTGCCAAAGAACAATTTATATCTCTCTTTAGATTACATCTCATCTTGCTTCTTTTGTTTTTCCTTCTCTTGTTTCATTTGTTACTATTTATACCATGTCATTTTTATTCCATTTCTATTATCCATACAATAGCCATGATATATAACAGAGCACTGAACCCTGTGTTACAAAGGAAGGCACTGAGAGATTTCCTGATGGCTCTGGTAGGTCAGGGAGTTCAACCAGATCCTTTCTGGGTGCAGCCTGACAGCCCATGTGAGACCCTTTGGCATGGGGGGCTGTGAGCCAGTGTAATCCCAGAGGGTTACTGGGAGATTGGTTTTGCATCTGTAGAGAGATTGATCTCCCTTTGGTGGAAAAGAGAGAGATGAAGAGCATGTCTTGTGGTGAAAGAGGGATCTGTGTTCTGTGTCTGGAGCTGGATATTTGTAAAGCACAATTTAGGAGCTCCAGTTTGGGTCATTCAGAAATGGAAGTGAGGCCCTGGAAAAGGGGTGGATTTTGGAAACCAAGCCCATTAGGTGTGGAATCCATTGCTGACAGTGGAGTATACTGTGAACACCTAAGCTAGCATTAGTGGACATGTGCTTAGCCAAGAAATACTTGGAACCTGCTGCCTTGCAGTGACTTTAGCCCTTAATGCCTGCAATGATTCTTTCGTATTTAGCACCTTAGCTGCCTTTTTATGGCTTCCATGGAGGACTCTGGAAGGTTCAAGAGAGATTAGGTGGAGAGACAGCTAAAGAGCAACACAGGGCCACTGAACAGTGCTGGGGTTTGCTTACATGATTGCTCCCCTTAGAATGTTGAGACCCAAATGTTCATAAAGGTAAATTGATAAATCTGGAGAATATTCTCCTTAAATAATCCTCAGAGCTCCCAGCCTAGCACACAGCTGTAGGAAAAAAGATCCCAACAACTGAACAGGATGTTGGGTTGCATTATGCTAAGAACAGGGTATATATCAAAAAGGTGTTATTGTTATTACTTAAACCACTGGTGAGTTCTTGTTGAGTTCTTTTCAGTACTGCTCAGTCTGCCTGAGAAGGACATGATTAAGGCATAAAGCAGGAAAAATGACAGTAATACTGTGCCTTTTAGCTCTGAGTTATAAAGCAACACTGAAGGGCTTTGGTATTATCTTGTTTAAAACGAGATCTTGCAGTGATTTTAAATGATTTTAAAATAATGAAGGGGATTAATCCCCTTGAAGCAGACAAAGTCTGTGAAAACAAGGAGACAATTTGGAAAACAGGATCTTGGGAAAAGAATGAAAACAGAGAAGGGAGAGGCTCATGTGAATGCTCCAAGAAATATGTAATGCCAGTTAGCAGAGGGGTCCCGTGGATCTGGATGTGCAGTGCTTTGGAGCAGAGTCAGGTGGAGACAGAACTGTAAGGAAAATACAGGGGTGACAGGTGGGTTGTGGCTGTTTCCCAGTGACACACAGAGACAGTGAAAGCCACACTGGAGCAAGGAGCAAACAGGAGGTCCTGCAGCCCCTGGGGTGAGATCCAGCATGGGCAAGGATGGTGCAGGAAGGCACTGACTGGCAAGAAGTTTGCAGTGTGAAGACAGATGGCTGGTGGATAAGGACACAGTGGAGTGAGGTGGAGGAGAGCACAGGGAGAAAACAGATGGCTCTGCTAACCCACCTTAAGCTAAGGTGAAAATACTGGAGGCAATTTCAGCTCTGAGCAGAGTCCTGCTGCAGAGGTGATGGTCCCTGTGCACTGGGACCAAGGGCAGTGATTTTCAGAGTGCAGCCCACCAATTTTTTGAGGGATCATAGCCAACATCTAGGGGCACAGTGAAAACCAGCTAAGAAAAGCAGACTATTGTGGTTAGACCTCATTGTCATGCCCATGGAGGAAATTCCTGGGAGATTTGAAAAAAAACCCAACAAACCAAATCAATAAAAGCTGTAAAAATATGGATAGAACATTCAGATTTGCTGTGTGGATGAAAAGGGACTCCAGTCTCTGATCTGCATCCCCCAGAGTTCTTCTCCTTGGTTCCATAGGGTAGGTGTGCAGGAGCTGGGAAGAGGATTGTTATTTCCATAACTCCTTTCTTATCTGTTTTGTGTGCCTTTACATGTTTACTCTGCCAGGAGGGGGTGAGCCCACTCTCTTATCTGACTTGCACAATCCAGAAAGGGAGCTGAGGCTCCCACTCAGGTTGGGTTCCTCAAGTCAGGCAACCTGAGGCCACGGGGAAACTGAGAGAAGCAGGAGGATTCCAGGGCCAGAGTCCAAAACTGAGGCATCCTTTGTCAATAAAAGTTTTTGTATCTCTGAGATTCAGAGTCCATGGCTCAGGAGAGATTTCCAAATCAGCTAAGCATTGGGATACCACTGAGTGTGGCTATCCCACAGTCAGTGACTCCAACAGAAACAGCAGCCTGGTCTCTGCTCCCACTGCAGGTTACAAAGTGCTTCGTTTTGTTGTAGAAGTTGAAGATGGTCTGTGGTCTGGAGGATTTATAAGTTCAGTGTTCATGTCCTGTGCAGCACCAAACGAGCAGGCAGCCCTCAGTGACTGAATAATGTTTAATGAACAGTTAATGAACAGGAACAGGGTTCAGGGATACAGACATGGAGACAGATCTCCCAAATGTTTTCTTTGGTGACCTCAGTGATGGAAGAGGGAGCAGCTTTATTGAATCTGCAGATGAGGCAAAGCTGGAACCGAATGCAAGAGTACTGGAAGGCAGGATTAAAATTTCAAGTGATCTTGACAAATTGGTGATATAATCTGAATAAAATAAGATGAAACTCCATAAGGATGACTGCAGGGCACTGTGCTTTGGCAGGAGTAATTTTAACTAGCAAGTACTGGATGAGGGAAGGTCAGGCCAGCAGTGCTGCAGAAAAGGTAGAGAATCCCAAACTAAACAGGGATTAACAATGATGCACAGATGTCAGAAAGGCAAACCCTCAGCAGGCCAGTGGTATTCCACAGAAGTATAGATCATGGATACCATAAGATAGATGGAGACCAGCTGGAAAGTTCAGAGGAGAAACCAAACCAGACCAGAACTATCTAACGTGTGAGCTACAGTGAAAAGCTGAAGAAGTTGCCTTTGTTTTGCTTCTAGAAGGCAAGGAGAGGTGTTAAAACATTTTTGAATTATGTTGGAGAATTAAAAGTCTATTAAGGAGAGGAGGAATAGTTTTCTATATCTATAATGAAAAAGTGAGCCATTAAGAGCTTAAATTGCAATAAACCAGACTGAGGTTGAATATTAAGGAAAAACTACCATATCAGAGCCCAAAATACTGAAATATGTTTTCAGATGACCACGGGGTGTTTCTGTCTCAAAGTCTTTTAGAACAAGGCAGAAAAATTTGTGCCAACAATAATCTATGTATAATGGATCCTGCCTTCTAGCAGGAAGAAGGAAGAGGGACTGGATAACCCTTCCAGTCCTTCCTGGCTACTTCTGAATGTGTTTCTCCTCTGGCAGGTTTGAGTTCAGTACATTTGGTGCTTTTCTGCCTTGATTTAATCCCACCTGAGTGCACCCCTGCCTTCCTGCATTCCTTGTTGCATTCTTGGGGAGTCCCTGTGCTTGTGCAGATCAGTGCCTGACATCAAAGGTGGCATAAATCATTTTTCCCAGGGCACAATAACGCTCAGAGTATGTGTGTAATTCCACCGGACACAGTCATTGTCCTGCTGACCTCTTGAGTCATCACATTTTTCATCTGCTGAATTATGCTTCAATCTGAGTTGCTTTATCCCCTGTATTGCTTTATAACACCCACACAAGTGCTTCACTCAGGCAAAGTGCTCATCTATGGCCAGTGAATTTTGCCAAAGTCATGACTTCTGGATCATTTCTGGTGCTTCACACAATAACACCATCTATCATGTTTACTGTAGGCTAAACTGCTTGTGCAAGTGTGACTTTTTAAAATTCTGTTCCCTTCTGAGTTCAGCTGTGACTGATTTATTCCAGGTCAAAGTCAAGAAATGTCCACACACCAGCTGTCTCCCAGCTTTTAAAAGGAAAACCACTGCAGTCCCCTAAAACTTTTAGTTTGGCTCAGGTTTGATTTGGCTCCCCAGTAACAGACATGTAATCTTATAATTTAATTTATAATAGAGGTCTTGAATTCTTGCTCTTACTAACCTCTTATCCATGTCTTTCAATTTTCCAAGGTTCCTTGAGTGCTTTGTATATCACAATGAAATAATCTCGGCATTTTGAGAAGCTAGAAAGGGTTTATCTAAATTATTTTTGTGTTTAGATGATCTTATCAGTGACTCTAATCTAACTTCTAAAGGACACTTCATAATTCTAAAACTCCATAAGGTTTTATCAAGTACAACAAAGCTGTTTTTCCTTTGGTCTGTTCTTGCTACCACATGAAAAGTGCACTCACAAAATCCAAGGGATAGGCCTTTCAGGACTTGTTTGCAATGGTTCTAACAACATCATGGCTCTTTTTTTTCCAGCTAACTACTGACTTTTGTAACACTGTGAGTGGTGCTGAAGAGCTGAGATGGCACTGCACTTCTGGAGCTGCTCACAGGTACCACAGTGCTTTTCTACCCTTTTGAGCCACCTTTCAAACTGAAAACATTGACAAAAACAAATCCCTCTTTCTGTGTATCATGCCATTTTTTCCATTCAACTGAACAAACATCAGACTAAACTTTGAATATTCCTTTTATTGTGTGTGTTTCCCCCTACTTGTGCCCACATAATCCATGGCAGGGTGGCCCTCCAAGGATTGCTTTTTCATGACAGCAAAGTCAAAAGGGTTGGTAATTAGAAACCTGCCCCTTAGCTCTTTATTTATTTCCCCCTGTGCTTTCCTGCCCTGTGGCTTTCCACTATCCTGTCCCCTCCTTCTCTAACTGCATTGGTGAAATACACCCAGGTAATTCATTTAGCCCTGCTAGCCTGGGCAAACCTTTAATTAACATTCTTATGCTCAGACATAGAAAGTGTAGCTTTATATTTCGAAATATATTACATCTGGTTTATAAGAATAGGACTGTTCAGATTTCAAGGGTTCTCTTCTCAAAGCCAGTCCCTCTGATAAATTGAATGGATTATGTTTGTGTTGGCTGTCTTTGTTACCTCCATCACTGTGTTTCCAATTTATCAACATAGTTTTGAGAAATTGTTAGAATATGTTGCACTCGTAAGCACCATGGGGAGAAAAAATATTCATTTATTACTGCTATTGTGTTTGATTATATTACACATATCCAAAGGACTAAAATGAAATGTCATCTTTAATTCTCCCCTTACAGTAGACAATATCACCCTTGCTTCTCTCTTTCCAAAACCAGCTTGGAAATCAATTCTTCATTTTCATTTTAAATCAGCCATACAGAGTAGAAGCAAGAGTGCATTTGGGACAGGGCAGAAGTAATGGGAGTCTGGAGATCTGAGCTCCATTTCTGGCTCTGCCTTCTGCTCTTTGCAGTCTTGAGCAAAATCATTTGACCTCTGGTCTCCAGTCTCTCAGTTCATGAAATAGGAAGACCATCAGCTTCCTACAGATGTCTCTAATAATTTGCCAGAATCATGTCTTGTCTAATCACCTGTGTTTAATATCTCCCAGGGTCTTGCAAAATCAGTGAAGGCTGAAGCAGCAAATTTTGCATGCAGCTGAAAATAAAATGCTCTTGGAAAGTTAAGACTTAGAGAGCTTCCAAAGGGGGTAACCCAAGCCAGGAGAATGGGTCAGAAAGCCACTGGTGCTGTTCAGGGTTGTTAAATATTGATAAACGATATATTTGAGCCTGTCAGGAGAGGGAACTTTGTGTGTTTGGGACAAGAGGCTGAGCAGCACTGAGGCTGGAGCTGTGACAAACTGCCAGGGCTTGGATGTCCAGCTGAATCCACTTGGACTGACACACAGCTGAGGGTGAGCACCCAGCTGTGCCCACTTGGGCTGAGCACACACAGCTGAGGGTGAGCACCCAGATTTAAGGGGAGGGAACCACCTAAGAGTTGCTTTGTGTTTTGTGTGTGCTCCAGTTTTTGACTGCTTTCCCAAAAGAAGGGTGAGTTTGGGGTTGTTTGTCACCCAACTTAAGAGGTAGGAGCAGAGAGCAAGTTTCTTCTTTTGTTACCCTGTCAGATTGAGCAGAGGTTTTCTGATGACTGACTTTAAGCAGAATGGCTGAGAGGCTGAACATCCTGGGGTGAGTTGCTGGGAGCTCTGTGTTTTCTTGGGAGTGGAGTAAGGAACAGAAAATGTTCCCCCTCCTGAGGGTGAGAGTAGATTAAAGGGAAGGGTACTCGGACTACTCTGAGCCAGGGCTGGGGACAGAGGGTCGTGTTATGTGGCTTCAGGCACTGAGGGCTTTTTGTAAATAAGTAGTGTCTGTTTCTGAGCAGGCTTGGCAGTCCAGTGCTCCTGGACCAGACCTTTTGAGCTCTGAGAGTGCTGGTCCCTGCCTGCTGTGGGTCTTTGACCCCCAGGGGCAGCAGTGGGGCACTCCCAGGGGCAGCAGTGGGTCACCTCCAGGGATGTCCTGCTGAGCTGCAGTGCAGATTCTACCTCTGCCTCCTTGTGAGATTTGCTCCAGTGATTAATGGCAGCGGCTGTTTAAAAACCTGGTGCCTCATTTGCAGTCTAAACTTGTCTAGTTGCAGGCTCCAGCCAGGGGCTATTTATCTCTGTGTGCAGGCTCTGGAGGTGGGCACTGTGGGGGAAGGGGTAGGTGCCACCTGTGGGTGGGGAACAAATGCCAGGTATAAGGTTTTCCCAGTATCTCGTAGGCTATATTTTTGGCTGTGGTGTCTTGTAGGAACTGTCTTGCCCTTGAGGAGAAGTCTCTGCCTTTGCAGAGCCCCACAGAGAGGTCCTGGGCTGGTAGGATGAAAGCAAAAGACAGTGGTTGGTACATCAGGGCTGGTTGCACACACAGTGAAGGTGCAGAGGAGTGTTGTGAGCTTGCAGGATCTGAGGGCAAAAAAACTTAGGCAGTTGAGTCATCTTAAAAATTAAGTCCCCCCCTGTGGAGTTTGACTCGGGTTGAGTTGCTTGCCCATTCAGGAGCTGCAACAGCCCAGGTTCCTCTTGACCTGGGAAGGGCACACTGGGAGGTCAACAAATGGCATCTGTGACACTGTAGCCAAATGGGGGACGTACCAGGGTTTTGAACACAAACTCAGCTGCTGTACAGAGAGGGAGCCTTCCTCTGCTTTCCTTCTTAGAGTGCTGCCCTGGTGGAATACCCACATCCTTCCACCTCTGTAAAAGGGTTCCTCCTGGCTGGGTTTGGCTGTGCAATTCCCCAAGCTCAGTGCTGTACTGGGTTATAGGCAAAGAGGGTCTGTGGGAGGTGGTGGCAAAGGGAACATTTGAATGTGAATCATAGAATCATGTAGGTTGGAAAAGTCCTTGAAGACCATGGAGTCCACCAGTCAACCTCACACTGTTGTGTTCACCACTGAGCCGTGTTCCCATGTGATTCCAAAATGCACAGGATGCACATGCTGAAGCAGAGATCTCTTTCTCACTGGTTACCTTGTGAGTGAGGCATCAGAAAAATTATTTATTTCCTCTTTATCTGTATAACTTCTGCAGTGTGAATGCAGCAGCAGGCACTGGCTTTTGGGCAGTGAGTGGATTCCCCTGGACCCGTCTCTGGGTTAGGGTGGGTACTGGGCCCAGCTCTGCCCCGGGGCACGGCGCGTTCGGTGCCCGCGGCTCAGCCTCCCCCGGGCTGGGTTGGGGGCGATGGGCCCCTTCGCGGCGGGGTCCGCCGCGAGGCCTGGCAAGGGTTAACGCCGCAGCCCCACGCCCCCTTTGACGGAGTCGGACCAACCTCGCCAAATTTGAAAAGGCATCCGGGGCTGAGTGTGCGCCCTGGGCGCATCGAGCCGCGCTGGCCCCGGACCCCCTGCGCGGGCAGCACCGCCGGGGCTCGGCTTGCCGAGGGACTGGGCTGCCCTTTGGGAGCCCGAGCAGTCATCCCTGTGTCCCGGACACCACTGCCCCGTGGTCCCCGCTCCCGAGGGCACCTCCGTGCCGTGGGATCCAGCCGTGACCCCGGCCGGGGGAGCGCGGAGTGGCCCCGCGCCTGCCGTGCCGGTGCCGTCCAGGAGGAGAAGGGGAGGCGGTAGGAAAACCCCGTTCTTGCAAAAATGCAGCTCGCTCTTTTCTTGTCCTGGTGCTGTTGCCTGCATGGATGCGCGCTGGGCACGGGCTTCCTCTATCAATTCCCAGCATCAACCCTGCAGCACAACTACCCAGAGCAGAGCTCCGGCTCGCCGGGCAACGGCTTCGGCAGTCGCCGGTGAGTAAGACCGGGAACGCCTCCCGGGAGAGGTGGCTCCGGGGGAAACGAGGGCAACGGCCCCCGCGGAGGGCGCAGGGGCTCTCTGGGGACCGGGCTGGGCTGCCCGCATCCTCCGTGGGGTGCGGGAGGCTCCCTACCTGCCCGCGGCAGTGTCCTCCTCAGGGAATCGAGGAGCTGAGCTTTGATAAATGACATCCGCACACTCTCCCCCTGCAGCCCCGCGAGTCGGGGAGGGGAAGGGGCTCTGCAGGGCAGCGTGTTCCCTGCGCACCGCGCAGCCAGAGCCGGAAAAGCTCCGGAGCGGGGACACCGGGGATGCCGGCAGAGGGAACTGTTATAGCCCTCGGCTGCGAGAAGAAACTTGTTCAGCTCAACAAAGGAAACCCCTTAATTACAGATCTCTGTTCAAGAACTTCAGTTTTCAAGTAGCTGTTTAAAATCAAACCTCCCATTCTTCTCCTCTTCCCCCACTCCAACCCAATTTCTTATAAACTTAATGTAAATCAGTTTTGATTTACTGTATCTTGCTGCTTCAGTAGAGCAAACAATTTAGGCTTCTCCCCCTCCTCTCTGTTTTCTCTGGGTATTTCTCTAGAGGTGAAACAGCTGCTCAGATGAATGAGCTGCACTGTATAAAGCAAGAGAGTGGCTTAACCTGATTCCAGTTGTTCTTGGGTTTCACTTTTTTCTTTCTTTTTTTTTCCTTGCCTTTCCTTTGAATGGGGACTTGGGATTTAATATTCAGGGCTCGTCTGTCCTATGTCTACCTCTTTTCCTCCTCCTCTTGCTAATACCTAGTCCGCAGGAGCTGTGCTGCTGTGGAGGAGGGCTTGTGTTGGCATCGCCCATTTGGGCTGGGAATTGGGATAAGGATTTCCATCGGCGTGTCAGAGGCACGGAGTGGGCACCAGCCTTGTGCCTGTGCCTTGCACGGGTCTCGCATCTGGTGCGGATTTCACCCCCGGGTGGGGGTGGGTTTGTCCTCTGGGCTGTCAGAGAGGCCTCAGGCTGTAGGGGGTGTGATGTTAAACTACAGTAACTGTCAAAGGGTTTGAAACGGCAGAAAATTATAGGAGAGTAATGGGATAAACCTATCCCAGCTGGATGTGTTCCAAGGCACCCCCTTCCCAAAGCATGAGCTGCAATGAGAACCACATGTCATTTGTCTTACATATCTATTAGCCTGCAGATCTTTGTTCTGAGCTACCACACTTACAGCAGTGTGGGCTGTGTCAGTGCTCACCAAAGACCTTCCTCAGTTCACACTCTGGCACAGTTTTCCCATGCCTTGGTGGTTTGGACAGCTGATGCTTTGTCAGGGGAACGTGTCCCTCTCCAAGTCTATAAAGTGCTGTATAAAACCACATAAAGCTGATTTTAAACAATGATGTTGGGAAAGCTGATGGATTTTATTCACTTTGCCATGTGAGAATCTCCCATTCTAGTTTAAAGAAGAGAGGAAAGTAAAAAATTTGATGGGAGAGAAAAATCACTGGTGGATGTTGTGAAAGAAAAATTCAAGTGCTCAGTCAAATATCACACATTGAAGCAATCTTTATATGTTTTAATTTCCCCTTGAGTGGTGGAGTTGTTGGCAAATGTCTTAACAGCTTCACTTTCTAATGGGAAAATCTGTGTGGGAAAACTTTCCCCAGCCACAATGTTGGACCTCTGGGGGGAGCCTCATGCTGGGTGCAGCTTCAGGTTGGGAAAACTGAGTTTTTCTGGGTTTAAGGTGGTCCCTCATAGGAATGAGGGTTTTTGCACTGAGTCTGACATAGACTTCTGTGGGTACAGAGCCTTTTATCAAGGATTGAATCAGACTGGTATAGGCTGGTGTTTGCATTGTTCAGAGTCCCTTTTGCCATTGAAACAAGGGATCTTGGTAGCACCTGAATTATGTGAGGCAACAGCAGCTCTGTCCCAGCAGAGCTTTCTGGTCTTTGCCCTGGAGAGGTTGCAGAGGAGGCAAGATGGGGGGAAGATGATTGTTATTAATGGCACTACATGGCCATTCTCACTTTCTCTTCTTCAGCCTTCTCTGGGAGTGCTTTGCCCAGTGACTTCTGGCACTTTTTCTGAGTCAAACATGAGCAGGGCCAGAGCACTGAGAGTCACTGCAGCTCCAGGTTTTGGTGTGTTGCAGCACATGCTGATGTGATGCTCTACAGCTGACATGTTTCCTTGATACACATCATGTTCCTGCTGTTGTCTTTTTCTGTCCTTGATCAACAGGTGAAGAAATGACTGAGCCATTTGGGAATCTGCTATCAATTTTTTGAAAATTAATGTGTCATAAGAGTTGTATTTCTCCAAGCAGGGAGACTTCTGAAAGCCTTTGTGCTGATACAGCCCTTGATATGCAGGCTGCAGGTTGACTCAGAGATGGGCTCCTGAGGCTCCAAGGACTGCAGAACATATTTTCTCACCAAGACCTAAGGCCCTGGGGTGTAAGAACCTTGGGATGGTGGTGAAGGAAAATTGTGAGGAAAAAATTTCATTGTTCACATTCTTCAAAATGAAACTGTGGGCTACTTGTTCTGGAAGAATTATGTGTACTTTGCTTCCTTTTTTAAAAATGAAAATTCTAGCTTGTGGTTGGCTTCAGCTGACAAATTTTGGTTATTAGGCCAAAACCACTTGCCTTTAAAAGCAGCACTTGTGTGCTGCTTTGATGTGGGAAAGCTATTTGAACAGGCAGCAGCTTTCCTGTACTACAGCTTGCCTTGCTTCCCTTCTTCCCCAAGAAACCTGAAGTGCTGATGCTTGAAATATGTTGCCAATTATTCCTTGAGGCCACCAGATTCTTAATAGGACACTTGAATGTCTCGTTCTGAAGATCAAGATGCCTGGATGGACCTGCTGGAGGTAGAAGTGTTCTTTTCAAAATAACCTCCTGTGCTGTGCCTGGTCCTGCAGCTACACGTGCTGGGCTGGACCTGCTCCTCCACAGCACAAGTGCACTGTGGTGTAACAACCTCCAGCCTCTTGGGTGAGGCCTTAGTACTTTCAAATAATTGTGGGTCTCTTTATGTAAGAGGCTTGCTTTTAATATTAAAAGGTGATCTATCATCAGTATTCCAATTTATACTGTTGATCAGAACATGTATCTGGAATTTTCCTCATGAATCTCTCTGAATTCTCTTTACCAGAGAAAGATGACTTGAACCTTATTTCAGCCCTAAACTCTGAACCTCTTGTGACTCTTAAGTGGGTGTGGAATATAAAACTACACATATTGGCAAAACGTGATTCTCCTTCCTTTTGCTGAGAGGATCTGGCTCTCTGAGTCATTCCCTCCATCACTTAATAGTCTGCTCACTGCCCGGGGTCTCTGCTTTGCTGTGGGCTGGGAGGATGTCAGGCAAACTGGGATTTGTGTCACGCTGAGTCCTCTGCATTAATTCTGCTTTGAAGTGCCCAACCCAGGTAACCAAGAGGTCAGAAGGTCTTGAGCTCATCACCAAACCCTGGGACTATCTGGTGTTTGTTTCCTGGACTTTGCAGCCCTATGATCTTCATCTGACTCACAGGGTTCAGTGCTGTAACTTCACAGTGCAATTAGCAGTGGAACCAATGGTGGTGTAAGGGCCTGGTGACACTGGAATGGCTTTGAAATACCAGATGTGACTGTAGTTACTGCAGTTAATTATATTCTTTTAGGAAATCTACCATCCTGCCTTTCCAGCTGCTGGTGGGAATCATTTCCTCTCAGGTAGGTTTTGTTTACCAGCTATAGGAAGAAAAAGGGAGGAGAGAAGCATAACAATGGGTGGCAGTGAACTTGTGCTCCCCTTGGATAAATTAATAAATGTGTCCCTTGGATAAATTAATAAATGTGTCTCTTTCAACAACCCTTATTTGTTAATCTTCTCAAAGCTGAGCTTGTTCATGCACTAAAATCCTTGTTGAATCATGGCAGGTTAGAACATTCACAGGTTTGCTTGGGGTGTGGTTCTGGGACACTTGGATCAGAGATAGTTACATCTCTGTCTCATGCTATGTCTTGATAAGGGGGGGAAATTAAGAATGGCTTTCAGATGAGGATGAAGGACTGAAAGCATAGACTGCTTTGGGATAGTGGAGCAGCCACTCTGCTTTTTGCTGCATTTGACCTCCCTGGTGTACCTGGAGATGTTTCTGGTTTGAAAAGCCAGATGCCTCTCCTGTAGGGTAATATCAAAACTCATCTGACCGTGTATCTGCAATATGCACAAAGCTCTTGACTCACATTTAATTAGGCAGATCTGGACAGTTCTTAAATTTGCATCCACTGAGGCATAATGTTTGTTCTGAGGCTGAGCCTACAGCCAGTCTGTGCCAACTTAGCAATCACAAAGACTCTGGTGAGGGGCATAGCTGCAAAAGTAAAAGAAAAGGCTAATGCTACTGATTGGATCACTGTCCTGCATTTATCAGCTTCTTATGCAGTTGAATAATACTAAAGCTCCTGCTTAGTGTAATTATGCCCAGTGTTGTATGATCTGAGTTAGGCTGCTGAAACGAACAAAAGTGGGAACTGTGATATTGGTCGTTATTGGTTTTTGTCCTTATCTTCTTTCTTGGAAGAAATGGTTTGTTGATGTGAATTTTGTGTGGAATAACATTTAGATGCTTTAACAAGTTTTGACAAACTTCTTGGCTTTGGTAAGTTCAGTGCCTTCGTTCTTTTGGAACTGAACAGATGTGTAAGTGAGGACTGTGCTTGGGTGATAGAGTTGCCTGTAATGTCTATGCCTGACTACTTGAAAACAGCTGACTCTTTCTGGGAGGACTAACAAGTAGGAAGCATCTCAGACTCCTTTCAGCTTCCAAAGCTGAGGAATTGTAGTTCTGGTGAAGAAAAAACCTCAATCTGTCTAGAAATGGCTTTCCCCCCAGAGACTCACACAATGGATGCTACCAAGACAAAAGCTGAAGGCAATGTCATAATGTTTCATGTTTGGAACAGATTGGCCTCCTTCTGTATCAATGTGGTTTGACTGGAATAGAGAACTTGCCACTTAAAAACACAGTAGTTGATTTTGAAAGCTCACTGGAACTGAGAAGAGAAGGTACCTGTGAGATTCCCTTATGTAGGACTCTATTGGGTGTCTCCTGTCTGCCCTCCAAGAGTTGAGTAAGGCTGTTCTTGTCCAGCCACCTTCCTTTGTGCTGAGCAAACAAACCATCTGTCAAAAGTTTAAGGTTAGTATGAGGTACCACTACACAGGAATGCCCAATTCATGTCCAATCCTGACATAAGGTTGTGCAGTCAGATGTCTTTTTAATCAATTCCACTTTTTCTGCCTCTCAGCACTGGGTGGAAGGGATGTTCTGAGCAGTATTTGTGCTAGATACAGGCATGTGTTTGCTCAGAGCATCTCAGAAATGCCAGTGCAGTGAAATCATGGGGCAGGGGAGTATTCCCTGGATATGGTTGTGTAACCAAGTTGTAGAGTTAAGAACAGGTCCAGTTCTGTTCCTTCTGGATGTCCCCCCGCCTGTTGTGTGTGTGTGCTCTAGAGAGGAATTGTGTTTGTCTCTGCAGATGGACAAGACTCTTGATTCCTGCTTTCCACTTCTCAGTGGAGTGAAGAGGCCAAGCACATGGAAAGAGAGTGCCTCATGAAGGCTGTGTAGGCAAAGGTGTTTTATGAAAGATACCTGTTTAATGTGAGGATGGTTTTGGGGATTGACACTGAGGAAGGAGGCACAGCAAGTTGCAGGACTGAGGACTGAGATTTCTGTTTGTATGTTCCGTATAAGAAACGGGAATAGGATGCTCCTTACCCTGTGCCTGTTGGAGCTGTCTAGGTCTAAGAACAGGCAGCAGCATCGGTGCCAGATGAGCCAAATACCCCTTTTGCCCTGTTGTGATGACCCTGCAAGATGAAATGCTCACTTAAAGCACAGCACAAAAACTTCCCCTCTTGTCCACGACTTGTTTTGTTCCCGGTGGGTCAGTCAACATCTGGTTTTCCCCCACAGGCCTTTGCTTATTTAGTTGTTCCTAAGTGTGGTGCTGGGAGCCCTCAGCCTGGCTGGAAGTGCTGCCTGTGCTGGGGCAGGGCTGGGGGCAGAGGGGCTGGGGGATGATGACATAACGTCTCCGTGCTGGGGCTGCCCCTGCCTGGCGCGGCCGTGCCTGCTCGGGTGTGGCAGCCCTGAACGGAAGGGCAGGCATTTCTTTTTTGCTCTGTGCTGCTCAGCCCTTATTAAACTCAGATGTTTCTAACCCCTTCCCCCGGGCTCTCATTATTGCCGTAAACACAGCAGAGCGCGGGGAGCTTTTGCAAATCCTCCTTTGAGGCAGCGGAGGGTGACAGCTTGCTCGATGTGAATCTAACACTTTAACTCAAGGAGGTTTCTGCCTGCCTTTTCCCTACAGAAAAAGACATTTTTCTCATCTGGTGCCACCTCTCTTTCTCCTCCTTTGGGTTTCTCAGCTTCCAGGCTTTCTTCTTGCCTGATCCTGTCTTGTGCTTCCACAGAATCTGTCTGGTTTCTGCCACCCTGCTCAGTGTGGGCTGTCTGGCTGCTCATCTCATCACTGTATCTTGTGCAAACTTGGAGCTGTTTGCATTTTCAGTGGCAGTGAAAGTGATGCCAGCTAAAATAGGGCTTCTGTTGCTGTGTTAGGATAACTAAAACAGGCTCTCCTGGAAGAAAACACCTAGATCTGCCTGTCAGCACATCCATATCTCAGCTGTACCTGCTCCAGTTTTACTATGTGTCTCTGATAGAAAGTTACATTTCAGCATTTTGTGGAGGGAGGAAGAGAGGAGAGACTGCCATGGTAACAGGGTCTTAGATGTTCCCAACCTACAAACCACACTTCACCCAGTGTGGGCTCTTGTACCCCTGCAGAGGATTTAGGAATCCTTGGCATCTCTGAATATAACCTGTTAACTTTGAGGTATATCCAGGCTATTTATAATCTTCTTGCACTCACTTCTGCAATGACTATATCCATTGCAAAGCTACTTACGAGTCTCAAGTATCTATCCATTTAATATGACTTTTTCTGAGCTGAGACATTCTTGGCCCAGTGAGGTATCAGGGCTGCTTTGTGCATAACATTGCCTTGGTGAAAGCTGTGCTCCTGCAGGATCCCTGAGAGTCTCTCAAATCATCCATGTGGCTTGTTCTCAGGACAATTTTGTATCACTCTAGTCTAGTGTTCCTCATAAACTGAAGAGCTCTTGACTCTTCAGAACCAGAATGTGTCAGGTGTTAGGGAGATCATTGCCATTTTGGTGCTAGGTTTCCTTTTGGAAATCCAAGCTATCCTAAGACATTGGAAGATGAGCTACTTTGCTGCAAGGTTCTCAAAATCTGGTCCCTCCAGTCTCTGACTTGGTTTAAATTTTCTGGTGCATGGGAGGTACAGAGATCTCTTCTTGTTGTGGTCTCTACATCCCCAAGAAAACCCTGATTTAGTGGCCACTGTAGCTTTGAGGCGAGCTTTTAATGAACTCAGAGCTACAATGGCAGAGCTCCTGAGAGCTGAGCTGTCAGCTTGTGTCTGTCACTGGCACTGGCAGTACAGGACAGAGAAAATCTGATATGCTTAAGCTTCAGTATTTCACCATGGCAAACCCTGCTAACCTAAACACTGAGGGGGGAGCTGCATTCTTTGCTATGCCTAATCTCTGTATTTTGTTAAACATGCATTCCTGCCAGAACTTTATTGGACAGAACAATAGTGACCAGCTGGGCAAGTGACCCTGGCTTTTCTGGTCTGCAGAGGAATTTGCCATCTGAGGAGTTCACATTCTCGTGTGCAGCTTAAAGTGATATGGATTTAGTTGCTTTTAATTATTTGCTGGCTGATTCGTAAGGCTTTGCTTTCCACACTCTTTCCCAAGAAAAGGACTATTTCCTTAAATGCTTAATGTAAATTCATTCTATAGAGCAGCACAAAGTCTGCGAGCTGAGATTTGCAAGTTCTCTCTTTCTTTCCCCTAAATAAAATGGGAATAGTAATATTTCCCTTCATGTAAGGGAAGGCTCTGGGGAGTATTTCATAAGGGTGTGGTTATATCTTAGAGGGAAAGCTGCAAAATCCAAAGTATTGTATATGAATACATGCAGAAGTTTATAATCTATGAATGATAATACTTGGCACTTGTATAAACTTCCACTCTTACAGAATAGAGATCATTGTGCTCCCTGCACCTCTCTGAGCCTGGATAGTCTTGAGGAGTTAGTCTTTGCCTAAGGTTTGCAGAGAAGGGTTTAGTTTGAGGTGGAACAGAGGGAGGTGCAGGGGGAGCTGGACTGACCAGCAGCAGAGGGCTGGGTGATGGCACAGACTGGGCTGTTCTCCTGTCCCCAGTGCTAGTGAAGGGTTTGGGGAGTCTGAATGGGGGACATACCTTTAAAAGCAGCCTGGACTGACAGGCTCAGGGCAAAAATGCCTGTGGGAGCTGGTGTTTCTCAACAGCACCCACCTTGGAGCAAAGGCAGGTCTGGATTGTGCTACTGCTGCAAGACTTCCCTGTTCCCAGCTGACGTACAGCAGAGAGCAAAAAGGCAAACGGGCTCTGTAGGATGTTCCAGTGCTTGGCTTAATGCTGCTGTAAATCAGCGTAACCTGCAGCAAAAGCTCCAGTCTCCCTGCAGTGTATTTCAGGAAACAGCACTGAGCCAAAGGGTTTAAACTATCACACAGTGAAATGCTGTCTCTTAGGCAGCTGTTACTGGAAGTCACTAATGTATATCACAAATGATACAAAAATGTTGGATTACAAAGTGGTGGGAATTCTTAGGCTGTCAGCCTGTGGATAAGCTTTGAATGAGTGTGCATTGCAAGCAGAAATAATAGGATCTTGTTTTGCCAAGCACCAGAGAATACTTGGGGCCTGACAGTGGAATTAAAAGTCTGCTAAAACCCTTGCAGGACACCTGCAACCAAACCCACTGGAAATTTATTGCAAGGGCTGCAGCAATGTACTGATTTTCTTGGGTAATGTCCTTTGAAACAATCAAGCTCTCTAATTATGTCCGTCAGGCCTTGCCGAGTCATTATTGGTGTCTGAACTAGAAGGTTTTCAAAGTAACTTCTGCAAATAACTGTTGAATTTTGCTGAAAGTAAACTTTCAGCTCCCAGGTACCAATTGGAAAAGTTACTGGATAACTTTTGGAAAGATCAGGGTGAAGCTGTGTGTCTGCAGTGGCTGGGAAGAGAGGGGAGAGAAGTGGGAATGTAGAAATTGCAGGAATCATCACAACTTGTCTCTTGAATGCAACTGGAAACGGGACTGGTTTATACTGGACATCTCTGAGCTCTGGGGGGTGTGTGGGTGTTCTTTGGGGGTTTTTTAACCACCAAAAACTCCCAACAAAGACCAACACCAAACCCCACACAAGCATTTGACTGGAATTGGATGCTTCCCATAGGCTTGTGGTTCCAATGCTGCCCATGGGCACCCTGGCACCAACAGGAGCCTCTTTGATAGTTGTTCTGTTACTCCAAGCTCTGAGGATCAACGAACCTTTTTGAGTCATGTAGGAGAGTGACTTCAACAGAAACTCATACCAGAGTTTTTTAGCTGCAAGAAGTACCTGAATGAGTCTGTCACAGCCTTTTAATTTGACATTCTGCTCTGCAGTGCTTGTATAGACATCCCTGTATACTCCCTTAGAAATGGCTCAAGCAAGGTTTGATACCAGGAAAAAGCTTTTCACCCAGAGGTGGT
Source organism: Pithys albifrons albifrons (assembly GCF_047495875.1). Classification (NCBI taxonomy): domain Eukaryota; kingdom Metazoa; phylum Chordata; class Aves; order Passeriformes; family Thamnophilidae; genus Pithys; species Pithys albifrons. The sequence goes on along the minus strand of NC_092478.1, from coordinate 4,360,950 downwards.
TGGGCACTGAACAGCCTCCCCAGGGCAGGGGTCACAGCCCCAAGGCTGCCAGAGCTCAAGGACGTTTGGCCAATGCTCTCAGCCACATGGTGGGATTGTTGGGGTGTCTGTGCAGGGCCAGGAGTCACACTCTGATCCTGATGGGTCCCTTCCAACTCAGAATATTCTATGTTGTTGCAGCAGCAGCTGCTGTTTTTACATTTAGAGTGGCTGAATTTGGCTCCATCCTTTGAGACACTGCATGTAACATTTTCTCCAAGCTGTGCTGAAAGGTGTATGGGAAAACTCTGCATGTGTGTGTGAGGGGGAAAACATGAGCAGCTCTGAGCTGTGGTGTGTGAAGGCTGTTTGTGTGCCCACTCAGCGCAATAATTAACACAGGCTGTTACTGAGCAGCCCTGTGGCATTCTCAGGTTTGCTGGTTTACCTGCAATAACTAAAAACAGAAAGCTGTTCTCCCCAGACTATGAAAAAGATACCAGAAATACAAAATAACTGTCACCTATTGATAAAATTCAGGTCTTGACTGCTTATTTTAGTCAACCTTTTATCTTCTGCATTGTTGGTGGGATTCTTCATTGTCTGATTGAAGAACTTTGTGTAAATAGAAGGGGGGGGAAGTTAATCTCCCTGTAATGGCTTTGCCTTGAATTTGCCCCAAGGTTTAGCAAATAGTGTGTGTTTAAAATGGGATGTTGGTGTATCCAGTGTCAGCCACACCTTTGCACACCCAGACTGAGACCCCTCTCACCAACAATTCCAGACATTCCCAGCAGAACAGTGAGGGATGCCTGTGAAGCCTTTGCTTTAGGAGGATGGATCACTTGTGTGCATCAGTTTGCACCCCCACCAAACTGGTAGCTAAGATGCTGTGGACTTGCCTCCCTTGCCCTGGTGGAGCAGTTGGGTTGCCCTGCTCTTTTGCATTGGCAGGTACCTCCAAACTTCAACAACCAAACCCCTCCACAACCTGCCCTGTGTGGTGGAGTTTGCTGTGCAATTCCCCACAAAACAGGGCAGGAATTTTTCTGACCAAATGCCTGTATCTCAGACCTCCTGCTGTCCCCTCTCCTGCTCAGTGCTGCCTCCTCCCCATCCAGTTTCCCACGTGTCTACTCGGGAATGTTTCAAGGCAGTGTTATCATTCCTAAGGAATCTACTGTGCATGCACAAGCCATGGAAGGGGTTTTTTTTCAGCTGTTACTACTTGGCCAAATGAAACCCATTTTCCACCTGGATACCAAAATATAGATCTCCTCCCTGAAGACCATCTCCCTTCCAAATAGAAGCTTCCAAAGCACTGAGGCACTAAAGCAGCTTCTTAGACTGGTCAGGAATATTTAATAATAGAGGAAGGTGTTAGTGGTTCCATTCACAAGAGAAAGGCTTGCTTTTTTTATTTCTAATGAACAAACTTGATTGCAGCAAGATTTAAAAGGAGTATATAAATAATTGTTCTTGGCTAGAAATGAGGTATGGAGGCTGCTTCCAAAACCAGTGAAAGCTTAGGGAGTTGGGTTAAAAGCAGAAGAACCTTTCCAACTGAAACCAGGTAGCTGCAGCACTTAGTTTCTAGATGTCTCTTTACAGTCTGTCTATAGACAGATATCAAAGTGCAGTGTGACTAAAACACAATCTGCTGAAAAGTGAGTTGAAAACTTGGTAAGGCAACACCATGTTCTCTAGCAAGGGTTTGGGGTGCTGTGTGCAGGGGAGGGGTGGACAGCACATGCTGTGGAGTTATCCCTTATGGCACTGGGTGGGTGCAGTGGGCAGAGTGTAGGACTGGGAGTCTGCAGGAAGGTGAAAAGGGGGTTGCTGGTACAGATTACTGTGCCTGTAACTACCCCATCCAAGCTCAGTCACAGGGGGTTTTGAATGAGGCTTTACAGAGGAGGCACTTTGGAAGGGCTTCTGATTTGGCAACTGGGAAGCGTTTTAGGGGAATTCACTGAGATGGGTGCTGGGAATGACTGGCTTGAGAGGCAAGGGAAGGAAAGGTTACCACCCATGGATGTGGGCATGTTTGTGAGGCTCTTGCCTGTTTACTACATTAAAGGTGAGGTTTGAGGGTTTAAAGCTGTTGATGCATCTTCCTGCCTTATCTGTTTCTGACCTCCCTCCCAATATTACCCTTGACTCAAAACTGACTGTTACAAAGGGCAAACTCAGCTCTCAGATCACACAGCAGATCTCAGTTCTGATGTTCCTACTTCCCTACACATGAAACTCCCATGGGTGTGACTGGAACAATAGGATTATTTTCCAAATTATTTTTTTATTGTAGTAACGCCCAGGACAGCTTTGTGCCAGACATGGCAGACATGGAATAAAAAAGTTTTCAATTTAAATAGCAAATTAACACACAGGCTTTGGGGTTTGTTTTTCAGACTGATTAACGCTTTGAATACCCAGGCAGAGAAGTTTTCCAAGGCTGGGTCTCATGTGGCCCATCTTGGGAATCCCTGAACTTGACACATCAGTAGAGCAGTTACTGGAGAAAAGTGCTTGGCTCTTCAGGTACAGATGTGTTGGTGGGGCACAACTGTCCCCAAAAGTCTTCCTGTCTTGTCTCAGGCCAAATGCAAATGCTGGCTGATGTGTACCTGACCTGCAGTTGCCTCACTGAACATAAATGGCTAATCTGGCAAATTAAAAAGGAGAAAGAGGAATTGTTGGTCTCGAAGCAAAATAAGAAGATGGATTTGTCTAGACTGGATTATTGTTTCTAATCACCTCCTCCAGCACAGGAAACGTTAGAAAGCTGTAGGGTTTTCTTGCACTTGAGGAAAAGCTGTTTCCTTGGCAGTGTCAGTGAGGTTGTCTGGCTCTTTGGCAGTCACTTGGAACAGGCTGAGCCTGCACACCTACTGCAACTTCCCTCCAGGAAGAGAGGTCCTTTCAGCTCTGAAACCCTGTTCCCAGCATGATGGGCAACTACAGGATAGGTAACTATCTTAGAAGTGTCTGGTGTGTGCTCCCTTAAGTACCAGAGCCACAAACCTCTTTACAAGGTGCTGATCAAATTGAAGAGTGCAAGGCTGAATGAAATGGTTGTAATGGGCCACAGGGAACGAGGAGGGAGAGCAGGTAGAAGGTGTGTTGCTAGAAGAGTCCTGGGTCCAGTGTAGCTGACACAGCTGTCTGTGCAGGTAATTCCGGTTGCATTCTGACACACCTGATGCTCTGATCTGGTTTTGGTTACCTTTTGGGGTTCACTGCTTTGGGTGTTGAAAAACAAAAGGAGAAAGCAATGTGTCGTCTACATGAACTCCTTCAATGTATATTTTTTCCTTTTAGCTATGGAAAGGGTGTACCTGTCTCTAGTGACAGCAATATCCCCTCTGTCCAGCTCCAGGAAACTCCCAAAACATGCCTGTCCCATGGGAAGATTAACATCACATCATTAATAGGAAACAATGACTTGATTGTGCCATCTTATTTTTTTCTTTGATATGCTCAGCACTCTCCTTTTGCCATTGCCTTTTGTTCTTGCTGCAGTTTGTGGGTGTAATGCTAATGAAAACCAGTTTCTCTTGGGCCCAGTGCCTGTGTTCCTGTTGGTGGCATTCACTGCTGCTGGGAAGTGCTGGGACTTTGGCACCAGAGGGCTCAGTGTGAAGCACAAACATGTTCTGCTGCCTGTACAGAGCTCTATGAGCAAACAAATAAGTTTGGGAGCAGCCCCTGTGCAATCCTTGCAGACAGGCTGTCCATGCTGATGGAGGCTCTGGAGGGAGAAGGGTGGGATTGGAAGGAGATGCTGGAACAGCAGGATCTGGGTTTGTCCATTTGGGAGGACTTGAATTGTGCAAAGTGTTGTTTTGCTGCAGTGTAATGTAGCAAGGGGAAATAAAGACAGCAATGGGGACTGACTGTGGGTGGTGGAGGAGGAGCTGGAGCCACAACAGGAGCACTAGAAAAGCACAGGATACTGTTGTGTGATTTTGCTGACCCTTTGTGCCAGTTTTCTTAATGGTTTTCTCTCTGCAAAGGCTTTGAGGATGAGCAGGTGTGTGTCGGTGTCCTATTCTTTCACTTACAATCCCACTCCTCCTCTTGCTGTTTCAAACTTGGAGTTTAATTCTGAAAGGATTTTTGTAAATGTGGAAGTATTGACTCTTATCAGTTAGTCTTGTACTTTGAATGAGGATCAGGATCCCTGTCCTCAGCTTAAGGGATCAGATCCTCAGAGGAGGGCACAGACAAGTGCCAAACACAGACTTTGAACACAGGGATCTGTTTCAGATTAAACAAATCCCAGCTCTCTACTTTCAACCAAGGTTTTAAGGATTTTTTTTCTGTGATCCCACCCCTCCTTTCAAGGTCAGGCTTTTTAGGAATGAACAAACGAGTACTATGGATGTATTCACAGTATGAAGGTGTTAGACCAATCTACAACCAGCTTATCCAGCTGTGAAAAAATGTTTAGACTCAGGTTCTTCTTTTGAAAGGCTTTCAAGGAGCTTTTATGTTGCAAAAGTTACTTACTTGGTTGTAATTGGGCCTGATTTCCACACTGCATGGATAGCAAATGCCAGATTCCATCAAGTCAGTCTAATTTAAGAGAGATAGATTCCATGGATATTTTTGTACCTTTCCTCTTTCCTCCCCCTGGGAATGCTGGAAACTACTGTCTTCTCATTGGTGGTGATCAGCTCAGGAGTCAGGAGGAACAGCAAAAGATTTCAGTGCATGGCAGAATGTCTGTAAAAGCAAAGCACTTCAAAGGAGGGAACCTCCCTTTTATTTCTGAGCACTCAGTCATGGACTAACTTCTTTCATTTTCATGATGAAGACAATTATGGTTCAGGTCAACCATATTTACTGTTTGCTTCAGTTGGAATGTGTCACCAGCAGTCAGAGGAGATGGGGAGTGGGTGTAAATCAGAGGGACTTTATGGTGGTAAATGATCCTTGTGCCTCCTCACCCCTTTCCCCTTATGCTCATACAACAGACATGTAGGCACAGAGGTCAGGATTAATTTATTTCTGATACCACCTGCCTGGTCAGCGTTTTCTGTGTTTGTTTCTGCCTCTGTTACATCCTGCATTATACTGGGGATGATGTACAGGGTGGTACAAATGAGTCAATGTGTGTAATAGGTGAGAGGTCTCATCTTCAGGGCCCCTTCTGCAGTAGCTGCAGCAGTTGGAAAGTCCTCTTGAATGGGGTTGGGGTTTGGAAGAGAAGAGAAGAGGAATGGTCTCATGGCTGAAGAAGCTGAATGTTGTTCTGGGGAGCTGATTCCCTCCTTTCTCTGCAGAAGAGTTGCTGTGCTTCATGTTATTTTGCTTCCAATTCCAGTAGGGAGAGCTTTTCCCTTTACCCCTGTAACCTCAGTGGCTGCAGAAGGGTAAGGTAAAATCTCATGCAGTGTCCTTTGCATTGAAGAAAGCTCAGCCCCCAGATAATGCTGTTTGAAGGGTGAACTCTGCACACAACAAAGCAAGCAAAGCACAGTAAAATGTGCTTGGCTGCAGAACTTGCTGAAGACTGAAGCTGTTGTGTGGACTGAACTGTGTTTTCCTCCTAAGGTAAAGATTCCTCTGGGACTAAACTCCCTCCAGCAGGCCCTGATAATCCACTTTGTGTGGGAAAACTTAAGACTGTTGTTGGCAAATGTGTATCTGAAGTGCACTAAGCACAGAACGTATTGCCCCCCTGGGGAAGGGTTATGCTATTGGGAGCTTCCTAGATAAATTGTCCCATCTTACTCTGTGAGCCAGAACTTATTTTTATGGCCACTTTGTTCAGACTCTTATTGTGGGGGTGGAATGGTGGTGTGTGCACAGAGACTGGAGTTCCTTCCAATCTTTGTCTGACCAACACAGCGGAGTGGGAGACCTGGAACTTGTCTTGTTCTTGTTCGTGCCTCTGGCTCTCTGCTGCTTCAAATGGTGCTGCTGTCTGGCTTCAGAAACACCAGCAGCCTCCCAGTTTTATTCATTTCCCAAAATGAATGGGCTGTTACGAAGATTTTTCTCCTTTTTTTCACAGGAGTCAGGGTAACCTCTGTTAGTGACTCTGAAGTGCTCAGTGGGAGTAAGGCATGCGTAAAACATCAATATTGACAACAAGATTACTGTGGCTTGTCATGTCTTCTGACTTGCAGACCTCTTAAAACTTTGTAATAGAAGAGCAGAGTCTGCTTTGAACTGAGCCCTCCTGTCATAAGCTTGTGTACAGCCTCCCCCCTGCCTCTGCCAGGTGGTCTTTGATGGATTCCTGAGCAATGGTCCATCAATCTACAGGCCTGAATCAATCCATCAACTCTGAACATTCCAATATTGTGGAGGCTGCTGGTTACAATTGAATTTTGTAGCTGGCTCTTTGCTGGACAAAGAGCTGGATGACAGCCTTGATCCTAAAACGCAGTTACCTGGGGAGAGCATGAATAGGGCCAAGAACAGGAGAAACTTAAACCCAGCTTGGCTTTCATCTGAGCTTTCCAGGAACACGGGATGGGATTGTTTCCTCTTTAGCCAGGTCACAGCAGTAAGGGGTAACCTGGTCACAGCCAACTGAATTAGCTGGTAAACTTGATCCTGATGAGAGAGAGTCAAAGCACATTCAGAGTGGGAATAAGAAGAGAATAATACAGTTTTGTAGAACTGGATTGTTCAGGATGAGATACCCCAGAGATCCTGGCAGCCTTTGAATCTGGAGTTCTGGGCATGTAAAGGGCAACTTCTGCTCGTGGTCTCAGGGGAATACATAAGTAACTAACCCCTCCTAATGCTGGGCTCCAGCACACAGTGTGTGAATTGCTGCTCTGGCAAAGCAAATGGGATGCTCTACTATTTATACAGAGAAAAGGGCACAGTTTGCTTTCATTGAGTCAGAACGGCAACTTTTTCCCAGTGAAAGTCAGTGACCTCCTGATTTTATTGAAATTCCTCTCTAAGATTGCAGGGAAATTGATAGCTCTAGTGAAAAATGTTATGAGGAAACTTGGGGAAATCTATCTAGCTATCAAAACACTCCTACTGTTTTGTGTGCCCTAAATGTTGATCTCTGCTAAGTATAACACACAGTGTGTTATCCTTATGGAAACAAAAAGATAATTCAGTGCAGTTGTTTACACAGGACAAACCTTTAGGGCAAGTCACAAGCATCAGAAATGCCATCCTTACTGAGACTTCTGGGATATTTATTGAGAGTGGGCAGGGTCAGTTTGTGACCAAACATGCAACAGGTGCTGATGAAACAGTCCTGCATAATAACTGTTCCTCCCCCTCCCATAAATACTTCTCTTCCTTCTGGCTTGGCCAGGTAAGTCTGGGTGGTTTGAGCTTTTGTGTTGTTTGATTTGCAATCCCTTCTCCAGTGAAATGAAACTCCTTACAGCCAGTTGGCTTTTTTCTTGCAAACCACCTCAAATGTCCTCCAGGGACCCCCAGCAGACAGAGAAGCTTGGGTCGAATGCAGCAGTTTGGACTAGGAAAAAGGCAGATACTCCTTTTGGGGATGGCTCTGTGTGTTGTAGTGTGAGTATTTCTAAGTATTCACAGTGGATGAATAGGTGGAGGGATCCCTTACACATCCCTGGAGTATGTGGGCTCAGGGACCACGGCTGGGCAGATCCAGATGGTGAGGAGGGGGAGGAGGAGGAAGCTTTGCTGTCAGTGCCTTCCCATCTGTGAAATGATTGCTCTGATCTAACTTGGACTTGAACTCTGATATGTGAGTACATGACTCTTCTGGAACCTACAGTATTTTAGCTGGAGTATCTGTTACCTTACACTTCTCCACCCTCTGCAGTCCCTTTCCCCTCTCACTGTTGGATGAGAGGCTGTACAGGCATCCAAAATCTCCAGGGGATGAATTCTGCATCCAAGTAAACTTCTGATGAGGGGCACAGAAGGTTCAGAAAGTCAGTGGGGTGCAAATGGGGCTTCCTCTCTGGCATCAGAATCAAACTGCAGCTCCAACTCTCTGTGTAAGTCCAGCTTCCCCTTGAGATCCCTTGGCCTGAGCCCTGTGAGGTGAGGATTTCTTGTCTTCTCCAGTGTCCAAGTGCCTGAAGCCATCACGGCTCTTGCTGAGTCAGCAGAGAGCAGGCAACTCCCTCCTAGCATCTGCTGAGGAAGGAGTGTGTTTAAGCCCTGAATAGTTTTCAGAGTATGTCTAAATGGAAATAAACTATTGATTTTATTGTTCCATTTAGCTGAAAGGTGCACAGTAACATTCTGAACCTACACAATAATTATAATTGGATATCTGCTGGCATCAACACCCATATCCCCTCAGCTGTGATCAGGACACAAGATCTTGCTCTGCAGCCCCAGAGAGAAACTGTCTAAATCAGTAGCTTGTGGGCCATGGTCTGCAGATCCTCTGTTGCCTGTGAAAGTGTTCCAAGAATTAAATAGGCTGTGAGAGGAGGGTGTCCCTCTGGAAAGGGTTGGGGGAAATGCCCCAAGTGAATCTTCTCTGTAAGTGAGGACCAATTCCATGAGACACGGTGGGACATCATGCTAAATATGCTGGTGATGAGCACACATGAGATCCCACAGACCCAGCCCTCAAGGAGCTGCTGCTTGGACCACTTTACTCCCTTGGTTGGAATATTCTGTTTGAATAAGCAGCAATATATTCTCTGCCATCCTGGATGTGTGCCAGTGAAAGTCCTAAACCTTCCTTCCTAGCATCTGTATATAATATAAAGGGTCATTTATAATCTCTGTAAGCCATGATGAGGCCTTTCGTCACATTGTCTGAAGCCTGCTTGCATTTTGCAGACTGTTCTTGCTGACTTTTGGCTTGCAAAGAGAAATCTTGGGGTGCTTTTGTCTCTCTTTGTCATAATCACTGTGCTATTATATCTGCAGTGAGTTCCAAGCTGTATATCCTAATGCATCCTTGGTCAGTTGTGTTCCTGTCATGGACAAACCCTGTGAGTAAGGCTTGGAGAGATGAAGTGGCTGATTTCACTGTGTGTGCATGTGAAATGAAAGAGGAAACTTTCCTTTGAATGGTCACACTTCCAGTCTTTAGCTCCTGTCTTTGCTTCTGGTTTTGCTCCCTAAACTTTGTCTGGAAGTTGTGTTGAGCCCATTAAGGGATCTGATGACTTCATGTGCTCTGAAGCTTCATTAACCTTCTCTTTCCCCCTGTTTTGCTCTTTGGTTCCATGTTGTAGGAGTCATTAGAGACTTTTGGGTATCATGGTGCCTGATCCCTGTATATACACCACAGATCCTCCACAAATCTGAGAACTGGTTCTGTAAGACCTCCCTGCCCACTTGGGATCACCTCAGATGTGACTGATGAGGAACCCCAAGGGGGTTTATGGTGAGCAGGAGAAGCTGCAGGGCTCGTGTCCCTGGGCCCACAGCCCCCTCTGCCTGGGTGCCCCACATACCCAGCCAGCTGCAGCTGAAGGGTCAGTGAGCAGCTCCCTGGCCCTGCTGTGGTCTGTGGTATTGGCTCAGCCTCTGGCATGTGTGCTCCTATTGATGGAAATGGGAGCTACCCAGAGAGCAGGGGCTCCTGCAGAGATGGGAGGGGAATCCAAACAGGGGAAAAAAAATAAAGGCTGTAAATGGCAGATCCTGGGGAAATTGAGCTGGTTTGGGGAAGGGGATGTGCAGGTGCATTTCCACTGTGTAAGCAGTTTGTTTTCTGTGTGCAAGGCCAGGGAGTCACTGTGGTACTTGGAGAAGGGATCAGATGTACTGGGGGTCTTGCCTTGGGAGGGATGAGGAGCCAGGACTCTGCTTCAGCAGGGAATGCTCACATAAGAACTCTGTGTGTTTTGGAGCACAGGCTGGTGGCTCCACTTCCCACTAATGAACTCAGTTCTTACTCCCATCAGTAGGAAAGTGGGTCTCAAATCTATTACAACTATGCTGAGGTACCAAAGCACCACAAAACATTCCATACCAAGGCATTCACAAAAAACATGAACCAGTATTAGACAAATATGAAAGTAAAAATGAAAGTGTCCTTTTTTTACCCCTCAAGCATGTCAGTGGAACCTAAAAGCCTTTTTTTTTTTTTTCCAGATAAAGCCTCTGAGGGGTCTAGGTCCTGATTCCTCGGTCTGACTCTGTAGCTCCTTCTCTCTCACCTTGCAGTGAGGAGGTCTGTCTCTTGTTTTCTCGTGACACGACCTGAGATGCTTGTCCTTCCCTCCCCTGGGTTTTCCCTTGTTCACTTTCAGACTGTAACCTCACCAGGACAGCCACAGGACTTGTCCAGCACCCAGCTGGTTCAAGCCCTGCTGCCCATGAGCTTCCACCACACCAGAGAGCAGAATTTTCTAACTCTGCTGTTGTTCAGAATGGTGGGAGGCTGGAGAAGGGATACCATAATGAGCAGGATAAATTAGGACCAGGACAATGGGAACTGATTATCAGGAGATTTGGAAGACTTTCTTTTCTTTTTTTTTTTTCTGAAATCCTATTGTTTCTGATAAGTAGCAGAACTAAATTATGCACTGTGAAACTCTGCCCTCTGAGGACCAACAAGAGGCGTTGCTGGATCTCTTGTGGCTCGGGTTGGCAGAGGCTGGGAATCTTTCAGCAGCTATTGGGGGGAGAGGGTGGGGAGAGGAACGAAGACTGCAAGTTAGCCTGGCTGTGACTGGCAGAAGAAAGAACCCCACCCCCAAATACTTGGTCTGGTGTTGCTGTCCCTGGGTCCAGCTCGTTGTTTCCCTGGGGCTGACTCTGTCCCTTGTCCCTGCAGGCACTGGTGTCACTACACAGTCACACGGACGGTCTCGTGCCAGGTGCAGAACGGCTCGGAGACGGTGATCCAGAGGGTGTACCAGAGCTGCCGCTGGCCAGGACCCTGTGCCAACTTAGTGAGGTAAAAACCTTCATGTCTCGTGCTGCCCAAATCCTCCTGCCCTTCCCATTCGGTTGGGAAGTGCTGCAGGGAGGGTTGAGATTGTGGGGATGTAATAAGGGGTGCCACTGGTCGTAACTGCAGAGTAACCACGTGTGGAGGTAAGTGTAGCATTGCTGCTGAATTTAGGAGCTCTCTAAACACAGACACACCCTCTAGTTTAGAAAGGAGACATTGTTTATTCTATGCAAAGTAGAGGTTTCCACAAATGAAGTACACAGTTATTTTTTATACAGTAAAATTTACATGAACTCTTATATATATTCTTCATCTCCCTAATGCATATTTATTTGGTTGATGTAATCTTACACAACGCTTGAAACACAAAGTTCTTGTTCTCATTAAGCACTTCTGTTGTACAAGTTATCTGCCATCACTTATGTTTACAAGAGGTGACAAATTTCAGCCTGGGGACAGATAATTCAACTTGAAGACATCAGGATTAGGACAAACTGTGTCCAACAGTTTGTGCTTCTCCACAGAGGAGCCTGCTAGTCAGACATGACAGTCAATAAATGTTCAGTGTGACTGCACAGGGTTAGCAGGGATGCTGGATAAGTTGTTCTGTGAGACTTGGTGGTATCAAGTCCTCACACTCAGGATTTAGGGCTAATATTGATCCCATACCCTGGAAAGCTGGGATCAAATTCCCCACAGCTGGTATTGGACAAAGGTGATGTGCCCTGTGTTTTCAGAGGGGAATTTCCTTAGATTTTCCTGTACCTCAGTATCATTTAAAGCCTGCTTTGGCTTTTAGTCATTTATAGTCTCGGAACCCACATACATTTAAGAAGTTAAAAAACCAAGTGTAAAGTAGCTGTCCCCAGCTACCACCTTCAAGTAAAGCTGAGCTTTGCCTTCTGTGAAAGCATCCTCAGAGCAGAGCAGTGTTACCCACCCAGCTGGGAACTGGGGCAGAAAAGCCATTGTGCTCTGCATTTGCACCTAACCTCTAAAACTAATTCCCACATAGACAAGCCATAACTGAGCTCTTAAAGCTCAGATATTTTATTGTTATTGTTCCCAATTCACCCACAGGGCACTGTTTGAGCTCCTCCTGTGGTTGATAACCTGGCCAGGATGTGACTGAGCTGCAGCCTGAGATCGACACTCCCAATCTGGTCTTGTGACACTTCATCTGGAATTCACATTTTGCATGTGGCTGTTACCACAGCTGGTTCTCCAGTTTCCTCTTGGCCAGTGGTCAGTCTCAGCTCTTTCACATGTAATGTATCTGCTTTGGTGTCTCTTTGGTCTTTATGCAAGGCTGTGGTTGAAACACTTAATATTTTACATTGTCATGGCCAAACTTCTGTTGAAGCTTTTTAATTTCCCAGACATTTTACACACATAATTGTCACTAGGAACTTGTGAGCTTTCACCTTGTCTCCCAAACTTGCCAAAAGTCTTGCTTAATTTTCCTTGTTAACATAACTGTAGTTTCATAAGTACCAAACAATTGATCATGTTACTAGTAGAAATTCTTTCTGTGGGCTCCTGCAGTTGCTCCTATACATTGATCCTTACATTAATCCTGAGACTTGAGGAGTGTGTGCTGTTGGGACATTGTTGTTCATGGAACATTTTCAGTTTCAAATATAGCTGGGTTTGTCTGCCTGTTGAGTCCAATTGTTTGAAGACAATACAGAACAGCAGCAGACATCTCAATTTTTCTTTCTGTGTGAAAATATCATGGAAAGAAGCTGAGGTTATTGGTATTTAAGGCCTCAGCTGGTGGTGAAAGCTCAGCTAACAGGAGCTGCATTGCTGGAGGATGATCACAAACCTGCCAGGAGAGATGGGAGGACATGAATGCTCTGCTCCTTCTGAGTTGGGAGGAAATGCAAGTGAAGCAAATGGAATCCTTCCAAGGAAAAACCTGTAATGTCTGTCTTCTAATCTCACATCCTATGGCATTCTTCTTGACCCTGGACCTCTTTCCCAAGGACCTTCAGAAAGCTCCTGACAATGCTGGAGCCCACCCAGTTATCCAAAGAGGTAATGCAGGTTCCTGATAATTCCCCTCCTGCCACTGCCTGAGAGGGAGAGCCCCAGGAACAAGTAACAAGTTGAAGCCATTGAGTTCCTGAGAGTTGTGGGGGTTGCTGGATAAGTTTTCCCCATCCCAGACATCTTTTATAGGTGGTTGGTTGTTTTCAGCAGAGCACCTGACTTTGAGAACAGACTGGAAAACAGCTGCTGAAAGTGATGGACCTTGAGATGTGTAACTACTGTGGGCAACATTTGCTTACTCTGGGTCATGTTGTGGGTTGAGGTCTTGTTTCCTGCTCCTACCCAGCAGCCTGTCACTAGGATGTAGCCAGCCCATAGGGAAGCATGGACTGGCTTTCAGAGTCAAGCTGAAGTTAAAACTACCTTATTTTAAAATACTTCCTCCCTCCTCTTTCACCAAAATGAATATTGTGTCTTTAGGAAACACCAATCCCTCTCCTGGTTCAGGTGAGCCTCATCTCCTGCTTTCAGATGAAAACTCCCAAGGACAAGAATGACAGTTCCCAAAGTCAGAAGGTAGGGTAGTGCCTCTTCTATTCAGCACCTCACTTGCTGGTGCAGTTCCTTGCAAGTTATACTTATTTTCCTTATTCTTCTGGTAAGAAACTGGCTTTGAAGGGGCTTGTAAACTTTTATCAGTCACAATGCTGCACAATTTCCTTTGACAGGGCTCTGCAAATCCCTGCAGAACATGAGCAGAGCAGAACACCCAGCTTGGGTACCATACTTGTTCCTGTTTCCTCCTTACTTTCTCTGTACCAGCTCCTCCTCTGGGGTTTTCTGGGAGTTTGACTTCAGGCAAGGTCAGGCTTACTCTGAGTCTGGTAGTGTCTAAAAACCTTCATGTTCTCTATATCCCTGTGCTTGTTTAGGTCATATAAATACATCTGCTTTTCTTTTGCTAAAAATATAAACTTAAAGATCTTCTGGCCTTCTCCTATTCTTCTCCAGTGAGATTTGTGGTGCCTGAGCTTGAATTAAAGGGGAGGGCACAGTGTATGACTGTAAGCAAAGCAAAATGTCAGCAATGCACTGGCATTATTTTGGCTTTATAGCATTTCTCCCAGCTGTGATTTGAAACAAGCTGTTTTCATCTTGTTTGCAAGGGAGTCAACCATATCTGGGAGAGCTTTCCTCCTGCCAGCACCCGTTATCAGGCTGCTCACTAGCAAAAGGGATGTCAGCCAGCAAAAAAGGCCTCTCTCAGCCTGGTGGTGACAGCTGAGAGGGGCTCTGTGTTCGAGGGGCTCTGCTCATGAGCAGACATTGGCGTGGCCAGACACGGCTTTAATCTGCTTCCTGTCTCCCATTCACTCCTTGTGTTTCTTTCCCTTCTTGCACAATCTGCAGCTTGGGGTCAAGCCTTTGACAGGGAGGATCTGTGAGATCCCAGCCCAGCAGCTTGGGCTGTGTGATGTCCTTGCTGTCCATTCACTTGCTCTTGGGAAGCTGGCAGGGGAACCTCTGGAGCAGGAGTGTCGTCATCTTGGCAGGGATGGGATGAGCTGCTCTGTTCTTGCTCTCCTCCCCAGACTCTTTATTTAGCTTGGGTGCTGAGCTGCTCTGGAGCTGTCTTGGCTGGAGGCTTTCCCTCAGCAGATCTATTCTTGAACTCCCTCCATTTGTGTAGTGAAGGCTTCAGCTTCTACACCCCACAGGCTGCACCTCTGCTCTGTCACACCACGGAGTGCATGGGCAGCTCTCCAGCAGTCTGGCTGAAGCTCCTGAGGGTGTGCTTAAAACTCACATGCCATTTGTCTGTCTGGAGGAAGGGAGAAAGCTTCTAGCTTGATGTTTCAATGGCAACCTAATCTGTGGGTCTGTGCTGCCTGGATGGCTGCCTGCAGGTCCAGGAAAGCCCAACAACCCCTGTGAGCAATGACTTTGTTGCAGCAGCTGCAGGCTGAGGTTCAATCCTGTCCTGCTTGGGGCATTGCACTTCTCAATGCTCACTGAGAAGGGTGGCCTTGAAGACCAGGCAAGAATTTTGAGACCTGTACTTGCTTCCTGAGCCTCTGATCCAGCAATGCCTCCTCACCTGTAAGATGAGAGCAGTGCTGCTCTTGTCTTACTGTGGTGACTCTGAGAATAAGCAGCCTCTTGTGATACCCTACTTGGCCAAAATCAGCCTAATTCTAATTAGAGTATTTTTATAAGACTCTAGTCAGTAAGACAGTGTCTCAGGAGGGAAATGAATGGCATGAACAGCCTTGGCAGATGATGTTCTGCTACAGCTTTCAGAAGGCAAACACTCGCTGCTTCAAACGGTTGTTGCTGTGGTAATGCCCATCTCACCTTTGCCAACATGACTCCTCTACTTGGCCCATCCTAGAAAAAATTTTTTCTCATCAAGGCTGTGTGAGTTTTTATCCTGTTGTTCTTTGCTGTACTTGGTGGTCACCTCTTGGCTTTAAACACCACTTTGAAGGTGAGAGGAGTGGAAGGGAGAGAGTTCTTGCAACACAGCAAACCTGGGCTGTGATGCCCTTTCCAGTTGCCAATCACTGCATGTTTTGTCCTTGCAGTATTATAGGTGGTTTGGCTTATTATATTTTTAATATAAGAAGGTTGCACATCTTGCATGGACCATTCTTGTTTGGTGTTTCTGAATGCTGGGTTTTCTTTGTTTTGGTTTGCTTTTTTCATTTAAACTGAACTCCTTACAGCTCCTGGAGGGATTTTACAAGCCAGTTTGTAGAATAACAAAGAAGGAATTCTGCAGGCTCATCCATTTTGGTCTTCTCTGTTTTTGAAAGCTCCATTGCTACAGGGTCAGTAGAAGTTGGGGGTCTGTCACCCCAGAGATTGGCCTGTAGCTGATGTTTCTCCTAAATTTCAGAACTAGTAATGCCACAGGGAAATCCCCCTCTCTTTCTTGCTTTCCAGTCAATTGAATAATAAATCCCAGAGCTTATTCCAGTGCATTAGGATTGCTATTTGAAGTCTTGTTACACATAAACTCTTTTATGTGTTTAATTCCCTTATGACTCTACATCTTGGAGAGAAATATGCTTGGAAAAAGATGTCTGCTCTCCCATGCACATGTGGGACATAAATGCAGGATCAACAGTCCTCCTACAAACAGGCAGGAGGCTCTGGCAGTGTAGGATTAGAGCTGCAGCACAGAGGGGCATTCTCAGGTGTGGAACAATGTGCATGGCTGTGTGTGCAGGCTGGGCACAGGTGAGGGCCACCTGTGTGGTGGGTTGAGCTCAGGCTGCTGACTGAGGGCTTTTGATCTTGCTCAGACATTGTCTGAACACTTTCCTCCTCGCTGGTGGAGGTGCAGTGCTGCTCTGCAGTAGCACTGGGAGCTCATTGTTACTGGAGACAGGAGCTGATGATAGCTCTGGTGGCATAGAAATGTCTGTCTCTGTGTCCTTAGTCTTTTTCTTCCTCGAGACTGAGAGACTGTAAATTATTGCTGTTTACAGCGTGGAATGGGAGCTCTTGAGTTTGTTTCCAGGGTTTCAGTCTCTTGCTAAGTTGTGCAAATCAGGCATGTCCAGAGCTAAACAGTCTTCTTCCTCCCCTTTGGCAAAGGCAGGAGACACGTACAGTGACCTCCAGCACTCCTGCAGCTGCAGGGGTTTCATCCAGTGTCTGCAGGAGCATATTTGGAACTCCTCTGAGGAACTCGTGCCTTTGTGCTGGGGAAGCTGAGAGAGCTGGGGCTGCAGGAGCAAAGAGCACAGATCTGATTCACAGGGGCAATCCCTGGGAGAGCAAATGTTATGCAAAGGTGCTCCTTGTCCTTTGCACTGCTTAGAGGAGAAGTTGCCTTGTCTGTGTCGGAGGAGCTGCCTGGTGTAATCAGTGTGTGGGAGGCTTTGAGAGGATGGTGGGATGGTCTGTCTGGAGTGAGGGGAGTGGTGGTTGGAACCAAATCTGTTCTTGATAACTTTGAGCTTTTAACAACCACCTTTCTTTCCAAGTACTTCAAGATATGGTTACTTCACCTGACACATCTGAAATCTGATTTCAGAACACCCTGATTTTTCTATGAGGACTTTCTGGGTTTTTGGCACATCTATAAGTCAGGCATGGGTACAAAAGTTAGAGGCAGTACCACAAGCTTTGCTCTGAACTTCTTTTAATGCAGAGGTAGCACCAGCTGTAAGGAAGATGGACTGTCCCTGAAAGACAATTTACCAGTTACATGTACAGGGTTAGACCCACTGGGTTGACATGTGACTTCATTGCCATGAGAGTAGTAGGCAAAAGAAAGTTTGAATTCCTTGGTTTCCAGATTTTTTGCCAGTTAAAAAGGCAAGTTCATTCCTCTTGTTATGCTGAAACCCACTAGTAAGTGATGGTGAAACTTTCAACCTGGTACTTGAATAAAAAGGAATTAGAAGCCTCTGAAGGTCACTGAGGTCTCCTCGGGCATAAACTGCAGTGGCTGAATGAATCACAGTAACAAAACCCTCTCCTGTGATGTGGAAAGGATTTTCACGCCTTCCCTCTCATGTGGTCTTCGGGCACAAACAGCTTTGTTTGTGAGTGTCAAAGGGCAGGGGAGATCCAGAAGGGGGGAAGGCATTTCCTGTGTGTGACAGGCTGTCCTGCTTGGGTCATGGCAGAGATCATGCCTTTCTCTTTGACCTGATTTTTGAGGCTTTGATCCAAGAATGTGACACTCTTCCCCTTTCCTGTGTCAGGTCTGGCTGTTGTGTTCAGTGACACTTCCTTGAGAGTGGGGGGAACACATCCTTGTGTGCTGAGGCATGAGACTTGTTGGCTGCCAACCTTCTGTGTGTCCTGACCTCTCCAGTACTTCCAGCTTCATCCCCCCAGAGCAGTCAGTTAATCAGTCATCTCACCCTCCCTCCCCAGATTACCATTTCCTGAGCAGTCACTTGGAGACACAAGCAAGAGATGTTGCTTCCCAAATGATGATTGCATGTGAACAAGCTCCTGTAGCTCATTTGACAGGGATCAGGCAGTCTCCAAGGCCAGGCAGGTGTCTGATGTGGTCTGGTAGCTGCAATAGCTGCTGACTGAGCTTTCTGGGTTCTGCCTTGGGTGTTGCCCCAGTCTCTGGGACCCTTTTAAGAAGCCTCAGCAAACATTTTGGTAACTGGCACCAAACTTGCAGCAGAGTGGGTGATTTGCTTCCCTGTGAAGTGCTTGAAGTCTTCTGCTGAAGGGGTCTGTGTGCTCAGCACATCCTTTGGCTGTCTGGGGGGCAAAGCAGTGCAGGTTGTGGCTCATCTTAAACTCATCTCCTGCTGTGGTTTGGCACGTTTCTATGCCAGTGTTTGTGGCTTGGGTGACATCCAAGGGAAAGGCTTCCCTCTTCTGCTACCAGTACTTTTTTCTGCTTGTTATGTTTTCCACACATTTTCATTCTAAGGCTTCTGATCCTTAATAGGTGTCTTCCTTTCCTATTCTTTTTCCAGTTGCAACACCTCAAGTGTCACCCAGGGGTGATGCTGTGCTAAAGGCACTTCCTTTGCTCCCCTCCTGGAATAGCTGTCAGAAATCTGCATGCTGTGATGACACAGGCAGCAACAGACCTTAGTGCCATGTCAAAAACTGAGGGGAAAAAGGTGCTATGAAGAAAAGAGCAACTTCAGAACTAATTGGAGCTTGCAGGCTGGGACCACTTCCCATGTCTGACTGCAGGATGCTGAACAGAGCTGCAGACATCAGGACTCTTCCAGGAAATTCAGGGTGGGTGGTAGACTGTGACAGCTGAGCTCCACCTTTGTCATGCCCTGAGAAGTCCTCGCTCGTTTGAGGATTAAACTGCAGCTCCTTCCCTGACACAGAACTGCTGCCAAGATTCCAGTCTGCCTCCAGCCACTCTCCACACTTCATAATGAAGTTTGAGAGAGCTTTAACATCTTGGTGTTGGCAGAAACATGGGTTTAAAATCACAGTGTGGTTGGAGACTAGCTGGCTCTGGACACTGGTAACAAGGCTGGAGACTTTCATCTCAAGGTCAGATCCAGCTGTGGTGTTAGTGACAAAGTCATGAACTTCTGACTGATGGTTCGGGGCTTACGTGTGGAAAGATGTCTTGAGTCCAGTGCCAGGACTCAGAGTTGGGAGACTTGGGTTCGGTTTCTGAGCTTTGCCAGAGCTATTCTGAGAGACCCTCAGTGAGACACTTAGTCTTTGTGCCTTGGGTCTCTCTGTTAGAAAGCACTGAAGGTCCACCTACATCAGAGTGCTGCCAACTCCTCAGACTCACTCCTGACTGCGAGCTCCTGAATGCCTTTGGATGCAGAAGTGCAAAGAGCTAGGTGGGATGAGCTGGCTCTGTCCAGCCTGTGTTATCCAACTGCTTGGATCCCAGTTGGTGGCATTAGCAGTGACTGGTGTGCCTTTTGGCAGCTCAGGGGGTGGGACATCATGTTCTCAGGGGATGGCACTGCTCTCCCATCGCTGGGTGATGCTGTTCCAGTGCAGGCAGTGCTGTGCCCAGGAGGAAGCTTCTGCTGCCCTCCTTCCAGGTGGCTGCAGGAGCTCTTGGTTTCTGTGTTTGGCAGCTGGCACAAATCATCAGCAGCATCCTGAGAAATTGGTTTCCCAAAGACTGTTAACAGCAACTAAGCTGCTCCTTCTTTCCAAGACATACATGGGCAGCCTCTCCTGGCAAGCCTTTGTTACTGCTCTTGGAGGAACCACCAACACCACTGCAGTGCTGTCCTGGATGTACACCTGTGCCTGCCTCCCCTTGGAGCAGATTTGGATGGGATTCCTCTGTTTGGGCCTCAGCTGAGGCTGGGGCAGTGCTCTGGCTCCTGCTGGCACTGCAGGAGGAGGCTTTTCCCCAAGGAGAGGGTGCTCAGGGCTTGTGTCTGTCTGGCTTGGAGAGAAAAGCATGAACTGCAGCCTGCAACACTGTAATCCCAAAGCTTCAGGCTCTCCCTCCGTGTGCCAAATTCCTCTGCCTGTTAAATAAGGGGAGGAATTTCGAGGGGAGCTTGTTGAGTACAACTTCTGTGTTTGCTTTTAGCTTCATGAATGGCAGCAGTGACTCATTTGGCTGTATACTGGGTAAAACTCTGCTTTGCCAGTTTTGAAGAGCTGCTATTTTAAAGGCAAAACTGGTGTTGAGGCAACTGTCTGTGTTGTGGTGACTCCTGAGTTGCTGGAGCCTTGCCCTGTTGTGCTTGCAGGTAGCCCTGTATTTCCAGTGGGTCATGGCAGTGATTGGGACCCCAGGGATGTTATACTGCACACAGAGCTCCCTTGGCTCTGGTGAAGAAAGTGTGACCCTATTTCAGACTGGGAGAACTGAGGCAAAGCTCAACCAGCTGGAAAAAAGGATCTGTGAAGATCACTGATGTAGTTGTCATGCTGATGTGTTGGCACAGCCCAGAGCTGAGTGAAGGGAAGACACCACAGATTGGAAGTTCTCTTGGTGCTGAGTGAGGAAAAGCCAATGCCAGCCTTTGTTCAACCTCAGAGAAATCCTTGTGGAGGCAGAGTCAGAAAACCACCTCTGCCCCTTGCAGCAACTTGGTAGTGCTGAGCTCTGCCCAGAGCCACACTGGTGCTACCTGGGGAGAGGTGTGAGGATGCAAGGAGGAGAAGAAAAGCTGTGGAATCGGATCCATGCTGTGGTCAAACACTGCTCTGTTATTTTGGGTGACTCCTTTTTTTTTTTTTTTTTTGCAGCTGGGGGTGGCTGGGTGCTCTGGAATAAATCCAGGCAGGAAGGTGTGCTATGAATTAGCAGCAACACCACCCTTGGGTGGGTAAGTGCTCTCCACTGACTCTCTGCTTGTGTTAGTTACAGGACTCTCATCAGACCCACGTACAAAATGTCCTACAGAACTGTGACCACGCTGGAGTGGAGGTGCTGTCCTGGCTTCACAGGGAGCAACTGTGAGGAGGGTGAGTTATCCAGCAATGAATCTGTCCTTACACAGCAGCAAGGGTGGGGATTGGCTGGGCTGAGTTGGGGTTTGTGCCTTCATTTGCCTCTCAAACAGGAACAAATCTCCTGTTCTTTTCATGACCTGAATGTCACACACAAGCTCTGCAAGGTGCTCTTGGAACACAGACCATCCTGAATGCCTGCAAATACAGGGGGGATGGCTGAACAGGGAGGGGGAGAGAAATGGGGAAATGAGCACAGATGTGCTTGGCATCCCCATGGCACAGTCCTTCTGAAAAGGCACTTTCCCCACGTTACTGTGTTACCTTCTCCATGTGTCCCTGTCACTGCCATCACTTGCTGTAGCTGCTGGAAGCTGCTCTCTGAATGGCTACTTCTGAAAGCTTTATGTCTGTAAGGTCTGGGCATACATAATGTGTTCCCAGAGCTATGAATTACACCAACACCTTTGGTTTCCCTTTCCACCTGCTCCCTGACTTATTGGTGCAACATTTTGGTTGCACAGTGCATGTGAAAACACAGCTCTGGGTTTGGCATTGACCTTATGCAGAGGAAAACACAGGGTTTATTCCAGAGAAGGAAGAAAAGAAAGTATTTCCTTTTTTCCATCTCAATAGGCAAAAAGGGCATGTTTTGTGTTTTCCTTCCTGTTACTTCTGCTTTGAAACAAGTCCTTCCTCTCCATCAAGTCCCACCTTTAGGCATTAAGGCACCTGCTCAATCTGACATGAGGTTTGATGGCTTATGGATGGGAGAAACTGAGCCTTGAGTTTTCTGTCCATTTGCACCAGGTCAGCACAGCCTGTCCCTGGCAGCTGAGAGGGGTCACTGGGGGCGTCCAACATCACCCAGACTCTGCTGTTTGTAGCTGCACCTCATTTTCTTTGTGCTGTGATACCTTAATGCTCAGCACACAGTTTGGTCAAATCTCTGGCTTGGATGTGGCCTGGTTCCAGTCCCAAGGAATGATTCCTGCAGACAGCAGGATCTCCAGGCTGCTGAGCAAACCAGAGCTGCCCAGAAGCTCAAGAAAAGCCTCGAAAAGTGGCCAAGCTACCCTTAACTGCAGCCTGCAGGAGTGAGCTCTGCACTTTGCCATGCTGCTAAAGGGAGGGAGCCTGAGCAGGAGAGGCTGCTGTGTGCAGCTTGGGTTTGTCCCTGTCACTGCAGGGCAGAGGGGAGCTGATGGGGGTGGCACAGGTGTGGCTTCAGTGTGGCTGCAGCTCAGGGTGACACCTGCCCAGGCACCTGGGACACCTTTGTGCAGTGCCTGTTGGTGCCTGTGGGCTTGGACAGGTGAGAGGAATTAGAGCTCAGTGGTGTAAAGGAGAGAATGCAGCTCCTTCCCAGTGCCAGAGCTGCCTCTGCACAGGCAGGTGGAAAGAAAATCCAACATAAACTCGTTCGAGCAAGTCGGCAACGATCTCACAGGAGCAGCTCTGGGGAACGAGGTGACAATTTTATGCAGTCAGTTTTCAAGGTGGAACTGTTCTTTTGGGCTTGGAGTGGGAGCAGAAAGCCAGTAGCAAACCCTCACTTTCATGTGTGAGATTCTTTTTATCCCTTTTTTATTTCCATTCCCTGAAACATCTGGTGCTACTGACAGTCCCGTGTTCTTGAAAGGAGAAAAATAAAGTACCCGTTCCTGATACAGCAGAATTGTGCCACTAGAGTGGTGTGCACAGCACCTCAAGCTGCCCATCCATTTTAAAATGGAAGTATTTACTTACTCCTTATGTTAATTCTTAATGTTGGTGTCACTTGGAAATGTAAATAAGAGGCTAAAAGGAGCTTTTTGGCAACCTGATGTAAGGCCTTTTGTATTTTCTGTGCTCTCTCCTACTACAAGTTTCGTTCCCCTGAGAGGGTGGGATGTTTACATTTGTGTGAGTCCTTCCTGGAAAAAGCAGACAAAAGGAAACAGAAAACTAAACTGGAACAAAACAAATCCATTGCAGTGATGAAGCCACAGTGAATTACCAGGGTAAAACTTCAAAATGCTTTCACTCTTTTTGGTATTTAGTTAGATTTCTTCTCAATATCTCATTTCCCTTGGCTGTGCAGCTGGTGCTTTTGAAGCTGATGTGATGTAGGTAAGACTGGACACAGACTGGACCTGCACTGGTTTTATTTTGCCTTCTTGCTGTGTTGCAAATCCTTCAGTTCCCTGAACATTCCAGCAGAATGGCAACTGCAGTGCCTCTGACCTTCCTCTGCAAGATGGCTCCTGTTTTTCCAGAGACTGAAGGAAAACATTCTCTCTGTCAATGGCTCTTTTCTTTCCCAATGGTGGAATAATAAGTTGCTTTTTCACCAGCAGGATGGACTAAGCCATATTGACTGGACCAAGCACCCAGAGGAGTTCTGGGAGCTCTGTGGGTGTGGCTGCAGGGTCCTTTCTACAGGCTGATGGTCTTTGCATCTTGATGCTTGAGAGCTCTTTAAGATCTATTGATTCCTCCTTTAATCCTCAGTGGGCAGGGTCAATATTGGCTCCTTTTTGGGCTGATCTGGAGCATTGTCTTTGGGGGAGCCAATGTAGCATATCTGGAGGATGTGTTATTTTTATTAGCTGTCCTTTTGGTTAAGCCTTCCTTGCCTTTTTAAAATTTATTTCTTTCAGCATTTTATGAGGAAAGACAGGATGGGGGGAGAGGGTGAACAAGGAGGAAACAAGTCAAAGAATTTGAAATTGTTCTGAGTCTGCAGTGCAGTTATGTTTGAAATTCTTCTTGTGATCTCCCAAGGGGCAGGTCAGCCTTTCCTTTCAGTGTGGATATCAAGTCCCAGAATATGACAGACTCCCATGGCACACCTTCAGTGGAAGAGGCTCCACAGGAACTCTGTGCTCTGATAGAGCAACCTGTTCAATGCCATTCAGTTGCTGAAGTGTCTCCATCCTCAGCTGGTGAGTTTGGCCTGAGACAGTGACAACTTCAGTGTCCCCAGCTGGCAGGCACCTACAGTCATGCTGAAGGTTGCACATTTTCAGATTTGAAGTATCTTGGGAATTTAACTCTTGCACTGTAGCTGATAAAAGAGCAGCAGCATCTGGAGGGAGCTCAGCTTTAGAGATTGATGGAGATTTCACTCTCAGTGGGTTATTAATTCACTGAGGTGGGGATGGTTTCCACCCTGTTTCCTTTTCCAATCTGACACTGCTTGGGGCTTTCCCCCCTTCCCTCCTTGCTTTCCCCTCACCCAAAGGGATGGCAACACTTGAAAGGTCTCCAATTCCTTCCCTGGTTTTGTACAACTGTGACCAGCTAGTTGAGTTGATAGTTAAAAATCACCAGTTGTACCAGGCCTTCCCCAAGAGTTTCTTGCAGCTTTCTTGGATGGAGAAGGAGATTTGATGCAAACAAGTCTGGTGAATATAACTGTCATTAGATACTAACTTTTATTTTCCAGTTTCAGGGTTTTTTTTGTTTTGTTTAAGCTGAAGCCCAAGCCTAGGACAGGAAATGAATGCACTGAGCCACCCAGTCTGCTGCCTGCTGATATAAAGAACATATGGATGAGGGCAGTGCAGAGGTGAAGTGCTTTAGTTGTTGCAATCATGCATCAAGCTGATTGATTCGGATCCAAGAAGATGCTGACATTTCAACTCAGCCTTTTTTTTCTATATGGCTGAAAGTTCAAAGGCAAGTGCAACCTCTTGGGAGAGGAAAAGTGTCCCCAGCAAGTTCAGGGGCTCAGTGTGCCCTGCAGCTCTCCAGCCAGGCAAGGTCTTATTTCACTTGACAAATATAACAGAACTTTCTCTCTTGTTTGCTTGTACTGCTTGAATTTGGGACAGTGGCCAGTATCCCACTAACCCCAGAAGCAGATTGATGGTAGAACAGCTGAGCTGTTTGGGCAAGAAGCAGCTCCCTGAGTATCCTCAGCACCTCTAAAGGGATACCAGTGTGATTCCAAGCTTCCTTTTTTCTTCTATAAGAATAAAAGTAGAATAGGAAATTTGAGCAGCTTTGTTTAAGTAATGGTTTAATTTGAGAACTTTTTTTTCTCCTCCCCCTCCTCATTTCAGTTCGTGGAATATTTTTATAACTTGCTTGCTTCTTGTCATCCTGATATTTTTTCAAATCTTAGGCTTCCATGCATTTACAATTTTCAAAGTAGGACAAGAAAATGAGGACTTTCCTCTTGCTATGATGGAGTGCAAACCCCTCCTCTTTTTTACTGCTGTTTCACCAAGTTTCTTGGTCCCAGGAGTAGAGACACAGAACAACACTGACAGGAAAATCTTAACTGAGCAAAGGCAATTATGAGACCATGGGAAAGAGCATCAAAACAAGAAATCTGAAAGTTTGAAAGCCTCTTGAAGTCCTCTAGAAGGAAGGGTGTTCAAGGGGGTGTTGATGGGTTGGGACCTCACTTCTCCAAGTCTTGGTTTTCTCCTCTGTGAACTGTTTTTCCACTTAGGTCATAAAGCAAAAGCTTCTGTTTGTGCAGTGAAATTCTCCAGAGGGGGTTTCCTCAGTGCTCTCCTCACCTGGGCAGTTCTGAGCTGGGAATGTGTGAGGTTCCTTCCCTTCAAGTCTGGACCTGGAATGTATAGAGTCTCTGATAGACACTGATTCAGGAATTCCTGTAGTGAAATGAGACTTTGGTCTCATTTTGAGACCTTCAAAATATTTGCATCTAAAAATAGCTTCTCATGACAAAGATTAATGTTTAGTAGATACAGTAAGTGAATTATGTGAATACATGTTATAGGCTATTAAGGGCAACCTCAATTCCCTAATAATTGGCTAGTAACTAGGTGGTAAAATGTGGTAACTCCCTCTGTAAACCCCCCTTCAAAAGTATTTTATGGAAAAGCATCAAAACACGTTGATCACCCTTGATGGAATTGCTGATGTGTGAAAGTGGCTTTCTGGGCATTGATGTTTGTACAGTGGAGCACACAGGGATCTCCCCTGGAATTCCACTCCATAACCTCCCATGGGTTACACCTCCTGCTCCTGTTCCTTCAATGAGGCAGAAGGTCCACCAGAAGTTCCCCAACTACCCTGTGATGTGTCCCTCAATTTCTGTCCTCTCCCATCACTGTTCTGACCACTCAGCAACCTCTGGCTTCAGGCACAACGTGTGTCACCCTTGATCAAGCTTTCTGAGGAGTTCCTGGAGCATGTGCTCACTGTTGGAAGTACGTGCAGCCTGCTGAGAGCACTTTCTGGCATCACTGGTGTGTGACTACTTGAACAATTCAAAGTGTTCATCTTCTTTTTCAATACATGGTCAGGAAAATAAAAATCCTTGTCAGATTTCCAAATATTTTGACACTGCATTCCAGCATTTGAGTAGTTTCATTTTTCTGGACATTTCTAATCTGGACAGGGAGAATTTTATTCAGCACCTAATGTCAAAATATCTGAAGTGCTAAATATCTGCAGATGTTATCTTATGTAATTGGGAAAGCTGTGTGCTGTACCACTGCATTGTCCCAAGTTTTTACCTCCCATCCATTATGTAGAGAATCTTTTTTATTTTGATAAGCTATTGCTTTGCTTTCCCAAACACATTCACTGCTTTCTGCTGTGTGTTTCTTAATTCACAAGTGACAGACACACCTGTTTATAGTGAAGGACTTTCTATGAATTTGCTTTATTTCTAATCAAGAGTGATCATACCCTTCCCTTGGACAGGGCTTGGAGCACCTTGGGTCTTGTGGAAGGTGTCCCTGCCCCTGCAGGGGGGGTGGGATGAGATGAGCTCAAGGTCCTTCCCAACCCATTCTGGGGTTCTGTTAAACTTGTATAGGTGTGGGTGATTGTTTATAGTTTTGCATCCAGGTGAAGTCCTTGGGATTAGAACTTGGGAGATGTGGGTTCTGAAGAGAACATACAACCTCTTACAGTGTCTTCTCCCTTTCATAATCCTCATCACCTCCTTCAACCCTGAGCTTTTCACATATTACTTTCTCATGTAGCTGTTCCCTTCAGATCTCATTTTCCCCCAAATTATCACTTGTTTCCCATTCATCCTTACAATGATGAAACTTATTTGCTTGAGGCCATTAGAAGGGAGTTGGCTTTTTCCTCATGTGTAAGACTCTCATTGTCACAGCCCTGGGAGTTGCTGACAGTGTGGTGCCCTCTGGAAAATGGGGGATGTGACATGTTATGCTGCCAGTCCTGTAAATGTGGTTAGTGCCAAACTCAGGAAAAACACTCTCCTGAAAAACTCCACCCTATTCCTCTTTCCTACAGCTATTCCTGTTGGTGAGGGCAGGGTGGGGCTGTGTCTGTAGCAGCAGTCAGTAATTTTTGGGGTGTACACTGACATTTGCATAGGGAAGAGCTAAATGAGAGGAATAGTTTCTAATTGGTGTCCACAGTTCATTTTGATGCCTTCCAAGTGAATTATAGATAACAATGGAAGAAGAATTAAAACCACCTGCTGAAGCTGTTTCTGAGCTTCCTTGCTGCTTTAGTGACTTGTTTGGGTTTATCAGGAATGGGAAATGAGGCTCAGGCCTTTCCCATGGAATGCCTGCACTTGGAAGGGGTGGCTGTGAAAAGGATCTTTCACTGACCTTGCAAGGCTATTGCCCATTAACCAGCTGCTTTGTGTTCCATTCTTGAGCAGAACACTTATGAAACTACAGCTCCTCCCCACTGCTTTTCAAGGGCTTGGTTATGAAATGTGGGGACTCAATGTTGCTGTCAAACACTGTTGATGGGATGGTTCCTTGAGGAAGAACTTACTGAATTCCCTCCAGGAGAATATTTGAGTGGCCCAGCAATGCCTGATTTGCAGAGTGCCATCTCTTCCCTTATGAGTGCAGTAATTTATTTACTTTTAGTTATCCTGGATAACTATTGAGATTGGTTTCATGTTTTGTAGGAGGTGAAAGCAGGAGGTGAGCATCAAATTCCCATATTGCTGAATCCCAGACTTTGTTTTTACTCAACTCCTTGTTGTTATATGAGGAGCCAAAATTCCTCCAAGTAATAACTTCTGGTGGAGCTGAACTTCAACTGAACATAGGGAAGTGTGAGGCAAAATCATCTTCACTGCATGTCATTCCAATATCTTTTCTCCATGTGAGCTTGTTAGAAGGATGAAGGCAGCAAAGTTAGCACAGCTCCCTCTGGGAAGCTGCAGGAATGTGCAATGGATGGAGCAACTTCCAAATACACAGTTCACTGGAGAGAAACCCTGGGCTGTAATTAGTGAGGACTCAGCCTGTGCCAGTTTGGGCAGAGGTGGGAAATGCAGTTCTACCAGGGATTGGAGTGTTTTTCCATTTCAGAATTCATGTAAGGAATAGAGAGAACCCTCTAATTAGATCTCTGGGTGTTGGAGGCTCAGCAGTACTGGGGAATAAATGGTAGACTAGGACTAAAATGCAGGCAAACCTTGATTAAATTCTGGAGTTGGGCAGAAATCCATAAAGTGAGATTTGGTCAAGAACAGCCACAGAGGGAGGAGGAATTAAATGCACAGATGTAAGTGCTGGGAGACTGTGAAGGCAGCAGGATCCCAAGGGTGGGAATGGAGCTTGTGGACAATGGGAGAATAAAGTGCTGCTCTGAACTCAGGAGCAGAAATGCCATGTTGGAATTTGGTGCTTCAAATGCTCTGACAGGTGGAATGTTCACTACTAATGCATCTAAGGGGCTGCCCAACACACAGCAAGGAAAACCCTCAGGGGCAGAGGGACCTGCGTGTGTTGGTGTTTCTCAGAGAGATCAAGTTTCAGCATTTATTGCAACTTCAGCCTTTTTACTGTTAAATTCATGTGAAAGCCAGTCCTGATTGTCTTGCACATCTGAGCCCCAGGATTTTAATGCTGTAAAGGGTGTGTTGGATCTGTGAGGGAAAGTGTTTGGCTTGGAAGAGAAGATGCCTTTGGTAGTAGATGGCATTTGAATATGTTGTGTACTTTTATTTATTTACTTATTATTTAAATGTGGTTAAATAATTTGGTTGATTAACCTTAATTGCCATCTGGAGGAGCCAGAGGGTGTGTGTTATACACAACTGTCCTAAAAATACCACAACTGGGTAGTCATTTAGGCCTAACTCAAGGTTTTCAAATAGTGGACAAGAAGTAGGTATAGGCCCATTCCAATGACCTTGTGTGTGTCATTACAGAGAGTTTAGGAACTGATTAAGTGTTTCCTGTAAGTGTAGCATTGCAAGATATCCTGGTTGTCAGTGCATTGCAGAGAACTCTTGTTGGGTGGGTCTTTAGCAACTTTGCTCTTCTGAAATAATCAAAGACTGGGAAAAACTTGCTAATAAACCAGCTTTGAATTTATGTGCCATCAGATGGATTTTGAACAACATTTAATTAAAGACTTCATCAAAACGTGCATGAGTGAAACAACACCATTTAAACAGGTTCCACGAGGTCCTTCAACCTCCAAAACAGGAAAGACACTGAGGAATGGCTCTGAAACTCTCCCATGATGGAGTTCATTAGGACTGATAAACTTCATTCTGGACTCAAACATCTGCTTCTTGCTCGGGCTCCTGATTTGCCTCTCCTTGGAGAGCGCATCCAAATCCACGAGTAACATGCAAGTTTGCATTTCATTTTGAGCCCAGCAGGCATAAGGCAACAAGGTTACAAGGCCTTTCCAAGTGAGCCTGGAGGGACTTGTTGGCCAGAGTTTGGGTTTCTGGCAAGCAGCTCCCAGCAGCTCTGCTCTGTAATAAACCCAGGGTTCAGTCCCCGGCCTCGCAGATACCGAGCGCTGTTGCGTGTCTCTGGGTAATCAGTCACTGCAAAGGCACAGATGTTTGGGATGCACAGCACTGGGTGCAGCAGGAAAGAGAGGCAACATCAGGGTCATGCTGCAGATGCAACCACATCTTCCATGTGCTCATTCTTGATGGGAGGATTCTCGTAACATTTGTGGCTTTCTGGGCACTAATTCCACCCCCCGAGGAAGGAAAATGCTGCTTGTCATTGGGGCTTTTATTGCTGCTTATGAAGCCCTGCAGTGCCATGGGTGGCTGGTGCCCCGTGCCATGGGTGGCTGGTGCCCCGTGCCATGGGTGGCTGGTGCCTCGTGCCATGGGTGGCTGTGCCTCTGGTGCAGGCACATCCAACAGAAGGGCACTGGTGCCTCTGGTGCAGGCACGTCCAACAGGAGGGCACTGGTGCCTCTGGTGCAGGCACATCCAACAGGAGGGCACTGGTGCCTCTGGTGCAGGCACATCCAACAGAAGGGCACTGGTGCCTCTGGTGCAGGCACATCCAACAGAAGGGCACTGGTGCCTCTGGTGCAGGCACATCCAACAGAAGGGCACTGGTGCCTCTGGTGCAGGCAGCTCAAGAGTTGGACTCGATGATCCTTGTGGGTCCCTTCCAATTCAGAATAGTCTGTGTGTGATTGTAAGTGACTTGCAAGACAGAACTAAATAAATGAAAGATCCAACAGAAGAACACTGGTGCCTCCAGTGCAGGCAGATCCAAGAGAAAAGCACTGCAGTAACAGGGAGGGGTGTGGGATTCCACAAGGCTTACATTAATTTGGGCAGTAATTCTAACAAAGAAGGATCATGGAAATGTGAAACTAGAAGGTGTCCTAGTCCTTACCTGCTTGAGATGGTTGAAGAAATTCCCGTAGTTTTAGTTCTTTTCTTCTCAGTGAAATACACTCAAGAAAGCAGACCCAGGCAGGATTCAGACTGTAATGCTTCATTTGTTTGTACATAAGGACTTCTGTAGCAGTAATGCCTTTGGCTTGTATCCACTGTGGGAGGTGCAGGGTCTGTGTTCACTGCTAGGTGGTCCTTCACTGGAAACCCCTTGAGGGACATCCATGGCAGATGGGCTTTAATTAGACTACATCCTGCTGCCAGTGACTGTCATGTGTGGCTCTGTGGATCAAGCACTGGAGGTTTCTGTTGAAGGTGTCAGGTCTTGTTCTCAAGGAAAGAGAGTGTTTTTTACAGCTGTGGTACCACTGAGACACTGATGGAATTGTGGAGTGTCTTGATTAATTAGTTCTTCTCCAGTGGCCAGTTTGGGTGAGAGGTACAATTTTGTTGCTATTGTCAGCTGGTGTTTTTTAGCCTTAATAGTAGAGGACTGTGCTTAAGTAACAAAAGTTCTGGTTTTCTCTTCACTGCTGGCCAGAGTTGTTAAATCCATATGCTCCCAGTACTTGTGGAGCTGTGGCTCAGACTCCACTTTGTATTGCTGCAGGGCTCTGCTCTGTAAAACATTACAGCCCATTCAAGAAGGGGAACAAGCTACTCCTGAACTTGGCTTGTTTGATCTTTTCAGCCTTAGCCTCAAGTGATTAAACAAACAGTGTCTTTTCAAGCATTCTCCAGTTGCATTTTGTGCTGAGCACATCTCCCAGTGTGATCTGCCAGAGATGCCTCAAACACTGTCCTTCTGCTGTGCATTTGCTGGCCCTTGTGGTAACATAAATAAGCAGCTATTTATGTTGCATCTGGTCTGTCTGGGTGGGATGCAGAGGATGGGGTTGGTTTGTGTTTAACATAACATAACCTTGAAGATGCTCTTTTGTCTTAAATTAGCACTCACAGCAAGACAGCAGCTTTTTGTTGGCTACACAGGAAAACAACCCATTCTCCTTGCTTTGTAAGTGATTCATTTATAGCACGATGGGTCTGTACAAAGGTGTCATTCCTGCCCTTGTCTGAGGGAGGCAGAAGGTGTCCTAGCAGTGGTAGGTGGGACACCAACCATGGAACTGTGAGCTCCTTACACAACAGACTCACAAGTTCTCTCACACACCTAGTGGGGAACTTGAAGGAACATTTACATGGCTCCATTAATGCCTAGTGGAGACTTTTTCCAGAGTGAGTGTCCTTTGACACTCAGCACCAGCCTCCTAGACCTGAAAAAACGTGGATACTGTGAACTGCAGAATATAAACCCTCAGCCTGGGATTTCTGTGCTCCTACAAGTTCAGCTGTTAATCTTTGTTGGTTGAAGCAGGAGAGACAATAACAAAGTTTCACACTTTTAAACTTATTAGAAGCTGACAGGAGCAAGAGAAGGACAGTTTCCTGAAGTATATCAAAAGCTGATTATTTATAGGTCCTCTTTCCTTGGAATTGTGATGATCCCAGAGTGTGTGAGTATCCGTTTTCCTATCCATGTGGTTTTGTACCTTGTTCATATCTCAAATCAGCAGAAACTCTTTATCTTCACCTGGCTTTTTATGGCAGCTTGTAGGGCTGTAAATGTGAAAATGCTCTGACAGCAAACCCTAAATCAACCTTTGGTCACTGCAAGCTGGAACAATTTGAAAACCTGTGTAACTTTTTGACCAAACCTGGGCTGATGTTCAACATCTTTAATGAGAACTGGAGCCAGAATAGCCCTGATGACTTCAGACTTTTTCATAATAAGGCAGCTGTAGACCCTTAATGTACACTCAGGTTGGGACAGAGGATATAATGGGTCAGCTGCACCATTTGGGCAGGAATGTGCCTGCTCCCATGGGATCCATTGAGCAATGGTGCTCTCTGGGCTGTTTCTCCCTTTGGCACTGAGAAGCAGTGGCCACTTTCTCTCCTCTTTGTCACCACTGCTCCTGAACACCAGCCACCTCAGGGCAGTGTGTGCCAGCATCTCCCATGGTTTGTCTTTGCTCCCCAGCTCTCATAATGGCCTTGTGTGACACTGTGCAGACCCCTGGGAATCTCCCCCAGAGCTCTGCACAAACCCACACCAGTGTCCCAGGGGTGCTGGTCTGGGTAGAACTGGAATTGTGTCAGATCCCTGGCACAGGTCCCTGTTCAACTTGCTGTCCCCTCAGTGTGGATTGGTGCAGGCAGGGGTGTGACAGCTCTGGGTGGCATCACCCAGGGGACAGAAGCTGCCTTCAGCTTGGGGGCAACAATCAGCCCCTGCTGGTGCTTCTCTCCTGTTTGCTGTTAGAGGAAGTGGTTCCCACTTTCTGAGAGGATGTTGAAAGAGCTAAGAAGCAATCATCAAGTTTGTTTCTGATTACTGCAGATGACAGAGGAGAGTTGGACCACTACTATTTACATAACAAAACTCTGCAGGATCTCTGGAAAGGAAAGATGGTTTTATTTTCATACACATCGATATATTGACTCTACATTCTTGTAACTGTGAACACTTGTGGGGATTGGATCACTTGAGACATGGAGAAAAAGGGACAGAGGTCTATATCCCTTGTCTTTTGGGTCTTTCCAGGCTGGTGATGAAATCTGGATTTTGGAGAGTTTTACACCTTTCAAATGTCAGCAATAGTTATGATGTTACCTTTTGACTGAAGTTTGCTTACTGCACTGTCAGTAATGATTCCTATCAAGGCTGATGCCTGTTGTCTTTGCCCTTATTCTGGATATCTTCATGGCCACAGTTTGTCTGCCCACTGAGGTAACATGTAGGAGCACAGTGTGTAACCTTCATGTGCTTTTCATTCTTACCAATTTGACTGTTTCTGGAAAAAAACCCAGACAGTTGGGACTTGGAGTAGGTGATTGTTGTAGGTCCCTTCCAAATGGGATTATTTCATTCTAAGTAACAAATAATTTCCCTGTGTGTGACATGCCTGTGCCTTTTGAGATGCTTGTTGTGGGCTGTGAGTTCCATCCAAAGCACCTGCAGATCCAGGTTTCTCTTTGGGTTGCCTTGGATCTGACAGTGTGGGAGTTTCTCTGTGTTTGTTGCCATAAAGGCAGTTTTGATGTGCCCTGAAGTCCCTTTCTGTGGGCTCTGATCCCACCTGCTGCTCCTCTGGGCTGTTTGGGGTATCCAGCATGCCCATGAGAACAAACCAACCCAAACCCCCTCAAAGCAACCTCAAAACATCATCTGACATTCAGGTTGCACACTTTTCCCCTCATTGCAATAACCAAATTCCACTTCATTGATGCAATGGGATGCTCCAGGCCATGTTCTCCAGGGCAGTGATTGCAGCTCCTCATGTGACTGAAGTCACTTGGCCAGCAGCCTCATCACCACGGGGTTCATTCCTCCAGGAAGAGCAGCTGCTGCACGTTAACCACACTGTGGTTCCAGATTTTGAAGGTTTGGGATTTCTGCTCAGTGGTGAAAATACACTGGAATTTGGTGTGATCCCACCTGAGCCTAAAGGATATCAGGATAATGGGCATGGAGCACGGGCTGGGTGCTGGAGCCATCAATCAGTAGATATTTTACTGCCTTTGCTTACCTGGTTGTCCTTCAGTCTCCTAATACAAACCATCCCAAGGAAAGCTGCCTGAGCACTGAAAATTATCCGTGGGATTTGTCACTTTTAGGAAGGGGAGTTGGTTCAGTGTTGGCTTTTAGCATTTTCTAGGCCTTGTCTCCTTGACAGAAAACAACAGCCCAAAGTCATTACCAAGAACAGCTGCTGAGAAGGGGCTTTGGGTATTTTTTCCGCTTTTGCTGACCTGAACCACAGCAATTACAAGTTCTGGTTATTGTAAACTTACCACAGAACACAAGGCATACCTTAAAATGATGTCATGTCTAGACACGCAATTCAGGTATAAATTATGGAGAGAAAGTAGCTTGTTCAGTGGTTAAACTGTAAAAGTTTAACAAGATATTTCTGTGCCTTCACTCTTGCATACTCGTTTCTTTACCTCTTACCAGGAGAATTCTGTGACTGCCTCTTAATTTTTTTGTGTTGGGAGATGGAATTTCCTCCCTGTTCTCCATTTCATTTCCTATTTCTGCCTCACTGGGTCTCAGGGGAAGCACTGTAGCCATCTACTCAGAGTCCAGAGCTAGAGAGGAGGACTCTTGGGTCCAGTCATGACTCAGGCAAGGTCACACAACTACAGCAACCTTTCCAAAATCTGGCTTGTTGGTTTGGGCAGCTTTGTTTTATGGGGTGGTAGGGAAAGGAGAGCTCTGCTGTGGTGCCCAGGTGCCTGATTTTTGAAGTAATCACAATTTAGAGTCTCAGCAACATCCCTGTAGTCCCTGGTGAGGTTGTGTGGGCCTTATGTTTAAGGGTGAGTTGGATCCCACTTACAGCAGCTGGGCTGGGGGGTTTATGTGATGTAGCTTTGTCTGCAGCCCCTGCCCCAGCTCTGCATGGCATTGGTGGGCACAGCTGAGGTTTTGGGCAGTGTCCCAGCCAGGGGCTCAAGCCTTGCAGGCTCAGGGTGGATGGATGGATGGATGGCTGTCCAGGTGCTGCTCAAACAGCACAGGAACTCATTGGTGTCCTGCCCACCCCCAGGTATTTGGGCAAAGCTCCCCTGCTGACAGGGCCTGGCTAGTCTGGGGTTTGTATTAAAATACTCTTCCCCACACTTGGCCTGGGCTTAATTTCATGATGAGATGGGAATTGTTGGCTTAGCACCTGGTGAAATCCACACCCTCCAGGTAGCTGGGATGAAATGCAGGCTCTGGAGGTGGAGGAGGCCAGTTGGGTTAGGAGGCCAGTGCAGGGCTGTTCTCCACAGTGGATTCTGCTCTGCTTTTCCTGGCCTAATTACACAGTCCTCCAGTGAAGGAATTTGGCAAGGCAATTCTTCCGTTTTAACTGGTAGTTGGTCTCAAGTTCTCTCAGTGAGCTGTTTCTCAGTCATCTCCATTACTACAAGCTGCCATCTAGAATTTCTCTGTGTAGAAGCCTGTTGGGAATTTTGCTCCCAGGTCCAGATATGATGCCTCTTCTTACCTGAGGAGCACCTTGCTCTCCCCAGGCACTTGGTCTGTCAACTGTGTGTTCCCTCAAGAGCAAGGACCTGACTCTTACCACATGGTCTTTTTTAACCCCTAACCACATCAGCTTGTTTCCTGGAAGCTGCCTGTGCTGCAGGTCTCCAGAGAGAGCTGTTAATGCTGGGCAAGCAGAGATGGCCGTTGATTCTACAGAAGTTGTTCTCTTCCTGTTGCCATGGGGACAGTTTTGGAATACACTGAAGAACATTTTCACTCTATTTTCAGTCCATGCAGCAATGCTCTTGTTTCCAAAGGGGCACATGTGTCTGCAGTCTCATGAACTTGAAGTGTCCACATGGGCCGTTGGTGTGCTGGGGAGGGAAGAGTTTTCCTTGACATTCATGAACTTTTGTAGCCAAACTCTAAGCCTTGATTCACTCCCAACACCAGGCCTTTGGATAACACAGCACTCAGCTCAACTTTCCCACACGGATGTGAGATCTATTCTGGAACCAGGACTTTCCTATCCTCACCAAATCTTTGTACAAGGAAAGTCTCAATGTGCCCTGATCCTTTTTGCTGTCCTGCTTTTCAGGATCACTGCAAGACCTGTTTTCACTTGGATGAATTTATGTCCATTATTTCTCATGGCCTCTTTGTCCCTGCCATCAGGGAATGACCTTTTTGCTGTTGTCTTTGCCCCTGCCATGGTGCTGTTTGCAGAGTAGTGTGTGGAAGGTGAACACAGAGTGCACCCTGAGAGGTGCCCGGTGTCCTCCTTGGCATTAATGCTTCATGCAGAGGCTGAGCAGCACCAGCCTGGTGGTGTTTGTGACTGAACTGCACCACAAACTGTCATAACATCTCCAGAGAGCAACACACAAATGATTGTCTGCAACAAGGCCATGTAGTGGATGCTGCCATTGGAATACTTTGTATTAAGAGCACTGGAGCAATTAAAAGTCCCACTGGCCCCTTCCAATGTATTGCACAGGCTGAGGTGGCCTTAGGGCCCCTTTCCAGCTTTTGATGGAGTGATTGTTTTTGTACATGGATGTCTTTTTCTTTTTTCCCTTTCTTTAATGGCTATTAAACATAGGAGGAGGAGAGTGTTATTACAGCTCTAAGTGCTGTCAGCCAAAGTTTGTCCTCACTTCTGCTTCTAGGATATCCACTTGCAGTGTCCCAGTTTTCCCTATTCATGGTTTTTTAGAGGTTCTTTTTCTTTCATGAGAGCCTTGATCAGTTCAAGTACAAACAGATGGAAAGCAGCAGAGATCCAGCTCCAGAGCAGCCCCCAGGCCAGGCTTTTAACTCCTCTGAAGTGTTTGGTGCTCAGGGATAGGGGCTACAGCCAGGAATTGCGTAGCCTGGGGCGAGATGCTGGAGGTTCTCTCATGTGTTGTCCCTTACTATTGCTGCATCTTTACCTCCTCCCTCACCTCTCCATTGATCCCATCTTTCTGGGTGAAGTTTCACAGTCTTGTTTGCCCAAGTGGAGCTCATGTCCTTCCCTGGAATATTGAGTTGTCCCTCTCCTGGGCAGGTCCATGGATAGGGAGCTACAGGCTCAGCTGGTGCTTGTCCCCTCCTTTGGGAGATGAGGACAGGGAGGGAAGGCTGATGGTGCATGGGAGCTGCAAGTTATGGAGGAAACCCTGGTGTTTAGGAAGTGTTCTGCAATGCAGGAACAGCTTCAATGCACAATGGATTCTCGTCCTGCTGCCGAGCAGGTTGTAAAAGCCAATTTCTGTTGGGAGTCTTTACTCCAAATGCCCACAAGGCAAAAGCCCTAATTGGCATAGAAACTGTCACTGTTGGGCCATCTTGCC
Organism: Pithys albifrons albifrons; assembly: GCF_047495875.1. Classification (NCBI taxonomy): domain Eukaryota; kingdom Metazoa; phylum Chordata; class Aves; order Passeriformes; family Thamnophilidae; genus Pithys; species Pithys albifrons. Next base: position 4,323,790 of record NC_092478.1, on the reverse strand, counting down.
TGGTGGGGCTGGTTTTGAGCCCGTGGACACTGCACTGCCTCAGAAGCAAAGCTCCCAGCAAGACTTGTCCTTATCCTGACTGTGCCAACAAGGACAATTTCCAAAGACCACCACGTGTGTTTCTCCTGTGGAATTATCACATAACTCTGCCAGGGTCAATATGAGCCTCCTTCAAACAAATATCACATGCAAGTTTGTATATCCTGTTGTCCCATCAAAAATTAACTTGCTTCAGAGTGTTGAAGTGTTGCAGGAAGCAAAACTTCAGGCTGTACTGGAATCTTGAACTATGTGAAAGGTGGAGAATTTTCCCTCTTGTACTCCATGTGGAGTAACTTAACTTTGTCAGCACCTTAAGGGCATTGACATACATCCAGGGAAGGGAAAACAGGAGAATGCAAGAAATGGAAATGTGAACCAGAGCTGCCTAAGCAGAGACCATGGGCTGGACATGAGACTCCCTTTTGCTTCAGATTTTATAGGAATTTTGTGGAAAGGGAAGATTGATGATCTCTGAGGAGAACACACCTATTCTGCAGCTTTCTACTCAGAGATGGCCTTCAGTGAGTTTGTGTGCATAGATAATTCTTAATGTGAAGCAGAACTTGTTAAAATTCTTAACAACTCTATGACTATCACCATGAGGAACTCTGCAGGGAGGGTTTGGTTCAGTTTTAATAGAAATAGTCTCTAGGAAGTTAAAGTTTGGGTAACTATGGGACTGGATGCTTCCCATTCATACCTTGTATGGGGCCAGTGCTGGGCTGGGAGCTGAACATGCTGTTGAAAGTAAAGCAGAGTGTGGTGTGAGACCTGCTGTGATGCTGGTTCTGAATAAATGGTTGCCTTGCTTCACATATAATAATAATTATAACAGTTATATAAGTTGTAAATATGCATACAAAAATGTATGTGACATCTCTGGATGTGCTATAAAAAGGAGGATCTTTGCTCACAGATTTCCATGTTTGTGTGATGGTTGACAACCCAATTTGGCATTTTGTGTCATGTAAATGCACTCTCAGCCTATCCTACTGTTTTCCAAATAGTGCTCTTGGCCACACCAGGCTGTGAGCACTGTGAAGACAGACCCTATCACGTTTTTTCATAGTCTCTGCTAGTTCCTGGAGTGGAGCTTTGAGTGACTGGTGACAGATCTGCACTAAGTTTGGAAGCACATGCAAATTATTTCAGAGAAAATCTTTTTTACAGAGCAAGCCTGTGCTGGCTGGGGAGGAAGGATCAGATATATTCACCTAGGCTTTCTCATCTAGCCAGCTTCACATTCCTTTCCCTCCTTCTCTTATGCTTCTGGTTCTTTTGTTTCCCCCCAAGAGACATTGTTCTTGTTCTCTTCCAGTGGCTAAGGCACAGCCCAAGGCAGGAACAGCCAGAGGTGCAGCTTTGGGGTGGTGGGATGAGGTGGGCTCCTGATTCCCAGCCTCTGCTGCTCCTCTGTGCCTACAGCAGCTACCACCAGTGCCACCATCCCCAGCTGCTGCTGGGTCCACAGGGTCAGGTATCCCAAATTCCTTGGCTTGTACTCTACACTTATTTGTCCCCTTCTGCGTTTTAATGGGGAATAATCACATCAGTCCCCAGGGAAGCCTCAGATGTGGGAGAAGGAACAGGAATTAACTGTTTCCATCTCCCCGTCATGAGACACCACAAACCTTGGATGTCATGGACAGACTTTTGTTCTGTGGTGCTGCAGGAGAGCAGCAATGCCTGGGGAGGGCTCTCTGCAGCTGGTACCAAACTGAACCTCACCCTTGTGCCAGGGTGGTGGTGCAGGATTGTCTCCACCCCGTCTGCCACCTTCCTCCAGGTTTCCAGAAGGGCAAGGGCTGCTCCCCTGTGCTTGTCTCCTCAGGCTGAGGAAAGGTGAGTGAACTGCCATAGCTTTGCCTCTGACTGTTCTCCAGCTGTTCCTTGAGGAAAGCAACTGGAGGGTGAATCCAGCCGTGTGTGTTCTCTGCTGTTCCTCACTACCTGCACAGGGCACCTGCCAGGCCTGCCTGTCTTGAGTTGAGCTGGCAAAATGCCAACTGCCCAACACAGAGTCAAAGCCTCCCCCGCCCCGCTGAGAAAAGGGAGAAAGGAAAAAACCTGGAAACTCAAAACAGGTTTATATACTTATACAGAATGGAGAAAATTAAAAGAAAACTACAATGCAACACAGACTTACACAAGTTAGATATAACAACAATTTTTTACTTCCCACTGAAAACAGATTTCATTACTCTAAAATCTATAAAGCACTCTAAAAGACACTTAACAAGGAACAGAAAGAAAGAATAGCAATAAAATGTTTCTGCTTCTCTAGACTAAAGCAAAATGTGAAGTAGCAGTAGCAGCAGCAAGGCCCAGGACAGCAGGACAGTGGCAGCGTGTCCTGTCCTGTCTCTACTGCAGCCATGATTCCTACACTGGCTTTTATATTTTGAGATGATGTTGGAATATGGTATAGAATACCATTAGCCAGTAGTAGTCAGCTGTCAGCTAGCCTAGCTCAGGTCAGCTGATAGTCTCAGGCCTAAATTTAGTCCTACACTTAGCTAAACCCATCACACTGCCTTGTGCAGGTGCCTTCCCGGAGGGCTCTGGGAAGCGCAAGGAGGGCTCTGGGAAATGCAAGGAGGGCTTTGGGAAATGCAAGGAGGGCTTTGGGAAAGGCAAGGAGGGCTTTGGGAAAGGCAAGGAGGGCTCTGGGAAGGGCAAGGAGGGCTCTGGGAAGCGCAAGGGGGGCTCTGGGAAGCGCAAGGAGGGCTCTGGGAAGCGCAAGGGGGGCTCTGGGAAGCGCAAGGGGGGCTCTGGGAAGCGCAAGGGGGGCTCTGGGAAAGGCAAGGAGGGCTCTGGGAAATGCAAGGAGGGCTCTGGGAAATGCAAGGAGGGCTCTGGGAAAGGCAAGGAGGGCTCTGGGAAGCGCAAGGAGGGCTCTGGGAAGCGCAAGGAGGGCTCTGGGAAGCGCAAGGAGGGCTGTCGGGCTGGAAGCAGCAAAGCGGTGCTTTGGAAATCGCTTGGCTGCAGTTTAACCCTTCAGCCCCCTGAGCTCAGAATCGCTGCTGCCTCTCCATGCTGAGTTAGCCCTTCCTCACTGCCCAGCCCTCCTGCACCTGAGCTGAGCCCCCGTTTCCCTTCCTGCATCCATAGGGTCCCAGCTGGGCAGGCAGGGCCTCTGCAGGGAACAACCCTGCGAGAAAAGGAGGGCAGAGCAAATGCCACAACACTGACAAGGAAAACTGGTAGAGGTTCACCTCCCTCCCCACCTTTCCCAAAGCTCAGCAGCTCTCATGGAGCTGGAATGGGACCTGCATTGATCAAATTCCTGTCTGCAACAGCAATGCAGTTGTTTTAGATTAGTGTACAAATAGACATTAGTGTACTACATCTGTTGTTAATTCACGTCTTGGTAGAAAAAAGATGCCAACACATCGTTTATTACCCACATCGATCCTATAATGTCCTTTCTTTTGTCTTTTGAGTATGTAATGGGTTCCAGGATGTCTTTTATTTCATTGTATACCACATTTCCTCTTGTCTAACAGAGCAGGACGTAATGTGTTCCAGGATGTAATTTATGCCATTTTGGAACTGGACACCACACAACGTATCCTGAACCTTTCTGAAAACCCTTCAGTGTGTTACTTGGTGTGCTCTGCTCACAGGTCTTTGCACAATTGATGAGTAGAAGCAGCAGGAAAAGTAGTAGGAGGGAACCAATTTATCCTTAGTCCAAGGGAAAAAAGGCAATTTATTCTTGGTCCAAGGTGAGCTAAAGGCCCATCAGGAACTCTGGATGCTGGAATGGCAAACTGTAACTCTTACACCCTTGATTTGCTTAGGAAGTTGGAAAGGGAAGGGACAGTTCACCTTGAGAGCCTATCCATGACTGCTTGTGTGAGACTCCAGTAGTTTCAATGGGATTCCACTTGGAATAGGAACCAGTTGAGGGATAGCTGTGACAGACAGAGATTTTTTTTTTGAGAAAATTGAGGACTGTTGCTTATCTGACTGTGCCAGCCCCAGGTGAAAGAATGAAAAATACCTCATGTCTTTTTCCCTGTTTAGTGATGCTAATGGGGTTTGAGAGGCAGATGATATCCACAGGTAATGAGGGAAGCAGGGACACAAGACCTGATGAAAGCTGGGGATGGTGGTGGTAATTTTGCTTGTGGAATGATCCTCTGGGGAGGAATTGGTAGTGGCCACTTGCCTGATGGCTTCTGCAGGAGTCTGTTCCTTTTGCTTGCCTTGGTCATGAATTAAAATCCCACCCAGAAGGATGAAACCCCAGTCCCACACCCCCTCCCCACTGCAATATCCCAGTGGCAGCTTCAGCCCAGGACAGATGTTTGCTGTGTGGTGGAGCAGGACACCGGAACAGGAGACTGGTCTGAGGGGACAGCACAGGATTTCCAAGCAGCTTCTGCATAGAGGAAGGAACACCATGAGCAGAACCTTTGAGTTTTAGGTGAGACCAACAGTAGCTCTAAATCCACAGAAAGGTTTTTGAAAGGAAAATATTTTGGCAAGACAAAATACATTCCTCCTCTTTCATTGTTGTTGTTTTCTTTCTTCCATAACAGAAGACAATTTGCCTTGGACTGTCCCAGCTTCCCTGGTTTGGACCCCATTGTATCTGTATGAGTCTGGTTTCTGATGCATCAGTCTTGAGGACTGGGGGGGAATAATGGCACTGAGAACTGCAGCCCCGAGTTCCTGCTTTATCAGACCTTGTTCTTTAGTGTGTGCTGCCTTTAAGCACACAGATAGTACAGGGAGTTTGGGAAAGGGTTGCCAGGGGTAACCGAGACGTAAGACCAGAGGGAATAATGTTAATAAAATAAATTGCTGACTCGGAGCAGCCTGATAACTCAGACGGGTGAGTTCTTAGGCTTGACATCATGTTTGTCTCCTTTCCTCCCTCTCTGCCCCACATCAGCTGCCTCTCACTTGCAGGCACTGTCATTCCCAGGACCAGAGTTCAGCTAAATCCTGTCATTAGCACACAAGTCTCCTGTTCCAGGATCTCATTTCCAGGTCTCCAGAGAACTGAATGTTAAAACTTTTTACAAAGGCAAACTGTTGAAGAAATGACAAACCATTATCCCTTTCCACTCAGCTCAGCACCATTCCTGTGAGATAGGAGAGAGTATGAAATAGCAAACAGCACAGACACCAGTGAGGCTGTTAATTCTCCTGTCAAGGGACAGGAATGCTGGAGGATGAGGAGTGGAGAAGGCAGTTATTTGTGCAGTGAACCACAGCCATGGGTCTGTCTTGTGCTATGAACACAGAACAGTCCCCAACTCAATGAGCTTCCTGTCTGCACTGTCTGCCTTAATTAAAAGTTCACAAAATTAAGGCAGCTGTGAAATGGTGTGTTTGCATATGAAGAGTCTTGGGATCTCAGTGTCTCAGGACACGAACACAGCCAGAATTTGTGTGGTTCAAACTGAGCTGCTGTGCCTCAGAGCTGATGAACCTCCCAGAGCCCAGCCCAGCAGGTATTTTGTGGTGCTTGGGAACAATCTTAACTAAGAATAAGTTTTTCTGCTAACTCTGACATGTGGAGCTTTACTCTTTCCTTTGGAAGCATCTGATCCCAGCCCTTTTCAAAACCTTGTTCTTCCTGGCACTTTGTATGGGCAGTTCTTTGTTGGCTGGTACTCGGGTAGTCGCTGTTGAGGGCTTAGATGGCCACACTTTGTCCTTCTACCAGGAGATATAAGAGATCCTTAGGAGTATTGGTGTGTGCCTGTACACAGAGGAGGAACTAAAACCAAAGCTACACCCTGTGCAGGCTGGGACACTGAGGGATACCACACCTCGAGTGCCTTTCCTGTGCTTAACAAACAGCTGCTCTGTAGATGATGATGGTGCTTCTCAGCTCTGTGCCAAAATCCACTTTACATTTTCTATCTCCCAGAACAGAAATGACAAATATTTGAGTGATGGAAGCTGCTTTGATCATGTAAAGTTATCCCTTTGCCCTTTTTGTCCTCAGCCCAAGCCAACACTCTGTTGTGGTGCTGACTGTGGTGAATCCCCTGCCTGCACCCAAGTGCCCCTCAGCACTGTCAGGGCATGTGTGTGCCCAGGCACTTGGCTCTGACCTAACTGGCATTCCAGGGGTCCAGGCAACACTGGCTGATGGTTCACACCCAGCCCTTGGTCCATCAGCTGGTTGTCCTTGCTCTAAAATCATCTTTGGAGACATACACTCTGTTTCAGTGGTTTATAATGGCCAGGGGGGCCACTCTTGGGTTGTGTGAGCTCCTGTCTGCTCCCTGCAGCCAGAAGGTTGCAATTATGTCCTTGTTCTTTCAGACTTCATTATGTTGCTCCACATGCCTTCATATGGTAAAGGACACTGCAGTTCTAACAGGCTTGGCTGGAATAATCATTCCTTCTTGGCAAATGCTTGCCCTGACTTGAAGCTGTGCAATGAGACCAAGGAATCCTCTTTGTCCTTTGCTGGAGGGTGGTGGAGCTGCTCCCTGAGCCCTGTGCCCCTGTCCCTGCTGAGCCAGGTATCCATTCCTGTGGGAAAGGAGGGGGAAAAATACTCCTATTTTGGCTGTTCAGCTGGTGATGTCCACAGTTCACCAAGTGCCAGGAATGTGCAGTTCCCATGGTGATCCTGGGCTGGGCAGTGCCATGTGGCTCCTGAGGGGACTTCCAAGACCACTGGGGGAATGGGTTAAGAAGTGTGTCCAATTAAGCACAGCAAGCCCCAGCTGCACAGAGCTGGACAGGTAAATGTGGTGTGCAAGGAGGGAGAACAGGTCTCTGGGAACCGTGAGCAAAACATTCAGGACTGGAAACTCTTAAAGCACCTTGGAGATGGTTGATTTTCCTCTTGCACGTTCTCAGATGAATCTGGTGAAGTTTCAGGTACTCTTACTTGCACAACCCACAGTCCAGCATGTTAAAGTTGATTCCTGCCTATCCCTGAAGCCCCTGGAAATGCTCTGAATTTACACCAGTGGGGCTGAGGTTGGAATTAAAGCAGATATGAAACCTGGAGGGCCATGCAGGCAGGATGGGCTTTGCAGGGGCCAGACAAGAATTCAGGTCTGTGTGATTCTGCCATTCTGTGCATCAAGTCAGAGAGGAGGCTTAAAGGGGGTTAGGAAAAAAGGAGAAATCCTGGTGTGATGCAGTGTTTTGGCACCACTGAGTTATTTTGCTTAATAGTTTGGAGATGATTTAATCTCTGAGATAATTAAATTGAAGGTGTCATTTCAAAAGATAACAATATCTGTATGAGCTCTGTTAGGTTTGGCATAAGCCTCGTCGTGTTTTGTGGGGATTGAGGGATTTTCTTGTGTGGAACATGGGGGAGGAAAGGCAGGGTTGGTTTAATGGTATTTATTTCCACCCTTTCTTGCTATAAAACAAACTGACATAATGCAGAGCAAGAAACAGCCCCTGTGACTTCAAGAGGGTGAGAGCAAAATACTCCCCGGATTTTAATGTACTTCGTGACACTGAAACATCTTAGATCAAGTCCCATCTCCCATGTGTGTGCTCCCCTGACCTGCTAAGGGAGAGAAACCAGCCTGTGAAAAAGTGCAGGGGTCAGGAGGAGGCAAAGGGCACTGGGAGCTCTTCGGGGTGTGCCCAGTCTCAGAGTCCTGCTGGGCTCCCAAAAAGGGGCTCTCCCCTCCACTGCCACTTATTTCAACTGGAAAGTCTCTGTATGTGTAGCTGATGTGGTTTGTGACTTGCTCTGTGCCTTCCCTCTCAGGGTACAGCTCTGCCTCGCTGCCACCTCTGTGCTGACCCAAACAGGGCACAGCTGGGTTTGTCACCCTGTGGGGCTGTGCTGCCCCTTGTGCTTTGGGCACAGCTCTCCTGCAGGGCTGTGGTGTGGTGGGGGCTCACCCTGCTGCAGTGCCACACTGAGCCTCCTCCAGTGACCTAGAGGGGACTGGAACTCGTGTTCCCCAGATGAGGTGCCAGCCTGCTCCTGCAGACCCTCTGGCATGGGCAGAGGGAGCCAGCCTGCAGTTTGCTCAGCCAACACCTCCTCGAGTTGTCAGACAGTGTCAGTGCTCTGCCCCATCCCTGCAGTGCCCCAGAACCTCCCTGTGCCACGGGCTGGGACTGGGGGAGCTGGGCTGGCACAGGGTGGGTCCCTGCAGGGCACCTGCCTTGGTTGGGGTCTCCTCTGGCTGTCCTTGAAGATGCTCCCTCAGCCCAGGCCCAGCTCAGCAATGCAGATTTCCTTCTCCTTGTACCCAGCATTTGCAGTCACGTTTCCCTTGGTTGCTGGAGGCTGCATTTCGTTCTCTGGGCTCACTGCTCTGCTGCCACCAGTTTAGCACCAGCTGTGAGACCCTCAGAGAAGAAAGGCTCTATGGAACATGTGTGTGTCTGTATTATTTTTCACTTTAGCTCTGATGTGAAAAGCCCTGTCTGGGCATTTGAGTGCTGTGGCTTGTGATATACACCAATTTATGTAGGAGTTGGCAGGGGATCCTTTTCCTTGCCAGCAGGAGAAGCAAGGGGACCTGGGACCCCCTTCTGGTGAATTACTTAGAAAAACAGCCAACATTTAAAATTACAGGTTTGGAATTGAACTATAAATTCCAGTGAAGTAAAAGATCCATGAATAATATGTCATTAGGCTGAAATATAATTTGTTTATATGTTTTAAGCAGTAGAAAGGAAACAGGATATAATTCCTATTAGCAACGTATATATTTTCCCTAAGCAAGGAACCAGCTGTCTAATGGAAACTTTATGTTTGCTCCATCAATGATTTTAACTATTTGGTTGTGTTGGGTTCTTTTTCCAGTGGTACACAGAGCTTTAATCCCTTCTGGTTCAGCTGGTTTGATGTGTTGCTTTCAGTTTGGGATTGCATTTCTCTCTCCAGTGTGAGCACATCACCAGTTGCCACAGATTTAAGGCACAAGATCCAGAAATCAAGTGCAAGTTTGTCTGTTTACTCTGATTAGCATCTTGAGAATTACAGACCAGGCTTACAAAAGATCTTCTCCTGTCTTTGCTCCCACCTGACCAACTGTTCTGTGATCTGGAAAACTCTGGTGAAACATGAGGAGGGATTTTTACAAGAGGCTTTTTGCATTTCTCACATAGTGTTGGACCCACTGTAATCACAGAGCACGTCTTGTTTATTGGGCACCACATGGTTGTGCTTATGCCAATAGAAGTTTGGGTGAACTGGGTCAAAGCTGTTGGATTTGCTTCTGCTTGAGGCAGAAATTGCCACAGATCCTTGTACAGAAATGTTTGAGACACTTGTGGTGCCCTTCAGTGTCTGCCCTTTCAGCAGCAGAGGGAGAGGCCACCTGGGGAATCTGGAGTTTATCTGATTTTCTTTTGTCATCCCCTGTCCCCTCACTGGGTTGGTGATGACATTGTGGCTGCACCTGCTGATCTCACAGCAGGGAAGGTGGAAGGCAAAGGCTGACAGAAAACTATTTCTTAGGAATGTCACCAGCGGGGTCATCCCTTGCATTTAATGTCACTTAGTTTGGGAGGTGCCTGTGTGTGACTCTGTATCACAGGAGTTGTGCTGGCCCAGTGGTGGATTGGGGCTCACAAAGAGCTCTTGTGGAAACAGGTTCTGAAAAGGTCTGAGCTTCCTGCAAATCTCAGTGTCCTTGCCAAGGACTCGCTCTGCATTCAGCCTCAGAGAGATTTAGAGTTTCACCTGAATGTAAAAGAGGCCAAGTTTGGTGCTCTGTGGTGACACCTGGCACTGCACAAGGTGTGAAGGGACATTCTCTGTCCAGTGCTTGTGTACAGTAAATATGTAACTGGAGAGGTCCTGCTGTGTTCTCACTGCCTGGAATTGGAAGCAACTCAGCCAAAGGTGGTGGGAGAGCATGAGGATAAAGCTGGAACACACAGAAACGTGATGGACCCCTGTGGATCCTGGGCTGAGACAGAAGGAGTTAAAGAGCTGCTGTCCAGGGAGTGAGCGCAGGAGCTGCCACTGGGTGCTGACAGACAGGGAGTCACTCGCTGCCTGCAGCTTCTATCGATTCCCACCCCGTTGTCAGCAGGCTGTAAATAAAATCACTGCTCCTTCTGCTGGCTCTGGGACTGCAGCTGCCTCGGGAGAGCCCCAGGGCTGATGGATATCGAGGGGCTCTCCCCGTGCCTCCTGCACCATCGCTCAGGGCAAGGGAGGCATCCCATGACATCCCTTCCCATCCAGCATGGCCTTTGAGGGGCAGGAGGAGGCAGAGGGTGGGGTGTTCAGTCACTGGTCCATCCCAAGGAAATAAACTGCTGTCTGATGGGAACTGGGCTTCATTTCTTGGCAGCTTTGAGAGAGAGGAATAGGATTAAAACTAAATGGAGGAATTCATCTTTTCAAAGAGAAAAATGGAATGGGAGGGAAAGGGTCCAGATAGGCATTAAAGCTTGAAATCAAGCTTAAAGCTGCTGCTTGCTCTGAGAGTTCCTCAGAAGGCATCCAAAGAGCTAAACTTATGTATTTTTGAAAATGCTGTGGCCCAGCATTGCTAGTGAGCTGTACAAAGGGGGCCAGAGTTCTGCTCTGTGGCTCCACAACCAACTCCTGATGTGATGTGAATCAAACTGCTCAGGCCAGATCTGCAGAACCAGTCAATCATTCTTGGGCTGTCTGGTTTGGGAGTTGCCAAATCCAAGCAGCTTCCACTGGTTTCTCTTGGTGGTTCAGGGTAGGGAGAGCCTTAAACAAACAAACAACCATCCTCCCCCTGCTGCTGCTGCTCAGACATCCCAAGTTAGGACACCCAGAGTCTGCAGTTCCCAATTTCTTTTTCCACACCAGAAAATACTGACTTTCATCTTTCTCCCTCTGTTTCTTTATCCATAAAATAGCAACGTTACAACCAGTTGCTTATCCCAGATAGTCGATGTAAGAATAAAAAAAAGAGTTCAGTTTCCTCAAAGGAAACTTAATTGTGAAGCAAACTTTATAAATGCAGTGCCAAGACTTTCTCTCTGGGAGGTGAAGATGTCGTGTAACTCTGTGTTTTGAACCAATTTAGAGCATTTCTTTCCAGGCTCCTCTCTGAACATGGGTGTTCCCATTCTCCAGTTTGTTTTTCACATCCATGTGGTCATGTGGAACAGCCCAGCTCCCCGGGAGGGTGTATGGGGAGGACTGAGTGTTCATCCCATGGAAATGGTCCCTTGAGGTTCCTCCAAAGCAGCAGCCCCAGGAGGACACAGCAGAGCAGCAGCAGGGGCTGTGGGTTTGAGTAGCCCCCGTGGGTCCCAGGTGTGTGCAGTGAGTCAGAAAGCTCCAGATTCTCTTCAATGGCATTTTTATTTCCATTTTCTGCTGCTGTTGTGTCCCCTCCTGAGGGAGCTGGGGCTGTGATTTCAGCTGCTCCTGCTCTGCTCCAGCCCTGCTCCACAAGGGAACTCAGCAGTGAACTTTCCAGGTCTGTCTGCAGTAGATCTGCCTCAGCCTTACTGGCATTTCTGATGGGAATTTTACAACTTCTTCCCTGCAAGTTTGGTACACATTTTGTTTTCTTTGGAGCCAATATTGGCTCCTCATGCCTCTCTTTTGGAAGCTCCAGTGATCAATGCCTTGGGTTGTGGGAACTCTTGCAGAGAAGAGCTCTGTCATCATTTATGGGGGTACAGGAAAAACAGATGAAGCAGTGCAATATATGCCAAATATTATCCTCAGAACTGCTCTTATCTGATATCTACAGCTGTGCTTGCTTAATGTTAATATTATTGTGCTTACTTGGACCTTTCTTTACAGAATTTTTTGTTTTAAATGGAATTCTCTGAAATCAGGCATCTCTATTCAGCAACTAGAATTATCTCTGTTGATATCTGCCTGTATGATTCACTTTTACTGTGTCAGGGTTGGGTCTTTAATGCTCGTTCTCTGTCCAAAGTCGTGTTCTGGTGGAAGCCATCAGGAGGAAAGGAGCTGTTCTGGCTTCACAAGTTATTGGGTGCTTTTCACTGCTCAGCTGTAGAAGATGCAACACCTGAATTTTATTCTGGTACTTCTGTGCCATCAGGCCGGAACCTTGGGCAGGCTCTTGAAAAAAATAGGAATTCTTGGATAGTAAGAGCCAGAGGGACAGATTGTCCATTTGTGTAATTGTCACACGTGATTGTGATGCCTTAGACTCGGTCACCATCTGTTCCTGAGCCTCTTCAGTCATCTGAGCAATTAGTTCAAGGCTCAGTCATCAACCATTGACTATTTATGATTATTCTGGTGTGTCTTTCATCATAGTGCCTGCACTACTGAAGGGATTGTGGTGCAGATGCCAAGGCAGGTAAATAAAATATGCAAAAAGTTTTCCCGTCCCCTCAGTAACTCCTGTAACCACCCAAGCTGGTTTGGGAGACTGTCTGTGCACTTGGCCTTTTTAGGGAATCTTGTCCTGTCTGGTAATGCAGACTAACAGTTATCTGTAACTTCTGCAGCATGTTATGGCCCAAGGCAGGACATCCATCCCTCGTGCAGGAGAATTGCAGTCCAAGCTCTCACCATCCAGGATAGGGATGATAATACAGGAGCTTTTACTCCAGAAAGCCAACAGTTACAACAACATTTTTAATAAGTGTAAAAGTGCCTAAAAGTATTACCTGCTTGCACAAATAAATTTAAACTGCAGTAAGGAATAGAGTCCCTTAAACACACCAGCCTAAAATACAAAAAACTTTCTTTTTAAGTGAAAAGCTTAAATAATTCCCCCAGAAAGCCAGTTTGTAACATAAGCCTTCCCAGGGAATGATCCAATGTGCACTCTAATCATTTTATGTGCCTATTTAATCTACTGTTTAACAAACAAAAATACTTGCAGTACCATAGCAACTACTGCACACTTTGATGCCCCTGGGACAGAGATCAGCCTCTCAATCCAAAGCAAACCTGCCTGCTCTGTGCTCTCAGATATACTGGGGGGCAATCCTGTGGAATCAGAAGGAAGGCTTTCCAAATTCAGGCAAAAATGGCCCTGTTTTTTGGATGTGGATGTTTCATTCACTGGCCCAGATATGCACAGATGTGCTCCTTGTTTTGGGATAAAGAGCCATCCATAATTCTGCAAGGCCTCGAGGACATGAAGAGCTCCAGCCTGTTCCCTGGGTGTAGGTGTATTATAGCCAGAAATCACTGGATTATTTGTGTATTGAGTTTCAGAGGAAGGCCCAGCCACTGATTTTAGATTTAAGGTAATGCAGTACCTCTCCTCCTCTGACCATGGCTGAAATTCTTTAAGAAACTCTAGAAGTATTGGTTTTGATAAAAGACTCTGTCCTGGGTCTAAATCCCAGTGCTCCTGGTTTCCATCCTATCTTCTGGGTGCTGATTCCATGATTTGATTGGTGCAACTGGGAGTTTTCTACCCCACCTTTCATAGGATCTGTGGGATCTGCAGCATGTGAGGGAAACCACCCTGGGCTGGGGCACAACCCCAAAATGCCACCGAATTGTGGCCTCAATTCCATCAGTTATGTTTGTGTCACCTCATGAACATGCCCTGGACCGGTGGCAGGGAGAACTGGCCTTTGTTCTGAGCAGTGTGGATTGTCCTTAGCCTAGAAATGCTTCCAAGCCATCCATAATTTGTCCTGCATCCGGAGCTGGGCAGGATCTTCCCAACAGGACTGTTTTGTCTAAGGAAATGCTGACTCCGGGGGTTCTCCTTGTTGTTGTGAGGGTCGTGTCAAAACTGCTGGCAGGAGCCAGGGGGACAGGAGTGGTGCTGCTGAGCAGCCTCCTGGCTCTGGATCTCCTGTGGGCTCCGTGGCTGTCTGGGTAAGGGCTGGGAAGGGATCACACCAGGGATGATGAGAGGGTGCTCGTTGTCACTGCCTGCAGGGCTGTGGGGCAGGCAGGCTGGAGGACACCCCTATGGATGTATCTCTGGCTTGGAAACTCTAACACAGGGTTTTCCTTTCTCCTGTTGCACCACCAGTCAAATATTGGCAGTTTGGAATTGTCTTGGAAACTCAAATCCTTCCCTGGCCTTGTTAGCAAGGGAGCTCTGACTGATTCCTGCCCCTACGTGCTGTGTAGGGCCATGGGGCTGCTTTGGGGTGTTTCCCACTCTCTGGGAAATCCTCAATCCTTTCATGGCATTACAGGCTGCTTTGCAGGAGGAAGAGGAAAGGGAGACATTCTGGGATTTGTTAATGCTCCCAGGAATGTGTGTTGCCATAAAAGTTTTTGGGTAGTGATAGTGTGATCTTCTACATGGTAAATATTTCCCCCTCTCTCTTCTGCTTTCGTTTTCTCCTCCTGCTATTCTGGAAACTTCTGTTTCTCTGTCTCCTCTTCTGCATTCACAGCAGCAACAAAAGCTGTTGGTAAGTTCACCAAAGAGAAGTAATTTCTCCAGATATGTGTGCAGAGTTTGAGAACCTTCCTGGTTCAAAAACATAAGTAAAATGTGAAGTTACCACACTCCTAAAGCAACACACTGTACTTCATCTACAAAGAATCTGTTCCACACTGCAAGATCTCTGGGCACTCTGTAAAATGATACCCTACTAAGAAACAGAACTTATTAGTGAAAGTTTTGACAGAGAAGATTTCATTTTGAAAATAATGTTCCCTAAAGCTTTTATAATAATTAGGTTTGAAGCAAGGCTGTGCAGACACAATAATTTCTAGGCTTAGTGATGAGATATAACTCTCTTCTATTTATCTTTCCTGTTTTTTTCTCCTCTTCCCCTAAAATCCCCCCTCACAACTGGACCTGCCACAGATTTTATGCTGGAAAGCCCCAATATGGTATAATAAAGACAAAAAGGAAGAGAAAATTAGAGGGAATCTTCCTCCAAACTTTCATTGATTTCTTCTCAAATTATCCTCATAAATAAAACAATTTAAAATCAAAACTGCACCCCTAAAAAACTGAGATCTTGGAGGAAATAATCCTAAAAATCTAATGATTGGTGCAGGTAACTTTGCCAGTTTTGTTGCTTGGGCAAATCAGCTCATGCTCATTCAAAGCACTGTTGTAGCAGGGAAAAGGAGGACAAGGAGGCCCAGATCCTTGAATTAACATTTTTTTTGCCTTTCTCTTTTTCATCTTAATTTTGATTAAATTAAACCAAATTATATTGAAAATTTCTGGTATTTTATCATTCTCAAAGCTTCCCCAACCTCTGAGCCTGCTCACATGCCAGGCAGCCAGGTGAAGAACATGTGTCTGTCTTTACAATGATTACAATAACTCCCTGAAGGGAAGTTCTGGCCAGGTGGGGGTTGGTCTCTTCTCCCAGGCACTCAGCAATAGGACAAGGGGGCACGATGGGCTCAAGCTCTGCCAGGGGAAATTGAAGTTGGAGAGCAGAAAAAATTCTTTGCAGAGAGAGTGCTCAGGCATTGGAATGGGCTGCCCAGAGAGGGGATGGATTCCCCATCCCTGGAGGTTTTTCAGCTGAGCTTGGCCGTGGCACTGAGTGCCATGATCTGGTAAAGGGACTGGAGTTGGACCAAGGGTTGGACTTGATGATCTCAGAGGTCTTTTCCAACCCAATCCATTCTGTGATTCTATGGATGTGGCACTGAGGGAGAATCCACCCTGTCTTGATCCAACCCCACTGTGATCACCAGCCCAGGGCACTCTGTGCCCTGGGCTGGTGATCACAGTGGGGTTGGATCAAGGGTTGGACTCGATGATCTCGGAGGTCTTTTCCAACCCAATCCATTCTATGATTCTATTCTATGATTAAGACAGATAAATTAAGGGACTTTCTTACCTGTCTGCCAAAGATACTGGTCTTAGAGTTGAGAATGAGATGAGATGTTTGCTGTGCTCCTCAGACCACCCTTCCAACCATATGTTTGTGTTTCAGTGCTCAGCAAACACGTGCAATTAGTGATCTGTGTTGTTCCCACTCTCAGGCATCTCCATTAAATTTATTATCCTGCACAAGATCTAAACCTTTACATAGTTACACCCTGGCTCTGTTCCTCTGTGAATTATTTACTGTAGGACTTTTGTTCTTCCTTCATCCAGTTTTGCCAAAGCAATTCTTCCTCTAGTTTCTTGCCCTTTATCCTTCATGCACCAAGCCAGGCTTTTCCATTTCCCTCTTCACCTCTGCCTTGGAGGGAGCAGCTTGATCAAGCTGACACTGCTGAAGTTGTGTGTCGGTGGCAGAAGAGCATTTTTGCCCTTTTAAAAGGGATGGTGGCAGAAGCTTTGTATTGAGAACAAAAAAATTGGAAATCTCTGCTTTTAATAACCCAGGCTTATTTTGTAACACAGGGAGGAGCCTTGTTTTTTAACAATTGTTTGCTGCCATTTGAGTTTCTCGGTTGGGCAATGAAAAATATTCCTATTTTAGCCAGATCTTACAGTGAATGCTGCTTTTCACCTCCATCATGCAAAGTTATGTGTGGGAAGGCTGCAAGGGATCAGATATTTTCTTTATTTATGTTGTTTTCTTTTCAGTTCTCATGCTCCAGGACAGTCTATGATCTTTGCTTTGGCAGGCAAATATTGCTGATTTTTTAAAACACTGCAGAACATGTCACCAGGAGTTACAGCTTCTGAACTTCAGAACAACAGTAAAAACATACCTGGGGAAGGTCAGGTTTGAAGGCAAACTGAACCATCTTCCCTCTAATTATGGTGACTGGAAAGCTGCTGGAGACATAAAAGGCTTTGCAACCACTGCAGCTGCAGAAAATAACCTGGTCTCTGTAGCAATGCATTCTCATCCTTCAGCACACAGCAGGTCTCCTCCTGAAGGTGGAGAGAATTAACTCTCCTGATACCTGAAAGATGCTTTGTGAGTGCAGAAGTTGGTCCTTGCCAGTCGAGATTTTCTGAGTATTTTTGACACTAAATACAGACATTCTGTAGGCAGGATATGAGGAAGGGGATGATAAGGTTTCAACAAGAAAAAGAAATTAGGCTCTGAAGGGTCTGTGACAGGAGGGCACTGGAGGGGCAGAGTAAGAAGAGATTTGTGTAAATGTGTGTGCCTCTGTCTTCCTTCACTTTTGCCCAATACCACACAAATTAAGCCTATTTAATCTGCCTTGCTCCATTTAACAACTTGGGCATGGGCTCCCATATTACCTGCAGTTTGCCTTTGATAAAACAGCACTACAGATGATGGATGGACTGCCATGCATGTCTTCATTTTAACAGAGAATGGGAACATTCTTCCTGCAGACGGGTTCTCATTTTTCTTCCTGCTTTCTCCATTGCTGTCTGCCTGACAACAAGAGCTTTGTTTCAGAGGGGTTTATCTGCTCCTGCTGTTTACTCTGCACCTGGAGCCCAGGCTGGGATTTGTAATCCCATTCACACAAACCCCTGGGACAGCTCCAGCAGTGTGGAGATGCTGCAGGTGGGGAGGACTCAGAATGAGGAGGATCTTTGAAAACAGGAGAATCCTCTCCTGCAAATACCCTGCCAAACAGAGAAATGTGAGGGCACAGCCCCATGGCATCAATCCCGTGGCTTTGTCTCCAAAGATTTTCCTCCGCAGTGCCCAAGGATGTGTTTAGGGAAAACCTTTGACAACCTCTGAATGCCCAGTGTTGTCTGGAGTTTTTCTTTAGAGTGTGGCTTTGCCTTGAACTATCCTCTTGGGAAGAGCTCTTCTCCCCCTCCCCACCTCTTATCTCCTTATCTCTTCCATGCAAAACTGTAGGGTTTGGTTAAAATAACACAGAGTTTTTAAAGGAACCAGAACAAACCCTGATCTCCTTAGTGAGGTGGCAGCAGGGCCTTGATTGCTTCCATTCCATGTTGTCCTGGGGCTGTTATTTTTGCTTTCCTGGGTTAGATGTTTTATGGCTGTTAGAATCCATTTTCATCTTGGACACTTGAGTACTTTGGTACCAAACAGTGCTAAACTTCTTTTCATATGAAAAGAGATTTTGCCAAGGAAATCTGGCTCTGTTTACCTTTGTAATATCCACAGGTTACTTTGCAATTGGCTTTATCTTTCTCAGTTTTATTGCCCGAGGTGTCAGCTGCAAACTTGTTCATGGTTGAGCTCGGACCAGTGATACACCCAAAAAAGGAAAAGGCTTTTTAAACCCTGCCCTGCAGAAATCCAGCTCACCAGATGCGGGGAGAGAAGTTCGACCCTTCAAACAAGACACTCAAAACTTTCAAAGTCAGAGGGATAAAAACTATTGTGTGTTCTTTGCTGCTCTGGCAGAAACAGCTCTGTGGACCTCTAGTGGCCTGAAGATCAGACTTTTAGCTACTGCTTTTATATAGAATATAACCTTAACACATTTCAGAAGTTGATAAAAGTTTGTAAACTTTTTCTCTGTGCCTAGAACTGTTTTACTGAAGAACTGCTGGAATCTGCTTTGGCATTTCAATGTCAAAAGCTGAGCAATGTTTGAAAAGCCAACTAAAAAACTCTTGCCCAGCAAAAGGGGGGAAATAGTCCATCCAGTCAAAAGAAAAGGAACAATCTGAGGTCTGACTTCACCCCAAATTTAGGGCTTGTGTTCTCAAAAATACCCCACCATGCAACATTTCTCTCACACTTGGATTTCATAGAACTTGTTTTTCCTCTGAAAAATGTTCTACCAAAAGAAATGTTTTTCTCACCCAGGATGGGTGTGTGTAATGCAGGACGTGGCATCCTTTGCATCCCAAGCACTCCCACGTTCTGCCAGGACACCAGGAACAGGCTGGGAGCTGCCACCTGCAACCCATGACCTCTGAGGGGGAAGCAGTTCTGAGACCAGGCAGAGTAAACAACGTGGAAAGATGAATGTTCTCCCAAATTTTCCATTTTCAGAATGTGAGTGGATCTGAATTACTGCTTGAAGTGTTGGTTTGGGTTGTCCAAGTGATGTTCTCTCTGTTAGGAGGCAGCCTGCGAGCCCAGCCTGGGGTGCAGGATGGAGGGGGAGTGTGGGGGCTGCACCACACACATCACACCCGGCCTCCTGCTCTGCTCCAGCACAGACATGGTGCCATGGAGGCACCAGGGGAAAGGGCAACCAACCCTTTTCTGTCCCAAGCAGTTCATAAAACAGTGCTATGTTATAGAATCACAGAATCATAGAATCGATTGGGTTGGAAAAGACCTCCGAGATCATCAAGTCCAACCCTTGGTCCAACTCCACTCCCTTTACCAGATCATGGCACTCAGTGCCACGGCCAAGCTCAGTTTAGAAACCTCCAGGGATGGGGAATCCACCCCCTCTCTGGGCAGCCCATTCCAATGTCTGAGCACTCTCTCTGCAAAGAATTCTTTTCTGTTCTCCAACTTCAATTTCCCCTGGCAGAGCTTGAGCCCATCGTGCCCCCTTGTCCTATTGCTGAGTGCCTGGGAGAAGAGACCAACCCCCACCTGGCCAGAACTTCCCTTCAGGCAGTTCCAGACAGTGCTGAGGTCACCTCTGAGCCTCCTCTTCTCCAGGCTGAACACCCCCAGCTCCCTCAGCCTCTCCCCACAGCACTTGTGCTCCAGTCCCTTCTCCAGCCTCGTTGCTCTTCTCTGGCCCCGCTCCAGCCCCTCAATCTCTTTCCTCAGCTGAGGGGCCCAGAACTGAACACAACACTCAAGGTGTGGCCTCCCCAAGGCAGAGTCCAGGGGAAGGGTCACTGCCCTGGGCCTGCTGGTCACGCTATTTTTGATACAGGACAGGATCCCATTGGCCTTCTTGGCCACCTGGGCACAGTTGGCTCCTGTTGAGCTTCCTGTCCCTCAGTCCCCCCAGGTCCCTCTGCCTGGCTGCTCTCCAGCCACTCTGTGCCCAGCCTGGAGCGCTGCAGGGGGTTCTTGTGGCCAAAGTGCAGGACCTGCACTTGGCCTTGTTGAACTTCATCCCATTGGAATCAGCCCATCTCTCCAGTCTATCCAGATCCCCCTTTAAATGGCAAGTTAGTCCTCACAAAAGAGCATTATATGACCACTTAGTTGTATGTATTCCTTCCTGCATTCAGTTGTCTGCTTCTCTAAACCCACATTTTATTGCAACAGAAACCCAGAACACCCAGAGCATCAGAAACCAGATACCTGAAAGGATGATTTGGGTTTTTTTCATATGTGATTAGTCTGCAATGATCCCCACAACAAACTCGAAGGGGGAAAATTCAGGTCATTCTGTGCTTATCCAGCTGCAGCAGAGAGAGAAAATGTAGCAGAAACACACCTTGGCTGCCCCATTGCTCATGTGCAGTCAGGGCAGAGGAGGGCTGGGGAATTGGCCCGAGACCATCCTTTCATTTGGGAATGTGCTCATAGTGGTTACTGTAATTTTTCATAGACCTGATCACGAATTTTCCAGCAGCTCTTTAAAATGAGGCTGCTGTTGGAAATAAAGGTGCAAGTTGTTCGATGTCAAGTCATGCTTGGGAGGATTTGGAAGCAGCACTCGTGTTCAGGCTGCCAGTGTTATTTCTTACAGGTACTGGTTTTGCTTCACAGAAAATCTTATTTTAATGGCAATGGGGTAGGAAGGGTGAAAACACTGAACTCAGCCTCGGGAGTTCTTGCACCTTTTTTAACATTGAAAGTGTTTGTGGGGTTTTTTTCTTTCTAATTTCAAATTTTCTGATGGATTGGTGAGGTTATTTTTTTAATCACTTGGCATTGCTGGGCATGGCTGTGTGTGCAGTTCTTGCCTTGCAGTGCTCTCTGGGTGCAGCTGTTGGGATGAAGGGAATGAAGCAAAGCAAAGCAATGCTGCCCTAGAAGCATTTCAAGCCCTTTGCTCCAGATCTCTGTGTGCTCACAGAGCCCCACATTCCGGGTTTCTCTGATGTTCATCTCTCATTTGGGAAGAGCTGGTGGTTATCTTGTTCCTGAGCTTGGCTTTGCTGTTGGCAGAGCTCCCCCTCACCTTTCGAGGCAGTGACCTGATGCTTTTCATCCCGAGGTGCCTGAGTTTCCTGTGTAGCCATGACCACTCTTTTGGAGAAGGAGTTTGGACCTTGGCCCACTCCTACTGACTAATTCAGTGTTTGTGACGGGAGGAGGCCACAATTAGTAGGTGAGAGATTGATGTTGGCACAAAGAAGATGAAGGACAGGATGCCACTCGGCAGTGTCTGAGTGGAGGACACAGATCTGGGGTGCAAGCCTTGGTCTCTTCCAGCAGAAAGTGGGCCCTTGTCCTATGGGACAATGTCAGGGCACAAAGCCATCCTAGATGTGCTTTGAGCAGGGAGCTTAACAAATGAGCTCATTCCTACTGAAACTCTAGCACTGAGCATGTTACTACTATGGATTAATGCAATTTATTTTTGTCACTGACTGATTCATAGGGTGTTCTCTTGCAATTTGCAAAAGCACCTCATGAATCATTTAAGCAGGAATTATAAAATTAAATGTTTTTTCCTCTGCTGGGGCTGGCCCTTGGAGCCAGGCTCTCTGGGGGAGGTGTGAGGGAAGGCTGTGTGACTGTGCACAGAGTCAAGGCAGCAGTTTCTGCCCTGCTTGTCTGGGATCAGAGCTGGGGGACATTGGAGTGGCAGGGACCTGCTTGCTGTGCCTCCTGCACTCACGTGGCACTGAGGGCTCACTCTCACTCCCCAGCTTTGCACAGGTTTGGGTACAGCACCACCTCCAGCTGATGTGGCTGTGCCTGCTCTGTGTGGACACCCCGGTGGTCACAGTGCCCTCCTGGCAGCTGCAGCCACATCCCCCTTTGTGCCCTTGGCTTTGGGTTTGGCTTCAGCAGAGAACCCTGACACAGCCACCTCCTCCTGCAGACCATGGGCACAGACCTTGGGCCTCTCAGCCTGCCCAAACCTGCAGGCAGGTGTTGTTTGCTCCTCCTGTGTCTGTCTCCCACACTCCCTTTGGTTGCCATCACATGCTGTGCCAAGACCACGTAACTGCTCCTCCAGGAGTTCTCCTTCTTTCACCTCTGGAGTTGCTATTTAGAAATTGTTGGCTCTTACTCTTCCTCCCCATCCATCCTTCCTTCTCCTATGGGCCAGTGGCTGGTCCTGTCTGTGCCCCAAATTCTTCACTCAGTTGGTGTCTTCTCGCTTGT
The DNA here is from genome assembly GCF_047495875.1 of Pithys albifrons albifrons. Taxonomy (NCBI): domain Eukaryota; kingdom Metazoa; phylum Chordata; class Aves; order Passeriformes; family Thamnophilidae; genus Pithys; species Pithys albifrons. Next base: position 4,301,830 of record NC_092478.1, on the reverse strand, counting down.
TGCCCCCCTGAAGCTGGTGTGGGGTTTGGGGCTGGACTGGGTGATGTGCTGAGCACCCCCCACTGCCAATGGCAGACAGAGGACAAACACATGGCACCATCCCAACCCTAAAAACTGCTTTGACACTCCATGTTCTGCAAGAGCTAATGAATGAATGAGACCTAAAAGGATGGCACTTTCTAGCAGGTGACCAGTGAACATTAAGAGGTGAAAAATTCAGAATACTCCTACAACATGATGTCAAAAATAGTTCTGTCTGAGAGAACTTGATTCACTGTCCAGAAACGCCAAATATGTTTATCTGGTGTACCTTTTCCAAAGGGTGAAAACATCAGCTGTTGTTTAATTAGAGTATTGCTCAGTTTGCAGGGATTTCTCTTTTTAAATGACTCTACTGTAGCTTTAAAGCCCCAGAATATTGTAAACATATTGCAAGCATATGCTCTCCATGCAGAAAACCACAAAACAATAAACCTAATGTTGAAAACCACATTAAAACAAGGAAAAATCACTTCACTAATGTTTTGTTTCATACAATTTTTTAAGACTTGGAATGGAGTTGAGTCCATTCTCTTGGCTGCTAATCAAAGAGCCAGCATGTTTCACATAGGAAAAATGTAAACTTTGCAGGGCCAAGGATTTTACTTTCAATGCCCCTTTCAGACAGTGGTTTTTATGGGTTAACAAATGTCAGCCAATGCTTCTCTGACAGGGACAATCAGTACAAGGGTATCTGAGAGTAGCTGAGCTCCCTTTGGGGGACCTGGAATCACTTAGTTCTCGTTAGCCCAGTGATTAGGGTTGTTGAGTTTTCAGTGTGTCACCATTTTTGTAACCTGTTAAGGAAATAAACAATATTTACAAAGGGAAATAAATTATTGTGGATTCCTCAGTTAATTGCATTCATGTCTTCCTAAATCAAGATACTTTATTTGGATTTGCTGGAGGGCTACAATTCTTGTCAAAGGCTGATTGATTTGGACTTTTCTGTGCCTTCATCTGGATCTGATTCCCTCTTGGAAAGCCGACTAACAACAGAAACATCTGATAAAAGGACTTTTCACTTGGAGCCCTTTACAACTGTAATTGCAAATTATCAGCCTGAATTAAGATAGGGGAAAATTATTAGTAAAAAGTACTTGGCTCAGTAAGCTCCATACCTCATAATTTTATCTAAGGATCTTCTGACTGCTTTCACATTACACCCTCTGATTATTCAGGAGCATGTCTGTAGGGCCCAAACCCAGTTATATCATCTCCTTTGTCCATGTGATCATCTTTATAAAACCCTCCTGAGGGTTTGGAAGGCTTGGAGAGGCCGAGGTTCAGTGCCAGTCCCATGGGCTGTGCCCTGCTCTCCCTTCACTCCTCAGATCATCTGCCCTGGGCAGAACTCACTGAGGGCACCAGGGAAGGGCACAGGGGAGTTGGTGCCTGGCAGTGCCACACAAGGACAGCACAAGTGGGAGCAAACTGGGGGAGCTGGGGGTGTTCAACCTGGAGAAGAGGAGGCTCAGAGGTGACCTCAGCACTGTCTGGAACTGCCTGAAGGGAAGTTCTGGCCAGGTGGGGGTTGGTCTCTTCTCCCAGGCACTCAGCAATAGGACAAGGGGGCACGATGGGCTCAAGCTCTGCCAGGGGAAATTGAAGTTGGAGAGCAGAAAAAAATTCTTTGCAGAGAGAGTGCTCAGGCATTGGAATGGGCTGCCCAGAGAGGGGGTGGATTCCCCATCCCTGGAGGTTTTTAAGATGACACTGAATGTGGCACTGAGTGCCATGATCTGGTAAAGGGACTGGAGCTGGACCAAGGGTTGGACTTGATGATCTCAGAGGTCTTTTCCAACCCAATCCATTCTGTGATTCTATGAAACCAGGGGCCCTCTGAGCTTTCTCAGAACCTGTTGGAGAATCACTTGGGGATCCAGAAAGGAGAGGGAATGGAGTGGGGACTCAGAGTTGAATGAAGTCACTGACAGAGAAACACTTGCTCCTTTCCTGGGGATAGAATAAGAGAACAAGAGCAAGCCAGGACGCCCCTGCCACTGGAGCTGCTGCTGAAGGTGCTCTGGTGCTGTGGGGTGAGGGCAGGCTGAGAGCAGAGGCTGCTTTAGCTCTTCAGTTTCTTGCTTTAAGAGTTTTCATGGGGTTCAGGCACCTTATTCTCTCTGGACTGCTGGATTTCTGTATAAAACATCCTTCCATGAAGGTGTGAAGGGATTGGCTTCATGTGGGATGTGCTCCTGTCTGTGAGTACCTTGACCTGAGCAGTCAGTAGATGTCAGTAGAAACTGAGCCATTTCTCACCCTGTGGGCCTGGGCTCTTCCCTCGGTTCACCAGAGCTCAGGGGACACTGAATTTGCAGCACTGAGTGTGTTTCACCAATTTTAGTAACTCCTGGGGATTCTTCTGCTGGTCAATGTTCTTTCTGGTGTGTGAGTTCCTAAGCAAACATGTAAGCACAGATTCTCCAGTTTCCTTGGGTTTATTTGCCAGGCACCAAAGCCCTGCCTGGCCCCACAGCTGGCTCTGCTTTCCCTCACAGAACTGTTTGGGTTGGAAAACACCTCTGAGATCCCTGAGTCCAACTGAACAGACCCTGCAGTGGTTCTGCTGCTGCAGCACCTGCAGAGTGAGCTCTTTGGTGTTCAGGGACACAACTTTTCTTCCCTTTCCCTCAGAACTCCCATGAGCTCCTGTGATGAGCCTGGATGTAGACACCTCCAGTAAGGTGGAATGTGTGATATTATAAACAGGTTCTAGTCCTCTGCATCCACCTTGGTCTGGTGGAGTTCTGCCCTGTATTTTGACTCCTAAACCTGCCTGGCTTTCAATTTTTGCTGCTCTTTGTTTCTGAGTTCCCACTTTTCTCTGTGATTAATATCCAGGGCATGCCATAGAGTCCTCATCAATATTCTGCAGGGAATTTCCAATCTCCTGCTCAAAGGGACACAGATCTGTGCATTCCTTTCTCAGGTGCTCCCAGTCTCCTCGAGAGCTCCCCAGATCTGGTAAGATCAGAATGTTACTAAGCATGTGATGTATGGAATTATGGCCAGTGTGATCCTGAAGATCAGGAGCACCACAGCACTGATGCCTTGGCTGCTCAGGAGCTCACACTGGGGAGCTCCCCCTCTCCTGACACTGTTCACCCCTGCCTTGGTGTCCTCTCAACCAGCACTTGAGTTGGGATATTGCAAAGATCAGACTCCTGGCTTCTGCCTCAGGCTCTGTTTTTTCTTTTTTCTTTTTTTTTTTTTTAAGATGTTTAGCAACATCCCCAACCCACAGCCCAAATTTAGTATCCTGAATCTGTGCCCAAAAAATTGTCAGATGAAAAGTCTTTAAGCCTTTCCTTTCCTCCTTGGGTTCTCTTCTCCCATCTGTCTCTCCAGCAACAGCCCTTTGCCTTCCCTCCTCCTTCAGGGAGTCTCTGCCATGCCAAGGTGGGGCAGAGGAGGGGGTGCTGCATTGTTGCCACCTTTTCAGAGGAGCCTGGCACGCTGGTGCTTCTCATCTGCTGTCTCAGGCTGCAAACATTCATTTTTTGCTAAAAATTCCATGAGCCATTTTGCTTTGATTGAAAACACTGCCAAGGAGTGAATGAGGTGTAACCAATGTAGAAGAATGTGCTTTTCTCCTCAGGGGACCCTGAGCAGGTGCTTGGGTGGGAGGACAGGCTGCTCTGTGTCCCTGAGCACAGTCCAGGGAAGCTGCTGAACCACAAACCACTGGAGGCTGGGAGGGTTTCCAGGTCAAGTGTTGCTTTGTGCTTGTCCTTGTCCTGTTCACTTCCACAGGCAGCAGCTCTTGGCTGCTGTGGAAATTGGGATCCTGGGAAACCTGTGACAGGGGGCTGACCATGTTCTTGAAGTAGCATTTTATACATTAAATTCTTTGTATGGAAGAGAGAAGAGATCCTGTTCTTTACTCTGAGTAGCACCTTGTGGAGCAGGTGGCACCTGAGCTGTTGCTTATTCCCTCTGCTCTGCTCCCAGTCCATCTCAGCAGCCTTAGACCAGTTCCTGGGCTTTATCTGAGCCCCCCCTTCTTTCCTCTCAAGGTAACCAAAGCAGACTCAGGGGGTGCTGGCACTCAGTTATCCCTTCCTGAACACAGATTTTAACAACTTTCCAGGCAGGACTGGCAGACTCCTTTGTGTGAGATACTTTGACAATGTTTGCTTCCTTTATCACATTTCAGCTCTTTGACAGAGATGCACAGACTATTCTGAGTTGGAAGGGACCCACAAGGATCATTTCTCTTCATTATGAACCAGCTTCTTTAGTCCATTATAACAAGATTGTCATATTCTTATGCAGAAGGATAATTTGTGTGACCTCAGGTAACCCAAGGTCCTAAATGTTGTGCCTTACCAGGTGTTCCTCATGTACTTTTGAGCAAAACAGAGCTGGTTTAGTGTTGTGTGATGAAGGAGAGCAGTGGGGTGTTGGAGGAGCCAATGAGTGGCAGCTGCTTGATGGAAATGTCACAATTCCTGAGTGTCCTGGTTGTGATTTGACACAGACCCACATCAAGGTCACCAACCCAACTCAAGTCCCTTGAACTCCAGGGATATTCAAAGCTTAATCCAGGAGATGGAGTTCAGGTCTGCCCCAAAGTGTATCTCAAGCAGCAGATACACAATATGAGGTGGATTTTTTCCAAGCAGTAAATTTTCCTCCCTATCACAGTTTTGGATTGGATCTGCAGTCTTTGTTTTTGGAGCACCTTTCTTTCCAAACTGTCCTTGACCTGTGTCTAAATGTACATCCCACAGTCCCAGATGTCTGAAACAAGCCAAGCTCATGTGGAAGTTGGGCAGGAGGACTGTGGTGTGTCAGTTCCCCTTCTGCTTGCCCAAGGACAGGGAAATCTTTTGTGCCAAGTCCGGACATTATATCGCTCCCTTTCCTTATTCCACATTGACTCAGCAGGTTTCAGAGGAAGCCTCTAGATTTTCATCTGGCCTGGAAGGACAAACAGTTACTTTCCCATTGCAGTTCTCTGTGGAAAGGATCTAAGTTACCATCCCAGCTGTGTGCAGTGCCCACAGAAGGGCAGGACCCACCCTGCCCATGCCAGCCCTGCCAGCTGCCCTCATTCCTCTGCAGATGGAGAGGGAGCCAGCTGGGAAGTGCCAGCCTGGTGCAAGCCATCCCAGCTCCCAGGAGCAGCGGGAAGTGCCACATCCATGGAGCTGTGTTGCACAGAGGCACAGCCACCACTTCCTCCCCTCTGTACAGTCTGCTTGGGTCGCTGTTTGATGTGCAGCTCCTCTTTCATCCGAGACTTGGCAGTCGGGGCTTTCCTGGTTCATTGAGCTCTTCTTCAGAGACAGACAAAGACTTTTTAAATTGTTTTATAAGGGGGTGTGGAGGAGAAGTCATTTGCAATCTATAATTTGATCCCAAATTGAGAGCAGCAAACCTTTCCAGGAAAGGATGAGTCCCCCTTTGGCATGAAAATCAGTGGTTTTCATCATTTCTGTTTGATTGCCTGACTTTTCAGAGATGGCTGAGCAGATGCAGCTCTTACCAAGTTCACTGGGATGCAGAGACTGGGGACTCCTGGAAGTCACACCTCCCTTGTTTAACTTAAGCTCATCTTACTGGATCACTGAAAGAACTACACTTTAATAAGTGGCAGATTTATGTCATCCTTAAAGTGCCTTGCACCTCACACTGCATTTCCTTTTGATTAATATCAGGCAATGATTTAATCAACACTTGAAGTTACAAGCACATTTCATTCCTGGCTGGAAGTTATAAATCAGAAAACTCTATGAAAGGATGTAAATAGAAACCTACAGAATTAATTTGTCAGCCAAGAGGTTCTAGTTTGTCAGAACTGTTACTTTAACTGTGAGAACGAGTTTTTGCAATTAGTAAGAAATGCTCACTCCAAATGGTGTATTGCATTAAATATAAAAAAAATATAAAAAATATGCTGTCAGATTGGAACTCGACCTGGGGTTATGGTGGAAGTAACAAAATAAACCAATGAGGAGAACATAAAATAGGATTTTTCTGGGTAAATCAGTTCAGTGAGTCACACAAAATATAGAGTGTGTAACTGAATATAAACCAAACACAAGGTAAAGCAAATAAAAGCAAAATAAAACCCATAATCAAGTTGGTAAGGAATAACATCAAATGGCCAAATAAATTGAGAATTTGGGGGGAAAAAATCCCAGCTGGTGGAAAATACTTTCTAAGGGGTGTTTGGAACTTCTGACATGGGGAGTCTGGCAGTGCTTCCCTTAACTCCAGTTCTTTGTGTTGTTTTTAATTATGTCCTCTGTGTGTTTTGACCAAATATGTGAAACAACAAAAATTATACACTTGAAAGGAAATAGATTATATTTAATTAAAGAGTTTGACAGAAAGAAAGAGGTTGGTAGAAAGAAAGGGTCCGACTTAGACAGAAACAGCACATGGTAAATAATTTGGAGAAAAATGCACAAAAATGGCCAAAACTACATCCTGGTGTAACCCTGTAAGCAAATGAGAGCTTTGGCTGTTCCAGGGTGAGGTGAAAGGCTCAGAGTCCAGGGAAGTGTCCCCAGGGCTGGTTGGAGATGGGAGCAACGTGGCCACTCCTGCCCTGCTGATTCAGTGGAGTGCTTGAGAGCTGGAAATCGTGGGAAACCAATGGATGAGCCGTGCAGGTAAAGGAATGGCAAACTAAGGAACTGGTTAGGTGGATGTAGGAATCCCAGTGCAAAGCAAGCAGATGGAATCTTTGCCCAATCCCAGCTCAAACTGCAGACGGTACTTTATGTTCCCAGCGCAGTGAAAACGTGAACATTTCTGTGGTGTGAGATAAAACCTTTGGGGAAAGTTGGTATCCCCCAAAATGTTGTGGTCCGCAGCGCAGGAGGTTCCTCAGCCGAGCGGGAATTGCCGAATAATTGAAGCTTTGGCTGGAGAAACCTCTGAATGGTTTCTGATCACTGACCTAAACGTGCTTTGTGTAAACCTGGGCTGAGAACTTCGGGGCCTTTGGCTCGGGCTGTTGGTTCCCAAGCGCTTTGCATTCCTGGGAAGCGCTGGGAATGCTGCTGGGAATGCTGCTGGGAATGCTGCTGGGAATGATCCTGGGAATGCTGCTGGGAATCCCGCTGGGAATCCTGCTGGGAGTGCTGCTGGGAATCCTACTGGGAATGCTGCTGGAAATCCTGCTGGGAATCCTGCTGGGAGTGCTGCTGGGAATCCCGCTGGGAATGATCCTGGGAATCCTGCTGGGAGTGCTGCTGGGAGTGCTGCTGGGAATCCTGCTGGGAATGCTGCTGGAAATCCCGCTGGGAATCCTGCTGGGAATGCTGTTGGGAGTGCTGCTGGGAGGGCTGCTGGGAATCCCGCTGGGAATGCTGCTGGGAATCCCGCTGGGAATGCTGCTGGGAATCCCACTGGGAATTCCGCTGGGAATCCCACTGGGAATGCTGCTGGGAATCCCACTGGGATTTCCGCTGGGAATGCTGCTGGGAATCCCACTGGGAATTCCGCTGGGAATCCTGCTGGGAATGCTGCTGGGAATCCCGCTGGGAATGCTGCTGGGAATCCTGCTGGGAATCCTGCTGGGAATCCCGCTGGGAATGCTGCCGGGAATCCCGCTGGGAATGCTGCTGGGAATCCTGCTGGGAATCCCGCTGGGAATGCTGCTGGGAATGCTGTTGGGAATGCTGCTGGGAATCCCGCTGGGAATGCTGCTGGGAATCCCGCTGAGAATGCTGCTGGGAATCCCGCTGGGAGTGCTGCTGGGAATCCCGCTGGGAATCCTGTTGGGAATCCTGCTGGGAATCCTGCCGGGAATCCTGCCAGGTCTCCCGCTGGGAACACGCGGCGTAGGCGGCGGGCACTGCTGGCCGTGCGCTCGCCAATCGCTCACCATTAGTATGCACGTTTCAAACATTTTTTTGGACGCAAGAGCCAAATTAAATGTAGCGTTCAATTTGAGATGAGCCGCTGATTTATGTGAAACACACGCAGATCGCCCGAAGTGGTTGTGCAGCCTCCAGTGCTGGAAATCTTTAAGAAGCACTTGGGCAAACATGTCAGGAATGATACGAGCTGGGCTGATGCTGCTCTGGGATGAGAGGATGGGCAGGTGGCCGCCCCAGGTCCTGCCCCAATGGCTGGAGGTCAGCGAAGCGTTTCAGAATGAAATAAAACCCCAAAAATCAGACCTCTGCAGATCAGCTCTGGCCAAGAAACACGCCCATTATTAGCAAGTACAAAAGGAGAATTTGAGCCACTTGCACTTCATGAGCCTCCAAAAAAAAAAAAAAGGTCCTGAAATAGCATCCAGTTGTTTAAGTGACTCAGATTTTTGCTTTGACAGCGTGCTTGGTAAGCTACATTGTTTTGAATGATTTGCTGCGCAGTTCTGTGACATTTATTGCTTTTTGGATGAAAAGGAGAAAACTCCCTTAGGTCTGTTTAGAATTTGTTCATCTGTAATTTCCACGTATGTTTCCTTATTTAGCGGTTGGAGCTGGAAGTGTGTGTTGGCATTCCCTGCTTTCAAATTTATTGAGTTACACTCCGAAGAGCCTCTATTCCTCTCCGCTGGGCAATGTGTACGAAAAAGCTTATTCAGCAGTTGCTAAATAGGTGATAGGTATGTGTGGTTTCTTTCCCTTCGGTTCTCTGCCTTGTTCCCAGCCTTGCTTACATTTCGGAGCCGCCTCACTGCTCGGTGGGGACGGAGAACTCGCTCCGGGGAGCTGCCCTGGCAGGGCTGTGCCTGGTGCTGAGGTGCCCACTCGTGCCATCCCAGCCACTCGTACTGTCCCAGCCCACTCGTGCCATCCCAACCCACTCATGCCATCCCAGCCCACCCATGCCATTCCAGCCCACTTGTGCCATTCCAGCCCACTCGTGCCACCACAGCCACTCGTGCCACTCCAGCCGCTCGTGCCATCCCACCCACTTGTGCTATCCCAGCCCCCTCATGCTGTCCCAGCCCACTTGCGCCATCCCAGCCACTCAAACTGTCCCAGCCCACTCGTGCCATCCCAGCCACTTGTGCCATCCCAGCCCACTCGTGCTGCCCCAGCCTATTTGTGCCATCCCAGCCCACTCATGCCATTCCAGCCCACTCGTGCCATCCCAGCCACTCGTGCCATCCCAGCCACTCGTGCTATCCCAGCCCACTCGTGCCAGCTCAGCCCACTTGTGCCGCCCCAGCCCACCTGTGCCATCCCAGCCCACTCGTGCCGTCCCAGCCCACTCGTGCCATCCCAGCCCACGTTGGCCCAAGCAGGGCTGGCAGTGGGGTGTGCCGGAGGCAGCCGCTGGCCACCCCCGGCTCCAGCTGCACTGAACGGAGCCAACAGGGGCTGAGGAACAAGTTGATCTCATCGTGTTGACCTGGGACCCACCCACGCACATGCCCAGCCCCACCGAGGACGTGTGGGAGATGACTGTCATCTCCAGCTTATGCTCTGCCCCTGCGGCACCTCCTCCTCCCTCTGCCTCTCGCAGGGGTTGTGGCTGGTGACTTGCTGCCTCCAACCGTGGGAAGGATTTGGGATGAGGTTTGTAGGTTTGGAAAGGTCAGTGTTTTTTAGTGTAGCAATCCCTGTACTGTTACTCTTTTTCCTTAGAATTCCCTTGTCTAGACAGTCCTTGTCCCTCCAACACATTTGTCTCCGTATGGAGGGTTTGTTTGAACCTGACCTGAGGCACCTGCACTGGAGGTGCAGGACAAGCAGCACCACGGGGCTGATTGCTGGGGATGTTGGGAGTGACACCTTCTGAGCAGCAGGGCTTGAGTCCAGGAGTTTCCAGTGCACTTGGGTTTGTAGCTCTGGCTGTTGAGGGGCTGCATCGCCATCACAGTGCAAAGGAAAGCTGCGTGTGGCTTCTCAGAGACAGTTGAGGGGGTTTATTATTTTTCTTCTTTGTGCTTTGTACTTATTACAGACCCTTGAAGAGTTCAGAAGTCAGATCAACATTAACACAGAAGGGAAGTTGATTAGATCTTAGTTCAGCTACCAATGTTCATGAAGTGCTTTGTCCCATTGATAAGAAGTGAGAGCAGCGGAAACTGCACAAATCCCTCTAACAAGACTTGCTCTTGCAGAGTGAGAAGTTTAGGCAAATATTTCAACAGTAAGGTACAGCCACTTCAGATTAAGAGTGTGGGTGTATGTGCCCACCTTCCAGCTGGCTGGCTGATGGAGGAAACATCAGACAACATCAGCAATAAGTTCCAGATAGAGCCCATGGGCTCCAAAAACCTCTACCAGAATCGTGAGCAGAGGTATAGAAGTGCCAACATTCAAGTAATTCTCTCCAAAATGCTGCCAGAGATGATTTAATAATGTTCCACTCCTAGTTCTTCCCTGTTGCTGTTCATTTCTGGAGAAGGTCCTAGTGGCATTTTCTGGACGACTCGTACCTTGATTGAGATCAGGCTTGAATTTCATCTCTTCCCTCATGTGTTATTCCAGCCCACTGCGAATCCTCACTCCCACCCTCTGCAGGCTCATGAAAATTTCCGTTCTGACCACAGTGGGCTCGGAGACTTGGGGGTTAGTTACTCATTTAAGCTCTTGTAATTTCCTCTGACCACTGTCTGGCAGAGCAAGAGGCTGCAGCACAGGCTGTGGCCCTTTTCCCATGCAATTGGCTGTGTTTGTTCTCCTAGGTGAGGCCACTGTGGGGGTCAGCCAGGAGAGTCCAGGAGTGCTGGAGGCTGCACGAGGTTTTAAGCTGCTTTATGCCTTTGTGCTTGCATTGTTTGTTTGTAGGTAGATCATTTCTGACTCTTCTGCAGAGATTAAAATGAACCCACTGGTTTAACCTTGTGGGTTGGGCTGCTCCGTGGGGACTCAGAAGAGCCAGTGGTTAGTCTCAGGCTTTGCTTTGTGCCTCCTAAATGATCCTCTGTGACATTCTTTGGTCTGTGATGCTGTGGCTGTGGAATATTCCTGCTCTGTTTAAACACACAGTTCCCAATTTTGAGTCTGACTTTATTTAGCCATCCCACATGGCATGGTTAGAACCAGCTGCTCAGTGAGTGGCAGATGCTCATCATAAATTAACAGAAAAACACTCCAGTGAAAAACCCAGCTGATGTTTGGGGGTACAGCTTCTCTGCAGTGGTTTGAAGACACCAGCTCAGTTATCCTGGAGGTCCTATGTGGATCATGGTAGGCTCCCTGCAAACTTTGACACAGAAGTTTAAAGAGTTTGGTCCCTTGGCTCCAGTGTGTGTGTTTGGGGACAACCTCATTGTTTTCACCCAGGCTTAGGTTCCTCTCTTTCCTTTTGGTGTAGCTGATAAAAGGGGACTAATCCTGGTTTTAGCTTACAGGAATTCAAACCCTAAAAAACTACTACAAACAAGAAAAAAATTCCTTGAGTTCCCTACATGAAGGACAGAGGATGTTGTAGGAAATCCAGGAATGGTCCGTGTCTGTGGGGATCCTTCTTTTCAGGGGAGTGTTGCCCTTATGAAAGGATCAAGGGACTCAAAGCTCTGAGCGGTCCCTGAAATGAGGGGCATTGGTGCTGAGTGAGCTGTGACACTGTCCATGCTGGTGGCACTGATTGCCAGCTTTGACCTCACCTTGCTGGCACTCTGGGGTCCTCAGACTGAAGAGTGAACTCAAACCCCAGCAGATCAAACACGAGTGGGCAGAGCTGCCCTGGTGGAAGCACTGGGGTGGCTGCCCCAGCCCTTCAGCCTCTGTGCACCAGGGACTCACTGCCCCTCTTTTCAGGGTTTGTGAAAGCTGAGCCTTGTCCAACAAGGCTCCCTTCCTAATCAGAGCTGGAAGGAAAGGATTCCCCGAGGGTCTGTCCAGAACAGGAGCTGATAAAGATCCAGAAGGTGATTTCACTCCTCTGTCCATTGATCAGAGGCAACCCAGGGAGACCAGACCAAACACAGACATGTCGGCTGTGTCCAGGGTTATGTGATACAAATGCTCTTGCTTAAGGGGCAGGTTTTTTTAACTCCTCTTGATTATGTGGTCAGTGTGTTTAATTCCTTTCTCTGCTACATTATGAAGTGGGATAAAATCTCAGTCTCCCTTGCTTTCAAGAGTATTTCCTGCATCTCCCTTCCTCCCAAATGCCCATTTCTTCTTGCCTTATGGTTGGAATCTGTTGGAATAGGACTGGGGCAGTGTGTGAAACCACTAATACACAGCAGCCTTTAGGAGGATCAGGGATCCGTGGTCCAGAATGCAAATATATGCTTTAAAATGTTCCACTGAGCAGGAAAGGAGAGAGGATTAAAGTTTCACTTCCTTTTATTTTTACGAGCCTAAGTTATTTTGTCAGTTGGAAACGTGATAAATTAGACAAACATTATCCTTTTCCTCCTCCAGGTTGGGATGTTTTGTGTTTGTCAGTGCAATGAGTAACTAAACTTCATTATCATCGGGCTGTCAGCATTCAAAAGCCTTTGCCTGGTTAATTGAATCCAGTGTGTTGTGTTCTTAATTCATGGCTCCCTGCAAGTGTCAGTCAGGGTGTGAATGGCAACAGAAGATGACTCTGGTTGGAGCACTGATGTTGCCTGGTGCTCACAGGCCTCTTTCCAAAGCTCCACCAGCATCAGGTACCTGCATTGTGCAGTCTTGATAATGGCACCATGAAATAAATGCACCAGGGACCCTTCCATCATTCCAATTACAGGACTGAAAGATGTGGGGAGCTGCAAAGCCACTGAGGTTAAGAATGCCACGATGTATAAATAGCCTTGGATAAAGTGTAAGCATCAAATTGAATGCAGATGGGCCTGTGGACTTTGCAAGTGGCTTGCTGGGGAATGTCTGCACCACACAGCCCCCCATGCATCCATCATGCTCAAAGTGCTGTTTGTCAGCAGGTCTGAGTTAGACTAAAAATACCCCATTCATACCTCGTGTTTGGCACGAATGCTTTGCTTTACTGCAAGGGATGGCAAAGCTCTTCCTGTCCTGTGGCTACAAAACCGGTGGCACAGAAAGACCTGGTGGTAAAGCAGAGGAAAATCTGCTTTGGAGAAAGCCCCTTTCCCATGCCTGGGCAAGGAGGAAGGTGCTCAGGAACAACGTGGTGTGGAGCTTTCCTTAGGGAGCTTCTTCCTGCAGTAGCCAGAAGTGGAAAGTAGGAAAGAAAACTTTTGAAAACAGGCAGTGAGATCTGCTGAGGGACTTTCCTCCTCTTGGGAACTGATGAAGGGGGAAATCAGTGAAACCTGTGGAAGCCCTCACTGGCATTCCTGCATTGGCCAGCACTGGGCTCACTGAGTTTTGGATCTGCAAGAGAAGTTGGAGGGGTGTGAAGGCAAGACAGAGCCTGGGCCCCTGCTTGGCACAGGCAGCATTCCCAGCCCTGGCACAGGCAGCATTCCCAGCCCAGGGACAGGGAAAGGTTCCTGTCAGCCACACCAGGGAGAGAGGCTGGGCTGGAGACAGCTCGAGTCTGGATCCCTGACTGTGCAGTGCCGAGACTTCATTTCTCACCTCAAGATTAAATCTGAGATTTTAATCTTTATTTTTGCAGTGACTGAGTCTCCCCAGTGCTTTTGGCCAAACGGGGAGCTTTGATGTTGGTCTTAGCCAGACACTCTCCTGAGATGAAATGTTGCCCATCCCCAGCTGCCCCCACGGTTCCTTTTAGCAAAGGAATTTCTGAGTAGGGTCTCCGAGTTGGCACTTCCAAGTGGTGAGTGTGACCCTGAATTTATAAAACTTCGAAGTCACCATCAGTCTCACGTTCTTTTAGTGTGTGACTGGGGAACCAAACAGGGGGAGGATGGAGTCAGACTTTGAAATCTCTCTAAATGGGCCATGGCCACCTCCAGCTTGGACTGGGCTGAGGGTCCCAGCTGTGCAGGGGTAGGTTTGGATCAGGCTTTACTGAGAGATGCCACTTGGAGACTGAAGCCTGCAAAGATGTTTTCCTTCTGCAGTCTTGTTTTCAAAGACATTGGGGCAACCCAGCAAGAGGAAGGTCCTTTCACAAAGCCCCAGCCCATCTGACCAGCATTAAAATTGCTCTTGGGGTTTTAATTTGGCTTGTGAAGAAAGGGATGTGCTCCAGCAGCTGGGGTTGAATAAAGAAGCAGCTGAAATTCAGAGTTTCAGCTCTGAAGTAATTGCTTTGATGCTTCTCTAAAATGTGCTGGGTTTAAGTGTCACTGAGGAGAAATTGTCTGAGCAAAAGGACCTTGTTGATGTTCAGGGAGCACAGACTGTATAGCCAGGAAATGTTATGTGAAAAGAAAGGGGGAAAAAGATAAAAGTGAAAGAGGAAATGATAGGAAACCAGTATAGCAGCATTTGGTGAGCAGTTCTTCAATAATTTAGGGCAGGTTATACCTGGTCTAACTCAGCATTAAAATAAAAACCATGGGGTAAGTTCTGAGCTGGAACATTCCCCTGTGGTTAGTAGCAAAGTTTATTCCAGCAAGCTAATGGGGTTTTTTAAAGATATCTTTGGTCTCCTAAAGTCAAACTCGTGCCTAGTTCAAACTTTTATGGCTGCCTGAGGTACCAATTCTCATTTTCTGTGTATTTCCATGCTGTGTAGTTTTTATGGCTACACTGGAATTACTGATGTTTGTGCATCCTTACCAAGTTAATCAAATATCCTGGTGACTCTCAGCCCAAAACACACACACAGGCTCTCCAGGGAAGGGCCTGCTGCCCGTGCACAGCTGACTCATGTGGTGTATGTTGCAGAACAGATTGGAAGTATAAGCTGAGAACAGAGGCCCTATGCTGAGTGACTGAGATAAATCACAAAAGTCGTGTTATTTCTCAGCCTACATGCAGGAAACTCTGAAGTCAGCGAACCTGAGGGAAGATCAACAAATGCAAGATGCTCTTTGTATTTTTTCTCTTTTTTTTGCATTGTTTCGTGTGTTTTGTTTCCTTATTTCTTCTGGTTTGTTGTGGGGTTTTTTCTGTCCTCACTCTGTATTATGGCCCCAGGCCACTGCTGAGCTACCTTGGTGAAAGGCAGTGGGGGAAGAGAAAAGCTTGGGGCACTTCTGGTCCTTCATCCTTATCTTGCTGTGCTCTGTTGGGATGCAGGAGAGTTCCCTCCAAACCCAGGGAACAGCCTCCTGTGATGGGAGATGAGAGGAATAACGAAACAGCTCAGGCAGGGATGGCACAGGAGGCCCAAGGAGAAGCTTTTCCTCCTGGAAATGGCTCTGCAGGAGTGGGCTGTGCAGCCCAGCTCCAGCTGGAGCACCTGGATGGAGCTGTAGATCCAGGGATGGGGATGGATCCCTCTGCAGGGAGAGGCCTCCTGTGGCAGTCACTGAGCTCCAGGGCGGGTGCACTGACTGGTATTTGAGTGTTTCTGTCCAATAGATCATAGCTGTGAACATGGAATGGGAATCCTTGTTCCTTCATTTCATTGTCATGTTAAAAGAGCCCCAAATTCCAAATTAGTCTGTCTAGCAATGCTCATTGAAAAGCAGGATAAATCTGCATGCTGACTTCCATGAAAAAACACATTTCCTTTACAAATCCCTGAATCTGGAGCTTTCCAAAGAAATACAACTATTAATATTTCAAAGAAATGAGCTGATGTCTAACTAATGATCTTTCAATGCTGCTGGGAACATAGTTTATATTTTTAATTTCATCTGATGTCAGCAATCACTTCTGGGGGCTGGCACAGACCGTGGGCGAGCCCAGAACACTCCAGACACCAGCCAGGACTTCCAAAGCAGCTCCAAGAGTTTTGACTCCTGGGCACTGAGGGAAAAAATGGTCTTTGTGAGCTAAGCCCATCCACGGTGCTGGTTTCTTTCCCAGGCTGCCTCATTTATTCAATAATTTGAGACAGTGTTGGATTAAGTTCCATTTTGCAAGTCTGCTGAAGCTGCTCCCCAGCTCTGTCATTCATCAAGGGCACTACATGTT
This sequence comes from Pithys albifrons albifrons, assembly GCF_047495875.1. NCBI lineage: Eukaryota > Metazoa > Chordata > Aves > Passeriformes > Thamnophilidae > Pithys > Pithys albifrons. Next base: position 4,285,946 of record NC_092478.1, on the reverse strand, counting down.
ACCCTTGAGTGGATTTCTGCTCCTCTGGAAAGCACTAACAGAGCACAAAGGAACAGGGAGGGGGAAGAAAGGAAGAGAAAAATCTGTGTTTCCTGAAGGCAAGGAGTCCCTGGCTGGTGTGCTGAGCCCTGCACCCCCAGAAGGCAACCCTGAACCAGAGTCCTGTCAAAAAGCAGTTCTGAAGGAGGAGTAAATTTACAGCTTGCTCAGGGAGAATAAGAAGCCTTTTTGAAACAGTCCATGCTGGACCCACTCTCTCTGCTCCTGATTTTTTTGTTTTGGATGCCTCTCCAGACAATCATTTAAGATAAACAACATGAGCAGGGAAGCCTGGCCAAGTGGCTGAAATTACTGAACCTTTGAAGACTAAACACATAGAGGATCAACCTTCCCTGTAGCCTTTCCTACTGAAACTGGATCATTTCTTGCTGCTACAGTAAAATTTTCTGGAAATCCCACAAGGTCTCCCAGAAAGACTGATAATCCCTTACCTGCAGCAAAGTGTAATGTGTTTTCCCTTGAACAAACTTCCAAGACTTTTTTGTTGGGCTTCATTTCTCTTTCTTACCAGTTTAGGAAAGAGTATGGCTTAGCCTAATAATTCATGGGGTCATTCAGAAGTTGTCAGAGCTACTGATGCCTTTGAAAGCCTTGATCTCTGCAGCAGCCAGGGCTTGTCCTTGGCTTGTAGTTGGCTCCACTGCTACTACCTGTAACTTCAGTAAGTGCACAAGGAATCTTCGTGTAGGGACCTTTGTTTTCAAATTCACAGACTGCTTTTAGCCAGGTCATGGTTATATTCTGCAGCCCCTGGTTTGGGCTGCTGCTGCTGGACACATGTAAGGTGCAGTTCTGGCATGGGAAGAGCTGAGTGTTTGTTTCCAGCTCTGGCCTCGTACAAAGGATTTGCTGCCACCCTCAGTGAAGCTCATTAATCAGCATATCACTAATGACTGAACTGAGCTGAGCTGGGTGCTGCTGCTGCCTGGTGGGACCAGAGCTCTGTCATGGGAGGTGGGAGCCCTGAGTGTGAGCCCTGCTTCAGATCCTCCTGCTCCTCTTCCCATCGTGGCATGTTGTAAGGAGAGGGTGCCACCAGTATCCAAAATAATTGGGATTGCAACGTCAGTCAGCAGAGTGCTTGGCTGTCTGTCTCTGGGAATGCTGAGACATCACTGTTGCTGCCTCACTTTCCTTTTCTGAGGCAATGTGGGAAGCAGCAAAGCTCCACAGCAGTGCTGTGTTGCAGCCCAGCAATAAGAGTCAGCCCTGGAGCCAGAGGTTGTTAGTGGTGTCTTCCCTTAGGTGCAGTCTGTGTTCAACCTCTTGTTAAAAAGCACATTTGTGTATCAGGTGAGCCTACATGTGTTGGTCCCTCTGATTCTGCAGCTGGGGATACATCCCTGCAGTAACAGGAGGTGTTGCAGCAAGTGTGTGTCTGTTTGTGTGCACTTTTGGCTGTCCACAGACTGTTCTATTCAGCTGAACTGCAGTTTCCTTACTCTCAGCACTGTTCAGAATTATGTGCCTGAGTCAGACTCTCTGCAGCAGTTGAGAGATTTCAGCCAGCAGTGTCTGATCTAAACTGCTCACACAGGGGCTGTTCTGCCCCTTCTGCTGCAGTTGCCGTCCCTTTGCTCAGGAGATCCTGTCCCTCTCCACTGAGTGCAGCCTCTGCCTCTCCAGGCTCTGTTCTCCCTCTGGAAACTCCTGTCTGCGGTGTTTCCACATTTCCTTCCTGAGCAGGTCCATCCCTCAGCCTGACAGCAAGTTTTTTCTGTTGGATGCTAAATCCTGGGTGTCTCCCCCTCAGTCTGAACCCTGCAGGATGTTCTGTATATATTCTGAGATTGGGTCACTTTGTGCATAGGCAGAGAGGTCTGTTCCAGCATCATCTGCTGTCTAGAAAGCACTGTCTGAACACATGAAAGGAAGCATTGGGATGTTAAGGCTTGGCCACAGGCCCAATCCCTTATGGCCTTCCAGCTCATCCTCTTGGAGCAGCTGCTTGAGGAGCTTCCACCAGGTGCCTACGATGAGGGTTTGACACGGTGCCACTTGGCACTCAGCCCCCAGCATTAAGGGCTGGAAAAAGCAGAGAGGCTTATTCCTGCTAGAGCAGACACTTTCCAGGTACTCCTTCCTTGATCCCTCTGTCTGTCTTCTTTATCCCAAAGAGCAGGAAAATCATGATAGAATTAAAATGGGATTTGCTTGCTGCAAAATGCTTAGCAGCAGCCTCCTCAAAAGCTGTGTGTTGTAGCAGCTCTTCCATCAGGGTCCAAGAGGTTGGTGGTGAGGGGCAGAGGTTGCTTTTTGATGAGATGAAGACTCACCGTATCCCTCTCTCCTTTCTCTTGATGCTGTCAACTTCCAGGCTGTGATTTCCATAAGAGAATCCTGGGTGGACCATGTCAAACATTTCTGTTCTTTGTAACTGTGATAAAGAACAGAAATTCCTTGTCAAATACCCTTATCTTGGAAGCTGAGGGAAGCAGATGGAGAATGAAGACACAGGGATCACTGGTCACATTGGATCAGATCAAATATCCTTCTAGCCCTTGTCTTGTCTCTGATACTGCAGATGATGGACCAGTTCTGGTCAGGGCTGGAGCTGCATCCATGGGAGGCATCACTCTGCAAGTGACAGTAAGGCTTCCTTCCATCTCTGTGTTTATTTAGCCCAAACTACTGCCCTAACAGGAGGTGGAGGTTCATCCTGGCTCTTGTTCCTGTTTGAGATGAAGATTTGGGAATGTGGATATAAAGGTGATACGAATTGTTCATGTTTTCCTTTGCTGCTATTACTGCCATTGTGTTACTGGCAGCTCTAGTTACTGTTTCAGTTTTGTCACTTAAGCAACTAAATCATGAGGAACCAGGGGCAGTCTCTGCTGCTTCCCAGATCTGCCTTTGGAAAATACTGGAAGAAGCAATTATACCCCCAACCCCTGAACAACCTCAAAATCATCACTGTCTGGGCTAAGAAACAGGCAGGAGGACTATCTGCTCTCTGTGCAGTGAGCAGCAGCTGTGGGTCCCTCCACACACGCACAGGGTTTGGCTGCTTCGTGTTCATCCCCTGTTTCATCTTGTGACTCTGCAAGTGGAGCCCAGTTACCATCATCCACACCCAAACCTCCATGACCCTTAGTTATTAATTCCCACTGACCTGTCTCTCCATAAATCTCAGGCCTGGACTCTTTCTTCCTTTCTTCTCCCCCTGCTCCCAGCTCTTTGCCTCTTTTACTCTTTTAAATTAAACACATTCCAGAGGGAGGCCGGGAGCTCTGAGGAAGTTCTGCACTGCTGGGGCTTCTGTTGGGATGTGCTGCCCCTGCTCCTCCAGCCTTCCTGGGGACACTCCAGCCTGTGGCACCCAGCACTCCTCTTCTGCTCCACAACCACTTCTGCACTCTGAGGGCAGCACAGAAGGGCAGGAGTAGCTGAGGGTTGACAAGAAAGGATTGCAGGAGAACTAAGGGACAAATACATCAGTAGGTTTAAGGACAGACTGCACAACGTTGCTGAGGTCCCTGAGCTGTGGTCTGACAACTGCCCTTTGCTGTGCTTGCTGTTGCTGCAGTGGCATCTCCACTCTGTGCTAAATTGAAGTGGTGTCTGGCTCACACAAAGCCAGAGGATCAGTTTTACACAGCTCAGCTGGTTAAAAGTTGGCTGTAATAATGCCAAGGTCATGGGTTCAATCCCCTGTGTGGGCCATTGACTTAAGAGTTGGACTCGATGAGCCTTGTGGGTCCCTTCCAGCTCAGAATTGTCTGTTATTCTGTGATTCTGTTATTCTGGAGTGAAGTATCTAAGCTGGGGCAGCTGAGGCTTTACCCCTGCTGGGGTTTCTCTGTGCTGAGGACAGCAGAGCCCTCATTTCTGTTGTCTGTGTCCATCATCCAGCCCAGGCTGGGCTCAGCCTGACCATGACAATAACCACGCTGTTTTTCTCTTGCTGTAAGTTTTCTGCTGTGTCTTTCCACTGTTGTCAAAGCCCAGAGCAGAACCTGAACTGAGGTGCAGCCCCATCCAGTACAACCTTTTCACTTTGACAGGGAAACTTTGAGAGCTGCTCTGTGATTCTGTGACAGATTGACCAAGTGCCACTCAGCAGACTTGTGCAAACTCTGCAGCCTTAGTTGCCTTATGGAAATGTCACAAAAGAAATAAGACTGAAGCCATACCAAAATCAGGATATCTGCAAACTATTTTGACTCTGTTCTCAAGGGGCCTGGTATTTCATCACAGAAGGAAATTAGATTAGTTTGACATGATTTGTTCTTGACAGATGTATGTGGACTGTAGAGTGATTTGATTGTTATCTTCCAGGTGCTTATAAATAGTCTAATTATTTACTGCTTCATTTTTTTCTGGTTATTTCTATAAAAAAGTCTGACTTCTGGCTTCCCTTTTTAAGGATAAGCATCATACTGAGACTCACAGAATCACATTGTCCTCCAGAAATTCTTGAACATGTTCACCACTCACCGGAACACTCTGTAAGTGGTCTCAAAATACTGTGGCTCACATAACCAGAAACTTTGGAATTGCCTTGATAAATGGATAATTAATAGAATTTTATCCTTTGGATGGTATGATTGTGACTGACACATCATAAAACCTTGTGCTTTTTACCTTATTACATGAACTTGAACATCCCCAGACACTCAGCCTCCCAATGTGGAATTCCCTCCTGCTCAGGGAAACTGGGAAACTGGAAAAAAGGATCTCAGGGACACTGATTGAAGTGAACCCAAGTGTGGCAAGAGAAAGCCCAGCTGAGAAATAACACAGGGAAGCAGCAGATATCCTACCTCTTAATTCTGCTCTTTGTCTTTGGGCTTACTGGGTTCTTTTTGCTGTAGTGCTTGAACACAATAAGTGGTGTAAAACATTTTAACTTTCCCAAAGAAGTCCAAATGCTTTTAACAGATGACTTGATCTTTCGTGCCAGGGAGCGTTTGCTTTAGTCTCTGTGCAATTTCCCTTTGAAAGGGTGCCCAGTCCTGCCTGAGAACAGCTGAAGGCACAAAGTAATTGGGCCAGAATTTTCAGACATCTTGAGTGATCTGAGGTTTGTCCCATCGACAGGAATGACTTTTCACCTTTCCCTCACTTCTGTGTCTTAAAAATCCATAAGGAAGAAGGAAAAACCCCCAACCATTAATTTATATTTAGAAGCTGACGTTTCTCTTTGAATCTCTCTCTGGCTCAGGCAAACTGGGAGCTGACAGCTGTGGGTTTGTCCCATTGGTTTCCATGAGCATGTTCCTCAAGGAGCACCTGAGGGACCAGGTTTCAACCTCAGCACGTGGCCCATGGCCAAGGTGATGGAGATCTGTGTTGTGTGGGAAGAAGGGTCAGTGCAAATCAAACATGAACCCCATTCCCACATGGCAAGGAAATAAAACCCCCACATGGCAAGGAAATAAAACTTTGACATGAAGGCATGTGCAGAAGCTTCTCATTGCTCCCTTAACTTCAACATAACCAAGCAGGAAAAATAATGCTGGCAAGAAAATGCAACTGTGTTTATTGGCCATTCGGTGCCCAGCAGGCCTCAAACTCTTTGCATTGCCTTTTTCATTAATGCTGCACTGGAAACCCCCTCTGCCTGTTCCTTTTAAGAGCTGAAAATCTTTTGTGTGCTGGAGGTATGAATAAAAGTTCATAGCAAAGAACATAAAAAGGAAAAGCTGACATGGCTGTGAGCAGCCTGGGTGGAAAGCTGAAAGCTCCCCATACAGTCAATGCAGAAACAAGTTTCTCCAGATCCAATGAACTGTCTTGGAGGTCCATCCCAGAGTGATGTGAATCACTCACTCTGCCTTTGAGCATGAAGAGACACCACAGTGACCAGCTTGGGCTTCAGTGTCTCACTTTCAGGTGCCTAAACTAGGGCAGGTAAATCCAACACTGGCAGTGCAGGCAGGGACTGCTGTCCTGCACACAGTGGTGCTTCAGAGGGCATAGCTCTGTCTGGGAGGAATGGGATGTGGGGTTGGATTAAGGGTTGGACTTGATGATCTCAGAGGTCTCTTCCAACCCAACTGATTCTATGATTCTATGATGTGCCAGGATATGCCATCATGTCCTGCCAAGCTGGTAAAATTCAGACTCTCAGGGATGGTTCTAGAGGGGTGCTGGGCATGTTCTCCTTATCCAGGGCATCAGCCCCACTGCCTGGTTCATTTTTTACCAGCAAAAGCCAAGGGGTAAACCAGTTTGCACAACCAAATTGTCTCAGCAGCTTGTTCAACAAGTGAACCCCGTGGTCTCAGCTGTGAAGCTCCTCAGTGTTGCTCTGCCCAGAAATGGTTGGGTTTGGGGGTGTGGAATGTAAAGGCCCTGTGGTATGGTGGGACCTGCAGGTGAGCCCAGCCAGGTGTGCTTGTGTTCCATGGGCTGCAGGAGAGGAGAGCTCACTGGCCCAGCTGGGGGTTTGCTCTCCACTCAGTGTCACTTGTCCCACCCTGGAAAACCACAGCCCCCAAACCTTGGTGAGACGCCCTGTGAGTCAGCTGTGAATCCCCTGGGAAGTGGAAGTCAGGAATTCTTCCCACATAAGAACCCTGGCAGGGTAAACTCCATGGCTATATTTAGGCATTTAACCACAGCTCAGGGAGTGCCCCCAGAGTAACAGAGCAGGAGGAGTGTGAGGAAGTAGCAAAGTATTTGTCCCACATAAAGACTAAATAGCCATTATCAGCAATCTCCTTGGCTCGACTCCTCTGTTGTTTCTTTCCCTCTGGAGAGTTGGCAATTGGATTGATTTGCTGCCTGACTCACTGTCTTAGATTGAGATACTGAGAATTGCTGACAGTATTAATAAAATTAGTGTTAGGGAGGATGTTTGAACATTTGCCTTTGACGTTTTTAAGGGAGAGAGCTGACATTTAGTCTAAATTAAAAAGTTACTGAATTGCCTTTGTTTTCTCCCCTGGCCAAAGTCTCAGTAGTTTTCATAGGAAAACTTACTCCAGAATTAGGAATTTTGGATTGCAAGTTTGGGTCTTTCTTTCTGCTGAGAACCTCTGGATAGTTAAGAAAGCACTAGAGATTTAACAGAATTCTTGGGAGAAATATTTTCATAAAACTGAGAGATAAATGTACAACTGTCTCTCGGTATTGTTTTATGATACTGAGGATTATTTTTTTCTATCTTAGGTGACATAGAGGTCAAACTGAAACAATGGTCTTAATATCAAAGTCTAAGGACAGGCAATGATCTAGTTTTTATTTTTCAGGAATGGTTTGCATCATTACTTTTAAATGCAGTTGCCTGGTCTTTAGGATTTGTGATGAACTTTTACTCCCTGTGGGAAATGATTGAATTCAGGAGACATTTGTTTCATGTCATGACTTCTTTGTTGTCCCCTTAACGAAGGGGGAATGGCAGAATCTGGCACAACTTTTCCTGCTCCCCTATGGACAGCATTGCTTGTTCTGTCCCTCAAAAAGCTGCTCTTTTCCTTTTCCCTTTCTCTGGCTGCAACAATATAAACTATTTTAGTGCAGAGATTTTGGAAGGTTTTCTCCCTCTTCCCCATTTCCTGAAAAGCTTGCATAGAGAGTGAGACACTCATAAGCTTTTCTGAGATAAGAACTTAATTTATTTACACTTCATTGTTCCAGGCATGGCCACAGATTGGGTTGGAAATTTGCTGTTCCAACTTTAACAGGTCACTGCATGGAAAGGAGCAGCTGGATTTTCCTCCAGAGCCGCCGTCAGCTGTTGGAAATCTCTTGATACTTCCCTGGCTTCTCCAGATTCAGCATTAACTTCTCCTTCCTGTCACAGGAATTAACGCTACGTGCTGCAGATTCTTTAGTTAGGAAAAGGAGTAAGGCACAGGGAGGGAATACGGCACCAAAAGCAGGTGCTGGTGGGGTTGGCAGAGGCCACCCCATTGCTCTGCCTCCTTCCCACCTTCATAAGCTCAAAGTGTAAGAGAAAAACACTCTCCAACTCCAGCTCATCACAATATTTCTGTGTGGCTGAGGCAAGTAGGTGATGAGTTCAAACTAAGAAATGCAAACTCCTCTGCATGATTTTCTGTTGCTTTTCCTTCTCATCTCTTCCGCTCTTCAAAAAATGCCTCCTCCATTGCATAGGCTGATGTTCCAGTGGGAGAGCCCAGGGATGAGGGCAGCAGCCCCAGTGGGAATGCCAAGGGCTGGAGGCAGCAGCCCCAGTGGGAATGCCAAGGGCTGGAGGCAGCAGCCCCAATGGGAATGCCCAGGGCTGGGGGAAGCAGATCCAGTGGGAATGCCAAGGGCTGGAGGCAGCAGCTGCAGAGGGAATGCCAAGGGCTGGAGGCAACAGCCCCAGTGGGAATGCGAAGGGCTGGAGGCAGCAGATCCAGTGGGAATGCCAAGGGCTGGAGGCAGTAGCTGCAGTGAGAATGCCAAGGGCTGGAGGCAGCAGATCCAGTGAGAATGCCCAGGGCTGGAGGCAGCAGCTGCAGAGGGAGAGCCCAGGGCTGGAGGCAGCAGCTCCAGTGGGAATGCCAAGGGCTGGAGGCAGCAGATCCAGAGGGAGAGCCCAGGGCTGGGGGCAGCAGCCCCAGTGGGAATGCCAAGGGCTGGAGGCAGCAGCTGCAGAGCGAGAGCCCAGGGCTGGGGGCAGCAGCCCCACCTCTCTCCTCACACTCCCTCCCAGGCTGCAGCGTTGTGCTGACTCGGGAAGCGAGTCCCGTTTCCGCAGCTGGAGGGACCCGTGTGTTACACCTGCACAGTGACATGTGCAGCAGATGTAATGGAGCCAAGGAACTCTGCCATGAGAACTGTCTCAGAGCTGCTTGACTTTCTCTAGAACACAATGACGAAAACATCATATTGCATTAAGTAGTACTTTAATTAAAGTAAGCCTTGAGAGAGAGAAATTCAAGCAACTTGCTCCTTTGAGCTGGATGTTTCCCTGAGAACTGAGCCAGAGTGACAGAACTGGTGACTTTTTTGAGAAATTGAGCTGTTGGTCACCTTTCCTTCTCGACTTGTTGGCGCTTACTGAGATTTGCCCTTCAACACCAGCTAAAAAAATCTGAAAGCAGGTTTTGTGCTCCATCTTTCACATTCTTTGCATGGGAGCCCTCAGCAGAGTCCTTCTTGCTATGAACTTTGTGCTGCAATTTGTCAGCCCTGAATGTGAGACAGGAACTGCACGTGCAGGAGTGTCCTAAGGCAAACAGGGCTGTAGGCACTGGCAACTCACAGTATTTAACCTCTGCAGGTTTGACTGATGGGCATTTTGGATGTAGCCACAATGAAAAGAACAGGGGAAACACTGTGGAGTCACCACTGCTGGTTACCAGAACCTGCAACTTATGTCCTGTGAAAAATATGGGGAAATAACTGAAAGTCAGGAAGAGTTACTGGCCATGACATCATTAAGTCAGTTAATATAAAATCAGGTGCTCACAAGCAGAGATTTGTCTGTTGGGCTGATGGTTACAGGGTTGGACTCTGCCTGCTGTCAACTGACATGATTCCACTTTGACATGTCAAAATATCTGCTGGCCTTTTGTGTGGTTTTATCCAGAGGTGTGGCCTTTTCCTCTTAGCCTTTCAGGTTAAGATGTGAGAGAGAGGATATAAAATTTGCTGCCAGCCATGTAGGTTACAAGGATCTTGGTGAAACTCAGGATGATGTTTCCAGATCCTTTTGATGGATCGTTGACTGTTTTCAGGCATTTCATCTCTTCCCTTTATTCAGATTCATTGAAAGGGGAGAAAGAAACAGCAGTTTCCTGTCATTAAGGTACTTAATCATATTTTGAAGATCCACAGATGGAGCCCCCTGAGTGGTGTGTTGAGGCTGAGACTCAGCTCTCCCCAGAGGGTGTTAGAGGCTCATCTTTCACACTTCAGCTTCCATAATGCCGAGGGGGATTATTGGAGAAAATCCCTTTGGGTGCTGCTGAGTCCAAACTCACCTGGGTCTCTTGCCTGTGCATTTAGGCTCCAATTCACAGAACCAAACAGATGGATCAGCACAGGCAAGGCCAAGCTCTCTGGGGAGGGATGCTCAGGTTTGGTGAGCAAAGCCATCGTGGGGTGGGCAGAGTCTCGTGGTTTGGATCTGGAGTTGTCTTGGTTTGTGTCACAAAAATTCTGCAAATAATGATTGTTTTTAAAGTTTGTGTTGATGGGCACATATGACATGTGACTGTGTGGTACAACTTTCCTCCTGAGATCGTTCCCAGTGTGCCCACAACAGCCCATGCCCTGGCCAGTGCTAATCATAATCACTTGTTAATTGGAAAATGATGAGGGAAATTGGTAGCTCGCTATAGAATGAAATACATTCCATGGACATCTGGTGTTGGATTCATGTTTCCAAGGGATGTGATAAAAGAGAGCAATTGTCTGTGTCCCCAGTGAACTGTAACCCTGTCAGTCATGGTTCTGTTCAGGGGGTGCAGCAGGAAGGGTTCCTTCTCTTTGGAAAAGCGTGGACAGTGTTGGTGTTGATGTGGAGGATTCTCCTCCTGCTCTGTGAGTGAGAGCTGAGGGCACTTGGTCTTCCACAAAGGCTGATGGAAGGGGAGAAATCTGTGCCATCCAAACATGAACAGGAGGTGGCTGGGCAGGATTTCAGCCACTGAACAACCAAAACATCAACCAAGCTTGGGAGATTAAAACCACGTCATTTACCCTCCTGTAAGCAGATGAGAATTCCATGTGCATTCCCATCCCATGATTTTGAATTAATCTTCCACTGGCTTGTGATTTCTGAGGAGCTACAGATTGAATCCAGGCACATTAGCCAAGCCCCTCTTCCAATTAATTTTATTTCATTTCTGTTTGTGTTTTTTAATATTCTTTTTCCTTTCCAATTCCTTCAATACCAAAGGACAAACAGATTATTAGGCACTAATTGAAAATATTGCTGCTACCAATAACAACCTCACATTTGCTGAGAATCAGCAGCTCTGAAAGATGAAACTGCCCCAAGTTTCTTGGCAGAAGTGACGGAGGCAAATATTTCAGAGGTCATTTCCATTTTGAAATTTGCTTCCTTGGAGATTGTGCTGTGGTAACGTTTGCCTTTGAGATGTTATCAGCAAAGCACTGGGACTTCATAGGGACTGAAATTAAAGAATTTTAGGATGTGGAGTCTGGCTGTGGAAGATATCCCTGTCCTGCTGTTCTCATCAGCCTTGCTGGCCTTACAGGCAGTTGCTGCACAGTCCAGGTCCAGCATTTCTCAGGCAGCATCTTACAGTGCAAGCTCAGAGTGATGTGGTTGTCTCCATTCACTGATAACACTGGACTCTGTTATCTGTTGGTCCTGCAATAAGCTTTTTTTTTTTAAAAAAAAGGAAATGTAACACCAACCTTGCTTGTGCACTAATTGATTTTGAAAGTGAAATAGTGCTCTCTGATTTAGAATCATAGAATAGAATCATAGAATGGATTGGGTTGGAAAAGACCTCCAAGATCATCAAGTCCAACCCTTGGTCCAACTCCAGTCCCTTTACCAGATCATGGCACTCAGTGCCACGGCCAAGCTCAGCTGAAAAACCTCCAGGGATGGTGAATCCACCCCCTCTCTGGGCAGCCCATTCCAATCCCTGAGCACTCTCTCTGCAAAGAATTTTTTTCTGCTCTCCAACTCAAATTTCCCCTGGCAGAGCTTGAGCCCATCGTGCCCCCTTGTCCTATTGCTGAGTGCCTGGGAGAAGAGACCAACCCCCACCTGGCCAGAACTTCCCTTCAGGCAGTTCCAGACAGTGCTGAGGTCACCTCTGAGCCTCCTCTTCTCCAGGCTGAACACCCCCAGCTCCCTCAGCCTCTCCCCACAGGGCAGGCTGGTAAATGCACTGCTGCATTTACCAGCAGTGCTCCAGCAGCACCGAGGGGCACTCAGGGCAGGACCCTCCCTGAGCACTGAACAAACCCACAGCCACAGCAGGGCCTGCAGGGGCAGTTCCTGCAGCCCTTTACATTCCCTGTTTAGCCTGGGAAAAGTGGAGACCCTGAAGAAGTGCTGCATGGATAGATTTGGTAAAAGTGTCTCATGGAAGGAAAAGTTACAGCTGCAAACTTCTGTTTCCCAGCCTGACTGGCTCTCTCCATGCAGGGCTGCCCAGCAGGTGTTTCTGAGATCAGCTGAGCATCTCCCTTGAAATCCCCTTATTTTAACCGTGCTTTGTTGGGTCACCCCTCCCAAATGTCCTTGCCCTTGGCACCTTCACTGCTGGCAGGAGAGTTGCTGTCCCAAAAGCCTGGAAGGAGGGTGGGCTGCCATGTGGAATGAGGGCTCCGTGGTGTGATGGGAGCTGGTGTGGCTGTTCAGGCTCTGGCTGGGACTGGAGAGGACTTGCTGGTTTGAAGGCAGTGCTGGGTTCTGGAGAGCTGTTCCTAAGGGGGTTGTGCAGTGCCTGATTGCTTCCCCAGCTTCTGTGCACTCTCTGTTTCATTCCAAAACCACCTTGTAAAGCCTTTCACTCTGCTGTAGCTCAAGGGCAGTGTAGGGGGAAAAAAATCTTCTTTTAGGCTTTCTGTGCACCTTTTGATACTACCCTGATTTTAACATTGCATAGTTCTTGCAAAGCATAAAACTCGTGTTGCTCGTGGTTATTAGATGAGTTCAGCAATTCCAGCTTTGTCCTGTGTTTCTAGTCTTGGATTATGCCCTGCAGCTTACAGGGGGAGCAGGAAGGCTCACCCCAAGCACTGGGGGGATATTTATTTGTGCTTTTGCACATGCAGCTGGCTCAGATCTCACTGCCACACTCAGGAGCAGCATCTTGGGAGCAGCTCTTGGTGTGTTGAGCTCTTGCAGTTGCTGCCTCTCCTTGGGGGTATCTTGTAATTCAGGGATAAGGAATTGCAATACCTTTTCTTTGGGATAAAGAGGCTTGTGTGAAAGCTTTACCTGGAGAATGGCCCTTTGTAAGAGGCCATGAGAGGAGGTGGCTGCAGGGTGACCTGTTCTAGAAGTCATCAAGCGCCTCCTCTGATCCCCAGGTCAGAAATGAAGTGCCTGTTTCTCTGAGCACATGAAAACACCCCAAGGTACAGTCAGATTTCTAAGAAGTTTCAACACCTCCTTGCAGTGTTTCCTTCCTTATCTCCCTGCAGCAGTTGGAGGTCACATGGAACACCTTTTTTCGTGGAGCTGAGCTGCAGATTGAAAAACCCTCTGCAGTAGATTGTGAGCAGGTTTCTGTTTTGACTTTTCAAATTATATCACTGAAGACAAATTTTATTAGTGAAATCTTGGGCAACTCAGCAGAGGATTTTTAGGCTCTGACCGGGTGCCTGGAGCTGCGTTTCTTTGAACTGTCTTTGAGAGGAACTGCAGCTGTATAAATGGATGAAGACTGTGGAAAGAAACTATAAATATGGCTTTATTAAGGTGGGTTTTTAAATCAAAGTGACTTTTTGAAATATTTTAATGAACCTTAAAAACTACTTTGCAGCTCTTTCCAACAGTTATGTTACATTTCAGCAATGGGGAGAGGAGGGGGATGTTGGGGAGGGAACTGTGGTCATTGCACCTCTGGCAGTGGATGGGGCAGTGCCTTTCCCATGGACTTTTTAACCTTGGGTGGACAAAACAACTTAAAATGACCAAGGGCCAGGCCAGGGTGCTTCTTCTGCTACTCATTTCATGGTGTAAATTGTACCTACTTTCCCAGGGCTAGACAGATACCAGTGGGTGGTGTTGGGAGTGAGGAATTTGGGGGCATTTGAGACATTTCCTGGTGCCCTGCAGCTCTTTAAATGGGCAGTGGTGGTTTGTGCTTTCCCAGGAATGTGACAAACTCACTCAATGTGTGTTTTCTTGCTAGAATTAAATTGAAAACAACGATTTAGCACATAAAAAATGTGCAAGCGTAGCCTGATGATGGTTTAGTGCCTTGTATTCCCCTCATGTTCTTGTCACAGCCAGTTCAGGATCTTTGCTTAAGTGCACGTGGCAGGGATGTGAAGTCCACAAGCCAACTGGTACTTTGTGTTGGCTGTGCTGGGAGTTAATCCTGGGCTCAGGGAGCACCACTGAACTCTTGTCCTCAGCAGCTGGGAGCCAGTGAAACTGGAGAAGGACCTGGGGCTTTGCATCAGCAAAGACACTCCATTCCAGCTTAAACACATCTCCACAGCTCCATGACTCCAAAGTTGGCTCCAGTGAAGTCCAAGGAGACTTAGACTGAAACAGAGAGTGGAGCAAGGGGAAGGTGGAGGGACATGGGTGGGCATGGGAAAGGCAGGGCTAAAGCACTGGCAGCTCTGTCTTGTTTATTCTCCAGCAGAACATCGTGTCTTTGAGGAGAACACTGGACAAGGTTCTTCACTGAAGGCCAAGGCCATAGCATGAAGGAAATCATTCAGAAAGCTTCTCAATAGTAGCAAAGAGTGTAAAAATATCTGTGATGGAAAGGTTTTCCTCTGGGCACACACACAGGGCGTGTGCACATGCAGAGCTGGCTGTGCAAGGGAATGTGTAAAGCAAAGGCACTGGGGTGCAACATCCAGGGGTGGGCTGGGCTGGGATTTCCTCCCAGCAGAGCCTGATGGAAAGGGGGTTTGTAGCAACTCCAGGGTTCTGTTTCAGAGGCAGAGGTGTTCCCTCATGGTGGAAATGCCCTTGTTTTTGGCACAAAGGTAACCACCTCTTTTTTTATTCAAGTGTCACATTTTACCCACTTGCATTTTCCTGCTTGTGTGTTTTGGCTTTTGACCAGGGCCTGGGGCTATGTGTGCTCATCTGGTTTTGATAAAACATTGAACTTAGACAATACATCTTCTTGGACATTCCTTCCTGTTAGATTCAAGTGTGATACAAAGCAACCAGTCCTTGATCAGTAGCAGACACTGTTTTTTAACAAGCATTGTTGGATGTTCATTAGCCATGAAAGGACTGTAGGGAAAACTTGCCACAGCACAGAACCAGCACAGGAAGGTGCTTCCTCTTCTCAGCCCTTCTTTTGGGCACTTCAGAGAAACCCCAGGCTGGATGTTGGGTGCTCTTTTAAAGTCCATGTTCACCTAATAGGCTACAACATTCAAATTATTCAGTTGGTGTTTCTCTTTCTCCTTTTCCAGTCTTGTTGGTCTGCTAAGAGAGATTAAATGCTCATGAGATATTGAACAGTGGCAGGTGAATTGGAGGAGCAAGTTCATTTTAAACAGTCTACTCAGCCCAACATTTAGGGAGCATTTAATGACATGAGAATTTGCAGTGCAGTAAAATCTTGGGTAAAAAGATGAGTAAAACAAAGATTTCTCATGGTCTGTCCAAGGAACTTGGGTGACACAATTGGGAATGTGTCAGCCTTTGTAATATTCTTAATATCCTTAATATAGACAGGGAAAGGATGTGCCACAGACAGTGATCTAAAGGTGTTCATGTCACTGATGGTCCCCTGTCACCTGTGCAGGTAGCACTGACAGGAGTCACCCAGGCTGCCCTGGGGAGAGTGGGATGTCCCAGGGGCTGAGCAAACACACCACATGTTGCAGAGTCCCCACGTGGGGTTGATGATGCTGAGTGAGCTTGGAATGGCTGCTCTGGCTGTGTCTGCACCACCCCCTGAGCAGAAATCTCCTCCAATCCTGGCCCTGTGTGGTGCTGCCTGTGCCCTGCTCTGCTGGGGTGGGCACAGGGGTCTCTGGGGGGGGATCCCTGGCATTCTCCCAGGACAGCAGCCTGCCCACAGCCCTCCTGGGATGCTCTTTTTCAGTGCTGTTACACAATGTGCAGCTCTCAGCTCACCCAGGTTTGTGATGGGGTGATGGGGCCATGGGCACTCCCTGGTGGAGTTTGCCATGTGCTGTTGGAAGGCTGAGCTGCCCAGGAAGATAAAAGGTACCCAGACTTACCCAGCACTGTTGGCAGGGCTCTCAGCCCACCTGGGGCTCTGCCAGGCTGGAGGCACCACCTGGGCCTCTTTGTTCCCAGGTTTTATCTCCTTATGTCCCACCTCCCTTCCTGCATCCAGTGGGTGAGATGGGAGTTGTGTCACCAAACTGCCTCACAGACCCAATTAAAACACCTTGGACCAAGGCTTGGACTTGATGATCTTGGAGGTCTTTTCCAACCCAATTGATTCTATGAGTCTATGATTCTATGACCTCATTCTTGTAGCATGTGGGAGGGCTGAGCCACTGAACCTGCTCTGCTGCAGGGTTACAATCCTGGAGCTTTTTTCCTGTCTTGTTTCTGGGATTATGGGAATTCCAACCTGGGACTGAACACTTAAATGTCTGTGGGAAAGGCTGGTAGAACTCAAGATACTGTTTGGTTTTCAGCAGATTTTCACTCAACATGTAACTGAGCCTTGCCATCCTAAATACTATACCCAAATAAATAAATGGGGTAGAATCCCAGTTAATTTGTGTGAGTTGTACTCCTTAAAATCCTCTAGGCTATTTGAACAGATGACAAGCCAAACCCCAGAGTTCTTCCCTAATTTTCCAGCTGTGCAAATCCATTCTTGGATATTAAAATGATTAAAGCTCGTTATACCTTTTCTGTCTCAGTATCTTGACCAATTTGCTAAAACAATCAAAGATCTGGTTCTCAGAGTCGTAACTAACCAGTGTTTTTTTTAATTATATCTTAATCCTCAAAGGCAAGAAGTAACTCTCAGAGCTGACTGTTTTTTTCAGTGATACTGAAACACAATAGACCCCCACTAGACCTGTCTCCAGGTCCTGGGATTAGAAAGCAGCTGACAATGTTCATTAGTGATCCCCAGGATGAGGGGAAACCCTTCTTGTGCTCCCTGTATTGACTGTTCCAATTTTAGTTTTGCCTCTATCATATGCACAAGGCACAAGAAGAAATACATAACAGAGGTTCCATTTTTTTTTCAAGTGTCTCTCATCTGATCCATCTCTGATTTAAAAAATGAAGCTGCTTTTACAGAAACCATACAAAACTTCTATGCAATGCCATTGTGTCCTAATAATAACTCCTCGCTGGAAAATCTTGGCATCCTGCAGGTTAGGAAAGGGTTTTAAAATTCACCTTCAGTTTTTGGGCAACAGGCAAAACATGTGGCTCTGTTTAGGAGCTATTTTCATGAAGGCCTGACAATACAGGATGATAAAATACAGCTGCATTGTTTAAACTTTCAATTTAATTTCTGGTTGGTGTCCAGGTTGTTTCATCAATAAGGCGCCATTCATTTCAAAACAAAGCCCTGGGAAGGGTCTCCCTTCCCCCTCCATTGATCAAGAGGGTGTTAAAATGTAGGGCCTAATTATGTTCCTGGCCTGCTTGGAATCCCCAAATTGGATTTTTATAAGTGTCAGATTTGCAATCAGGGTAACTTTCCATGACAATTAGTCAGAATTATTGGTGCTTTTGTTGCCAGGGAGTTATAACTGTGGTGGTGGTTCCCTTTTCAAGGCTCTGTAAGTGTCAAAGGCAACATTTATCTTACAGAAGAGCCATTTCACTACAACATTGTCTCTACTGAACTGCACCCAAACCTCTACTACTGTTACAGTCCTTTTTTTTTCAGGGCTGAGTTGTGGCCACAACCCCCACTGCAGGCTCTGCAGATAATTAATTAACCACGGGGTCCTGCCTGGCTGCAAAATGAGGCTGGAGAAATCGTGACAGGAGAAGGTTCATCCTGAGTGTCACTCAAGCTGAGCTTGGTGAGGGCTGGTACTCAAAAGTTGTTGATTTTGGTCAATTATTCATAGAATCATAGAATGGATTGGGTTGGAAAAGATCTCCAAGATCAGCAAGTCCAACCCTTGATCCAACCCCACTGTGATCACCAGCCCAGGGCACTCTGTGCCCTGGGCTGGTGATCACAGTGGGGTTGGATCAAGACGTGGTTGGATCAAGTCTTGGGGTGGGGTTGGATCAAGACGTGGTTGGATCAAGTCTTGGGGTGGGGTTGGATCAAGATGTGGTTGGATCAAGTCTTGGGGTGGGGTTGGATCAAGTCTTGGGGTGAGGTTGGATCAAGACGTGGTTGGATCAAGTCTTGGGGTGGGGTTGGATCAAGACGTGGATCAAGTCTTGGGGTGGGGTTGGATCAAGACGTGGATCAAGTCTTGAGGTGGGGTTGGATCAAGATGTGGTTGGATCAAGTCTTGGGGTGGGGTTGGATCAAGACGTGGTTGGATCAAGTCTTGGGGTGGGGTTGGATCAAGACGGGGTTGGATCAAGTCTTGAGGTGGGGTTGGATCAAGACGTGGTGGATTCTCACTCAGTGCCACATCCATAGAATCATAGAATGGATTGGGTTGGAAAAGACCTCCGAGATCATCAAGTCCAACCCTTGGTCCAACTCCAGTCCCTTTCCCAGATCATGGCACTCAGTTTTTGTGCTCAATTATTGCTTTGAATCTTTAAAATGAGCCAAACAGAAGCCTCTGTACACCCCTGTCTGGTGAATTCTCTCTCTGACACCCACCCTACCCACAGTTAAAGCTCTTCTGTGGGTAATGTTGAGTGTGAGATGAGCTCGAGACATTTGCCCAGGCAGGAATTCCTTCTTAATGTAGCTTTATAAATGTTTCAAAGAATATTAAAGGGAAAAAAGAAAAAGAAAACAATTACAACACCAGGCAAAACCGAGTCCACAGGCAGATTAAAGCTGAGATATGTACCCTGTGCTGCTTTTCCACTGTATTGCCCAGTGTTTAGCAGCACGAGTGCTGTGCATGAGGGGGTTTGTTGGCTCACAGGGAGCAAACACTGGCAGAAAATCCTTCCTTGCCTCCTTTGCAACATCCATTTGGAGGCCCCTGTTCAAGATGCAGGTGACCTCTCACTGGCCCATTGATGTCAGCAGATTTATGGCTTCATCTTTGAGCTTCAGGTCAAGCACTGACTTTGGGTCTGCCTGACACTGGCAGGCAATGACCTTGTGTCCATTTTTGCATTGGTTGGTGAGCCACTTCCCAGGGGTGGGTAAAGTCACCCCCTCCATGTGGCTGCTCCTCCTGCCACCCCTCACTGCCCTTTCTCTTCCACTGGCTCAAGTGTCTCTGCAGCCTCCTGGTTTCAGGAATTGATCTCCTTGAAAAATAATCAATTAATGATTTCAGGTCAGGTTCTTTTCAGCTCCCCCTTTCCTCCATCCATGAGGTGCTGACATCCTGAAAACAAAGGTGGCCACTTAAACCAGCACTGGTGCTACCTGGGATCAAAGTCTCACCTCTGGTTGTCCCCAGGCAGCCAGAGCCTGCCTTTTTCTCTTGAAGCATCTCTTTTTCTTTTAGAACATCCCTTTTTCTTTTAGAACATCCCTTTTTTCCATAAAACATCTCTTTTTCTCTTAGAACATAATTTTTTCCCCTGAAACATCTCTTTTTCTCTAAAACATCTCTGTGTCCACTGGCACATATTTACCTGGATTGTCACCTGATTATTCATGACAGAAGGATCTGGAATTCAGCTTTATTGGTACTGGCTCCAAGTTGTTCAACCCCCTAATCCTGCAGAACATTTACCCTGGAAGCAAGAGGGATTGCAATCAATTTTACTTAATTAAATCAACCTAAACTAATTGTCAGATAATAAAATAGTGTTGGTCAGCTCATAAAACAGAAATGAAGATTAAAAGAGCAGTTGCCATGAACAGGTGGTAACTCTGTTTCCAAGTTAGACCACATTACTCTCTGGCACAGGCTCTCTGAGAATACCTCATATTCTAGGTTTTTTTCAAAAAATGTTTATGAAACTTATAAAATATAGAGCTCATTTTATAACCAATTTTCTATCTCACCTGCCAAGAGCAGTGAGGGCTGAGCCAGCACGAGGCGGATGCAGAGTTTTAGGCAGTTGTCCAGAAATGGATTCCCTGCACAGGACTGTGGAATACATTTCTACCTTTGACTGGCCTTTCTTCTGCAGTCCTTGAGATTTACTTCTTGTTTTCTTGTTGCTGTTACAGAACAGACTTGTAAACATTTTTTTTCATGTCTTTAATCTTGACCTGCCACTGCTGTGCAAAGGGAGAGAGTTGCTGTGCACGCTGGGGATGCTGTTTGGATGAATCTTGGAGTTGGTAACAGGATCCCTCTGGATTTGACCTCTGGTATTTCTGTTGACTCTGCAGATCTTGCAGAAGGCATCAAACATTTATCTAATTTTAGCTGGGAAGGACTAAACTTGAGTCTTTGCTTCTCAAAGTACAAGCAGAACTTGGTGGTTTGCAGTTGCTGTAAATGGCTGAATAATGGAAGCAAATTTATTTTACAGTGGCTATGACAGTTTTTGGTTAATAATGTACAACCACGTGGTTCTGAGAATCTTGGTATGGCTTGCAGGTGATGTGGAGGCTCTGTAGTGGTGCAGGGCTTTGTTGAACAGCTCATTGTCCTTTTCTGTGGCCACCCATCCCCCAAAATCTCAGGCAGGATGCACTTGGTTGCTCCCATGTGAAGTCCTCAAAGGCACGGAAAGATGGATCCATTCTGTTCCATGTCAGCCTTTCCCTTCCAGAGAATCATAGAATCATAGAATCAATTTGGTTGGAAAAGACCTCCAAGATCATCGAGTCCAACCCTTGGTCCAACTCCAGTCCCTTTACCAGATCATGGCACTCAGTGCCACGGCCAAGCTCAGTTTAAAACCCTCCAGGGATGGGGAATCCACCCCCTCTCTGGGCAGCCCATTCCAATCCCTGAGCACTCTCTCTGCAAAGAATTTTTTTCTGCTCTCCAACTTCAATTTCCCCTGGCAGAGCTTGAGCCCATCGTGCCCCCTTGTCCTATTGCTGAGTGCCTGGGAGAAGAGACCAACCCCCACCTGGCCAGAACTTCCCTTCAGGCAGTTCCAGACAGTGCTGAGGTCACCTCTGAGCCTCCTCTTCTCCAGGCTGAACACCCCCAGCTCCTTTAGCCTCTCCCCACAGCACTTGTGCTCCAGTCCCTTCTCCAGCCTTGTTGCTCTTCTCTGGACTCGCTCCAGCACCTCAATATCCTTTCTGAACTGAGGGCTCAGTCCCAGTCCCTCTGCTGCCCTGACACAGCTCTGTGGGTTCTGCCTGCAGGGACAGTCTCAGTGCAAAGGGGACCTTTTTGGGGAATGCCCCACCTGAGCATTTCAGCTGCACAACACAAACTCTGCAGCCTGGTCTGGGGACTTTAATTTTTGGTCACATGTTGCTTTGGGACCTCAGATTGGCCAGACCTGTAGATGAAAAGATTCCTCACATTGGCAATCCTGTGAGGAGCTTGGGGGCAAGTCTCTCTGAGAGGGAATTTCTTTAAGAACCAGGGAATAAGATAATGTTGATGTCCATCCAGGGCAGTTTTCTCTTCATCCACATGGCCCAAACATGCCCAACATTGAGGAAACATCTGCTGGGAGTTCCCCCAGCAGTCAGATCTCCATTTCCCTCCAAGGATGGGAGGGTGGGTTTGGGGGGACTCTCCTCAGCCCTTCATCACTGCTTGTGTGCTCTAAAGCTTGAGGTGACACAGAGGAGCTGGAGAAATATTAAAGCATCCCTCCTCCAAAGAAATACCTGTTCAGTGAGGTTTTGAGGGTCTTAAGGGAATCTAGACCAGCTTTGCACTGGGGTAAATGCAGCAGCACTTCCCCTTCCTCCCAGTGAGGAGGAGGAGGAGGACCATAAGCAAGACGTGCTGTTCAGCTTCCCAGGCATGTGCACAAAACCACCCAGGACCCCAAACTAACCAAAACCATGTTCAAAGCAGTTATCTGACCTTGTTTGTTTGTTTTTAATGGGATGTTTCTACACACTGCTACAACAAACACGCTCTTGTAAAATCTTGCAACAGTTGTTTGTAGTTAGTTTGTAGTTAGTATATTCAAGATGGTTTTATGTGTGCTGATCATGACTAATATCCATCTCTTCAATGTGACTGTCACCCTCCAGTGCTGTGGGAAGTTTTTCATACCAAGACAATTATTTTCTCAGCTTGTTTAGCATTTTTCATTTTCCTTTTTTACTCTTCTACTCACAAAACACAGATACTGATTTGCTCATATATTGTGCTTTCCAGATGAAAGTGCTTTGTGGTTCACAGACTTAAATAATGAGGTCTTCACAGACCTCAGACTGCTTATAAAGGCAGCTGGAGTTGTCATCTCTGCTCTTACACTTGGAGATGGAAAAATCTCTGATGGGTGTTTAGGATAATCAGAGGGAGGGAGCACCAATCCTGAGAAGGAAGGCTGAGAGAGCTGGGGCTTTTCAGCCTGGAGAAGAGAGGACACTGAGGAGACCTTCTTGTGGCCTCCTGGTACTTAAAGGGGCTTATAAAAGGGAGGGAGGGGGTCTTTAATACAGGACAAGGGGCAATGATTTCAAACTCAAAGAGCACAGGTTTAAATTAGATGTTAGGAAGAAATTCTTTACTCAGTGGGTGGTGAGGCCCTGGCATGGGCTGCCCAGAGCAGCTGTGGCTGCCCCATCCATGGAATTGTCCAAGGCCAGGTTGGATGTGGCTTGGAGCAACCTGGGATAGTGGAAAATGTCCCTGCAGAGGAGTTGAAACCAGATGGTCTTGAAGTTCCCTTCCATCCAAACCATTCAGTCATTCATAGGTTGGTTGGTTTGGGGATTTTTTTTTTGACTGTGCAAGGAATTCTCCTTGTTGGCAATCTGGCCTGGGATTCCTCCAATTGTCCAGTGTTTGAAGGTTTCCTTCTGTGGTTTCCTCTTAGTCATTTAACTTCCAACTGATACTCTGATATTTAAGCTGTAGGCTCAACTCTTTGGAAGAATGGGGCAGAAGGCAGGGACTTACTGCTTGAATTGGGTTATGAATTGGGTTATGGGCTTTCTCTGCACCTTGGTGATCTGCATCCCAGTGCCTTGGGAATGCCACTCCAGGCATCTGCCTCAGCAGGTAATGCAGTGTAGTGTTTGCTCCTGGAAGGCTTTCAGAAGTGTGAGTTGCTGCTGTTATTTCCAGAAGGGACAGGAAGGGCTGTGTGTTTTCTGTGACACTGTGACATTCCTTGTGGATCTGCAGCTGCTTCTGGCTGCACTCAGCCCCTTCCAGCCCTACCCAAGGTGGGTGTCTCTGCCTGCTGTTTGCTATTGGCTGTTTCTGAGGCTTCAGCTCATCACAAACTTTAGTTTCATGGAGTGAAGTGGAATTTAAACTATCTGAATATAGTCCTTTGTGTCAAATCAAATGATTTGTTAAAGCGAGGCCAGATTTGTGGGGAGAATCAATCTTTTTTATTAGATCAACTGATGTGGAAAAGCAGATAAACTTCCAGGCATAATAACCCTTCTCCTGGCTTGTGTTTGTGTTGCAGGAATGAAGGGACCTGTCTGCCAGGGCAGACTGTGCTGTAGGAGATGCATTCACTCTGTTCCTCAGCAGTCCTGGTCTGAACACAGACATGGGTGGCATTTTTGAGTGTGCTTTGGGTAGAAGACCTTGTGTCCCTCTGTGTTTGGATACGAGATGTTCCTACAGAACAAATAATGGGCTCAGTCTGCAGCTGACTCGTTGTGCAAGCCTGGGGCTAATTACTGCTTCCCTCTGTGCCTCCCTTTCCATCTGTGCAGTGTCACAGATGCCCACCATTCATAAATCCCTTTCAGATTTCCAGATGAGGTGCTGTGGAAGTGGAGAATAGCATTAGTTTATGCATGTTGTGCTTGAGGATAATCTAAAACACATGCAGGAGAGGAGCCTCCCAGATGTGTCCCTTTCCACTGCAAAAGGCAGGGCCTGGGCTGATAATTTAGCACAGCACTAATTGGACTAGAACAGGAGATTGCTTTTGTACTGATGCAATTGTCACCATTAAAGTCCTCATTTTCCAAGAGGTTTTGGAGATAGCCCAGTTATTCCTATCAAGGAAACTGCAGTGCCTTGAGCTTCAAAGCCCAGCAATTCCTGGGGAACACCAACATTTTTCCACATCCCCCACTCTGCTGTTCCTCACCCTGTGGAAGGGGCTGGGCCATGGCTTGGTTTGAATGTTCTTGGCCTCTAATTGCACTTAGCACTTTTTTGCTGGCACATCCTAATCTCAAAGCAGAGACATTTGAGTCCTTTCCAGTGCCATTGCTGGGTGTTGCACACACAGGAATCCCCATTTATCGATAGGAAAGGCTGTTCCCGGGGCTGGGAGTGAGTGAGTGCCTGGCAGATGCTCAGCATTAAGCCAGTTCTCAAAGTTTAAAGGATTTGTGGGCTGTGATGGTTCAGGTTCAGGCAATTAACTCCAGTGAAGTGCTTGAGAGAGTCTTGCAGACACATTTCATGGAGAAAGGTGAACTTACCCAGTTAAGAGCTTTAATTTGATGAAGTGCCCTCAAGTTTCTGTGTTGTGCTGTTGAGGCTGAACTCTCAGTGGGTATGAAACCTTGGAGCTCTTTGACTGCAGGAGAATTCTGGCTGTTCTTTCCAGTTGCACTCTGGCCCTGTGCTTGTTCTGAAGTGCCAAAATCTCTTCTGTTGCCAACAGCATCACGTGGCAGAAGGCACCAGTGACTGAACTGAGCTTCTAAAGCTGTCCTGAGCTGTGTCACTTTAAAGCCCTGCTTGGAGCTTATTTCCCAGTGAATTGTTGCCTGGTGCTCAGAAGTGGTGCTGAGCCGTTGGGAGGTGGTGGTGTGGACTTGGAGGGGATGGAGGTGGCTCTGGAGATCTCCAGTTCCTTCTTGGGGTATCGCAGACAAATCACACTGTTCTGTGTTCCCCCCAGTCCTCAGCAGTGCTCAGAGGGAGGGTCAGGATTCACTCTCAAATCCTCCACAGCTGTGAGAGTAACATAATCCTGAGGCTGAGTGTGTGGGGTGACAGGCATGGGGGAGAAGGTTGGCTGACACCCAGCCTTACCCAGTGCTTGCCATGTTCCAGGAGAAACCTCCCCTGGTGCTGGGCCTTCATTCATGGTCTAAGCTTGCCATTTAAAACATCTTTTAGGAGAGTTTCAAGGTGGAGGCAACTAGAACCCCAAAATGAAGCTCCTCAAACTGCCACAGGGGACACTTACACTGTGGTGCTTATTGTTGTGTGGGTATCACAAATGAGAGGAGGCACAAGTAGGTAAATGGTGAATAAAGGGCTTGGTCCCATCAGAAAGTAAGAGAGCCACAGGTTTGGGAAGCATTTAGTGAGTTTTGTCTTAAAATAACAGAGTGTGGGAATCCTGGAAAACTCAAAATGTTCTGGATATCCTCTGATTTTTCATTCTAAAATGAGTTGGAGGTGAATGTGTTTTGAAGAGTTAAAAATTCAAGCTGTGCCTGGCTAACCCCAAGCAGATATTTCCTTTAATAATTTTTCTTCCCCCAGAAGTTAACAAGGAAACAACAGAACAACAACCCCAAACAAAGTGTCCTTTGCACAGCCTTGTGCTCGCCACTAATCTGATGCAAATGTTACCTTGTTCTTTCTGTTGTGGGGCCCAGATGATGTGAGGGATGTGCTGGGTCCAGGGACACCCCTGGGTGTCTCAGAGAGCAGAATCACAGCTGCAGACAGTGTGGAAGGGGATCCTGTTCCTGCTGCTCCACAGGGAGCACAGCAGAGCTCAGGGATGTAGATAAAGGCCAGCAAAGGGTAATGAGCAGCATTCCTGCATCCCTGAACCATCTCAGAGCGCTGAGTGATGGTCATTAGGCCTGTGCAGAGCAGGGGGGTGTTGAAGGAGGGCTCTGAGGAGCCCCAGGGTGGAGCCAAGTGGGGGAGAATGGACAAACCACTGAAATGTGGACATGGGAAATGAAACCTTTGCAAAAGTGCCCCTGGCAATAGTAACAATAACCAGAGTGCACGGGCTGTAGAAAGTGTGGGCAAACAGTGTTGGATGTTGAGGCAGTCAAGTTCTTCTGAATTCAAACCATCCTTCTCAGGATGGTTTTTCAGCTTCTCAGAGGCTGAAACTGCTCTTTTCCTTATTGATATTTCAGCTAATTTTTTGTCATGGCTAAAGGAAACCAGTGGTAAATGTTCTGGCTGAGGAACAAGTAGAGCTTCCCTGGGCACCCTGACTGGCCCATGTTGGGGGGTTACAGGACCTGGTGCAGACAGGAGGTGTCCAACCCTCAGACTGTCCTGCAGCCTTGCAGGCAGAAGGAAAAAAAACTCAAAGCAGGGGTAGAATTTAAGGTCAGAAATCCAACCTGGAAACAAGATGCATATTTTCTGAACAATGGCTAACTTTGGATGCAGTTCACTAACAAAACCTTGGTTGTCTGGCTCTCGAGTGTCTTTATGAAACACAAACCCCAGCTAAGCACACGCTGTTTGGCTGGAGGCTGTGAGAGATCCCCTGACCTGTGATACACAGGTGCAGAACCAATATTGGGAGAGTCCCTGCAGACTTCCCAACGAGCCCAGATTGGAATGTTTCCTTTTGTCCTGTCTGCTTCCTTATTTCATGTTACACTACTCCATATTTTGACTGCATTTTCCCCCTGATTGCTTCTCCCAGCAGGGAAAAGCAGTCTCGTTTGTGAGGGATGTGGGACCATCTCAGTTCAGGCTGAACTTCTGAGCATGGTGCAGTTCCCATGTGTTCTCCCACTGGGGTCACGTCCCATGGATTGTCTCTCCATGCCCCAGATCATGGAGCAAGAGAGAAACAAGTCTAAGTCAATGATGGTGGGTATGAGATGCTGGATTTTTGGCACAGTGAGGGCTGGACCAGCTCTGGGTGGGGTGTTTTCCCCTGGGCAGGAGCCCCATGCCCTGTGAGCTCTGTGCCCTCAGCTCCCCTGGCAGGCAGTGTGGGAACTCCCTCCTTTTAATTTTGGGTCTGCCTTGCTGTGAGAGGTTTGTAAATTCATACAGTTCCCACTACACATGTCTTTATTTTCTGTCTCTTTGCTTTGTCTGCTTTCCTGCCGTGCACTGATACAGGGGAGGATCAGGGGAGGTTGTTGGGGGCAACAGCAAAAGTCCTGAGCACTCAGAACCAGCAGCATCCTCATGTTCAGCAGCTCCACACTCAGCAAGGCTTTGGCAAACTCATGTTGAACAGGTCAAGCCTTTATTGGTAATTATCAGTGTGACTTCAGTCCTTGGGCAGTGACACGTTAGTAAAATGTCCTTGGTGTTTCTGAAAATAAAGAGAATATATTTTTAGGCAAACTTGTACCAAAATCCAGGTTTTTCCCTGCTTAGCCTTCCTCTGGCAGACAGAGATGGGTTGAACATGGATGTCCCAACTCCTGGTTGCCTGTGGATAAAGGATCACAGATCCTGAGGGCAGTTATGGATAAATTAGTGAGTGGGGTGGGATTGTGGATGTGTGAAATTTTAAATGAAGAAATAGAAGTGATGGGAGCTGTTAAAGAATAGACCTGGAGGGGGTTGAGGTTCATTTGCCAAATCAAAAATCTGTAAATCAAAATTATTTGGGAGAATTTGAAATGGAAATTCTGAAGGTTTTGTCAAAACATAATAACTAAAATATGGGTTTGGTTCAACTGAAATTGTTTCATTTGACCCAAATTAAACCCTTTAGATTTATTTCAGACTATTTAATTAGTTCAACTAATTTTTAATTTAAGTCAGATTTGAAATAAATGCTATTTCATAACTTCAGATTGAAACATGTAATTCAGAAAGTAGGGAGAAATCATTTAAGAAAAAAAAATCCTGGAGAGAATATTGCAAAAATGTTTAAAAAATCACCTTTTTTTTTCACTTGAAACAATGTGCTAAATTTAATGTAGCTTCTCCAATAGTTGTTACCCCAAAAGTGCATTTTGTGGTAAACTTTCTTGTCACTCAGTTCTGCAGGAGTTTTTTTTACAGACATTTCAAAATCACCAAATATCACGATAATGAAAAAATATTTATTGCTGATTCGGGGGGGGGGGGGGAAAGCCTTTTCCTCTTTAACAAGGTAGAAGAAAGTAGACACAAAAATGAAGCATGAGCACTTTACAAGCAGAACAGGATCAGATGGCAGTTCTCATAAGAAAGGAAACTCGAGCTGCTTTTTAAAGATAGCCAGTAAAGTTAAGGGTAAGGGTTGTTATAATAGAGATATGAGGGAGATTACAAATGGGGGGAGTTTGGCAGAGATCAAGGTCTCCTTGCAGAGATGGTGAATTATCTGGAATGAAGGTAAAAAGGCAAAAATATTCTGTAGGTGTTCTGTTTCATATTGATAGGCAACCTAATAACTCACAATTTCCAGGTGAAAATAAAACTTTCCAGCCCGCAAAATCCTGGTGGGAAAACTGTGGGAAAGAGCAAACTCTGGTTTTGTCAACGAGACCATCTTTAAATTTCTGTGAGCCCCAGATCCTGATCTGTGAGATGCTGTCGTGGGGCTCTGTCAGCTCGGGGTTAGAGGAGCTCTGTGTGTTCTGAGGTTTTGGTGGGTGTTTGGCACAGAAAGGGGCAAGAAGGAAGGGGTGTCTCTCCCTTCTCCCCCACTCCTTCCACTCTTCCCAATGGATGAGACACAGAGCGAGGAAAAGATATTGAGGGGCTGGAGCGGGGCCAGAGAAGAGCAACGAGGCTGGAGAAGGGACTGGAGCATAAGCCCTATGGGGAGAGGCTGAGGGAGCTGGGGGTGTTCAGCCTGGAGAAGAGGAGGCTCAGAGGTGACCTCAGCACTGTCTGGAACTGCCTGAAGGGAAGTTCTGGCCAGGTGGGGGTTGGTCTCTTCTCCCAGGCACTCAGCAATAGGACAAGGGGGCACGATGGGCTCAAGCTCTGCCAGGGGAAACTGAAGTTGGAGATCAGAAAAAACTTCTTTGCAGAGAGAGTGCTCAGGGATTGGAATGGGCTGCCCAGAGAGGGGGTGAATTCCCCATTCCTGGAGGTTTTTCAGCTGAGCTTGGCTGTGGCACTGAGTGCCATGATCTGGTAAAGGGACTGGAGTTGGACCAAGGGTTGGACTTGATGATCTCGGAGGTCTTTTCCAACCCAATCCATTCTATGATTCTGTGAGGACACAGAAGGGCACGTGCTGTGCCAGCACAGGGTGGCAGGAGAGGCTGTGCCAGTCTGGAGCCTGCAATGTTTGCAGGTTGGCCAGAGCACAGATTATCCCTCTGCACACATGAAATGCTGGGGGAAGAACAGACCAGCAGCTCCTCTCTCAGCTGGGGCCCTTGGCCAGCCTGTCCCAGGTCCTGGCTCTGACTGACCCTCCCCATCCAGGACTATTCCCTCCCCTGTCTTTGCCAAAGGGGGAACATTCACAATGCACACAGCAAGGAAACATCATGGCAGTGAAAAGACTCTTCATGATCCTACACTAAACAACACTCTGAGAGCTTCCCCTTGCAGAGAAACAGATCCTGCTCCAGTTTACCACACCCAGAACTATGGCCAGGGCTGGTGGGAGCCCTTCCCTCCTGCAGCTCTCCAGCCCTTTGACTCCTGAGCCTTTGCTCCTCAGGCCAAGACTGCTGGGGGACACCAGTGCCCGTCCTCTCCGTGGCTGCTGCCAGCCCTTTGCCTCTCACACGCTCCAGCTCCATCACAGAGCTGCAGACACAGCCAGCTCTAAACAAGTACAATTAATAAAGCCTATCTAGCCAACATCTGGCTCTCTTTAGAGGAAATGTGTTGAAAAAACAGATCCCAGGTTGGCTGTGATTTATGGCTTGGGCCTGCTATCCTTCACAGGCACTGGCGAAAGCTTTTGCGAAGGGCCAGAACATAAACTACTTAAGGAAACTCAGTAACCATGTAAAAAGGCTGGAAGGGTCAGATCAGACAAATTAAAGGGAGGTGGAGATGCAAGCCCAGGCTGGCTGTCCCCCACTGAGGGCCACCTAGGCAGGCACAGGAGAGCTGTGTTCGTATTTCTCCTGTGGAATTTGGCTTGAAGTCCCTTCTGTGCCAGTCTCTGAATGTGGCATTAGTTGATTTTCTGGCTAAACTTGTGTGTCTGTGTGTGGCAGTGAGGGGATGGAGGGGTTGGTGAGCTGGTGGAGTCTCTCAGGAGTGTCCAAATACAACCTGTGTGGTGCAGGAGATGCTGGGAGCTCACTGAGCTGACAGCTGTGCTTCCCACTGCCCTTGGGAGGTGCCAGCTTCATCCTTTTCTCTTTGCCAAGAAACACAGTCACCTGGACTAATTCAGGTGACTTCACCCATGCTCTTCCAGATTTGCTCAGGCTACTCTGAACTTGTCCTGGAGAAAGGTGTTTGCTAGAAAAGCTGGTCTCCTGCTTGCTTTGACAGACAGAATTTTCTTGCAGCTGGGCCTGTTTTGAGTTGTGTGCCCCTGACTTTTCTGGCAGTGCCACTGACTTTTCTGGCAGTGCCCCCCATTTTTCTGGCAGTGCCCCCCATTTTTCTGGCAGTGCCCCCCCAAACCACAAGTGGTGGTGCCCGAGCCCCTCTCTGAGCAGCGCTGACAGGGCAGGGGCTGGCACAGTTAGAGCTGCTGTGTTGTGTCTTGTGGAGCTGCTGTTGCATTCCCATGGTCTGTTGGCATGGCATGAGCTCTGGTTTGCCCCCCCTGCCCTGGGGATGGATAACTCACTTTGTCCTCTTGGTGCATGTCCATTTCTGAGCAGCCCAGTGGAGGTGGTGCCTTTATTAGATGGGGAGAGAAGAGCTGCCAGGCAAGTCATCTCACAAAACTCAAATATCTAATTTCTTTCTCTGTGTATATGTTATATTTGGTCCTTTTTCATCCCCTGACCTCGGATCCTTTACATTAAACAAACAATGGATGAAAGGAAAGTGAGCCTGGGAGGAGGAGAGAGTGTTGTTTAGAGTCTGAGCAGGTTGAAGCATGAGCTGCAAATGTGATTCTTGTGTCCCCAAGCCTGACTCTGTGCTACGCCCCATTGCATTGCAAGGTTGAAGTTTTGTGTAATGGCAAAATATGGCCTTGAAAAAAACTGGCTGCAAAGATTTTGTTTGTTTAAACAAAGGCTTTGTGATTCCAGAGTTGTCTCCCCTTTCATATGCTCGAAACCACCTCCTCCACCTCCCCTCTGAAATATGAATTTTGGAGTAATCCATCAAGAAAAAGAGAGACAGAGCCTTGATCCCTTGACTTGAGTTGAGCTGTGCAATTTATATCTACTGAGCATCTGGCTGTAGGGAAACCAAAAGCTCTTTTAATATTCTGCAGAGACTCTGGGTATACAAATGAGCGTGGGCTGTAGAGCTGAGAAATGGGGCAGAGATGCCAAGAGGTTTCTTTGCTGTTTTGCACAAAACTGACCTCCTGCCCCGTGGTGAAATTTGGGCTGGTTCCTTTTGCACTCCCCTCAGTGCCACTGTGACAATGTGCTGGAATCAGCAGAACCTCCTTGGGATGGAGATGTTTTCATGCCTGTCTTGTGACCGTGGTACGAGTGAGGAGTTTGAAGACTTGTGGAACTTTGAGCCTTGAGAGGCTGAAAGGTGCAATTATTTACTCATGAAATTCTGCAAAGCAGGAATGCCAAGTTAGGGAGGCACCTGGAGCCAGTCCTTCCCTGCTGTGGGTCACGGGCAGGAGTGGATCAGGAGTGGGAGCTGCAGGCAAAGGGCCTGATTGATCCCTGCTCAGCCTTTCACCAAAGCTGGGCCAGGTAGCACCCCCTGCTAAGGGGGTCACTGTTGGTTTGGGCTTCATGGCTTGGTATTTTCCAGCACGTGGAGTCTCCTATATCTCTTCCACATTAGACTTTTCCATCCCTCCAGCTGCATTCCAGGGGGAATGGGAAGGGAGAGGTGCTGGGACAGGAGCAGTGAGACATCGTGGAGACAGACTGGGTGTCACGGGATGTGCTGGTAACTGTCCCATGTGCATTATCTCCATTATTTATCCTCCCTGCTGGAGTTTCTCTAAAACAAATCCTGCCATGTGTTTTGAGGTCGGGATTCAGAGTGAAATCACAACTCCTTTCTTGGAGTTTAGCTGGAAAAGTACAAATCTGCCAAGGAGGAATAGAAGGGAAATAAACTGTGGTTCTGTGTAGCAACAAGTGATGGATTTCTGCAGATATGGAAAGCGTCTGCTCTGGAGTCCCAGGTCAGAGAGTGTGTATTTGCCCCAGTGTTATATTTGTTCCATGAGAAATAATGATGTGAGATTCTCAAGCTCGTTTTAATAACTCAGGTTGCTTTCACCCTGATCAGAAAATTCAGTTTCACAGCCTTGGACCCACCAGCTGTCAGGATTAGACACTAAATACTCCAGGGCATCATGGTCAGGGAAGATATTTATTAGCCTGATTTGTCACCACCATTCTCAGACTTCCTGCAAGGACAGATAAGAACCCCAGACCCTGAAGCACTGTGAGCTTTGGATGTGCTTTCTGAAACTGCAGCCCTGAGCATTCAGCTCTGGTTTGAAAGCATCCTTCTTCTGTTGGTCAGCTAAAGAAATGTCACAAGGGTTTGTTGGCAGGATGTTTGCCTTAGTAAGAAGATCTCTTGCATTAGGACATCCACTTGATGCATTATTTAAATTTCTTTTGGGTCCAGGCTTAAGTACTTCGGGTGTGGGTCTGGTTTTCCAGGCATTTCACAACAGGAAGGATCAGAGTTCAAATGCAGCTTGAATTTAAGTAGTTCCCTTTCTGACCTGGGCTGTGTTTTCTGTATGTTTTGACAGGCCCTGCTGGCACAGAGATGAGCTTAGTACAGATCTCCCATGCAGTGACACTGCTGCTCTCTCCCTGCTTCTGCCATTTTGTCCATGTAAGTCTGGCCTTTTCTGCTGCAAATGCTCCAGAGTTGACTCTTGGAGACACTCAGAGAGCAGAAAGAGCTGCAGGACTGGTGCTGATCCTGCACTCTGTCCAAGAGACAAGCAGAGTGTCCCTCCCCTGGGAGCTGGTGGATTCACTGCTGGCAGAGGGTTGGTACAAACCCCTTTTGATGAGCTGGACTCTCCAAAAGGAGCTTAAATCATCAATCCATCTGAAATTATGCACAGAGATGGTTTTCAGGCAGGTCAAGTCAATCTCTCTAAACCTGTGGGAGTTATTAATAGTGCAAGCCAGCAGAAGGGAGAACAGGACTCGGGATTGTATTTGCTCTGTAACACATCTGGTACATCCTTTGGCTCCAGGGAGCACTGGATTTATTCAGCCTTATCTTTCAGGGGGGATGAGCAAGATCAAAAGCCTGAAGCTGGTTACATGCAGAATGTAATTCCCTGTTTTACACACCACAAACAGATCCAGACCAAACAAACCTCACCCATTTCCTTCCCTCTGGGACAGTGCACTTATGGCTCTTGTATATTCATGGGACAATTCAAGCCAAAAAATAGTGTCCAAGATCTGTTGCAGAGAATAAAAATAAACAAAGGCTGAGTAAAAGAAGGTCCTGTCAGTATTGACTTGTGAGGAAATCCCTCCATCTGAGTGTTCCTGAAGCATCAGATGCTTTGTCTGCAAAATGTTGTGTGTTAGGAGGTGGGAGCTCCATGTCTGGCTCCTCTGGGAAGCTACATAGCTCCTCACAGAGGGCCAGGGAGACAATTCCTCTGGAAGGTTTGTGCAGAGGGTGATGGGTTGCTCTTTGCACTCCAGCAATCTTCTCAACCTGCAAACCAGGAGGGTGGAACAGCTGAGCTCCCTGGCACTCCAAGCCTTGAGCTCAAATCCTTGTGTGGCTGAGGGCCATTGGTACGTGCCATGTGCTTCATAAACCCACCAAGTGTTTGTGGGTGAAGACTGGAGAGATTCCTTGGAGCAGCAGGGGACAGAGTTGGCTGGGGGGAACAGCTGAATCCAGGTGTTGGGATGATGTTATTCAGGCCAAAAATCCATGTTCACCAATTCCTCACCACAGGAAGGCCCTGGGTTTGCTCAGCATCCTTGTCCCCTCAGCCTGAGCTGCTCCTCAGGGGCTCAAGTTGCAGTTCTATGTCCCCAGCCCTGTGGAAACACCAGAACTGAATCCTTCTTCTACAACCAGACAATGAAAACTGGCTCTGGCCTTTAAGGAGCACAAAACACACAGAGAGATGTATCTCTGTAGGGGATGTGAGATGACAGAGTTCCTCACCTTAATAAGGATGGTTTATTCTCTGAAATACTTTATGCTGTTGTGATAGGTGAGAGATCCACTCTGGGCAGCTCCTCTGAGGGCTGGGAATGGGCACTAACACACTGCTGCAAAGTGCTGGAAAAGCACCTTGCTGAGTGAATCTCTGCTCAGGGTTTTATCCCCCTTCACTCACTTAGAAGTTGCTGAGACACAAACGGAGGCAGAGCAGCAGCCTTGTGTTAGATAAGTGATGTCCTTTGTGTTGAGCAATAATCCCTTTAACCTGCACTCAGAGCCGTTTCTGGCAATGTTTGCTCTCACTGAGGCCCCTCTCAGGACTCCTTTGGTGGCTGCTGCCTCTCAGTGGCTCCTCTGCAGCACAGTGAGATGGAAACCACTTCATGCTGCACCTCTGGGCTGCATCAGCCCCCGGGTCTGCCTTGGATCTTCTGGCTGTCACTGAGCCAGATGGTTTGTGATGGGGCTGGGAGCACAGGAATGGGGCAGGACTCCACAGAGAGGGGCATTTTGTGGGTTTATTTCTTTTCTTAGTACGTGCCCAGGATAATGGTGTGGGAGAGGGAACTAAATGCAATGGTGGAGGTGCAGCCTGATGTCCTGTGAGGTGGCAGCACGTGCCACACCAGCTTGCCCCAGTGGCAGGACAAGGGTCTCTGCTGAGGACAGCAGGTCATGCTGGTTGGCACCATGAAAAGGCTTGAACTGGTTTGTACTTCATCTTCCTTCTGCCTTTTTGGAACAATCTCACTCTCTGCCTCACTAAACATCCCCAAACACAGTTCATGTAGTGTGGCTTTTGACCTGTGCAGTGGATTTGAACACTTATTTTCGCCCTAGAACTGACCTCGCCTCACTTTTCCATGTGCATGGATCAGAGGGATCAGGGTCTGCAGCCTCAAGCTGTGCATTCAAATGCCAAGTCCATGGAAGTTTCACCTCCCTGTGGTTTGTTCTCTCCAGAATGCATGAACTGCACGAGGCTGGCGGATATGACCGAGAGGCTGAACACGCTCGAGGCCAAGGTAAGCACCTGCCTTTATTCTCCTGTTTGGCAAACATTTCCAAGAGTTTCTGGTGAAAAACTGGCAACCCTGGAGAGATCAGGTGCCTGCTGTCCCACCCACAGTGAGGAACACTCTGTGGTGGTGCTTCTGCCCCATGAAATGAGGCGACACCGCTGTGCCCATGGGCACCACTCACCTCTAGTCCATCTTCTTCCCCTTCCCATGTGGGTTTGAACCGTTTCTCCTCAGCCTGGTCTTCAAGTGCAATCCAGTCCTGCTTTTTGATCCCTTTCCTGAAAGATGGGAGGTTCTCATGCATAGTTTAGTGGAGACAAACGGTAAGGGGAGACCTTCACGTTGTGGGGTTTTTTTCTGCAAATCATTTTAATTTCTACCTACTGGGATTGAGATAAATTGTTCCAGTTGAGCAACCAAGCAGCTGAGTCAGCACTCCCCTTTGATCTGGGGCCCTCCTGTGACAGCCCACTCCTGGCTGTTAGTTATCGTGCTTTGGGCCTTGTAAGGCATTTGCTGCTGTTATTATTCATTAACTGATGCTTATCAATGACATAAAAGAATTTGGGGAGAAACCTTTGTGGAGGGAGGTGGTGGTTGTCTGGTGGTTTTGAGGCCAGTGCATGATATTATGGTAATTTGGGAATTGTTTGTGCTGAAGTGAAGTGAGCAATGTTGTCTGGAATTTCATCAAAGCCTTCACAGTTATATTTCACTGCAGGAAAATGAAGGGGTGGGGGGAATGAAATTCTGGGGAGCAGAAACACTGGAGTGAAAACAACTGGTGTGGTGCAAAGGCCAGAGGGGAGCTGGGTGGTTTTCCTGGGCAGCAGCAGCTGGCAGGGCAGGAGAGGGGGCTGGGACTGACCTCTCTCTGCCTGAGACCTGAGAGCAGCCTCAGAGATGTAACTCAGCCCTCCCTGCTCAGGCTGGGCCAGCTGCACCTTTCTTTGTTTCCCAGGGTTTGCTGGGTCTGGCTCACTGGCAAAGGACAACCCAAGGCTGTTTGGACATCAGTGCCCCCACACCCTGGTGCTGCTCAGCCATGGTGCCTGGGACCGCATGTGAAGGGCTGGTGGCAGTGCCAGCTGGGACCTGGCAGGGCTTGGTGCAGGAGGAAGGAGGTCCCACCTGCCCCAGTTCCCTCAGGATGCCTTGGCTATGCTGTCACCTCTCTGATGCAGTGCTGCACTCAGGCAGCTCGTGTTGTTGCTGGGATGGGTTTCCTTCTGGCTTTCTTGTGCTCCCACACAGATCCAGGCTGGGGGGAAGGCTCATCAAAGGGTTTGCTTTCCCAGAGAGAAATGAGTTATTGCCTTCTGTTGTGAAGTACTAAAACTGTGTCTCTGCAAGGAGACCTTCTAGCAAGGTCCTTATCAATCTTTTGGCTTCCACTTTGTTTGAAAAGCTGGGGATGCTGTGCAAAAACTGACTGTAGCAATTAAAGGGAGAGTGAAGCAACACTACATGAATGCTGCTGCTGTACACAAGAGAAATGTGCTGATTCCCCCCTTTTTTTTAAGGTTAATTTAAGTTCAGTTTGATCTATGTAGCAATCTAATGAGGTCAGTTATTGTTCAGTAATAGCCAGCACCATTAAAAGGTGCTTGCAGTTGTTTGGTATTGTCTGCACTCCTGCTCTGCATTTTGGAGAAGGGTCCCTGTTTTGCTGGATGATCTGGATGGGAAGTTGTCTCTCAGCTCTCCAGACTGTCTTCTTGTAAAGCCTCATTTCACCACAACAAGCTGTTCCAAGGCAGACAGGAGTGGTGGGATGGGCACACTCAACTCTGCCACTGTCAGAGACTGTTCCCTCCCTGAATTTTGCCATCCTGTTCTGCAAAGACAGATGTGGAATTTCATCCTTCCCACGAGCAGAGCTGGATTTTCCTGCCACAGTCCTGCTCCCTCTGGAGAAAGTTGAAGTTGAGGGGCTTCGCTGCTTTTGTTCTTTTGAACTTCAGCCCAGCATGACCCTGGTGAGCTCAGGGAATGGCAATGGGCAACACCAGCCTGTGGTTTCTTCTTTTCCCTCTCCAGCTTTTATAGCAGCCCCCCTAAAACTGGGGATATAACTAGAAATGGTCTCATCTTTCTTATTACAAGGGTGAGTTGGTTCATCCAACTTGTAAGATCAGCGCCCAAAGGAGGTAACAAAAGTAACCCTTTGATTTTACTTATATGAGAGTTGGATCAGAAGGTGAGAAGCAAAAATCAAATATAGAGCAAATTGAATGAAAAATGACTCATTAGGGACCAGTGCTTGTCTTGCCCCTGGGGAGGTGAGAGGCTGAGACATGGCTCAACAGTGCACAGAACAAACTCTTCCTGTGCCTTACGCTCTCCTTAGCCCTGCTCCAGGTTGTCCTTGTGGCTGTGAGAGGGGTGAAAGTAGATGAAATCAGGTCATAGAATCATAGAATCAGCTGGGTTGGAAGAGACCTTTGAGATCATCAAGTCCAACCTTTAATCCAACCCCACTGTGATCACCAGATCATGGCACTCAGTGCCACGTCCAGTCTCACCTTAAAAACCTCCAGGGATGGGGAATCCACCCCCTCTCTGGGCAGCCCATTCCAATGCCTGACCACTCTCTCTGTAAAGAATTTCTTCTTGATATCCAACCTAAACTTCCCCTGGCAGAGCTTAAGCCCGTGCCCTCTTGACCTACTGTTGGTTGCCTGAGAGAAGAGACCAACCCCCTCCTGGCTACAACATCCTTTCAGGTCTCATCCTCATTTCCCATTTCCATGTCACCTCCCCAGGATGGAGTTGGCCTCTCCCATTTGCTCCATACCCACTGGGTGTGACAGATTTGAAAGCTTGATTGATGGTGTTGAGCTTGAAACCCACAGGCCTGTGGGAGTCTGTCAGGGAGGGTGGTGTTGGCTCACCTGGGATCCAGGGCAAGAAAGTGTGTGGGCTGGAAGAAAACCACCCCCTCCCCAAACCCCACCGTGCCAAACCTTATTTCTCTGCTGTGACAACTTACTTGACACCCCTCCAGCACCCCCTGACCCCGTGGGGAGCCTCCTTGTAGGGAGGGCAGAACGAGCCCTGCTTTTATTTCATAGCAAAGGTTTCACTTAGGCCAGCTCAGCGTGTCAGTGGGAAGTGTGTGCAGCTCTTCTTGAATTTCCTGAGTCTGGTGCTGCCCTCCTGTGACACAGGATGAGCCCAGACAAACCCTGAAGCTCAAGAGAGCAGCACTGCTGCCAACAGCGGGCAGGGCTGGCAGGGAAGCTGGCAGGGAGGGCTGGGATGCAGGCAGGGCTGGTAGGGAAGCTGGCAGGGCTGGCAGGGGTAGTGGTAGGTCTGGCAGGGGTACAGGTAGGTCTGGCAGGGGTACAGGCAGGGCTGCCAGGGGTACAGGCAGGGCTGGCAGGGGTACAGGTAGGTCTGGCAGGGGTACAGGTAGATCTGGCAGGGGTACAGGCAGGGCTGGCAGGGGTACAGGTAGATCTGCCAGGGGTACAGGTAGGTCTGGCAGGGGTACAGGTAGATCTGGCAGGGGTACAGGTATATCTGCCAGGGGTACAGGCAGGTCTGCCAGGGGAGCAGGCAGGGCTGGCAGGGGTACAGGCAGGGCTGCCAGGGGTACAGGCGGGGCTGCCAGGGGTACAGGCGGGGCTGCCAGGGGTACAGGCAGGGCTGGCAGGGGTACAGGTAGATCTGGCAAGGGTACAGGTATATCT
Organism: Pithys albifrons albifrons; assembly: GCF_047495875.1. Classification (NCBI taxonomy): domain Eukaryota; kingdom Metazoa; phylum Chordata; class Aves; order Passeriformes; family Thamnophilidae; genus Pithys; species Pithys albifrons. The sequence goes on along the minus strand of NC_092478.1, from coordinate 4,247,356 downwards.
GCCAGGGGTACAGGCAACTACATACAAATTTCTGCTCATTTTCTTCACCCAGTTTCTCTTAACAAGCTCCACCACAGAGCTCTGGGCAGAGTGTTTTAGTCCCAGGTTTGGGTCAGAGCTGGAGTGCAGCACTTGAGCTGAGCTGGTAAAACCCAGGCCTATCTCCTGACACTACTTTTGGCAGGTTTGTGGCTTTTCACTTACAGCTTTAATGCTGGGAGATAACGTTACACATTCAGTGTCTGATTGATTAATTGTGTGATTGATAAATGACATGCATATTTTTTGCATGAAAACAGTCCTTGTAATGTGATCTCTCCATGCAGAAGATTGAAAGGTTTTACAGAAAATCTTTGTCCCATGCACAGAATTTGATCAATATTTTGCTATTTATCTGCTATCAGCTCATTTGTTTAGGACAGATTCCCCACAGCAGCTTCACTACCCCGTGTCTTTGGATTATGAAACATTACTTGGAGTTTTAATGTGATCATTGTACAAAATGTTTCTGTATCTCCCCCTTCTTCCAAGCAGTTACATGAAATACTGGCAGCTGCCTGAGATGTTTTATGGGATTTGACTTTTTTTTCCTCTGATAGACACTAAAACAATTCCCTGCTGTAAGTGGAGAAATATTTGCAAGGCAGCAAACATTTCATGGTGCTGTGACATGGCTGAGAAATGGGGAGGGAACCCAGAGCTGGCCACGAGGCTGCTGCTGGTTCTGCAGGGTGGACACGAGCAGCTGCTTGACCCTTCCTTTTTTCCAGCTTGCACCAAGGTGAGCCAGGAAAGGCCCAAGCCCCTCATCTGGTCCCACTGTGCTGCCCTCCTCGCAGCTTTTAGAGCTCAGTGAAAGAGAAGAGCACGGGAGGCACCTGAGCCAGGGGATGTGAATCCCTCAGAGCTGAGGGCTCCTCACCTGCTGGGAAGGAGAGCTGACCCCAAAGCTGCTGTGGGAGCAGGGGGTGCTTTGTCAAGGCTGAGCTCACCTCAGGCTGGCCTGGCTCCATGTCCTCCACTCCTACATCCCCAGCAGGTGACAAGCAACACACTGGGCAGGCAGGAGTAATGTGGGTTTGAGGGTGGAAAGTTACAGCTCTGATGTATTTTTATCAGGTGTTTGAAGGAGCGATGGGGGATCTGCCTTCACTCTGAGCTCCTTTGGGTGCTTCACTGTGAGCTCTCAGCACAGGGTGGAAGGATTGCTGGAGCCTCCCTGGCTGCCACACCTCGGGCTGCAGAGCTGGCTCAGGGCTCTCCGAGGTGACTCCCACTGTGGAGCAGAGCCAGGCAGATCCCTGGGGGCTTCAGAGGACACGGCCAGCCCTTACCTCCTGCTGCTCCCTCAGGCAAAGCCTCCAGGGCTGCTGAGCTGCTGAGCAGTGCCTGTGTTTCACCTGAGCTGGTAGGGCAGCCCATGTTTTGTGTCTGCTCTGCTCTGCTCCCACTCCAGAAGGGACCTGCTGAGGAAACAGTCACCTCTTCCAGTCTCTCTTTTGGAAATCCCATAAACCTATTTGTAGAAAGAACAAGGACTGTGCTACCTGTGGTCTCACAGAAGCCTTTGGTCCATGTTTCTGCCTTCCATGCCTTGGCTGGTGACATAAACCTCACCTTTTGCTCTGCTTTGAGTCACCACCATGACATCAGCTATGGCTCCCCCCATAATTTATCAGTACAACAAAAACTCCTCCATGCACTAATTATCTTGTCCCCTTTGGCCAAAGCCTGTAAGATGTTCTAAGGATGAAGTCACCCAGGTTCTCCCTGGGCACCCAGTTCATCAGATTTTAGTGGGCTTTTACTGACTGCCTCTTGGCTTTGGAAACCAAGCACTTGTGTCTGCACTGGAGCCTGGTGTTTGCAGTGAGAGACACCATTCTCCATCAGATTTTGTGAACTCCCTGCTCAGATCTGTGTCTTGATGAACGATTGAAAAAAATCTTATATTGCCAAATAATTTGCTATAAAGAAAGACATGTCCAGCAAGTTATACAATTGCCATTATTAATCAGCTCATGTCTTTACAAGATCAAGGGTATCTTATTTTACATTGGAATTTTTAGCTGATGAGCTGGATTGATGCAGTTCCTTTGCCTCCTCTTTAGAGAGGGATGGAGGGGAGTTCATTCCATCAGCGCTTCAAGAGACCAAATATCCATCCCCTGTTTATTAATTAATAATATCCATCTGGATTTGTATCCAAAGAAAATCATTCGGAGCCCTGTCTTATCAATTTGGAAATCTTTGGAAGCCTGGCTGTTCTCTCCTTGTTTTTAGCACCTACCTAGTTACAGCACACCCAGAATGTGAGCAGAGAATAGATGAGGGAGGAGGTTTTTCTTGTGAAATCTCCTTTTGATGAGTGGGAACAACCAAAACAGGGTTCTTGAAAGCCACTACAAGCCAAAAACACACAGTCCTCTGACAGTGAACATCTCAAGAAGATGAAAACCATCCTCCCATTTCCATTGTCCCTGGCCTGAGCTTTTGATCTGATGCAAGAGCTGTGCTATGTGTGTGAAGTCTGGAGAGTTCATGCTGGCAAATGGAGAAGGAGGAGGTGGGTTGGGTGAGCTGGGATGGAGCTGCAGGCACAGAACACTCGTGTCTCTGCAGAGGGCTCAGGGGAGCTGGGTGGGTTCTGCAGCCCCATCCTCACCTCCCTGTGTGTTCCCACACTGCTGCTGCCCCAGCCTGGCTCCTGCTGCTCTCTTGGCAGGACATGTGGCCCCATTGCTGTTCCTTCCAGGCTCCTGACCCAGTCCTGGTTCAGCTGCAGCTGAGATGGGTCCTGGAAAGCAGAGACAGCCCCAGTGCTGCTGGGAGCTCCCTGCCAGAGGCTCCTCTCCAGCATGTCCAGGCAGGCTCAGAGTGGACTCTCCCCTTCCAGACATGCAGAAAGACAAAATCCACAGCGTTTTGCTGAGTTGAGGCCACCCTTAAACTTGGACAATGCAGCAAGAGGTGGGGAGGAAAGGTTTCCTTGTCTTGTGCAGGACCTGCTGCCCTGCCATCACAGCAGCAACCATGACTGCATCCCTCAGCTCTTCCTCTGCCCCTGCCCTGCCTGGGTGCCTGACAGTACCCATGGCATCAAGAGACATTTCATTTATATGGTGGCATGAGGGTATTTTCTGCCTCCACTCTTCACAGAGGCAGAACTTTGGTGCTGGAAGTGGCAATACCAACAGAGGTGGGCACTGCTTGCAAAGAAGACTCCCAGTGGAAACCACACATTCTTCACTTGGTGTTATGCCTCTACCTCGACCTTATTGACTAGAAAATACCAAGATTTTAATACTGAGACTTTAATCCATTGCACATTTTGCTAATTTGCTTTCTGGCTGTGAGCCCCTGTGGTATCATTTTCCAGCAGTTTACTCAGAGGGCTAGAAAGTTTCTTTTTTTTGCTTAATGAAAGTGGGAATTCTCCTTGAGTCCCTCAACTACAGCAATGGCAGCCTTAAGAAAAACAGAACGTGACAGAAAATAGATGAATGGCTCCAGTGCTATTGCAATAATGTGTAAGGAGCCCATTTGTGCTGTGTGAGCTGTGAGAGGACACTCCTTGTTGAAAGAGCTGTGTGTAGTTGGAGATTTTTGAATGTGACTAAATCCCTTGTGCTTTTCCTTCTTTAGTTTGGCTCTGTGGCTCTCAGGGATGTGAGAGCTCTCTTCTTTCTGATTTATTTCTTTTGGGCACTTCTTCAGGCTTAATCATAAAAACTAGAATTTCTCAGCAATTTCAAGTCTGGAGAATTCCTGACCTCTATCATTTCATGCCCAGGGAAAATAAACTTGTTACTATGGTTTGAGTCTTTAATGACTGCAAAGTATATATAGTCAATTTATAAAAGCACATACTGGATTATTCCGTGCATGCCTTTAAAGCTTTTACAGCATTTATCAGCAGAGCACTCATTTAAAACATGTTGTTTTAATGAAAAGGATACCATTGCCACTGTTCTGTGTTGATGATGTGGTAACACATTTTTATTATCACCCATAAAAGTGATTTGGAGCCGTTCCACTCCAGCTGTGACCTTGGGCAGGGCTGTTCTGGTGCTGCTCGAGCCACCAGGGAGGGCCACGGGCCCCTGTGGTTTGCTGGGCTCTGACCTTCACTGCCTTGAGTTCATATCACTCCTCCCACAGCTCTGCTGGGCTGGGGCAAAGCTCTGCCCAGCACAGCCCTTGTGTGTCCCCTCCTTGCAGCAGGAGCATCCCAGCCCTGCCCTGGCTGCAGCCCCTGCAATCTGCCACCCCCAGGGTTGGCTTTCCCTCTGTGGCTGAGCAGATTGTGCCAACATCCAGGTCTCTGCTGGGGAGATAAGAGGATGATGCAATAAATAGTATAAAGTGATTTAGAAAAGGTCTCAAGCCCCATGTCAATAGGAATTAAACATGATTATGGTAAGGCACATGCTGGAGTGTTTGTTGAATTGTTCACACGTTTCTTTTAAAGGTAAATAAATCATTGGGGAAGAGTACAGAGGGCAGGAGACAGAACCAGTTCCTTCCTCACCTGGCACTGGAGGAGCCTAATGGTTAAAAGCACTGTGACCTTACTCCTCTTTGCTTCCCTCAGAAAGCAGGACTCTGGATCTGGGAATAAAGATCCTTCCAATAACTGAATAAGAGTGACATTCAGTTCCCTTGCACTTAAGCAGCTCCCAGTTTAATTAGTTTCTGATTCACCCCTGTCAGGCCAGGACATTCTGCAGGAAGTTCATCATTTCTGGCACTGCTGCAATTCTGGCTCTCTCCAGGCCTTGCAATAAAGAAGTGATAAACCTTGTAATAATTGCAAGTTAAAAAACAAACAAGAGGAGCCAAGTCACTCTCATTTATAATTGCAGTGTGACTTCATTATGTAAAGACAACACGGCGTGTAAAAGCTAAACCTTCTAGGGATTTAATGGAAAGTTTGAGCTGCATTCTCCTTTATTTCCCTTATCCCTAAATCAGCATTGCTTAGGTGGTTTCCAGGCAGGAAAAGCTGATGCTGTAACAAACCTCAGTGCTGCACTCCCAGCACAATTCCCCCCTGTGGCTCTGTGTGTAGGAAGTGCCTTTGCTGGAGGTGTTGGAGATCTAAACTCTTGTTCTGGAAACTGCTCCTGCCTGATGGGCATCCTGTGTCCATCCTGGGCAGGGCTCCCTCCAGCTGCCAGGGCAGGGGCGGGGTGGCTGCTGCATCCCAGGGTGGCTAAAACAGGGCCTGCCAACCCTCTGGGGAAGTGGGTGCTGCCCTTGGGCTCTGTTCAGCTTCTGCTTGGCTGTAAAAAAACATTCCAGGTCAGTTATTCCAATTGCTTGGACTTTTCCAGAAGAAATCTGTAGACTGCTTTGTTATACCACCCTTGCCAGTGGCTGGGAAGGCAGAGGGATGAAGAACTTAGATCAAAATAGAAACTTTATTATTTCCTAAATGCTTATTTTGTGAAAACTTTAATTTAAAATGTTGATTATAAAGGGCAGTGAATATTCTGCTGGGCTTCACTTTATTTAATGGAATGTGTCAGTGGGCAGAGTCCACCTGGGTCCTCCATCCCTCTACTTTTTGGGGACATTGAGGTTTTTTGCAGCCATGTTAGAGACAAATTCCCAGTTTCATACAGGGGAGTGCAGCTTAATGAACAGTCTGAGTCATGTGTAGAGAGTGGGGTCACTCTTCCAAGGAGTGTAGGTTGTAAATGGCCCAAGTTGCTCAGGGATGTGGGTTTATTTGCAGGTACAGAAACAGCTGAGTTTTAATAATATCCTCTTACTTTGAATTAGTGCTCTTAGAGGAAATAGCCTCCTTTTTTCTATTTGCTTCAAAGTTAAAGCCCTTCAGCTCTTTAAGAGCTTCATATTCTCCCTTGTCTTTAATTTGGTCAGTATTTGTGCTTTGCCTTCCAGCCAGTGCTGGTGCTCAGTGTGCTCCCCTGGGCCTGCAGGCACCGACCCAGCTCTCAGCAGTGTCCCATCTCAGGACTCTGGGTTTGAACACATAACCCAGGGAAATGCTGTGCCCCCTGGCACCAACCTTGGTCCCTGGGTTCATGTTTCTGGGAGACAGTGCCACAGGAGTCTCTCTGGAGGCAGTGGAGCCCTCTCCAAGGAGGGGGTGTGTGATCCTGGTACAATTAACACACCAGCTTCATGTACTAATTGCTGCCACTTTTGAGAAAAGCAATAAAGCTTTAACACCAAAATCCCTCTGTTTGGGATGCAGAATTATTCCCAGCTTCTGCTGGCAAGGAGAGGAGTTTCAAGATCTCTTCAGGAACTGAGCCCATGTCTGAAACCATGTGCTGACCTTGTTTGCATTCCCTGTGTCCTTGCCCAGATCCTGCTGCTGGAGGCTGCGGAGCGAAGCCCTCCCTTGGAGAACAACCTGCCCATCACTGGGACAACAGCCACGTGGTATGATGATTTGCTGCCAGATGCCTTTCCCCTGCTGAATCCTGGGACTGTCCTGAGAAAAGCAGTGGGATCTGGGGGTAAGCCAGACCTGCTCCTCACCAACTCAGCCATCCCACAAATGGGATTCCTAAAGAGGAGGCTGTGCCAGTCTGCTCTGGAGTTGGAAGCTGCACAGGAGAGGGGTTGGAAGTCTGTCCTTCCTTGAGTACAACCAGGGCAGAGCAGCATGTTCTTGGAAGAAAGTAGCAAAGCTCACAAACTAACACATGAAGCTCCATGTTTCCAGCCATGATGCCCTGTGGCAGCCTCGATTCCTGCTGCCACAGGGATCTCCCAGCAGCTGGATCCTGCTCTCTGGGAAGCTGAGTCCTGTTAACCTCAGCAGGGCCTGCCTGTGTGTGTGTCAGTGTGTTTGTTTGAAGCCCAAACACTATGGATTTTGAGGGCTGGATGGATTGAAACATTCCTAGGGAAGCTCCAGAGAACCATCAGGAGCACAGTGGGGCAATTCCTCCTCACCTGCTGAGCTCTGGCTGCAACATTTCCCAGTCTGGCAGCAGTGCTGGGGGTACAGGACTGGGCTGCACAGGGAATTCTTACTTTTATTGGGACAAAAAGCTTTCCCATGAATAGCAACATCACTTGCAAGTCTGCTTTATATTTTCTAAATTTGCCATAAACACAATGGGCTGTTTTATGATCCCTCTTGTGGCATGAAAAAAAAATGCACTTAGAAGAAACTCCCCCTCTGAGCCCACTTGGCTAGACAGAGCCCCACGCATTGAATTTCCTTGACCTTGGCATCTTTTTCCAAGATCCCTGCTCTCTGCTTCCAAAGGCCTGTCTGTCTGGTGCTTTGCTTGCTCCCAGAGCAGTTCTTTAGTCTCTTCAGGGCCTTTTTTGCCTTTTTCTTCTTTTTTTTTGCCTTTTAATTTTCTCAGCCTGAGCAGTTTATTATGGCAGCCCTTCATGACTGCAGCAGACTTGGAGCAACCAACACAGTCCAGATGTGGTCCGTGTTTCTGATTTGACTTGATGCCACAACATGGAGGGAGGTTCCCTCACAGCATGTTCTGCAAAGTGTTCTCAGGGCCAGGAGCTGAGTTAGAGCAGTTCCCCAGTGTCCACCACGGGCTCCTCCTGCCCTCTCTGTGGCATTTATTTCTGCTGTCACAGCTTCTCTGCACCTGCACTTTGCTGTACTAAATAGGTCCAGCAGAATACTGGGCCACTCAAAGTCCTCTCCTCTTGGAGGCTCCTCACACATGGTCATCTCTCTCTGAGCATGGAGCAGGGACAGCCTGTCCCCCAGGCTCTTGGCAGAGCTGCAGAGCACAGCAGCTCCCCTGTAGCACCAGGGTGACTCCATGGGCCACCCTCCACCCCTGCAGCAAGTCCAGGAGCAGCTGGTGGTCACCTCCAAAAAGCAGGTGATGATGCCTGAGCTGTGTGTGAGCCTGTGGTGTCAGCCAACCTTCCAGGCTCTGTGTGTGCTACCAGGTGGGGTCCTTGCTCACTGTTCCCCCTTGTTTTTGTAGCCTTGATTTATTTAACCTAGTGTGGAATAACAACTCTGGAGTAATAACTGGGAATCAGGAATGCACTGGACCGTTTCGAGTCAGGACAGTGTCTTTCAGCAATCAGAAACAATCAGTTAAGTTGCTTATTGACATGTGGTTGCCTGCTGGAGCCCCTGTGGGCTTCAAATCCTTGCTTGGCTAAGGAGCTGTGGGGATATTTCTGGTTTTATCTGCATCTGGGACCACATTTGGCTTCCTTCCCTCCCCACACCCATCTGTATCTCCAGTTCCAACCCAGCCAAAACCACCTCCCTGTGGATTTGGGGGAAGTGTAGGGAATTCCACACACTTGGTTTAGGATGGAGGGGAACTGCCCACCTTGTGTGAGTTCAATGCTGTGCTGGGACTTGTGGCCCAAAGCTGCCCCAGGTCCTCCTGCAGAGCTCGCAGCCCTCGGGAGATCTTTCAACAAGTGGGATATTGAAGTAGGTGGAAGTCAAACCTGAGTGATGTGGGGCTGTGGAAAGCCCAGAGTCTTGGTGGAACATTCCCTACTTTGCCCTCCTTCTGGGTGTTCAGCCAAAACAAATCCAAGCTGTAGCTTGGCTGCCACCAAGTTTCTCAGCCAGATGGACCAAGGGCAGAGCGCTGGTGCCTGACACAAGGACGGTTGACAGCGACAGGATGCTGGGAATGCTGGGAGTGTTTCTGGATGACCTTGGAGCTCTGAGTTGGCTGATGCCTCTCCAGGCCCAGGTCCAGGAAAACGTGCTACTGTTTATGAGGGTAGTTATTTCTTGTGTGAGTGACAGGGCTGAGAATAGACAATCATTTAAAAGCAATCAGTGCTGTTGAGACAGCTGCACCCCTGGCCTTTCTGATCAGCTTGTTAATCAACAGGATACATTTTTCCGAGTATTAAGAAAATATATATACTCTGGCTGAGCCAGTTGGCAGCAAGAGACCTAATTTTTCATCTCTCTTTTTTCTCTCTCTCTCTTTTTTTTTATTTTTATTTTTTTTCACCCTGTCCGTCTTACCCAGAGCCTAAAGGACACAGAGGTGCAGAGGAGCAGCTGATACCTCAGGGTAAGTTAGTGCTTTCTGCTGTTTCTCTTTCAAAGCACAAACTGTCCTGCATGTGATGTGTCCCAAAGGCCAGGAACCCTCAGAGATTTGGAACCTTCTCCTTCATATTTTTGGAGGATAAGCACTTGCCCCTGCAGCAGAGCTGATTGATGCCAGCTGAAGATTTGGCCTATTCATTTCCCTCCCCCCTTTTCCCTCAATCCTTCCCTCTTTCTTCTCCCCTTTGCACTTGTCTCTGCTATGCTGGTAACACCATTTGTCACCAGTATGAGCATTTATTGGCCTGACACATCACTCAGTGCTGCTTCTCCCAGCCTTTCCTTCAGCACTTTCCCCTCCAGGGAAGGAAGTGCCACTTTCTCTAAAGCTCTGCTGCAGCAGAGTGATTGAGGATGCTGCAGGAAGGGATTGCTCCTGCTCTGGTGGAGTTCATGGGATTGAGTTTTAAGGTTGCACTGAAGGATTGAGGCTGATTTGTACAAGTGAGGGAAGGCTCTGACCCACACTCAGCACCACAGCATGTTGTGTTTGCAAAACAGTTTCTGTTCTTCTTCCTTCTGTGCTGGAAAGGATTTGCTGCAAAAAAGTTTCAGGTGTGCTGGGGGCTTTTGACAGAGGCAGGAATTGTTTGCAGTGCCAGGTGAGATCCATTCAAAGAGATCCTCACAGAAATGTCTGCAGTTTGTGTCCTGTGGGTAACCAAATGGATCCAAATTAAAACTTTACCTTAATTCCTTGTTCAATACTCAAATCAGATCTTTAATGATGACTGAATGCAACACAAGTACAGGGACACCTTCCCACACACAAAGCCTTTGAGCCTCTTTGGTCTTTCCAGTTTCACCCTGGATTAGAGGTGGATACATTTCATTTTTGTTAGAGAAAATAATTTGGACATCTCTCCAAAATGAAAAAAAAAAGAAAAGAGGATAAAATTTCCAGGGGGGTCTAATATTGGGGATTATTTCTTTGTTCTGAGAAATGAGGAGAGTTTGGATGAACGTCTGGGGTGACATGGTTTTTAGCCCAGCTGGGCTGTCCCACAGGATTGGGAACAGGATCCAAACTGGGAGTTGCAAACGTTGTGAGCCCTGATTTTCTGGTGTAGTCCTGGGCCCTGTGGTACCAGCTGGGAGGGTGGTAGTTGGCCAGTTCCTTTCCTCCTTCTCTCCCTCTATTCCCACCCACTCTCTCCACCCCACATGCAGCATGTTCTCCTGGCACTGCTCTTGGAGGGTCCAGTACCTCTCCTGGTACTGGGAAAGGGGAAGGACACTCCTTAAGAGTTGCTCAAACCTTCAATTGCTCTGCTGGGTTAAGGTCACACATAACACAGGGACTAAAACTTGAAACCCGAGTGGGCTGAACTTTGGACTCATCCCTATGTCCCTCTGGCTTTGGAGCTGCATCTGCCCCTGTTTTCAGATACTCTGAGCCCTCTGGTAGCCCAGAAACCAGGAGCCTCTGACTCTCTTGGCTCTGGCAGTTAATGCCTTTCTTGTAACCAGTAACCACTTAATCTGAGCAGACAGACTAACTCGCCCACGTCTCCGAGCTATTAAAGGCTTTGCTGCTGTTTGCACAGTGTTTAAGTGTCTCTCCACGTGAGCCAAAGATGTGCAGTGTTTTCCTGAAAAACACTATAAAATTGCCAAGTGTTGTTATTGTGTTGATAGTCTGGAGGAAACAACATTAAGATTTTATTTAGTGTCATCAGAAATAGCCCCTTTCAGATCACAAACACTGCCTGCACCTTCTGTGGGCTCACTGGGGGTCTGAGTGGACTTACCAAGGAACATCCCACTGTGCTCCTGGTGCCTCCATAACCCTGGAACCCTGCTCAGCACCCTGGTCATGGATATCAGTTGGAGACATCTATTTCCTTCAGAAGTGGGGGTGCATTAACTTCAGTTTAGGGTGAAAAAAGCCTGTGCACATCATGGTGCACTTGGAGATGAAGGAACCCAGGAAACAGGGAAACCTCTTTGATGCAGAATCTCTGGGGGACAGGCAGAGATCAGCCAGAGCAAGTGGGAGACAGGGTTTGATTGGCTTTTGCAAATCTATTTTGTGTGTTTTGATCCACTGGGACTACCCTCGAGCTGATGTGTCTGGATCAGCCCAGCAAAGGACAGTCAGAGCTGTTCAGGCCTTGGGGAGGGGACAGTGTGGGCTCAGTTTGTCTGCCCAGCACATCCCAGCTGGAGCAGCACATCCTGCTGACTTCTTGGGGAGGGTGTTGTGCTTGGGGACATGTTTTTTCTTTAAGGATTGGAGGAGGAAGAGGAGAAGCAAGGTCCAGTCTGGCTCTTCTGCCAGACAACTCTTGCCACCAGTGCCACCCTGTCTGGGCACAGCTGCATTTCTGTGCATCTCTGAGTCCCCCTCCTCTGGTTTTGAGGGTGCTGAAGACCTTCTGACCCCAGCAGTGTCCTGATCTCCAGCTAATTTCCTTTGTGAATGTTTTCAGGGCTGCCAGGACAGGTTGGTCCTCCAGGCCCTGTTGGACCAACTGGTCTCCCAGGACCACCAGGACCCAAAGGAGAGAAGGGCCAACCCGGGGAGAGGGGCCCAGCAGGGCCACCAGGTGAGTCCTGGAGGAGGGCAGTGCTACTGAGATGGGAGAGGTTTCACCTCACACAAATTGTCTGTGACAGCAGGTCATGAAAGGCCAGACACACAAGATGTTGAGCATCTTCAGTTGGTCCCGAATCCATCGCAGTGAGTCCCCTGAGTGCTGAGCTCAGCCAGGAGCACTCAGGGCAGAAACCACCTGCACAACCATGCCAGAGCTTGGGATTTCCTGTGGAGCTGCAGAGATCCTGTCCCAGAAAGCTGCAGAGCAGATCATGTTTCCCCATGCTGCTCAGGAGCTGTGAGAAGCAGTGTGGGAGCTGTCAGCCTCTGCAGCAGAGCCTTCCCTGGTTAACCCTCTCGCTGGGTGCCTGTTTTAACTCCCTTTTTTCTCCCCCATTTGTGTCAAGCTGCCAGATGCCAGGATGTCAAACTAATGGTGCTTTTGTATGTAAAGGGAAAAGGTTATGAGGCCATTCTTTGAGAGAACACTCCGTTCCTGAGCTGGGAGACTTTCTTCATCCTCACAATGTTCCTCAATGTTTTGATGAAGGTGATACTACACAATAGGTGCCAGACCTCAGGCTCTGTGCTCTCTGTGGCTCAAAGGCTGTGCCTTGTAAGTCTGAGCTCAGGAAAGATTTCAAACTTGGAACATGACTTAAATGTGAGAGCAGCCCTGACTACTTTTTTGGCACTTCCTGGCAACCTGTCAATGGCCAAAGTCTGGCCAAGGATGTGTCTGCCTTTTGGTTTCTCAGTTTGCAGTGAGAGCCTTCCAGCCCCACAGGAAGCAGGACCAGTCTGTGCTGGGCTGCCTGTGCTTCCCCTGCTCTTCCTGTGCTTTCCTGGCAGCAGGTGACACACAGGTGTGCCTGGAGGGCAACAGAGAGATTTGATTTCACACCTTGCTTTAGTTTCTTGCTCAGCCTCAGGGAAGGGGGTGATTTCCCTCTTTCAGGAATAAAGCAGCTCAAAGGCAGCAGCTTTGAGCTGAATCAGCTTGTCTGCTTTGCAGAGGAAAATGCTAAACAAAAAAAGGGAATATTGGGAAGCTGTTCCTATTTCCCCCTGCATCCCTAATTCCCATAACTGCAGTTCAGGACAGAAAGTCTTTGTCTTGTTGCTGCCTTTTCATATGTTGGCATTGTCAGCACATCCCCAGACACACTAACACATCCTCTCCTGCCTCTGCACAGGACTGTTGGGACCTCAAGGACCAAGAGGACTTCCAGGAGAAACTGGGATCCCAGGTCCCCCAGGACCTCCAGGGCCACCAGCCACCCCAAGCCTCCCTCTTACCTTCCAGCAAGGGGTTCTCTACTCACTCCAGCCCACGGCTGAGAAAGAAAGTAAGTTCCCTCCTCAGTTCCCACGTGGTTCTGGTGCCTCAGCAGGTTGGGCAGGCAGGGGAGCAGCTCAGCCCTTCCACCTCTGGCTCTGCCAGGCCCTGGGAGCAGCAGGACAATCTGCCTCCCTTGGGTGTGTCTCTTGGAAGGTCCTGTTCAGGATGAAACACTTTAGAAGCTAAAGGGGTTCACCTCTCCAAAATTAAGAACTAAGTCAGTGCTCTCCTAAAATCATCAGTGAGAACAGGGAGTGCGGGATTTTGCTCCCTGGTTTTTTGGGTCCATCACAGCTTTGAGGAGGTGACTTGGTGTCCTTGCAGCTTTCATCATGAGTGGCTGCTGGGTAGAGGGTCTGTAGGGAGTGACAGAGCTCAGGTAGTGTCACCTGAGAGACAAGGGGGAGGGACATCCAGGCCCTGGCTGGTTGGGTGCTGGTGCACCAAAACTGCTGGTGGGAGCTCTCTTTGTGCCACTGCTGGGTGTAGGAGGGCCAGGGCTGCTCAGAAACTGGTGTGGCAGTGCCAGGGCTGTTCAGGAACCAGTAAACACCAAAATTTGTGACTCTGGAATTATGTAACAGGACAAGGACATCTGTTCTTGCATACCTTTTCCTGCCCCCACAGATGCATCTTCCACGTGCATTTCTGGTGCCTCCACATTTTCCCACATCCACAAACACAGAATCACAGGCTGGAATTCTCACACTGAGCCCATGATTTATCCCTTCCCTCTGACTGGAGGGTCAGGGGATTTTTTTGTGCCTATGGTGATTTACAAAATACATTTATTTGATTTGTGCTGTGCAGGGCAAGAAAAGGCTTTCCAGGAAAGGCACATCCTGCTTTTTGATGGATTTGGGCTTGATTTGCCCACTCCTGTGTGCCTGGCACCCAGGACTGAGAAAGCAGAGCTCAGCTGTGTCTCCACTTGGCTTCTAAACTCCTGGAGCCCCAGCTCTGTTGGGTCTCCCATCCCCACTCCCCCAGCCCTCAGCTGTGCCTCTTGCCCAGCTTTGCTGCTCATGGCCAGCTTTGAGGCTTGGTTGTCTTAGTTACAGCCAAGGATTAGGAAGTCTCCCCATGTCTGACACTTATCTAGAGCTCCCCTTTCCCTTCCACCCACTCTGCTCTCCACACTCCCTTTCCTGAAAGTGAACAGATGTATTTTTAATTTGGGAGGAATTTTAACAGCTCCATTTCATGTGCAGTTCCTTGGACAGGATGAATAATTGCAGTCCCATACCAAGGGCTTCAGAAAATATAAATTGATATCCTGCATTTATGAGGGAAGTTTTGCATTACAGACCCCTCACTCCTCACAGGTTCACACCAAATGGGGTCATTCTGCATTCAGCCTTTTATTCCAAGTGATCCTTAAGGATGCTTTGGGTGCTGCTGCTGCCCCTCCCTCCAACCACCCTTTCAATTCAACTCTTTCTTGCAAAGGAGTGAGAAAATTAAGAAGTGCATCAAGGCTTTGATTACACAGCTGGTGTGAGAAGGGTGAATTCTGCATTGTCCCAAAATGGGAAGAGGATAAATGAGTGGATAATTATCTGGATTAACTCTGGCAGCACTGGGCAGCACAGGCTCCCACAGGGACTGGAGGGCAGTGAGGAAATGTTGGCTGTTACATTTCCATCCCTGGGCTTCCCTCCTTCCATGGAGTTCTTGCTTTGCACAAGGAGTAGCCCAAAAATTTATGGCAATTTTTCTTAACACAAAATTAACTGCAAGTACAAGTATTGTGTGGTCATGATAACATTAACAACCCTATCAAGACCATTTTCTCACTATTTTTCCTCTGTGGTGACTGACTTTGCCTACCACAGGTCGGTGGGAAGCTCATCCTCCTCCTAAGCAATAAAGCTTAGCCTTGGAAATCCTGAGTAGATGGAAAAAAATATTTACTTACTTTGAATGGAGCACATCTGAAAACTATAAACCCAAGATTCCAGGTGCTGACAGCAGGGGGAAGCATATTCCTGGGAATGGGAATGGGAATGGGAAGGGGCAGGAGCACTCAGGGAACTGTGAGAGTGGTATCAGGGTGTTTTTAGCAGCCCAGTGTTTGGTTCTGCCTGAACATGCTGAATGTCTGTGCCTTGATTAATCCCAAGTTCCTGCTGGCAATATTTATCAGCAGGCAGAAGCCAAAAATTGGGAGACAAACGTTTTCTTGCAGTTTCACTCTGCTGTGGTAAAAAGAAAAAAAAAAAAATTAATCCCAGTTGTTTCCCTCCAGATCAGGTAGCAGAAAAAAATTAGGACAGGATTACTTTATTTCCATCCTGTCTCAACAAATCAAGTCTATAATGGGGGAATTTATGCCTTAGTCAGAAACCTCAGAGCCAGGCCAGAGGCTGAAGTGCTGCTCCCCTGCTGGGAGAACTGACTTCCTCTGCCACTTAAAAATGAGTGATCAGGTACCTGCTCTGGAGTCAGCTCAGACCT
This sequence comes from Pithys albifrons albifrons, assembly GCF_047495875.1. Taxonomy (NCBI): domain Eukaryota; kingdom Metazoa; phylum Chordata; class Aves; order Passeriformes; family Thamnophilidae; genus Pithys; species Pithys albifrons. Next base: position 4,231,954 of record NC_092478.1, on the reverse strand, counting down.
ACTCTTGTGCTAACACTGAGGCTTTGTAGGGAAAAGTAGGAGAAAATAATGCAATTTTTGCTCTGTTGAGGCTGTTTTCTTACATCTCAGTGATTTCAGTTTGCAAAGGACACATGAGATAAAATCAGCTTTTTTCATAAAGTCATCACAGTTGGAAGAGACCTCTAAGGCCACGTCAGGTGTTAACCCAGCACCACCACCATGGTCACCCCTAAACCGTGTCCTCAAGTGCCACATCCACAGGTCTTTAAACACTGCCAGGGATGGCGACTCCAGCACTGCCCTGGGCAGCTGTGCCAGTGCCTGAGGGGACACTGAGGCACAGTGGGGGGGTGTGCCCAGCACATCAATGAACAGAGCACAGGCCAGGGGTTTAGGAAGTGATATCCCAGTTCCTGCTGCCGTGGGAAGCCCTTCTGAGGAAGGAGAACAGAGCAGACGAAGTAAAGGGGAAGCAGAGGAAGAAGGGAACAGGGTCTGATGGAGAAAACCAACAGCCTGTGCCCCTGAGCTGCCCCCCTGGCTGGGCAGGTGCCACTGTGTCCTTGAGGACATTCCTGTGCTGTTTCAGGGTTCCCCTTTGCAGGATGTCTGGGCCCTCTCCCAGAGGGTGTAGATGCTCCCACCTGACCAGGGCAGGCTGGTTGCACCTTCCTCTTGGCTTGGCTGGGCTGGGAAGCTCTTGGAGCAGATTGTGCATTAAGGTCTTCTCAGACATGTCAGGCAGTCATCTGCCTTCTGCTCTGGTGTGTCCAGGAGCACTGACACCAGATCCAGCCCTGGAGCCCAGCAGGGCCTGCCCAGGGCAGGAGGGGGCTCAGAAGGGAAGATTCCTGCTACCATTTGATGCTGGTTTGTGGCTGCTCTAAGACCCTCCAGCTGCAGAGGGCCCAGAATGTCTCCCTGTTCGTAAGGAGAAGGGAGTTTAAAAGGACATACAAGTTCTTCCTGCTGCTGTTGTACAGGAACATGGAGAGAGCAACTTAAAAAACATGAGGGTTGTGTTTTAACACGGAATCACAGAATCCCAGACTATTCTGAGCTGGAAGGGACCCACAAGGATCATCGAGTCCAACTCTTGAGTCAATGGCCCACACAGGGGATTGAACCCATGGCCTTGGCATTATTACAACCAAGTTTTAACCAACTGAGCTGATCTCAGGGTCATCCTTCAATCCCATTTCATTGACAGCATGTTTTATTCAGAGCTGATCCTGACAGGAAACCTGGATCTGGGTGAGTTCTGCCTGGCCATGGTCCTGCACTCCCCTGGCCAAAGCAGGAGGTGCTGAGCTCCAGGGCTGCTGCTCAGAGCCCTCTTCTGTGCCACAGTCATGGAATCACCTTTCATAAATAACATTGAGTCAAATGTCAGGATGGGTGGATTTGTGGGAGTAGCTCTGTCATCATAATAATGTACCATTTAGCTGGAATGTTTTGTAACCCAAATCTTTATCCCTGGCTTTCCTCCAGAAGTAATTAAACCCTGGCTGATTGCAGACAATCCTCTGCCCCTCTCAGTGGATGTGCCTTTGATTTTGTTGACCACTTGTACTTTAAAAACAAAAGGCTCTGCAATTGTTAATGCCTTCACTACTGTTTGATGCTCATTTCCCAATTTCATCTCACTCCCAAGCCGTGATGGATTTTGACATGGTCAAATAAAACTCAAATTAATTGGATTACACACTTCACTGGGGTACCTTTCCATCTGAACATGAAAACAGGCTCGGTTGTTTTGTTTCAGGGCTGTGAGGAGGGGAAGATGAATGTGTTTAGAAACAATACTCAAATAAATACCTGTTTGTATTCAGGCTTTAGGCACAAAATTTGGTTCTCAGAGGGACCTGGGTTGGATCTTGTGCTGTTCTGCTGCCAGGAAGGCATTGCAGAGATATCCTGTCATCCTTGGCAGTTAAAGCCATTGCACAGTTTTCCCTTGGAACTACTTGGAACGAACCAGCTGGAAAGGCCTCTCTATCACTGCCAAAGCTCCAGAAGCTGAAAAGGCTTCTGCAAAAATTTCTGGAGAGTCCACCTGATGACCTTTGGGCTGACCTCTGCACAGCCAACAAACACCTTCTGATCTTCCTGACACTTGCAGTGAGGCATTTCCAGTCTTTTGCTGCAGAGGATTCCTCTGAATTGTGCTGGGATGAGTTGAAGGGATGGGTGGAAGGAATCATGACTAAGCTCGAGGTCATGGGCAGGAGGAGGTGGACATTATTCCTGTGGTGGCCTCCAGCTGTGGAAAATGTGGGCTTTGCTGTCCCAGTGACCAGGAGCCAAATAATCCTTACTGGGAGGAAAGTTTCCTGAGCACATGGAGGGGGCAGAGCACACCCTCCCCCTGGGCCTTCCTGCATCCTTAGACCACATGGCATCTCCCACCACCACCTCACCAGGCTGGGGGGATGTGCCAGGCTGGCTCAGCAGGTCACTGATGCCAGGCAGGAGGCACATCCAGATCCATCCTTGATTTGGTTTTGGCAGCCAAGCCAGATGTGCCTTGGAGGTGGCAAACTTTGGGTCAGTTATTCCAAGGTTATCCCACAGGTGTGCAGGGACACCGAGTTTTTGACAGAAAGGACAACTTTTCTGGGGTGATCAGAGGTGAGATGGGCAGCTCTGCAGGTCTGGGGGACTCAGCCCTTAGAGAGCAAAGGGCAAGTGCTCCAAGAGCCCAAAGTGAGCATCCTGCAGCACTGCCTGCCCTTGGCCAGCAACGGGCGCCAAAGGATTTTGGAGATAATCGAGTTTGCTCGCCACTGACTCTGCTCTTCGGCACAGATGGAGAAGCCCAGCTGGCCTCCACCGTCATCGACACCATCATGGCTGGGCTGCCCGGGCCACGGGGAGCGCCAGGACCTGTGGGGCCACCAGGTAACAGCGAGCTGGGCTGCAGGGCTGGGCTGCAGGGAGGGGAGCACAGGAACTGCTGATGGAGGGGTCATGGGCTGCCTGCAGGGGAGCCAAGTGGTCCCTACTGGAGGTGCAGGAGTGGGGCCAGCAGTGGGAAGGTGGCAAGAACTACCAGGTTTCTCATCTCTTGATAGTGGCAGATGCTTTTATTTTCAGCAGGACACATCTTGAGAAGGGGCTGACTAAAAGTCTGTCTTTAAGAATGGGCTGTGCAGGGAATTCCTTTAGGAGAGCAGAGTTTTCTCAGCCCTGCTGAAATCCTGTCCTGGCTCTGTGGAGCTCCACCAAGCAGGATCTGGCCAACTGCTCCGTGATGTTTATGGAGACTTTGGAGCTGCTTTGAGCTACTCCAAATCTTCACCAGCATAACTGAAATCAGAATCTGGGATGAAAATTGAGTGGCAAGTCTTTCTCTCTGTACTGATGGGTGGCTTAAATGATAATATTCCTGCAAACATCAGCACTTCCCTGTATGATGCATATTTAGGAGTGAACTCCCATTAGTTGCAGAAAAGGCTTTTCCTTTCATTAGGAGGGCCTTTCAATTATCCTTCAATTCCTTTATTCTTTGACTGAAGCATTTGTGTGGTGCATTAATGATTGAGGCTGATTCAGCTGTACTTTGTGTGTAATGTCCACATTGTTTCATCTCAAGGGTTTTGACAACTCAAACAGAGACGAGTCTTGCTAAGCTCAGACTGAGCAAAGATCTGTCTCCCATTTGCACAGGTGTAATTTAACAGCTCCTGTTGAGATATAATTATTTTTTCAAAAGTGACTGTGTAAAATAAGTTGACCTGTTTAGACAGTGTTTAACTCAGCCTGGAAGCTGCTTTTCTGTGGTACAGACTTTAATTTATTGCCACTGGAGTGAGCCAAGAACGAGAGCTTTGCTTTGCCCCACTCAGCCTCTCACCTGGCTGTGGCCAAGCTCCATCTCCTTCATGTTCATCATCACCTTTCTGACCCACCACAGACCAACTGGAGCAGCCTTGTGGCTTCCCTGCCATCCACAAGACTCTTTCAGGAGCAGCACCTGCAGCCTCTTGCTCTGATGTAGCTGTCTCACAGATCTGGTTTCAGTTTGCTCTAAAGTTTCGTTTTAAGCAGTGGAAATGTAGGGTGTCAGTGACATCCTTCCTGCCTATTTTCACCTTTGGATTCCTCCCAGAGCTCTAACATCTTCCCCAGGGCACAGGGATGTGTTGTGTCAGCAGCACTCCAGTGTGGGATGGATTCCTGGGATGGATGAAGGGCTCTCACCTACTGGGAGGCTCAGCAGAGCATGAAAGGAAGTGCAGGCATTTGGAATTTAAGGTTCTTCCTTCAGTGTCTCCTCAAAATTGTCTCCAATTCCAATTCCCTCCAGGGCCACCAGGAGCATCAGGACCCAAAGGGCCCCCAGGACCTGTTGGAGCCCCAGGATCACAAGTAAGGAGCTTTGGTGCTTTGGGGTGAGGGACAGAGTTGGGGGTTAGGGGTGAAACATCATCCCATTGCACAGAGAGAGAGAGGAGTTTGTAAGAGTTAGATCTGCTCTTTTTATCCCTGTGGAATTCTGTGATTTAATGCCTTTTTCTCCTCCTAATTTGTGCTGAGAGGTTGAAACAGTTGTGCTTTCCACATTTTCCCTTAATCATAACAACACATCTTGCTGTTGCTGTGTCAAAACATCTCAGTGTGGCCTGAGCTGATGCAAAGGATCTGGCATGGGCTTCACTAACAGTGCTAGAAAAATACTGCATTTCCTGGGAAACACATAAAAAGAGCAAAAGTGCATGACTGGGAATTCACCAGTTCACCAGAGTGAATCTGTTAAGCTTGTTTTTTTCAGACATGGCACTCTCTGTTCAGGAAAAATATCACAGATTCCCATCAGTTTGATTATTTATTGATACAAACATCATGGAGAGGGGAGATAATAATGGAGTGTGATAAAAGAATTTATAGTAGAAGGAAGGCAAAGTACTCACAGAGATGGAAAAAGCTGGTTAGATGGAAAGAAGTGAAGTCATGATGAAGAGTGAACTGCCAAGCTGCTCCAGATTGTGGTTGGCTGACACAGAGGGACTCAGTTTTGGGAAGAGTGTTGCTTAATGTGGAGGTAAACCAGTAACATCAAATATTTCAAAGGCATCTACCATGGCTGGAGAGCACAGAGAAAGGTTCAGTAACTCAGCAGAGGGAGGTAACTCAGATCCTGACAAGAGGAGGTCTGGAACTGAGCAAAGATATCTTTCCTATGTATTAATTAACCACTTTGAAGGAGCAATGGACAACAGGTTAGTGAAAGTTTGCCAGTGTAGCAGAATCATTTCAATTAGGGAATGCTCTGGAGAACAATGAGAAACTCCAGCTAGAGAGGAACACGGTGGGAGATTTGGCAGCCAAATGACAGATGCAGTTTAATGTGATTAAATGTAAAGTAATTCACAATTCATAAGGAGATTCTGAAGTAGAGTCTGGCTTTTTGACATGCAGCACACCCTGTAAATCTTTTCTTTTTCACACTGTGGAATTCAGTGTTCTTGAGCATTCCCTGTCTAACCAAGCACTGAGAGTCACTGTGGAGAGCTGTCAGGAGCAAAGGATCTCTGTGGACACTTGAGCTTTGTTCATGCTGCATGTTTTTGACACAGGGCCAAGCCTGGTTTGTGCCCTACCTCATTTAGCAGTCCTAATTAACCTCCTAGACCAGGCCTGAGCCTCTGACTCTTCAGTGGGCCCAGGGGAGATGCAGCTCAGCTGAGTGGTGGGGAGGCAGCAGGCAAGGAGGAGCCACGTGGGAATGGTGAGCACTGCTGGCTCCCAGCTGGAGCTGGGACACTGCTCCTCCTTTAGACCCTTAAATCATGTGTGTCCAGCCTCCTAACCAGGGGCTGAGCTCCTCCCAGCAATCCTAGAGAGCCCCTTTCCCTGGATGCTGATGGGAGGGCTGCTGTTACCCAGGCTGGCTCACATCACCAGGGTCTGGAGGGAGCTCCAGGCTCATTTCTGCACACTCCAAGACCCTGTGCAAGTCTCTTGAGGTGGAAAAAAGGATCTTGGCTGTGGTTGTGGGGGGCTGACATGCTGAATGTAAACAAACAATATTGGTCAGTCCCACTCTGTGGCTTCACTGGGTGGATAGTTCAGAATTTGGATCGATTTCTGCATAGCAGTTCAATTAGGAGAAATCTGGAGACTGCCCTTTGTAGCTGTTGGTGGCTGCCTTAGAGATTTATTCAACCCAGGGAGCAAAATTATTAGTAGAGATTGGGCTTAATTTGAAAATTGTTTATTAGGGTGAGTGAATAGCTTCAAAATAACTTCCACTGCACAATCCAATTAATTTTCAGGTATGTGTTCTTGCTCCTGCCACCCACTGAGGCAATTAAGAGGTGGGGGAAAGCAGTGGGGATTTTTGAGCTACCCATCCTACCTGGGTATTAATTTCCTCTTGGTAACTGAGAACAAGAACTGTCCTGTCATTCTGGCCCCTCAGAAATGTCACATCAGGGCCCTGCAGTGCATTTAAAGACCCAAAGAGAGGGATCTGCAGGCTTGGGGTGTCTGTGAACAGAAGTCTCACTGTGTTTGCTTGAGGGGGAAAGAGAATCCAGCCCCATTGCCAGATGGTGTGTGAGGTTTTCAGGAGCTGAGGATCCCTGGGAAATGTGTTCACTGCACCTCCACAAAGGATGCACAGCAGAAATGAATTCCTTCTCATTCTCTTCCAGGGCTTACCAGGATCTCCAGGACAACCTGGACCAAAAGGATCCAAAGGAGACCGAGGAGACAGAGTAAGGTTTTACATCCCCAGGGGAGTTCCCACCAACAGCTGGGCCGATGCCTCAGAAATTATGTACAGCAAAGGTCTTTAAACTCTGGTGGGACTTCAGCTATCACCAGTTTTAAATGCAGATTTTGTAGGTCTTCTGCAAGAACCAAAACAAGGGTTTGCTGCACAGATAAAGGGTCAAGTGGCTTGCAAAGTCTGGTGTTCCCAAAAGGATTTAGGTAGCAAAGGATCCAGAATTGTAACTCTCCTTCTCCTCTGGGACAAAAGAGATCTTTCAAATATCAAACTGTCTTGATAAGTAGAAAAAATGTTGTATTCCCTGCCTATCCTCTGTTAGCATGGAGAGGGAAGCCAACAGCTTTTTGTGTCAGAATTCCTGAAGGATGTTCTGTGTGCTTTTTGTCTTGTGTGAGTGTGGCTTTGAATGCTGGTTTTGGCAACTCCAGGCTGCAATTTTGGGTTTGGTGGATACAAATTAGGGCTAGGGCAGAGGAGCTGTGCAGCTGCAAAGAAAAGCAGAGGAGGGTTTATAATATCTATTGAGACTTGAGAAAGTGTTATTACACATTCTTCCTGCTTAATCCTGGAGAGAACAGATCGGAAGGGACGTGGAGCAGTCAGAGCACATGCCCTGGATGGCACAGCTGTATGTGCTGGTCCCAGCCAGGCTCTGTCCACCCTCCACAGTGCCAGGGAGGGGGGCACCACGAGGGATGCACCACATCATCTCCAGGCACTGTGCAGAGCACTGGGGGCCTGGGAGAAGAGATATTTCCACCATCCAGCCTGGATATCCTTTGATCCCCTTGAAGCTGGTAACATCCTCTCTGTTCCTCCTGGGCATGGAGCACAGCCTGGTTGTGTATTTGGAGTGTGTTGTTCTGCCCCTCTTTGTGATTTTTCCTCTTGCCTGTGCCTTTTCACAAGCCTTCCAGTGCAGAATCCAAGTGTTTTCCTTTAGCACCTGCCACACTGGGCCTTCTTCCCAGAGCTCTCCCTGTCCAGAGGGGCCTTTGCCTGGGGCTGGCCAAGCTCTCCATGGGAATGTTTGGTAGATACCCAAGGCCTGTTGGATTTTTATAAAGCACCAGTTTGAGGGACACAAAACCAGCAGCTCTCCCTTCCTGGTAAATACTACAAAAATCTGCCACCATATAGGTAGTTTTTTTAGGGAAAGAAGGGTGGGTTTGTTGCTGTGCATGTCTTGGGGAGAAGAGTCAGGGGAAATATGTGGCTCTTTCATTAATGGGTTTCTATAGATGTTGTTGTGTTTTACCTCTTCTTCCCAAGCTTCTGCTTTCTTACTAAATAATTACAACTGCTCTCCTGGTCAGGAGTTCTACCCAGAGTGAAGGAAAATGGGGGAAAAAAGATGCTCAGTTCAATGGCATTTCATTCTGCCCCAAACCAACATGAAAAGAACAGAAAAACCTCACTGAGAAATGTGAAAATCAGCACAGCAGGAAGAAAATAAAAACCAAACCAATCCCAATATTGTCCCTGTGTTTTGGTCAGGGTGTGTGTGTGCAGCAGGAGCAGATTGAACCAGTGGTTGGTGGCAGCCCTGGGCTCTGTGTGCAGTTTGATCAGAGAGAAGGATGTGGTGTCTTTGCAAGGGGCAAATCTGCAGCCAAATTCCTTCCTGGTGTAATGTAAGAGACTGCTGGAAAGTTCAAAAAGCTGCTAATCTTCTTAGAGAGGGCACTGAGCTGAGCAGCTCCCCCCCAGCCCCTCCATGATGGGATTTGGAGCTGGCACTTGACAGAAAACCATAACCCCCTTTTGCTGTCTCAAAGTGATAATGTCAAGGGAGAGGAATTTTTTTTTCATATTATCCCAAGTGTAAGGTTTTTCATTAAGCCATTTTAATTCCACTAGTGAAAATTCCACTATCTCCTTGTCAAATGGCAAAGGATCTGCTAATGACACTGACTTTATTTCCAACAGGGGCAAGCAGGTCTGCCTGGAGAGAGGGGCATTAAGGGATTTCCTGTAAGTGATGCACTGGTGGGTGGGTGCAAAGCTCAGATGGGGTTGGTGGCACTGCAGGTGCCACTGAGTGACCTGGAGCTGGTTCAGGCAGCTCTCAGCCACACTCAGCTCAGCTGTCCCCAGCTCAGACAACCTCACCTTGAAGAATTCCCCTGCTAGTGGAACCTGATCCTCCTGGGTGTAAAAATGCCAGTGCTGTAACACCCCAGTCAGGAAGGCATCACTCCAACCCAGGAGTCTGCCTTGCCTGAAGATGTTCCCTGCACAAACCTGGGCACACAGGACCCCTCCCAGGCCCCATGAGGTTCCTGCCACTACCAGAGCCCAGAGGTGGGCACAGTTAAACAGCTCAAAGCTGCTCTCAACTGCCTCTTGCACCTTGGTTTGCCAAGCTGAGCTGGAAACCCTTCAATGACATTAAGAGGTGTCTCCAGATGATTTTTGGCTGTCCCTGAGCAGATGCACAGAGATGTCTGCACATGTGGCTTAGTGCAAACAAACCAGTGGCACTGAGGGTTGGCTGACAGGGACCTGGTGGAGCAGGTTGGGGATTTTTGGCTGGCAGCATCCAAGTTTCTCATCTCTTGTCCTTATTTCCACCTCATCATTTCACACATCATTTCTTAGTCCTTCCTTCCATGCTCAGCCCTGCTTTGCAAGCATCTCAGGGATGTCCAACAAGCTTGAGGAGCCCAGACACTTCCACTCTATCTTATTCTCTGGTTTATTAGTCTTTTTTATGTTTAGCTTGTGGTTTCATGTCTCCATGTCATCTGTTCTTTGGGAAGTGCATGAACTTCCAGGCTGGGTGGGACACAAGACTCATATCCCAGCACAGAGGGATCTTTGTTCAAGAAAAGCTTAATGAGCATCTTCATTGGCAGAGAGTGATGTGAGTAACTGATGAAGCAGAATGGAGGATTTTTGAGTTCTAAATCAAAGATGAACATGTGCCTGTTTAGGGGGGAAAGGAATAGTTTATTTGTGGTTTAGCCTACAGTGTTGCTCACTGAGTGCTCCGTGAGGTGACATGGCCTTGTTGGGGCCAGGCTGTGGGAGATGGTCCCTCCTTCAGCCTGGCCATCCTTGGGCAAATTCATCCAAGTGACAAATGGTGGTGACCTCTGGGGAGCTCCAGGCAAAGCTCAGGAGAGCACTTTGGCCCTCAGCATGAGTTTGTTTTCTGCTGGTGAAATGTTTCTGCCTTGAGTTTTCTTCGTTGGTGGGATGAGGTGATCCAAGGGATCCTGGGCAGGGTCCTCAGCCTCATCTGAGTTTCTGTTTCTTGTTTGTTTTAGGGTGAACCAGGCAAGAAGGGTGAGGAAGGTGACAAAGGTGCTGATGTAAGTGTGTATTTCTACTGGTTTACTTTCCTTTTTGTCTCCTGGCTCTTCTTTAACCATATTCCTTTTTTGTGGGTTTCTGGGGGGCAAAGAGTGTGTCCAGAGTGCAGAGCAAGTGATGTGAACATTGGCTTTGATTTAACACATGCCAGAAATCCTGCTCTATGAGGTCACCAGATCCTCTGAATACCTCAGTCCCCAGTGGCTGTTGTGGCCCATGAAGCTGCTCCAAGGCAGGGAATTCTCCCCCACTGTCCCTCCCAGGTGCTGAGGGACAGACTCCCAGAAGACACCAGATTGATGTACAGAGCAGTGGAGTCCTCACATCTCTGCTCTCCCACCCTAAAATACTTCCCAACATCTCTCTGTCCCTTCAAGCCCATACCTAACCCAGCAAACCACAGCCTGAGTGCCCATGGAAGGATTTGGGCAGGTTTCAAGCAGCATGAGGCCCATCCAGGAGCTCCTTGAGAGGTGTGAACTCCATCAGGATGGTGCCACATGCCACTTTTCCAGGTTATATGGGAGCACAGAGATGGTGCCAGGCACATGTCCCAGTTTCCTGCTGTAACAGTGGGGAGGTGACTCCCTGATGTTCAGAGTAAATGTCATTTAAAAGCCAAACTCCTTTCCAGGGAGTTCAACAGGGCTGTTAACAGAAGGTGCACAGTCTAAGGGTTTGACAGTAACATCCCCCCAGGGTTTGGCCCACTGCAGAAGAAGGAACCAAACTGAAAGGCAGAGCTTTGGGGCAGAGCTCTGCAAACATGGGGTGCTGCTCTTTAAACAGGACTTTCTCCTTCATCCCTCCTTAACCCCTGTGTCTTCTTGTACATATTTTTAAACACCCACACTGCATAGTTTGGTGCTGTGGCAGCAACATTATGAACCAGATACCTATTCTGCAACATGATGTTGTTTTTTCTTCTCCTTGCAGGGGGAAGGTGTTCAACAGCTCCGAGAGGCTCTGAAGATTTTAGCTGAGAGGGTATTAATTCTTGAGCACATGATAGGAATTCATGGTAAGTGTTGCTGATATTTTCCTTTCCAGAGAACCAGGGGCTCTCCTGGTGGTTAAACACCCTCCCAGTCTCCTGAGCTCTCTGCCTGCTGTCTCTTTAGCCAAGTTCTCCAAACCAGGTACCCACCATGACTTAGAGCTGTTGAGGTCCTCGAGCTCCCACCACCTGCACTGCTCACCCTGGCTTGGCAGTGCCAGCTGAAATGACCTTTGCAGTGATTTTTATCACAGTTCAGGCAGCCAAGTCAGGAGCAGCAGCTCAAGGCATGTGGCACAGATCACCCACCAGCTTCCCAGGGAGCTGCTTGGCCAGGTAATTTAATCCTGTTAACAGCATCTTCCAAGTGACTTGGCCACCACTGAGCCTTGTGCTGCTCTGCACTTTGCAGGCAAAGCCCAAACCTGCTGCCAGGTCACCCTGAGAATCAGTGACCCCTGAGTCATTTGTGATTGTAACTCACATAAAACCTATTTTTACAATCAGATTTAAAAGAAGTCCCACATTCTACATTCAGGTAGAACTTTAAATGATCTACTGAGGCTGTTTGCTGTCCCATCACTGGCACAGTGTGTACATCAGCCCTATTTTCTTCCCTTAACCACACCATGGCCTTGCTAATTGGCACAGATCTCCTTCTGGGGTACCTGAGGATCAATTCTCTCACAGCTCCCAAAAGCTGCTGTGCCAGTTTCTGCTCTTTCAGAAACACAGGAGAGGCAAAATGTAGTTTGGCTCTTCTATCCCAGCCTGAGCAACGAGGCTGCTCCTTGGCACTGGCCAAGCCCCAGAGCACTTCCCTGTCTTACACACAGAACCTCATTCCTGGCTGTGCTTGTGAACTGAGCTGCTCACCCACTCCCAGGTGGATTGACATCCTCTTTTATTTGGAAGTGGCCTTTGGGTATTGTTTTAGCCTTGGAAAATGCCAAACAGGCAGAATGCCCAGAGTTCTGCCCAAGTGCAGGAACAGGTGACCTTCAGGCAGCACCTCGAGGGCCTACAGACCTCACCTGGAGCCCAGATGGAATTCTGGTGGACACTCCAAGGTGCTGCCAGTGTCAGGGCAGGGTCTTTTGGTGCCTACTCAGTGGCCTCGTGGCTCTTGGAGGCCCCAGGTGCCATTTCCAAAATTAATTGGCAGCACCAGCAGAAGCTTTTTGGGAAACCCTGAGTCACAGCCCCGTGACTGAACCACACTCACCCTGACCTTCCCTCTGCATTAATCCTACTTTGCTTCATATTTTCATTGCATTTGAGTGGGAAAACATATTTTTATGCTGCTTTGCTGGGACCTGGGGAGGTCCCAGGGAGATGCCCACTGTCTTTCCTGGGCAGCAATCCATGTTCTCCAGGGAAGAGGGGAAGGGAGCCCAGGCCACAAGGGCAGGGTGTTCTCAGGGCCTGCACCTCCACTGGCTTGTACTTTATACCTTCATTTATAATAATATAAAGCAAAAAGTCAGCTCTTGTAGAATCTTGTGTAGGGTTTACCTGTTTTTTACATTCTGTTTGGCAATAAAGCAACAAGCAAAGCATGTGCTGCTGTTATTTTGAAACAGTCACTTCAGCAACTCATTTTTATTGACATAAATGTAGTTTCTGTTACCTCTTGGGATGGAGAGGAGTTATTTATACCCACGTGTACTTCTATACCAGTGTAATTGCAGCAGCAAAAGTGGATGCTTTTTAATTGTACACTTTAGTTAAGGTCCTATCTAAACATCTCTATTGTATGATTTCAGTTTCTTTTTGTCTAATAACTGTAGATAATTATATTCTTACTCTGTGCTTTTGAAATAGTTCCATTCTTTAACTTAACACACATTTTAGGCCCTAGAGAAATACTGTTTAGAAAGGGAACTTGGAAAGTAAGGCATTTTTCCCTTGTGCAAATATGTTCATCTTTGTGTATATGGTTAAAAAAAACAATCAAAAAACAAAGAGAAAAAGACATAAAACAACAAGAAATAATGAACTTTAGCACTGAAAGGCACCACAGAGGTTTAATCACCCAGCACCAACTATCTGGTGGTGTTCCCACTGGAGGTGTGAAGGTTTGACCACAGGTCCTGGCCCAGCTCAGCTCAGCTTTAAACCCCACACACAAATGCCAATCCCATGCTCTCATTTTCCCAAGAAACTCCTCACTGAGTGTGGTTTCCAAACCCACAGCCAAAGCAACAAGGCAAAAACAGAGCAGCAAACAAAGCTCAGCTCTGCAGTGGGAGGGCAGCCTGAGATGAGCTGGCCCAGCCCAAACTGCCTGGCAGGGTTTGGTGCCAGGACACGACACGAGTCCTCCAAAGGCTCCCTTGCAAAGGAAATGCTGCCTCGTGGGATCAGAGCAGGGCTGGGAGTTGGGACCTTGGCAGGGAGACACACACACACATCCAGCTTGGGAGGCAGAGAAGGAAGAAACTGGGGCATTAGGACTGGTGAGGCAGCATCGAGCCATTGGCACCTGTGGCTGGAGAGGGGTTTGTTCAGCTCTGTGGGCAGGTCCCTGGAGGAGACAGGGTGGTGTTCCTGAGCCATGCCAGGAGAAGGGACAGCTCACACCCAGCCCCAGCTTTGCTGCCAGTTTGGCTGCAGCCTCAGGTGGATCAATCCTTCAGTGCCTCAAACCATCCTCCTTTTTACAAGGAGGGAGATGGTCCTTGACCCCCCAGGAGCATCACTACCCAGTGACCACCTGGCTCATCCTCCACACAGGGCTCTGTGGGCAGTGCTGAGGAGCTGCTGAAGCCCAAGCAAAATTAAAATCAATAACAGACCAGGGCTTTAGAAATGAAACTACAAATGAACAGGCCAAAGAGTTTAGGCAGAGCAGAGGGCGAAGATCTGCAAGAGCAGAAGTGTGAAGGCAGCAACGACAGAGCTCTAAACTTGCCTCCTGGATGGCAGGACAGCAGGAGGGAGGCAGCAACCCCCCAGGTCCAAAGCTGGCCAGCAGGAGGGAGCACCTGCTGCCAGGAGAGGCAGCACCCCGAGGGGCCGTGCCTGCCCTCCTCACCTCCCCTGTTCAACAGTGCTCTCCCGTGACTTTCTCTCCTTACAGACTCTTTGTCTTCCATTGAGCCAGGCTCTGGCCAGGATGGGGTCCCGGGCTCCCCCCTGAGGAGCAGCATCAAGATGAAGCGTGGAGGTCCCCGGCAGCCCCAGCCCCACCAGGTGCTCTCCTCGCTGCTGGAGGACGCCGAGGCCAAGAGGAGGAGCCAGCGGATGAAGTAGGAGCGTCTCGGTGCCCTCCGTGCCCTCCGTGCCCGTCTCCACTCACACATACAGTACCCCAGTGCTTCATTGCAGATGCCAATCCAGTGGGTAGGAGGCTGCAGGGTTGGCAGCTGGGTTTCCTCACCTGGCCAACACTGTGCCCTTGTTGCAGGGAATGTATTATCCATAGCTCAGAGAGGGGCTTAAAAGCGTTTTCCTTGATTTTGTTGGTTTGCCTTTGGCAGGTCTCTCAGAGCTGCCTACAGAGATGACACCTCCTGGCTGTGTCTCAAGAGTTTAATCCTCCCCTTGTTTCCTCACTGCCCTTGACAGTGACTCAGTAAAGCCCAGCTTAACTGGCCAAGACAATCCATCCCACCCAGACTCAGAGCCAAACCTCAGCCTTGTCCCATGGTCTAGTTGGAGGCATCTGCTTTTGTTTCATGGTGCCATTCTGGCTTCCAGGTGAAGGTACCACTTCCACAGGCCATAAAAGCATGACCTGCAAGGATGTCCTTTAAGCAAAGAACAAATTAGAAAATTGAAAGAACATTTAGAAGTGTTACTCTGAAAATCCAGGTGGCTCTCTGGACTTTAGCATCAAAATCTTGGCTTTTCATGTTGCTAATTGCATGTGAGTGACTTTATTTCTATTTGTGGTTGGCTAAACAAGGACTTTTGATGCAAATGTTCATGGCAACACTGACTTTCTCCTTATCTTCAGTGAGATCAGGCTGTTTCTGTGAAAATACAGAGCAGTTTGCATGAGATATGATGGAATTGTGCAAGAATTTTCCCATACTGTGTTCATCTTGTGCACACATCCAGAGATAATTAATTTAAGTGGTGGCAATAACTATTCACAGAAAAGGATATTTTGCAATAGTTTCTTAATCCTACAGCAATAAGGAAAAATGTTTTCATAGTGTTTTGTTTTAATCTTGTGAGTAAGTCCTTGCCATTTGAATCTGGAGACAGTGTAGTAGCAAACCACAGCCTAAGGAATTAGTGGTTTGTCAAGAGCTTATCTTGCACTGGGAGTTAAACACAGAGTCATTTTACTTTTTGCAATCACTTGTTATTTTAGGGGAAGTACCAGCTTCCAGGTTTAAGGAGTTGAACCTGCCCTTCAGTGACAAATGAATCACTACACCTGCTGTGCTAACCAGATTGGACAAGCTGAAAGTCATTCATGCAGACAGTGATTTTTGTTGGAAGGGTGAGATTAATCAACACAACTGATGGCACTATTTTTTAATTCCTCTGTTCTGACAGTTTTCAAATTTAGCCCAGGACAAAAGTGATCAAGCTGAGGTTGTGTTTCTCCAAAGTCAGGTAAATTGGTCCCACTGTATCTGGTTCCTGTGCAAGACAGTTTGTCTGAACAAGGTGAGCTGTTCTGCTACAGAACCTCTGGCAGAAGCTGTTGCAAAGACCAGCACTGTCCATGTGCCCAACACTGTCCATGTGTTCACCAGCACAAATGACCTTCCTAAGGCAAAGCCAGAAGCCTGTGGCTCATTGGAAATGAGGCTAAAAATGAGGAGCTCAGCCAGCCCAACTTCAGCCACACATTAATTGACTTGCCCTATACACTAAACAAACCCACAGAGACATCCAACCCAAATCCTTCCTCTGCAGAGCTTGGCATGGTCAGAAATGAGCAGCTTACAGGCTGCTTCAGGGTGGCTGAATTCACTCTATGCCTTCCCTTGGCCCTGCTCTTTAGAAGCCCAGCCAGAGATCCCAAACCACGTGAAACAGCTTAAGCTGATGCTGAGCACTCACCAGAGACCTGGCTTTGCTGTCACACTTTAGGCTGGCTTGGAGGCAGCAGGAGTTCATGTCCTTGCCCTGCTTTTGCCTCCTGACTCTGCCTGGCCAGTGCCATGGTGGGGCTTGTTCAGCTGCCAGCACACCTGGTTCAGGTGCTGCTTCTCAGTGACCAAGTTCTCCATGGCACATTTCAAAGAAACAAGCCCAGAGTGTTGCAAAACCTTGGGGAGTTTCTTGCCCTGAGTTACAGCTGGAGTGTTACATGGTCAGAAGACAAGAAAACAAATAAAACTGCCCAGGACAAGCAGGTTTTGGACCTCAAGTTGTCATCCTGTATTCACAGTCCCTTTGGGAGAATGAAATCAAGTCCCTTTGAAAGCATCTTAGTTTCAAATCCAGCACCAACTCTGAATCCAGTGGAACTCTAAGGACAGGATGTGTATGGTGCTGTACAGAACCCACATGGGCAGCCACTGGAACATTCTTGGAATAATCTTTCCACTTAAGAATTACATATGCCTAAAAAAAAAGATGTTTCCCCTTTTCCAGGCTGATTACTGTGCAGGAATTGGGAAGGACTTGGTTACCTCTTTGTTGAATTGGGACCATCCTGATCTTGGATCACATGGACACTCCAGGACACCACTGGTGGCTTCCAGGGGATGAATCCCTGTGCCAACCAGCTGGTGTTGGAAAATCAGGCCCTGAAGATTGAGGGGAAATCCCAGGTCAGTCTAAACTTGTGCCCTGGGCAGGTTGGTGCTATTGCTGATGCCACATTAACAGCCTGTCCTCAAGGCAGCTGCAGGACTAAACCAAACCAAAGCAATCTTTAAAAAGGGAAATGGTGAAATTCAGTTGCACTGGTCCTGTACCTACAGGGTAAATTTGGGGGAGAGGGAGTTCAGTAAGGCCATTTTCACTTCCCTGACATTTTGGAGGCTTCCCACTGAACTGAAAGAGAAATCTTTCTTCCTCTGAGTTTGTCTTCTGAACTCAAAGCTACTGCATGGGCTTGGTGAGTGCTGATGCATTAGTCACTCCTATTGCTCAGGCATTCATATTGATGAGGGGGTTGGATTTAATGCTATTTAAACCAAATTGCTGGCAAGATGAAAGGAAAATTTAATGGAAGTTGTTTGCAATTAATCCTGCCAAGTCAGTTGTCAAAAGGCTGGTTAGGTTTGGGCTGAGACCATTGTAATTATTGACCTTTCCAGATTTCTGCATGAGCTCTGGGACTTTTGCTCCCCACATTCTTGCTTTCTGTAGCTCCTCCTCTCTGATGGGGTACTGTATCTTTGCCTGGGGGACAGGAAGGTTGCACCAAATGGACTTTCTCTGTGCACTGGGGTTTCATTCCTCTCTGCTTACCCAGGGGTTGGACCACACTGTTGTGCCGCCCCAGCGTCATTATGTTGGAAGGGTAAACACGGCCCCACACACTGACATTAATGATATTGATGACTAAGAAACCACTCCAACCACATTTTCCATCATAGGCAGGATCCTGAGGTTCATTTCAGCCAGGGCATATAATGCTTCTTGCCATGTCTATGTAACTTAGAGAGGGGATTTAATTTGAACGTGTGCTCATTTAGAAATATATTTTAATTGAAATGTTTAGTGCTTTATCTTACATACATACTGTGCAATACCATAGTGTGTTCTTTTCCTTTTTTGTTTTTTTTCCCTAAGACTTTTTTGTCCCTAAGACTTTTTTGTCCCTAAGCCTTTTTTGAAATTCTTAATGTCTGTTTGAGCTCCAGCGTGTCTGTGACTTGGATCAGCTCTGGTGGCAGCAACGTGGTCTCCTTGCCCTGTGCTAACCAGAAGCAGCACATTGCACAACCAAAACTCTTTGCAACTCGTGCACCCTCGTGTTCACCAGCAATCTGGGACCCTGGCAGGCAGGGGGGGGCTTCTCCCCAGAGTCTCTAATTTGCACTTACTCTAAGGAATTGATAGCAACCCAGGGAAATAGGAATAAAAGAGAGAGAAGAGCCCTCTCTGCTCCCACCAAACTCCACAGTCCTTTTGCCCTTGTGCTGGTGCTGTTTGGTGGGGCAGAGCACGTGGCTCCCCAGGGGCTCCCTGCCATCAACCATTGGACTGTAGGACCCTGAGCACTGTGACAAAGGCTTCTAAAAGACAATCAACTTCTGGAATTACTTCTCATTCCCATTATTGGAAATCCATCCTCCTCCATGTTTACAGCTTGTGTCTCACTCAAATGACATTCCACTGGGGGTTTGGGGGCTTAGGGGGTTAACCTGCTCACAGTCTCTGTGATTTCTTGGTTTCCTGTGAAACCAAGAGCTTCAAAGGTGCTATAATTGTCCACAAGCACATTCCCAGCCACAGAAGGAAAGGGTAGTTTTCCACTAGTTATCTTACACAGTAGCTTTTTTTATTTATATCAGTGTGTTTTGTATGTGTGCAAATGGTCCTGGCTTCTCTCCTGGGGATCAGCTTTACAACCATTTGGTCTTTTGTAGGGCAGCCATACACAGTATCTTGCAGTCATGTGTAATTTCCTAACTTAGAGCAGGAATAAATCTGGTCTGACAGGATGAACTCATTTATGGCAGGCTTGAATGTTTGTTGTAAACACAACCTGCTTGTTCCACCTCCTTGCATGGTTACTTATCTGTTTTCATATTGCTATGTTATTGTTCAAAATATCTATTTCTCTTTATTTGCTATGGGGTTTGTTACTGTATATGGAATGTTTTGTATTCAGCCTTTTCTTACGGAGCAGAGTGGGAACATTATTCAAGGACCCACAAATACCAAAGACCTTTCATGTAATGCACTGAGAAATAAACTTACTGTAAATGAACCTCATGTCAGGTGTCCTCCATTTACAAAGTTCAGGGCAAGTTCAATCAAACTGCAGCCTGAAATCAGAGCAGCTGCTTTTCCTTCCTGCCATCCCAACTTCCCCTGGTTGTATGTTTGCAGGTCTCCTAAAACACAAGATCACAGAATCCTAGAATGGATTGGGTTGGAAAAGACCTCCGAGATCATCAAGTCCAACCCTTGGTCCAACTCCAGTCCCTTTACCAGATCATGGCACTCAGTGCCACGGCCAAGCTCAGCTGAAAAACCTCCAGGGATGGGGAATCCACCCCCTCTCTGGGCAGCCCATTCCAATGCCCAAGCACTCTCTCTGCAAAGAATTTTTTTCTGCTCTCCAACTTCAATTTCCCCTGGCAGAGCTTGAGCCCATCGTGCCCCCTTGTCCTATTGCTGAGTGCCTGGGAGAAGAGACCAACCCCCACCTGGCCAGAACTTCCCTTCAGGCAGTTCCAGACAGTGCTGAGGTCACCTCTGAGCCTCCTCTTCTCCAGGCTGAACACCCCCAGCTCCCTCAGCCTCTCCCCACAGCACTTGTGCTCCAGTCCCTTCTCCAGCCTCGTTGCTCTTCTCTGGCCCCGCTCCAGCCCCTCACTCTCTTTCCTGAACTGAACTGAACTGTGCCAGTTCTGGTTTCTGAACTTGTTTATTGTATTCTGACCAAAACAAGAGATATGTAAATCACAGCCAGTTTCCCCCCACTGCTCAGATTTCACTCAGATATGCAGATACCAAAGTGTAGCAAAGACTAAGCCTTGTAAACACTGAGAAACGTCCACAGAGTCAAGGCCTCTGCTTCACACAGCATTTTGCATCACTGATGAGGACATGCTCAAGGTTACTTGGTGCCAAACGTTCCCATGCAGCACTTCTCTGGGTCTCTCAGGGTGTATTTATCTTGGTTTTTGAGTTCTAACACCTCCAACTCCGATATATTTATCCTTGCAAAAAGTCCTCTGAGGGAGGCAGTTCTGTTAATCACCACTGTACAGATTGGGAGTTGCTGGATAAAAGGCTAAATTAATTTCTTGGGACATTTGTGGCTGTGCTGGTCTGCCAGGCACCAAATTAGCATCAGGCCCATGTTGGTCTCTGGGCCATTATGGCCACTGATTGTAATCAGAGCAAGGGGAACTGACTCTGCTAACACTTAATGCAGCTCAAGAAAATCAATGGCAGAGGAACAGATTGGACTTGGAGCAGGAGCTGATTAAAAGAAAACTATGTATTCACAAACAAAACACTGTCACTCTTGGAGTTCTCTGCCTTAACTCTTCATTAACCACCTTCTCAGCACCAAGTTGCTCTACAACTTAGTTTTTGCAGACAGATAAATCATGAATGTCATGGCAGGAGTGGCTCCAACCACTCCCACAGTTGGAATTGATTCCACATTTCAGCCTGGGCATGGGGAGATCAGGGAGCCTGAAACAGGAACAAACTCACCCTAAACTTCCCAAGCAACACCATGGCCAGAAAAGCAACCAGAAAAGTAATCAGGGAGATTTTATTTCCCTAAGAACATTCCACCAAAAATGGTGACAAGTTGCTTCAAATATGGGTTGGAAAAGGAATTGAGAATTCCAGACTTAAGGATGGAATTTGCTTGGCATCAGTGAGAGGCTGGAGACTTCCTGATTGTCTCTGAGCCTCTCCAGGTGAAAAGCAGAGAGAGAACAGACCACATCCCACCTTTAGGACAGGACCAAACACCCTTGGGCAAAGCTGATCCCAGTTTTATTAATCAAGTGGCAAATTAAACACCAGAGGTTCTTTATGGCTGAGCAAGGACAGGGGTCTCAGCAGGGCCCCCTTTTACTGAGGGTGAGAAGGAACTCCTGTAACACTTTGGCAAAGATGTGGTAGAGCTTTTATTCCTGAACAGTTTTCAGATTAAGAGAGGACTTTCTTCCACATATATCTGAGTGTGTGTGTGTATATTCCAACTCAGAGCCAATGCAGATCCTCAGGCTGCAGAATCAGTGGCCATAAAAACCATTTCTGACCCTGCCTGTCTTTGTGCAGCTCCAGAGGCCTCAACTGACAGAGCAGCCTGTGGGAAAGGGCTGTCCAGGATGGAATCTGGCATCCAAAGTCTGGCCTGAGCCTGGCACACACCAAGGCAGGCTGGAGGTGCCCCACTGGCCATGGGCCACCATGGGAGAAGGGAAAGGTTGAGCCAGAGGGTCCTGTGGCTGCACTGTGGGGCTGTGCCAAGGAAAACCCAATTGCTGTGTAACTGGATGGAGTTAATGTTCAGCCAGCACCGTTGTGTGACAGCTGAACTTTAGACTTAGCTCAGAAAACACCTGGCTGAGAGCTCAGCAGTGCACAGAAGGAGCCTGGCAGCCCCTTCGACCTCAAAAGCATCCTCAGAAATGGATGGAGCCTGGGTCTACCTGGTGACAGGAGGATGTGGGTTTATTGGGGAGAAGATTGTAGAGCTCCTGTCTCAGCAAGACTACATCAAAGAAGTCAGAGTTTTTGATTCAGTAGTGAAAGAAGAAGTGGAAAATCTCACCACAGGTAAGAAAAGAACATCAGCATCTACTTAGTGGCAGCTGGAATAATGCTGGAGGTGCCACAGTTACAGGCATGGGGTTAAGCAGACTGGAGGAAGAACAACTTCCAGCTCAGAAAGGTTTCTCAGCACAGAACTAAATCAAAGTAAAAAGATCCATAGTATGTGAGCTCAGGAGAAACCACAGGAGGATCTGAGTCCCCACACAGGGATCAGCTCTGAGGGGCAGCTGAGGACGTGACATGGGAACTTGGCTGCTCAACCAGTCTGACTAACAGCAAAGGGCCACAAAAACACCCTCCTGAACTGCTCCAACCAGTTACCAATTCTGAAAAATAGCTAAAATTCCTGACAATAATAGAATCAAACTCAGCATCCGCTGCAGGTATTGTGAAATAAATTATGGATGTAATTGAGACAAACGTAGGCAGCCCTTCTGTGCAGATAAAGGAGGAGGTGAGCCTCAGTAAACACTCTCCAACATACTAAATTAATCCATTTGATCATTTTCTGAGAGCTGTTTCACCCAGGGCTGAGCACAGGGACATGGTGGGGAAAACCAACCTGTTTTACTGGATTCAGGAATACCTATGCAAAGAAACCAACTGCTCTGCACAGTTAGTGCTGGGCTGGGTCCCCTCTCTGTGGCTGCCCAAACCTTCAGGCTGCTTTGGAAGAGGCAGAAATGCCCAGGCAGAGCCCATCTGTGGGGACATATCAACAGAAGGTACACTCAGAGCAAGGGAAGACTCCTGGGGAAGTATCACTATGAGGTGAACTCAGCAGGCTGGTTCCCCCAGGGCCCAGGGAGCCAATGGCCCTAAAAACACCCACAACTGAGGAAAAGGCTGTTTAAGCCTCAGGGAAGTGCCATAATCCACACTCCAGGAGAGGTCTGTGGCCTGACACCACAGCAAACAAGGCAGGAGCAGCCTGAGGGGCCACCCCAACCTCATCCCTCTGCCCCAGGGCAGAACCAGCTCCACCACAACCACAACATCCCCCACAGATGTTTGTGTGTCCTGTCCCCAGGACACCTCAGGCAGCCCCTTTCCCTCTGCACCATCAGGCCCTTGCTGCTGGGTTTGAGTCCTTCATTTCTCATCCACCCTCACAGGCAGAATAGGTATTGTGTTACTACTGTAATTTTTTTACAACAATCTTCACCATCTGGAAACCACCTCCTTCCACCCCATACTGGTTTCTCCTTTGGGCTAAACCAGCTTTTATCCCCTCCCTCCTCCACTCCATCCACGTCCAGGGCACTGAGGTTTGGGCAGAGGGACCAGCTGTGACCTTCCCACTGCAGTGGGAACCTCATGGATTTGTGGCTTCCATACTGAGATTTCTCCTCCTATTTTGCCTGGATTTTCCACACTCACTGGACCCTCCCTGCCAACAGCTCCTAAGATGCCCTGGCCCAATTTAATTCTTTCATGAAAACCCCCTGCCCCTTCCCTGCTCAGCCCAACAACTTCTCCCTGTTCCTATCAAATTTCACCCTTTTTTTTCCCCAGACTCTCTTAGTTACACTCACACTCTAATCCTGAGTCCCTCCCTGCCTGATGTTATCTGCTGATTTAATGAACAAATCTGCCAGATTCTTGATGAAAACAATAAAGAAAAGACTCAGATACAGCAATAATCCCTGGAGAGCTCCAGGGCAGCCACCTACCACAACTGGCAACTCCCTGGGAGCTGCAATTCCACCAGCTTTGTGCTCTCCTAATGGGACTTATTTGGGCCCTGTTTTACTGACTGGTTTATGAGAGTGTTGCAGAGTTTCCAAAGCCCTCCTAAAATGAAGATAAATGACATCAACCTGTTCCACAATATCCCCACAGCCTGTTGCCTTGTCATGAGAACAAGGGAGGTTTATCTGACTCCATTTGTTCTTGACAAATCCTTGTCAGCTGCTTCTCTTCTCCTCATTACCCCACAGGTGCTCACACACATGTTGGTTGAGTGTGAGCTCCTGAATTTCCTGGGGTTGAAATCAAAATGGGCTGTAACTTCCTGGCTCTTCTATACCTCCTTTCTAGGCACAGGTGTTTCATTTGCTCTGCTGCACTTTTGCAGTGCCTTCAAAAGTTCTCCAAAGTAGCTGATAATGCAACAAAGCTGCAGTTACACCCATCACCTCCTCATAGCTCTGGACAGAGCTCTTCAGGCCTTACCAATTCCAACATTTCTCATGGTTACTTTCCACCAGCTGCCTTAAGTGATGTAAAAAAGTCTGTTAAACACTTCAGCCTGATGGGTTCAGTCTTTCCCAAGGCACAAAGTAGCAGAAGGGTCCCCCCAGGAGGTGCTGACACCCTGACCCAGCTTTCAGCAGGAGCATCTTCTGCACTCTGGGCAAGTGTTTGGACTGAGGGGAACCACGTGGGGCTCAGCACAGGGGCCACCAAATCCCACTGTGTTTGTGCCCCAGGGGGCTGGGTTACACTGCTGGGTTTTGTGGGTTAGAACCACTTTCTCTTTGTGCTATTGCATTTATTGTAATATTTTTATTAAATTGTAACTCTGACTTATAATCTCTCTTGTGGTGGGTTTGTTTCTCCGGCTGGTTTGCCTTCCAACCAGCACACTCGTTATCACAGGAGGCTCAGGATGCTGATTTACACATTATAACCCCCTTGCATCTCTGGGTGTGTGATTTTTCTGCAGCCACCACCAAGGTGAGAGTGATGAGAGGAGACATCCGAGACTGGGGCGCGCTCCTGGCTGCCCTGGAGGGGACACACGTGGTGCTGCACGCGGCGGCGAGCGTGGACTGCAGAGACACGGTGCCCTTTGGGGAGCTGAGGGACATCAACGTGGGGGGTGAGCTCTGGGGACACCTTTGGGGAGCTGGGGACACCTTTGGGGAGCTGAGGGACATCAACGTGGGGGGTGAGCTCTGGGGACACCTTTGGGGAGCTGAGGGACATCAGCGTGGGGGGTGAGCTCTGGGGACACCTTTGGGGAGCTGAGGGACATCAGCGTGGGGGGTGAGCTCTGGGGACACCTTTGGGGAGCTGGGGACACCTTTGGGGAGCTGAGGGACATCAGCGTGGGGGGTGAGCTCTGGGGACACCTTTGGGGAGCTGAGGGACATCAATGTGGGGGGTGAGCTCTAGGGACACCTTTGGGGAGCTGAGGGACATCAGTGTGGGGGGTGAGCTCTGGGGACAGGGAGCTGGACACAGCCTTGGCTTCCTTCCCACACCTCTCTGCAGCCACGGGAGGATGGCACAAATATCCTCTTGGATTCTGTTGGGGTCACCATTTGTAGGGCTTCTCCCAGGCACTCAGCAATAGGACAAGGGGGCACGATGGGCTCAAGCTCTGCCAGGGGAAATTGAAGCTGGAGAGCAGAAAAAACTTCTTTGCAGAGAGAGTGCTCAGACATTGGAATGGGCTGCCCAGAGAGGGGGTGGATTCCCCATCCCTGGAGGTTTTTCAACTGAGATTGGCCGTGGCACTGAGTGCCATGATCTGGTAAAGGGACTGGAGTTGGACCAAGGGTTGGACTTGATGATCTCGGAGGTCTTTTCCAACCCAATCCATTCTAGGATTCTGTGATTCCAATGACGGCCAGGAGAGCTCAGGCACAGCAGCATCAGAAGGTTTGATCAGAAGGTTTACAACTTAGAGCTTATATTTAATTACAGCTCCACCTTTTATCTACTCCTGTATCCAACCTGCCAGCACACTATTGGTTACTCAGCTCACCAGGCACACCTGGAAACATCCTACTGGCTCCAAGGTATCCCCCATTCTTCACGTGGCTCTCTGCTCCTTAAGGGTGAACTGCAAACTGCTTTCCTCCAAGGACACACTCTGAACTGCTCCAGATCAATCTCTTCATCAATTGCCTCAGACATCAGGGGGTCCACAAACACACTGTCACCCCTTTAGTTTGTGAGGAATATCCCTGTCCTCTTCTCACCTTGCCCTGGTAGTTCTTCACTGAGGGGTTCACACTTCCACAGAGCCTTCCCTGAGCTGCTCATGTCCAGGATCCCTCAGAAATCCCTGTCCTGTCCTGAATTACACACACAAACTGCTACAAGTTGGAAGAAGTTCCCAGGACCTTTATTTCCCAGTGGGGAAGTGCCTCCCTTTGCCCTTGCTGCTCTCACTGCTAAAGCTTCATCTCAGAACATCAACCCTGGGCTTGGTTCTTCTACAGCTCTTCTGGTCCAGAGTACAACTTTCCCTTAGAGCACTGAGGTGATTCAGTGCCCACAATAGTAAGAAATTGTTTAGTATGTGACAAGGACAGCAATTAAAAGTTAAACCCTGTTCAAAGTATTTTCCCAGGGACTTCCAGGGGGGAAAATAAGCCCTATATAAACCAGCACAAGGCTGTACCCACTGAAGTGCATCCATGAGAAGGGAGGGACGTTATTTGAATTAGAGTTCACAAGTATCATATATCTGCAAGCCAAGTGTAAAAGTGAGAGCTCCACACCCCTTTCTTCCAACCACCAAGAACTCGTTTCATGTTCGGGGCAAGATCTGCTTAAAGAAAATTTGTTCATAAATCTGGGAAATAAGCACAGGCTATAAAAATAACGAAATCCCCATTACAGCAGCAATTCCAAAGGCACCTCAGGCTGTTTGCTACTGAAATAATCATTCACCAAAAGGAAGGAATTTTATTTTTTTTATATGTATATTCCAATCTTGGTTACTGTTTGCTGATGCATTCAAGGGTAACATTTAAATTCCACCCTTCTTTTCATTGCTGAATGTTGTTTTCAAACCCAGATGCTTTTAAGAGCCTGTGTTGTGCTCTGTGTGTACTGAGAATATTCAGAGCCTGAGGCTTCCCTCTGCCTTGTGAGATGTTCCTCTTCACTGTGCTCGTTGTGAGTGAGGTGCTCCAGCACAGGGAGGTTTTTAGGGAGCACTGAAATCATCTTCAGCAAACCAAACCTCTTGCAGGTGTTTGTGACATTCCCAGAAAGCCAAACACACCAAGGTTTCCCAGAGTCACTGAGTGCCTCCTGGAGGAGCACAGGTTGGGGTGGCTTCACAGGAGCCTGTCCTGCATTTCTGCCTCCCCGTGGGTGGCTTCGTGGAGACCTCCCTAAAACAAAGCTGGGACTTCTCAAAACCCCCAACTGAGAGATTAGGCTGAAGTTTCCTATCAAAATCATGGCAGATAAAAAAATAAAAATGGCATTTGATACCTGCTGTATCTTCATGGAGAAAACCAGGGTGAGAACAGGTCAAGCATCTAATCCTCCAGCTGGCTCCTCTGCAGCTCAGGCCACAGAAACTCATCCAATTACTGCCTTAAGCCCAACAATTTGTGGCTAAATCAGACCAATCCTTTTCAAAAGACTTGTTGCTTCGAATTAAGGGTGCAAGTTAATGGGCTACCTCTCATTTCTTTCAGCAAGCCATAACAATGCTGAATGTCACAGTGTGGCTGTGGTTAATTCCCATTTCTGGCAAAAATTTACACCTGCTGCTTTGATTCTCTCCTCTCTTTCAACCACTGGCTGCCGAATCCTGTTACAGTGTTGTTGACTGGATTGAAGAGTTCTCTTCTACAAGAATTATTTTTTCCATCTAGTCACTTAAAGACTTTTTAATCTGCTTTTTGTTAAGCTGAATGGATTTTAGCTCAGCTGTTTCCAGTGATGTTTCTCAGCAGGGGGTTCTCACTTAACTTTACATATTGTGGGAGGCTCCTGGAGAAGTTCATTGATTCTTTTGCCCCAGGACTTCATGCTGATTCACTCCCTCTGAAATTATGCTAAATTCAGGATTTCCTTGGTAATTTCAGATTATGCCTTTACCAACAATGAGAGCAGAAATCACAAGCCCTCCCACACAAGGTCTGCACTCAGGCTTGGGGACAGAGCCTGATTAGCTGGTATAAATAGTATGGATGTTTCTGGAAACCAACCCTATGAGTTTCTTCCTTTAAGATCTGCCTTCTCAGGTTTGCAGGCCCTCAGGATGCAGCCATGGCCATGCTGTTGTCACTGAGATTCTCACAGATCCACTTGAACCAAAATCAGAACGAGAGCAAAACCCACCCCTGGCAGAGTCATAAATATTTGAATCCACAGAACACCCCAAACCAACCAAACTGAAGCCACACACCTGACCCTGAACAACTTCCCTTAAACCAAACCATTAATGTATTTTTCATGTGAACTTGTAAGCTGTGCCCACTGTTTTATTTACAATTCTGCAGCTTTCAAGAGGCTCTTGCAGTGATTTCACCCTCCAGCACCCTCAGGACTCCTACAGGGCCATCTATGAAACAAAAGCACTGATCCTTTTGCCAGGAGGCTGCAGTTCCCCAACAGTCTGTCCACAAATCAGGATAAGGTGGAAAACATGGAGTTTGTTCTGCCAAGCTGCCACTTCCTTCTCGTTAGCAGTTCTAAAGTCCAAGTTAAGTCAAGTTCCAATGGCCACAGAGGTCAAATCACACCATAGCTATAGATGGAACTGCTGCTCTCGTGTTATAAACCATCCATTGCTGTGCAAACACACCTGAGGAACTGCAGCTCTGACCTGGGTCTTTACATCTTTTCAGCCATAAAAACAATGGATCTGTTCCAACTCAGCATCCTAAGCCTGTAAATCTCTTTTGAGTTGCACAACAGAAAGTCAAGACAAGGTGGTTGATGTTTGTCCTTCCTGATCTGCCCCTCAGGAACTGAGAATGTGTTAAGGGCCTGCTGTGTCCTGAACATTCCCTACGTTGTCTACACGAGCTCCGTTGCTGCGGTGGGACCCAACACCTCCTGTGAGCCCATGTTCAGGTGAGGCTCAGCAAATCTCCATCACTCTGATCTCCAGTCAAACAGCAATGAAACTGCAACCACAGGGAGATTTAGCTGTGGCTACAAAGGAGCAGAGACATGTTCCCCTTCCTGTCTATTCCTCTTCTCTTCCTTGAGAATCCCTCCTTGCTGCTCCTCCCTTTCAGGAGCTGCCTCTGCCCAGCCTAAGCCTGGCCAGCTGTCTGAAGGAGCTGGATGAGGGCAGTGTGGCTCAGCTGCAGCTCCAGTCAGTGCCCACATGGACAGCCCTGCTCCTCTCAGCCCTCAGACCAGTTCCAGAGAAGGTCCCAAATGTGTAAGGTTTGGGATATGGTCAAGTTGTGTCCTGCTGGTGGGTCAGTTTTTGCTCTCCCCTTACAATGAGTCAACCCAAAGGGCAGGTGA
Organism: Pithys albifrons albifrons; assembly: GCF_047495875.1. Taxonomy (NCBI): domain Eukaryota; kingdom Metazoa; phylum Chordata; class Aves; order Passeriformes; family Thamnophilidae; genus Pithys; species Pithys albifrons. The sequence continues at coordinate 4,203,341 of NC_092478.1, read as the reverse complement.
GGCTCTGCTGTTGTCAGTATTTTAGTCCTGAGACTTAAGAGGTAGATGTGAATGCATGTCTTGAAAAATGGAGCCCAGATCTCACCTGAGAGCACAGTCCTTTGGCCTGTAATGATGCACCAACAGGGGCAAACAAAACCCATCTGGGCTGATGCTCGTGGAGTTACACATGGACATCCTCTGCCCACCAACTCCCAATTCCCCACCACAACTGCAAATAAAAGCACACCCAGAGCCTCTGAGGCATTTTGCACAACACACTCAGGGAGGAAGCTCAAGAGGATGGTCTTCATTCTCCAATGATTTTGATTTTAAACTAAGAGAATTACATGATGAGAGAAGAGTCACTCCCCCCAGCCAAAACTCCCCCTCCCTGTCCCAACAGGGAGCCCAGGGCTGGCTGGAGGGCAGTGAAACATGGCTCTGTTTTCCAGGCTGGCAGCACAGGTGACACACCTTTCTTCTTCCTCCTCTTCTCCTCTCCCCCATCCCCACCCAGCCTGCTCTGCCCTCTCCCTCTCACTCCATGCTCTTTCCTTTCTCTCTGTCCCCCTCTCCAGCGTCTTTAACTCCCTTTTCCGTGCTCGGGGGTTGACACAGACACAGCATGACTGGTCCGTGGCCAGGGTGATGGCTGCGGGATAATGCTCACACCTCAGCATCCGACAATAATAGAAAATGCCTCTGTCAGTCTCGGGCCCTCGGAGACGGCCCCTGCCCAGATCCCTTCTGACAATGCTGCTCGGCTCTGATTAGCGTTCGCTTCCCTGGGATCGTTCTGAAAAGCCCGAGCTTTGTGCTGAGCTCTTTGTTCCCCCGAGCTCCGCAGGGCTGGGGGAGGCGCTGCAGCCACACCAGGCAGGTTCGCCCCTTTGTTAAAGGCTTTGCAAGGCAACAAGAAATAAATTCAGATTGGGGGAAAAAAAAAAGAAAGAAAAAAACGAGAAAGCAAGGAAAACTAGAACTTCTAGATTATTTCTCCCCCAATTGTCTTGGGCCTTTCCCGGGCTTGCAACAAACCTTGCATGATCAATCTTCTGTCTTGCTTGGTTTTTGGTTTGTCTCTGGCTCATCACCCCTAAACAGGGGGAAGGGAGGAGGGGTTTGTGGTAAAAGCCCAGGCAGTGCAAGGAGCTGCATTTCTGATGCTCCTAATTTATTTCTGTTGCTGTAGCACAAGAAGACCCCGATCTCAGCTGGGATGTCTGGCACACAACATCCTACACACTGAACAGGCAAGGGCAAGGCACCAGCAGTATCCACGTTTTACACACTGAGATTTGAGCACAGAAAGGAGAAAGCAAGTTGCCCAAGGTCAGACAGGGAGCCTGAGTCAGAGCTGGTTCTCCTGAGACCCAGAGTTGGAGGAAACCCCCTCTGCTGCAGGTTTGCTTAACCCTTCCAAGAGAGGTATCTGAGCCCCGGAGGCCAATGGAGCAGGATAATTCCTTGTTGCCCTCCATGCCTGGCAGAATCCTGGGTTTGCCTGGGCTGGATTTCTCTAGGAGAGCAAAATATAGAGTAAATTAATTTAAAAATGGAAGGAAAGTCTCCTCCAGCACACAGAGGGAGAAGGGCCATGCTAGTCATGGAGCAGGCGAGCGAGTGCCACTTGATTTTCATGGATGGTCCTCCCCAGTACTTCAAACAAGGTTTCTTCACTCCAGCTCCTCCAGGGGAGGAGCAGGACTGTTCTCTTGTTTCTCCTGGGTATTATTTCAGGCCCTGTGAGGCCAGTTCCATGTTAGATCCCACAGGTTTTCCCCTTTGCAGGGGTGAGGGAGGAGGCTGAGGAGCAGGTTGTCTTCCACAGCCACAGCCCCGTGTCCCCAGCATGGCTGGAGCGCTGCCTGCCCTTAACTGGGGGTCCTCTGCTTTGCCTTAATTTGTTAGGGGACAGGAAGGAACAATCCCAGCACAAACCTGCTGATTGCAAGTCTTCCAGATCACCAGCAGCCCTATCACATCCCCAGCAAACGCCTCCCAACTTTAATCAACTCTGTGAGAAAATTAAGCAGCAGTTTCCCCTTTTAGTTTATGGCTCATGAGAGGCTTTTCTCTGCCTCTAATGAAAAAATGAAGTAGGACTGCTCTCATTTTCCCTGCCCTCCATCTTCTTGTGCTCTTTTCACCTTGCTCAGCTTCTGTGAGTGGCTGAAAAATGTAACTTCACTGCCTTCTAATTTGCCTGCTGGAATATTATTTGCTTCAATCCCACTGTTCGACCAAACCAAGCCCAGCTGGCAGAGATCAAACCTCGTGCAAACCTGCCTGCCAACCTGGTGTTTCCTGGGGCCTTTTTTTGCCCAAAGGGCATCAGGGATCTGCCATGCCCATAGCTGGGAGCCACTACCAGTGCCAGGGAGTGGGGGCTGCCAAGGAAACCACGCTGGGATGGGTGTCTCCAAACCCTGCACTCCTCTCCACTGTCACTCACCGACTCTCCCGATCTGTTCCAGAGGCAATGAGGACACTGAGTACGGTGGGGAAGTGGAGCTGCCTTATGGGAGAACAAAAGCCATGGCAGAGAAAATTGTGCTTGAAGCCAATGGAAAAAAGGTACCAAATCCAAAGGTGGCACCCCTGGAATTACAGCACAGGATGAGGGAAAGGAGAGAGATGGTTAGAAAGACCCCAAAGTGTGTATCCAACTGCTGCCTTGATTTGGTGCATAAACCACAATGTCCTAAGCTTCCCAAATTCCAGTATTCCCACATCAGCAGGAAGCTGCCAGACTTGCAGGATCAAATGATGTTCCCCTGTGCTTTAGCTCGGGCAGGAGTGTGGCTTTGGAGAGAGCTGTGCTGGATTAGGGTGGGACAAACCAGGTTCACCCAGTTCCTACTACAAAAGTATAACTTTCAGGCATGTCTGAGTGACTTAGGACTCAAAAATATTGGTGCACCCAGAGCCAGCCCCCTACCTAAGGCAGCTGGGCAGCTTTTAGACTGCCAGTGCAGGCAGCAGGCAGGTGAATTCTTCCAGGCAGTGAAGCAGAATGTGAAGATGAGACTTGTGTCCTAAATCACTGCCTGGAGCATCTGTCCCCTGGTTACACTCTGAGGCCACTCAGCTTGGTTGGCCTCCTCTGGTACCTGGTTTTGGTTGTTGCAAACACTCATTTATACATCCCAGCTGTAGAGGAGTTCCTGCCACCAACATTCCTCCATCCAACAACTCTCTGGGAGCACCACGTGGGTGCAGGAGAGCCATGAAAAAAATTAAAATCAAACTGGGCACCTCCACCCAAACCAGGTCCCTGATACCCAGAGCAAGTGTCGATTCCTCTAGGCCAGTGGTTTGGTTTAATCTGGCAAACCCACTAGCACTGTGGGAGAATTTCATCCCTGAACCCCTCACTCCCTGACATCCCTCCCTGATTTTGCAGCTGAGCAATGGTGGCAGCCTCACCACCTGCATCCTCCGTCCCAACACGGTGTATGGGGAGGGGGCAGCGTTCCTGCAGGAGCTCTACTTGGCTGCCAGAGCCAGCAAGGGGGTGCTGAACTACCTGGAGCCTGAAGACACGGAGAGGAATCACACCTATGTGGGTGAGTGGGGGGTCCCTGTGCATGAGCTGCTGCCAGGCTGCTTCAGCCACAGGGCATCTCACACAGCAGCTTAACCATCACCTTCCAGGACACAGAGAGGAATGTGGTGAATGAGCACAAAAGGATTTCTAACCACAAAACTCAGACTGGCTAAAGAATTTTTTCAGGCAGCTGTTCATTAGTGCTGTTTTCCTAGGAAGGGATTTCTTTTTGTCCCTTGGTAAATGTATCAGGGGATAAATGGGAGGCAGAGAGAGAAATTCAGGCTGTATTTTTAAAGCGTTTTTGCGTTGGAAAGATACTTGATTTCTTCTTCGTTAAAAGAAATTAAACTACCACTACTTGTAAAATTCCTTTCAGAAAAGGCTGTGCTACACAAATAACTTTAGCAAGCACAAGAAACCACTCACAAAACATATAGGAGAGTTTGTGGTGGTGCTGAAGGCCTTTCAGGGGGTACAACTCACCATGAAATGGTGCAGGTTCAGTTATTTCCATGCCCCACACTCACATGTGTGGAGATAACAGTATTTTTAAAATGCTGTTAGAGAAGAATCAGGCCCAGAGAAATCAAGTGACTTCTTCAAAGGCTCACAGCAGAGCCAGGAATCAAACCCCTGAGTGCTGCCTCCCATCCATCCTGCTCTCCCTGCTAAACCCTGCCCTTCCCTCCACTGTGGCCAGGATCACGAGGCACAGTAACTGCCCAGCTCAAAGGGGAGCCCAAAGGTTTAAAGGATCTTGGAGACCTGGATTAACTCCTCAGTGTCTCTACAGCAGAGCTGAGCACACCATGAGTCCTTCCCCACCTGGCATATCCAGTATGCTCTTCCTACAGCAAACTGGGAATCTGAGCTCCTCCTGAATACCTGTTTCTCTCCCCTCTTCTTCCTCCAGGGAATGTTGCATGGATGCACGTCCTTGCAGCCAGGAACCTGCAGCTGAAACCCGGCCTGCTGGCAGGCCAAGTGTACTATTGCTATGATGACACTCCAAGCAGGAAAGGTTTCCTGGTGAGGCACCAGCTCTTGGCCACGGCAGACCCCTCGCTGAGACTGGGCTCCCACATCCCCTACTGGAAGATGTGGTTAATGATACAACTGCACAGGATAATCAGGCTCATCTTGTTGCCTTTCTGGGAGCCACAGCCCTTCCTAAACCTGCCTTTGCTGAACACAATAGTCACCACCTTCTCCTACGAGACAGACAAAGCCTCCAGGCACTTTGGGTACAAACCCCTCTTCACGTGGGAGGAGAGCAGGCACAGAACTGCCCAGTGGCTGAAAGCAGCTGTGGGGAGCCTGGAACCCCCCCAGCTCCATGGAAAGAAGAACTGAACAGCACATCTGGGGCAAGGACACTGCTTATCTCACCAGCAGGTGCCACCTGAGCTTCACAACACGCACAGATCTTTGGCAGGAACTTTGCAAACACAGAAATCCTGGTACAGAGGCAGAGGAGGAGCAAAACTCTGAGGCTGCAGGTCCATACCCTTGTCTTGCCAAAAGCTCAGCTGTTTTGTGTCCTGTGACACACCAGAGTGCATTTGAAAGCATCCCCTTGCTGCTGTGTGGGGCTTGCTGGCCTCACTCATTCCTGTGGTGCCACCACTTGTGGGAACAAGACAGACGGGGTCAGATGAGAGAGGGTACCCCAAACCCACCTTTTGGTGAAATTATTTAACTGGGTTTGTCCCACAGACTGAGGAGCTGTGGACAGTCAGTGGGATGTCTGTACCTGGCTCAGACACTAAAAGCTCTTCAGGGATAATTTTGGGGAAGACAAGGAAAACCCAGTAAGGTCTGGCTCTGTCTTAGGGTTTAAGAAAAAGAGAAAAAATAAATCTCTTTTCCAGAACTGCCTTTTAACCAGTTTTGTCCCACAGCCTGAGGAGCCATGGACAGTCAGTGGGATGTCTGTACCTGGCTCAGACACTAAAGGCTCTTCAGGGATAATTTTGGGGAAGACAAGGAAAACCCAGCAAGGTCTGGCTCTATTTTAGGGTTTAAGAAAAAGAGAAAAAATAAATCTCTTTTCCAGAACTGCCTTTTGCAAGAAGCTTCTTGTTACTTTCAACATGTAGAATGTTATATCTGTTTTGAAATATTATCCCTATAAAAAGAAACCTTGTGCTAACAATGTACAGGCTGACTTATTTCCTAATTGTACGGATGGAGAAGTGATGTCTGCAAGCTGAAAGGTGGGGTTCACATATTCTTACCTCCCAGCACTCCAGCAGCAAAGCAGAGCAGATTAAAGCCCATGTTCAGCTGCTGTGCTGGCAAAGAGCAACTTCAAGTGGAGGCCTGAGGGGCTGCATTTATGCTAAACAACGTTTGAACTTCAGGAAGGAGAGGTCATTTCAACTCCCTCCCTGGCTCTGCAGCTACACAGTCCATCTGGGAGCAGCATCTCACAGATGATATTTTCCTAACACAGATGGGGCAGGCACTTCCAGAGAATTCACAGCAAAACTGTGGTTTCTATCAGTTTATCAGCTTCCCTATTTTTAAGACATAAGGAGGTGCTGGGAAATCTGCATTATGCACAACTGAGATTTCAGTTTTCACTTGAGCTGGGAGGAATGGGATATTTTTGCAGTACTGGTTCAAATCTAAATTTAACTCTGTTGGTATCACACTTCTGTGTTCTGTGAATGCTTAACCCATCCCGAGTGTTCCTGGAGTGTTCATAGGCACAAATAAAAGTTTATTTTAATTACAAGCACCCGAGTACTCCTGAAAAAGGCAAGTTTCAGCAAGGCATCCTTGAGAGAAATGCTCAAAGTTTGCTTCCTGTTGGTCCTGGTAATTACCCAGGAAGGAAAGCACAGCAATACAGTGTGAGCTGCCAAGTTACATTTGCTGAAATTCACTCTTACATTCCCTCTTTCCCAAAATGAGCTTACAAACCAGAAATCAGGGTCATTCATTGCTAACTTCACATAACAAATAAATTCGGGCAAAGAGAAGTAAAAAAGGTGAAGTGTGCCTGTTTTTCCCCCCACCATTCGTGATGAGAGGGGTTTAAGGGAGTAATTAAATTTCTGGAGTGGAGTAATAAAATTTCTGGGGTTTCTATTTTCGCTGCAAGTCTCTCTGCAGCTTTTTTGCCATTATCCAAAGGGTGGGTGACAGCTCTGCAAGAATTCGAGCAAGAAATACACCCTGCCTTCCTCACGCACATCGCCAGAGCATCAGCGTTGACCTCCGCAGGTTTTAATGCTTCAGAAACGATGCATTTCTCCTGCCAAAAAAGAGCCACTGGGTGGAGCTGCGAGTCTGGGAACCGGTCCCGTCCCCGTGGGAGCCTGTGCTGCTCCCGCGGAGTTTGAGCTGAGCTTTAAAGCGATCGGTGCCCGCTCAGGCAGCGGGGCTGGAGGAGCCGGGCGAGACCGCCCGAGAGCTCCGCGCTCTGCCCGGGTCTGGGGAACGCGGCGCTTCCCTCGGCTGGCTGGAAGCAGATCTGTCCGCATGTAGCCGCGCAATCACAGGGAACGGAGACATTTATTTTCCGCTCAGAACTCTTTAGAAAAGAATAAAAGTTTGCTTTCTCTGGTTAAAAATAGAATTAGGTTTGGCACGCTGACCCCCGGAGCGTTTGCGCAAGGACAACGCGCCGATGCCTCCGGTCCCACTGGGAGCCCGGAGTGCGCTCCTTTGTGGGATTGGGAGCTGCTGGAGATATCAGATGGGAGAGCTGTCAAGCCCCAGTACTATCCCAGAGATTAATGCCTTACAAGCTCGCCTGCTTTCAGAAACCTCGCTGGGAACCTCACCACGCTTTTGTTCCTGTCCTGCTCATCATCACCTCTGATTCTGATGCTTATCAGGATGCAGATGACATGCAGGATAAGCTGCAGGGATTTTCAGAGGTGCTTAAGTGCAGCATTTTTCAATACTATCTGAATTAGTTGGCTGCTCTGCTTATTTTTTCATACCTACCCACCTCCCAGGCTTTGACAAAAGCAAGTAGAGGATTCCCTTTCCCTGTTCATGGCAGAAACGGGGGGAAAGTTGGACAGCAGAACCTCTGTGCTGTTTTCCAAAAAGATGAGTAAGCTTCCTTTGGCTGCCCTGCCTTTTGGCTCCTCCAAGCTAATGCTGCTGCAGACTTCCTGTTAGATCCTTGATTTTATCAGATTATAACTTGTTTTCCCCTGGCAATGCTTTAATTCTTTCTACTGCATTGGGTTGTCATTGGCTTTTCTTTTCAGGGTCTCAGTCCTATTATGTAACAGCAGCAGAAAAAAAAAAAAGAAAAGAAAAAAAGAAAAGAAAGAAAAAAAGAAATAAAGAGAGAAATGAAAATAAATATTTCAGATCTGTTTCTACTTCTGGAGAGGAGCCTTTGTGCACAATTACTCATCCAAGAGATTCAGCAGGTATAACTGCTTCCCCCAGGGGCTCCATTATATAATTGGATTTCAGCCATACAAATTAAATCCTATCTTACCCCTTAGTTAAGCCAGGCAGTAAGTATTTAATGCTAATATCCCTGACAACTATTGCAGAGCTGAAGCACAGAGGAGACAGATGCAGGCAGTCTCTGCTGCAGGACCAGGGAGGATGAGCAAGGACTGCACTGACACAAAGACACCTGCTGTATTTTAAACACGGCTGAACTTCCCCAGGACAAGCTGTGGCATCAGCTGGAGTTGTTGTCTGAGCTGGAATATGGTTCTCTCTCGTTTTCCACCCTCCAATATTCCCATGTGCAGGCTGAGCACTCACCCCCCAATGTACACACTTCAAAGAGCCACATGCCTGACCCTGCTTGAGTTTCTGTGAAAGTCTGTTCTTGTGCAAGGTCTGAAGGAAGCAAATTTAGTAATATTGCAACTGAAGCCAAACACAAAACCAAGCAAAGAACGGCCAAATTAAAAATCTCAGCCGAGTTACTCATTCATCTGCATTTTCTGCCTTCTCCTGGTATGTTCCTGGTAGGCAAAGCCCTCTGGGCAGAGCCCATCTCGTTTGGTGTCTGCTACATCAGTCACAGAGTTTGTACATGGTAATAAAGGAAAACAGATTCGTGGTAGGAGTTAAACCAGTCAGTCTGGTACCATAATTGGAGCATAATCTCATATTGACAGTGTTTAACACAGGATGTGCAGGGAACAGATGGCAGCTTGCCAGGCCTCCATCGGCCTGCAAATATTGGAAAGAGATTTTCCAAGTCCAGCTCCTGAGCCTCATCTCTGATGCTGGAAGTTTCTCTTGCCCAAGATGAGCCACTCACTCATCCTGGTTAAACCCAACACGCTCCTCTGCTCCTGAGCCTGCAGACACCCAGTGTTCCCTCTGCCAGCTGCCTGCTCTGCTCCTGAGCCTGCAGACACCCAGTGTTCCCTCTGCCAGCTGCCTCCTCTGCTCCTGAGCCTGCAGACACCCAGTGTTCCCTCTGCCAGCTGCCTCCTCTGCTCCTGAGCCTGCAGACACCCAGTGTTCCCACTGCCAGCTGCCTGCTCTGCTCCTGAGCCTGCAGACACCCAGTGTTCCCACTGCCAGCTGCCTGCTCTGCTCCTGAGCCTGCAGACACCCAGTGTTCCCTCTGCCAGCTGCCTGCTCTGCTCCTGAGCCTGCAGACACCCAGTGTTCCCACTGCCAGCTGCCTCCTCTGCTCCTGAGCCTGCAGACACCCAGTGTTCCCTCTGCCAGCTGCCTGCTCTGCTCCTGAGCCTGCAGACACCCAGTGTTCCCACTGCCAGCTGCCTGCTCTGCTCCTGAGCCTGCAGACACCCAGTGTTCCCTCTGCCAGCTGCCTCAGGAATGCCACAGAGAGAGCTGGAACAGCTCACGGGCAAAAGTCTCCACAATCCATTGGCCCAAACAGTCCCAAAGCTCTGGATCCCCCCGTGAGCCTCTCCCTGGCACTGAGGGACCTGCCTATGACACAGGGCACAAATCCTTCTGTGTCAGGGACACCCCCAGTGCCACTCTGCTCTGCTGCCACCTCCAGAAACCTCAGTGGGGCAATTAAACTCCCCAGAACCCGCTGGCAGAGCTGACTAATTCCTTCCCCCAAGCCCAAAGCCCTGAGCTAAAGCAGGTGAAAGGACACAAAGCACATTTATTCCAAGACTCATCCCGTGGTATGAAGAGCAGACACAGCCTCAGCTTTCCAAGGGTGTGGAAGAACCACACCGTGCTTCTTAAAGCTCCTGCAGGAAGTTTAAATTGATTTTTCTCTATTTCAGCAATTAATTCCCATTAATCAACTTACTGTACAGTGCTGCACTATAATTCACAAGTTTTATGCATCATATGAATAAAATTGCACATATATTTTTATGTGATTTTCATTTAATTGAATTCCAAGGAGATTTATCTGCTGGGTTATTAATAAATCTTAATATGGCCTATAACATTCAATTGATATTTAATTAACCTGCAATAACTGCCTTGTAAAATGTAAATTAAATGCTTTATTTTTTCCAGGCATATAACGTTAAATCAAATTCTTCCTTCTACCAGTAAAACAAAAAGAGGTGGGGAAAAAACAAGATTGGAGACAGCCAAACCTTAGACCTGAAAATATTTGATGTTTAAAGAGGTTCAAACTGGAAAATAGACCTGTGTTTTGTAATCAGTTCTTCTCTTGAGGAAGTACCTCCCCACTTTTAAAGATCACAAGAATTTGGGTGGATTCAGATGAAACATCAAAATCTCCAGAGGTCTGAAGAGAATGAGAGGTGCCCATTATTAATAACAAGGTTGCAAATTCCCATAGGTGTTGTGGTATTTGGCATTTTTCTTAAAGTCTTGGCTGCTAAAGTCACAAATGAAAATGTCAATTTTCATTTAAAAATAAAGGGGGAAAAAGGAAAGATGTAAAAGCCCTTTGATAGGGGAAGTTTGCAATCCTCAGTGTCAAAGGCATGAGAACTAAGAGACAAAAACACATAAAATTTGATCCTTATCTTTAAAAGTATCAGAACTTTTCGAGACTGAGGTGTTTGAAAACTGGGAGGTGGCAACAAATGATCAAAACAGCCTTTACAAGAAAGAACAACCCAAATTATATTTTAAGATCAAACTGCTCTCCCTCCCCCTCCCCTGGCAATTCACACAGATCTACATTAAATACAGCAAACTGCAAACCCAACTGCTCCTGGTTTCCAAGCCAGGAGTGCTGCCTGTGCAAGGTGATGTGGAAACTCCAGGAGAGTAGGACTGTCCAGGATTGATAAGCCTGTAAAGTTTTACCACCATAACATCTAAACTTAGTATATCTTTCCTTTTTTAATGCATGGAGAGGCCAATTGGCCCTACAATATTTTATTAAACAGGGCATTTCCACCAAAGGACAGTAACCCCCCCTGCCTGTAATCTGTCTGCATTAGATCCCTTTAAAAGGTATTAAATGAAAATCAAAAGTTAAATGTACCATGGATTTTAAAGGTGTCACAGCGTGGAAGAATGAAGATGAAGAGAATGGATTCTGACTCGCAATGAATGAGCAGAAATAAATCCAGAGTTTCTGGATTTGGAAGCCAAGCAGCCTCGTGCCTGCAGTGACTGCAGCTCTGCAGCCCTGGGTTTGGTGCCCAGCCCCAGCCTGGACTCACTGGGTAATTCACCCCAGGTCTCTCCCTCTCTACATTTTATGAGTTTGGCAATCGATCAGGATTAGCCTTCCCTCCTCCTTTTATCTTTCATCCTTCTAATGGAAGAGAACATATCCCACGGATGAGCTGTGTGGGATCTCTGGCAGCTGCTGCTCATGGGGAGTGAGCCCAACCTGAGCCCATGGACCACAAGCCCTGCCCAGGACACTTGGATAAACATGGATAGAGTAGGGGGGTTTATCCCTTAAAGTGGGTTTCTAATTGAGCTGAATTGAGCATTGCTCTCCTCAAGTCCTGACCATGACTGACAGTTCACATTTATTTGGGGAGCACTTTTTATCAGGCCAAGTCATCTGGAAGCTTCACCTGGAACAGCCACAAGAGTCCCATCTACTCCCAGAGAGTTCCTAACGATGCTCCCGGGAATTAAATCACAGCATGAGCAGCAAATGTAACAGGGCAAAATCTGAGGGACTGCAAGTTCTCAAACATGTTTAGGACTAAGCCCTGAGAGGCTCTCACAGAGGTTTCCTACCCTGAGCCCAGGGTAGGACTGCTGGGGACAGTCTCTCAGGGATGTAAGAGCAGACCCACCATCACCTGAATGACTTCTCTGCTCTGCCCACTAGACAAAAACCCACATGGCTGTCCCCGTGGTGACACCCATGCCTAGTCCTAGTCCTAAACCCCTTTATGACCATGCCACCCTCCTCTTAAATCCCAGCTCCAGTCGATTTTCCTTTGAGACACACAGCAGGCTAAGTATTCCTGGCATTTCCATGATGCCCAGTGTCACCTTTTGGACAGGACTCTCACAGCAACATCCTCACTGGGAACGGAGGGGATCCACCTTCTTGGCAGGCACAGCTGACAGCAGACCTGTTTCACAGCAGGGAACAGAGAAGCAAAGCAGCTACAGCTGCTGTTGATCCCACTGGGAGCAATCCCAGTTCCTCACAAGGAGGTGGGTACTGGCTATGGGGCATCCCTACCAGAGGGCAGGCACAGCACTTGCAAGTTCTGCCCTTCTCAAAATTCACATCTGGAAATGAGCGACTGAGCAAGAACCAGCCCCAGGAGATACGTCTAAATCAGCCCATCTTGACATTGGGCACGTGCTCTGAGCTCACACATTGCTGTGGGCACGTGCTCTGAGCTCACACTTCTCTGTGCATTCAGGTGATCAGTGGCTCAGCTCAAACCTCTCCTGACTCTCTTCAGTGGGGCTGCCTCGTGTCACCACCATGGACACACACGCCCTGCCCCGGGAGGAGAACTGGGGGTTTAAACCAAAGAGAACGAGGTGCCTGCTCCCTGTTGGGTTTCCAAGGGATTTAGAAGCTCTGCTCCCTCTCAGAAACCTCCCCAGACTTCCTCAGAGGCTGAACACATGCTTGACATGACACCGGCTAATGTTTGTGGGCTATGGCATAGCTGGGGATTAATGCTCTGAAAAGGAGGACTTGCTGAAGTGGCTGTGGTTTAAGGAAGGATTTGAAAGGGGAGAGGAGTACAGAGGGAAGCTGCTCTAGACAGTAAGTCACGTAAGAGAAGGCTTAAAAAGCGAGAGCAGGAGGAAATGAAGGGATCTGAAAAGGAAGGGATTTGGGATAAATGAGTGGAGGAGGAGGAGAAATGTCAGCTAGCAGCAAGATTACACTGGGCAACATGTGAGCTCCTTCAGCCCTTCTTCATGGGCTGATTGGAGTGATGGGAAAGGAAAGATGCACCAGTGAGCTCTGGGCTGGTTGCAGGAGATAAACAGGCAGCAGCAGAGCTTTGGTGGGAATGGAGGGAATTTGGTGAAGATGCAACACACCTTGCTCAGATCACAGATGGTGGTAACTCATGGCAGGTGACTCCAGCAGATGCAGAGGCCAACACAGAGCCAGGGGGCTCCCAAGCAGGGCTTGAGCACCACACATGGGCCAGGAGAGATGTGGGGAGGAGCAGGAAGCACTAGGGGATGTAATGGTGTCATATTCACTCACCAGGCTGAATGAAACTCTCTTCATGGGTTCTGCTGCACTAGTTTGCACTGGTTATCACAGATAAGGCACATTAATGCAACTCTGTTATGATGTTGGGAAACCTCAATAATGGAAATTAACTGCTCTGCATGGACAGATGAATGGAAGTTACACAACCCCTGTCCCATTTCTGAGAAGCACAGCAGTGCTGAGTGGGTGCAGTCAAATTTAATAGCTGTTATCAAAATCAAGGAAGGGACTTCCATTCAAAAGGTAGCCAGAGGAAAAGCCAGGACTTGGGAGCATTGCACAACCACAACAGCTCTGGACTCACCCCAACAACAGTAACTCCAGTGCTGGAACAATGCACCAGCTCAGTGCTTTGACATGAGGCCAAGGGGCTTACAAAATGCCTCCAAACAGTTAATGCAAATCCATATTACCAGGCCTATTAATGGCCTGTCATTGCCTGTCTGTAGATCACTGGTTTGTGCCAGGGAACTCTGGATTTCCTCAATCTGGTTATCCTTAACTGACATTTCTAGCACTGGTGGGATTCCATAAGGTCCTAGAATCAGAAGGACCAACTTCTTCTCTACCCATCCTCTCACCATCCTCTCACCCTCTGGCCTCAGTTTCCTTGTCCATATAGTGGGGACAACAACTTGTACCAGCCACAGGACTTTTGTGTCCAGGTTTTTTCAGAGCCAAACAACTCAAGCAGACACGTTATTTTGAATTTCTTATTGTCTCCATTTAACTTTCAAACCGATTCTTATAATCTTTCACGCACATGACAAGGTGATCAAAAGACAGTTACAGCTGGTTTTAAATGTGCACCAGACTTTACTGAAACCTGGTGTTTCTGCCCCATTTGCAGAGGACTTGGCAGGGAGGACAGGAGAAGGAGTGCATTTCCCTCCTCTCGGCTCCCTTGTCTGTTAACGTGAAACCCAAAATGCTCCCCTCCATTTTGGATCAATGTCACATAACCTCATTTCCTCAGCTTAAGAAAAAGCTTTAGATTTTATATGTTGCACTAAAATATGTCAGCACTGCTCAGTTAATAAACAGTGCTAAATCAAACCCAGGCCCCAGTTCGTAGATCATGTGAGCTCTGTCAAACACGGGAGTGATACCATGGCAGGGATGTAATGGACAGGCTCCTTAGCCTGGGCTTTATGGCTGTGAAAGAGAAAAACCTGGTGTTCAGTCAATTCTCATTCACCAGGGGCTGTCACACAATCTCTCACAGCTTTTTGGGTTGTGTTTATTTTTCCTGGGGTTCCCAAGAGCCCTACCTTCTGATCCCCCTGCAATCCCTCCTGTGTGACTGCCTAAAGGACTGACCCCTGAGTTACAGCCAAAACCTGAAGCTTTTACTGCATGTTACACCACATCCTTGCCTGATAAATCAGAATATCCCCCCATCAATTTACACCCACAGAGGAAACAATTTTCCCAATTCAGAGGAACAAGGGCTTGATTTTCTTCTCCGTGTTGACTTTTCCTGTGTGGTGACTCTGCTAAAGCCAAGAAACTTCTCTCCCTCTCATTTGTCAGCAGGACATCCCAGCAGCTTTTAGGGCTGTAAATCAGCACCTATGGCCACCCTGGCCTGGCAACAACCCCCCCTGCCACAGGCAGGCAGTGGTGACAGTAAGGGAATGAATCCCATCAGGCAATCACCTCCTCAGAGACTGTCCTTGTTAGTGGCACCCCCTAAACAGCATCTGAATTTTGGGGGAAAACAATCAGGAATATGTCTTAGAGGCTCATGGTCACTCATTACTCTCGTGTTCCTGATGATCAGCATAAGCAGGGACACACTGAGACCCCTAAAGCAACACTTACTGTCCCTCATACCTGAAACATGACTAATTACTGGGCACCTTTGGAGATTAACAGTGAAAACGCTCCTCTCTCACTCACTGCTGGAAAGAAAATGTTTTTGGAAAGCTGTTGCTGTCATTTGATAGTGTCCAGTTTTTCCACTGAGAAAAGCCAGACCTGAAACCTACAGGATGGTTCAGTTTTTCCCTTGGTAATACCCAGCAAGAGGCTGCTCAGTGTGTCCCTGCACCTCTGGCTGCTGCTCCTGAAATGTGCCCTGGATTAAGGCAGGGATGCCAGCAGGGAGCCAGAGCCAGGCACAGCCCAAGACCACCAGTGTGGCTCTCAGGGGGAGACCTGAGGCCATGGCAGAAACCTCACACAAGTGTTGATCCAGCTAAAAGTACTTGCAATGCTGCAGCAGGTTGAAATCCCACTGAAACCCCCATCTCTGAGAGAGGGAGGGTCACCACATTACAAAAAGTCATTCCTGCCACTCCCAACTAAAAAATAGCCACCTAAAACTTAGTTAAAGTTCACATCGCAGTTGCAGTGAATGGAGAGGGTATTTGGCACCTCTGGAGGGCCATTCATGGCATCCCAAGATAGTTATCTGAGACAGGGAAGGTGAGTTGATGCTGGAGGTGCCAGTGTCTTTCGACAGGCACTATAAAAGGAGCCTTGATGATTATCTTGGAGAGGACACCGAACTTTTGGGCAGAGTCAGTTAAGGTGAATCTTTGTTGAGCTGAAATCAGTGGTGGTTTCGCCTTTGCCTTCAGTGGGGCAGAGTTTTCACCATGGTGATCTGGACAGATTAGAAAAGAAAAACAGAAAAGGGAAACGCATCTATAAAGGAATGAAATATTTATTTCCCCCGATTCACAGCGAGCAATTAAGATATAAAGAGATTAGGGGAATTCTTCCCAGATGCAGAGTGGGCTTATATTGAAGAAGAAGAAAGGAGGCTTTGGAGTGTGCAAGCACAACTTGAGCTCTCAGCCAGCCTGCCCTCCTCCCAGGAAAAGCAGCATGCAAATGTGAGGAGGAAGGAATTGCGGTAGACGTGCCATCTGGGAGGATGATGGACAACAAGCTGACTAGGAATAAATAGCAAAATATAATAAATTCCAAACCATGCCAACAGCAACTGTTGTGCTATGAATTAACAGTGCTATTAAATGTTTACGCACACACTTCTGTCAGCACCTGTCAGCATTTATGCAATACATACGTTGGCAAATCTGTATTACGTTATTTCTTGCAACTGATCTGCATTAATACTGCCCGTGCACATGTTCAAGCAAATTGCTACACTTCTTTTTGACCTATCCATGTGCAAAAGGTGCAGCAGTTCACAGGATTTTATGCCTATGCAGCAAATTCCAGGTTTATGTGCCAGGCAGCGGAGCGAGGCTGAGGGATAGAGGGCAGCAAAGGAAAGAGAAAGAGGAGCAGGGAAGAACAAGGGACCTGGAAAGCCCCCGGCAGGGGCAGGAGGATGCCCGAGGAGGCGGTGGTGGGCTGAGGGCAAAGGTGGGTTCAGCCCAAACCACGATGGAGAAGGGAAGTCACACAATAATCCTCCTGGACAGGAAGAAAAGGGGCGGGGAAGCCCCAAAATCCAGCCCTAAGCTGCAGCTCCAGTAGAAAGGAGGACACATTTGGCCAGGGCTGCTGCTAAACTCGTGCTCAGCAGGATGGACCACAGTGCCCCCTGCACACAGCTCTGCATTAACTTTCCCCTTGGATTCCTTCTTTCTGCTCTTCCTCCCTTCCCCCAGCCCTGAGCGCAGTCGCTGGGGTGGAGGAGATAAAAATGTATAATTAAGGGAGTTGCCACTTGCTAAAGCTGGAGAGTGCTGGAGCAAAAGAGAGGGTTTGTGGTGACAGGGCTAAATCTGGGACCCACCAGTGGTTGCTAATGATGAGAAGAGCTGTGGTTGCTGTGCCACCCAGGCAGGAGAGCGGAAAGACAAGCTCGTGATTGCAAAAGGAGCTCTTTGCCCCACCACTGCTCTGGGATTTTGGAGGCTCAGAGGCATGGGATGCTGGCAGGGCTTTGGGACAGCCCAGCAGAGCTGGCAGGGCACTGGGAAGGAAATCAAGGGCTGGTGTTTGACCTGCCCCTGCCCATGGCCATGCCCTGAGCGGGGGGCTCAGGCCAGAGGAGCAGCAGTTGTGGGGCTGGAGCTGGTGCTGCAGAGGGGCACGGGGCATGCAGTGCCCTGCAGAGCTGTGCAGCACCCGGGAACTCTCCCTCTTGTCTCTCTGCCTCTCTTTGTGCACAGCCACTGGGAACTTTTGTCTTTTTACCCTCAATTTATTTAAGTACCAAAAGCAGCAGCCAAACCAGGTATCTGAATGAGGAAACTTTTCCAGTTGCTCCTCCTGGCCTCATCGAGAGACATTTTTATGGAAGTTGAAGGCCCAGCAGAATCCCAGCCCTGGACAGGCAGGGCTGGCTGGTGACAGCAGCGAGACACAGGACACCCCACTGGGCTCAGCTCAAACTCTGGAGCTGCAAAGGCCATTTGTGCTTAGCACAGACACCCACTCAAATCCAACACTGTCTAAGGGTGTTGTATGGACAATTGTCTTTGTGAATTAAACAGGATTCAAAGAGAACAGGGAGTGAAGGGACTTGCCTTGGCCATATTTACCCTCAGTCAACCACATTCCTTCATCAACTCTATTCCTGTGTCTTTAAACACATAGTTTTGACTCAAACTAAAGAAGGGCTTTTATACTTTACATTGGAATTAACATGACAAGCGATTAGCAGATCATCAAGAATAAGGCTTCTCTTAATAGCACTAATAAAAAGGGAGATATTTTTAATGCAGTTCCTAGGATTAATAATTGCCATTCTGATAGAGTCAGAATTTCCAGCATGAGCCATTCCCTCCATAGCCACAGGTGCAGATGGATGAAGCAGCTCAGACAAGCTGAAGTTGATCACATTTTCCATGTAAAAGGGCACAGTAATTAGAACTGATGAGGGTTCTGGAGCCAAAACACTGGGTCTTTGGTAGGGGAAAAAAAAAAGAAACAGATTTGTAATCAACAGGGGTAGCCACAGGAGAAGTTTTAAAACCCTAATTTAAAAACACTTAACAGTAGCATGCTATGCTCCTCCAGTTTCTGAGTACCAGGACATTAGAGGAGAGTGTCCCCCCAAAGTGCTGCTGTACAGGGGACTCTTCAGCTTTGCTGGAATTCCCAGTGCTTACACACCTGAAGTTCAGGGTTTTTTCTTCTGTTTAAGGAAGGCACAGAGTATTTTAGTGCATCTCCAAGATTAAGTGGAAAAATGAAGAGGTTGGTGTTCAATATTCAGTTTTGAGGACTGAAGTCAGCCTGGAGGGATAACAGCTCTATGTCCCCATCCTGCAGTTAGAATATCCTTGTGAAACAGAAGCATTAAATTTAATAATATAAGTGTAGATTTGTGTCTTTAAATAGCATTTGTTTGGCTGAGAAGGATGCAAAGATCTTGTCTTGCTGACTCGTAACTCGATGGCTCTTAAAAGTTGAATTTCCAGAGCAGTTCAGCCCCCAGCTCACAGAGCAGCTTTGTACCAGAGAGTGACTTGTTTGTCTAAACGAGTGTTAAGATCCTTGGAAATCTTCACTCCTGGTTGTGGGTTCTGCAGACTTTAAAACATGCCCCTGGTCTCTTCTAACACACTGAACCCCGAGGAGAAATACCAGCAGGGTTAGAAACCACCACCAGATACATTTTGAGCTTGATTGCCTGTATTATCTTAACACCACATTGCTCCAAAACCTTTGCAAAGGACATATCTCATCTTTGTGTTGTTATTACACCCAAAGGATATGTCTGCACCACAGTGCCAAGGTGCCCATGCCAGCTGCCAACATCTGGCTCTGGAGTGGAGGCACGAGAGCTCCAGCAGCACCAGACACGTTTCCTCTGCTGCTCCCTTTGCTGCTTCCTTTGGAGCTGCTCCTGCCCAGCTCAAGGGGCTGAGAAATCCTCTGCAGGCTCCTTTGGAGCTGCTCCTGCCCCTCTCAAGGGGCTGAGAAATCCTCTGCAGGCTCCTTTGGAGCTGCTCCTGCCCCATTCAAGGGGCTGAGAAATCCTCTGCAGGCTCCTTTGGAGCTGCTCCTGCCCCTCTCAAGGGGCTGAGAAATCCTCTGCAGGCTCCTTTGGAGCTGCTCCTGCCCCTCTCAAGGGGCTGAAAAATCCTCTGCAGGCTCCTTTGGAGCTGCTCCTGCCCCTCTCAAGGGGCTGAGAAATCCTCTGCAGGCTCCTTTGGAGCTGCTCCTGCCCCTCTCAAGGGGCTGAGAAATCCTCTGCAGGCTCCTTTGGAGCTGCTCCTGCCCCACTCAAGGGGCTGAGAAATCCTCTGCAGGCTCCTTTGGAGCTGCTCCTGCCCCTCTCAAGGGGCTGAGAAATCCTCTGCAGGCTCCTTTGGAGCTGCTCCTGCCCCTCTCAAGGGGCTGAGAAAAAGCAACTGGAGCTTGGCTTGACTCTTCTGGCAACACACAAATGCAACAGGGCAACCACTCCTGATTAGCTGCTCCCACGCCATCTGTTTTTCCAAGACTACATGGACTTTCTGGCACAGAGATTCCTGTTTGAGGAGCTGAGCTTGTGTACAACAGTTTACCATAACCAGCAAAGCCGAGCTGACACTCCCTCCCTCAGAGGCAGCAACAGTTTTGCTTGGGTTCCTTTCGTGTTTTTGGTAACCCTTTGCCTATTTTGCACTGCTGGGTATCACTGGTATCACACTGGAGGGGCAAATTTCTGTGTTCCACGCTGGGTTGTTGGCACAGGGTGGATCATCTCATGGGTATGAGATACCAAGGCCAAGCTGATAGGAGGGAAAAGCCAATCCCCCCAAATTTAACAGGTTTCAGGCGTTTCTGCAGCAGCCCCTTTGGCTCTCAGGTGGTGGCAGTGCCATATCCTCCCCAGGCTGCAGGGTGAGGGGTGTGAGGATCTGCAGAGCCCCCATTGCCCACCCAGGAAGGCACAGCCCAAGCTGGGAGGATCTGCAGATCTGCAGAGCCCCCATTTCCACCCAGGAAGGCAGAGCCCAAGGTGTGAGGAGCTGCAGAGCCCCCATGTTCACCCAGGAAGGCACAGCCCAAGATGTGAGGCCCTGCAGAGCCCCCATTTCCACCCAGGAAGGCAGAGCCCAAGGTGTGAGGACCTGCAGAACCCCCATTTCCACTCAGGAAGGCAGAGCCCAAGATGTGAGGACCTGCAGAGCCCCCATTTTCACCCAGGAAGGCACAGCCCAAGATGTGAGGACCTGCAGAACCCCCATTTCCACTCAGGAAGGCAGAGCCCAAGGTGTGAGAAGCTGCAGATCTGCAGAGCCCCATTTCCACCCAGGAAGGCACAGCCCAAGATGTGAGGACCTGCAGAACCCCCATTTCCACTCAGGAAGGCAGAGCCCAAGGTGTGAGAAGCTGCAGACCTGCAGAGCCCCATTTCCACCCAGGAAGGCAGAGCCCAAGGCAGGAGCCTCCACAGCCCCTCTGCTCACACTCCCTCCATGGCCTGGCAGAGCAGAGCAGAGCAGCCCTAACACAATGCAGAACCCAGGCCAAACCCCACAGCCACTGTGTCTGTGTAACTCTGTCTGGCAGTGGTGCAGTACATTATTACCTTCTGTAATTCCCCCAAGTTATTTAGGGCTGTCTCCTTATTATCTTGATATCTTGGCTCCCGTAATAATTACAGACCCAGTTTTACAAGGGCATTTTTTTTTCTTGATTAGTTTCCAGGATTCTGTTGTTGCATCAAAGCTGTGCTCGTCTCTGTGTATTCCTGACAGATGTCTACTGGGGGAACTACAGCATGGGCATGCAAAGAGGGAGCCATCCACGGTGAGACTGAGCAAACAAAGAACACTTCTATGAATTTCAAGAAAAAAAGAGAGGCATTTCTCTGCACATGAGCATATGCACACCCAGCTGGTCAGATGAACACACTTTGACACTTTGGCACTTGAGCTTCTGTCCTTTCTCCCTCCTTTTGCTTACCCAGAGCACAGCATGTTACAGAAGTGCTGTAAGAACTTCCTCTCATCTATGCAAGTGTAAGGAACAATTGAACTGAATTTGCCATGTCTAATTTCTTACTCTTTCTGCTGAAACTCATCTCTAGCCAAACCTCTCACAGACCTCTACAAAGGAGTTGGTCATTAATTACACTTTTCATAGCAGGGAAACTTTGGTGAGAGGTAATGAAGTGGCCAATTCAAAGCAACTTGGAAAGCAGTGGCTGAGCTGGGAATAAAGCAGAGTCTGCAGAGCCCTTCCATCTTCACCACAACCTCATGGGAGTGTTTGTTCTTCTCTAAACTCAGCCACAGTGACCTGCTGCACCTCTGCCTGCTGCCCTCAGCAGGACTTGGCCAAAAATAAACAACAACAACAGCAAAACACTTTGGTTATTTGTACTACAGTGGTGCCTAAAAAAATCCTAATTATCTCCAGCAGTGCAGTGCCCGCAGGCCCCAGGTGAGACTGGCACCCCATTGTGTGAGGTGTTGCACAAAACACATTATAAAAAGATGGTCCCTGCCCTGGAGAGCTTATGGGCTAATTATGCAAGAGAAGGAGTGGGTGGAAACAAGTTCAGAGAGATAGAGTAGCTGATTCAGTGTCTCCCACAGCAGAGCTCCCAACACTTCCTGGCCTCTGAACTGGTGCCTAAACCACACAGGGTCCCTCAGACATGAAGGTCCTCGTAGTGCTTGTTGGCCTCTGCCTTGAGGCTCCCAAGCAGTTGACAAGGCAACAGCTCACACCTTGGAATGTGCCCTTGGTCTCCATCACACAGAGGTCCAGCACCAACCTGGGGTCAGGAGGTGAGCAGTGGGAAGAGCCACGGTGCCACCAGAAGTGGCGCCACCAGAAGTGATGCCACCAGGAGTTGTGCCACCAGGAGTTGTGTCACCAGGAGTGATGCCACCAGGAGCGGTGCCACCAGGAGTTGTGTCACCAGGAGTTGTGCCACCAGGAGTGGTGCCACCAGGAGCGGTGCCACCAGGAGCGGTGTCACCAGGAGCGGTGCCACCAGGAGTTGTGCCACCAGGAGTGGTGCCACCAGGAGTTGTGCCACCAGGAGTGGTGCCACCAGGAGCGGTGTCACCAGGAGCGGTGCCACCAGGAGTTGTGCCACCAGGAGTTGTGCCACCAGGAGTGGTGCCACCAGGAGCAGTGTCACCAGGAGCGGTGTCACCAGGAGTGGTGCCACCAGAAGCATTGCCACCAGGAGTTGTGCCACCAGGAGTTGTGCCACCAGGAGCAGTGGCACCCCTACAGTCAGAAGAATCACAGAATCCCAGACTATTCTGGGCTGGAAGGGACCCACAAGGATCATCGAGTCCAACACTCAAGTCAAAGGCCCTTACATGGGATTGAACCCATGACCTTGGCATTGTTACATCCAAGTTTTAGCAACCCCTCTGCCACGGGAGCCTGGTTTTACCCACTGCCAAAGGCAGGACATTGGACTTGTTGGACAAAGAGCTCAATCTGGAATGGCAAATGCTGTATGTTAAGGACTGATGATGAGGAGATCAAACCATGTGTCAAACAAATCAGCCACTCAGTGCAGAGCCATACATGAAAATACAATTAGAGATTAGCCCAGAGAGTGCAGAACTGGCAATACGTCAGCGACAAATCATTTTAAAAGCATGTAGCTGATCTGGCCTCCTTAATTCCTTGAGTTGTTGATTCCAATTATCAGCAGCCAAGTAGCAAAAGGTTTTTTATCCCAGAAGATTTCTTACTTTTGGATACAATAAAAGTCAATTTATTCGATGATTACTGGGACATGGGCAGTTAATAGGTTGTGTCTGTTCTTTCTCCCCTCAGATACTTCAGAGTGGATCCATTAACACATTTACAGACTAGACTTAAACAATAATAGTGCTGCTCCTTCTCTGGGGGTAACCAAACCAACCCACTTTTTGTACAGGGCTCTGGGATGTTTTTTACTATTACAGCTCCAGAGGAATTTACATAATTGGTTATGAATAATTTGTAACTTGTCTAAGAGTCTGCATGTAGCTATCTGATTTACCACAGCTTCCCACTCCACAACCAGCAGAAGATCTTAATACAGTTTTTAATTGCAAGATCATAATTTAAGCATATCAGTGCTGCTTAATGCAGGCAGGACGTGAGACAAACTGCTCTGCACAGCCTGCCCCTGTTCCTGGTACCCAGCTATGGGAGGGCCTGGGGGCACTGTGGGGCTTGTTGGCATCACTGACCTCTCTTCCCTCCTTCATGTGTTTGCCTCCAAATTACTGGCTTTTTGCAGGAAGGAAGGAAGAAGAGCCCCTGTTGTTTGGGCATTAGCCTTTTGTTGGGGATATCTGTGTTCAGTGGTACCTCTGTGCACCCTTGCCCACTCCTTTAGTGTGGCCACAAGAGCAGTGATACATCCTTCCCTTGGCTAAGGCTGCCTGAACACAGGTAGGCAGCACTCCAGGGGTGGGTGGATGGATGGATGGATGGATGGATGGATGGATGGATGGATGGATGGATGGAGGATGGAGGGGTGGATGGATGAAGGATGGATGGAGGATGGAGGGGTGGATGGATGGATGGATGGATGGATGGATGGATGGATGGATGGATGGAGGGATGGATGGATGGAGGATGGAGGGGTGGATGGATGAAGGATGGATGGATGGATGGATGGATGGATGGATGGATGGATGGATGGATGAATGGATGGATGGATGGATGGATGGATGGATGGATGGATGGATGGAGGATGGAGGGATGGATGGATGATGGATGGATGGATGGATGGATGGATGGATGGATGGATGGAGGGATGGATGGATGGATGGATGGATGGATGGATGGATGGATGAATGGATGGATGATGGATGGATGGATGGATGGATGGATGGATGGATGGATGGATGAATGGATGGATGATGGATGGATGGATGGATGGATGGATGGATGGATGGATGGATATCCTAGCTCCAGGGTTATAGGGAAAGCAAATTCCCTTCATCAGGGCTGGGGTGCTGGAGGGAAGTGACACACAGTGCCCAAGACTTGGACTTTAAAAAGGAAGCTATGGATTTAAACTCATTGATGGCAAGTATGACATTCTCCTTCAGGAATCTGTCCCTGTCATGATGCAGGGATAGATAAGATCATCTGGTTTTGCAAAAAAGCCTCTTACCTGTACAAAAATCAGAGATCAGTGCCAACCACTGAGCCCCAGCTTGGAAGGCAGTGAGATGAACGGGGAGAGTCCCTGGATGAAGGAGCCCAGTGGCCTCTGGGTGTGTGCCATGGCCTGAGTGCTGCTTCCCACCAGGGTCTTACCGTGGTTCAGGTGTCTCTCTGGCCCTGTGGATGTCCTGGTGCCTTGGTGTTGATGTTCCCATGGGAGGCCTTGACCTGGGTCTGGGCAGTCACCTTTGCCCAGGCACCTCATGCCAGGAACCATCTTCCTGCCAAAACCTCCATCCAGCTTGGAACACACCAGCTCTAAGGTCCAAAGTCACTGAGCTCCACAGACTGACTGCACTGGCTCTGGTTCCTACGGAAATGGCACTAAAAAAAAAAAAGATTCCACATTTTCACTCAGTTGGAAGAAAGTATAAAGCACAAGACTGCAACAAACTGTCTCATTTTCCCCTATATGATGTTTTTGCTTCAGCAAATGGAATTTAGGACTGGGTCACTGAACCAAACCCTTTGCTCCCACAGGAAACCTCTTCATGTAGCCCATTTAATTATTAATATTTCTGCCCCCCCAGTTCACCAAAATCACTAAATTTGATTAACTTAAAGCAACTGCTAATCTTCAGCTGACTCCACCTGGCATTCAGAAGACAAAGGCCACGCTGATGGGCCTTACAATACACTGGTTTAATAAAAGATGCTGCATCTCTTTCCACAAATTTCACTATGCAAAGGGTAAATAATTCCTTAAACTCAGTCTTTAGTCAGAAGAGCATCAGTTTCCTCGAGGCAAGTCCCCAGGGAGACTTAAGGATATGCCCAAATGCTTCCTCTGGATTGGGGACTGATCAACTCATTTGCCTTTGCTGTGATAGGGCCTTTACTGTATCTTTTTTCCTTCAGTTACACTTTCTTTTAAAAAAAATAATCCCATCAAACCACTAAAAGAACCACCTCACTCCCTTCAAGTTTCTTCCCAACATGCATAAAAAAGATGGTTTATTGTCCTGAAACCAAACTCATTCCAGCCTGTCAAAACCTTTCTGGGAGGCGGCAGAGCTGAATAATACATTTCACATTAAATTACACAACTGTGTCATCGGGCTAACATTAAAGGTAAGTCATTAATAAAAAGAGAAAATAAAGTGGTCCTTAATTATACAAGACATTAAAAGGCTGAGTGTTTTGCTTCTGCAGCACGCTCGCTTTGTGAGAATAAACGTTTTAAGAGCAGTGTGAACTTTTTCTCTGTGGAAATTACAGCTCCAAGATAATCCCTTGCACCCTCGAATGCAGCTGCTGCTGCTGCCAGACGTGTCCTCGTGCCCCTCCTGCCTCCCTGGTGCCACTCCTGTGGATGGAGCCCCTTGGCAAACCCTCGGCTCACACACGCAGGTTGGGCTTTTGTTTTGTTATTTATGGGGGATGTTTTCAAAAGACTCAGGTGAAAGCATTTCCAGCTAAACACCATTGATTTTCTGTACAAACAGCACATCTTGGTGCTTTTGACAAACATCCAAATACACTTTGGAAATTGGAGCCTAACAGGATGAAGCCAAAGGAGCAGAGAGGGAATCCAGGCACGGTGACCTCGATGTCAGGGCCAGGTTCAGCCATGCCAGGGATGGTGGCAGTGAGGGAGCCACTTGTGCCCCTCCTGCTGCCAGTCAATCCACCCTGGGAATCCTCCCAGCGCTGCTGCAGCAACTGGAACCCCATGGGGACACGGTGCCTTCTGCCAACTTCCATGAATTACACTTTCTTTACCCTCCAACCAACAGCAGAAACTCCTCCGAGCTGCAGCTCCTACAGGAAACCCACAGATTTAAAGCTTTTGGGGACTGCCTTTTTTTTTTTTGCCTGCAAAATGCCTTTTCCCAGCAGCAAAGCAAACCCCTCTGTGCTCCTTCCTGGCTCCTCCTTTTCCCTCCAGCTTCCAGAAAGGCAAAGCTGACACTGAGATGAGCTCAGCTGGTTAAAACTTGGTTGTAATAATGCCAAGGTCATGGGTTCAATCCCCTCTGTGGGCCATTGACTTGAGTTGGGCTCAATGATCCTTGTGGGTCCCTTCCAACTCAGAATAGTCTGTGATTCTCTGACTCATCTGTCACCCCTCCAGGACTGAGCCAACCCTGCCTTGTGGCACAGGACTGGGAGAACACCCCTTTTGGTGGCTCCCTGAGGTTTCCCTCCAAGCCTGGGCTGAGCAGGGAGCTCTGGAGCAGGAGCTCCAACCCCCTTTGTGCTCATGGTTTGGTGCTGAGCTCCCAGGAGATGCCCACAGTCACCATGTGGAGGGATAACTGGGAATGTGCCCCAGGAAAAGGTTGGGAAAAGAAGGGTTAAGGGCAGCCAGGAATATCCATGCCATGCTTGCACTGAGGATAACCCTCCCGTGCCCACAGAACCACGGGCAGAGAAGGAACTTTGCAGTAACCTGCTTTTGAGGACTCTGGTCAGGTAGGCTGTGGATCCTTCCCCGGGGGTGGGTGGAGCTTGACTTCTCCAACAAAAACAAATTGCAAGGAAAATTTCCAAGGAAACATGAAAGGTTGTGAAAAGTGTTGGTTTGTGTGGAAAATTTTTGCCCTATTTTTCCTGAAAAACTAAATGCATAAAAATAAAAGTCTTTTGGCTGGGCCGCTGAGTTTTTCAGTATTTGAATTTCTGAACCACAAAAGAAAAAAAAAAGGGCATTTTTCTTGGGAATGGTAGATCAAAAAAAATCCCCACTAAAATTAATTTCCATTTAAATTGTCTGCTTTATTATGGCACTAATTCCAACTTTTTTCTTTTTTTTTTTAAGGAAACAAACTCCTCAGCACTGCAGTTACACCGAGATCCAGAAGATCTCTGTGTTGTGGATACAGCCTTTCTTCAAGGAGACTAAAGTTTTCCAGAAAGTTTCAATGCTGGGGAGCCATCTAAGGCTTTGGCTCCCACAGCCAAATTGGCCAGGAATGAGTCTGTAAAGAAAACATCAGGGATTTAACCATGTGCATGTCCCATATCACACATCTATGATCTAATACACTGGTTTTCTTTCTGTAAATGCCAATAGAATATTTGGGATGTATTTAAAGGATTGTAATAAAATTTATAAGGCAAAAAGAAATTCCTGCCATGGACAGAGTGTCTGTGCTTCAGCAGAGCAGGAGAACAAGATGGATGGGAAATACTGAAATGAGTGTGAAATCTGGATGGGTGTCTGGGTGATTTCCTCGTGCACCCTCTCTCTGGTGGCTCCTAAATCATCCTTGCCAAACATTATTTATCCCTGGAGGTAACAAAAATGCTTTGAAGAGCAAGTCTCAGCATACCAAGTGTTAAATATTTCACATGTGCAGGGGTACCTTCACATTAAAAGATGCCTCCTTTACCTCGGAGTAATTAACACATTTGAACTGTCCTGAGGTTAAAGCAAAGAAAAAAAAAATAAAACAAAACAGAAAAATACCTCCACACCACGTAAAGACCAGACACCTGAAGTTCACCATCCAGTAGGTTCATCAGTGATAACTGATGAGCATTCAAAGGGCAGGAGCCATCACAGAGAGCCACTCTGTCCTCAGTACCAACATCTAAATGGCCATTAGGTCTCCAAACCTGATCTGATAATCAGCCAACAGCATCTGGATGGACATTTGTATTGAGATTCCTTTTTAGAAAGAAGAAGATTGTGGGGTGAGTTTGGTGGGTGTCCCTCACAGGGACAGCCCAAAGTCTGGGCTTCCATTTATTCCATATATGCTTTGCAGAACTCAGAAATAGTCACTCCTGGCTGAAATAAATAACAGAACCTTAAAGGAGGTGGTGTCCACCCTCCCCCAAAACCAGCAGGACACACACCCTGAGAGGGCCAGGCAGGGTGAGCAGAACCAGCTACCACTGGATACAACAGAGCAACACCTCCATCTATTCTTTTCCAGTGGCACTCTGTGACAACCAACTTGTGCCAAACATGTCCCATGCTCAGTCCTGCCACCTGCCTGGCTCTCCTGGCAGCACTTCTGCTCCTCAGGACCCATCGGCCAGGAGAAAGGAGCACATTTTTTAGGGAGTCTCCTGCTAAAACACCAACAGCGTGTTCTGGCTGCATTTCAGATCAGCTTCCTTTCCACCTCTCACCCCCAGCCTTGGAGACACCACTGGGGATTCATGTGCAGACACAGCTGTATTGCCTTTATTATTGAACACTTATTCCTGCCTGTCCCTGGAGGGGCACAGGAATTACTGCACATACACATACCCCAGAACATCCACACCCTTCTGGGAGAGACACCTTTCCTGGGAGCACGTGGGCTGGAGGGGAGAGCAGAGGGCTGGGGATGGTGGCAATGACCCAAAATAACAGACAGAGGAGCCTTGGGCTTCCCCGTGGAACAGCTTTGCACCAGTGCAGCCTTTTCCATCGGGGCTGAGAAGGAAATCAGTTGGGAAACCAAATAAACCAGGGAGGATTTGTCAGTACAGCCCGAGAGGGGCTCCTGGGTAGGATTGGCAGCAGGCAGAGAAGGGGCTGCTGGAGGCTCCTGTGCTGCTGGCTCTGCAGAGGAGCCCACAGCAGTGCCAGGCAATGGGCAGAGCACTGCTGAGCCTGGGCAGCGATCAATGGGGCAGCTCCAGTGCCTGTATCCGTGCCAGGCTATTCCCGGAGCCGTGCCCAGCAGGATCCTTGCCCGCTGCTCCCTGGAGAGGGGCTGGCATTTGTGCTGCTGCCACTGCATCAGCAAAGTGGCACCAGAGTCTGTGTCCCTGACAGCTGATCAATGAGCAGGGATAGAATAATCATAATGTGAGATTTTACAGGGCCTTTAACCCCAGGACCTCTAATCCCTTTTCAGATTTAGCCAAACATTCCACACACGTGGAGATGGTCACAAATATTCAGATCTCTGGAGTGCTGATCCAGATCAAGGCACTGCAAACCCATCTTTGTTCTTGTTCTATAGACAGGTGATCTGAGATGCCATGGACAGGTTAAGCACCCTGGTTTAATTCCCAGTGATAATAAGGGTAGGCTGAAATCAGCTCCTCAGTATGGAAAGGCTAAAACAGGATGGGTTCTACAAAAAGCCTTCCAGAAAACCTGGCTGGGAATATCACAATGAAAGCTAAAATGTGCTGAAAACAAAAACACACCTCATGCCAGGCTTGAAAGTCATCCTTTCTAAATCCTTAGAAGCCAATGACAGACTTCGGCACACAAACAGAAATGTGGAGTGCCTTGGTGAAATGCAGCACCACCGACACCTCAGCAGGGCCACGGTCTCACCATCCTTCAGTTCCCCCACCACAGAAGTGCCCTCTAACTTCAAAAGTGGAACGAAATTCAGGTGTCTAAACTCCCTGTGCTCTCATCTCTCCCTGCACTCAAATCCCAGCCGTGGATTCAGGGTCAGCCTCAGCACAGCGAGAGGAGCTTCCCCCTCCCAGCCCTTCACGGTGCTTTTTGCAGCCAATCTCTCAGAGGCTCAGATAAGGTATTATTTCCCTGAGCTTCCAATTCAGTATCCCCGTGCCTGAGCAAGCTGCTCAACTCAACAATTCCTGTTTCAAAGTTAGAGAGGCCAAGCCTAGCTAATCTTTCTTTATAATTCATTCCCCAAATCCCTGAATAACTTTGGTTGCCCTCCACTGCCCCTTGGGCGTGCGACACGCTTCCCATAATGAGGAGCTAAAGCCTCACACAATGGCCTACGTGTTTTATTTCACGTTCCCCACTGATTAATGCTCGGTGCTTCCACACAGAATATCCACACGCTCTGCACTCCATGCCCCAGTATATACACACTGCAATAACCTCAGTGCTTTGCCTTTACAGCTGCCAATTTGTGCAGATGGCTGCAGTGTATTAGTCACCACCAACATTCCCCTCCTCCTCCTCCTCCTCCTCCTCCTCCTCCTCCTCCTCCCAACAGCCTTGTTCTTGGTCAGTATTTCACATGGCATTTCCTTTCAAGGTATCTCTGGCTATTTTTGGCCTTGGAGTTCCTGGTGTATTAAATGCAACGAGCCACATCCTGGGCTGGTGTAAATCTGCACAGCCCTAATTGGGTGGGTGGAGCTGTGCCAACTCACACGAGTGGGAACAGTCCCATAAATCTGTTGATCAGACCAAGACATTAAGGCAGCTTATTGAAACTACTTCTGCTTTGGATTTATTTATTTACAGATAACCCACAGCAGGTAAGGGTGATGGTCCTGCACTGCAACGGGGGACTGGCCAGGGATAAGGACAGACAGACAGACAGACTGGTAGCTCAGATCCCCATTTCACCATCACAGCCAAGCACTGCTCTGGTATGATCAAAACCCTCCTCTGTTTAATCTCCTTTTGCTTAAACAGCAATTTGTTTCAAACCCAAGATGGGGGAAGACCATTTTTATGTATAAGGGAACGAAAGTGTGGCTAAAAGCGACCCTTGCCACACCTCCCCATCCTGAACTGTTTCCTGGCTGTGACATCCTCTATTTTCTGTCCAAAAGCCAAGTTTTAACCAGTGCCTACCCCAGCCTTTCAGAGCAGCCTGTTTCATGCAGAGCCTTCCCAAACTCTTGATAATGTGGCTCAGCAGCAGCTCCACATTCCATGGTTACAGCCTAGAGACACTGGAGAGGAGAGAGGCACAAGGGAAAAACCCCAACCCATTAGACTCTTGCCTGAGTTCCTTAATGTTTTAAGGTGAATGATTTAGGCTGTAAGAAAAAGCCTCCTGACAACAAGATCTATTAGTGTATGGAATAATCTTCCAAAGGAAGTGATGGAAACATTGCTGCTTGGCACACAGCTAGTGTTTGTCCAGACTAGTTTTTAAATATACAATCCTGAATTGGCAGAGGAAAAGTCTAGTCGAGGTAGTTGCTCTTATCTATCTCCATATTCCAGGATAAATCAGGTCATCTCCTTTGTTCTAGTCTAAAAATTGAGGAATGCACTTAAAACAATTCATGCAGTTTTAATCAGCTATGATCTCCCTTTTATGATCCACATGGGTTGTATCTTATTAAATTAGATATATCTAGCTGTTCCTTTTTAATCATCAAGTTTCTCTAATATAAGGCAGCAGCCCTGTCTAGCACAGCTGGCACGAACCAGGGCTGGGAACACCTCTGGGTCTCTCTCTGGCTGTGCCCCAGGCTCCCAGGCAAGGAAATACACCCCTCACTTAAAAATAAAATAAAAGCACTCCCCTAATTTGTTTTTGTCACTCAGAGAGTCTGGGACTGACTTTGAGAGGTCAAGAGTGTTCGTGGTTCTGGACAGAATCAGCAGCTGAGTGGAATGGAGTAAATTTGTGGAAGAGAAGGACTCACAGGCATGTAGACAGTGCAGCACTTCTGTGCTATTTGAACCTGGGAGAAAGACCTTCCTGTAGGCTGGATTAAGACTGAGAAGCTCTGCATCCTGAAAAAGAGTGGGAATTTCAGCCTTAGTGTTATTTTGCAAGTGTAAATGGTAGCTATAATGTTCAAAACTGGGAGGAAGGTGAGTCCTGCACTCCCCTGAGTGGCAGCTGGAGGGGTTTGTCTTCAGAAAGTCTGGGACAAAAAGGACCCTGTGCTATCAGCAAATTCCTTTCTACTGGGATGTGAGGACTTCCTTGTAGTGCTCCCAGTCCAGCAGCCCTCCCTCCTTCCCTCCCTCCAGCCAAGGGGTCACACACATGACGTGGTCCCTTCAGTGCTGTTGGAGCATCATCCTGCTGGACAGAACATGGAGACAGCACTGGGAAATGGCCCATTCCTGCCCTTTGCCCTCCCAGGGCTTTGTGTGTGAGCCCAGGCACGACACAAGTCTGGAGAGCCAAAGTGAATTAATTCCAAAGGGTGCACAGACATGATTCCCTTTGCTTTGTGCCCAGCACTGCAAGGCCCCTTGGGATGGATTTGTGCCCATCACCCTTCAGTGCAAAGAACCCTCAACATGACACAGCACCAACTCCTCTGCCTGCTCATAAAACATTTGCCCTCAACAGATAAAACTTCAGGTAAAAGGTCCTATGAGATTTTGCCCATTTCTTACACTCTTTCAATTATTCCTTGAATTCACTGGAAAGAACCTTTTTTTAACGACACAAAACTGTTTGAGAAGCAATAAATGTACATTCAGATGAATGTAAAAAATGACAAATAAGACACAGAGCAGCCACTCCAGCAACAATAAATTCAGCCTTACTTTCTTTCCGAGGTCTCTGTATCAGATCTTATCTCCTGGAGGAGACTGGTTTTCTTTCTCTCTACTCCCAAACACTCATCCATTGTTTTGAAAATGAAAAGCCTGACAGCAGAACAGGATGTCCTCATAAGAACATGCCTGATACGAGAAAGTCACAGTAACTCTGGTATTGCTGTTCCTGAGTTCAGTGTGCTAAATTTGGTCAAATTGTCATTAAAAAAGAGGGTGCAGTGGGGCAAAATACAGGCAAGATACAATGGATTTAATAGAGGGCACAGTCACATTTGGGGGCACTGAAGAGTTTCTTGAGCAGAAATGAAGAATGACAACAATCCATGTTTCCTTAAGTAGTTGTTTTGTAATCTGCTCCTCATCTTGGTAGGGACTTGTGAGCTTCTAAATACGATGGCAAGGGGACTTCATCAAACATTTCAAAGCAGATGGAAGTCTTTTGGTTATTATTGATTCTCCTCTGTAGCTGCTTCTTGTGCAAAATAACTTAATTCCTAACTTGATATTCCAAAGGACAAATCCAGCTACTCACTGGTGTTTGTCTGCTCTTATTTTCATATCTGGAGCACTCTTGCCTTTGGTGAAGTCGTTCCACCCTAAAGGTGCACACATGGACCGGCGAGTTCTGTGGAAGGCAGAGCCATTGGGGGCTTCCTGAGCCGCCTGTTATCGCTCTGCAGCATCTGCTCGTGGTCAGCTGGTTCATGTTACTGACTTCTACATTTGTTTCTGAAGAAATTAGCAGAGCTTCCTTCAATGCTACAGTCTGCAGTGGGTTTGGTTTTGATTGGAACATCTCGTTGTTCATCTTGAAATCAAAGCCGTTTATGGAAGCTGCAGAATTTTAATGTTGCTCAGACTCCAAAGCATTTGTTTAACCACCACCAGACAAGGAGATGAATAAGAGAGGCTGTCTGCTCTTGATTTAGCAGGACCAGATTTTCAGAAAAGCTCAGCAACCAATGTCTGCCTTCACCACACTGACTCCTTTGGACAGCCTGGGTATTTATTCCAGGGCTTAAATAATCAGAACAACTCTCATGGAAAGTGTGGCCGTAGTGAGCTGGACAGTTAATACACATTATACATCCCTATATTTCCACCTGAAGGAGGGGATTTATTCATCCTGCAATTTAAAAGTAGGGTTTGACTCTCACTGTTCTTGCATCAGTTTTATTTTCCCCCAGAAGGCCCATCTGCAGCACTGCTGAGCTGTGAGCTCTGTTTGAGAACCGCTGCTCTTACCAAATGATATGCAGGACAAAAACAAAGAGACAGGATCTTCTTAGGCTACTTTTGTTTAAGCCCTACACAGAGAACAGAATAGATTAAAGCAGTGGGAAAAGAAGAGATCAAGTCTTGTGATGTGGCATAGGGTGCTCCTTCCAGCCAACCGCACTTCATTTTTCTCCCCTGCTGCTTCCAAGTGGTTTTCCAGGATACCCCTGAGCAGAACTCATTGTAATAACTGGAGGAAATAAATTAAGGGAGAATTACCGCAAGGTTCATCTAAGAGGAGGTTTGATAAACAACACTTCCAGGCTGAGATATTCAGCACAGCCTGAGGAATGTGGACTTTCCCACTCCCGTGGAGCTGAGAGGGTGCCTGTTCCTCCGAGTCAAGCTGGGAAGTGGCTGCCACAACCACCAAAAGCAACTCTGGATTTCAGGTGCAATCAGAGACCAAGAAGTGCCCTTAAACTGGAAATTTCTGACAAAGCAAGAGGTGAAACAAAAAGCATCTGAGCTCTCCAGCTGGCACCACTACCAGGCTTAGTCTCAGCAAGCAAACTCCAAGGGGAGTTGCAACCTCTGTGTCAGTCTCAGGCAAGAAAATTGGGCAATCTTCAGATGGAGGAGACAAGAAAACGGACAGGAGTGGAATCCCAACCCAAATGCCACCACAGACACAGAGGGATGGCCCAGGCACATGCAAACCAGAACAAAGGCTTATAAAAATCTGGGCAAATGGAATATTATCATATTGCTTCTGTCTGGATTCTCCCCAGGCAAAGTGCCCTTATGTGAAAAGGAACAGCTCATCCCTGAGCATTACATTCTTGAAGTCCTTTCCAGACCAAGATTTAGGCAGCCCTTAATTGGTACTGGGCTTTAGGCTGACTGTCTGTGTGCACAGAACATTTTCCCCATGAAATAGTTTTGAAACCAGCCCTGACACCTGAACAGCCACAGGTACATCAGGCACTTCTGTGTTTTAAAAGAGCAACACACACAGCCCAGATCCTGCCTCACTTGTACTCAAGGGATGCTGGTGAGGTCATTGTGATTGCATGGGAGAAACGAAGGTTGAAGTTGGCCTGTTCAAATGAAGATGATTTTTTTTAAAATCTGTATATTCTTCCCATTGCTAAATCTTTTACAGAGGCTACCAAGGCAGGGAGCTGCTGAGCTAATCCTCTTTGACTCCCTGCCATCCTGGCAGGTACAGCAAAGCCTAAGGTAAAGTGCAGCATCAAAAGAAAAATTAATGTCTTCTAACAGCAATTAGAGGAAATTATTTAGATATAAATCTTGTTTTATATCTTCTCATACTTGTTTTTCAATCTTTTCCCTTTGATTTTTTTTTCCTTTCAGGCTTTTCAGAAAGAAACATTTAAAATCCATCCTGTAAACCAGTGGCATAATTAGCTGCATGTTACACCTGGTATTTTACTCTTCTACAGAGTAATTCCTTTGAGCTTTTTTCTTACTAAGCCCTGAGGTCTCCCGAAACTGAATCTACTTGTTCTCTCATCTGCTGGCTGACAGGAGTTTGAGGGGAACCAAAACCTGGACAGGGGCTCTGGGTGCCCTCCCAACACCCTCTGCCTCCCCCCAGCTGTGGCAGGGGGTGACCAGAGGTGCCAAGTGTGCCCCCAGGTGTGCCCAGGCCTCTGAGGGCAGGTAAATGCCCCTCTGGTTGCCAGCACTTGGCCTGTGCTGTGAAGATGCTTGTAACCTAATTGTGCTGTGATAACATCAGCCAGAGCCTCTCTGATCCAGCCCTGGCACGAAGCCACCCTATCTGGGGGCTGATCTGACAAGCTCTGCCGATTGATCAAATCATTATCTGCTGCTGTAGGTGTATCATCTCACACGAGCCAAATTCCTGCAGTTGCTGCTTCTCTTCTCCAGAGAGGATACAAGGCCCTGCCAGGAGTCTTCCCCCTGTGGAATTCCACTCGTGGCTTCAGCAGCATCTCTTACACAATGCTGAGAGGGGCTCAGCTCACCCAGGGAGGGCTGTGCTTTCTGCCTCCCCAGTGCAGATATTGTACCCACAGTGTTATCACAGAAAACTTGCCAAAACAAAATACAAAAACAGTTAGGTCTTCTCAGCAGCACAGCACAGAAATCTCCATTCCTGGCACGGTTCAAGCTGCTGACCCTTCCAGTTTTGCCATGTCCTCCAAGCCTGACTCAAGTTGTGCAGGAAGCGGCGCTGGAACTTCTGGGCTCCGTTTCCAACTCCTTGTTATTACTCAGGGAGTGACTTGGTAAAAATCTCAGTTGTTGCCCCTCTGCAAACCTGATCCCCACATGTACCCCCTCCCCTGACCTGGGCAAAAGGACAAGCCTTCCCCTGGAAATGCATTCCCATAAAGGACAAGAGCTTCCTTGTACAATCCCCTCAGACAGCACCAGGCTTCTTAAACTCTTTGCAGACATCTGGGGACGAGATTTCCCCCTGAGCAGGAGCACCCAAATACTACTGCTCTGGAGAAGGTTGAATTGGAGGTTTGCCTCAAACTCAACAGCTACACCTAAAGTGACCCAGACTGGAAGGCTGAAGAGACTCAGGTTTGACCAGAGCGAGGCCCCCCCAGACTGCAGATCCCACCAAGGCAACCCTTCAGCCTGGGCATCTTTGCTTTTATTCCCAAACCAGGAAGGGGAGTAGAACAAGGTGGGGTCCAAAGTCTCAGATGGTCATCTCCCAGAGAAAAAAGGGGGGCAGCCACACAGTCACAGAATATCCTGAGCTGGGAGGGACCCACAAGGAGCATCGAGGTCCAGCTTGACTCAACCACATGGCAAAACTCTGCAGGCACCAGTTGTCATTAAGCTCATGGTGAAGCCATTCAGTTTGTGACATATCACATCCAATCAGTCCTAAAGAAATAAAGAAGCCACAGGTGGGTGTTTTTCCAAGGAACAAGCCTTTTCCTCCTTTGGTAACCTTCAGTCTCAGAGTTCCAGAAGGGTTTAGCAGGGGTAGGAGATGCTGTGCTCATTTTAGCACCACTGATTCAGGTCAGCATTTCATCTGGCCACCTCGTGGCACTTCCCGGAGTCCTATTTCAAAGTAAGCTATTCAAGGTAATTTATTTGGTTTATATGCTTTATTTTATCCACATAAATCATGAAACAAAGTCCATAGGGAACAGGCACTCTATACTTATCATAATATGTAACTGAGTTCCCCAGAGACTGAGCATGTACAGAACAGCTAATAAATGGTTCAAAAAAAAAAAACCTAGGTCATTAAATCTTGTTTTATATCTTCTTGTTTCCATCAAAGTATGCAGGAGTGGAAATTCTCTTTCTAAGACAAGCTCCTACTTTTCAGCCAACTGGGAATAGAGCCAGCTGAAAAGAGAGAACCCCACATACAGCACTGACAGCTGTGCACGAAATTCATGAGCTCAAGAGACAGACTGTTGCAGAGACAGGTGTCCAAGATCTAAGTTTAGCTGGAAAGATTAAAACAGTATCTGCTAAGAATGCCTTTATTCTAATCCTCTCTGTGCTAGAAACTCCACATGCATCCCTGATGTTGGCATCCTGGAAACATTCGGGATGTGTTTTAGTTCCGCAGGATTTTACCCCTTTGTGTTCAGGGATGATAAAACTGGTGAGTGTTAAGAGCACAGAAATGCACAGGCCCAACAGAAAGACATTTCTGCTGCCCGAGGAAGGGCTGTGAGTGGCCGGGAGGGTCACAGAGGAGGTGGGATCCAGGCTCTGCCCACTCTGGCAGGGAGCAACCCCACCCCAGATGTTCCCAACACAGCGAGGATGCCTCATGGAAATGAGAGCTGGGAGGCAGATCAGGTGTGGTTCCTGCAAGACAAATGTGCTTGGGAATTATGTATGATTCCATGTTCAGCTACCCTGGTACAAATCCAGAGTAATTCTTTTGATCTTAAGGCAGCTCTAAATACACATTATATGGAAGGATGTACCCACTGTCCTCACAGGAGCCACAGGTAGAGGAGGACTCAGCACCTTCCCAGCAGAGCTGTGGGTTGGAGGGAGGATCTTCCCCTCACTGGCCTAACTGGGTGAAGAATCCATTCCTTGTAACAACCATAGATAGAGCAGAGCAGATTTTGGTACCTGAAGCTTGTAGTGTCTAAGTTAGAGGCAGCCTGGGAGGGCAGCAGATCCAGGTCTCAGATTCACAAGGAACAAAGGATGAATCCCATATCTAATATCATGTCACACAGGGCAGTTGCATGTATAGTTGTCTATCAATACAGATAGAAATTATAAGTTAACACAAATAGAATTTGATAATCTGAAGGACATCGATGTGATAAACTCAACACCAAGACAGGCTTAATAAACTTCACATCCTTCTCTCAGTAAAACACGGGGCAGGTGCTCAACTTTGGAAAGCTACAGAGCAAAATTCCTGGGTTCATAATAAAAGACTTACAGATTCTTTCCTCTCAGTGATACAGAACATATTGAACCATAATCCTGGAATTTTCAGAAAAATTTTCACTCCCAAAGAGAGCAGAGTAACAGAGGGCAGGGCATTTTAAGAGGGCAGAGTCACTCTTTAAGCACAGGATTCCTCTGCATATCTCACTTCCACCGATTGAAGAAAATTCCCCAGTCTTGTTCAGGGAGTGGAATTTCACGGTCATGAAAATGTGCAAGTACTTGTTTAATTCAGCACTTTCACAGGGAGACAAGGTATCACTCCTCAGATCTCATGGCAAAGCTGCTCCTTAGGCTATCACAGAGATTACTCGCTCGGCGCCACCCGGCACAGGATTCTCATCCATGGCTGGAACAGCCCCGCGATTCCTGCGAGCAGAGTCATCTCTGTCCTTGCATCATCAGCCCCAACGAGCAGGAGGTCATGTGATGGCTGCTCCAGACAACGTGGGGGAGGACAGGAGCAGGCAGGATGTTTTTAATTTATGTATTTAACATATCTCTAATGGGCACCTGAGAACTGGAGCTGCAGAGTAACTTCTCTGCAGCCTCTGGGGAAACCTCAGCGGGGAATTGGCCGGGCAGAGAGGGATGTGGAGGAGAGAGAACAGGGCACAACTGCAGCCAGAGGAGAGACCAGCCCAGGGGTGGTCACAACCACACAGCTGCTGAGTTTATAACTGTGAGCATCTCCACGGAATGCAGAAAACCCTCTGCTTGCTGGAGGAGAACTCTCCATATCCATCACCCAGGACTTGCTCATTCTCCCACCACTCCAACATCCCAATCACCAAGGAAATGACAGTCATGAGTGTTGTCCCCAAAAAAAACCCTGTGTGGTAGGGAAGGACTGGCTGTCCCCACTGTGCAGAGTGGGGACCTTTTGCCTCAGAATTCCCC
Organism: Pithys albifrons albifrons; assembly: GCF_047495875.1. Lineage (NCBI taxonomy): Eukaryota > Metazoa > Chordata > Aves > Passeriformes > Thamnophilidae > Pithys > Pithys albifrons. The sequence continues at coordinate 4,164,443 of NC_092478.1, read as the reverse complement.
AAGGGAGTGTGGCCCATCTCCAGCATGTGGTGCTTTCACAGCAGGATCAGCTTTCCATGCCGAAGAACAAGGCTTGGAGGGGGAGCAGTGGGAACTCCATGGGCTGTGTCAAAGCCTCCTCCCAGGGCTTTCCCACGAGCAGATGGCAAAGTGACTCCCAGTTAGCAACTCATCACAAAATGAAAAACATCTTCCCCTTCCCTGCTTATTCTGAGCAGTTCATGTGTTAACTTTTAGCTTTGTTTGCAACCTCCTCAGGGCTGGGCCTTTGGGTTTGGGGTTTTTTGGGTTTTTTTCTCAGATTTCACCGCTAACATAATAGGAGACACCAAGAAAAAGGAATAAAAAGGATGAAAAATCATCAGTCCAACACTGATATTGATGAACATTGTCCAGCTTTCTGACAACCCAAGTGTTTTGGCCTTGGTGAGATTCCTCAGTAATTCAAAGCTGTTCCCACCCTCTCCCTGGATTCCCCCTGGGATCCCAGACCCTCACAGCTCCTGGACACCACAGGCCCAGGAGGGCTCCTGCACCTCACACCAGTGAGACCCTCCAAGAAGAGGTTTCCTCAGTCCTATAAGACTAAAACTCAAGGAGGGGAAGCACTAATACTTATTTGAAAGGGAGGAAAACAGCCCGGGTGGTGAATCCCACAACTCTGTCCCAGGGTTAAACCCCAAGAGTCTTCTTTCCAGGGCTGGGGACACCATTACCATCCTGCTCCACCCACCCCATGTCAACGGAGGAAACACAGCCCCAATCCAGCCACCAGACTCACCCTCTTCTCCTCCTCCTCAATAGCATATTACAAAGCCACTAAATCAAAAGGAATGCTCTTTAATTCTGCAGCTTTCAGCCCTTCCCAAGCGCTGCTTCTTTACAGATTTCAAACCAGTTTGACAATATATGGCTCTTTTGGTGTACATGTGAGTTTTGGAGTGATATTTAACAACTAAATGAGATGTACATGTCAAATACACACAAGGCTGTCTTGATATTAGGTGGGGTCTTGTTACTTGAGGGCAAGAACAAAGAGCTTTGTGTGCCAGCAGCAAGAGCAGCACAGACTGTGCCCAGGTAGAGAAGGAACAGCTCAGGCATTCCATGCAGTGCCACACAGCCTTTCTCACTGAGCCATTCTCACTCTTTGCAATTGCATTTTGTTGTCTTTAATCCCTGCCATTCCCAAGGCCCCAGTGGAGGAAAGGACCTGCAGTGATGTTGAGATGGAGGCTCCATCCCAGGGAGCAGTGAGTGTACTCCGAGCATGGGATCACAGGATCAGCTGGGTTGGAAGAGACCTCCGAGATCATCAAGTCCAATCCTTAATCCAATCCCACTTTGATTGCAAGATCATGGCACTCAGTGCCACATCCAGTCTCACCTTAAAAACCTCCACGGATGGAGAATCCACCCCCTCTCTGGGCAGCCCATTCCAATGCCTGAGCACTCTCTCTGTGAAGAATTTCTTCCTGATATCCAACCTAAACCTCCCCTGGCAGAGCTTAAGCCCGTGCCCTCTTGTCCTACTGTTGGTTGCCTGAGAGAAGAGACCGACCCCCACCTGGCTACAACCTCCTTTCAAGTAGTTGTAGAGAGTGACAAGGTCTCCCCTGAGCCTCCTCTTCTCCAGGCTGAACACCCCCAGCTCCCTCAGTCTCTCCTCATAGGACTTGTGCTCCAGTCCTTTCACCAGCCTCGTGAAGCCACCACCATCACAGATCCAAGCACGGGATCATCCCAAATCCGAGCGCGGGATCATCCCGGATCCGAGCGCGGGATCATCCCGGATCCGAGCGCGGGATCCTCACAGACCCAGCCACAGCCCAGGGCAGCGCTGGCTCCATGTCCTCCTCCTGTCTCTGGGCTCCCTGCAAGTCAGAAGTGTCTCCACTTGAAGATCTCCCTTCAAGCCGATCTGCACGGGCCTAATCAGAGCTGGGATCTGTCCCGTACACTCAATTTGTTGAGTCACATCAATTTGTTGAGTTTCCCATTACAAACACAAGTGCCGTTTTCTAAATGTATTCACTCTCCTCAGGCTATTTTGTTGTGTCAACACCGAGACAAGTGACTGGGCATTGCAGGCAAGAAACTGATGTTCACCGTAGCCTGAATTCTTTACAACTGCACTGAGGTTGTTACTTTGGTGTATCTTTCCTTTCATGATGCCATTTTGGGAATGATGCTGCACCCTTTTTCCTGACAACTCCAGCTTAATTGCAGTTGGAAAATAAAACAATGCACTGCAGGGGAAGGACGCTGGAGTTAAATAGAAAATGTTGCACATCAGTAGATGCTCAAAGACCCTCCCCACGGTACCCAAAATACCAGGGGGATTAACCCTGAGGTTGCCAAAGCCACTAATTATCAGTGGTCCCACCATGATCCTGGGACATTTGCTCAATTACAGATCAGAGACCTTCCCTCTAGTGCCAGTCCCCTCCTGAACCACATGTGGAGCCAGCACAGGCTCGAGGTACAGAAGCCAACCCACAACAATCCCCCTGTTCCCACTTCTCACAGCTCCTCCCCAGCTCTCTCCTGCCCACGGGAAAGCCAAGCTGGCCTCAGAACAAGTCCTAGGAGGGCCCAGCTTGCAAATTAAGAGGGCAACAAAACTGGCTTTGCTGCAGGCTGTGAGAAACAACACAGGTAGACTAGTTAAGGTTACTTCAAGGTCAACATCAAGTACTGCTGTTGACATACCCTTTCTCTTGGATTTTCTGCCAGGACCTTCCATCAGCCTCTCCCCATCATCTCTGTGGAGTGCAGTTGTCTTGACTGCTGTTGTCCCCTCCAGAAGTGGCTCGTTTTGGGTAGTGCTCTGCACACTGTTCCTGAAGCAAACCAGAAAATAGGATTATTCATAGGCTGCCACTCTGCAGGATGTTTTCTGTGCCACCATACACGGCTTGTACAAAGGTAAAGATTTTCAGCTTTCTTCTCTCTGTACAGCAAAAATTTCAGCCCAGTATTTGTTCCTTTTTGTGTTCCAAGATCACAACTGAGCTGCCAATCATCAGGCCAAGGGGGTTATGCAAGAGTCAGGTTTACAGTAAAGTTGTACAAATTTTATAGGACCACAAACACTTTAACTACCACGATGCTTAAAACTCAAGAGCATTTGGAGAACAAGGAGAGTTATTCAGGCTCCACACCATTTTGGCTGCGTGTTTTCCAGGTGTATGATTTCACCACATGGAAAAACACAGCCATTGCCAAAGTGAACTCATAAAAACCTTTGATGAGTAAAGTTTGGATAAGCACAAATCATTTGAACCGACACTTCGTCCAATTCTCAAAGGGGTTTGGCAGACATAATATAATTCGTGGTTTCACACACAGGCCATTTTTCCCTTCCCTCCTCCCCTCCAACCTTCACAAATTCGGAAGATGTTGTTCTAGAAGGTGCACTGGGCTGGCTTTGCTCTGTTTTTCTTTTCCCCCGAAGGGGTAGGCACCACACTAGAGCAACTCAAAGCCATTTGGGGCTGTGAGTAAGCCAGAAAACAGGTTTTCCAGAGCTGTGTTTAGATAGTTGCATGATCTGCCTAACAGACATCAAAAAAAAAAAAAAAAGAAGAAAAAATTAAACTCAGGTCTCTCACCACCCATTTGCTAGCAGGCAGGTAATGTGAGGCAAATGCTTTAACAATCTCTTCCTCTGACACATTTGGACATGTTATTTCAAGATGTGTGGCGTCATTTAAGGCTGTGCCATGAGATAACACAGTATTTACATCTCTGGGCTGGGAGCAGGATTGCTGCAGCTTTTTAGACATTATTGACATAATATTTGCTTTGATAAACAACCTATCAGGAAATTGTCAAGTTCATAATGAGGTAATGCCAGGACTGGGCAATGCTCCCCAGTGCAGGAGGCAGCTGGAAACAACACTAGAGAGCAAGAACACCATGGAGATGATTCCTGCTCCAAAAGGCTTTTGCTCAGCCCTGCTGTGGAGAAAAGTGTTCCTTTCCCACCCTTCTCTATCCACATGGTAGATCCAAGAGACAGCAGAAAACTTCCTGATAACTCCTCTGTAAGCAAGAGCAAAACTTGCTCCTACCACACTGGAGTGAAATGTTCTTCCCTGGAAATAGATTATAAATTTACCAGTAATTAGGAAATTTTGGAGAATTGAATTGTGCAAATCCTTCACTTTGCACTCCAAGATGCAAAGGAAAAATGGGTAGAGATCAGATGTGTAATTTCTATAGCATGAATTATAATACCCAGTAGACTTCAATAAGTCATTCTGTTATCTTACACTTGGATTAACAGACTTCCAGCAAATAAGTAGAGCTTTGCCCCCATGTTTCACTTTAGGAACTTTTCCACAGTTCTGAAGAATTTGTAAACTGATGCTTGTTACTTGTAACTTCCCAACACACACACCTGATCTAAAATATTCCAGTTGCTTATGTAGAGACTTTGGGTGATCCCATGAGGTGCATCTGTCCCTGCTCAGATAAAAGAATCAGCAGCAGCAACACAGACAGAGTTTGGAAGTTCACTCCCCACCAAGCTTTGCCATATTTCCTTGTAAGCCTTTCCAATGAATGCTCCTGCAAATCAAATTTGCTGGATGGAGTAATCAGGGTAAGCACGTGCAAAGCAAGCAGCAAACTCAGGCACCTTCTGGTTTGCTTTTTCGAAATTTTGCACAATTTTTCACCATCTTCCCCCTTTTTACCCTCTGAATAAATCATGTTTCCTACTACAGGAACTCCATGGATGTGACAGAGGTTGCCTTCATGGAAGTCACAGGCAAAAACAAAGCAAAGATATGGCCAATGATGTCAAAACAGCACCTCCTACAGCAAGGTCTGGTTTTTCACAGAACCACAAAAATACTGGTGTGACAACTGCCCTTGTCTTTCCAAACATCCACTGTTGGTGCAGTTTGGGGTCTCAGGTGTGCCCAGTGCCACAGCTGGAGAGGCTGAAGATGAGCTGGCCCTTCCCTCTCTCCACAAGATTAATCCTGACATGCCCCCCTTGGCTTCAGTGGAGCCCCTGAGTCGGGCCAGGCTCCACTTCCCTCCTTGCTCTGGGTTGCAGAGCTCAAGCTCACACAAGCCCAACGACTGCCCTCACTTTTACAAGCATATTCATGTTTGCTGTCAAACACATGAGTTAGTTTTCTGCAGGCTATTGCCAGAGAGCAACCTGTAATTACTGCAACTGCACAAAACGCTTTTTTATTTCGGAGCCTGTTTCAAAATGGGTTTTTGTGATTATACCATCACTCTCCCAAAGCAGGCAGTCACTGGCAAACACTCTGAATTTGTACAAGGTGAGTGTATTTTGGTTTCCTACAGAATGATATTTCCTCTGCCCTTCCCTTTCCCTGATTTTTACCTTCTTTTTCATCCTGTGCCTTTAGGGGCTTAAGGGAAGCTTTCCAGATATGAGGAGGTGTCTTCAAGTGTAACAGAAATGCACATTCAGTCGTTCCTGCAGCTTTACAACACAGTTTCTTTGGGAAGGGAAGCTCAGATCCTTGGGAAAGGCTCTTCCCTGCACACACTCAGGGTGGCACCAGAGGTGGCTGCTCAGGGCTGGGTTTGCAGGCAGACACCTCTGCCAGCACCTTCCAGAAAAGTCCCAGCATTATTAAATGCTCCCTGGCACAGCTCATGCTTCTGATAGCCTGACTTTTATTTAGCTCTCCAAATCTGAGTGCTGAACACCTTCCAAACAAATGCCCCACCTCCCTCAGAGGAGACCCCGAGCCTCCAGGTTTCTAACAAAGAGAAAGGAGCTCAGGAAGCAGAAACACAAGTTTCAGCTCATTAGTTTCCTTTATGAAATCAAATTAATGTATATTATTATAGGCAATATATATTTGTAGATTTATATAGAAACTTCCAATTATTATTATTAATACACTATAGTGGTTGTATAAATTTTTAATATATATTAGAGAAAAATTCTCCAGGTCCCCAGTGAGTTGTCCTTTCCAATGAGTCCCATGTTACACTCCAGCTGTTTCCTTGAACATCAAACTACCACAACTGCCAACAGGAGTTTTCCCACACATGGTATATAATTCCAAGCCCAGTCCTTGAGTGACACCAGACTTCAGAGACTCAGAAACGACATTAAATCATATTTCTCTAATTAGCTTTTAATCAAGCACTAGTGAGTAAACATTTAAACAGCTGAGCCCAGACCTCCTTTTAGAAAATTGCTTCCACTGACAGTGTTATAAACTTTTCCTATTGTCTTCTTGCAAGAAGAAAATACTGTTGTTATTGACAACAATTAAAGCAAATACTGTTGTTATTGACAGCAATTAAAGAAAATACTGTTGTTATTGACAGCAGTTAAAGAAAATTTCACCTTTTCGTCCCTGGTTGTACCCAGGCAATAAAGGACCTTTTATTTTAGCAGAAAAGAGGCTGCAAACTTTTGGAGGTTGGTTACTGGGAATCTGGGACCTCCTCACTCCCTGACCTTTGATTCCCAGTATTTGCCTCTCCATTTAGGAAGGAAAGCATCCTTAGGCAGAAGGTGTTGTCCAGATTAGAAGCAGGCAGAGTTTTGCAGCTGAAACTTTTATCCCAGCCCAAAGAAAACAGGTGTATTTAGGTCAATAAAAACATTGCAAATTTATGTTGGATATGTCATTTCAGCTGCAAAAATAAAAGTCATCAGCCTGAAAGTGCTTACACGTTTTCAAAGTGAAATTAATAAATTAATTTCAATTAACAAGCAAATATTGCAGGCACTTTAATGAAAGGAAGCATTATGTACTGAGTCAAACATTTCATTCAAGCTGAACCAATTCCCTTTTTGGATCCCTTCACTACTATCACCATCCTCTCCTGAATCTGGGGGGCTATTTCTGCTCCTTAAGAAACGTTTTCCTTGCAGCTTTTTGGAGCAGCTTGTCCAGCTCTGTCTGTTCCCTGCAGCATTTCGACTCCTTCCTGTCTCTTCCAGGGCAATTCCTGCCTACCAGTGTCAGGACTGGTGCCATTTAGAAATTCTTGCTGGAGAGCAAACTGTCCCATTTGTTGGTAAAATCAGGGACAACCCAACATGTTACAAGTCTGGGAAACACAACGCTGCTGTGGAAGGCAGTTTTTGCTCATTCCCAGCCTGCTGGGACAGGAGCCTGTGAACACACACCCTCCTTAGCCAAGAACTTTTTGACTCATTTAATCCAAGAAAATGACCCTTAAAAAAAAAATCAGATTCCCCTTGGCCACTGTCACCAAAGGGTCAGAAACTCCTTAAAATACAGAGATGGATCTGAAGGAGTTTAATGGTCTGTAACGACAGATGCAGAGCCCCTCCAGCTGGATGTCACAAAAATTAGAGTAGTCACTTTACAAGGAGATGTGGGAAGAGGGATCCCTTCACTGATTCTTCAACTACAATTCCAGCTAATTACCTGCCAGATGGACACAACGTGCTCACAGGGTCTGGCTGCATTGAGAGGGGGTGTTTAACATGCCCTGGACTGGTTTGCTGCTGTCCCCTGCCAGCCCTTCACCTCTGATTTCACAGGAGTGCCCAGGGTGAATGCCCAGCTCTGTGCTGGGACATGGCTGGGCATCCCTGGGCCATTCTGGAGATGCTCAGGACCTTTCTGCTCTCTCAGCAGCAAGGGCTGCTCAGTCTGTTCAGCTGAGCTCTCCCAACTGCAGCCCCTGAATGTCGAACCTTCCCTTCAATATTCTCCTGCACAGCCATAAAATGCAGCCTCTCCAGGCTGGCACAGGCTCCAGACTGGGACTCTCATCAGAGCAGGATGTGTTTGAGGAGGTTTGGCCCACAAGGAGTTGGACTGGACGTGGCACTGAGTGCCATGATCTGGTAATCAAAGTGGGGTTGGATTAAGGGTTGGACTTGATGATCTCGGAGGTCTCTTCCAACCCAACTGATTCTGATTCTATGAGTTGAGGAGGGGGAGGATACTTTGCTAATGTCAATTCACAAGTCTTCTTGGCTTGGTCATGAGAAAACACAGTGTGTCATTTGCTCCCAGGGCTTCTCCTCACCTCTCCACCTGCTGCAGCCTCTCCAGCAGAACAGGCTGGAATTGTTTCCCTGGAAAGAGCTGGGGGATCCAGGTCTCCTTTCTGCACACTGAGAGAAAACCAGCCCTGTTTCTAAAACACTAAACACAGGGACAGATGTTCAGAGCCACATGGATGGTTTCTTTAGGGTTTGGAACCCTGTGGCATAAAGTAAACAATATTTCACAGAGGAATAAGGGACACCACACACTGACCAATGTGATCAAGTGATGCCCAAAGCTATTTATTGATACACTGCAAACGGTTTGTATTGGCTCAAAGTTACCTGCTAATTGGCTAAAGTAATCTCACACCATTAAATTACAATTCTAATTGGTTATAGTCCATATCTCACAAGTCCAGTGTTTTGATAAAACATCCTAGTTGTTCCCAGGTGAATCTCTGGAGCTCTGTGAGAAACTACTGTGTGAACTCCTGGAGAGTGACTTCCTCCCTACCACTCAGCAGCAGCTGTGCCTCCAATCCTTTGCTGGCAGCTGGTTCACTCTCACAGAGTCCATACAGATCTGAATTGTTCACATTTCATTTCTCTGTACCAACAGTGGCAGAATTCCCCCCAAATGGACACTCTAGTAGGGAATGTGCAGGTGGAGGGTGTGATCTGTCCAGCCCTGGGAGGAGCAAACAGAGCACGAGGGAAGAGCATGTCCAGCACAGTTTGGGACAAGATTCCCTGCAAAGCTCATCTGTTTAGTCCTAGTTAAGAAAGCCTCGTCATCAGGGAGAAAAAACAAGTCAGAAGCACGTCTGGGTGTCATTCCCAGCATTCCTCCTGCTCTCCTCATGACCAGCCCATCACTCCCAGGGGTGCTGCTGTGCAGAGTCACCTCACCCCCACGCCCTGCCTTGTGGGATTCCAGGAGAGCACGGGGGAACGAGCAAACCCCTCCCCATCTTAATGGGCTCCTCACCCTCTCACCGAGACACGGCAACTGTCCTGTTCAACTGAGCAGCATCACAGATCCCAGCGTGCAAACAGCAGTGGGGACCACACCCTGGAGAGGAGGAGGGATTGATGTGCAGCAACGTGACAGACCCACACAGGGCAACGAGACAACAACTTCCATCACACGAAAGCTGCAGATTGGAGTTTAACTCGTCCAACCAGCCCCTCCACATCACATCGAGGACAAATGTGCTTCCACCCTGGAATTTGTCCTCTCAGGTCTGCATTGCTGGTTTGCCAGCATTTAATGGTGGAGTTCCTGTAAAACTGATCTTGGCTTGCATGGGCAGAGCTAAGGTGGTAATTCACCTGAATAATTCCCAAATGGGAAGTTTGAGGATTGGTTTGGGGGAATAAAATTTGCTTCAGCAGAATCCACAGCTGATCAAACTCAGATCCCTGTCCACAAATTGCACAGACCTAAGGAAGTCAGTGGAATCACTGAACCTTTGGGACAGAATTTGCTTAAGAACACTTAGTATTCTTATTTCCAGAAGCAGAAAGTTTTCTGGGAATTCCATACAAAGTCTCACCTTGCAAACAGGTGTGATGGGACACAGAAGACACAGGAAAAGCTCCATGGGAAAAACCACCAGCCTGTGATGTCTCTCCTACAGATACATCATACATGGAAACACATAAATGGACAAGGATAAGGAAACTATTCCAGGCACACCCCCCTGTGCACACAGAGAGCCTCCTTCAGCAAGGCACTGCTGACTGAACAGAGACACTGAAACACCAGAGGTCCAGAGAGAGGCCCAGTCTGGCTCTGTGGCTCCTGATGTGCTGTTGACCCAGAGCTAAACTAATTAGCCCATTTCCTTTGAAAGTGTTCTCAAATGCCACTTGGCCGTGTCACTCCACACCAGAGAACTCTGAAGCAGCCTAATTACACCAGCAAATGTTTGATTGAAAATTACACTCAAATGGCATGGACTGCAAGAGGTTACCTCCCTCTTGATACAAAAGGCCTGATTCAGGACTCTGGGGCAGCTCCCCTTTAAAGTCCATGCAATTCTGCAAGTCCAGGAAGCACAGTAATAGAGAAAAAATAAACTTATTTTTGGCACACAGGCCAGACTCATTCTGCAAGCAGTGCCCCTCTGATGATGCTGATACAGCCCAGTCATGGCTGATGAGCCTGTTCCAGCCTTGCCTGGCCCAGATGTGGGCAGAGGAGGGAAACACCACGTTGTTCTCCACTGACAGCAGCCCAGAGACACAGCTCAGTGAGAATTATAAGTGGCTAAAATACTAAGCATCCAAGTGAGACTGTCCCAAAACTTCCTGTGGGTTACATTTGCACCTCAGTTTCTCTACCTGTAAAATAATAATTACCCAACACACCAGTTCTTGTAGGACTTAATTAGCACTTGTCAACCTCTCAGAGCTCCTCAAGGGAAGAGGAGCTCTGCACCACAAAGTACTAATTAATGGACGAATCCTTTGGAACAAAGTATACGATCCTGTTGTTGTCAGATCTAATAGAGTCATAAAAAAACAGGGCTGGAAGGGATATCAAGAAGTAACCTGGGCTGTTTCCCTGCCCTGAGGCATGATCAAGTATATCTAAATCACTCTTGATAGATGAATACCCCTAAATCTTGGGATGCTTAGGCTGTGGATTAAAATAGATAAAGATGGACTCGTATTACACGTGCACGGTGCTCTCTGGCTCTGCTGAGCAGACACAAACTCTCCTCACGTGTGCACACAGGGCCTCTCTGAAGTGCCCTCTGCACAGCCCTGGAAGAGGCTTTGCTGCAGCCACAGTGAGTGCACAGAGCTTTCCAACTCCTGATTGCTGCAGCTCGGGCAGCAAAACCCCCAGTGTAGCTTATAAGCCTCAAATCTCAAAATTGGGATTAATGAGACACACAAAATGGGCAAACCACCACCAAGTGGGGCAGAGAGGTGTTAAAGGAGATGCTCATAGGTACAAAGAGCTTCAGCAAGAACCAGAAAATCAGTGCAGGTCACCCAAGCCTCACACTTGCCCGAATTGTGAGGTTTCTGTTCCATAAAACCTTCAGATCATTTTTGTTATGGTTTTCCCACTTTTCTGCCCCCATTTCCAGCCCCAGGAGTCCATCTGAAGTACCATTTGGCCTAACACATCCCACATATCATTCAGATGTGGCTACTGAAGCATTGCACAGCCTGAGGTTTAAAATTAACTACTTTTTTTGGCTATCCAAAGAGTTTTGGAGGGTTTTGTTAAATGCTTTAATTGTAAAAATGTGTCAGTTCAAGCTGTCATTCCAAAAGTACAGTAGGAGATACCTTTTATTTAATTATCTTCATACAGGAAAGCTTTTGAAACTTATACTTTCTTCATCAGGCTAGTGGCTAAAAGCTAAGCCAGGCAATTGATACAGCACTGCAGAAGTTTATTAAATTAACCAATTAAACTGAGGCAATCTCCAGCACAGAGAGGCCAAGGCAAACAATAGAAGGTGGAACACACTCCCGGGGCTGAGGCCATCGAGTCGTGTCAGCATTTCCATTATGAAGCTACTGCAGAGTTATTGTGGGAGGTGTGCAATAAAAAAAAAAACAACACCAGCTTAAACCACTGAATTCAGTCATTCCGAGGGATTCCCAAACATGCCCAGGCGGATGGAGAGGCAAGACACAAACCAGTTTGGTGCTAATTTTGTCACTCCAATTAGAAAGTAGGTGTGGCCCAGGCAAACAGGTTGGCAGGTTACACGGGAAACAAAGGGCAGCTGGTTCTGCAGTGCCCTGCACGGTGTGAAAACATGACCATAATGAACGTGATTAATCAAGTGCAGCACATCTGTGTGGGCTGAGCCACGGGGCTCGCTCAGCAGCAGAGCTCGGTGTGGGGAGGATCCTGCCCTGCCCTCCATCCCCGAGGTGGGAACCATCCCAACTGCAGCAAAGCTCTTTGTACCAGCAGGGCTGACCTGGCCTGAACATTTGTCATCTCCTCGGTGCTAAACAAGAACCAAAGGGAAGGTTTTTTGCAGGAGGGAGAAGCAAATCTGAGCTGAACTCCTCCAAAATTCTGTGTGTTCAAAGCCCAGTTTTGAAGGTGGTTCTTTCCCTGCACAAACAGTGCAGACTCTTTAGGTAACACAGATCCTGTGGCTTCATTTTATATTTTGCAGCACATGAAAACCTTTTCATGAGGTGCAAACCTTTGCACATGGGGGAAAAGAAAAAGGAAGGGGAAAAGAAAAAGGAAGGGGAAAAAAAAAAGGAAGGGGAAAAAAAAAAGGAAGGGGAAAAAAAAAAGGAAGGGGAAAAAAAAAAGGAAGGGGAAAAAAAAAAGGAAGGGGAAAAAAAAAAGGAAGGGGAAAAAAAAGGAAGGGGAAAAAAAAAGGAAGGGGAAAAAAAAAAGAAGGGGAAAAAAAAAAAGAAGGGGGAAAAAAAAGGAAGGGGAAAAAAAAGGAAGGGAAAAAAAAAGGAAGGGGAAAAAAAAAAGGAAGGGGGAAAAAAAAAGGAAGGGGAAAAAAAAAAGGGGAAAAAAAAGAAGGGGAAAAAAAAAAGGAAGGGGAAAAAAAAAAGGAAGGGGAAAAAAAAAAGGAAGGGGAAAAAAAAGGAAGAAGGGGGAAAAAAAGGAAGAAGGGGAAAAAAAAAGGAAGAAGGGGAAAAAAAAAGGAAGAAGGGGAAAAAAAAAGGAAGAAGGGGAAAAAAAAAGGAAGAAGGGGAAAAAAAAAGGAAGAAGGGGAAAAAAAAAGGAAGAAGGGGAAAAAAAAAGGAAGAAGGGGAAAAAAAAAGGAAGAAGGGGAAAAAAAAGGAAGAAGGGGAAAAAAAAGGAAGAAGGGGAAAAAAAGGAAGAAGGGGGAAAAAAAGGAAGAAGGGGAAAAAAAAAGGAAGAAGGGGAAAAAAAAAGGAAGAAGGGGAAAAAAAAGGAAGAAGGGGGAAAAAAAAGGAAGAAGGGGGAAAAAAAAGGAAGAAGGGGGAAAAAAAAGGAAGAAGGGGGAAAAAAAAGGAAGAAGGGGGAAAAAAAAGGAAGAAGGGGGAAAAAAAAGGAAGAAGGGGGAAAAAAAAGGAAGAAGGGGGAAAAAAAAGGAAGAAGGGGGAAAAAAAAGGAAGAAGGGGGAAAAAAAAGGAAGAAGGGGGAAAAAAAAGGAAGAAGGGGGAAAAAAAAGGAAGAAGGGGGAAAAAAAAGGAAGAAGGGGGAAAAAAAAGGAAGAAGGGGGAAAAAAAGGAAGAAGGGGGAAAAAAAAGGAAGAAGGGGGAAAAAAAAGGAAGAAGGGGGAAAAAAAAGGAAGAAGGGGGAAAAAAAAGGAAGAAGGGGGAAAAAAAAGGAAGAAGGGGAAAAAAAAGGAAGAAGGGGGAAAAAAAAGGAAGAAGGGGGAAAAAAAAGGAAGAAGGGGGAAAAAAAAGGAAGAAGGGGGAAAAAAAAGGAAGAAGGGGGAAAAAAAAGGAAGAAGGGGGAAAAAAAGGAAGAAGGGGGAAAAAAAAGGAAGAAGGGGGAAAAAAAAGGAAGAAGGGGGAAAAAAAAGGAAGAAGGGGGAAAAAAAAGGAAGAAGGGGGAAAAAAAAGGAAGAAGGGGGAAAAAAAAGGAAGAAGGGGGAAAAAAAAGGAAGAAGGGGGAAAAAAAAGGAAGAAGGGGGAAAAAAAAGGAAGAAGGGGGAAAAAAAAGGAAGAAGGGGGAAAAAAAAGGAAGAAGGGGGAAAAAAAAGGAAGAAGGGGGAAAAAAAAGGAAGAAGGGGGAAAAAAAAGGAAGAAGGGGGAAAAAAAAGGAAGAAGGGGGAAAAAAAAGGAAGAAGGGGGAAAAAAGGAAGAAGGGGGAAAAAAAGGAAGAAGGGGGAAAAAAAGGAAGAAGGGGGAAAAAAAGGAAGAAGGGGGAAAAAAAGGAAGAAGGGGGAAAAAAAGGAAGAAGGGGGAAAAAAAGGAAGAAGGGGGAAAAAAAAGGAAGAAGGGGGAAAAAAGGAAGAAGGGGGAAAAAAGGAAGAAGGGGGAAAAAAGGAAGAAGGGGGAAAAAAGGAAGAAGGGGGAAAAAAGGAAGAAGGGGGAAAAAAGGAAGAAGGGGGAAAAAAGGAAGAAGGGGGAAAAAAGGAAGAAGGGGGAAAAAAGGAAGAAGGGGGAAAAAAGGAAGAAGGGGAAAAAAGGAAGAAGGGGGAAAAAAAGGAAGAAGGGGGAAAAAAAGGAAGAAGGGGGAAAAAAAGGAAGAAGGGGAAAAAAAGAGACCAATATGGAAACACTGACACCACATTTACTGTAAGTGCCTGATCAGCAGCAACTATAATTCCCCTTCAAAAGGTTCCACCCACAGTGCTTTCTTTGGCCTGTGTACATTGTGCATTGCCTTGGTCTAACTGGTTAGTTTAATAGGTGTCAGAAATAGGTAGTTGCCTGGCTGGAGGAGCTGGGCACTATTTAAAACCAGGTAGCCTGGTTTGGGACCACAAGTTGTCCTTGGGGTGGCAGGTCCGTGGCTCAGTCCAACATCCCAGCTCTGCTCCAGCTCCTGCCTGGAACAAAAAAACCCAGCTCAGCTCCAGCAGCAGAGCAGGCTCTGGGGTGGAAAGCAGAGTGAGAAATGAAGGACAAATTGAATTAGCTGAACCCACTTAGTGCTCCAGCTCTGCCCCAGGGTTTAAAAGAGGCTGTGGAGCACCAGGACAGCAGAGGGATGCCTTGGAAGGGACAGGATGCCATGGCAGATAAGGAGCAGCCTGGAATGCAGGAGACCCACTGCAATTCCTGCCTTTGCCACTGACCCACCACAGGACCTTGAAGAAGCAACTCCACTCCATGTGGTTTTTCTCTTTCCCCTCCTGCTCTTTTTCTACTTTGATTATAAAGTTTTCCATGTGGTTGCATCATCCTGTTTGTACAAAATATGTATTTGCATAACATCTCACCCAACAAGGCCCTGATCACAGCTGGGGCTCCAAGACATGAGAGTTATAAAGAAGCACATTAGCAAATTCCATGTGTTTCAATGTCCATTATGGGTATTTTGTAACCAGCACTGAGGATTCTGCTGTGTTGTTTTGCCAACTGACACAGGACAGAGGAAGGTCCTGTGAGGAGCAAATTGGCTGATCCCATTCCTTGCAGGCAGTACCTGAGGGGCATTTTGGAGATGAAAAAGGGGTGGGCTATGGAATATTTTGTAGGATAACAGGAAAATCCTAGAACAGCTGCATAGCTGTGCCAAGCTGACATTCTTTTCACCAGCTCTTCTCACAGGATGTTGTGCCTTCAAACCCCAATTCAATGGTTCAGCCTCTTGTGGGCACACAATTCAGCCCTAATCTGATCAAAGTCTATGACTGAAAAATCACCTTTTGAACATTCAGAGTTAACATTATTTCTGCCCAGTGTGCCTCCCTTTGTTCTCATCTCCAAAGTGGTGCATAGCAAACAAAAAGAGGAAAAAAGAAATTAAGACAAGTAGTGACCAACATTCCACACCCCACATTTGCTGCTACCAACTGTCCAACCAGAAGCTGCAAAAAGAGGCATCTGAGCCAGCAGGAGCAGGAGCTGAGCTGGAGCCTCAAGTTCTGGCAGTAGCAGTGGCAGTGCCCCAAGAACAATACTGAGAAGGAGTAAGGCCAGGGGCAGCAGCTGCCCAACAGCTGGAACCCCCATCCCTCTCCCTGGGGAAGGTACAAGATGCCTGGGAGCACCACCAAGTCTGGCCTTACAGTCTGGAGGAGGGGAAAAAAAGGAACTGTCACCTTTATCCTCCTTTCAGGGCACCACAGATCTCCTAAAAACGAGGCAGAACAACAAGACTGGCAGTACACACTCCTGAACAGCAGGAAAGAAACAGCATTTCCCAAGCCTGGATTTGTGACAGTTGCCTTATGAACTTAATAGCAAATTCCACCCAGAATTCACAAGGAACAATAATCATCATTGACCTCGTAATTTCTGTGTCTTGAGGCCTGCAAGACTCCTAACAAAGTGCCACAATTAATTCAAAGACAGTCAGATGGGCAAATGCAAAGCAACTTGTTCAAGAGTTCACTAATTCAGTGGCAAAATTTGGGATTTTTTCATTTCCCCTGGTGTCCTACATGCCCACCCCTGTTCCTTGGTCCACCAAACAGCACCACCCAAGTGAGTCCTTGCTGAGCAACTCCTGCAGAGAGCCATGGAAATGCTGCCACAAGGACTGCAAATCTTGCCATTTAGGTCCTTGCCATCCTACACAAGTGTCAGAGCACAGGAATGGAACTCACAGGGTGAGAGCTGGAGTTGGAACACTCAGTGCTGTGCCAGGATAATTCCTCTCACACTGAACATCCTTCTCCACACACTCCATACAAAGCTCGATGTTCCCTTCCTGATATCACTACCTGGGTTTGTTTTGTTGAGTTTTTTTTTCCTATTTTGAGACTCTTCATACAAAAATGCAAGTGACACCCCCTTTAAAGGGGAAAACAGCCTGGAATGAATAAAATCCCCTTTGCCTTTAATGATTTGCTGCACAGCTGCTGGGACAAAGCTGGCTGTGAGGTCAGACTCCTGATGCTTTAGGGGCTGTTTCCTCTAAGTGTTCCTCTAGCAAAGCAGAACTCAAAGGTTTCCTTCTCCAGAAAACACCTGAGCAGGAATGACTCACCCACCATGTCTGGAATGGACCTCTCAGCCCCAGTGCCAAACCTACATATATATATATATATATATATATATTGTTGAAATATCAAAAAGGGGGATTTTCCTTTGCATTCCAAGAGGTTTGTCCATCTCTGTTTCACAGGATCACAGAACATCCTGAGCTGGAAAGGACCCACAAAGATCATCCAGTCCAACTTCTGTCCCTGCACAGACACCCAACAATCCCACCCTGTCCCTGAGAGTGTTGTCCAAACTCTCCCTGAGCTCTGGCTGGTTTGGGGCTGTGCCCACTGCCCTGGGGAGCCTGGTCAGTGCCCACCACCCTCTGGAGGAAGAACCTTATCCCAGCATTTTCCATAAATAGAAGCTTTATGCCTGTTTTTGTCAGGTTGGGGTAAAACATATTTGTAAGACCAGCCAGATAGCAAAGTGCAAAGACATAGAAAGCCACAGTACACCAAGTACTACCTGAATATTTATTTTGAAGGTCATCATAACAGAAGTTAAAACAAAAATTAATGGCCTTCAAGATACAGCATTGAAAAGAGCAGGCAAGACAGCTGAACACTTCAAAGGAACCTATGAGCAAAAGTACCATTAATTTTAACTAAATCCTGGTCTGGACCCTCCTCTTACACCCATATAATCATTAATTTCAGAAGAGTGACTTGTGCTATACCCCATGGTAAGCCCCAGCTCATACAAATCCACTCTTTATTGCCTGAGTAGTGCCGTTCAAATCAATAGGATTACTCATAGTGGTGAAGTTAAGCACCTGTGAAAGTGTCTGCAAGATTGAGGCCCAAGGCCTGGTCTAGGCACAGCTTTTGTACTCGAAAAACTGGTTCACATAAAGGTTTGGGTTGTTTTTTTGGTTTTGTTTTGAAAGAAAACAAGAGAATAATTAAAGCCACACACCCGCTTTAAAATGGCCACGTTTTTATTGCTGTAACGGGAACTTCCAACAGCCATTCCCAGGTCAGTGGGGCTGCTCCAACTGCTCTCCTGCTGGTGGGAATTGTGCCAACACTCCCCAGCAGCCACAACTTCTGCACCTTGAGCAGCTCAACAAGGAGATGCGTTGGTGAGGCCACACCTTGAGTGTTGTGTTCAGTTCTGGGCCCCTCAGTTGAGGAAAGAGATTGAGGGGCTGGAGCGGGGCCAGAGAAGAGCAACGAGGCTGGAGAAGGGACTGGATGTGGCACTGAGTGTCCTCTTAAACATCTCCAGGGACAGAGAATCCACCATGTCTTGATCCAACCCCACTGTGATCACCAGCCCAGGGCACAGAGTGCCCTGGGCTGGTGATCACAGTGGGGTTGGATCAAGGGTTGATGATCTCAGAGGTCTCTTCCAACCCAACTGAGAAGAGAAGAGCAACGAGGCTGGAGAAGGGACTGGAGCACAAGTGCTGTGGGGAGAGGCTGAGGGAGCTGGGGGTGTTCAGCCTGGAGAAGAGGAGGCTCAGAGGTGACCTCAGCACTGTCTGGAACTGCCTGAAGGGAAGTTCTGGCCAGGTGGGGGTTGGTCTCTTCTCCCAGGCACTCAGCAATAGGACAAGGGGGCACGATGGGCTCAAGCTCTGCCAGGGGAAATTGAAGTTGGAGAGCAGAAAAAATTCTTTGCAGAGAGAGTGCTCAGGCATTGGAATGGGCTGCCCAGAGAGGAGGTGGATTCCCCATCCCTGGAGGTTTTTCAGCTGAGCTTGGCCGTGGCACTGAGTGCCATGATCTGGTAAAGGGACTGGAGTTGGACCAAGGGTTGGACTTGATGGTCTTGGAGGTCTTTTCCAACCCAATCCATTCTATGATTCTATGCCAACCCACTGTCTACTCAAAGCTCTCCAGGTAACCCACCCATGGAAAGCACCTGATGGAACAGCAGGATGGGCAGACCCAAATTTGAAGAATGTTTGGTCTGGAAACTGCCAAAAATGGTGATTTTTATTTTTTTCTCCATAATTTTCTTGCTCTCCTGTGCATTTACACCCATAAGGTAAAAAAAAAAAAAACAACACCACAAACACCTAAAAAGCTTTAGAACTTAAGACTTTCATGTGTGCAGAGTTAAGGAAGGTGGAAAAGATCAAGATTGCCCCACAAGGAGACAGCAAAAAGGAGTGTTCATTCTATGGAAAGCACCACAAACTCCAGGAGATGCCAGGAGGAAGAGGGGGTGGAACAGTGAACTGACATGTCTGGATTGCTAAGAGGTTAAAAAAAATGTCACACTTTCAAAGAAGAAAAAGACAAAAGACATTAAGAGTAAACAGGAAATTTGGGAAATCTATTTCACTCGAAGTAGCAAACATCTGGAATAAATTGTCAAGAACTTAAGCCCATCAAAGCAAAGTATTAATGAGGTTAAGAGGCAGCGAGACTGGAGGAGGAGGCTGAAGAGCACAGGGACAAAGGAGAGAGGTGGAGCTGAGAAAAACCCACAGGCAAGAGGCTCCTCAGCCTAAAGGGCATGATTTCTCCCTGCCCAACACTTCCTCATCTTCTCACTGCTCCAGCCTTAAAATATGGGGGGGGTTCTGCTGCTTTTTGCTTTATGGAAAAGAAAAAATACTGGGGTTTTTTTCCTCCTAAGAATTCCATGCTGCTATTTGTGACATTATTGTTGAGCCTCCAAATGCCCAAGTTTAACACAGGAAAGTCCATGAAAACTGAGCACACACAACCCCTTCCACCAACTGGAGCTTTCTCAAGTCTGGAGTCCTCATCCCTCCCTTTCACACTTCAAATTGAGAATAATTCCTACTTTTGTTACCAAATGTTTCTTAAAGAACAAAAACCTCATCCCTTTAATCAGAAGGATTTAGCAAACAACTCCATGGATTCAAGAGCTGTTTTTTTTAAAAGACTCATTTGCTTTAAAGTAATTCAAACCAGGCTAAATAACACCTTTAAAGATGACAAAAACCAGTAGGCATAAATTAATAAGGAATTTAAGAAGGAAACACTTAGCATGACATCCTTTAATATCCAGATCCCACTATAGAAGGGATAATCAGAAAGCCATGTTGGCCCTTACTCTAAAGAACAGAACAGTCTTCCATCTCTGCCTGGACTATATTGGTTACATTCATGGTCATTAACATCCTTTAAAAGAGGATCTTGGAATTTCATTTTCCAACTCCCATTATTGAGCAATGGAACATTCATAAACCAGTAGATGGAAGCAACTCAGAAGGAAAAGAAAAGAAAGGCCCCAAGTTCCCAGTGAAATGAAACCAAAGAGAGGATTCACCCCAAAACTGATTGGGGAGCAGCAGGATTTGTGCACACACATGAAAAAACACAATAATAAAACATGCACTTGCCTGTCCTCTGCTCTAATAACCACATGCAAAGCTCAGCCAAGGCTGACAAGAGTGGGGGAGGTTTCAGAGATATGAAGTTCCTGTGGGTTGCACAGTCTGGGCAGCTGGGAAAGGATGGAGAGGCACCAAAGGGCTCCCGTGAGCTCAGGTGTTTGTCAGACATAGGAGAATCCACACCAGCCTTCATTGTGGTGATAGCACAGGGCCCTCCTGTTTGTTACCAGCCAAGCACCCACATCTGAGGAGTCATCTTCAGTGGGAACATCTGCTCCTGTCTTTGGCAGCAGCTGAACTCTGCTCCAGCCTCAGCTGCTTGTCCAGGAGCTGTTCCCAAAGCCACATCTGCACCTCTGTGCCCGAGGGGAGCCCACAGGGCTGTCCTGGGGTCACCAGGGATGCTGCCTGGCACCTCCTCAGAGACCCCCCTGCTGCCACCCAGCACTGGGGCTTTGTCTTTAACCCAAAGCTCAAGAGATACTCCTTGGGACTTGCCAGGAGCCCTGAGTTAGACTAGAGGAGTTTGGGCAGACTGGATGCATTCAGGTTACTCAAATTCCTTGGTGAATTCAGCCACCAACTAACACAGAGGTCATGAGAGGAGGGGTGTCCTCTTCAGGAGCCAGTTCAGACCCAGCACAGCCCTTCAGGGGTCTGGAGGGGCCTCTGGTCTGGCCCACACTCCATTTACTATCAGGAAAGCACCAAAGATGCTGTTTTTCACTTCAGCCCTTCCACAACACACCATCAATACCCACAGCAGTTAAACTGGCCCTGGCTTCTTATTTTCCTCTGAGTTCCAACACCAAAAATCAATACCAGCTGGGCTTTGGGGCATTCTACCCCATTTTTGTCACTGTTTTACCTTGCCATTTAAACACAAGTAGAGGGACCAATCTGTGAAAAAGGGAAAAAGGAAGGATATTTGTTTTGCTCCCTCAGCCAGGCAGCCTGGGAAGGCAGAGTGCCCAGCACCTCAGCCCCTGAGGCTTCACCCATTCCAGCAGGCACAAACCACAGGAGAGCTTTGAGAGCACAAGCAGGTGGTTGTTTTTTCAGGGACCAAGGGGTGCTTTAATGAGCACTGGAGTGGCTGGAAAAGGTGATAAGCTTTCCACGTTATATGAAAAGCCACGGGGTTCCTTGCTATAACCAGCCACAGCTGACTAAACAGGGCACTGAAAGGCACTGCCAGCCAAGGGAAGACAAAACAACAAACCCCCCCAGCCCTTCTGTCCCACCTCCCCCCAGAACCAGCTCCCCAGGCACAACCCCAGGGCTGTTCCAAGGCCTCAAACACCCTCATTAACATGGAAAAAAACACGGGCTTACCTTGGCATGGCGAGGGCTCACCTCCACCTTGGCTCTGCAGGAGCAGGAGGCTGTACCTGGACACAGAGCAGCCCAGAAGTTTCTCCTCTGATGTGGTTCCTGTGGGCACTGGAGCTCTTGAGCATTGATTGTCCTCACCCGTGAGCACTGGAGCCCTTGGGCATTGATTGTCCTCACCTGTGGGCACTGGAGCATTAATTGTCCTCACCCATGGGCAGTGGAGCCCTTGGGCATTAATTGTCCTCACCCATGGGCAGTGGAGCCCTTGGGCATTAATTGCCCTCACCTGTGGGCACTGGAGCCCTTGGGCATTGATTGTCCTCACCTGTGGGGTTGGGGCAGCTCCAGAGGCTCCTCCAGCCCCACACAGCTGTGGGAAGCTTCAGGTGCCATCCAGGCTCTGTTGGTTTCCCTTCAGTGTTACAGAAAAGCTGGAGCTAAGAAAGAGCTTTTGCCCAGGTCACGTTAAACACTCACCAGTGGTTTGTAGCAGCAGCTCAAAGGCCTTGCAGTATTCAACAAACCAGGATTTTAAAGTAGCAAACATGAAAATATTTCACACAGACCCACAAACCTCCAGTTCAGGGTAAAAGTGCACGTGCAAAGCTGGCATTGGCCACAGGGAGCAGGGCCCTGGGCAGAGCCCTCACCTGGTGGCTGCAGCCTGGGGAGGGAGGGCACAACTCCGTGGCATTTGGTGACCAGGGACAGCCACAGTGCCCCACCAGCCTGGCCATGGCTGAGGGTGCCCACCTGAGCTGTGGGCACTGCCAGCAGCCAGGCTGGGACGTGCCAGGGCTTTGCCCAGGCTGGCACATGTGTGTGCCTTACCCAGGAACAAACCCCAACTTTCCCACCCTCTCCAGGCAAAGCAGCACATGGTATGTCAGAGTTACCTGTTTGTATAAACCTGGGTGAGCTGTAACCCCAATTTAAACAGAAATCACTGGTATTTCCTTAAGGCTTTTCACCATTCCAGACAAAATACAGATCCTTGTATTACTTCAGCACTTGATTCACATCAGAGTTATTTTTCCAGGCATTAAATTCTGCCACAGCCTTTGCTCTCTCAACCTGGCTGGGGAGGGCACCAATCCTTGCTGGAACTGGCCAAGTCCTGCTCTACAAATAACCTTCTGGCTGCTGGTTAAACTGCATCCTTTTCACACTGATAACCTAAAGGCACTGGTTTAGCAGGAAATTCATGGAGATTGAGAGGTCCTGTTGACCTGTCAGAGGGAGCTCCCCCCATCCCACCCCACTCTGTCTGGTAATGAACTTCCTACTCATCACAACTGTGGTACCCACAGCTGCCAGAGCTTCAAGGGACAGGGCTCTTTGGATCTCCCTTCACCTGTACATGAGTTTTCTTACCCCATGAAAGGGCAGCTGCTGTCTTTTAATCTCTATAAAATGCAAAATTCCCTCCTGGCCCAGCACCTGAGCTCTATTCCTGCTGAGGCAGCTGACCAAACACTGAGCTTGCTCCTAGAGACTGGAAAAAAAAATTTATGTTCCTCAGGTCAACAGGCACATTAAGCAATCATTTAAACTGAAAGGGACAGTAACAAATGGCAGCATTTCCCCAGATAAGGACTCAAGGAGGTCTTGCAGTGCTTGACCTTAAATACCTGAGTTAGCATTCCCAGGCTGCTGCTCTATAATCAGTGGAGCTGGGCAGGTGCTGGCAGAGGCTGAATCAGGGGAGGGATGGGCTGAAGTGCCACAAAATGCCTATTCAAGGACCTCTCTCCCTTCAGTCACTGGGAAGTCCTGCAGAGATAATCCTTCTTGAATATGCACTGGATCTTAATGAACAAAGTCAATACACTTGAGAATCCCCAAGTTACATAACTCTAACAAAAACTGCCAGATTTGTACATCAGAAAACTATTATTTCAAATACTGTGCCCTCATGTGCTTCAAGGATCCAAATTCTGGCTCCTTCCTGTGGCTTCCAAAGTCCTGAGTTTGGAAAAGGGAATTAACAGCCCATTGAAAGGCAAGGAACCTCAGATGTGGAGTTTGCAGGACAGAGATAGAATTCCAAAAGCCTTAAATTGAAAGGGAGATATAAAGTCAAAATAAGGAATTAAAGCTCAGTACAGATTGTTATGTGTTAGAAGAAAGACACCAGTAAAATTCAGAGAGTAATTAGCTGGGCAATAGTTCCTCAGGAAAGGATCTGAGGTTCAAAGGGCAGCACAGACTGATCATGTGTCAACCCACTGAAAGGCCAGTGCCACCAGGGCTGTGATAACAGCTCTGACATGTGCAACATCACAGCTCCGCAGGGGTTTGAAGTGGGAAGGCACCACAGGACACAGTCTAGACAAGCCTCCTGCTCCCAGCAGCATCAGCTACAGTGAGTTTCCCAGGACCATACCCAGTTGGGTTTGGTCTCAATGTCAAGCAGAGCATCTGGTTGAACTTCCTTCCAAAAAGCCACCAAGGTTGTTCAAGGTAAATAGGTGCAACCAAGTGATTTGCTTCAAAACTGCAGTGCTCCCAAACAAACCAACTATACAGCCTGGCAGGACCTGATCTGCACTGAGGTGGCCCCATTCTCCATCCTCCCCACAGCTCCAGGCTCCTGCCCCTCTGCAGGTTTGGGGGAGCAGCTGCTCCCTGAGGATCAGGGCATGGGAATGTGGGCACTGGGAAAGTGACCTCACCAATGTCCACCAAGGCAAACCCAAAGCTGGTGATCAGCTCCAAGAGTCCAGAAAGGAAATTCAGGGAGCAAGGAGGTCTCTTCTCAGCCAGAGCCTGCTGTGTGTGTATATGAGCTCTAGTCCTGACCAGTGGGAGGCAGTGGGTGCCTCCAGGGGAAGGGGAGAGCATGGAACTGCTCAGACCTGACTCCCACCAGCCTGAGATGTCACAGAGCTGCACTGGAGGAAGTCCTGTAACAGTTACAGATGAAAAAGGACCCATCAAAACCTGTGCGTGCTTTGATGGAAAATGTGACCTCATCTTTCAGGAGCATTATCCTCCCAGGTTTTGCCCACCAGCTCACAGGAGGAAAAGTAAATCTCTCCAGATGAAAGGCCAAAGGTAAAGCCTGTGTGCCATTTCATCTAATCTTCATTCTCCTCCTGAAACCTTTAAACAGTGTAAAAACCATAAGCACTGTCTGACATCTGATGCCTGAGCGACTTCAGCTCACATTAGTGGAACAGTCAGTACTCATTTGGTCGGGTACGTGATTTTGTGGAGCTCACACAAGGTGGAATTAGACTTTGCACATGTGTTTGTGCCACAAAAGAGCATTTTCCAGACCCACCTCTCAAGAAATCTGTAAAAGAAACACCCATTTTTCGGCCCTCTCCCATCAGCAGCAGTTCTTTGCTGAGCAGAGCTGTCACTTGTCTGGGTCTGCATAAGAGCCTAAAGCAGAAGCTCATAAATCATCTTTTCTACTCTGTCACCCAAAATCTTCTACCTCCATGAGCTCAACTGCTGATCTACAACCCTGTCCCACCAGCAGTGGTCATGGGCCTGTGAAGACAAACATTCTGGACAGAAAAGAGCCATTGTGTGAAACAGGGATAAGAACTGGGCTTGTGCAGGACAGCTGAGCTTCTGAGCCTTGGGGTGGCAGAAGAGGTCATGTGGACTCTTGCATGGCATGAGGTTTGCTGAGTCTCCAGAGCCCAGTCCAGCTGCACATCATGTTTGACCACAAATTGCTTCCAAGGTGGCAAGAGGTGCTAAAGCCCTCTGCACATCTTCAGCAAGAGTCATGCAAGTAAAGGCTGAATTCTGCTTCTGGCTGTGGCCACTGGTATTTTTAAGAGAGATAATTACCAGTAGAAACAATTGGGGATCAACTGGTTACAGGAGAAAAGCGTTGCTGGCAGAGGAACAGGCACAGTGTCTCTGCACTCTGGGCCAAGGGGAGGGATTTATTTCAGGAGCTTTCTGCCTGCTAAGAGCCTCCTCATTCCAGTTGTTCTCTGTTACTGAAGTTCACTGAGTGCAGGTTTTGCTGGACCAACAGAAAATGCAAAAATAGAATTCCTGTCCCTCCTGATGAGGACAGAATTCAACATGTTGCCCTCAAGTTCTCCTTGCAAAGGCTGAGATGGAAACAGAAAACAAGTGGCTTGTTGCTCCCTCTCAGAGTCTCTGGGGCTGTGGGGCCAGAACTCTGATGCACCAGGAAGGCATTTTCATGAGCTGTTAGAACAGCACCAGCCTGTTTTCCTTTGGCTGCACCATCCCTGTGACTCCCACACAATATTCCACACAGGCAGAACATGCCCAATTCCTAGAAGTCTAAACACAAGAAACTGTGGCCCATTTTAGAAACTGGGCTGATCTTGCATTGTTAAATAGTCTGTATTCCTGTGTCACCCTGGGCTGTGGTTCCTGAGTTCCTCTCTTTGGCCCCACACTTGATGATCTTTGGCTAAACACGTCCTTCCAGCGTGTGCCTCACCTGTAACACAAGGATAGTGGCCCAAGTGTGAGAGTTCAGGAGTTATTGGTATTTCATGGACAACCTCCCACACATAAAGATGCCTCTGAAGGGGGAAATTCATTACTCCTGGTTTCTAAGTGTACTCAGGTAAATTTTACTGTGAGAGAAATAGCCAATAATCCACCATTTCTGTTCTCTCTCACTAAACCAAATGAGTCAAGTGGTTTATAAAACTGACCCCATCCCTGAGCTGGAGAGGGCATATTGAATATTCACAAGGGCTTAAGATTGTTTTATTTACACTTTCATTGCTGGGGGCTGTGAAATGGAACATGAGTCTATTTACCAGATAATCTTCCTGGTGCAGTAAGTTAGAGGATTTCTCAATTAATACGTGGAGCCTGTGTATGAAAGACAAGAGGTTAAGCAACACTGCAGTGCCCAGTGGCCCATCTGGTGAACATTAAGTTTGTCAATAAATCACAAAAGCACCAGTTCATCAAGAAAATTCCATTTCAATCCACTGACAGGGAAAATAAAAAGGATGGGTGAAAAACCTCACAAAACTGGTATTTTGATATTTTATAAAAACAGGAGCATTAAATAATTTTAATCTAATTTCAATTGTTTTATTGGTTCTGTTCTAGTGACCACATGGCTTCCCATACTGGGTGTTTAGCCCTTTGTCTTGCACATCAAAGCATTATGAAATAACTGGGTGCATCACCACAGCAGAGGCTCCTCTCTTTGCTCTCAGTCTTTCTCCTCCCCATGGGTGATAACATAACAGAGGTTCTTATAGTCGAGGTTACCAGAGACATCAGGAGGGAAAGCAGCAAACATCTGGTTGATCTGCCAAGCAAACAGGAGGTAAGTGTTACAAACCTGTGGGGCAGCAACTTGTACAGCTTCTCAGTGTCAGCCCAGGTCAGCTCCCTCCTGCCCTGATCCAGGAACTGCTATGGGAAATCATTCCTCAGGTTCAGTAAAACTGAACTAGGAATTAGAACACAACCAGTTAATAAAGTCCTGCTGGAATCCCAGCAAGATATCTATTGAAAAGGGCTCTCCCTGAACTCCAGGTGAGCCTTGGACAAAAAATGTACAGTCCAGTTTGCTGTTCTGACCAGACTGTCCAGAATATTCTACCCTGAGATCAGCTCAGTTGGTTAAAACCTGGTTGTAATAATACCAAGGCCATGGATTCAATCCCCTGTGTGGGCCATTGACTTAAGAGTTGAACTTGTTGATCCTTGTGGGTCCCTTCCAACTCAGAATAGTCTGTGATTCTGTGATTCTTGCCACAAACCAGCTCCACTCAATCTCCTCCTCTGAAAACAAAGTCCTGAACCACCCCCAGCCAGCAGAACCCATGCTCAGCCTCACACAAACCACAGTCAGTACCTCAGTCCAAACTCATTTCAGATTTCAAACCAAAGAACTCACAGAGATGGAAGCCAGATGCCAATGCCCACCCAGACCTGGTGGAGCTGCAGTAAATGCCCTGCCCAGCTGCCCACACGGCAGAACAGTGAGACACAGGTCCCTCTTCCCCTTGGAAGGGGGGCCAGAGAACCCACTGGGCTTGGATTCAGCCATGGAGCTCTGCAGAGGAGATGCTTCAGATTGTTCCTCACTCCTTGAGCTGCCACCAACCTTCTGTGGGGCTGAATTCATGCATTTAAAGAGGGGCACAGACACAGCGCTGAGCAGGAGCTGGAGCTGGAATTCTGGGTTGAATAAAGGAGCTCCTCACCTCCTCTTGGCTGAACCGGTCTGCCTGTGTCATCAGCATTTCTTTGATGCTGCTCAAAGAAAACGAAATAACCTGATTAGAGGGTGATAATGGCACATGACAATTCAGATCCAAGATCCTTCCTGAAGTTGCATGCAAGGAAATCTGTGTGACTGCATAAATTAGAGCTGTTAATCCTGACATGATACTGTAGGAGCCTTTCTGTGGGCTCCCATCAGCGTCGATGCCTCGCTCTGCCAACTTACTTCGCTTTTGTGACATTTTATGGAGGTTTAAGATTGTTTAAGGTTATTACTCTAATTGAAATACAGCGATTTTTTATGCTTATCTTCACCGAAAATGGAAGGTTTTCTCACTTGCTGTTCAAAGTTTGGATCACTTAAGACCAAAAGAGAGAATATTTTCTGTAAAATCTGAGGATGAAAGGAATGGAGCATGAAATGAGAAAGAGGACTTGAAAGAGAGCTCCAGCAGCTATTCCAATCATCATCTGAGAAGGCCTTTGTTTGCCTGCAGCCATTCCCAGAGGAGCTGTGGCACTGCTGAGACCTGTTGGATGTCATGGTGCAGGGTCCTGAGCTGCAGTTACAGCCCTGGAACAGGGAGCTCATCCCACACACACTCTGCATCCCATGCAACTACATCAAAGGGAGCGTTCTGGGGGCTGACTCTCAGCTGACTTACCCTCTGGTTCAAACCCTTTGTGGGAAGGCAGTGGAGCATGTGATTTTTTTTACCTGGGTTTACAGGTGAGCAGAAAGGCCAGGAAGATGATTTCTGTTTCTAGTCTCACCCCCTGAGATAAAATGTCTTTATTTCTCCCCCAGTTCCTCCATGTGCTCCAACATCCACCACTGTGGACTCGGTTCCATCACCAAACATCCCTTTCGTTGCTCCCCTAATTTCCCCTCCCTGCAGAATTGCTGCATTAATCTCACAGTTTGCATTCACACTGAAGAGGCAGAGTTGTCTCCTTTTGTTACTACCAAAGGTATTTATACATCATCACAAGTTTTTCTAGATCAGCAAAGCAAACTCTAAAGCTGTGATAACAGATGAGCAGTCGGTTGTACAAAAACAAAAGCTGAAGCAAATATAGAGATCTGGTTTGGTTTGTAGGTTTGAAAACAAAAAAAGCTTCTTTTTTGAAGAATTTGTTGTGGGAGAGTGAGAGCAACAGCTCTTCTGAAAGCAGCCCCTTCTGCTTTTTAAATGGAATATTTATTTCTCCTTCTTAAAGGGAATATTTAAAACTAACTATGTGGAAGAGAAATCATGCCTGAACAGGAACATTTCCACATTCACCTACTGTGGGTGCAGATCTGGCAAAATAGTCAACCTTCCCTTTCTGCTGCCATACCCTGTGCCCCCCAAGTGGGAAAAGCCACCCAGATGGAAGTGTGGTTTGGATGGCAAAGCTCCTGAGCTCTCACACAGGTTATTTTTTCCCTTTCTGTTGATAGGAATTGCTCATTTGGAAGCCCAGAAAGGGAAAACTGGAAAAAAAAAAGAAAAGAAAAAAAAGAAGTTTCTGGGAAATGAATAAGGATTTTACCCACCAGGACAAGTGTGAAAATACCTGTGCAAGTTTTGGGAAATGCTCCTAAGTCACACACAGAACTTAAGCTACTGTTTATATTTTTTCTGCATTAATTCACCCTTCTCTTTCCTTAGCAAAGTTTCTTCATCTCTTTGTCTCAGATTGCTGTTTGTGTTTGTTCCCCTGACCATTTGGGCTGTGACTTCATGTTTGATGTTGAACTCTCAACTGATGAGTGGGTGCCAGAGCAGAGCTCAGTGTCCTCAGCACACACTGATTATTGGATATCTGTGCATGGGGCAAACAGCATCAGAAAATGGAAATAAGAATGTGACCCAGGAAGGAGCTTGGGGAATAGGAGGAAGCACTGCCAGCAATTTTGCAGAAGTCACAGATAAACTTCATGGCAAACAGGACTGAATTAGAAAGAGATTTGGGCACTGTCTTCCCTTCACATGTTTAAAGTATTTAGGGGAAAAGATCAGATATCTAATTATAATCTTCTGAAGCACAGCCCAGTAGGCTCTGGCACACTCACCAGGAAGAAGGACTGGCTAAAGGATCTATGCACATTTTCCATTATTTATTTTATAGGGAAACAAACACTCACAATTTCCAAAGCCAGAAATGATGCACTCTTTTCTTTGCATATCTTTTCTTTATAAAGACTATTTGCTTCTCAAAAATACCCCCAAACCCAAACCAAGCCCAAAGTCTTCTGCTTGCCTTGACATAGGAGTCTAAATGTTATCTCTTTTCCTGACATCAGTTCCTTCCAAGTTACAAACACCTTGCTGCATTCTGATGTTTTCAGAACCTTTCTTAGAATTATCTGTGAAATCTCCAGGACATTTTGGTTTTCCACTGGATTTGCCCTTTCTCCAGTGGTGTCTTGGAGCAAAACAGGTGAGCTGAAAGGAGCAGAGCTCCACAGCCACGATGAGGAACATCCCTGGCTCAGCCAAACAGGCCTCCAAAGGTCCTCTTTCATCTCCCTGGGTCCATTTCCATCTGAGAAGTTTTGTTGGCACCAGCACGAGGCAGAGTTGGGGTTGGCCTGACTCACTTTGCCCCAGGAGTGGCATTTGGGAGTGAATCATCCAACCTTTCCAAGCCCTTTGCCAGTTCACACCAGCTGGGAATGCCACCAACAGCATTTTCTCTTTTTGACATCATGCTCTAGGAAGGGCTTTATGTGTGGGATAATGATGCAGACAAACAAAGTCTGTCACTGAATTTGGAAGTAAGTTCTAAACTCCTGGAGCTTCTGGAAAGGTTAGAAGACTCCATCCCAGCTACCATCAGATGGACCAAGTGAGTCATTTCCAGACTGGAGGTGAAAACACACAGAGGGAACAGACATTAAAATCCCCAGAAGGATGTTAACCCCATGAACATAAAAAGAAGTTCTGATTAAAAGGTCAGCATGGAGAGAAACACTCCAGGACTTTTTAATATGAAGAAAAATTATTTATTAACACTAACATATTGAAATGGCTGCAAGAGCCAACAGAAAAATGATTTCAAAACCTTCAAATGTCTAAATTTTGGAAGCGTATGAATAGAAGTTAAACCTCAAAGACATCCACGGAATTGATTTAATGGTTTGTTCTGTAATGATCAACATTACCCTGGGGTCTAATAAGTAAACATTATGCTCTGTTGTGGTGATGAACTAAAACAATTGTCTAATGTTAGCAGTGCAGTGGGGGTGGGGACGAGGTTGACCTTTTCCATCAAGGCAAAATAAAAGTATTTCTCCCTCATCTTCATTTGGGAGTGTGATGCTGCATTCCTGATTTGCCCCGAATCCAAGGGGCTTCCAGCATCCAAGGAATGTGGAGCTGGACACAGGGTGCAGATTTTGTATGCAGGATATTGTTACAGACAGTGGTGAGAAATAGAACATTTCATGGGATTTGTAGGATCAGAAGTTGGTGTTCCATGGCTGTGATTTCACTGCTGTGTGATCTGGCCTGTCTGGCAACAAACTACATTTACTCTGAGTGTTTGAGTCCCTCTGATGGGATCCTCTGAGTGTTCTTCTCAAGCTGGTTGGATCCTGTTAACCCCAAAACTGTCAGGACAACCCTCTATTCCTTCTGCTTGTTTGGTACATCCACTTGTGTTTTGATGAGTTTGGAAGGTCTTAGTGAAGAGACCATCTCTTTGCTGTTGTTTTGCACACCTTGGCATGAGTCTCACACCCCCTGGGGACTGTCACAGAGCAGCATGTTGGAAAAGGAAAGGAATCCTGTGAGTGAGTTTTGTGTTCTCAGCTGATTTTCACAAGACATCACCAAGTGCAGATATCACAGAAACCTCCCTGGGGTTCTGGTCAGAGGGTCTCACAACATCTGCAGCATTCACTGAGGCAAATACAATTCTGAAACTTGAGGTTCCCTAATAAATTTCCTATACAGACCATGCTTTATAAAATCTACCTGAAATTGCTGCTGCAATGAAAGGACAGAGCCCCAAATTCACCATGAACTGAAGCACATGCATCAATCTAAATACATAAAACATTTCTCTGGGGCCACAGGTCAGACCTCCTTGTCCACTGCCCTGATTTGATGTGATTTATCTCCCTCACCTGAAGTCCTGACACGCTGTGCAAGGAGGGTTTATATTTGTGCAATTAGCACTTAAAGTCTTTTTACAGTGCTTTGTTGGGCAACAGGTTATGAATATAAATTAGGTCCTGTCTCCTTATTTAAAAAATAGCCATATTGATAATAATTACCAGATTATTAATAGTATTACTTGGTTTGGCTCCCACCACAGCTAGTGGGGTCTTACAGCACATTATTGGCTAGAAGCAGAAGGCTCAAACAAGAAACACATAAACAGGAAATGTCCTGCACTAAACCCATGTCCCAGAGTTAATTAAATTGATCACTTTTTTAAGAGGGGAGTAGCTTTCCCATTTCAGTCAAGCACTCTGAGAGTCAGGCACCAGACCTTCCTTTCATTTTACATGTGCAGTTAATCTACAAAGAGTCATGTGTTGATTTACATCCAGACCTTCAAAAAAAGGCTATCTAATGGCCTACATGTGATGGTGTTTCCGTTGCCTCTCGCAGTCTCTGCAGACAATACATCCCTTTTTGGTGTACAAATACATTCATGCAACAGCCCAGGCTTTAAACTCCACCTTCCAAAGCTAAATATTCCTCTGCCTGACAGTTCCTCTGTCTCCAACAATACCATGAAAAAAATACAGCTTTTAAGCAGTTCTTTAAAACGATGCAATTATTATTATTGTTGTTACTCTTCTAAAGGATCTGAAATCAACTTACTAATCTGCTTTTATGCGACCTTTCCCTTCCGGGTCGAAAATCTTAAAGGCATTCAGGATGGTTTCTTCTGGGTCTGTGCCTGCAATTAAAGACATGGAATTCAGAAGCCTGGATGGATTTCTGGAGCTGCTCAACACTGGCTAAGTAATTGCACTCCCTGGAAAACAGTGCAAAAGGGAGAATTCTGCAGTTGTGGGTTGGAAGACAAAGGTTCCTTAAGTCGGCAGCATTTGTCATGTCAGATAAACAATAGAGGTGAAGAGTTCAGTGCTCAGAAGCTTAAAAATAATAACTCATATCTATTCTATGTCTGCAGGAGAGAAAACTTCCAGGAACTGGTCTCCAATATCAGTACCCAGAGGATTAGTGGCTTTCAGAAATGAAAATATAACAAACTGTTTCCCTCACTGGCTTCCTTTAATCTTGTACAGTGCGTTCCTTGTAAAAGCACTTTTTGATGTTACTTGTTCTTCACTGCATAGAGAAGAGGTTCCCTCCCTCACTAAAGGAAATGGAGCTCATCATAAAAGCCAAATGCCAATGGAATGCAATGGCAAAAGGATGATCAGTGTAAAATGGTGATCTGCACTTATTTCTCCTTAAACATCTCCTCATCAAGGGCTGCTTATAGAAACAGGATGGTTTAAAGCACTAAACTGTGGCTCCAAGATTTTACTTCTGCTCTTAGCTGGGCCACAGATTTTTAGTATGAGTTTAATATCCCTGTCCCTCTGTCCCCAGCAGTAAAAGGATAGCAATGGTTTTCATACAGAATCACAGAATCCCAGACTATTCTGAGCTGGAAGGGACCCACAAGGATCATCGAGTCCAACTCTTAAGTCAATGGCCCACACAGGGGATTGAACCCATGACCTTGGCCCTTCCTTCCATGTATTTAGACTGGAAAAAATTCGTGTCAGAAACTCCCTTTCACAGCACCTTAATGCTGGCTGGGGCTCCTGACTGTGCTGGGATCCATCCTGCAGATCCTGAGCGCACCCTCAGTCAGCTCACCCCACTCCAAAGGACACACTAAATACTCTGTTTCTGACTATCCCTCAACATTTCAAAACATTATGGTTGTACATTTAACACAAATCTTTACAACTGCAGGAAACCAAATTCACAAGCAAGTCAACCAACCCACAGACAAGTAAAGCTGCTTGGCAAACTGAAACACTGAAAGAGTGATTAAAAAGGGATGTAACACAAAGAATTGCAGATCCAAAGTTCATTTCAAAGTTTGGCAGAGAGGGAACCCAGCCAAGGTTCCTGCTCCAGTGGCTGCACGCACTCCTGGAGTTCTTTGTTCAACAGATTCCATAAGGATTGGTGCTGTCCTGGTGGATACAGCAGCAAAAAACCTCGGCCTCTCCAGCCTCCTCCTTATCATGCACTGGCCATGGGGATTCTTTTGCCAAGCATTCAAACTGCAGAGAATCTGTGATCAATACAAAGAGCATTGGTGTTTAATGAGTGTTTTGATTGTCCCATGAAGAGAAGCTCCCCCAGCTCCGAGGAGAGCTCTGCATTTTAAGTGCTCACTGCTGTGGGGGGGATTTTTTTTCCCCTCACTGTGTTTTACATTTTCTACTCTGTCATATCCTTGGACTCTGGCTTTGAAGAGAAGCAATGCAGCAGGCATTCTTTATTGATTAGCTGGTAAATAAAGTGGTTTCTTTGATGTGCGGCATCTCTGCTTTCTGTACAAATTGTATTATTCCGACTCCCTGTAGAAGCAGCTCCATGTGGTTGGCATTAACATAGACCGAGTTTTGTTAGCTGTTCATCTGGCATCATAATCTCAATATTCAAAGCTAAAGCTCATCCTGAAAATCCCAGCTTCCCCTTTATGACACAAATCAATTATAGCACAACAAATTTTACTTAGAAAGCACCTTTCACCAAATTCTCTGAGTGGTACTTAGCTAATAAAGAGTGTTGCAAAATTGCCATATCCACTTCCTCCAGCCCTTTCTCCCTTTCTAATTGCACTACAAAGGCTCTTCATCCCAATTAGTTTTGATTGGGAATGTGCAGGCTTTTGGCTGTGCTTCCTTTGCATGACAAACCCAACCAGAAGGGCATGACAAGCACAGCTGTGATTTTCCCTTCCCCAAATGGAACTGAAAAAGCCCCTCCTCCTCTGCCAGTGGCCAACAGGAAACCTGCAGACAAGAGGGTTATGCTTTGCCATTCACCTTCCTGTGCTGGCTCTGCTTTTGGGCCACACAATTGGCAGGGCCAGAGTCCTTGGCAGCTCCAGCAACCCTGAGGGACGAGAGGGAAGAGGGGAGAGGAGGAAGAGCTGGTTTCTGTGCTCTCTGACAACATCACAAATGGAATGGGCAACAAACAGTCACATGTCTCAGGAGGAAGATCATGGAGGAGGCCACTCCCTACTCTGCCAGGAGACACCTGCAATGGAAAGGTGGGGGCACCACATTTGTCAAGACAGGCTGATGTCTGGGTAATAAAATCCCCTCCTCTGTGTCAATCCACAGCCTTCTCCATCACCTCTCATGCTTCCCAGACTTGCTGCTCTCTTTAGCAGGAGTGTATTTCTTTGAGGACTGACTACAGGAATTCTTTCTTTCAGGCCTCCCTGTTTTCTATTCCAAGCATAGAAAGCCTTTCACTGGAACTGTAAAACCAGAGTCCAGCAACAATACAATAAATGCTTTTAAAAAGACAGGACAGGATTTTTCAGTTTTTCTGTTCACTAGTTATTGTAACAAACTTCTGGAATGTGCTTGGCTGAGGCCAGCCTTGCTCTGAAGGCTTTCACCTTTCCCAAATGGATGTGGGAAGGTGATGGTTTCTCTTGGCCTCACACCCCTCTCTTGCAGTTTCTATGAACAGCAGAAGGGAGAGGACTAAACTACAAGCTCACAAAACAAATCTAGTGCCCACATTTTCTGAACTCCCCACAGTGTTCCCTATATATTCTGTAGTAAAATCCCTCTTTCTTATCATTGTAAATCCACTGAGATTGAATTATTTCAATTTGTGAAACCTTCACCTATTGGCAAAATCACTGTTGACCTCAAGTGACACCAAGGCTGGTGTAAAACTAATACAGAGAATAGGGAAGCTCCTGTTCTTCCTCATGCCCTGGAACTGCAAGGGGGATGCAGGGATCATGTTTGCTTAATGAGCCAAAGGAGTGCAAAAAGGGGGTGGGTTTTTTTAGTAATACTGGAAATACTTTCAAACCAGCTAACACTGGGAGTGCCACCACTGTAGCACGAGGAACTGACCTCAGCCTGGGAAGCTGCTGGTGGTGAGTAACTCACCTGCAATGTGCTCCAGGCTGCTGGGCTTTCATTGCCTTCTGGACCTCAGCTTAGCACTCTCATCTTGGCTTGTGTAAGCCAAAGCACACCTTTGAATTGTCCTCTGGACCGTCCCTGAGCCTTTCATTCCTCAGCTCTGTCTGCAAAGGTGCAGATCCCTCCTTGCCTTTAAGCCTTGTTCTGGGGATACATGAGGATAATTTGCAAGGTGCTGAGATCTTGCAGTGCTGAGGAGCTTTGACAGATACCTCTCCAATGCCCCAGAGGTGCTTACCTTTCAGCTTTTCCCCAAACATGGTGAGGAAGACAGTGAAGTTAATAGGACCTGGCGCCTCCTTCACCATGTCTTCAAGCTCTTCATTCTTGACATTCAGACGACCTGCAGCAAAGATCATTTTTCATAATAAATCACAAATTGTGTTTCAAAAAACCATTCCCATTCATCTCCTCCCACTGGGGAGCCCAGGGCTCTGTGCAACTGTGCTAATAACATGGTAGAACACAACTCCCTAATACCCCAGTAGAAAAGAACTTGGCAGAGCTGGCTCTGAGATCAAAGGGTGACTGGAAGAGTAAGGAGGATAAATAACACAGACATGGCCAGCAGTGGACAAGACAAGGGGCACTCCAAATAAACTCCTTTTGGGTTTTGTTTTGGTTTTTTTACCTCAGGTGAAATATGGGCTCCACTGATGTTAATATAGCAGAGATCAAAGTGATGAAGTGAATCCAAGGGCTCAGTCTTTGCCCTCCTGTTTATTGAGACACCTCAGTGAGCAGAGGGCAGGTGGAGGAGCTGAGCAGTCATATCCCTTCCCAATCCTTGTGCAGTCCATTGGTGGGGATTTAGACCCTGGCAGCCCTTCTCAAGTGGAGGGGTAATTTGCAGTAACTTTACTTTATAGGCATTGAAGGGCTCCACTGAAGAGGGAAGATACCAGGACTTGGCCTTAAGAAATAAATATTTCAGGGTAACAGTAGCTACAGGCCAAAGTTTGCAAACCTCATTGTCACAATAAAGAGTTCAGGAGCTTCTGCTCCTCACACTGACTCTGCTGGCGTCTGATTCCACCCCGGGGAGCACTAAAGATTCTTATCAAACTCGTTTTAATAAGCTCCAGATGGCAAAATCCCAAATGCCTACATCACTGCTCAAGCCTCAGATGTTGCAAGGAAGATCAGACTCCAGTTTTGGGATCGTGAGCATTTCAGTTTTTCCTGTCCTTGGGAAGATTTGCTCTAATCTGCTTGGCATTATCAGGATTTTGATAGGCATGGAAGGGACAATACCCAGTGTCATGCCCTGCACATTTCACCCCTCATGAATGCACAGAACCTCACATGAAGGCCTTCTGCTTTTGTGTGGGCAGAGGGGCAGCCAGCCCATGGCAGCAGAGCTAATCAGGGGATATTCCATGGCTCCCAGATGAAAAAAGTGCAGCCTGGGAAGCCTGGCTTCAGAGGCAAATCAGAAATGCCTGGCATGGGCTCCTGCTTGGGTGGGCTTGTTCTGAAACAGTTGCAGGGGTGGGATCAGGACTCTTCTCAAGGAGACTGCCCAGGAGACATCCCAGCTGGAGCTCTGGTGAGGCAGCGACTACCATGAGGAGGGAGGTCAAACTGGACAGGTTTCCTTTGGCCTTCTTGTATCTCATTACTTCCCTCAATGTAATTGTAATACAAACCTTTCTTAGGTGTTTGAAGCTGCATTTATCTCAAGTATGGAATTATTGGGTTTAATTATTACAGTTTACCTAGTGCAGCAAACGTGTCTCTCAGGTCTGCCTTGTCAATA
This sequence comes from Pithys albifrons albifrons, assembly GCF_047495875.1. Lineage (NCBI taxonomy): Eukaryota > Metazoa > Chordata > Aves > Passeriformes > Thamnophilidae > Pithys > Pithys albifrons. The sequence goes on along the minus strand of NC_092478.1, from coordinate 4,127,110 downwards.
AAGCCATCCCTGTTCTGGTCCATGATGGTGAAAGCCTGTGGGAAGAGAAAGGCACATGGTGTGAGTGTTGGGGATCACTGAGTTGGCCCCAATGATCTTTGTGGGTCTCTGCCCACTCAGCATCTCCTGTGATTCTGGGAATTGCCATTACCAGTGCACAGGGCAGTGCTGCCATCACACACACCAGTTCAGGGGCTGGGAGATTCCTCCTGTAAACCAGAATATTTCACTTCCTTTGATTCCTCTACATCATGCCACCTCCTTGCACTTCCCTCACTTCCAACACATTACTGTGTCTTGGCAAGGGGCTTAATTAAAGCCCCCCAAACTGTTCCTCACTAAATTAATGCTCAGCTCAGCATGGAGCTGGGCTGGAGCCAGTGCTGGCAGCTCCAGCCACTCGGGCCTTAACCCATCAGAGCTGGAATTTGGGAGGTTTAGGCAGGGAAGAGGCTTCAGGCAGAGGCTGCTCTGTGTGTTTGTGCCTTCCCCACACCTCATTCTGAGGGCAGCAATCATATTCTGTAAAGCTTTTCATTTCTGTAGATATCTCTGCTACCAACTCCTTCTGGGCCTTAGAATGACCCATCATACAGAGAGCTGAATTTCCAAAGTACAGAGAATTGCAGGTTCCACAGGATAATTCATTTGAAGGTTTTTTCCCCTTTCCAATAAACTGTATCCTTGAGACAATATTGTGGTGCTTTCCCTTCTCTGGAGAAGGTTTGTTTTAAATGGTGACCCCCCAAAATTTGGGAGCAAAACAGGAGCAAACATGAAGGGCAAGCTCAGAGAGGACAGGAAGAGCATTGGGTATTGTAATGGGTGAACTCCAAATAACACAACAGCAGTGCTGAAACATTTCTGGGGAGTGGGTTGGAATCTCTAGATAAAAATGTTCTCAGCAAAACCAGCTTTTCAGAAATGCTTGTCCCCATTGTGGACACAGCGTGGTCTTGGGTTTCACTGCCCCACTGCACTGCCTCGTGCCACTGCTCTGCCATCACCCCCCAGATGTGCTCCAAGGATTATCTCCCTTAGAGTTGATCAAACATGGCTTTCTGTCCAGTTCTTCTGTTTGTTGGTCCTTCTTCACACAGTCATCCTCACAGAAATTAAAATGGGGTTCACAGGATGTGGAGAAGAGGCAGGAGAAAAGTGTTAACACATTCCCATTAACTGTGGAGGGTGATTAGTGGTTCTAATTCATTTAGCTGGGCCATATTCCCAGTCCTTTTCTTGGGGATTAGCCTTGTCCACCCCTGAGCTTTCCTGGAGGGAATCTCCCTGGAAAGGAAAGACACATGTACACCATGAAACAGTAGACATTTATCACATTGGGAATTGCTTTGGAGATGGGAGTTAGCAAAAAATGGGGGGAAAAATGGGAATTTAAAATGACAACCCAGTCCAGAAAAGGGTGGTCTCACAGACATTCCAGAATGTCCACTCAGTGCATAAACCCATCAAAGAGGTTTTCTGTCTTTGATATGTTCCTGTTTTTATGCCAACCCATCAGATTCACCTCCTCACAGGTAACTGGTCAAAGAATCTGCAGTGCATGGAACACCAAATTCCGTGGGAGCTCAAGGATGCTTTGTTGATCTCAACATGGATTCTTGTTCTATGGACATTTGTGGAGAAAGTCACTGAGGGCTGCTTGGTATTTTCATTTCTGGTTTGTGGGCACTACTAGAAGGGCACAGAAGAATAGTTTCTATTGCTGTTGTGGAACAGACCACGAGTTAAAGCCCTGGTTCAATAAGGCATCTCTATTCAGGATAATACTGAGCACTAAGACTATTCTTATTTAAAATACCACTTTTAACTCTGGTCAAGTGTTCTCCTGAATCAGGTCCAAAGTGGTTGAGATGGTAATTTTCCTTTATTTTGGCACAGGGGCCTTAGGGTTTTCAAAGAAGTCTAGAGCTTGAAACAGAAGAGTGAGGGGCAGCAATAAGGAAAGAAAGAATGAAAGAAAGAATGAGAGAAAGAACAAACAAACACAGAAGGAAAATGATACACCAGCCAAAACCACAGAGATGATTCAGAAAACAACTGTGTGTTCTATTAAAGCAGATGGAGAATTGACTGAGGATTACAAACAAACCTGTGTTATTCATTAGCAATAGCAGGAGGCCACAGAGAACAGCAGAATAGTGACCAACCTCTTTGAACTCCTGGATCTGGGTTTGTTCAAACATGGAGAACACATTGGAACCACCTTCTACCTTTTTCTTGGCCTTTTTTGGAGCCTGTAATAAAAATAAGAAGATAAACATGTATTCTTTAGTCTGTTCAGAAAAGAAATTCCATCTGCAACAGAAGGTAAAATATATACAGTCAAGAAATGCAAGAGGATTTTGCTTTGTTATTGCAAAGTTTCTATTTCAGTCTTATGGATAGATAGATGATAGATAGATAGATAGATAGATAGATAGATAGATAGATAGATAGATAGATAGATAATTATAGATAGATAGATAGATAGATAGATAGATAGATAGATAGATAGATGATAGATAATTATAGATAGATAATTATAGATAGATGATAGATTGAGATAATTATAGATAGATAGCTAGATAGATAGATATAGATATAGATATAGATAAATATATAATGATTGATAGATAGATGGATTTATAGATAGCTAATTATAGATAGATGATTGATAGATAGAGATAATTATAGATAGATAATTATAGATAGATATAGATAGATATAGATATTATAGATAGATAATTATAGATAGATGATAGATAGATAGATAGATAGACAGACAGATAGATAGATAGATAGATAGATAGATAGATAGATAGATAGACAGATAGATAGACAGACACTCATGCAGAACTGTTTCACAATCTGCTATGTCTGGACCAACACTGACTGAAGAGATTAATCCTTCCCATGTAGAACACCTTCTCCACTTGAAGCCCATATTCTTTTACCAGCCTATGACTCTACACTGCAATACCTTAGTAGACCATGCAACATTAATATTCAAGATAGTCATCTTAAATAAAAGGGCAGGTCTGCTTTTATCACCTTTCCAGAGTCTGGAGGCTGAGACAGATTGGGGGAAGAGCTACAATGATATCTGAGAATCTCATGCTCCCTAAAAATCAGTCACAACTAGACTTCATTAAATATCTTTGAATAAGGGCCCAGCCAACTTGACTAAGACAATACAGTTCTTGTTCTGCAGTAAAGAATAAAATCTGGGATTCCTAAGGATTATAGAAGTGTTTTAACCACAGTGTTATCCTTACTTGGGGCAGGATAATGAGCTGCATCTCCTTCTGAGTTCCCTTCCAGACAGATTACTTTTTTCTTTATCATTTTTACTTTTAAACTTCATTATCATAGTCCCACCTGGTTCTCATGTCACAGAAAATTAGTCTTCCTTAGTTTGGGCTATTCTGCATGAAACAGAAGGCAACTTCCACTGTCTCCTTTCATCAAAATAAAGAAGCCTGTGAAAGTTCCAATTCAATACTGATTTCAAATATCCTGAGGAGCAGAGCAGCTCAAGGAAATATTCCCACTTGACTCTGTTTGAAGCATACATTGTCTGATCAGTTTAATTTGCCAGGCAGATTTCTGCACTCAGCCACCCTGGTTGAGATGCCAGGATATGGAAGGGGGGAAATTAGAGCAGTGCCAGGCACTGTCCCACATGCCCACACTCCAGACCTGTCAGGCTCCAATTAGCTAATGCAGAGCACTGAAATCTGGAAATGGGAATGGAAATCAAATGAAAAATGTATTTGTAAGAAGGATAAAAACAAGGATAGAATGCCACCACAGGCATGGAAAAAAGGAGCTAATAAGTGGAATGTTTAATGAACGTAGAAATATTGATTTTGGAATAAACAGATTCCCTCCTCCTCCTCCTCTTCCACATGAAAGAAGTGTTATTTTGGAGCAGCAATGGGCAATCCTCCATACAACGTGAGGTGCCTGGTGGAGGTTTTCAACACTTCCAGATTGAATGGAAATATTAGGAGCAGCCCTCTGTGTTTGCATGTGTTTGTTCCCTGAGGGAAAGGGGAAGCAGATGTTCCCAGTGGGATGGGCACAGCCCAGCTGGGGGAGCACAGGAGGCCCCTGCCCATGGATGGGGCAGCAGAACTGCTGCTCCTGTGCTGGTCCTGCCAGTCTGGATGGACACACCACATGCTCCACCCTTCCCAGGCCCAACACAGCACCCACACTCAGCAGGATAAACATCCACACACTGGCAAACCCCACGTGTCTCTGAGCTCTCCCACCACAAAGGGCAGAGGGTCCAACTCTGGCAATTCCTCCATTAGTCCTCAGTTTAGTGGGTTCTCTGTGCTGTAAGACTTCAAGCAAGAAGATAATAGAATCATAGAATCATAGGATTCTATGACCTCCGAGATCATCGAGTCCAACCCTTGGTCCAACTCCAGTCCCTTTACCAGATCATGGCACTCAGTGCCACGGCCAAGCTCAGCTGAAAAACCTCCAGGGATGGGGAATCCACCCCCTCTCTGGGCAGCCCATTCCAATCCCTGAGCACTTTCTCTGGAAAAAAATTTTTTCTGCTCTCCAACTTCAATTTCCCCTGGCAGAGCTTGAGCCCATCGTGCCCCCTTGTCCTATTGCTGAGTGCCTGGGAGAAGAGACCAACCCCCACCTGGCCAGAACTTCCCTTCAGGCAGTTCCAGACAGTGCTGAGGTCACCTCTGAGCCTCCTCTTCTCCAGGCTGAACACCCCCAGCTCCGTCAGCCTCTCCCCACAGCACTTGTGCTCCAGTCCCTTCTCCAGCCTCGTTGCTCTTCTCTGGCCCCGCTCCAGCCCCTCAATCTCTTTCCTCAACTGAGGGGCCCAGAACTGAACACAACACTCGAGGTGTGACCTCACCAATGCAGAGTCCAGGGGAAGGGTCACTGCCCTGGGCCTGCTGGCCACGCTATTTTTGATACAGGACAGGATCTCATTGGCCTTCTTGGCCACCTGGGCACACTGTTGGCTCCTGTTGAGCTTCCTGTCCCTCAGTCCCCCCAGGTCCCTCTGCCTGGCTGCTCTCCAGCCACTCTGTGCCCAGCCTGGAGCGCTGCAGGGGGTTGTTGTGGCCAAATTGCAGGACCTGCACTTAGCCTTATTGAGTTTCATCCCATTGGAATTAGCCCATCTCTTGAGTCTATCCAGATCCCTCTGAAGAGGGACATCTGCAAGGAAGATGTAAGGAAGGATCAGATAAACACCAAAGCTGTGGCTCAGTATCCCTTAGAAACACACCAGCGAGTCAAAAACCACCTGAATGTGTCTTTGCATCAGTGAAGTCTTATTTAGGGCAAAGAAGAATGAAAACTGGTTATGTAGAGAACAATTAAAGTAATATCACAGAATCACAGTATGGCTTGGGTTGGGAGGGACTCCAAAGATCATCTAGTTCCAGCCTAGAATAAATCCTACAAGAAATTCATCCCAGTGTATTTGCTCAGTGCTACTCTCTGGACTGTCCTCTCCAGGGATGACAGAGATCAGTGCCCACATTGCTCAATTTATCCTTAATTTTTCTGCTGAAGCTCTGGGTGTGGGTCCTATTAGTGACCTGCTCACTTGTGGAACGGGGCTGAGACCACCAAAATATTTCACAGGGGCTGGGTGGGAATGGCCCTCCATCCCCAGCACCAAACTGAGTCTTTTAGCACAAAATGTACAGAGTATCTTGGATTACCAGCTCCAGTGTTGGGAGTGCAGTTTATCTGCCCTGAAAGGCCAGGAAATTTATAATCTCATCAAGAAACTGTACTTTGATTTTGCACAAGTGGAGTACAGGCAAGTGCTGTGAGGAGGAAGGCTGAGAGAGAAGTAGGTGGGGCAGGAACAGAACAGGGTATATTGTCACTGCCTTTCTAGTGAGTTCCTTGAATTAAAAGGCAGCTCTAAGAGAACAGAAATAGGTCTGTGCTGCTGTCTGACAATTCCAAACACTCCAGAATTTTTTAATGAACACAGTCAGGATTCTGACTCTGGAGCATCTCTCTGAAAGAATGGCATGTCAAAAGAACATCACAGAGCTGAGCAGACATGTGGTTTTCACACTGCCAAGGATTTAGTTGGTGACCCACAGAGGAGCAAGTGAGGACTGACACTTCACTTGTGCCTGCCTTGATGTCCCCACTCGTGACACACCAAGTGTGCTGAGCTGCACTTTGCAAAGATAGAGCAGCTCTCATTGCAACATGTGCTGGGAGACTGACATACAAAACGTGCCAGATGAGGAACTGAAATGCTCAGAGTCCCCTGGGCTCAGATTCCAAGGCTTCAATAGCACAGCAGTGGGAAGAATGTTGCAACAACTGAACAAGCCTATTAATATTCCTGCCTGAGTATATTAATCATCCCATTGTGAAGAAAACAACACTTCACTTTAGAAGAGAAACCACAGGCTTGTCGTGTATCACTCATTTGTCTTACTAATGTTAGCACTCTCTCAATTAGTCTGGATTTTAAAGGGTCTTTTTTGGGTTTTTTGGTTGCTTGGGTTGGGTTTGGTTTAGAAGGTTTAAGAGAAAAAGTGAAGCCAGACCAAAATCTGGTCCCAAGAAAACTCTGTTGAACGAGGCATTTGCATTGAGCTGAGTTTCCTCCACTGGGGTTCCTTCTATTCCCCTTCTCTGGCAGTGTCAGGGAGTCTGAGAGAACAAGGGGGATTTGTACTTTTATCTACTGCAGAGTGGTGTATATGTTCAAGTGAATCTGTGATTTCAGGGTGAAAGAAGAAGGGGCAGTGAATCAGTTTGTGCTCTATATGCAAAGGAGGAAGGAGATAAAAATATCACTTCTTGCTTCAGAACATAAGGTGTTGTTTGCCTTGATAAAAGGCTGGTGCTGGAGCAGGTTCATGACACCAGAGACACAAAGGAAGTGACACTGGATTATTGCAGAACTTTATCATCTCAGACTTTCAGTGAATTTCGCAGATAAATCAGAAAAGGAACCAGCCAAGCTCCTGCAAGCTGAACCCAACAGAGCTCCCTGACTGCCTGTCCAGGGCCACACTTTACCCCTCAAGTACCCAAGTTCTGAGCACTTTCTGCAGAGCAGGAATGTCTCCACAGGCAGTCAGGAGCACTCTGCCAGGAGCCACCGTTGGGTTTGGATTGCTCTGGGGACATCAGCTCCTTGTTTGGTACCCCATGCCTTCAAACACCCAGGAAATACTCCAAATAACTAGAGATGACACCATGTGACAGCCAAAGGCAAAGCACAAACTGAAACCCCTCCCACTAAGCAATATATTGTGTCTGTTTAAAAGTTTTCTTCCAGAGAAGCCCCCAGTGGATAAGCAGGTCCTGCAGAGGGAAACAGGAGTGCCCACTGAAGAGCCTGGTTCTGCTGCCTTGTTATCCTTATGTTTTATTCAGTCCAAGGCAAAGCACCATAAGACACTGCCAGACTGGCACTGGTTCTTGTTTTGTCCTTCCTACCTCTGCAGCCACACCTGTGACTGCAGAACAGACAGACCCATCCATCACTTTGCTCACACTCTGTCCCCTTCTGTGGGCCACTCTCTGAGGGTAACTCTCACTTACTATTACTTTTTCATCCATCACACTCCTCCTTTGGTTTTCACCCACTCTGGGATCTCAGTGCTGACATTCCCTGTGTTTGAATTTTTGTTATTCCCCCAACACAACTTCTGAATCAGAAGTGCCATCTCAGCCTGGACAAGGGATTTCTGCAGCTCTGGGCAGGATTTTTGTTGATTATCGTCTCACAAGTTTTCTCTGCTGAGATAATTTGAGCTGCATCTGCAGCAAAGGTCCCAGCTATGGCCAAGCCACCCTTTCTCAGGGTGGTTTAGGCCCTTTCCATGGCAGGTGAGCAGCACAAGGCCAACCCAAGCACAAGCCTTGGAGGGAACAGTCTAGAGGACTAAGAAACATAAACTGCTCCAAGGGCACAATTTGCATTTCAAACGGGCAACAGCCTCAGATTATTCAAATAAACCCCACCTTATCAGAACTGAGAAACTGGAGATCTTTTTATTACCTACTCCACAGTCCCAAACAGATCCCTCCCTTCCCATCCCCACTGCAGTTTGTGTGCAGTCCCAGCTTCCCACACACCCACCCAGACACACACCCCTTTGATCCCTGCTGGGTACAGGAATCTGTTGGATTGCATCCTCCCTGCCTCGCTCTGCCCTGCACCAAACACCTTCCTCTGCCCCACAGAAACCCCTTCCAACCCCAGGCTCCCTTTTCTCCTGCAGACATCCAGAGGGAACGTTTTGGGAAGGAGCAAAGCCTTCTCTGCCTCTCCCCTTCCCTGTCCCCACGAGCACAGAGCATGTGGGGAGACATCCCAGACCCTGCTTGGCTGAAATTTTCTCCCTTTTCTCCTGCAGACATCCAGAGGGAACACGTAATCTCCCCAACTTATCTCAGATACCCTCTGCAACCGCAGACTCCTCAACCTCCGTGACCCCAAATTCGGCAGCTGCTCTTCCCACCCAGCAGTTTCCCACCCATGTCCTCCTCCTCCCTGGATCAGATGTACATGTTCCCAGACACACACATGTGAACACACATGTGCAGGCACACACAGAGACATGTCCTCCTCCTCCCTGGATCAGATGTACATGTTCCCAGACACACACATGTGAACACACACGTGCAGGCACACACAGACATGTCAGCATTCACACAACTGGCCCCTTTGCAGCTGTGCAGTCACTCCTTTTGCCCTGCTGTGCTCAGTGCTGGCCCAACCCAGGGGATGCTCTGCAGACAGCACAGCACCTCTGATAAAAACACAATTTATCCTGGGGCACAGAGTCTGCTGTGAGGTGTCACTCCAACCCAATAAACACGGGAATGTATTGGGTGTGAGCAAAGCCTTCCCTCTGCCTCTCCCCTTCCCTCTCCCCACCAGCACAGAGCACATGGGGAGACATCACAGCTCCTGCTTGCCTGAAATTCCCTGGAATAAACGGAGAGTCATTCTCAGAACTCCATCCCACAGCACTTGTGTGGTCTGCTCTTGTTAGAGAAATTATCTCCCTGAACCCTGCCTCTCTCACTCTCATCAGCCCTGGATGTCAGAGCCTGGTAGCACTGGCTGACTTGTAATTATTTTTTACTATGCTGCTTTGTCTGCACTAATCCTTTGAAAGTAGCTTTACTGCACATCTGAAATATTATGATGCTATAAAACCTCTGTAATATTTATAAATCCCTTAAGACATCATAAAGAGAGAAAAAAACCTCCCCACAGAGTTCATCTAGCATAATTACATATACATTTCCCTCTGATTAATAAAAAATGATCACTTCCTTATGTAAAGATATTCTTCAGCTTTCTTTCATTAAGGCTATTTTTTTCTTCCCATTTTAAATCTGTTTCATGTGTCCCTGTATAGGAAGGTACCTCAGAAGATTTTTTTCCCAAAACAAAAGGCACAATGAAAAGAACCACCGCAGAGAATCACCAGTGGAACTGGGAGCGAGGAGACAGACAAGTCTCTCACTGTATTCTCACATCTCTTAACTTAAGCATTTCATCATAGAATGTCCTGAAATATCTTCAGACATCAATGAGTGTTGGTGTGTCATTGAACTAAATAGGAAGGGAAAAACGTGATAAATAAAATTTTGAAAAATAAAGGGGGAAAAGAAAACCCAGGAGAGGGCTGGCTTAGACTTTGGTGAGGCTGATTCAAGGGAAACCTGTAAATCCACAGCTGAAGAGGCACAATCAGCACCAGGCACTGCTCTCTGCTGAGGCAGTGCTGAGGAACATGATCAGTGTGAACACACTGACACTACTGGGCTTGCAGCTGGAACCTGGGTTTGTGTGTGGCTTTTAGAAATGACTGGGAATGTGGTTTTGAACGGATCACATTCATCACCTGCTTAAACAGGATCAGGTTTGAACTAAGCCTTGAGAGAGCTTTTCATATACAACTCCCTCTCTAGTGCCCTCCACAAGCAGATACTCCACAGCCCCAGGGAGCCACTGGGCAGCATTACCTTCAGACAACCTGAAAAGGACCTGCAGGAAGGAGCAAAAGAAGGAAAATCACCAGCTTTTTTTTTCCCCTCAATATTTTTGTAGTCATTTCTCCAGATTTTCAGAAGACAAAGATCTGCCAGCTGTTCCTTAGGCAGGTGTTTTTTGCTCCTTGGAATCTCATGAAGTGCACCTTTGCTGCAGAGGTGGCTGTGGGAGTCCCAGAGCTAAAAGCCAGCAGTGAAAGGGGAAAAGGCAAGACAGACATTTCTGCAGTATTCCTGCAGTGCAGTCACAATTCCAGAGCTATCCCTTTCCCTCACTGCCCATCCCAGCACAGAGCTGTGCCAGGCTCTGCTGCCCTGCTGGGTGAGTTGGGACAGAGATGCACAAGCTCTTCCCTTCAGCAAGTGCATCACATTCTCTGCCTTACTCATGAGTTAAACAAATTGTGAAAGGAGTCCTTGGAAGTTCACAGCTCACTGTAGGAGATCTATCTTCATTCTGGATGGGATACTAAGATGAGATTTCATGGAGTCCCGTGTGATCATTCCTGTTTGAATTTACAGTCAGAAAGAAACACAGACACAAAACCCAGGCAGACATGGAAAAATAAAACCTACCATAGTGCTGCTGCTCCTGCCACCCCTTCTCTGCCAACCAGCCAGCCAGCAAACACAGTGCCAATTGTCTCTTTATATAGTGTCACCAAGGAATAAAAATATGCCTGCTCCAAGTTTAGACAATAGATGTAAGGTTGGAAAAGTGCAGTAATTGGATCCCAATACCATTCCAAGCATCTGTTCCATGCACAGCTTTTGCTTTCACAGAAATAATGCAGCAGAGAAGTGGAGCAGGAGATCAGGATACAGTTGTACAACACTCACAGCAACCTGGGGCTGGAGGGGCTTTCCATGTACTGCCAAATAATGAACACAGGGCATGTAGTGTAGGATTTTCAGTGGACATGGCATCCTGAAAAAGCAGAAAGAGAAACACACTCTTTGAGAAAATGCAGAAGAAACCAGTGATAAATGCAGGCTGATTTCCAGAGTCTGGTGCAGGCATTCAGAGCTCCAGAAAAATGACTGAGGGGCTGCAGAGGTGCAGCTACACCTGGGAGGAGGGTTGGGAAAGCAGAGGGCAGTAAAGTGACTGAGCTCAGGTCTCTGCTCCCTGAATCTGTCACACAAGCCTGAGGGCCATGGACCAGATCCCAAGGTACTGCAAACTGGTAGAGAGTAATGGGCTTCAAAGCATGAAAAAGGAGATGTGTAATAATGAGAGCAGGAGGAAACAGGAGGCAGCACAGGAGCCACAAGGGCTGTGTCTCCCAGGAAATGCTCATGGACATTAATGTACTACATTCCATCCCATTGGCATTATCGCAGTGGGCCAAAACATTAACCAGAATGAAATGTCACAATTCCACAGACAAGAAAAGATATTTCCCAAAGGTCTAATTTGTGTCTGTGAGAGCATCTATACAGGAACATTGGAGCTTTCAAACCAGCAGAAACAGTGGGATTTTCAGGAACCTGCATCCAAAACACTTGTGTGCATCAGTCACTGCAGCCTGGAGCTCTGGCAGTGCCAAACCAATGCACTGAACTCTGAGACAGAAGCACGTTTAAGTTTCTGGTTGAACAAGGACCTTTCCTTCTCCAGGTGCAGCCCCTTGCGGTGCTGTCATCTCTCATCTTAGACCTGACTGCATGCTCTTCAGGGCAAGGATGCTTTAGCTGTTGTGGAGCACCTCAAACACCTACAGGGATAATTAACTAATAAATAAGCAGAATACAATTCATGTGGCTGTAGTGAAATCGCTGCGGGTACGGGCTGGAATTCAGCCCAGTGTTCCTTGTCCTGACTTCAGTGACATTATAGCAATGCCCAGGGTAACAGAGCATGAAAAGAAATGCCTTGGTCCTGCTGCAGAGCAGCCCCAGGTTTGTACACTGGACTGGGTCTGGAAATCTGAAAAACTCAGTGAGGTTTTTGAGGACAATCTAACACAATTTCAGAGGTCCACTGTGATAAAGGTTTATCCACGTTCACTGGGTCAGATCCTGATTCAGCAAAGCTGCTGAGCATCCACTTGACTTTAAGGAAGGGATAGTCCCACTGAAATCCATGGAATAGCTCACACATTTATGTATTGAGGGTATGGTTACTCATTCTGCAGGGTCAGTGCCCTAATCCCAACGAGGCAGAGAAATGAGCAGCAACTGTCACTGGGCTCACTGGGCCTGGGGTTCCATCCTGGGAATTCTGGGTCCCTCCTCGGCAGAGCACTTATCTTTTCACCTGGCCATTCCATGGGTTTGTTCCAACAGCTCTGTTAACAGACCCTTGTAGTGTTTCATTGGGAGATTTGTTTTCTCTTACCCGGTAGATCATCAATCATGATTATTATCATCAATTTGCTCATTAGTTTCCTGGTTTGATCTGCAGGCATTTGCCAATAGAGCTTGTGTTTTCTACATTGATCTTTGTCTTTCCACAGAATTTCTATATTAAATGAATCCTTCCAAGCTGTTTTTAAATGACATGACATGTCAGGATAAAACCCACACAATGCTGTGTGTTTGTAGAGCACAAGTCCTGAGAGACCAGAACCCTCTCTGCTTAGTCTATAAAACAAATCCACAGAGGAATTAAGGGAGACACACAGCTTGGCTTTAAAGGTCTGCTTGCTTCTGCAACTGCCTCCAAATTATAGAAAGGCTCCAGACTGGAGAGGGGAGGGAGTGAAGGGGGGGATAACATAAGGACTGAAAAAGAAAGGCTTGAATTTAATTGCCCTAAAAATTTCAATCATTCAATCTGGTAATTAGAGAGCTGGCTGATTCAGAAGGCAATTTCATTTGGAAAAAAAAAAAAAGAACCCAACAAGATAATTGATGCTAAGTGAATATTTTACCTGAAATATTAAATACCAAACTTAAGTCTGCCTCCAGGGCCCTTTCTGCTACCCCTTTTTGATCTGTCTTTCTACTTCTTTGTATTCTCCTCTCACATGACTCAACAGAACAGGACACTCCTTCAGAGAATCAGATTGTCACAGGGACAGGTTTATTTGAACTCTCTGTGCTGTGAAGGAGACAACATAATGATTTATTAGTACAGAAAATAATAATAGGAAGTCTCCTGAGATCCAGCCTGGCTGCAGATCTCAATGAGACATTCCAGTGTTGGGTCTGTGTGTGTGTCTGGAACAAGCACAGTCTGATGTCCTACCAAGGGGAACAGCTTTCTTTGAGAGCTGCTCAAGCACAGGGGAACAGCTCTCTTTATGAACTTAACAAGAATGTTTCATGTTTAATTCTGGACTCTCTGATGCTGCCAAATGATATTTCAAGGTATCTCTGCAGTCCTGCAGGGCTCTGTGGGTGTCCCTGTCACAGGGCTCTTGGCAGGATGGAGAGTGGGGCTGGATTATTGCACACTGTTCAGGAGAAGGAACTGCTCATTCCCTAATATTTAATGGCCTAATGATCGAGGACAGCATCCCATACACATTTGAAAGGGAAACTGAGCAGGTATTAATTTATACAACATTTATAAATGGAGAAATGATAGAGAGCATGTGGCACAATGGGCTCTGCCCCCCTGTGCTGCTCTGACTGCTCACCTCTGCATCTTATCTCATTCAGACAAAATGTTACACTCTATTCCTGTTAGCAATGTTACTTTTAATCTTAAAACACCTTTCTAAGTGAGATTCCACATCTATTATTGCTCAGGAAGCCACATCAAATGTGTTCAGGTGCCTTTGCAACTTCCATCTTTGAGGCTGATCTTGAAACTGTTTCTGATCCCTACAACATTCCCTGTGTAAAAAGGCAGCTGAGAGGACTTGGTGACAATTCTTGTGGTGGGATGGGACACCAGATGGGGTGCCAAATGGGAAGTGGCCTCTTCTCCTAGTTCAGTGGGGCCAGAAAAAAGCCATTAATGCTGAATATGCTACATAGGAAACACACAGTAAGTACCTCTGTAAGTGTTGGGGCTGTTGCAGGCTGAGTTTTGAGACCAAATTCATACCACAGTGTTACCTTCTCCTGCACAAAGATCCTTTTCCATCCTGCCTTCAAAAGCAAACACGTGAGAGTAAATCATGTCTGGGAACTGAATCCTTCCCTACCCTGCCCATCCTCTGACCTGCAGGAGAGCTGCATTCCAGCCTTCAGCCCAAAGGGCTTCACCTTCTGCAGGTCCTGGCAGTTGTGCAACCTGTAGGTCAGGAGTACAGACCAAGGTACCCAAGGCAGAACATCAGCTGATTCCAGGAAGCCACAGCCAGAACCACCAAGCTAAGGTGGATTTCAAGCCTTCCAGAGAAAATGATCATCTTCCCTCCAACCACCCACTTTTCCTTAATCACCTGAAATTAATGAGGAGCTCCCCTTCTTTTCAGAGCCACGATGACTCCCTGTTCTTTTCTCCCTGCAGTGGCTTTGCTGGCAGCTGATTCAATTCAGAGGGCAGGTTCCCCAGTGCTGCTCACAAAGCCCATTGGCTAAGCTGGGGCTCACTACTGTATTTTGGAGCCTGGCAACAAGGCAAATCCTAAGCAAGTGAGTCTCATGTTCACTGTCTGGAGCTCCTGCAGTACAGGTACAGAAAAGAAAGAGCTGTTACAGATACCTCTGCAGAATTTTAAATACATCAAATAGTGCAAATCCCACAGCAAATCTCTCTCTGTTGAGCAGAGGCACACAGACCATTTTGCAACCAGCCAGGGCTGCTGTAACTGTTAATTAAGTTCTGTGCATTTGTTGTTCAGGACACTGAATCCAAACTCCCTGCTCTGAGTTCCCCCTCCCTCTCTGAGAATTCATAGCCACTATCTAACCTGACAAAAACTGTGTACTCTTTTATACTTGGAGGTCACTTTATGTTACTTACAGTGTGTTGCATTGTGTCAAAAGGCATAACACAACATCATGAAAAGCAGACCAATATAACTCAACCTGACATCAGTGACATAATATGATGTGGCTACTGAAAAATGCACTGTTGTCATTGTTTTGTGTTTTCATCTGATACCTATTTGCCATTCCAGCATGGGGCATTTGTTGCAGAATGTGGAGAAGGTGGTTATGGACAGAGCACGCCTGGTTCCACTGTGCCCCTGTGATTTCTGCACTGACATCACTTGCTTGGCTTTGTTGGGGTTCCTCCTGATTTACTTTAGCCAGAATCAGGCTCTAAAAAATCATCCCATAAAAAGCAATTACATTAGGAAGGCCATCAAGTTGGAAAATGCAGCTCCTGGGAGTGAGGCAATGCCAACAGTGTTGCAGTGCCTGTAACCTCAGCTCTGCCCTCCTGGGCAGTAAAAAGGAGCCTGCAGGATTCTTCCTGCAGGATCCTTCCTGCAGGATCTCAGTTCATTTTGCAGGACTGGAGCAAAGCAGCTGCTCAATATTTCTCTTAACTTCATCACGTAGGCTGTGGTCCCCCATCTCATTTGCTGCACATCAACCAAATCCTTTTGTGGGTTGGGTACTTTTCTTCTTCCTGTTTTTATTTGCTATTGTGTTGTTTTAATTACCACAGTATACTTGTGTTTCAAACCCAAGGCTGAATCTGCCTTCCCAACACAGCCACAAGGCTGAAACAAGCTGTTATTCCTTCCTTGTTCCACAGACAGGGAGCAAAAGCACAAAATTGCATCTCTAGGCCCAGTGGGAAGTCTGTCCTAGGCAAGGTTAGAATGCAAGGCAGCAAAATGCCAACCTCTTGCATTAATGCCTTATTTTTTATTCCCTGGCTGCTTTGTACTGCCCAGATCCTCAGTGGCAAAGCAGACATGAACCTGGAACAATAATAAGTGAAGATGGAATGTTCTGGTAATGCCACAAATCCCTGTGCAACAGCTCTCCATCCAGCAGAACCAAAACAGGAGACCCAACTGTCACCAAAATAATTGAGCTGATGTTTTGTAATAAAATCCACTGTAATGTCTACTGGAGTTTTACAGACAAAACCATCCAAATTCATTTCTAGCCTCTTCTGTCTAACACATGTACCAGTTGCTGTATCATGGGGTCTCCTGGTTGAGCTAGAACACATTTTTAAACATTGCTGTTGTTATTAATCTTATCTTGTGCTGATGGGAGCTGGCCAAGCCACCTGCAGCATTTGAAGAATGGAAGAACCACCTCACCACTTGAGAAATTCTCCCCATCAGAAATTTTGCCTGAATGTTTCTGTCTTTTGTTTGGCTTTTGGTGGGGTCTACTGTGCCTTTCTCTGTTGGGAGGAGATCCTATTTTTTAAATGAATTTGCTGTATTTGTAGTTTCTGTCTGTAGCCACACACATGCATGATTTCTGAAATGGTTTGGAATATGTATGGCACGGAGCTTCCTAAAATTTCAGGATAAACACTTGGAGCTCTTCACCTAAAATCTAACTCTATATTATCTTCTGCCTCCTCTGAAAAAACTCAGCATAGCAAAAGCCAATTTTGTTTACAGAAAATAATATCTGAATATTGCCCCAGTGGCTGAATTCATGCCAGGCATTTGGGGTTTAATTGCAGATGAATCTCAGGGTATGTTGGGTCACATCATACCACTTACACTTCACTGCAGGTTACAACACACACACACAGTGGAAAAGAAGAAATGCAGCAATACTATCCAGATTAGACCACAGATCTGAGGCTACACCATCCCTAAAAGCATAGAAAAAGAACTGCCAAATGAGGGACAAATCAAGAATTTAAATGCAGTGGAAAATGCCAGCTGAAATAGGCACTTTGGAAATTCTGTCTCTAGTAGCTTGGCATTGCTTTGCACATGGTGAAGGTAGAACATGGTCATAGAGCCATATTCTTCCAGCACAGTAGCTGTAAATCCAAGAACCACAAAGGCATTTAACAACTTTTTATAAATGTCACAAGTTCCTAATTCAACCCTTTGGCACTTTTCTAAAAAATCATTATGGGAGAATCATCACATGGGCATAGTAATAAACTCTCCTGTTTGTGCTAAAGAAACAACCCACACTCCTAAACTGGGCTTAAAATTATGAAAGGTGACCCCTCAAACACCAGTATAAACCCACTGTCTCCTCCTAGAATGAATGGGATTGTCTGGGATTGACCACCATGTGGCTGAGGACAGAGCCTGGCCCCTGTGTAGCACTCAGAGCCACAGAAGGGGTTGGGTTGGGTTGGGCTGG
The DNA here is from genome assembly GCF_047495875.1 of Pithys albifrons albifrons. Classification (NCBI taxonomy): domain Eukaryota; kingdom Metazoa; phylum Chordata; class Aves; order Passeriformes; family Thamnophilidae; genus Pithys; species Pithys albifrons. The sequence continues at coordinate 4,109,917 of NC_092478.1, read as the reverse complement.
GCTGGGCTGGGCTGGGCTGGGCTGGGCTGGGTTGGGTTGGGCTGGGTTGGGTTGGGTTGGGTTGGGTTGGAAGGGACCTTTGAAGACCAGCCAGTCCCTGGAGCTGGGAGCTGTGGCTCCCTGCAGTGCAGGGGCTGGGATTGGAATGTGCAGGAGGGAGGGTTGTCCTGGCAGGGGCTCAGTGTCCACAGTGGGTGGCACACACCCTGCCAGCATCACACACCAGCTGTGACCCAGAAGGGAGCAGGGGGGACAAGAGTCTTCTGGAAACAAACAGGCACATTCACAACGATGCTGAAGCAACTTGAATCCTCAGACTGACTCACTTGGGATTTACTTCCTAAATATTTTGGTGACTGGATAGATCCTCACAGAACCATCACCCTAAGCCATGTCTGATTGTCTTTGCTCCTGTCTTTGCCAGTCTGTGCTAATCCCTACTCTGAGCTGAGACTATTCAAGTTCTTTTAACTTAGGACCCCCCAAGCTATGCTCCTTCTGCTGGGTGAGTTACACTGTTGTGACATGTCTCGACCTGCTGCTCCACTCAGTTAACTTGCTAACCCATTTTACATTCCTGGCACTTCAAAACACACACATTAGTTCTGTATGCAAGTGAGCCAACCCCAGTGTACTGAAATGCAACACAAAGTCCCAGGGCAGTTTGATAATACACACCACAATCACTCAAACAGGAGGAAATGCAAATGTCACATTCAGGCATATTGTCATATTCCAATACTCTCCATAAAAGCATCCCAAAAGCATGAGAACACCCCCAAAAGTCATGGTTTAGAGGACAGAAGGTTTGAAAAATAATAATGAATTGTAAGAATTGCATCTCAGGGGGGCTGAATCTATCCTTGAGGAGCTAGTCTTCCTCCCTGGTCTGGGAAGGAATGTCTTTAACTTGAGCTTTTTGGTTTAAAAACATGTGAAAAAAAACCTGGGCCATGAATCCAACATCTTGGCCACACAGAGACTCCCTAAAGCACAAAGAGACAAAACTGAAATGATGCACAGAGAGTTGAACTTTTTTATGAAACAAACTTGACCCACATTGCACCTTCCAATAGAAGTCAAGACAAAGGCTTCTAGAAGCCAAAATCTCTCCTGAGAGGAGGAACAGTGAACTGGTCATGGTCACTAGTTAGCTGCAGGTCAGAGAGTGATGTGGTGACACTGCACTGTCCCCTCTGTTGTCCCACCTCATTTCATGTGTTTATATATGACCAAGCCCTCTCCCCTCCTTTAGCCACTGTAGCTGTGCACTTGGGCAGAAACCCATCTAGAAAAATGAGGGTTAGAGATGAGAGACCATGTGCAACTTGGTATTTCTCAGTGTAACATGCAAAGGGTTAATGTGCCATCAGTTGCATGTCATTCTTGTCATTCTGTATTTCACTTTTAGTTGGTTTTGGTTGGTTGGTTGGTTGGTTGGTTGGTTGGTTGGTTGGTTGGTTGGTTGGTTGGTTTTTTTGGTGTAAGAACAAAAAAATATTCAATATTTGATAAATATTCAATAAACAGAGAAGTAACTTCAGCAAATCCAGTCACTCCACACTTGTGTTTTAGTCCTGGACACTTTGCCTGCCTCTTACCAGCAGACAAATCATGGAAGAATGGACTCCCTAAAGACAAACTGTGGGTAGATTAATCCTGTGTTACTTCACTCCAGCCTTTAGGTCCTGGAATGTGTTTTGTATCCTGAGATTTCAGTAGGAGCTCTTGGAGATTGAGGGGTTTTTTAATCAACTCACTTACCTACTTGACAGAATGTACAATTTTAGTTCCTCACGTCTAAGATAGGATGTCAAGGTGTCCTGCAATGCTAAGTGGCTGAAAAAAATACACCCCAGAGCTCTTCAAGTAGCTCTTTCTCACTGTAAACCATGCTTGACTTCCTGATTTGTTTGAGGAAAAAGCCACTGAGTGTGTAGACATCTTTTATCCCTCTTAGCCACAAATCCTTTGAGAAATCCAACAGCGAAGGTGGGTACAATTATTGTAAATAATGTTGGATAGAACCCAGGGCAGATGAAGGTGGGAGGATACAGCTCAACAAGAACAGAAGTGGTTTCTAATGAGAGAGGGAATATTTCACTCTCAGCATGGCTCTTATTATGTCCTACACATTAATTCAGCCGAGAAGTCTTGAAGGAGCAGAAAGGGTTTGTGTCTCTGAAGTGGCAGGCACTGGTGTGGCTGCTCCACTCCTGCCCTCCCAGGAAACACTGCCCTGGTTCCTCAGGGAAGAAATATGGGATGGGTTAAACCCTGAACATGAGCTGCTGTCATGGTTTACCTTAGAATCTGGATGGTGTTCTCTGTCTTTCTTTAAATCCCTACGTCCTCACTAGTTTCTGAGTTTCCAGACATTCCTGACTCCTGCACAGGTGGAGCTCACCAGTCCTTCCAGCCAAAATGTGGATAACTTCCTACTTCTCTTTCCCTGCCATGTCCTGCAAGAGCTGCAGAGCAGGATTGTTGTGCTTGCTGTTCATGAGGATCTCTTTTCACACTGTTTCCCAGACCTAGAGCTGACAGAAAAGGAAGAGAAGGAGGACAAGGAAGAGTGAGGGGATTATTTCCATGCTGCTGGAGGTACCCATAAGTAACTTCTTTGGTGGTGCCATTCTAAACCTTCCATCTCCAAAAAATACAACTTTGCATTCCAAGACCAGCTAAAACACTGAAAGTTTGAAGTGGAATGCTGTTATGGCTAATTTAAGTCAAATACAGCCTGAGTATTCAGTTCCCTAAAGGATCTAACTATAAATCACATATCACAGAATCCCAGACTATTCTGGGTTGGGAGGGACCCACAAGGATCATCGATTCCAACTCTTAAGTCAATGGCCCACACAGTGGATTGAACCCATGACCTTGGCATTATTGCAACCAAGTTTTAACCACCTGAGCTCATCTCAGGGTCTGTCCTTGTGATGACTTCTGTATCCCAGAAGAAGAAAAAATGCCCCACACTTCTTTTTCAGTCTATTTTTCTTGCCCCCTGCCTGACCCATCCATTTGCCCGCGTCAGGAGCTGTTACTGGTTCCACAGTTGTGCAGCTCCCACCAGGAGGGACCCTGAGCCCACTCCCTGACTCTCTGGGTGCCATTGTGAGGCTGATGGAGAAATAACCACAGTGAGCAGTAAAAGCTGCTCTGAGGCAGCCCAGGACTGAAAAGCAGAGCAAGAGCTGAGTGCCTGCAGCCGCCCTGAGCACAGCCCGGGCTGGGGCAGCTCAACAGCTCTCAGCATCTCTGAGGAGTTACTCTGCAGTGTTTGCTTTGCCTGCAGTGTGCCATGGGAGGGAGGCAGCAGTGTGGCTGCCAACACACTCCCAGCCCCTCTCCCTGGGCACTGAGCGAGGCTCTGAGAGCTCCCAGAGCCACCTGACCCTCCCCACCAGGAGTGGAACCCAAACACGGCGCTGGATTCATTCCTGGCCAGCGGAAATTTCTGATTGAGGCTTACAGGCGTCCTGTGCCTCTTAAAAGCAAGTAATAAAATGCTGCTCTCAATTACAAATTGTATTTACATTTTAAACCCCCATATGGTTTGGGGAGGTGGAGGGAGGGTTTGAATGCATTAGCAGCAGCGCTGGGCCATGATGAGTTACAATTTTTCACTCTTTGTAATGAACAATTAATTCCACCACCTTTTTTTTTTCCCTCTGTCTTGCAAACCAACCCCGTGGCTATGCCAGGCATAGAAAGCAAACAAGACACAACCCCTGACTCATGCCATGAACCAAAACAAGCAGATGCATCGAGATGACCATCTCTACAAGACCTCCTGTAACAGGATTCACACACTGAGGATAAATTCAATAACCACTGATTTTTTTTTTAATGTAACTTCCTGGGGCAAACCTTTCAAAGTGCAGGGACACTTAACAGGGAAATGCAAAAGGCATGCAAACAGTGCCCAGCCTCATCTTCCTGTGCTGGGAAAGTCAAATTCCCTTCTCCCTGCCCTCAAGCAGCACTGAAGGCAAAGCACTGGTTGTGCTGCGTGGGCACAGCAGGCTCTGCTAAAAGGTTTGTGCCCATCACTCTTATTAAAGCCCTTTAAGTACCAAAAGGCCCCAACAAGGGCAGAGCTGGGAGCAGAGCTGGGCCAGTTTACCAAGGCAAACCTGCTCCGCTTTTATTTACAAATAATGCATTTATGACACAAAGGCTATAAATACTATTTCATTATTTTGTTGCTTATTTAGGCAATTCCCCAAAGGGCTAATACAGCATTACTGTTGTGTTACTATTTCAGCTCCTGTTTTTCCACAAGTTTAGTTTGCACCTAAACCTGGAGCTGAGCTGAGTTCAGAGCTGGGCTTTGCATGAGGAGCACATTGGGTGCAATTAGATTTGTGGGTTTAGGTGTTTGGGGTTTATTTTTTTAGTGTATAACAGTACAATAAAAAGAAATGGCTGTAATTTATAGCCCAGCATTTGGCAAAGTGGCCTGTCTGGTCTAGCTCTGGGTTTCTTTAATGGCAGAAATTTTAGATTTAGGTTAGAATTTCAAAGAAGCTCAGTACTCACAATTAAGGCAGATGGTCAGTGCTGCTGAGCTCAAGCACTCAAAAATCATGAATTAGGCATGAAAATACCAATATTAATTTAAAATAAGATGACATAGAGACAAACTCACAGCCATACACCCACATGGATATACAAGTACCTCTGACTAAGGCTAATGTTTAATTTTGTATCAAATTCACTCCTGATGGAAATTTACTCTCTTATGTTTCCATATAGAATGTGATATTTGTGACACCAAAATAAATCCTACCAACAAAAACATTTTTATGTTGGATTAAGTATCCTTAAGGCAATAAAATTAAAAATATTTTTATTTTGCTTAATAAGGAACAATTTCAGTGAGAACCTGTGACTAAATTAGCTGCTTTGCCACACTGTTGCATCTATTTGGTTTATTAAGTTTCTTTTTTGAGCATTCTGGTATTTGTTTTCCATGTGCATTTATTTCCAAGGTCTTCTCTACATAATGAAAGCTCAAAAAGTCCTATTTTGAGTTTCATCCTCTGACTTATAATTTCTCTTGTGGTGGGTTTGTGTCTCCTGCCAGTTTACCTTTAAACCAGCACATGCACATATATGAGTGCACTCATAGGGCACATGTGCAGCACTCTGGGGCTGGAAATGCATGTTTAGCACTGGGAAAGAGGAGCCCCTTGGAAGTGGAGACTGACCCAGCTCCATGCAGAGCCCTCCAGGAGCAATGGGAGTGTGTCACTCACTCCCACTGAACCTTGGGGAGAGTGTAAAGGCACACTTGGGCAAAAGGCTCTGCAGGACTCAGAAGCACTTGAGAGCATGTCCTGTGTTCAGGCACAGAGGGACAAGTGCCCATTGCATCCCACTGTGTTCAGGCACAGAGGGACAAGTGCCCATTGCATCCCACTGTGTTCAGGCACAGAGGGACAAGTGCCCGTTGCATCCCACTATTCCATGTCCTGTGTTCAGACACAGAGGGAAAGGTGCCCATTGCATCCCACTATTCCATGTCCTGTGTTCAGGCACAGAGGGAAAGGTGCCCATTGCATCCCACTATTCCATGTCCTGTGTTCAGGCACAGAGGGACAAGTGCCCGTTGCATCCCACTATTCCATGTCCTGTGTTCAGGCACAGAAGGACAAGTGTCCATTGCATCCCACTGTGTTCAGGCACAGAAGGACAAGTGCCCATTGCATCCCACTATTCCATGTCCTGTGTTCAGGCACAGGACAAGTGCCCATTGCATCCCACAGAAGGACAAGTGCCCATTGCATCCCACTATCCCAGAGCACCGCAGGACTGCGGTGCTCTGGGATAGTGGGATACAATGGGCACTTGTGGGCACAGTGATGGACTGAGTGTTGGCTTAAAGCAGAATTCCACTTGCCTGTGTTGTTGTATCCCACAGAAGTGATGCCCTCGGTGCTGAATCCCCGAGAAGCAGCAGCACATTAACAGGCTGGACCACATGGGAGCGATGGGGCTGTGTTGGTGCCTGCAGGGCATCCCGGGAACGGCACTCACAGCCCCGAGGGGAAGGAAACATCTCAATGGGACACCCTGAGTGTTCTGCAGAGCCTTCGAGATTCCTGCACATCGACACAGCCACTGCCCCCGCGTGAGGTCACAGAGAGCCCTGTAAAAACAGTCAGGCACAAAAAAAGTGCAAAGCTGGAGGCAAAGCATAACTCCCTGGGCTCTGAGTTGACTTTGGAAACAAATGGGATACTGAGAGAAGGGCATTTCAGAGCTCTTCAAGGAAAGCCTTAACAGTATTTTATCATAAGTCAAAAACTCAAAAGCCTACAGTGGCCACAGAGCAGTTCATTTGGAATAACTCATGCAAAATGCCATTTGTTCTGGCTACCGGATCTGAAGCTACCAAGGCATGTAAGTGTTTGTTCAGGTTTTAAAGCCACATTGATCCTCCAGCCAGGCCTGGGAACATTTCACTGCAACAGAAAGAATTACCTCTACAAAAGAACTGCACAAGATAAACTGAAATAGTTTTTAAAAAAGCATAAGCCTGTCATAGAGGTTCTCTCTGCAGCTCCAGTGACAACCTGCTGTTCATATTGATTTTGTGTAAGTACAGCATCAGCCAGAGATTAAACCTTGCCCCACCATGGCTGTGACACTACAAGGCTTTCTTTTGTCTCAGTCAAAGCTCAGTCAGTGTAAGGGGTCTACAATGGAAAGTTTGTGCCAAGTGAAGCAGAACATGACTACACAGCAGCCATCGTGCACAAATCAAACTGGGAACTAAACACACAACAGGCTTCTCCCCTTCCAAAGCTGGAACGTTGGGAAACAACACACATTCACCAGTTCAGCTGAAACTCAAATTCAAACACCCCCTGCACAGGGAGGACCAGAGAAGATGGGCAGTGATCTGGCCTGTAAAGAACAAAGCATTGCCATGGGCAATGTCTGGCTTTCCTCTGCAACAGAAGAAAACGCAGATTTTATTCAAATCTTCCTTTGGAGGTTTTGGGTTAATTTTGTTTTTAAATTCTTCACAACCTAAAATCTTTGGGCTTAATTCTTACATCTTGTGGAAGTAAGAAACTTCCTCCTGAGAGTGGCAGGTGATCCACACTCACCCTTCCAGTGGTTACACAAGGTGTATATCCAGTGCCTGCCCATTCCCTCAGTGCAGACCCACCTCCATCAGCAACACAGGCACTATGGGCACAGGGATGGCAGGATTTCATGGGAAATTTGTGATTTCATTAAAAACCTGCAGGCTTTTTGCAATGTTTGTTGTGCATTTGGTTTGCCAATGGTGCTTTCTGCGAAAAAAACATTTGAGTGAAACCTGATAAATCAAAACAACCCTGTTTCTGAAAGAAGATTTTGGATGTTTTCGGATTTCCAGACTAATTCAGGAAGAGACCAAATTTTGTGTCAAAACACGCAAAAATATGACTGTTCAGATTTAAATGTCAAAAAATAAATATTGTGTCAGTTTGTGAAGAACTGAGCACAAAGCAGCAGCACAATGTGAAAATCTCATCAAGAGACATAAATATTACTTTTTACCCATTACACAGTTGGGTTGTCAGATGCTTCCCCACAGCAACAGATCCCATGAATGTGGATGGAAAAACTCATCAGCAAGATGCTTAATCTTTAAATATCAGAAATACCTAAAATGCCAGAGTGAAAGCATAAAGGGCAGACAAATTTAGTAGATGATGTTGATTCCAAAGGTTGTACCATCACCTGCAAAGTATCCAAAAGAGCAGTTGTTTCTTTTGGAGGTGAAAGCTGCTGTTTGTTGCTGTTGGGAGCTGCTTTGTCTGTGTCTGAAGAGCCATTCCCACCCAGTGCCCAGCACGCAGCACTGAGGTTAAATTGGTTTGGATGATATCAGCTATATGTAATTAAACCAGCAGCCCATGGCCAGTCCTTTCTGTGACCATGTTAGGTGTTAAATTAAGGTCTGATTAAGAGTGTGCTGCTGCAGTGAAGGTCAAGGACTAAAGATCACAAGCTTTGTTTCATCTAATAACAATAAAGACTGTCTGGCTGCCAAATACCACAACAGCCCTTGTTCTGCTATCAGACTGCTGTCCAGCTAGAGGGATCTGATTTCACTGCTCTGCCTTTTTAAACCCAACTTCTAAGAGGGTTTGTAGCTATTTCATCTGTGTTAAGCAGCACTGTGTTACCCGAGGCTACGGGCTACGTTCTGTATGATCAAAGCAGAAATGCAGCAGCTTCTGACGAAGAGTTATCGTGGCTGAGGGGAACAAAATATCAAGGAAGCAGGAAAAAAAGACACAGAGCTACAAAATACCAGGTCATGCCACCAAAGTAAACACCCACAGGTAAGTTCAGAACAGGAGAACACACAATGGTGGAATCTGGGCCCATGTGTTTGCTTGGAACAAATCACAGGCTTGTCCTCCCAGCAGCCAGCAGGAGAGATGTGTCAAACAGGAGAGATTAAAGCAGAGAGGGGAAGAGAAAAGCCAGCAACTTATTTGGAGGATGAAGATGAGAATTGGTGCATAAGAGCTTCTCCCTGCCTAAGTGTTTTCCACAAGGACAGGTCAGGGGGCATTACCACAGCAGTTCTCTGTTGGGAAAGAACAAAATTCCTGAGAGCCCAACAAAGTGTTCTCCCCAAATATGCCCATATCAATCTCCATTGAGTACAGGGTGCTGGGACATGTTACTTTCCTGAAAAGGAGGGTGGAGCAGAGTAAGAAACCATATGGCCCCAAAATAATCACTCACAGACACATCCTACTTTATGTTTCCATGCTTGGGGTCCAATTTCAGAGCAGATACTGATTCATTTTTCAAGAGTCATCTGAAGTGTCTTTCATTTGCTCCTACTACTTCATAGACTATTAATAGAGCAGTGTCATACCTGGAAGGACAATTTTGCTGCTCTGTGAGGCTGCACAGAGAGAACTCATCACAGGGACCCACAGCAGACCCACTGCATGTTTAGACAGTTCTTTGTGAATTGCATTGTACCTGTGATCAAAACATTTCCTTGAGGTGTCCTGGTGCTTTGCATTTCAGGATTTGTTTCCTAACAAGCTCTGAGTGAATCCCAAAAGATTCAGTGATACAGTTCAACACAGATTAGCTTCCAGTTCCTCACTGATGCTGCTGAGCTACAGATCTCTGCAGAGCAGACTTTGCTTTGGGAGTTCCCAGACTTCCTGGAATCTGAGTTGCATCAAAAAATACAGTGAACACAAAATAGTTCAACACAAAACAGGCAGGTGTGAAAAATGAGTTCTCCGTAACAACAGAAATATGTTCACCATTGGGAGTCAGTGCCTGAGCTGGAAAACAACCTTTTACTGAAGTAAGAAATTCCTGGATACCTCATTTCTCACCTATTTGTGAAAATACAATGACATTGCCAGTAGAATCACATACTAGTCTCGCTTGAGTCCAATTTTTTAATCATAATGAGAAATTTTTTTGTCACCACTTAAATTTCAGAACACCAAACTTAATAAAAGTCCAATCATAGTCAAAGGGTGGGGTTGGGTTGGTTTGATTGACCTCCTGATCATTCTTCCTGCTGAATTTTACAAGCAGATCTTGTACACAGTGGGCCACAGTTTTATTTCACTGTTAGAGATGGTGGTCGAAGCTTTTGAGCACAGTGGTTTAACACTGAACATTTATATCCATATTATCTGGATGGCAGAGCTGAGGAGTCCTGAGTAACTGATGCTGGATTTTCGGTGGATTAGTAAGAACACCGATGCGGCGGAGAGAGGCGAAGCTCTAGGAGAGGGGCTCGAAGAGCAACAGCAGGTGCTCTCGAGGGACCAACTCCTTAGAAGCCAAGGGAAGGCTCCTCCCGCTCCCAACCCGGCGACGATCCCCCGAAGGAAGAGGTCCACACGAGTCAGGAGTCAACGCAGAGAAGCGCGGTTCATTGGAACGCACCGACTTATATAGCAGAGCATGGAACTTTCTAGAACACGGGTGGAGTTAGGGGTGGAGACAGGGAGGAGCAAAGCATCGGATTGGTGGGTATGCAAATGAAGAGGAGGAACGAGGGAAGAACCAATCAGAGAATGGGATTCGAACGTGACCATATATGGAAAATGGTGCACTGCACCAACTGGGGACCAATCAGGGACGGCTGGGCGGGAAAATGCCCTATGGGTTTGTGGGGAGAAGAAACCTGGATAGGGATGACTAAGGGAAAAAGACAAGGGTAGCCATTTTGGGGTGCATAACAATTAAACAGGAGAAATGTCTAAATAGCTTCTTCCCGGTTCTTGCACTTCGGCGTCTTCATCAACCCATCGTTTATAATATCTCTGCCACTTAATAAAGTCTTCATCCATTAACTGTCCTCCAACACCGGATAAAGCTTTTGTAAGTGACCATTCATTGTGCCAGTCAAGGCACTGTTGATGAGCTGCTTTGCTGCCATTTTAGAGAGCTCCATTTCATCACTTCAGTCTGGTTCCAGATAAAATCAAAGGCACAGTTCAGTGCAGGTGACAGCTCAGCCCTTGCTCTAGTACAGGAGCTTCATGTGACTTCCCAGGGTGAAAGATCAGGGACCTCACCACCAGCAAGTGGCCTGGGGATGGCTCTGCCCATAAATCTGGAGTGAACCCAAGCTCCTGCCTCTGCCTCCAAAGCTGCTGAGAGAGGGATTGCTTTTGCAGACTTTACAGTCGTGTCTCAGAGCTGCGTTACGTTATCTCAGGATCTGCACCAGCCCCTGAACTACACTTAAGCTCCCAGAAGAGGGATTGTTGTACATAATTTGGTAATGTCATTTATTTATTTTATGCAACTGGAAAATTTAAGGGCAAGCACTTCACTTCTGTGCTGTGCAGATTAGAGGGTTCACAGTAACACCTGCTTACTGAACAGACAGCAAAAAAAGCCCTCATATTCCTTCTTTATTGCAATTTATTATTCTAGCTTGAATGGTTCCTAGTGACTTCCTAAGAGTAATGTTAATATTCTAATCAGAGTCTCCCCTCTGGACTTTTATTATGGATTTTGAACATTCATTTCATTTAACATACACTTGGGACCGAGTCTGGTGGTTCCAAAAATATTTGTAGTTGGAAATCACCGTGATTTTGTGTTAGGCTTGATGCCAAAGAAATCACAAATCAGAAGTCTGTTATAGAGTAGTTCTAATTTCTTGGCATGGAGATTTCTCTTTATGTATATGTACAGTGTGATGTTTTCCTGAGCTGTGTGGCACAGACAATTAGCTGAGAAATGCACTGCTTATCTATTTTTCAAGGTTTCTGGTGGAACTAGAGAGTCTTTCTGGCCCACTGGGGATTCTCAGGGATTTGATGGACTTCCTGTGTGAGCCCATTGGGGACACATCGCTCCCTATCACAGCTGGTGTTTTCAACCAAAAGTGTGGAGTAGAAATTTCATCCCTGATTTTTTTTGGCTGGATTGATTGTTTAGTCTAGGAACTCTCAAGGAGACTTTCTAGGTGCTGGAATTCCTCTTTTTCTTCAGTCAGCAGCTGATGTTGTATGGTGTACATCAGAGTCTAGATTCACATCTTAGTGAGCAAAGATTTATGTTTGTCCTAAGGCTCCTTGACATTAATGAGTATTACAGACATGCATCCCCATGGATTAAGTTGAGAACATACCCCAGAGTGTGTGTGTGGAGTTTGTCATTAGAGTATCAGACTATTAAAACCAACAGAGAAATTCCAAGGGTAGGAAAGCAATTGGATCTCTTCCCTTTCTCTGCTGGAGCACATGTAAGAGATACACTTGAAACCTTCTTGTATTTCCAGCCCTCTCACACTCTCACACCAACTCCTGCATTCATTTCGGGTTGTTAACGAATTCAGAGAAGAATTGATTGCCACTTTTAAGGCATTTCCCATAACAACATTATGGGAAATAGTCTGCTGGAAGAGCATGTTTCTGTAGCACTATAATGGTCTCTAATAAAGAACCTCCTTAGAGGTGGGGGAGAGAAGGGAGTGGTTTTCCTCAACCAGCTGTTGCAGGGATTGGATCAATATCAGAATCACAGACTATTCTGAGCTGGAAGGGACCCACAAGATCATGGAGTCCAACTCTGAAGTCAATGGCCCACACAGGGGATTGAACCCATGACCTTGGCATTATTACAACCAAGTTTTAACCAACTGAGCTGATCTCAGAGTTCTTCTTATACAATGGGCTGACCCTGTGCACTCCATTTTGTGGGGACTGTGGATCCTGTGGGATGTGCCAGAGGCAGGGACACCCCTGGGAGCAGCACACCAGGTACCCAAAGGATGGGTTCACTCTGGTTTCCACAGATCCATGGGCAGGTGTTTGCTCTCCCCTGCCCAGTGCTCCAGGTTTGGGGGATATTTCAGGAGCAGGGCACACAGTCAGCTCTATAATCTGCACATCTTGGGGGTGATTGAACTGCAACTCAGGTAAATCATACCCAAAAAACAGAGTCCAGGATGTAAATTTAGTCTCCTTTAAAGCCCCAGGTAAAACTCACCTGTGGCAGGGACTTGGTGCAGAACTATCACACCATAATCTGCCTACAACAAACATCTTTGGAGCCAGGATTCTTGGATTTTCTTCCCAACATCCCAGCCACAGAGTGGAGATAATTACTGTGTATCTGGTTGAGTTTTCTAGGCTGACTATTGTCACACATGAGGTTTATTTTCCTCATATAATCCTGCCTATACCAGTGAACTGCAACATGGAAATAAAAACTTGACATTTTCCCTCAGAGTCACTTGAGATCTTTTAGGGAAATTGTCACAGGAGAATTCTGATTCAGCTAATTTGAAAGCACTGGTGCCTGGATCAGTCACTTCCCTGGAAACACAACCATTGCTCCCTCAATAAAAGAGGGAAAACAATACTAACAGAGATTTCTAAAACACTGTGAGATCTGTGAATATAAAGGGCTGTCTGTAAAGTGTTTAGAAAACTTCAAAAAAAAGGTGCTACATAAATGCATATTTATTGCAGTGCTGACGTTCTTCTGGCAGCTCCGAATGCAGAATCACAAGCAGAGAGGGCAGAATGTAAGTCAGAATAAGGAACTGTCAGCCTTGAGCCTCTATCTTCAGCTGCTTTGAAACACTGCAGACATTCAGAGGATCTACCTTGCCAATATTCAATGTGCTGCAGTAATTACACCAATCTGGAATATAAATTTTCCTTCTCCCTTTCTGAGGGAAGGCAAAGCTTTTAGAGATACACACAAATGGAGCTCTAATCCCCCCAACTTTAATGCATGTACCTCATGTCAGCCAGCAGAGTTGTGCCACTGATTTAAACAGTTCTGCTCAGGAGCATGTGTGGAAATGTTTGTGTGATTAGAAGTTAATACAAATAAATGCACAGTTCATAGAGCTGCCTGTGTAAACAATCTATTTCTGCATGCAAGTGATGATTTTATTGCTGTTCTGTAATTCTGTGTAGAGGCTTTGTGCAGAAATCTTGTATTTTCTAAGGTACTAGAATGTTTCTGATAGTGTTTTTCATTGCTGGCTCTTTGGGGGCTAATTAAAAGAAATACCTGTTAAATTTATTCATTGCTTGGTTCCTTGAAAGCAAGAGGCACCTGGTGTAAACACTCACAAGAAGAGCAGGCAGCAGCCAGGCCTCATCACACAGTAGATGCACTAGGACATTTTATTTATAAATATGAAATTGGTTTTAATGACTTCAAAAGGAGAAAATGCCAGGAAGAGCATAATATCAGCAAGTTCACTAAAGCTGTCATGAAGATGCCTAAACCCCCAGAAATCTAAAGTTGTACTTGCTCCCCCCTTTCTCCTCTCAAATAGGAAGTGGCAATTTCAGATGGAAGTGGCAAAAATGTCCCTAAAGCTGCAGGACTTTACCCAAACAAGCAGCAGATGAGATGGAGCATCCAAGTGCCTCTTTGCATGGAAAGCACCATCAGTGGTGGATCAGGAAGAATCACTGACCTGGCTGATTCAGTGAAGCAAACCCCGAATTTTGACCCCTATGATTTAATGCAAAATCCTTAAGGATGACAAATCCATCCTTTTGGGACAACATTTAAGCAGGCACTTACTTTAAGCATGTGCTTTACATTCCTTTGACTTTACCTTCCAACAGGCTGAGCAGTGAGTGATTCACTCTGTCCCCACTGCAGGGCTCAATAAATCAATACTTTGTAATCCAGCACGAATTCAGTTCTGCCCCAAATAAAGATGCAATAAATTAATGATCAATAGACCAACAATGCAAGTGAGGAATATCAGTAATTGTGCTGAAAATGTTCTCCTCCATGAAGAAAAAGATCTGCCCCAAAGGTAGATTTTATCTTAAGGCTGTTATTGCAACAGGGCACGTCCATTCACAGGGATTTGAGACAGGAATGTCACAGGAATAAAGCTGATGTTGGAGAGATCATTGTCCAGGTTTAGAGGGAGGAACCACAGCATTATTGCTCATGAGCTGAAGTTTTGAGCCAAGTGTCCAAAGAGATGGAAAGATCTCTGTTACAAGAACTCTCATTCACTTCTAGTCGGAAACTTAGAAAGTGCTAAGCAAAAAAAAAAAAGAAGTTTGACCCCAAAAATTATGAAAATACCAACTCATTTTGATAAAACAAGAATGAGGATTTCATTCTAAGTGAACCTGTGTGGAAAGCCACAGACTGTCTCAAGTCTACACAGGACCTGATTGCTCCTATTTAATTTGACCTCTTCTAAGAGACACTTGGACACAGCTGTCCATACAGAGAGGAAAATTGCTTTAATCCTGGTGGGGATGAGAAACTTCCCAGCAGTTGGTCTCCTCCTTCCATGCAGCAGAGAACAGTGAGTAGATAAGCACTTTGGTGAAGGCAGGTAGAAGTTGTCCTGCCCAGTGTGAAGCTTCTTACGCTCTCACAGTGTTAACATGGACTGATCCTGTGGGCAGAGAATTAACTGTGTGGCTACAGCAGAGGAGAATTAGGAGACCTGATGCAACCTGCACTGACCCATCCTGCTAATCAAGCTGGTGATTTTGGCATGGAAAGGAAGGTCATTCCTCACACAGAGAGCAGGGCTGACTCCAGTCTGCAGCAGGGCTATAAAAGAATCAGCTTTTGTAGCCTAAGGGTGTTTTGTGCCCTTCTAAAATCCCAGGGGTGTGACCTTTTCAAAGGGTCGTTTCCCAGTGTTGACTTCTTGAATCCCAGCAGAAGTGCCTCATTTCTAGGGCAGGAACTTTTCCTCACACCTTTGCAAACAAAACACAGATGGGTTTTCCATCCTGCCCTGACCTTTGGGAGATGCCATCTCTGCCATTTCCAGCCCTGGAGAGATTTCCCAGTTCAGTCCTGGCTCTGAGGGAACTGAGCCACCTCCTGAATCACCTCATCCTTGGAGGAGGTGTTTGCCTTGGAGGTCACCCCATCCAAGAACCAACCAGGTCTGACCCTGTTTGCCTTGGCACATCCAAGCAGCAGAATTGTCCAGACCTCCAAAACTGCACATGAAACAGAGGCAAAACTGCAGCCTGAGCACAAGGAACTGCAGGCAGGGAACATGGTCCCAGCTCAGAACTGCAGCTTGCAGGACACAGGCAGGGTGTGCTGGAGCACAAACCCTCCATTCCAGGTTTTAAGTGACTTCAGTGACAGGCCCTTGCTGGGTTCAAGATGAGAACAGGCCCAGACGAGGGGGAGCAGCAGAGACTTTAACTTATTACTCATTCCTACCAGCCCTATGTGAGAGGCTTCTGCTTCCATCAAGCCAGGGGACATTTAACCACAACATTTAACATGCTTTTTACAAGGATGTGCATGACTGACTATGATAAAATACAGGGATGTGGGAGAGTCAGGATGCAGTTTTTTCAATGCAACTTCATATACAGAAAAGAAAAGGCAATAAAAAGGAGGTCTTGGCATAAGGAAAACATCCCAGGGAAATCCTGCCTTTTAATCTTGGCCACAATCTCTTCTTATCTTCTTCCTTGCTTTTTAATGCTCTGCTGCACTTTTTATGTTCATTCACTTCATCAACCTCACCTGTCTCAAAAGTCAATAAAGGCAGAGGCCACAGTTTTAAAATACAGGCCAATGAACTGAGGCACAAAAGTTCTGAACTTCTGCAGAGGTGCTGACTGCTCACAACTGTCAGGAGCTGCAACCCAACCTGTGGGTGATCAGTGCCTTTAAAAATCACTCAAGTACCTGAAGAGGAACACAACTGGAAGACACAGAGGAGAATATTTTCAACAGCTTCTGACTGGAGAGCCAGTATTTTACTTTCAGAAGTTATTTAAGCACTTGGGAATTCAAGAACTACTTAAAAATCCAAGTGTCTTCTGAAAAGTGTAATTATTTTTGTGAATGATAGGCTGATACCTCTTCTGGTTCTTGCTTAGAAGTTTTGGACTCCCTCAGAAAGGATTCAGTGCACTGCAATTCTAGTCCAAGATGGGTCACACTCTCACCTACACAAACTCCACCAAGAGTTTCGTGGAAAAGTAACTTCCCACATTTATCTCCTGAGAAAACCTCAGTTCAAGAATGACCTAAATGTTCTGATGGCTGTTGAACAACCTGAAGAAAGACTCTCCTGCACTTTTCTGGTGCCTCTGACAGGTGGAAGGCCCTGATGGAACACGCTTTTTCCCAACTTTCTCCTGCTACTGTTTTTCCCTGAGCCAGCAGCAGTTGGTGTCCCACCACGATGGGTGTGAGCTCCCAAAACACCTCAGGGAGAAGGAAGAGGTTGTTACCTGGAAGAAGGAAGAGGTTGTCACCTGTACAGGGACAGGCAAAGCCAAGCATGTCACAGCTTGATGGAGGAGGTTCACAGCTGCCATTAGTAGCATGGAGAAGAGGCCACCAGCAGGAGCTCACCCAGAGACAGCGACAGAGCAGGGAAACATCTCAACACCAGCAGCATTTTAGTGCTGAGCTGTTGGCCTGAAATTCTGTTCATATTTCTCTAATATGTTGATCTTTGACTTTTGGGTTGCTCTGGTACCAAGTACTCAAACCAGCCTGAGGCCTTCACAAGGTGAGTGTGTTGTCTGGCCAGAGTCAGGTTAAAGCTCAGCAAGTCCTGCCAATAGTCCAGAGGAATCAACTTACACTCCTTGATTTGAGCTCCTGGATCTTCCAGCAGTTCCTGAAGGCAGTGGGGAGGTTGGGATGCTGCAGGTGTGGGTTGCATATCCTAAATATACTTTAGGAATCTACTCAGTGTCTCAGACAGAAGAGCTTCCTCTGGAATAGAGGCTTCCAGGCACTGCCTCTCAGGTGACCCAAGCCCTGCTGTGCCACCACCACTGCTGCCCATCACTGCCCACTGAGCTCAGACAGCTAACCAGAGACAATGGGCTTCATATCTTTCAGAGGGTTCAAGCCTTTCCTCCTTGGCAAGACACATTTTTAATAGAAAGGCACATGCTATTTTTTCTTTCAGTGTCCCTAAAGAGGAGGAAGGTTCTCTGTTACTGTTTTAGAACCTCTTTACTTTGATTGAGTTCATGCTCTTTCTTTGGAATAGCACTTTAGTTTGTCTTTCTTAGTTTAGACAAGGTTTAAATCACATATTTTACAGCATTCATTTTGCTTTGGTTTTCTTTTGCACTAAGAACCTGTTGGCTTTCCATTCTTTAATACCACACACCACTCCTAATACAACCCCAGCAACCTACCTGGTTACATCCAGAAGAGTTTTCTCACCGTTTGCCTCCTGGCCTGATGTGCTGCTTAGATCTCTCTCACTGCAAGAAGCTTTCCCCTCTCCTGCTATTCATCACAGCAATTTCACATGCTCTCTTCAGCTGTTCTCTCCATGGGCTGGTGAAGCTGGTATGGTTATTATCCTCTTTATCCTGTACAAAGTTAAGGAAAAATAGATTATTTATGGATAACACTGGAGACCACCCATACAGCAAGAAAAATTGAGAAAAAACAGTTGTTTTCATGCTTAGGGCAGTTACACTCATGCATAGTTTGGGTCAGACAGTCCTTCCCATCTGACTTCTGTTCTCAGTAAATATTTGTAACTTTGCTGATAAAGCAATGCTGGATTTCCCAGCTGGGCTTCCATGTGGACCATAAGCTGTGGGACTGGACTATGGGATCTCACTGTGTAACAAACTTTCTTCAGTAGCCATTTGTTCCATTCTCTGATCTTGGTCATGAAAAATCAGTTAAGGAATCAAGTGGCAGAACAAAGTCCCCAAATCCAGCTGCTTTGGCTGTGTTATTGATTGCTGGTGAGGCCCTTGGCAATAGGTGATACTGGACACTTGTTATTCTGACCTAGATGCAGAAAATGGCAACACTGAAATGCTTTTTTAAAAAAATATTATATGATTTCTATTTAATGCACATGATCTTTGCTCCAGCCTTGTTTTACCCATCAGCTGTCTGTGCCTGCCCTGTCTGTGCACACCAGAAGCTCCTGAACCCCAGCCCTGTGTGCTGGGCAGCTGAGGGTTGTGACCAGGGAACCAGCAGCAGCAATGAGACCCTGCAGGAGGGAGCAGGATGAGTCTGTGCCCAGGGCTGGGCAGTCCAGGAGCTGAGATGGAGCTCAGCACAGCCCTCGTGCCAGGAGAAAGGTGTGACCACTCCCAGGGCAGTTGGGGTGCCTGCCCTGAGTACCAGCTGGGCACAGAGGCTCAGCTCAGCTCAGCTCAGCTCAGCTCAGCTCAGCTCAGCTCAGCTCAGCGTCACTGCTTTGCCTCTGGCCCAGCATTCCAGTTGTCTCCCTCCACTTTGCAATGGGATGCCCAGAGAATTGTCACCACTGTCCCCTGTAAATCACTTTCCATGTACCTGCATACAGCTGAGAGGAAGGTTTGACTCCTCACTGTTGCCCACTCCTAAGTTCACTAGTTTGCAATCACTGCTTTCTTCCCAAAAGGAAAAAAAATATCACAAAGAGGAAAGACACACAGGAAGATAAGGATGACTTCAAGCTTCAGTTTTACAGCTTCCTCCCTCTCTGAATAATGAGAACTCTAACACATCCCTCTTGCCCACAGATTTCAAACTGCTTTACAAAGTCAACAAATGTCACTTAACAGTGAGGGAAACAGGAGCAAAAAGGGGCAAGTTATTTGTCTGAACCCTTCACAGACCAAGAGCAGAGGTAGGAATACAAACATTCTGCTGGCCAGGAAAGCTGCTCCCTGTCCATGCTGCCTAAAGGGGACACATTTCTAATGCCAACAAAATCTGTGCCTCACACCTCTCTGACCCCCTTATCTTTTCCTGCCCTCCCTTCTCAACATACACATTCCCAGTTAGTCTTCATGTGACACTGAAAGTCCTTTGGGGATGGATTTATGGGTTTGATTACTACAGCTACTTTTTCCAGGCCTCTTTCCCAGGTACTGGTTGTGGTGTTTCAGAGATAAACTTTATATTTTGTGCAAAGCAGGAAGATTAGGCATGTGGGAGGTGCAATGTGTTCAATAGGTAGTTGAGACAACATCTTCTATATAAAGGTTATTTCAAAGCAGCCCTCAGTGCAAGCTGAGGCTGAATGAACTATTTAAATGCAGCCCTGCCTTTTGTTGCAATTTCCTGCCAGAAGAGCAGCTCTCAAAATGTTTTGAAATAAAAAGACACAAATGTTGGAAGGAGGAGAGTGGTCAATTGAGCTCATCAGTGCTCAGTGCTGGTGCTGCTCAGGCATTTCCCAACTAGAGGGGGTTGGGGGGGTTCCATTATTTTGGGCAAAGGGGAGACAGAAAATGCTGATCTCTCAGAACTGAAACTTTTTGTGGGAAGCACATCATTTTTCCAAAAGGCTTTCTGGGAAGAATCTTCCTGCCCAGCTTGAGCCTGATGGACAGAGACTGATTAGGAAAGGATCCCAGCAGAGCCAGCAGCCCAGGGGTTGGCACATTCCCTGGGGATGTGGATTTACCCATGTGATACAGGAAAGGTTGAGTTGGCTCCAAATAAAGCAGAGCAAGGCTTTGAGTCTTCCCACAGTCATTGCAAATACCTCAATCTCTGGATCATCCTCTTCCCCAAGGAATGGGATTTTTATTAAGTGAGAATCAACCCAACAGGAACAGTTGTGTTGATCCCAGTCAAGGAGGTGTTTTAGACCATAAATATGAATGTTGGTCTCCTGCATCCCACAGGAGCAGCCTCTGGCCAGGCTTTGGCATGCTGTGACCTGAAACTCTGTTCTGTTCACTTGCTCCCTCCTTAACAAGCAGCCTTATTTTTATTTTGATGAGACAAAAATTCTAAACCATCTCCATTTTTCCTAAACCAGATGTTCTGCTTTCTAGCCAGCTTTACTCAGCAGAAGTAAAAGGAGAAGGGAGCCCAATGTCTGAACCAGACATGTAGTATCTGCCCAACTCTGGGTTTCCCATTGCAACCAGTTCTCAAAAAGAACCAAAATACACATAATGAGAAGCATTTTCTGTTCCCTCAACAGGCTGTGAATCAGACCCCAAACCCTGACAATTCCCCAAAGTGTGTTTTTGGGTTGGTTTGTTTAATGGAAGACAAAAGCTGTGTCCTTTCTATTAAAACATCATTTGGAGCAGCATGGCAGGAGCTCCCATTGGAAGGGTCAGTGGGTGCTGTTGTACCTTCTGTTCTCTGCTGTTTCATCCCGGGTTAGTTTTCTGTTCCTGGGCTTGGAGAGAAAGCAGCAGGAATTGTGCAAGGTCCTTGGAATCAGATGATCTCTTTGCTACAGCTCTGTAGCTACTGGAGAACTGGTTTCCACTCCCTTCAGCCACTGACTGCTCCCCACTCTGGTCTCAATCATTGCAAAAGCAGGTGAGTGAAAACAAGGGAGTTGTCATCCAGAAAGGTTTCAGATTACCAACACTCCATTTTTGATAGTGTCAAGTTTTCCCCAACACAAATAGGAAATAAATTCAGAAAGCAGTGAAAGAAGGGAGAAAAGGGGGAAGGCACAGTTTGTAAATGTGCTGGAGGATACTGTGACCTCCCAGTACAGAGGGAGGCAGTGGCAGGTTCTCCCAGAGGCCCAGAGAGGTACCTGTGGTGGACAGAAGGATTGTGAAATACAGATTTTACCTCCCCCTTTTTGGCTGAGGCCAATAATTACACCTCTCTTTCCAAAACTGCTCAGGCACACAGGAGGGATGATGCTGACCACAGTTTCTTTAACCAGTTCAACAGTTTCCTTTCGAAAGAAGCCCTTTCCCAACCCTACCAGTACAAAACAAGGCTTAATTTAAAGCTAATTCTTTGAAATCAGGGCCTGCATTTACATAGAAGTAAGGATGACAATCTAAAGGCACATTAGCTGAAAGGTGCTGAAGAATAATGGCATTATTCTGTCATAGCTAAGAGAAGGAGAGGAAACTGCAGTCACATGAAAGGCTGACCAGCTGCTCGTGTTACATAATGGATGGGACATTGCTGATTCAATAACTGTGAGCATAAAGAGATTTATCTGCAAAGACACACACTCTTGTGTCCACATCAAGACTTTACTAAAATGTATGGCACAAATAAACCACATATTTCTCAGTTATTTCTCTTTGCATGCTGCTTTATTTCAGAACTTTTTTCCCCCCCCAATATTTTTAGAGGCACTGAAGAGGAGCAGTTGGGGGGAAATCAGTGGTCTAGGAAGGAAGTACCTCATCTTAGCCACATAACCCTGAGATCAGCTCAGTTGGTTAAAACTTGGTTGTAATAATGCCAAGGTCATGGATTCAATCCCCTGTGTGGGCCATTGACTTGAGTTGGACTCCATGATCCTTGTGGGTCCCTTCCAACTCAGAATAGTCTGTGGTTCTGTGAACAGGGCAAGAATGATTTCCAGATTAGACAAGAACTGAGCTTTGCACAGCACCTACTGAACCTGAGGGAGATTTAAAACTTAAACAGTCACCAGGCACATCCCAGCCTACCTTGGGACACAGAGTGGCTGCACTGAAGGGGAAAGCCAAGCACCAATGATCAGTTAAGACTCCATTATCTCTGTCAGTAAGTTAACAACATACCACAGGGAAGATGCTCAAGAAAACCCTCTTAGTCAAATTCTGAGGTTGACAAAGGAAGGAAACAGCCCTTGTTAAAAAGTCAGTGCTTTTTATATGCAACAAAACAGGTGCTGGGACTGCAGCTCCATTGAAAGGCAGTTCCACAGGTAACTGGGAGAAGCCTTGGGAGAGAGAGAACTATTTCAGAGGGACTTCTGCTGATCACAAATCAGAGCTGGACATTTATAAGATTACCTCACCCTGGACTGTTAATTCCTTGTCTCTTCCTTTGCAGGATTTAGCTCTGGGGGTATAAAATACTCAAACATTTGGGAGCAGAAACCTGAGGAGAAAGGCAATTACACCTGGTAGTGCAGGGGGTACCCAAATATATGTTTGAGGATCTGAATCCATGTATGGCCACCCCTGGATTGGGATGGAAACTTTGGGAGGCCAAGGGTGGAAGAAGAGGCCTGAGAGTTCCTGAACAAGACTTGTACAACAAATATACTCAAGATCTAAATAAAAATAACATCTCTTAGTGCACCTCAGCTCTCTAAACTGTTTGTGGCTTCTCTGCATGAGAAGCACCATTTCCAAGGGTGCAGCTCCCATTCAAAGAGCAAAGCAGATATCCTTGTTTTCCAGAGATGGGAACAAAAGTCCTCTCAGTGCTCTGCATCCTGGAGTGTCCCAGCAGAGCTACAGCCATTTGCACCAGGCAGGGAAATTCTGCTTCCAAACACACCATGAGCAAAGTTAGGACCTGGCAAATCAGGCCAGAGCATCCTTGGCTCTGCTGCAGGATGCAAATACTGCTGTTTCTCTTAGAAATATTAAAATTGAATGATCTAGTGAGGAGGCCTTTTCTACCTACTTTGGTTATGGGTCTTTTGAGAGATTATTTTGGCTATCAAATGGCTTTTAGTGGTTATCAGTGACCAGAAGATCAATTTACACGCTTAGAAAATAAATGCAATTCTTGCTTACAGTAAAAATCAAATGTGCAAGTAGGGAGGAAAAGAAGAGAGAACAGGATTAATAAATTACAATTGTGAGCCAGCACTAACATGTATCGAAAATGGCAAATTCTCTGGAGTACAGCAGAGCTTCTTTTATTCAGGTCAATGACTCCTTTTGTGATTCTCTCCTCTAAAAAACAGCATTTTCCAATGATTTATGTATAATAATCTCCACATCAGCATATCGTATTTTTCACTATTTGTTTGTTAAACATGCAGCAAGACTCTCACACTGAAGCCCTTAGCCTTGAAAATACAACTGGGATAAAGGCATAAAAAGATACATATAAAATAGAAATATTTATTCCTAAGGCTGATGTTTATGATTTGACATGTAGGTAAGGGGAAAAAAATACATCATTTTAGATTGCTGAGTTAAGGCTTTAATGGTGTGAGTTTCAGACAGATACGTGAGGGCTGTTTATTAAGCAAAAAAAGCAAATCATCCACTCACAGACCAGCAGAGCAGGAAACTGCAGTAAGTGTTATAAAAGCAGCTTGTCACTGGTGCCAGTGCTGCTGCTCCAGCCTGTAGGAGTCAGAGCTGGACAAAAAAAACCCTAAAAAGAATTTAAATTATTTAGATTACTCAAGTCAGTTCAAACAGATTTGCAAATTCTTGAATTCAGAGGGTTTTTTTCAGGATGGGGTTTTATCATGGCAGATTTTCAGTCATCTCTGCTCCTGTAAAACCTTCAATACTTCAAAGGGCTCACTCACCACTACACCCCAAGTGCCTGTTTCAAGTGATGTGCTGATTTCTTGAAAAAAAGCAAAAAAAAAAAAAAAAATTCAGGTGTCCACTTCTTTGAAGTCTCAGCCATTACAAATTCCTGTCATCCAGTCAAAGGGCAGGACTGAGCCCTGTGACAAAAAGGATCTGATTTCCAGCAGTGAATCAGAAGGCTGAAATATTGTCTGAGTGGGGACTTTCTTTGTCTTAAATCTTAAATGAAATTCTTGCATGGGGACATCTCTTCCCACCCTGGAGAGGTCACAGGGAGCCTCGGATGACCCCCAGTATGAAAGTCTTGTTGGACCATCCCAGCATAAACCCATGGCTGGGTTAATTCCCAGTTCCAACCTGAAGAGATGAGAAATGCAGAAGCCACGGATGGAAATTCTGCACTGGGCAAAATGGCACCACCCCTGGATAGTGACAGCAGTTTGGAGGTGATCATTTACTATAGAAAATACTCCATTATTTTTTTATAATTTGAACTGACAGGTGAAAATCCCAACAGATTTCAACTGCAGTAGGAATTATCTTTTTAACCAGGTCATACCATACCTGCCCTCTACTGATGTAGAGGATTCCATTGTCTTTCTGTCACTACAAAATTTCACCAATATAAAATCCATCTTCCAAATGCTGGGTGGATCCCAAACACAGAGAGGGAGGAGAGGGGCAAATCAATAGGTAAAAAATCAGATTTCCAGTGTATCTCAGTTAACAGGTCTGTCCCACCCTGGCCAAGACTTTGAAGGCAACCAAACCCTCTCACCAGAGTTGTATTCTCAAACCTGGCTGGGTACTTAGTAGGCACTGACAGCCATAAATATTTCACAAGGAAAAGAATGCACTTCCCAAGCATTGACTGGCTACATATATTATTTATATGAAACCATAACTTAAGTTGAAAAACAATAAATGCTTCAATAACAGACCTGTTCACAACCTACTCCATTACTAAGTAAAATGGGCTCTGCCTGTTCTTCCAGATCTCGTAACTGCAGAAATTCTGTGAGACCTGCAGAGAAACTCGACCTGCAGAGGTGGAGTGTGAGGTTGCAGCCACTGCACCAGCACCAGTTAACTTGAAATTACATGGACTAAAAGACACTGAAATTCATTCACATTTCATATGTCTATTGCACTTCACGTTCCTGTTTGAGATCAGGTCTCTCACACTAAATAAAGGCAGAAGATGCACAGGAAGGAATCAGCGTTACCTCCCACTTCATCCCAAACCATCAGAGCTGAAGGAGATAAAGGACTGTATTTTCCACTACCATGGCCCCAGCATAGCTCACCAGTGGCCTTTTCCAGAGGAAAAAAGTTGTTACAGAAGAGATGAAAGTCAGAAAAAAAACAGAGCTTACATATTCCAGATTCATGCTAAAAGACTCCTGAAGATTTGGGAGCTGCTTTGAGACTTCCCACTTCCCAAACAACTTTAGCTACAAAACTCTCCTTTCCTGGTAAATGATCTTCAGACAGGTTTTCAAATGGCTGCTTTGTCATTCAACCTGTTCAAGGCCTCTCAGAGGAGGTGTAACACACTAATGCTCTTTTACCTGAAGCACTCATAACATTAATGGAAGTTAATTCTGCTGGTGGAAAAGGTTTAAGTGAGTTTTGCTCGCTCATAACCACAGTGGGGAGAAGGGAAAAGCTTTTGGAGGGGAGAAAGTGGATCAGAAATGTAGGCATTACCTCCACCATTTATGTGTTTACCACTCAGCTGGCAGCTAATGGCCCACGTATAAAGTCAGGAAGAAAGTGGATAAAATAAATTGCATTCTTTGGAACAGCCTTCCCTTCTCTCAGTGGCACAGAAAAAACATCCAAAATGCACCCCAGAAAGCTATTTTGAGTTTGTTCTTTTGGCAAGACACAGGAAGTGCCAAGATAAAGTCAGTCAATTCAGTATTGTGAGTGGAGGAAAAAAAAAGGCAATAAAAATGGAAGCTCTGGAGACAAGACTCACCTCAATGCAGACTGCAAGAAGGATATTTATGCACTATTTATACCACTCCAAGTGCAAATTTTGCCTTGCATCGATTACAATGCACCTTTCAAAGATCTTTCTGCAGCTCTGGCATGATTCTAACAACACAGCAACAACGAGAGGCTTAGGACCAGGGTGATTGCAGCCACTTTGGGTGAGATGAGCTGGAATATCCCTCTGCCCTGGTCCCCCCAGGGCGTCCCCACCCCCTGAGACATCCCCAGAGCAGGCTGGAAGCTGCAACACCACAGAGGCTGCCTTGGAGCATTTCCCAAGTGCTTTCCTGTTGCTCCCTGGCAATTCCTGCACTGCCTTTGCTGCCCTGGGTTGGAGTGGGAGGCTCTGAGTGCTGCTGGTTTGGCAGTGACGTGGTGGGGCCAGGCCAGTGGGCACTGTCAGAGAATGGAGGTGCATTAGTGGGTGTTGAAGGCAAAGCTGATGTTGTGCCTCCCCTGCCACCACAGCTGCCTTGGTGAGGAAAGGTGTCTCTTCAGTCTCTGCAGCTCCCACTGACCCTGTAGCCATGGCAGGAGTTGGGATTGACCCAGCCCTGCTGTCCCTGCACACATTCCCACCCCACCTGCCTGTGGAGCTCTCAGAGGAGGAGCCCACCCACTTGTTACAGGATTGCTGGTTCCTCTGGCAGGTGTGAACTAATTCAGTCCGTTTGGATCCAAGAGCTCTCAGCAACAGACAGGAAGATAAATAACTTTGGGGAAGGGGGTGTTGACAAGCAGAGACTTGTGTAAACTGACTGGAAGGATCAGAAATCTACACACCCCACTGTTTCAGCAGCCAAAAAGCATCCCCACCATCAGAGCATCCGTGCTCTCTGTGCTCCATTTTCCATGGAAAAGACATTTCAGGGAAGTTTTTCTTTTCTAAAATAGCCAACTCACTATTAATCCTGGTCCTTGCAAGGCCAAAGAGGGTTTGTGGTACACCTCCCACACAGATGTGCCCAGCTCTGTGTTTCCACCTCCTGACCAGGGGCAGCTGGTTCTTTGCCCCAGCACCACTTTGCCACAGCAAACTGATCCCCCCAGCTGAAAATGCAACCCTTCAGCAGGAGGCCGTGAGGAACCAAATTCCTTCCAGGCATTGTTCAGCCATGTGATCCCAGGGAGCACCCTCAAAGACCACAATGGGATCCCAGTTTGGCTTGAGGAGAAACACACCTCCAGGGCACTGTTTTCTCTGATTTCTGCAGCATTAATGTACCAGTGACCACCTCACAGAGCTGAGTTAGACCAGGGGGAAGTTCACAGGAGTGTCCCATGTGTACAGTGCCTGTAACCATGTCCAGCCACTGGCAGACAGACCACAAGTGATGCAGATGTCTCAGCACAGCAGAGCTGATTTCCCCCCAGGCAGAAAGGATGACAGCAGGACTGTGTCCAACCCATCCCCACCCTACCCCAGTCTCAGGCAGATATGGATTTGTTCAGCCATGTGATTGCAGGGAGCACCCTCAAAGATCACAATGGGATCCCAGTCTGGCTTGAGCAGAACCAGCATCAAACACACCTCCAGGGCACTGTTTTCCCTGATTTCTGCAGCATTAATTTACCAGTGACCACCTCACAGAGCTGAGTTAGACTGGGGAGAAGTTCACAGGAGTGTCCCATGTGTACAGTGCCTGTATCCATGTCCAGCCACTGGCAGACAGACCCCAAGTGATGCAGATGCCTCAGCACAGCAGAGCTGATTTCCCCCCAAGGATAAAGGATGACACAGCAGGACTGTGTCCAACCCAACCCCACTGTACCCCAGTTTCAGACAGATATGGATTTGTTCAGCCATGTGATCCCAGGGAGCATCCTCAAAGATCAGAATGGGATCCCAGTTTGGCTTGAGCAGAACCAGCATCAGACACACCTCCAGGGCACTGTTTTCTCTGATTTCTGCAGCATTAATTTACCAGTGACCACCTCACAGAGCTGAGTTAGACTGGGGAGAAGTTCACAGGAGTGTCCCATGTGTACAGTGCCTGTATCCATGTCCAGCCACTGGCAGACAGACCCCAAGTGTTGCAGATGCCTCAGCACATTTCCCCCCAAGGAGAAATGATGAGGGCTGATTTTCCCCCAAGTAGAAAGGATGACAGCAGGACTGTGTCCAATCCATCCCCACCCTATCCCAGTCTCAGGCAGATATGGATTTGGATAGGCTGCTCAGGAAAACCTGGAGGAAGAGACCCCACCACAGCAGTGGGAAATCACACACAGCTCTGGCACTGAAGGGGCTCACACTATAAAACCTTCATTGCTCCAATCCGTGAAGCAAAATGACAAACGACTCCAGTCAAAAGCTTCCAGTCAGGACCTAAATCTTCCACCACCCCCTTTACTGTGTGAATTCATTTTAGGTGTTCTGTGAGATAAATTGAATTTTGCATTCTTGCAACTGCAAAAATAGATCGTTCTAGTTATTAAAATAAATATATGAAGGAAAAAATTGAAAAGATAAAGGAGAAAGGAAATAGTGGTGTAGTCAGAAGTCAGAGTTATACTGAAGAAACACAGTGGTGCTGAGACACTTGGGCTGTATTTTTGCAGGGGCAAAAAACCCCTCTGATTCTTAGTTCTGCAATGGTGGATTTTTTTCTTAAAGCTCCAGTTCTTGAATCATGTGATTCTATGAAAATCTCATCTTGCTTCCCCACTCAAAGTAGAAGTCTGAAAATTTGGGTTGCAAACATGAGCTCGTGTGGTGAAGCAACAAACGTCCCAAACAAGCCAAACATGTATTTTTCCATCTTACTGAATTTAAAGTCAATCCCATAATACAGGGCAGATATTAGTTGTGATTTTTGAGCTCTGAGGGTAGAGACTGTTACAAATGACTTTGCAGGAGCTCTTGAGAGCTCCATCCCTGTGGCTTTCGACCCTTCTCTGTTCCTGACCCCCTCTCTGTGTTTTGGGGAAGGAAACCCTCAGCCAGCTCAGCCCAAACCCCCACAAACAGCAAGAGTTAATTTGGTGCAATGTATCTGAGTGTAGTAACTGATTACATTTTTCCCCAAAGGAAACTTCAGTTAATTTGGTTAGTGACTCATATGCCAGGCTGCCAATTACAACACAGATGATTACACACATAAATTCACGTCGGAGTGGCTCAACGATCACAGGGAGGGGGAAAAATGAAAGAAAAAAAGGGATAAAAAAGAAGCTGGAAGGGAAAAAAAGGCTCCTCTTTACCTTGGTGGGATGGGGGGTGGGTAAACACCCCACCCTGCAGGGTGCTGGGTGCCAACCAAGGCCAGTGGAGACAGAGTGCCAATCCCTGGGAGACTGGGATGTGTCAGCCCCGGAATGGCAGTGTCTGCTGGCTTTCCATGTGGGATTTGCATGGCAGAAATGCGTGGCACACTCTGGAAAAGATTGTTTGCCAGTATCGTTAGAGGAATCCATACATACAAAAGAGCAGGAGGGAGGTTAAATGAGCAGTGCTTGGCAGTACATCAGTAAATCATTTAAAGATAACCTGTGCATACCAATACCCCCTCCAAAAAAAAAAATCCAATTAAAGTAACTTATTACAAACCTAGTCCCATTTCTGAAGTGTTTTATATTCCTAAGCAGGAGTGGGAGAGGGAGAGGAAAGCAACAGGAGGAGGAGTGAGTCTCTGATACTATCACATGAGGAAAGCTCAGGCTAGGGATGAGAAAAAAATTCCTACGTGCCTCATCAACTGGCCAATGAAATCGATACCAAGGGGGGCTGACCAGCCTCCTGAATATGTATATTCAGAGAAAATTAGACATAAAAGCACTTTAAAGCAATAGGAAGCTCTAACATTAGTGCAGAGCATAGGAGGCAGAAGGTTTTCTTTTATCTTAAAAGAAAGACACTTCACTGGCCTAAAATGTTTCTCTCCAGACATCCCTCCACATAAACAGCTGCATTTGTTTCCTCCATCCAGGGGCAGCAGGCTGGCTATGGGATAATTCATGTACTTCCTTGCTGGAGAGGTTAAAATCCTTTACAAACAGTAATTAAGCTTCGTGGCACCAGGGTACTATTAT
The DNA here is from genome assembly GCF_047495875.1 of Pithys albifrons albifrons. Lineage (NCBI taxonomy): Eukaryota > Metazoa > Chordata > Aves > Passeriformes > Thamnophilidae > Pithys > Pithys albifrons. The sequence goes on along the minus strand of NC_092478.1, from coordinate 4,080,173 downwards.
ACCAGTTTTACAAGGGAATAAAAAGAATGTGGCAGCAAAGTGATTTGCCCAAGGTCATCCAGCAAGTCAGTGGCAGAAGCAAATACTGCACAGAGATGCCTCGTCTCCCATCCTCACCCCTCACCAGCAGGCAAGTCCCCTACCCTGGCCTTTATTAAATAACCATTACAAAATGTATTAATTTTAATTTGGAACTATGTAAATTCACTCTTTCCCAAAAGACAGCAATTGGCTGTTAAATAAATACCAAGTGATTATTACAATCATATTTGCTGACGAGTGGATCATCAGTGTAATGTGCTGGGTTCAATAAAAAGGTTATTGCCTGTCAAATAAACATGATGAGCAGAGCCTGGACTGGTTCGGGACATATCCAAGTCAGTGGCTTTGGTGGGAACTGCATCTGCTCAGCACCCTTCAGAGACTGAGTTTGAGCAATTTTTGCAATATGTAGATAGAAAACTGGCACTGCCAAAGCAGCACTAATTCCATTAGCAAGATAACCTTAGGTCAGATCCTGGCACCCTAAACTTCATTATGAGCGTGGTTAAGTCCCACTGATTTGTGTAAAAACAGCTGAGTATGTGATGCTGTTCTTAACAAGAGTAAAAGTAACAGAAATAATTCCTCCAGTATGAAAGGGTGGGATGATTTTAGGATTAGTCCTAAATTAAGTGCAGAAGGAAGCCAAAGGATCTCACTTCTGTTTTTATTATAAGTCAGCAGAAGGAGAGAGCTTTAAATGCAGTTGAACGGTCAGATTAGGTCTTTCAGAGAGATGGTGTGAACACAGAGGAAGCTGTTTCAAATTGCCAGTTTCTTTAATGTTTTTCCAAAGTGTGAGTTTATAAGAATAGTGTTTGTTCTGTTAGACAAGCAAGGATGCATCACAAACATCCTTGTACCCTGCTGATGTACTGATTGTCATTGTCACTGTCACACACTAAGGCGAGCACCCTACAAGAAACTGGTCACAGAATCACAGGCTATTCTGAGCTGGAAGGGACCCACAGGGATCATCAGAATCACAGACTATTCTGAGTTGGAAGGGACCCACAAGGATCATCAGAATCACAGACTATTCTGAGCTGGAAGGGACCCACAGGGATCATCAGAATCACAGACTATTCTGAGCTGAAAGGGACCCACAAGGATCATCAGAATCACAGACTATTCTGAGCTGGAAGGGACCCACAAGGATCAGCAGAATCACAGACTATTCTGAGCTGGAAGGGACCCACAAGGATCAGCAGAATCACAGACTGTTCTGAGTTGGACTCTTAAGTCAATGGCCCAAATAAGGGATTGAATCCATGACCTTGGCATTATTACAACCAAGTTTTAACCAGCTGAGCTGATCTCAGGGTCGATCACTTGTTTTTAGGCTGCTTCATTCTGCCAAGGGGCATTATCCCCAAACCCCGAGTGGAGGCAGGGGCACGTTCCGTGGGACAGCACAGCGAGCACACACCGCGCTCTGCGAACGCGCAGGGCCGAACATCCCCGTCCGCAGCCACTGCTCCTTCTGTTAAATGCCCTTTAAAAAAAAAAAAAAAAAAAAAAAAAAAAAAAAAAAGCGGGTTTGGCGGGCCGGAGCATTTCCCGGGCACGGCACTAGGTGGTGGCAAGCGGCTGGCGAGGAGGGCGAGCGGGAGGCAGGAGGTGCCGGGTCAGCTGACAGCGCTGCGAGGGATGCGCTCCGTTAACACCCCGTGTCTCTCATCGAGCGCCGATCCCTCCCGAGGTGCTGGCCCAGAGCTGCGGCCGCGCCGTCCGGGACAGGCTGTGCTGCAGACATTGCTCGGAGAGAACAGTTCTTACCATTCTTATCAGCAGACGGTGTTCTTTTCCCGTTGGTGTTTCTGCAAGATAGTTATTTTTTTTTATTGTCCCTCCCCCGCCTCACGGTTGTTTAGGGTTTTGTTACTGGAAACGGCTGAAGGTTGAGAGGCCACACCTTGAGTGTTGTGTTCAGTTCTGGGCCCCTCAGTTCAGGAAAGAGATTGAGGGGCTGGAGCGGGGCCAGAGAAGAGCAACGAGGCTGGAGAAGGGACTGGAGCACAAGTGCTGTGGGGAGAGGCTGAGGGAGCTGGGGATGTTTAGCCTGGAGAAGAGGAGGCTCAGAGGTGACCTCAGCACTGTCTGGAACTGCCTGAAGGGAAGTTCTGGCCAGGTGGGGGTTGGTCTCTTCTCCCAGGCACTCAGCAATAGGACAAGGGGGCACGATGGGCTCAAGCTTTGCCAGGGGAAATTGAAGTTGGAGAGCAGAAAAAAATTCTTTGCAGAGAGAGTGCTCAGGCATTGGAATGGGCTGCCCAGAGAGGGGGTGGATTCTCCATCCCTAGAGGTTTTTAACTGAGTGCCATGATCTGGTAAAGGGACTGGAGTTGGACCAAGGGTTGGACTTGATGATCTCGGAGGTCTTTTCCAACCCAATCAATTCAATGATTCTATAGGAATTTTAGAAGAGAGAGGCTCTGCTTGGCTCAGAGGGAGCCAGTTTGGAAAGGATGGATGGAATGTGCCTCACACACCCCCGCGCTCACACAGGCCAATTAGAATGTTAATAATAATTAAGTGTCTTAGTCCTAAGACGCTGCGGCACAGGGGAATGCCAAAGCACCAGTCAGCTCGTTTCATTACACGCAGGCAGACACCTCTCAGCCCTCGTGTGTTTGCTAAGGGAGCGGAGCCATTCCAGCGCCGGCCAATCTGGTTCCAGATGATCTGCTCAACAAACAAATTAGAGCAGCCTCCAGAAGGAAATGTGGCCCAGAAAAAGAGTCCAGCTGTGGCAGCTGAGCTCTACCTTTCGCCTCCAACTCAGCCACAGCAAATAAATACAGGGTGAACCCCATAAATTTCCAGTTTGCAGGGGTTTGTGGGAGTCTTTATCGAGCTTTGGTTCACACCCTCCAGAGTGGCTCCATTTCAGATTTGAGATAATCCCCTAATTAAATACAAACTCAGCCTTAAGCTGCATGTCATCTGATTTCTACCCAAAAAGTCCAAACTGGACACAGACTTGCTAGAGCTGTTCAGCTTGTTCAGCTCTGGGATTACATTTGAGTGGACAGCCAGGGCTGGCCCAGAGGTCACCGTCCACCTGTCTGAGCCACCTGAGTCACCACCTTCCTCATCCTCATCCTGCTCACAGCTGACCACAATGTGCAGCTTGTTCACAAATCAAGCCTTTCAGAAGTCTGCAAACACCTACATCCTTCCATGGGCAAGAGGACAGAAGCTTAGCAAAGGGAATGATGGGCTTGCAAGAGTTCTTGGGTTTAAGGCTTGCTTTTCTGGGAATATCCAGGAGGGAACTGAGAAGAAAAGCTTGGATAGAGTTTTTAAGAGCAGAACATTTCAAGTGACTCTGAAGAGTGAATATTTTGACATCTTTGGCTTAAAAGGAATGGATTTAGCATGTTTCTGATACCACAAACACTATGGCTACTGTTCACCTAAATCTCTACTTTCAGAAAAAGGAAAAAAAAGTGAGGCAAGAAGCAGAATCTCCAGGAGCAGGAAAACAGAAAGCCCTGTTTATTCAGAGCACACAGATACAAAATAACTTAAAGAAAGACCGAGTCATTCATGTTTCCAATAAATTAAAGGGGAAAAATCCCATCATTTTTCACTCTATTTCACATCAGAGAGCAATCACAACAGACTACTCACTTAATGCAATGATGACTTTACCCCTGCCCCCAAGGGGTTTCTCTGCCTCTCTTGCACAGCTCTGAAAATTATCACATTGGCCCCCATTTTACTTCTCTCCCCACATCCACTTTGCCCTGTTCCAAACACCTTGGGTTCACTCAGCTGCTGCTTTCAGTTTCTTTTTACTATCCTTTGACTTTTACCAGCTGCAAGAGAAAAAAATACACAAACCCAGGTATCTGATTAGATGTGCATGACACATAAAGCCACGCCTGAGTGTACATCTGAGTTTACCCAGACTCAGTTTTCCCCAAAGATCAGAAGTCCAAGCAAAATCAAGCCAGTCCAGCAACTGAACTCCTGCAAAGAACGAAAGAAGGTCGCTCTGGGTCCTGTTTCCAGCTTCTCCACAGATACCCAGAGGGGATGCTGTTGGGCCATCTCACTGCTGTGGTGAGGTCCTGCATTCCCAGCTTCAATTTTATCTTCAGCCCTTGGCAAGCAAAAAGCTAAATGAGAAATCTAAACTAAGGACTCAGCTTTTTGTTGAGCTAGAGCTCCTCTATGTCACTATAGAGATAGGAAGTTTTGTTAAGCCATGTGCAGGTACTGTGACTTTTGTTTTGGAAGATCAATGGAAAGAATCACTGAAGTTGGGTTAGGAGAGACCTTGGAGATCCTCTGTGCCAACTCCTGCTCGAAGCAGAACTAAGTTACAGGCTCTGTACAACACAAGACCTCGAAAGAGGAGGGGACAGATGTGGGGACGTTTCCAGGTAAAGATCTTCCCAGAGCTTTTCAGAAATTTTTATCCAAGCTTAGCAGCACATAAAGAGTTTGCTCTGGAGCAGAGCAGCTGTTCTGTTACTCAGATTTTCTGCATTGTGTTGCTGGTGTGCACTGAGCTTCTAAAAGCATTCCAGGAGGTAAAATCAGAAGTGTATGGTGGAAACCAGAAGGGAAATGGTTGCACTTGAGTTTAGCATAAAAAACCCAATTGTAATTTCACAGGAGAACTGAGGGAGAATGGAGTAAACTCCTGATCTTACTGCCACATGAGGCAGAGAACCAAGAACAACGTGGACACTGGATGTGGGTACCCACTCCCATGGGGATGCTGCTGACTGACTTCACTGCAACTCCATCTGAGCAGAACATTTCAGATCTTCTGCCTACTTTGTATGAGATCAAACTCCATCCACTCACTCATGAATAACAACTTCTGCTTTCTCAAAAAATTAATTACAAATTTTAAACATGGACTAGTAACTAAACATGCAAAAATAAGTTTGAATAACTGTATGATTTGCCCTAACATTACTCTGCACACACAAAGTTTCAAAAAATGTTCCTGATAGTCTCTTTCTTCTGAGCCATAGGGTAACAAACAAATCTGTTTTATTGTTATTAAAGGCTACAGTGAAATTCTATGAGAACATCTGAAAATGTAAGAGATATTGAGAAAGTCAAATAGTGTGAGCTTTTTTATTCTCAGTTGGCTTTGGACACATCACCATCTATAAATTAAAGGAAAATTAGCTGGGCAATTAGCTGGAAGCAAAATAAGCATCCTCATGTTCTGTAAAACACAGCAAATTATTTCATAAATGAGCGTTTGATCAAATCATCATTTGATCTCGAGAGTTGTGTAATCAAAGTTTTCAATCACTTCTCCTTGGCTGCCAAGGGTTTCAGAATCACGGAAGCTCCATCATTTTGTCAGCCTCCAGTGCACAGCAATGTCGAGGCAAGTCCCCACAAGATGCTCATCTGTCTGGCTCGCAGCTGAAGCTATTAGATGTTACTTTTTACATTAGCTGAGAATTGCCCAGTTGCAGTTTTTAGGTTTGTTAAGGATGACAAAGACGTGCATGACGGACTCGCAGTGATTAAATGCCTCTGGATTTATTGCACAATGTGCTAAATGTTTCTTATGATACAATCTTCAAATTAGAATGAACTGATCTTGTACCTACTGAAGTTTATGACATGATGAATTCTCTAGAGGGTAAATTACAATGAAACATTGATAGCAAATTACGTGGTTGTAAATGTAGCTCATCCAAAAACACATCATGCCAACAACAGTGAATTGTTCAGTCATTCTCGGGTCTGATGTCAGCAAATATGACTATTTTCACCTGGTACAACCACTTTCACTGAGGGAGAGAAGCAGCTTTCACACAAGAGCTAAAACTGTACAAAAGGCTGAATTGGGGCACTTTGCTGAGAAATGGTGTCTGTATTATATCTTAAAAATTAAGTAAGGTGTGCATGCACTTCACAAGAGTTGAATTTGGACACAGTACTTTGCTCCATCTTCAGAGTCCTGTTTCTTTTAATTCCTTGTAGTTTGTGGAATTAATTGTGTCCATTTCTGCCTCAATTGCAGAAGGGGAACAAATAATTTCCTTGGATAAACAGACTTGAACAGATTACAGCAGACCACAAAGTATTGATTATGTTAAATTTGAACTTCAAATTAAGGCACAAATGAAGGTTAATTCCAGTTATTCATGTAGAGAGTCTTATGACTTGCTTTAAAAATGTATTGAAAAAGTATCAAAATGGTCATAAGCTCTATTTTCGGTAACAAATTGAAGTCTACAGGACTGAATTGTATATTCAAGGGTAGTAGATGTGAACATTAGGAGGAAAAAAAATAGATGATTTGCTAAGGGAAATGACATTTCTTTAAACTGCTCCTTCAAAAGGGCATTCTTCCCTTAATCACATAGTTGTTTCCAGGATGGGTGATGGCTCTGCCGTGGATGCAGCAGATGGGCAGTGGTCAGAGCAGCCACAAAACCTGCCCTGGGTGTTCTCAGCCACCAAAAGGGTAAAATGTGGGTTCAACTACCAGGCTACAACTGCTACAGGCAAGGAGGGTTTAGTCCCACAGTGTGACCTCTGCTCTGGGCTGGGCAGGTCCAGCTCAGCTGGGTGAGGGACCAAGCAGAGCTTCCCACAAGGATGGACTTGGTGTGCTCCCTGCATAACCAACCACATCAGCTTTGGCATGGCCAGCACCAAGGGGGCAGGACCCCTGCCCTGTGCTCTGGGTGTATCACTGCATTATTTTTATTTCCCTTCAGGTGATCAGGATGTCATTGTTGTTGAATTTGCTGTATGATTGGTCTGGGGTCCTCATATACACACATAATTTCAGGACACTGTGCTGAATTCTGAGCTCACAGAGCCACAGAAACAGACCCTGGTGTGTTCACACTTCCTCTGGAGCTGTGCAATAAATTGAAGTCAGAGAAACTGAGTCTCTCTCTGCAGTAAAATCAGAAGAAAAGTCAGTGTGAAGAGAGTTTGGACAAGCTGGGATCTTGGGCTTTTCTGCCTCCTGAAGGTTTGAGCTTGCAGGATAGACACCACTCAGGGAATTCAAACTCCTGACAGGCTCCAGTACCTTGAAACAGCTCCCTGAGTGACACTAAAACCCCACAATGTCACCAGGGGCTCTCCAGCTGTGACAGTCTCTCACTAAGAATGTTTGACCCGTAGAACTTTCCTGCTTCCATCTGTGGGCTTGACCACTTTGAAATAAAGCCACGAGAAGGTTCTGTCCTTAGCAGCCAGGTGGACCAAGGTTTTTCCACATCCCTCTTCAACCCAATGCTTTGGAGTTGAACACTTTGGTATTTTAGTATAAGGCTTCATATGGTTGTGTTTCCCTTTTAGTATTAGCACATACCCACACCCAGCACTTCGTTTTCTTAAAATATAAACATGTGCATGTGTAATAAAAACATTGGCAAGTCTAGTCAGAATTTATGAAGTTTTAAACCTGAAAACTTGTGCACCTAAAAAAGGATAAAATGTGCCTCTTGCACTAATTTCTGATTCCACAGCCTGCCCATTAATGTGAGGATGCAGAACAACAGAGCAAGGGGCACGTGCTCCAGAACGTCAGCTGGCATCAGCAAAGGTGCTGTGGGTACTGCAGAGCTCTCCTGTAAGACTGCTGACTGTTTTCATGGCATCACATGAAACACAGAAATAAATAGCTCCTCTCCTGTGATCACAGCATGAAAGTTTTGCTTTGCTGTCTATCCCTTCTCATTAAAAGCATAAAACACAACGCAAGACAGGGATTAGACACAGAGCAGGCAAACGCAACAGAGCCACAGGGAACAGCTCAAGGAGCAAAAGGATTGGCACAGGTGCCAATGAAGCCAGTCCTGGTGTCAGCTGCAAGTTGTGCCCTCAGAAGCCAGAACTGAGTTTCCCTCAGAGGACAGAGGAACAATAGGCACAAGCTCCAGACCACACTGACGTGTACACCCAGTTCCTTCTCCAGAGCCTCCGTGCAGGTGTTAAAAGAAGCCTCCCCCCCAGCAAACTGTCATAAAACTGTTAGTTTTTCTTTTCTAAAGTCCTCTTAAAAACAAACAGGCACACTCTTTTCCTGTGAAGCATGTTTAGGTTTTTTCCTATTTAAATTACAAACACATCAGAAGTCTTTCTCACCACAGTGCATCCTGTCTTTTCTCTGTCTGACATTTAGAGTACAAACTCTTTAGGGCAGGCTCTGTCTGTATTTTTTATGTCTCTTACCCAGCCAAGGCATATTGTCAATGTTAAACAGGAGGTAGTGAAGTCCCATACCCATATACAAGGTTAAATGATACATGCCTGGCTGATCTGTGATATACACATGATATGGTCAGTAAAACAGGTCTGTACAAGAAAACTCTCCTTATACACACAACAGAACAGATCCTGACTTGTGTGCTGGGGCCTGCACACAGTACAGGGTGTACAGGAGGGTCCTGTGAATGTACATGCATTCATCTGGTTTTTTAAAGTCTCCACGATCCCTTTAGGCTGGGAGAAACAGGGAGAAGCAGAGACAGAGAGGACTGCAGAGGGAAGACACGTTGCCTTCAGCTCACCTCGTGGGGAGGGGCTCAGGAGGGTGGGAGAGACTCAGGCACAGACACCGTGTATGTGAGGACAGGCTGAGAACTCCTGCTCAGTGTGACCCCTTTCCTGGGCAACAGCAAAGCAAATGGATCTCTCTCTCTGCAGTTCCCAAGGCCCAGCTCCAGTCAGGCGCCGGGGTGACATCAGCCTTGCTTTCGCAATTATTTAACCTCTGTCTTTCAGATCAGCAGTGAACCAGCAAGGCTGACTAATACCCACATCAGCTCTGCAAAGTTATCCACACACCAAACGGTGCCAGCCCTCAGGAGTGAACTCTGCTTCCCCGGGTCTGTGTGGGTTGTAGTTGGGAAAGGACCGTAAGGGATCAAGCCTTCCACGTCCATAGAAGCTCCAGGCAGACCTCTGGGTGCCAAGGCAGTGCCAGTCCTTTAGCCAGGAAGGTTCAGATGTAGCAGGTATTTGCTTTTTGTCATTTCTGTGTGTTAGTTTGCACTGCTCCCCTCCAGCTCTGGCTCCTGCTCTCGTTCCCCAGACAAGCACAGAAAAAGGAGCTTCTTTAACAGACACCTACAATAAACATGCCGATACTTGAGATGTAAACCCAGAGACTGGCATTATAGCAGAGCCTCTAAATCAACCTCAGGACCTTGTTAGCATAATTAGTGATAGGATGGGTATCTTACAACATCCAGGACAGAAAATGGGAAAATAGCAATAACAATAAAAAAATACACTTGTATCCTAGCAATTGCTGGGATGATTACTGATGGCTCAAAAGCAAGTCATATCTTGCGTGAGACAAATACATTTTATATGATGTTTAATCTCACAGGAATTCTGCCGGAAATACTCAGAAGCTTGTTAGAGGAAAATATGAGAAGCTACTCATGTGAACAATGAAAGATCCTTGTGTGGAGGAGCTACTGTGACTCCCATGCTCCTAATAGGTGCACATCTTGCAATTACAAGCATCCTGAAAAATAAATGCTGTATTCACTGCTCCCATCTACTAATTTGAAGCTTTGGAGAACACGACAGCACTGGCCTTTTCCTTCCAACTGAAACTCAGGTAGGATGGAGAAACACAGGGGAGGGGATTTGTTCAAATCACCTGGAAGTCAGCAGCAGAGCCAGAAATAGAATCTGTCTGTAAGGTCCTTGAGAGCACTAATAGGTGTTAATGGCACTAATTAGTGCAGCCTTCAGCCTCCATGCTGTGCTCATGGGCCTGGGAGCCTCAGTGAAGCTCAGCCCTGGGTCTCCAGTCACCCTACAAGCGAAGCTGAGGACCTGCCTCCAGCTCACACACGGATGTGCCTCTGCCTGTCCACAAACCTTGTGGATCTTGACCCACTGACTACTTTCCCAGCTTGACCTCAGGCCTACCTCATCACTGTGGATCTGCCTGGTGATAACTGGGCTGTGTCTAACCCTGGTTAGCCTTACTAGACCTGATCCTGACCTGTGGATTGACTTCCTGGCTTGAGGCTGGACCTGCCTTGTCACCACAAAGTTGTCTGACGATCTGGACTCCTGGTGGAACCTGGCTGCCACTCCCAGGCTGGCCCTGCTTGTCCCCCTGGGGCCCCTGCCTGGTGGGGACCCTGATCTTGCAGCCACATTATCCCAGGCAGTTTCCCATGGCTTTGGGAGCCGATGGTGTTTGCTGCACCCTGACACTACCCTGCTACCCCACCCTGCCTCCCTTACCTGTTTCCATACACCAAGGGCAGCAAGAGAAACAGGTACATGTTTGATATGATCTGGGAATAGAGGCAGAAAGAAACTCAGGTATAAACTCAGGGCTCTTTGTTCTATGTCTTAGGCAAGTCCTCCCTCCCAGCTCACATTGGAGATGCATTATCTGCCCCAATGCAACATAACAGCAAAAGACATTCCAGGGGTCATAGAAAGAGGTGCATGTTCTGTATCAGTGTCCTCTGAGAATAATAAATCTTGGATGACAAGAGTGAAAACAAGAGGAATCATGATTAAAGAGAAGGAAGTGATCACAGTAGAGGGATTGAGATGACAGGAAGGAAAGACAGAGACCAGGGAAGGGGAAGCACTGTAAGATTACCCAGTAGGGCAGAGGATGCAGGTGCTGCTCTGAGCACAGATTTGTGTGAGTCTCCAGCAGAGCACTAGGGCAGCTCCTCCAGCATTTGGGGCTCAGAAAGGTGAATGGGTTCAGCACCCACTGGGCAGAGGATGAGATGCATAGGGTTCTCAGCAGAGAGGGCCAGGTTGTCCTCTGCCTGGTGTTAGATACATTCCTACATAACTGCAGCTGGGATCTGGCATCAGATCTTTGCTTTCTTGAGAAGATCTTGGTTTGGAATGCAGCATTCCAGCAGGGTTTATCTTGCACTGGGGGACCTGGAGGTCTGGAGCCCTGGCTCCATGTGTGGAGGGCAGAACAAGCTCATCCAGTAGTTTGGCCTGTAACTACAATCTCTCTTAAGTCAGTCTTTTCACATGGAGCAGCAGAATTTCACATAGAGCTCATGCTGTGGTTAAAAGGCAGCAATTGTCTAAATCTTCATATACAGACAATTATTGGCCTTTTATTTTGGAAGCTAAAGGAGGTGACTCAACAGAAGAGGTTCAGGCTGAGCCAGCAAGGTCTTTTCTTGGTACTTAGATATACAGCAAGAAAGCAAAATAACTTAGAGGGAGGTAGGAAAAAATTTGTGTTGTGGAGATTCAGGCTATGGAATGCAGCTTTTCCCACCGACAGTTTCTCTGCCTTTCCCTCTTCCTTTCCTGAGACATCTGTGTGCAGCCCAGGGAGAGATTGTGCAGAGAGAAGAAAGAAGTCAACACTTTGTCCCTCTGTAGCATCTGATACCTGAGGTATCTACAAACCTCCACAGACACTGCTCACCTGTCTCCACACAACAAGGCTCAGAGAACTGGGCCTTGCTGCAAGTTTATTTTAATTTGGAGATTCGAGATCTCTGTCAGCCTCACAATTCACAGTGCTGAAGTAAAGACCAGGATCCAGGCTGTTAGAGGAATGGATGCAGTGAAGGAAAACTGTGGATTACATCTCTCTGGGGTCCTGCAAGTGGCTAATTAGCCTCGAGGAGCACAGAAACTCTCTTAGTCTCTCCCTGCTGGAGGTAAGCCAAGGGAGCCTGCCTGATTCTTACAAGAAGTAGTATCTGAAGAAAGATCAAAGGATGAGACCAAGATTTCATGGCTGGTGAATCAGGCAAGTCTGCTAAGGGTTTCAATATGATCTTTATAATAAAGGGAAAACTCCTCTGCTCAGTGACATGCTAGTTATGAGATTTTAATTTTCTAGATTTTACTCTTATGAGTATTAAATTCCTTGGTCAGTTGATGGCTGTATCATTTCATACTCTTCACATGGGAAAAAAACTGATACAGAAGTTTTCAAATGCAGTGAGGGTCTGAAATGTAATGTCAGAGATTCCTTCACTTTTCAGGGGGATTTGGGAGACTCACTTGGGTGCTTTGGAAAATGTTACCTTAAGCAAACTGTTTCCTCAAAGAGTTGCCACTGAAGACAGTGAGCAAGGCTCAGTCTCCTGAGTAAATGCTTGTAGGGACCAGCCAGCAGAGATGAATGTGATCTATTACTGCCCCTTTGCCCTTTCACCAGAGCACTTTAAAGCACTCTGTAATCGTAAATGTAGGAAGAATTTGCTTTCCTTGTGTCCATCCCCACCCTGCTATGGGAAAGAAAAGAATTATTATAACAGTTGGGCAATTGTAAAACAGAGTAATTAAGTGATTTGCCAAAGGCCAGGTAGGCAAGCTGGGGACCTGAACCTTAAGCTTCGCAGTTGCTGCTGCTCCTTTGTCGCTGATACACACAGACCCTGCCCCTGAAATGTCGGGACACTTCCCTGGGGGAGGTTTCATTTCCTCCTTTGAACACTGAGGGAGGGGCCCCTCCAAATCACAGGTTAGGCAGGCACTGAGTTAACACCATGTACTTCCCTGCACCGTGTCTCGAAGGTGTAGTCAGGTGTTATGACATGCACTGCTCGAGCTCCTGGAGGTCTCTGCCAAGAGCAAGCCCCATTGTGTTGGACAGCATTCACACAGAGTGAGAGTCCCTGCTCCCAAAGGGCTTTCATATTCTTTGACATTTCTGGGAAGCGTTTCATGAGAGAATTTCACCATAGAGTCCAGGGTCTGTCTATTCCTTTTAACTTAGGATAACTCCACTCACTTCAATCCATACCCGTCAGAGATGAGACTCCAGATCCATTATGTTACAGTCACTCTTTTTAAAGAACATTGGACCATGTATAACAATAATCAGGACATGAGCAGGCAGTTGGCATTATTTGTCTTCATGTCACCATTTTTGGTTGCTGTTGTGGAAACACAGCAAGGCCCAGCAAGTGGTGTTTCAGAGCAGAGTCATCCCTGTGCCCCAGATGGTGACCATATGATCTCTCCCTCTTATGGACCAGAGACATGTTTCCTATCCTTAGTATTTGAGTTCTGCATGCAAAGAGTGCTCACCTAAATCTGCCCACCCTGCACAGCACCTGGGTGCAACACAGGTCCCTTCAGGAACCCAGTACAGACCCAGACAGAGCGTAAACAATTTGTGAAAAAAGCACAACCTGACTCAATTAGAATTTCCTCCATGAATAGCTCCCTATGTCAGAACTTAAGGCCCCAATTCATGGGGAAATCTGGGACCCATTTCCTCAGGAATTACTAGTTATTTAGGCAGAGAAAGTACTGCATTCTGGTTTTGTGTTCTGGACAGTCTGGGGTGGGCTTTATGCTCATGTGAATAGACTGGATTTATGCTGGGCTGGCACCAGTGAGATGTGAAGAGATCTGTGCTCTGAATGTGTCCTCTCCTTCCAGCAGAAGATGTCCAGCTGATCAGCTGCTGTAGATGATCACACTCTACCACCTTCCCTGGGTTGGTCAAAAGCCCAAAAACTACACCTGGCTGGTAAAAAATGCAGTAATTTTCTGTCATCTCTTTGCTAAGGAGCCCATGAATCCCAAGGCCCACAGTGCAGCTCTAGTCATAATCTGGGGAGGGCTGGCATTTAGGATGGTGGTTCCTACACAAGAACCATCTGCTGCCAGAGCCCTACACATCCCATAGAACATAGTTCTCTTAGGGCTCTCTTGGGAAAAGTGACAGACACCCTTTCTCAGAAAAGATACTCTCTTACTGTGTCCTTTACTCTGGCAAATCAGACTGTCTGTGGAGTCAGACACGAGAATGAGTCTGGTACAGTCTGACCCTCAAGCAATAGTTATGATGATCTTCCAAAACCTCCAGAGTGTATAATACACCCTTTTCAAGGCCCAGCCTTAGTCACACACTCATGTGCAAACAAAATTGAATCTAATTCCAACTCCTATGGCCTTTCCTAGAGTTAAACAAAGCTCTGTAGAGCTGAATGATAACAAACCACAGAGGGAGAGAGAAACTGCATGAAGGAAAAAAAAAAAAAGCAAAACATCTGTCCCTGACATTTGAAAAATTCTTATTTGCCTAACTCCCCTGATTTCAGCAGAGCTGTATAACTCTACACCAGCTTCCAGGTTAGTATCTCTTTTATTAAATCTCTCTCCTGACAAGCCCTGAAAGCAGCAGAGGTGTTCAGGCAGACGTGTGTAGGCTGCCTCAGACAGCAGGGGCTTCAGGCAAGAAGAATTTCAGGCCAACAGTGGCAAGAAAAGAGAAAAGGTTGTTGGTGGAGGAACAGAAGATGAAGAGGGAAGCAGTGAGAGGCAATTCTTGTGGTTTGGAAGTTCCTGTGGCTGTATGTACAGTCAGCATTTCTGTCTGCAAACAGAAACATTTCTGTTTGCTTTGCAAGCCAGATTTCTCAACCTTTGGCCTTCTGACCTTCAGTGTATCTGGCACTACCATAAGGTGTGAGGCTGAACTGCCTGCTCTGAGGGGCAGAGCTTTTTCACAGGGTCCATCCACCAGCCAGACTAGATGGGGCCTCCCCTGGTCTCCACAGAACCTGACCAGGCTGACAGTCCTGTGGGACAGAGGGAGGGCTCAAGGCAGTGCAAGGAGAAAGCCCAAACACCACTCCCTTCAGATGGAGATTTCCCTCAGCTGAAATACTGCCATGTTACCCAATTCCTATAAAGCCACACTTCAGGAATTAGAATCTGGGCAGGAGGTGCACATTGGTGTTCTTCGTGGTGCTCAGAATAGACACAGGTCCCACCTGCTCTTTCTGTCTCTGTTGGACTCTGACAGAAGGGGAAAACAAATGTTTCACCATTCTGGTTTTTCAATTTGCCCTTATCAAATAAAAATAAAATGAAATAAAATGAAATAGGGTTATTTTTAAGGCAATACAGTTTCTTTGTATCACATGCCCATGTTTATTGCCATATAAAATTCCCTGTTTGACTACACCCCACCCAGGCTCCTGTACACACCTGCATAAGTCTATAATTTTATCCCATGAATCATTCTGTACCATCAGATCACACCCAAGTTACCAGAACTCTAAGGAAGTGGCAAGTTCATCTTGCTGGTTTTCATCTTTCAATTTTAGGATTTTTTATCGTTACTCTAAATCCACATTTTATTTTTTTTATTACAGGCAGAAAAAAATGTAAAATTAATTAACTAAATGTACCCAGCAAAAGGGAAGACAATGGAAGGGAGAACTAATAAACAGTTTTTAAGAGGCTGTTTGGGCCTGTCCCGCAGGGGTTGTATCTACATCATGGGGTACTGCAAATCTAAAACATTCAAAATCATGAGTCAGGCTCACCAAAACCCATGAGACTGAGGAAAAATCATCATTTTCAGTTTAAATTAAAGGGGTTTGGCTTATTTTCCTCTGGGTTCTGCAATCTTAGGAGAGCACTGAGGCCATGCTTGCAAGCACTTAAGCAGCCTTTGAAGGACTTTTTTCCCAGGAAAGGGGAGATTTTCAGCACAATTATTTGTGTCAACAGCAAGGTGTTAAAAGAACCCAGCAAACCACTCAAGAGGTTGTAGCCCAGAAGAAATCCAAATGCCATGAGCACAGGAGCAGTGCTGCAGAGACTGAGGCTGGTTTGGGAATGTCCTGTGTTAGGAACACCAAGTGAAGCACACAGAGAGATCTGCAGGCAAATATGTGCAAGTTGCATATTTTCACTTTTGTTTACAATGTAGAGGAACGTGCTCCTATCTGTCTCATTTTTAACTTCTTAGAGTTATCTTAGGGTGACCAAATACCACTGGGATTGCCTGGCTTTGGAGTTCCCAGGATTAGGCTCAGGGCACTTCTTGTCTTGCAGCCATTTGGTGGCCACTTGGCTCTTACACAAACGTAACATGGAGCGATGACACGAACTTCTTGCCATTCAATTAAAAAGTGACAGGCAGCCAAATAAAATTGGATTGCCTCCTGGGCAACTTAAATTTGTGTAATAGGAATTGTTGTTTGGTAGGCAGGACATTTAATTGCTGAGAAATGTGTTTACAGCTTG
Organism: Pithys albifrons albifrons; assembly: GCF_047495875.1. Classification (NCBI taxonomy): domain Eukaryota; kingdom Metazoa; phylum Chordata; class Aves; order Passeriformes; family Thamnophilidae; genus Pithys; species Pithys albifrons. The sequence continues at coordinate 4,064,150 of NC_092478.1, read as the reverse complement.
GTATGTGCATCTATCCATTTGGGACTGAGGAAGGTGTGACAGAATCATAACAGATTAAGGCTGACCAACAGGCTGGAAGAGGCTGCCACCAGTGGGCAAAGCCTGAGCATCCATAAAAACAGCTGTCTCTGGTCTAGTCAGGAGATAAAAGAAAAACCAATGCATGGTTGGAGTCTCTTATCTGCTCTGGAAGGGTCTAGTTTTGCAGAGATGTTGGGTGCTTTTAGATCCAAGATCTATTTTCTTTCTCACACATTTATCATGCTTTATTGCTTGCTAATGGGACAAGAAAGAAGAAATGGTCTAAATCTAATCACGCTGCAGTTGGCTGTGGCTGAAAACCCGAGCAACACCGAGTACCAGGTCCCTTCCTGACTCTCCGTGCACACCCTCCCCCTGGTTAATGGGCTCCCTGCTCAGCACGGCGTTAACAGCGAGGCTGTTGAATTCCTGCAGTCCCACTGCATTTACCTTTGCTGTCTCCTCGCCGCCACTGCAAGGGTCGCACTCCACCCACCCTCTCCATGCGCTCCCAGGTCCGTTGTGATTGGCAGGAGGCTCAGGGTGGCAGACAAGGTGAATCCTGTAAACATGGCAAGAGATAAGGCAATAAGGGAATGATAACCACAAAAGTAGCTCAGAGGGTTCAAGGGATGGAGAAACATGTACTGTTTATTTTCTGTGCTCTTGGATCAGCTGCAATTCCACATGTAAGGTAACTCCTTCAGCCTCAGCTTTAGGACCTGGAAAGTCCCTTAGCACTGAGCATTATTTAACAAAGAATATATGCTTTCTTTATCTTTTATCTATATAGGAAACACAACAAAAACAAAACAACCGAGACATTTGAACAGTGCCTACAGCTCTGACTTGGGCCACGTCTCTGCCCTTGTTTGCACTGATGTAAATCAGAGATTGCTGTGAGAGATTTAAAATAGGCCTTTCAATTTCTTATCACATCACTCCTCTGCTCTGCCAGTGATCTCTTCTGTGTGTTTCTAACAACAGTGCCCACGTTTTTGCCAAGCCACAGTTACACATGGAATGCTTTCTCTCTCCAAGTACCCACAGTGCCTGTCCCCCCTTATACTTTCATATAAAACACGCAGCTTTCATCCTGATCCCAAGAAGTGCACTACCAATTATACCAATCCCAGGGTTTTTTAACTCATTTCCCCAGCATTTGCTCAGCTGGCTTGCCCATACCATTTGTTTATGATGAATTTTTTATGACATAAACAATTACTTATTCCCAGGTGCATTTAACCAGAAGAGCAGGAACAGAGAGAAGGAACAGACTTGGGACTGCCTGGACTTGCACAGTGGCAGCAACAATACATTTCCAGGCTTCAAAGGCACTGATAGAGCTCCTTCTGCACTTTGGGGGGCTCAGGATTAGAACTGGCTGGCAAAGGGTGGGGTTTGACTCACAGGGAATTTCTTATTTTGGTTTGGCTTAGCTTAAGACCAGCACTTCCACCTGAGACATCCAAGGCTGTGCCTTGCACAGCAGAGTTGTTAACCTGGCAGAGGTCAGTGGTACAGACACACTCTTGCACACTCATACACACTCTTGCACACTCACCCTCACCCACACTGCACTGCTGTGGGCACTGTATGTGCCATTCCACAAGGGCATGACATGAGGTGCAAGACTAGAGCTGGTTTTCTGACATTCTGCCTTGACCCCTAACGCTCTCAGCACCACCGGGGTTCGTTCAGCAGCTCCACAGCTTCCTAATTTCTCTGGTATGTGAGGCAGAAATCACTGTACTAAATTCCATGGTTTGAATAATGACATTGATTTTTTAATTTCTTCAGGAAAGTGATTTATTCTGCCCTTAAAATCGCTGTAACTGATGCTGTATTATCTAGCACTGCCAAGTTTTGTCAAGGGCTTGAGAGATAGGGTGAATAAAGACACAGACACAGTTTTTCTCTTATGTCTGCAGACTACTCCTACCTCTGAGCTGCCAGGTAATATCATATAAGTCACATTAGCCCTTGTTCCCTTTCTACCCGTGGTTGACATAATTAGTGGAGAAAAATTGATGTAGCTGATGGTGACACCAAGGCTGAATCTGCATCAGTCTGAAAACCAGGCAGCAACTGCACTGAGTAACGTGACAAACTACCCAACCCTACGTGCATTGTGCATTGCTCCATAAAATCCAGGCAATGTGGCCTGCATGGTTTTCAGCTTGGATGGTTCAGCAATAGAAAGATTTTTGATAAAAAAGTTGAAGAAACAGAGCCTGAAACTCTGCATCAAACAGCAACGATCCCCAAGGTACATTAAGATCTGACAGTCGCCATTCATTTAGCAAGTGGGAGACAGCTGTCTGTCTGTCACTCTTCCTCTTCCCTGAACACAAACACATTCAAAGTCAATCCACATCTTTTTGTTTCATCAGCAGGTTTAGCCAGTTACCTGCCGGATGTGGGACAAGTTTAAGTACCCACTGGTGTAAGTCAGTAATGGGTCCAGCGTTGCTCTCCCTCTCTCTGCTTCCTGTGTCTGAGCAGGTAATTGCCAAAGGAAAGAGCAAACCTCTCTCCAGTCTCTTCTCAGACTTGCCATTTGTCTGTCCCCGTTTCTAAGCACAGTTCAGGGAACCCTCCATGAAGAATAAGGCTCTTTCTCCTGGACCCTTTGAGAGATTTCCTATTAGTCACCAGGATAATTAAAGGTTCCAGTTGCATTGCATTAGCACCTTCCATGTCATTAGAGTCCAGCTGCAGCGCGAGAATCACAGATTTGCTGAGCCTCCTGTGCCAGGCAGCGAGCCTGGAGCAGAGCTTTACATTTCATCACTCCGTAAAAGAAATACAATTAAGCAGTGTTCCCTGATCATATTGCAGCCTGCAAGAGGGGCTCTAAGCACCAATCACTGCAATGTCTGCCCAGGAGTTGTATTGAAATGCTGCCTTGACAGGGTTTTATGAGCACATTGTAATAAATCCATGGCCACCTAAGACTTCTTAATTGTCACTGTGCTGCAGATGAAGCTGCTCAGAACCCCGGGGTGCAAATGCCAGTTGTGCCTGGGCCCTTGCTTTGCACAGCACATGGGATCTCCACTTGACTCGCAGGAAAATCTTCACCCTTTTATTAGTACTGCAGGTGTTGTGCCATGGGGTCGGGGAGTTCTGAATTCACCCTGTAAAGGCTTCTGGTGAAGCGATTTAGTTCATTATAACATTGTTAATTGACAGACTTGTGTGCCTGTCTAGTCAATAACAGCCTGCTAAAAATATGCATTAACCAGAGAGAATGAATCAGCTGCTAATAGCAGTCTGCCTGATTGTCAGCTTCTATCTGTCTTCAGGATTTGTCGGAACCTTGTCACTATTGTGCTCCGGCAGCTCCAAGCCTTTAACATATTTATCCTCCAAACACCCCTCTGGGGCAGGGCGGTTGTTGCTCTCACCAGTTTACAGATGGGAAACTGTGATATTGAGAGGGAGAGTGATTTGCTCAAGGTCACATAAGAAATCTGTAGCAAAACAGGGAATAGTTCATCAGTCTAGCAAACCCAGGGGGATTAACCTACCCCCAGCCAGGACATCCTTCTTGTCTCCTTCCTCTTTCACATCGGCAGAGTTATAGCCATTTATACCAGTAGAAATTCTTTGAGATTCCTTGAGAATGCAGAGCCTTCTATTTCTCAGTGGATGAAATATTAACTGAACGACCCTCTTCCACATTTCGAAAACGCTGACATCCAAAAGCCAAACTTTAAAACATTAAATATACAAAATTTGGTTTAAAACCTTCTTTAGACCAGGTTCTAGCTCCTCTCTTTGTGTGCATTTCTTGTAGCAACTAACACCTCTAGCTCCAGGTGTAGGGAACGAAGAGCCAGCCCACACTGCTGTGGGGAGGTCTAGAATGAGCAGCAGTGTCAGGGAGAAATGTGAATCTGTGATCTGGCCTTGAGCCATGGCAAGTAGGAGAGTCCTTTAGTTCATGTATCAAATATGTTTGCTTGTAATTCAGTAAGCTGACATAGGATCTTAAGGAACATTAACTCATGTGTTACTGTGATGCTGTGATTGATTATACTATTATTATTAATGTGGCTTCTGCGCTGTGTAATGAACAACTTTAAGCTAAATGTGATCCTTCATGTGAAGTTTGCCTTCCAAATAACATACAAAAAAGGAGAAAAGATAAGGGAAGCTGGGAGAGTTGATCTCAAGAACAGAGGCATAAGGTAACTAATAATGGGCTGGAAAGGTGCCCAGTTTGTGGGCATGGAAGCTGAGCAGTGCCAGTCACACTGGAGGGGAAGGATGGTATAATCAGGTGAGAGGAGCAGAGCCAAGTGGCCATCCCTGCAGCACAGCTCTGTGTGTCTCACTGCAGGAGCTACAAACAGGGTCAGCCCTGCCCCCTGAACAGCTCCTGCCACGGCCTGAGGGAGTGGGGCTGCAGCTCCAGGCCTGAGCTGATCAATCAAAGGTGAGGTGGGGATGCTCCATTAAAGAAAGCATTCAAGGCCAGGTTGAACAGGGCTTGGAGCAACCTGATCTAGTGCAAGATGTCCCTGCCCATACAGAAGGGTTAGACTGGATGATCTGTAAAGGTCCCTTCCAACCCAAGAGCAAGTCTATGAATTTTAGGTATATGGCAAGTCTAGAACTAAGATGGTAAAACCAGCAAGATCTAGAAAAAGAAAAAAATCCTGTTACATTTTCTTATTTTTCTCAACAGGGACCACACACACACACTGTGCTGTGTCAGGGGTGCCTCCTATGTCTTCTTGCAAAAAGCTTCAAAACCCCAGGTTGTAATGATTAGTGTTTCAGGCCCACAATTCCACACAGGGAGTCACTGTCAGAAGAAAAGCACTGTGGTTTCTCCTGGACTGGGTAGAGACCCAAACCACCAGTTTTAGTTCCTCTGCCTGCTTTTCCTCCCTGTGATTTTTCTTTTTCTCTACATTTTGTCAGGGTTACTTCAGAAGTCAAACCTCTCACTCCACTCTGGCATGTCTTGCAGGCAGTTGTGGCTCAGCTGCTGTAGAAGGGGATGATTTTGCAGGTATTTCCTTCCTGTCCTTGAGGTCTATCAACCTCTCCATCCAGAGGAGACTCTCAGGCTGATGCTGCAGCTGCTGTGGCTGCCAGCCAGTCATGGCTACGGGGTGGCATTGCCCAGAGGAAAGGAGAAGTACATGAGGCCTGCCCAGCTGTGCAATGCACACAGCCAGCTTCTTCCTGGAAAAACCGAGGGGTTTCAGCCTTTTGAGAACCCCAAGAAATTTCCCATCACCTTCCTACAGGTGGAGAGGTTGGACAGACACTTGACTGAAGCATCCTCAAGCCCTCCCAGCCCACCAACAGCAGGCTCTCTGTTCAAAAGACTTGTGTGCAATTAGGTAAAGAGAACTTCAAAGCTGTCTAGCCCACTTATCCAACATGGAAAAACCTAATTGAGGAAGTCAGAGATGGATACAGTGTGAGCTTTTACTGGGACAGACTTTGATGAAGGAAGAAGTTCGAACTGGGCTCTCAAAGCTGTAGGTTCCTGTCCTACAAAGGAGGAACTGAGATCAGGGCTTCAAGGACGGTGTTATTTGAATATCTAAAATGTCCATTTTCAACTACTGAGATCTGACATTGATAATTCCTAGTTCTCCTAAAAGACTAAGATATCAAAGGAGAGCAGTGAAGGGTCTTTGTGCAATGTCATCACAGATACAGAGCCCCCAAAGCCAGGGAAAAGCTTCAGAATGCCAGATATTTGAATGCTCACAGATATTAATGAATCCAGAACTTTTCAGTGAGATGGGTCAGTATTGTTAACCCCATTTTACAAACAAGGATATTGAGTAAGAGAAAGGGGAAGTGACTCACTGTATTAGAGACAAGAATAGGACTCAGATCTTATGACTCCCATTCCTGAGTCTTAATCACTCTTAGATCGAAGCTTTACAGCTTCACATTTGCAGAGGGCTGGAAGAGGGAAGAAACAAGAGGTGGGAAGGGTGAGGAGCTTCTTTGAATCAAAACTAAATGCAAGTTTCCTGGCATGAAGCCACCATTAATTTCAATAAATTTACTTAGATCTTGAGTTTTGGGATGGCATGAGCAGCTGTGAGTCATCTTGGCCAGTCAAAGGAATAATTAATTGTTGTGGGTAAATCTCAAAAGGTTTAGGGGTCAGGTAAGGTAAGCAGGAAAGCTTATCCTTGACTGCTCTTTTCTGCTCTGCAAACTATGCTGGAGACACTCACTAGAACATTATCCTGTGGATTCCTTCTGCCAGATCTGTCCATCTGTTGCACACACTTTCCGCCTCATCTTCTATTTTGATTATAAACTATTCAGTGTTGGGATTGTCTCTGTTTTAGAGGTTTTTATAGTACCTGCCATTGCACAGCTTTGATCCATATAAGGATAAAGCAGTACCAGAGGTACAACCATCGCCCAAACAGTAATAGAGGCTGAACAGTTTGGCTCCTGAGATTTTTTGTGCTTCCTGATTATAGCAGGAGTGGTTTCCTTGTGGTGCTTTGATAGTTTTGCTCCCAGCACAGCTCACAACCAGGAAGTACAAGAATGCACAGCAATGATAGCCAGAATTTGCAGAACAGCTCAGCATGCACCATCAGAAGCAGGTTTGCAAAAGCTCAGCTCCCATTTAGGCACCAAAATCACTACCTGGATTTTAACAAGTGCCAGGCTGCCAGTCTAAAAAGCTCTTTAGAAAATCCAGCTCTCATGGCAGCTTCTGTTTGAGGATCTGGCTCAAAGTGTCACCCTGTCTCAGTGTTAGGCATTACTTTTTCAGGTTCTGGCCCCTCTTAGATACTGTAAGATGACCCACGCAGAAAGGTCTTGTGTCCTCCATCAGGTTATGATTCCAAACAAAAGTGTAAAGCTCAGAGTAAAAAGATGCCTTTTATTCCTGCTTTTCTGCCCTGAAAACTCAGTTTCTCTCCACCTCCACTCCTTAGACAGTGCCTGAGGTTGGTGATTGCCCTCCAGTTCTTTAAGGGTCATGGCCAGGCCAAAGGAAATCTCATGGAGAAAGAGGGACTCACGGTGTCTGTTCCTTCCCAGTGTCCCTAATCCATAACTCACTTTTGAGCGAGGGAGGCAAGCAGTGTCCCACGTGATGGATTGTCACTCAGGGTCACTGGCAGGATGTTTCCCATCTGGATCTCTTACCACGACTGCTCCTTTTCTATTCCAGTGCAAACAGTGCTGAGCTATCGGTGGTTTGAAATGATTTTGGTTTTTTCAGTGGGTAGAACAGAAGCTCAGGCGAGGAGGTGACGACCAACATACCTGTGGAAGGCCTGAGAACCTCCCTTAGAGCCGATAGGCATGCAGGAATTTAAAAGCCCTGCAGCCATGTCTGAACTGGGAACTTCAGAGCACAGACTTTCAGGTTCAGTTTCATTTCGAAACGTCTGTAATGAAACATTTTGATATTTAAAAAGTATTGTAATTTACTTTTCCTTCCATGGGAAATTTCAAATATGTCACCTTTGCTTTTTTATTTTTTTTTGGCGGGGGGGGGACTGAAATAGAGCTCTTCATCCTCCTCCAGGAATTTCCCCATATTTCTGAATTCTAGGATTACCCTTTAAACAGTCATGTTGGCTTTCAACCCTCTTTAGTGCCATTACTCCACAACAGTTTTTTTCCAATTATGATTACATTTTAAAGGAAGAGTTTATAATCCCTTGCCAAAAACTGAGCTTCTTTTAGGTTCCAAGTCTGGAGAAAGGTTCCCTTTTGTTCCCACTGAAGAGATATGTTGCCTGGTGCTGACTGGGAGCAGAGACACTCCTGCATTCCCAGCCCTGACACTCACTGCCCCTGTGGCCCCAGGCTAATCGCTTAAATGCTCTGGCTCGGTCTCCCCATTGGTAAAACAGAGATAATGATACTTACCATCTTCTTCACAGGGGTGTTGCAGAGAAATAATTAGTTTGTGTCTGTAAAGCACTTTGAAGATAAAAAGCACAATACAATTGGTAATAATTATTGCTATGCAGACTGGTTCTCCCCTCCCCAGTACTGTATTGGTGCAGGAAGGGAGAGAAAGCCCTGAACTGAACTGTTTCTCTTCCTAAAGCCCCAGTTTCAGCAGAAGTGTATCTAAGCCACAGCCATAGGCCAACCACCCCAAAACTTTTAAGCTTTAAATCCAGCTTAGTGACCCCAGTTCTAACTTGCCAAAGTTGGATGTATCGCTGCACGGAAAGGAGATTTGTTTTCCACTATCTCTTTTTCTCTAGTCCCTCGCAGTTTTTAATAGCATTTTGTGCCTTCAAAAGCCTCCATCAGTCCCTGATACCTCTGCCTCGCCTGGCATGGGGCAGCAGCTTATTATACACGAGTTCGTTACAGCCCTCGCTTCAAAGATCCCCAGTTCAAAGGGGCCCAGAAGTGCGGATCAGGTCAGCGCTTTAATGCTGATCCACACATCTTTAGAGGACACTAACAGCGCCACGGTTTCGTTCCTGGGGGAAACAGAGAATAACTGGCTTGTAGAGTTCCCCTTGGCCTCGGCGCTGGCCACAGAATTGGATGCTCCTGGTGGCAAAGATCAAGCACTGCGGAACCCTGGGGTGGAGGAGCTTGTAGGGCTGTGAGGTAGTGAATGAGTGAAGATGTGCCTTTGTGAGTCACTGACTTGTTCTTAATGGGAGCTGCGAGGGGAATGGAAGGAAAAAGGAATAGAGGAGTAAAGGAGGAAAAAGTATCAGAAAGGATAAAATAATCTAAACTAGTTCTTTCCATGCACTTATTTTTTAAGATAAGTGATGGAGGGATGATGTCTCTAAATATTATCAAAAGCGGATCAGAGAAACCACTACCCTAAACATGCCTCCTGCACAACCTGAACCTGCTCAGATGGAGGGGGGGGAGATGGGGAACAAGGCACAAAACAACTGTAGGTATGGAATATTGGCTACAATGTTTTTCATTTGCACATAGCCTTGAACTTCCTGTACAAAGGGTCAAAGTCTTCTGCAGAAGGCCCTTCTTGCTGCATTTACGACCCAAGAGGAAGCAAGAAAAAGCAGAAATCCTCCTGAAGACCATTTTCCAAACAGACAGTTTAAAGAAGTAGCATTTGAGTCATTGGACATATCTTCAGGCTGAATCCAAATATCCAAACTAAATGCCAACCCTTCCTTCCAGATCCCAGCCAAAGTGGAAGAAGCCATTTTTGCACTGGGTATACTCATAGTCTCTAAAGTGATCTGAATCTGTTAAGATTCCAAACCCTGGAGGAGCTTTGCTCTTAGAGGCCTTATATTCATGCATATATATATCTTTATATATATGTACAGTCAAATGCAGCATGCATGACAGCAGAGTTTGTCCTGCAGTGTCTAATTGGCAGATTAATATTAGTAGATTGCTTTGAGCAACAGACCTAGAGATGTTTTAAAAAGCCCTCAACAAAAAGGGGGTCTGTGAGGAAGTTACCTTGGGAAGAGATGTGAGCTACAGCACATGGATTAAGGGCATGGCTGAAATATATCCCAGCCCAGATGTATCAGAAAACTGCAGCATCTCCTGGGTGTGATTGATTGCAAAGCATCATCTAACCACAGATGCCTGTAGATATGCAGACTGTGGACATCTCCAGACAATTACAGAAAGACCATTTTGATGGCTTCAATAGTATGTGGGTCTTGCAGTACAGGGATCAATTTCCCACCAAGGGAATGATTCAAGTGAGAGAGAAGAGTACAAGATGTGTAGGCTGTAAGAGAACAGGGTCCATCCCAGCTGCTTGGTTGTCAGAAAATCCAGCCCATAATTAGGACACCACTCATGTCTTATTTCTCTTGTTTCATGAACTTGTGTCTGGTCTCTGAGGGAAAGGGGGTTTCATTCACACAGAGCATTCACCTGTAGCCTTTCAGTCTGTGAAGGTGAGACTCTAATTTCTGAAAGGCCTTTTTTGCCTCATTCAGTTTCATGCCCAGAAACCTGAAATTCTGTTTTCACAGCCATAGAGACTACTGCAAAAACCTATATTTTTGTGCATACCAAGTGCCCAGCTGCCTGTTATAAGCAGGGATTTCATTTGGGAGGGAGAGAATGCTGAATTTGACCCAACCTGTGGAAATACAGTTCTTCTGAGTCTCAGGTGCAACTCTAAAGCTGCCCTGTCTATAGAGCCTTGTCCCTCTGCTCAGTTTGTCTTAGGCTCAGCCATCCTTGCACCTTCAGGAAAATACTCAGAAATATATTTCCCTGCTTCTTTTTCCAGGGCCTGGGTGGCATGATCTCTTAATGCATCTGCCTGTTTACGTTAGCAAAATGGAAAGCAGCTTTGTTTATGGAAAAGATCTATTTTTGTTTTACTTTTTTTCTCTCAACTAAACTGACTTTTATCCAGGATCATGTTTTGCTTTGGGAAAAGAAATGTGCTGCAATTCTTAGCCCTAGCTTAAAAGACAGGTCAAGAGGAAAGGGGGAAATCCTGATCATATTATTTAATTTTGTAGGATTACTCTGCAGCCTGGAAATCTAGAAGAGCGGAAGAGTTAATATCCCCTTCTTCTCTGCAACTTCTTGCTCTGTGTCTCTGGGCAATGACTTTTGCTATTCTCTCACATTTACACAAGCCAGATCAGAGACAAAATCAGTATTTCCATCTTATGGGCAGGGGGACAGTGTGGCATCCAGGGGGGAAGGGAAGTTAAGAAGCCATCGTGCTTCCCTGAGGATAAATCATGTCATTGCATGTCTTTCAAGTTCTTGGGAGTTTGATCTTGTAAGAGATCAAACAGGGTCAGGACATGGGTGGTGGGTTTTGAATGCAAAGCCAGACAGGGCGCTGTGACGTGGAGATGATGTGGTGAGGTGGGAGCAGAGCAGGCAACGTTCTCCCTCTGCAGACATTGCAGGGAATCTGAAAGGCAGAGATGGATTTGCATAAGGGTTGGGCTCAGTGATCCTGGTGGGTCCTTTCCAACTCAGCATAATCAGTGATTCTGGGATTTTACTGCCAGAACATGAAGGGTCCTGCTCTTGACTTGGAAGTCAAACTAAAGTCTGGCCAGTCCTTGTTGTGACGCTGCTGGGCAGGTTTGGGCAAAAGCTGATACTTAAATCTTGTCTTCTAATTCTATCTGTACTGCTGATTCACAGTGTGGATTTTGTCAATTCTCCACATCTTCCTCAAGGAGATGGAGGTCACACCTGCAGGTTTTGCAGAACTGTTCTGCCCTCTTGGAATGTGTGGTATAGAGTCAGGGGCTGTGTGAATTATGGCCATCACTTCACGACATTTAACAATTCATGATGAAACCCATATGAAACCATATAACATGTCCTTAAAACTCTGTGACACAGGGAACGTATTATCCCTGTTTCAATTGTGAAGATTTAAATGTGTGTCTGTGTGTTATGGAAAACAGTGGCAGCATTGTCTGCTATGAAGCTTGTCTGACTTTCCACAGTAAAATATTTGTACACATGTGTGTGAGTTTGTAGAAGATACTGCATATAACATGATTGCACTGTGTTAGTCCAAGGTTACCTTGATTCCAATGTGAGGTGCTCAAAGAAGGATGGAAATTACAGACTTTAGGTGGATCATGCAACTTCAGTTCAGCCCCACAGTGAGTCTGGCTCTAGGACACAGACATTTAGCACAGAAACACCCACAGTTTTCATTCCACAGTTTTCCTCTTTCCATTTGCAGAACCTTGTGCAAATCACAGCACTGGCTGCACCCTTCAGACTAATATCCATAGGAATCTTTAAATACAAGCTGTTTAAGTAACCTAAATGTAAGAGCTTCCTACTACTACCCAGTAATAACACGATAGGATAGCCAGGCTATGCACTATCAAAAAGGATAATGAACAATGATAATAACCCTTAATAAGTCATAAGAAATAATAAAGTAGGTAATGAGGTGCCAGTTTTCACAGTTAGCTGTGAAATGTTTCTCATGTTGACTTGAGAAAAACCATATAAGGGGATGAAAATGGCCATTTCTGTTGATTTACTCTCACTTCCGACATTTCTTCCTAACATCAAATTTGTGAACTGGAACAACAGAGCTTAACTGTGTTCTGATACATGTCTGGTGCAGAGAAATCTTTGGGAAGATGCAGAATCGATTGAAGAACAAGGAACAATAAGATATCAGCTAGTTTCTGGCTGATTTCCCATCTACACTGTAAAAGCATCCAGGACTATTTGTTTAATTGGAAAGAGAATAGTGAGCCATGGAACCATCCTGGAACCCCTCCTAGCACATATGTACATACACAGACCCCAGCAACTCGCTCCCTACCCACAGCCATCTGTCATGTGTGCCAACTGGAGCAAACCACTCGTATTACTCAACAAGGAGCTCATTATAGCTTCCTCTTCATCCACAGGGCTCTTTGGAAAGGCTCTCAGGCTGGGGGAATGTGCAGCAGGGAGGGCAGGCATTCTGGACAGGGTGCAGTTCTTTTCCATCACTACACACCCACATCAAAGGGTGAGAGCCATAACTGGTGTCAGTCAGGAGAACATTCCTTCTTCCTAGAACACAGACCTATGGGATCAACCTAAAAATGCCTGGTAGTTGGTCCATGCTGACCTTCTCTTGACCATTTCAAGCATTTATTTAATTTTCTTTATCTGGAAGTCTGTTTCAAATCATCCAATTAATTTAGGTTTTTCTCAGCTTCCCATCACCACAAGAGAAGAACTCACTGGAGCAGATTTTCAGGAGATACCACAGCTCTGTTCCACCATCACAAACACCATTCCCAGATTTCACTGCTCATCAGCCCCTATTTGTTATTTTAATGGAGTTTCTTACCCTTGAAACTCCATAAACTCTTTGGGACAGATATGATTTTATTACATCAGATTATTCAGTGTCCAGCACAGCAAGGCCCTGATCACAACTACTGCAATACATTAAAACAAAAAAATGGCAAAACTACAGAGGAAAACTCTGGCACTCAAACAAATCCTTTTTCTTAACTTCTACCTGAAGCAGATGCTGGTGGTATATGTACGTGTGGGGCTTTGCTGATTTACACCCTTGTAAAAATCAGTATTCAAAGCTCCTTTTCATGTGCAGCTTCCATCTAAGCAAAAGGGGATACTGCATATCAAAGGCAGCTGCACCAGCCACTTTAGATTTATTAGTAAATCCACTGAAAAAACATTTCCAATGAAATAAATCTCAGCCTGCTGACTTCCTCCTATTCTTTACTTATCCTCTTATTGATTTTTGTCTCGGAGATTTAAACCTCTCAATTTGTTTTATGAGACACTTGTCGAACAGATGACAAGAAAAAAGACAGTGCTGGATATTTTCCTTAGCAGTTTTAAGTAGAAATAAAGAGCATTTCTTTGAAATTAGTCTTGCTCTTGTGACACAGTAGGAAGAATATATCTGACAAGCCCTTTAGAAGGCATTAGCTCCATGCACAGAGAGAGCTCACGGGCTGCCACCAGCACAGCTTTGTGGCAGCAGTGCCCCAGAAGCTCATTGACAAGTTTGACATGTAAACAAGCTGTTGCTAAAAATATTTAACCTGGGGGACCCTGGCTAGTTGAAGGGGCTAGTAATGGAATACAGATCCTTTCACCTCCAGGCATCTGTTCAAAGCCGCGCCATTGACTGAAAGTCATTACCAATGTCTGGTGGCTGCGCAGAGGAACGAGTAGGTGGGCTCTGCTCTGTGTCTGCTGATGAGTTGGTGCATTGCCCGACCACACTGGGAGCTGGAACAGACAGCTGCAGTCTGGCACCTTCTGGTGGCTGGGGCAGCTCCTCCTGGGGGAAAAGTGTCCTTTCTTCTTCCCTGCAGCTTCTTCAGGGCCATGTTCCCTCACAGGCATTTGTGTCTTTGTCACGGCCCCTTCTGAGTCGCTGCTGCTGCTGCTCTGGAGGTGAGAGAGAGAAGATGAGGAGGTATCAGGTCCTGCACTTCAGCCACACCAAATCCCTGCAGTGCTCCAGGCTGGGCACAGAGTGGCTGGAGAGGGACAGGCAGAAAGGGACCTGGGGGGACTGAGGGACAGGAAGCTCAACAGGAGCCACCAGTGTGCCCAGGTGGCCAAGAAGGTCAATGGGATCCTGGCCTGGATCCAAACTAGCGTGGCCAGCAGGCCCAGGGCAGTGACCCTTTCCCTGGACTCTGCCTTGGGGAGGCCACACCTTGAGTGTTGTGTTCAGTTCTGGGCCCCTCAGTTGAGGAAAGAGATTGAGGGGCTGGAGCAGGTCCAGAGAAGAGCAACGAGGCTGGAGAAGGGACTGGAGCACAAGTGCTGTGGGGAGAGGCTGAGGGAGCTGGGGGTGTTCAGCCTGGAGAAGAGGAGGCTCAGAGGTGACCCCAGCACTGTTTGGAACTGCCTGAAGGGAAGTTCTGGCCAGGTGGGGGTTGGTCTCTTCTCCCAGGCACTCAGCAATAGGACAAGGGGGCACAGGCTCATGCTCTCCCAGGGGAAATTTGAGTTGGAGAGCAGAAAATCTTCTTTGCAGAGAGAGTGCTCAGGGATTGGAATGGGCTGCCCAGAGAGGGGGTGGATTTCCCATCCCTGGAGGTTTTTCAGCTGAGCTTGGCTGTGGCACTGAGTGCCATGATCTGGTAAAGGGACTGGAGTTGGACCAAGGGTTGGACTTGATGATCTCAGAGGTTTTTTCCAACCCAATTGATTCTATGATTTTACCTCCATCTCCATCCCCATCCCCTGAACCTGCCCTGGAATCCTGGCACCAGCTGTCGTGTTTCCCACAGGTTCCCTCATTTCTCAAGGTTCTCCGATCATAGTTCTCCAGAAAAAGACATGGTAGGCAGAACACCATGTCCTTCCTGCAGTCCCACCCTCTGGAGCAGGAGTGAAGGGACAGGGCAGCTCAAGGGACACTCACACTACAGGTGAGTCTGGCCAGCCTGTCCTCTCCTTGGCTCCACACTGGGAAGGAGGGAGGGGGAATTTCTCTTCCCGCCCATTTTAAATGGCTGTTACTTTGCCCACCCTCCCTCGTTGTGGACTCTGTGCTGACTCCCCACAGCTCGGCCTCCATTTTGTTACCCACTTTGAGCAGCTTTACACCCAAAATTGTACCCCGAGGAGACACCCAGAGGCAGTGCCGCCACTCCACAGACCCTGGGCTGTGTTACCTTATTTGGTTGTCACTTTAACCCTCTTTGTTCTCTATGGGGACAGCGGTGCCCTCACAGCCCCAGCCGGGCCTGGCTCCCCTCAGCACCAGCACGGGGTGGGCCCTGCCCCTCACAGCCTCGCGGGCCTGCAGAGCTGAACCTCACTCCCGGCATTTATTACATTTTAAAGCACACACATATATATATATATATATGTACAGGTGGCAGAGATTGCCCCAGGCCCGAGATTTGGGCAGGAGGAGGCCTGTGGGGTGTGGAGACCCCGTGGGGCTGTGGGATGACAGGATGGCCTGGGCAAAGGAGGTGAGAGAGAAAAGCCACTTAGAGAAAAGTCCCTTTCCCAACCCCAGGGATTGCTGCAGGCTGGCACAGGCCAGAGGGTGCCCTCTGAGGGGCTCCTCCTGTGCTGCCAGCCAGGAGTCAGTCCTGAGGGGAATTTAAGGCCCGTCTCCTACAGCACACCATGTCCCTACAGGCCTTCCTGCCCCTCAGAGCAGGAGGATTTAGATCATAGAATCATAGAATGGATTGGGTTGGAAAAAGCCTCCGAGATCATTAAGTCCAACCCTTGGTCCAGCTCCAGTCCCTTTACCAGATCATGGCACTCAGTGCCACGGCCAAGCTCAGCTGAAAAACCTCCAGGGATGGGGAATCCACCCCCTCTCTGGGCAGCCCATTCCATTGCCTGAGCACTCTCTCTGCAAAGAAGTTTTTCTGCTCTCCAACTCAAATTTCCCCTGGCAGAGCTTGAGCCCATCGTGCCCCCTTGTCCTATTGCTGAGTGCCTGGGAGAAGAGACCAACCCCCACCTGGCCAGAACTTCCCTTCAGGCAGTTCCAGACAGTGCTGAGGTCACCTCTGAGCCTCCTCTTCTCCAGGCTGAACACCCCCAGCTCCCTCAGCCTCTCCCCACAGCACTTGTGCTCCAGTCCCTTCTCCAGCCTCGTTGTTCTTCTCTGGCCCCGCTCCAGCCCCTCAATCTCTTTCCTCAACTGAGGGGCCCAGAACTGAACACAACACTCAAGGTGTGGCCTCCCCAAGGTAGAGTCCAGGGGAAGGTTTTGCCTTGAGGAATTGTACCAGTTACAGGCCCTTTTTGAAGGCCAAGCATTGGGCAACCTGAATATTTGTTTATTCCCTTTTTTTTTTCAAATTCAAGGCTGGATCTGCAACTTCTGTTCTTCTACCACATAAGGATTTTATGTCCCATATTGGCTGGGAGCTTTATGAACTCCAGCCCCCTGGATGCCACACCTCATTCTGTCTCCTATTAGGGATAGGTGCCCTACATTTATAACCTCCATTGTTTTTGACTCCATGCAGACTTTTGGACATAACTCATGCTGACCCTTTCTACCAGATTTGTTTCCAACCAACCTCTTGGTAGGGTGGGACAGAAGAGGAATAATGCAAGACCTGAAGTACTTAGTGCAGAAAAATCCTAAGGCTCTCCTGTTTTCATGTATCCTGACTATGCCATCGATTGTGTGAGCGTTTCAGAGAAGGAGGACGGGTCCTGTTACAAAGAGACCTGTTTCCCACCCTCTTTTTTGGCACCTCTTAGAATGCCTCTTTGGAAGGGACTAATGGCCCTCTGGGACGAGCCCTCTTCTGCCAATAACTGAAGGTCGAAAGTTAAACTGAACAGTGGAGAATGAAAACCGGATAAAATACACTATAAATCTTGACATTCTAATTGAGAACTGTCCAATGCAAACTGCAGTAGTGTGTCTGTTTTACCTCAGTGCTCTGCAAGAGGCCAGATCCAGTTTTCCTTAATGGCTCAGAAGTATCCTACTGATTTTTACTGGGACTTCCCCCTTGATTAGGACAAGCAAGATTTGGTCTTTGAAAAGACTGAAAGTTTGATAGCTCAAGCAATTTCTGCAGCTATAGGAGCAGAATGATGGGTTTGATTTCGTTGTAAAGGCGTGATCTTCTCATTTTTCAGGCAGCACTGACACGACTCTGTGTGTGTCTGAGGGCAGAGGTTTGCAGGACAAAAAGATCTCTGGACAAATACAGCTCACACAGAGAATTTTGTACTGAAGCAAAATTTGCCTGAACATAACATGTCATCTAAGATGTTTTATAGATATTTTTGCCTTCTGAGGTAAATGTGGGAGGATTACACCTATTTTACAGACTGGTGAAATCAGAGCATAAAGAATTTAAATGACTCACCCAAGCTTACACAATAATTTAGTAGCAGACCCCAGCAGAGCCTGGAGAGCTCAGAGCACTGGCCCAAACTGTCTTCTTGGGCTTGTCATCACTTTCAGGCACTTAAAATACATACAGAGTCAAAAATAGAAGAACAGAACTTGTTTATTCCTCTGCTTATATATTAAACATAAGTTTGCTTACAGTGAATAGTTTTGATGTTTATGTTTTCATGGGAAATCTAATCATTGAAGGAAATCTTTCCAGATTTTTGCTATTCCCTTTCACAAAGCAACATATAGATATGGAAACTACAAGCAGACCACTGTGGTTCCCATCCTGGAAGCTCAAGAGAACTCTCCTGTAACATTAGACTACAACAGCTTTTTATTAATGTTACATCTTGGAGCTCTTCTTTGAATAGGAAACTTTCCTCCCAAACTTATTTGAAATCATATCTCTATACCCTTAGCTAATTTTTTTTCAGCCTGGTTAACATCATAAAATGGATCATTAATGTGTCCTTTGAAAATGATGCCAGTTCTGTGTAGCTTATCCAGTCTGAATGTGTTGGTGCAAAGAAATCTGCTCCTACTGTACAGGGTGTGTGAGCCAGAGAAGAGAGAGAGGGTTAAGAAAGGGAAAACATATACTGGAATGTAGTGGCATAACAAATCTATCCCTAATCTTGAAAGCTCCATAGTGCATGAGTAATGAAACTAAAGATGAATTATTACATCTTGCACTCATAATTTACAGGTATGAGTGTATTATCTTACAGCATAAATATTCCATTTAGGCTTTTTGATGGGCTTTTTCTCCATATAGGAAAATAAAAGTAGTATTAGTCACATGTCCATAGCTTTGTCAGTGGTTGCAAAATGTTTTTCTTTCCAGGAGGAAAGCGTACTGAATAATGCAACACTTCTCTTTAGGCTGCCTTTTCATACATTGACACTTGGAAAATCCAGAAACAGTTCTTTTAATTTTAAGGGCTACAATGTCTGCTCCCTTTATTCCTGCCCTTTATCATCTTACACACCATGTTCTTATAGACAAGGGGGGAAAAAAAACATTCCAGTGTCTAATAAATCTGAAATCCATCAGGGGCTGCAGAGCGTTCCCTCTCCTGCCCTGGCTCAGATCGTGTTACATTCAGCGGCACAACAAATGCACTTTGTGCACCAACACCGATGGATTAAGCACTTTCACTCATTTTTCCAGGGCGAGAATGAAACTAAATCCATTTTTCAGAGTTCTGAATATTTTTAACAAAGAGAATGGCCGCGCAATTGATTTTCAAGCAAGGAGAGGGGGAAATGGTATTACAATAGTTGTTTCTGAGCAGAATTTTAATATTGCTAAAGGACTTGAAAAGTATTTTATGATTCCAAGCCTCCCTCAGCACACAGTGCTCTACCTTTGGTTTTCTGAGCTAATTTATAAGAAACTCTGTGTGCAGGTCTCAGTAGTCCTTTTTTTACTCTGAGACCTTTTGCTGCCTGTTACAGTCAAGTTGCACATGCTGTGCTTTCACAAATGGGAATTTTTACTTTTGTTCTTTCCTGTTGCATTTCCCTAAAATAAAATATTTTCTGGGAAAAAAAAAAAAAAAAGAAAGTATTTTATTACTATTTGTGTAAGGAAATAATGTAACGTGGGGCCAACTTTTTGGGCACACCAGGACTAATTTTCTAATACATGATCTCACAAGTATGAGAGATTTTATTTCAATGAGCTCAGTTCACAGCTACGGACCTGAAAGAGGAGTAGATTAATAGGTGTCAGGCAATTTAATAGTTTATTTCTGACCCTTGTAGGCTGCTGTTTCTAGAAGAGCTGAGCCCACAGCAAAGTGAGTCCTAGAAATGAGAAGCCAATGCTGAACCCTTCTAAAAACAATAGCACTTCTCAGATACCTGTGTTTCAGTTTGTGAAATGGAAACATTAATAAGGAGCTAAAACATTACTGAAATTATCAGGGAAACGTATCTATGAAATGCTTTTAGATTCAGGGATGCTGAGTAACAGTAAAACAAATAAATGATTTATAGAACTGACCTGCCAAGTTAAAACTGTTCATGGAGATAATGTTTCAATATTTGTTTCTCACAAAAATTAAGTTGCATTTATCAAGTGCAGAGGAATCTGCAAAGTGAATACTGACCAATGTGGAGGGTTTAAGGAAGAAACAGTAGTTTTAGCTGATGTAACTGGGGCCCTTCCACATGGCACGAGTTTTCAAGTCTACAGACACAAGTGTTGAAGGGCAGTAGCAAAGAAAGAGCAGCAGGAGAGATATTCAAAGACAAACATTCAGATGGGCTTGTGTTGATCTGAATGATCTGCTGAATTTGTGTGTACAGAACATGGGGGAGTTACATTCACTCCTGAGCATTTTCCTACATACCAAAATTAAGCACTTGCATATTGGCAGACTGGAAAATGTGGGTACTGAGGGGCATCCAGACACGTGGGGCAGAGCTGTGATCAGGGTCAGGGCTCAGCACAGACTCACTTTTATATTAACTTTTTGTTTTGTCCTCAGCTTAAACAGAAGGGACAGCAGAGCAAACTCTCCAGCCCATCCCATTGTTTACTTCTGTGCTGCATTAAACAAGACCAGAATTCAGACCTCTCGTTGTAGGTAAGAAAAATAACTGATGTCTTCCATGTTACTTCTGCCAAAGGGGTTTCTTTTTTCCCCTTCTGATATTTTGAGCTTGCAGGGGACACCTGTGCATTGTAGAAGGTGCTGCACTCAGTTGTCATGAGGAGCACTTTCCCAAATGTGAAGAACTGTAAATGGTTCCTAGTGTTTCCTTTGAGAAAAAACCAATATTCCCATTGCTGGAATGAAATATTTCCCTGAAGGAAAGATGTTATGGGCACTGAACAGTCATAGATGGAACCAGTGAGGGAGCAGAGGGAGGAGAACACTGTGCAGAGGGATCTCAAGGAAAAATGTCTGGTGGTCCCTCCTTTGGGTGACTTCAGGGTTACCCCAGTGACATCACTGCTCCAGCTGTGGCAGTCACCCCCTTCAGCTGAAGAAGATGGTTGTGCTTTAAAGCAGAAGCATCTCTTGAGAGCTGCAGTGCCCAGTGAGGATTTCTTAAGAAACGGTTGAAACTGCCGGTATTTTAGGAAAGCTGGAGGTATTGCAGCCATTTCCTATCAGATGAAGTCTCTCGAAGCAGGCAGGGTAATAGGACTGCTCTGAGCAGATTAGGTTAAATACCAAACTTGACTTCCTTAATGCTGATGGAAACACAGAGCTCAGTATTCTGTGCAAAATTATATTTGGAAGGAAAGCCTCCTTTTAAGTAAGACTATACCAGTTTAGAACTGTTAAATTTGATACTGTTGTAACATAACACATTTCAAAACTGAGTGTCAAGAAGTAGAAATGTTCCAGTCCTGTAAGAGGAAATCCATAAACTTTGACGGTTTTGGTGGTCTTTGTTTCTACTTTTTAAATGAATTTCCATCAGAAAACTTTGAATGGGGAATAAATGTGGCACACTTACTCCCAAGGATCTTGAGGCAAGTAATTATTCAGTAATTATTTTAGGTTCATTATTCTGATTAAATAGTGAGTAAAGTAATCATCATTTATCTCTGGCCTGCTGTATTTTTGTTTGCAGTCCAAAACTGCAACAGAGAGCTCAGAGAGTAACCTCGTTGCCTGAGCAGTACTGGCATCCCTGATGATTCCTGTACACTAACAGGGTAATAATAAACAGAAATGCCTTTTGAATTACAAGTTCCATTGGAATCACAGGGGGAAGGTCAGTGTTTGCCAAATTGAGGAAGACAAAAGTGGCATGAAAGGAATTTTATGTTCGAGCTTCTCAGAGGGGATTAGAAGTGCTTTCTTAACAGTGCCTGAAAGTGAAAGAAGCTGGGATGGTGTCGCTGGATGTAGAGACATTGTCCTGTTATGCACACACACACACACAGAGTCACACTCCCAGCAGCACAGGCACCAACTGCATGAGCTTGCTGCAATGTCTGAGGGGGTTTTAAAGGACATTTTTTTCATCCTTCATCTCCACATGCTAAATATATAATAAGATACCTTGTTTTCTTGCCCTGTAGACCCACATGACCAAAATGAGGGACATTAGTAAGTGTTAGAAAAAGTATTCAAGTGTGAAATGAATTTCTCAAACATTAATAAGTATTTCTAGAACCTCAGTTTCATAATTTGACAGTTCCACAGTTAATAAATCACAGCAAAAGGAAAGTGTGATAACAGCAGAGCAAAAGGAAGCCTGGATCTATGAAGTGCAACTGAGGGATAAGTGAAAGAAGCATGCTGATGACCCTGAGTTTACTTTTGGGTTTTCTGAGCTTTCACTCAATTAAATTCATTCCTCTCCTCTAAAGACCTATTATGTGCCTTTACCTACGTTCCTAACTGATTTTTCTTGTAATTCAGCTCCTTTGCCAAGTTATTTCCATGATTTAAGGAGCTCTGATTAAAGGGAAAAAAAAAAAAAGAAGAAGTAGTAACACAGAGATGAAAGGAGCATCCACACTGTATTCGAAAAGGTTTTCTAAAGAGGTGGGTTGATTTTAATTAACTTCCTGAATGAAACAATTCAGGTCTGGAGCTGGCAATCTCCAATAATCACTCTTTGGCCTCTGGATGAAAAAGGGAGTCAATTACACAAAACAATGCAACGAAAAGGCAGTCAATGGAAGGAAGTAGTTATGTGTATTACAGCAGTACACACATTAAGAGAGGCCCAGCATCCAGCATGAGATTAGTCCCCACTGCAGGAGACACTAAATACACACTGGAAGAGACAGACCCCTTACTCCAAAGCTTATCTTCTCTGCAAGACTAGTTCCTGTTTATGTATTTTGAGCATTTCCCCTAATTCAAACTCTATATGCTCAGAAAAAGGCTTAACTTTACAGTGAGCTGCTGTCCCAGGAGCACCAGAACTGCGGTTCAGTCCCCCAACAACCATGTGCTGTTGTGACCATCCTGTAACATGAACATCCCTTGGCATCACCCAGCTCATCCTGCATCCCTAATTCTCTCCCCCTGCCCCTCCTTTTGTGTGTTCTGAAAAGAGGTGACCTACACCATATTTTCCTCAGGAGGAGTTAATACAGAACTAGAGGAAATATCTAAAACCTTCCAGTTGCCATCAAGCAAGAAAGATCAAGAATGGGAGAGGAAAAAAAAAAAAAAGAACAGCTTGGCAAAGCTCATGATAAGAGGGTATTATGCAGATCTTTGTTCAGCCCTTGCCACAGCAGGGTCCACAGCATGTCACATGCTCCCTTCAGACACACATCTTTGCCACTACACCTTCAACCTACCCAGCAAAGCTCCTGGACTTCTGCTGAGCAGAGGATGTAAGTCAAGAGGGTTGTGTTAAAACTACTCAGTCGTTTTCTGCTGCTGGGAGAGAGAGAAAACCCTTGTGATGGAGTTCAGAGTCTGAACTCTGTCACCTGTCAGTTCCACTGACATTAATGTGGTAATTCTGGGTTAGGATTTGGTTTAGGAAGGCATCCTCAAGCAGGAGAGCACATTGGCTTAAAAGCAAGCATATTTATGAAAGGTTGCCCTGGAGTGGTTGTTTTTATTGATGTAATTCAGACCAGAATCTGACCCACTGACTCTGAGCCCAGAACACAATTACTCAATAGTTTAACCAGCAAGGTAGTCTCTGTGGGAAGAAAATAAAATTGGCATTTAAAAGTGAGATTTCCTTTCCCATTGCTGGTGTGTTTTTCCTTTTGTCAGCAGAATTAGTGAGTTAATTAGAGAATTAAAGAGTAAGCAGAAAGGGGCCATGGGAGGAGTAGAGAAGCTTCAGGGTTGTGCTTTTATCAGAATGGCACAAGTCCCATTGCTTCATTCTGAATCACCTGATCTGTGGATTTAGCAAAAGGAATTTTGAGACACTTGAAAAATGAATGAAAGTGATCCTGAATGGGAGGGAAAAGAGCTAAAAGTAAATAGCTTAAGTCAATCTGTCCAAATGCCACATGTAAGGATAGCTCTGCTCTGCTTAATGACAGGAGAGCAAGGAAGGTAAGGGGGAGGAAGGGACCCTTTTTGAAGGACTGTTGTTCTAATGTACCTGTGTTTATTTTAAAAGCTTTTCAAGGAGGTAGGGAGGGAAGCTACTGTCTCCCAGTGATAAAAGTTGAGTGATGGAGGACCCCATTTGGGGGCAATCTGTTCTCTGTCTCTGTAGTTGCCTACAAAATCCCTGAAATGCAGGTAAAGCAAGCTGAGGAGAACCTGGCTGATGAGAGAGGACTAAGAACCAGGACTCCTGGATTTTATTTCTGGTTCTGACACTGAGTGAGTGTGCAGGCAAGTAATGTGGTAGTTCAGTGAAATCACCTCTCTGGCAAATGGGGAACACAGTCTTTACTCCCTTCCTAAGACAGGGAAGCAGTGAGGCTGCAGGAGTGTCTGCCAGACATTTGGGTTCATGGGTGAAAAGTGGCTCAGACACAGAAAGTATCTGGTAGTTTAAACAGACCAGTGTGGAGAGCTAGATCCCTACTGAAGGAATTCTAATTCCTGTAACATACCTGTCCCTGTTCTAATTAGACATGGTGTGTGAACATCTGCACCCACCATCTCCCTGTTACGTGGCAAATAATCTCATGGTTTATGGCTCCTCTGTCACAAATGGATTCTTGCAGAGTCTGATATTAAATATCAGGCTCGAGTCCACTGTGCTGTGTGTGAGCTACTCTCTTTTAAAAGTCAAAAGCTTTTGCTTCAGTTGCTGTCATGTACAGACACTGCAACCTGGCTCTTGTGGAGAAAGCTGGCTGTGGAACATCTCCCTGCAGGTTGCTGGAGATAAAGGTATTCTTGGTTTTAGTTCCAGGAGATTGTTCTGCCAGAAGTTCAGAGTCAGTTCCAGCACTCGCTGACCCCCGCTGTCCTCACACACCTCAAAATGGCCCTTATTTAGCAGAGAGGAAAAATCTCTTTCTGCCTCTCTCCTGTGCTCTCTCTCTCATGTAACGTTGTCCTTTATGAACAATGACATATTCTCACTGCTCCTCGTGTGCCCTTCCATTGAGATGAGGAGCTAAGTCCAGATTTGTTTTTACTGTCATTCCAAATGAAGCCAGAGGAGTTATTCTGGGAATCATCTGCACTCTGCACTTTACCTAAACAAATCTGAAAGGACAGGTCTTTGAATGCAACTGATCCTGCAAGGTACACAGGTCTGTAGTCAATGAGAGAGAAGGACACTCACAGCCACGCTGGGGAGGAAGGGGCATTTTCACAGCACATGCAGAGTGGTTCCAAAACTGCTTTCCCCTCATGTTTTGTGATGTGATCAAATTAGTCCTCAGAAAACACTGGAAACAAGAGAAGAGTCAGAGAGAAAGAAAGAGATAAAGAAAGAAAGAGAAAGAGAGAGAAAGAGAGGAGAGAAGGAAGGAAGGAAGTGAGTTTATTAATACTAAAGTTCCCATTATGCAGAAGAATTTTCTTATCTTTTCTATGATTTGTGGTAAATGAACACAAAATTTCCTTGAAATAAGCCTGAATGCTGTTCCAGAGCCAAGACAAACAGCATCACCCCAGCAAGTCTCTGGATGAATCTGAACGGTGGTTAGGACCAATCTCAGTGCAGACCTCCTGAAGGAGGAGAGTCAAGGCTCAGCATGGCAGAGCAGGGGAAGTCTTAATTTGGATCAGGTTTTATGTCCCAGCTTCATTTTCTCCATCTTACCATTGGAATGAACCTCGAAGGGCAAAAGAGTCACAGATTATGACCCCTAAAATATCTGTCCATGCGAGTTGGGCTCTTTGTCCTTGAGGATCTCTGGCTGTCGCTTAATGGAGCTGCAGCCCAAGAAGGGAGACAGATGGTACTGATGGGCTGAAATTATACTCAGCTAAGTGCAAAGCTATAACTGCTATTTGTCATTCTAACATCACTGATTTGTCTAGAGAGAAAAACAAATAACTTGTTGGGGGAGTAAGCAACTGCCTGGCTGTGGCCAGGCCAGATTGGAAGTGGGTGGAAGGCTCAGCACACAGAGACCCAGGTGCCATCAGCACTCGAGGGAGGTTATTAGGATGTCATTTCAGTTTCTTTCTCTGTCTGTCTCTCTCTCTCTCCTTGCTGTGGAGGTGGAAGGTGCGTGCGTTGTGAGGTGAACTGGGGAGTGAAGATAAAAATCTGTGGTAAGAGAATGCTACAGCTTTATCTCTGTTCTTTGATGTGGCAGGACAAATTAATTGATAACAGAACCAGCCAAAGCAGATGTGGTCATGGCCTCCTGAACTGCCCTATTGCAAGGAAAGGGCCCAGCAACATCAAAGACAAAGGTCAGCCAGCATTCCCCAAGCACAAAAAGACAAATCATGACAGCCAAATAGCTCAGGCTGCCATTGGAAAGGAGTTATTACCACAAAAGATGATGTCTGGCACATGGCCACTCTCCCCATCAGCTGGACACAGCGGCCTCTCCTCTCTGCCATTTCCTTCTGCACCCAAAGGCAGAGTTTGGGCATAACATTTTCCTGTAAAAGTGACTGTTGCTTTGTGTGCAGTGGCACAGAATTGAAGCACAAAGCAGAGGCCAAGGAACTGGCCAAAGCCATGCAATGGAGTGAGAAAATCAAGCTCAGCTTGTTCAACTCCTCTTGTAGCCATGTCTTTTGAAACTACAGCAAACCTGTCTGTTCTCTTCCTGCTAAGAGTAAAAAGACTTGGTTTCTAGTCCCAGTTCTACATTTCCTGTCTTGAGCAAGTCAGTTCTTCTCTTTATCTGACCTTCTAACTGGAGGTGACAGAGACCTCCAGAGCTAATAGAACTCCAGATATTTTGCTATTTTGTATCGAGTTTTGTTTGTTTCAACCATTCCCTTTACTGTTCTCTCTGAGTATCTGGATGTTTTTCTAACATGCTTCCCATCCATAACAAACATTTCAGGAATCACTGAACACTAACACTGATACCACAGGAGCCGAGTGCCCAGCAGTTCCCAGGTCAGTTTCTTTGTTCCGTTTCTCTATCTGGGAACAGAAATATTTGTCCTTCAAACACTATGACCTTCAAAGCTGAAACCTTCACACCCTTGGCAAGTAGCTGTTAACAAACTATGTTCCCTTCTTCCATAGGACTGATTCCTTACAGACTTTAATGCATTCAGCCTGGCATCACCACACAGCATCAGTGTGGTATCATAGCTCAGCATGTCATTAATCCCTTTTTCTTCACCTGCTGTCCAGGTGTTTTTCCAAGCCGTGTCTCAGTTTCTTGTCAGAAGGAGAGACCCTGACATGCATCTCCTGTCTCTGCCTCCTGATCTGCTGCTGGTAAGAAAGCCAGCAGACTAGAAGAGGCTGGGTAGAAAGGACCCACAAAACTCTCCAGCCTATTTCCTGGACATCCCAGGACACAGAATGATGTGATAGGCAGCAGCTGCCCCACCTTTGAAACGTAACTGGATTGTCTGTCTGATCCACCCCCAGCCAGGAAACCTGCAGCGTATCAAGGGCTCTGATCACATATTCCAGAATCTGATAGAGAGCTTTAGCTACTCTTCTCCACAGGACAGACTATCTTGGAATTAATTTCTTTTCACTACAGTAAGACAATTCAGCATCACATCTTGGTGTTCTCAGGCATCCCAGGAGAGTTGCCCAGCACTGGCTACCAAGAGATGCTCAGTTGTTCCACTTCTAAGTGTCCTTGTGCCCATTATAACATTGTAATAAAAATAACCAGAAGCGGGTATGTGTTCCCAGCAGGCATCAGTGATTCATAGCAAACTGTAAAAACCAATGCATGACATAGATAAAGGCATTTGAAGCCCCAAGACACAACTCTGGTGTGTGTGTGCACCAGGACTACGTCACCAGGAACCAGAGGACTGCAAAAGCTTCTCCCCCATAGCGAGCAACAATAACTCAGTGGGACAGGTCACTTTTGTAACCAGCCAGTGCCTGTCCTTCCCCTGCAGAGAAACTTAAAGAGAGATCAGAAAAGTAGAAATGCTCTGAGAGGCAGCCTGGACAATGTTGATTGGAGATTTCCTACACGGAATATGGACAGCTTAAACTGTGGTACCCAAGGCACTGTGGAAACAAAGGGAGGTTATCTCTCCCAAAGGAAAGTATCTCTCCCAAAGGATGCTCTCCCAAAGGAAAGTATCTCTCCCAAAGGATGCTCTCCCAAAGGATATTATCTCTCCCAAGGGGTGTCAGCTCTCCCCAAGGGTGTCAGCTCTCCCAAAGGGTGCCAGCTCTCCCAAGGGGTGTCAGCTCTCCCAAAGGGTGTCAGCTCTCCCAAAGGGTGTCAGCTCTCCCAAGGATATTAGCTCTCCCAAAGGATATTAGCTCTCCCAAGGGGTGTCAGCTCTCCCAAGGGGTGTCAGCTCTCCCAAAGGGTGTCAGCTCTCCCAAAGAGTGTCAGCTCTCCCAAAGGATATTAGCTCTCCACTTGCAGACCTGTGACTCCCCAGGGCAAGGGAATATCTTGATCACAGTGTGATGCATATTGGGGTTTTTTGTTTGCTTTGGTTGGTTGGTTGGCTTTTTTACTGGAGAGGAGGGTTGAGTGGCTTTTGTTTCTCTTCCCAGGGTAACCTTGCAGACATGGAAAGTTACACTGCAGGGAAAGGGAGGTCAGTGACTGTGCCACACTAGAGAAGCAAAGTATTTTGTATCTAGTGGGGTGTTTGTGACATTAGAGCAGTTACACCCTCTCAGACACAAGAATGAGCCCTAGTGATCTCAGAGGGGACACAAAGTGAGAATCCAACCCACCTGGGTTATTTCTGACTTAAATTCAGTGTAACTGCAGGAGAGTTAGACCCAACTAGTGCAGTTGTTGCGAGTGTGAGGAAAAGGGGAAGGGGTGAAATTTGTATCTGGAATGTGGAAGGCAGTACCAGTCTGGGCCATGAGCACTCACACCAGGAAAGCTGGTCCTGGGTCTCCAAGTGACCCCCATTCACCCCCAGTTTCTCTTTGCCTTGATTTTTCTGTCTGTCAGGGTGGCAAAGTGACATTGACCCTTTTTGGGAAAGTGATGTGACAAGCACAAAGTATTAGACTGTTAGACAGCTGTGGGAAGCACTGAGAGATCTCTTGGAATTACAGATACAGAAACAAGGAAAGATTTTGTCAGCTGGATACAAGGACTTTAAAAAAAGACATTTTGACATGCTATTGCTGCTGAAATACCCTCCCTAGAGAGGTCTGGTGAGGGCATTTCTCAGTGCCCACTCTTTATCTGAACTCCTCCACATGCCTCAATCCTAATCCAGCACAGCAGAGACTCATCCTATTGTGTTAAAATCAAATGCACTCACAGGTAAATGTCACTCTGCCATAAAAAGAAAGGAAACCACTTAACTTTCTGTTTCTTTGTCTACCTGCCTCCATAATAGTTTTTGTCAATTTACATTATTCATGACTAGCAGAGATAACTTAAAATGTGTCTTTCAATGGAATATAATGCAAACAGTTTTCTGTGTGGGCAGTGTAAAACAAAATAATAATTACAATACACGATGATAGTGCTTGTAACAAAATATTATTTCCATAAAAAGACTTTTGTGGCAGGAATACCAACTCCAGCACCAAAAGAAAATACTAAGAAAGAAAAATATCTCTGCTGGCATATTAGATTCTATCAATGACACTGATGGTTTCATTGTCTAAATAAACATTGTGTGTAGATAAAGTGTGACCTGAAAAGTGAATCATTAGATTGACAGGATAAAGCAAATCAACTTTCTTCTGTCTTTATGCCTCCCACCAGATCCATAATCAGACTTCTCCCTATGTGGGCACTCCAACAGCAAGCATCTGTCAGGATCAGCTATTCTTGTAGCTTAGGTTTGGGAGTTTATGATAATCTGACAATCAGCTCATTTCAGACATTTCCCCCTCTCTTTTCAGCAATAAGACTACTTAACATTGTGCCTTCAAACCAACATTAGCACAGGTAACTTGATGTTGCAACTCAGGGTAATGACTCTGTGTGTGTATAAATCACATGTATGGAACTCATTTCGAAAGAAAACACACTGCAATGTGGCTGCCCCATCCTAAATCAGTGAATAAAATCCTAAAGGGAAGGGGGTTCCACTAGTCCAGCTGAGCTTCTGGTAGTTTTTCTGGTGGATTTATTCTGCTTTAAAAGTGAAGTAAATACTGTTGGACTTGGGAACTCGGTATATCAGGTCCCAAAAGCTGTGTGAAGCACTAAGAGGATACTCAGGAGTATATAACACTTTAATTCAGGTACACTCTACTGTTCAGAGCCAGAACAATAAACATTAAAGTGATAGATCTGGCATAAAATAACTGAAAGGAAATCCTGCCCTAACTCCCAGCCCCAGGTGAATCCAAAAGACAGCTGACTGTCTCTGGGAGATGGGATGACAGGGATATATCCTCCCACAGCTTTAATCAGCACACCCCACAGATCCCAGGCCCCACAATGGCACCCACTGGATGCAAACACAACTGTTAAAATCCCACCCCTGTGGAAGTGACTGGATTGTGTAGCACCGTGTGGAAAACCACAACCCAGGAGGTCACCTGCCAACCTCCAGCTACTCTGAAATCCCCACTGTTGAGAATTTTTTGGCAATATTTTTGCTGGAAGAGGTCCCTCCCATGTTACTACAAAGTCTGGATGAACCCCTGTTTATTCATCTTCCCCAGGACTCTGGTGACCTTTCCGTAGGGTGGAAATGCTTTCAGAAACTATTAATCTCTCCTCTGGGGTGGGTAGAGGGCAACCATGGAGAGAAAGGCTTCCATGATCTTCCTCAGCCCTGCCAACAAAGATCAGAGCCAGAAAGGAGGTTTCTTGTTTGGAAATGCACAGGAATCAGTGCAAAGCTGTTGCAGGGCAGGGCTGTGTGAAGATAAAGGGCTGAGAAACATGGGCTGGAAAAGCAGTGCTGCTCAGTAAATATTGATAGATGTTCCCTGTGCTCCCTCCACCCCTGCTGCACAATCCCCTTCACTGCTGCCTTTCAGACTGTCACTCTGCAGACTAGAACATGACTTCCCTTCACCTTATGGCTGTTTAATTTAAAGCAGGTTTCTGCATTTGCTCTGAAAAGTGAAGAGGCAAGAGAGATGGCAGGAAACTTTCCACTCAAGACTCTCTGCTCAAGGACAGCAGCACAAATGCAACCCCAGCTCCCTGCATGAAATGAGGTGAAAGGTTTTGTCAGTGTTGATCAGTGTTCATTTCACTAGCACTGATTTCCCATTTTGGTAGGAAGATCAAGGGCTGAATGCTGAATGGAAGGAAGACTAAACCAACCTTTCTTCCCAGGACATGATCATTGTAGGTCAGGCTTGAAGCATATTAGTTGGGTATTACAAGGGGAAGCAATGCTGAAACTCCTGCTGTGCCTGTTTGGCAGATAAATAAAGAATTTCAAGCTCTGGGGCAGACAGATCAACAATAAATTCATATTAAGAAGTGTCTGTGAGATTTGCTAACGACTTCAAGTACCTCAGGGCTGGGCCCATGGCCTTTCATGTGTTTATAAAATATGCAGCTCCACAGAGCCCTGGTCCTGAACAGGGCAGGCACCACGACAGCACAGGTAGGAGCTGTACCCCAGCTCTGTGGGCAAACAGGGGCACCAGAGGAGCAGCACCAGCTCCACAGAGCACCCTTAGACAGGCAGCAGTGCTAAATGTCTGCACAATCTTGTCTCCCTTCGACCAACCCAGGCAGGTTCTCCCCAAAGACAGAGGAGGGTGATGCCTGAAGTCCTGGATGACAGCTGTGAGTTGAGTTCAGCTCTGGTTGGCACAAACTCCAGAGTGAGTCCAGTGCCTGCTTTGCCACGAATTTGATTCTTGACCAAAGTGAAAGAACTTGCCATGGGATGCTCTGAAAATGTTTAAATTACTTAAGAGCAAGGGAAGGGACTGGAGCCTGCTGTGCTCCTAAACTTCTGGCCCTTAGAGCAGCATGGCCCTTCTCTCTGAACAGCAACCACGAAACTGAACTGAAAATTCAGCACTGGAAGGTGTTGTGAGGTGGAATTTGAGGACTTTTGCAAAGCACTGACATAAATTCTGACTGTCAGTCTGTGGCAGCAACAAAGGGAGGGTGAGATGAGGTGGAGGAACAAGGTTCTCTCACCAGATTGCTTTCAGTCAGCCACCTCTGCTTTTGCCATGCAAAGTTGAGGCAGAACTCCCCATTCTGCTACCCCTCCCTATCATCCTGGCTTCTGACAGGTTTCCACCTTCAAATCAAACAGGTTCAAATGTAAAAGCTTCCCTTGTCCTGGGTATTCAGGGAACTCTTTGGGGTTGGGCAGGGTTTGAGTCTAGCAAGCTGTCACGTAGCAGAAGGGAAGCAGAGGGACACGTTGCTGCTCAGAGTTTATGTGGACAGCAAATTTATCCTGGCTTCAGGAGGTCCTGCTTTCTCTGCCCCCTCTCCATCATAATTAGACACATCAAAGAGCTGATCTGTCATCTGAAATGGCAAGATGCCTAACATTTATATTAGAAGGAGTCAAGCCCCAAGCAAGCAAAGATCAAGAGCATGATGGTGAATGTGAGGAGGGAGATTGAAAGTCTGTCTGTGGACCCCAAGGAAGCTGAAGTGATGGAAAATGTACAAGCAAAGAAGAAAAGGCAATCAACCTTCCAATTAAAATCCCCAAGGATGAGGGTTTTGTCTGTGTTTGTATTAATCAAGGATAAGAAATCAGACAACTCAATGAGACAAGAGGAATTGTACTGAGAAGGAAAGGACAGGGGAAAGCTGGGGGTCACTGGGGGAAGGGCACACACAGGAGGAAAGAAAACAATGACTAAAAATTTAACTACAAGGTGCTTAAAGGAAACAAAAACCTCCCCAGGTGCCGGGAGTGTTCTGAAGGCAAGACTGGCTTTACTCACCCCTCGACCTAAGCAGCAGGCTTTCTTCAAAGCACAGGCCTACTCAAATATGCTTATGCAAAGAGGTTTTAAAGCTTTTATTGACAGCACTTAGCAACTCTGGCTTTCCTGAACCTCAGCTCGCCCGAGGTGAACCTGTCGTAGGTTTCAGTTCTTCCTCTGGTCGGGGGTTCTGCCCTTCAGCGCAGGGACACGCTGGGCACGGGCTGGGCAGGGCACGGGAGGTGCTCGCTCACCTCTGGAGCTTTGGATCCGGAGCTGTGCAGCTGTCCCTGCCTCTGGCCCCCACAGGGAGCACCTCTCAGTCAAACCCCCGCTGATTAGCCCAAGGCAGTAGATGGTGTCAGTGTCAGAGCCAGGATTACAACTCCAGTGGTTTTTGGCTGCCAGTCTGATGCTCGAATCGCTAGACCACACCTCTCATTATAAAATAATTGTCTGATTTTCCCTTTGAAATCAAAGCTGTTTACAATTATATGGGAGAGAGCGAGAAAATGCAATCTGGGATGGTTCTCTTGAAAAGCATTTGCACCTTTTTATGTAAAATTTCAGTTTAAACAAACCCTGTGCGTGCAGTTGTTAGGGGACTCTAATTAAACCCTTCTTTGCCTTTTAATGTAACAGTAGGACTTCTTGTCCCTTTTGGAGAAACTCTCCAGATAACTTCACGTGTTTTTATCTTATTGAGAACTGCTGATTGTGATGAATTCAATACATTACACTTTGAACAGAACATAAACATCTCCTGCTGAAGACTTTTGTCAAAGGATGGGTTGTGCATTTATGAGTGTTTAGGGAGCAAGTGCTTTCTGAAATAATTCAGAGCAAGCTCAAAACACCATAAAAATTAGTATTGAGCATGTATGAATATTTCTGTATGAATTAGGTAATTTTCTATTACTACTAATGAAACAATTTTGAACAATTAAGCACTCATAAGTAGTAAACTATGAGTTTACTAAACTCCTGAATGCCTTGAACTTCCTTAAAAATCCACAGAACTACTCTGGCATTTCAAGTTGTGCAAGTATCTAAATCCTGACTGAGTTAGGCCTTACTTAGGAACAGAAAGGAGCACCACCTTCGGGGGGGTTTGACAGAACTGCACTGAAAACTTCTGCTTTTTCACACGGAGTTTCAGGAGGGGTTTTAGATACATTGAACCCCATCTAGGTCAGACACATCAGCAGGAGGCTTTCCCTCGAGTTCAAGGGGGTTTGGGCTGGATCCTGGACACTTAAAGAGAGCTGTAGACAGGTCTGTGTTGCAGTCAGCCTTCATATTTGGATGGTAATGAATGTTGCTGATGGTTATTATGAAAATGATTCCAATTAGAGATACCAGATGCCGTATATGAGGTAAGCTAAGGAAGCTGTCTTGAGCTAAGAAATCCCATCCAGACCTGTCATTAACAAAAAATGGCTCTAGCTGCTGGTATTTAAGACTCCACATAAATATTAGTCACTAAAAGCTGTTCACTATGGTTTCTCTAAGAGTTTATAACTAAACTCAACAAGAAGATATAGAAATGGTATTTTCAATGCAATTCCCTTCAAGTGAATTGCACTTCTTACAAGTTTCATGGCATCTGTTTCTATAGATACGTGTTAGTCCATTAAACTACCATTTAAGCAGAAAATCAGGACTAAAAAATATGTTCCCTGTGCAATGGCTTTGGGTTCATACTGTTCTTGGAACTTTGCAGTTCTCTTCCCTGTGGAAATAGACTCCAAACATATGTAGGAAGATTAGATTTCATTATCAGTGATTCCAGAGTCAAGTACTCACTGACAAGTGGAAGTCTGGCTAAGGAAGGGGAGAGGAAGGGACAAGGAAAGGTAAATTTAACCCCAGAGAGTGTCAAGTGTATTTCTTTTGCTCCTCATGCCCTCTCTGCAGGAACAAACTTTCTTCCAGGTTCAAATAGGGCTTGGGTGACATGTGTGTATCCTCATCTTCCTGGGTGGCAGATCACAAATGTGTTGACACCAATCCTGATAACCACATTTTGTTCCAGTGTTAAGCATAATGATGTAACCTGAGATAGGGCTGTATTGTAATTACACAGTTGTGCCAGTTATTACATAGTTATAACACAGATCAGCTTCTTGATCAGATATGCCCAGGAGCTTCTTTTGCTTTGTGCCTAGTGTAGGAACAGAAAACTAGATCCCTAATTAACTTTGATTGAACCTTGATTAGATAAGGGAGTGGGGCCAGTAGGCACCAAGTGGGCTGGGAAGTCAGCCCTGTATGTAGATCTGTGAAGTGTGTAGGCACCATCCTGACTAGTCATAGGAAGGAGAAAGGAAACTCCCTTTTCAGGAATTGATACAAGTACAAAGGAATTAGCCCAGACTAGCCCTCAGAAAATCAAGAAACTTCTCACCTTCCCCATCCAGCAATGCCCCCACCCTATTAAGATGAGATTCTCAAGCAACTCACCTTGGGAACAGGTAGATTTCTATCGTTCTCTCCTGCCACCTCAGGAGGGAATTGCAGAGGGAGCTTTGCACAAAACACAATTATTCCTCCGAATTATTCACTCCTCACTCCCTTTTTTCTGCCAAAAGTGCTGAATTGTCAGTGCTGTGCAAACCAAGTCCACTTGGCCTCTGAAGAGTTTCACTGAATACATGATTTAAGAAAGGGGTGAACGAAGCCAGACTTGGTTAAGTGTCTGGGGGGCAGCTGAAAACTAAAAAGCAACAGATGTATCTGAGGGGAACACAGCCACAATTTTGCTCATGAGACAGGGGATGTGCAGATGCTCTTTCACTTCTCCAGAGCTGCACTGTCTCTACAATACTCTATTTTTGCATCCAAATTTTAGTATATTTGGTAAAGCTACTGACAAACCCCAAAACTTCAGGGTGGTAGGATGTGTATTATCCCTTTTTCAAGAGTAGAATTGAACAGTAAAACTACATAATTTTTGGGACTATATATATTTTTCTAGGAATCATTAATGGTATAAACTCAACAGGAACTATAAGTTGTTTAATATCTCTTAAAATTTAGTTATTATTACTAATTTAATTAAATCTACTTTGAACAAACAACTACAACTTGGGACACTCTTGAAAAACCTTCTTAATCAAAGAAGATGAGTGAGAGTCTGGTTTTTCCCCACATGTTATATTGTCATATTAATTCCTAACCTGTTTTACAGAGTTCATTTTGCCAAAATTCGTTCCTGCATGTGAGGATATTTAGAGTCCTTGATGACAGGACATTAGGGAAGTGCAAGTATTCTCTCTAAGAGCACTCTCAGCTGCTGGGACAATTCGTGCTGCCCTGACCATGGCAGGGAGCTCAAACCAGAGCTGTGCAGAAGCAGGAACACCCGAGCCCTGTTTCAGCACAGTAAGTGAGTACCAAGCTGCCTTCTGTGAGGGCACTCAGTGTCTGCCTACCATACTCCTTTGAAAGATTTGATCTCAAGTCCTTGGGGCCAAGTTTGGCTTATTGACCCAAAGAGGGGAAAAAACCCCCCACAAATAATAACTATCCCAGTGTTGTGGTGAGCTCACAGCACACCACTCTCTGCACACCTTATCACATAGGCTCTCCTCAGTCACTAAGATGCTCCATTGCATGGAACAGCCAACTCCAATCCTTTAGATTTTAAATTATCCAAACACAAATGTTTTCCTCTAGAGGCTGTGGACATATCCCTCACTGAGACCTGTTTATGTTCCCAGTATCAGGTTTCACAGTTCTTTGATATATTAATGATCTGCCTGGTGGAGCAAAGCATGGCAATCGGTTTTGTCAGAAACAGGGGAAATGTATTAATTTCACTTTTGCAACACTCAGGAATGGCTGGAGTGTTCCCTTTCACATCCAGGACTGCATTAGCTGGAGCACACAAATACAGGCATGAACTGAACACGGGCAGGTTGCTGGCAGGAGGGAGCCTTCCAAAAGGGAATGAGGGAAATGTGTGGAACCTGCCTGCAGGTCCAGCTCTGGGCAGTCCTGTCCTATGGACCATGGGAGGGAGGGAGGGAAGGAGGGAGGGAGTGTTAACACTTCCAAAACTTAGACAGCTTTGTTGCTTCCCTGCTTCCCTCCCAGCACCTTCTTAAGTAGAGGACAAATCACCCAACCCAGAAACTTTCTCTCCAGCTTCATTCAAACTTCCCAGAATCACCAGCTTTCCTGACACATGGGGAGCTGTGAGCCGAGGAGGAGCCTCCCTGATACCTGGGTGTTTACACTCAGGATGTGCTTCCACGCTCTGCTGAACCAGAGGCAGTATCGCTCGAGCTGAGCCACTGCATCGCTGATTTCTCTGGTTGCAGGGCAAAGGAGTCAATAGTTACACAACAGGGAAAGCATCCTACAGACCTCTTAGGAGTCTGCAATAGCCACAGAGGCTCCAGCACAAATAAACTGATGATACTGATTTGGTTTCTGCTGAGTAGGACCTTAGGAGTGAGATAACCAGCACAGCTCCAAATGCAGAGTTTGGCTCTACGTTTGTCCCACTCCAGTCATTTTTAGTTCCCAGGGAAAGAACAGCTTAGCAGTTCTGCTGCTTTAGAGCCAGAGACACAGTGAGAGAAAGCTTTAATAAGTGGTACAGAGAATGGGGCTGATCTGTGCCCCCAGCATTTGAATCTCTGAAAAAAATTATCTTTCATTAGAGCTCTAAGGACAGCCTGTTTGTATAAGTACAATGCTGGCTTTTACTCTTTTCCATGGCATGGAATTCTTCTGCCAGCATTGGCTCCTCTTCCTCCTTTAACAAATCATCACAATTTCGGCAAGCACTTCATTGACTGCCAATGTAGAGCCACCGATAATTTACCAGAATTGAGAAACTTTTGTGCTTTCATTCTGCACAGCTAAATTATCTCCTGCATGCCCGGATTTGTTCAGTTCTGGATTACGTACTAAAGGCTCAATCCTACCCTGATACTGGGCTCTGTTTCTGGGCTTTTCAGAGTGTGAGCCTTCCCAAGGATTTGGAATTAAAGATAGTGGGTGTACGTTGAGGTTCAGCTGAGGACACACTGCTGTGCATCTTGGAAAGGAATTAGAGACTTGCACGAATGCTGTAAATTAGAAAACAAAAGCACTTCTTCATAATTTATCCCGTTTTTAAGGTGTGTGTAAAATTTTGTGATTTCTGATCTGTCAGCACCAAAAGCACCTTCTGCAGGATGGTGCATCAACACAGATTGCAAATGGTGCCTACTGGAGCAGTTTGGAAAGTTAGGATGAAACAAGGTGGGAGAGGTGCAAGGGAAACCTTCTTCTAGGAATCATTTGGGGGGGGACTTGTATGCACAGCAAGGAGGTGTTGCACAAAGGTGAAATGAAATTGCCCACATTAGCCTCAGTGCTTGGATTCAAACATGTATTAACCTGGGAAATAATACAAATGCCATTTGTAAGCCTATTCTTGTAACATTTCTGACCCACTTCAGGCTCCTTTTGGTAATCTGGGAAGGGACCTTTGTTCCCATGGCAGCCCATAATTTCCTGAGTGAAACAGTTCGGCTGAGCTCTGAATGACAGAGTCAGGCATTTGGATGCTTATCTTGCTTCCAAGTGTTCCGAGGTTCCTCATTTCTCACTTATTGCACAATGCCCCAATCTCACTGGGAAGGTGAGAACTGGATCAGAAAGAAATATAATTGCTTTTTTTTATTAGCTTATGATACAGTCCCGCCCTTCTGTGTTGCCAGCTTACCGAGTTATTCACAAATGATGATATACATAGAGGGAATTATATAATTATCAGCCTATAATTACAGGTATATAGATATATACATCCCCCTGGAGGAGAGCTGGGCTTGGCACATACCTGCTCACAAGGCTGAGTCTTTAGGGAATTCATGCCCATTTTAAGTAGAAGATTATTTATTTATCAAATGCTCGAGACATTTTATGAAAAACGAACCCAAAAGAATCCTTTGATTCTTTTTAATAATGTTCATAAAGTAAGTAACTGAACAGATCCAGGCATGCAGGAGCAAAGTCTCTTGTGCAGAGTGAAAGCAGAGACGTTTCTCAATCGTGGTAAATTATTGGTAGCACAGCATTGGCAGTCCATGAGGAGTTTGCAGGAGCCACACTGATTTGCTGAGGGAAGGGAAGATGCCAGTCTTGGCACAGTGATCAGAAGCCAACACTGAGAAAGCCAAGTCAGTGCTATATCCCCATAGACACCCTTTTTTTTTTTTTTGAAAGCTTTAGACAAGAATTAGTTTATCTTATGATGCTGCTTTATTAATGCTGTAACCATAGATAAACCCCATTGCCTTCCCACTCTGTTTCAATGCCTCATTTTGTCATCGGGGCAGATAGTGATTCTCAGCTGATATAAATCAGCAAAGCTCCACTGATTTTTAACAAAGCTGTGCCAGCTCCTGCTAGCTGAGGGTCTGTCTGGATATTTCTCTAGCTGTAAAGCAAAGGATCCAGCAGGCAAAGCTGATGTAAGTTGGATAATTTTTTTTTTTTAGCTGGTTTTTCTTTGTTCTGTCTTGCAAATGCTGCTCTCATTCATAAGTGCTTGGATGCTTTCAAGCCTGTGTGCAAGAGTTATGGGGCCTAATCTGGCTCCTACAATGGTGCAAATCTAGGGTAGCTGCAGTGAAATCCAAAGCATTACTCAGAGGTATTGCACTGCTGTAAAAGCACCGCACTTGTGCAGAGCAACTGAGCTGTAAAGCTCCTAATGCGCCCAGGATCCTTCCAAGAGTTTATTTGCAAACAAACAAACAAAAAGAATCATCGTGGCTGAACAGACTGATTCCAGCCCGTGGAAAACAGGCTGAGCCTCTGCCAGAAATAAACTGTAGACACTTGCTAATTACAATTTGTGGCCAGCTCACAAAGTTGGGTAAAGGAGAAAACTGCCCCATTCAGATCCCCCTCTCCCAGTCTGATGACATCATTCACATCATTATGTTGTGATATGCCAGATGGGAAAATTTGAGGTGGGGATGAAGTGAAAATCCTGGTTACACCTTTTCTCCAGGCTATCTCCCTCTCCATCATTTTACAACATCACAGAGACTCTCAGACAGTTTGACTCTGCCATCCCCAGCTGGTTTGGACCAACCAGATAAATGCTGAACCATTAAGAATCGATATGTGTTTCCACCACTGTGACAGGTTATGCTGCACGTAGCCAACCTTACTTTAATTAGTTTATTTAAACTCACTAGTATATTTAAACAGAGAGGGAAGGTAATAGTTTAAACTCTGTAATTTCTATTGCCTGGAAAAAAAAATAAAAACAGCCCTGCATCAAATGCTTATTGAAACTGAAACATATGTATTAACATATGGCAGAATTTCACTTACTGTATGTTTTAGTGCAGAGCTGATGAGGAAGGCATCTGTGCTGAGAGCATCTGAATGGAGGCTCAGATAATGAGCTGAGCTTAAAAAATACCCTCTGAAAGGTTGGGATGTGTCAAAGAGCCCCTGCAGTTGATTTGTGTCAGAGCTGAGAGAATATATTTGAGTCTCTGTGCAGGTACAGGGCTGGGCTTTCCCTTCTGCACTGGGGACCTTTGGAGTCTTCATCTGCTGCCCTGGGCACCTGCTTTGGATAGTCCTGGGCCAATTCTAACCCTGGGACAGAGAGTCTCATACCAGAAATGCTGACACAAACTCTCCCTGGGGCTTAAGCAAGTGCTGGGACAGTATTGCTATTTAACAAAGAACAGGTTAATTGGAGACTGTGAATATCAACCCCAAATCTGGATTTGAAGTTCTCTTCAGCACAGCAGCTCTTTGGGGCTGGGGTTTGGGTTTGTACTTTCTTCAGACATGCAGAGGGGTAGAGTTGTGAGCCAAACCTCTGCCTTCAAAGGAGGCACACTGAGGAACGAGAGAGAACTTCCTGTGCTGGTTCTCACCCCACTCACACAGACTCACAAGTTTTGCACAAAGCCTGGTTTTTTGGTTCTGAGATGAGCCCCCAAATACTGTGAGGATTAACCATTTCTCCTGCACAGAGTCATGTAGGTTTTCAGTAAATTCTATAGAGACTCTCAGAAGTTCTTGCTGCCAACTCCTGGTATCATTACTGGGCACTACAAAGCCACATCGTCCTACACCTATTTACTGGAAGTAAGATATGAGGATACCAGGTGTAATTACTGCCTTCAGGATAGGAGTCTTTCCTTCTGATTTGACCACAGTAGGACACCTGCATGGCTCAGCCACAGGTTATCTGGCTCCTGGGAGATGCTTTCAAAGCACCAGTTGCTACTCGGTGACCCAGAAGAAAATTTACCACCTACTCACAACCCTCATTTTGAAATTCTGTGCCTCTTATTAATGCAAGGAATCTTAAGGTTCTTCAGAGCATGGGCTACATATTAAATGTATGAACCACTTGTGCACCATTGTGCAAATCACAGCCTTTGATATAAAACTGTACCCCAGGGATAATTCCTTTTTTTTTTAAAAAAAAGTGATTATTGAGACCAAGGAAAAGTATTTAACAGGTGTGCATCACTTTTCAGAGAAGCCTGCAGGAAAGTTTCCAGGCATGGAGCTTAGGGACATGGTTTAGTGGTGGGGTTTGGCAGTGTTAGGTTTACAGTTGGACTCAGTCTCAAGGTTCTTTTCCAACCTAAATGATTCTACGATTCTGTGAAATAAAATAAGTTGGGATGACTCAAACTGTCCATTTCTCTGAAACACCAAAAGGAGGGATACAGGAAGGTCATTGCTCTGAACAAGTCAAGTTTTCTGACAAGGTTTGAATCTGTTGGAGTTCCATTTTCACCTGTACTGAGGAAAATTCTGGAGGTCCTGCCATGAAGAGATTTCAGTCTGTGGCCCCGGTACAGGAATATTTTTCATATATTTATTGAACTCCACCCAGGTACGAAGCTCTGCTTCACAGGAAGGACAGGTTGTCTAATTTGGGGTAAAGCTACACAAGGGATGCCTTGTGTTCCTGCAGGGTGAGCACTGAGGTGCAAACGCCCTGGCTGCAGGTGTAAATGCTGCACTCCCCTCGGCTGCTGAAGGTGGCTTGGCTGCTCCTCCTCCTCCTCTTCCTCCTCCTCCCGTGCCTGGTCCCTGCGCTGCAGGTCCCCTCCATGTCCCTCCCTCCCACAGGCACATGGCAGACAGGAGATACCTGCCCGCCCCTCCACCACTTGGAGACAAAATCAAGGCAAGTAATTTCAGGGCTTTGAAGGCAGGTTTGTGCTAAAGACGGAGACTTGATGCTGGAGTGGCTGACACTAATATAATTTGGGGGATAAG
Organism: Pithys albifrons albifrons; assembly: GCF_047495875.1. Taxonomy (NCBI): domain Eukaryota; kingdom Metazoa; phylum Chordata; class Aves; order Passeriformes; family Thamnophilidae; genus Pithys; species Pithys albifrons. The sequence goes on along the minus strand of NC_092478.1, from coordinate 4,022,683 downwards.
GGGTAGCCTTTGGCAGCAGACACTGAGTTGTATCATCTCCAGCCAACGCAGAAAGATTTTCCAGAGCTTGCCTGTTAACACCTTGAATAAGCCCCTGACATAAATCCACCTTGACTAAGAAAAGAGCAAAATAGATTATGCATGCACAGGAGCACACAAAATAATATTTAAATGCCTGTTCAGGTATCGAAATGACACTGTGAGTCTCAGTGTTTTGCTCTAAGTGAGGCAGAGACAGGAACATTTGGCACAGGCCTGGACAGTGAGCTCGGATCTCCTGGGTCCCAGCCCATGCTTCAATCACAAGACTATTAGTCTCCCTGAGTATGGATTTGTCTATCCCCTATGTCTTTTCCATCATCTCTAAACTTGAGTGACTCCTATGACTAATGTGATTGTAAGTCATAAAACATTAAGTTATGACACAATCAAATCAAAGCCAAGAAATTCATAGTTAGGGTGTAGGCTACATTCTTAACTCAAAACCAGAAAAGCAGCATTGCAGGGTAAACAAAAGGCTGGAGTGTCAGCCCTCATTTTTCATTTTTGGGCTCTTATCAGTTTGTATCAATTTAAGCCTTTTTTAAATATGTAATTTCTTTGACTTACATTTTTCCCTCTAGGAACTGAAAATTATTCTGCTTTGAGGTCTGGAACCTGCCATACAATCAACACTACTTAATTGGGACATGCTTAATAGGGATGGCCACTTTAATGGGACATCTCCTAGGGAACCTATTTATGTTAATGAGACTGAATGACAATGACTGTTTCTTAAGTGGGGCAACAAAAAGAAAAAAACTCCACTTATCAGGGATGCACTCAGCTGTTACCAGTTTGTTAAGTGTTTAACCAGGTGTTAAATAGGCCTAAAATTCTGAGCTTCCATCTTTTCATTCAAAAAATGGAAAATTAAAACATTTACATCAAGATGAAATTAGAGTCATTATCTCCTGAGTGGCGTTTAGTGCAAAGACCAGAAGGACAAGACTGTTTTCCACCATGCCAGAGAGGGAAGTTCTCTTCTCCAAGGAGCTTAAATAACTCCTTTCTCCAAGCATGGAACTACCTGTAGATTGGATTTGTTCAGAGGTTCATGGCAAAAGCTTGAAATAAACCCCATGTTTTCTAATTATGAATCCTGTACTTTACCTTCTCGCTCCAAAATCTTCCCATGCTGTCGTTGGAATAAAAAGATGGAAGCAAAATCTTAAAATAAATCTTAAATCGAAGTAGTCCTAAGATCCCTAAGAATACATGTCTGAAGACTCCCAGGAGCTTCCAAAAGCCTGTGAGGCATTTTGAAGGTTATTCTGTCCCTGAAGATCTTTTGTGTTGGTTTCCTCTGTAAATGGATCCACATTTCAGGGGGGAACAAGAGACCACGTTAAGGAGTTGTCTGAAAATCCAAAATCCCGTCTTAGACGACAGCTCTATGAATTTGGGGACTCTCCCAGGCAAACCAAGACATCTGATTATGCCATTGTATCCCGTTTGGCAAAGGAGAGAGTGAAGGGAAGTGATAGACATGAGGGGCAGATGGAGTTTGCCTAATGTGTCTGTTCTTTTCTTCGCTGCCTTTTCAATTTAAGAATGTAGCAAAATAGCAGCTGCTCATAATTTCATGAATCAAGAAGTATGTAAATCTCAGCTACAAAATTTGTTGCATAGTTAGACACACACACACACACAAAGAAGGAGGAAAAAAAGGGAAAAGATCTTGCTTGCATCTACAACTTTCTTAATCTGGTGTGCAAATTCAGCTTTCAGGCCTGGTTCTCCTCTGGCTTAGCAGCAAACCCAGAGTGGCTCAGTGGATTTTGCTGTCCTCAAGTAGGGTAATCACCCTGGGATAATTATCCCTAAGGGTTCTGCTTGTTGCCCTCCTGGGATAATAATCCCTAAGGATTCTGCTTGTTGCCCTCCTTAGATAATTATAGAAATTATAGAATTATAGAAACGATTTGGTTGGAAAAGACCTTCGAGATCATCAAATCCAACCCTTGGTCCAACTCCAGTCCCTTTACCAGATCATGGCACTCAGTGTCACGGCCAAGCTCAGGTGAAAAACCTCCAGAGATGGGGAATCCACCCCCTCTCTGGGCAGCCCATTCCAATGCCTGAGCACTCTCTCTGCAAAGAATTTTTCTGCTTGTTGCCCTCCTGGGATAATTGTCCCAAAGGATTCTGCTTGTTGCCCTCCTGGGATAATTGTCCCTAAGGATTCTGCTTGTCATCCTCACAGGAACATGGCAGGACCAGCCTGGCATGAAAAGCTCCTTTCTTGCCCCTGAGCTGTCCCAGGGGTTTCCTGCCCTCCCCACCTCTGTCTCTGGGCTGCAGGTGGAGGGGAGGAGGAGGGAAGGGGCTGTGATGGGAATGTCTCCTCAGCAGGAGCTGTGAGCAGCTACCTGAGGATGCTGACAAGCCCCACAGACCACAGTGGAAATCGCTCTCCTCGAGTTTCAGTCCCCCAACCAAAAGATGGAAAAAGCAACTTGGCCTGTGTCCTGCACATGTATGAGATGTTGCTCAGGAGGGACTGGGACCGGGGCCTGCACACACCATCCAGCTGGTTCCAGTTTTCAGACAAGATTTACTAAACACATGTAAACCGTGCATATCTGTTTGAATACTTTCTGTGCAAATAACTTCCTCTGTGGTCAAGCTGTTCCTCTCAGATCCCAGGCTACAGATTTGTGCTTTATACTCCCCACTTTTTTACCCTTGGATTTCCACCAGTATCAGTTCACACTGTATGAAACTGTGAAGAAGGGAGCTGAGTTTGGCAGCAAGAGTCAGGAGAACTGACAGTGCAAAACACTGAGCAAGCTCATGCTAAAGGGCAGAATCATCCCTGGCTTGGCTCCATCCAAGCCAGGGGGCCAGATCCTGAGCTGCTGGAAACAGGAGCTGCAGCCCTTTGTATCCCTTGGCCCCACATTTCAGCAGCTCTGCTGGGCTCCCTCCTGATTTATCCCCCCCAGTGAGCAGCAGAGCCAGGGGCTTTCTTCACCAATTAGAACTGCCCCACAATTGTATCTGCTGAGCGTCACCAACTCCAATTTAAACACAAAGCAGCAGCTGAAACTGGATAGGAAGAAGCAGGAGGGCAGAGCTTTTATGATCGATGTTTTATTGGAATCATATAAAAAAAGAAAAGCATTTCACATATTTCATGGAGGTATTTTATGTGCACATTTAATATGGATGCTCTTCTTGTTAAACTCTTACGTGATCCATGTACTTCATATATAAAACACAGTATAGGACAACTATGAACAAGTTTATTAAAACAACTTGGGCTCCTGTTGACATCACCAACCACACAAATGCTTGCTCAGGGTTGTTGTGATCTTATCAGCCTCTCCTTATATTTCAGGTTACCTACTCGTTCATTTTCTCTATATATCTTTCATTGTTACAAGAATTCAACTCCTGGGCAGATCTGGAAGATAAATCTGCTTGTCTGTTTGGGGAATGTGGCTCTAGTTCTAATTTTGCAGACTTCGTTCAGGCAATGCTCCCTTTGACTTCAGGGATTTTTGCCTGAGTAATCCTTTCAGAATTGGACTCTCGATGATTTTCATTTACTTAACAACTTGGCATTACATCTGTAAAACATTAGCCTACTAATATAAAATATCAAATTAGACTTATGCATTAATCTAATCTATACATGCAGCTTGATAGTCAGTTCTGTTACTCTTTATTATTGCAATTCCAGGCATTCTGTGTCGTTGCACATTTATTCTGGTGATGGCAGAGAGATAAAAAATGAGATTTATAGATGAAATTTGGTAGCCCATGTATGTGCAAAGAACGTCTGAAACTTTAAACAAAATTTAAAACCAATTCCCACTTGCAGATAAACCAGGTAAATGTTTCCCTGTCAATCACAAATAAGGGAGAGCACACAAAAAGAGCTAATCTGGAATAATCAACAGAATAATAAGCCATTGAAAAGGGAAAAGCATGTCAAAATAAATGGCCAAACTGCAATGTATTCTCTAAAAATCCTCGAAAAAGACAAATAAGCAATTGTTTCTCTTCTGGGTGACAATTGCAGCCTGAAAAGTAAAAAATGACTTCTTCAGACATGTTCATAAACTGCATTTATAAACACATAACTAAATTATATTTGTTTCCTCCAGGTTGGCTGCCCTTGAACACTTTTCTCCTTGCAGTTTTTAATTTTTTTTTATATAATCCTTTCATGAAGGCAGGTCTTGTGCCCATGGCCCTGGTTCAGGTGCCAGCCCCACACAGCAGGCACTCAGGAACACACTAAACCAAAGCTTTGTGTGTGCTTTGGTACTTCTAAAAAGTGGCTTCTTGGAGACAACCCACCAATACGTTATTCTTACATCTTAAACCCATTTACTTCTCTTTCTGAATGCCTTCAATTTGTTTTGCTCTTGTTGGGCCGAATCTAGCCTGTTATTTACAGAAAGAACACAACAAGATTAATAGGATATGGTCTGCACTAACCTACACCCCTGGAATTTCAGAGTGATCCCATCAATTCCATGTAATTTCTGTGGATTCATAGCAGGTTAAAGCCCCAATCCAGGATAATGCCAAGCAGATGCAGACAAGGCCAGCACACAAATGTGGAGAATCATGGCCAGAATAAGACTGGATCTCTTTATCCAAAGAAGAAGGTAATGTTTGGATAGAAAAAATTATGTGGATTTTTTTTCTCCCCTATTTGGTAACCTGTCACCATCCAGACACCAAATAGGAAATGATGCAACACCAGAGGGAAAAACCCCAATTTATTTCGTACATGTTACTAAAGAAATAGTGGATTGATGTACTACCCCAAGCACTTTGGTTCATTTGTGTGTGTCACGACAGGCACCTGGTATCTCTCTTCAATTAGGAGGTTTTCCACACTAACATATGTCCTGTGGGATGCAGCACTGGGTTTGCCAGTGTGTGGCAGCTGCAGTGAACTCAGGGCTTCCTCTAAGGGTGGCTGTTTTCTCCCTTTCTGCATTAATCCACAATTACTGTTTCTCCTTCCCGAGCATTCACATGCAACAACCCCAAACACAGTTGTGTTTGCAAAAAATCACAGTTGTGCTAAGTCAGTCACAGTTGTGTTTCTAAGAAAAGATGTGCTTCCCAAAATGAAATCTCACACTCGTTATTGGAAGGAAAACCACCTCCAGCAGCCTGAACAGGGCAGGTCACAGTGCAGGCTCGCTGGGTGCTGTGGGGCTCAGGGGTTGTGGTTACAGCAGGGCAGGACAGCCAGGCTGTGCTGGCTCTGCCCATCTCTGCACACACCTGACCTCCATCCTCTCACCCTCTGCTTCTCCTCTGCCCTCCCTGCCTGCTGCAACAGGGCCCAGGCACAGACACCTCTGCCCTTGGCACCGAGTGCCAGAGCTGGGGCCGAGCACCCTGGGGACCATCAGCACCCACGTTGTGACCACCCTGGGGGGGACAAGGGCACCAGAAAGCCCAGCTGGAGGAAAGGAGCAGAGGGATGTTCCCTCCTTCCGTCCCACATGAAGTGTTTGTGATTGGAAAGTGAAAGAAAAACCTTTATTTTTTTCCTTTTGCAAGGTGGCTCAGCCTTGCCCTCAATGTGTGGGCCCTGTCTGGAAGGGAAGTCCTGGCCAGGTGGGGGTTGGTCTCTTCTCCCAGGCACTCAGCAATAGGACAAGGGGGCACGATGGGCTCAAGCTCTGCCAGGGGAAATTGAAGTTGGAGAGCAGAAAAAAATTCTTTGCAGAGAGAGTGCTCAGGGATTGGAATGGGCTGCCCAGAGAGGGGGTGGATTCCCCATCCCTGGAGGTTTGGAAACTGAGCTTGGCCGTGGCACTGAGTGCCATGATCTGGTAAAGGGACTGGAGTTGGACCAAGGGCTGGACTTGATGATCTCAGAGGTCTTTTCCAACCCAATCCATTCTATGATTCTATGATGGGAATGGAGGGGGAACTGGGGGTGAGGGAGCAGCTCTGAGCTGCTTTGTGTATCCACTGCCCTCCCTCTCCTCCCTGCAGGTTCCCTGTTCTGCAACCCGAGATTTTGATCTCCCAGTGACCACTGGTGCTGTACAGGATGGGGGAACTGAGGGAGGATTCAGTGAGTTGTTCCATGCCATGAAGAGCCCTGTGACAGCACCTGATCACAGTTCCCATCCCCAGCCATGACCACTGAACCAGCTCTCCTTCCATGGGCTGAGTGGCACAAAGAAATATAATCAGTGCATGTGAGGTTCAGAACACAAAAAGGGCTTTAAACTAATGATGATGGTTTCAGCTTCTCATTCTTAAGTAATATGTGGAATTTTGGTCCTGAAGATTTGGTAGAAACTGGGAGAAATACCTGGCTGGGACACTTACAGTGGAGGGGAACACTCAGCCAAAACGGATCCAAGCAGGGAGGGTGAGATGGAAAGAGCAGGAACTTGAAGTGAGGAAGTGGCTTCATGAAGTGGGTGAAGGTTCATGACAGGAATAGCAAGAGTTAAATATAAATACCAGAAAAAAGAAAAACCCCAAAACCTGATAGAAACCAGTAAAAGGTAAAAAATATATGAAAGGTTCCAAGTGAGAAAAAAAGGTGGGAATTTCGTCTGGGAACATTATCTACTACTTGTCTTCTGATCCCTTTAAAGGACAGAGAAGATAAATTCCCAAGTCAGAGAGAAGAGAGCTGGAGGGAGGGTGAGACCAGCTGAGAAGGACTCGATGCCCCTCCCATCCCACTTGGAAAGCATCCTGTGCATGGGATAAAGGACAGGAAGGTGAGGACAGTGCTTACAAATTAATCTGGTGTGAACCATACCCTGAGATAAATTTGGTATCAAACTGTTACTCACTGCCAGCTCCAGGGAGTGGGTAACCTGTTCAGTCCTTTTCCTCTCTGCCTGCCTATGGCACTGCTGTCACTGGGGGTGGCCAAAACACCACCAGGCACCTGGGTGGAACACACTGTGAGAAAAGCAGCTCTTTGGTAGAAATGCTGCAAACATATTCAGTGTGGGAGTTCTTTTGGGGTCTTCAGTATCTCCTGCTGTACGTGGCACAGATACCACTACAGTGTCATCCCATGTTTGTGTTGTTATGGGTTAATCCACAAATCCTCCAAGGCAATCTCTTGTGGGTTATGTTGGATACTTAGAAATGTCTGCAGAGTTTAACAGCGAGTAACCACACCACCCAAATTTACTTTGCTTTTAATTGTGGCTGTTTTCCCTGCCCTCTGTGAGAATTGCTTCCTTCTCTTCCACCTACCAGTGGTTATCTGTGGCTACACAGCACTCACAGGAGGAAAGAAATCCTAGGATTTCATGCTTGGGTCATGTATGCTGCCATCTACATGGTTTGGGCTAAAATTTTCCCAAATTACCAACGACTGTGGGAATTGCCATGCTGGTTGAGAACAAGGGTCCATCCAGTGAGTGACCACAGCTGGACACCTGGGGAATGGTGGGCAGGCACATGGGATACTTCTCCCTGCTGCTCTCCCAGCTTCCAAGCATTTTCTGCTCAGGGGCTTTCCTGAGCTTCTACCTGTCACTGTGTCCACATCACTGGCCAAATCCTCTGGCAATTTATATGCTGCAAAACCTCTGGCTACTACAACAGATGTAAATCAAACAGAATTGGAGTCAGTGACAATAATTGGGGAAAAAAATCTATGCTTTGGAAGACATATATGAGTTTTCATCTTAATTTGGGCTAAATCTCCCAGGAACATAAATTATCTGTTTGGCTGCCTCTGTTCTCTGCCATCCCTACGGAGTCTCACTGTGCAATGGCACAGTGCAGGATGGATAGATGGAGCACAGCTTGCTTTGCTCTTAAATCCAGTGTAAAAGGGAGCAGAATGACACTTCCAGAGTGGAGACGGATGGGATTTTGGAATGGGGAACTCCTTTCCAGCAGGCACAGGCATGTGGAGTCAGGCAGAAAGGGATGAGAAGCAGCTGAAGAAAGATGAGAGCCATGAAAGTGAGGAGGGAAGGAGTGGACAAGGAGCAAACAGGGGTAAAGAGAAGGCTCTGGGGGAAGTCATTTGTGGGAACTGAGAGAAATTTGGGAGTCAGTTTAAGTGAAAATGAGGAGAAGGAAAAACCCCAACAATCCATGGAGAAGAGACTCAAAGTTACAGCTGCTGGGAGAGGCAGCACCTCTTCTTTCAGTGTCCTGGCCAGAGAAACAAGCCAGATTGACTAAGGCAAAGAGAAGTCTAAGTCCAGTGAACAAAACCGGATTCACAGTCCAAAATATCCCCATGAAGGCAGATTGCTGCCCAGGGGAGGAGCTGTGCAAGGAATTGTTCCCAGCAAGTTTGGCACCCCTGCAATAAGGGTCCATTTTCTTCAGTGTTTTGGATGACAGCATGTGAAGCATCACAAGCTCAATTGCCAGTGATGGCTCAATGTGCAAATATGTTGATTAAAGATCTGTATTAATGATATTTTATGACATTAATAGGTAAAAAATATTAATCTGATTTTTGCCTATTTTCTAAAAAGAAACCTCTACGACATGCTGACAATTACTTTGGATGGAGCAAACATTACTAAATTCCCATTAGTTACTGCCATCATTTTAGATTTAAACTTCAACTCCACTGTGCTTCCTTTTCCAGTACTCTGTCAGTGCCTGCTGAAAGAAGTTAGCATTTACACAGATCAAATCTAACCTTAGGAAATCCTTCCTCAAACGAACAGATGAGAATGATTTCTCCAAACATAATAATCCAAGAAAACTTTATTCTAACCATCTTCTTGCCAGGATGCACCAAATTTTTCCAAGATTCCCATCCCATCTTACACAGGCAGCTTTGAGCAGGAGCACAAAGCACTCTGTCACTTGCTCCGAGGAGCTGTGTAGCCTGCAGGATCTTTGCAGAATCCAGCCCGAAGAAATACAGCACTTTGAGAAAACTGAGCTGTCAAACAAGATTTCCTTGGGCTTGCTGCCACACAAAATGGCAAATAAGGGACTTGATCCTGCACGGAAACAACAGGAGTTAGAGGTGCTCAGCGTTTGTCTCCTGGCACAGTTAAGGTTTCTCAGTACTTCCCAAAATCAGCCTATACTTATTCAAAATTATAGAGCTAAAAGCTTTGGTATGTAGCCACAGAGGTTTTATTTCAAATTGGCAATAATGTAACTTCTGCAAAAAAAGAGATTACAATAATGTTAAAAATATCATAAAATGTTATTTATATCAGGACACATTTGTTACCCCATATGACAATCATTCCTAGTTCTTGACAGATATAAACCTCCGCTTAACACATTAGTATCATAAATATTACCAGATATAACACTGTAATGTAATACCTACCAAATGTATTTTAAAATATTACTCAATTTAAAACTTTGGATTTTAACCAGATGTGTTTCCAGAAAATGATTCAGGTCAGATGCTTTTTTCTTTTCCCTTTTCTGTGCGCGCGTGTTCAAAGCGGAGCGTTACTCTGTGATTTATTGTGCCAGGACTGTGTGCCCCGAACCTAAACCAGCACCACGATACTTCATCCTTGAGGCTCACACACCTGCAGTCCAAACTAACAAGAGAAAACATCTACATGGCACGGCAGGAGCCTTTGAAATGTCTTTTTGCAGTTGCCTGGACACAGAACAGACTGGTAGAACAGGGAGGCAGCGGAGAAAGGGTGAAGACAGGAACTCCAGCCTCTTTCATCTAGAAAGGGGGGACCATGGAGAGATTAGAGGAAAGGATTTTGATTAGATCACTGGAATGTGAAATGATGCTTCCCAGGATTAAAATCCTATTTTAGAGCTACCAAACTGGCTGCGGCGTTAGTCAGAATTCGGAGGCTCGAGCAGCTCCATCCCTGTGATGGCTGGAACTCCACAGCACCCCAACCCCTCTCCCCAGAGCAGGGGGGAACACAGCCCGACACCCCACAACTCCCCACTGTCACCCCAGCAAAGAACTGCCCTCCCTCAAAGCCTGGCACTTCTGGAGGAAAAGGAGTTTGCTTTTCCAAAAGCATCCCTGGGTCCAGCCCTAGGGCAGCCACGGCGTGGAGGCTCCTGGATTTCAGTCTCCTTGGGCCCCCAATCCACATCACCAGGTGGAGGTTGACATTTTCATAACCAAATGCCATTCGTTTTATTCCCAGTACAGCCAACTAACAACCTGAAGGTCTACAGTTGCCGGGTTGATCATTACATGGAACCATTAACATAAAACGCGCCATCGCAATTAGTATCTTTGTAAGCAGCAGCCTCAGCAAAAAGTGGGAATGGAGGCTGAATTGATGGTGCTCTTCCCAAGGAGGCTGGCAGCAGATTGGGAAATAATCTGTGGCAATTGCTCCGCCGCTGTCTCTGCTGTAACTTCTCCAAAGACACACAGAGCCATTTCCAAGCAGTCAGCCCACGGACTCGAGCGAGCACTAAATTCACTCGGTGATCAAACACAATTTGAGAAATAATCTACAATCACTCACTTAGGGGGGGAAGATATATTTTCCTTTTACAGATGAAGTGCAAAACAGCTAAAGTAGCTGTATTCGGGAAAATGCCGTGCAGCCTATTGATTCCGGAGGGGACAGGTACACACCGTAGTTTCCCAGAGAAAACAAGGAATGCTTTCGCGGGGGGTGAGGGATCCGCAGCCCGGCTGCGTACACTGGATTGTTTAGTTAGGAGATGAGCCTGCTAAAATACCCTGTGCTTTTCAGGAAGGGAGCGAGGAAAATGATCGTATTTATAGCAACATTATTGTTTAGAACAAAATAAGTTATTTCATCCTTTTAATCTCTGTTTCTATGGATATCCTGCGCGGGGCTGGGATGTGATTTTCCAACCTCCGTGCGAGCCGTCCCCGGCCGGCGGCACCGGCCCTGGCAGGGAGAGCCTGTTCGTGCCAAAGAAATCCCGTTCCAGGCGCTCTCGGCCCGCCCCGGACACCGCGAACGGGCTGCCCGCGATGCACTTTTTCATTGTTCTTTCCCCTAAACTCTCCGCACTTGGTTAATTTTAGCCCCGCAGCTCCCCGAGCGGGCTCACCGCTCCCCTCCGCCGCTTCGGGGACCTTTTGCCGGGCGATGCGCTGCCATAAACCCGCACCGCGCCCGCGGCGGCTCCGCATCCCCCCGCACCGCACCCGCGGGGACTCCGCATCCCTCCGGCGCTGCACCTCCCAGCTATCCCCGCACCGCGTGGTCCCGCACTATCCCGCATAACCCCAGCTCTGTACCGCCCAGCTATCCCCGCACCGCCCGGTTGTCTCCGCACCCCTCCGCATGCCGCCGAGCCCGCACCGCCCGGCTATCCCCGCATCCGTCCGCACTGCCCGGCTGTCCGCGCACCGCCCGGCTGTCCCCGCACTGCCCGCATCTCCTCGCACCGCCCGGCTGTCCCCGCACCGCCCGGCTGTCCCCGCACCGCCCCGCTGTCCCCGCACCGCCCCGCTGTCCCCGCACCGCCCGGCTGTCCCCGCACCGCCCCGCTGTCCCCGCATCCCCCCGCGCTCCTGGCGCCGCCGTGTGCGGGGCCGGGCCGTGCGGGGGGTGGCGGCGAGCGCGCGGGCGCGGCGCTCGGGCCGAGTCCGTGTTCCGGGCGGGCTCCAGGCCGGGATTTGGGCGCTCCCTGCCCGCCTCCCTCCCCCTTGCCCCCCCGCCCCTCCTCCCCCTCCCGCCGGCTCCCTCCCTCCCTCCCTCCCTCCCCTCCCTCCCGGCTCCTGAACTCCAGCCCCTCTCTCTCTATCAGCCGCTCACTCTGTCTCAATATGTCTCAAGATGGCGGCCAATGTGGGATCGATGTTTCAATATTGGAAGCGCTTTGATTTACAGCAGCTGCAGGTCAGGCTCCCCCGCTCGCCGCACCGGCCGGGCCGCGCCGCCGGACCCCCCCCTGCCTCCCTTCTCCGCCTTCCCTCGGGCCCGGCCTCCCCCTCCTCCTCCCGCTGCCGGCCCGCGCCGCCTAAAGGGAACCCCCCGCTCCGCCCGGCCGCGGGCTGCGCTCCCTCCGCCCCCCCCGCCATCGATCACCGGCCCCATCGGAAATTGATCCTCTTTGTTCAATTCATCGATCAGCCCAAGATGGCGCCGGAGCCGCCGCTGCCGGGGCCGCCGCCGCCGCTTCGCCCGCTCCGTCCCGGGCTGCGCTTCCCCGCTCCGCGCTCCCCCCCGGCGGTGCGGCCGTGCGGGGCTCCGAGCGCGCCGGCCCCGCCGCCGCCCGCCCGCCCCCTGCGCTCGCCGCCCGCGCCCGCCCCGCGCCGCCGGCCCCGCCGCTCGTGCTCGCGGGGAGCCGGGGGAAAGTTTCCCGAGTGCTGGGACTTTGTGTGGGGGCGCCGGGCGGTGCGGGCGCGGCGGGGGCTGGGGGCGCTGTGGTGCCGGCCGGGCGGGCGGGCGCTCCCCGCGGGGTCCGGCCCAAGCTCCGCTCCGCTCCGCTCCGCCGGGCGCGGGGCTCCGGCCGCCGCCCTGCCAGCGCCGCTGCGGGAGGGAGCGCGTCCCGTGGGGTGGGAAGGGGCGCTGGTGGCGGTGATGGTGGCGGTGGTGCGGGATGCGGGATGCGGGATGCGGGAGGGCAGCGGCAGCGCCGGGTGCGGGGAGGGGCGTCCCGGCCGGCGGGGCATCGCAGCGCATCTCCCCGCGGCGGCGGGAGGGCACGTTACATAATTCACCGGCTCTCCAGCCTCTCCTGCTGTCCAGGAGCTGACGGAGGAGCGGAATATTGATGATGCTTTGCTGGTGCTGGCTCGGAGCAGCCCAGAAGTGCCGTTTTCCTCCGGGGGAAGGTCCTGGCGGACCGGCCTGTCCCCCGGGGCACAGCGGGGTTAATGGAGTTGCCGGGGCACAGATAAGGCCGCGGCGGGTTGGAGGGTGGTGGTGGTGGGGGTTGTCAAACGCTGAATTGGTGCTGCTCCCGCCGTGAATGGGATTGCAACACGCGCATCTCCCAGTTGATTGGCGCAGGAAGGCGCTGCCCTGCCTCTCCAAACCCGCCGCTGCCTCCCGTTTAAATAAATTGGCTCGAAAGCCGGCGGTGCCCACCGTGGCCCCCGTGGAGGCGGTGGCCGAGGATGGTGCGCTGATGCTGGGCAGAGCCGCATCCCCGCTGCAGGTGAGCGGCTGCCGGCGGGGGCTGAGCGGACCCGCGTCCCGCCGCCCTCCCCTTTTCACTCGGCCGGGCGTGCGGGAGCGATGCGAAAAATCCCAGCCCGGCAGCCCCCGAAATGGGAAGTGCTGCGTAGGATCTGTGGTAGGAGGCTGGTCCCTTCTGACTTTCAGGTGCATTAGGAGGTGGGGTAAAGTAGCGTTTTGTTTTAGGCTTCTCTGTCTTCTTCCACCCCTTTTCGGGTTTCATTGTTTCTTTTAAAGGTTTGGGATTAAGGTAGACTTGGCTGAACTTCGCTAACTTGAAAGGGTTCTTAATAGTGACCCAGAATACCTACAGGGATACAGAAAATGAGATCCAGATGTAGAATTGTATAAAATAAAATGGATTAAATTAAGATGTAGTTAAACAAGGTCTGACATCTCTAATTGTGGACTTTTGCTTTTGCCTCTGTGTCTGTGTGGTTGTACTTGCTTAGCACCGGAAAATAAATGCTGCAGACATCACTGCTGTGGTGTTACATTTAAGAGTGAACATGTCTAAATATTGCCTATAAAAATAAAGCCTTCAGAAATGCTTATTAATTAAAACATATTATGCTAAAATATCTATCATGTAAATTAAATTCGAAAACGTAATGAACGCAGCCAAATGGCATTTTGATAGATTGTTCTATTCTGTTTTTAGTAAAAAATAGCTCACTTTTATCATAATTTAATTTCTGTGCACACTGTAAAACCTGTTGTGGAGTATCACTGTACAAACCTTAATCTCGTTTTTGCAGACTAAACGTGACAGTCTGACTTGAACAGCTTGTAGCTTCTCCTTTGAAGCGTTCTGGTAACGCCAGCTCAGAGTTGTTTGAACAATATTCATTACCTGCTTTTGAGGACTGGTGATTATTTCTCCCCGGTGCGGATTGAGGCTGTTCACCTGTTGGCAGGTTCTCCAGGCAGTCTGTGCAGCACCGAGTTTATTAACTTTGCACACAGTCTGTCTGCAGAGTCCTGGAGTGACCAGGGAGGTAGAGAGCACCTTCAGCCATATGCAGAATAGTTAATTTGTTTCAAATTACCTTTTTGTTTTGCCTTTTTTTTTTTTTACCCACCCATCTGCATGAAGAGGTAGTGTAATATTTACTCCCACTTGCAGATGAAGCAACATGCTATAAAAACTATTGTTAGTGGGTATGAAGTTCAATCCCACAGAACTGTCCATGCCTCCCTCCCTGTCCTGGATTTGTACTGGCATTTTTTGAGCATGGAGTTACAGAAAATAAAACTGCTTTCGTCTGTGCTTCCATTCCTCCATCCCAAAGCGTGAAGGATTTGTGCTTAACACAGTCCCACCTGAGCCCTGTAAACTCCAGCTCGTGTAGCTCTGGGTCTGATGGCTTTGAAGCTCTTGTTTTTGTGCATGAGGAGCTGGGACTGGGCAGTGCCGGATCGGCTCCCAACTTCCTCTTCCACCTTCTGTTCGAGGGAGACGTTTAACTGTTGCTGAGCTTCGACCTGCCTTGTGATATTAAGCAGCAGGTTTCTCAAGATTGTATCAATCTTCATTAAAAACAGAGCCAGGAACACTTTAGGGTCTGACTTTTTAAATTATTTATTTCCTTTCGCTAAATAACCTCTTGTTTATAGGGAAAGAGATTTCAATTGTTGGAGACAGGATTAAATAATTCAGAACTTGGATTAAAGAACAAAAAGGTCTGTTCACAAATGGAATATGAGATGCAAAAATGGCAGCTTCCTACAGGTATCAAACGGGACTCTTCACTTGAGACAGTACCTGCAAGGCACAGAGCTGAACATTAACCCTTTTCTCTAGTGAAGCTTTCCTGTATTTCCTAAAGAAGTTGTGGAATTGGCACGGCATTTGTGCCTCAGTTTGCCACGTGGCTGAGGATGGCCCTATGTTTGATAAGTGACAGGGAGGGAATTGCAGCGGGCAGAGAAAACAGATCCTCACAAACAGGGAATATTGTGGCAATAAATGCAAATTAAATCCCTGGAGAAATGGTGTTGCCCTCCAGTTAAAGCTGCATCTCCCGTTTGGAAACAGTTGTGTGATCGGAATCAGTTCCACAGCATGAGGGTAACCTGCTCTTCTGTGCTCCTGCCTTGTTTGTGGGTTTTGGTGTCACCATCCCCTTCACCACAGAAACGACCTTTTGCTGGAGAACAGGAGAAGGAGAGTTGTGTTGCTGTGGGCACAGCATGCAGCTCTTTGACAGCTTCCCTGATATTCCTGGAGCTGTGTGTGTGTATCAGCATCAGGGCACCAGCGTTGCATCAGTCAGTGCAGCTCCAGTCTCAGATCAGAACTTTATACCCTCTGAAAACTTACACACTATCTATAGATATTTTGACAATAAACACAAGTCTCAAAATGTCATTGTAGCTTTTAAGGACAGGCACATATACCAGGAAAAAGTACAGTTTCTTACTGCTTTTGAGCAGAATGGTAGAACTTTTTCCCCTCAAGCTGGGGAGTGAAAATCTAAAGGCAAATCATGCTCATGGTGTTTGTTTTTTAAAGTCTTATCCTGGTATTGCATCATATATGATTAAAGTAAGGATTATTAGTTCTGTAGCAGGCTGTGACTAATTGTTTAAGGTAAACCATTGATCTTATAAAATCTGTAGCAAAATCTTGAAAAACTTTAGTAGTAATGAGTAGCTTTTAAATACTGAAATGCTTCTGTTACTGGATTAGAAACAGGTGGAGTTGTTGGCATCTTTTCCTGGGGTCTGATGGTACCAGAGCACAGGCTGCTTTGCAGTAAGTGAAGGAGTTCCTGTGCCTCAGCAGAGGTGGAATTAGTGCTCAGGTCACAGCGTTTCATTCTGTCCATCTCTGCAGGTCGCTGTAGAACTTGTTTCTGTCCTAAAAGTAGTCAGTGCATTTCTATTTATAATGGTAGTTAAATGTGCATCTAGAGAAGAGTCTCCAGCTCCCGTAAACACGTGTCTGCTCCCCACCCTGATCAGAGCTGTGTGGTGGAAGCAGCCTGATGGTTCTGCAGGAAGGAGGGATGTAAAAGCCAGGGCAGTGCTGCCAATACACTCAGATAGCAGTCCTGGATTCCCTGCAGCAGGAAAGCTTTGGCATTTGCTGGTGGTCAGGGGGATGTCCCTGCACATCCAACACGTGACATACTAAAAGGAAGGACTTTAATGTACTTCTGGCTCAAGAATTTGGCTTTCATAGCATTCCTGGAATCCTCTTCCTTGAGTCTTACTCCTTGGAAAGAAATTTCAGACGTCTTTTCTATGCCTTGTTGCTGTTGCTCCAGTGAAATAATGCCCATCTGAAACGTGGCAGAGTCAGTGTGTGTTTTGATCACTCGGCTCTAGTGCCAAGTTTGTGGTTAATTGGATGATGTATTGAGAAATGCAGTAGGGAGGAATTGGAACATGGTAATGGTTGGGAGTCTTTAAAAAAAGTACTGCACAGCTTGGCTGTGTGTAACAATACCAAATAAGTAATGGGTGAGACATTTGCTAGAGAAGAAATGACATGCAGTCTAAAATTCCAGTGAACAGTTATTCTTTATTTCCCAGCTGATTTCTGATGCAAGGAGTAGATGAAGAAAAATGCATAATCCAAAGTTTCAGTTTGATCACACTGAGGCCAAGAATAAAGAGAGTTTATTTACTGGGCAGAGAACAGATACATGTGTTGATGCTTAGTATTTCTTAAAACACCAAGCAGGTGCTTACTGGCTTGTGGTCCTTTTTATGTAAGCAGGGTACAAAGTTCCAGTCTTGTATATCCAGGGGTTTGTTGCACGTGTTCTTCTCTTTGTGCTTGGTTGTTTTCCCCATAAACTTTGTGGGCAAGGCCTTGAAAATAACAATTGTTTTCTGGCTTGAGAGTACAGTGACAATGTTCCAGCTTTGAATAAAGGAGTGGGGAGGAAGATATGAAGGTGAGATGGGGAAAGCTGAAAAGGGATAGTTTGCAGAAGGGAGTTTAGGAGGAAGAAACTTGTGCAGGAGAACTTAGACCTCACAGTCAAAAATAATGTCCTTAAGTTAGCAAATATAAATAAATCTTACTCATTTTATGACATATGCATTCTCAGTTGGTTTTTTGTTGTTGTTCTCTCTGGTTTCCCAAGGCAAATCATTAATTTCTGCTTTTATTGGTAGTGATACTGAAGAAAATACAGGATATTGCAGTGGTTGGGTTGTGGAGAGCATGGAAATGCTGAACGTTACCAGTGTTGAGTTTTTATGAAAGGCTGAGCACAGTTGGGTGTAGGTTGTTGGGTGTAGCATTGCTCTTCCCTGCTGTCCAGCAGCACTGGGGTTTCTGGGAGAGTAGGAGGCAGTGGAGAGTTTGTACTTGATCCACCACAGTTCCTGGTTGTGCTTCTGTCCTGCCTCTGGTGAGACACAGCAGTTCTTACTACGCTGTTAATCGGTCACTTCTGTGACGTAGCAGAGTTGAACATTTAGCCTGAATAAAGGTAATTTTCAGTATGAAGGTGCTAAAGCTGGGACATGCAGGAGGAGGCCCAGAGGTGACCTCAGCACTGTCTGGAACTACCTGAAGGGAAGTTCTGGCCAGGTGTGAGTTGGTCTCTTCTCCCAGGCACTCAGCAATAGGACAAGGGGGCACGATGGACTCAAGCTCTGCCAGGGGAAATTGAAGTTGGAGAGCAGAAAAAAATTCTTTGCAGAGAGAGTGCTCAGGGATTGGAATGGGCTGCCCAGAGAGGGGGTGGATTCCCCATCCCTGGAGGTTTTTCAACTGAGATTGGCCGTGGCACTGAGTGCCATGATCTGGTAAAGGGACTGGAGTTGGACCAAGGGTTGGACTTGATGATCTCGGAGGGCTTTCCCAACCCAATCCATTCTATGATTCTGTGATTCTGTGGATGTGGCACTGAGTGAGAATCCACCATGTCTTGATCCAACCCCACTGTGATCACCAGCCCAGGGCACGGAGTGCCCTGGGCTGGTGATCACAGTGGGGTTGGATCAAGGGTTGGACTTGCTGATCTCGGAGGTGTTTTCCAACCCACTCTATTCTATGATTCTGTACCTGGTGGCCCCCCGTGTGTGTTACAGCAGACACTGCTGGAAGCTGGAGCCTGTCAGATTAAAGTTCTGTAAGAGCTTTTACTCCTTGCCTTGCAGTAATTCCATGCCTTCCTCCACAGTTGGGGTAATAAGGAAGTTTCTGTGGGGGCTGGAGTTGTGCTGCCTTCCCTGGGATGGGGCTTGTCCCCCTCCCAGCTGGATTCAGGGACTCTTGGTGGTTCTGTGAAGATTACCCAGTCTTTGAAAGGCTCAAAAGCAGATGCACAAAAATATTCTAAGCTACTGTATTGAAATGCTTTAAATTCCCCTGAATCTTTGTGTTTCTGGCTGTGAGGTTTCTAAGACAGGTGAGGATGTGGCCGTGGCTTTTCAGGGCAGTTCATGCATCAGAGCTGAGCAGATCCTGTTGTTCCTCTCTTTGGTGTGGAAACTTTCCTAGTGAATAAGGATGCTTGGACATAGATAGCAACCTCTGGCAGTGCCAGTACAAGGTTTCTGTGAATGGTATGAAAATTTAAGCTAAAATATTCATAAATGGCTGGACAAATCCCACAGTGGAGCTAAACCATTCCTCTTGCTGATCCTGTGGTCTGGTGTTTGGCCAGTGCACAGGTGAGCCCAGGTGTGTGTGGCACGTGGGGCTGCAGGTGAGACCAAACCGTGGACTAATTCCTGCCAACATTTTATTGTATCCCCTGAGCTCTGGAGCTGGGATGGTCCTGCCTGCTGTGTTACTGTGGCATTGCTTTTATGGGCTTGGGCAGGGTGTGTGCAGGGAACCTGGAGCAGTTTGGGGCTTACACTGCTGAGGTCTGTGCTGGCTGGGGAGTGTTGGTTCTGTCTGTGCCTCACGTGGGACAAGCTGAGGACAGTAATGCTGGAGGGAAGTAAAAATAAATCCAAGTGGAGTGGAGGAGTGATGGTGTTTGGGAGTGGATGGGACAGAGGAAAGTGGAAAAGAAAGGAAGGGGTTAAGGAGTGAGCTTAAGCCTAGGACTTGGAAATGAAACTCTTATTGCAGAATAGTTGGGAGAAGAGAAGAGCTTATTACAGCATTTATATAAATATTGGGCAGTGCAGCTGGGCAGGATGGTGGGTCTCCCACAACTACCTGGCTGGAATGTTGCCATCAAATCCAGCTCCCCTGCACTCACTGACCATATGAAGGGATCACCTAGGGCCTTCCTTGTGGAAACATCCTGGGAAAATCTGTACATGAGCCATTGGGGTGATGGTGTGACTTCAGAGTACACTGACAGATTTTTAGTGTTGCCCTGTGACGAACAGGGTTTATGTTTCTGGGAGCTTTTTAGCAACTTTTGGTTAAAACTTGGTTGTAATAATGCCAAGGTCATGGGTTCAATCCCCTGTGTGGGCCATTGACTTAGAGTTGGACTCGATGATCCTTGTGGGTCCCTTCCAACCCAGAATAGTCTGTGAATCTCTGTGAAACTCTTAATAACTTGGATGGTATTTTCAGATATGATGAATGGTAGAAGTTTTCTCATTGTTCTCACTGAAAAAAAAAGGGGGGGGACTTGCAAAAAAAGGGAGACAGTAATAGCTTTTGACTTAATATTTAAATAAAGATTCACACTAGGTATATCTTAGATGCCAGAAGGTTGTATGTTGTGTGTGGAAATGCCCTGGCTTATTCCTGTAGAAACAAAACTGCAAAGCCAAAAAGGGGAGTGCTTGAAATGCAGTGGAATTTTGATGGGATAAATCTTCCTCCTTCTGCTCTCTTTGATACCTTTGCTGGGTATTTGAGGTTTCATGGAGTTCCTGATCCAATATTTTAAGGAAAGCAGAATATTTCTCTTACCCAGAGGTTAACTGAAGCTGGTCCATCCAAAATCTCTCCACTGTGGGACTGGTGCTGTGACACCCAGAGTGGTTTGGGTTGGGTATGAGCAGTCAGGAGGTGGCAGTGGCTCTGAAATGAGTTGGGAGCTGCAGTCTCACTGTCAGCAGCTGATGAATCCCCATTGCCAGTGTTGCCAAGGGCTGGGCTGGCCCCTGGGCATGTCCCTGAGCCTTTGGTGGTTTGTTCTCTGTCTGGGAAACACTGATAATGCTCCAAACCCTCTTTGAGATACAAGATTGTGAGTGAGCAGTTACTGTTCTTTCTTGCCGCTGCTTAATGCCGTGCTGTGGGTAAATAAGGCTCAGTGGTTACATTTTCTGCACCTTTTTTGGCAGTATTTTAAATGCATTAAACAGAGGATGTGCTGCTGTTGATTTGTAGGTACTTCTCAGGCTGTTGCAGGAAAAAATGTCTATAGAAGAGAACGTGAAAAAAACCAACTGAGTAGTTGGGTGTCCTAAAAGAATATTATGGATGATTGATACCAAATCTCTGGAAGAAAATGTTTCTTGCAGATGGTTATAAAGTTATAATCTAGAGTTACTCTACCTAGACACACTCTTACTTAAAACATAACTCCCTGTTGTTTGGTGCACTGTTTGATGGCAAGACAGGCACTTTATCAAGTTTCTCTTCAGATTTCTCTGTACATTAAAAGCTGCTTAAATTTACCTTATAGGCAGCCAGAGATCTGAATGTTGAGTTTAATATTCATCAGTTTGTGGTTGCATCATCTCAAACTGCAGCCAGGGGTTTGAAACAGCTCCCTGTTCCAGCAGGACAGGCCAGGCCCTGCCAGCTCAGGGGAAGGAGGATCTTCAGCCCCAACCCTGGTGGTTGTGGGGACAGTAACTGCTGGCCAAGCAGAGGGAGGTGCTCAGGGCAGGGTTTATGGGAGGTGTTACCCTCTACCTGAAGACTGAAATACATTTTTCACCAAACACAGGTGATGGGGTAGCTTGAAACTTTTTTTACATCAACTTCTGTGTGTTCTCCAGATTTCCCAGGTCTGGTAGGGTGGGTATTGACACCCTGCTCAGGCTGTCAGCAGGGTTGGTGGGGCTCTGTCTGTGCCATCAGCAATACTGATCCCTGCTCGCTGCCCGTGTGCCCGTGCCCTGCACAGTGATGGGGCTGCAGGAGTGTGTGCCCAGCTCCGGGGGCTTGGCAGGGGTGGAACAGCTTGATCCCTGTTCAGCACAGCACCCAGGCCTTGACCCACTGAGCATTATTGCCTGGGCTTAATTTTTAACACATGTGGGCTCCTGGTGTGCTGGCTGAGCTGGGATGGAGGATCTGCCTTTTCCAGCCCAGCCCATGGGTAAGTGGTGAACGTGAATCTCTCCATCCTAGTCCAGTGCCATCTCCTCCTTTCCTTTATCTCATGTTTCTAATCAACTTCATTCTTTTTCTTCTTACTTCATTGATGTGACACACAAATGTTGTCACAGTAGCTCAATAAAATTTATAATTGTGTCTTGCCTGTAATTATTTTTTGTTTCATTTTTATGGGGTGTTTACAGGTTTTATTGCGTGTTCATGTCAAAGTAAATTTGTGTCGTGTTGTCACTTGGGTGTTTGCTTCATTTTCAGCCATAAATGTACCCTTTGTCTCAGATCTGAAACCTGAGAATGTTAATTTTGTCAGTGAACTACGTATCTTCTTTTCTGTTGCAACTTCTGTGTGTGCTGGTTAATATTGATAGTCCTCAGCTTTGGTTTGGTATGTCTGGTATGAGCAGAGCTGCTTTCCTAACACTAATTGTGGAGATGGGATAATATTAAACATTTAAAAACAAGGAGCCAGCAGTCTTGCAATTGATTTTCTCTGCAGAGCTGCTTACACAACTGTAGCCTTAGTTTCTTTTATGGGAGTGTGAAGAGTCTTTCTTGTATTTAAAAACTAAAGAAGCTGTGGATGCAGTGGTTTCTCCTCCCTTCCCTTCTTCCAGCTCTGTCCTCTCTTTTTCAGGAGCTCTGCTTTTCTTTTGCTTATAGTTTTCTGTACATTTTCTTTGGCATGGAGTCTTGCTGTCAGAATTCCTGGGATGCTGGAAAAGGGCAGTTTGCTCATACCGTGTCTTCAGCTCATCTCTCCACTGCTCTTCACAACACCCTGCCTGTTTTTTCGAGCAAACAGACTTTATACTCCTAATTCCATTGCTTGAACTCAGAATATCTTTTTTTTCCTTCCTTTTAAAAGGGAGTCAGTACCTGCTGGTTTGTGGGGGTGAACTGGAGTACTGAGTTTGGGCTTCCCAGGGTGCAGGGAGCAGACAGTGAGGAGGGGAGAACTGGTTCAGAAGAGTTTATTTTGTGTCCTTTCCTGATAAAGGAAACTGTGCTGGTGTGAGCCTCGATGCTGTGAGCAATGTGGTCCTTAACCCCTGCAGGACTGGGGATTTTGGGTCCTACACTTTGGCCACACCAAAGCCCTGCAGTGCTCCAGGCTGGGCACAGAGTGGCTGGAGAGGGACAGACAGAGGGACCTGGGGGGACTGAGGGACAGGAAGCTGAACAGGAGCCACCAGTGTGCCCAGGTGGCCAAGAAGGTCAATGGGATCCTGGCCTGGATCAAAACCAGCGTGGCCAGCAGGCCCAGGGCAGTGACCCTTCCCCTGGACTCTGCCTTGGGGAGGCCACACCAATGGATGGAGAATCCACCACATCTTGATCCAACCCTACTGTGACCACCAGCCCAGGGCACAGAGTGCCCTGGGCTGGTGGTCACAGTAGGGTTGGATCAAGGATTGGACTCGATGATCTCAGAGGTCTCTTCCAACCCAAATGAGAAGAGCAACAAGGCTGGAGAAGGGACTGGAGCACAAGTGCTGTGGGGAGAGGCTGAGGGAGCTGGGGGTGTTCAGCCTGGAGAAGAGGAGGCTCAGAGGTGACCTCAGCACTGTCTGGAACTGCCTGAAGGGAAGTTCTGGCCAGGTGGGGTTTGGTCTCTTCTCCCAGGCACTCAGCAATAGGACAAGGGAGCACGATGGGCTCAAGCTCTGCCAGGGGAAATTGAAGTTGAAGAGCAGAAAAAACTTCTTTGCAGAGAGAGTGCTCAGGCATTGGAATGGGCTGCCCAGAGAGGGGGTGGATTCCCCATCCCTGGAGGTTTTTAAGGTGAGCTTGGCCGTGGCACTGAGTGCCATGATCTGGTAAAGGGACTGGAGTTGGACCAAGGGTTGGACTTGATGATCTCAGAGGTCTTTTCCAACCCAATCCATTCTATGATTCTATGATTGATTCCCTGGTTTAGACCAGGATTTGAATCAAATTAAACTGTCTAACAAAGTGCTGCTCTCAGTTTTCTGTCCAAAACATTGTTTGGTGTTTCTATGCTTGAGGAGGAACTAATTTCAGGTCTTCTTTAATGTGCAGGCAGAGCTCTGGTTGGTGCCATGGTTGGAAATCTGTGTTGTGAAGCTGATTTCTCCTCTATAACTTAGGATAGAGATTTTTCTCTCTGTGAGGTCCTTGCTGTGCTTCAGGCCATCAGCTCATGAGACTGGAACTGTGTGGGATTTTTTCTTGGAGTGATGTGTTAAATCCAGCACGAATTATTAAAGCAGCACTCACACTGTGCTGTGATCAGCTTGGTTTAGATCATAAATTACAATTTGCATCTGAGATGTCCTGGCATACCCTGAGAATAGTTAGTTCTTTCATATGCCAAGCTAAGTAAAACTTGATTAGTGTCACTATCTGGGATTTTTTGTCCTGTAAATAGAACTTGAAGTCTAAAATTGGAACTGTGAAAACCTACTTTAATTGGGATTAGAGGAAGAATTTAGTAGTTACATTCATTTCAGGATCTTAGAAAGTGGTCAGTGTGCCCCAGAGCTGTTGTCTGTGCCATCTTCTTAAAAATTAACTTCATTGCAAAGGCTGAAACGTTGATTTGGGGCTGCAGCACACTCTTGTTGGCCACCCAACACAGTCTCCCAGTGTTGGAAAAGGTGCTTTTGGTGCTTGGCTGGTCCTTGTGTGCCAGAGATTGTTGTCTACAGGCTCAAAGGTTTGCACTCCTGGAGGATCCTTGCTGGTGAAAGGTGATGGCAGGCAGGAGTTCAGCTTTCCTCTGGAGCACTCAGGAATTCAGGCAGGAATTCAGCTTTCCTCTGGAGCACTCAGGAATTCAGGCAGGAATTCAGCTTTCCTCTGGAGCACTCAGGATTTCAGGCAGGAATTCAGCTTTCCTCTGGAGCACTCAGGATTTCAGGCAGGAATTCAGCTTTCCTCTGGAGCACTCAGGAATTCAGGCAGGAATTCAGCTTTCCTCTGGAGCACTCAGGAATTCAGGCAGGAATTCAGCTTTCCTCTGGGCACTCAGGAATTCAGGCAGGAATTCAGCTTTCCTCTGGAGCACTCGGGAATTCAGGCAGGAATTCAGCTTTCCTCTGGAGCACTCGGGAATTCAGGCAGGAATTCAGCTTTCCTCTGGAGCACTCAGGATTTCAGGCAGGAGTTCAGCTTTCCTCTGGAGCACTCAGGAATTCAGGCAGGAATGAATTCAGCTTTCCTCTGGAGCTCACAGGCAGGTGTGGAAGTTCCTGCTGGCAGCAAATGATGGCTCTGTGTGCTGGTTGTCATTCTGTAGGTGAGTTTGGTGTTGTGCAGGGGTGAGGTGGAGGCTGCTGGCAGTGCCTGTCCTGCTGCTCAGGATGTCACAGCAAACTCCATCACACCTCAGAGTGTTTTACACCCTATTTATCTGCTGTAATCCTTTTCCCAACCAGTTGTGAAGTAATTTCAGGGATAAGAAATATTCATTCTGTCTCTAGTTGTGTATTTTTTTTAAAGTTGTTGGTTGGCAGCAGCCTCTTTGTACGGTGTCTTGATTGTCAGCTCTTCATTATAAATTTACTTTCTAAATGCTGACTTAAGGCCTGACACTTTGTTTGTTTAACTGTCAGTTACACTACTTGGGAGACCTAATAAAAGCCTCTCAGATCTTCCTATTGAATTAGGCCATCCTTTACCACCCTGGTGACTGAAGGAAAACAACTGGAATAGTTTTTTCCCGTATCTATCCAATTTTTTCTAGAACCCTGGTTCTGACCCTGTTCTCACTGTGACAATTGTTCTCTGCTAAAAGGTCACTGTAATGTTTTAATTGGATTTTTCAGCTGCAAGGAATATAAAAATATAAGTTTATTAATAGATCAGCTTTGATCTTGAAGGATTCCAAAACATTTGCTGCATTGCACGGACAGGAATGGTTCAGTTTTCCTGCTTATTCCGGGATAATCAATTTGGTCATGGAAGTTGAATGTCCTGCCTAGGGGGTCACAGGGGGGAATTCTGGGAGGGCACAACGTTTTCCCCAGCTGGAATTTCCCTGGGATGCAGAATGGAACTGTGATGCTGCCAAAGGTGCTGCTGAAAGATCTTTCATAAGTTGTTTTGGTTCTGTTTTTCATCTGAAATCTTTGGAAAAGGTCACGGGCAACAGACAATTAGAGAAACACTTAAGTGACCTCGTTAGTGTATTTCTGGGGAATTATTGTGCTGCACAGCTATTGCTGCTTGCCACAGATGGTTATTGCTGGTTTCCATCTGTTCCTCAAGGAAAAGTAAAGGCACAGAATGGCAGTTTGGAGTGGGTTTTTAACCAGAACCTTTGGGGTTTGTTTCTTCTCTGAGCACATCAGGTTAATGTGTCAGGTGCCCTGTGGCTTCCAGGAGATGGGATCAAAGTGGGGGCATCTCTGCCCAATGTGGGGCACAACAGCAGCTTCCTGTGCTTTGGGCACCTTCCTCTGACCAGTGCCCAGGTATGTGGTGTGAGATCACCCTGGCAAGGGGCCAGCCCAAGGGAGAGACCCCCCCCCCCAAGACTCACTTTCTGGAAACCATTTAGGAGTTTGTGGCCCAAAAGACCCTCAGCTCATCCTGCTGCTCATTCCTGGTTTAACCTCAGTGTTCTCAGCGTGACCTCACCGTGGAGTTTTCCCAGAGTTTGCTAAAATCTGCTCCCTGGAAGGTTAAAAACTTTAAAATCTTTCAAGGCTTGGAGGTGTGGGAGCTCCCTGCTGGCACTGATGTGGCTGAGCTGAGTGTTGGTTCTCCAGTGCTCCTGCTGATCCTGTGTCTCAGTTCCCGAGGAACGTGGGAGAGGAAGAGCATGATCTGGGTTGTCACATGATGAAGAACAAAGCAAAATTACAAACTTCTTCCAAGTCCCATCATCCATCCTGCTCGTGGCACTTAAAGTTTTGCTTCACCTGACTACTTTCTTTGAACTGGGGGATGATTTTGTGCTCGCAGGGCTCGTTTCAGGCAGCAGAAATTTCAGGTGGGGTGGAAAAATGAGCCTGTCTGGAGAGAGAGCTGTTTGCAGGGGTCCTGAGCAGGGTACACTGCAGGCATTTTATTTCTCCAGCTCCTTTGCCAGTTGCTCAGCCAGATGTCCTCAGTAGTTTGTGCTATAAGATGTTAAGTAATTAGATCATTCAGATTCTAGTTAAACATAATTAAAGCCCTGTGTAAACTGAGTGAAGCTGACAGGTTTTATAGGTTGGTCATAGCAAAAATATCAGATGATATAGCTCAGCTTTAATACAAAAAGATTTAAGCCTCCCTGCCCTCAAATAAAGAGGTGTTTAGTCTTCAAATTTAATCCTTAATTAGAACTACAATTTATGGAACTTACTAAAAATGTTTCCAGGATCTTGGAAGCCTTATTTAAAAGTGCTCCCATACAGAGTTTGCTGGTTACAATTTCTTCTGTGCTCCTGAATTTAAAATAGTGAACTTACTTGCCAGTTACATCAAGTTAAACAGAAAGATAACAGGATTTTTGCAGTTTTCCCCTGCAGTTGAAGTTGGTGGGTAAGGCAGTTGCAGTGGTGCTTCTTGACTTGAGGAAGGTTTGAACAAGCAGCACCAGCTCTGCTCTGTGCTCCAGTTTCTTTTCCCAGAGTGTGGCTGATCTGGAGTTTGGGATCACCTGACCTGAGTGAGGTGGTGCTTTGGTGATGCCACTTCAAGCTGGGTTTGTACCCACCCCGTGTCCCTGGTTGTTGTTCCCCAGCAGAGCTGGAGAGAATCGCCGTGTGTGGGTATTGCCAGGTGAAAAAGGCAACGCAGGGTTGTGAGCACAGGGCTGAAACACCAGTTACACGTTCCAGCCTTTGATTATTGTTGTTTTATTACAACACTTTGAAGCTAATCTTGATTATTTCTCTCCCTGGTTTTACAGATATGACACATTATTTTGTTGTTTGTTTGCTGGCAGGCGAAACATATTTTCTGAAGGAAAGTGTTAACAGATCAGCTGATAAAATGTCTGTCTTCTAAAAACTGTCTGAAGACAAACTGAGTATTTGTCTCCATGTGCTGTTCACACTGTTGTACCAAGCAAATTAACAAGATGATTCTTGTCTTTTCTAGGATGTAAACTTTCTTTTCCAGTGTTGTAAGAGCCCAGAACTGTGAGCTGGACCCAGAGTGATCCTTGTTCTGCTGAGTGCTCTGAAAGCTGATTGTTGCTCTGCTGTAGTTAATAATGAAAATTTACCTACACAACATTCACAGGAGAGTAAAATTACGTTGGAAAATTCAGATTTTAGTAGTTAAGGGGATTTTGCAGTTAGTTAAAAAAGAAAAATCAGAAGGAAGAAAACTGTAGTGATTTCTTGGCGATCCCAAATGCTGAAGTTGCCTCGGCCGGTACTGAAAACAGCTCCTTTGCTGCAGAGTTATTTCATGCACTGCCTTCCCACGTCCCCTGCAGCCTCTCCCCACCACGCTGAGTTCTGTCACTGTGAGATGCTCCCAGCCTTGCTGTCCTGGCTGGAATCTCGAGACAGTTTCCAAGCTTGTGTTTCTCAGTTGGCAGCCCCGGCGCGGCTGGTGGGAAATCTGCCGCATCCCTTCTTGTCAAACAGCCGAGGCCGTGCCTGACACCGAGTGCAGGCAGAGGAAATGGGCAGTGGAACTGCAGAGATCTGCTGGGTGTCTCTGCATTTTCCTGTGCTTATTGCTGGTGATTGACCCTCAGCTCTTGTGGTGATAGAATGACAGAGGTTTTGCTTTTTTCTGCCCTATGTTAAACGATTGGTGTGTCCTGGTAAGAGGCGAATTTTCAGCAGCTCTTTTTAAATCAAGTGCTGTCTGCTTATTACAGGTGAAAAACTCAGTTTCAGGAAAACCCCCTGAAGTTCTGTAGAAACAAAGAGTTCTCTAAAGGTGTGTGTACGTGTGTCTATGTTTGTGTAAACACACAGGCTCACACAAGCACAATCTCCCTTCTGGCTCACCTCCCACCATGCAAAATACAAACCTGAAAGGGCTACAATTGATTATGTGCAATAGGAGACAAACAACCCAGATTTTGGGAGAGGGCAGGGTGTGGTCCAGATCTGGCAAAACATTTAAGAACTGAACATTATTTTTTCAAAGGTAGGGAAACTTTAAAACATTGGTCCAAGAGTTAAGACTGGTTGGGAGATGGAAAAGAGTGAAGTAAACTGAGACATCGTCCTTGGAGGGGGAGGCATTGGGGGAGGAATTGGGAAGAAAGAACACGCAAGTTTAGGTTAGTACATGTTCATGTTCTTCTGGTTTTTTAACTTCATTTGTTTCCCTGGCAGATGTCCCATGGCTTTGAGGCCTTTGTCTGTGTGAGAGAGAACATGAAGGAGGGCTTGGCAGGAGGCTTGGGGTTGTGTGGAGTGGCTGGAAGTCGTATTTATAGTTGGTGTTGTCTCTTGGCTTGTGCAACTCTGATAAGCGGCAATCGGTCTGTAAAGTTCCGTGTGGTGTTGGCAGCTGATCCTGTGCTGCAGGTACAGCTCAGCTACAAGTGTCTCTAAGGTCTCAGCAGCACTTGAGTGTCACAGAATACTTGAATTTTTGTAGTCACTCCGTGCATTAGACTCTCTCCATTAAAATGTCTTCATAAATGCAACTCTGCTTAATTGAGTTGAAAACCAGCTTTTTAAAAGAGATCCAGCAGTCCTTAAATGATAAGATTTTTCCGAGCTTTGTAGCACACTCACATGCTCTCTAACACACATATCTACATGCTGCATCCTCCTTTGAAGGCCTTTCATTCCTTTTTTCATGATTGTTGTACCTCAGTGTTTAATATTGTGTTCTTTTGGCTTGCTGAAATTCACAGTGGAGTTGGTCCTGCTGCCTCTGTGGGCTGCCAGGGAAGAGGAACAGTATTTGGCTGCTGTTGTGAGGGTTTGAACCTTCTCCTTGCCTTTTACTTTCTCCATATATGTGACTGTAAATAGATTTATAACTCTGTAGCTTTATGCCTTTAAAATACCTGCTGTAATTGCTTAGAAATATCCTCCATGTCTGCCTTTATTGCTCACTGTGATTACGCTCCTGGTAACCAGCCTGTTCGTCAGACTCATAAAATAAGTTTCTCTTAACAGGATTCTGAATGGAGTCAAACAATATGCACAGTTCAAAGTGCAAATGTGTTTTATTGGGGAAAGGAGATTATTCTGCTGTTCTTCAGTACCTTTGAAACTTCATGCATAAGTTTAAAACCATCATGTTCTACTCATTTTGTTGATGGGAGGTGTGTGGGGGCCTTTTTGTGGCAGGTCTGGAGTTACAAAGAATGTGCAGGCAAATTCTTGAACTTCTACATTATCTATTATATAGATACATTAATTATATATATATTATATATTATCTATTAGCAGAGTTTGTACATAAACTGTACAGAAGGTTAAAAAACCCATGCCTAATGTTTAACACCCAAGTGCTGTGTGAAGGCTGAAAAAAAAATGCCATCAGAGGTTTGTACCTGCAACTTATTGCTGGGCTTGTTCTTCCCTGCCCAGAGAGGGTCCTGTGGGGCTGGAGGGGTGGGGGACAAGCTCTCACTGCCTTTGGATGTGCCAATATGTCATATTTGATAATTCTGCATGCAGGAACATATCACTGGGTTACAATTCTCAGCACAGTGAAGGCACAGAGGACAAAATATCCTCAGGCAGTTGAACTTTGGGTTGTGCTTCCTTGATGTCTCCCCCGACATCCTCCAGGTGGACATCAGAGGGTTGGGAAATTCTAGTTTGACATTGCAAATCAACTCAGTATATTAGTTCTTGTAAACTGTTTCTGGAGATTGCAGGATTGAGGAGGTGTTATTTATCATCACTTTTAGCTAAAGAGTTCCACCCCTGCAAAATTCTCAGCACTGTGAGAGCTACACTTTTTGGTAGGCGGGTTGTTCTCAGAATCTCAAGCAGAGGAAAAGGTGGGGAATGGTTATTTTTGGGCCCTGTTAAAATATGAAAATAAAATTATTGGGGTTAGGTGGTATTTTTACCTTTGAAATTTAGGCCAGACTTTGAACCATAGAATCATAGAATTGATTGGGTTGGAAAAAACCTCCGAGATCATCAAGTCCAACCCTTGGTCCAACTCCAGTCCCTTTACCAGATCATGGCACTCAGTGCCACGGCCAAGCTCAGCTGAAAAACCTCCAGGGATGGGGAATCCACCCCCTCTCTGGGCAGCCCATTCCAATGCCTGAGCACTCTCTCTGCAAAGAATTTTTTTCTGCTCTCCAACTTCAATTTCCCCTGGCAGAGCTTGAGCCCATCGTGCCCCCTTGTCCTATTGCTGAGTGCCTGGGAGAAGAGACCAACCCCCACCTGGCCAGAACTTCCCTTCAGGGAGTTCTAGACAGATAATTTGCTGGGATAAAGGGGGTGCTGTAGATTGGTGGAGTCTGGAGTTGGGGAACACAAAGTAAATGAGTGCAGGTCTCAGGGTACAGCTGGTGTGTCTCAAAGAATACCAAGCCTTGTCCCACTCTGAAGAGGGAAAAGGATGTGTTTGTGCTTCAGAAAATGCTGCTGAGGCTTCAGGTTGTGGTGCAGTTGCCTCTGCCCTGTGTGCTGTGGGGTTTTGATGTGCTTGAGCCCAGCTGTGAGCTCTGCAGGCAGTGAGTGGGGCACAGACCTGGGGCACAGACCTGGCACCTCCTGGGGCACAGACCTGGCACCTCCTGGGGCAGGTGCCCAGCTTGCTGAGGGGCCTGAGCCACTTCCCTGCTGGACAGCCAGAATCTGGATTTCTTTTTTAGGCACAGACTGTATCTTGCAGCATGAAATCAAATACTGTGGGATGGCAAATACTGTTTTTTAAACTAGTTGGCTTGTTGTAGCTGTGATAATCTGTGTTGATCAACCCTTTTGGTGTTTGCTACAAAATTTATTCTAAAAGGCATGGTAGCTCCTTCTCCTTGGTGGTGATCCAAAGCAGCTCTGCTGCCAAACTTGGCACTGGTGCCAGTGGTTTGCTTTAGCTGATCTAAGAATATAATACAGATGGTTTGATAGTCAGCACAGATATATACAGATGGCTTGAAACTTTCCAGTTTCTTTATTTCATTCCATTGTTTCTTCTCGGTATATCAAGTATCTCTGAAGATATATATATATGATATATATATATATATGTGCTATTCTTAAAATGATCTGATCTGTATTTGTTTCAGCTTGTGCCTGTTGTTGCTATAAGAATTTGTCAGCAAAGGCTGCTGTTCCATGCAAGTTCCACTGTCTGCATGTCAGCACAGGCGTGCCTATTTCTCAGGCACAAGAATACTCCTGTCAAGCTGTGTGACCACCACACCTGTGTGTTTTCTCCAGTTACATGGCATGCAAAAAGCACATCCCATTGAGTGGGTCTGTAGATCCAAAAATCCAAAGGTTGTGGTCTCCAGCACTGGCTTTGCTCAGTCTGTTGCTGACCCTGGCAGTGACATCTTTGCACTTGAAGCAGGGAAGTTTAAGCCTCGTGATGGTTCACTGAGCTCTGGCTGAAGGCTGGGTAGTTTGTTTTCAGTACTCATTACAGCCTGTTCATAGCAGGAATTTCTAGGTTGGGAATTTGTTTCTGCTGGATACAGGTGTATGACATCAGCTCCTGCTGTCAGGACAGGCTGTAAATAGAGTCATGACATCAGAACCTCAGTGCTCTCCACGTTTCTCTGTGCATGCAATATATTCATGTTACAGGAGCTGATCTGACACAGCATTGCCTGGGGAAAGGGGGCAAAGCCTCTGCTTTGATTTGCTTCTCACCTTGCCCAGGTGTGGGAGATCCTCGTTCTGCAGGTCAAGGAATTGCCAGCTCTGTCCTGACTTTGGAACTTGGAGGTGGTTGTACAGACTCACTTCTGAGCAGTGATTTACTTAGTTGTCTTCATAAGGCTGTTAAAGTGCTTAACAACGCAATTAATGTAATTTAAGGACAGTTAAAAGAACTAGTGGTTCTTTTCAACTTAATTTTAAATGCTGAGGCAGATTAAGCAGTTTGAACAACGACAAGATTCTGCTCCATGGCCACTGAGCATATAAATAAAACATGCCCTAACACTTGGTGTTTTGAATCCCAAACTTATGGACCACTGAAGTGAATGATTATGGATATATTGCCTTGTTCTGGGATCATCAGACAGGTTAAGCATGATCAGTGCAAGTCAGTATTTAGGTGGGAGACCTGTAATGAATATTTCCCTGCTGTAGGAAGTGCTGCTGCTGCTTCAACACCTCTTAAGTTCCTTTCAGTTCCACTGCACATACTGGTAAGATGATAATCCCTGAGATGAGACATGAAATAGATTTATGCATCTCTGAATGCATCCTATTCCATGTGCATGGAGGAGTTTTAGCCAAGCAGTTGCACGGTTTTTCATAGTGGAATAGTTTGAATGTGTATATAGTTTGTGTATATGTAAACACACAGGGTTATGTAATAATGATGTGTGTGTAAATAGTTTGTTTTGCAGGCTCCTTTCCCCTTGAGTTTCATTCATGCTTCAGCTGATACTCGTAATACAATTCATATTTCAATGCAGATAAGTCCATACATTACCAAACAGGAAGGAAAGTTTTGTAAGAGTCTCCTTGTGATGCAGCTGCCAAGGACCCATCACTGGATGGGGCACTGGATCTCTGTTCCCTCGGGCTCCAGAGGCCTGTCCTGCTCCGTGGCTCTGTGGAGCAGGACAGTTCCACCCTGATGATGAGAACAGAGGTGCTGGCTATCCATGCTGGCAATCATAAAGTGGCACCTGACTGTTCTGTGGTCAGATGAAGGCATTAAGGGCAGGTGGGATGTTCTGGGGGGTTGCTGCTTTACAGGGAATGTGGTGGGACACTCATGCCTTGAGCACTCAGCTCACTGGGGGTGTGTGAGTGAAAGGGACACCTGAGTCTAAAACGGAGCGTGGGTGTGCAAAAGCTTTGCTCAAATGATGCTTTGCGCTGTGGAAACAGAGACACCCCAGTTGTATGTGGATGATGCTGGGCCATCAGCTGATTCCTTGAAATTAATGGTCCTGGTACAGTCACCTGAGGTGATTTGACACCAGAAGTCAGATCAGTTGGGAGCCATGTGTTTGCTAAAGCTGGTCCTAGTTTGTGAACTTTTAAAATGTTTAAGTTAGTTTTGAACAACTAGTTTGTCTTTGAAAAACCAGGTGCTCGTGTGATAAGTGTATTCAAACAGTCCTTTTCCACCAGCCTCAAGAACTTCACTTCTGCTTCAGCCTTTGAGGACAAAACAGTTCTTAAAATTTATCTTCATCCTTGCTCGGTAAGGACAGAGCCTAACTGGGGTGTTTCCCAGAGAGCTGGTTTTGGGGTGACTGACTGGTAATGATGAGTGACAGAATTAGCATAAATTCAGAGATACAGCTGGCTGGTGCCAACTGGCTGTGTGGGTATAAGAGTCACTCTTGGGAGCGATGACAGAGCCTGATTTTTATCCCTCCCTCCCACCCCCCCATCTTCCCACCCCGTGTGCTGAATATCCGACTGGATGTTAAATACTTGAAAATCAACCTGCTTATCTGCCTGGATCAGGCTCTGGGGAGGAGGGTTAAAAAGGGAGGGCTTGTTTGGGGTGGTTTTGCCCATGGGGGTGTCTCCAGGGAGTGCCCAGAGAAGCTGCTGCCCGTTGGGATGCCCAGCCCGGGGGTGCCGGCGGAGGCTCCGGAGGTTCCTGCCCGTGGCTGGGATGTCTCTGCACCGGGAGCTCTCGGCGTTAGCGATTCCCCGCCGAGCGCTGCTGGTGGTGGCACGGGGCCAGCTTGTCATGTCAGTGTTGAAAACTCTGCTGCACCTCTCCAGAGGCCCCGGACCTGTCTGGATGTGCCCCGTTCCGGCGGCAGCTCCGCCAGCCCCACGCGCAGGGCAGGGCTGCTCCGCGGCCGGACCCGCTCCCCGTGCCCTGGCAGGGTTGGATCACCCACCACAGCCTGTGGAAAGCCCAGGGTGGGTGTGGTGGAGAGTGGCCACCCTTGCTACAGCTTTTAGAACATCTCTGAGGCAGGCTGAGGTTTTATTTTGAAAGCTTTCTCTTTAGGCGTGGAAGAATAATCTCCTTTAAAGCATCTCGAGGTGGGCCAGCCCAGGGGTAGAAGTTCAATCTTCTTCATTCTACTTCGTTCTTCTCAAGTCTCACCAAAGTCAGGCAAATTTTAAGGCGACTTCAAGACTGTTTTTTGAGGGTCTTGAGTTATTCAGCTTTGCAGACTCCTTAAGACATCTCAAATCCAAGGCATGCAGAGCCCTGTCCAACCTGACCTTGAATGTTTCCAGGGATGGGGCATCTCCCACCTCTCTGATCAACATGTACCAGTGTTTCACCAACCTCAGCATGAAAATGTTTTCCTTGCTGTCCAGGCCAAGCAGGTCTCAGGGTTGTGTCCCACACTGGGCAGGGCAGTGGATCTCTGCCTGCCTGTTCTGGCTTGGGAGTGCTCCTTGTTTGTCAGCCCTGGCCTGGGAGAAGTGGTGACACAGACAAGGAGCTGGTGTGGTGGTGGCACCAAGTGCTGGGAAGGGGCTTCCCTGGAGCTGTGGTTGTTTCTTGGCTCTGGGGCTACTGCAGAGCAAGAGGGGGACCTGCTACACGGCCTCAGGCTTGGAGGGGGGGGATCACAGACACCTTCCTCCTTTCTGTCTCCTTCAGGATGTTCTTTGACACTCATGTTTTTAAAACCAAAATAAAATAGAGATCAGACGCACCACTTCTTGGTGTGAGAGGTCACCAGCAGAGCAGAGGCTTGGCCGTGCAGGAAGGACCATTCTATATTTTCTGTCTGATTGTCTTTGGTACCCACCACGTCAGAGCCCTCCCTGATGATCCCTGTGTAGTGGAATAGGGTGGAAGAGGGTCAGTTGTGCCCTTCTGGATCTGGGCACTGTTGGGAAGTGTCTGCCAAGCCCAGGTGTGCTGGACACACCCCCTGACAGCAGCAACTGCTTCATCTGCTGCATAAACAGAGGAGCTGCTCAAATGGGGCTACTGAAAAGCACCTGCACAATCTGTAGTCATGCTGAAACCCCAGTCCCTGTATGCTGATTAGGCTCTTGTTTTTTAAAAACTTGCCATGAATATGGTTAAATTCTGCAATGAAGATACTTTTCCCTAATTATTTTCTTTTTAAGACACTTTTTAGATTGGTTGCTGTGATGCTGAAGAATACTTAATGCTTCTTCCCTCTTCTTGGTGTATAAATGCAATCCTGAAACAGTGGCAGTTTTCCTGATGTTATTTGTAATGGATATATTTCTTCACTGATGGATTATGTGACTACAAAAGAATAAAAGACTTGGTAGTATGCCTATTAAAAT
This sequence comes from Pithys albifrons albifrons, assembly GCF_047495875.1. Taxonomy (NCBI): domain Eukaryota; kingdom Metazoa; phylum Chordata; class Aves; order Passeriformes; family Thamnophilidae; genus Pithys; species Pithys albifrons. The sequence goes on along the minus strand of NC_092478.1, from coordinate 3,987,065 downwards.
ATTTTTCCTAATTGTTTAGAATTAATATCCTGCTTGTTTAGCATAACTTTATTGGCCTTTGAAGGCAGATTTATCATGGAATTTCACAGGTATTGTGTTTGAGTTGTCTGCTGCTCCCCACCACACACAGAGTACAGGTTGGTTCATGCAGGTTTGTGCTCTCTGTTACTGCTTTGGTTATTTGGGTGAGATAAAAACTTGTTGAACTACTAAAGTGGACAGAGTTTAAAATTACAGACACGTTACTTTCCTTTACAGCCATAATATGTTTGCTTTGGCAGGTCAGCTCTTCACTGTTACATGGAACAGTTCCTTTTTTTGTGATTATTCACTGTTTTCAGTCATACAGCACCAAGTATAATTCATGGCCCTGGAAAAAGTGACTCCTTCACAAAACAAAAGCATAGGAAGTGCTCTGAGCTGCCTCATTTTCATAATTGACAGGTATTAATGTTGTGTGGGGACCCACTCTAGGAACAGTGTGTTTGAAAGAAAGGAATGGCCCAGGGTGTTCATGGCTTGGGAGCCTTCCCGGGGTCTGCAGGTGCTCTGGGTGCCTCAGTGTGTGGGACCTGTGAGGATGATGCTCTGTGGGACCCCCACAAGCAAACACTGTTTTAAAGTAAGGAATGGCCCAGGGTGTTGATGGCTTGGGAGCCTTTCCCAGGCTCTCCAGGTGCTCTGGGTGTCTCACCTGCAAGGATGATGCTCTGTGGATCCTCCACAAGCAAACACTGTTTTAAAGTAAGGAATGGCCCGGGGTGTTCATGGCTTGGGAGCCACAGGAGCCTTTCCCAGGCTCTTCAGGTGCTCTGGGTGTCTCAGTGTGTGGGACCTGCAAGGACAGTGGTCTGTGGATCCCCCACAAGCAAACCCTGTGTTTTAAAGGAAGGAAAGGCCCAGGGTGTTGAAGGCTTAGGAGCCTTCCCAGGCTCTCCAGGTGCTCTGAGTGTCTCACCTGTGAGGATGATGCTCTGTATGTCCCCACAAGCAAACAGTGTGTTTTAAAGTAAGGAAAGGCCCAGGATGTTGATGGCTTGGGAGCCTTTCCCAGGCTCTCCAGGTGCTCTGAGTGTCTCAGTGTATGGTACCTGCAAGAATGATGCTCTGTGTGTCTCCTGTTTTAAAGTAAGGAAAGGCCCAGGGTGTTGATGGCTTGGGAGCCTTCCCAGGCTCTCCAGCTGCTCTGGCTGTCTCACCTGCGAGGATGATGCTCTGTGCATCCCCCACGAGCAAATCCTGTGTTTTAAAGTAAGGAATGGCCCAGGGTGTTCATGACTTGGGAGCCACAGGAGCCTTTCCCAGGCTCTCCAGTTGCTCTGAGTGTCTCAGTGTATGGTACCTGCAAGGATGATGCTCTGTGTGTCCCCTGTTTTAAAGTAAGGAAAGGCCCAGGGTGTTGATGGCTTAGGAGCCTTCCCAGGCTCTCCAGCTGCTCTGGGTGTTGATGGTTTAGGAGCCTTCCCAGGCTCTCCAGCTGCTCTGGGTGTCTCACCTGCAAGGACATGCTCTGTGCATCCCCCACGAGCAAACACTGCTCACCTGGGCTAGTGCTGAGCTTCTCCCACATGGTGGAGCTTTTACCCTCGCCTTGACCACAGAAAGGCCTTTCTAAAGAGCAGAGAGGCAGCTCAGGGAAGGAGGGCTGTGCTCACCTCTCCCTTGATCCATAAAATTGTTGCCTGCTGGATAATGGTGTGTGTACCCTGTGCAGACACGGACACCGTGGCCGTGCTGGTGCTGCCAATCGATTGGCATTAATAGGAACGAGGATTCTTGGATCCTGGGCCACTTCCTAATGACATGGAGCTGCAATGCCATCAAATGTACAGCTGCTGAAAAGCCCTGGGCTGATTTTCACCTAAAAAAAAACCCTAATCAGGTTTGCATCACATCCAACAGGTGCCTGCCCCCTTCTCCCAGCCTTTGTTCCCATTTCCAGCTGCCTTGTTTTGAAGCATCTTGCTGTTTTTTCTCATTGCACAGGAATAGTGTTAATAATTAGGATTAATGATTCTTGCAGCAAACCACATTTGAAAGGAGTCTTGAATAATCTGGGGGTTTGTGTGATTTGAACCATAGTTGGGAACTGAAAAAAAAAATCTGCTGGTGAGAACAACTGCCTATTTTGCAGAAATCAGCTATTTCTTTCTCGTTACTTCTTTGTAGTATTCTGGTGCTGTGCAGCCTTTTTAAGGTGTTCCTTCCTTATTCAGTCCAACTGTAACTCATTTTAAGGCTTATCCACTTTCTAACAGTACTTTGCACAAGAAGTGCCATTTCCTTTTCTTTTCAAGGAAAAAGATGCAGTGTCTTTTCTTTCCCTCCTTTAAGTAAGAAAATGCCATTTCCTCCCATGGAAATGAGTAATGGTGATGCAGCTCAGCCCAGACTTTTATATGGCTACTTGTTTGCATAAAAGTGATCTGTTCTTCTGAAAATCTGTAGTTTTCATGGCAGCTGTGCATTAATTTTAAACTCACCCAGTTCAGAGCACAGGAATGTATTTTCCCGCTGTTTTTCTTATGGTTGGAAATCAGAATTGTTTTTTTCTGCTGTCCTTCTATCTGCTAAAAACCTGGTTTTGCTGCTGAGGTCCTTTAATGCCCCTGTGGCTGCTGCTGTGCATGTTCTGCCACCTGGCCCCTTCTCCCTGCCAAACTTTGTACTTTTTTGGTCTTACTCTTTGCTATTTCTGAAGAAAATCCCTGAAACTTTTTTTTTCCCTCCCCACTCTTCTTTTGCTTTGCTGTTTTTTTTTCCTTCATAAAAATAAATTGTAGAGCTGATGTAGCTGGTGCATTTCTGCCCAACTGCTCATGCTCTGCCATACCAGGGAATAAAATTCCTCACCCTTTGTGCCTGTCCTTACAGCTCAGGCTGCGTGCTTGGATTTTTCATTTTAGGGCCCTTTTGTAACAGTTTCAGATGGTTTTAACAAATGATAAGTGAGGAAAGTTCTGTGTTTTGCAGTGCAGGAATAAATGGTTTCAAATGGTGACATAAAATGATGCTCCCAGTCATTGGGTGGTTCTTTTTTGACAGCAGAAGGCTTGGATTTGGTAGTTGGTGTTTTCTAGGCAAGAGTAAGTAATGGCTTCTTCCCATCAACTCAGTAATATTTTAATGTTGGTGATTCAGTCTTTAATATAAATACAGTGAAGGGACAGGCTTCTTGCTCTTAATATTTAGGGCTTTTAGTCATCATTAGAATTAATTTGGGTTTCGGCTGAAGCATTTTATTATTAAAGAAAACACAGACTCAGGTACTTAATTACTTGGGTTTCTTTTTTTAACACATTTTAGGAACATCTGTGGATCCTCCTCAAGTCAGGGAGACTCCCAGCCTCGAAAAACTGCCTTGAATTTTTACAGTAACATGGGAGGAGGGGAAGGATTAGTGGAGGGCAGGGGACTGTGAGATGCCTGGGGTGTATTTTCAGACAACTTACTGTATTTTTAGCTCGTGGGTATGTTTGGTGTCCCTCATTTTGGGGAGTCAGGCCACCCATTGGTTCTAAACTGCTCAAATTTCTGGTCTTTCTATAAAATACAGTCAAGTTTTCTTCTGGGGATGGTTCAGAGTTGGATAATTCTCAGCTGTGGAAGAAATAAGACTAGAGTTGGACCAAGGGTTGGACTCGATGATCTCGGAGATCTTTTCCAACCCAATTGATTCTATGATTCTAAATACTTGTGTTGATTATCTTTGCTTCACTGTTTCCTTTAGATTTCAAGAGGTTGTGCTTAACATTTCAGAAATAGTTAGAGGGCTCCTTTCAGAGTGTGAAATTATCCCTAGCAGAGGGTGCAGAGCGAGCTGTGCCTCGACTGAGCTGCTCTGATGGCTCTGCAAATAAATTAAATATGTAAGCAAATTATTTTGAAAGCAGTAGTTCCTAAACAGGGACAGGGCTGCTCTGTGTGCTCATCCCCCTCGTGCTGGAGCTGGTTAACAGATGAATTGGAGCTGGTTAACAGATGAATTTGAGCAGGAAAGCCTCGTGTAGATTCGGTGTCAAACACAAGCACAAAGCCCCAATTCTCCTTTCTGCCCTCTACAAAGAGGAAGGAAGGAAAAAAAACCCCTGAATCTATTTCAGTACTTTCTCAGAAGTTTGCTTGTATAAATTTCTCTTTTTCTGTGAAACTTGTAGTTTAAGATTCTTGGGGAGTGCTGGAATAATTCTGCTTTTTAATGAAACATAATGACTAATGAGAAGAATCTGAGCAGCCTCTTACAAAACACTATTTTAAAACAAAATATGTAACAAATAGCGGCTCAAAATGTTGAGTAATTTGAATATATTTTTTAATCAACATAGAATTATCAGATGCTTTTGCATGTCAGTGCAGGGGCCAACGTGTGCTGGTGGCATTTACAGCAATATCAGGGCAGCTTTTACTTCCCTCTCAGTTCTGCAGTGTCTGCCCTGAACTGAGAGCCCCACACAACGAACAGACATCCCCAGGTTGAAGTTTTGCCTTCTACTCAGTTCTTTTGTTCTCTGTGGTCTCATAATTGCATTTCCTTCACTGCAGGTCTCCCCCTGTTGTGGTGCAGAGGAGTTTGGGGCAGGAGCTGTGCCTGTGCCATGGCTGGGCACGTGAGCCAGAGCAGAGAAACGCCTCTTATCTCCTGCCGTTATCTCCCCTTACCTCACTTTCTTGGGGGGTTGGTTTCCACCTTAAGAGCACTTTGCTGCCAAATGAATCTAAAGCAAATCATAGAAACAGTGCCCGAGGCTTTGGGGGGACTTAGAATCATAGAATGGATTGGGTTGGAAAAGACCTCCGAGATCATCAAGTCCAACCCTTGGTCCAACTCCAGTCCCTTTACCAGATCATGGCACTCAGCGCCACGGCCAAGCTCAGCTGAAAAACCTCCAGGGATGGGGAATCCACCCCCTCTCTGGGCAGCCCATTCCAATGCCTGAGCACTCTCTCTGCAAAGAAGTTTTTTCTGCTCTCCAACTTCAATTTGCCCTGGCAGAGCTTGAGCCCATCGTGCCCCCTTGTCCTATTGCTGAGTGCCTGGGAGAAGAGACCAACCCCCACCTGGCCAGAACTTCCCTTCAGGCAGTTCCAGACAGTGCTGAGGTCACCTCTGAGCCTCCTCTTCTCCAGGCTGAACACCCCCAGCTCCCTCAGCCTCTCCCCACAGCACTTGTGCTCCAGTCCCTTCTCCAGCCTCGTTGCTCTTCTCTGGCCCTGCTCCAGCCCCTCAATCTCTTTCCTCAACTGAGGGGCCCAGAACTTGTTTCACTCTGCAAGAGAATGATGGAGTATTTGCAAAGGTCCTGTTTTGTCCCAGATAAATCAGCACGTGGGACCAAATTGACTTTGTTGTTCTTAGACTGCACTTTATTACAGGTGTTCTGACTTGGGGGTGTTTTGACAGGGTTTGTTAAAACTTGGGAGTGCCTTGTGGGTGTGTAAAATAATCCAAAGTGAGTGTTTGCCTGTGTTGATGCTCTGGGAGTGGTTTAGTTGTGAGTTTGGTGTGTTCATGTCCCCTGAGAGCAGGTCTGGCCTACTGGGCACAAACCTGGTCCTGGGGCTGGTGTTTGAGTCCCCAAAGGAGTAGGAAGGTGGGTGAGTGGGCACAGACCTGCCCTTGAGACTGGTGTTGGAGTCCCCAGATGGGCAGCAAGGTGGGTGGGCAGAAACCTGGTCTTGGGACTGGTGTTTGACTCCCCCAAAGGAGCAGCAGGGTGGGTGGGCAGAAACCTCATCCTGGGACTGGAGTTTGGGTCCCCAAAGGAACAGCAAGGTGGGTGGGTGGGCACAAACCTGTCCCTGGGGTTGGTGTTTGAGTCCCAAATGGGCAGCAGGGTGGGTGGGCACAAACCTGTCCCTGGTGTTGGTGTTTGAGTCCCAAATGGGCAGCAGGGTGGGTGGGCACAAACCTGTCCCTGGGGTTGGTGTTTGAGTCCCAAATGGGCAGCAGGGTGGGTGGGCACAAACCTGCCCCTGGGGTTGGTGTTTGAGTCCCCAAAGGAGCAGCAGGGTGGGTGGGTGGGCACAAACCTGCCCCTGGGGTTGGTGTTTGAGCCCCCAAAGGAGCAGCAGGGTGGGTGGGTGGGCACAAACCTGCCCATGGGACTCATGTTTGGGTCCCCAAATGGGCAGCAGGGTGGGTGCCCCTGAGCCACAGCCTGGGCTAATCTGAGTGGTGTTCTGGAGGGTTGTGCTGCAGCTTTCAAAGGCAGCAGCACAAACTGATGTGACTGGGGGTGTTTGTGGATTAGATCAACATCAGTGCATTGTCTGCAGCAGGAGGAGGAGGAGGAGGAGGATTGCAAACCAGAATGAATAATACACTCACCAACTAAGCAGAAGTGGCTGATGAACAGGAAAGTAGGAGAGTTACAGACTGGAGGATTTAGTTGTTGTAGACTTAAACATCTTTGAGGTAGTAAGAGTGGAAACATAACAGAGGGTTGGGAGCAAGTTTAGGCAATTTTCTGAAGAAAAGGAGTTGTCCTGAGCAGGGAGTTGAAGTATTTGCTACATCTGTTTTAAGTTAGGAGAAGGTGAGTTGTGTTTGCCATTGAGGGGGTGACTTAAAGCACAGCTGTTCATATCTTGCAAATGGAGAATTGCTGAGCAATGTCATTGGTTTCAGCAAGAACTGGTTTGCTCAAGAGTTTTACTGGTGGCCAAAGGGAGTGAGTATTTACAGGAAAAAGAGAAGGGGAGAGGAATTTTATTCCCCTAATCAAGCCCCACCACTGTATTGAAAACTACTGTGCTTGAGGGGGCACGATGGGCTCAAGCTCTGCCAGGGGAAATTGAAGTTGGAGAGCAGAAAAAAATCCTTTGCAGAGAGAGTGCTCAGGCATTGGAATGGGCTGCCCAGAGAGGGGGTGGATTCCCCATCCCTGGAGGTTTTTCAGCTGAGCTTGGCCGTGGCACTGAGTGCCATGATCTGGTAAAGGGACTGGAGTTGGACCAAGGGTTGGACTTGATGATCTGGGAGGTCTTTTCCAACCCAATCCATTCTGTGATTCTGTGATTCAATGGATGTGGCACTGAGTGAGAATCCACCACGTCTTGATCCAACCCCACTGTGATCACCAGCCCAGGGCACAGAGTGCCCTGGGCTGGTGATCACAGTGGGGTTGGATCAAGGGTTGGACTTGATGATCTCAGAGGTCTTTTCCAACCCAATCCATTCTGTGATTCTGTGATTACTGGACAGCATTGCAGCAAGCTTGAGGTTTTGCCTCAAAATAGGTTTGGCAGCACTGAGTAAGAGCCTCCTGTGTGAGCCTGTCTGCCAAACATGGTATTTAATCAATGGTGGGGTGTTTCTTTGTCATTTAACCCTGTTGAGAGAAGGATCTGAACCAAAAATTACGAGTCATTCCCATCCAGGAACTCCCCACAGCAGCTGAATGGTTGTCTTGCTGTTCATATCTAATGATACCTCAGAGTGTAGAAATGAGAATCTAAATAAGTTGAGTCTCCTGAATTCATGTGTTTGGTGGCATCTGTAGCAGGTGTCATTCCAAGAGGAGTTTCTTTCTAAATAAAAAAATAACTCTGTAACTTTCATGTGTTCACTGTTTCTAGATGCAATTTATCACAGGCCTAAATTATTTAAACCACAAAGCAGCATCTTGCAAGAAATTCCTATTCCTGTGGGGTTTTTTTTTTAACATATAAATATTTCAAGTCTATGCAAAAGACAAACCTTGTATAAAAATACTATATCACCCATGAGTAAGAGAAGTTATTAAAGGTAGGCACAGGCTGAGTAATGAAATGGGGACAGGAGGTTCCTCAGAATAGCCTGTTACTAAGGGATGCTGAATCCAAGGTAAAACAACCCCTGTTTCATCTCATTTCTGGATTTTTCAGACCTATTTAATTATGCCTTGAATATATCCAGTGTATGTACATTGAATATATCCAGTGTATATACATTGAATATATCCAGTGTTGATGGTGGTGGTTGCTCTGGATAATGATCAGCTGTTGCAGCAAAAAGATTCACTCAGATCTTTAATCCAGGCAGCAGAATGCTGATTTTTTTATAAACTTGGCCAGCAAACAGCAAACCAAAGTGATGGTAGTCTTGGATGTTGTTTCAATCTCCTGCTTTCTCAGGAATCAGCAACAGCACCTGGAGATTTAACTGGTTTGGTCACCATTACCTTTTTCAGCCTTAATATTTCCAGAATAGTTCATAGACCTGCAAATCATGTTCTGCTCTGAGAGCAGCCAAAAATGAGTAATTTCCTTTTTATTTCATGGTGCTTCAGAACTACCCCATAAGATCCTCCCCAATGGAAGAATGAGACACATCATATACTGGAACCAGGGCCCATAAGGAAACCAAATTTAAATTAAAATATTCTTAAGGATTCTGGTTTTGCTTTGCATGTACAAAGTTGTCCCTTCATCCTTCACTTGCCTGGTTCCCATTTTAATAAGTTTTTAGGTGTTTATTAGAAAGTGTGCCATTAACTTGCATCTGCTCCACTCCAGGAAATTGGCTGTTTTCATCTCTTTTCTTCCCAAAATAGTGGCTGTTCCCTGGGTGAGACTTTGCCCCCTTGAGTCTGATATTAAATATGGTGTTGATGGTAGGCAGAGGCATCTTCTGCCTGCTCTGTTTTCCTGCTCTTGCTGCAAACAAATGTGAAGGACCTTTCCAAAAAAGAAAACTCCTCAAGGATCCTTCATTAGATGCACTCCTGGGAATTGGTAATAGATACTTGAATATAATTCATTTTAGGAGTGAGATTTTGATGCCTATTAAAATCAAGGTGCACACTAAATATTTACTGTTTGTTTGGAATTGTGTGTTCCTTTTGAAACAGCTTCTCTGGCATCTGCAGAGTAAATGCACAACTCCTGGAGCTCGGAGTGATGGTTCTCAGGGATATCTCAGGGTTTCCAATGCAAGGGACCTGAATTTCCCAATTCCCAAAGGGCTGTGCTGGCCCTGAGCAGGAGCAGATGGTACAGCAAGAAATGCTCACAAGTTCTGTGGGCCAAGGTTTGCAACATAAAAAAAACCAAACCAACAAAAAAAGGAAATATTAATTTAGAAACTTGAAAAATCCCCTGATAAAGAGAAGGGAGAAATGCCAACAAGAGTGTTGCTCTCAAAGTGTTCAAACATAAAACTGAAGCTTGTCCTGATCTCATCCATGCAAGGTCTATAAAACCCAATTACTCTGATAGCAGGAATTTAAATAACCAGAAACTTTATGTCTAGTCTTGTCTTGCTTTCAGCTTCCCTTACAGTGGGAAAAAAAGTGCCCAAGTCAGTGATAAGGAACCATTTTCTTTGGGGAGGAGTTTGAACCAACACCCAGGGGTGATGTCATTCCTGACACTGTTCATATCCTGCTTGGAATTCTGCGATGGTGAAAGAAAGAAGGATCTATTAGGAGTGCTCTAAACCTCTTAGACATTGTTTGGGAGGTTTTAAAACAAGGCTTGGCATACAGAGCAGCTTACTGGGTTTGGAGAAGGCTGGTCTGCTTTTTAGCTGCAAAAAAAAAATAATCATTACTCAACATCTGATAAACTAGTGTGGATTTTAGGGTTTTTTAATGTCTTTAAAGTGGAAAAGGTACTGAGGTTTTTGCATCTAAAATACCATGTCGTGCTTTAAAACATTAAAGGGGAAAAGACTTGGAAGGATCTGAAAAGGAAGTGGATTGTTAGAGTTGCTTGAGACTTTCTTTTGCTGTCTGTTTAGGTAATCATAATTAAAAAATGCCTGAATGATCTTAATAACACATGATTCAACTGACAAGCACTAATTGCTCTCTATCAGGCCAAGAGAAGATGAATGTTGTCAAGAAAACCACAAGTCAGACAAGCTGATTCTCTTCTAGTCTGACACCATGTTCCCATGTACAAACCAGTTTTTACTGGAGCCTTTCCAAGATCAAAAGCAAATCCTTGCCTTGCCATTAATTCTCGTTGCTGGCAGGCTGGGGCTGTTTGGGACGAGCTCCTTCCCTTGCTGTTCCTGGGCTGCTCCTGCTGCTGCTGCTGCTCCTGCCCAGGGTTGTGCAAAGGCAGAATTTAAACAGGTTTCTCCACTCCTCTTTATCTTTGTAGTTAAATGGAGCACATTCTGCAAAGCATTAGGTAGAAAATAGAAAAAAAAACTCCCTTTTTTTTAATTTTTATTTTCTCCCTTTGCCCTGCAACGTGCAGTGCACTGGGCCAGGGAGAGGATAACATTTATTTCTCTTCAAAGGTTGTTCTTTTGGTGAGACAAGCTATGCAAATGCAGTGAAAAATCCCAGTTTTATGCAGCAGATGTTATCTGGCAGGATTTCCTGCAAGGTGATGCATATCTAGTGCCATTTTTTTTTTCTCTTTCTTTTGTTTTAAAGATGCCTTTTATTGTCTGTGCTTTAGTCAAATTCAAACTTGTCCTTATTTGTTTGCTGTGTTCCCTGAGTTGGGTACAAGCAATAGGAGCTATTCCATATTCTTTTATATTTTTTATTTTGGGCAGAAGGTGTTGGGGGGTATGGGAAGGCTTTGGGCCACTTGGGCAACCACCTGCCCAGGTAAATCTGAGGACTTTGCTTGCACACAAGGTTTAAAAAGTATCTCCTCCTTTGAACTAAGAAAATCCTAACTTGGCCACTCCAGTGTTAATTGTGGAGGGAGATCATGGTATGGTTTAATGTAGATTTGTGACTCTCAATTTAAAAAAAGAAAACACAACAAAAAGCCCCAGGATGGTTCTTTCTGTAAACAAAATATCTCCTTTAACCAGATATTTTAAGTCGGATCATTAAACCTCTCCCCAGAGCTCAGTGGTGCCAATTCTGTCTTTTAATTAGTTTTTCTGAGGAAGAGGAGTATTGACTTGGTTGGGAATTCCCTCTGAAGGCCTTTAACTCAATCCACTTTGGGTTTCTTTTGGAGAAGACTGAAATCAGCTGCTTAAAAACTTCACCATAATTCTCCAACTTCAGTTCTTAAATGGCATGTGAGTTACCAATCTCCATAATATTTCCCTGCCAGTTTTAATTACTGCATTAACTACTCGATGCCCACCTTTAGCATGTCTGGAGACAAGATGTCTTTAAAAGGGCTTTAAAAGGACTTGGAAAAGACTTTAAAAGGGCTTGAAAAGGACTTTAAAGGGACTTTAAAAGGGCTTGAAAAGGATTGGTTGCTCTGGGCACATGGAAATTTTGAATTCCCTGTCAAATTTGGCAGCTGAAACAGAGACCCTTGGCAGCATCTTGTGCTGAACCTGATTTGGAGTAATAAACTCGTTTTACTTCCCAGTTTCCTTTTCTAAAGGGCAGTGTGGAGGTGCAGAGAGAGGGATGGGTGGGAAAAATGTGAGGAGAGCACTGAGCAATCCTGACTTGCTTTCCAGCAAGATGCCAGTCCCAGTGCCCCCATTTCCAGGTCCCCCCTCCACATCCAGTTCCCCAGTCCTTGGAATAAGTAAATAAATCAGAGTGGAATGGCAAGACCATGAACTGACAGTGGGTTGATTTGTCGTTTCAAATCTCCCAAAACCAAAAACCTACCTGTGTTTCTATGTCAAAACTATTATCAAATCCATCTGAAATTATAATAATCTGTGACAGTTTCACAACATCACAGGTTATAAAAAGCATTGTGGTAAGTTCCTTTTCTCAATTTTCGCATGTGATGGTGGAACAACAAATTCCCTCTCTCCTTGAATGGCTCCACCCCAGGGATGGGGAATTGCTGGAAGGGAAGGGAGGGCAGAGCCCCTGTTGGCAGCTCAGAGCCCTGTGGGGTGGCAGCAGCAGAACATTTGGTTGTTCCTCCTTCAGAGTTTTCTGTAGAAAATAATGAGAACCCCAGAGTCTGGCCTGAAATCACAAAATCCTTTGCTTCTGTAGAAAAGTGAGTCACTATTAAAAGAAAGAAAAGGGGAGACTCTGACTGTGTTACTTGAAAGGCACCAGCCAGTCATGGGGGATTCTGAAAAATGCCATGATCAGTCCTGATTTCATTCTTTGGCAGGGATTTAGATGTAATTCTGACATGCATTGGAGTCAAAATGCTTTTAAAATAAATTGATCTAGCACCTTTGGTGAACAGAACAGAGCAGTGTTGGGATATCTCTTAATATCAGAGGTTTTTGATGGTTATATTTTTTGTTATTATTTAAAAAATACTTTGGGAGTTCATTGCTTGACTTGCTATCGCAATTCCCCTTGATGTTTGTGTCCAAATACTCTTATGTAGGATCAGGTCTCTCCACCTGGCCCAGGTGGGCTGAGGGAGGGTTAGAATCACAGAATCATAGAATGGATTGGGTTGGAAAAGACCTCCGAGATCATCAAGTCCAATCCTTGGTCCAACTCCAGTCCCTTTACCAGATCATGGCACTCAGTGCCACGGCCAAGCTCAGCTGAAAAACCTCCAGGGATGGGGAATCCACCCCCTCTCTGGGCAGCCCATTCCAATGCCTGAGCACTCTCTCTGCAAAGAATTTTTTTCTGCTCTCCAACTTCAATTTCCCCTGGCAGAGCTTGAGCCCATCGTGCCCCCTTGTCCTATTGCTGAGTGCCTGGGAGAAGAGACCAACCCCCACCTGGCCAGAACTTCCCTTCAGGCAGTTCCAGACAGTGCTGAGGTCTCCCCTGAGCCTCCTCTTCTCCAGGCTGAACACCCCCAGCTCCCTCAGCCTCTCCCCACAGCACTTGTGCTCCAGTCCCTTCTCCAGCCTCGTTGCTCTTCTCTTCTCAGTTGGGTTGGAAGAGACCTCTGAGATCATCAACCCTTGATCCAACCCCACTGTGATCACCAGCCCAGGGCACTCTGTGCCCTGGGCTGGTGATCACAGTGGGGTTGGATCAAGACATGGTGGATTCTCTGTCCCTGGAGGTGTTTAAGAGGACACTCAGTGGCACATCCAGTCCCTTCTCCAGCCTCGTTGCTCTTCTCTGGCCCCGCTCCAGCCCCTCAATCTCTTTCCTCAACTGAGGGGCCCAGAACTGAACACAACACTCGAGGTGTGGCCTCACCAATGCAGAGTCCAGGGGAAGGGTCACTGCCCTGGGCCTGCTGGCCACGCTGTTTTTGATCCAGGCCAGGATCCCATTGGCCTTCTTGGCCACCTGGGCACACTGTTGGCTCCTGATGAGCTTCCTGTCAGTTGGGTTGTCCCCACTGTGGAGGTGCAGGAGGTGGTGGCAGTTCTGGGATGTGTGAATGAGATGCCTGCTGGCCCTGCCTGGGAGCTGCTGCTCTGTCCCTGTCCCTGTCCCAGCAGGAAGGAGCTGCAGGTCCTGTGCCCTGTGCAGGGCTGAGTGTCCTGTGTCCCTTCAGTGCATCATTGAGCTGTGCTGTGTTCCCTGGCACAGCCCCTGCAGCTGAGCAGGGAACATGCCAAGCAGTGATAAGCAGTGCCATCTAGGGTTGAGCCTGGCCTGGGATTTCCTCCTGAGAGCCCTGTGTGAGCAGCCAGCCCCAGCCCAGCAGGGGAAGCCTCCCAAGGGCACAGTGTGTCATTACTCATCCAGAAATAGGCTTTTCTTTAGATGATAATGTGTATTTTAAAGGCACTGAACAGCACACCCTGAATCTCAGCAAGAACTTCTAATCCTTGTGTTCCTTCACAAACACCCCCCTGTGCCAGGGAGACCACAGGGCATTTTTGCTGGGTCTGGGATGTGACATGAAGACTGGGATGTGTGTTTTGGATGAAACATTTGGGTTGTTCTTTAGAACCAGAGGCTGTTGCATGTGGGGGAACTTCTGCCTGAGGAGCAGTTGCTGCATTTATTTGAAGGGCAATATTATAGTTTGATCACATGGGTGAGCAAACCTACCCAAGCCAGACAAGTTGCCCAGCAGTCACCAGGGATCCTGTCTGGAGCTTGAGATGTCACTGCAAACCTTTTTTTTTTATCAAGGTAGGAGTTGAATTAAAAAATTAATCCTTTCCATGGGGCAACATGTTTGAAGTTCTGATCAGCAGAGTCCTCTGACAGCACATTCTTGTTTATTCCATATATTCCTCCTGCTTTGCAGCTGAGACAGCCCTTTGGGGCAAAGTCTGGAGAAGACTCAACTCTAGAACTGACCCAGGAGGAGCACAAATTTGGTTTACAGATTTCCCTGAGGTTTGTGTGTAGCTTTGGGGGAACTCTTTAAACTCCACAGAAAATGCTCTGGTCTTGTCAGGACCATCCAGAGGCCTCGTGGTTCAGGCTCTGGATTCCAGTTTTCCACAAACACCCACATTATTTTAGGGTAAGGAATTGAAGGTGCCAACATTGAAGTTCTGTCAGATCTTTCTGTGCCCAAACTGCCCAGTGTGGGGCCCACACTCCAGTTCTGGGACTTGCTGGGGACACTTCAACCCAAAGAGCCTCTGCCCAAAGCTGTGCAGGGCAAGCCAAGCCCCAGCCCTGGTCCCTCTGCCCCCCTGTCCATCCCTGAGTGCCTTTCCTCAGGCAGGCTCAGCAGCCACATCCCAGCTGCTGGTGGGTTCCTGTGGGCAGCTGTGGGTGGGCATTAATTTTCACTAATGTTTAAGTTCAAATGTCTATAACTTATAAGAGCAAAATCATACTTAGTGAGCAGAGACAATTTCTTGCCCAGAGTGCTGAGCAGTCCATGCCTCCTCCTGTTGCCAAATTACAGCAGGATGGACAATGGTCTGTGGGTTTTATTTTTTCTTCTTAAATCAGGTGGTTTTCCTGGGTGGAAAACCTTCAGTGTGGTGAAGGAACGTGGTGTGGGTTTCTGTGAGGAGAGGGGGATGGAGGGATGGAGTCACATCTCTCAAGAGCAGCTTTTGCTCAGAGATTCTTCTGAATTCTCTGGGCTTGAAGAGCTCCCTCTTCCTCACGTACCAAACCTTTGTTCAGCCTTCAGTTCAGCTCCCAAATTACTCATTTTCCAAGGAATTTACTTACCTTTTGGTTGTGTTCTTTAGCCAGGGGGGTTGACTGGAAGCTCAAGCTACTTAAAAGGTGGTTATTTTGAAGATGCCCTCACCCCACCCCAGAGCAGCAAGAGTGCTTTGCCTTGGCATTCCAGGGCTCTGCTTCTTCCTCCTGGAATTTTTCCTACTTGCTACCTTCAGGCTTGCTGTTTTCCTAATTTTATTTGATTTTTTTTTAACTCTTCCTTTTTCTTTTCTGGAAAGAACTGGTGAAAACTTCTTCAGCATGTTCTTTCTTGGCTCTCCTGATGGAATGACTAAAGGCTGGAGTGGGAAGAATGTCTGGCCTTCAAGTCTGTGATCTGCTGATTCATAGATAAATATCCTATAAAATACATAGTTGTGCTGCTCTAAGTTTAGGGCAGAATATTCTTTCATGATCTGGTTGGGAAAGCAGCCACAACTTGAGTCAGACTTTCCAGTTCAGTGTGTTGGTTCCAGTAGGATGAAGTTATCAGCCTGACTTGGAGGGAAGTCCTGGTTCTTCTTGCTGTGTGTTCAACTCATCCATGTGCTCTTACACCAGATTAGTGTTGATATTCCCCTTTCAGAGCTGCATTTGTGGGCAAATAGAAAGATTTGTGATCCTGGAGCATTTGAA
Organism: Pithys albifrons albifrons; assembly: GCF_047495875.1. Taxonomy (NCBI): domain Eukaryota; kingdom Metazoa; phylum Chordata; class Aves; order Passeriformes; family Thamnophilidae; genus Pithys; species Pithys albifrons. The sequence goes on along the minus strand of NC_092478.1, from coordinate 3,971,529 downwards.
GCTCATCTTTTGCAGGTGCCCAGTTAATTAAAACCTTCATTCAGAGTATTAAAAAAGAAAATCCAAGACTGTTCCCATCGACCAAACTGCTCCAGAGTGTGGGCAGAGAAAAGCCCAAAAGCTTTTTCTCCTTCTTTCCTCCCTCCCCCTAAAGGGAAGTTCAGAGAGAAACTGCTCTGTTTGAGTGTTGAGTTTTCTGTGGTGAGGAAAATAAATGTTTTTGTAAAATTTGCACTTGTGGGGAAAGGAGGAGAAGAGAAGAACAAAGATGAGGGGTGAACACAGTGACATGTAGTCCTGACTTGATTTTCTGTGGAAAAAAAGAATCATGTAACAAAATAAATTATGTACAGGCTGAGAAGCACTTGTTTTCTTTCTTGATCTTGTTAAAGCATTTCTTAACACAATGGCTTTTTTTTCTCAAGTATTAGCATTAATTACTGAAAATGTTAATAGGTTTTGTGGATTGTACAAGTGGGAAGACTTCCAACAACCTGATATTTCAAAAGAAAATAATATTCCATCCTCCAGATTCAGAGATAATTCAGCAAAGTAATAAAAGCTTGTGAAATCATATGGGAGAAAGCTTTATGTCACTTCACTCCTCCAGCAGATAGAAAGCAAACCCCTCATTTCATTGGCCTAAACTTTGTGTCTTGGAAATGACCCTGTAATTTTTGATTTTGCAAGTGCCTGACTTTCATAAATTCAGTATTTTTGCCCTCCCCTCCTGGAGCTGTAACTTCACCCCCTGCACTGTCTCGGGGCGTTCTGGCAGTGCTGTGTGTGCTCCCTGCACAGCCCTGGCTCTGCAAATCACAGGGCAAGGCTTCATTAAAAATCTGGAGAACCATCCTCTGTCTGGGCTGATGAGCTCATTTTATCCATCCATGGGACTTATTAAATAAATACCTTTGAAATGTAGGAAACCGTCTGGGAACCGGCTGGTGTCTCTTCCTCTGCTGTGTTATCTTAATTTCTCTGGGAGGACAGAAGTCCTGAAAATGTTTGCTAAGGGAAATATACCTTGGAAATAAAGCACTGCTATTCTTAGGTCTCTTTGCAAACTTCCTAGTTTTAATTTTTCTCTCTTTTTTTTTTCCCTTTGGGACTTTGCTGTTCTTCAGGTGCTCTGAGTTTGTATTTACCCTGATTTCCCTCAAGAAGAGGATTCAGTGAAGTGCTGAGCACGTTTCAGACCTCACTCCACGGCAACAGGAGGTTTTCCAAGAACTAATCACAGAATCCTGGAATCGACTGGGTTGGAAAAGACCTCAGAGATCAGCAAGTCCAACCCTTGGTCCAACTCCAGTCCCTTTACCAGATCATGGCACTCAGTGCCACGGCCAAGCTCAGTTTAAAAACCTTCAGGGATGGGGAATCCACCCCCTCTCTGGGCAGCCCATTCCAATCCCTGAGCACTCTCTCTGCAAAGAAGTTTTTTCTGCTCTCCAACTTCAATTTCCCCTGGCAGAGCTTGAGCCCATCGTGCCCCCTTGTCCTGTTGCTGAGTGCCTGCTAATTTTGGCCATTTCTATGAAAATCCCCATCAGCACATTTTTGGTGTAATGAAATGGTGAATAAAGGGGAGTATTTTTGGTAACAGTGGCACACCAGACCCCTGTGGGGCCTCTCCTTTGAGGATGGGTGTGCTTTGGAGGCTCAGGAATTACACATTCCTGCCTTAGCCAGGAGGAAGTGTTGATGCCAACAGGCCAGGCCAGGAGCTCCCAGGACTGATCACCTGCTGCTTCCCAGAAATGATGTTCAGCTTCTCACCTCCTGTGGTTGGAAGTCAGAGCCTTGTAGAAACCTGACTGAGTTGGAGATCAGAAAGAAATTCTTTGCAGAGAGAGTGCTCAGGCATTGGAATGGGCTGCCCAGAGAGGGGGTGGATTCCCCATCCCTGGAGGATTTTAACCTGAGCTTGGCCGTGGCACTGAGTGCCATGATCTGGTAAAGGGACTGGAGTTGGACCAAGGGTTGGACTTGATGATCTTGGAGATCTTTTTCAACCTAATCCATTCTATGATTCCATGAGGGGGTCATCTCTCTGGATTTGGTCTCCTTTGGAGACATCCACAGGAAAAGTCATGGTGGTGTGGAACCTCCAGCATGTCTCAAGCTTGATGTCCTGCTGGAAAAGGGACTGTCACCCACCTAGGTCAGCTCTGCTTGGCCTTGTCCTGGCAGGGCACTGGGATTCCCCACAGATGGAGATCCCTCTGCCATGACCTCTCAGTGCTGTCCCTTCTGAGCATCCCAAAGACTGGTTTGGGCTGTTGCTCCAATGACTCTGTCACTCTGTACTTTAGAGGACTGTTCCTTGCAGCATGAATTGATCCCTTGAGTTGTCAGGAATTGTGGATGAGGCTTCTGTGTTAGGAAAGACACAAATGCAGCTGTTCATCTGAGCCTTAATTTTTAGGTTATTGGTGTTGTTACCTTTGCAAAGCCAACTCTCTATATTTGCTAGAGGGCAGCAGTCAGAGACCTCTCCTGCTGGAGAGGAGGAACAACCCAGAGTTCAGCCCAGTGTTGGGTTCTGGACTTGCCAAATTGAACTGAACGTTTTGATTGAAATGATTGTCAGCACTATGCAAATGAGAGAGAGAAGTGAAAGTGCATCTCATGCAAGTAATTCCTATGTAGATAATTTGCCATAAAAATTTATATTGCAGTCCTTAAAACCTTCAGAGATTTATTCTGTCTAGGGAAAGGTGATTTATATGGTATTAAAACACTTTTTATGTTCCAGTCCTTTAGATTTAATGTTTATTGCCTATAAAAATGAAATCTTCCTGTGGATATTTAAAAGTTTTGGTACTGTGTGAAATATATATTCAGCTTAGAGTCTGAAATGCTTTAGAGATGCAGTAAATAAGTGATGGAGTGTTAGCTCAGGTTCTCCAGCCTCGGCAGTCCAGCCTCTCTCCAGGGCTGAATCCATTATGTGGGTACATTCTGCTTACCTGAGACATATGGTGAAGGAGAGCATGGAATGACAACAGCAATGTGTAATTTTGTCATTGTTCTGGCTGGATATTCAGGGCTCTTGGCATGAAGGGTGTGTGGGGCTGGTGTGTGTAGTCAGGGTTAAAATGCAGCAGGAGGTTTATTCCTTACCCACCAAGGGCTGGATTAAAGCCCGGGATTTGGGCACAGTGAGGAGTGTCAGGAGAAGGAAAGGCATCCTATGTCATGGCTGTGAACAGCCTCGATCCATGGAATGGGGAGAGCAGGGCAGGGTCCCTGCAGTGCCCTGAGAACGTGGGCAGGGAGAGGGGGAGCTTTCCATGTTTAATCACTGGTGATTTTTGCCATCCTTGTTCCAGTATGGGCACAAACACAGGAGGAACCTCTTTCAAAGTGTAATTTCTGACCTCGTAGGGCAGGGCCCTCTCCCTTTTTATCAGAGACATAATTTTATCTGTCTAGAAATGTATCAAATACCAAGCATGAAGAGCAGCAGATAAGTGAGGTTTTACACAGAAATAGGAAAGTGTGTGTAGGTGGTTGGTTGGCTTTGTAGCTTCTCCAGTTACCCTGAAGAGGTAACTGAGATAACAAGCTTTGCCTTTCCCCAAACATTTCCCAACGTTTCACAGGCCATCCCACAGCAAACCTACACCAGTGAAACCTGAAGTGTGTCCTGCTGAGCAAAGGTTGGCAGGTCCTGGGGGGGTTTCCATCTGCAGAGCCCCTTTGGTTGTGGAGCACAAAGATTAAAGAGGGATTTATAGTCAGGGAGCTCCTGTAACCAGGAATGTTGTGGGGAATAGTGCTGAGGGCTTAGAGTCAGAGAGTCATAGAATCAGCTGGGTTGGAAGAGACCTCTGAGGGCATCAAGTCCAGCCCTTGATCCAACCCCACTGTGGTCACCAGTGCACTCAGTGCCATGTCCAGTGTCATCTTAAAAACCTCCAGGGATGGGGAATCCACCCCCTCTCTGGGCAGCCCATTCCAATCCCTGAGCACTCTCTCTGCAAAGAAGTTTTTTCTGCTCTCCAACTTCAATTTCCCCTGGCAGAGCTTGAGCCCATCGTGCCCCCTTGTCCTATTGCTGAGTGCCTGGGAGAAGAGACCAACCCCCACCTGGACAGAACTTCCCTTCAGGCAGTTCCAGACAGTGCTGAGGTCACCTCTGAGCCTCCTCTTCTCCAGGCTGAACACCCCCAGCTCCCTCAGCCTCTCCCCACAGCACTTGTGCTTACCAACAATGCTTCCCTTGCACTGGGGCATCCAAGAGCACCTGGAAATCCCAAATGAGTCTCTTCTAACAGGAATCCCATTCCTGGGAGTGCCTGGATGGATCCCCCTGGAGTTCTCACAGCCCTGTGGGAAGAGAGGAGGTGCCACTGGGATGTGGCAATGCCAGGCAGCCAAGGGAATGGCACCAGTTCAAGGGGAAACTGCCCAGGGTTGTAACTGGCTGTGCCCTGGCACGTGAAAGCCGAGGAAGTGCCAAGTGTTGCAGCAGGAACAGCCAGGGCTGTGTTGGTGATGGCACATACTCAGCAAGGGTGGCCTGTTTGGTGTTCAACAGCAAAGCCAACCAAAGGTCTCGAGACTGAGGCAGGCAAGAAAATATACCAGGGAAGTGTCAGGGTAAAACTTGGGTTAAAGAATAAACAAACAAACAAAAACCCTTCCAACAAAACCAAACACACACATTCCCCCCCTGCAGAAGAACTTTGGAAACCAGGATCAGATTCTAAATGTCTTATCCCTGGGTGATGTGAAAGAAGTGCTTATAGGATTGTAGAAATAAGTGAAAAACAGTAGCTGAAAAAATAATCAGGGTTTAGCTGATGATTGCTGGGCTTGTTTCCCTTATTGTCCAGGGTAACATCTCTAAAGTGAGGTGAGAGCTGCATTTCAGGCTTTCTCCTCTCCCCACCCCGGTGCTGATTCTGGGCATTTTCTACCAGGTGTCCTCAGTGATCTGCTTTGGATGCAAAAATTAAACTCTCCTATTTTTCGTCTGCTGGAATCTGAAAATCCTGAGGAGTTTTCAGGCTCTCTGGGATGCTGCTGTTGAAGCAGATGTCTGCAGATGTCTTTGTGTAGAAATAAATGATTGTTTTATTTAGATTATCCCTTGTACTTATCACCCAGTCATGCTGCCAAAACCCAGCTCTGGTGCTCTGATAATTCCATGGTTTTGTGGGGATTCATATTTGTCCACTTGCTGCTTCTACAATGAGCTTGGTAGTTGCATGAAATGAGTTTTCTTTTAAATACATAGATGTTATTTAGCTACAACTTTGTTCTTCTTTGCCTAATCATGGAGGATCTAAACTGAGAAAGAAAGAACACCAGTCTCAAAGTGAAACCTCTGTTGTTTGATATGATGTGTAGCATGTTCTGTCATCTCAAAAATGGCTTTTTTGGGTCAGACTTTCACATGGTCAGACCTGGGGCTTTATCGTATTCCGTCGGTTTTCCCACCAGAATTGTTTGTTGGGGTGTGGATGGGGGTTCAGCCTCTTGGCTGCACGTAGGAAAGCTCAATTTTGGCTTCTCTTCAGGAGTATCTGGATGAAGGATGGAGATCCTGGAGGCAGAGAATGATAGGAGAGCTCAGGGATAACCCAACTGGGTTTTGTGGTCTGTTGGAAGAGCACGTGGGGATGGAGAATGGTGAGAGCAACTTCAGACTGTTCACTGCAAATCTGCACTTTGCTGCTTCAGGTTCCAAAATTCAGGGCTGGTTTGGGGGTCAAAAATGTGATTCTGATTAAATACATAACACAGATAGGAAGTTACTCATGAGGACCTGAGTTTTGTTCCTAAAGGACTTGGGTGATCCCAGAATGGTTTGGAAGGGACCTTAAATATCATCATATCATGTCCTTGGTTTCAGCCACAGCAAAAGAGAGGGGAGGTGGTTCCACTCTGTCAGAAAGTGGTGCTTTTATTTCAGTTTCCATACAGGGCAGAGATAGATGTGTGTGTTTATAAATAAGGACTGAAAATCACTGTGTGACAGAGTGCCTGGCAAAGACACAAACAACTGATTTCTTGGTAACGAGATCCCTCGTGTCCCTGGCACATCATCCCCCTCCCCAAATTGCTGGGAAGCAAAAATCACTGTATTGTACATAACTGTATTTGTAGGTTCTTTCTGTGTGTGGGGAGGGCATGAAGTAATCTGATCCATCAGCTTGTAAAAGGGAGCTAATTAACAGACAATCAGCGCTGATTGAGACAGCTGCATTCTTTACTGCGGGATTGTAAACACGGGAGTCTTCACAGAATTGGTTTTACTGCCCTAAAGTGCAAGAAATTGGAATTGTATTTGAGAGCCAAAATTAAGGACTTTTTAGTGCCAGGGTATCACGGCGAGGTTGATGGTGCTGCTGCAGCTAAACGTGTTGTTTGCATTTTAGGGTGATTTGTCACAGTGAATAATGAAGGAGTTCTATAAATCATCACTGAAGAAGGGGGTTTTTTGTGGTTAAAGTGTTTTAGTTGTCCTGTCTACCTTGTGTCCATGGAACAAGTAGACATTGGCTGGTTTGATGCTCATCCTGGGAGGCACCAACTGGTTGGAAATGCCAGATTTCATAGAATCACAGAATCATAGAATGGATTGGGTTGGAAAAGACCTCCGAGATCATCGAGTCCAACCCTTGATCCAACCCCACTGTGATCACTCTGTGCCCTGGGCTGGTGATCACAGTGGGGTTGGATCAAGACAGGGTGGATTCTCCCTCAGTGCCATATCCATTGAATCACAGAATGGATTGGGTTGGAAAAGACCTCCGAGATCATCAAGTCCAACCCTTGGTCCAACTCCAGTCCCTTTACCAGATCATGGCACTCAGTGCCACGGCCAAGCTCAGTTTAGAAACCTCCAGGGATGGGGAATCCACCCCCTCTCTGGGCAGCCCATTCCAATGCCTGAGCACTCTCTCTGCAAAGAAGTTTTTTCTGCTCTCCAACTTGAATTTCCCCTGGCAGAGCTTGAGCCCATCGTGCCCCCTTCTCCTATTGCTGAGTGCCTGGGAGAAGAGACCAACCCCCACCTGGCTTTGCAGTGTTTAAAGGCTATTTTATGTGTGCCTTTCCTAAAGCATCATTTCTACAAGGTCTTTCAGTAATTCCTGATGTATTCAGGATATTCTGCTAGAAATGTTAATTGAAAAACTGGTCAGCCCAAGATAAAAATACAGAGAATTGTCCTTGTGGTCCTGAACAGTTTGCACCATTCTGGACACGAAGTCCATTAGTTTTTGGTTCCTGTAGTCCTTGTGCTGTCAGCTCTGAGCCCCCTTGTGACTGGGATCAGCTGATTTGCTCCATGAGTCAATTCTGCTCTTTTCCTTTTCATGTCACAGAAAATGAGCTTAACTAAGTACTGCAATATGTTGTTGGGAAACACCTCGAGAAGGCAATCCTGCCTTCCTCCTCCTCTGCCTCTTGGTTTCACTTCAGTGGGAAGTGTGGTGGATATTTATTTATGCTGGACTGTAATCATCCTGATCAAATACAAAAACCTGCAAAAAGAATCTGAAAGGCTTCAAAATCTGGTCTGTTTAATTGCCCAAGGTATGCCAGGCTTGCTGTTGGCATCAAACACCAGATCCACGTTTCTCCTGGTTTGTGTCGTGCCAAACTGAGTCACTGTTTGGGATTTAGATCAGAAAGAGCCCTGAGATGCCTAAATGGGACTTCAGTAGTAGGAAAGACCTAAATAAAGAAAACATTGCTTTCTCATTTCCTATTTATATCTGTAATTTTTTAGAAAACATCCACCAATTGCATTCACAGGCAACTTCTCAACAAGCTTTATTTTTCCCATCATGGGAAACTGCCCAAACCTTCCAGCATGCCCAGAAAGTCAACAAACCCAGACCCAGGGAGGAAGCACGTTAGTCAGGAGTCAAGGACCGTCCTCTGGAAACCCTCTGCCAAATCCTCTTCCTGCTTGAAGTGTTTATCAAACAGCAATTTCATTTGCCAGTAATTTTCTTCTGATCTTGTTTTTGTTTCTACTTATTTCTTAATACAAGTTCCCCCTCCAGCTTCCTCCTGTCCCTGTCCTGTGCCCACGGAGCAGCTTCTCCACTGGGATAAAAGGCACTTAAACATCTCCCTGGAGCAGCAGGAAAAGGTTCCCTCCAAGGGGAACAGCATTTCCAATCTGTATTTTATAGGTTTTCCCCAGTGCACGTGGCTGTGGTTAAGGATTTTAAACTAACAACAAGAAATTCCAAGTTATTCCCAGCCCCATCATTCATTCATTCACCCATTATCCCATTTCTGCAATGCCCAAAAACCTGAGAAAGGAACAAAACATGAGGTGGTTAGTTCAAGTCCATGGTAAGTTTTTTCTCATCCCTCAAGGAATTTGTTGCAGTGTGGTTTCAAAAATATTTTTAGGTTGCTTTTTCAGGGTGTATTTATACTTTTGTTGGTAAATATTTTATATCCCAATGTTAGGAAACAACTTAAGTAGCTTTGAGATTGGAAATTGCATTTGGAGAGTGAAGGATTATTGAGTGGTGGCTGTGATGGACTTGGGATGGACACTGGTCATGGTTAACCTTGTTAAAAAAATCTGAAAATAAAACTAATGAGATGTGTCTTCAAAGAAAAACTGTGAATTTTTGTTGTAAAAGACATTGTAGTAGGAGTTGGGTGAAGTGAAATAAAACCTGAGCAACAAGTTTGTTTTCATTTAGGGTAAAAACAAAACAAAAAACGCTCGAGTTTATTTTTTTTTCCAACAGGAAGTTTCCAGAACTCTCACTGAAACAAGCCCCTGTGTGTGTGTATGTATATTATTGATTTATTGGTGGCAACCTGGATGGCAAGTTATAAATCCTGCTCTGTGTTCAGTGTGTGTCTTGGTCATGCTTCGTTTACCCGCGAGGCTGAGGCTGGAAAGGGGTAACTCAATACCTTAAATGATATAACAGAGCTTAGTTAAAGGCCTGAACTTTCTGTTATTTAAACCAGTCTTTTGAAACTACGTTTTCCATTGATCTGTGGGCAAAAGAATTATTTAATGTAACTCATGAATCTCATATTCCTTGGAAGCAGAAATGGGCTGAAGGCAGTGATGGTGTAATGCCCTTCACCTGAGCAGGGGCTGCTCAAACAGATGAGAGGGTGGAGCACAAAAGAGATTGTAATTAGTCATCAGTGCATTGCCTTTTGGTTTAGACATTTTGCTTCATTTAAGGGCCAAACCACTTTTAAAAATGGTCTACAGAGGATGTGTCTGGATTGACAGGAAGCTGAACAGGAGCCAACAGTGTGCCCAGGTGGCCAAGAAGGCCAATGGGATCCTGGCCTGGATCCAAACCAGCGTGGCCAGCAGGCCCAGGGCAGTGACCCTTCCCCTGGACTCTGCCTTGGGGAGGCCACACCTTGAGTGTTGTGTTCAGTTCTGGGCCCCTCAGTTGAGGAAAGAGATTGAGGGGCTGGAGCGGGGCCAGAGAAGAGCAACGAGGCTGGAGAAGGGACTGGATGTGGCACTGAGTGTCCTCTGAAACACCTCCAGGGACAGAGAATCCACCATGTCTTGATCCAACCCCACTGTGATCACCAGCCCAGGGCACAGAGTGCCCTGGGCTGGTGATCACAGTGGGGTTGGATCAAGGGTTGATGATCTCAGAGGTCTCTTCCAACCCAACTGAGAAGAGCAGAGCAATGAGGCTGGAGAAGGGACTGGAGCACAAGTGCTGTGGGGAGAGGCTGAGGGAGCTGGGGGTGTTCAGCCTGGAGAAGAGGAGGCTCAGAGGTGACCTCAGCACTGTCTGGAACTGCCTGAAGGGAAGTTCTGGCCAGGTGGGGGTTGGTCTCTTCTCCCAGGCACTCAGCAATAGGACAAGGGGGCACAATGGGCTCAAGCTCTGCCAGGGGAAATTGAAGTTGGAGATCAGAAGGAAATTCTGTGCAGAGAGAGTGCTCAGGCAATGGAATGGGCTGCCCAGAGAGGGGGTGGATTTCCCATCCCTGGAGGTTTTTCAGCTGAGCTTGGCCGTGGCACTGAGTGCCATGATCTGGTAAAGGGACTGGAGTTGGCCCAAGGGTTGGACTTGATGATCTCAGAGGTCTTTTCCAACCCAATCCATTCTATGATTTTATGATTAATTTCTCTAGAGAGTCAGCAGGTCACCCATGTGGTGTCACTGCCACCAGCAGTGGTGACCCAGCCCAGGTGCTGCTCCTTGGACCTGGGCCATGTGCAGACATCCCTCATCCTGAGTGCACCTCGGGGTGAGGGCAGGGAAACAGGGAATAAGCAATACTGGAACTTTGGAAACAAATAGGCAACCTTTGGTTATTTTTGTGAGTGAGAGGAAAGGTGTGTTCCATACAGAGCTTTGGCATTAAGGTCTTTACAGCTCTGGACAGTCTCCAGTTCTTTGCATTTGTATAAAGTTCTGGATTGGAGGTGCAGAGGAACAGACAGGCACAGTGGGGTTGGCTCTGGCACTGGCACTGTGCCCCTCTCACTGCATTTGTTGCTGGCCCCAGTGGTTGTTGGGCTGCTTTGTGCTGACAGGAGCTGCTGTAGGAAAGCCAGGATGAGCTTTCCCCTCCTCCAAGATTGTTTCATAGGCTTTGCCTACATTGGTGGCAGTGGCTGCTGTTCTTGTGAACAGACAAAGCCACAACACTCCTTTTTTTGTACATTTTCCTTCTGTTTTTAGCACCCTGTTAAGGTGTTTTATTGGTGGCTCCATCAGCACCTCTGTCCTTGCTCTCTTTGCTCTGTGCAGTGGCCACCACACACATTGACTCCCTGTCCAAAAGCATTGCACAGAGCCCCAAATTTGTTCCAGTTCAAGCTTGTTTAAAAACCTACTTGGAGTCAAATTCCTTCAGCATGCAGAAATAAAAGGTGTTTATTGAAATTTCCTAACAAATTCTGCCTGTGAGAGGTGGTTGTATCAGTTTGCCAAGTGGCAAAATGCTTCTTAAGAAACGTGTTTTAATGCTTCTGGGGGGGGTATTTTTGTATTTTCCTCTGGAAGTGTAAAGTATTCTGGTCTTATTTGTTAATCAGTGTAATTTGTGAGGCAGGGGATGGGTCTTGAGCTGTCCTTGAACTCTTGTTCTTGAGCTCATGTTGAACTCCTGGTCTTTCCTTTTGCCTTGGGTTAAAAAGGAGCTTTGCAGCGAGGCCGACACCAGCTCTGCTTGCAGAATTCCTGCCATGTTTTACCTTTCAGCTTGGAATTCCAGCTTGGTTTTGCAGTCAAAACAGATCTCACTAAAAATCCCCAGTGCCAGCTCTGTGGTCACTGCCATGGCCATGATCTGGAGCTCTGTCAGGTGAACACACCCCTGTTCTTCAGGGAACACAACAAGCTCCCAAAGAGGTTTCTCATTTCTGAAATATTTCTGAAATGCTTCAGAAATCGGGCCATGGGCTCCTGAAGAGGTGACAGCCACGGGGTTGGGAGATGGAAGGTGCATTGGCTCATGGATCAGGCAGGGAAAGGGAACATTTCCCCAAACAACCAGGCTCTGTGCCTGCAGAGTTGTGCCAGACCCTCTGTGCCAGTGCCATCCCTGCACCGGGAAATTTCCCTTTAATGGGAAATTAAAAACTGCAAAAAGCTACATTGAGAGCTTTGATAGATGTGACAAATGCAATCCTGGGAGAGGATGAAAACAGAAATGAGACTACTGAAAACTCCTTTCAGGAGCAGATTATCATGTAGGACTGGGGAACTGAGTGAAATGGTGATAAAGGGAAATACCTTAAATACACAGAAATGAGGTTTGGGGGAAGGGGTTGCTGCTGCATTTACTGGTAGAAAATTCCTGATCTACTTGAAGTTGTGATTTGTGTCTGTCCTTGTAAGAAGGAAAATGAGGTTTATGGTGAATCACGGAATCTTTAAGGTTGGGAAAGATCTCCAAGACCATTGAGTCCAACCTTTCCCCAAACACCACCTTGTCCCTCAGCCCAGAGCACTGAGTGCCATGTCCAGTCCTTCCTTGGACATCTCCAGGGTCAGGGACTCCAAACCTCCCTGGGCAGCCCCTTCCAAAGCCTGACCACCCTTCCAGTGAAGAAATTCTCCCTGATTTCCTGTTCACCTCTGCAGCCACATGTAAAGCTTTAGAAGGCAAATTCCTGCAGGAATTTTGCCCTGACCAGAAGCCTCCAGGAAAGAGTCAACTTTGTCTTAGAGTTGTGCTACATGTTTGTGGCTCCAGTGAGAGAACTTTGTGGTAAACACAGCAGGGATTAAACATTTTAATATGGCAGAATTACAAAACTTGGGATGGAGTTACCTCACTTACAGGTGATTATTACAGGTTTCTGGAAGTATTTTCATGTGAAACAGGGGAATGCTGGTTCTAGGCAGAGACTGAGGACTAGTTATGGTTATGGGGGGAATGGGAATGCTGAAGTGTGTTGGGAAATGCCCCTGTCAGTGGCCAGTAACTGTTAGGAGTGGGTGGGGGAACAGACTCCATAAATATCCCAGCAAACCCAATTTCTTTTTAGGATTGTTTTCCCAAGTGAGGAGTTTTTGGGGCTCAACTTGGAGAGCTGCCAACCAGCCACTCTCAGGTATTGGGCATGGAAGGACTGGCTTAAAGCTTCCTGTTGTGGAAAGGGGAGGAAAAAAGGGGTGGAGTGCTCAGGCATTGGAATGGGCTGCCCAGAGAGGGGGTGGATTCCCCATCCCTGGAGGGTTTTCAGCTGAGCTTGGCCGTGGCACTGAGTGCCATGATCTGGTAAAGGGACTGGAGTTGGACCAAGGGTTGGACTTGATGATCTCGGAGGTCTTTTCCAACCCAATCCATTCTGTGATTCTGTGACTTGCTGTGCTCAGCTGGTCAGTGGTGCAGAGCTGCTGGCTGGGTGATTATCAGGGAATGCATCTGGTAGAGAAAGAGGGATCAGCCATGAAAGAAAACAACCTTGAAACCTGCCTGGAGTTTCATAATTACTCAGGGTCAGCCTAACTGCAGGTTGGTGCTGGAAAGGGGCATTCCACCAGCCCCCTCCCTCCAGCTGTTGTTTTCCCACCTCCCTGTTGGGATGGGACAACTGCTGGTGGGCTCAGGTGGGGCTGATTCAGTGCAGCAGGAACAGGAGGGGAGGGATGGGGTGGGTGTTCCTGGCAGGCTCGTGCTCTGCTGGATCCCATGAAGCCACCCCATCCCTGGGGAGTGAACAGGGAGGCTCCTGGGGACCCTCACAGAGGCTGAAGTACTTCTGCTAAAAGAAGACAAACTCACTTCAAGGTGATTGTTGTTACAGTGAATAGTGGATTGACCCTCCTAGTTTGAGGTTTTTATTTCTATACTGCTTGAAAGGAAGCTTTTAATGTTTGTTTTCTGGGGATTGCTTCTAATGACTCCCACACTGAGGAGCAGGAGACTTTCTTGTCTGCTCTCCTGCCACTGCCTCCCTCCCACCCCCAGTGAATTTGCTGCAATGGGTCAAAGCAGAAACCCTGGAGAGAGTCCTTTAGTTCTCTGTGAACTGGCTCTGCCCTGGATCGATGGCACTTTGGGGCAGGGGAGGGATAATGGCCTTGCTTGTTCTCTCTCAAAATGTGCTCCAAGCAGTGACTTTCTGCAGGGGCCATTGAACTGGGGCTATTTTGGGCCAGAAAGTTGATCAGCCCCTGTGGAATGAGTGGAACTGAAGCTTTGAATCCCTTCCATAGCCAGGTCACTGTGCAACACCTCTGAGCCCTGGGTTCTCTTTGCTTTTCACTGCAATCTCTTTGATTTTAAAGGTGTGGAGAACGATACTGAGCCATGGGCTCCTATTTTATTACACTCCAAAGGACTCTCCAACACACTTCTCTCTGTACAGAATTCCATCTCCCTCCCCTTGGAGTGGTTGCAAGGCTTGGGAAGCCTGTACAGCTCTGAGTGTCACACAGTGCCCAGGTTTGAAATGCCAAAGTTCCTTCTGCTTGCTCCTTAAGAAGTGCTTGCTTGCAGAAATAATGCATTGGCCACTTTCAGTTTGTGCAAAAAATGGGCTATCTGCTGAGATTAAGTCAGAAAAGTATGAAAACTCTGCTGTGAATGTTTGTGGTGTGTAATCCTGTGTCTGTTGTCAGGCTTAAATAAAGGAAATGTGCATTGTATGTGGTTCAATTGGAGTAAGGAGGAAAAGATTAGTGATTTTCCAAATACTTTTGATTTGAGGCTTATGAACTGTGACAGAGGTGGAAGATTTAATATCTTATTTTGTGTCAGACCAGGTGTACAGGGTTGGGTTTCTGCTGTTGCTCAGCCTGGATTGTGTCTTACACCGTGGGTTGCTCTTCAGTGCTTGGTGAGACCCTGAGCTCGTGGGGCTCAACCCCCAGTGCCAGCCAGGACAGGGAGTCTGTGCTGGCAGGTCTGAGCCTGGAGTGGCACACAAGGAAAGGGTTTGTGGTGAGGAATTATCACACCTGTCCCAGAAGGAGTTCTGAAAGTTAATGGGAAAGCATCCACAGTAAGTGCACCGTGACACTGGTATCAATCAAGCACTGAGGATGGAAAAGTTATTTTTCATTTGCTGCCTGGCTCTTCTCTTCACTGTAGCACCGAATATAAAATATTATTTATTTTTTAACCCATTCTCTTTCATTCCTGTCTCTAAACTGGGAAACACAGGCCTTGGAAAGGCCCTTTGCCATTGGTGGGGTTGGTTGCCAGCACTTGGTATCGTGAACCAAAGCATTTGGTTCTTTGCTCTGCTGCAATTCCCTCTCACTGCCTGACTTGTGTTTTCTTTGCTTGCCTTTAAATGTGTGCTTCCTTTTTAAATATAGTTTTCCAAGTTTCTGGCCCTACCAGATTGTTTATATTTTTTAAAAGCCTTCTGCTTAGCCGTTATATTGCTCTTTATAGTTCTGCTTAACCACATTGGTTTCTGTTGCTCTTTTTTCTTGCATAAACTTAGCTGGGATGAATTTCAAATGTGGTTTCTCCAACTGTTAAGTATTTCCCACTTTTCTGCAATAGATTTCACATATGTTACAGAATTCCAGACCAAGGTCTGGTGGACATATTGCCCTGTTTCTTTACTCCCAGTCAGATATAGAAGGTTTTGGAAGCATTTCAGTGATGATATTTAGGTCACTGGCTCCAGCATTGCTGCCTGGCTTCAAATCCACTTGTCATATTGAGCTTGTTTCCAAGGATTAAGATAACTATGGTCTATATATTTATTAGGGGGGAAAAAAATCTGAATTTTATGCTGATAAAGGGGGGAAAAAAAGTATTGGTCCTTTTGAGTTGGAAACTACAGAAGGTTTTTCATTTTCCCTCCAGAGGTAGAACTGTGGGGTCACATAAAATAGACATTTGCCCATCCAGTCATTTAAAGTTACAGGATATACCCATAAAATACATACCTAAAATTTGGAATTAGGTTTTTTCAGAGTATTCAGAAACCAGTATCTGTATCTGGTATCAGTCACCTCTGTGGGATCTGGTGTTGGACCTGACAGGAGGCCCCACGTTTGGGGCTTTGGTCCATTACAGGGAGTGAGTTCCAAGCAAAGGCCAGAGGTGTGGTGGGGTTTGTGGTGCAGAATATTGGGGTTTCTGCAGGAAGGTTGAAGGCATTTTGGCAGAGGGATGAGCTGCAGATAATCTTGTTTTAGCACATTGTTCTCACTTTTCGTGGACTTCTTTCTCAGAGCCAAGTTTGTCTCCTTTGGAGTTAATAAAGGGAAAAAAACCCCAGTGAAAAATTCCTTTTATAAATTGTGGTTCTCCAGGTGAACTGGACAATGTTGTGCAGAGCTGAGTGGAGGGTTTGGCTCTGTTTTTATGGGGAAATACTGCAAAAGAGGCACAGAGGATGGAATAGTGTTGGTTTGTGTGCTGAGAAGTGGCCCTGGTGGAAACTCCTGGCAGATAATCTGGCATTGATCAGGTGCTTAAAAAAAATACATATTCTATTGGAGAGGAAATGGAGATCCCTTGAATCATTTCAGAGGAATAAATTCCAATAGTAGGAAAAGGTAATTTTGTATTGAAAAAAGGAAAAACTGAAATGGAAAAGAGCACTGCAGTGACAGTGTGGAAATATATATATTTTTATCTGTTTGTTTATTTATTTATTTATTTATATTTTTAATATATTTTTGTGTATATATGTTTTTGTGTATATAAATATATATATATATATATAAAGATATCTATATAAATATAAGTATAGAGCACTGCAGTGACAGTATGGAAATTTATTTATTTATTTATTTATTAAATTTATTTATTTATATTATTTATTTATTTAGATTTATATTTATATATATATATGTTTTTGTGTATATAAATATATATAAAGATATCTCTATAAATATAAGTATAGAGCACTGCTGTGACAGTATGGAAATATATATGTGTGTGTATGTACATATATATAAAAATATATATTAAAAATATATAAATAAAATTATATAATAGATAAATATAATTATATATAAAATATATAAATATAAACATATAAAATACATAAATATAAATAAAAACATATAATATATATAATAAATATATATGAATATATAAATAAAATTATATAATATATAAATAAGAATATATATAATATATAAATATAAACATAAAATATATAAATATAAATATATATAAAATACATAAATATAAATATAAACATATAGTATATATAATATATAAATATATATGAATATATAAATAAAATTTTATAATATATAAATAAGAATATATATAATATATTTAAATATAAACATATATAAAAATATAAAAATATAAACACATAAATATGTAAATATATATGAATATATAAATAAAATTATATAGTATATAAATATGAATATATATAGAATATATAAATATATATAAATATATAAATATAAATATATATATATATATATATATGTGTGTGTGTGTGCGTCAATTAAGAGTGACATATATATATATATATGTCAATTAAGAGTGACTGAAGCATAACCAGTTTAGGCTCAAGTGTAAGTTTAACCACTACTGGAGTTAATAATATTTTCTTTTCATAGAATAACTCAAAAAGGGGAAACCCAATATCTTTAGAAATCAGGCAGGTGAAAATAAACCTGGATTGAATATGTCCATGATCTGTAACCCTCACTGGATTTGGGAATTGTTGTTAGGTGTGTTTTGCCACTGCTGCTGTGCTGGGGGGAAGCCATGGATGCTTTTGTGGAAAATGGTGATATTTTGGTTGTAGGATGGAATCAAAAAGGTTCTGGAGCTTCATTTGATGTCATTTGGGAGGTCCCATTTCTGGCACTTCAGGGCTTCGTTGTGTCCTGCTCCGTGTTCCGTCCATCTCCACGTTCCCCATGGCCCAGTGTGTGTGTGAGGGGGTTTATCTCTGTCACAAACACAGCTCTGACTGTATTTTCTCTCTCTTTTTTTTTTTTTTTTTGCTGTTTCTGTGCTGTTTTCCTCAGAGAGAGCTCGATACCACAGCAACAATATTGGCGAACCGACAAGATGAGAGTGAGCAGTCCCGGAAAAAACTCATTGAGCAAAGTCGTGAGTTCAAGAAAAACACTCCCGAGGTAAGAGAGGAGCTGCTCCATCTCCAGCACTGCTGTGTGGGCTCAGGCCTGGGGAAGGGATGATTTATTTCTTAATGCTTTATTTCTATGAGTTTCTTCCATGTGTTTTCAACTCCACCACCTTAACTAAGCCTGTTTGTCTCTGGTGGCTTTTGCATTCTGGAAATAATGAAATATGGACTGATGTGTTTAGAGGAACACTGGCCTTGCTCTGGATTTTATAATAATGTAAAACCTGGAGAACTGCAGAAAAAGTTCTTTGCTAATCCAAACTCTGAGCACTGGGATGTAGCAAGTGACGTTTCACTGCCTGAGTAAATCTGTATCAAGGGCGTAACTTCCACGATGCTCCTTTTTCCGTCAAAAATCAAATGTTGATTTCACTGGAAATGCAACAAGGTCAGTGCTGAGCCAGACTCCTCTCAGAGGATGCACACAGAGCACAGCAGGTGTGGTGGGCAAGGTGTGGAAGGTGGAAAAGGGATCTGGATAGACTTGAGGGATGGGCTGATTCCAATGGGATGAAGTTCAACAAGGTCAAGTGCAGGTCCTGCCCTTTGGCCACCCCAAACCACTGCAGTGCTCCAGGCTGGGCACAGAGTGGCTGGAGAGCAGCCAGGCAGAGGGACCTGGGGAGACTGAGGGACAGGAAGCTCAACAGGAGCCACCAGTGTGCCCAGGTGGCCAAGAAGGCCAAGGGGATCCTGGCCTGGATCCAAACTAGTGTGGCCAGCAGGGCCAGGGCAGTGACCCTTCCCCTGGACTCTGCATTGGGGAGGCCACACCTTGAGTGTTGTGTTCAGTTCTGGGCCCCTCAGTTGAGGAAAGAGATTGAGGGGCTGGAGCGGGGCCAG
This sequence comes from Pithys albifrons albifrons, assembly GCF_047495875.1. Classification (NCBI taxonomy): domain Eukaryota; kingdom Metazoa; phylum Chordata; class Aves; order Passeriformes; family Thamnophilidae; genus Pithys; species Pithys albifrons. The sequence goes on along the minus strand of NC_092478.1, from coordinate 3,953,153 downwards.
AGAAGAGCAACGAGGCTGGAGAAGGGACTGGATGTGGCACTGAGTGTCCTCTGAAACACCTCCAGGGATGGAGAATCCACCATGTCTTGATCCAACCCTACTGTGATCACCAGCCCAGGGCACTCAGTGCCCTGGGCTGGTGATCACAGTGGGGTTGGATCAAGGGTTGATGATCTCAGAGGTCTCTTCCAACCCAACTGAGAAGAGAAGAGCAATGAGGCTGGAGAAGGGACTGGAGCACAAGTGCTGTGGGGAGAGGCTGAGGGAGCTGGGGGTGTTCAGGCTGGAGAAGAGGAGGCTCAGAGGTGACCTCAGCACTGTCTGGAAGTGCCTGAAGGGAAGTTCTGGCCAGGTGGGGGTTGGTCTCTTCTCCCAGGCACTCAGCAACAGGACAAGGGGCACGATGGGCTCAAGCTCTGCCAGGGGAAATTGAAGTTGGAGAGCAGAAAAAAATTCTTTGCAGAGAGAGTGCTCAGGGATTGGAATGGGCTGCCCAGAGAGGGGGTGGATTCCCCATCCCTGGAGGTTTTTCAGCTGAGCTTGGCCGTGGCACTGAGTGCCATGATCTGGTAAAGGGACTGGAGTTGGACCAAGGGTTGGACTTGATGATCTCAGAGGTCTTTTCCAACCCAATCCATACTATGATTCTATGAAAGGTGCAGGGACTGGTGCTGGGGGAGCCTGGGAGAGGTGAACGTTGTTTGGGGGGAGCTGGGAGGGTTTAAACTCTTGCACCCCATGCAGGGTGTGTGTATTTGCACACCTGAGCACAGTGACACCAAAATCCAGCTCCTCTCCTTTGGCTGCCCCCTGAATGTGTAACAATGTGCAGGCCTGGCTGGATGCTCTGTTTGTTTGGTGGGGTTTGGGTTTATTTCCCTGCTCATTGCCAGCAATCTGTTCATCCAGGACTGTTGGAGGGTTTCAAAGCCAATTCCAGAGAACTGAGATGCCAGTCCTGCTTCCTTCCAAGTGTCTCCCTGGGAGGGAAGCAGCAAGGAGCTTTATTTTTATTTTTATTTATTTTAATTGCTGCTTCTCCAGGAGGAAATGCTGCTTTGCATCCTGTTGGTGCAGAGGGAGAGATGCTGACCCAGAGAGGGCAAAGGGAGTGGCAGAACAGGAGCAGCTTCTGGGGAAGGGACAGTGTTTAACTGATGCCCTGAGGAGGTTTTGTGGGGCAGAAATCAGTTCTCTTTGATGAAGGGAAAAATTGGGGATTGCAGCTTTGAAGGAACAGAACTTTTAAAAGGGAGCAAGAGAATTTGAAGGGTGAATTCAGATTGATTCCCTTTCAGGAGAGGGACAAGTACTGGGAAGAGGAGAAGGAAGGAGAGAAGTGAGAGAATGTGGAGGGTGTAGGAAATGGTACAAAATCCAGAAAATAAGTAGAGTTTTGGGGCCTCATTTTCACCTGTTTGCTGGAAGCTTAAGATCACTCTACAGCCCTTGAGTTTCCTGCTGCCTTCCTATTTTTTATTCTGTAAGGACAGTGCCAGTTGTGTGGGATGTGGCTGGAGCTCCCAGCTCCTGGTTGAGAGCAGGTTCCACATGGATTTCAGGATGGTTTCTTCAAGCCAGTTTTATTTTCCTGGAGCAGAAGGTTCTGTGGAGAGAGACAAACAAGAAACCCCAACCAACACTGCCCTTTTTATGTGCATTGGGAGAGCACTTGGTAACTCAGTGGGAGGGGAATGTCCAGAGGCAAATTATTCCTCTGGGTAGTTTAAGAGATATAGTGGGAAATGAAATGCAATTACTTCTTTCCAGTAAGGAGAATAGGGAAGTTAATCATTTTGGTGGGAAGGTGTTAAATATTATTTTACAAAATATGATTCTGTAGCCCCTGTTCTCTTCCAAAATATTATATGGAAGGAGTTTTATTCATTCAGGGCTACATTCAAAACAACAGATCTGAATATCCCCAGTGCTTGGGGAAATTTGGATCTCTGCTGGATTCTACACCCTCATCTTTTGTCCTGGGACTCCTGTGAAACCACATTCCTTTATCCTTGCATGGATTTTAGGTTCTTTCTCTCTCTGCCTTCTCTGCTGTGATGCTCTTTCTGCACTTTGTTTCTGAGCAGCAGCACAGCCCAACTCCTGTTCTGCTTTCTCTGGCAGAACCAAAAAATGAGAATGGGATCAAAGAGGAGTATCTGAACTGCAGTAATAGGGAATTGTAGCAAAGGTTGGAGGGAATTTTTGCTCCCAGGGGCACCTCTGCTGTGCAGGTCTCAGTGTGGGGAATGTGAGTGCCCAGAAATTCTGTTCCAAAACTGCCACTTTGGACACCTCCCCAGTGAGGAGAAACATCCTTGAGGTGGACAGAGAATGTACAGGGAGCCACTGGCATTTCCCAACTGATACATTTATGTTCCTAAAACATCCACTGTGCTCTTTTTCATAACAAAAGAGTTCTGTAGGAGAAAACCAGCTCGCCTGTGGAATGTCCTGCAGATTGATAAATAACTCAGTGTACAGCTCATTTAAATTTCCATGATGAAGTAACAACTTTCTTGGTATTAAACAAAAAAAAAAAAAAGAAAAAAAAAGAAGCAACTCCACAAAGATGGAATTGTTAAATGTAACAATCTGTTTCAGAATTCTTCTTTCCATTTTCTGTTTCCCTCTGCCTGCATCCCTGTCAGTGCAGGCCTGGCTTACCCTGTGCCAGCATCTTTTCCTCTGCTGTTGCCAATCTCACCATAAATCAGATCAGTGTCCATTGCCTTGACTTTCCTACCCATTTGCTGCCTGGGATCTCCTCTGGACTCTCCATAATGTCTGCTTGGAAGTTCTCTCCTGTATAGCAGAAAAGAGGTAGAAAAATTCCTGATGAGGTTGAGGAAACTTCTGTTTCTTTTTACTTTAAATCTTGTGACGGATCTAATTGGGTCATTTCTGCCTTCCTTGCAAATTCTCAGATTGCTGCAAAGGCAATCCAATGTTTTCATGTTTAGAGGAATGTCTCCAGGGCTTTTGGTATTTAAAAATGTTAAAATACTATTTCTGTCTTGGCATAGTGGGAGATGACTCTGGGAAGAAGCATCTCATGTTTGGGAACCTTTGTGTGAATAGTAAATTCAGTTGTTTGGGACATGCAACAGCTTTTGGGAAAGGTTCTTAACCTGTTCTTGCAAAAATCCTTTTTGCCTCCTCACACCTCTCAGGGGGTCACGTCAGAACCTGCTTCTCATCCCTGTTTTGGGGTATTTTCAGTCTCAGTTTGTTCCCCCCTGTGCAGCTACAATGGGAGGCTGAGGCTGGGCAGGAGAGTGTTTGAAACATCAATTTTCAATGACTGTTCCTTGGAAGGCATCTCAGAATTCATCATGTGAATTGCCAGCCTGCATCACAGAATTGTCTTCTCACAGTGACAACTCCTCAACTGCTGTGACCAACTGGGATATTTTGGGAGTATTTGAACCTCTGTGAAATTCTTGGTTTAATGAATCCTGTCCTCATATGCCAATTCTGGTGGGAATAAGTGTGTGTTTGAATAACTACCTTTGAGAGCTGTTTTTTCAGTCTCTAAATAACTTCTGATAAACAGGTTAAGAATGTTTGGCACAAAGTGTGGATGGTTCCCTGTGCTGATAACTTTGCCTTTGTTTCTCTCCAAATTCTTAGTTCAGTAACTACTTTTTGCTCAATTTTTCTGTTTTCAAACATTGAAAGACTTATCTAATACTTCCACTTTTAATCCTGTTTAAGCCCTGACTCTGCATTGCTTTCCTCTGGGATTTGGGCCAGGTTTTGTTGAGCTCAGGGTTTATTTCCAGGCTCACCTGGACCTGAACTGAGCATAAGATAAAAAATTGTCCTGGGCCAGGTGCTTTTGGGCAATAAAATGAGCTGCTGGTTTGCTAATTTGAGAGCATGAGCTCTAAAACTCCAGGCAGATGTGAGGAACATGCAGAGAGCCCAGATGTGGAGCAGGAGCTTCCCCTTCTGTGCTCCCTGGGGTTTATCCTGGGGGAGGATTCCTCTCTGTTGGTGCCCTTTGTGGTTTCTGGGTTGTAAATGTACCTCACTGGTGAAATTGGGACCTTTAAATGCCCAAATCAACATCTGGATTCTCTAAAGGAGATGAAAGATTGGCTGGGCAGAGTTCTGGAAAGACATGGGAGAACCTGCAGGAACACCCAGAGAGAACAGAAGTGTGTGCTCAAATAAAGAGCTTTAAAATGCTCTGGAAAATGGAATATTGGAAGGTGCTAGAAAACAAAATAATGTCTTAACAGTGGCTGGGTGGAGGGGCAGCTGCAGCCCCTGAGCTCTTGGGTGAGCTCAAATAAATGGCATTTACCTGAGACATCAAACCTGGGTTCCATCAGTGCCCCAACTGCTCCACCATCCCCATCCTGCTCTGCCCCAAAGACAGACAGAGATGCCTCTAAAATCTTTTGTTACCAAAGGAATAGTTTTATTCATGATGTTGTGTGTCAGGGTGAGGCACATGTGTAAGATCCATGGGCTTTTTTAAAAAGAAATAAAAAATTAATGGTAATTGTAAGTCATAAAGAAGTAAAAAAACCCAAGACAGTTATTAAGGAAAGGCTCAATATCTTAAAAGGTAAAATTCTTAAATTCTTTGTCTCTAATATTTCTGGAGTCTTCTATTGAATTATCCAGTCTCTGCAGTAAAAGGTAATCAAATGAAGGGTAAAAATAATAAATATTAATTCTGCTGCTGGAATTAGTTCTCGAAATGAGAGGAGGATCTTCCCAGTTGTGGGCAGTGAATTGTGTTGGGTCTTTGCAGAGGCAACTTTGGTCTCATCTGTGTGACAAAGTGAAAATAATAACAAAACCCTCTGCAAACACATGGTCTGCCTGAAGGTAATTGATGTTCTCTGTGTACAGAGGGGTGAATATTGATTTGCTGCCCTCTACAGCTGGGTTGTTCCACTCCTTTTATTGTTTTATTTTTTCCTTTGTTTTTCTTTTTTTCCCCCCTTTTCCTATTTTTTTCTCTTTTCCCTTTTCTTCCCTCTTTTCTCCTTCTTTTCCCCTCCCTTAGATGAATCTCTCTCCTTTAGGGTAATGATATTTAGGTGCCATGTTTTCATTCTGAAGAGGTTTCTTTCCCAGGGAAATGCTGTGTGTGACAATTTGTACTCCAAGAGCTTGGTATTCAAAACCTAAATGGAGAAATATATTCATATTATGTGACTTTTTCAGAAAAGCAATAAAATCAAATGGCTTTTAATGAGATCCAAACAGCAGTTTTGAGGAGTCAGAGGGGTTAAATCAGCTCTAACCTTATCCTGGACAGCCCTTATGGGTTCTCCATAATTGTGTTGTCATTATTTAATATATATTTAACTTTAGCATATTCTAATTGTTAACAGGAAACCCATCAGTGTTTTTAAGGTATTTTTCTATTTTATATTCTCTTATTGGAAGTCAGAGAACATTAAAACAATTATAATTCACAGCAATATTTTTCTGGGATTCTCCTAAAACTGACCTGCACTGACCATTCCCATCACGGGAAATCACCAGATTTTTTGGGTTGTCATTTATTTGGGGCTTGAGATGGTTTTTTACCCAAAGAAGGCCATACTTTGGGGATTGGTTCTGTGTAGGATTTCCTGGATAACAGCTCTGAAATCCAGGGAAATAATTCCCTTGACCTGCACAAGTTATGATGGTGTGTTGTGTGTTGCAAGGCAAAGAAATTTAATTTCAAGCATTTTTTCTGAAACCACACGATCTAAACACTTTGAATTACTGTTTCTATCCCCCATTTGCTCCCAAAATATCCCTCAATCAATTTTCAACAACACATTTAACCTGAAAAGTCTTTTTGTAAATCTGAAAACACCCAGGCAATTACTTTATTCAAGAGTTCCAAAAATATTGAAGTGAGAGAAACATCTGATTCAACTGAGCACATTGGAGGAGTGGAAGAAATTAATTGCTCTGAAGTTACCTGCTCTCAGTAATTTAGATTTATTTCATTGAAGCTTTTTTCTGGTTAAGCACCCTTGGCAGTTGAAGGATGCACTTTGCTTCCAACAGCACCAGTTGCAGGGATTGGATTTCAGGAATGCCAAAAGTGCTGCAGAGAAGGAGAAAAAAAAGGGGCTAGTTGGGGTATTCCAGTGGTTTCCAAAGGGGCACAATTGGGAGCAAATATTTCCAGGTTAATCTCTTGTTAAGCCTGGGATGCTGCAGTGAATTTCTGCTGGCACTGGCACTGGAACAAGGCAAGGAAAACAGTTTGTTTTCCCCCCAGTTGTACCTTGTGCCTGAGCCTTGCAGGGCTGACCCACTTGGAAAGGGGCCAGAGAGGGCAGGGAAGGTTGGGGTGAGCACTGAAAGAGGAGCAGCTTTCCAAGGGCAGAATTCCAGGGGAAAAAAAAAATCTCACAGGATGTTTGTCATCCTCCTGCAGAATGAGAATAGAACTCTGCATTAAGGTCTGACGTGATTAACTGAATGCACTGACTGCTTTTTAAGGGAGAATATTATCATTTATTGAGCTAAATGATAAAGGTGGCCAAGAAGGCCAATGGGATCCTGGCCTGGATCCGAACCAGCGTGGCCAGCAGGCCCAGGGCAGTGACCCTTCCCCTGGACTCTGCCTTGGGGAGGCCACACCTTGAGTGTTGTGTTCAGTTCTGGGCCTCTCAGTTGAGGAAAGAGATTGAGGGGCTGGAGCGGGGCCAGAGAAGAGCAACGAGGCTGGAGAAGGGACTGGATGTGCCACTGAGTGTCCTCTGAAACACCTCCAGGGACAGAGAATCCACCATGTCTTGATCCAACCCTACTGTGATCACCAGCCCAGGGCACAGAGTGCCCTGGGCTGGTGATCACAGTGGGGTTGGATCAAGGGTTGATGATCTCAGAGGTCTCTTCCAACCCAACTGAGAAGAGCAACAAGGCTGGAGAAGGGACTGGAGCACAAGTGCTGTGGGGAGAGGCTGAGGGAGCTGGGGGTGTTCAGGCTGGAGAAGAGGAGGCTCAGAGGTGACCTCAGCACTGTCTGGAAGTGCCTGAAGGGAAGTTCTGGCCAGGTGGGGGTTGGTCTCTTCTCCCAGGCACTCAGCAACAGGACAAGGGGGCACGATGGGCTCAAGCTCTGCCAGGGGAAATTGAAGTTGGAGAGCAGAAAAAACTTCTTTGCAGAGAGAGTGCTCAGGGATTGGAATGGGCTGCCCAGAGAGGGGGTGGATTCCCCATCCCTGGAGGTTTTTCAGCTGAGCTTGGCCGTGGCACTGAGTGCCATGATCTGGTAAAGGGACTGGAGTTGGACCAAGGGTTGGACTTGCTGATCTCTGAGGTCTTTTCCAACCCAATCCATTCTCTGACTCTGTGATTCTAAAATAGCTGAGACTCTTCTCCCTTTTCCCTTCTTCAACAATTACCAGCCATTCTCATGTCCTTTGTTAAATCACTTCCAAAGGTAAGTGGAAAACTTTGAGTTTGTATCTAAAACTCTCAAAGCAAGGCTGAAGTTCAGTGCCTGAATTTTCTCTGAGCCATTTGAACAACAGTTTGACTTATTTTCAAGACTCACCTTACAAAAACACCAGGCAAACAAAATTCCTGACCAAAGAGAGGAACAATTAAACACCTTCCAATTAGTGTTTTTCCTTTCTGCTTTGTGAGCAAATGTTCTGTAACCCCCTCTGTAATTTAATGTCCTGGACCTCCTCAGAGAAATTCAGGTGTCATTAAGAACGTGTTGTTGCCATTATTTTATTGTCATGAAAAACTCTTTAAGAGCAGTTGCCAGTTCTGAGAGGGATTCTTGTCGTGGCTCTGACAGGGGATAAGTGAATAGTTGGATCTGCTTGAAAGAAGAGCAGAAACTATTAATATGTTGAGTAAAATTACTCACAGACCAAGTGCCTGGGTTGTAAATGATAGTTGGAAGCTTTTATATTAAAAAAACCCACTCAAACACCCCAACTTTCTCTGTTCTGGGCAGCTTTGATGAAATCTTGGGAGAAATGTTTGTAAAAATGCTCTTAAAAGCTGTTTTCTTCCAGGAATTTTTAGTGTGTTTTACTTGCTTAAAACAAAACAAAAAAAATGCTTCCTGGTAACGATTTTAAAGTAAATGAAATGACAGCTGAGAATTCGAGCAGTTGAGAGTCATTTTTATTTTGGAATTCTTGTTGCATTAACACATCTGCAGTGTTGATGAATATATGGAAAAATGAAATTGTGCTTCTCTCCTGCCGTGTCTCCAGCGTGACAATAAATCACCTTTTTTTTCCTTTTAAAACGTCTGGCTTTGTAATTTATGTTTGCACAACCCATTACTAAATTCATAGGAGGTGTTTTAGTTGGCAGGCACAATTCCAGGATTCAGTGGACCTATTTTAATACTGAGCTTTTGTTGCTGTTCATAATTAGGTGTAGAAATATATGTATTTTCTTAATTATAAAAAACTAGCTTGCTTGAGCTTTGGATCTCCTCTTACTTCCTCCACACAAATAGTGCTTTGAAGCTTTGAAAGAATTAGTGCCTTTCAGACTTGAGGAAAAAAAAAAAAAAAAGAAATGGATTTACCAGGTTGAGGTTTTTTGGTGGTTGGTTTTTTTTTTTCCCATTCTTGAAAAAACCAAACACCAAAAAAAAAAAATAAAGGACAAAAAGCAAAGTTGTGATGGGAATTTTTGAAAATTCTTTTTTATTTTATAGTCCAGTTGTAAATATTTAGGGCAGCATCCAGACAGTATGCAAATAAAAGAAGTTTTATTAATAACCATTATCTGGCCCCTGGTAATAAATATGTATGACTCACATAGGAATAAACCCACCCAATAAATATAAAAGCCATACAAAACCATTAACAATTTTTAATGGACTTGCAGATGAAATAATTTAATGCAAGTGCAGTTACTCAGGTTCCAGCTCCTGGAACGATTCCTCATCTGCTGAGAGCTTTCATCTGCCAGACATTGCCACCAGTCAGGCTTCCACCTGCTCTCTGTTGCAAACCATAAAACTGTGGTTTCACAAGTTTTGAAGCACCAAAGGCTTATTTATGGCCACAGTTCTGCACCTTGGAAGTTCAGAGGTGGTTATTTGTCTGTTGAACATACACTGATGTTTCTAAAAGGGAGTTTTTGGCAGGAGCAGCAGCTCCGGACTCGTGTCCAGCAGGAGGGATGGGGCTGAGTGGAGTTGGGAATGAGCTTCAGGTGTGCCCTGTGCTGGGCTCTGGGGTTACCCTGGCACAGGTGCCAGTGCCTGCAGCAAACTGGGCAGTTCTGTGTGTTTGGAGGATCAGTCCTTTGATTGTTGTTGTCCTGGAGTTGGACCAAGGGTTGGGCTTGATGATCTCAGAGGTCTTTTCCAACCCAGTCGATTCTATGATTGTTGTTTCCCCATCTCTGAAAGTGTCCCAGGCCAGGCTGGACAGGGCTTGGAGCCACCTGGGCTGGTGGGAGGTGTCCCTGCCCATGGCAGGAGGTGGAACTGGATGATCTCTAAGGTCCCTTCCAACCCAACCCGTTCTGGGATTGTGTGATTATCACTTATTAAGACTTGAGCTGTCAAGGGCCTGTCCTGGAGCCACTCCTGCCCCAAATGGTTCTGTGTCTTCTCCTGGTACAGAGAGAGCAATGAAGAAACTCACCTGCTCAGTTCACAGATAAAAGCCATCAGGTTTGGGGAGTTGGGTGAGGTGGATGCAGCATCATCACATCCTGTAAAAACCTGCTGTGGTTTTTGACGTGTTTGGTTTCCGACTGGGTAAATAACAGTAATTTAAAGTATTGTGAAGGGTTTGGCAGTTTGTCCAAGGATAGGGAGGGACATCAAGGAGCTTTTCATACCATCCCACTAAAGAAACTTGTGTGTCTGAGGGGACTGCTGAGAGATGAGCTGCTCTGTGGGAAGAGGCACTTGCAAACGTGCTGGAGTTTTAAAGCTCATTTTAATCCAGAGCTTTCATTTAGTGCCGGGAGTGCTTTTAAAACTGCCCCGATGTGTTAAGACTTCTCAGTGCTGTTTGTCAGAAGTGATTTGAGCACTGAAGAGCTGAACTCTTAAGCACTTTCAGTGCACTTTAGGGCATGTCTCCACCTGCAGAGAGCTTTGCTAAGGCTGCTGGAATGACCATGGGTTTCAGATGCAGTTAATGCCTTCCTTGGCTGGCAGAGCGCGCGGTGCCTTTCAAGCTGCTGGGCCTGGCTCCGGGACTCTGCTGTGCCACAAGTGCCAAATGCCAAACCTCCCAGGCCTTAATCAGGCAAATTAACCTGTTTGCTGATTATCCCCTTTGCCTCTAAGTCCTGCTGGTGAGCAGCTGAAGAACTGGAATGGGGAAATAAGCAGCGCTCGGTTTGTGGTGACAACGAGAAGGCAGAGGTGGGTTTGGGACTGAACCCCCTGGCAGGAGCAGGTGCTGTCACACACACACAGATCACACACACACAGACTATTCTGAGCTGGAAGGGACCCACAAGATCATCAAGTCCAACTCTTAAGTCAATGGCCCACACAGGGGATTGAACCCATGACCTTGACATTATTACAACCAAGTTTTAACCAACTGAGCTGATCTTCATCCCAGTGCTGTCACCTCCCTGCTGTCACCTCCCTGCTGTCACCTCCCTGCTGTCACAGTGCCTGGTCACTTGACTGACTGGAAACACTATCCCTTGCTCCTGGGAAACTCTATCCATTGCTCCCTGGGTAACTCTATCCACTGTTCCCTGTGAAACTCCATCCACTGCTCCCTGCAGGAGCTTTTCAGAGCTCCCTGGGCTGGGCAGTGCCCAGCTGGAGGAACTGGGGTGGGATTTGCAGGTGCCTTTGGCACTTTGGAGCAATCCAGTGCTGCTTTCTAGCAAAATTCACCCCAGTAGTGGGTGGTGAGGGCTCAGTGATGGGCAGTGTGTGGTGGCAGCTCTGCTGCACTCTGGGTCTGGAAATGCATTTCCCTTCCATCTTAGACATACAGAGAACACATTTCTGGCTCAAAAGGTAGAAGTGACAGCAGTAAAAGTTAATCCTGTTAATCTCCCTGCTGTGCTGCCCCTCCTGTGCCCTCTCCAGGGGATCTGTGGGCAAGGTCCATGCCCAGCCTGAGTGCAGGCAGGACAGCAGAGGATGCTGAGGAGATCAGTCATATTATCAATCACTTGGACGCTGAAACTCAGCTTAAAATCAGGAGCTGGATGTGGACACAGCCTTGCAGTGCTCCCTGTGTGGGACACACCTTTAAACTGTGACATCTGACTGCAAAGTCCTCGTGTTCCTGCCCACAGTGCTGGAATAAGGGCAGCAATAAAGAAACAAAGTGCTGCTCTGGTAGGAAAGGGAAGACATTATCAGTCTTTAAAAAAGAATTTAAACAAAATCAGGCAACTGGTTGAACTTCAGTTAATGCTTGGAAAAGCAATAAGTTTAAGATGTTCTTTCAGTCAGTCACAGGGAAAGGCATTTATTAAGCTCACCTGTTGAGAGGATTATCTGCTAAACACACTCATTTTACTTGAGACCAAAATAGATCCTTAAAAAATTAATACTGAAATAGGTTTACAGCCGATAGAGAGATTTCCTTCAGACCTGTTTTGTGGTGTGCTCATCTGCTTTTTCAGGAATTTTAAGCATTGAAGGAATGAAGTCAAAGCTGCTGCTTGGCTTTGAAATGGATGCCTTTTTGATAAGCCTCTGATCTCTGTACCCAGAGTTGTAGAAGCAGATTCAAACACTGATTGTAAAACCGGGAGACTAAAATGTAGCCACGACAGCTTCAAACACTCTGTCTCTCTGTCAGATTCAATGCACAGGACATTGCCAGGAGTTAAAATTAAAGGAGCCTACTAAATTTACCTGCCACGGAGCATCCACAAAAGAGCTGCCACTTCTAATCCTCCGATTCGTTTCAAATTATTATTTTTTCAAATTGGACTCCCTGATCTCTTCAGCTCAAGCTGTTGTAGAGATTTGAAAAGCTGTCTCTTCTTGTCAGATCACTGGTTTAATAATAATAATATCTTACATTTATCCAGTCCTTTTCATCCCACAGCTTCCCCAAGTGCTTTACAAGCTCTGTATGTACAAAATTGTGCAACCAGCTCTTGGGTGGCTGGTGCTCATCAGAGCTGGGGAAGTGTCTGGCAGCTCCTTGCCCTTTCCTTCCTCACTCCCTGAAAGCATCAGGGAGGAGGAAAAGACATGGAGATGATCCCAGTTCTGTGGATTGTACCTTGATCTCCTGCTCCTGGGGGAGGGAACAGGGCTGGGATGTTCTGTCCACCCCAACACTGGGGCACAGGAAAGATCAACCATCTCTACAGTTCTACAACCCCAGTGCTGGTTTGTTTTGTGGTGATTTTTTTATTTCAGTGTCCTCATAGTCTGAAAAATCCCAGAGTCTCTGGAGTTTGGGGGAGTAAGAGGAGTAACTTTGCAAAAGTTTGCTCAAAAATGTACATAGGAAAGTGCAGGTACCTTGAACATAAAGAAGTTATTTAAAAAAAAGGTCCAAGTCTGCACCCAAATGTTCTTGCCCATCTGTTCCTTTTGGAGACCAATAAAAAGCTGTTCTGACCTGTCAGCCAGAGCTTTGGATGGTTCCTTTGAACCTCCAGAACGTGGGGATGGTGGTGCAGAACAGGTTTGGTCAAATTAGTTCTAACCCCTGAGGAAATGATTCCTGGGAGAGCCATTGGAGTGGCCTGGGCTGCTCATTGGTGGGAGAGGCACAAAATGAGTGGGGCCACTCTGGGCTTTGAAGGCAAGAAGGGCAGAACACCCTGATGGAGGTTTAGACACCATTAATATAACGAGACCAGTTCTCTGTAATGATTGATCCCTCTTGGTGTTTTATTTCTGTTGCTTCTTCTTTGTTTGCCTTCAAGTGTGCCCTTTCCAAGATTGCTGCTGCTGAAAGGCAGCTGTGTGAGAAACAAAAGGGAACAAACAATCAACAAAATCTGGGAAAACTAAACTAAAGAGCCACTGGCACATCTGCAGAACATCCTGCTGTGCTGTGCTCATCTGAATTTGGATCATGTCCAACCTCATAACTTTTTTAAATTACCCTGAATTTGGTGTTTTAGGTACCATTAGAGACCATTTACTGTGTCCAGATTGACTCCAAATAATCTTTGCCTTCTCCCTTGCCCACTCTTTGGGGGTGCTCCAGAGGGGGGCTTGTCTTCTGCCTGGAGGGAAGGGATTTTCTTCAATGGTTTCGAGCCAGGAAGAGGGAAAGACAAAGGCCCAGACATGGTCTCAGAGGCCTTAAAAGTGTGGGAAAAAAAGAAAGTGTACATCCATAGACACTAATGCTAATGGACACTTAGCCTGTCTCTGGCTGTAAATTATTGAGATCCTGCTTCTGGCTGGTAATGCAACTTAATCAGAATCGGTTTTACTGCCCTGACCCCATAGGGAACCTTCTAATTTCATTTTATTTTACATTTTGTCTAGTCACTCCACTGGGAAGCTTTATATCCAGTCTCCTGGTGACATTTGGAAGGGATATGCAGTTACCTAAAAAGAACAGCACAGAAGGCTGCAGGTCAGGGCTGGAGGTTTTCCCCTGCAATCCTTCAGCTGATGGTCAGTTAGGAGGACACAACTTGCCCACTCCAGTGCTGAAAAGCATCCCTGTGCCATGAGTGATGAAAAGCATCCCTGGGCCATGACATCACAGCAGAGTTCTTGGAGGGTGTCCTGTGCAGAGAACTCTCTCTACAGCTTCATCCTGCAGCCTTTTTGGGTTGCATCTCCTGCTCTTCTCTCCATAAATCCGATGCCTGGGATGTTGCAGGTTCCCTGCTCACAGCCTGGCTGCTGCCTTGGGGTTTGTGAGTCTCTCCATGGGCAACAACAGCTTTGTAGGCAGGAGGAAACCTGGAAATGAGGTCTGCAGTTGCCTCACACACGTGCATGGAGGATGTCCTGGATCCAAACCAGCGTGGTCAGCAGGCCCAGGGTAGTGACCCTTCCCCTGGACTCTGCCTTGGGGAGGCCACACCTTGAGTGTTGTGTTCAGTTCTGGGCCTCTCAGTTCAGGGAAGAGATTGAGGGGCTGGAGCGGGGCCAGAGAAGAGCAACGAGGCTGGAGAAGGGACTGGATGTGGCACTGAATGTCCTCTGAAACACCTCCAGGGACAGAGAATCCACCATGTCTTGATCCAACCCCACTGTGATCACCAGCCCAGGGCACTGAGTGCCCTGGGCTGGTGATCACAGTGGGGTTGGATCAAGGGTTGATGATCTCAGAGGTCTCTTTCAACCCAACTGAGAAGAGAAGAGCAACGAGGCTGGAGAAGGGACTGGAGCACAAGTGCTGTGGGGAGAGGCTGAGGGAGCTGGGGGTGTTTAGCCTGGAGAAGAGGAGGCTCAGAGGTGACCTCAGCACTGTCTGGAACTGCCTGAAGGGAAGTTCTGGCCAGGTGGGGGTTGGTCACTTCTCCCAGGCACTCAGCAATAGGACAAGGGGGCACGATGGGCTCAAGCTCTGCCAGGGGAAATTGAAGTTGGAGAGCAGAAAAAACTTCTTTGCAGAGAGAGTGCTCAGGGATTGGAATGGGCTGCCCAGAGAGGGGGTGGATTCCCCATCCCTGGAGGTTTTTCAACTGAGCTTGGCCGTGGCACTGAGTGCCATGATCTGGTAAAGGGACTGGAGTTGGCCCAAGGGTTGGACTTGATGATCTCAGAGGGCTTTACCAACCCAATCCATTCTATGATTCTACGAAGGTCAGTTCTGGGGCTGTCTCAGTAGCTCCTGTGGAGGTTTTATCCAAGGCTGTGCAGGGTGGCAGGGCCTGAGAGCTCACCTTACCATCCAAATGCTGCCTCTGCCTGTGGGAAGGGCACTCTCCAGCCATTTCCTGCTCCCTCACTGAGGGCAGTCACCAGTTTTGGGCTGTGCCAGCTCAAACAGAACTTTCCCCTGACACAGGTGACAAGGGGAGGTGTTTCCACGTGGGGCAGAGGCTGCTGCAGGTCAACATCCTTCCTGCTACTGAACTAAAAGACACAATATCTGTGTGTAGTTTCCATGGAGATCATTCCATGGGCATGTTTAAATTCAGTGTTGTCAGGAGCCAGTGGGGGTGCCCGAGGACTTGGGGCACTGAGGAGTGTCCACCACCCCCTGCCCACGAGGCCAGCAGGGCTCACAGGTCCTTCACTTCCATAACCACCATATTTTCCTTCTCTGAGCCTGGTGTGCAGGTTCTTAAAGGGATTACACTCCAAGCCTGGGATTTAGGGCTGGCTTTAATGAGTGTGATGAGCCTGTGTAGCAGCCTGGCACAGAAACCTGTCTGTCTAAGGAGCATTTTTAACAGCAATTCCCCAGCTTGGGAGATTAGCAAGATTAGTGCACTCTGGGCTTCTTCCCCATGGATGGTGGCACAAAAAATGAGTATTTTGAACTTAAAATTGCAGCTCTGGTGTTAGGGATCTTTGTTCTTGGCCAGGCACTCAGCAATAGGACAAGGGGGCACGATGGGCTCAAGCTCTGCCAGGGGAAATTGAAGTTGGAGAGCAGAAAATAATTCTTTGCAGAGAGAGTGCTCAGGCATTGGAATGGGCTGCCCAGAGAGGGGGTGGATTCCCCATCCCTGGAGGTTTTTAACCTGGCACTGAGTGCCATGATCTGGTAAAGGGACTGGAGTTGGACCAAGGGTTGGACTTCTCCTCCTCCTTCTCCTCCTTCTCCTCCTCCTCCTCCTTCTCCTTCTCCTTCTCCTTCTCCTTCTCCTTCTTCTCCTCCTCCTCCTCCTCCTTCTTGTCCTTCTCCTCCTTCTCATTCTCCTCCTTTTCCTTCATCTTCTTCTTCTGTTGTTGTTGTTATTTATTATTATTATTATTATTATTATTATTATTATTATTATTATTATTATTATTATTATTATTGTAATATTACAGTTCTCAGGCACATTCACTTTCCTTTTTCTGAAATACCTCCGTGCATCAGAACACAGTTGGTATTTTGGGGCTTCCCTGTCTGTCCTCTGCACTTACTCCTTTAAATTACCCAATCCTTTTAGAATATACAATTGATACCTGTCCATCCAACCCTGCAGAATGGATAGGGGAGAGGAATGTGAAAAAACACAAGGTGAGATTTTAAGAACAAATTTTCTCTTCTCAGTTGGTAGTTCTTTGATGGTTGATTTTCAGCTCTATAATATAAAGAGAAGGAAAAAGTGGGATTTTCCCCTGTTGGTCCCAGTAAATGGGAAATGCTCAGCTATGGCATCATGTGCAGCATTTAAGGATAAGCTGATAAGTGCTCAGAGCATCTCCAGGTTTCTTTCTTCCCTCAGTGAGGATCCCAGGGAGGAGAACAAAGCCCACAAGTCCTGACTTGCTGCTGCCAAATGGGAAAGTCTCTAATTGAACCTTTGGCTTTAACTGAGTGTCCCTTTCAGAAGTATTTGCTTTTTACCTTGCAGGATTAAAAATTATTGGAAGGGAAATGCCATCAGGTGTAAATGGTGGTGTAGAAAATCTTATTGCCAAATCTCTGATGTGAAGAAATAAAGTATTTTTTATTGAATATTTGAATTTTACCAACATACTGAATTTTTCTCCCTCTAAGAGTAGGAAAATTGGCAATTAGTGTTGCAATAACCCAGTTTTATGGAAAGACTTGCCTGTTGTTTGATTTATATATATTATATTTATATGTTATATAAAATTTAGTGTGTCTCATGCTTTAATATTGTTCAACCTGATCTTTTAAAATCTGTGCCAAATTGGAATTCAAGTTCAGAACATCCAACAGCCACATTTGTTGGCTGCAGGAGATAACGAAGGGATAACAAGGAAAAATGTTGTGTTTGAAACATCCTGGGGTTTAATTCAATTATTGCAGCCCCTTGGACACAACATTAAAGTGTCTGTCAGTAAAACTTGCACGTTTTCTCCTGTGTTGACAGTTTCTAAAAGCTCCAAAATTGGCTCCAAAATGTCAGTGAGGGCCAAATGGCAGAGATGGATTTGTAGCTACTGTGCTGCTACTCCCCTTCACCCCCTTCTTGTTTAGGGATAAATCCTGTGTTTGTAGCATGGATTTTATCCAGGGATATCCAATCACTGTGGTGCCAACAGCAGAATGGGATTTATTTAATAAAGAATTGGATAAAAAACAACTTTGGTGTTTGGTCTCCAGTGGAGTCCCTTCATAAACTGGAGCCAAAAGAAGAGAAAGGTCTTTGAGTCCATGAAATAAAAGCTGTTTCTGAGAACTCTGGTGGCTTTTCTCAACCTTGATATCAGTGGGTGGATTAAAAAAAAAAGATGATTAGCAGATAAAAATAATGAAATTTATCTTTTTAAAAACAGGGGCTTGCAGGTTGGGATCTTTGGTTGGAAACTTTCCAGAGCTGGATGACTAAGTAAGAAAAGACACCTCCCAAAGCTGCTGGGTGGAGTTCCCAGACTGGTACCAGCACATTCCCAGAAAGGGAAACAATTGCTCTTTAATTGCAATTCTTTAACCCAAAGATTATTCACTTATCAATACTCTATTTTTAATCTTAATCAGCTTCCCAGAACTCTTGTGAGTGGCAGTTGTTCCACGTTCTGCCCCTGCACTGGGGGCAGAGGTGCCATGGGGGGCTTTTAGATGTTTATTTAGTATTTAAGAGCCAAAAAAGGAGCAAACTGAATGAGGAGCAGTTCAGCACAGACTGCTCCCTGCAAGGAGGGACTGGGAGAGGTCAAAGTCCATCTAAATCACATGATTCTTTGATTAAATCTTTCATTTCATTGTGTGGGGAAAAGTGTCTTTTTCTAATATTTCATTTTTTGGTATTTTTATTCAATATAAACCCCCATTTTGTGACATACTGAGAGAACAAAAACTTCATTTTTCCCTCTCAGTGTCCTGACTGTTCCCAGTGACTCCTGTGGAGTGTTGTGTGTTCTGAACTGGGGGGAGATGCCAAAATTTTGTGTACAAGGTGACACAGGAGTGGGTGGGAAGGAGAAGCAGTGGTGGGTGTGGCTTTAATATCTGTCAAATGCTTTGTAGAGAGACACTTTGCAGATGGAACAGATTGTTGGGACTGTGTGGTCTTCCCATCAGGGAATCTTTGTGCTTTTAAAATTTCAGCTGCACTTTCTGTTGTGATTCTCTTGGCTGAGCTAATCAGGAGATGGTTCATGGGTAAGGTGGGGAGAACAGGAAAAATCAGATTGTTCTTCCCAAAACCTCAGGTACTTTCTTCAGAATTTGGAGATTACCAAAAATATTAAGTTTAAAAATCCTTTTCCAGGTGAAAAAGATCTTAATGTCCCAGTTGTATAAATTGGGTGTTTTGCTGTACAAAATTTGCTGCTTTGTAGTTTGCTTTGCATTTGCTGTTAAGTTTAATATTAAAGGTGGATTTAGATTCTTACCCACTGACCTTGGTGTGTTTCAAATCTCTCCTCAGTGATACCTTTAAAATACTTTCTGTCCATTTTCTTTGGCACCTTCTTTTGGAGGAGGAATCATTGAGTCTGGTCTGGACTTTCAGGACAAATTCCCTCCTGGGACCACTGAACACTTTTGAGTCTGTTCTGGTCCTTAAGTCAGACCTGGCAATAGAGGAAACCAAGCCAGAGGCTGGAATTCCCAAAAAACCTCAGCTGTGAAGGAGGAATGTTGAGCTGGAGCTTTGGGATTGCTGAGCAGGGGGATGAGATGGCAGTGGAGTCAGGAGGAGATTTTCTTTGGGGAAGAGGACACTTGTGACAGCAGCAAAATGTTGCTTTATATTCAAAGTATTGGCTATATTTGCTGTCTCAATAGAATTATTATGAGCTAAAATGTCACAAGAGTCTCTTATGGATCTGTCTCTTACCAGAGATTTAACAGCTCAGGTCTTTTTTTTCTTTTTTTCTTTTTTTCTTTTTTCTTTTTTATTTTTTTTCTTTTTTCTTTTTTTTTCTTTTTTCTTTTTCTTTTTCTTTTTCTTTTTCTTTTTCTTTTTCTTTTTCTTTTTCTTTTTCTTCTTTTTCTTCTTCTTTTTCTTCTTATTTTCTTCTTCTTCTTCTTCTTCTTCTTCTTCTTCTTCTTCTTCTTCTTCTTCTTCTTCTTCTTCTTCTTCTTCTTCTTCTTCTTCTTCTTCTTCTTCTTCTTCTTCTTCTTCTTCTTCTCCTCCTTCTCCTTCTTCTTCTTCTTTTGTTGTTGTTGTTGCTGCTGGAAGATTAATGGTGGTGTTTTCTTTCCATGGAGAAGGGTAAAGTTGGTAGTCTGAGTAATTTTGGTGCCTTATTTATACAAGAATTTAGTTTTTCTACTCCAGTTTGTACTTATTGTGGCTGGTTCTTTTAAATCCATTTAAAACAGCAAAGCAGAAAAGCACAGGAGAGAAAAGACTGGAAAGACAAAGCTCTGGGTAGAGTTTGTGTGCTGGTTTGGGCAGATCCAGCTCAAGGAGATGGTCCCATCCTGCACTGCCCATGTGTTCTTCTGCCTTGGCTTGTGGATAGTTTTTACATTGATCCAATTTTTTATTTGAGTTATTTATTTAAAGCCTGGCAAAGTCATCAGTGATGCCCAGGTGGGATTATCTGCACGTGCTTGTGGAACGTGGTTCTCAAGACTCGGGTCTTGCAGGATAAAACTGAACAGAGTCCCTCGAGTGCAGTTCCTGAGCTGGGATGGTTCCTCCCCTTGCACAAGAGCACAGTCAGTGTCTGCTATTCCTTCTTTTTTCATCTGGGGACTCTCATTCCCTGTGGTTGCTCTGAAAACCCCAGCAAAGCTCAAAGCTTCTCCTTTCCCCTGATTTGACCCCAACTCCAGAAAGTTGCCTGAAGTTCTTGCTTTTCTCCTTGACTGAAGGGAGCAGGTCCCAACAGGACTCCCCAATTTCCCCAACTGCCTTTCCCTGGGTTGGCTCCATCTCATCGTGTGCCAGCCTGTCCGTGGCCTCCAAGCTGGAAGTGCAGCATCCCCCAAGCACAGGGTTTTTGGGAGAGTTTCTCATAAAAGGATTGTCTTCAAGTGCCAGTTGATCAAACCAGGCTTTTCATGGGAAGATGTTTTGATAAAGCTCTGAGTGGGAATGGTTGGCCCCAGACAGCTCATCCATCCCACAGGCAGGGAAACCACCTGGGGTGAGGTCTGGGTGAGGAGCTGAGTGTTTGTAACAGGGAATGTGGGGCAGGATCCCTTTGCTGAAGGGATTCTGTGGAATTAAAGAGGAGTTGTCTGTGCCCTGCATGGAGGATTTAACACTGATGTGCTGAGGTGGTTTCTGGAGTGAAAGCTTTTCCCCTTCTGGTTCTGGCTTTTAGGGGAACCTCTCCCAGGGGAAATTGAAGTTGGAGAGCAGAAAAAACTCCTTTGCAGAGAGAGTGCTCAGGGATTGGAATGGGCTGCCCAGAGAGGGGGTGGATTCCCCATCCCTGGAGGTTTTTCAGCTGAGCTTGGCCGTGGCACTGAGTGCCATGATCTGGTAAAGGGACTGGAGTTGGACCAAGGGTTGGACTTGATGATCTCGGAGGTCTTTTCCAACCCAATCCATTCTATGATTCTCCTGAGTTATAATTTACATTATAAAGACTTTTTCAGAAAGTCTAACCCTGAAAGCACAAGGATTTGAGATCAAGGGGTTACAGTAACTTTTTCCTCTCCTTCCTTGTGCTCTGCCCAGTTTTGGGTGGTTGGGGAGAGGGTTGAGCATCTCCTTTATTCTGATTTTCCTTTTTAACACTGCAGGGTTTGTGGGAAGGGGGAACTGCCACATCTCTGCCCCAGTGCCCTGCAGCAGGTGTGGGATGTCCCCAAGTGCCACCTGATGGTTCCCTTTGCCCTCTGTCCCTGTCCAAGACAGCAGAGGGACAGGTTTGAGGGTCCTGGCCCCCCACCTTGTCTGGGATTCAGGGAGCACAGACCCTGCATGCAGAATCTTTGAAGCAAAGAACAGGAACAAAGATGAAGACATTCCAGAGCAATTAACTTGTTGTGCAATATTTAAATTATTTTTAATCATAGTTTTCCCTCAAATTATAATTTAAGATATATCATGTAATCACTAGTAATACAAAATGAGAATGGAAAGGGCATGTTCTTTCTTCTGAACCTTCTCCATATAATAATCAGCTAATAACTCTGCTTTAATTCCAAAGTTCCACTCTCAGTTGGTAAGTTGGCAGGGCTGCTTTTCAATCCTTCTCTTCTAATTTGTTGTAACATGTATGAAATACACGGGTTAATTTGAGTAAATACAGTGAAGTTAATCAAAGGAAATGATTACAGGAGGAACCCAAGAGGGGAGCAAAGTATTGCCTTGTGTAGCTCTGCCAAATTAATTAAATAGCACTAGAGTTAAAATCAAAGGTTAGAGATAAGAATCTCCTTGGATTTGGGATTGAAGAGATTCTTTTCGTTGCCATGTCCCAGTTATGTGTTCCTGTCCATCCTATTGCACTTTTATCTCTGGATTTCCCTGGATTTCCCTGCCTGGGCTGAGCAGGGATCTCTTGGCTCTCCCAGAATTCCGGATTTCTCCACCAGCTCGTGGTGTCTCCCGTGTCTCTGCTCCCTCCAGAGTCAGAATTAACTCACAAGGCTCCAGTCAGGATCTGGCAAAGTGCCAGGAAATCAACCCCAATTATTGCATTCCCCTTGTCACTAATGCCCACTCCACACTTTCTGTTAATTTGAAATGGCAACTCCCAACTTCCCGTGGCAAAATTACCATTTTTTTCTGCTGCTCTTTTGTTTTCTGCTCTTGGGCAAACCCCAAGAAGGTGGTGTTGAGATTGATCACTTGAAAGATTCTTGTTGGGAGAGTTCAATCAGTGCTGCAAGTAAAAATACCTTCAGAATCCTGACTTTTTCTGCCTTTCCATCCCTTGGCATATCCAACCTTTCAGTCTGTTGCATTTCCTGCCCTGTCTTTACCTAGTTTTGTAACCAATCAATTCATTTCTTTTTTTTTTGACTTCCCTTGAGTAAGTTTTCTCAAACATTCCATAACCAAATTCAAATGTTACAGGGAGTCAGGACAAGAAATGATGGAGTGAATGTTCCTGACAGAATAAAGCATTTCCAAGTGGTTTGCAGCTCCCAGTGTTGTGTTGTGGGTGGGCAGAGGCACAACCTTGTGTGACTTCCAGCATTTTCCCATCCCCAGGATGGGATCTGTAGCTGTGGGATGTGCCCTGGAACACCTCAGGTGGGATGAGCATCCTTAAGATTAATACTTTGATTTAATTCCAACAGCAAAAAATCCCAATTTTGTGCTTTGATTATGACTTAAAGCCATAACTGCTGTAACTCCCCTCTGTCCTTAACCAGAGTTGACAAATTCTGTGGGCATGAAACGTGGTGTTCTTACTCTGCAAAAGGCCCCAAAATTAAATATTTTCACTTTCCTTGATTGGCACAACAGCAATACCTTATCAAGAAATAGCTGATATATATTTATGCAGATCCATATTTATCCCCACACCCCCTTTACACCTCCTCCCTTTGCATCTGGCCCATGCCCAAACAGGCACAATGTGGCACCAGGTTTTTCTGGGAAATGCCATTCTGCAGGTTTTGCCTTCCTTGACTCAGTAATTTCTTGCTGTAAAGTCCCAATTCCTTCCAAGCAAATTGAGACCAGTGATGTTCAAGATGTGTTTTTAAATAAGATGACACTTCTGGGGTTGATTAACCTCAATTAAAGCTAAACCAGCCCAAACTGGCCATGGCCACTGGGACATTTATTGTCATTTTTCTTGTAAGGAAAGTATTTTTGGAGCACACCAGTCAAAACAAAGTTCATTCTGCAATAAGTATTCTCAAGAAATACTTCCACATCCCTCTGTTCTTTTAAAGCAATGTGCTTGCTCCAAGCATCTTTCTCTTTTGTTATTAATATAATTAACCAATATCTTCATTGAGGGGCTGGAGTGGGGCCAGAGAAGAGCAACGAGGCTGGAGAAGGGACTGGAGCACAAGTGCTGTGGGGAGAGGCTGAGGGAGCTGGGGGTGTTCAGCCTGGAGAAGAGGAGGCTCAGAGGTGACCTCAGCACTGTCTGGAACTCCCTGCAGGAGCTCAGTCAGTGCTGCTCAGCCTTTCAAATCACACAAGCAAGTGGCGTCCCTAAAGGAGAAAATCAGCTTCTCAACAGGTCATCTGAGGCCCTGGTAGATTTGCCAGGCTCAGAAGGCTAAAATATGTATAAATAAATACATATATATTCTGCAACTTTGGTGATATTCTTTATATAATGAGGACCAAGTTATGAATCACAGAATCACAGAATGGATTGGGTTGGAAAAGACCTCCGAGATCATCGAGTCCAACCCTTGTTCCAACTCCAGTCCCTTTACCAGATCATGGCACTCAGTGCCACGGCCAATCTCAGTCTAAAAACCTCCAGGGATGGGGAATCCACCCCCTCTCTGGGCAGCCCATTCCAATGCCTGAGCACTCTCTCTGCAAAGTTTTTTCTGCTCTCCAACTTCAATTTCCCCTGGCAGAGCTTGAGCCCATCGTGCCCCCTTGTCCTATTGCTGAGTGCCTGGGAGAAGAGACCAACCCCCACCTGGCCAGAACTTCCCTTCAGGCAGTTCCAGACAGTGCTGAGGTCACCTCTGAGCCTCCTCTTTTCCAGGCTAAACACCCCCAGCTCCCTCAGCCTCTCCCCACAGCACTTGTGCTCCAGTCCCTTCAGGGAGTTCCAGACAGTGCTGAGATCCTTCTCCTGTCCTTCCTGGCCCTTTGGTGGGGAAGATTTTGAATCCAAACAAAAGAACCTCAGCCTGAAGATGTGTTGGTGCCTGGAGAACTCATGACAAAGTGCAACACGACAGGAATAAAACCTTGTTCTTTCCTCTGACACTGATTATGGGGAGGGTGGAGTTGGTTGCAGTTCATTTTATTGTGTTTTTACAAGTCGTGCTGTTTTTTCCCTTCCTTGTTTGTTCTTACTTGATTTTTGGGAGGATTCATTTTTTACTGTTTAATTAGTAGGGCAAATCTCCTCCTTTTTAGTCTTGCATCATGTGTTAGACCCAAGTTCTGACATGGTGGAGCTTGTGGACCCTTTTAAGTAGGGCTTCATTATTTATAAGGCATTAATCAGATTAATTTCGTAATAGTTTCCTGCTAATCCTGCCATTGTTCCTTAACTCAGAACTAACAAAAGCACAATTTTAATAACCCTTTTAGTTGCTACAACATCCTTCTATTATTGGTTATATTTTTATTAGAGAGGACTTTCAAACAGTTTCCTAAAATCTTCAAATGATTGAGCAACATCTTAAAATTGCAGCACTTTGACTGCTGATAAAAGGACAATTTCTCAAGCAAATCCCCTTTTTATTAAAGTCATGTTTCTTTGTTAGTTGAAATTTGTAGGAGTTTTCCTCTTTCTGTATAATCCCACTCCTTGTGCCAACCAGATTTTGAGGCTCACTTAAAAACATGTTCCATTTGTGGAAAAGATCCTTTTAGTGATCCCGAGAGTATTTGCAGTGGAAGTTCTTAATGTACTGACATGCAGCAATAAACACCAACATCCCAATTACTTGCATGTTATTTTGTGATTATTGAAGAAACCTGTGTTTGAACATCACTTCCTTTTTCAGTTTGGAAAATCTTTTCTAAGATCTTTTAATGAGATTTAAGGAGTTTTCTGGTATCTTTTTAATTTCTGTTTCATGAAGGACTTCCCTTAACTGATGTTGAACTATGCAATTCAGGAAATTTTGTGACATTGGGTGGTTTAGAGCAGAAATTTTACCTGCTGATAGTGTTATATATGTGGCAGCCAGTCACCAGTGGTGTCCCCAGGGGTCTGTGTTGGGTCCAGTCCTGTGTAACATCTTTATTGATGATTTAGATGAGGGGATTGAGTCCATCAGCAGCAAATTTGCTGATGACACCAAGTTGGGAGGGAGTGTCGAGCTGCTGGAAGGCAGAAGGGCTCTGCAGAGGGATCTGGAGAGACTTGAGAGATGGGCTGATTCCAATGGGATGAAGTTCAACAAGACCAAGTGCAGGTCCTGCCCTTTGGCCACAACAACCCCCTGCAGTGCTCCAGGCTGGGCACAGAGTGGCTGGAGAGCAGCCAGGCAGAGGGACCTGGGGGGACTGAGGGACAGGAAGCTCAACATGAGCCAACAGTGTGCCCAGGTGGCCAAGAAGGCCAAGGGGATCCTGGCCTGTATCAAAAATAGTGTGGCCAGCAGGCCCAGGGCAGTGACCCTTCCCCTGGACTCTGCCTTGGGGAGGCCACACCTTGAGTGTTGTGTTCAGTTCTGGGCCCCTCAGTTGAGGAAAGAGATTGAGGGGCTGGAGCGGGGCCAGAGAAGAGCAACGAGGCTGGAGAAGGGACTGGAGCACAAGTGCTGTGGGGAGAGGCTGAGGGAGCTGGGGGTGTTCAGCCTGGAGAAGAGGAGGCTCAGAGGTGACCTCAGCACTGTCTGGAACTGCCTGAAGGGAAGTTCTGGCCAGGTGGGGGTTGGTCTCTTCTCCCAGGCACTCAGCAATAGGACAAGGGGGCACGATGGGCTCAAGCTCTGCCAGGGGAAATTGAAGTTGGAGAGCAGAAAAAAATTCTTTGCAGAGAGAGTGCTCAGGGATTGGAATGGGCTGCCCAGAGAGGGGGTGGATTCCCCATCCCTGGAGGTTTTTCAGCTGAGCTTGGCCGTGGCACTGAGTGCCATGATCTGGTAAAGGGACTGGAGTTGGCCCAAGGGTTGGACTTGATGATCTTGGAGGTCTTTTCCAACCCAATTGAGTCTATGACTCTGTGATTCTGTGAAAGATCACAGCCTCTCTTTTGCCTCTGAGTTAGAACCCGGTAGGAAATTACAGTTTGATACAGGAAGCCTCCAAAAGCCACGGTGTCCTCAGCTTTTCATGTTAAATCATGCTCAGAATTTTATAGTTTGGAGCAAGTTCTGTGCCAGAGTCCCAAAGGTTTGTTGTGAAAGCTGCTCTGCAGAGCTGGGAGAGGAACACGGTCCCCGGTTCCTGATGAGCCTGTTGCAAGGAGCTGCTTTGCTTTTATGGCTCAAAATGTAGAAATCAAACAAGAGCTGCTGCTGCTTATTATTATACAGGTGCATGAGTCAGCTTCTTGTTTAGTTTTTCAAAGCCTTTCAGTTGTGCAATAAAACCATGTTGAAATGCATTTTAGTGCTCAACATGTTGTTTCTCTGCAAAGCTTCACTTCGGTTGTCTCTGAGATGATTCAATTTTCCAGCCCCACGGTGACAGTTCTCCACAGGAGGAGTTGCTGGGCTTGTCACCCAAAGATTTACCAAGGCAGGACACGAGGGGAATCCTGACCATGCAGCTGAAGGTCACATTGGGGTAATGAAAACAAAAAGTGACCAGAGGAGCCTTTTGTGCAAATATTGTTATTCCTGTTGCTGGTGCTGGGAGATACAAACACTCCCTGGAAAAGTTAAAGCAAAGGGAAATGAAGTTCTTGCTGTTTAGGATGCCCACAAAGCCCATGAGGAAGTGCATTATCCACCCTGGAGTGGAAATCTGTGTTTCAGGTAGTGTAGAAGATGTGAGGCTTTTTTCTTCTTCTACTTAAACAACAACCAAAAACCCACCTTTAAAATAGACCTCTTGTGGTGTCTTATTTTTTAAAAAATATTTTCTTTTTGCCCTGGACAGAATATTCTAGAAAACATGCCTATAATTCTCCAAACAATTGTATTAGTCTTGCTTTTCTTCTTGTATGACTAACGTGATTGTTTCAACTTTAATTCAGGTTTATTAAATGTAGAAAGTACCAAGGAAGAATGAAGTTTCCCACTCCTTTTAATGGCCTTGATTCCTGCCAAGAGTGCAGATTCTCCCACTGCATCTCCCTGTGCACAACTGCAGCTCCAAGTCCAAATTATTTGTTGCTTAGTAGAGCAAATGGGCTCAGGGAGTTTTCCTTCCCTGCCAGATTCAAACCATCAATGCTTTCAAAACAAATACATTCATTTTTCTTCCAATTAAAGAAAGAAGTCACTGCTGTTTGAGCAAGGCATGAGAAATTGCAACCCTCACATGATGGTGGTGAGTTTTAGGATCTGGAGCCTTCCTCCAATCTGTGGGAGAGGCTTTGAAAAGCAGCATTTGGGAGTAAATAAATGAGATTTATATTGTGCTTGAGGATTTAACTTTCAGTGTAGTGGTGGAAATGGGAAACACCAGTCCAGGGAGTGAGTAGGAATTAAACAGAGAAAAGAGGACATTGCTCCAAACTTTTAGGTGTTGAAGCATTTCAGTTCCTGTGTAGAGAGGAAACTTAGATTCATATTCCTGTTGGACTTCTCTGCAAAGCTTATTAGCATGTCCTTGAAAAGTCTCTTTGCCAGTTTGGGGCTGCCTGGTTTGGTGTTCCTGTGGGATGATCCTCTCAGGGATGTCCTGGGAGTGCAGGACACGTCACTTGGGGGTGGAGCAGAGGAGGAACAGGCCCTTGGAACTGCCAGATGTATTAAATGGGGGCTCACCTTGATGTCCTGGAGAGAACCAGGCTGGACACACCTCAGGAGATGATTCTCTGCCAAGCCCAGCACCACCTGGCAGGTGTTTGTTTAACCTGCTCTTCGTTCCCTGTGTTGGTGGAGGGTCATGGGCAGTTGTTTCTGGTGCTTTTTGTTTCCACTGCACAACAGCCCTGGTGGTTTTTTAGCCTTAACGATGAACTTTCAGTTCCTTCTCCATGTTCTGTCCACAACATGGAGAACATGTTGTCACCTGCCCTACATTTTGAAACACCTTCTTCCCCCTCTTTCCCAGCCCAGCAATCCTTTGGATGATTTTGAGCAGGGATTACCTTGGAGCATCCCATGCTTTGTTCCCCAGTTCCTCCATGGCACACCTGCCCTCACCCCCTCCTTGCCCAGCTGGTGCTCATGCCTTGGCAGGGACTCTGCTTTCATTTCCATCATTCCTGAACAGGCTGAGCTGCCCTCATGCCTTGCCTTGCCTGCAATGATGTTTCCTGGACCTCTCCCTGAGCGTTTCCACCACTTTGGAAGTTCTCAAATTGAGTGATATCAGTTTTGAAATGCAATACCCAAAGCCAGCAAGGCCTCAGCTGGAAGGTTTTGTCCAACACTCACTAGAGCAGAAGAATCATTTCACATCTTATTGGCTTTCTCTGTGGGTTTGCTCCTCTCAGAATGATCTCCCTCCCTGGAAACAGAAGGGCCCTGTTGAGTCCTGTTCAGCCTCTTATCCAGCATTATCTATCCCTGCTTTTGCCTTCTGCAGGACTGCTGAGTACCCAGTTCAAGTGTAATCTTTTACATTAAACATTTCTCTTCAGTCTTTTTTGGTAGTTGGGCTTTTTTATGTTAATTTTTTCAGTTAGGGATGTTTATTTGGAATTGCAATCCCATCATCTGTCCTTGTTGCTGTTTACACCCAGTTCCTGTTCTTTGCAGCTGAAGTAACTTTATTTATGTGTCACAAGGTTATTGGTGAGAGCTGAGTGGGGCCAAATGCAGGTCAGGCACTGGAAGAACCTCCCTCTGAACATCATGGGGTTTAAGAAGCATCTTCTGGTACCTTCTCTCTGGCTGCTGCTTTGGGGTGGAACTTTCCAGCCCACCTTTCTCTCCCCTGGGTGCCTCCAGAGCAGGTTTCTTCAGCAATCCTGAGAATGTGCCAAGCAGACTTTGTTGAAGCCTCTTCCAGTTCAAATTGTACCATTTCCTGGTTGTTTCTCATCCTTCAAGCTCCTGAAAAGCATCTCAGATTAGGAGATCAGTTACTTTCACAAGGTTTTCTGTGGCAATGTAGCTGTTGGTTTTCCTCTAATTGCTCACAAGCGGGTGGTGATTCGTGTTGGAGTTTGACTTAATTGCTGCTGAGATGTCCAGCCCTCCCTGCTCCTTTTTCTGCCACTTTCAAATGTGCTGCATATTTGACCTTTTTGTGTCCTTTTTAAGGCAACAGGGCATGTCTTGAATTATTTGCCAGTTTTTCAACACACAGAATGGCAAAGTTTATGAAGTCCAGCCAGTTTGAAAATACCTAAACCCTTTAATTGACATCCTTGTGATCTGTTGCAGGTGAGGTTTTAAACTCTCCCCTCTTTTCTCCCCAGGTTACCCATTACCAACAGCTCTTGTAGTAAAAGCTGCCATAAAGAAACATCCCCTGTGCTCCTGATGTCTTTTGCCCTCTGTATGATATGCCAGGAGTCACTTTGGTTCTCATTCCACTGTTCCTTGATTTAGAAAATGGATTTCTTGCTGCTTCTTGGCTTTCTTGCTGGTTTGCTCCAGTTCTGCATTGGCACATTTGGGATTTTGTTTCTGGATGTTTGTGCTGGATGTTTATGTTTGTCTTTGGAGTCTCACCCAAATGCTCCATCCCTTTCATCTGAGGTCAGTGAAGAGCTTTGCTTCAGCCACTGGGCCCTTCTCACACTCTTCCTCTTTGAGGGGTGGGGTTTGGACCTGTGCCCTTAACTGGGGTTATTGCAGATTCTGCCAAGCTCTTCCTCACTCCTCTCCCCCTTAGATTTGTGTCCTCTGCCACTTAATCTACTGATTTTGTGAATTGGTTCCTCTGCTGTCTTGAGCTGTTCCTGTCTCACCAAACCCCCTCCTGGGCCTCATCTTCATGTGGAGTTCAGAATAAATTCCCATTATTAAAGCTCCTGTATTTCTTGTCTGCCTTTGGTCATGACTGGAGGCTTTTGGCCACTTTGTCTTCTACAGGTTTTGGAGTAAATTTATTGAATCCTTGATGATGGAAACAATCCTTCCCCCTTTTTTTGCCCCCTTGTCTCCACCTCATTGTGCATCTTGCCCAAGGAATCCCGTGGGCAGCATTTTGGGGCTCTGCTCAGCACCAGGAGACCTGAAGCAGCAGTAACGAGGTGTGACAGAACTTGATTGCCCTGCTTTTTACTCCTTAAAACTGTGCAGAGTGCAGGCCGTGATGGTGCCGGTGGTGCTGCTGGCACTGGGATCGAATTTGCTGAATTCCTGATGGAAACACGTCCTGACTGTGTGTGTTGCAGACCTACTTGGGGCATGGATAGATGTGCATTTCTTCAGGAGCTCGTTGATCATAATTGATGAAGACAAGGGGTGGGAGGGCAGAATTGATAACTTTCTGGGGAATGCTGGCAGTAGAGACTGCAAGGAAATTAAGGATCTTATTAAACTTGGATAACTAGACATGCTGAGGATTCCTAAAGTCTCGTTTGCTGCCCAGTGCTTACAGTAAAGGTGCTTTAGGAGGCACCTGCAGGAGAAATCTGAACATGGTATCAGTGTCTCAGAGCTCGGAGTGGTGATCTGGAGGAAACCCCCAGCTCTTGGAGCTGTCAGTTCTCCCTGGAACAATTCCACAGCAATTCCTTGGGTTGGAATCCTCTGTTCTAACGCTGGGGCTGGTGCCTAACTCTGGTTAATGAGCCTGAGCAGGATGGTTCCCTTCCCTCAGCAGCCCAGTTTCTGTTTGGGAATGTAGAGTGGGAAAGTAACTAAAAAGTTTATCTCCTGCCACTGGTGCTGCCCAGTTTGGTTGGGCTTGATGGAAAAAACAGGCTATAGGAGGGAGACTGACCGAGGGCATGGCTGAAAATCCATCCTCAGCACATCTCAGTCCTGCTGTCACCTCCTCAGGAGTGCCAGAACCAGGAGGCAGGTGTTGGGAAGCAGCTTTTCCCTGGCAGGGAAAGCTTGGCTGCAGCTTCCTGGTGCCCAGCCAGGGAACTGGGACACACTCAGGATTAGAGGAGGAAGAGGGTGGTTAAAACTGAGCAGGAGGAGGAGGTGCTGGAGGCCCTTTGCCTGGAGACAGAAGAAGGATGAGGTTAAATAGGACAAGGGGGCACGATGGGCTCAAGCTCTGCCAGGGGAAATTGAAGTTGGAGAGCAGAAAAAAATTCTTAACACAGAGAGTGCTCAGGGATTGGAATGGGCTGCCCAGAGAGGGGGTGGATTCCCCGTCCCTGGAGGTTTTTCAGCTGAGCTTGGCCGTGGCACTGAGTGCCATGATCTGGTAAAGGGACTGGAGTTGGACCAAGGGTTGGACTTGATGATCTCGGAGGTCTTTCCCAACCCAATCCATTCTATGATTCTGGGATTCTATGGATGTGGCACTGAGTGAGAATCCACCATGTCTTGACCCAACCCTACTGTGATCACCAGCCCAGGGCACTCCATGCCCTGGGCTGGTGATCACAGTGGGGTTGGATCAAGGGTTGGACTTGATGATCTCGGAGGGGTCTTTTCCAACCCAATCCATTCTATGATTCTATGAAATGGTGATTTAAGGTTGGTAGAAATGACCGAAGACAACAGAAGACAAGTCACCATGTGAGGTGGATTTGGGTGTTGATGGGGAGACATGGAAATTGTACAAACTTCATTGTTATGCTCCAATTTTCACCGTACAAGAAGGAGAAGGGTGGTTTTATCTTCACCACAATGACAACTGTATTTTAATCATGCTGTTTCCTCTTAATGTTGGCATGATGGGTTTTACTGCACGTGGGGTTGGGAGAAATTGCACGGAAATGTTGCGTTAAGTAGATGAGGAGCCCAGTAGAGCTGTGGCTTCACTGCCAACACTTTCCTAATTGTCCATTACTACTTCTTAAGAACAGCTCTCCTGCTCTTAGAATTGCCAGCATGGGGTCCTTAAGAACCCCATTTTGGGTGGAAGGAAACACAGTTGTAATCAAAACAATGATTACCATCACCTTCATTTAAATGCAGAAGTAGAAACTAATGTGTGCTCCAGAGGGGTGTAAAAAATTCACAAGTAATTCCTGGGTTTCAGGTTAGGTTTCTGATGTCCATGGGGAAAAAGTTAATTTCTTACCTTTCACTTTCAAGTGAATATTTTTGTATTCATTTCTCACTCTGCATTTAAATGAACTCGATAGTAATCATTGTTTTGATTACAGTTGTGCTTCCTTTCCCCTGTAATGGTGTTCTTGAGTACCCCATGCTGGTCCTGCTAAGAGCAGGGGAGCTCTTCTTAAGGAGGAATAATGGACAATTATCTGCACATTAATAGTGAATCCATGGACTTCTCAGCTCTCACAGAATGCTGCTTTTCCCCCAAGGTGTGGGGCAACTCTGGAATAGTCTTACCTAACCCCAAAATTCAGTTTTGCAGCCCTGCTCCTGCAGCTCCGTCTGCACTTCCCACCCAAAAGAAGGACAAACAGATCCCACATTCCCTGTCCCGGGCTGTCGGACTGCGGGATTTTTGTGTGGAACTCTTAAATACCAAACTGCAGAAATACTCCATAACTGTCAACATAAATAGAGCTTTTTTTGCCATTAGTAATGGGTGATGACAAGCTGTATGAAGAACACATTCCCCGGCCCTGCCGCTCTCCATCCACCCACTCCTTTGAATGGGATTACTCTTGTTATTATTGTTCAGAGCAGGCGTCCTATCTGGGAGTAGGGGATTAAAAGAATAATTCCATTTGGCAACAGGCAAACAGCATCAGTCCTGGAATCCTTTCTGTTATTTAGTAATATTAATGTTGTAGAGTGTCATCAGGGGGGAAGTGGTTGACTGGAAACTTGGATGTAAATAGAGGGGGGTATTGTTTGTTAAAGGGTTTAACTACACGGGAGCAGCAACACTGCAAAAATACTCTAGGCACGTGTTTTTTCAATGCTTCTAATCCCAATTTTGATTTTAAAACTGGAAATAGAATGCATTTTATTTAGAATTACGGTGCTAGTTGGGGTGGCTGTCAGTACAAAGGCTAATGCTATTTATTAAGGTCCTGGTTTTATTTAATAGCCAGATGAATGGAACAGTTAATAAAAGAAATATTGCTTTATTCCCTGACATTTATGTCCTTGGTTTCCAATAAAGAATTGAAATTATGAATAGTTGATGGTTTAAATTGATGTTTTATGTTGAACGCTGGCTATAATTTCCCCTCTGAGGATTGTAATACCGAGAAACAGATGGTTTTTCCCAGTAACAAATTGCTGTGTGTACTGTATATATAGAGCTGCCTTTCAGCACAGCCTCCCTGGCTCTTCCCAGGCAAAACCAACACCGGGTGGGGGGGGAAACACGACCTGTTTTCTCAGGTGCTCCAGAGATAGGAAAGTGCTGCTGAAACAGCTCCGTGGAAACTGGGAATGGACGGCAAAGAACATAAAAAAAAGTCATATAAAGTAATGCAAAAATATTATCAGGAAGTTTGAGTTTAGAGTTGATAAAACTGAGACACTGGGAGCTGAAGGAGGTCAAAAATGCTCTATGATGAGATATGGAATAAATGGTTAGGTTATACATCAGAGGACATACATTACATAAATCAATACCACAATTACCTGCTAAATATGTAGGTTGCAGTATTATCAAACATTAGAGTTATTAAACATTTTATGATTAAAAGTACACAAGTTAATTACTGATTTCAACTAAAATTGGAGGCAATATTGTAAAAATATTCATTTTGAATATATCAAATATATAACCTGTAATCTATTTCAGGATACATGACATGACATATTAGAGCAATGGGAAACACCCCTCAGTTCAGGAAAGAGATTGAGGGGCTGGAGCGGGGCCAGAGAAGAGCAACGAGGCTGGAGAAGGGACTGGATGTGGCTCTGAGTGTCCTCTTAAACACATCCAGGGACAGAGAATCCACCATGTCTTGATCCAATACAGAATCCACCATGTCTTGATCAAGGGTTGGACTTGATGATCTCAGAGGTCTCTTCCAACGCAACCGAGAAGAGAAGAGCAACGAGGCTGGAGAAGGGACTGGAGCACAAGTGCTGTGGGGAGAGGCTGAGGGAGCTGGGGGTGTTTAGCCTGGAGAAGAGGAGGCTCAGAGGTGACCTCAGCACTGTCTGGAACTGCCTGAAGGGAAGTTCTGGCCAGGTGGGGGTTGGTCTCTTCTCCCAGGCACTCAGCAATAGGACAAGGGGGCACGATGGGCTCAAGCTCTGCCAGGGGAAATTGAAATTGGAGAGCAGAAAAAGGTTCTTTGCAGAGAGAGTGCTCAGGCATTGGAATGGGCTGCCCAGAGAGGGGGTGGATTCCCCATCCCTGGAGGTTTTTCAGCTGAGCTTGGCTGTGGCACTGAGTGCCATGATCTGGTAAAGGGACTGGAGTTGGACCAAGGGTTGGACTTGATGATCTCGGAGGTCTTTTCCAACCCAATTGATTCTATCATTCTATCATTCTATGATAAACAGCGAGTTGTTGGCTCTGCTGGAGCTCTGTGAGCTCTGCCAGGCTGTGCATCCTCCCAGGATGCTGCTGGAGGGGCAGCTTTGGGATGCTCCAAGGAGGGCAGAGGAACAGGTTTGGAGTTAAACAGCCAGCTCAGTTCGCCCTGAATTCCTCCACGCAGCCAGTTCACTGTCTCGAGGTTTTATTGACATTTGGGTTAAAGGAAAGGAGCTCTAAACGCTGTTGTTTATGCATTTTTAAATTGTTTTTCAATAATTGTTGCTGTGGGGAAGTGGTGTGAGATGATTAGTGGAGAGTTTGGCAATCCACATTAAAAATACACCTTTTTATAAGCTAATTATCGAGGGCAATGGTTAGTAATTACTGCTCCTAAATGTTCTCTGCTCAGATTTACATGTAATATTTGGAATAAGCGTTGCTTGCAGCTCCATTTAAAAGGAGAAAGAAGAAAACAGGGGGTTATGGGGGTATGAACAAAGCAGGGGTCACAACCAGGTCTGTCCTCCTGCACAGCCTGGGGGTCTCAGGCTGTTGTTGGACTTCAAAGTGCCTTCTGCTCTGGGGAAAATGGGGATTTGGGCTTTCAAAACTCCTTCCATGATAAATCATGTTATCAACATACATGGAACATACACAGGCTTCAAACTGAAATCAGCAGCTGCTGCATAGGAGGCATCAGTTGTTCACAACTGAAGTGCACAGATCACAGGATTAAATGTTTAGGCCTAATTTTCAAAAGACTCTTGTTCTAAAAAGTGATAAAACTGCTTTCCAAAGCCTTTTCTCCTTATAAACCTAAGAGATGGGTACTTACTGAATGTTGCATCTTCTGTGTCCCACAAGAATTGGAGCTGAACGTGGTTATTGCACACCCTGTTTGTAACCCACCAGCAAACTGCTTTTGATAAGGCAATGAGGTTTCTGGAATGAAATATCAAGTTAATAATCAGAGCTGGTTAACTTAATAACTCCCTCCTCTAATTTTTCTAGTGGTTGTGCTAATGGCTTGTATTCAAAAGAGTGAAGAAACCCATCAGAAATCCTGCCCTTTCCTTCTCCCCTTTTGCCTTAATGTCAGGAAATGGCACATTAGTGCAGTTTGCCTGCTCTGCAGTGCTGCTACCAGAGATAAAGCACTAAACCCACGGAGGGACCAGAGCTGGAACTCACTGTGGCCATTGCCAAGGACAGGAAAGGGCAGAAAAGGTTCAGATGGTTGGGAAAGCCATTTCACATATCTCAGCTGTGGTGTTTAATAAGTTACCTGGAACCAGTTCCCAGTAGTTTGGAATATGGAGCTTAGGCAGGAAAATCCAGCAGAAAACCCATCGCCGGTTCTTGTAGTGTGGGTTATAATTTAAAAGAGCTTGCTGGGACCAGCTTTACACACCTTGTGTAATGAGAAAGTCACCAGCAGAATAATTCAGAAGTGGCCTTTTGTCAGGAGTTTCCAAGTATCACTGGATTAAAAAATTCAAGGTGTGATTGTCGTTAATGTTCTGGTGCAAAGGAGTGGCCGAGTGAAGATTTCTGCAGAAGCAGCTGTAGAGGTGGGATCAGCCCATGGGTGAGCAGCTTGAAATCAGTGCTGAGGGAAGTTAATAAACTTTATTTACTAGCTCTGACCCTGAGGAATATCGTGCTAATGCAGCCAGGGTTAACTTCCAGCTGAGGGAAGAATGGGAGAGAAGGTGGAGGGAGGATCAGGAGACGTGAACAGAAGTAACTTGCACTTGGGTGTGTGTTGCCTTTAACTGCAGCTTTGGTGCCTTGGAGTTTACACAAAATTACCTTAAAAAATAAACAGATATTTTCAGTAATGTGAGGTACTAAAATAAGCCCAATGTTCTCTAACCATGTTTTCCCACTTAAAAAATATTTTTTTTTTGTTTCTTTCCTTCTTTCTTCCTCCTTTTGGCCTGGAAGTGTTGTCCAGGCAGAATGTGGGGAGGTTGGCTCCCTGCCCAGCATTTCTGTCTGTCTGGTGCCCTGGTCTGAACAGGAAATCCCAGGCAGAGCATGTGCAGCTCAGTCCCCTGGGCATTCCGTGCCCTCTCCCTTCTGGCAGTGCCCTGGGGGGGCTGGGGGGGGCTGTGCTGGGGGGGCTGTGGGGTGCCCAGAAGGGCTGTAGGGTGCCCAGGAGTCTGGGGGGGCTGTGCTGGGGGGGCTGTGGGGTGCCCAGAAGGGCTGTAGGGTGCCCAGGAGCTGGGGGGGCTGTGCTGGGGGGGGCTGTGGGGTGCCCAGAAGGGCTGTAGGGTGCCCAGGAGCTGGGGGGGCTGTGCTGGGGGGGCTGTGGGGTGCCCAGAAGGGCTGTAGGGTGCCCAGGAGCTGGGGGGGCTGTGCTGGGGGGGCTGTGGGGTGCCCAGAAGGGCTGTAGGTTGCCCAGGAGTCTGGGGGGGGCTGTGCTGGAAGGGCTGGGGGGTGCCCAGGAGCTGGGGAGGGCTGTGCTGGGGGGGCTGTGGGGTGCCCAGAAGCTGGGGGGGGCTGTGCTGGGGGGGCTGTGGGGTGCCCAGAAGGGCTGTAGGGTGCCCATGAGTCTGGGGGGGCTGTGCTGGAAGGGCTGGGATGTGCCCAGGAGCCTGGGAGGGGCTGTGGGGTGCCAGGAGCTGGGGGGGCTGTGCTGGAAGGGCTGGGGTATGCCCAGGAGCCTGGGAGGGGCTGTGGGGTGCCCAGGAGGGCTGTGGGGTGCCCAAGAGCCTGGGGGGGCTGTGCTGGAAGGGTTGGGGTGTGCCAGGAGCCTGAGGGGGGGGCTGTTGGTGGAAGGGCTGGGGGTTGCCAGGAGCTGGGAGGGCTGTGCTGGGCCAGGCCCCCCATGCCATGGGGGCAGGTCAGCCCCTCTGCTGGCAGCTGGCAGTGCCTGTGAGGAGAGAATTGCCAACAGGAATAGGATGGTCCTGGGGAGGTTCATTTTGTGTGATCCACAGGGTCTTTTCTGCAGGAACATTTAAGTTGGTGCTTCCTTGTGGAGTGAACAGCAATGGGTGTCTCAGCTGATTGGAGAATATTGATAAGAGATTTCTTAATTCTCTGCCTTTTGGTTCAAACCACTCCAAGAAGAGGAGGCTCAGAGGTGACCTCAGCACTGTCTGGAACTGCCTGAAGGGAAGTTGTGGCCAGGTGGGGGTTGGTCTCTTCTCCCAGGCACTCAGCAATAGGACAAGGGGGCACGATGGGCTCAAGCTCTGCCAGGGAAAATTGAAGTTGGAGAGCAGAAAAAACTTCTTTGCAGAGAGAGTGCTCAGGGATTGGAATGGGCTGCCCAGAGAGGGGGTGGATTCCCCATCCCTGGAGGTTTTTCAGCTGAGCTTGGCTGTGGCACTGAGTGCCATGATCTGGTAAAGGGACTGGAGTTGGACCAAGGGTTGGACTTGATGATCTCGGAGGTCTTTTCCAACCCAATCAATTCTATGATTTATGCCTTTAAATGATTAAATTTTGTCACTTTGGTAAGTCACTCATGGCATGTGTTGGACAGCAGTAACCAGTGATTTTCATATCAGAAACATAAGACCCTATACCCAATAAATCAGCAATTCTTTTTTTCTCCTAATAGTTTCATCTGCTGATGATTTATTTATTTAGGAAAAAACCCAACTGGTAACAAGTGAACATCTCTTTGATTTGAGGTTATTCTTCCCCCAAAATCAGAGGTGTGGGGGCCTCCAGCTCCTGCTGGGGGAGCTGCTGTTGGCAGAGCTCTCACACAAAACATGCTAAGCCACATGTCTGTACATCAGGAACTGAAGGTATTAGGCAGCCACACGCTGGAAGGAAGAAACACCCTGAATTTCCATCTCCTAATCCACTTGTCTTTTTAGTACATGTATGCACAAAACATTATTATAGCACTTTTTGATAAATGGAATAATAGCAGACTTAGTGTTACATACAGCAGATTATCATCTTCAGTGATTGTGTGTGCACAGCTTGTGTTATCAGAAGATTAAATGAATCTTAAGGAGACGCTGCTTCACAGTGAGATTTGATTTTCCCCTGCAAGAAACGCTTCTTAAATTATTGAGCAAACAACGCTCGGCAGTGCCAGAGGCAGGAGGGGAGGGGGAAACTCTGCCCAGGCTTTACCTGCCCTGTCAAACAGCTCACCTTGACTGAGAGGAGAGGCCCTATCGCCTGCACCACATGGGCTGAATGAGGGGCAGATTAATCACTCCCTGTTTGTGCACAGCCCGAGGAGCTGCTCCGAGTGCTCCCTGCTCCTGCCTCTCCTGTGCAAACCTCGCCAGAGGGACCAGGAAAAGCAGCACCTTCCCTAAATCCTCATCAGCTCTTCACGTTCCTCGACAACTTGGCTCCTGCTGTTTGATTCACAATCCTCTGCCTCTTTAGTTCTTTCACATATTAACGAGTTTGATCACTGCTCCATATAAATGAGGCATAATCTGGAGCTGTCAGACCTAAACTGTCTTGAACATACACTAAGTGAATATATTCAAATTTCTCTTTAAAGCTAGGAATATTTATAATAAAACTTGTCAGAGCTTCAGTTAACAGTTTACATTGGAAGTATTTTTGGTTGTGAAAGACAAAAACAAGGCCAAAAATGACTTTGTGAGCTGGTATTATTATATTTGCCTTGCATATGGAAAACTCATGTTGTGCTTTCAACAACAAATGAGAAAATTGTCAAACTTCTATGAAAATTAATTAAGCACAAACTTCTATGAAAATTAATTAAGCTCAAACCCCTATGAAAATTCATTAAGCTGAAATGAAAATGCGTTAAAACACTTCACAAATTTATACTAATGTGACTTGTAACAATCACAATAAAAGAGCAACAGTCTCTGTTAGCAGTGCCTTTAATTTGGGTTGTGCTGCCTCTTCTGTCACAGACTGAAATTGGATATATATCGAAGTGCAAACACTGCACTCATTTTTTTTCCTCCTGGGATGTTCCCAGTGAAGTATGTTGGGTAAAAATGTCTCCTGGCTCTCGTAAGAGGCCTCTGCTGTTTTCCTTTGGAGTGCTGGTTGGTTGGTGCCTCTGCATCTGGCTGGGCTGCAATCCTGGCTGATCCAGGGCTGCAATTCCTGGCAAATCCAGGGCTGCAATCCTGGCTGATCCAGGGCTGCAGTCCTGGCTGACCCAGGGTTGCAATCCTGGCTGATCCAGGGCTGCAATTCCTGGCTGATCCAGGGCTGCAATCCTGGCTGATCCAGGGCTGCAATCCTGGCTGATCCAGGGCTGCAATCCTGGTTGATCTAGAACTGCAATTCCTGGCTGATCCGGGGCTGCAATTCCTGGCTGATCCAGGGCTGCAATTCCTGGCTGATCCAGGACTGCAATTCCTGGCTGATCCAGGGCTGCAATCCTGGCTGATCCAGGGCTGCATCCTGAAGGGAAGTTCTGGCCAGGTGGGGGTTGGTCTCTTCTCCCAGGCCCTCAGCAATAGGACAAGGGGGCACAGGCTCAAGCTCTGCCAGGGAAAATTGAAGTTGGAGAGCAGAAAAAACTTCTTTGCAGAGAGAGTGCTCAGGCATTGGAATGGGCTGCCCAGAGAGGGGGTGGATTCCCCATCCCTGGAGGTTTTTCAGCTGAGCTTGGCCATGGCACTGAGTGCCATGATCTGGTAAAGGGACTGGAGTTGGCCCAAGGGTTGGACTTGATGATCTTGGAGGTCTTTTCCAACCCAATCCATTCTATGATTCTGTGATCCTCACTGGGGCAGAGCCAGCACAGAGGGAGCTTGGCTTCCCCTGGATTTTTGTTTGTGGCACTGCAATACAAGTGTATAAAATTCAGGAATATGTTTTATACCTCTGGGTGAAAGAAGCACAGAGGTAAACAATACACATAAATTGTGATACAGCTTAAAAACCTGAATTCTTCAGTTCAGAGATGCAAGGCAGGCTGGCTGCAATAAGGAACAGAGAAAAGAGCAGTAGTAGGAGCAAATTAGGGCTTTTTTTAGCTTTTAGGATAATACTTTGAAGCTGAATGAAGGCTCAGCTGATGGAGCTCATTTACCTCCTTGGTGTAGCCAATGCACAACATGAAGGGGGCTCACAAGTGCTGAGAAAATGCAAACCAGAGTGAGATGTCCCGGAGCTCGGATTAGAATCATGGAATCATAGGATCAGTTGGGTTGGAAAAGACCCCTGAGATCATCAAGTGAGGAGTTTGTGTGTGTCACACCCCGGGGTGAAAGGGGCAGCTCTGACCACGCACAGCTCGGCCAGGCTGCCTTGAGCATCCTTCAATTTTGGCCTCGAGTCTGATGGCCAAAGTGACACAGTTTAGCCCCTAAACTCAAAGCATTATCTCACCCAGTCAAAACCGTTATCTTTGTTAGTGCTGCGTCCAAGGCTAAGCAGGCACTTAAGCCTAAATCGAATCAGATGTGTGGAGGATTTCCCGGGCAGCCTTGATGGGAACAGGAAATTGGAGCTCAGCGCAGGTGCCGCGGCTCGGAGCGCATCATCCTGCGCGGGGATAACGGGAGCGAAAGTGCCGCTTCACTCGCTCGCTTTCACCTCGGTATTTACGGTCGCTTCGGCTTGAAAGAAGCACTTCATTAGTTCTTAAAGTGTGTTGGAAAGCCTTGGTGTCGGACCCGGGAGGTAATGAATGATGCGTGTGAGTTTTGTTTTGTTTTGTTGTGGGGAAGTGAAAGCAGATGCAGCTTTGCCGTCCAGGCTCAGCCTTTGGCTCTGGCTGGGCACGGGAGGAGAGGAGGATTTATCATTCTGGGAGTGTTTTGGGTGCTGCACTAAAGCTGAGCCTTGTGTTGGGGAAGGATGTGAGTTCCACACAACGTTTAAGTTGCTGCAACAAAGTTCAAACACATAAAGCAGCAGAATTGGATTCCTCTGTTCAAAACGGGGGAAAAGGGATTAGTCTGTGGTTAATTTAATAACTCCCGAAGTTGTCATTGCAATACACCTTTATTTGTTTCCTTATTAATTACATGGTTGTGCTGTATCCTTCGGGAGGAAATTATCCTGGGTGAGAAGCCAAGATCCCCTTTGTGTTGGGAATCATCCCGTGCTTCCAGGCAGGGATTGTGCCCAGCCAGCCCTGAATCATTACATGGGATTCGCCAGTGAATTGTCTTTGGATTCCGTGGGTTCCTTGCGGGGCCCCTAAACCTGACCTGGTCTTGCTGCTGCTGCAACTTGATTTTTCCATTTGCTCGGGGTTTGTGTGGTGTTGAAAAGCTTCTGGGAGCCGTTTCTCCTGTGCTGGCTCTCCAGGAAATACCCGGTTTAGATTTAGTTGTTAAAGCAGCCCTATTTTCTCTCTTGCTGCTTTTGCCTCCTGGGACGGTGTGTTAAGGATGCTCCCTGGGGGGATGCAGAGGGAAAATCCTCCCGTGTTTGTGATGCATTTAATCCCCAGCCTGTCTATACAGTGAAATAAATAGAGCCTTCCCCTTTCTGTTTGTGGATTCCTTTCAAATACAATTACAATGTCACCTGTGGCATCCCGATTCATCAAGGTCTGTACTAAGCACTCCTGAATCCTATTGACCACTTGTTCTACAGGGTGATAAATCCCTCTTTTCCCAGAGCAAATAGATTTAACAGAGCAGATTTTTTTTCCCCTTTGACTTATGTTTGCCATGACCAGAAAGCAGGATTTTTCAGCATCCAGCAGACACTGCTCCTCAATTATGGAATCAGAAGCAGGCGGTGTCTGGGTGACAAATGGTGGGAGAGGACGTGGTGACAGTTCATGATGTGTTCATATGGAACCACAGCACGTGGGGCAATTGTTTCTTCAAGATTAAACTTTCTTGAAACGTAGCTTTGATTTTAGAGGATGCCTCTGTGTAGACAGGAGCTCAGGAGCTTAAGGGTTAGTGAAAGAAAAGGGGCAAAAAGGATATTAGAGGCAACAAGAGTGTATTAGACTTTTGAACAAAGATGAGATGGTTTTGATGTGTGTCTGCTTTAAAAAGTGGATGTGGTGTGTGCTGGGCTTGGAAGATTACTGTGGACATCCTTTAGTAACATCCTAAGGGCACAAAACCAAACCAATCCTCCTTGCATTTTAAGGAGCCCCAATGTTGGTGCCCAACAGCTGAAGAAAGGCAGGAATGACGTGCTGGATTGGGACTGTATGGTACAGTTAGATAAGCAGAATAGCCAAAATCAGATCTTGGCTGATGAAATGGGTCTGTGGTGACAACCCCATGCTTGTTGTACGTTGTCACAGTAAACCATCATCTCAGTTCACAGACCATTGTGAGCTGGAAGGGACCCACAAGGCTCATCGAGTCCAACTCTTCAGTCAATGGCCCACACAGGGGATTGAACCCATGACCTTGGCATTATTACAACCAAGTTTTAACCAACTGAGCTGATCTCACTTGCAGGAATTAGTGATGCTGAGGGCCCCCAGACTTCCCTGATCAGCACATTAATGGCTGGTACCCCCAGCTGCTGCCAGCCCTTCTCCCTGGTCTGTGGGACATGGCAGGGCTGCCACACACAGGGATATTTTTGGGGTATCTGTGCCTGTCACTTACCAAGCCACTTCATCTTTGGGAGGCAGAGCCATGGGATATAGTCCAGAACAGTTGTGTGTATTTATTGTCATCATTCCATTAGAGCAGGACTTGTCTAAATAATGAAATCCTAGAAGAGCAATGTCTCTCCTGGAAACAGTCTGTCACCAGAGCTTTAAAACTGCTGGGATGTGAAGAGGACATTACACAGAATAGATGGATTCTGCCAACCCAAGGAACAGGAATTGACATTTTTCAGAACAGATGTCATTGATAATTTATAGATGGCTTTAAAAATTAAACTTCATATAGAAAGCAGCTTAAAAATGAAGTGTTGTCAATGTTCTAAGTGCATTGGGTACATTAAGCAGAAACCTGCTCTTCACTCAGTGGTATTTAAATACTTCAGAAGTCGGGGCAGCCCTGTCGTCTCCAAGTCTGCTGGTGTTCAATATTAAAGGCTCACACGAGTCTGCTGGATTCCAGATGATGCACTTGCACTCCGAGGAAGTGTTTTGAAACCAGTAATTATTGATTTTATTCCTTACACTTGTGATTGAAAGGTGAAAGCAAAGAGCACGATTTCGTGGGGGGGAAAAAAGACACTTTCACGTCTAAAAGTTTTAACTTGGCTTTCTGGTTTGGGAAGCTGTAAAAACTTCATGTTGGTGCCCTCCTGGTTTTAAAAACAGTGTGAGAGTCCTCTCAGAAGGCAGAAGGCATCTGCTCTCTGTGCAGTAACACAGGGCTGGGAAAATTATTGGAAATCTTTCTGGTGCTTTTGCAGAATCGGGATTTCCTTTTTTTAAAAAAAACCAAACGTTTTTTGTTAAACTGCTCCGTCTAAAATGAACTCAGGGTTAATACACACTTGGCTAAGTAAGAAAAATAACAAACCCCCGAACCAATACTGGAGGCTCAGCCCAGGAAGATGGGAATTCTGAGATAATATTCAATGTGCCCAGAGGGACAATGCTGTCTCTTGTTGTCACTGTCTATATTTAGCCACCCTGCTCATATGCAACTTAAAATACCTAGAATAGCAAGAAGACTTTTTTTTTCCCCCCCTTCATTTGAAGTGGTTCAGTGTAGGGTTGTTAATTTTGGCTTATCACAGCTGACACTTGAGTAGGGAGGGGGGGAAAAATAGCGGTTTGAAGCTTTAACTCTCTCCACATGTGCCCCTTGCGAGGAGCCCTCCTGACTCCTGGAAACTTTCCTGGCTGCCTTAAATTATGTGCCCCCCATTTAGGAGAAGTTCACAGGTCATTTAGTTGATTTAAACTCCATTGTTGTTTGTGCAGCTGATAAGGGGTGAAAAAGCTATTAGTTAACAGGCCCAGTTCAGAAAAAAATGTTAATAATTCCAACTTCCTACTTGTATCAACTGGAATTCTTCTGATCAGTTAATGTAAACAGTGTGATTTATACTTTAATACTCCAGTTTACAGGAAAACGAGCAGTAATTTTCACACTTGCAGGAGTGTTTGGGGCTGTGGCAATGCAAGTTTTTGTATTTTATGCAGTTATGGAAAAGATAATGAAGTGTTTCTGTACGACAATCTGGCAAATATTTATGTTTTAGGAACATATTACACACTTCAGTGTGCTGGTTTTTAATGGGAAACGCTCTGGAGCATCAGTTAGAGCTGTCAAAAAAGCTGGAGCAGAAAAATGGAAGGGAGCAAAGTCCTTGAGGAAACACTGGACAAGTTGTTTATGGGGGGAATAACCTTGGCTGGTTTGGATCACACTAATGGCTCACTTATCCCCAGAGTGAACTGCTGGTCAAAGGAGGGTGCTGGACACCAGAGGATGGGGGGAAGGAGGGAGCAGGAGGGCTGGGCTGGGCTGGGCTGCCAGGCTTGCCTGAGGAGCAGGGAAGTTGGCAGGAGTGCTTTGGAAGGGGAGCCAGAGGCTGCAGGCAGAGAGCTGTGCCTGGGGCAGGGCCCTGGGAGCTCATCCAGGAGCTGTAAAAAT
This sequence comes from Pithys albifrons albifrons, assembly GCF_047495875.1. Classification (NCBI taxonomy): domain Eukaryota; kingdom Metazoa; phylum Chordata; class Aves; order Passeriformes; family Thamnophilidae; genus Pithys; species Pithys albifrons. The sequence continues at coordinate 3,908,586 of NC_092478.1, read as the reverse complement.
TTGGGGTGTAGGTCTGACAGGTTTGGAGCAAAGCAGATTGCAGTGCAGAGAGCTGGGCTGTGGAGGCATCTCCCTCACAGCTGGTGCATCTGGAATTTACCCAGGAGGAGTTCCTGGCCATGCAGTCCTTTCACAGAGAGAGTGCTCAGGCCTTGGAATGGGCTGCCCAGGGAGGGGGTGGATTCTCCACCCCTGGAGGTGTTTAAGCTGAGACTGGACGTGGCACTGAGTGCCATGTTCTGGTAATCAAAGTGGGATTGGATAAAGGGTTGGACTTGATGATCTCAGAGGTCTCTTCCAACCCAGCTAATTCTGTGATTTTATCATTTTATTCCCTGGGATCCTACCTCAGGAAAAAACCACCATGGAATGCAGCTGAATGGGACCTGCTCTTTCCCAACAGGTGCTAACAGTTTATGCTCCCACTGTCTGATAATGGCACTGCTGTTTCCTGTTCTTATATGAATTTTGAGAGTGGCATCAAGAACAACCTCAGGCACCTGTGTCTGCTTTGGTGGATCCATGGCATGAGTGAGTTATCTCAGTCCTCAGGTCTGATGGACCATCACACGCTGCTCAAGCCATTCCAAAATCAAGTCAAAAAATGAGCAATTCCATCTTTTTATAAGCACAGCTGATCAGGATCCAATAAGCAGAAGTTACAAAATCAGATAAGTTGTGGATTTAATCAATGCTGATTCAGAGAGCTCGTGGTGTCACCTGCCCAATTTTCCTTTTTTTTTTTTTTTTTTTTTTTTGCCCCTAAGGATGGTCCTCAGTGTCTGTCCAGACCTGGCTAAGAAAGAGATCAGTGGTTGAGAAATGTCAGCATTTATAAGGTTGTAGCCAGGTGGGAAAACTTGATATGCTTTGAGTCTTAAGAGTGCTTATCCAAATATTGCATTTCCAGCCAGAGTGTGCCTTGAGAAACTTAAAATAACGTGTTTGAACTGCACAGTGTTCATAAGCAGCTGGGTGAGATACAATCTCCTCTAACAGTGGCTTTTTCTGTAACTATTTTATCTGCATTTCCTAGGAGTGTTTCTCAGCATGGAGTGTGACTGGGCTTATATTTGGTGTTCCCAACCCCCTGGGACTGCCTCACACTCTGGAGCAGTGGCTGAGGCTCCATTAGTTGTGGGTTCCTGCACAGGAAGGCTCTGGCTGGGCAGAAGGATCTTGATATCAAAGCTTAGCTCAGTTGGTTAAAACTTGGTTTAGTAATGCCAAGGTCATGGGTTCAATCCCCTGTGTGGGCCTTTGACTTAAGAGTTGGACTTGATGATCTTTGTGAGTCCCTTCCAACTCAGAATAGTCTGTGATTCTTTGCTTTAAATGACATTTCAAAGTGAGCCCTTGTGGTGTTTTTGCATCCAAAGCCCCAGGTTGAGCCTTCCAGGTTTGCTCACTCAGGTTTCACTCCTGAGCTGACCCACTTCGAGCCCTCAGTGCCACTGGGTGACCATTCTGAGACTTGTTAGGAATATTCAGCTTAAAGGAGCTGCTTGAATTGGTGTCCCCTTTGCTTTGGATGCACAGGGAAGGTTTTGGATGCAGCCAAAAGGAGCCTTCAGTGTTGCATCACAGGGAAGGTTTTGGATGCAGCCAAAGGGAGCCTTCAGTGTTGTATCACAGGGAAGGTTTTGGATGCAGCCAAAAGGAGCCTTCAGTGTTGCATCACAGGGAAGGTTTTGGATGCAGCCAAAAGGAGCCTTCAGTGTTGCATCACAGGGAAGGTTTTGGATGCAGCCAAGAGGAGCCTTCAGTGTTGTATCACAGGGAAGGTTTTGGATGCAGCCAAGAGGAGCCTTCAGTGTTGTATCACAGGGAAGGTTTTGGATGCAGCCAAAAGGAGCCTTCAGTGTTGTATCACAGGGAAGGTTTTGGATGCAGCCAAAAGGAGCCTTCAGTGTTGCATCACAGGGAAGGTTTTGGATGCAGCCAAAAGGAGCCTTCAGTGTTGCATCACGTGCTCTTGGCTTTGATGTATTCACTAAGCATCTTGTAAAAATGTATAAAAGATGGTGATAGGAAGAGGTTTATTGAGTATTTCTCTGGATTAAAGGGTGTTGCAGGCATGGTTGGAATTCCTTTATAAGCCCCTCTGTACATCAGTCAGGCAGTTTTGACCTCTCTTTTTTTTTTCTTTTAATTTTTGAGTGTGGATTTCACTTCTATCACCAGTTTGTGCAAGACTTCTCATGGCACTTGGTGTTACTTGGTATTTCAGCTAAAAAGTGATGGGAAACATCTGCTGTGTGGTGAGGGGCACCTTCAATAACAGCAGAAGAGTGTGAATGAAAACATGAACATCCCAGCACCCCAGTCTGGGTCACTCACACAGAAATGCAGCGCTGAGAGGTAGAACTTACTGACAAAATTAAGTTTTACTGAAGTGTGTCTTAATTTTAGTATTTTTACTGCCTTTCAGTGAGTGGGGAAATGCTTTTGAGCAAAGCAGATGTTGGTTTAGGCCTAATTTAGGGGTATTGCAGATGAAGGAGGTTGGCCACAGAGCCAGGAATGAGGTGAAAAGTTTGAAGTTTAGGATAAAACGACTGCAGATAACTTGATGTGTAGTTGCCATATATAGTCATCTGAGAAAAAGTCTGTAGGAATCCTCCAGACGTTTATGGACTTCTCTGATTCATCTGTCAGAGCCCAACAGCTCCAGCCAAGAGATTGGGAATTTGTTAAACTGCATTAATTCCTCAATTGCTGTAGCCCAGAGGAGCAATTCTTCCTTTTATAGGGGCAGGAGTAGGAGGGAGTGGGAAGGGAAGGGATGGTGCATTAAGAAGTCTCTTCTTTTGGTAAGAGTTTCAAGAGATGAGTAACATTCTAGAGCTGTTGAAAAAAACCACACAGACAAAAAAACTTGAATTAATTTCCGTTGCTCTCATCAAAAGCTGACTGTCTAAATTTAGCCATTTCCTATAGACGCTCAGCTTGTGCTGCAACAGTGAAACTGTTTGTCCTTAAGTGCAATTTGTCACCTCCCCCTTCGAAGTTGGTGGAAGATAAGCCTGTGTTAATTCTGGTGATTTATTATTGCCCAAATATGTCTCATTTTAATCTGCCATTGAGCAGGGGGTGAGTCAGTGCTGGGCTCACAGCCTTGACCGACAGGGGAGCTGCAGGACCCTCAATCCTCCAAGTTCCTGAGCCTTTTATCTCCTCCTCTCCCCATCCCCTCCAAACACTGGAGCAGTTCATGAATTTGGGAATTAATCCCAGCTGAGACTGTATATTACAGTGGTGAGGAGATGCTGCTGCTCCAAAGTGCTTTATGTGGGTTTTTGATTTCCTAAGTTCAACTAACAAACAGTAAATGTATTGAGTAAGTCTGTAGTGAGCTTTTGCTTTCTTTCATCTTGGTGATTCATTTCTATCTACTGTGTGCTACCAAAGCATATGCACTCTGGGCCTGAGCCTGTTTCTGTAGGAAGTTTGCCAGGAACTGTATAGAGGCAGCAAAAGTTTGTTTTCTCCAAATTGCTTCGCTCACTGAAGCAACATGAAAAGCTCCATGCTGTGTTTTTTTTATTTAGGTCAGCAGGATGACAGTTGTATTAATTTTGAGGTGTTTTTACCAGCTATGCTCAATTAGATGGAGTAAAACCTCTGGGTCTGCATCCTGATATTTTTGAGGTTGTCAATTTTCCTTTTTTTTTTAATTTGAATTTCTTGTCTTTGTTGGGATCTGAAGTTATCACTTGAGCTGCATCCCAAGGGCAATCCCTGAACCCACAGCAGGGGAGCAGCCAGTGACTCCCTGAGTGGAACAAGTCCCAAAGAACATCCAGACAGCAAAGATGATGAGAGTTTTGGCAAATACAGACATGGATTTGCAGGACAACAGGCTTTTCACCCAGGTCCTCTGGAAACAACTTGTTTTCTGTAGGAACAACTGGTTTTAGAATAAAACTGGATGGGTCAGGATCAAGAGTAAGGAGAAAACCTTACAAAAAGATGATTAGAGGATTGTGTAATGTTGGATTTTCTTGCATTGAAATAAAAGGAAAAGGTTGGCTGTAATGATACAAGTCAGTAAATACACCTGTGTCCTTACATGCAGGTATGTCAGAGGGTGATTAATGCACACTCTGGTCACACCTGTAGTTCTGATGTTCTGATTTATATTTAAACACTAAGTAGGGAAAACTGTTTTGCAATATCTGATGTCGTGGCAGTGCCCCCTCCCCAGTTTACCCACGGTGTGTGGGATCCATGAGGAGGGAGCCTGGCTCCTCATAATTATATTTAACACAGAATTATTCTTCATGGAAACTGAAGCTGACTTTAAACAAGACACTTGTGTTCTGGAAATCAATAGCAGGTTTAAACCAGGAATGTTTTCCAGTAGTCCCACTTTCCCTAAATAAAACTACAAAGGAATGATTTCTGAATGGTCCTACCCATCTTTTCCTTGAGACAAATCCCAGTGTTTGAGTGCAGCAGTTCCTGATCCCACCATCCCAGGAAAGGCTGGGAGGTGCACTCTGATCCCAGCACTGCTTCTGTGCAGGGAATATGGAAAATTACAGCTGCAATTATGGTTTCACATTAAATATTCTTCTTTCTAAATCCACCCTGTGAGGCATTAGGCTGTGTTTGAACTGGTGGTGTTAATTGGACCACAGCACTTCAGGTGCATCGTCTGCAGAGCCCTGGCCCTGTCATTACCCTCTCATTAGACACGTTAATTTTTGAAGGCTCATCATAATTACCTTTTATTCAGAAGTTCCCCATTTTGCAGTGAGGAGAAACCTCTGATCTGCAGGCTGTAATTCTGAGTAACCAGGGAAGTGCTGTGAACTCTTGCAGAGTGGGAAGTGCAGTGGCTGGAGATGAGATCCCCCAGGCTGGGATTTGGGATGACTTCCCTGGAAACCTCAGCTGCAGGGGCAGAGAACTTGTGGAATGGCAGGGAATTTTTGGAAGGCCAAGCAATCCTAGTTAAGATTTGACAAATCCAGGTGAGGCTGTTTTTTGGGATCCACAGCCAAGCACTGTTTGCTTTCCATTTTGTGGACAGATGTGCCCATCTAACAACATCTGCAGGTACCAGCTCATCATCCCTTCTGGCCTGAGCCCTGGGAACAGCCATTCCTGGGTTTCACTGGCATGTGGGTGTCCTGCTGGCAAGAGCAGCACACTTGAGTGATTCTGAAATATTTATTTAGTGTATCAAATGGGTTTTCATTACATAAATAAGTAGTTCTGCTGACCTGGCGTGACACAGACTTGGTTCTTCCCATGACAAAGGTCTGTCATGGCATGTTTGGTGTCACCTCAGCCTGCAGGAGGGACCACAAGGAAGCAGGACAGGCTGGAAGCAGGAGGGGAATCTCCATTAGCCACTGTGTGGCCTTTTAAATTGTTTGGGCTTAAATTGTTTGTTAAAAGTGATGCTTGATTTTCTGCATGTATTGGTGAACTGTTACATAAGTCATCCTTTTTATTTTCCCCCTACTGGAATTTTAGTGACCAGGCTTTCATTTCATTAGAATCAGCTCCTCCCAGAGCTCCACCTGAAGCATTTTTGTTTAATTTTTTTGTTTCCTAGCAACTCCAGGTTTTAAGTTTCTGTTGAACATCTTTTCTAGCCAGTGTTAACTCACTGGTTTACAAATGACAGCAAGGTTTTAACACAGCTCTAAAAAGCACAGTTCACTGAATTAATTGGTGAAGTTAGTTAAAAAAAATTCCTTTTCTATTACACATAAAGCATGTGTGTATATACACCCCCCCTCCCTCCCTGTGTTTGGGTGCAGCAGTTGTGCTTGGGCAGCAGGGATGTTTCAAACAGTTGTGAAGGTAACCAGGGCTGTTTGGACCTTGCTGCACAGGCCCAGAGTAAACCTGGGAGCTTTTTGTTTATTTGAACTTGGAAGAAGCCATGGGAGGATTCCATTAAGGCTCAGGCAAGTGAGTGGTTGCACTGGAATCAACGTGCCAGCCCCACATGGCAGGGAGGTGCCTTTGCCTTTTAGTGCCTACTTTTAATATATTTACTTGGAGCTTCTGCCATCAAGCTCAGCCTGAGGGGACCACAGGAGATGGGGCAGAAGAAGTCAGTGTTTCCAATGTGGTGCATATGTATTTTTGGGGAGCTCTGGTTTTGTTGTTGAGTTGGTGTTTAGGTTTAATTTTTCCCCAAGACTTTAGAATCATAGAATGGATTGGGTTGGAAAAGACCTCCGAGATCATCAAGTCCAACCCTTGATCCAACCCCACTGTGATCACCAGCCCAGGGCACTCCGTGCCCTGGGCTGGTGATCACAGTAGGGTTGGGTCAAGACATGGTGGATTCTCACTCAGTGCCACATCCATAGAATCCCAGAATCACAGAATGGATTGGGTTGGGAAAGACCTCCAAGATCATCAAGTCCAACCCTTGTTCCAACTCCAGTCCCTTTACCAGATCATGGCACTCAGTGCCACGGCCAACTCAGGTTAAAAACCTCCAGGGATGGGGAATCCACCCCCTCTCTGGGCAGCCCATTCCAATGCCTGAGCACTCTCTCTGCAAAGAATTTTTTTCTGCTCTCCAACTTCAATTTCCCCTGGCAGAGCTTGAGCCCATCGTGCCCCCTTGTCCTATTGCTGAGTGCCTGGGAGAAGAGACCAACCCCCACCTGGCCAGAACTTCCCTTCAGGCAGTTCCAGACAGTGCTGAGGTCACCTCTGAGCCTCCTCTTCTCCAGGCTGAACACCCCCAGCTCCCTCAGCCTCTCCCCACAGCACTTGTGCTCCAGTCCCTTCTCCAGCCTCGTTGCTTTTCATCCCAGATGTTTCATTTTTCCATGTCTGGGAAGGAAGAGCCTGTTTTGGCACCTGGGCAGTGGAAGGAGCAGCCCCCCAGTGTTTTCCTCCCTGTGGTTTGGTAGGACCCACGTTTGTCTGGAGTTTGGCAGAAACCAGGAGCAAAGTTCCACAAAGGAACTCTTGAAACTTCTCCGCACGTCGCCGTCGCTTCCTTTGGGATCATCATGTGGCTGCAATTTTGTAAAACGGTCTGAAGTGGTTAAACAGCAAAAAAATTCCAGCTCTTTTCAAGGAGTCTCTGCTGGTGTTTATTCCATAGGCTGGGCAGGCCCTGTTTGTAACCTCTCTGAATTGCAATGCACAGAGTTTTGCTTAATATTCTCCTCCAAGCTGAAGTCTGTGCTCACTAAATCAGCCCTACACAAATGGAATATTTTTTTCACTTCTTGCTGGGTGGGTCCATACACTGAAAAATAGGTCAAGAACAGCAATCTAAATCTACTGCTAATAAATAATTAAAGCTAATGGAATTTGCACAAGATCCGTGAGCTGAAATATTTCTGGAAGTACCGTGGTGTACGTTTTGCTCCTGTAAATCAAGATTTTTTATTTATCATTGTGCTGGCTTGAAACATATCCATAAATGTAACTTAAAAAGATTTTTTTTTTTTTGTACAGGGGAAACACTGGCATGTCAGTGTATTGAAATAACTAAAAATATCATAGAAAATTGATAAGCTCATGAGTCACTCTTTAATCGTTGGATTTCAAGTGAATACTTCAGCAGCCTTAAGCAATAAGAGGTTTTATATCTCATTAAATCAGTGTAAATTGAGCAATAAATTGTTTACTCATATGATTTACTTTGCCTTATATTTTAGGAATTAAGCAAGTCATCTGAGCTACCGTGTAATACCTGTTTGAACAACTATCTGGGATTTCAGTTTCATCTCTTTTAGATTAGAGCAAAGTGGAACTTGCTGGAACTAATTAAACAAAACCACTTAAATATTTCCCTTAGCACACCCCCCCATCACGTGTGCCCAGGATTTCAGGTGGAAAAAATGGAATATTCTGGATTTTTTTCACAATAAAAAGAAATAATATTTAAAATTTATATATTGGTGGGTGAATGTCTGAGCACTTCCCACTCCTGGTCCAATTCAGGGTGAAGCAAAAATGGAATATTCTGGATTGTTTCACAATACAATGAAATAATATTTAAATTTTTTTGTATTGGTGGGTGAGTGTCTGAGCACTTCCCACTCCTGTTCCATCACAGGGTGAAGCAAAAATGGAATATTCTGGATTTTTTCACAATACAATGAAATAATATTTAAAATTTATATTTTGGTGGGTGACTGTCTGAGCACTCCCCACTCCTGTTCCATCACAGGGTGAAGCAAAAATGGAATATTCTGGATTTTTTTCACGATAAAAAGAAATAATATTTAAAATTTATGTATTGGTGGGTGAGTGTCTGAGCGCTCTTCCCTCTTGGCCCATTGCAGAGTGAAGCAAAAATGGAATATTCTGGATTTTTTCACGATAAAAAGAAATAATATTTAAATTTTTTTGTATTGGTGGGTGAGTGTCTGAGCACTCCCCACTCCTATTCCAGTGCAGGGTGAAGCATCTGTGCCTCTCTCTAATTAACCAGCAGAACTGCTTACTACTAATTACAGTTAACCTGCTGATTTCTGTGTTTCCCAGGGACAAGTTGTGTCCTTGAGGTGTGCAGTACTCACACAGCCCTCAGAAGGGGATGAGGGTTCTGCCCAAACCTTTGCCCCTCTGCCCTTCCAGCCTCGTTCCTGGGCAGGAGCAGCTCAGCTTCAGGAGAGAATTCTGTGAGGATGGAGCGTGTGGAGCCCTGGTGGGAGGGGAGAAACATCCTCCCAGTGCCTGGAAACAGATTCCCATCCTCCAGTGCCCTGCAGGGAGGGGATGCACCTGGCACCCCAGTTCTCACAGAATTCCAATTCAGCTGCATTACTTTATCATTTATATTCATCACTGGGGTTGGAAGGGACCTTAAAGACCATCTTGTTCCAACTCTGCTGCCGTGGGCAAGGACATTGTCCACTGGCCCAGGTTGCTCCAAGCTGTGGAGATAAAGAAGGATTTTTGAGTTGAGAAAAAGGTTTTGGAAGTGCAGGCAGATTCTGGGGCTTGGTAGCAAGTATTGAATTACTTCTGTGAGAAAAACCAGCAAAGTAGCAAAACCAAAAATGAGATAAGAAGGTTTGGGGTGAGGTTGCCCATAGGAAAGGAATGTTGAAGAGATGAAATTCTCACGGCAAAGTCAACGTCTGTCCAGGAAGTGTCATCCAATTAAAAGCTGTAATAAGGTTAATAGACACTGTGATACAACCTGTGGTGCTTGGCTATGGGTGGGATTTAAGAATATATATTGTGTAATTTGAAGTTAGAGTTAGTTTTTACCTTTGCCTATTTTTTTCTTTTCTTCATGGAGTGATTCAATAAACTGTCTCTTGTGTGTGACACCTGGGAACTGTGCCCTCATTAATTATGGGCCACCACAACCTCACTGGGTACTCTCACACAAGCCCCATCCAGCCTGGCCCTGAACACTTCCAGGGGTGGGAATTGCATGTTGATGAGTGACAAACTCCTTCCTGCACAGTCAGGGTGGGCTGGGCTTTGGTTGGGGTTTGTTCTGCATTGGGCTTTTCCTTCTCCTTTCTGTTTGTAAGTTCTTAGAAGAAAGAACCTGGAGTCAGCCCTGCCAGTTTGGAGCACAGGGCACTTATCAGTGCCCCATTCCATGTGGGCAAACAGGGAAGGGAACACAAAAGGGAGGATGGCAGGAAAGCCAAAGCATCTCACTGGTGACAAGGCAGCTCAGCAATAGGCTGTGACAGCTGCACTAATGATGTCACCAGTGCTGATCCCATGGGCTCTTCTCCTTGGGATTTCTGTGCCAGACACAGTGACATTCCCCAGCCAGTGTGTGTCTCCAGCAGAGGAGATGGAGAACAATCCATAGGAAATGTGGCACAGGATAGAAGGTTCACCCAGGTTGAGGCTTGGCTTTGTTTTACAAGAGCACAACACTTGTGTGCATGATAAAGGTGTGTGGGTCAATCTTGCTGGACCATTTCATCAAACCAGGGTCAGAGGGCTCTTGTTGTGACATTTAGAGATAAGCATTAGGGAGGTAAACGAGGTGGAGCAGCCTGCAGGGAGATGAGAAGGTGCTTGTGTGGCTTCAGACCTCAAGGAAATTACAAATACAGTGCTGTAGCCTGGCCATTGATACGTCCTTTGTAGTGTACACAGTGTATTAAGATACAGATAAATAATGTAGTTTAGTTGTCAAAAAGATGCATTTGTTGCCCAGGATTTTAACTCAGATTTATTCTTGGTTTATTTTCCGTGGAGTTATTTTTAATGAGAATGGAAAGGGAGCTAAAAATTATGTGGATTCAGATTTCATTGTGTAGCTACTTGATCAAAATATAAACTCGCTGTTTATACTCCTGTAAAGAGAAAATGCTCTCCAGGCTTTCAGCGATCAGATGTGATTCAGATAATGATACAACATCCTAATTCCCAGGCTCTGCTTCAGACACTGAGTTTGTGATACAGCCTTTTCCAGAAAACTGCTCTACCCCTGATAAATCATCCAGAGAGAGAGAGAGAGAGAGAGAATGCACAGATAGAGAGAATCACAGATTTCCATGGCATGGAAAAATAGGCTAATAATGGGATTGCACAGGAGTGCTCAAATATTTCAGTGTGTTTGTGTTGATAATTATACTCTGTTTTAATGTTCAGTTGCATGTCCCCTTCTCAGCTGTTCAGCTTGGGTTGGGAGCTGTGTGAGGGCTGGAGCTGATGCTTTTCCTGTTTTGATCACAGCCCAGGCAGTAAAGGCCACCACACTTTAAACAGATAATAAATCATGCAGTGTCCTTGCTAAGCAACATTGCAGATTCCCCCTGGGTCTGAACTGAACGTCCTTCTTTCTGTTCAATTTAGTGTAAAGAGGGGAAAATTCTATTTGAAGTTGGTGTAATATTTTGAGACAAAGTCTGATGAGGAAATTTTCCCAAGTGCCAAAAATAAATCTCCCAGGCAGAGTTGGAGCTGGTGACTCGAGGCATATGTATTCCTGACTTCTGTCTGTTTATTTTTATTTCCTTTTTATTGTGAGCTGTCTAAAGTTTTGATGTTGTTTCGCCAAGGAAGGAATTATAAAAGGAGCCTATAAATTCTTTCCGAGGGGGAGGCAGGAAGAGAGGAGAGAAAAGAAAAACTGGTGTGAAAAAGGTGCATTTTGTGCTGACTTGTGCCATTTATCCACTCACCTGCCTGGAGTGTTTGATTGTGTTTAAAACACTGCAGCTCATTCCGTGCAGTTCCTCTGCTTCAGGTTTGCTCTGTGAGGGTAATGGCAGTGGGATGCTCTGTCTCAAGTGTTCAGCTGCAACAGATTTCAAGTTCTTGTGAAGATTTCCAGTTGTCAGAGCATTTTACCCTGTTCAGGTGTGTGCTGTAATGACCAGAGTGTCCTGGGATTGCCCAGCTCTGATTGCAGTGGGTTAACCCACTGCTTGCCAGTGGAACTGAAGCACTTTTTGCTGCCTTCTCCTCCAGCAGGAAATGTTTTGCCACCACCAAACCCTTCTGTCTGAATCAAGCACAACAAGTTTTCCCATCGTGGCACAAATTCTGCTTGGTAATGGTCTGATTGCTGGGATGAGTGTTCAGCATCCTGAATCTGCTGAATGAAGGATGTGTGGGAATCAGCTTTTGTACTTGAAAGCCTTTCTCCCTGTTTGACAGCCTGACCTGCTGTTTTCGTGCCTTTGGGATGCTCCTTGTATTCCATTTCTCCCCCTGCTTCTCTCCCTCTTTCCTGTTATAAGCAACCAACAATATCTCTCATTATTCAAGACGAGTAAGAGGTGAAGTCCTGACATAGTTTATATAATGAAATAAAAAGTGCTGCCAATCCTGTCTCTCAGAAGTTTGGTTGCAGTTAAACAGCAGGATCTTGCCATGCAGGCAGAGAGGAGCAGGAATTACATTCTCCTGCCTCTGGATCTGGAATTAAATCTCCTGTATTTCTGCTTTCACTCCTGACATCACTTTCATGGCTGGTGCCAAACTAGTCAGTAAATCCAGAGGCAACACCAGGGACAAAAGCCCTAAACCCAATTGATTTCTGACCAGCTGGGACTTGTATTTCAAGGAAAGTTGCTTTGCTTGGATGGTATAATTTTTCCTGATTTTATAAAGAGTGCCAGTACCCGGATTGTAAACCTGATTCTCTGTTTGTAATTTCTCTGTGCATTAAAACCTCCCAGGCCAGATTTTGGCCTTGAATGTGGATATTTATTTTGCCATTGGTGGTTCTTGTTACTCTCTTCAATGTCACCATCACCAGGTTACAAAGAAACGTGTTTTAAAACCTGCACAGCCCTCAGGTCTCCCAGAGGAGGCAGAGAGTGGGGAAAAGCTGCTCAACCTGCCAGTTGGCTTTGGCAGAGCTGCAATTTGTAGATGTTTGTGATGTACAAGGAGAGAATCTAAACTTTTCCTTTCCCCAAAAAAAGGCAGCAGAGTATCAGGAAACGTTTAGGTGGGTTGACTCGGTCTAAAGAACAGAAGAACAGTTCAGTTCAGTGTGAAAGGGGAACTGAGAAAGCTACAACATCATCCTCAGTGGGGATTCAGTTGTATTTCAGAGCAATAACCATGTCAGAAGTGAAATTTGGCTGATCATTTGTCTTTGATGGCTTCATTTGCCTTTGGCCCCCCAAGCCATTTCTCAGGGAGTGGGAGAACTCCTGATACTCCAACTCTCTGCATGACTTGTCATTTAAATGACAAAAATCACTTAGCTCAAAAGCCTACTTTTCCTTCAGGAAAATCAGATTAAATCCAGGGCTGAGAGTGTTTTGGTGAGTGGTTTAATGTCCAATATGTTGCATGACTGTAGATGTAAAAGTAAATGTGTTGGAAAAGAGAATTTCCCAACTTTAAGGTCACCTTCTTTTCCAAAAATCTCAAGGCTTCAACAGACCCTTTTTATAGAGAGAAAATACTTGATGAGCTCTTGCATGAGGTTCAGGGATTGTGTTCATTGTGTTATTGGTTTGTACCTTTCCAGGTTTGTTCCTGGTGTAAGTGCACTGTGAAGTTGCTGCTTGTGCCTTGTCAGTGGCAAAAACAGGAATCCATGACTGGGCATGGATTGGAGTGTCCTGTGCAAAGTTACAGGATTTTATTCTTCAGGCTTGCACATGATAAGAATGATGGGAATTTATGGGTGGATTAGACCCAAACCAGCTTAAAAATGATGCTACAGAGAATTCAGTGTAGAATAGATATACCTTTTTTGTCCTAAATGATACTGGTTGCTAAGTAAAAAAATGCTGTAAACCTTTAGAGTGGTTCTGTGGGCAGTATTTTAATGAATTTTACAGCACTAAGTGTGCTGTAATTTGGAAGAAGGAATTTTGAGCAACCAACAAATAACTGTCATCCTCAATGTGCATCAGTTCTGTGATGACTGAAGTCAGAGCACTCCTGAGAAAATAATAACTGGAATGGAGATTTTACAGACCAGCAGCACTCTTCGTTGAGATGATGCTCCAAAGTCATCTTGCTTTAAGCCTGGCTTCCATGTGTGGGAATTTCCTTGGCAGAAGTTCAGAGGTGGAGCTGCTGTGGACGCAGATAGAGGCATTTGCTTCTAATCTCATTAATGTTCCAGCTGAATTAGGAGACTGAAGGCACCCCCACCCCAGCCCTGGTAATTAATACCATTTGCAACAGACACAGGTGGATGTCAGAGCTGTCCAAAGTGAACTCCAGGTATTCTTCTGTTTTAAGCAAAGCTCCCATAAAATGCGATCAGAATTTAAGCAGCGCTTTGGAACTGAAAATAGTGGCAGGAAAAACTTGGCAACGACGTGTCCTTCTGAATTTTCCTGATGGAATCTCTCTCCTCTCCTCTGTCTTGCAGGACCTGCGCAAACAGGTAGCTCCGCTGCTGAAGAGTTTCCAGGGAGAGGTAAGAGCTCCTTGTGCTTCTGGTGGTGCTGGTGGTGCTGCTTCACACGAGCCTGGTGTGCTGGGAGTGTGGCCAGGAGGGCACAGAGCAGGGCAGAGGCTCAGCCCTTGGCTGTGTGTGGGGGGTGTGTGCACCTGAAGGGCAAGGAGGAGGCAAAGGGGCTTTTATTTAGTGACAGGAAAAGAGGGAATGGCTTTGCACTGACAGAGAGTAGGTTTAAATGAGTTATTAGTTAAAAATCCTTCCCTGTGAGGGTGGGCAGGCCCTGGCACAGGTTGGGCAGAGAAGGCGTGGCTGCCCCATCCCTGCGAGTGTCTAAGGCCAGGTTGGACAGGGCTTGGAGCAACCTGGGATAGTGGAAGATGTCCCTGCCCATGGCAGGAGTTTGGAAAGAGATGATCCTTCCAACCCATCCTTTCAATGGTTCTGTGACACACTGGGTTTGTGCTGGACCAGCTGAACTGGCCAGGTCACTCTCAGCATCCCTGAGCATCAGCTCACCCTGGCAGTGCCCCGGGTGGCACCTCCAGCTCCCTGTGCCTTGCTGACCTCACCCTTTGAGCTCTTAATGAATGCAACATACTGTACTTCTCCAACACAGATCGTTCTCCCTGCAGCCCTTCTCAGCTGTAAAACATTGTATTCCAGAGGGCTGAGGGCAAGCCTTGAGTTGGCAGGTGTTTGTTGGCAGGCCAACAGAAAGCATTAACAGCTCTGGTGGTGGCTCCCACTTGGATTTCTCTCCACATCACTGAGAGCACACGAGTAGAGTGCCCACCAGCTTAAAAGCCAACTGTTGGTATTTCAAAGTACTTCTATAGGCAAAGGCAGCTGGGCCAAATAAAGAAGTTTCCATTTCTGAAGAGCTCCCTCATGTGAGGCCAGATGGGAGCTGTGGTACCACTGCCCTGAAAACACTGGGGATGAAACAACAAATCACATTTCTCCTTGTAAAGACCCTGCTGGTGTGGGGTGGTAGATGGAGATTTTAGCTCACACTCTGACATATTACACAGCTCTGCCCCCAAAGTTCCCTGTGATACAGCCCAGCACTCTTTGCTTCCTCAGGCCATGAGCTGTTGGCTGACTTTATATTGTGACAGTTCCCATCAGCACAGAGGAATTCAGGAGTGTGTTTTCAGGAGTCTGCACAGGGAATTAAGTGCCCAACTGCCCTTCCTGAGGTTTGCATTTCTGACTGCTTGTACATCCTGCTAAATCTGCATCCCAGCTAGGCAAGAATTCCTCATTTAAAAGCAGTATGGTAGTTTTTATTTTACAACCCAGTTTCCCATGTATTGCTGGAATGAAATAAATAAACAGGACAGCTTTGTCCTTGATGTACCCAATAGACATTTGTGAGAACAAAGAATGACTTGTGCGAGTCCCTTTGCCAATGGAAATTTACACTTTAAAACTGCTCCGAGTGGATTGTGGTGCTTTTAGAACCTTTGCACTTCAGTTTCAAACTTGCCATGCACTGAGTGAAAAGTGCCTGTGTGCTTTTCAGCACTGCTTTTCATGGAGGGAGTGTCTGAGGATATCAAGTAAGAAGCATAAATCCAAATTTGGCTGCAGTGAAGGAAGTTCTCCCATTATAACTCACCACAGACAACTCACTCACTGTTACCTGGGTATGGCTCAACCATGCTCCTCTTTCTATAGTTTTGCTTCACTGCTATAAAAATTAAGTTTATTTTGGTATAAATTCAACCTCCAAGAGTAAAATTTTCTTGGTAGAAATCCCCTGTTACGTAAATGAAACACAAATACCTTCCAAGGTTGTGCTGCTGAATCTTATTCCAGTCTCCCTAATCTAGGCAGGGTTTCAGAAACCTAAAAAACCTGAACTAATTATGATTGACTCCATAAGTGCACAACATTAAACTGTGAATTGTGGTATTTGATTATAGATGTAGTTACAGTATCTTGTTTTGGAGACAAATCAAAATACCAAGGATATAAGTCTGTTCTGTTGAGTTGTATTTGATTGTTCAGGATATGGATCTGGCTCCTGTTTGTTGTTAAGGCTCCCTTTCTAAAAGATCAGGAGGTGAATGCTCCAGGTATGTCAGGAACAAGCTGTGTTAAGCAAAATAGGCTTTTTCCCATCCCAAATCTACTGGAGATGCCTCAGTGACCATTTCCTGGGATGCCTCAGTGGGCACTGCAATAGTGTGTTACCTGTGGGTGATGTTTGATGAGAAGAGGAGGCTCAGAGGTGACCTCAGAACTGCCTGAAGGGAAGTTCTGGCCAGGTGGGGGTTGGTCTCTTCTCCCAGGCACTGAGCAATAGGACAAGGGGGCACGATGGGCTCAAGCTCTGCCAGGGGAAATTGAAGTTGGAGAGCAGAAAAAACTTCTTTGCAGAGAGAGTGCTCAGGCATTGGAATGGGCTGCCCAGAGAGGGGGTGGATTCCCCATCCCTGGAGGTTTTTCAGCTGAGCTTGGCCGTGGCACTGAGTGCCATGATCTGGTAAAGGGACTGGAGTTGGACCAAGGGTTGGACTTGATGATCTCGGAGGTCTTTTCCAACCCAATCCATTCTGTGATTCTGTGGATGTGGCACTGAGTGAGAATCCACCACATCTTGATTCAACCCCACTGTGATCACCAGCCCAGGGCACTCCATGCCCTGGGCTGGTGATCACAGTGGGGTTGGATCAAGGGTTGGACTTGATGATCTCGGAGGTCTTTTCCAACCCAGTCCATTCTGTGATTCTGTGTCCTGGCAGGGGCCCCTGTGCTCACACAGCACCTGTGGGCTGGGAGGAGGGCAAGGGGTGCCCTGCTTGTACTGCACAGACAGCAGGTTTTGGCCCCAGATTTGTCCCTGGAAGTGTTTAAAGCCACATTAGATGGGCCTCTGAGTCACTTGGTCTTAGTGGGGGCACAGAGTTTTCTTTTCCCCAACTTTTCTGGTGACTCTGTTTCCCCCCAGGCTGGGTCAGAGCACAGCTCAGTGCAGGGAAGGGGCCAGGAGAGCAAAGCCCAGGGCAGGAGCCCAGCAAATGTGTCAGCTCAGGTTAAAGTGCCCTTGGACTGAACCCTGGGGAGCCTGATGGGCCTGGGAGGGAGGGAGGGGAAATAAGCTCAGGTATTTATGTATTCTGAGTGTGGTTTATGGAGCTGCTGCTAAACCTGGGGCCAGCTCTGACTTTTTTAAACAAATCCCCAGGTCACTGAAGCCAATTTTGCTTTTCTTTGAGCATGGAATATTGATACTTCCCCCCTCATGTTTTCCCTTTGTATAACACAAATTTATAAATGAACCCCCAATACCAAACATTCTGTATTCCTTAGTTATTTATCTCATTCATTCAGATCAAAACTGTTCCAGTTATCAAATACTCAGTTTCCATTTGTAGCTGGAAATAACCTTTTTTATGTAGATCTCAGTTTGTTAAGTAACTGGATTTTTTGTGATAAGAGTTGCATTATGAAATGAAATTTAGCATTCTACAAGTATTAAAATACATTCCTAGTTCAGCACCAGCCCCTATCAATTCATCACTGGAGAGCAGTTTTATTATAGTCCTTTTTCCTTATTTAGGATTTTAATGGAAATTTGAATGCAGTTTTCTAATTGAACAGGTTGTTGTGTCTGATTCCAAGCTGATGGTGTTGTTCTTTTGAATTTTGTGAGTAACTTTTCTGGTTTTCCTGAGAGATTGAAGGTCTTGATGGTGTAAAAAGGCTACTGTGAGAAGACAGTTAAAGTCATATAAGAGTTGTAAAATTCCTGTCATTTCTATCTTAAATCTGTGTGGGTTTTTTCTTACCATTAACCTGAGGATGCAACTTATTAATGGTTTGCTCACCCTGTGCTGGACTAAATACAGGACAGAGTCAGAAAAGGTTAAAGAGCTTTATCATTCAATCATTAAATGATTATATATAATTTGCAAGGCATTCCTGCAAGCAGCCATCTAAATAAGATATTTTTGGGTGGGTCTCAGTGCTTGCCAGGGCTGAATCAGTGCATGGATATTTGTCCATGAAATCTGAAAAAAAAGAAAGCAAAAAGAAGTGATGTTCTTGGGCTATGTTAATTTAAAGAACTGAAGTTGTGGTATGGAAATCTAATGTTAGAATCCGTATTTGTGAAGTCATCAGACAGATATTTTAAGGCTGGGAAAGGATTTCCTGAGGTCATTACCATTCTTTTCATGTGGCATAAGAGCCCTGTCCAACAGTAATGCAGTAATCCCTCATTTGGAGAACCCTTGAAGGCACAGACTCCAAAGCAACGTGCTGGACTCGATTGCTGTGAAAGCCATTTCTCATCTTCTGCTCACAGAGCAAGTACTTTTAAGGGTATTGCCGTTCTGACGAGCCCACTCTGGCTCCCCACTTAGCTGAATTGCTCTTTAAACTATTAATTTGGTCAGTAGAGTAATTTAATAATTTTCCATATGCAGACAACAGAAGCTGAAAATCAGTTTGATGTGCTGAAACTACTAATCATGCCTTTGAAGGAGTGCTCTAATAATGTGTGTGCCCAAACCACTACAGACCTACTGCATTTTGAAAGAGTATTCCTGAGCTGATACTCTTTATTTTTTTAATCCTTTTTTATTTTACCCCCTTTAATTTCCTTACGTTAAATTTCCAAAGCTCATTAATACAATTCCTTTCCTGTAGGTTCTCTCCATGATGGCTCAATTAGAGTAGCAGTAGAACTGTGGTTCAATATTCAGGCCAGCTTCATAATTGAAAACACATTTTCTTCTCCAAAGCTGCAGCTGGTTTGGTTCTGCTCATGCAGAAAAGGATATAACCTTGCATAACATAGGAAATGAACGGTTGAGGGAGAAGCCAAATTCAATTTCAGTCAGATATTTTGAGGATAAGTCCATGATCTATGGAAGCAAGGGAATGAAAAGTGTGTGGATGTGGAAAGCAGCGTGTTCAGCACTCTATTAATCACGGCCAGCCTGGGTGCTGTTGTGTGCCTTGCGTTAGCACTGATGCTCCTACAGAGGCTGGAGAGCAGCCAAGCACTCCAGAAGTTAACCTCTTAAAGACCCTGAGCTGCTTTCTGTTGAATAAATGTAATTTTGTGGTCAGAAATAAATGCTTGTGATGTAGCAGGGGCTTTGAAAACAACGGCGTGGCAAAGCTGTTACAAATTGCTCTGTGTTGGGGAAGTCAACAGCATCCATCAAACTGCAGGCTGTGTTTGGGCCCAGGGCCTCCCTCTTTGCCTCCCTGCTTTGCAGGTGAAGCCCCATTAAAACACCCTGAGTACCAGAGCGGTGTAAAGTGAGTATTTTTGGCAGATAATTTTCTTTTACTGTCCACTCCACATCTCATTTTTTTTCCCCCGGTGCTGCTGGGGTGGGGAGAGGTCACGGCCTCCTCTTGGGGGAACTGCAGCTTTGCAGCCAGTCATTGCTTTGTTTACAGAAGTGTGCAAATGATTATTTATTTATTTTTGGCTGGCTTGATTGCAGTTTAAACAACATCTTTCCTGAGGAAGGTGATTTAAATATACTGGTGCTCTCTCTGTGCTGAGCATGTGGGGTGGCTGCTCAGGGTCAAAAGCATCCCTGGGGAGAGACCCTGAGCTCCAGGTGATGGACAGAACTTGGACACTCAAACACAGAGCCCCTCCTGTATGACCTCTCCAACAGTAGGACAAGAGGGCATGGGCTTAAGCTCTGACAGGGGAAGTTTAGGTAGGATTCAGAAAGAAATTGTTTACAGAGAGAGTGGTCAGGTATTGGAATGGGCTGCTCAGAATGGGGGTGGATTCTCTGACCCTGAAGGTTTTTAAGGTGAGACTGAATGTGGCACTGAGTGCCATGATCTGGTGATCAAAGTGGGGTTGGATCAAAGGTTGGACTTGATGATCTCGGAGGTCTCTTCCCACCCAACTGATTCTATGATTCTCCTTCTCTGAGACAATTCTCAACCCTGGGGATATCAGGCAAAGCCCCAAACTTGACCCCACCAGGAGAAGGCCACAGGCACTGTGCACCTTCCTGAAGCTCTGGCAGGTTCCTCCCCATCCCATGCCATGTGCAGGCAAGTTGTGCCGAGACAGCAG
The DNA here is from genome assembly GCF_047495875.1 of Pithys albifrons albifrons. Taxonomy (NCBI): domain Eukaryota; kingdom Metazoa; phylum Chordata; class Aves; order Passeriformes; family Thamnophilidae; genus Pithys; species Pithys albifrons. The sequence continues at coordinate 3,888,715 of NC_092478.1, read as the reverse complement.
GTCCCACCAGGGTAACTCTGGGGAGGATCAGCCCAAACCCTCTGATTTTTACATAAGTGACAGAGTGCTGAGTGCCCGTTGGCAGCTGGTGGGTTGTGTGCTCGGAGCTGCTGTGCCGCTGCCACGCTCCCCGGAGCGCCAACGGGAAACTGTTCCTGCAGGATTCAGCTCACAGGGTCAGGAGCAACTTCTCATCCTTGTGAAAAAACAGAGCTTGAAGTGTGCTGGAAGGAATGGGAATAGCAGGGCTGGGCTGGGTGAGGTATTCTGCTGAGTGTCGTTAGAATCCTGTCCCTGCTTCTCCTCATACAGAATTCTCTCTGTATTTATCACAGAATTACTGTGAGGCTCCACACAAGTCAGTGCCTGGTGTTGATTTGTCATAAAAGAGAAGCAGGAGGGTGAGCTCAGTCTGAAATACCAGTGGAAAGGTTGCATTTTGGTATTTATGTGCAGGTGCATTTTGCAGAGAGGCAGTTAATGAGCTCCTTCCTGCATGGATTCCTCTGACCTAATTTTTTAAAATACCTAAACAAAAGTTTGGATCACCCATAAGGGAGAGAAGCAAGTGTAGGTTCCAGGTCACTGCTCAGAGGCAGGAGGAGAGGTAGATGGGCAGGTGAGAGCACCCACCCACCATGTGTGAAGCTCCTTCTCCCCCTGGGAAGCTGGAGGTGATGTGGGATAGCCAAGGCTCCTCTGCCCTGGCAGGAGCTCTACTTTCTCCCCTTCTTCCCTGCCTCACTTTCCCACACCAGGCGGGGCTGGACTGGCCAGGGCAGATGTTCTCTATCCTTGTGCTCCTTCAGAACCATGAGGATCAGACATGGCAAGCTCTGACATCTCCCTGTTCAGTGACAGAGCAAATGATTTGCTGATCTTTTCACTCAGATTTTCTTCCAGTTTTGGGGGAAGGATGTGTCTGCTGTTTGGAAGTCAATTTTTTGTTCTAGCTTTTTAGCATTAAGAAAGTTCTCAACTGGCCTGTGCTGACTGAGGAGAGAGCCTGGGATGCAAAGAGTAGAACTGGGGCACCCCAAATCTGGTTTCTCACAGAGTTCCTACAGCCCTTTAAGTTCAAGTACAACATGATTTGACTCATCACTGGCACCCACTTTATTGATTACTAATTAGAGTAAAACTACAAATCAACCCTGTTTCTGCAGCCTTCCTGCTGCTTTGTGGCTCCAGGTGTCCCTGGAGTTAGTGATCTGTGACACCAGAAAACACTGTGAGGGTTTAAATAATGTGTCAGAGGGGCTGGAATGCTGACATTAGCTTGGTGTTCAGCCTTGTCCTTTATCCTTCAGGGACAGCTCTAAGCTTCCACAAAATAAGTCCTTGTTTCCAGGACCAGACTGTCCTTAGTTTGTTTTAGTTCAGCATGAAAATTACCACAGTCTTGAGGAAAAATCTAACACGTCATTACATCAACGTGGATTATATCAACTAATGTAGATATTTACTAAGCTAACCAGTTTCATACTATAAAGACTATTCAATAGAGAGGGATTTTGTGACATTTGGCACTTGGCCCCTGCCTTTGCCATCCCCATTTGTCAGTGCTCTCATGCTGTACCCAGTCCCTGCGGGTGTGGGACCGACTCCAGAGGGTGTCCTTGCCCCAGCCCTGCCTGTCCCACCTCCCCCTTCATGCTGAGCCCAGCAAATGCACAGGATGAGTCAGTTCAGTGCTGGCATGATGGAAAATAAATTCCTCTCCTTCCTTGCTTAGTTTTTCATGGAGTCACTGAGCTGAATCATGTCCCAGCAGCACCAGGGCTGCAGCTCTGATGCAAGAGAAGCAGCAGCCGGTGGCCCGAGGCAGGAGGAGGGATTGGGCTGCTCTGCTCCCCATGGATGGGGTGGGAGCTGGGACAGAGCAGGAGCTGAGAAACCTGGAATCATAGAATGGATTGGGTTGGAAAAGACCTTCGAGATCATCAAGTCCAACCCTTGGTCCAACTCCAGTCCCTTTACCAGATCATGGCACTCAGTGCCACGGCCAAGCTCAGTTGAAAATCCACCCCCTCTCTGGGCAGCCCATTCCAATCCCTGAGCACTCTCTCTGCAAAGAAATTTTTCAGATATCCAGCTTAAATTTCCCCTGCAGAGAGGGGTGAGGAGGGAGGCATGTGGGTTATCCAAGGCTCCAGGAGGGGTCCAGCAGGGACAGCAGAGCCACCATGGCCGTGCTCCCAAGGCACGGTGGCAAATGGCACTTGGGATTTAGGGCTGTCCTTCTCTCGGTATCTGGAGGCACATGTTGGGCTGGGCTGTTTTACTTGGAAGGAAATTCAAAGAGTGGAGAAGCAACAAGAAGCTGTCCTGTGAGAAGGAGGGAGCAGAGCTTTCCTCGGGGGATGGCAGCGTTGCTTGTCTGGGAAAGGCAGGATTTATCTGGGCATGAAAGGAAGGGAAGGTTTTAAGGGTTCAAGGTTGCAGCTGTTGCACAGTGGAGAGAAACAGAATCGAGAAGTTGAGGGATTTGAGTCTTTCTTAAATCTCTCAGAGAGAGTGCTCAGGGATTGGAATGGGCTGCCCAGAGAGGGGGTGGATTCCCCATCCCTGGAGGTTTTTCAGCTGAGCTTGGCCGTGGCACTGAGTGCCATGATCTGGTAAAGGGACTGGAGTTGGACCAAAGGTTGGACTTGATGATCTCAGAGGTCTTTTCCAACCCAATCCATTCTGTGATTCAATGGATGTGGCACTGAGTGAGAATCCACCACATCTTTATCCAAACCCACTGTGATCACCAGCCCAGGGCATGAAATCACAGTGGGTTTGGATCACGGGTTGGACTTGATGATCTCGGAGGTCTTTTCCAACCTAATCCATTCTGTGATTCTTCTTAACTTGAGAGTTAATCCAACAAGTTGGGGAGGCAGGGATGCTCTTCCCAGGCTTTTCCATGGTGTCATACCTATGGCCCAGCCCAAGCAGGCTGGTGAGACAGATTGGTATTGGATCTACTGTGCAGTCCTTAATTCTGTTAAGGAATTTATAGCCCAGTTAAAATCCACACCATATGCTTTAAGCAGCTGCACAGAAATAATTTCTTCTTAATTTTGCTCCAAAACTCTTTTAATTGCAACAGAGCTAAAAAGTAGTATCTTTTATTTTTTACAGTGGCAAAATAAATTAATTGGGATGGTGAACTATATATTTTTATTAATTATTAAAATTAGATAGCTGTATTTTTATTAATTTATTAATATGGTTAGATCTTGGCATTAAGAAATGGAAATCAAGCCAACTGGGTGCTTCCTAATGCACACACAGAAGGTTGTAGAGCTGTTGTGCTGCACCACCTTAGCAGCTGATGGAGAGTTTTATAGGAAAGAGCAGCCCAGCTCAACTGGAAAGGCTTCAAAGCAAAACTGGTGCAATGGCACAGCATTAACAACCTTGCCATAACCACCATGTGATTCCAAGGCAGCTATTCAAGAATATAGCACTGCTTAAAAGAATGGGGCATTAATGAGTTGTTAATGTGCTTTTCCTTTTGTTTAATGTGTTTCTTCCAATTCTTAATGGAATTTTGGTGACCTGAAGTAAGCGAAGACAAATGGAAAAACTTTGTGATGCAAAACAATGCAAGAGAAGATGTGTAAGGGAAGGGGGATGGGTGTCCCCTTGAGGCATCTATTTATTAAAAATCTGAACAGTAAAATAACTTTTAAATCACTTATTTTTGTGTGCAGGACAGAAAAAGACAGATCTCTCATATTAAGGTGGTTAATGAGAGTGAGAATTAAAACTGAGAAACAATGAGGACAAATAGGAGAGTTGAGACTTCAAAGTTGGTATTTAGCTTAGTTGTGTTTGTGGATCTTCAGTTAATGGGACTGGGAATGAATCGCTGATGTCTCAGTAGTGCCAGACACAGAGCACTGGGATCCTGTCTTTGGGATGCCAAGTTCAGCATTCCAGTCATTCAGCTTTGCTGTTGAATGATCCAGGTGGATCCAAGAGGAGCAACAGAGATGCCTCTCTCGTGGGCTGAGGTGTGTTAATGTGCTGATGTCCCTGAGTTCAGAGCATTCCGGTGTCAGTGCAGGATGTGCTGGCACCTGGCAGGCCTTCCTGGCAAAGTGCTTTATCCTCCTGTTTCACCTCGAATTTCAGGAATACAGTTGTGTAGCCTTTGGCCTGACTGCAGAGGTGATGCCAGGTAGAGCCAGAGCATCCCTGCTCTGCACTCTGTGTACAGGAGACTGGGGGGCAGCACCCACCAGACTTGCATCAATGCTGAAATTTCTCAGTGCATAAAGAGTGACAGATTCCAAACTAAAGCCACAGACTTTACTTTTACCTGTTTGAACTTGACTGGACAAGGCTGAAGCAGAAAGAGGTGACGTTTGGGTGAACCTGCATTCACCTTCCCTGGCACAGGTGCCAGATTTATGGTTTTTACATAAATGTGGAGAGAATCCATGATGATATTTTGATTTTAACCCAGTGTAGCTGATCTTAGACTGGGACCAGGTGTTCCTGAACTAGGCTGTCCCTGCTTCCAGTGTGGGCTGTTGTGGCATCAAGGAGTGAGAGCAGATCACGGAGATGCTCAGGGACAGGTTGGAGGGAGGTGATTTTGGAGGGGAAGGATGTCACTCAGCCTCCAGGGTGACCTTGGGACCCTGAGCAACAGCTCCTGAGAGCACTTGACCTGGAAAATCAAGGTGGATAAAGGGGGGAGAGCTCTCAAACCGGTGTCTGCCCCAGAGATGGTTTAAAGCTGAGCAGGGAGGATTCCACGTGTCTCAGCTCTCTTATCTCACTGCAGTGCCAGTGGTATTATCAAGACAAATAGGATGCCAAAACTTAAAAGTGAACATATGTTTATGGGGGTGGTGGGGAATACAGAGGTCACTGTTGTTTCTTTCTGCTCAGAGAAGACATAATGGGGCCTGGTTTAGATAAATTAAGATTTGGAGCTAAGCTCGTGTCAAGGCAACGCGAGTGTAATTATAAGTTGACTTCTCTCAGGGTCCCTGAAGTTTTTAGAGTCAAATAAAAATGTTCAGCAAGAGTTTTATAATGTAGTTCAACTGTTTAATGTGAGCTGATTGCAGCTCAGCCTTGTTGGCTCCTGAAGCAATTTTACTTTGATTTGAAAAAATTTCAGTGCATTTTCAAATGCTTCCTTGTCATTTCAGTGCTCTGTTTCCTCTCTTGCTGGACTTCATTTATCTTTTGCTATTTTTAATTTTATTTTTCCTCCCATATTTCCTTATTTCCTTACACACCTGGGTGCTGGCATGCTTAATTATTTTTTTATTCCAGTTCAAGCTGTCATGGTGCTTTTTCTAAATTTTATTTTCAGATATAAAATAGAGGCAATGCTCATTTTTAGTAGAACTTTAAACCAGACAGGTTGATTTATTTTTTTTAACAACTGAAACATAAAACCATATTTCTGCCTGGTGAGATTGTTTGGATTTCTGGTTCTGAATTCAGGGGGGGAAAAAGGTGTAAAATACTTGTGATTTACAAACTGCTTCCTTTGAAAAGTCTCTGATCTTTTTGGAAGATGTTGTTTCAATTCTGGCTTATATTTCCATCACTCTATAACTGGTAAGGAGTGAATAAATTGTACTTTTTATAATACTTAGGGAGAATATAAGTACAAGTGCTCTTTATTAAAATGTGGAAAAACTGTAATAGAAAAACAAATCCATCCTGTTATTTCTCAAAAATGGAAGCATTTTAAGTGCTTTGATTTTCACAAAAGGGGCAGAATGAATTTTTCAAAATACAGTACAGAATCAGAGCTGTAATGCTAATTGTATTTAATAATAGTAATTTAAATTTGGCTGCTCTCTGCTGAGCAGCAGCGAGAGAAAACTGTATGTGGGAATGTTAAAAGTCCAGAAGTGTAACATATGGTGTGCCTTGGCCTCCAGAGCCTGTCTCTGCATACCCATGAACAGCTCCACTGGTGCTGCCCCTTCCTTCTCACCCACCCCGAGCGGTGCCCGACACTCCCAGCACCAATTCCCACCCCCAGGGGCCTCCCTGCCTTCGGCACTTTGGTTCATGGTCTGGTCTCAAATGCACTTGGTGGGAAAATGTTCCAAAGGAATTACTTCTGTTCTCATTCCCTAATGAGCATCAGTCCATCTGGGACTGCTGGAATTCAAATTAATAAATGGATTATTCTCAACCATCAATCCCTTGCTCTGCCGCACGTTGTGTGCCCTGGCAGGTGCCAGTGCCTTTCCACAGCCTGTCCTGGTAAACTCTGCCCTGAGAAGTGCCAGTGCCTTTCCAGGTAAACTCTGCCCTGGGAGGTGCCAGTGCCTTTCCATAGCCTGTCCTGGTAAACTCTGCCCTGGGAAGTGCCAGTGCCTTTCCAGGTAAACTCTGCCCTGGGAGGTGCCAGTGCCTTTCCATAGCCTGTCCTGGTAAACTCTGCCTTGGGAAGTGCCAGTGCCTTTCCTGGTAAACTCTGCCCTGGGAAGTGCCAGTGCCTTTCCTGGTAAACTCTGCCCTGGGAAGTGCCAGTGCCTTTCCATAGCCTGTCCTGGTAAACTGCCCTGGGAAGTGCCAGTGCCTTTCCATAGCCTGTCCTGGTAAACTCTGCCCTGGGAGGTGCCAGTGCCTTTCCATAGCCTGTCCTGGTAAACTCTGCCCTGGGAAGTGCCAGTGCCTTTCCATAGCCTGTCCTGGTAAACTCTGCCTTGGGAAGTGCCAGTGCCTTTCCAGGTAAACTCTGCCCTGGGAGGTGCCAGTGCCTTTCCACAGCCTGTCCTGGTAAACTCTGACAGATAAGCATGGCCAGAGCTTCTGGAGGGTTTATATTTGCTCTCCACATCCTGCCCCATTTCGACCCCTGATTCCTGTTCATCACCTTTCTTTCTTTCTAATTGAAAAGCTGCAAACAGGTCCGGTTTCAGTTCTGCTGCACCTCCACCAATCTCCATAAACGAGTCCAGATTTTGGGGTGATATAAGTGGAACAGGAGCTTGGTTTGTTTCTCTACACACAGCCCTGTATTGTGTACCAGACCCTGCCTCCTTCCAACCTCTTGCTGTATCTCCCAAGGTTTCCTTGGCACCGTCTGTGTCCTTATTTCCCTCCTTGACCCCTCCCCTCCCAGTCTTTCCCTGGTTGTGCATTGTGCTCCTGTGTGATTGCTACAATTGTCCTTTGGTTTTCTGGCCTCAATCCTGCCCATGATGGTCTCTGCAAGTCACTTCTGAGCCAGAGAACTCATCCATGCCCGTCACGTGCTGTCCCACACTCCGCTGCTCTTGGCCAAGGACTCCAATCATCCCCACTGCAGGATTCCCCCCTCCCTTCCCAAGTCCTTCTCTGCTCTTCAGAGTCATTTTAGTACAAAGTAAACAGAAGTGGCACCAGAGCTGACCCCACAGCACCCTCCTGCTTATCCCTCCTGCTCCCTGGGCTGCTTCCTCTCCGGAGTGTTGGCAAAGCCACAGGTTGGTCACACGCTTTCCATGCTGCAAATCAACCCCCTGTGCAAGAAAACATCAGATACTTTCCTGAAGTACAGATACAGTAAACTCTGGGCATTGTTCCTGCCTTATCTACAGATCAATAACGTGGAGAAAGAATTCAAGGACGTTTTTCAGACAGGACTTTCCTTTTTTAGGCCCTGGTGACGTACACACCTTTAAATGGTTCCATAGTATTAACTGCTCTTTAAATACACAGAAGAATTGATATCAGGTCTTTGCATCCGTAGTTCTTCAGATCCTTCCTTGCCTATTATTAAAATATGGGAATGATAATCTCCATGCTTTTGGTTTCCTGATTTGGGTGAGCTGTGTCAGGCTTTCCTGTTTCCCTTTCAGTCTCTCTGCTTTGGAGTATTAACTCAATAGATCTGGTCTTGAGTCAGTTTGGTTGCTTATTGTCAATATTTAGTAATAATAAATCTGCTGTTTTCCAGTGCAACAGGAAAATAGATGTTTACAAAAAAAGAAGTATTTTATTCTCAGAGCCATTAAGCTGGAGTTTTAGGTGAAAATACAGATATAGGGGAAATAGAATAAAGTAATAAAAATAAATTCTTAGATGGGTATGGTGTGTGTTACAGAACCCAGAGAGAAGCTGGTCAGAGGGGCCAGGCTGGGCTCATGAGTGCAGAGAGTGCACACTCTGTGCCTGAGCTGGATTAGAATACTTCTCTGCATGTGAAATACCCACAGTTGTTTGGTGTGAAGCATCACAAGGTGCCCAACAAGCTCATCTTTTCATCCCCTCACAGGCTGAGTGGAAATAATAGAAAAATATATTTACCCCAACGAAGGCAGAGTGGGATATGAAGTGGGTGTGGTTCTGTTTGCTGTGTTAGATCTCAGTAAGTGGTAAAGGAAAACAGTTGTTGAGGAGAGAGCCTGGCAAATACCAGGCTTTTTCTAAAGGTTTAAAGTAAAGAATCACACCAGGCAGGAGTGTTCATAAAATACTGATGCTTGTTATTGTGCTGGAAAATGGCCTTTGAATTACCTTCAGTACAAATGTAGCAGGAATAGTCTTACAAGGCAGCTTCGGTGGGAGCTGCACACGGGAGACTTGGGTTCCCTTTTTGTGTATTAACTAGTTTTACATGAAATCTGTTAATTTATATTTCTAGCTCTGAGTGTAAGAGCTGTACTGGAACAAGCCTTAAAGCCTCTTTTCTCCTCGCCCCCTTAGATTGACGCGTTGGGCAAACGAAGCAAAGAAGCAGAGGCAGCTTTCTTGAATGTTTATAAGAGATTAATTGATGTTCCAGGTAAGCACATTATTTCCTTCTTCTGAAAAACTGATGCCTCATGTTTGGGTGAATTCTCTTGGGCACTTTGTCTACCTTTGATAAGGTAAATATGAGCAGTGGGTTTATTCTGGAACTCCAGTTTCTAGTGGAGAAAACTGTAACTGGGGCACATTTGATGACTCTTGCATGTTGATGTTTGTATGAATCAATTTATATTATTACAATACTGTGTTATCCTCAGCAATTTGTTTATTAGAGGGTTCAGACATTCTTAACAAAAAAGATACATCTCGAAGCTTCCTCAATGCACAGCAATATTTGTACTTCTAGACTATAAAGACAATATTTGTACTTCTAAAATATAAAGACAATATTTATACTTTTAAACTATAAAGACAATTTTTTGTGCCTTCTTAAAAAAAAGGCAAAAGAAAAAGCCTTACTGAGAAGTAAATCACTGCCAAATTTCAGTTCTGTGCAGGGTAAGTGTGATCATAAATTTTATTTGAAGGCCTTTATTTTATGTGTTTTCAACTTTCCCTTGTTTGGCCTCTGAAGTTTCTTTGTTTGGCTTTTGGTTTCAGTTCATTGCTTTTTACATTTGGGGAGTTGATTTTTCTGGTTTCCCCAGTGGTTGGTAAATACTGTCTGGACAGATTTTTCTTTTTCCAACTGTACCCAGAGCTGAGAGGGATTGAGGAGCCCAAGTCTCCTCTGCCACATCTTGGCCTGACACAGACACTGTCCTGTACCATCTCATACTTTTAAAAACCTTGACATTATACATAGTATTGAAAATATTTCCCTCAAGAGAGGTTTTGAGGCACAGGTAATGCTTTTAAGGCCTCATTGCAAAGTGCACCCTGGTCTTCACTGGTTTACCTTTTAAGAAGCACATTTCATGCACGCTTCAAATAAAAATTGGGTGGTGTCCATGGAGGGTGGGGTGGGTGTCCGTGGAGGATGGGCTGGTATCTGTGGAGGGTTGGGTGGGTGTCCGTGGAGGGGTGGGGTGGGTGTCCGTGGAGGGGTGGGGTGGGTGTCCGTGGAGGGGTGGGGTGGGTGTCCGTGGAGGGGTGGGGTGGGTGTCCGTGGAGGGGTGGGGTGGGTGTCCGTGGAGGGGTGGGGTGGGTGTCCGTGGAGGGGTGGGGTGGGTGTCCGTGGAGGGGTGGGGTGGTTATCCATGGAGGGTTTTTGGTGTCCATGGAGGGTTTTTGGTGTCCATGGAGGGTTTTTGGTGTCCATGGAGGGTTGGGTGGGTGTCCATGGAGGGGTTCTGGTGTCCATGGAGGGCTGGGTGGGTGTCCATGGAGGGCTGGGTGGGTGTCCATGGAGGGCTGGGTGGGTGTCCATGGAGGGCTGGGTGGGTGTCCATGGAGGGGTTTTGGTGTCCATGGAGGGTTTTTGGTGTCCATGGAGGGTTGGGTGGATATCCATGGAGGGGTTTTGGTGTCCATGGAGGGTTTTGGTGTCCATGGAGAATTGGGTGGGTATCCATGGACATGGGTTGGGTGGGTATCCATGGACATGGGTTGGGTGGGTATCCATGGACATGGGTTGGGTGGGTATCTGTGGAGGGTTTTTGGTGTCCATGGAGGATTGGGTGGGTGTCCATGGAGGGCTGGGTGGGTGTCCATGGAGGGTTTTTGGTGTCCATGGAAGGTTGGGTGGATATCCATGGAGGGGTTTTGGTGTCCATGGAGGATCGGGTGGTATCCGTGGAGGGTTTTTGGTGTCCATGGAGGATCGGGTGGTATCCGTGGAGGGTTTTTGGTGTCCATGGAAGGTTGGGTGGATATCCATGGAGGGTTTTTGGTGTCCATGGAGAATTGGGTGGGTATCCGTGGAGGGTTTTTGGTGTCCATGGAGGATTGGGTGGGTATCCGTGGAGGGTTTTTGGTGTCCATGGAGGATCGGGTGGTATCCACGGAGTGTTGGATAATATCCATGGAGGGCCGGATAATATCCACCAAGGCCTTTCCTTTATAAACAACCATCAGTATCCATTCATCACGTGTGTTGTTTTGCCTCCCTGTGGCTTTACATATCTTTTGCCCTGTCCATTTGGTATTTCAAATATTTAGGTGCACTTTTAGCTCCCCAGTCCTGCCCTGTTTTCTTTTTGGTGTGAGCAGGGACTGTGATGTTTGGAGAAAGCAATGACTGGAATGCTGCAGGGTGGTTTTCTAGCATTAAGCATCGCTGTTACATGACAAGGGTGCAATTTTATCAGACTTCCAATATCCTTTATAGGACCATATAATAATTGCAGCTGAAGTCTAATTCCCAGCAGCCAATTTTATGGTTCTTGAGGAAAGTGTGTATTTCTCTCCTCAGTAATAATGTGCACACTTTATATAATTAAAAAGGGCCTCTATTTTAATTTTACTATAAAATGATCTGTATTGAAACTCCAGCCACGGTGCTTTATGGATTCAGCAAAGTTTAATGATTTTCTTTCCTGACTTGCCCAGAGTTTTCACTCGGGCTCACCAGTAAGGAATTTGTGGGAAGGCTGGTATTTTACTTGTAAATTTTCCTATATACATCAGGGGTTTTCTCTTTAAAAGATAAACCAGACTTTTTATATCTCTCTCTCCAGCTTTATGGTGCTATTAAAACAGCATTATCATTGCTTTGTGCTGCAGAATTTATCCTTCCTAAAGGAAAGTACATGTCAAGGAAAACATTTTGGTTTATGTACATTTATACAGCTGTAATTCTCACTCAGATCATTCTGTCTTGCTCGAGACTGAACATTTTTAATTAATGGAATTAATTTTCTCATTTAATTGCCTTATTTTCAGTATGCAGTAGAGAGCTGGAGAAAAGCAAATGCTGCCACATGAATTGCACTAATCAACAAGGTTGTCACAACTTACCTTTAAAAATAATGTGAATATATTTATTTTGCAGTAAAGGGAGGTTGGATCTGTATTTTGAGGAAGCTTTTTTCCTTCTGCTCAAGATTCCTTTGTCTCTATTTCTGTAAAATAAGTGTATTACTTTAGCACCCTTGGCTTTTGGAGTCTTAATCTTGCAAACACTTAGAAGTGAAATTGGAGCCTTGTTTTGTGTTTGGAGGAGCAATGTTGCCTTGCAGAGACTGTACTTTCAAAATTCAGGGGGTTTTCTAAAGATTTAGAGGAAAAATATGGTGGAAAATATGGTGGAAAATATGGTGGAAAATATGGTGGAAAATATGGTGGAAAATATGGTGGAAAATATGGTGAAAAATATGGGGAAAAATATGGGGAAAAATATGGGGAAAAATATGGGGAAAAATATGGGGAAAAATATGGGGAAAAATATGGGGAAAAATATGGGGGAAATTAATATGAAAATATTATGAAAAATATAATGGAAATATTATAAAAATATGAAAAAATATTATGAAATATTTTCTTTTAAATAGGAATGTTGTTCACAATTTAAAAAAACCCCCAAACTTCCCTATAATTTTCAAATAAAAGGTAAAACGCAGAGATCCCAGTGACTGCCAGGTGGGACTAAACTGGTCAAACTGGGTTTCTGTGTGTGCTGTTTGTGTCCCTGGGCAGTCAGAGCCCAGAGCCACAGCAGATTTGCTCAGTCCTCAGCATTTCCCCTGCTCAGCACGACTCTTGTGCAGGCAGAGAAGGAAAAATTCTGCCTTTAAACAAACTCCACTCTCTGGGAGTGGCACAATCAAACCAACCGAATCTGGTTCTGTCCATAGAATAGGAAAAAAATTCAATTTTTTCAGCACATAGATGTTTAAGAAGGAGGGTAATTAATGCAGACTGTTCCTGGTTTGGAGGGGCTGTGCAGCCTTTTAGGGCTGAGCCATAAATGGGTTTCGTTTCGGCTTAATGGGAATTTTCTCATCAAGAAACTCAACAACTCTTAGGGAGTAAAAGGGGATGTGCTTGTGGTTTTATTGGAGACCCTTCTCAGGTCTGTCTCTGTTGTGATCAGATTTGGTGCTGTATAATGTGTGATGTGTTTTTTAGCTGCTATCTAAGGAAAGTATAACATAAGAGAAGGTAAAAATAAGATTTTTTAAATTTTTTTTTTTATTTTTAATGTGCTCTGTGCAAACAATTAGAAGCAATAAAAGTGAAAGATGGCTGAAGTGGAAATTTTATCTTTCCCTCACTCCTTGCACACTCTGCCATGGGGGCTGTGTCTCCCCAAGGGGTTGGAAGGAGGAGCAGGCGCCTCCAAAGGAGTTTTCCACACCCCCATCACTGCCCTTGTATTTTTGTGTCCGTGCAATCCCAGTTCAGCATTTGGAATTCCAACTGCTCTGCACAAGGCATTCTTTTTCCCAAGGAATGATTTAGCTGAGGAAACACACAGTTCTTTTCCAATAAGTTGTCAGCAGAGCACGAAATAAGTGTGAGGGCATCACTTTTAAAGACAGAAATGTAAATTTGTTTCTCCCCCTAAAGAGCTTCGTTGCCTCCCCCTCTCCTGTGCTGGGATTTGCAGAGTTTTCTGCTATCAGGCTGTTGCCTTGTGATTATTTACAACTTACAGGACTCTCCAGGCTTGCATTGCTCTTTGGGCTCTGAGAAAATTCCATTTAAAGTGTGTTTGATCAGTATTCTGAGGTTAAAGGTGATACAAGAGAGAAAAACAGGTTTGGTGGTTTTTTTCCCTCGGAAAAATTATCTGCTGCTTATGTTGGGGTGGGATGAATGTTTATGAGGTTGTTAATATTTCTTTATGTTCTGTGACATGTCTGGATTTTTTGGTAAAGTTGAGCAGAAAGGTTAATGCCAGCCCTGATAGCAAAAAGTCAGTATAATACAGGTTTTTACATACCCAGGGGGCCTGTGATGTGCTTGGACTTCAACATAAGCACCCCCAGGCTTTTGTGCTGGTAGAGAGAGATGGTTGGATGTAAATTTAGATGAGATATGAAGAGGGGAGGAGGAAAAGAGTTTCACTCCAAGGGGTCGTATTTAAACACGTTCTGAAGTAGAACAATAAAAATATAGTTTGAAAAAGTTCCTTAGAGCACTCTTGTCTGGGAAAATGGGGAATTGGTTGGCAAAACTGCCTAAAGAGCAGGATCAAATTGTAGTAAACCCTGAGTTTGTGGGATACTGAGGCTGATTAGACAGAGCATTTCTGAGAAATGTTTGATATCATTATATGTGAAAAACTTCAAGCAGTTTCTTGTTTGTTATTAACGTGTGTCCAAATGGTCACCCCTTTCCCAGTGAAATACATCTGGATAAAATAGAAGACAAACCCATAAAATGAACAGGTTTATGGTTTTGCTGCCCTTGACTTTAAGGGAAATGAATATTCATAGTCTGCCTTTTCTCAACCTTAGAGGGAAAAGAAAACAATATTACAGTGAGCAATCCCAGGGGGAAGGGATGCAAAATAAACTCGTTGGTGGGCCCAGGAGTGGTGCAGACACCCCTCATCACAGCAGTTGGGTGTCCTTCTAAACACACTTGAAAATCTGATAAAATGAAGCAGAAAATTGAGCATAGTTAATACATGAAAGAGAGAAAAGCGATAAACCCCCCGTGGCTGCAGGCAGTGATTCAGCTGGTGAGTGGATCCCATCTGAAGGCAGAATCCTTGGTGCTTGTTTAGAACAGGTTAAATAAAAAAGAGGAAAAATGCCCCAGTTCTGGAAACAGTAAAAAATTAGGGACTGTCGACATTAGTGATTTTCTCCAAACTGTTCTGCAAACCTTGGCACAAAGAAGTGCCCGAGGTGGGGGTCACAGGGACAGTTTAAACAGAGATTTGGGGCAGAGTTCTGGTAGGGGCAGCAGCTGCTGCTGTTTTATTTTCCAGCAGGGGCTGAATGGCCCAGGATGCTGCTCCAGCCTTCGGGGAGTCCAGTGCTGAGGAATGTACAAGTAGCAAATAATCACTTCAGCTCCTTCCCCTTGGGGTTTGAATTCAGAGCCGCTGCATAACATACAATTTGGGATCTGTGCTGGATGAGTGCACGCTGGTAGGGCATTACTGTTAACATTACCAAGTTATTTTCAGATGGAGCACAAAGTCCTGGCCAATTCTCCTCTTTAGAACTCATTCACTTTATCCTTCTGTTTTGAAACCAATGTCAAAATAACTGCAAATAGTTCTGTTACCTGAATACGTGGCCTGTCTGATCACATACTTTTTTTTCTTTAGTTTTCCTCGTTGAATTAATAATTGGATAAATTCCTTTGTAAAAGCTGGAATAAATATTCAAAGGAAGAAATATCCCTAAAGCATACACTTTAAAAAATTTATTGTGTGGTTGTCAAGCCCTGTTTTACTTGGTAGGCTGGAGGCACGGAAGGAAGAGGGGAGGTGCAGAGAAGGGGAAGGATGCAGTGAATGGGAGCAGGAAGAATGTGAGGAAATATCCCAGAAAATATCCCTGGAGGCACAGGTTGTGTTCACCTGGAGGAAGCTGTTGCTGCAGGGAGGAGCCCAAAAATCAGTGCCTGGAGTGGTGCTGGGTGGCCAAGCAAAGGCAGAGTGTGCTGCTGATGGGGAGTCTTGGACTTCCCCGCTCTCGCTTGCAGGAATGTGAACTGGAATTAGAATAAACCCCCAGCTTTCAGAGGGTTTAGTGGTAAGTCTGTTCAGAAGCTTTTAGGAGAAAGAAGGGATGATTGTGGCAGCAATGCTTTCAAACATAGTGGAAGGCTCTTTTTTCTTTTATAATCTCAAAGTAGGAGAAATGAAACTTAGAGCAGTTTTCGTGTGTCCTTTGCACTGAGCTCAAAATTCCAATGTCTTTGGCCATTATTGGAACATGAACAGTCAAACTGGAGCCTTTCAGTTGCAGTGGCTTCTCTTGTAACTCATTAGGTCCTTTTTCAGCTAATATAATGCCATAAAATATTGTATTACATATTATCATACCTCTTATTTAATATTTAAAATTTTTCTGAGGTTTTACCGTGGTTAGTTCTTTGAAAATACAGAGAATGGCAGTGCAATTTATGCAGCTGTTGATTGTTTACTCTGTCTTAGGTGATTTTTTGGGGTATGAGGATAGAGATGCATCTCAGGGGCAGGGCAGGGCAGAGCATCTTTTGGCAGTGGCAATTCTCAAGTTGAGAGATAAATAAAAGCTGTTTTTAAATAAGAGGCCACAAGATGTAAGACTCACGTTCTGAAATGGATCTGTGTGACTTGTGGTCAAATTGGTCCCGTGTGGTTCCATTTAACCCTGCAAGCCTTGGAGAAAGTGTGTGGTGATGAATGGGAGGGAAGGTGCTGAACTGCCCCTGCCAGGGGGATCCCATCAGGCTGGCTGTGCTGCTTCCAGAGCTGGGTGGAATTTGGGAATTTGGGAGTCAGCTTTTCCTCTGGTGAGGAAAATGAGAGTCCCTCACCCTCTTGTGGGCACTTTGAGTTCCCTGGTCCAGCCCTCACAGAACGCTCTGACGGCTGCAGGGTGAGGAGAACGCTGTGAAAAAGTGGGGAAAAATAAAAGGAAGAGAGAGATCCCAGTCCTGTGGGATGGGGGAGTAAGAAAATATGTATAATTCTTGATTGAAGGAAGAACCTTTTCATGGTTTTTATGAAGTGAGGAGTTGGAGAGATGATGAGCTTTGTTTCAAATGGAATTACGGCTATAACTCTTCTGTCCCTGGGCTACCAGAGTCATGGGGGAACGGGAGCAAAGCTATCATTTATTCCATGAAATCTTTGTCTCAGTCTCTCTAGGCTATTTCAATTTACCGCTGAAATTTCTGGGGAATAATTAATGAATTAATTAAGTGTGCTGTGAGGTGTTTGAATATTCAAAAGCTACAATGTAATTATTATTTTTTCTCAAACACATTTTCAGGTTATTTTCAGGCATGCAGCCTCCCACAAAAGCACTCAGTGCATCACAAGAAGCTGATTTTGCTCCTCTGTGTCTGTAATACAGGGACTGTGCTCTGACAGAGCTCTTATTGCATTCAGGAACGGGAAAAACTTTTACTTCGTGACCAAAGTGTTGTTGTGACAGCAGAGCTGAACTCCTGGCTCTTTTAAAAACTTAAAATTGCGTTAAAAAAGTTGTGTTAAGGAGGATTATTATTTTTCCCCTCCCTTATCATCCCGTGTGGGCGTTTCTTGTGAGCGAGCACCGAGAGCTTTGCTCGGGCAGCACAAATACAGTCGCCTCGAAAGAGACCCGCTGCCTTCCATGAATTATTTTTAGATCTCAACCTTAGGAAACACATTTCCAGCAATATAAATTATTAATTGCCCCTGTAGTTCTGGCACTGTTTCATAACTTGCTTTCTTATCGTTCCCTGCGTTACACGGAGAGGGAGGAGGAGGTTTGGGGAAAAAGGCAAGTCCTTTGTTTTGGAAGAGGCTCTTCGGGAGCTCCATGTTATGATACCAAAGGAATAGCCAGACTAAAAGAGAGCAGGTTTAGAGTAGATAATAGGAAGAAATTTTTCCCTGTGAATGTGTAGAGGGCCTGGGGTGGAATTCCCAGGAAAGCTGTGGCTGCCCCATCCCTAAAGTGTCCCAGGCCAGGTTGGAACAACCTGGGATAGTGGAAAGTGGCCCTGCCCATGACAGGAGGTGGAAAGAGATGGGCTTTAAGGTCCCTCCAACCCAAACCGTTCTGTGAATTGTACCAATTTCTATGAAAACACTTTGAGAACAAGCAGAGAGCGAACCCCGGCTGGGCAGAGCAGTGGGTGCTCCCGCAGCCCCTGCCGCATCCAGAGGGGTCTCAGCGCCTGGAGAGCCCCGGCCGTGTTGGGGTCACAGCGGGTGCGGAGCCGCCCCGGCCCCGAGGGGCTCCCGCGGCCGATCCGCGATCCGCGCCGGGCTTTGCCGCTCGCCCGCAGAGCTGCGGGCAGGGCCGGGCGGGGGTCGGGACAGCCCTCGGGGGTCCCAGGAGGGTCCCGGGAGAGCCCTCGGGGGTGCGGGAGATTCCTCGGGGGGCCAGGAGAGCGCTTGGGGGTCCAGGGAGAGTCCTGGGGGTCTAGGAGATTCCTTAGGGATCGGGGAGAGCCTTTGGGGGTGCGGGAGATTCCTCGGGGGTCCCGGGAGAGCCCTTGGGGGTGCGGGAGATTCCTCCGGGGTCCGGGAAGAGCCCTGGGGGGTCCAGGAGGGCCCTCGGGGGTCCAGGAGAACACAAGGGGGTTCTAGGAGATTCCTCGGGGGGGTTCTGGGAGAGCCCACGGCGGGGTCTGGGAGTGCAGTCGAGGGTCCAGGGAGGGCACTCAGGGGTCCAGACAGAGCCCTCGGGGGTCCAGGGACAGCCTGTGCGGGTCCAGGGAGGACACTCGAGGATCCAAGGACAGCCCTGGGGGGTTCAGGAGACTCCTCAGGGGTCTGGGCTGGGGCCATCTGGGGGTCCAAGAATTCCCACTGGGGGTTCAGGCGGTGGCACCTCCCTGTGGGGCTGGCAAGGCCTGTTCCTCAGGGAACGCACCCCTCCACTTAAAAATAATTTTAGAAAAGTATTTAGGAAATATATATATGTATATGAAGAGAGAGGGTAATTGGGCCCAGCGCGCTGTAAATTGTACATTTAAACAATGACACGGTTTTTCCGCTTCATTTGGCAGATTTTCCTCCCGCAGCCCATCCCTCGGTGTGGGGGGGCCCTCACCCCTCACGGCAGCAACACCAAAGGGTTAAAGTTTAACTTTAAACATTCCCTGTCCCGCACAGTTCTCCCCGAGCCGAGGTGGGCTTTTCCCCCCTCGCCTTAAATAACGAGGGTGGTCCCGGCATACTCTATATCGAGACAGCTTTTCATCAGTTGCTCATCAGCATGCTAATTGCTGTATGACTAATTATGCCCTGAATTCCAGTTGATTTTCTTAATGAGACAGCTGGGTTAATTATGTAATCGTATGATTACATTAGCCCAGAGTGCCCTGGCGAAAAGGGAGGCAGGCGGGAGTGGGATGGCACCGGGCGAGGGGCCACTAATGACTGGGGAGGGCAACCCCACACTGCAAACCTGGTTAAACTGTTAATATATTGGGAGCTGAGTCTTCTTCCAGCTCCCAGAAGAAGGGAGGAACAGGGGTTTGTAAGCAGAACTCACCTTGGAAGTTTGGATGGTCATCAGTGACCCTGTTGGATCTCCAACATTGAGGTTGGGTTTGGAGGGTGGTGGGCTGGTCATGGAATCACAGAATGTCTTGAGTTGAAAGGGACTCGCAGGGATCATCCAGTCCAACTCCTGGCCCTGCACAGACATCCCAACAATCCCACCCTGTCCAAACACTCCTGGAGCTCTGGCAGCCTGGGGGCTGTGCCTCCTGCCCTGGGGAACCTGGTCAGTGCCCACCACCCTCTAGGGGAAGAGCCTTTTCCTGAGATCCAACCTGAACCTCCCCAACACAGCTCCAGCCATTCCCTGGGTGCTGTCACTGGTCACACAGGGCAGAAATCAGAGCTGCCCCTCGGGAGGAGCTGCAGACCCTGATGAGTCTCCCCTCAGTCTCCTCTTCTTCAGGCTGAACACACCAAGTGCCCTCAGTCACTCCTCCTGTGGTCCCTCCTGCCCCTTCACCATCTGTGTATCCTCCTTTGGATGCTCTCTAATAGCTTTGTGTCTTTATTATATTGTGGCACCCAAAATCACACCCAGAGTGATGAGGGGCTGCTCATGTAATGCACAGTTTGGGTGAGATACATCTCTGCCTTTCTTTTAAAACTGTTCATAAAGTCAGTAGTTTACATGCATAAGCAGCAAAAAAAAAAAAAAGGTTCTTTTGCACTGTTGTTCAAAAAAGACTCATCATCAGGGCAGGTGTGGTGTGAGAAGAGCCTCAGAGGTGCTGTGGCTGTGTTGCACCAGGTCATTTGATGAGAAGTATTAACTGCTACAAAAATTACCTTGCCTTTGTAACATTGATTTTTTCACATCTGTGTCCATTGAGATGTGTCTACCCCCTTGCTTTTTGGGGACAGAAGCTCCTGTGGGAGGGGACACAGGGATGTCACAGGGATGCTGGTGAATCCACTGGGGAGCAAAGGCTGGAATGGGCTTTGCAGGTCCTGGGTTTAAAATACAGTTTCTGCTGTGGTGGTGTGGGGAAAGCCTCGCCAGGGGTCGGATCCAGGTGTGCCAGGCTGTACATCCAGGTGTGCCAGGCTGTGCCAGGCTGTACATCCAGGTGTGCCAGGCTGTACCAATACACAGGATGCAGAGGGCTGCTCTGTGGGTATATGGGATGCAACAAGTGGATTAGGAGAAATAAACAGAATAGAAACCAATAGAAAAAAATACACTAAATTAGTGTAAAGAGTAGACTTTCAGTTTACTCTTGGGCAGTAATGGTCTTGCAAAACACTTCTGCAAGTTTTGGGTGATCTGATTCCTTCTCCCAGTTTTCTCATGTTTCATTTATCCTGTGCCTAGCAAGGGATCCAGAACTTTTGCAAAGAGAAAATTTAAACCAAGAGAATAATGTGTGATGAGTTTTCCACATTTCAGTGCTCAGTGAGGCGACTTTTCTCTTTTACAGACCCCAGCAAGGGCATTTCCTTCGCTGCCTCTCTCCATAAGCCACGGCCACTTGATTTTTTTTGAGCCATGTGTGCCTGTTGTTTGTGTAATGAATCGAAAGTTTTGGTCCATTGCTTGTTTAAAAATTCAGTGACCTCCTGTTAAATGACATGAAACATACTTTGTTAGCCTGGTTAATATAAAAAGGTATGCTTTTCCATGCATGCATGTGTTGGGAATAGGAGAGTATTTTTATTTATTTTTAAATCTGCTCCACTCAGGTAAGGAAAACATCGTTGTGACTGTAAGGTTTATATTTGTTTCAGGTTAATTGGTGTTCATAAATACTCCAGAAATAAGAGGGTTTTAGGGGTTTTGAGCCAAAAGAGCATGTTGGAGCTTGCCATGAGTAATTGTCTCTCTGCCCAAAATGTCTTGGTCATTTTATTGTCATACGATGATTAGTTTTCTTTAATGCAATTTATGAAAATTAAGTCTAAGAGGTGCTTCAGCCGTGGGGTTTTTCACATGTCCTCCAGCAGTGTTTAGTGACTCCAGGCCATTAGTCCTTCAAACAGGCTCTGGTGAAGTTTGAAGTTCAGTGCACAGAGACTTTTTTTTTGCATTTTGTTTGTTCTGCCACTGTTTTGCTACTTGAACATTAACCTTTAATAGAGCTAAATTAAATATACATGTCCTGATGAATAATTATGAGATAGCAAGCATTTTCATTTTGTACATAAAGCTTCTCAGGGATTGCAAATTTGACTAAAGGTTTAGTCATTATTCACTTTATGATGCCCGTGTTATTTTTGTCCTTTAATTCTTTACTGATTTCAATATAAAATGTGCCGTGTATTTGGAGCAAAATGGGCATGTTCAAACGAGAAGGGAAAAGGTGCACCCACAGTTTGGTGAAGTTCACTTTGTTCTATTGTGGCTACTCGATAGAAATATCGTAGCCAAAGCTTAAGATCCTCACCCTGATACCATTCCTGGTTCCTGTAACAGTTTAGGATGGGGATGGATTGAGACAATCCAGCCTTTCTTTATGTTCAGCAGATGAATGTCCTGGGCTGGTGCTCTGGGAGAAATGCTGAGCTGCAGGAGTGTGACAGAACGTTCCCTGCAGAGGAAGGTCGGGAGACCTCCCTGGGAGAGGGGCATGTTGTGAGAGCCCACACCCTAATTGGACCATCCATAAATACTGCAGAGCCCTTAACTCGTGCTACTGCTGTGACTTCAGCTTTATATTTAATTCCTTACCTGTACCCCCCTGTCTCTGCCACAATAACATTTTAAGTTTGATTTATTATAAATATTTTAATACAGATAATAATAACGAAAAGTATTTGGCCTAAAAAGCATAAATGAAAAAGCTATGTAGTCATAAACTATGTATGTACAGAGAACAGATGACAAGCAACCTAGATTTTGTATTATGAACAGGGTAATGCCATAAGCTGTTGAAGAACTGGAGTAACAAAATGCAGCAGGCTGCTACTTAGAATGTCTCTGAGCTCAACATAACCCAGTGCTATTCTTTTATAAACTATGCAACAACGTTGGCATATTGAAAAAACACACAGGCTCGTGCTTAATGTGTTAACAGAGGTACAATAGACTTATTATGTGTTTCCAGAGACTGAGGGTGGTCTGAAAAATTAATGACTGTGGTGGTTGAAAATTAAGTGAACTCCCTAATATATACTGTTGTTGATCCACCGAGTTTGGTGTTTAGCATTCCTCAACAGGAGACTAAATCTTTGCAGCCATTTCACAAGAGATGCTGGCGCCCACAGCAGAGATATAGTCAATAATCTTTTATAAGTCCATCTCACTCCAGCCTTTTCCAATTCCCACTGAGGAGAAGTCCCAGAATAAATCACACCGTGCACATGTCAGGTGTGTGCCGAGGACCCTCGTTGTGAGAAAGGGATGAACATCAGAGGATTAATTCTGAGAGGCCATTTGATTAATAGTATAAGAAATAGAGGGATCCAAACCCAAGGTTCGTGGAGTTATTTACATCCACACAATATTTCTGGTTATTATTGGTCTGACAGAACAAGTACAGCTCAGATCAACATGATCAAATAACCTTTTTGTGCAGGAGGGCACAGTTTGCTTCAGGGCTATTTGAGGGGCAGTAGCTGTCAGTGAGCTGTGCAGTTTAATCGCTTTTTACCCCAAAATTCTCATTTTGAGAACAAAAAGAAGAAAAAACTGAAGATTCTTATGTGCCTTTGTATCATGACTGGGTCCACCCAGGAACTTCCCTGTGGATTAAGACCAGGATGAAGCAGAAATGTCCCAGTTCCATGAAATCCTAGAATGGTTTGGGTTAAAAGGGATTTTAAAGACCATTAGTTCTACATCCCTGCCATGGGCAGGGACACCTTCCACCAGCCCAGGTTGCTCAGAGCTCCATCCAACCTGGCCTTGGACACTTCCAGGGATGGGGCAACCACAGCTTCTCTGCCCAACCTGTGCCAGGGGCCTCACCACCCTCACAGGGAAGAATTTCTTCCCAATATCCCATCCAACCCTGCCCTCTGGCAGTGGGAAGCCATTCTCCCTTTCCTGCCACTACTTGCTCTTGTCCAAATTCCCTCTCCAGCTCTCTTGGAAACCTCTCTGGAAGGGTCTCTGAGGTCTCCCCAGAGCCTGCTCTTCCCCTGGCTGAACAGCCACACCTCTCTCAGCCTGTCTCCATATTTAAGGGGTATCACAGATACAGTGAAATATTTCTGGGTTTTGAAGTTTGCAGGAATGAGGTGAGGAATGTACAGGACTAAGAACTCTAAGCAGGGCCTTACTGGCACTGAAATGTGTATTAATAGATAGAAAAAGACACTTGTGCTCTGAACTGCTTGAGTCACAGAAGGGTTCCTGTTTCCTTACATTTAATTTCACTGTTCTTTTTCAGACCCAGTGCCAGCCTTGGATTTGGGACAGCAGCTCCAGCTGAAGGTTCAACGTATGCACGATATTGAAACAGAAAACCAGAAACTTAGGGAAACTCTAGAGGAATACAATAAAGAATTCGCTGAGGTGAAGAATCAGGGTAGGTGGCAAATATACTCTTTTATCAGCTTTTAATGCACACTGAAATTTGAAGGCAGGGAGTAAATTGAGGTTTATTTCTTACAGGTAGAGTTGACAGTAGCACTGAAATTGAGTAGAGAAAGTACAATGGTCTATTACAGCCCCTTCTGTATTTATGTGTATAGATAAGACTTTGAATAAGACTCTTTGCATTTCTTTAGAAGTTGCATTTACTGTAGCACCAAGGCAGTGGATGGAGTTGTTATTCTGCATGTTGGGTTGAAGCCTTGAGCCCTGAAAATTGCACCTGACTGACGTTATATGTGACATTCCATGGGAGGCAGTGACATCAAGCTGTGTGGGTGCTTGTAGAATAGACACAAAAAAAATGAGTATTTTATACACACATACAGATCTGTACAAAATGGAAGTTTTTCTGTGCTCTCTTTCCCCTTATCTAAATGTATTACTGGAGTACATTCAGCATACTCACTGTATATTTACTCTAGAGACCATCCATAGAGCAATGTAAATACAAGCTATTACTGTTTAATTATTTAAGTTTTAATGAGACCAGAATACATGAAAATACATGAAATTCTCAATGAGATTTAAACCCTGTTGGCTTTAAGACTGCTGGATTTTTCTTGTGATTCAGAATAAAATTTCCTGCCCCAGGAAAGAAAATTTGCTCAGTTCTGCACCTAATTGCCCATCCATGGGGCATTTCATTTCCCTGTTTAATGCCCAATTCTGGGTGGTGGAAAGGTAAATTGTCTTGGCATTTGGGAAAATGGAGATTTTTTTCTTTATATTCTGGAACTGTTGCACCCAAGTAACATTTGAAAGCTGCAAAAGCAACTCAGTCGATTTTGTACCATCTCATTTTCAGGAGAAGGAACATAAATGCAGTTACATATTTTGAAATACATTTTGTTTTAAGGTAGAGGGTGTGACCTCTGGAGGGGACAGGTATCAGCATGCCAGGATTTGGGCTGGGCTGGAACAGATGTCATGTGGGAGCTCTAATGCTCTAAACCTGACAGTATTTTTGCTGTAAATGTACAATAATTGCAGTTCACTGTGCAGAGTTTTCCTGAGGCTCTGCATCCTGTACATCCAATCACAACACGAGGGTTCATCCCAGAAGGTGGAAAAGCTCTTGACTTCCAGGGATTTTTGCTGCAACCACTCACAAAGTGGCATTTTTCATTTTCCCTGGTGTGCTCTCACCTCCTTTCCTTTTCCCACTGTAGCCTGTGCTTTGTGTTTCACTCCAGTGCAATAGTTTTACTCTCTGTTTCAAGCAGGGATTAATAAGCTATCCAGGGAAAAGCCTGTTGTTAGCTAAGGGTGCTTTGATCAGTTAATCTCTGGGTTTGGAGGGCTGTGTGAGCTGCAGGTGCCTGGAAGAAGTTCCTCCAAAACTGGTATAAATGGCAGTGGCTGCCAAGCTTTGCTGACCTGAGCAGTGAGGAAGGCACCAAGTGATTCAAGCAGTGTAGGGGATTAAACTGTATTTGTCCAACACATCTGTTGTTAGGTGTAAAATGTAAAATCAGATCTTATTCCAAAAGTCATGATTTTCCCCATATTTATGCACTTCTTGCATTCATTTTTTTTCCTTTTAAAATTAGACATTCCAACTTGGCCAAAATGTAATTATATACATTTCTATGAGATTATTTTGCTCTCTGCTTCTCAATATACCTGAATATATTGGCAGATTTATGTCTGAAAACACCTGGGGCAAAGGTGTCCCCAGTGCTGAGTGTAGGAATGAGCATCCTGTTGTCTGTGGGAAGGAGCATCCTTTGCTTATTCAGGAAAAGATCAGAATTTATATTACTTCCCGGATCCCAGAGAAGAATTTCCCTTTGCTCAAAAGAAAAAAAAAAAAAGAGGAAAAAAAAAAAGTGACGTGTCCTTTTCATGGCCTGTGGCTCAGTAATGAGGCTCAGCTGATTCTGCACAGCCAGCAGAATCCCACTCCTTCTCTCAGAGGCAGCTGGCTTGCTGGCATTTTCACTGCTCTTCCCCCACCCTTTTTTGTGGTAACAGTGGCCAGAGCTGACTTTGGTAATGCCCAGACAGCAGATCATGTCCCCAGCTACCTCTGTCTGCTTCACAGCTCTCTGCTCATCTCTGAACGTCTGGATTTTGGAAGGACTCTGTGGGTTTGTGTGATGTTACTGAGGTTTTTTCCCCCCAAGCCCATAGGCTGTATTTATCGTATCAGAGTTTGTCTTCCTATGATGTTTCTGCAGAATATAAAACATTTAATGTCCAAAATATTTAATTTTTTCTTTAATCATTGTTAATGGCATCTCTTAATAAGCTGAGGTCTTTAACCCCACCTCTGCATCCCTGTGTGAGCACATGAAGCTGTATTGCTGCTGGGAGTCTTCTGGCAGTCCAAGGCTTTTTCCAAATTCCATTACTGTTACAAAGCACACTCTGGTGAATGTCCTGCTTTTCCTCCTCTGAGCCCTATAAGGATTCAGTCCTTTCCTGTGGGTGGGATTGAAGGATTTCATGTAGGAGCGATCAAGGCACATAACGAGATGTTGAACTGCAGCTCTGCAGTTTCTGCATCTTCTCTCCTCCATTGCCAGGCATGGGAAATGCAAGGCAGCTCCTTTATCCAAGAGAAAGGGTTCTGCAAATTCCCTGGAAGGCTACAAGTGCACTCAGAAAGTTAAAACAGTTAATTCCTGTGTGAAAACCCCAGTGTGGATGACGAGGCAGTGAGAGCAACTGGGATCTGCAGAGCTGCAGAGTGGCTGTTGGGGCTGATCTCTTGGTGCAGCATTTATTGCTCCTCAGTTGTGCAGCAGAACGGAGCTGGATCCCAGCTATGTGTTCAATTAGTGTGGGATTGCATCTGGGCATGAACCACAGTGGAGCTGCCTCTCTGTGCATGAGCACAGCTGGGTGAATTAGGTGTCCTGTGTGTAAATCCATATTTAAACCTACACCGGGACTTTATTAATCTTCACTCAGCACTGAGCTAATTTTAGACGAGTCAATAAGGTGATATTATATTTTACAATTGATTTTTTTCTCCTCCTTTTTTTTAAAAAAGTCATGTTAGAGGAATCTTCTTCACCCTGCTTTCCAGCAAACTCCATTGATCCTTCTCAACCTAAACACTTAAAGTTCAATTTAACATTTAGGGAGTAAAAGGTCTCCGAAGGGACTCATATCCATTGATTTTGTGTCAGAGTTGAAGAGCTAAAGTTTAAAACACACTGAGCCTACAGGGTAAAGCAAGCCTTGTGTTGTGGAACCACGTGGAGCTGTGTAAACTCATTCTTCCCCTATTGTTTTCCTGTAGAGGTTACAATAAAAGCACTTAAAGAGAAAATCCGAGAATATGAACAGACCCTGAAGAACCAAGCAGAGAACATAGCCCTTGAAAAGGAACAGAAGTTACAAAATGATTTTGCAGAGAAGGAGAGGTGAGTGATTGTGTGTGGCTGTGGGTGTTGTGGAGGAGGAGAGATGTATTTTTCTGTTTAATCTCCCCAGCCAGGACTGACTCTGCTGTGCACGGAGACAGCTCAGATATTGAGCGATTCTGGCGATTTATGTGTTTGACACGGAATCATTTGATACTCAACTTTGCACAGCGAAACAATCGTGAGAGTGTGGAAGTAAAACAAGGACAGATTGTCTCTTGGCCGTGGTGTGGTGGGGGGTGTCATGTTCAGAAGGGTGCAAACCTGCTTTTATTCCTCACTGGCTGTATTGTCCTCCGTGACACCGATCTGTCTCCATTAGCCAGCAGTGTAATCCAGCCTGCTGTGTCACAGGGCTGCGGGACAGCCTGTACAACCCTGAGCTGCTGGAGATGAAGCACCCACAGCCTGGGGGAAAGATGCATCACCCTCTCTGAGAGAGGGGATGTGCTCCTGAGTTATCTTGGAAAGGTTGGCGTGTTCCTACGTGCCAAAATTAAGAAGGGTTTTAATAATTACTCATCTTGAAGCACTTTGGATGCATTTCTAACCTTTTGCAAACGAGCAGAGAGTGTTTGAATGTTCAGGTTGGTGGGCAAACAAATCAGGCAGGACAAGACCAAGGGTCTAAAGAGGGAGTTCTTTCAGGTTGCATTCCCTGCCTTGAGAATTTATTTCCCCCATGGAGCAATAACACTGAAGCTCTGATATGTTCAACACAGCGTGGAAAACCTTCAGTTTACGTGAGCTTTTTAGTTGGAGGGTTGGTTGTTTAAATTCAGGTCTGAGTGGGAGGAATCTACCAGCGTGAATGCAGAGCTTTTTTTAAGTCACCAATACCTGTGGTTGCTTTTTGGTTAAAGTAGTTTGTAAGCAGTGGCTTTAAAAACTGCAGTTTGGATATACTTACAAATAAAATAAAATGGCAGGTCGTAGAATGCAAATAGAAGTGTATAAGGGGGTATATAGTTCACTCTGAAGGAACCTGACACATGGTTCTTGCTATAAATAGTTATTAACCTGGTCAGCAGTGTTAGAGAATAAATTTATGCACCCTGTGGAGTGCAGGCAGGATGCTGGTAGTTTCATAAGCCATTTCACCATTCTGAAATCTGCAGAATATCCTAAAAGCAGTGTTGTAAAAAGCACAGCTCCTGGGAGATGCTGGAGCAGCTCCTTTCAAAGATGAGTTTTATAACTCCTGTAGCCTGGCCTTTAGCAAGCAGTGCAGTGCCTCAGTGGCCAGATGATGTTAAAATGGGCTTAACTGACACAAGCAAGAAAATGTTGCCTGTGGACATAAGAAATGTGAGCATATTAAAGGTTTGCTCATGTTATATAGAAAATATCACTGTGAGATTTGTTTTCTTAAAGAGTAGCTAATAATGTTGCTGCATTTGGCACCCATTACAGCTCTGACCAAACAGCTGCTGCATCTATTCACTCTATCAATTATGGCAACAAATTCCTTCAATATGACACTAAAATGGAAATGTATCATTCTTCTTGTACTAACTTTGTACAACAGAGGGTGCTTGGTGACAATTTTCTCAATGTGTGTGACATTTCCAAAACAAATTATGCTCCAGAAAACCTTCCCCTAAAGTTGTCATTTGTACAGCAATCAACTCTTGTATAATGTTCACAGCTTATGGGATGAGGTGGCTGTGCTGTTACAATTGGAATAAGTGGGACTGGAATGGTTGAGTGGGAGGTCTGTAGGTCCAGGGCTTAGCCCATTACCTAGAGGGGTGTGCTCTCCCTGCTGCCCCCAACCACGTAGCCCCCAGAGAGCCAGCAAGGACAACACAGGGACCACAGGTGAGGGATGAGAAAGAGAGCCCAGAGCCCTTTATTGATAATAGAAAGGGGTATTTATAGGTTCAAGGAGGATCAGGAGATGACCAGTAGGAATCCTGAGGGACTTTTCACCAATAGAATGCAAGGGTTAAGCACCAATAGAAAGGGTTAGGTACAGGCCTATGAGAAAACTTTCTGAGCCTTCATCAAGGACACTGCAGACATTCCAAAGTGGGAGGTAAGGGTAACTCAGGGGATTTGGGGAAGAAGAAGGGTGATTTAGCAAAAAGAACAAAAGACTCCATCTTGTACATTTAAACAACATTAAAAACCTCAGTTTTTAAGCCATTAGACTTAAGTTTCTTCATTTTCTTCCCAAGTCCACTTCTGACAGGACTTTCTCCATTCTAGATACTGTAAGTTGAATGCCACATTGGACCACAAAGTACAAAGTCACAACCTGACATGATTTATGGGTCCCACTGAAGCACCTTGTAGCCTGGGTGGTGTTGGCAGTTGTCTGGTTGCAGTTGAGACGTTTATTCGCTCTTATCTTCCAAATTTGCAAAGCACAACTAAGTTGTTTGACGAGCTCTGTTCTCACCTCTGCTCTTCCCTCACAGAAAATTGCAGGAGACACAGATGTCGACAGCCTCGAAGCTCGAAGAAGCCGAGCACAAAGTTCAAGCTTTGCAAACAGGTTTGGCATCGCTTTTCTGGCCTATTCCGGGTGGGAGGTGAGAGGAGGGGGGTCTTTGGGTGTGTCAGGACTGGGTGTGAACCAGCTCTGAGCAGTGCAGGGAGATCCAGCAGAGCCTGAGGGTGCTTTGGGAGGCAGAGCTTCTTTTGGGCTCACACCTGCTCGTGTTGCTGCCAGGCATTGGTAGATGCAGGGGACAAGGCCATGAGGCACCTCCAGCATTGGGGTATCCCTGAAATCACAGCAGCCCATGGAACTGGAACATCCATGTGTGCTCTGCTCTGTCTTGGCACACTCCTGAGCTGAGCTAACTGTGCAGTGATCAGCGTGAACCCAATTTCTGCCATTGTGTCTTGCCTGTTGCTGTGATTTGCCCTTAATTGTCATCCCTCTATACTTAGAGGTTCCAGGTCGGGCCACATTTGGCTTTGTTTCCTTTGAGAACACAACAAACTTCATTCCCTGAATTACTGCAATAAATATTTCAAATGAATAAGCAGTTTAGCCAGCTAAGAAATTAGTAATGTCTAACTTTGTTAAGCAGAAACTGGGAATTTGTGCAATGTGGATAGAAGTACTGTAAGAAATACAAAAAAAAATCAAAACCCCTATGTTTTTTCTATGTCATAAGCCTAGGTAGAAAGATAAAGCAAAGAATTTTTCATCAGGAGATGTACAGCTTTATTTATGGCTGACTACTGCTGTTTCAGTACTGTAATGCTTCATGTTTATGCCTTTTAGCCTTGGAAAAAACCAGGACAGAACTATTTGATCTGAAAACAAAATATGATGAAGAAACTACTGCAAAGTAAGATTTCCCTGTTTTCTTTCTGTGTCTCCCTTCAGGGTATCACTGCTTTTTTTGTTTTGCATCTGTCTGTTGGAGACAGACGAGATGGGGGAGGCTCAGGCATCCAAATTTGTTGGAAAACATGGTCATAATTTGGCCTCCTATGGAGAGATTATTAGTTTTCATCTTTTCTTCCACCCAACAAGCCTTTTCCTGGCACACCCTGCTGCATTCCTGGTTTCATTCTCACGTGCTTCTTCATCTGTATATCTTTTACACTATGGATCCCTTCCATTTTATTTAGAAATAGGTTTCAGAATTATTTCCTGTGATCTTCCAGTCTTGGTGAGAATTAAATTTCATTAGTAAAGGATTTCTGTTTCACTCTTAGGCCCCCTGGTTCTTTCTGCTCCTGGGGCAGCAGTCATTGCTCTGTCAGGTTCACCCCAAATTACAGGGAGTAGCATTTTTGGCAGATTTTTCTTGTTTTCAAGTAGGACATGAAGGTAGTCTCAAAAATATATATTCTTGTCTTCCTAATGGCTACTGTTTTCAATTATGCTCTGGTTTTATTAACAATCAGGACAGGGAACAACAAAAGAGACAGACTGCTGCTGGTTTCCTTTGAACTCTTCATATTTAAGGAAAGTTAATAATGAGAAGGAATTCTCATGATCAGCAGGATTAAGCCCAAAGAGTCATTTCTGTGTCTGGAATGGGATGGGAACAAAGAAGCCATTTCAGTTGTCTGGGACACTGGAAGGGAAGGGTTGAGGGGGACACGTCACCTCCCTGTGCCCACTGCCCGTGCCCTGCAGAGCCACAGCCTCACCTCCATTCCCAGAAGGCAGGGGATGGGATAAGCTCCTGTTCTGCCCTTGCCACCCTCCTTGGCACAGGAGAATTGGGAAGGGAAGGCTGCTGGGAGCTGTGTTGGGGCACAAGGAGCCACAGCCTGTGTTGGTTGGATGGGAGGAATGACCTGAGCTTGGGTTTATCTGTGAAGGGTTTTCTGGTGTGCCTTGTGCCAGTCTGGACAATCCAGAGGTTTGAAACCAGTCAAACTGGCACCAAGTCTAAATTTCTTAGCCCATAGTTCTGTGAGTGTTGTTCTGATTCCCCATTGAGGAAATGGGGAACTTGGAGTTCA
This sequence comes from Pithys albifrons albifrons, assembly GCF_047495875.1. Taxonomy (NCBI): domain Eukaryota; kingdom Metazoa; phylum Chordata; class Aves; order Passeriformes; family Thamnophilidae; genus Pithys; species Pithys albifrons. The sequence continues at coordinate 3,857,601 of NC_092478.1, read as the reverse complement.
CCAAAGTCAGCCCATGGTAGTTACCAGTCAGCACTTGGAGTTGAAACACCCTTTACGTCAGCCAGGACCATCTTTCAGGGAAATTTTGGGGTTGCTCTGGAAGTCCAGTTTGCTCTGAGTTCCGTGTAGGATGAATTCCATACGAGGTGATCAAAAGTAGTTTTGTTCCCTCGTTGCTTCATCCCTCTCTAGAGGCACAGATGGGTCTGATGAACCTTCAATTCCTGCAGTTGCCTTTATTTTTTCCTGCACATGATGATGTTGCTCTTATTTTGTCTTGCAGTCGCTTGTGGGGGATCAGCCAGAGCTCAGGGGTTGTAGGCACTGAACCCAATAACCCTTCACCCTTCTGGACGTGTTTGTTTGTTTTATTTTTTAGTACTATTTCCCTGAGTGCTGTAATTTATCTTAAACTGAGTGAAATCCGTTCTTTAAAATATTTGTTTGCATTTTTAATCTCATTCTTTCAGGGAGATTCACAATTTTCATATGTTCTTGACTATGATTCTTACCTAATGTATACAGAATTACATCAAAATTAGCAGCATCTGCAGTAACAAGAAGTTTGTTGTGTTTTGTGGCAGAATGATCATGAAAACTGGGTTTGGAATAAAGTGGTCATGGAGCTGAATCCTGAGCAGACATTAAGCTTCTACTTTATCTCCCAGACTAATGTACTGTGAAAACAAACTTGTAGGACCCAATAACAGCAGAAATATTTTATCATTGTTTTGGATATTTATGGCAGGAATAGTTCTTGCATAACAACAATGGTCTGTAGCGTTTGGAGCCCAAATTTTGCAATATGGAAATCTAGAGAAACATGAAAAAGGAACTGAATGTAGACAGTGAAATTGAGTCATCTATTTTAATTGTAAAAGCTGGGAGAAATGCTGAAAAAACACCAATAAAAAGGGGTGAGAGACAGTTTGATTGTTTTCTAAAAAGAAACCCTCTTTTGATCTAAGTCTGAAAAGCTACTTGTATTGCCAATTTTAATTTTATGTTTTAAAAACATGTGATTTTTATCTTAGGCCAGAATTGTTAGTTTTACAGGCGCTTATTTGATGCAGATGAATTGGAGTGCCTTCAGGAAAAAAACCCAGATAATTGTCAATTTTTTAAAGCTAACAGTGCTTTTAAGATTTTCAGTCTCAGACCGAAGCTGTCTTTCAATTATTTGAGGCTTTGAAAATCTTTCACACCAAAAAAAAAACCAAAAAGGAAAAGGAATACACAGTGAGGAGCCTCCTTTATCAACATGAAGGAGTCTGGATTTTGTCCTGGTTGTGATCCTGAAGTTGGGACTCATAGAATGGATTGGGTTGGAAAAGACCTCTGAGATCATCAACTCCAACCCTTGATCCAACCCCACTGTGATCACCAGCCCATGGCATGAAATAGGGTTGGATCAAGATGTGGTGGATTCTCAGTGCCACATCCATTGAATCACAGAATGGATTGGATTGGAAAAGACCTCCGAGATCATCAAGTCCAACCCTTGGTCCAACTCCAGTCCCTTTACCAGATCATGGCACTCAGTGCCACGGCCAAGCTCAGCTGAAAAACCTCCAGGGATGGGGAATCCACCCCCTCTCTGGGCAGCCCATTCCAATCCCTGAGCACTCTCTCTGCAAAGAATTTCTTTCTGCTCTCCAACTTCAATTTCCCCTGGCAGAGCTTGAGCCCATCATGCCCCTTTGTCCTGTTGCTGAGTGCCTGGGATGTCAGTGTGTTTGTCTGACTGTCCCCTTGGAAGCAGCACCTGCAGAGGGAGGGATGGAGGTGCAGCTGAGCAGCACCTTGGGGTGGTGAGATCAGTGGCTGGGATGAAAATCTCCACTCCAGTTATCTCCTGTCATCCCCATGTCCAGAGATCCCATTGCCTTTGCCAGGGAGCAGCTGGGGCTGTGCCCTCCGTGCCGGGCACTGAAGGTGTTAATGCCAAGGAGAGGTTTATTCTGTGCAGTCACTGCAGTCTGTCAGCTGCAAGAGCAGAAGCTGCATTTGACAAGATGGCAGCAGCAAAGTTTTCCATGTGTAGGCTTGAAGTAAAATGTAATTAGCCTTTATGTGCAGAACAAGGATCCATTGATGAATACAGCTGGTCTTTGTTTTCTTCTGTCATTGAGTGTGGGAGGTAAAAGTGTTCTTCTTCATGTTTATTAATACAAGATTCCTTAGACAAATGGCAAGCACAGTTTAATATTTGTTGGAACACAGAGGGGCTTGCCAAAACAGTTGTTGTGTAAGAGGATTTCAAGGTTTTCAGATTATAATCATCTCTGGGTTAAATAAATGAATGATTACTCTGCCTTTTTCAATTAAAGAGGCACATCCTCTCTCGAGGCCTGATACTGATTTTGTTTGCTGTCCCACACGTTTCTATCAGCAAACCTGGATTCAACCAGCACTAATGAGTTTGATCTGGAGATTCTACCAGAGCTGGAACTGAAAAGCAAACTCAGACTTGAGTTTCAGGAAAATTAAAGAATGTTGGGTTTGGTTTTTTTCATAGTGCAATGGACATTTTTTTTCTTTCTTCCTTTCTTCTCTGCAGAAAAAGAAACATTCTGTATACATTTCCTTAGTTTTCCAGGGACAAACTGTTCTCTTCACTAACGTTGCTCTTTCACTTCTGGTTTGCTGCAGAGCCCAAGCAAGTGTTTGGGATTCCCAGCTGAGCAGTTAATGCTCCCAGCCAGAGTGGTTGAATTCCAGTTTTAGATCAATTCCAGAGCCACCTCTTTGCTCCCACCCCTCCTCTCCCCCCACCTAAATGAATTCTAATTGGAAAAGGATCTTGGGCTGTAGCACATACAGTAGGCTTGTTACATTACTGTTAACATGTGGGTTGAGGCTCCCTGCCTTTGATGAAAGAAAATATCGAATTTCACTGAAATGCTCCATTTTCACCAGCCAACTTTCAGTAGTCTTGTGAGGATTTGGGGCACTGCCCCCCCTTCTGCAATAAAAAACCTTCATAAACAACACAAACCAGAGAAAGTTTAGGTTAAGGTTTCTAGTCAGAGCAGCTCTGCCACCAGCTTTGTTACCTGAGGATTTTCTGAAAGAGTCTCAGACTTTCTGTCCTTTTAAAAGCAGATTATACACAGGAATGTAATGGAATATTCCTATTTCATATTTACTGCAGTCATCATCTGCAAACAACTGCTCTCAATAAGTTGTAGGAAAACATTTTGCCTCCAGGGGATGAGGCAGAGAATTGTTTTCCTTCCATAGATCAGACTGATCATTATTTTTTTTGGCAGCACAGCTAAGGATGACCCAGGAGGGCAGAAGGGGCTGCCTGTGGGTTTGGGCTGTTGGGGGTGAAGGATGTTCTTCTCCCACATCATCAGACAGACCTGTCCTTCAGGCACCAGTGCAGACCAAAGCTCTAAAGGTGTGGGGTTTCTGTGGGGAAGGAGTGTAGGATTGGGCTTGAAGGACCAGAAGTTTTAGAGAAGTTCTGAAGAGTTATTTCTGCCTGAAGTTATGTGGTGGAATTGGATTTCAAGTATTTATATGAAATCTTCTGTTACATTGGGGCAAATCTCAGTTAACATGGAGTTCAGGGGAATAATTCCCAATATATTGTGAGAACTGAATTATTTACTTTAATTTTTTATTTTTAACAAATTTTTCTCTGTTAAGTGCTGGCTGGTACCAATATATCACTTCTCAAATGTTTGTAGTTTTCCATTTTGATGGAGCTCAGGGTCAAACTGAATAAAAAATAAAGTTGTGCTCCCTCCAGCATCACATAATTACTGTGATAGATGGTCTCAAATGCTGCTTCCCCCCATTGAGCATGAAATACTGTAGTTAGGGTGGTTGTGTTGTACATGACATGAAATAGCTTCTATTTGCTGTGCCTTTAAGGTCTTAAAGTTTCCTATTTCCTGTTCTTTTGATGAGTCATTAACTTCTAATGCTCAGCTCTGGAGTTATTGCTGTATTTAAAGTGATTTCCCTAAAAAACAGGAGATGGAGAACTTCATAGGCCACGTCTCTTACAGTTTCTGCTCTTCTTAAATTTCCTGGTCATAGAACCACCAGTGAAACCCCAGGGCTGGTGGTTATGGGGTGATTGGAAAACAGGGAAGATGTTACAGAAAACTACTTTTTTAAGGGAAAAAATTGTCTTTTGAATCTTACAGGAAGCTCTGTCTGCATTTTACCATTTGGGATGTTTGTTCAGAGTTTTAACTGTGCCTTATGCAAAACTAAACATGCTGAAAGTCACTGTATAGCATTAATATTTTGCTTAATATCTAGAAATTAAGATGAATGAAAAGACTTTGGTGATGTGCTTCTTGTTTTGATCTAAAGCTCTGGTGTGAAATAGGGCCTGAAAACCCTTGTGCAAACCAGCATTTTTTGTCACATTTCTGGTCCAGGCTGGAATCACACCAGAGAAGTTGCAAAGTAGTATGGGGAGAGAATTCAGTGTTCCTGTAAAACCCTGGGCTTTGTGAAGTCCCCAGTGGTTGCTTGAAGGACTGGCATTACCTTTCCTTTTGGGGAGGGAAACTGAGGCATGAGGAGTGTGTGTGATGCCCAAAGCCAGCAGGTCTGGTCTTGGCTGGAGTCTGCAAGTCTGCAGACATGCCAATGGGAAACCACAAGCTGACAAAGAGATTATTTATTCTAATTTTAATTTCCAAGGGTGCATTTCATAGAACTCCATCTAAATGGAGCCTTTGGAGTGGGTAGGAGTTTGTGCTCTAGCTGGGCTCTGTTGCCTCCTTTGTTGGACTTGTAATTAGTTAATGGAACTTTCTGACAGCACTGAAGTGCCTTAGGTCCTTTCAGGGCTTTTGTTTTGTTTGTTTTTTAACCTCCAGTGAGACTGTTCAGTTCCTTTTTCTAGTATAGCCTAAAAGCTGGTGTTATTTAACAACCCAAAGTAGAAAAAAAACAGCCTTAGGGTGTTCCAGCATATTCTCGTCATCACCCGGTTATCTCTAACCTTGGGTTGACACGAGGTCCTGAGATGGAAATCTTTAAATAAATGCAAAGTATTGCATCAGAGGGTCTGGGGCTCCTGTGTCAGCCAGGCTGTGGGTTATCCCCGCTGTGGATGCAACCAGGGGTCCTCCCTGGGCATGGAACTGGCTCCTGTGCCAGCCAGGCTGAGTCATCCCAGCTGTGGATAAAGTCATAGAATCATAGAATTGATTGTGTGATTGGGTTGGAAAAGACCCCCAAGATCATCAAGTCCAACCCTTGGTCCAACTCCAGTCCCTTTACCAGATCATGGCACTCAGTGCCACGGCCAAGCTCAGTTTAAAAACCTCCAGGGATGGGGAATCCACCCCCTCTCTGGGCAGCCCATTCCAATGCCTGAGCACTCTCTCTGCAAAGAATTTTTTTCTGCTCTCCAACTTCAATTTCCCCTGGCAGAGCTTGAGCCCATCGTGCCCCCTTGTCCTATTGCTGAGTGCCTGGGAGAAGAGACCAACCCATGGATCCCCCCGGGCATGGAATTGGCTCCTGTGCCAGCCAGGCTATGAGTCCTCCTGGCCATAGGTGCAGCCACAGTTCCTTCCTGGGAATGAAGCTGCCTGGAGAGGCTGGAGCATCCTTGGGGCCTGGGTCTGTATGCAGTGACAAGGGGCAAAGTGTCCCTGTGCTCTCTGTTCTCACTGCTCTTGTGAAGCCAAACCTCTCCAGGCTGGTGCAGCAGTGGAATGACCACAAGCTTGTTCCTGCCAGCAGGGATTGCCTTTCCCTGGAAGTCCAGCAAAAGGCCAATCCCATTTTTTGAGCCACCTTGCCAAAGCAGGTCCTTCTACCTGTAACAGCTGAACTTTTTAAGGTGCCTGGGAGGGTCATGTGAGGAAGAAGAGACTTGGATGGAAGGAGCACCCTCTTGCAGAGTCACATCTGCCCCCCAGCATGGACGAGGTCCTTGGTTTCCATCTCCCAGTCAGCTGAGCTTGGATTTCACGCAGCTCTTTCATGTATGTCTTCATATTATAACAGTCTCATTTCTTTTTTTTTTAATGCAAAATAGCAAATCAACAGAGTTATTTTGGTCCAGAACCGCTTCCTGGCGAGGTCCTGTCAGTGAGAGCAGGAGGGCACGTGGTTCTGCTGTGCTGCTGCAGCTCCTGCAGGGCTGGGGAGGTGTGTGGGATGGAGCCTGGAATCATGAGGAACAAATGGTCCATCTGGTTTCCATCAGGGCCTGCCCTGGGGGTGACCCATCCCCAGCCCCACAGCAGAGCTCTCCGCGGGGTGTTGAGTTAGACTGACAGGTACAGCAGTGCTGGGCTCTACCTGGCCACGGGTTTGATGGGGGCCTTCCTGCTCTGGGCTGTGTTTGGAGCTCTCCCTGCCCTCCAGAGATGGATTCCAGCTGCTTTTCCCACTCCCACGCAGGCAAAAAAGTAATGAGTCACATAGAATGTGTTGTGCTTCCTCATTTAATGGGAAGAGAAGTCTGTCCTGAAGGAGAACAGAGTTTCAGGACACTGTGTAAGATTCCAAGCACTAAAACTGTATCCTGAAAAACTACCTCTTTCTGCTGCCTTGGGTCTTTTTTCCTTTTGGAAATCCAGGCTTTTGTTTGGAGAGTTGGTGACCTGCTCCCCCAAGTATGATGGTGTTTCACACAGAGAGCTTTCACACTCACCCAGTGCTTTTGGGGATTTTTTTCTGCCTTTCCAAGAGCAGGAAAGTGAGACCCATCCCTGTCAGTGGCTGCTCGTGGCACAGCCTTTATGGAATTATCCCTGTGCTGTTTCTCCTTAGCCAGGTTTTTCAGCATCTCATTGAACCTCCACCTAAATGTGTCTTGCCCCATCCCTGCCTTAAAAAGTTGCTCTGCTGCCCCAGCTCTAAGTCATTTCTCTGACTAGAGAAATGGGCTTTATCCTCTCCACAGCTGCTTTAAAAATAAGTATTTCTGATTTGTGTTATTAATACTGTGGATGTTGGGAACTTTGGGGTGTTCCCATTACTCAGGGTAAAGGCAACAGAGTGAAGTCCTGTGCTTGTATCTCTGTTGCCTTCACAAGGGCTTTAAAATTTCACTTATTTCTCCTGCCCATTCCCATATAAATCTTGGACTTCCCTTTGAGCCCTTCTTGGTGCCCATGGCAGAAGCAGAGCTGGGGAGGAAGTGTCTGCATTGGCACGTGCAGGAGTCACCCCAGCACTTGGGCCCCTTCATTTCCCCTGTGCCCTGGCTAAAGGAAAAGGGGGATTTTGGTGTGCAGCTTCTGAGCAGTTTGGGCAGTGATGGCCATAAAATGCTGACATTTCTAGTAAATCAAAGATTTTGCTGAGAAGCAGCTGCAGCGTGGGGCAGGTCAGGGTGTGGGTGTCAGAGAGGCGTGTCCTGTCTGGTTCAGCCCCTTCTGATCCTCCTGGAGATAGCACTTAATGGGACCTAAGAAATATTGTCTCATTTACATCTCCTCTGATCTAATTAAAAGACAACAAAGCCATGTGGGATCGCAGTTTTGTGCCACAGAAAATATCTGGTGTGATGAAATTGAATTGCTTTATCTCGATGAAATTTTTTTTTTAATAATGTTTCCAAGAAGAAGTTTTAAAAAATGTTATCTTTGTTTAGGAAGCTGAGAATGCCAAGCATAGGAATCAGGATTGGGCACTGATTCAGGGATTTGGAAGAGCTGAGTGTTGGCCAGCAGAAGGGATAAGGCAGGATGGTGCAGACACTAAACCCAAGAAAAACAATAGACAACATGCAGGCCTGTTAATAAGTTCATTAGCATTCATGTAGAGCATTAAATAAACAAATGCATAATACACAAATCCTGTAAGCCTGAGATTATTAACCCTTAGCACTTCTCTGGTGTGTTCCTGCAGGAGCAGACCATGGCACAGGCTGTGGTTTGTGCCTGTGCTGGCCTTGCCTCAGCTTTTCAACACCTTGAGAAACTGAGTCATGGGGAGAAGAGTGATCAGGGGCTGCAATACTGGAGGGCAGCCAGGGCTACAGCAAGGGTCAAACCTGAGAAATCAAGGCAGTGGAGAGAAGAAGGGACTGCAGCTTCCCTTAGTTTGCTTGGATACAGCTGCTTGATGCTCAAACACCAGTGATGGAGTCTTGCTTGCAAATTCTAAATACCTGTTTGTAAGAAATTTTGAGCAAAAACTGAGTTTGACTGAAGCCCTGCCTTAGGATCACTAATCTTTTGGAACAGTTTTTCAGTGGCTTTTAATGGATGATCTTTGGTTACTTGTGATCACCAACTATACAGCCTGTCTTCATTCTTTCCCTCAAACTAATGAACTTGCAGCTGAGTAATGTGATTTTTTTTTTCCTCTCCCCAGTACAGTTTTTTATTAGTGAGGGGTTTTAGGCTAGTCTGGTCTTGATTTGCTTTGTGCTGGCTACCAGGCATAAATCTCCTGAGCTCCCTGTGGACTGCACTTGCTGGATGATAACCTGCCCTCCTACCCCTCCTTCCTGGGGGAACTCTGTGGCTGAACCACTCGTAGCCTGCATGGCTGGGTTGAACTCAGCTGGCTTTCCAACTATACCACCAACCATCTATAGTCATATATATTTATATATAAAAAAATATAAATTAAGTGCCATGGCAACTTTTGTCATTTTCTTGCTTTTCCTCCCTTTGATTCAATATTGAGCACAGGGAAAAGGGAATCTTTCTGTCACAGTTGGTGCTCAGCAGAGGTGCAGGGGAGGATTGTGAACAGGTTAACTTTCTTTGCATGGTTTCCTCAAGAAATTGTGTTTACTGAAGTTTCATTTCCTATGTATTTCCTCATTTATGGGATGGGGATTATTAACCTGCCTGAACACAGTGGTTATATCAGACAGATAACCTGAGGGGCACATGTGGCTTTCATAAAAATCTACCACCCATTTCCATCACTGTGAGCTGTGTCAGCCACGGGTTGGGGCGCCATAAATCGCTGTGAAATGCACACAGACCTAACCAGCAGTGAGAAGCACATAACTTACCCATGGAGTAACTAACCATCTTAATAAATCCAAATTCACTCTTTACTGGAGACGCTTCAGGGAAAGCGGGAACAATTTCTGCAGCCTGTTATCCCACGTGGTGACGGAAATGTAAAGGGTAAGCAGAGCTCTTGTTGTGCAGCGAGATCCCCGTCCCTGCTCTGTGTCTCACCCCCGGTGTTTGGGAATCTGTGTCTTGTGTAAAACAAATAAAAAGCTCTGCCAAGCAGCCGGTTGTGCCGCCAGAGAGTGCCCAGCGCCGCGTTCGGGGCCGTCATTAAAAGATTTCACCAAACAGCCTTAAAAATGAAAAGTTTCCTTTCTGAGAGAGAGAGAGAGATAATTGAACTCATTGATTTGTTTCACGGTTTGTTTGCCCTTTCATTCCCTTCCTGAGGTGCTGTTTGTTGAGGAATGTCTCCAATTGCCAGAAAGACAGTGGGGTGTCTAATATTTCCCCGCCAGCTCTCCTTTCAGCCAGAGCAGAGTACTGTGGCAAGCCCACGATATGAATTTTTAATGCAGAACTTTATAACATAGCCCTTGCAGCACGGCTGCACTACTCTCTGGAGCTTTCAGATTTAATGCTCTGATGAACAGAGCACAGACTTGGGGCATTCGGCAGCAGTTGGAATTAACCCCTCAGTTACTGAGAGAGCAGCACTTCATTTCCCTGCAGACTAATACAGGCACAGGAGGGAAGGTTGCAGAGAGTCCCTCGCTGAAAAACTATCCAAATAACTGGGATTTGGACTCAGCAAATTCTCTGGGATGTATTTTCCCTCTTTTGCCGGGAATGGGAATTTTTAAGGCTATTTACTTTTCCTGTGCTGCAGTCAGTTGTGTGCTGGATAAAAGGACACTGTCTTGCTGCTGTCTGGGCTCAGATAATGACCCAGCCTGCGTGGCCAGAGAGGGAAAAAATTAAATCAGCTCTGTAATGCATCATGGAGATGAACTTGCCATAGGTTCCTCTTCTTCCAGATCATATCATTTAGCTGTTTGTGTGGTGAATCATGGTAGTCTGTGTGAGGGGATTTTGCTCTGTTTGGAATATGATCTTAACTAGATGTGGATGTTCTTATTAGCCCATCATCTTATTTACCCAGTGAGAAGTGTAGAGGCAGCAGTGGAGATAAGTAGCCCAAATTATTACTCTTCAGGGCATTAGCACGTGTTTGTCAGTGTTGAATTTCATGTGCCTGTTCACCTGAGTCGTTTTAGTGTCTGAACTTTTTACTCCTCTGCAGTCTTGGTTATAATAATTCTGCTTTAGTGCAGTTGGTGCTGCTGTGCTGATCATCAGCTTTCCTAAATCAGCCCTTTCCTTATTAAACAACACCCCTCCTAATGCATTCTCTGGAGGAATATTGCTCTCAAAATCCTTCACAGCCTGTATGAGTAGTCCTTGGGATTTTCTTGCCTGGTTTTTTTTGGTAGCAGAGCATGGTACAGCCAGGACTGGCCTGACTGGGCATCTCAGCAGGATTTTTCAGGAGAAAAATGCAGCATTTGTAGGTTTAACTTTGATTTAAATTGTGGTAGAGCTGGTGTGAGCCAGAAAGAATTAGACACAGGACATGCCAAGTGTGCTCAGGTATGTTCAACCATTTGCCTTCATGAATGAGAAAAGCAAGTTGTTCTTAACTGATTCCACCAAAGTGCACTTACACTTTTTAATCTTAAATCAGCATCTCAGCTTCAGAGAGACATTTACACATTTGTTTCAGATGAGGTCTTTTAAGCAACTTGTCTTATTGATTATAGGCCCAAGATTGGCTTTGCTTCCTCCACTGTTATTACTGACTCACAAGATTAAGGTTTTCAAGGCTTGTTACTAAATGCAGAGAGATCCTGTCACTTCATTCAGTACTTCTAGGTATCTATTAACTTTATTTCTATCTAAAACCACTGTATTTTGATAGGAAGTTTAGTTGGAGACTGGCTCATGAAAAGGACACTCCTGTTTTCAGCCCTGTGCTGGTAATTAGCTCTGTGTCTTATTTTTGTTGTGTCAAACACCCTACCTAAACCCAGGCTGGTGACTCAGTTTTGCCATATGTAAAAAGGGCACATGGGGTAAGGCAGGACCTCATTAATGTGGATAGTCTTTCAGCCCTTGGACAGGAAAGTGGAAGTGCTGTCCTGATGCTTGCATTGTAGCTGTAAAAATAAATGTACACAAATAGAAGCACATAAAATGCATTTGCTGACCATTCATTTGAGCATCCATTAGGTCATTCTGTGATGAATGGAAATATTCTTCTTTCCTGCAGACCACACCAAAGGAAAAAAGATGCATATGGCATCAGCCATAATAATAACTCTGTGTTACCACTGACTGCCCCCTTGCAGGGCACTGGGATGGGCAGTTTTATTCATTCTACCTTTTCTCATTGTTATACCTGTGTGGTGCTTTAATGTGGGAGTTTTCTGCTTTTCCTGAGCCAAAGTGGAAATATTTATTTAATGAGTTGTAGCAGATTTTTATATGCAGCGTGGTAGAGTTGACTCACAGGAAGTCAAGAGACCAACAAATTCAGTGTGTTTAACCATTTTGAGTTCCTCCCCACAGTCCTTTCCATCCCAGGGAAGGGAGGGGAGAGGAGCAAGAGGCAGAGTGTCCTGCCCTGGATTCCAGAGACAGCTCTGCCTGGTGCTCCCTGTCTAGATCCAAATCCTGGTGATAAGCACACAGGAGTCCTCTGGAGTGTCTCCACTCAGGCACTTGCACTGATTTCACCTCCTGTGAGTTTGAAATTTGTCTGCATGGCCAGAATGATCTTTTCTGTTACTGACCCAAGATAAAACATTGATTGATTTTTAATTGCATGGCATCAGAATAAAGTAGTTGCTGTGGTAGATCACACCTCTTAATTACAGATTTTGATGTTGAGACCTGCAGGATCTGAGTCAGGAGGCTGTATCTGGACTAGCTTAAACTCGGGGCTCAAAGCCAGAATTGACATACATTCTACTTTTTAAAATGCAAGAAAATGCCTGGAATGGCTTGTATTTCTAGGGCAGAAGTTGAAATAATTAAATTACAGCATAATGCACCATATGGGTGTCTTTGAAGATCATGGTGAGAAAGCATTCCTTGGTAATATGCAGTAGCACTTTTAATAACTTCCCTGTCCTGTGCTGGTTCAGATGTGTGGAGCCAGTTGGGAGATGGGCATTAGCATTGCAACTTGCCATCTGAGTGACAACAAACAACTCCTGCTGTTGGAATGCTCACAAAGACAAGTCATTTGGTACAGCCATTTGCCAGTTTAATGGCTTAAGCAGCTTAGTTTTAATTAAACAGCAGCTTCTGTGTATGATATCAGAGAAAATAATGTTCTCCTTACAAGCTGAGTTGTTCAGTGTTGTCCCCAACTTGCTGGAGATACCAACAGCCTCTCTGTTCCAGCATTCAGCTGGTGCATTGTCTGCCAGTTCATTTGCAAAATTTGCTTGCAATAAAGCAAACAAACTCCTTTGGGCTGTGGATGAGCCTTAATGTGTTAGTTAAGTGCAAACTCAGCCTTGCCTTAGTGGCAAGAGTCATTCCTTGGGTGAGAAGAGCTCCGTCCAAGGGCTAAAATTGTGGTCCCTCACAGGATGTGTAGCTGGGGGATCCCTCACCCCTCTACCCAAGGGCTGTAGCAGTAAAAGACTGGGAGCTTATTGAGAAAGGGATAAAATCCCTGCCTGGTGTCAGAAGGTGCACCTGACATGAAGACAAAGTGACTGAAGTGTCCAAGGCCTGGTTGAACAGGACTTGGAGCAACCTGGGCTGGTGGATGATGTCCCTGCCCAGGGCAGGGGGTTGGAATGAGATGTCTTTAATGTCCCTTCCAACCTAAGCCATTCTAGGATTCTGTGCTGATCTTCCATAGGAAGAGGGAGGGTTTGGTGGTCTATCTGAAATCAATTTCATGGGCAGTTAAGTGGCAGTCAGGAATAACAGTCATATCCTTTGCATTTCATTCCCTGGGACCTGGAATCCAGAACCCACTTTGGTGCTGGAGGTGACAACCTTGTCACCTTCAGGAATCCTTTTGCAGGTTGCAGGAATGGGTTTGGTGGGGAATGGCGGGGAGGTGGCATTGCTGCTGGCAGATAGTTCCATTCTGCATCAGGCTGCTGTTCAAGGGGCATCTTATCAAAAAGCCTCTTTTGAATTTGCAAGGAGCGTGTGCTGTGGGCTCACTGTGTTCCTTGGGTGATGTTCCCTTCTCAAAGAGAGTGGTGTAATCAAAGTCTCACACTTGGACTACTTAAGATTAGACCTGTAATATCGTGTGTAGACAATTGTTTAAAAACATCGTGGATTTCAGAGTCATTCTTTTGATTTCTGGTGTCTCCAAATATTGGCCACAGCACTGGTTTCCATGTTACCTGATCCCTCTGTGCCAAGGAAGTCAAGATGCTTTGCAGGAGTTTTCCCACCTTCTTTATTTCTCCTTTTCATTTCCCAACCCTTCCCCTTCAGTCCTCACATTCCTTTGTATCAGTGTGGCAGTTCATGCAAAATCTGTAATTCTGATGTTACACCCACAATAACAAAAAATAAGGAGGCCACCAGAGGTTTTTTGAGGTTAAGAAGGTAATAAAACCCCAGAATGCACAAGGTTTAACTCAAGTTGTGCTTATTGGGGCAAGTATTTCACATCTTGAACTGGAACCGCTTGAGATTTGGTGCAGCCCAGCACTGTCTGATTTATTTAATCACATTTACATGAAATCAGATATATTCATCAACAGAGAACATCGTGAGCAGATGGAATGAAACCCATTACTCCACACACTTTCTGGCTTTTGTAGCAGAAAATATCCTGTAAGTTTTAGGTAGCAGAGCTGCAGGTTTTAGCTGATCATCCACGAAGGAAATGATGCTCAGAAGGCAACTGCTGTCCATGACTTCTCCTGCCTTTCCCTGCTGGATAAAGAGGTGCCCAGAGCCTTGAGGACATGCCCATCAGCCCGTGGCAGTGGGAGGTGCCTGCCCAGGGGCAGGAAGGAGTGACCTGTGCTGCCGTTTGTGCAGGGAGATCAGTGATGGGCACATTTGGAGAAGGAAATGGTTCAGTGTTCTGGGTGGGACTCACCCTCCTGCACTCTGGTCTTGGCCACATCATGTGAGGCAGAAAAGCCCTTTTTTAACAAGCATCTTGAACCTGTAACTGGTGCCTGCTCAGTTCTGTCTACAGAAACTTCTTTTAGTGGAATAAAATAAACAGTAAATGAGTGTTTGTTTACAAGTCATGGGTGAATGGGTGGATTTCTGTGCTCCTCTTTTATTAATTATTTTGGAGGAAATGCTGTTGGTTTATTAAAAGCACTGCTGTAGTCACAGCTAGGGAGCAGGGATAAAGTTGTATTTTATAAAATTACTGGCAAAAAATATGCACACAAAGTGGCCCATGGTAAATAATCAGCAGTTTTGTTCATTATTCCAGCTTGCAGTCACTTAAATTCATCAGCAATCTTTCCTTGGCTTTGCATATGGATGAATGTCTTGAAGTGTGTTGTGACTCCTTGTGCAGAGAGAAAAGCATCACCCATCACGTCTCATTCCTACAGGAGCAGTAAAGATACAGCACTGTTGGTGTAATCACACAGGTATCTGGAGCTCCCAAATTGTGCATTATTGGTTTTTCATCATCTTAGTAAATCAAGGAGATGTTCTTGTCACCAGTCACAAAAGGAAGATAACACAGAGCCTTTCTTAGTGCCATGTGCTTCGAGAGCTGATGTTATAAAACCGTTTATCCTCTTTTTCCCAGAGCTCTCTGCTTTTAAGGGCTTTGTTTTCCACTCTGCTGCAAATACATTTGCTGCCTGCATTAGTCATTTACAGTACTTAGATCCTGTAACTATTACATTGTTAACATTTGGAGCCAGCTATAATTATCTTTTATTATTATTCTTTTTAATGGGCACAGTGCTCTCTTTCCTCTGCAGCTTTCCTGAACATTTGAGGGATCTTTAAGATATTATAACACTGAAACGGTGTCTTTGATTCCTGTTTATACTGTTTGTTTTCTTATCTCTCTAAAATACTCTGCTCACCAAGAATTTTTTTTGTCTGCACCAAGTTTTTGTTTCCCTTGGATGTCTAAAATGGATATTCCAGGGAAAAATATGCTGTAAAGGTGGTAAAGTCCTGCAGAATCACCCCCTTCCCCAACTGCTCTGCTTTCAGTGCCTGGGAGAGCTGCACCCCCACTGGAAACAGCTCTATAAACCTGATGCAAATACCAGTGAGTAGAATTCCTTGTTGGTTTTGATACCCAAAACAACAGAAGAAGTGGTGGTTACCAGTGTTAAATCACCAGCTGTTCCACTAAATGTTCTTTTATCCATGTTCCAGTTAGGAACAGGGGTATTTCTTTCACTTCTCTGTGAAAGTGTGGAAGCCCTTAGTTTAATTTAGTTTTTCTGTGCCTTATTTGAGTTTTCCCATATATGAAACCATAAAACTAGGGGTGCTTTGCTCCAGCATTAATGGGCATTAATGGCACTCCTTTTCCCAGTGTTTAGTGCTTGGTGGGGAAACTGGAGGGAAGGAAAGATGATCATGTTGATGGTGTTGTTGTTCACATCTGGGGGACCATCCATAGACAGACTTTTCTTTGAGCTTCTGATTAAGACCCTGTGGATCTCAGGGGTGGAGAAGGACTCTCAGCTTTGCCCTGTGGCCAGGCAGGCTGTGGTGGGATTAAGTGAGCTCTGTGTTGATGCTCTAGATCAGTGATTTTTTGTGTGTTCTGCAAATTCCTGCAATTCCACTGGTTATTGGTAAGAAATCACAGCAATAACTGTGAAAGGCAACCAGTCATAAACTGTAAATGTGCTATACTAATGTTTCATCCTTTGATGGAAAACTCCAGGTAGTCTGGAAGTTGGAAAGGTTAAAAATGACTCTTGGAGATCCCCTGGTGTGTAAGTTTTAGCTGGGACTTGACCCCTTTATCTCTGGATATCTCTCCCTTGTCTTTCCCCTATTCGTTGCCTCCATTCTGTTGTGGTTGTTGTAATAGTTTTAAATACACAATATCTTGGTGTTAAGTGTGTCAGACCAGCTTAACTCATCAGCAAACCATTTCAGTGGAGGGCTTGCAGTTGATAATGGTGCACTTTTGGCCTCTTCCCCAAAAGACAGTGGCCACTAAATACAGCAGAGTGAGCTACTCTTGGTTATGTAACATCTCTATCGCTCTGTACTCTGATTAAATAATCTATTTTCTTGGCAAAGGAGTGGGAGTTAATTTTCTGTTATTGATCAGAAACATATTTTAGCTGTGATACAGATGAGACTTACTTGTCTTGCTCCCTGTTGGATTGATTTTTGTCACTGCTGTGTCGTCAGTGATGCCACAGCAGAGCCAGGCAGGGATTGGGGTGGTGAGACCTGCCAGGTCTGTGCCCACCCTCACCCAGGGCAGTGTTGAACCATCTCCCTGTGCCATGGATGATGGATAAGCCTTTTTATCTTAACACTTTTTGTGCCTGTTTTTCAGTCAACATACTGTCTGTATTAACTAAACTGTTATTATTTATCATTTACACACACATTTTTTTCTAGTTAATTCCTGTTCCCTTGTGCCTTCCTACCTTCATAGCAGTGGGATTGCAGGAAGGTTGGCTCTGCCAAATACCCTAAAATACCCTACATGGCCAGGGCCTGTGGAAAGCTTAATTATTGACCATCTCTTGGAAAAAAATTAAGGAAAAAACACCATAGATTACCTTAATGAGCTTTACAAGGTATTCATGCATCCTGTCCATACAAACCTCCCCTCCCACACCTTTTAAGTCTGTTATAACACCAAATCAGCCTCTGTTTCAAACTTCAGGCTGTGGCTTGGGCAGATGGAAGTGCAGGGAAGGCCATGGGGGAAGGAGGCAGAGCCATCGCAGCCAGCAAGTCTGGTCCCATCCTGGCTGTTTGGAAAACACTTCAGAGGCAGAGTGAGGTGCCCTGGATTTTACTGATTTACTGCTGGAGGCCATAAAAGGAGCTGAGCCCAGGGGAAACAGCACAAGACTAAATAAGCTTTATTTGGAATGTTTCAAACCTTTGCACAAACGGTGCAGGAACTGATGGCACAAACTGTCCACTTGTGATATGGCAGAAATGGTGAGGAATTGTCATTAGCAACAGAAAACTAATATTTCCAGTAAGTAAAGAAATTAATAGATACCTTGATTTTCCAAATTGCTGGGCTCCTTTCTGTGGTTAAGGAGAAGAGGAGTTGCTGGGTGTCTCTGGAAAGAAGCTCCTAAAGATCAGTCTGGAATATGAATGTTGCCATAGTAAAATTTGTGAACAGTCTCCAGTCTTTGAGGTTATTTTTGCTGTAAAGAAAACAAACATACAGAAATCTGTGATTCTGGCATTGGTAGCATGAGGGAAGATTGTTCATTTTGGGGTTGTAACTACTCAAAACCTAAAGTGATGTTTCAGATGTGACATGGTGATTCTAAAAAAAAAATAAACCACCAAAAAAAAGGCAAAATGCCCCATATCCTTGCCAAGGCATTTGTGCTTATTTCAAACATTGTAACTCCAGTGACATTATTAAGTAAGTTAAAATATTTGTGTGTATTTTTAGAGGATCTTTAATCAAAACACAGGCAATTCTTCCTGCTGATTCTTCAGTTTAAGGTATTGCCATTCCAATAAAATGGAATGACACTTAAGATGCCTGCAATTAGGGTTTCTAATTTGGGGTAAATTATCTATTTTAAGTCCATCAGTGAAAATAAGTAAATTGTTACAGGTGCTCCATCAAACTATATCTCTCTATCTGTCTATTATTGTGGTTATTTTGATTTTTAATATTTTATTTATTTGGAGAAACAGAGTGTTTATGTGAGTTGTAGAACAGCAGAGTTATTAAGATTTGGTCTTTAAGGAAGCTTTTATTTTACACTTTGCTACACCTTTTTTTCCAAGTGAAATGAAGCCTGGCAGGTTGTGCTGCTGTGCTGGGGTAGGAGAGCAGCCTGTTTGGGCACCCCCAGCCCTGCAGGACCACAAATTTACCCCTTTTCCCAAGGAAATGGAGGCTCTGGTGTGTTTTACTGCCAGCCTGCTTGGTTGCAGGTCATCACTTCCCCTCCTAAATTAACTTGGAAGCTGGTGATTGACTTGGGCACTAATTACCAGCATTAGAAACCCTGGCAAGGAGCTCTGGTGAATCTTGGAGGAACTGGGGATAGAGGACAGACAAACCCATCTGAGGGTGGCAGAGTGAGGGGGCAGCAGTTCCTCTCCACTGGCAGGTTCACCAGCCATGGCTGTGTAGCTGGAAGGGTCCATGGTGTGTAATTCCTACAATTTGGGGGTGAAGAGGTGACATTCAGGGAGTAAGAGAGGGATGTGGAGGTGCTGCAGGAGGAAGCAGCAGTGGGGGCAGCTGAGGACACAGATGGGACAGCTGATACTGTCACAACAGGTACTGTCTAAACAGCTCTGTGGGAACAATGGGTGGGAAGCAGGGCTGTGTTTGCTCTGGGGCTTAGGGAGGATGTGTGTGTGTTACCCACTGACTCAGCTCCTTGTGCAGCATCACAGGGAGCAGCCCCAGGGGGCAGGTGGGGCTGCTCCCCCCAAACCCGGGTTTGCAGCAGTGCTGGTTGCTGTGCCAGGCAGGGTTTGCTCACTGGGCACATCCCACAGGCTCCAAACCATGAAAATGGGTAAGAACACGCCTGACTCCCCCAGCAGAGCCTGCTGCTTGTTTTCTTCCATCAGCCAGTTCAAAGCTTCTGTTGAGTGTAACTTTGTACCAACCAAATCTGTTAAATTTCATAGAATCATAGAATGGATTGGGTTGGAAAAGACCTCCAAGATCATCAAGTCCAACCCTTGGTCCAACTCCAGTCCCTTTACCAGATCATGGCACTCAGTGCCACGGCCAAGCTCAGGTTAAAAACCTCCAGGGATGGGGAATTCACCCCCTCTCTGGGCAGCCCATTCCAATGCCTGAGCACTCTCTCTGCAAAGAATTTCCTTCTGATCTCCCACTTCAATTTCCCCTGGCAGAGCTTGAGCCCATCGTGCCCCCTTGTCCTATTGCTGAGTGCCTGGGAGAAGAGACCGACCCCCACCTGGCCAGAACTTCCCTTCAGGCAGTTCCAGACAGTGCTGAGGTCACCTCTGAGCCTCCTCTTCTCCAGGCTAAACACCCCCAGCTCCCTCAGCCTCTCCCCACAGCACTTGTGCTCCAGTCCCTTCTCCAGCCTCGTTGCTCTTCTCTGGACCCACAAATGGTCACTGCTCTGTTTAATTGTGTAGCAAATTCAGTGCCAGGTGAAACTGTGATCCCACTGCAGGAATGTTCAGCTCCTGGCAGCAGGAATGAGCACCCAGGGAGCAGGTATGGACCCAGAGTCTTAAAGTTCTCACCTGCTTTTCAGAGGAATGTTCTGGAAGGCAGTGAGTGAAGTGCAGGGCAGGTGGGGTTGGATTAAGGGTCGGACTTGATGATCTCGGAGGTGTCTTCCAACCCAACTGATTCTATGAAGGTGTTGGGATTCCCAAGTCTGGGGGTGAAGTGAACTGAGCCACTGTTAATAAAACAATCACTTACCAAAATGACTTGCAAAGGATGCTTTAGTTTAGGGTTTCTGCCAGGGTGGACCACAAACCAGAAGTGGAGTAGGTGAACGGAAAGGGCTCGGTGGTCTGGTGTGAGATGCACATTCCTCCTGTTCTGTTGGATCAGAAAGAACTGAGGGCATGGAAAACCTGGGAACCAGCAAGGAACTTGCTTTGTGTACAAGAAGAGCAGCTTTCCTAATAGAAAAACCTTCAAAGCTCATTCCAAAGGTTTGGATTCCAAAGGTTTCATCAGCAAATGTAACTGCAGAGTGTACCCAAAAGACCCCAAACAAGGACAGTTACAGGGAACGTGAGGTTTAATGATGCTGCAGCCTTGATGTGATTAATAAGGCTGCTGATTTCCCATGTCTTATCAGCCAACTCTAACACTGTTTTGTATATTTGTTATCTCCATTCTGCATTGTGGTATGGGTGGATAAATAGAAATACCACAGAGGCGACAGGAAACAAAACAAAAATAATCAAACATGTTTATCACTAGAGCATTAAAATGGCTGCTGTGGCAGACACCAGATGAATTATGCAATACATAACTTAATTCTCTGGGCCACAGATGTTTCATTTTTCCTGCAAGAGGCTGATTGAACCTTGAATGACAGTTTCAGGCAGTCTTTGATTGCTCTGTGGGTCACATGCTTGCTATTACCTGCATTTGAGTTGCTTTCTACACGCTGTTGCTTTATAAAACATGTAAAATTGACATCGTGTTGGCTGCTCAAGGCCAAGTCAGGAGTAATTCCGTGGGTTTGATGTGCTTTGTGTGCAGGGGAGGCAGAGGGAAGGGTGCCTGTGTTTAAATTCTGCTGTGTTATTGAATCAGCCCAAGTCAGGAGAGGGGAATTGCAGCGAGCGCTTTCAATTTGTACCAGGAGGCACCAGGAAATTGGGAATTTGTTGCATCTGTGTCATCTTGCATTGGTAGAAACCCCTCAGAGCCCTGGTGTGGGATCAGGCAGCAACTCCTGCTTGCCAGGGCAGTGCCAGGAGGGCAGCTGGGAATGTTGGTCTGAACAGACTCCTCTGAACTTGGAGCTTTTATTTCCCAGCCTGAGGATTCAGTCCTGCCAATCTGCTCTGTTTGTCCTGGTGCTGGTGCAGAACCTCAGTCCCAGGACATTCATGTGGGTGGGATTCTGACATAAATACATCAAAAATGAAACTTCAGAAAGTCCTTTCTGCTATTCTCCATAGTAGGTCAGAAGGATTCAGCAGGAGGAGCTGCAGGGGCTCCTCTCTTTGCCAGTGCTGGGACCTGCAGGACAACCTGCAGTTCTGGAGCCCACAGCTCATGGGCTTCCAAATTTCCTCACCATTTCTCTCACAAGTTGGTGGAAATGGATTTTTACATCCCTTTGTTTCTGCAAATTTCAGGTGCAAAAATTATCTTGTGTTTCAACACTTCTTTTTTTAACTCCTCTGTGGCCCAAAGGATTGTCATCAATTGTCTGAGTTGGAAAGAAACCAAAATAATCCAAATCTGGACACTCCTAATTACTGGTTTTAACACTGCTCATAGAACTTTGCAGGGTAAAGCAAAAACACACTGTGAAAAAGGAATATTTGATGAGGAGAAAAAGGGTTTATTGCCTTTCTTTTCCTTTCTGTAATGGACAGTGGGATGGCTGGACATGGAGTTCACAAGAGATCTGGTTTGGGGAGCCAAAAACACAGTGAAAGCTGAGTAAGAGCTGTTTAAATGGAGAGTTGAACAGTCTGGGGAGCCAAAATTCATACTGTGGTGCAGCACATAAATATGTGCCCCAATAGAAAACAGTATTGTCATCTGATCAAAAAGGTGGATCCTCTATTTGTATATTGGGCTGCTTTTTAATTCACCCAGAATGCTTTTTCTTGGTTCCTGCTCCTTCCATGGAGTGTTCTCTGGTTTGCCAAGTGTGCCAAGGTCGTGTGTGTGGGGGGGACACTGTGGGAATTGATTTCTCTTACATATAATTCTCGTTTTTTCTCTTTGTGTTTTACAGAGCACATCAATTAATGTCACTCATATTAATTTCTCTCCAGAAATGATTAAGAAAATACTGCTGGTCTTTAGAAACTGCCCCCTTGTATATCACTGGTTTAAAGCTGAATTCTGGTGTCCTTAAAACTTTAGAATTACAAACCTGATTTTGTTTTTAGTCCTTGAAATGCTGACTTCAGCCACGAAAGAGAAAACAAAGTGCAGGTTTTCTTGGAAAGGAGTTTTCCTACAGAGTGAAAAACATTTTATTCCACAGGGTCTTTTCCCTCTAACGAGTGTGATGATTCTTGTCTTGTGTTGTCCAAGTATCCCAGGCTTTACAAGCAGTTTATTTAACCTTTTTCAATATTTCAATAAAACTGTGTTCAGTTTTGGGCCCCTCAGTTCAGAAAGGATATTGAGGGGCTGGAGTGGGTCCAGAGAAGAGCAACAAGGCTGGTGAAGGGACTGGATGTGGCACTGAGTGTCCTTTTAAACACCTCCAGGGACGGAGAATCCACTATGTCTTGATCCAACCTCACTGTGATCACCAGCCCAGGGCACTCAGTGCCCTGGGCTGGTGATCACAGTGGGGTTGGATCAAGGTTGGACTTGATGATCTCGGAGGTCTCTTCCAATCCAACTGAGAAGAGCAACGAGGCTGGAGAAGGGACTGGAGCACAAGTGCCGTGGGGAGAGGCTGAGGGAGCTGGGGGTGTTTAGCCTGAAGAAGAGGAGGCTCAGAGGTGACCTCAGCACTGTCTGGAAGTGCCTGAAGGGAAGTTCTGGCCAGGTGGGGGTTGGTCTCTTCTCCCAGGCACTCAGCAATAGGACAAGGGGGCACGATGGGCTCAAGCTCTGCCAGGGGAAATTGAAGTTGGAGATCAGAAAAAAATTCTTTGCAGAGAGAGTGCTCAGGGATTGGAATGGGCTGCCCAGAGAGGGGGTGGATTCCCCATCCCTGGAGGTTTTTAAACACAGATTGGATGTGGCGCTGGGTGCCATGATCTGGTAAAGGGACTGGAGTTGAACCAAGGGTTGGAGGTCTTTTCCAACCCAATCCATTCTATGATTCTATGATTTGATGATCACTTGACATCTCTCAAGCACCCAGGACCTCATTTATTTGAGGCTCAGACCTGCAGCTGGTGGGGCTGCCCGAGCCTGGTGTGCTTAATGAGAAATCTCTACACGAGGTTTGTTTGTCCAGCCTGGCTGTGTCTGTGGGGGCAGCGAGGAGAGGAGACTGGAATTAATGTAATAAAACCAAAAAAAGGAGGGGAAAAGCACTGAGTCTGTTTCTTGCTAAGGGAGGGAGTTGATTTAGTGCAGGGGGTGTGCACAGAGGGGTCTGGGCAGTGTAAAGTGGACAATCCCCCATTCCCAGATGGATCCACCCGATGCACCTGAACCTTTCTTTGATCTCTCAATTTAAAGCCTTCAGTGTTTCCCTGCTTAGCAGAGAGAGGATTTTTTCCTCAGTTGAGTTGCTAGGAAAGGAAACACCCAATTCATTACTAAACTTGGTGGATTTATGAATCCCTGAACAGAGAAATTCTTTTACAAGGGGCCTGGATTTATGTGACATTGGAAAAAGGATTATCTGATCTGAAGATCCTCAGAGGGTTCTCTGAAAGAAAATATTAACCTATAGCTCTTGCAATTTGAAAAGCAGATTTGAGAACTTAGTGGTAAAAAGTGAGTGAGATCTTCCCCTTTGACATCCTGTGCTGGTTATGTCGAAAATCACTTTTTATTTTATTATTTATACAGCCCTTCTGCCTATTGCATTTCGATCTTGTATTAGCAACAAAGGGGAATTTATCCTTTGTGGATGTTTGCTGGATTTGGATCATTATGAGTTCTAAAAATGCCTAAACTCTGCGTGCAGAGATACCCATAAAGTGCAACAAAAATTAAATTCGGGGGGCTTTTATATTACCTTCTATCAGAAACTTTCTGAGGGCTTCAAAGAAAATGTTTCTTTCTTTCCCAGAAATCCGGCAGCAAATCACAGGGACCTCAAGATGATCACTGAGGTGCAGGGATTGGATGGGGGCATCTGAAGAGCTTTAAATTGGGGGAGGAAATTTTGTCATCCTGTTTTGCTTAAAGGAAGAATAAAAATGGAATTTTGCAGTGCTGGAATCCTCCTGTGCCCTGAGTGAGTGCTGTGCTCATTGGGCTGCAGGCAATTGTGCCATTGTGTAGTGAGCTGAAATTCCTTCCTGGACCCTGATAAAAATTTCATTGAAATCTGAAAAAAACAAAAATTCGATGCCCTTCTTTTTGCCTTTTTTTTAACTTTTTAAAAATGCTTTGTCCCTTCTCCTTCATTTCTTCCCTTCCCAAATGTCCCAAATAACTCATATTTTGTGCCCAGCCAAGTGCTGGGTTATGCTGCCTGTAATTTTAAGAAGCTGAATTTACCTAATTTGGCCAAAATCTGCTCCATGACAATCACAGATCTATGTGTACAAGGGGGATTTTTCTCTCTTTTTCCTTAATTAAACATAAATGCACATTAGCTGATAATGTCTGCTTTTAGTTTGAAATTGCCTGTGTAAATGTTTTGGTAATTAGAAGGTTTTAACAAGCCCCACTGGCTCCATATCCCGTTTGCTGGGACTGGTAAACTTTTACATGTTTTTAAAGAAAACAAATGTGTGGGAAAAAATGCAGTTTGTTTTTTGCCAAACCAAAGTATTAATCTGCCCTGGTGGGGAAGTTTCTTGGCCACTCCACTGCCTGCAATTTCCAAAGTGTCATCTGTATTTTTCAGTTCTTCCATGTATGAAGAATCCAACAGCAGTTTCCTTCAAGGTTGAGTAAGTTTGAATCTTTAGGGGGCTGTAGCCACAAGATTTGGCAAACCATTCACTTGTCATGTTAATAAAAAGGGAATTGTTTCTGCCTTTTTAAGCTAAATGAAGGGCCTGGATCAACTGGATTTTAATCATAAAGTCTGGATTCTTCTTGCTTGCAAGTGAATAACTTCATGGTGTTTGGGGGTTTCATCCAATTTAATTTTATTTGGAAGAACTGAGCTTCTTCCACCTTATCAATCCTTGATTTACTTGCTTGTTATGCTCTTGAAACCTAATCTGTTATCTCCATCTCAGAGTGAAAATTGAGCCTTTCTGCACTTTTTATTTCCCATAAGCAATTGAAATCAAAACTGGGGTGATTTGCCTTTTTTTTTTTTTAACTGCTTAAGTTGCTTTTTTATGGATGGCATGTTGGCTTTGAGGGCTGTTCCATGACTGCTGAAAGGTTATACATTGTAAAATCTATACCTTTTAATGCATTTTGTTTCTCACTTCAAACACAGCACCAGGAGAAGAAATAACAGAATATTTCATGCTCGTGCTGCTCCAGCACTTCAGATTCTTCTTCCTTGGTGCTGCTGATTCTGTAGCTCCAAATGCTTGAGCTGAAAATTTGATTTCCTAAATTCCTTAGCCTGAAAATGCTGAAACTTAGACCAGGCTGTAATGCACCCTGAAGAACTGCCTTGCTTACATGATTGCTTTTCCTCTGCACAGAGATTATAAGAAACCAGAGCAGAAAAATGATTATATCATCTGTGGAATGCAAAAACAAAGGGTAGATAAGATTTGCTCCTGCAAACAGCCTTCCCCCACTCTTCTTTTTCCTCTCATGATCTGTTTTAATGTTAAGAAAGTATCACCCTTGAGCAAACCCTGATTAATCTGAGGTTGCAAAGTACAAATCTGGTGCAGACCAGCATTAGTATCAGTGTATTTTAGCAAAAGGTCTTCTTGCTGCTGATTCCCCTCATTGTCTGTCTCTGCCTGGAGAAAGGCAGAACTTTGGGGGGTCCCTCCTTGCCCTCAGCTCTGGGGCTGAGAGGAGAATCCAAACACTCACAGGAGGCCAAGACATGTGTTGCTTCACCATCCTCTGAGTGTGGTTCACATGGGATGATTATTTTGGGCAGAAATGGAGGGTCTGTGTAGTTATGGATTTGCTGGACCATTTTAAAGTAAAACAGAAGAGATTGAGATTGGGCACTGGGGGAGAAATCCTTCCCTGTGAGGGTGATGGCCCTGGCACAGGTTGGGCAGAGAAGCTGTGGCTGCCCCATCCCTGGAAGTGTTCAGGGTTGGACAGGGCTTGGAGCAACCTGGGAGAGTGGGAGGTGTCCCTGCCCATGGCAGGGAGTGGGATGAGATGAGCTTGAAGGTCCCTTCCAACCCAAACTATTTTGGGCTTCTGTGATTCCATGAATTTGGCCATTGTGCCCTTCAAGTTATCCAGCAGATGTTCAAAGCAAACCTGCAGGACAAGGTGCCATCAGCCTGGAGCTGGATGGGGCTTTGCCTGCCAAAGAGTTTCCTTGAAATAAAGAGAAACATCAAAATAGGAAGGGACTGAAAATAAGCAAATGGTGTGGCTGGTGAATACATCAAAACTGACCTGTGTGGGACTAATGCAGAGAGCAGAGAGAGCTGCCTCCAACCTGCCAGCTCTGAATCCAGCACGGTGCTTTGTATAAACAATAAATCAATGCAGGCTGTTTCTGTGAGTGCATAAAAGGTGTGAGAACTGTAATTTATTTTATAATAAATACTTGTGCTGAGCAAACAGTGAATGCTGCTATTAGAGACTTTCTCAAACAAGTGATTTTAGGCTGCTGAGTGCCAGCTACTGACGTGGTAGTTGAGCTTTTAAAATGAAAAGCCTGAATTCCTTTTGAAGATGCTCCTGAATGCTGTTGACACTTGTGCTAGGAAAGAATACAGAGTAATTTAATTCATTACTTTACTTAAAGATAACATTTATGGTTGCAGCATTACCCTCCACTGGTGTGCAGACTGTGAGGCTGGAAGGGTTTGGCTTGAATCTTTTTGGAGATGTTACATCCTTTTTTATTAGGTGTGCTGAAAGGAAAGGCTTGGGAGAAAAAAATGTAGGAGGGAAAGGGGAGTTCAGGCTCAGTCAGCTGGTGTGTCTGGGTACAAGGACAAAGGGACAATTTTGCCCTTGGCTACAGTTTGACACTTCTACTGGATTCAGTCAGAATTATCTGTGCATGCTGAAGGGCACAAATGTCATTTTTATGGTGTTCTATATCCTCAGTTGCTTTTTTTTGTAATTGTCTGTGTATCCCAGTGCTGTAATAGAGCTCTTAAATCCTGACCCCGGCCAGAACAGCTCACAAATACCAGAATTAATACTTGTGTCCATTGGAAGTGCAGGGCTGGCCTGAGTCCTTCCACCTTGGTTTTCAGGCACCATCTTGTGTTTCAGCCTCTTTTATTGGCAGCTTGGGCTGCTCTTCTGCTTTCCTGCTCTTGGTCCCATCTCCCCTTAGTCCATTGGCCTCGGACATCCCTCTATTCCCTCCCCTCTCCTCTGTCTCCATCACCTTCCCTATGCTTGGCTCCCCTTCACTTGCCACTGTCACCTTTGGAGGTGGCAGAGGGCCCTTGGATATGTCCCAACCCCTCACATTCTACCCCTTTATGCTCATCCTTTCTTTATCAGAGTCACCTTTTCTGCTAGGAAAGAAAAGTTTCCTTGGCTGAACTGAACCCTCACCCTCCTGCTCCCAAAGCTCTTCCTCTCCTGATCCAAAGGGCTTTGTGCTCCTGAGTCTTTCCTGAGATTCCTGAGTGTTCCAGACCTTTGGCTGATACCTGGCACCCCCTGTTTGGGAGGAAAGGCAGGGATTTTGGTGTTGTCCAAAGCCTGCAGAGAAGGGAGCAGAAAGTGGCTTTGCTGCTGGGATGGGATGGGACATTCCCAGCTCTGATCCAAGAGGCATCTGACATAATCCAGACATCATCTCCTGGCTCCATATAACCTGAGACAGTCACACATAAATTCAGGCTGAATGCAGGAGCTTATACAAAGAGGATCATTAAACTATCCTGGCTAAAAATATTTGTAAAATGCTGGGAGGTTTATTTTTGGTGCTTAGGATGCTCTCTGCTTCCCTCTGCTACACATACACAGAGGGGTGATGGTTTTAGGGAGTGTGTTCCATGTGAAATACTGTAATTCTCATAGTGCATTAATAAGCATTTTTGTCCTGAAGTCTAAAGCAAAGGATGTTTCACAACTACAGAGGGTAAAGAGATGGAAAGCTGTGGGCTGATGTTACTTGTGCAGGGCAGTCTTTGGGCTGTTCCTTGAACCCTCCTTTGCCCAGGCAGTGGCTGTTCAGTTCAGTAAGTAAAGCCCATTACTTATTATTAATTCAGAACATCATGTGCAGGATTTCTCCCAGTGTAAGAGCACATTTAGCTTCTCCTGCACAAGAAAACACATGTTAATCTGTTTTCCATTATTGTCCAAAAGATTTTTTCAGAAGGCACTTCATGTTGCCCCAACAGCATTAAAGGCTGTAATTAAAAATAATTTTTCATTAATTTATATACGTGCACATTTACTTCTTATATTTTACTGCATTTCCTTAAATGTACACACAGAAACCTAAAATGCTGTTGAAGAGTAAGTCAATATTCAGTGTAATGATCCAGGGCCAGAACCCTGATGTACTTCAATTAACCATCTTTCCTAACAAACACCTGCATGGGGAAATGGATCTTCTGTGGGAATCAGCAGGAAAACAAACCCTGACTTTTCTGCATGGGCAGAGGAAGGGAATTCCAGCATTTCACAGCTTTTCCTGATAATGATCTGCTACAGATTAAAACCAAAACCCAGACGTTCTGGTGTTGGCAGATTGCAAAAGGACTTGCTGGTAAAGCTGCTGTTCAGAGGAGATGAGGATGGTGTTTATTGCTTCCATATGGTCCAGGGACACGAGACAGGCAAGATGTCTGGGGAGAATAATATGTCTTATTATATTGATACAGAACATTCCTGAGGTCTGTCAGCCCCTTTCCTGGTCCCTTTCCCAGGTGAGAGCCTGAGTGGGAAATATTTGCCCATGATTCAGCAGGAGATCAGCTCAGTTGGTTAAAACTTGGTTTTAATAATGCCAAGGTCATGGGTTCAATCCCCTGTGTGGGCCATTGACTTAAGAGTTGGACTCGATGATCCTGTAGGTCCCTTCCAACTCAGAATAGTCTGTGATTCTGTGAAGATAAGAAAAGATTCCATAAGGATTGGCTCAATTTGTGTGAATGAAGTCTTAGAAATGCTGATTTTCAAGGGGTCAGGTCTGGGAGCTGCCACCTAACCCAGGAATCTGAAGGATCTCTTTTTCCTTGGCTATTTGTATAGTTTTCAACCCTTTGGCTTTCCTATTCAGCTTTGCAAAGTCCATTAAAAGTCTAAATTTAGAGTTGGATAAATTTGTATCCAAACCACTCTTTTCCACAAAATGTAAAAATTAAATTTCTCGCTCTCTTTGACCACTTGATGATTTTTTTTAGCCAAATTTAGAACCAAACTTCCAGGCACACTGAAACAGGAGGAAACAGGCACACTGCTTTGTATGGGAAGCTGATGAAGAACTGTAGTCTTTGACTTCTCCATAATTACCACGTGCAAAGCAACTTAACATGTCAGAAAGATGCTGCTGCTGCCCCTGTGCTGAATTTTGGGGAGTGAGACCTTCAAGGATCTAATGAGCATGGTCAGATCAATATGCCTATTCCACTGGAAAAAGGGAGCAGGGAAAGGAATTGGAGACTTGCAAACCAGTCCAAGGGGATTTCACCAGTCCGAAGATGGGCTGATCAGTCCTACTGTGTCCTTTTCTAAATAAATATGGAAAATTGTTACTGTTTGTGTGAATGTTGCAGTTGTTGCTGTGCATAAACTTGTCTAGCAGGTGTTCTCCATGTGATAACAGAACTTCTGCTCTCTTGTTCTCCCAGGGCTGATGAAATCGAGATGATCATGACAGACCTTGAAAGAGCAAATCAGGTAGGATTTGAAATGGGCCCCCCAGAAAATTCTAAGTGTGACTTGGGTTTTTCTTTTTTAATTCTCTTCTGGATTTCATGACAGTTCTTTTATATGCACTTAGCAGTTGTAACTGTGTAGAGTAAGAAAATATGCAAATTTAGAGCAAAATACAGCTCTTTAGGGATGCTCTGTAAGGATTGTGTGCACAGTAGAGCAGTGCTTGCCATATATTTACCTTCTAATAATTTAAACTTACATTTCCCACTAGTTATTCTTGGCTTTATCTTTCTAAATCCTTGGTCCCTTGGCTTACCCAAATTCAAAAGCCTCTGCCCTGTGGCTGTGACAGGGCTGCAGCTTTTGTGGACTTCTCCAGACTTTCCATTTCTCTTCCTTTTCTGATGTATTTTATTGGTGTATTAAATTGTGTCAGGGGTTGGATCAGACCATGCCATGTCAGGACAACAAAGAAATTGTCATTTGTTCCTGCTGGTGGTAATTTGGCAGACTGTGAAATGTCCCTCCCACGGTCCCTTGCAGGGCACTCACTCCTGGCAAAGTGGCACAATCGTGTGGAACTTCTTAAAATAATGAGTTTAAAAAAATCCAAACCCAACACCCAAGCAAAGTGGCCTTCTGGTCCAATCTGCTTTGAGTGACTGTTTGAGGTGATGAAGGAGATGCTCATGGACAGGCAGGATTGGCAGGTGGCACAGGCAAAGGGTGATGGTTTCACAGAGGGAAACCTCAACCAGGCATTTGCTTATCAGTGCCCTTCATTAAACCCTCTGTCAGGTAAAATCAGAGATTACAGTCTTAAATCTCTGAGGTTATGGGTTTAGAATCCAGCTGCACCTCAGCTAAGAGTAGCTCACCTCCAGGGGGAACAGTGGCAGCTCCCTCTGGTCCTGCTGGTGCCTTGTGCTGCCCTCAGTGGTGGTGAGGCCACTGATCCTGTAGAAAATGAGCCCCCTCCTTCAGCTGCTGTTTGGGTTTGTCGTTTTGCTTTTGCCAGATCAGGTTTCAGCCCCCACAGTCCCTGGTGCAGCTGTGGCAAGTCTGGCAGATGTCTTGGCTTCTCCATTAGTTCTTGGGAGGTTGGGAAGATACAAATCATAGAACCATTTACACTGGAAAAGCCCTCTAAGATCATCCAGTGTGACCATTAAACCAGCACTGCCAAGGTCATTATTACCCCAGGTCTTCAAGGGCCTCATCTTTTAAACCCCTCTCGTGATGGTGATTCCTCCACCAGGGCATGACAGCCCTTTAGACAAAGACTTTTTCTTTAATCTCCAGTCTAAACATCCTCAGGAACAACTTGAGGCTGTTTCCTCTTGTTCTATCACCTGTTAACCTGGGAGAAGAGACTGACCCCCAGCTCCCCCCTCCTGTCTGGATGTTGCAGAGAGCAAGGAAGTCCCCCCTGAGCCTCCTTTTCTCCAGGCTGAGCCCCCCCAGCCCCCTCAGCTGCTCCTGCTGCTCCAGCCCCTTCCCTGCTCCAGCCCCTTCCCTGCTCCAGCCCCTTCCCTGCTCCAGCCCCTTCCCTGCTCCAGCCCCTTCCCAGCTCCAGCCCCTTCCCAGCTCCAGCCCCTTCCCAGCTCCAGCCCCTTCCCTGCTCCAGCCCCTTCCCTGCTCCAGCCCCTTCCCTGGACACACTTCAGCCCCTCAATGGCTTAATGAAGCCCAAAACAGATTTGTAAGTTGTTGATTATTTAGTCACTAAAAGCAAACTGGTTTTTGCACAGTGGGTTTTTAGTTCTGTCAAAGAACTTTTGTAGACATCATTAAATATTTATGAAAGTGCTAGTAATTATTTGGAAATATGTAGACTTTTTAGAAATGATGTAGGTGTTAAAGATGTTTTGGTAGAATTCTTTTGTGATTTCTGCAAAGGCAGTACATTTTGTCAAGTTGTAACAATGATTTACCCAGTAGGGTTTTTTTTTCCTCAGAGTTGTAGTTAAAGACCAGGTATTTCTGATTTCCCCATTGCCATGCTAGAATGGATTATATTTATTTACACAGAATTGCTGTTTTTCTGTCTAACTGGAACAAAGCTGCAATGTGGGTTGTTTGGTTTTTTATTTTATTTTATTGTGGTGGTTTTGTTGTAATTAGGCAAAATTTAGAACTGCTTGTGTACATAACCCTTGCTTTGGTTTTAATTTGGTAAAACCTGGCTCTGTACATAAACATCAGTGTGCAGTTCATCTGAGCTACTGTAAACCCAGCAGAGGGGATTCTGCCTCCCCCTCCTGCACCTCCTCCTCTGGCTGCTGCAGTCCCATCCCCTCCCAAAAAGCAGCTCTTGCAACTGTCTGGCCATTCATTGTGTCCACTGAGCTCAGCTTTGGGAGGAAGGGGCTGGCTTTGTTTTCTGGGCATTTAAGAAATTGAGGCAACTCTACAAAACATGGGAGAAGCCTCAGCACTGAGATCAGGGAATGGGTTGGGTTGGAAGGGACCTTAAAATCATCCAGTGCCACCCCCTGCCATGGGCAGGGTCACCTTTCACCAGCCCAGGTTGCTCCAAGCCCTGTCCAGCCTGGCCTTGGATGCTCCCAGGAATGGAGCAGCCACAGCTTCTCTGCCCAACCTGTGCCAAGGCCTGACCTCCCTCCCAGGGAAGGATTCCTTCCCAAAATCCCATCTAACCCTGCCCTCTGGCAGTGGGAAGCCATTCCTCCTTGTCCTGTCACTCCAGGCACTATTCCAAAGTCCCTCTCCAGCTCTTCTGGAGCCCCTTTTGGCACTGGAAGGGGCTCTCAGGTCTCCCTGGAGCCTTCTCTGCTCCAGGTGAACCCCCCCAGCTCTCCCAGCCTGGCTCCAGAGCAGAGAGATCCAGCCCTTGGAGCATCTTCGTGGCCCCCTCTGGACTCCCTCCAACAGGTTCCTGTCTTTCTTGTGTTGGGGAGTGTGTGGATGATGGAGAAGGGAAGGGAATGTTTGCCAGTGGACGGGCAGGAGCTGCTGCAGTAGCTCAGCTCATTTGCTGAAACATCTACACAGTCCTTGCCTTGTGTGATGCTTTACTTTTATAAAACACTTTGGTGAATTATATCTAAGTAATCTTTGTATCAGCAATTCCTGTGTTTTACCTCTTTATAGTTGAAAAAAAAAAGTGGAAGAAATTAAATCTGTTGCACAGGCCAGAAAGTGAGTTTGCATCAGGCTGAAGTGTTACAATTGCAGAAACAAGTACTTAACCTAATTATGTATTTAATAGTTAAATTAACATTTCCTTTTACCATTTCAGTAAGTGCTCATTCCCCATTATTAAGGCTACCTTTAAAGAGTAGTGCTCAGCACGACTCCTGCTTTGTGCACAGACTGCCTTGCTGATTTGGATGTGATGTTTTGCTCCTCTGGAATTAACACTGACCCAAAAGAGTGGGATTTGGAGCAGAAATTTACATGTTTCCACTGAAAACGTGAAAAAAAAATTGCTGTAAATTTTTAAATAGCTGATATTTCTTGAAAATCCCTTTCTCAGTTACTGCCCTTCTTTAATCCAGAGCTGGCACTTTAGAACTTCCCTTGTGTGTGAGGGCACCTCTCTGGCTCCTGGGAGGTGGGGAGGGTCATTTCCCTCTCCACTTGTGCAGGAATGAGGGGCTGGATGTACTCACTGACCTTGCTCCAGGTGTCCCTGGCCTGATGATAAAAGCCATAGGGACAGAGCTGATATTGGGACTCCCACCCTCATGTCCTGGTGGGTGGAACACGGACCATTCTTCTCACCTTCAGCTCCATCCCCTCTCTTCTCCCAGAGTTTTCCTCATTTGGATCCTCAAGCCTTTTCCTGCAGGAGCTATCTGAGCTAGTTTGCATGCTATCCTCTCCAGAACAAATTACTAGTTCATCAAAATAATTACCTTTAAATACCAGTGAGCTTTGCAATTTTCTGCTTAGAAAGAAGGGGTAGTGACCGCAAAGCTCCGTCTCTCTCCGTTGTGTCATTAACACAAGGGAGACACTGAATTTTCCCCAAAACCAGGGTAGTGGGAGGAATGAATCCCTCACTTGGGCAGAGCAGGCTGGGGCAGAGGTGGGTGCTGGAGGTGACTGGGGTGACAGCCCCTTCCTTGGCTGCTGATCCAGGAGCTTGGTGCTACCTGAAGGGAAGTTCTGGCCAGGTGGGGGTTGGTCTCTTCTCCCAGGCACTCAGCAATAGGACAAGGGGGCACGATGGGCTCAAGCTCTGCCAGGGGAAATTGAAGTTGGAGAGCAGAAAAAACTTCTTTGCAGAGAGAGTGCTCAGGCATTGGAATGGGCTGCCCAGAGAGGGGGTGGATTCCCCATCCCTGGAGGTTTTTCAGCTGAGCTTGGCCGTGGCACTGAGTGCCATGATCTGGTAAAGGGACTGGAGTTGGCCCAAGGGTTGGACTTGATGATCTCAGAGGTCTTTTCCAACCCAATCAATTCTGTAATTAATCCACACCTGGAGTGGGGTTTGATGGCAGGACTGGTCCTTTCCGACTGCCCAAGCTCAGGGTAAGGGAAGGACACCCACTGGGAGGGCGAGTGGGTGTCAGTGGTGACCCTTCCACCTGAAAGTCCTGGAAGTTTTTTTATATGAAAAAAGGGCAAGAATAGTGCATTAAAAGGGCAGGTTCACCTCCAGCTGCCTCGAGAGGAGCCATGAGCTCATGGCAGGGAGCTTTAGGAAGGGTGTAAGATCTGAAGGAAATTTTTGCTTTCATGGTGGGATGCAGCTGCATCATCTGCCAGACAGCAGAGGACCTGTGGGTCCAGCATCCCTCTCCAGTCCTCTCCTTATCCTGAGGCTGTGTCACTGTACAGGACTCAAGCCACAGTAGAGCTCAATACAATAGGAATGGATTACTATCACTTACCTAACTCTTCAACAAAACTAACCCATGAGTTCCCCTCACATTTCCATGAAGATTTAATAATGCTGCAGTTTGGGGAAGGGACTTGTTTTATTAAGATTTCATTTTGCACAATAAATCACTGCATATTTTCTGATATGCTCGGAAGTATAAGAATAAATAATTAAAACTAAACTACCCATACTTGTCAAAATAAATGATTTATCAAAGTTTGGGATACAGCATCTTTGAATTTTTTATTGTCTGATTCCCAGAATATTCTAATTTCCTATCAGGGAAGTTAATGAAGCTCCATTGTACTTTTCTGCAGTCACAGCAGTTGCAGTTGTGTGACTGTTTATTTTACAGAAATATTTATGGTTAACACTTTTCTGCACCTTTTCAAGTTTACACCTTTCCCATAAGTGTCTATGACAGTAAGTCACAAATCTTTTGGGATGACACGTTTTGAGTCTTAAGTTTGTGGTTTCACATCATTGATGTGTCCAAATCTGTTTACTGGATTTATACATTGATCACATAGTTTAAAAAAATATCTAACAGGCTTTGTAATTTAGTCTTCCTGGGAAAAAAAAAAGTGCTTTTTCACTTTTAAAAGAAGAAGAGAAGAACCTTGGTTAGAGTTGGCTGATCCTGGGTTATGTTGTTTTAATCTGGAGGAGGAGGAAATATGCTTGAAAAGCAGGCTCAGATATAGGTACCCTCAGATTCTGGGAGTCATAACAGAAAGAGAACATGAGCCTTTTTTTTGTGGACTATATTGTATAAGGTATAGAAGAATTAATTTTTTTATTTCTGTTATCCCTTTGGAAAAGCAAAATGTTTCCATCAGGTTTTTTTCTGTCTTTGCAGTGCTGACAGTGCTCCCAGATTTCTACTTCCTATTTTTTCTGGGGAAAGAAAGTAAAATATAGAAACTTATATGATCAATAAAAAAGAGCAACTGTTCTTTCTAAAATACAGAACCATTTATTAAAGAATCTGGACTGGATTGGTACATTCATTCCACAGAAATGCTGTGTTGGATTTTAAGGTGTGTAGAGGAAGGGTTAGTGAATTTTTAAGCATTTTTTGGAGCCAAATTCCACTAAAATACATAAAACAGTGCTATAAAAGTAGAAAGAAAACCTCACCAGGGTGTTTTAGCAGAAATGCTGTTCTCAAGATTATTTTTTATTTCCTTGGGTATGGCACCTTCCTGTCTCCAACAAATCACATTGGAAACTGGTTTGAAAAGACACTTCTGCTAAGTGAGATTGCCATAAAATATGTATGTTTTTGAGCAGCAGATGGAATAAATGCTCCTTTTCACTTAGCAACACAAATGCAGCACAATACAGGTAGTGCTGGGGCTGTGGGAGGGTCTCTCTGACCCACCCGAGGTATCCACACCCACCATGAGGCATCCTTGGGTTTGTGCTGCCATGAGGAAGGGGAGGGTGCCATGGAAGGTGCCAGGACTCCCTCATTGCCCCAGGGCTCACACAGACACTGCCACAGGATTTGCTTTTCTTTCTGACTCCCTTGGCAGTGAACTGGATGCTCCACTCTCCTGGTGTGCCAAAGCCCTGTGGAATTGCCCCATCCCTGGAAGTGTCCCA
The DNA here is from genome assembly GCF_047495875.1 of Pithys albifrons albifrons. NCBI lineage: Eukaryota > Metazoa > Chordata > Aves > Passeriformes > Thamnophilidae > Pithys > Pithys albifrons. Next base: position 3,821,747 of record NC_092478.1, on the reverse strand, counting down.
GGCCAAGTTGGACGGGGCTTGGAGCAACCTGGAATAGTTGAAGGTGTCCCTGGGGATGGACTGAGATGGTCTTTAAGGTCCCTTCCAACCCAGCCCACTCTGTGAGCCCAGTGAGGTTGTGCTGCTTTATGGCAGATGATGAGGTCACTCACTAAATCCTGAGATTTCAGTGTCTGTGAAATGGGAATAATAACATTTACTTTACAAAGGGCATTGAGAGCCTTGCTCAGAGAAGTGCTGTATAAAGGTAAAATATGTTTAATATTATTTTCATGCAAGACATGGGTTTCCTGTAAATGCCTGGCTTTCAGCTGGGAATACACTGATCTGGCAGCCTTGCAGTGCACAGAGGAAAGTGCAATAGCCTGGAGACAAGAGTGAAGACAACCCAACCTCTTCTGGTTGGTGGAGTTTTTTGGTTTTTTGAAGTAATTCTCCGTTGTTGGAAAAAATAGGTGCCAGAGCCCTGGAGGATCCTTCACTCCCTGATTTCCTGCTAACCTTGCTGCTGTTCTGTGGAAGTCGGTGGCATTTAAAGATTTTTTCCAATGAATTTTTTAGATCTGAAAAGTTAGAAAATTAAAGCACATTGAACCAGTGTGTTTTAATTGATCTCATACTCTGAGAAACTCAGCTTTGCAGCAGCTTGCAAGGATGAATGTCAGCTCCAAGCGTGGTGATTCCTGCCACGACCAGGCTCATTAACTGCAGCAGAATTACTTGTGCTAATTCCCACTCGTCGCCCACAGGAAGATTTTCCCACATCCAGCTCTGAATTTAGCATGGAGTAAGGAAATCTAGTTTGGCTGGTGGGACTTTAAGGGAAAGGTTATACTTTTTTTTCATGTAAGTATCTCATTTTGCTGTTCACCCCACTGGTCTTTGATCAAATTAACATTTTACTGGAAGTAGGAGAGCACTCGGTTCATGCTATTCATTATCTTGTCAGGAAACAAGGAGAATAATTTAAACTGGATACATTGTGGAAGGCACTTTTTTTTCCCTTTTTTTTTAATTGGAAAGCACATGGCAGTGTTGTGATTGTGACCTCCTGGCTCCACTGTGAGCAGAACAATATTTACCTGCTGGATGAAGCAGAATGAAAGCATTTTGAAATATCTTGTTACCAGGGAGGTAGTTCTGTGCTAGAAAAACAGTGGTATAGGAATTAGGAGGAATAGTAGGACTGAAAAATGGGGTTTTTTAGAAAATGCTGGATTTGCATGAGCTTCATCAAGGCCACTGGTGTGACTACCACTGGTCATTGGGGGTTTTCAAGGCTTTGCATAGGATTTAGAAGGAAGAAACCAAGAGTTTGAGCACTGATGGGTGAAAAGCAACTGTGGCATATCCAGTACCTCAAGGAGCTCCAGGAGAGCTGGAGAGGGACTTTGGACAAGAGCCTGAAGTGACAGGACAAGGGGAATGGCTTCCCACTGCCAGAGGGCAGGGTTAAGTGGGATATTGGGAAGGAATCCTTCCCTGGGAGGGTGGGCAGGCCCTGGCAGAGGTTGGGCAGAGAAACTGTGGCTGCTCCATCCCTGGGAGTGTCCAAGGCCAGGTTGGACAGGGCTTGGAGCAACCTGGGATAGTGAAAGATGATAGGAGGTGGCACTGGATGGTCTTTAAAGTCCCTTTTAACCCAAACCACTCTGTGATTCTTTGTATCCAAATACGTATTTCTTAGCTGAAGAAGGACAGTTTCACTCAAACAGAAGGTTGTGTGAACTCCCCAGTGGCTCCAAGTTGTGCAAGATTCCTTGGGTTTAGCCATTTTCCATACTGGGCGCCCGTCTCTGGCTGTGCTCTCTTTTCTTATTTCAGGAAAAATTGTTCAACCATTTCTAAGAACAAGATTAGGGGAGGGAAAAAAAGGCATTTCCCCACATGTTATGAGTTTTTCTTGCTGTTTTGGTGAGGAGCCTGCTGTGCCCGGATTTAATAGAAGCGACTTGGCACTCGAGGAAGGAGGGTTTGCTTTTTTCTCAGGGTTGTATCATCTGTTGCTTCAAGTAGAAAAATAAGAAAAAAAAATAAATAAAGCAAAACAAAAAAAAAAGCCCCAAGTTTGGCCAGCCTATAAGAGTCTGGAAAAAGAGAGTTGACACAAACTCCACAGAGTCTGGTTTGAATTTGTCGGCTTTGCTGTCGGTGCCTGTCCCGGGCACGCCGCAGTCTGTCACTGGGTGAACATTAACCAGCCAGGTTGCCCTTCTCCTGGGTGGGGTGTGAGGTCCTGTGCCACTTTGGCAGGGGGCACAGGCACAGGAGACACTCCCCCAGGCTGCTCCTGCAGGATACGGGACACGGGGTGGGAGCAGGAAAGGGAGAGGGGCTCATGGTGGGCAGGGAGTGGAGAGAAGCACTGGGACACTTGGAGGACATTTTGTGAAGACTTTTGGAGAAGAAGCAACGAGGAAAAGAGGAAGGAGGAGGCCGTGGGGGTAAGGCTGATTCTGGAAGTTTGTGGGAATTCATTGCATTTTGTGAGGTCTGAGTTGGCTTTTGCCTGCCTGGAGCTAAAGGCTCTGTGGAGCTCAGAGAAGACACAAACGATGCTTCCAGGAGCCAGAATGGATTAGGAAGGGGACAGAGTGACAAGCAGGGAGGGTGGGAGTCCAGGAGGCAAATCCAGGGAGTCTGGCAGGGGAGCAGCACCTCAACCACTTGTGGGGGTCTCAGTGCAGGTGAGGAATGGGCAGGGGCAGCTCATGCCGCGCTGTGGTCGGTGCTGCCATGCAGAGTGATGTGCCAGGGGCTTGGGGAACCCAAACAGCTCCTAATGGAGGTAGTGCCAGTGCATTTATTAATGTTTCTGAAGCACTGAGATCCTTTGGTGGTGGGGCACAGCCTCTGAGAAGTGATTGGTCCTGTAGGTAGAGCAGGGTGGGATCAGTTGGCAGTTGCAGAGGTCACACAAGGAACAAGGACAGAGCAAAAGGTCCATTCACCAAGGAATATTCATCCCAGAGTTGGATGGAGCAGAGGAACTCGCTGGGAAAAAGCAGTGGTGCCATCCCACCTCCCAAACCCCTGCACTTGGGGCTGGCTTTTCCAAACTTGGAAGTGCTCAAATCTAAAACTACTGTTCTTTTAATAGGTTTTCGTGTTTCATTTATAATTTATATTGCAATAGCACCCAAAAGTGCTTTCCAGACACTGAGCACATCTATAATTCTGCTTCTAAAAAGCTTCCATAAAAAAGAAAAAAGGGAGGAAAATTGACCAGTATTTCCCAAATAGAATTGCCCAAAGTTGGCTCTGATGCATTTTTAACAATGCCTAGTGTGAAATCCTGTCGGGTTTTGTTGCAAGGATCACAACAGGTGTTGGGAATTGGCTGGGGAGGCTGTGCAGAAAGGGCAGCTGACAGCTCACTGTGTATGCAGATGGAGCACTCTGAGCAATGCCCGGTGTGGTTTGCTCGCATGCAAACCGAGTAGAGGCTCCAAACAAAGCTGCAGTGAATGGGAGCCATCAGCAGGATTGCTCAAGGCTGCAAAACCCATTACTTAGACAGCAGTAGATGCAAGAGCAAGTGCCACAGTGCAGTAACTTGTCCTGCTTTGCTGGAGTTGTTTCGCAGTTATTAGATCAATATATGTAGCTCCCCATCTAATAAAGTACAAGAAAATAATTTATCTCAATGTGTTTTGTTAGCTCAGTATTTATCCTACTATTACCCAGCTGCATAAAGAACATAAATTTCCCTTTTTGTGCCCTTTTAGTGCTGTTACCATTTTTTCCCAAGCACACAATAGGTTGTGTGCCCTGCTCGGATTATTAGAGCCACGTCACTGTACTTTTCACAATCACATTTTAATTACAGCTGGAGAACCTGTGCAAAATCATTTAATACAATGTTGTGAGCAAATAGCACAGATGATGCGTTTAGGATTTGATTGCTCTTAGTTTATTCATTGATTAAACATGCAGAGACTCTGCTTTGACTGGTGAGGAAGTCAAAGACCACACACACACAAGGGTATAGGGTTTGTCTTTGCTATAGGTTTATATTTGCTATAGGTTTATATTTGCTGTAGATTTATATTTACCACAGATTTATATTTACCATAGATTTATATTTGCTATAGATTTTATATTTGCTATAGATTTTATATTTGCTATAGATTTTATATTTTTCACTTTGGGTTTTATATTCACTATAGATTTTATATTCACTATAGATTTTATATTCCCTATAGATTTTATATTTTCACTCTGTGTTTTATATTCACTATAGATTTTATATTCCCTATAGATTTTATATTTTCACTCTAGGTTTTATATTCACTGTAGATGTTATATTTGCTGTATGTTTTCTATCTGCTGTTTCAGGTGGCTTAGGTTCTTCAGAGGATTAGCAAAGAGTCTGGCACACAAAATGTGGCCCTTTGGGTGGCTTAAAAACAGCAGTGGGAATTTCCCATTCTGCAAAGGAAGGGACCCATCAGTGTGAAGGGGAAAAGCTGGTCAAGGAAAGTTTTAACCTTCCCTGGCAGCAGCTGATGGGTTTGGAAGAGCTGGTGACAGGTCTTCCAAGTGGAGATGGAAAAGTATTTGGGCAATTTTCTGCCAAAAAACGATGATCATGCACAGCATGGTTTGCATGGAGCAGCCCAGGTGAAAAGCTGGGATCACTCGAGGAGGTTGGCAGTGTGGTTTTGTAACAATAAAATACATGTTTTTTTAAACAAAGAGAGAAGACAGTCTGGCCAGGAGGAGGATATACTGTAAAGCAACCAGGTTTTGTTCCACTTGTAACAGAAGCTTGCAGACAGTTATGGAAAGGACTTTGCTGCTATTTATTGCCTGAAGTTACTGATCCATCTGTCTCTCCCCAAACTCTTGTACAGACAGTTTTTCCTCATTATTCTGCCTTTCTCCTTTCTGTTCTTCTCCAATATTTAGGTGGGAATTTTGACCACAGGCTTATCAGCTATTGCATAAATCCTCAGCAGCTGATAACTGAGCTGTGCAGAATTGTCACTTTAAGGTTAAATATTGTTGAATAAATAGACCTGGTGAAAGAACAGAATCTTAACAGTTCATGTTTGGGGGAATAATAACTGCAGAAAGACAGCCCACAACATTGTATGTGTGTTTGAGAGAGTGGTCAGGATATCTTTTAATTCAGCATTTACCCGTGAGAATTATTCCCATGAGGAGCCTTGCAATAAAATCTGCTTGGTCTATGAGAATAGAAAGAAATTGAATAAAAAGACTCCATTTCCACTTGTATTTATTCAGTCTGGGAAATTCAGTGGGCCGCAGCATTAGTATCAGCAGGGGATTCCTTGCTCCTAGCGTTAAATTACTGTCATAATCGCTCAATTATTTCTTCCTTGTACTGTTTAAAATAAAAATCCATCACATTCTATGTTTTTTTTCTAACATTTATTAGGTTGAGTGTTTAGGAAAATCAATTATATTCAGTCAGGCATGAATTGATGAATGTTCTTGTAATAATTGTCAGTTGTTAAACTGAATGTACTTTCTCTTTTCACCCCTTTTCATTTCCTTCAGAGGGCAGAGGTGGCTCAGAGAGAGGCAGAGACCTTAAGGGAGCAACTCTCATCAGCCAACAAATCTCTCCAACTTGCTACGCAGATCCAGAAGGCACCTGATGTGGTGAGAGAAAATATTTACTGACTCTTACAGGTTTCTGACATTCCTGCAGTACAGCTCTTTCAATTTCTGCTCACAGCTATAAAAATAGCTGTCTGGAGTCATATTTTAACTGCAAGGGAAGGGTGTCCCTTTGGGATTGGAGGTGGGTTCAGCTCCTGAGGGGTTGGTGGCTGGAGCAGACCCCAGGAAGGACAGAGGTCACTTGGCTCCGTGGTGATCCAGCTCTCTCCAGGGCTGCAGGTCCAGCTGGATCACAGGAACTCTCAGAAATTATTTCATATCACTGAGAGCATCAGCAGAGGAAACACAGAGGCAGCAAACCTGGAGGGCCAGTGGAGTTGTGTGTGGGACCAGCTTTGCCCAGAGCTCCCACTTCTGCCTCTCGCTCCTCTCAGTGCCAGAGGAGCTGGAAGTAAATTTGAACTCACTCCAGGTTTCACTGGTTATCCAAAAATGAGAATTACACCTCTAAATCCAGTCAAGGCAGCTCAGAATATTGAGCAGATCCCCTGCACTCCTGCTTGCTGCCCCCTCTGTGTGGTTCCAGATAAAGGCAGTGCTGCTGTTTGGGAGGTTGGCACTGCTGGTGGGACCTGTGGGCACACAGAGCTCTTACAGGACTCCAGCTGGGCCTGGGTGAGCAGGTAACACAGATGAGCAGCCAGATTATTTTGATTTTTGTTTGCCAAAGGAGAAATAGGAGTATTTAAATGTAAATATGCAATTAAGTGATATTTAGTCTACTTCTAAGCAGCAGCTTTAACAGACAAAAGAAATCATTGCCCTTTTTTTCCTCCTTGCAAGCCAGATACAGGCTTGACACTGATAGCAGAGAAACACATGGTTGCCTTTAAAAATCATTTGCAGAGAATGAGTAACAAACCAGAAGTCCTCCAGATCTGTTTGGTTGCCTATTAATATGTCCCAGCATTTCCTCAGAGAAGTCAAAAGATAGACAAGTAGACTGCAAAACAAAAAAATAAAAAGCCTGAATATCACTTGTAACTCTGAATTACCTGCCTGTTCCTATCTCATGTCCTAGTCTTATCATTATTTTAACATTAGGTCTTTCTTGTATTTAATAGTACTTCTGCACTTCATTTATATTTAATATGACAACTACTGCAGGATGAAAATGATCATTATCTATCTTATTTCAGACTCCACGTTCTAGTCTCAATAGGCACAAGCAGCAGATGATTATACAACTTGTGATGTTTCATGCAAGCAAATTAGAGGTTTTTTCAAGTTAAAAGTATAATTCAGTGTAATAGGAGAGCGTTGTTAACGCTGATCGTACATGCAGCTTTCTGGGAGTACAGTGGGGTGTAGTCACTGAGAATCAATCTGAGTGTTTAGAAGATATGGAAAAAGGTATTTTGCTGTTCCTGTGTTCCCAGTAAACAGGGTATGGAGTGTGTTTCAATCTGCAGCAATGTCATCTTGACTTGTCAGGGAAGTGTTTGGGTGACAGCGGCGCCGGTGGGTTGAATTCTTGGCTCTTCTGCAGGATCTTTAGTTTAATGCTCACCATAATCATCCCTCTTGCTAAATGGATTCTCCCCTCCTTCACTGGTGTTTCTGAGGAACAGCCATTAACCTTTGTAAGATGCATTTTAGGCTCTTTGATGGAATGGATGTTCATCCTTGGGCTGGTGCTCCCCACACATGCACAAGGGTTTCCTCACATTCCTCATGGCAGAGGTTCAGAGCTCTCCCCTGTGTTACAGCTGATCTCTTAGCACTAAAGGAGACAAAGAGATGGTACAATTAGTCTCTATTATCTTTTCTGGATAGATCTGCCTTCTTCTGCCCCTCTCTCTCCTCTCCAATTCCTTGTCCTACTGGCAGGTCAGCCTAGTGGGGAAGTTTCTGACTTGAGAACAGATTTTGCAGCTGTGAGAAACTGGAAGAAGAAAGATTTAGGAAAGGGAATTTCTCAAAGTGGTGACCAAGGGGAGAATGGCCTTGTCTTAGAGCTGTCACATCTGTCTTCTTCCCCATGGAGGGATGTTTGCAATAATGTTAACATGAACGATTTTCATGTGAGGAGCAAGTTCATTGCAAGTAGCAGTTTGGGGCAATTTTTGATGATTTTGCCTGGAACGTGCATTGTGCATTCAGAGAGCCACAGGCACATGGCCCTGCCGCTCCTGATTAAGAAATTCTGCTCCATTACTTCAGAATATTTTATCTGATTAGTATTTTGTAAGCACAGATTTTCATAGTTGTCAAAGCATTTGGGCTATTAATAATAAATAGATCTAAATAGAATCCTTTGACTTTCACGGCTGCATCTTTTCCAGTGCACTTACGAAGTAGGGGGATTTATTCCCTCCCTTATCCCTGTTTTCCCAGGGAGCTGGGAAGCAAGAACATTCATATGGGAAGCAAGAACATTCATATGGGAAGCAGAAAGATTCATCTTCCATTTTCACACAGTCCATCGCAGGAGTCCCAGATTTAGGAACTGTCTCTGTCTCTCGTGCCACTCAATGCCATTCTTAGTCCTTGCCAAACTGCCCTGAGTTCAGGCCTGTTGCCTGTTCTGATCTGTGTGGTCTGATGCTCTTTCCCCCCAGGAACAGGCCATCGAGGTGCTCACCCGGTCCAGCCTGGAGGTGGAACTGGCTGCCAAGGAGCGGGAGATCGCCCAGCTCGTCGAGGATGTGCAGAGGCTCCAGGGCAGCCTCACCAAGCTGAGGGAGAACTCCAGCAGCCAAATCTCCCAGCTGGAGCAGCAGCTGACAGCCAAGAACAGCACACTCAAAGTAAGGCTCAGTTCTGTGCTCAGCAGCTTCTGGAGGGTGGAACAGATATAATGATTTTGGGGTTTACTGGTGTAAGTTTCCTGTGGTTCTGCTGAATTCTGGTGGCATCCACAGAATCACAGAATGGTTTGGGTTGGAAGATCATCTAGTTCTAACCCTCTGCCATGAGCAGGGATGTTTTGTAGTCCAAGTGATCACAGTTCTCTTAAAAATCTAAATTACCCAGTTCTTAATGTTTTGAAATGAGATCAGCCCAGTTGGTTAAAACTTGGTTGTGATAATGCCAAGGTCATGGGTTCAATCCCCTGTGTGGGCCATTGACTTCAGAGTTGGACTCGATGGTCCTTATGGGTCCCTTCCAACTCAGAATAGTCTGTGATTCTGTGAAATATGTTTTTTGCAGAACATGCCTGCCTTTAGAATTAAAACCACCACCAAACCTTTAGAATTAAAACCACCTTTAGAATTAAAACCACCACCAAACCCCAGCATTTATTGACCATGGATATGTAATGAAATAGCTGAACTAAAAAGGCACAGAAAATCCTTCTTAGGTTTTAAAACTCCTAATTCCCATTCCAGTGATTGGTATTGAAGATTTGCCAGGAATGTTTATGGTTTATCTTTGAATTTACTTGCTATCCCTTCCAGTTCTCTCCACTGGCAAAGGGAAATGTACCATTTAGAGCATAGAAACAAGTAAAATGGACAGAGAGAAGGCTTTTAGCCTTAATAACCACTTCATTATTTTTTAACCATTTGCTGCACAGTAATTTCCATTTATAATTAGTGGTCTGGCCCTATGCACATTTGCATCCAGCTCTGCATTAGAAGGAACAGCTCAGAATTTTGCGAGTGACCCTTTTACCTTTTGCTTGGGCAGCTTCACTTTCTTTGTGCCGAGCCCACACAGTTCTGCTCTCTCAGTGAGCAGCAGAAATGTTTCCTGACATGTGCAATGAATCAGTTTCCTGGAACTCCCATTTCTTTCATTGTTCTACCATCTCGGAGCTCCAAAGTGTAAACAAGATAAATTTATCTATTCCATTAAAGACGTGGTAGTTTTGCAGGTTTGATAGTCGGAGGGTTTTTGGAGAGAGGAGGCTGATAGTTCCCACTCAGCTCTGACTGTGGCGTGGGCAGCTTTGCTCTATCAGAATGATTTAATGTTCAGTTGAAACTCTTACAAATTACTCTAATTCTGACATTTTTTAGCAGTTCCTGGTTTTGCTGTGCTGGAGCATAATTGACATGGAGAGATGTCTGTAAGGGATGAGAGCTGAAGTGTTGCATTCGGTGCTTTCTGCATGTTTTAAGCCAGCTTTGCAGAGTTTTTATGAAAATTCTGTAGAGCAAAGGGCACCTATTATGTAACTACAGTGCCAATGTCAGTCTGTGCCCACCTGTCACCATGTGGGCACCACTTTTATTGAGAGAGGAAGGAGCTGCCCTGCTTTAGAGGGACACATTTTGCTGGCTACACCCATGTTAGAGGGAATTTTTTTTTTCTTTTCTTTTTTCATAAAAGCTGATAGAAAATATCTTGAGTCCTTGCACTTGACAGATTTTCTTGGAATAAAGCATGTTCCTGGTGAGGTCAGTATTAGTTTAGCCATTAACTTCAAAGGGAGTAGGATCACAGAAATGACAGAGCAAGTCTTTGATTTCCATTTCAGTAATCTCCTTCCATTTTCTCATAGCCTGGCCCAGCTAATGCTCTGTATTTAGCTTGCTGTTGATAGTGTCTGATGCAGTGCCTCTATTGATAAAGTTTCAGTCGTTTCAACCCTCTTTAACCTTATTTGTTGCAACTATAAAAATATTTCCAAGTGCTTACTTCCACCCCAAAGTGCTGGGAAAGCCTGTGCCAGAAACCTGTTGTGCAAAGCACCAAATCTCAGTGACAAGAGTGTCAATCTCGTGTTTGATTATGGAGGAATTGCTTCTAAAATAAAAGAGATTGTAACAGTTGCCTCCACAAAAAAAAAAAAAACCCAACAAAACAAACAAAAAAACCAACAAAACAAACAAAAAAATAAACCCACAAAAACCTACTCAGAGTTTCACAAATTAAAGCAATGTTCTCAGCCTGTATCTTGGGGGAATTGTTTAATACTCTATGACTTAATGAAACAACACAGAAATACTTTTGAAATTATTGCTTCTTTATCTTCACCTGATCTAATAATCAAAATATGTCCTCTAGTAACAAGACTTTTCTAACTGTAATTGTATTAACCCTTTGTGGGTGTTGGAACCTGCCTGTTACCCAGTTAAAATACAGCACAGAGATACATCAGATAGTCTGGGGTAATGAAATGTGGGCTTTTTAGTTGATCACTCCAAACTAGACTACAGCATTAGTCTGCTGGGGGTTTTTAATGTTTTAAGCCCTTAATGCAGCCCTTGCTCTTTACCTGTGACACTTAGATTAAAGACAGTAATGATTATCTTTTTTAAATAACATAAGAGGAGATCCAGTCTATGCACACTCTGACTCGAGTTCATTCCTAGCACAAATGCACAGTTCTTTAACATGGAATATTTGCAAATTTAACATGCAGAAATGCCACCAGTTCATTCCTTCTGCCCTCTGGCTCCTGCATTTCTCTGTGTTGGAGGTCCTTAGAATATATTTTGTCTGAATTAACCAGGTTGATATTTAGTGCAAGATATTAGTTCCTCCAGATTGTCTCACAGCTTGAACCTTTGTTATCCCGAGTTCTGTGCCTTTTCCAGGGTTCTTTGAGACAATTACCATACTAATACATTTTAAAACAGTCACTGACTGGGAAGATGCCAAGTGCCTAAATGGTCTGCTGATACACGGGCACTGCATCCTCACTTGTTAGTTTATATTGTTTAATAAAGTATACATTTAGGTGCAGATTTTCCATGGCAACAATCTCTCTATTAGGTACTTGGGAGTGATGGGTGTATGTGTTTTTTATACAATTCAAAGTAAAATATTGCTGGTTGCCATACAGCTATAGCAGCATGTGAGTATCTGAGAGTTCAAAACAGCTTCATTCTGTCAATATCTATATTTTTCTTTATTTTTCTACCTGTGCTTTTTACCTAAATTTTCCAGAAATACTTTCTCAGGGTGTAGTTTATCCCTGCACAGCATTACACTTAACAAAAAAAATGCATTAAAATGGGAATCATTCCTTTTTCTGTGTTTTAGATCTGTTTCTACAAAAAGCTGTTTCCTTAGCATGTCCTTGCATAAGTAACTAACATATTAATCCAAGATATTGTTTATTTTAAATTTATTCTGGTACTTTTTACTCCAAGGACTGGTATAAATAGCCAGTTATCCTGCTGTAAAAGTCTGCCTGCTGTAGACCCAGAATGTGACAAGCCAGAGTTAAGGAAGAGGTGAATTGTGGTGCCTCTGTGCTGTAGAGCACCAAAGAGAGTGAGAAGCAGGTGGCAAAGTGACATGACCAGGGAGAGCAGAAGGATGTCATGTGGTGTTTGGCTGCTCCTCCCATTCCCTGCATCCAGTTTGGAAGCTCTGAGTTGTGATGCTGAGTCTCCTCCCAGTACCAAGGGCTCTCTGGCTTCATTTAAAGATCCCTCTCCAGCCTGATCTGGTGGATTAAAAATTCTTGGTGAATTCCTTGTTAAAGTAACTCTGGCTCAGGATTGAGCTGTAGCTTGAAAAGCTGCTTGAACTTGTGGCATGTTGTAGTTGGTCCTCCTTAAAAATCAGGGGACTGATGTGGCACCCCAGGCCCTGCAACCACAGAGTGCATTTCCACAGTGACATTTCAACACGTGTTGGAGGTGATCAGAACCTCCAGCATCTTCAATACTTGTAGGATTTTCCTGGCCACATCAACCAGGATTTTCCTAATTACATCAAGTACAGGGCCAACACACCCTTTGTCTGCTGTCTAAAGCAAAGCCAGTGGTAAGTCAGAAGAAATGACTAAAACTCGTCCTGAGTATATTCCAGGTGGAAAAAAATATTTTAGCTAAAACAGACACCTTTTTTTCTTTCTCCCACAATGGGAATGACTGCACAAGTCACTGATGGCTGAGGATGCTGGCACAGGAACCCTTTTTAAGAGGCCACTCGTTTCATCAGTGGAAATTCCACCCTGAGCAGCAGTTCCTGCATCCCTGTGAGGAGCAGTGCTGGTGATGCATTAAGAGCTGCTTGTTGAGCAGCTGCCAGAGCAGGGCCTATGATTCCTGCCAGGAGCTGCCTCTTGTCAGCAGGGACTAAGAATGGTGGATTATGGCATCAAACAGCAGGAACAGGAATCTGAGAGGGCTGTATATTGGTAATGTGAATGTCCACTTTGTCACTGCTCTTTAATATCCATGCTAATGGCAAGGCAGAAATGTCAACAGTGTGAGCTGGGCAGGGCTGGGTAGGAAATCCTTTAAAAGATGGCAGAATAGCTGAAAGTCCCACAAAGTCCCACCATGCTGGTGTTGCCATCCAAGAAGCCTCATTTAAGTTATTGAGATGGTTGAGCTGTGCGTGCTGTGTTACAGTTTTGGGGTTTGCTGCTTGTACACCTTGGATAGGTTGAGATGGATGATACCCACACCTTGCTGGGGAAGGCAGCACAGGGTTCCCAGCTCTGTTTGGTGGCCTGTCCCAGCCCTGCTCCACACACCCAGAGCTGTTCTGCTGCACAACTTTGTGAGTTTGCTAAAATTACCCAAGTGCCCAGCAGCCCTCCCCTGCCCTCCTGTATTCAGTGAGCAGCCCCAGAGTGAGTGTAGGATCTTGAATTCCCTTCTTCCCTGGAGGCAGCCTCTGCTGGACATAAAGCCCTGCTTTTCTTTTTCATGTCACACACTCCTTTCCTTTTCAAAGTAGAAACTCTGTCTTTGAGGTGATACGTCCTTGTGTTATTTCTGTTTTCTGTGACCTTTGGGATTCTGTGCCAATTTTAACACCAAAAATGAAGTGAAACAGAGCTAGCCTGAACTTATCCATGGAAGTTGCAAGCCAGTAAGTTCTGTTCTTTGCTTAGAGCAGGTGTGCCTGCACCAAGCAAAGAAATTATTAGTGGGAAATTATGTGGCTTCTGCAAGCAACGTAACGGCATCAATTATGTATCACTGTTTTAGGCCTCCTGAAGCATTTATCCTGTAGTGATGAGCACTGTTGTTGGGAGCTGGGTAAGGTCCAAGTGTGTGGCATTGCTATGGATTGTGTTAGGAGGTTTGTTTGTGGCATCCTCACACCGAAGGGGAGCCATTGAGACCACCCTGGGTTGGGCAGAGCTGAGCAGAACAACCTGCTGGGCTGGTCTCGATGCCTCATCTCCAGAGTGTGATCACATGAGTTCCTGCAATAAGTAATGCTTGTAAAATGGCCTGGTACAGCTGTTTTCCTTGGGCACGAGGCCCTGTAGAAGCCTTGCAAGCCTAAGGCATTCCAATCAACAACAGCTTCCTCAGTCTGTTCTGTGTATCATGTACATCAGGTTATCAAGAACTGTCGTATTAAGGATGCAGTTTGTGCCAAAGCATCCCTGCTGCTTTACTCAATTTACCAGCTTCCTAAAAATTCCACTTCCCCCTTTTCTTTAAGACCTTCTTCCCCAGTCTCTGTATTGAACACATGACAGTGACATTGCAAACAGCAAAATTGGGACCCACTGAATTCTGTCATGCTTGGCACTCTGTAAACAAAGGATGAGCGAGGTATAATTGTGTTTACGTTTAATTGGTTATAGTTTGTTTTCTAATATATGTAAATTAGGTATGAGTCATTAACCCTCACTTGTGCGCTGCTGTATATATGGAATAATTTGAAGATGATTTTGAAAGCCTGCAGAAAAAACCACAATCTAAATAATTAAATCCGTGTTCTTTCTTTTAAAGCAACTGGAAGAAAAACTGAAGGGACAGGCTGATTATGAAGAGGTTAAGAAAGAATTAAAGTAAGTGTTAAATGCTTACATAATTTTTTCACAAACTCTTAACAGTGCTTGTTAAATGAAGCCACAAATCTGTGTTCTTGGAACAAAGTCAAACCCACAATAATGGGGAAATCAGGAATATTGGCAGCAATGCATCCAGAACCAGTGGAACTGTTGGATTCTTGTTACAGCAAAGGATCTCGATAGCAAATAATACATACCCATGAAGAAAACCCACTAAAACTATTGTCCACAAAGGGAAAAAGTTTGACAATCTGTGGTTGACCACTCTAAAAATCCCCAGCCAACAGCTGAGGGTAATGTGGACCAAAAATTGAATGCAGAGTCTTTGGCCACGATACCTTGTCTGTGCTTCTGGCAGCCAGTGTTCAGCACTTACCAGTTTAGTGCTGGGCTTGTTTCACCGTATATTTTTGCTAATATATTGTGGTTTTCAACTAAAGCCACAAACAGCCTCTTCCTATTTCAAGGGATTTTCTTAAGAGACTTAAAAGAGCCTCATTTTAAACTATAACAAGATAAGCTGTCAGGTTCAGAAGAGAACTTTTTTGACTGGAAGTATGTTTAGTGTCAAGGTTTAAAAAACTGTGAGAAACTCCCATCCCTTCTTTCATCATCCTGGCATTTTTGTGTGTGTCTTAAGAAGACTGAAATAACCCATTACCTTGTTTAATGAGGTATTTCAGATGGGGCTGGTAGTCATGTGCTTTTGTTTACACGTCCCTGGAGAATATGGAAAGCAGCTTTGGGTTTGCAAGCCCAGCCCCTGGTGCTGATGTATTCAAGCCACGCTGCCTGTGGTTCTGGTTCACTGCCAGCTACAGCACAGCCTGATGTAGGTGTGCAGTTTCATTCAAATGAAATGAATTGACCATTTCTGTGGTCATTATACCTGATTATTAACTGCTCTCAAAAAAGCATCACTGTTTTAGTGAAAGGGATAAATATATCTGTGTTCTCTGCTGAGTTAAGGAAGCAGTTTCAGATTTCAGCCTGTTTGTGCCCTCTTATGTAAAGTAATGAATGGGAATTAGGCCACAACCTTTCAATTTGCTACATGAGATACTAAATGTAAATGTGCTGAAACAGCAAGTGAGTTTTGAATCCTACCTGGTTTAATGCAGTGCAGGTGGGATACAACAGGACCAGGGCTTTAAGCCCAGACTTTTGGTGCCAGGAACCCAATATACACAGTAAATACATTTAGCCTGACTCTGCATTCATACTTTAGATACAAACTCTGTATTCCTGGAGTTACTGCCTTTTTTAAAAAGTTATTTTTCTTTTTTACAACACTGACTTACATGAGGGCAGGGATGGGAAGGCAGAAAAGAGTTCTGGGAGAGTTTATGACACAAGACAGTTCATACAGTGTTTCTGCTCAGGATGAACCTTCAGTGAACTGGGTGGGAGAATCTCCTGGATGGCCCTAGTTGGGTGCCCTGTTCTCTCAGCTTTTATAACCCCTAATTCATGGATTGCCAGATAGCTTGGCAGTGACCTGGGGTCCATACACTGTCCTGTGGGATGGCACAGGGCATTGAGACCCTTCATGAGACCACTGAAGATGTTTGCAGTGCTGCTTCCTCCAGGCAGCTCATTCACAACACCCTCTCTGCTCCCATAATCCAAAGGATGTGCTGAAGGCTGAATGTGCATCACCTGGCAGTGACAGTCTGATCTGAAGTGAGGCTGTTGTTGTAAATGAGGCTGTGAAAAGCCTTTTGCTGTAAATCAGGATCCCTCCCACTGAATGCTGCTCCACCTGCCCTGTGCCCTGAAACACTGACAAAAACGAACTGCTTATGACATCTGCACCAAGAAAAAAGATACCTTGTCAGTAAGTCAGAAAGAGAATAAATTTCTCAGGGTTTTTTTGGCCCTGATGTATTTTCCTTAGTCCTCCCCAGGATGTTAGAGGCATTCCAGGCTGAGGGATCTCAATATCAGCCAACATCTCTAACCTTGGTGGAACTTAACCGGGCCCATGTCAAGCTCGGGGGGGCAGGATGCTTCACTTTCTGCCTTGACTTTTGTGCCCAATGGCTTTTAAACCTATTTTTGAGATCTGAGAGCTGTGTGTGTCCTTTCAGTTCCCTCTGGAGTGCCACGACAGCGCTGACCCTCTGCCTTTGCAGGCGGGATCAGACGAACAGAAAGTCGAGCTGTCCCAATGCACACTTGGCTTTGCAGGGAGATCTTTGAAGTCATCTTAGATGTGCAGATTCAAGTCACAAGATCATTCCTTTAAAAAGCAGGTGACTGATCTTGAGCCACTGATTGAGTGGAGATCTCATGGGCAAAGATATTCCTGGAATCCAAAGAGGAAACATTTTGTTTCCTCATATTCCTGAGGAAAAACGTCTCTTTTGTGACACATTTGAAAAGTAATTTTTGACATCTTTAACTTTTACATTTTTTAAGAAATGAATCTGCTGGAGTGAATGTTCCTCTTAGGACAATTGGAGATGCCATCAGCTAGATTATTAACATATTTTGGATTCTAAGTGTGTAGGAAATTACCTGTGAAATTGCCAGAAAGCTAATTCAGGGATCGAAAAATCCACTTGAGGAAGGCAGAGGTCAGTAAGTTTCCAGGCAAGGTTTGAATGCACATGCCTGTGCCAAGCTCACTGGAAATGCAGCTGCTGCAAGGATCAGGATCCTTCCCGAAGGTCCCAGCTGGCAGCAGGTGCTCACAACCAAAGCGCATCCATTGAGCAGCCTGTGCGAGGAGAGGAAGGGCAGGATCAGGGCTTTAGAGACAGACTTTTGGTGCAGAGAACCAAATACATACCCTAAACAGGTTTAGGCTTCCTTTGCACTTCCTCCCACTGTCAGCCTGGTCCTGGAGGCAGCACAGTGTGGGCAGGGCACTCCCCTGCTCCCTGGGGAGCAAGCAGCTTCTTTTGGTTCAGCCTCATCCAGAAGGAAGGTGGTTGGGAAGCTGCTGGACTGCTCTGCATGACAAACCCGAGTGTGGTAAGTGGGGGGCACTGGGAAACCCATCACAAGCACTGCTGGTCTGAACTGAAAGGGGAGAAATGCCTGGGCTTTGCCTTGGGAAGTTTGCCTTGTGATAACCTGCTGTTCAAACTGGAGTTCTTTTAAATTCAAATGAGTCTCCTCATTTGACCACCGTGGGATGTACTTTAAGACTTGCTGTCCTTGCAGAGCCCATTCCCTGCAGAATCCATGGCAGGATGGAAACAGTGACCTGCCAGAGAGTGGGGTTTTCTCGACATGGGTCATTTATCTCTCCTGGCTCCATGGAGTCCTGGGGGACAGAGCTGTTCCCCTGGCAGGGTGTCCTAAGGAACACTGGCTTCCAGCAGTGATTGGCAACATGGATAAACACACCTGTGATGTCAATATAATGTCAGGATCTCTAAGAACTCAAGCCATTAGTGCACAACTTCTCTTCTTTGACTGGCACAAGTCCATTGACAGCAGAAAAGCACCTGGGTGAGCTGTTGTGCCCTCAGAGTCTTGGCAGCATCATTTTCTGTGCCATGTGTGGGATGGTGGCCCTGCCTTACAGCCATTCCTGCTGGCAGGAGGTGTCATCCAGTGCTGCCCATATAATGCAAGTTTGTTATTCCATTGATTACTGTATTTTGGTATTCCCATCAGCATTAACCCTGCATGCAGTGAGTATGCAAAGATGCAAATATTCAAGGTTTCTGCCTCAGAATGACTTATTATTTCCTTGGATTTGCTATGACTTGAGTGATTGTTAATGACTCAGGGAGCACTGATTTCCAGAGTGTCACTTAATGCACATCTAACTCTGGATTAAAGCAGGGACAGGACTACAGAGGAGCTGGACACCCACATGGTCTGAGGGTGTCAGTGGGTGCCTGGCTGACTCCTCATGGGATCCAGAACTAGTGCCTGTGTCTTAAGACTGGCCCTCTATCTTTTTTTTTTTGTCTCAGTTTCCACATTTCATAGAATCACAGAATGATTTGGGTTGGAAGGGACCTTAAAGACCATCCCATTCCTGCAGGGACACTTTGCACTATCCCAGGTTGCTCCAAGCCCTGTCCACCCTGGCCTGGGACACTTCCAGGCATGGAGCAGCCTCGACTTTTTATACATGTTCCACAATTTTTAATACAGTTTAATACAGAAAAAACCAGATTCTTGTTGCCTCACAAAGATGTTGCTGCTTTATACTTGAAAAATGCTGTATAAACACTGTCTGTATCTGTTTACGTGTTTTTCTTCACCAAATGAATGTTGTCTTTGTACAATACGAAGCTGAAATCATTTATTGCTTCAGTCTGAGGAAGTTCATGTCCTGCCTGCAGCAGGCTGATTTAAAAAAATTTATATGACAAAGCACAGTAATAAGTTTGGATTCCTGTAAGATTCTGCTTTGCCAGATGAGACAACTGTAAAGGAAAGCCTTTGAAGGGAGACGTCCTTTGACCACTCAGTATTTATATAAAATATTGACAATGAGACTATCTGATTCTTCTCTGAATGAACTTATAAATATTTGGATCTTTCATATTTCTTAAGAAATATTGTGCCATTTTGTCTTCCCTTTGCCTTAGAACGAGGAGGTTATTAAAATGAAAAACTGCCTTTTAGCCTGTAGTGCCTTGGTGGGGAAGATTATTTGTGCATATTTTCCTTGCTGCTGAGCTGGTGTATATTATATAAAGTGCTGTACTGTGGTGGTGATTCCCCTGTTTTGTTGCTTTGCTACGACTTCTTCATTCCCTCCCAGCTTCACAGATAAATTTATATCACTTCTGACAGCTTAAAATGTTATATCCTTATTAACCTTTAAATTTACACTTTAAACTGGCCTTGTGGGATTGCATATGGAATGATTTAGATGATGCTTGAGAAATTTTTCTCATCCTCTAACTAGTTTGAGTAGTTGTTCTATATTCATTATGAGATTGTGTTACTGCAGAGGAAAGTTGTTACCACTTGTGTTGCTGGAGAACAGGAAATGATAATGTTAATGCTCATTAGTGGAGTTGTTATGAAAAGGAGAAATAGAAAATAATTTTTTTCTTCTGCCTTCCACAGTATATTGAAGTCCATGGAGTTTGCACCATCTGAAAGCTCTGGTGGGCAGGTACTGAACCTACTTTTGTTGTCTTCCTTTACTTGATCAGTTCAGTTAATTATCAAAGATTCTGTCCTGCAATTCCTTGGTGCTGGCACAGGCAGTTTCCTGTTGATGTTGAGACATGTGGGTCGATCATTGTTTTTCTTGATGTTTTCTTATGTAAAAAGCTGATCTGAACATTTTTTGCATGTTAATTTCTTTTAAGTGGCCAAGGACAAAGTGAATTTTCAGCTGTGCTGGAGTGAATAACCACACAATGTTGTGAAGTTGAGTCATTTTAAGATACTAGAGTTTGGATTTTTAAGTATTTATTAGCCTTGAAAATAATGTTCACATAAGAAAGCAAACCTTTGAGTACTGAGATTAATTTGAGTACTAGTTCAGCAAATTAATCTTACTTAAGTTTAAAGGTTATGATTTAAATTCCTGCTTCTGAAATCCGAGCTGCATATCGATATCCTGGGATGAATTTTCTATGGATTTTTTAATGATCAAGGGTTGGATATTGAGGGGAAGGTAAATAGCAGGTTTCTGTGACTGATTTTATTTTTGAACCAGCTGTTTCTGCTAAAACCCAGCATGTCAAGGAAATGCCTAACTTGGCTCAGTTGACCTAGAAGGAATAATATAATCTTAACTCCTGTTTTAATCAGATTAGAAGAAGTCTACACATTTAAACTGAAAGCATGCCAGGACCATTTAAAAATAAGTAGGATTAAGGAAACGTTCCGTTACACATCCCAAAATCATGTGGAATTGATGAATGATTTACAGTGGAAATTAAACAGTGAATCTCTTCCGTGGCTCACGTCGGAGCCCGGAGTGATTGCCGCAAATCTCCACACTCTGAGCTCCCTCCCTGCATTCAGAAAGGAGTTGAGCACTTGTGTTTGGAGTTGTTTTTTTTTTTTTCCTTCTGAAATCCTTTTTAGTGCCTGAGTGAGACTCTCAATGCTTTAAGAAACAAACCTCCCCCTTTGGTTTTCTGTAGGATGCATCCAAACCGCTGGAGGTGCTGCTGCTGGAGAAGAACCGCTCGCTGCAGTCGGAGAACGCCACGCTGCGCATCAGCAACAGTGACCTGAGCGGTAGGTTGACACCATTTTTGGCTGTTCTGGTTCATTTGCTGTCTTGTGACGGGTGGGAGGGCTGAGTGAGAGCTGAGTGTCTGAGCTAATGCATGGCAGAAGGATTAAGAAGCAACAGGAACACTGAATACCACTGGATTTCTGTAGTTTTATAGGCTGGATAATAAAGTAAAACTTGGAGAGCTCAGAGAGTCTATAAATGTTGAGGAAGAGGCATTACAGGCTGTACCCAGTGGTAACATTTGAGGCTGTTGTCTGTTTTGGAAACAAATTCATCTGTGGCACCAGAAGTCTCTTCCCCACCCCCACAATGTTATGCAAAATGTTTGCATGTAGAACATAACCTTCCTGTCTGATACACTTGGATGTACCACCAGCAGGTCAGCTTGGGAAAACAAAATCCTTGCTTTTTGGCGACGTGTGTTTGCCGTTCCGCTTTCCTAATGTGGGCTTTTACATCTTGTGTGCACATTTTTTAAATGGCAAGTCATGGAATTTCCAGATACTTGAATGCTTATGGTTTTTGCAGCTGGAAGAAAGTTATAAGTTGCCACTGGCCCTGGGATTTACTGAATTCTGAAGTGTTTTATGACTTTTAACTGAGTGATCTTGGTGCATCCACCTAATGGTGATTCCTTTATTCAAATTGGTTTGTTCCAAAATGTAAATGTTTGCTGCATTTGGGTTCAGTCAGGTCCAATGAGTCATGTCTTGAATGAGAGACAACAGAGAGACTTGCTGTCTGTAACTGCATTTATTTAACTGTATAACTGCACTTCATGTAACTGTTCTAGTGTTGATGTCTGTAAGGGGGATTCTCCAGGCTGCAACATACAAGAAAGGTGCAAACATGAAATGCATGTTGTTTGTTTTGGGGGCCTTGTTTGGCTTTAAAAAATTTCAAATACAGAAAAAAAAAACAAACAAACAAAAAAACCCCACAAAACCAAATGAAAACAAACCGAAACCAAACCAAACCAAAACTCCCACCGCCACTTCATTGGCCCGTGTCAATCTGCACTTTTTCCCTTTGCGGGGCAAACTTTGCATTTTTTTATCTTGGTTTTTTTCCCCCTCTTTGACCCCCCATAATGCATTATGTTTGACCTTCCTTGTAGGGTCAGCCAGGAGAAAAGGGAAAGACCAGCCTGAGAGTCAGCGTCCTGCAACCTTGCCGGCCTCCCCTCCTTCCCAGTTGCTCCGCAACGCGGGGGAGCAGGCTTCCAATACTAATGGTACACACCAGTTCTCACCAACGGGTTTAAGTCAAGACTTTTTCAGCTCATCCCTGGCGAGCCCCAGCTTACCCCTGGCCTCCACAGGAAAATTTGCACTAAACTCTCTCCTCCAGCGACAGCTAATGCAGTCCTTCTACTCCAAGGCAATGCAGGAAGCAGGAAGCACAAGCATGATTTTTCCAACAGGTCCATACAGCACAAACTCCATATCTTCCCAAAGTCCATTACAACAAAGCCCGGATGTAAATGGCATGGCCCCATCTCCCAGCCAGTCAGAAAGTGCTGGGAGCATCTCTGAAGGCGAGGAGATAGACACGGCCGAAATTGCACGTCAGGTGAAAGAGCAGTTGATCAAGCACAATATTGGACAGCGGATATTTGGACATTATGTGTTGGGACTGTCGCAAGGGTCTGTGAGTGAGATCCTAGCCCGGCCAAAGCCATGGAATAAACTGACTGTGAGAGGCAAGGAGCCATTTCATAAGATGAAGCAGTTCCTCTCGGACGAGCAGAACATCTTGGCTCTTCGCAGCATCCAGGGTAGACAACGAGGTAAGTGCTCACCTGCCCAGGGTCTCGCCCTGTCCTCTCTTAGTTCCAAATGTTGCACATCAGAGGCCCTTTGTGCCTTGCTGCTGTTCTCACCCAAATCAGGTGTCAGGTACAGAAAGTCCAGCTTTCTAGCTCTGCTTTGCAGTGCTCAAGCAGGTTAGTATCTTTGCTTATGCTTTTTTTAGGTGCTGGCTTGTTCCTGTCAGCAGGAGCAACCAGCAGGGACACTCAGATCCCTCACTTCTCAAGAGCTCCGTGTTGGAGCTAAATACAGAGTGAAAAGGGTCAGCAGCTACTCAGGGTGTCAGCCCTCAGAAATACTTGGAAATTTTTATTTGGGGTTGTTTACTGAGACCAGGCTTTTGGTGTGTCTTGTGTGATTGTTTTTTCCCCCCAAAGTGTTGTGACAAAATAGGGTAGGTGATGCATGAGATGAGCAATTAAAACACAATCCCAGTTTAAAGCAGCTTTGCATATTTAAGGCAGCGATTTTGAGAGGTGACATGCATTTCATTGTGATTCATCTTAAGACTGAGATTTACATTTAGAGAAACTGAAAAGTAAGTTGTTTACAGTCAAGAAATATTGGAAAGGACAGGCAGGGTTTTCCTAGATTTTGTTTAATTGGAAGCACACACTGTTAGATTTATAATCTGTTCTTCCTTTTGATGATTGTACTTGAGGGGATTATCTGCCCATCTTTAACCTCTTCATTTTTGGTATCTCTAGACATTTATTTATATCTGTCTAATCTCCTTTCCGAACATAGCTGTAATCTTTATTAACAAATCAGCCAGCCTTGCTTCTTCCCAAGTAGCCAGTTCCTCCAGCTCAGGCAGGGCCCCAGGGGCCAGCAGAGCTCAGGGCCAGCCTGCCAGCTCCTCATGTCACAGCCCGTGATGTCAGAGCAACCATCCCCTGATTGTTTTGTTCTTACCAAACTTGTTTTTCAACAGAGAATCCAGGCCAGAACCTGAACAGACTATTTCAGGAAGTACCGAAACGAAGAAATGGGTCTGAAGGTACGTCACAGGCAGGTGTTTTTCTTTGCAGTCAACCCCTAGGAAGTGGAGTGTGCTTTAGCTGTGTGTTTCCTTAAAACTGTGCAGTTTGATTCTGGCCTGGAATCTGATAGAAAAACAGACAGTAAGTATAAAACAAACCATGGGTTAGATGAACACTTTGCTTTTTCTAATTCTGCTGCTGCTGTACTAACGTGACCCTGTTTGGATAGTTTTTCCACTCCCATCCTCCCTGTGTGTGCAGATAGAAAGAGATCAGTGATAGAAGTGGCTTTATAGAATCACCAGATCTATTGAAATGCTCTTTTTGTGAGTTTGGAGGGAGAAGGTTGCACAGTTACACCAACAATCACATACTGCTCCTGCTCTAAATTTGCTTCTTTCTTCTCGTGGGGCTTATGCTGACAAATTCCACTTTAAAACACTGTTCAATTAGTGTGATGTTAGTTCAGTGTTGCATATGAGAAAGACAAGATAAGTGAATATCAGATTGATAAATTATCCCTGAACAGGATGTCTGAACACATTTTTTTTATTGTAGAGTAGTTGCAGTATTTTTCTTGTAGTAACATGAGGAAGAAGAAAAAACTAAAGCAGGTACCCCAAAACTCTCTAGTTATTTTAGCTCCAGTCAGAAATTATCTAGCTCACTTACAAACAGTAATCTCATGATGAAAAATGCAATTAAGGGCAGTAGAATTCATGGGTTTCCCTCCTTTTTTCCCCTTAGAGTTTAAAAAAAAACCAAAAACCAAAGGGAAACCAAACACCCAAGTAATAGCTTTTACATGGAGAGTACTTCTTGTGTTTCAATGAGTGTTTCTCTTCATGTATTAACCTATAGAAAGTTAAAAATTAGTTTTATCTAGTTCCTTTTTGTTTCTGTTTTGTGCTAAATGTATACACATCCTACTTTGCTTAGCAGCTGATGCCATTTTTAAGTAGATTTCTGGGCTTATGTTTTTAGCTTTCTTCCTTTCCCTTCTTTTCCCTTCTGTTTCCTCTCCCCTCAAAAAAAAAAAAAGAAGAAAAAAAGAAAAGAGAATAGATCTCTATATATGTTGCCATAGAAAAGGAATATTTGACTAGCTAGTTCTTCCTCTGATGTTCTCACCATTCCAGGGCAGCTACAGACAGGCACAGCGAGGATATTTTTCTTTTATTATGTTAAGTACCTTTCTGGTGTTGTGAGTGTTGGTAAAGGCCCTGTGTGAGCTGTGCTGGCCGTGTATCAGTACACACAGTGTGTCTTTGTGTTACAAAAGCAACCAGATCAAAGTTTTCCTGGTGTCATTAGCTCTGTTTTCCTCTCCATCCAGGTAATATAACCACGAGAATCCGAACCACAGAGACTGGCTCTGATGAAGCCATCAAATCCATCCTGGAACAAGCCAAAAGGGAGCTGCAAGTACAGAAAACAGGTATGGCCTCATTTCGTCTCTGGCTCCTTTTCGTTCAGAATTTAATTAAAACAATTGCCATGAGCTTTCTGGTCAGTTAATTATGTTCTTAAAACCTTCAGTGTAGGTTTGAAGAGCTTTTTGAGGGGTTTTGTTATTATGTAGTGGAGTTGTTTGTGTCTTTAAGATATCTGAAGTTAAGGGCACATGTGTCACGGCGTGGTGGGGTCTCTGCTCTGCTCCCAAGGGAGCAGCACTGGGGGGTTTCTGAACACCTTCATCCCTGGGCAGAGCTCTGCCTTCCTTGCAGCCCTCCAAACCTGCAGGGGAACCTACAGAATCCTCTTTGCTCCTTGGAAAGGGAATGGCTCCTGCTTTCTCTTCTCTCTCTAACTCAGGCCCCAGGGACAGAAGTGCTGGGACAGGGAGCTGGAGGGATTTGTCGGGGTGAAGGTCACACTCCAGACAGCAATTACCAGTCACACAGTACCACTGTACATCCTGTACCCAGATTACTACACAGGCAAACTCAGTTCTGACTCTTAGATGACTTTATTTTTGGTTACAGAGTGTATTCTGTGAATGAATTAGCAAATCTTTTCCCAAAAATCCATAGTTTAACATCTTAGCCTGAGAAAAGTTGAATTTCTCCTTGTGTGCTGTCATGGAATTAACAATTCTGTCTGTTCCATGGCCCTTTAAAAGAGTTCCCAGTACTGCTAATGGGCTGAAGTGGAAATTACTGTGCAATACTTTGGTTTTGTTTTTAAAGTAAATCCTGATCTACAGTTTTGACTAGTTGTCTTTTCGTTGAAAACTAAGGTACTCTCATGGCAGAATACAAAAGACTAGTTAATATGTGATCTAAATAATATGACCTTACACAAGGAATTACTGCATAGAGAAAAATACAGGCTGTGTGCAGGAAACTGGAAGCACATTATTCAGTAATGTGTTTCATCTGAGAATCCCAGGCTTCCTTTCAAATATTAATTCAGCCTCAAAACTCCCTATGAAACCTGCAGATAAAACAGAAGAGAGAGTCTCACTGTCTTTTTTTCCCCATTTCTTAGCTTTTCATGTATTTTACAGTGCGTGACAGGAAGAAATGCAGGGAGGCAAATTCAGAAATGGATTCAGATGAGGCATAGTATTACTAGAGTAATACACAGCATGTTTCACATCTTACTTCACTTTGAGGCCACTTACAGTGTGAGGGCTCCCTGCTCCTACCTAGAGCTTCTCTTTCCCTGTTCTCTGCAGAGAAGCTGTCAGAGGAATTAGTTTTCAGGCACTGGGGACCTCAGTGGAGACTGACTTAAATAGAAGCAGATGCCGTTGCAGAACCCTCCTGGCTCTGCAGAGATAATTCCCCACCCACATTCCAGTTTCTGCTCATCCCCAACTGCTGCAGCACAGCCACCCAGATCCTTGTTCCCCACTGGAATTCTGCATCTGGGGGTTATCTCTGCTGAAAGCACCCAGAGCTTCAAAGAAGGCAGAGGGAGATGACCAGGTGTCAGCCTGGCTTTGGCAGAGCTGTTCAGTTCAGTGGTTGGGACCAATTGGAACAAGAAAACAGGAAGCAGGAGCATGTTCAGCTTGTCAAATGCAATAATGATGATCTCTTCCTAAAGTTTTGACTTTGTTGTAATTTGTGTGTTATGTTTTTGGAGTTAAAAGGACTCCCCTTATTTATACTGTAAGAGGGTATTAATAGTCTGTCCAGGTGAATGCAGCTGTGTTCAGTTCTGAGTGTGTGTTAGATTCATTTGTGGAGAAAGAGAGAAGTGAAAGGTTAAATAACTCTGTAAATGCAACCATAAAATGTTATTGACCACTTGGGGGTGGGGGAGGAAGAGGTGAAGGCTGATTTTCAAAGGCATTTATTTGAAAATTTTTACAATGGTGGAAGTGCAAGTGATCCCAGACTTGTGCAGCTGAGTCTGTGCCTGCAAACATCCAGCCCTTTGGCACCCATCAAAATTTTCCAGTGAAGAACTTTGGAAATCTTACCTTATTTTGAAAAGTGACTATCTGTGCTTAGTGAAAACTCCTCCCTCCCATCCAGAAATGTATTTCAGCCCTTCTTTTTGTTGTTGTTGTTGTTGTTGTTGTCTGTCAGGGAAATGTTTACAGTAGCACGTGTTGACCATAAAGCATATTCCTGTGTTGCATTTAGTCTTTTGGTTGTTTTTCATAGCTGAGCCGGCTCAGCCACCTTCTGCCTCTAGCAGTGGCAATTCTGATGATGCCATTCGATCCATTCTGCAACAAGCCCGACGGGAAATGGAGGCCCAGCAGGCTGCCCTTGAACCTGCCTTAAAATCACCACCTCTATCTCAAGCTGACATTTCTATCCTGTCCCCCAAACTAGTGTCTACACCTGCAATGTCTTCGGTTTCCAGCTATTCTCCTTTGGCCATATCCCTGAAGAAACATTCATCTGTCACTGATTCCAGTATCTCTGCATTGCAGAACCTCTCTGGGCTCAAAAAGGAGCCTCAGGAGGCACCTGTTTTAGAGCTTCATGGAATAAGTGATTCTGCCCAGGGTATGTTGAGGCATGTTAAAAATGAGTTGGGACGTGGTGGTGTTTGGAAGGACCATTGGTGGAATACTGTGCAGCATGAGAGAAGAAATGCAGCTCTTCCCGAAGATATAAAAGTTGAGGAAGCCAGTGGTGGAAAAGAAAAGGTCAGCAATCAGACTAGGCCAGATCGTAGCCAGCTCCAAGGACCGTCTTCTTCCGAGTATTGGAAAGAGTGGCCAAACGCGGAATCTCCGTACTCGCAGAGTTCCGAATTGAGCGTGACCGGGGCGAGTCGCAGTGAGACACCACAGAATAGCCCCCTCCCTTCATCCCCTATCGTGTCCTTGTCCAAGCCATCCAAACCTTCGGTTCCTCCACTGACACCCGAGCAGTATGAGATTTATATGTACCAGGAGGTGGATACCATAGAGCTAACGCGGCAGGTCAAGGAAAAGCTAGCAAAGAATGGCATCTGCCAAAGGATCTTTGGGGAAAAGGTAAAGAAAGTGGTTGTCTCTTGTGTTGTGAATGTGCCTTCTGCTCCTTACGCCCCGTTCAGCCGAGGGGGATGTGCCATAGGGGGCTTTCTTTGTGTTTTAAGGATTTAAAAAGTAAGCTAACGAAGGAAAGGATTAGTTTCTCTGTGTTTTGGGGATTGCAAGGGTTTTCATGCAGAGGGTGGCTTCAGCCACTTGGAATTAGAAGTGGAGCCCTGAGTTTAGAAACCTTGAAAGCTGAAGCAAACATTGAGACTCGGTATTTCATGCTTAATGTAATGAATTCATGGAATATTTGAGTAATACCATTGTCATGACTAGAGAGTTTTAAATTCATTATAAGTGAAGATTATGGACACACGAGCATTTTTCCTTTTTTTGCTGTTTGGAAATGTGCCCGGGGGTATTTAAACAAACACATGGAAAATCCTGTACCTTTTCTTAGTCTGAAGTCAGGAATTCAGTCCTTTCTTACACCTGGGGCTTGGCATCTCAGTGTGCTCTGGGACATTTTTGAGCAATGTTTGGTTACAGATCATAAGGCTCCCTGAAATTCTCACACTGTGGGCCCTAAGCCTTGAGCATGTGGGATTTTGAGGGTCCCTGACCAGCAGGAAACTCCTCCCAGGCTGTAAGAAGTGTTGGACATTTGCTGTTTCTGCTTCTTATAAAGAATTGAATCAATGTAATAGTATAATAAGAGCTGGCATCGCACTATTACCTTCTCCCTGCGATGTAAAATGAAAAGCCTGACCTCTCAGGGTCATTAAAGATCCTGTGGCAGCTTTCATTAAGTGTGATTTTTAACTCCTCTACCTGTGCTGAATTCCAGGCAACTAATTGCATTCTGCCTGTCTGCAATTCCCCCTCCACTGCAGTCAGCTGTATTCTTAAATATTTACTTACATGGAGCAGCCGCTGCTACAGGTGAAAACACACATCGTTATAATTCATACCCCAAAAATCAACCAAATATAGGCCTAGTCTCAAAAGTCCCAATTATTTTTGTTTGAGAACAAAATACATGCCAATCATTGCCTGTTTCATCTGCCTGTGTGTGCCTGGACTGGGTGTTTTTCCTGTTAAAACTGATGAAACTGTTTGACACAAAATATGAAAAGCATGCAAATCCTACACCAGCCTGTGCTGTCCTGATCCTGCAGGAAAAAAACCACGTTCCAGAAGGAAACACGGCAGGAAAAAACAAAAGGCATTTCCATCTGAGTATCTACAGATGTCATTTTGCAGCTTTTGTAATGGTCCATATAAACCCCATTTAGTAAAGGAACCCAAAATGAGTTCAGTTATGCCCTTTCCACTTCCAGTGTGTTAACGTGCCATTCTTGGTTGCTTCACTTCAGGTATTGGGGCTGTCCCAAGGAAGTGTCAGTGACATGCTCTCCAGGCCAAAGCCATGGAGTAAATTGACCCAAAAAGGCCGAGAACCATTTATTCGTATGCAGCTCTGGTTGAATGGTGAGCTGGGACAGTGTGTCCTGCCTGCACAAGGGCAGCAACAAGGACAAGGTAATTAAAATTCCACTGTGTTGTTTGAGTTGAGGGAGGAGGAAGTCTTTTTATTTTATTTTTTTTTCTTTTTTCTTTAATTTTTTTGAAATTTGCAGTAAGCCATCCTTGCACCATGGAAGTGGCCACATCCACCCTGGCAGCCCAGCCAGTCCCTAAGGGGACGTGCTGGGAATGTTTATGAACCAAGCACTCGTTTATGCCTAATTGATAAGCAGCAGTTATCGAGTTCCTAATTAGGGTGATGTTATCTAGGCATGAATATGAGAAATAATTCCAAAACATTTTGGCCAAAGAGCTGGAAAAGGTTGCGTGCTGTTTCCTAGGGCTGCATAGGGGATTTGGCTTGTCCCAGGGAGAATATCGATTGCTGTCTCAGGAGGTGAGCTAGAAGAACTAAGCTCTAAAGGGGGAATGCTGTGTTGCAATTACACTTTTATTGTGGCTGTCTCTTACCCTAATTCCTATTGGCACAGAAAAGCCAGGCTGGAGTCTGGCTTTGGTTGTACCTTTACATGCCACTGAGTTAACTGAGCAGAGAGCCCTTGCCAAGATCAGTTTGCTATTTGTTGAGCCTGCTTACTGTTTAGTTTGTGGTTTGGCATCTCCTTTTATTGTTCCCTGATTTTCCTCTCCTCTCTTGTCTAGTCCTTCACTCTGTGACATCATTACAGGATTCCCTACAGCAGGGATGTGCAAGCTCAGGTAATCAGCTGGTTTCAATGATTTGCTCTGAAATAATTCTCTGTGCTTTTGTTGCGTTTCATTTGCTTTGATGCCAAGAGGTTTCTCACGTTGTGTTGTCTCATACAGGAGTCCCTTCAATTTTTTGATTAATGCAGTTAATTCCTCCTTCTCTCCTTGTTGCTATGGCAGAGGTAGGGAGTACACATCTTTAGCTGCATAGATTAGGTGAAGAGACTCTGTCTGATCTCACAGATCATTGGCTCAGTAGGGTTTTTTTTGCCATAGTTCAGCTTATCAATGTGCCACGTGACAGTGGCTGTAAAACAAGCCCTTGGTTTGTAATGTGATCCTCATCCTCCAGCTGCCTCACTCACTGGTAGGGTTTTTTTCCACTTCCCTTTGCACAAAATCTGCTTTGTTAATTCCAAGGTGTGGAACAGGCCACGTTATGCCTTTTTCAAGCTTCGTTAAATATTCCAAGCTGACCTTTTTTTCTCCTTTCCCTTTCCATTAAAAAAAAAATTAAAAAAAGCCGATGCAGCAAAGCTGAGTGTCAGAGAAACGAGTGGCTGAAGGTTTTAGAAGGTGGCCACAGGATGGGAGGGAGGCTGGAACAGACCAGAACAGCTGTGTTCCTGCTGTTGGATACCAAACTCTACCCACACAGACTCTTACCAATGATCTGCTTCACTCACACAAACCACTCAGGCTGTTTTGTACTCCAGAAAAACACTCGTGCCTGCTCTGTACTTACAGCCAGTGCCCTGTCTTGGGAATTGCTGCATCTCAGGATACAGAGAGGGATGATTTGTGCCCTTCTTCCACCTTTCTGCTGTTCTGAAACACACCTTTTTTTCTGTAGCTTGCTGGTTTTACTCTTGAATATCTCAACCAAACTGCCCTTTTCTCTTCTGGGAAACTATTTTGCATTCTAAAAGATTTTACTAGAAGAAAATCCATGATGATATTCAGTCCATGGTTTTTCTTAAGAGCTGTCGAAAATAAACAGATAAAAGCAAAAAGAAAAAAAATGCCCCCAGTAAAAACAAGCCATGGAAACAAAACCAAAATGGGAGAAAATTATTTGCAATCATAGGGCTATTGTTACTTCTTGCCAAGCATTTAGGGAACATGGAAATTTCCTGTGATGCTTCATTAAAAACATGCCATTGACTACTTTTTTTGTAGCATCAATACCATGCAAGAGGAAAGTGTCACAGTTAGAAAAGCCTCAGACAGCGTGGAAAATATGAGTAATTAATTGTAGCCATTTTAAGAGGAATTTGAAATCAGAGGAGCTGGGAAATGCTGCATTGTTATTGCTAATCATCATATTTATGACTAACTCTAATTATAAAAGATTGAAAGACAAGCCCATGGTATTAAAATCCAACCACCTTCTGGATTCCCGGGAGGATCTCGGGGAGCTGAGAGTGATTTCCTTCAGGAAGTTCAGTTTGGCTGCTGGGATATTTTGTTCCCTCCCACACTCCCACTCTCGTTTGTCAGTTCCTGCCCTTGAGCTAATATTTTGTGAGGAGACACGTTCCTATCAGCTAATAAAATCATATTATTGATGATTGCCCTCCCTTGTTCCTTAAGGAGAACTTACAAATGAGAAAATGGGCTCGTGCCCTTTTCTGCCTCCCCTCCGTGGATTAAAAATAGAATTGTTGTACAAAATGTTCTTTTCTTGGTGCCTTTCTCTGTGTGAAGGCATAAGGAAGGTTGTGACACCAGGCAGAGCAAAACCAAGTTATTTGAATGAGGAAGGGCAGTTGGGTAATTTCCTTTTTTTTTTAGCAGCTGTTCTGTAATTAAAAGTGCAGCAAACAGTTTGGAAAAGGTAATAATAATTATGCATTTGTGAAAGATCCACCACTCCAGGGCAGGAGGAAAAAAAAAAATGAGACAGCTCCAATTTTCTGGTCTTCTGAGACATTTCCCAGGAAAATGAAGGCAGAAAAGGTTGTATACTTGTAATTTTAAAACAGAAATTAATCAGAACAATTTTGAAACGAGAAAAGGTCTGGAGCCTTTTCCATGGAATATAATTGGCTTGGAACTTGTTGAATGCATGAAGGGAACGAAGTGAAATTAAACTAATACACTCAGTGGCTCCTGAGTGCTGTGCCAAGAAGGTCTTCAGTGTACAGAGTGTCAACATGCATAGTAACGAAACTTTTATTACCTGGGAGGGTTTTCATTCCTGTTTGGCACTACTGTATCAAACTCAGCAAGATTTTCTGGATTTCTGACCCACTTATAATTACACTTCTAGATGATGAGGGTTTGATTTACATCTAATTCATGACACTCTTGCCTTTTGTCCAGTAATTTTCCATTTTCACATGTGGACAGATGGACCCAGCAGTCTCTCATCTGTGGGAATGAATGGATAAAATAGATGTATTTTATGTATTTTTATTTGTATATATTGAGATGGCAGAGGGAAGGTAGGCTTGGTTTTCTTCTTTGGAAACTCCATTTATGAATTTTATAAAAACAGCCTATGCCAAAATGACAAACAGGTAAATACCTGCATTTTCTGCCTGTGACCTTTGTTCAATGCTTTGGTGATTTTGTGCAAGTTTCAGGGAACATGTTTTACACAAAAATGGTGTTTGTACCCCAGGTGGTCAAAAACAGTATTGCTGTGCCTTTTCTAACATTTTTTCTGTGTATTTCTTTCCACCTAAATGCTCTAATGCCCTTGGGTAAATCTGCCTTTTTTAATGATTTATGTGTCAAAAGCACAGACCAAATCACATGGAAAAAAAAAGTTGAATTAGTGTCACCCAACTGCATCAGCATTTTTTCCTGATAAATTTGGCCCTTATTTAGTTGCATTACTGATGATGGGAGCTGGGGTGGGTTTGGACAGTCTCCATGTGCCAGGAGAAGCCTTGGATATTTCTCTAAATACTTGTACTGTGTAGAGCTTTTATTAGTTTGTTTTATTTTGGGGTCTCGCTCTGCGTGTCTGTGTGAGATCAAGACAAAGTTTCCTTTCTGGCGCTGCTGATTTCGTAGCCGCTCCCAGGAAAGCTGAATTTTTATTCACTTTTGTCTTTATCCTCTGTGAAGGACATACACTCTCTATATACTACATTAAAGACTTGCAAATACTCAGTGGGAAGAAGACGTGCCTTTTTGGTGTGTGTTTCTCTAAGGGTCGTCTCATGACCTAATGTGGAAATCTTCATTTGCCGATACAGCTGCGGGTGATCTCAGGGGATTTTGAATTTCCCTTTTGTTTGTCTTCCTTTCTGGGTATCATCCATCATTCCTAACCTCATGCTGCTTAGCAATAGTAACACTCATGGGAGTTGAAGAAAGGATTATAACAGCATAAAATGGGGAGCTAATTAGAGCTTGTTTCAAAATCAGAATCTAGCTCGAGATAATTGCATATTATCTGCTGATTTAAAAACCCGAGATCTACCGTGTTTAGATCAACTAAAATATGCAGAAAAGCTTTCTTTTCGAAATAAAACATTTGTAACAACAATGAGATTACTTCTTATCATCCCCTGGGAGAGCAAATCTGAAAAAATTCCGTGTGGTTTGCTGTATTATGATGTTAACAGACAGATGGGGGGATGATGGCAAAGCCAGGTATCCATT
Source organism: Pithys albifrons albifrons (assembly GCF_047495875.1). Taxonomy (NCBI): domain Eukaryota; kingdom Metazoa; phylum Chordata; class Aves; order Passeriformes; family Thamnophilidae; genus Pithys; species Pithys albifrons. The sequence continues at coordinate 3,788,167 of NC_092478.1, read as the reverse complement.
GTATTTTATTTATGTAATACATATTCCTGGAACATTTTGCAGTACAGAAGCTGCTGAGTGGGCAGGGAGTTAACTGTGTGCTGGGAGATCTTCCCATTTTCCTGCTACCAGGAGGAACGTGTCACGTTGGCTACTCTGGGAGAAACAAAGTGGGGACAGAGTGTGTTTTGGGCTGGAATACCATCCTGATAGGCAGTTAAATGCCTCCCTGCCATCCCATCCCGTCAGATCTCGGAAGCTCAGCAGGGTCAGCCCCGGACTAGTACTTGGATGGGAGACCTCCTGGGAAATGCCGGGTGCTGTAGGTTCTAGTCCTGAGGACTTCACTGGCACCGTCCAAGCTCGCTCGGCTGTGGCAGATGAACCTCAGGACTGGAACGGTGGGGCCAGTTCTGCGCACGCTGAGCCTCACCTAAAATCCACTGTGCAGGCAGGAAGGGCACGTGGGGAGAGCCCTGCCCAAAGCTTTGTTCGCGAAGCCGAGCCACACACACACACACACACACCATCCTGATGCACTTGTGGGAAGAGCTCCCCATCCATGTGATGGCAGTGGAGAAGCTCTTACCCCATTTCCCCCTGGCTCATGAGCATTTCTTTTGTTGTACTGCTTTGTTTTGGGCAGGTGGAGCTGTCCAACGGTGCTCCAGCAGGATTGGGATTAGCTCGTGGGGAGCTGCATTTTTAGTACCATGAGACCTCCCCATGTGATCTGACAGATCTTCCCAAATTGGAGCTGGTTTTTGTTGGCGAATCAGAAGGATGAGGGAGATGTTTTTGCAGTCATTTGCTGGCATTCCAGGTTAATAAAAATGTATGACGTGCAATGTCTGTGGTTAATGTAGCCTGTGAAATGGAAGAGAGGAGACATCCCATGGCTCTGACAGGGAGTGGTTGGACTGCAGGAATTCCTTGCATGGATGGTTTGTGTTTGATGGTGAGTTTTTGAGCCTTTGAGTTCAGAAGGTTGTGGCCTTTTGGGCGAATTGCAAATGCATTTTTAAAGTTGAGAGCTGCAAACTGTGTCAGCCAAGCAGTTACTTCCATGGTGCCCCTGGAGCACCCTGGAGTGCACTGGTGGAGTGTCCACATTCCCTGTGTGTGCTTTGGGATTGCAGCTTGGAAGCAGTTGGCCGTGGCTGTCGTGATTTCAAACCATAGGATACCACTTGGCTCCTCCTAAGGGCAGCTGTTGTAGTCTGTCTGTAACGTGTGTGATCATATTCTGTGCCATTTCCCTGACATTTGGACCATGAAACCTGCCTGGCAGCCTGTCTGGTATCAATAAAGCCAGGGAGTCACTGTCAAGGCACCTTATGGGACCTGGGAATGCAGCATAAAGTCAGTGTTTCATTGCTGGTCATTCTGCCTCTCCTGCTGAGCTCTCTCCTCCCCAGGCTGCCTTGCATGGCCCTGCTCCTTTTCCATCAGTGATGCCTTGCAAATAGTATTTATTTGTGGAGAAATTCCTGTCTTAGTCGTGATCTTCTCTGTCATTAAACTTGTAGAAGATGACTAGATCCTCACTGTGGTCCCAGCTTTGCTGTTATAAAAATGATAAAGTAAAATGCCTATCAGAGGGTGAACACTGTTTTCTGAGCAGTTACTCTTTGTGGTTGAATTACTGTAACAAAATACCAACACAATGTTAATACCACAAGGAGGAGAATTATGCTGGGTCCTGAAGACAAATTTAACTTGCTCTGAAGTGCAGTTATGGGTTCCTAGCATTTGTTTTGAAGAAATTACCCAGTCAAATAGCACACATGTTTTATTTGTGTGGTTAATTTGGGAATGTGAGTCCTTTCCATTCATCCCCCTTGGTATGAGGGAGAAAATCCCCAAGCAAGGAGCTCTGCAGCAGCATTGAGCACACAATGCCTCATCCTCTAAGTCTTCATTTTTAAAAATTAGAATTAATGAATTATTACATTTTTTTTAAGCTGTATGGTAAAAGAAACTTTCCTGACCATTATTGCTGGGAGGCTTCTCAAGTAGTTCATAGAATACCAGTTCATAGAATCATAGAATGGATTGGGTTGGAAAAGACCTCCGAGATCATCAAGTCCAACCCTTGGTCCAACTCCAGTCCCTTTACCAGATCATGGCACTCAGTGCCACGGCCAAGCTCAGTTGAAAAACCTCCAGGGATGGGGAATCCACCCCCTCTCTGGGCAGCCCATTCCAATGCCTGAGCACTCTCTCTGTTCTCAAGATAGTTGCTGGAAAGTGGGTGCAGTTAGTTAAAGAAACCATGGCCATTGAGTAGTCGAGCTCTGTAAATTCCACTGTTGTTCATTTCATTACTTACCACTTCATTTCCTTAATTACCAGCACTTTCTTTTCCCTCTGTGAGCACATTTGAAGACCAGCAGGCTCCTTTGGGGAGGGGGCCCCCATCATCTCCCCTCCCCACAGAGGAGCTGGGTGGAACACCATGAGCTGGGACATCAGAAAGCCAAATCCCAGAGCAAGTGGAGCAGCGCAGAGACCCGAGGGAGGCGGTGGCTGCTGAGTTGCAGAGCAGGAAGGTCAGGCAGCCCCAGGGAGGGTCGGGAGCCGCGCTCTGTCCCCCATGGGCTGGCAGCTGCAGAAGAGGTCAGAAAGGCTCTTCTCTGAAGGGAGCAGATATTTTTTCTGTTGGGAATAGAAGGCTCTGGCAGCTGGCAGAAGTTCATGTTGGTCTTCTGGTTGCTTGTGGGAAAAGGAGGGGGCTGCAGGTCCAGCCCTGTGGCCACCGGTGGGATGGAAATGGCCATGGTGGCCACGGCGCCCTCGGCTGTCCCCGGGCGACAGCCCAACTGCTGCTCAGCAAATTACCAAATGATCCTCTGCTGGATGAAAATTACCTTGCTTTCAATTCAAAGAACAGATAATGGGCTATTTTCCTTCCAAAATACTGGGAAAAAGGTGTGCGAGCACCGAACTTGGGGGTTGTTATTTCCATCTTATAATGGGGATGAAAATCCTCTCCACCAGACAGCTCTGAAACAGGGAAATAAACAGCCTGTCCTGATTATAGAGTTTTATATTGCTTGATAGGAAATCATTCCCAAGAAGAAAAAACAGAATATTACCAGAAAATTAATATCTTCTAAGTTACCTTCTAGGCTGTCCTTTGCATTAGGGTGCAAGAAAAACTGATGAATTTGTCTCACCTAATTTGGTGGGTGTTGGAGGTTTTTTAATTTACTAGCAGCCATCCAAAGAAACAGCAAATGAAAGAATGCAGTGATTATTTGAAATCTGATGAGAAACACAACTTGCATTGAAAACAAAGCGAAGTGAGTTTGAGATCAAATTTAAACAAAAGTGAAAATAGGAAGGTGTGCCATTAAAAAGCCAATGAAAGGAGAGAATGTAACAAGAAATGTAAAACAGGCCTGATAGTACATGTCCAGTGTTTATGCTTGTCAAAGATGTTGCTGGTAGCAACTTAGAGAATCACAGAATGGTTTGAGTTGGAAGGGACCTTAAAGTTCATCTCATTCCACCCCTGCCATGGACAGGGACACCTTCCACTGTCCCAGTTGCTCCAAGCCCTGTCCAGCCTGGCCTTGGACACTTCCAGGGATGGGGCAGCCACAGCTTCTCTGGGCAACCTGTGTCAGGGTCTGCCCAACCTCCCAGGGAAGAATTCCTTCCCAATATCCCATCTAATCCTGCCCTCAGTCAGCATGTAGCCATTCCCTTATTGTTCTGTCCCTCCATGCCCTTGTAAAAACATCCTTCTCTATTCTTTGTGGCATGAGATGGTCCCTTCTGATCTCATCTCCAGATCCATCCCCCCTTTCCAGAAGGGGCTGCCCCTCTGGCTCCTCTGCCTGGTTCACACATGAAGGATGTGTGAGATTCACCACCGTGTAACCAGGGCTGGGGATTGTGTTTGCTTCTCTCTTTTACCCCTCTGGAACTTGGGTCCTAAAAATAGTGCAAGTTTGAACTGGCAGATGTTTCATTTGTCCTTTACCAGAGGACCAAAATTAGCCTCTCATTTGGCACCTAAATAAAGCAACTTCACTGCCTTTATTCGAACTTGGCAATTACTGTCTATTGAAGTTGCAACATTTTGTTGTGTTCCATGGAGAGGGGCATTATGTAAGCAGCACCAGCACCTAAAAACCACCAGACCTTGAGAGAGAGAGGACAAGCAGGAATGAGCCCAACTGGGTTTTTTGGGGGTGTTTTAGTTTGGATGGTTTGTGGTTTTTTTCACTTTTGCTGATACGAGACAGGTGTTTTCCCTAATGAAGGTTTCATTAAAAAAAAAAAAAAAGGCAAAAGTAGCTTGGAAATGCTCAGAGAGCTGTCTATTGTAAAGGTAAAAAACATTAATAAAAGGACAGCAATGGTTTCTCTAATTTTCAGAGGAAAATCTGCCCAGAATGCCTGAAGCTGGGTTAGCAGTGGGACTCCCCAGGGGCAACAGAAAGATGTTATAATCAATTACCACATCATAACACTGATGTATGATAATTACTGAGTGTTCCTCCTGAGATAGTGCAGCATTTGGCTGGGATGCAGCTCTTTCATGGTCCACTGCCTGATTAATATGCAAATAATAGGCTGATTGCATGATGAATGCAGAAAATGAGTTCGCTGATAACGTGAGCACCGAAGCGGGAAGATGATAAATTACTTTTACTGACTGTCCTACATTAAGTACCCTTTCTCAACAATTTTATCACAAATTAAGTAAAGCAGTATGGAGAGATTATGAGGATGTGTAAAATAATGTACCTTAATAGCTTTTATAATATTGTTGCCTACAATGTAAATGTCATTTTGTTTCAGTACTTTACCCCGGACTCCTCCAAAAAGGAGTTCCTTTAGTGCAGAGCTGCTCAGGGTCACTCTTTTCCTCAGCTGCTTTTGCTCTGGGATGAGGAACAACCCTCAGTGCTGGGGATGGGATGGCTGGGACTGCTGTGTTGAGGAGGGAAGATGCTCATTAGCCTTGGATCCATCCCGCATGGATATTGCCCGTGGCAAAGGAATGTCCACATTGTTTAGTGGGGGGGAGATATTTAAATGCAGTGCACAGTGCCCATATGCATCCTGCTCCAGACTCTGCTCCAGAGCACACAAGAGGTTAAAATCTCAAAGGGGGATGTAGAAATACCTTCACACTCAGGGTCGTGACAGAGGAGGGCAACAAACAGCCATAAAATCGGTGCCACTTTAAAGTTGGTTTAACACATTCAATCACAAGGTCAGCAAGTCCAAAACACCCTAAACTGCAGCAGAACCTCTTCTTAGAGGCTCTTACTCTGTTTTCCAAAAGGTATTGTGCACATGTTTATCTTGATGATACTAAAAATATAACATGGGGGGTTGGGCCATCTTGATTGGTTACTTCCATGCTGTATTTGGTTTAGCATTCAGAAAATCCTTAATAAAGCTTTCTGCCCACAAGCTGGTTTAATAATAAGGTTATTGAAAATATTTTGCAGCAGTTATTTCTAAATATTGATTTCTGGCTAAGTTACAAAAACACAAAAAATCTGAATATTAAGTAGAGATTGGCAGAGTAGGGCAATGTCTTTTAAAGCAGCCATAATTCTGCCATTAATCACCTAATTGAAAACATGATTTATTTTTAGAAGGGTTTTTTTAATTGTTTAAAGGTGATCTGTAAAGCCAGAAAATTATCATTCAGCCTCTTCAATGCCAAGCCCCCACTTTTGGCTCAAGAATCTCACAGAACCCTGGAATGATCTGGGGCTGTTGGCCTGACCTCAGCATTGCTCTGTTTGTGACTGTGTGTCTACAACCAGCTAAAACACTCTCAAGTTCTTTTTATTTCTCCTTGATTTTAAAATAGTGCATAGGATCATGGCTGTGTAAAGGCCCCTCGAGGCCATTGCAAAAAATGCCTTTTAATTGTTCACATTTGAGGGTTTTCTTGGGTTGTGTGGTTGTGTCAGGGCTTGGTGTATCTGTCCCAAAGTTCAGCAGATCTCAGCCCAGCATTTCACCTTAATTGATGAACTCCAATTGTATCTTCCTGCAGAAGATTCCTGGATGTTCAGGCGGCCCTTAGGAGTGACCTGTGCTCCCCCCTGACTCCATCAAAGTTCTGTGGTTTCAGTTTATGTAGCCCTAACATAGATCCTAACGTAGCTTTGGGCTCAATTAGTGGGATTTCTAAGACTCTGAGGTGTTTGTGGTTGAAAACAGAATTGGCTGCCCAACTTCCCACAGAACTTTTAAACACCCAGCTGTAAATCTCTCCTCATGAGCCTTTCTCCAGCTCCCATCTCACTTGCTTTTCTCTGAACTTCATCTGATTTCTCCAGCTCCTTCTGCTTTTCAGAGCAGCTGAAAACACATTTTTTTAATAAAAGCACAAATCTAATACAGTTATTGAGAGTGCAACATAAAACTGCATCAATGCTGTGCAATCCTTCAAGAAGACTCAGAAGCAGATTTTTTTCAGGTATTTCTAAAACCTACCCTGATTATTCAGTTTTATGTGCTCCTGACACTTAACATATACTCATATGCAGAGTGGGAACCTTTATTTTTGCACTGCCCCAGTAATTCCAGAGTTAACCAAAGCTGGTTCCTCCCCTTTCTGTGCAGACACACAGATATTTGCACACTTTCCTGGAGGAGTTTTCCTTTGATCCCTCCCCCCATCCACATAAAATTTCCCTCTGAGCCAAGACCCAAAATAACATTTTCCCCAAAGTCAGAACATTTATGAAACAAACAAACAAACAAATTCTCCACAGTCAGAGTGGGAATCTCTAATTGTAACTCTGACAAGTGCTCGCAACTCTGAGTGCACACACCTACCTATTTGACATCATTATATATGCAAACTGCAGGGAGGTTTGTGTATTCCTACATGGAACTGGGGGAGTTTATGACTGTAGGGAGGATCATATTTTTACAAGCCACATTAATTTGCAAATTGTGACGAGGCAAGGTTCACTCACTCAGAGGAAATCCACCGAAAGCACTACCTGGGAGAAAGCACTTTCACGCCTATTTTCGTTAATTAGTCAGAAGAGGGATGAGTTGTAGTGCTCTTCCACAAATGCTGCTCAGCTTTCTTACGTAGTTCAGGCTTGTGCTGCACCCACTGCAAGCGAGGAGAGTTGTTATTATGGTGCTTGGGAAGATTAATTTTAGAATGCTGCATTCTTTTCATCCCTGGAAGTGCTCAAGGCCAGGTTGGATGGGGCTTGGATCAGCCTGGTCTAGTGGAAGATGTCCCTGCCTACAGCAGGAGGTTGGAGCAAGGTGAGATTTAAGTCTCCTTCCAACCCAAACCATTCTGTGATTCTACCCTGCAAAGGTAAAATTAGGTACAGGGTGGGAGGGAAAAAAATCTCTCCCTGAAATTTTCAGACCCTGGGAAACTGAACTGACAACGCAGATTGTCCTGAGGATGTTGATGAGCTGTTGGGATCAGGTCCTGGTTCCCAGGACAGCCAACACCAGGTTTTAGTCTGCAAGCTGGAGAGAATGGGCAACCTCATCATCAGGGAAATCAGAAACTAATCCAGTCCCACTGTGAGACACTTTGATCTCAGGCGACCTGCCAGGTCTGTTGTTGTCCATTAACTCATCTGCAGGAGGAGGTAAATGCAGCCCTGAAGTAGCAACTGCTCCTTTAAGAGGTTGCTGAGAAATCTCCTGTCCATGTTTGTCTGCTTTGATCCTCCCTACTAATGTGCCATGGAGGGAGCGAGCAGAGCCCGGGATGCTTCACTGCCTCCTGCTCCACCACACTCAGGACATGCCCATTCCTCCTGTTCCTCAAGAAGGAGCTTGGAATTTGCCTATTTTGGCATAAACCTGGAGCCTGAGCTCTGGCCATTGGGAGAAGTGGTGCATCAAAGGCAGCGAAATCGTGTTTGGGTTCTTGTCGGAATGTCACAGAGTACCCTGTCATTTTGTTTTAGCAACTTGTCCTTCCAAATGCACAGTTTGCCTTATGGCATGCCAGCAGTAAAAATGTCACTTACAATAATTACTTTTTGGTGAAAATGCTTGCTGACTTCCTACCTTCAAGCTGTTTTTTACACAGTGGGGAGATAATAAGAAATGACTTTATCCTGACTGCTCAAATGAACACTAAATGGAATTTAGGTTATTATTACTGCAGATAGAGGACTGTGTATTGAAATTTAAATAGTGGATCAGATAAACTACTGAGATTTGTCTCTGAAAATTATAGTGGATCTGCTTTTTCAATCCACTTCGCTCTGAAACTTAAGGCAGCTGTTGTCTGCCTGCTGTCTTTAGAATATAATATTTTTCATAATCCTTTTAGAGGTCCCTGAATACCTTCTGTGTTTTGCATGGTCTTCCCCAACTCCACCATGATCTGGTCCTCGTTCCCCTTGAGCCCTTTTGCAGTTTATTAGCTAAGCCTGTGTTAGCAGCAAAGGCTGGACAGGTTATTCCCCAGCAGTTCCAGAAGTACAGGGTGTTTCCATGGATGGGCAGGTGAGCCAGGAGGAGAGCCCAGAGCGTTGGGCTCGTGGGTTATGCTCAGAAATCAGGATGCTCTTGTTCAAATCTTGGAACTTTTGATTTACAAGTGGTTGGAAAGTCAGTTTGCTGTTGGAGGTGAGGCAGGGTCTGAGCAAAAGTGTCAAACCTGCAGCTCTCAAAGCACATACGAGGAGTGGCACTGGAGGGATCTGGCCGTGCTGGCAGCCGTGATGCCCCTGGGAGTGGTGAAACCCCATCCGTGTCTCAACTCTGCTCTGTCATCTGGATACCTGTGTTGAAGGGGATGCATCCAGGACTGGTGTCAGGTCGTGTAGATGTCTCTGCCTTTCTGGGGAGGTTGGAGCAGGTGTCACCTACAGGTCTTTGCATCTGAGACATCCTGAGCCTCAGAGCTGTGGATCTGAGCGGTGCCGGTACCCAGGGGCAGGATGGATTCCTTCCTGTGGTCAGGAGAGCTCCTGTACCTCACAGAAATGGTCCTTCCTGAGCAGTGCCCTCCAGGATAAACTGAAACGTCTCTGCTGAGTTCCTGATGCTCAGGAGCTCTGTGGGAGGGAGCCCTGCACATCCTGGGGTTCCTTACACACTGTGGGGATTCTGTCACCTTGTGATGGCAGGACATCAGCAGACCCTGTAGAGGGATGTGTCAGACTGATACTGTGTTGGGGAAAGTCTTTTCAGGTGATTTGCAGGTCCCCATGGGACAGTGAGGCAACTGAGGACTCAGTGCTGGGGGCCTGAGCCCAGCATGGGGCTGGGAAATCTTACAGTTGGAGAAGAATAAGAAAATCCAATGTGAAGTTCAGGAAAACCTCCATTATCAGTGAACTGAGACCAGAACTCTTGTTTTCAGATTTTCTCACTTTTTCCAAAACACTGTCATGAAAGAGCTCTGGGGAAGGTGTAGGGGATGGATGGGATTTGCTTTCACCCCTTGTGCAGGGGAATGCAAGACCACAAAAGATTTTCTATGTTCATATAATGAAGGCAGAGTTGGTTTGTTACAGTTCTCAACCAGTTCTGCAAAATACCCAGACAGACCTCAGTCCTATTTACTCAATTGTTTGCAAAGTTAGTTTAGTTTCTTAAGAGCTGGGAATGGACACGCTGAGGTGATGCTTTGGGGTGTTGTGTCAGTAGGATGGTCATTCAAACTGCAATTTTATATTGAGGAAATAATTTTTTTTTAAAAAAAGGTGTTTGTGTAACGTTGACTTTGTTTCCATTCACTTCAGACTGTGCATCCCTCTCTAGTAGGAAAAGCCAAAAGGGAAGAATTTCCTTACTTAAGAATGAGGCCCACGTGCTCTGCCAGGAGTGATGTGTTCCCAGACGTGGCTCTCTGGCACTGCCAACTGCTTCAGGTGTATTTATCTTTTTGAAGACATCCTTGCCTTCAAATCCTGGAAGCTCCCCCTCACTGTGTGGGCATTGCTCTCCCTCAGCTGTTCCATCAGCTGTGAAATGGCCAGTGTTGGTGTTTGGTTCTCTCCATGTTGTAGCTCTGAATGGAGGCCAATTGCACTTGCCAAGTATTTCAGATTGCTGGCCCATTTCTGAAAACATCTCTTCTAGTACTTGATTTGCATTTGATTATTATTTTCTCTGCTGCATATTTGAATGTGCTTTTTAGAATCACTTGGAAGTGCCTAACTTTGCTATTCCCCCAACTGTATTTTGAATTAATAATGTAAAAAAGTGCTTGGTAGAACCTTTGCCCTTCCATGACTCAGTTATATTCACATCTTTAGAATGTTTGCATCATTCAAATGCATTTATGGTGTCTTTACATGTTTGATGTCATTTATCAACATCAGCCTGGAATTGATCTCTCCAGCTCTTCACTTCCACCACCTCATTTTTGAAGCTTTTGGACTTTGCCTTCAAATTTTAAATTGGGTACAGGCTGTTGGAAAGCAAACTGCAACACCCCTTTGGTTATAACAAAGCTGACCTGGAATTTATTGAAGTAATTTTGTCAATAAATGGTCGTGCCAGGGTTTGCAGGTTGCACAGCCTGTAGTGCAGTTTTACCTCTGTATTGACAGAACAATCCCTTCCTGACAAAGCACAAATGTGAAAACATTTAGTGCATGTCACTTACTCATAAGCAACTGGATTGCTCTAAACTTAGTGCTCTTCTTCAGTGCAGTCTGAGGTTAAGAAAGCAGAAGAGGTTTTAAAGAAATAAGCTTTCAGTGTATTATTTTCAGTGGGAATGTTCAATTGCTACTTTGGAAGTCTTAATGTATATTTTTCAGATGTCCTGAATTTGTGTCTTTGTCTTGTAAGGAACTTGAGGGAAATGAATACAGACAAATTATTTCATAAAAACATGTGAAATGGCAGTGGATTGACAGTTAAATATGGAATAGTGAATACAGTCAATTTTCCCCTTTGTTCTGTCAGCAGTCACTTGTGCTCTAAATGTCTATTTAATTTTTTAAGTAGATTAACAGGAAATGTTTGCATTATTTGATTATTGAATTTACTTTCCCAAATAATGGATCTTTTCCTCAAATATTTATGTGATCTTGAAAGTGTCTTTCCAGAAGGCAAAAATGCTAAAAAAGAATGGGGAACATATTTGGAGTTATTTGTGGTATCTGTGCATAATGCCTTGCCTGAAATCACTGTACTCTTGGTGGGGGAAAAAAAGCAGTTTGTCATCTGTACTGCCTTCCAAAATTAAATTCAGATAATCCCACCTTTTTGAGTAAATAAGCAGCAGATTGGTCTTAAAAATGAAATTCAAGTAAGCTCTTGATATGTGATATAAAAAATAAATAAGCTAATATGTGAGCAGCAGAGAGCATCTCAGTGATAGATGATAACAGAGATTACCTTTGTTGTGTTCGTAATTAGGCTGAGCAGGGGAAGGAGAGGGAGAAGGAGATGCTTTTGTTTAGTCCTGTGTGGTTGGTTGGTTGGGTTGGGTTGTTTTTTTTTTTATTTTGGCTTTTTTTTTTCCCCCAGCTCTCCCTGTGTGCCTGTGGAATTGTATAGGAAATTTGCAGCTGCTCCAGTTATTCAGGAAGATTTGTATAAGCTGGCACAGGGGACAAAATTAGAGGGAAGTTGCACGAGCACCGGGCGCTTTATTAGCTTGGCAGCCATAATTGTGACCTTGCTGTGGGTTAAAGGACACAGACCTGAGAAGAAATCTGTTTATCATGTAGGGAATTCATGCCATCCCTGACAGTGTACAGTGAACAAGATGGATGATCTGCCAAATTGGTCCCTCGCATGGGTGAATCAGGGCAAATTTACTGTACAATTCCTTTGCTGCTCCTGATACAGAAATAACGTTTGCTGGGGTTTATTGGGTTGTGGGATGACCCAGGGTGAGCAGAGAAAAGAAACAGGATTTGTAGCATCCTGATTGCCTTAAAGATTTATATGCACTTCACTTTTCTTGGTGTCTGCCTCTTTTGCATCTCTCATAAAGAAAAAAAGGCAGATGGTTTGTTTTGAGAGAGCAACTTTATGTGAGTGTCAGGAAACCTCCTGAATGCAGCATGTGAAGCTTCCAGTACCTTGACCAACACTTGTCCTGCACACCCTGCCCCATTGGAGCCTGACTTTTACTTCTGCACTATTTTCCCTTGGGTTTTGGGATATGTTTCCATGCTGTGCATTCTGTAATTACTTGATATTGATAAATAGTGATAAATATTCTGGATAACAAACAGACAAACTCAAAAAATAGTGGCATTTGCTCTTGGCCATTGCCCTGGCAGTGAGGGGAGTGGATGCTGTGAGAGAACCCTCTCATGGCAGCACTGCAGGGCTCAGAAAACACACTTTTGGAGGAGCCATCCTTGTGCAACTGAGAGCTTTGGGAACTTCCTGCAGAGAGCTGGAGAGAAACCCACTGCTGGAGGAGGCTGAGATCCATGGGATTGATTAACCATGTCAGGTCAGGAGGTGGGAGACAGCAAGGAGGAGGAAGGAGCCCCACAGAAATGGGAAAGAACTGTGGATGGAGGAATCACATGTGCTCTTTATCTTTTGAAGGGAATTGTTCTTGCAAACCACACTGTCTACGTGTTGTTGCTTTTAAAAACATTCAGACTGTACCCTCAGATGTCTGGATTCTCTGGATAAGCTCAGTCAGTACATTCTGTTAGAGATAAATTTATTGGGGGAAAACATTCTGTACAGACCCTATTGTTGTTGGCAAATTAACAGATTGGGAGAGCTTTCTTTTAAACCAAGTGTCACAATAACAGATTTGGGTGTCTCCTGATCCACTCACTATCTTTATGTTGGATTCTCAAACATGTTAATTAATACAACATAATTACAAACTGTATTTTAATCTTGTTATTTCTGGACAAAGAGAATTGCAAAAATGTGATGTGTGTGATAAGAAACAAAATGAAATCAATAACACTCTCAAGATATAGAGTTGTCTCCGTGTAGAAAATCCCTCATTGGCACTACAAAATAGTGGCTCAGTGAGTTTCTTGCAAGTCACAAAAGGAGGCTTAAACCAGTCTATAATGGTAGCTGTAAAAGCATCTTTATATAAAAATGTTGTGGCAAGCAAAACTGTGAGATTTCCTGACCAAGGAAATTGCTTGCAAACTTACAGACTATTGCACTTCAGTTTTTCCTGATTTTTATTTGTATCTGTACATCTTGTCCTCATGAGAAATCAGAGATGACTCAAGATAAAATTAGAAAATAATTCTGTTTTTAAAAAGAGGCTTTTTAGTACCCAAGTCATAGCAAGTAGCATTTTGCATACTTAGGCATTTCTTTAAGTAGGTAGAATATAAATGAGAAGGAAAGTTAAATATCCTTCAATCAAAACATTACAATTATGCTGAAGTGGGTCCCTTTTCCTCTTTTTTTAATTCCAGAAAGTACTCCAAAGACTTCTGCCAGTTGCAGTCCTGCTCCTGAGTCTCCCATGAGTTCCAGTGAATCGGTGAAGAGCCTGACTGAGCTGGTCCAGCAGCCCTGCCCCGCCATAGACACCAGTAAGGATGGCAAATCCCAGGATTCCAGCGAGCCACCGGCGTCTGACTCCCAGTCCACGACCCCTGTGCCACTGGCAGGTCACTCAGCACTGAGCATCCAGGAGCTGGTGGCCATGTCCCCTGAGCTGGACACCTATGGCATCACCAAGAGGGTCAAGGAAGTGCTAACAGACAACAATCTTGGTAAATCCCTTTATTCTCATTTCTAGACCGAAATTACGTGTAAGGGCTTTTATTTTTGAGCTGCAGTTCAGTAGATGTTGATGAGAATGTGTGGGTTTGACTCTGGCCTGAGCTTTAATTTGTTTAAAAAGATACTTAGTTTTTTTAAGCTGCTGGAAAATTCCTTTCAGATTGTCACACTCTACTCAAAATGTCATCACACCCTTGCTCTTCCTAAGCTTTGCTCCTGGCTTACCAGCCAGGGGCTGCTCCCACCTTCCAAAACAGAGTCCAGAAGGCTGTGAGGACAACCAGAAGCCCAAACCCAGTGAGCCTCCCCTGGAGAAAGGCTGTTTTCCCCAAGCTCAGATTGCAGGCCCAGTATTTTGGGCACAGGTGGAGTAGAGGAGCCCAGCGTGGCTGGAGAGGAAGGTCCATCACAGACAAAAGCACAGTGTTGTCTGTAGAGCTGGGAGGGGAAATCCAAACTCAGCTGAGGTTTATATGAGCCTGGAGATCAGTGCACAGGGCCATTCAGTTACTTTGCTTAGAGCTGTGCAAAGCTGAGGCTGCTTTTCCCTACAGAGGAGGGTTTTTTGGGTGTTGAATTCAGTGTCATGTTGACATGACTATATATTTGGAATAGTCAAAGGGAATAATCTGCTCTGAGGATGAGGAATCCACATTAGTACTGTCCCTGTGCCTCTAAATCACAAGTTCTTCCTATGTCTTCAACACTTGCTTTCCTCCCAAGGCTGTGGGAAACCTTTAGGGGTCCTTTGAGTCTCTGGCAGGAACAGGCTGTGCCAGTACCTGCTCCTGTTTCTGGGACTTGGCAAGGGATTCATCTCACCTGCCATTAGGGGTTCAAAATGACATCTGGGACTCTCCAGAAGTACCAGATTCTCTTCATTCACCACAAAAGATAAGTTTAGTTTTAGACTAAACTAAGAGACCAAAAGGATAAGTTTAGTTTCAGACTGATGATGATACTTGGGTGAGAAGAATTTTATCCACATCATCAGCACATTATAACTAAAAGTCACAAATCCTCTATTCTGGTATGTAGGGAAGCCTTTTTTCATCTAGACACAGAATATCTCAGATTATTTTTCTAAGGGACAAATAGTGGGTTGGGGGAGGTTTCAGGTTCTCCTTTAACATAATTTGGGGGGCCAAAAAGAAAATGGCCTTTGTCATGGACATACCCTGCATGACACTGTTCCACTGAGCCCAGCAGAATTCCTTCTCCATGCACATTGGCATGGGCAGGTGGTGGTTGCTTGTTCAGTGGAGATAATGTAGAGATAAAGGCAAAAGTTATGGTAAGGATTTGCAGGTCCAAGCCCCTGGTTTTTGGGCAAAATGCTGTTGAGTGCTGTACCTGCTCTGGTGTTCCAGAGAGGTTTGAAAAAAGTATTTTTGTTTACATTTGCTTTGATGCCATTTTTACTTAGTCTTTTTTATTTCCCATGGTTTTTGTTTTCCTACAGTGTGGCTGACAAGCCTAAAAAGCAGCAGAAGAGCCAGGAAATGTGCCCCAAACTCTGCATTAGGTGTGGAACCAGTTTCAATGTCTCCTTTTGTGCCCTCAGTGTGCTGGTGCACCAGATTGACTGGTGCACAGGTTTCTCTGTCTTTGGCCATGGGGCCTCATGAACCTGTCATAGGTGGTGGCTCAGGGGTTCCAGAATCATCAGCCAGTAAAGACCAGGGTTGTACAAAACCATTCAGGATGTGTTGGGCTGGTCTCTCCTCCCTGTCCATTTGTTCAGCAGTCACCAGGCAGGGGAATGGCTTTAAAGGGAATGAGAGGTTTAGATGGGATTTTGGGAAGAAATTCTTCCCTGTGAGGGTGGTGAGCCCCTGGCACAGGTTGCCCAGAGAAGCTGTGGCTGCCTCATCCCTGGAAGTGTCCAAGGCCAGGCTGGACGGGGCTTGGAGCAACCTGGGACAGTGGAAGATGTCCCTGCCCATGGCAGGGAGTGGAATAATATGGGCTTTAAGCTCTTTTCCAACCCTTATCATTGTATGATGGTTCTGTGATTTCAGCAAACATTGCTGGCACTGTTAACACTGGGATGTTGCCCCAAATGTCACAGTATCATCAGTGATTCCCTGTTGGACTCAGAGAGAGGGAAGCAGATGGACTGAGCTCTCGTAGGATTTCAAGGGTGGGTTTTTTCTGTAAAGGGCCAGGACTATCCCTGAAACCAACACAAAGTTTTGTCTATCAGAAGCTGCATCAGTGAAACAGGCATGAAACAGGGAGAAGTTTAGGAAACCTGTGCTTAAAAATATTCCTGTTATTAATAGTTCCCTGATGAAGATGCAGCGTGATCCACCTGCTGCCTCCTGAGGATAATTTCTAACACCTTCCCCTTCAGCTTTCAGGTGTTTTATCCTGTCCTGCCTTATCCTGGAATAAGACAAATGACACAAACATCTTTAGCTTTGTTTTAACACCTAGAGAACACGATGTTACTTCCTTCCATATTTGCATTTTTAATTTTTAGGCTGTAGTTTGAGGTTCATTTCCTTCAGCAGCATTGCTGGTACCCGATCTGGGTTGCTCATTCCCAGCCCTTTACAAATCTGTGTCCATATTCCTGTTCATGTGGCCACACAATAACAGATTTTTAAAGCAGCTGTCTTATCTTGCTGGTAGCTGGCAGGTTTGCAGGGAAATGGATGAGGCCTTACTGATGTTTTTAAATACAAACAGGGATCAGGTTACCCCAGCAATACATGAGATAAAACTGGGCCTGAATTACCTCTTTTGTCTGATTTTCCTGATATTGGGGTAATGGAAAATCACTTATTACTTAGGGACATAAGTGAATTCTGAATGTAGGTTTCTGTCCAGTCTGTAAGATCCATTTTCAGGGTTGGTTTTAGAGCTTATTAGCAGACTGTCAGTTCAGCCCTGTCCTCCTTACCCCTCTCTGCCTCTCATCTCAGCTGCTTCCTCTGAAAGCTTTGCAGACCCTCCTGCCCCACACATCTGAGTGGCATGTTCTGCAGCTTCTGACTGGCCCCACATTCCCTCCTCTCCCCACACAGGCAAAAAAAAATCACCAGGGAAAAAAAGTCTTGGGATGTATTTAACGAGAAGGAGGAGGAGATTCTGGAATTAAGCACAGGGAATGTGTCTGTAGAGCAGGTGTTTTACACCACCTGTTTGTGTGAGGGTGAGGTGAGGAAGGCAAGAGCTGATGGTGCTTTTACAGGGGTGGGCAAGTCCTGCAGAGCTACAGGGCCCAAAGCTCCCACTCATCCCTGTTGTCCCTTAGGGATCTGTTGGTGGCCACTGGCTTAGAGTGCTGGAAGTGAAGGCAAAGTGTTGTCTGTTGTGTGTTAGTGAGGAAGGACACTCAACAGCTACAGATCAGACACAAGGTACAGAGTCCCAGACTTGGGGGGTTTCAGGATCTTTGGGTTACCTTGAAATTCCATGAAGGCAGCACTTCTGTCTTACATCCCCTTTGCTGACTCAGAGGATCTCAGGCTCTCTCTTGCAGCAGAAGCTGTTTGGGATCAAGGCAGTTCAGCTGAGGGAGAATACTGAAGTAAAGGGGTTTAGAAAACCAGCTCTGGTCAGGTTTGAGCTGCACAGGTGTTTCCCCCAGTCCTTGATAGAAAAGTTAGACATTAACCACATAAATTCAGTGTCACCCATGCACATACAGATGTGTATCTGTATCCTTTGCAGATTTTACCCTGCTAGATGAGAGCATTTTGAAAGACAACTAAAACTGAGTATTCTTAACCAGAAGTACTGTAGAGGCTGTTAAAAAAAATACCTGTAATACTGTAAATTGTGATTATCTGTAGTGGGTGAGACACAGTTAGAACCCCACAGACAGTACAGCACAGAAAATGCATAGGTGTGTCTGTGAGTTCTCTTACATGGCCATTGCTGGAGGTGGGGGCATTGCACTGGTCTTGGCTCATTGATTGCTGGAAATGTTTGGCTTGCCCTGTTGGAATGAAGCTGAGGCACTGCCCTCCTGCATCAGAGCTAAGCAGCCTCACTGCTCTCACTAGTTGCCTGCTTAGCCAGAGGTTCAGTTTCTTTTTCAGCTCCTTAGTTTTATTTTTTGCACACTGTGTCACTGCAAGGTCCCAGTCCCCAGACATGCTGAACTCCCCCCCATGTCTCAGGCAGATCCTAAGGATTAAACCAAAGCTCAGTATTTACCCTTTTAGTGGGGGGGGCAGAGCTTTGATTCTCCTGAATGTTTCTTTTGGGTGTTGAAGCCATTCTGAGGTCAGAGTAACTGAGGAGTGATGTCGTAGCTGTGTTCTTTCCTGCGAGTGCCATGGCTGAGTGAGTTCATGTGGTTCTCCCTCTCGCATCAGGTCAGCGCCTGTTCGGGGAGACCATCCTGGGCCTGACTCAAGGCTCTGTCTCAGACCTCCTGGCTCGCCCCAAGCCCTGGCACAAGCTGAGCCTGAAGGGAAGGGAACCCTTTGTGCGAATGCAGCTGTGGCTGAACGACCCCAACAACGTGGAGAAGCTGATGGATATGAAGCGAATGGAGAAAAAAGGTAACTGGGGCCACGGTGCTGACTCATGTTTTCCATTCTCTCAAAGATCAGCGAGTCTTTTATAACCCTCCATAAATAGTATAGAGGCAGCATTGATCCACTGTTATGAAGGTTATGCAAAAGGACTTCGTGGCAGCTTTTTCAGAGCTGTATTTGATGCTTGCTCAAGCAGATAGATCTCAAAGTGAAAAACAAAAACAACCCCAAACCCTGAATGTTCACCAGCTGCTGGGAAATCACTGCTATGTTCTCCTATAGGTTAATTACTGAGGCTCTGGTGTATCACTGATAACTTGCCTTAGCAAATGAGAAATGCAAGTTTGGAGCTGGCTTTGGGTTATTAGTTAATGGTGCTGCAGCTGGTCACAGATGTTGGGCTGTTAGAATTGTGCATTGATTCCTGAGAGAGCCTCTTGCCAGTCCTGCGCTGATGGGCTCTTGGAGAGAAGAAAAATGCAGCCTTTATGAAAGGATATTTGGGAATAATTGTATTTGTGGCCTTTATAGGGAGGGGGGAAGGTGATTGTGTCAGTACATGCTCACATAAAACAAGGTTGTGAGGATGGACTTGTGAAAGGTCTGAGTTCTTACTGAATATCTTCATAGGGAGTTTATCCTCCAAATTTATCCTGCTCTCTCTATTTTAAATTCCATACTAAAAATCAGTGGTTATTCAGAGCTCTGTTTTTAGTAGGTTCATGTGATTTTACAAGAGAGACTCAGAGGCTGCCATTATCAGCAGTGAGCTAATTAATGATATATCCATCTCTCGAGCTATCCCTTAATGATATTAGCACAGACATCATTAATCGTGTACACTGAAAGTGCTGCTGTTGACTGATGTTCTGAAAGCATTTACACATTTGATCAAGAACTTGGTGATTATATTTAAAATTGCAGTGAGGGAGCTTCTGGAAAAATTACAGTCTTGCAGGCTTTTAAGAAGAAATTCAAATCCTTGCCACAGTAACCAGGGTAATATAAAACAGTGCAGTATCTTATCACAAACTGTGAATGGTCTTCCATGGGGAGTAAAATCCACTTGAGTCTCCCACTTACAACTGTAAACCAAAGGGAGCCATGAGGGGTTTTTCTGTGTTAGAAACATGGCAGAAATAAAATTGTCAACTACCTGGATTTTTATAGCCTCAAAGAGAATATTGCCCATTATGCAGGAAAATAAAATCAAAATAATTTAAAAGCAGCACTGACAATATCCTTTCAAAACTATTTTCTAAACTGGATTCTTATCAAATAGTGAGCCTTGCATATGGTCTGTAGATGGTACCTGAATAGAGATAAGGCCATAAATCACTGGGACTCTGCACTGAGCTCCTGAGCTGTTCAAGTGCTGTCCTCAAAGCAGTCTAAAGTGAATTCAGCCCTGTATTTTCTGCAAAATCCTTTCATGCAGGTAAGGATCCTGTGATTTAACCTTTTAAATTGCTCTGGAGCCACATTAAGAATTCAACTTTCCCTTCAGCTAATGTCAGTTAAAGAACAATGCAACTGGACCTGCTTCCAGTGAACATCATTATCAATTATTTCTCTGCCACGTTTTATTAAGGGAGTAAATTAATAATTATGATAAAGGTGAGCTGCATATATCTTTTTTTTTTTCCTGATCCTCCAGGCTGAAGTTTGTGCTATAAATGTCCATTTTAAGAGGTTCTGAGAATTTGCAATGTGCTTTAACCAACCTCTTTGGAGGCAGCCACGGGTGGAGACTCACTGGGCTGGGACACTGCACACCTTCCCTGCCTTGCAGGAGTTCATTCCTCCCACAACCTGCTGGCAGCACCACAGTCCTCACAGAACAGCCCTGAATCCTGCTGGCAGGAGAAAATTTAATTCATTTCATTTCCCCCTTATTTCACTCTTTAATAATCTTATTCAATACCACAGAAGATTAAAATGATATTAAAAGGGGCTCTGTCTTAGCTCAGTGGGCAGCTGCAAACTCTGCAATAGTGTCAGTGGCATCTGTACCTGGGCACATGGGGAGTCTTCCCAGAGGGACATGGGGATGTTGGGGGAAAAAAGGGTGTCATTCAGGAGATAGAGCTGGACTTGACAAGTCAGTCTCAGAGCCAGAGCCAGCCCTTTGCCCAAGTTACATCTGGGTTTCTTTTTTTTTTTCATATGTCTCCTGAGAAGTGGAGACTGGTCACAGACAAAAATCAAACTTCTCCAAAAATAAAGTGTGTTTGCAACTTGGATTCCAGTTTGAGCCTTGCTGTCACTGCAAATGTGATGAGTGATGTCCTTATGTTGTCTGCACACAGCACATATGTTTAAAATAAAAACTAAAATGGAAAAGCTTTTATAAATGTCATCTAAGTTTACAGAGACCAGCATTAAACCCTGAAGTTTGGGTGCTAGTCCTGCCTTTGGCCCACTGGAAATTTGTTCTGATAACAGATTATCCTCCAGAAAACAATTGCTGCTGACAGAACAGTGGGACATCCTCCTCTTTATTTTTATAGGAATGAAATGTAAGCATTTCTATCATTTGTTCCATTCACGTGAGGGCAGCCTAAGTCAGCCATTGCACCTTTGGTGATCCCAGTGTGAGGGCACAGGAGCACAGGCAGGGATGACATTTTTCCCCAAGCTATCACAGCTCCAGGCTGTCCTTTGCTGTTTGAAGGTGGGAGCTCTGCCCTGACAGACATTCCACCCTTTAGAGAGCAGAGAAAGCAGAGATTCAGCACATCCTGACCCATGGGTGGCTCATGCTGGCCGAGTTGCCTGACCAAAGGCCAGAAACTCCAGTCAGAGATACTCTGAGCAACTTTTACATCTTCCATGCCAAGTTCTGTTTTGTCTCCTGTCCCCCTTGAAGCTGCTGCCTCTTGCTGATGTTGTCCTACTACCCAAGGAGACAAGAGTGTCTTGTCTGTAGTTTGCATATCAATGCAAGTTGGAAACAACATCTGGGAAGGAGTCTTGAGATTAAAAACCTTATAGAAATGTGAGAATCTCTTGCTGGAATGATTAATTCTATGGTTGAAGGTTGTAACAGCTCCTTGAAGGCTGCAAAAATAAGGCCAAAGGGTCACCTTGAAATAATGCAGAATCTTTGCTGTTCTGCAGCTGGTTGGAACAACTTAAATAGGTGGATTTTTAAGGAAATTTATTTTTAAAAAAACCACTTTGGTTTTCTATGGTGATTTCAAATGTGTGCAGAAGTGTATCATGTCAGAGTGATGGATCATGAGCATCTCACGTTGTGTTCCATATCAGTGATCTTACACAGTAGGCAATCCACAGGTAATCTGTCATATTCAGGAAAAACAAAATGCAGGCCATGCAGATACCCCCAAAGGTTACAGAATGTGTTCAGAATTCACTTCAATGATAGTAAGACACGGTGTAAAAGGTCCCACTGGAGGTGCCACTGTGTAGAGGACACGATGCTGGAAGCCACTGGAGCCAGAAAACTCGGCCAGTCCTGGAGGGAGCTCTGCCAGAAGAAGTTGGCTGGTGTGAGCAAGGCTTTGAACACTGCAGTTTGTTTGATTGCATTGAATTTTTATTCTTTGTGCACCCTCAGCTTGTAAAAGGCAATGCTGTGGGGAGAGAGGGGTTGATTTTTTGAAGAGTTTGGTGGCTGACCAGGGTGATGTGCCCTGCACTGGTTCATGGCTCCAGCCAGAGCTCCTGGAGGCTGTTGGAGATTTAGTGCCTGCTAGATTGATGTCAGGCTGGTGTAATCTGGAACTTAATAGCCAAGGTTATCAAATTGCAGCTCTTGAATACCTGAACCCTTAAATATCTAGAAGGTATTTAACAGGCCATTAAATATTTTATTGACAAGATTCATCTATATTTGCTGTTTTCAGCCCCCTCATTAGCAATGCTTGTGCATGATACTGCCAGGTGCAGTAAATCCCACCTCTCTGTGCCCGCTGTAAATCCATCAGCTCAGTGACAGGGACTCTTTCCTGGCGGAATTTGCCAGGATAATTCACTCCCTGTCAGGGAGGAAGGTCAGTGGCAGGATCACAGCCCCACTGAGCTCCATCAGTGCCAGGAGAGCTTTCTTGAAAGTGTGTGTGTTTTGGAAGGAGCTTTTGTGTAGCAAGGAGGGTGCTGGGGGCTGCTTTTCTTTCCTAACCTGTCAGTGCTGTAGTGAAGAGCTGTAGGGAAAGGCAACACAGCCCATCCCTGGGATCTCTGGGCTACATCACTGGAATCCCTGGGCTTCAGGCGCCACCGTGTGTTGCAGATGGTGCCTTCCACTTCCATAGTTGTATTTTCCTTAGTGTTAGAGAGACCCTTGTGAGAATTTGAAGTGTTTTTACAACCAGACTCGTTTCAGTTGAAACCGAGATTAGCTCAGTTGATTAAAACTTGGTTGTAATAACGCCAAGGGTTCAATCTCCTGTATGGATCATTGACTTGAGTTGGACTCTGATCCTTTTTGTCCCTTCCAACTCAGAATAGTCTGTGATAGTCTGAGATGCCACCATCCTCATCAGGTGTATATATGGGAGTTCTACCCTTGAAAGAGTGAATTTGAAATGAGTTGTATGAACTGAACCCTGTTATTCGTGTCCCACATTCGCTGGAAAAGCAGAAAACTCTGGCAGGTCTCCAGTTGATTTCCCCTCTTTCTACCTCCTGCATCCTCCCTGCATTTGCTTTCCTCTGGTGTCTGCTGCTGCCCCATCCTCTCCCTTCCCTCCAGGTGGCCCATCCATGCATCTCCAGCCTGTCACCTCCGTGTTTATGCCCCAGCTCATGCGTTCATTGATTGTACATTTGCATTCAGCCGGGGCTGAGCCGACGTGCTCTTCTCTTTCAGCCTACATGAAACGGCGACACAGCTCCGTCAGCGACAGTCAGTCCTGTGAGTCCTCATCAGCTGGCATCGACTACAGCCAGGGGGCCAGCCCACAGCCCCAGCACCAGCTCAAGAAGCCCAGGGTGGTGCTGGCACCAGAGGAGAAGGAAGCTCTGAAACGAGCCTACCAGCAAAAGCCATACCCATCACCAAAAACCATTGAGGAACTCGCCACGCAGCTCAACTTGAAAACCAGCACTGTCATCAACTGGTTCCACAATTACAGGTGTGTGATCCCCTGGGAGCCCTGCCCCTGAGGGGTTTGCTGGGTTTGCTTAGGCAGGGTGCTGCTCTGCTTCAGCAGGCTGTGTCTGCTCCCACCAGCATGGGGGGGTTGTACAGGATGAACAGTTTCGACAGCAGGGAGGTTCTAACTAACACAGTGCTAATGCTCCAGACTAATTTTAAGTCATCCCTGAGGAGCAGCAATATTCACATATTGATGTAAGTAGTGCTTTTAAACAGAAAGTCTGGCTTTTGGGGCGGGTGTGGATGCAGAGTTGTCCACTGATGAATATTTATAAGCCCACTGCAGCAAGCAAGGCTGCTCTGTCTGCCTCATATATGCACACTCACACCTACAGACACACATGTAGGGGGTGTTGTGGGTGTTGTCACTGGGTGGGGGGGAAATTGGAAGTGCCCTTTACTGAGTGGTGTCAGAATTGCCCTGCTTTCATCCTGTAGTTTTCCTGCATAAAAGCAAAAAGAGGATTTTTTTTTTTAGGTCTTGAGTCGTTGAGAGCTCTGAAAATAGGCACAGTGTGTGCTGTGGTTTTGGGAAGCTCCGTGGAGGTGTGAAGGACTGAGAACTGATAACACTGAAGTCAGATGTGGCCACAGAGAAGGACTGTGGACAAGAACCTGGAGTGACAGGACAAGGGGGAATGGCTTTACACTGACAGAGGGCAGGGTTAGATGGAACATTAGGCAGAAATCCTTCCCTGTGAGGGTGGGCAGGCACTGGCACAGGGTGCCCAGAGAAGCTGTGGCTGCCCCAGCTCTGGAAGTGTCCAAGGCCAGGTTGAACAGGGCTTGGAGCAACCTGGGACAGTGGAAAGTGTCCCTGCCCATGGCAGGGGGTAGAACTAGATGGTCTTTAAAGTCCCTTCCAACCCAAACCATGACTCATAATTCTGTAATTTATTTCTTTGCTGTGATTAAATCATTGAGTCCCACCGAAATGGAACAAGATGTTGGTCTGTTCAGTGCCTTTCTCATTTGAAAGGGAACCTTCCCCACACTGGAACCACTGAAATAGGTTTTGGCCTAGAGGACAGCAATAGAAAGAAACAACACTGGAATAGCACATAAGAATTAAAAGGATTTGAATAAACATATTATCAACTGTGCTTGGGATTGGGAATCTTAATTAGCCCAGCAGACTTTTCTCCAAGAAATTTGTGCTAATGAATATTGAACAGGTACAGTTAAGCTACCACATTTAATATTATTCTGCTCCTTCACTCGGAGCCAGCAATGTTCCTAATTAGTCCAGACTGCTAAACTTGTTTGTTTTTAGAAACTGCTAACGTTTCAAGGGTATTTTTCACTTTGGCCCTTCTCAGCTTGTACCAGGGAAGTTGCTGAAGCAGAAGCAACACAGTTTAATGAGATATCTCAGAGATACTATGCACAATACTTAAATAATGTTTAGTAAACTGTACAAAATTTAAAAATCACAGCCAACCAGTAATCACACTTACACTGAATTTCCTTGCCTTGAATTCTGTACAGTGGTCCTTCCCCACTTCATCTTCTCCACTCCACACTTTGTCTCTTTTGTACTCTCTCTCAGCCTTTTCTTTTCCAAACTAAAGAGTTTTCATGCAGAAGCAGTTCCACATCTCAGGCCATCTGCTTATTCTTTGTTATTAATTAAAGTAGTTTCAGGTAAGGCAGAGCACAGGCTAGGACAAGTTTTTCTTCCCACCTCTTGAAAATCCTGTTGTAGTGATGGTTTTCCTTTCAGATTCAGCTCAAATCTCACTTTCCAGAGGGGGTTGCTACAGCAGGATCTACCTTTATATCCACCAGATGGAGTCAGCATTAGTGTTTATTTCCCATAACAAAAAGAAACTTTAAAAAAAAGTCCTCAGCAGGCAAAGAAATAGTTCAATTCAGAACACAAATAGTAACAAAGAATTTTGATATGTCTGCAAACTTTCCAAGTCTATGGCTTTGCATCCATACCAGTCATATAGCTCTCAAAATATTAAATAAATACACCTTTGCATTAGTGAAGCACATACAGGACACATCAGAGTTTGAGGCTCTGTTGTCTAAAAAATATCACAAAAGAGTAGGAGATAGGAATTTCTGTCCCACTTCACCTGTCACAGACACATCAGGAATTAAACCAGACTTTCTGGAATTGTAATCTAGCCCTTCTGGGTCCCAGATTCCTGTGGGGGGTTTATCCAGGGAACTGCAGCAAACAGTGGAGGTGACTGATGTCTTGAATTACACCAGAAAATGCCAGCAGGGTGCGTGGATGTCAAGGCCAACACCTTCCACCAAAGAGGAATGCCCTCTGGAATTTTCTAGCTGCTGTCACCAGTTCTTCTTTACCATAGGGATTTAATTACTGTGTTAATCAGGAGCCAGACTAGATTCCAGAAGGAATATGTTGGCTGTGAATTCCAGAGGTTTCCCTGGGCGTGGAACTGGTGTTTGGTTCAGTACCTGTTGGAGGTGAGGTATTTTAAATGCCATGCTGGCACAAAGCTCTTACCAGATTCCTCTCCTGCCTTGGGGAATGTTACAGAAGCAGAATGTTCTGGATCAATGTCCATGCAGAAGGATTATAGGCATAAAGAGAGGCTGATAATCAATGTTGCAGGATGCATGCAGTTAATGGTAATAGAAAATTAATGTTAGCACCTGTGGTCTTCTGTTAGGTGAGTGATATTCTCCCAGGGAAAATTACAGACCCCCTAAATCCTTCAGAAGTGTGGAGTCAGCAAGTACTGATGAAATACTCTGTTGCATTTCAAATAAGTCAATAATATCATTAGTTTCAAAAGCCTTATTGAGATGGTGTTCTGCATTTGGCCTTGTGTTTCTCCATTGTGTGCTGTCTTCCACAGCACATCTAAGGAAGAATGGAAAATCCACACAGCCTTCAGCCCTGGGACAGCATTTCACTACAAGCCCCTCAGCAGTTCCCCAGGGCTGAAACCCAGAAGTTTTTATTTCACTCTGAAAGATACAAGTTTTGGTAAACTCCCCCTGTGCCTGTGGTCTCATCCCTGAACCCAGGCCATTGAGGCTCCCTCTTGGTTATAAATTAGGACCTGAATGGGGTACATCAACTCTCCCATGGCTGGAGCAGGACAGAGGAAGGATTAGTCCAGGCCCTAAGGATTTTCCATAAACTGTTCCCTCCTTGTGAGTATTCCGGGAGCTCCTGAGCAGAGAAGGATGGAGGGAGGGAGGACCAAGTTAAATGGCAGAGGTGAAGCATTTGGGGTATTCTTGCACCCCTCAGGTAACAGGAGGAACAAGTGGCACAGTGGGCAGCTTTATCCACTGCCCTGGAAAGCACTACTTGGCTTGTCACTGTTCATGTTCTGAAATCGATTTTTTAAAATAAAAAATGAGGCAGAAGTCAGACTCGCTCATAGACTGACAACCTGTAAAAAGCCAGGGCTTCCCCACAGCACCTTCATCATAACTGACTTGGTTTCCTTTTCATTTCTCCTTGCTGTCTGGGAGAACACCAAGGGCCTTGTCCAAAGTTTTTCCTGGTTTACTTTTTGCCCAGCCAGACTGGCTCTTTCTAGAAGAGTTCTGAATTGGTTTTCACAAGGTGTTGGTGTTACAAGGCATTTTCTTTTGGATCTACTAGAAATGCCTTTTTTTTCTTTTTTATGAGAAATATGAATATATTTCCCACCCAGAAAGTGGTGGGGTCACCATTCCTGGAAGTGTTCCTAAAGTCAGTCAACGTGGCCATACAATTCAGTGGGATGGTGGTGCTTGGTTAAGGCTGGACTCGGCAATCTTGGAAGTCTTTCCCAGCCTTCATGATTCCACAAATCCCACAAAAAGGCATTTTGAGTGGCTTTGCCTGGCTTGGCAGACTCACATCCTTCTCCCCTGTCCCGCAGGTCTCGCATCCGCCGGGAGCTGTTCATCGAGGAGATCCAAGCCGGGAGCCAGAGCCAGGCTGGGTCGAGCGACTCTCCATCGGCGCGGAGCGGTGGCCGGGCGGCTCCGGGCTCCGAGGGGGACAGCTGCGACGGCGTGGACACCGATGGCCCTCCCGAGGGGAAGCCGAGCGGCGGCGCGGAGGCGGAGGAGCACAGCAATGCACCCGCAAAGTCTCAGGGAGGGCCCGGCGAGCCGGCGTTCGAGGCGGGGGAAGAGGCACTGCGAGGCGCCAGGTCTTCGGAGAAAGCGGAGCCGTTCCAGGCGGAGAGCCTGGAGGACACCGACGACGAGGGCCGGCTCAGAGCACCGCGCCAGAGCTCCCCACCGGCACCGCGGCGCGCGGGAGACGCTCTGGAGACACTGCCAAACTCTGCCACGGAAGGGGATGCCTCTACCTCAGCTGCCTCCACCTCAGTCCTTACGGGGGAGAGCTCCTACAAGTCAAAAGAAAGTTCAGAGAAAAGCTCCAGTGTGCCAAGTACGAGCTCGACGCCGGGCTCAGGCTCGCAGAAAGCCAACTCCCTGCAGAGCTTGTTCGGCTTCTCGGAGGCGGCGAGCTCCAGGAACACGCGAGACAGCTCCCTGAGGAAAAAGAAAGCGGCCAACTTGAACAACATCATCCACCGCCTGGAGAAAGCCGCCAGTCGGGAAGAGGCCGTGGAGTGGGAGTTTTGAGATTAAACTGGCCCAACTCGGGAGAGCTGGGAAGTCAAACTGGACCTCTACTGGTTTTCTTGTGTTCGCACTTAACCGCCCTGCGGGCCACAGGGCAAAAACGCCATAGGCCAAGGTGCATATAGAAATCAAAAAGGAGCGTTAAGCCCAATTTATGTTTGTGTTTTCGAGGAAGAAAACTGAAATGTGTAGTCAAGCTTTTTTGTACCCTGAAGTGTTTTTATTATTGCCCTAAGTGATTTCCACGATTTCTGGAATAACTCATACAGCTTTGCCTTGTGCCCTCCTCTTTGGTGTGGGGCTTTAAAAAAATGAAAAAGAGAAAAAAAAAAAAAAACAAAAAAAAAAAACCACCTTAAAAAAAAATCCTTAAAAAAAAATCAAACCCACATATTAAAAGGGGGCTTTTTATCTGCCATCTAATGGCTACAGAGCGATAATACACTATTATCTTCTTAAACCAGGAAAAAAGGGGAGATTTTTCAAAAAAAAAAGAAAAAAAAAGAAAGTTTTTTGTAGCTGTTCAGTTGCCACTAAGAGATTGCACAGTCAACCGACTCTAAACACACTAGTTTGGATTCCTACATATTTTCAAGAAAAGAAAAGAATCTTGTTGTTTGAAACTTTGAATTAAAAAAAAAACACATTTACTCCACATATTTTTTAACAAAACAAAAAAAAAAGTCACATCAGGAAAATATCTTAATTTGTGGTAGCTGACTTAGTGTTTTCTTGTAAGTGAAATAGAATATTGACACGTAGTGCACATTGTTTCATAGCTTTAACTGATTCTGGTCTTTTGCAGCCCAGAATTTGTTTAATACACTCCATTTTAGGCCAAATCAGGACAAAAAAAAAAATCTGAATCTAGGTATTTTATAATCTGCTTTTTAACCTCTAACCACAGAGCACGCTGATCAGACCTCATATCTGGGAGGTTTAGGAGACAACTTAGAAACAGCATGTACTTGATCATTTCACTTGGTTCGTAGTGTACAGGATTTCCTTTCAGCAAAGACAGATCGCTCCAAAAACGTTGGCCAGTAACATTTCAGCCGCTACTTCGGGGGCATAGCCCATATCCCGAATATTCCGCTTCCCTGGAATCCATGGGAAAGCAGTTCATGTGTCCCCATTGCTGTCACACACCACTAAGAGGGACTGGAGCTGCCGCAGGCCCAGCCCTTTTCCTGCTGTTGGTGGCCATTTACTGACTCTCTTCCCACCACAGGCACTGATTTTAAATACGTTTTAGTTGTGGGAAGCTTATTTTTCGTGTGGATAAAGAGTACATGGCAATGACCAGACGGGCTCTTACCAGGACGGAAGCAGCCCAGACTCCAAACCAAAACCTTCGTGCTCTCGAGTCCCAGTCTAGCCCGTTCTGCCCTGCAGAAATACAGCCTTTCCCCCGTTATTTTATGCACAGGTTAGGGCTGATCAAAGTACAAATCCAATTCTAACTTGTCTCTAACTCCTCCTGTTGTCTATATGTATATGCGTGAGCATAGAGGTGTGTAGAAGGATGTGTGTGCGTGGGTGTGTGCGTGCAATTTTATACGTCTGTGTATTTTCTTACGTACTTGTGCACACATAGAGTGCATTACTGCCACCTTTTTTCAATAAGCTGTTTTATCAGTTATGGCTTCTACAAGTTTGCTAATTTAGACTCCTTTATTGCCATATCTTTAAAACTAACAATAGATGATTTCGGAATATATATATATATATAAATATATATATATATAATTTTTTTTTTGCTTATTTATAGGTGCTGTATTTTATTATCTGATTGTTAGGAAGGGATGAAAGGGGGCAAATATTCTTTAGAGGGATAGACTGCCGGCAGTATTGGGTATAATTTACAAGATGTAGTTGTCATACTGTATATTATTGATTGAAGACTTTTTTGACCGTATTGTGTATCATTGAACTTTTGTCTTAGGTCAGCATCTTTTTGATGACACTTTAATGGTGCATTCATTACTTCTTAAGTTTAATTAATATTACTTTTCTGATTTTGGGGGAGGGAGGGATGGGGAGAGGAGTTCCGACTTTAAAGGTATGTTCCCAATATTACACCTCAGTGTGCTTGTATTAATTCATTAGTAGGATTTTTGACTGTAAGATGTGAAACCACATTTCTTGCATGATGTTTTAGAACTTACGTATTTCATTTACAGTCTCTTAACATGCGACAGCAGCACTTAGCGCAAGTTTTCACAAATTAAGAGTCAGTACACTAAAATCCATCCTTTTCCATGATTAAGGAAAGAAGGCTCTAGGAGGCTGAAAGGCAGGGATTTATTTCGGATTTTCACTGCTAGCTGTTTCAGGATTCCTCCTTGGGTAACTGGGGACTTGTGATGCAAAACTAAAATTGAGAAGCGGAGAGAGCAGCTGCCCCTTTCTGTGATGAGCTGAGGAGACAATTGGTCATGACAGACACCAGTGTGTGACAGCAC
The DNA here is from genome assembly GCF_047495875.1 of Pithys albifrons albifrons. Taxonomy (NCBI): domain Eukaryota; kingdom Metazoa; phylum Chordata; class Aves; order Passeriformes; family Thamnophilidae; genus Pithys; species Pithys albifrons. The sequence goes on along the minus strand of NC_092478.1, from coordinate 3,757,850 downwards.
GTGCTGGGAGCGGGTCTGGCTTCCCCCCTGGAGTGCAGGCAGTGCTGGGAACAGCCAGCGAGGGAAGAACGGGGTGAAGCAAAGGGTTCCCTCTCTGTACCTGCCCAGTGTCCCGGTCTGACTTCCAAAGCGCAGCCCCATCGATAAATGCACATCCTGGTAGAACACACATACCCTGAAACGAGTCATAACGAGCTGTGTCTTCAGCCCAGAAGCAAAACTTCTGTCTGGGAGATGCAGGTATTTTCTTATGGTCTTTATTATTTTGTTTTCTATGTTGTTATATGGTTCAGGTTAGTTTTTTTAATTAATTCTAGGCAATACACTTGCCAGTCTGTTCCTACTGTCCTTGTCTGCTGATTTGAGATCCAGGTGCTGGATGCAGTCAAGTGGTCACTCTCAGCTTTCTCCATAGTGAGGGTTTTTTGGTGTTTGATGATTTTTTTTTAATTACTATTCCCCAAACTGTTGTTGTGCCTGTGTCTATCTGATTGCATTCCATGATGCTTACTGAGAGCTCTGGCTGCACTGTACGACAGCAGAACTGTATTCACAGGTCGCACGCAAATGCAGCACTTAAGGTCAATCTCTCTTCTTAATAAGCAATATGTAAGTGCCTTGAAACATATCTTTTTTTTTTCCTGTTTATTTTGGTTTGCTCTTCAGTTTTCCACCAGTTCTTTAGGATTCTTTAACGTCTGCCCACTTTTTAATGCTGTAATGATTTTTAAAAAGCATATCTGTAGCTTGCCCTAGAGGAAATCTTTCTTTCATAACACTAACTGTTAATTCTAAGCTCCATTATTACATTTGAGTCATGTAATTTTGCTGGATAAAGACAGCATTCAGAAGTCAGAAGTCACTCCATCCTGCCAAGGGTTGTCATTGGGATCTATTATGAAATTAATCAAATAAAATGCTGTCAGTATTTCCTATATTTTTGGCACTTTATTAGTGGCTTAGCTCCTTTTGCTGTTTCATATGTAATGATCTGCATTGAATGTGGATTAGCCTGCTGAGATGCTGCTGGGGTGGCCTGGGCCCTCCTGCCTGGGCTCACTTTGGGTTCCTTGGTGGTCAAGGGCAGGGCAGACCCTCAGATCGAGCTCGTGGATTGAAGGGATGCTCCCAGTTTGTCCTGGACTTTAGCCAAGGTCACAGCTGCTTTTCTGTTGGAAAATAGAATGGATTAGCTTGAACTACTGCTGAGATTCTCGGGTTGGACATGAGTTACCTCCTGGCTTTCCCAGCTGGCCAAGCCCCCCCCAGTTTAGGGACTGAACTTACACCGCAGGTGTGGGCCGGAGTTCGGATCCAGTGCAGTGCTTGGAACTCACACTCGGAGGAAAATGTGCATTGGAACTTAATTAAAAGGATAAAAAGTTGGAGAAGAAATGCCAAAGAGTAGCACAGTGGCTGTCACCCCCTTGGGTCTCTGATTGCAGGGGAAGGGAAGGTGAGATGTGGGACTCCTCTCCAGAGGCAGCAGAGCCCTCCCTGCCAACATTTCTCTTCCTGATGGATAAAAGCACAGGCAGTTTTCAGAAAATCCATCATGCCAGAGTCTGGTTTTTTCCTGAGATTCTTTCAAAGCATTTTATATTCTCTGTTTCCAGTTCCATGCTCTTACTAACCCTGAGCATGAAGGGCCAGGGCTATTTTAACAGAAATATATTTATACTGCAGTTAAAATTGTCAATTTTTCTCTCTGGATGGTTAGGGAAGGAAAAATGTGTAATGCTTTGCTAAAAGCCAGGGAAGAGTATCCCTTGGCAGAGGGGTCATGCAGGGGGACTGTCAATACACTTCCATTTTTGTGGATACAGATTTCAGGCAACAGAAATTCATTTAATTACAGTTGCTGTTGATGCCATAAAATTTGACCATTTTATTTATTCATCTGTAAAATGCCTATAAAAAAGATCTACCCTTTAAAGGAACCTGTGTCAGTGCACTCTGCCCAAATAATGAATTAGGGATCCTTTAATAGACTCCTTGCTGTAATAGGAAATATCTGTATTTCAGCTGAAAAGAAAAAAGTATGTGCCTTTCTCATGAGCTGAAAGATCTTTGCATTATTTTTATGTAACTCATTGATATGGGAATGGTGCAGAGCAGGGGGGTCATGGACACGACAGAATTCTATGCAATTACTTAAAACTTGCTATTTTTCAGTCCTTTATCAGGAGAAATAGTAGGTATGGGAAGTGCATCATTCTGGTGGTAGTTCAAGCTGCAAAGCTGATAAATTGACATAAAATAGGATTGAGGGAAATACGACAAAATAACGTAGTGAAATAACAGAAGATGCTGACAGTGGTTGCAGTCCCCCCAAGCACAGCTGCCATCAAAAGTCTGTAGTTTTTCATCTGAAAAGTAATAATTTCAAGTATTCTTAAAGCTTACAAGAATAAAAATGCCCCTGGCAACAACAGGGCAGGTTAGAACCACCCCCTCAAAAAAAAAATCTACATTTTGGCCATATATAAGTTATGAGAATATGCAAAAAAACCAGTGATTGGGTTGGAGCACTTTGCACTTGAGTCCAAACTGGTTTCTTTGAACTGAAACTCCACAATAATCTGGGCCAGTGCCTTCAGCAGGGGTGCAGAGATCAGTAATCTTGGGAATTTGTTGCAGACTGAAAGTCAAGTGGTGCCGTTTTTAACCTGCAGATGAAGGGCACTATTTTTGCTTCATTTATGTCTCTTTCTACAAGTGAGTTTTGTAAATTCTCTCTTATTTCACCTCCTCCAGTGGATTTTCTGTCCTGAGCCACCGAGTGTGGCCGAGCTCTGAGCATTCCTTGGAGACTGTCAGAGCCAGCAGGAGAAGGAGAAAAGTTGGTTCTTAGTGGGGGCTGGATTTGACATTTACTGAAACTAAATCAGGGCTTTCCTGTGAGTGTGTGGCAGTTCTGGCCATGATGTGACCAGCTGGTTATCACCTCCTATCCCTAAATTTAACTCCCACGGATAAAACATCAGCAAACCAGGATTGGTTGTCCTGCTGCTTTCCCCTGTCATTTCCTGCTGCCCCACTGGGTGAGCATCATTTTCTTTTCCTTTGTGTTGCATTTACAATCAACTTATTGTTGAAAAACAGAGAATTTAAAAATTGCAAGGAGAATCCCTGGCATGGGAAGCAAAAGATCTGAATTTCTTTTCTGGCTCAGCCTTCTTAGTTTGAACAGAGATGGAGCAGTCCCTGTTTCCTTCATATATATTTGAGCTCTAAAACACAGAAATATAATTTTACCAATTTGTTCTTCCCTCCCCATCTCTTCTATGGGATATATTGACTATGCCATATATAAAATATAGCTAATAATGAACTTTATAGCAAGAAAAGCCCTTTATGCCATGCCTAGGGACTGATTTGTCCTGCATGACCAGGTCATGGACTGTACCCTCCCCTATTAATATGCAAGGAGAAAATGGTTTTATGCTCTGAACGTGAAATTTATCCTTTTGGAGAAGATTAGCGTTAGGCTTGTGCACTTAAATTTTCAAAAAGCCTTAAAATAGGTATGTGAGTGGTGCCATCTCTGTCCTCAGGGATGATTCCCCCCAGCCAAGAGGTACTGTGGCATATTTAATACAAGTTACTACTTACAAAGTCATTTTCCAGTTGAAGAAAGTCGTTCATTGAACTTTATTAGTGAGTCCCTCCCCAGCATCCTCTGGTACAATCTGCTTTTCCCAAGACCTGGGCACTTCATCCCCAAATCCCTTCCTATCTCTGAGGTCTTTGTTTCTACAATCATTTGTGAGTAGGAAAAAAAACCCTAATGGGATTCCTGGGCTTAATTTTCATTGCAATTCCCAAACATATTCTGGCACTAAAGTGCATTACAAGGAAATGCCTCCTTTTAAAAAATTAATAATAATCTGGTATTTTTTCCTTGCTCAGATCTTCTCTAAAGAACAATTTGCCATTTTTCCAGCTGGCTTTACTCAGAATGATGTTAGGAGATTTTAGCCACAGTTCTGTAGATTTCTTATTGTTAAAACTGTTGGTTTCATCGTATCATTTCACTTTCTTTAGATTTTGAACCAGCTGAGTTCAGAGAGCAGCTGAATTCTCCACCAGGATGAAACAGTGCAGGAAACAGTAGAGCAAAAGAAGGTGCCCCTGTGATGTCACATCTTTGACCTTCTGTTTGAATTTTAGAGGTGGTTGTACTACATAGTACGACCTTCATCCAAAGATCCTTGGAAATGGAGAGTTTTGCCAGGAATTTCCTGCTGCTGTGGAGCCACACCTGCTTTTTGCATAGTTATTGTGTTGTTCTGGTTGTGTCATAACAGCACAACCTCCCTCCTGATGGTGAGAATAATGGCATGAGTTGCATTCTCTTCTGTCTATGCGGGTAATGAATATGCATTTTTAGTTGTTAAATGTGTCTCTGTGCATCATTCCAGTGTGGAAAAGCCCCTCTGTGTGTTTAGTATTTGTGTGCTTGGTCTTAATGGTGCAGTAGAATTGCTACAGCCAAATTTGTGAAGCCATTTGGGACGTAGGTGAGCGAGGGCTTAAAACCAGTGTGTGTTTTAATGGGTAGAGATGCCATTTCCCTCTTGTCAGATCCACTCCCTGCTGTAAAGGGGGATTAGTCCTGGGAGAGACTGGGCTGTTGGAGATATGTGGGTTGAGCTAATGAGGACAGGGAAGATCATGTTCAGAATACATAAAAATGATCCCAAGGGTCTGAGATGTGCAAGAGCCAAGGAATTGGAAAGAAAGGGTCAAACCTCACCTGCACCAGCTGCTCTGTAGGTTTGGTTTCCTGCAGAAGGTGAATATGGCAGGTTCTTGCACACCCCTGGTGTACTCTCCTGTGTCTCTGTACAGCAGGAAGGTGGACAGTAAAGTCATATTTAAAACAATCACAAACACAACAGGTTAAGTAAATTAAAACCAAATATCAAATTCAAGCAATTCAGGCTTGCTCTCCCTCAGCTGAAAATTCAAGTATTCTTAGGAATGAGATGGAAAATCTGTGTTAGGCAGCTCCTCTTGGAAGGCAAATGTCTGTGCTTTCAAGAGAATAAATAAAATCTGTCACTCACCTTTCTCAGAAGTACAATCTTGTCCCCAAGTAACTAGAAAAAATACTGTCTACAATCAGTCTTTCAATCAGACTTCTCTGGCTTTTGTAGCTTATGTTGGACCCTTCATGCTATTTTGATGTGTTATTTATATGTGGGTAAGTTGTTTCAAGCTTTAAAAGTGTTTCCAAAGTACCTGGTTACCTCTGGATGCTGGTACAGGTGATACAGGGAGCCCTTGAGCATCTAGTTCAGAAAGGAGGGGGGTGGGGAATAAGAAAGGTCACATCTGTATCATCCTTTTCCTTGATCAGGGCTTCCATTTCCTTCCCACCTTCTCTAGGGAGATGGAGATCATGGATCATTTCTTTTTTTTTCTGTGGGGGAAAGATTTGAGTTCAGCTTGATAGTATTTTATTTTCACTCCAAAGGCATATCATCAAACTCCTGTACATTGCCCCTCTTCCCTTGAAGCTTTTCAGTTTTGCCACTTTCCTGAAACTTACTCTTTAACAAACTTTCTCTACTTGGAAAGCTATTGTGCCTTATTTCCTGATCCCTTGGTGGAGAACACTCTGAAGCACAGTGATCTGGATTGCAGCATTCCCAGCCTCCTTCCCCTTGGAGGGGAGCAAACACTGCTGGAGTCACGTGGAGCCCCTTTGCTCACGAGCACTTCCCACTGTGTGTTGAGTCTTTGTGCAATAGAAACTCTGGTTCTGTGGCTGGAGGGTCGTGTCCTGCTGCCCACACAGCCGAGCACGAGCTCTGGTTTAGGAGAATTCAGGTTCCTGGGGGGGAAAAAATATCAATCTCCCTCCAGGTTGGCTCCAGTGGGTCTGGGGGCAGGAGGTCAACCATGGCCCAGCAGTGCTGATGCTCGTTAGGCTCAGTCTCACCCCGTGTGCTCGGAGGTCTGTCAGGTCCCAGAAACACTCCTGGACATCAGGCATGGCAGTTCTTGTCCTTTGGTGCCATTATTCCTCCCTGCTGTGCCCATTTCCGTGCCCAGGGCTGTGTTGGCTCTGGGTGGTGAGGCACTGTAAAGTCATTCCAGTTAGTTTGGTTCTGTGCAGAACAGGTTTCACCCACCAGCACCCTCAGCCCTTCCCAGCCCTTGTGTGTCCTTCTCCAAGCTTGCTCTCTCTACAGCATCATAAGGTGAAATACAGAAAGATGGTTTGGAATTAGGAAAACGATCTAATCTTTCCTATTTATGAGATTAATTTCAACAGTTCCTTTGTGTTGGGGTTTGGTTTTTGTTTGATATGATCACAACAGGAGTAAACATATCATTGGTTTGGGTTGGAAAGGACCTTAAAGATCATCTCATTCCAACCCCCTGCCATGGGCAGGGACACCTCCCACTAGACCAGGTTGCTATCCCCTAAATGGATGTTGGAGAAAGCTTGGGATATCCTAGAGATGGAGCAGGTGGTGCCAGCTCGTAGTATCCATATCATTGTGCCCCTGTTGTGTTTTCTAGAGCAATCATTTTTTTTAAGGAAAAAAAAAGTATTTTATCGAAATGCCTAATAAATAATATTATTTAAATAGCTTTTAAAATAATTTAGGACTGAGAATAAGAAGCCTCAGTTGTGAGAGAAGAGACTTAAAGTATACAGAGAGAGAAAATACCCTGAGCCTCCTAGAGCCTCTACTGAGAATTTGCTGCAGATGCAGAGCCCTGGTCAGGGCACATTGCGATTGACTCACGAGTGTTCAGTCAAAATGAGAGACTGGTTTCCTGTGATGTTCATCTTTGTTGGCATATGTTTGACTTTCTGAATTCAGAGCTGATTTCCTTCTCATTCAAAGTTGGTCAAGGAAAAAAAAAAGGAGAAAAATCGTAATTCACCTTGTGCAGCAGCAGCAGCAGCTTTTCCTGATGTGAGCTCTGGAGATCCACCTTGAGCATTGATGTGTGTCATGGAAGGGGGTTAGTTCTCTTGCAGTGTCAAGACACTTTCAGAGAGGTTTTCTCTGGTGAGACAGCACTGGTGGGTGAGAGGAAAACTGCAGGAGGCAGAACCCCAAATTCGGGGTGGGGGAGTGTGAAAGCAGGAGGGACAGTCTGAGGGCTCCGGGAGCAGCAGCCCAGCCCCACCTGGCATGGGCAGAGCTGGCAGTGCTGAGCCTGTGCCAGTGCTGAGCCTGTGCCAGTGCTGAGCCAGTGCCAGTGCTGTGCCAGTGCCAGTGCTGTGCCAGTGGCAGAGCTGAGCCAGTGCTGAGCCTGTGCCAGTGCTGTGCCAGGGACGGTGCTGTGCCAGTGCCAGTGCTGGGCTAGTGCTGAGCCAGGGACAGTGCTGTGCCAGGGACAGTGCTGAGCCTGTGCCAGTGCTGTGCCAGGGACAGTGCTGAGCCTGTGCCACTGCTGAGCCAGTGCCAGTGCTGTGCCAGTGCTGAGCCAGGGACAGTGCTGAGGCTGTGCCAGGGATGGTGCTGTGCCAGTGCCAGTGCTGTGCCAGGGATGGTGCTGTGCCAGGGACAGTGCTGAGCAAGGGCCAGGGCACATCAGCACTTCTGTGGATTGGGAAGCAAATTTGCACTTTGCCTTTCAAAGGTGTCCCACTAAAAAAAAAAACAACCATCCAATGAATTTCCCACATCAGGTTCTTCTTCCTCCTGGCATAGCCCAAAAGAAAATAAGATTAAAGAAGCCCTTGTGTAACTGTTGGATAAGCTCTGCCAAACAGAAGGTCCTTCCTCTGGGAATACTCTATGCATTGCTGTGGTGAAAAGCATTTTCTCCCGTTCCTTGCTGGAAACGCTGCGAGAATGTCACACGTAGGAATTTGGACGTTGATCCCAAAGCAGGTGGAGGCTGGGGAGGGGGGGAATGTTCCTTTATTTTATTTTTTCAGTTGTTTCCCTCGTGTCCCTTTCTTTTTTCTTTTTTTTTTTAATTAAAAAATTAACTCTTTGCATTTGTGCAATAACTACTTGCCATGAGAATGGGCAGACCTTGGAAATGCCCCGACTACTAACACAGCACAAGATGAACTCGAACAGAAAGTGGTGTACTTTTTCCTGAGAACTTTTTTTTTTTTTTAATAATAAGCTCAGTTTTTACCCCAGTGTATTGTGGTGTCTTACATTTTTAGCAGTATTTTATATTTTTTCTGTAACGCACTAAGTCTTAGATGTTTTTAGAGCTTGTTTGTTATATTCACAATCACAGAATTTAAAAAAAAAATGAAAAAAAAAATCCTCACAAAGACCCAATTGACCAAAAAAAAAAAAAACCCCAACAAAAAAAAGTGTCATTTTTTTTGTACAAGTAGCTTTGAGAAGCCCACATTGTGTTGCTGTGACTCATCTTTTGTAACATTTTATTTCTTGGTATTTGTTTAAACATAAAAAGTAAGAGTTTATCTGGCTGGCAGTGCAGGGCAGCGCTCCCTCGTCAGCAGACGGCATTTGTTTCTGTCTTTGTTTGGTTTAGCCATATAATGTTTGTTCTCAGCACTGTACAACGGTCCCTATATGATATGGAGAAGCAATATCACTGTATGAAACTCACACGATGTATTATTATTATTATTATTCACTAGCACCCTAGGTGTGATAATTGAAGTAAATATCTTTTATACAAACACAATTCCGCGTGGGTTTGTCTTTTCTTGAGGTGAGACCTGAGTCCAAGCAGCAAACATTTACATTGTGGTTCTGGTTTGATGATGGGGATGGTTTTGGTGGGATTTGTGTTTGGCCAGGGGAGGAAAATTTACTTTTTGTGTATCAATTCTTACAGGGACTGTGTGTGTGTTCTCAGTATCTTAAACATGCAAGTGGTAGATACCCAATCTGTGTCCTTTGTTCAGTGAAATCCAAGTGTGGCCATTCCTGCTGCAGTCAGTGGGAGGGGAGTACTCAGCATCACCCACAGAAAAGATGTGGCTTGGGGTTGAAACTACAAAGGGGGATTGTTTTGAGCACTGTAACAATATATCAGCTGGTTTTAAAAAATTAAATTCAGTTATCTGAGGGCAGAAATGCTTTAGATTCAAAAATGAAAATGTAAAAGAGTTTGCCCAGAGAGTTGGCTCACTGTTTATTTTTACAGATCCTTTGTAGGAAAATAAATTTGCCATTTTAGCTTTGGTTAGTTCTGCAGGAGTGGGGGGATTCTCTTAAAAATGTCTCAAAAATGCCATTTGGTGCATTCCTTTATTATAACTGTGTGTTTCCTGGTTTTGAAAGGTCTGTGAGGGGATTGTTCCATATGATGGAAAGGTTCTGGGTTTAACACTTTTTTTCCCTTCTTTTTAACCATTGGTCAGAGTGTCCATTGCTATAAATGGTGTTATGGTGTATAATTTGACCCTAATTTTTTTAAACTTGATGCTAAACAGCTACACTTTTAAAGCTATGACTGAGGTTGGTTAGTTTTGGTATTTGTAACCTGCACTTTTCTTTAGGTGGTATCGGCACAGAACTCCTAAAATCACACACATGGTGATAAGCAGAGGGTGTTACACTTGTGAAGGCACAGACCTGGTGGGGGAGGCTGGAGGAGGGTCAGTGGAGCTCAGAGTTGAGCATCTGGGGTCAAACCAGGCTGTTCTCTCAAGCCTTCCTCTCCAAAAGTTTATTTTTGGGAAACTCAAGGGCAACCCAGACCACAAGGATCACGAGAGAGGTCAGGAGCAGATAATTCCAGTCTTCCATGGAGATAGTTGGATTTGTGTGGTGGGTTCACTGGGACAGCCCTTCAGAAGGAGGTTGGAAATCTCCCTTTTGGAAGAAGTGCAGGCTATGTGTTCCCACAGACACTGGGACACACTGTCACCACTGGTCCTGCTGGGACAGAGGTGCTGCCAGGCTTGGATGGGGGAGATTTGCATAGGAAGTGTTGCAGGGATTTGTTGGGTTAATGGGAAAAGTCCTTGTTTGTTGGATCCTTGGGTGCAGGAGTAAGTTGGCACTGCCCATGGTCCTGCTCCTGCCCCACCATCAGCCAGGGGCAGTTTTGTCTTTCAGTGACTTCCACATGGCATCAGGTTCCCCCCAGGTGAGGAACTCTGAGATGGTGCTTTGGGCCCCACTGCTTTCCACTTGGACATGCTATCATTTCCTCCTAAGCATTTCTGTTTTAATGGAAGTGCTGAAGAAATTGTGTTCTTGCCAACAGAGAGCTTCAGAAAACATCATTTGATTACAGTAGAGCATTTTATTTTCTTTTTGCTCCAAGCTATGGGAAACTGATAAGAAAATTCAAACTGTTTTCTTGAACTCTTCCTGGTTACCCATGTAATTATTTTAGTACCCTTGGAAATAATCCCTTCTTCTGTGAAATCTCGATCCTTACAGGGTGAATTTATTAAGCAGTACCATGTTTCTTTGCTGGGGGCTGTTTATTTTGGAGTGGCTGGGCCAGGAGGAAAGGGAAGGAGAAATCCTTCAACTCTTCCCTTCCCAACAGGCCCTCAAAATGTATGAAAAGAGAGGAGGGGAGGGAGAAGAAACTTTGCCTGCACCTCCTGTGCCAGCAGCTGGCAGGGAAACCCAGGGTGGTGAGTGCTGGGGGGTGGGCAGCCACAGAATCATGGAATGGGTTGGGCTGGAAGGGACCTTTAAAGGTCGTGAAGTCCAATCCCCCTCTATGGGCAGGGACACCTCCCACTGTCCCAGGTTGCTCCAAACCCCGTCCAACCTGGCCTGAGACACTTCCAGGGATGGGGCAACCACAACTTCTCTGCCCAACCTGTGCCAGGGCCTGCCCACCCTCATCATAAAAGAAACTTCTTCCTTAGATCTCATCTCAATGACCCTCTTTTAGTAGAAAACCAGCACCCCTGGTCCTACCTCAGTGCAGTTCAGTGGCTCCTTCTGCTCCTCCCCAAGGCCACTCTCCAAGGTGACCCTGAGGGCACTGGCAAGAAGGGCTGCAGGCACTCAGAGGGATGTTGATGGAATGAGTGGGGCAGGAGGACTTTTCCCTGTGCTCCCAACCCTTTACCCCTTGGGCAGATGAAGTCTCAAATGTGGTTCTCAGAGTGTCGGATTTGATCCACTTTCTACTGTCCCCATTTCTCCATGAAGTTCAGGCTGAGCAGGGCTGTTCTTGGCTGGTGCCAGTCCCAGCCCCTGCTGGCTGGCACTGCACATCTTCTGCACCATCCCTGAGGGACATCACTGAAGTTCTTGATGTCTTTGCTTGCAACCTTTGTGCCTGCAGGGAAACCTCATGGCTTCACTCCTGGAACTTTTCCAGGGCTGATACCTGTGCCTAAGGATGTGGGAGATTGTGCTAAAACTTTCAGGCTTTTAGAGATGTTGTTATTTCCTTTCATCATCTCCTTGCTCTTTTGGCCCTTTGCAGAAGGTCTGATCACCCAATGATCTCATGGCAGGTACAGGAAAACTGGGACAACCATAAGCAGCACTGCAGGCTAAAATGATTCCCAGACTAACATAATCCAGGCATTTTGGCTACTCAGGTGCTCTTGGAGCTGCCTGACCTTTCCTCCCTCCCTGGAGATTTCTAGAGAAGTTCCTTTAAAATGTCCCAAAAGCTCAATTCTTGTGTGACTTCTGTAGCATTGGTGGGATCTCTGGAGCACTTGATCTCCAGTATCTTTATTCACTCTTGGGAGATTCTTGGAAGAATCTTAGGATGACAGTGATTTTCATTGCCCTGTGTGAGGTGAGATGCACCTCAACAGACAGCTCAGCTGGGCTTTGGCCCCACAATCTGCTCTTTGGCCTTTACTCTGAAGGGATTTGCACCTCAGAGCCCAAGAGACAGGGCTCTGATGCCTTGTAGAAGAGAAATGTTCAGTCATTTTTCCCAGCCCACTGACAGCTCCCAGCAATGGTGGCCCCAAGGAAAAGGCTTTGCATGAAGTTAAGAGAGATTGAGTGACTCCCACACGCTCTGGGCTGTGCAGAAATGCTGTCCCTCACCATGAAAAGGTCAAGACAGAACTAGGACCATTGGGCTCTACAACACTGAGAGGACTTTGATAACCTTCATGTCGTAGGGAGGATTTTGGCTCAGATCTTCCCTCCTTGGCATCTTCATAGATCAAAAAGTGGGCAGAGAAAATCATGTTGTGCCTCCAGGATTGACTCTGCAGCATCTTGGCCATGTCCCACTCGCCCCTTCAGCTCCAAAGCACAGGGTCAAGTCATGTCCCTTTGATTCCCCTGGAAGGGGAGCAGGACTTTGGGCAATAATAGTCTTTTCTAGAGTTCTTAAAAGCTGAATCTCAAGTGTTTCAAGAGCCTGAAACTGTACCATAGTTTGTGTATAAACCTTGGGAGTTCTGGCACCAGGTGTGGCCAGAGATAAGGCTTTTTTGGCTGGACAAAGCTCCTGGGCAGCAATGCCAAGAAGTCTTGGCACTTATTTCTGCATAGGGAAGAACCATGATTTCACCTTCCAAGTCCCTGTCCACGGCAGCCCAACAAAACTGGTGTGGCCCAACATGGGGAAAAGTGAAGGAGCTCAAAAATCAAAGGGCCCATGGTAGACTCAGCTTCCTGCTTCTTCTTTTGGCTGCTGCTCCTCATCCTGGCACTCTCAGACACCCATGTTTGTGTTGAGGGAGTCTCCAGCTTTGAGCCTTCATGCCAAGGTGCTCTAAGGTTTGGTTATCTTACCACCATCTTCCTTCCAGTCAATAAAATACACTTCAAGCCTTTGAAGTTCTGGGTTTCAGTGCCCTCCAGATGACTTTTCAAAGAAAGCTCCCAGCGTGCCACATCACTCCTCGCCTTGTTTTCTTATTTTTTTACAGTTATGTAAATTTGAGGAGGCCAGACAGAAAGGGAGGGAGATTAAAAAGTTCCCACAAGGCAAATCAGGGTGTGAACTTGCAGAGAGCATCAGCTAATTTGCCATAACTGCCCATGTGTGTGCTCCTACCCTGATCCCTTCAGCAACAGCACTTACCTCTCATTTCCTTCGGGCTCAGAGGATATACATGAGCAGTTACTCCAGTCTCAGGGATGTGCAGCAAGTCACAGCCTATCTCACCCCAAGGTGATTTATTCATCTGTCTGTATCCTCAGTAATCAAGCCACCATCTTATGGAAAGATTGCCTCTCATTTATTTATGTCTGCCCTTATAACTTCAAACTAAGTTGCCAGTGTGTCTTAATTTTCTCCATCTGTGAAAACAGATGCTGTTTATTTTGGATGATTTGCCAAGGGAGCCCAATTGCTGGGGCTTGTTACAGGAGTCAGAGTTGCTGTTGCTCCCTGGCAGTGCTGGGCTCGTGGTCTCACAGGCACTGCTGATGAGTCCCTGCATCTCCAGGCCTCCTATTCCACTCCAGCATGTCCGTGGGGACTGGGGCACCAGGATTGTTTTCCTCAATAATCCCTACAAGGATTTAACATGCAGCTTTGGAGTGGTGCAGACAGACAGGGCTGTCCACAGTGTGAGATTCATCTGAATCTTTTATTCTCAATTTAGGACTGCTTTGTTTCCTCTCTGTATGAGGCACCTTCGTGTCTCACCACGTGGCCTCGGATGGGTCCTTTATTTCCAGAAACACGATCCCAGGGCAGTGTCAGCCATGGCTGAGCTTCTCCAGCAGTGGGTTGGAGGTACATTTAGACTTGCCAGAACAGATGTCTTCTTTAGAGCATGTCCTTTCAGCAGAGGCTCTTTCTGATCCTCGTTCAGTTTGGGGCAAGATACCACTGAATCCTCAAATGGTTTGAGTTGGAAGGGACCTTTAAAGGTCACCAAGTCCGTGGGCAGGGACACCTTCCTTTAGACCAGGTTGCTCAGAGCCCCATCCAGACTGGCCATGAGCACTCCCAGGGATGGGAATAGTCCAGTCTCAGCTTCTCATTTTCTGTGTGTCACACAAGGGTAAGTTGGACCTTCCTGTGCCTGCCAGGGTGGCACTGGAGTGTGGCACCAGCCAAGGGAGGTGGCTTCTGCCAGCGTGTCCTGCCCAGTGGCTGCACTTCATCACTTTTCTTTGTGAAGCAATGGCAATGTCAGGCTCAGCTTCTCCTTCACCTCAAAAGGCAGAGTTTGAGGCTAAAGTTACACACTTTAAACTGCAGTTTCCCCAGGGCTTCACCTCCTTTGTCCCATTATCTTCTGCAGTACCTCTCCGTCTTCCGCAGCTTTTGAGGTATTTGCACATCTGAGGGGTCAGAGCAAAGGTTTTGCAGCACAGCAGCTCAGGGAAGACAAAGGCACATTTCCTTTTGCTGGATCTCAATGCCCAGGCTGACCTGCCTTCCTGGGAGAGCTGCCCACCCGCTGCTGCAGGTGAAGAGTCACTGGCAGAGAAGTGACGAGCTCGGGAGTGGTCACGGCCCCTTTGAAAAAGAGAAGGTTATGATTAAAAAAACCCACCAAAATCCAACTGTGAAGAGTGATACTGACAGAGGGATGAGAGAGCAGCTCTGTGCATTTGGTTGCTTGCAGTGTTAGCCATGGTTCCAGGCTTTTCTGTTTTCATGGGTGGTTTGGAGAAGACTGGCCAAGGTCAGGTGAAACTTGAGGGAAGGAAGATCCCTTGAAAACTGGGAGATGTGTTTCTTTGGTGGCCCCTTTTTCTCTCAAGCAAACTGAAAGTCCATGTAACTCAAAAGCCAAAAGGATCATTCAAGAGAGACACTCAGGAGATGGGATCCAAGGCTTGGGTCTCCTGCAGGATGCCAAAGCTCAGCTCTGCAGAGGATTTTTGGGCAGGGTGGGAAGCTGGGAAACATGTCGTGCCCCAGGCAGCCTCTGCTCTGCTCCTGGCTTGGTGCAGCCTGGGCAGGATGCTCAGCCCTGCCTTGTGCAGAATCAGGCCCCAGAGCCCATGGTTGGCCAGTAATAGCTTCCCAATTACACTTCAATGCAATTTAAAAGACAGCCAATTGAATAATTAACCGTAGGGAAGAGGTTTTCTTCTTTCCAAAACTTGTTAATGCAAATATTTTGCATCAGGCCACCCATGTTTTGGAGCAGGCAGCGATTCCCCATTCCTGGAGAAACACTGACCTCCAGTGGGATGTGCCTTTAGCACAACCACTTCTGCTCCATCCTGAGCCTTTTCGTGGGGGCTAGAAAATGTAAATATGCACCAGGGGGAGGAAATAAATCCATGGGTTGTGTCCAAAACGTGTGTGACCTCCCTTTCCCTGCAGCAGCCTTGATCCTTCTGAAGGACACGGGTAGGACAATGGGGAATGTCTTTAAACTGAAAGAAATTTATCTAGTCTGGGTTTAGATGGGATATTATGCAGAAATTCCTCCCTGTGAGGGTGGGCAGGCCCTGGCTCAGGTGCCCATGGAAGCTGTGCCTGCCCCATCCCTGGGAGTGTCCAAGGCCAGGTTGGACAGGGCTTGAAACAACCTGGGCTAGTGGAAGGTGTCCCTGCCTATGGCAGTGGTGTTGGAATGAAAGGAGCTTTAAGGTCCCTTCCAACCCAAACCACTCTGTGGTTCTGTGATATGAACACAGAAATTGTGTTTCATACAATGGAATAGTTTAAATTGAGTAAGACCTTTAAGATCATGGGCCAAACATTACCCCACTGCTGCCACCAGTGGCCACCACTGTCCTCAGGTGCAACACGTACACGAAAAGGAGGGGAATTTGCACCAGCAAAGCCTCTGCTTCCTGGGAAAGCAGCGCTGGCTTTGGGCATCTCTCTGTTCAAGCCTCCATCGCTGCTGCTGCCAGTCCAGCCCTCCAGCCAGGGCATCACACCCCGTCCAAGGGCAAGGACCCCCCTCCACAGCCAGTTTTGGGGTGTGCAGAGCAGCCCCCAGCCTGGCAGGACTGGGTGAGCTGGAATTGAGCTGCACCCACGTTGTGCCCCTAATCTGAAAGCTTCAGAGAGGGCAGGAGCTTGGGGGGCACCAGGCTGCCCTCACTGCCCCCCAGCACCACTTCTGCCCAGGCAGCCTCTGCATTTCCTGCTCCCTGGGATAAATGAGGATTTCTTTTGCCTCCCAGCTGTCTGGAATTTAGGGGAATAATTACAAAAGGAATTATCAGGGAGGGAGTGGAACAGCTGGAAGCTGAGCTTTCACCCACCTGGAAATCCAGGCACAGAGGGACACATCCTGCATCCCTGAGGTGGAGATGCTAGTGGTGCAGAGTGCTGGCCCTGAACCTGGAGCTGAGCAGGTTTCTAAGCCAGAGAGAGGCCCAGACATTGCTGGCAGCAAGGGAGAAGGGTGAGACAAGTTGAATTCTGCTGCAGGACAGTTTGGGGATAGATTTGCCAGCAGAGCACAGAGCTTGCCCTGCAGTGCTGGTCCTGTGCCTCTCCCTGTAGCTGCATTTTGGCCCCAGCACATCTCTCTGTTGCTTCACATCTGGGCTGGGGTCATGTGAGGGGAACGAGAGGGTTTTGTTTTGCTCCTGGAGCATTCCAGGAGCCTGTTGTGGTTTAGGGTGTGGGTTTTACTCTGGGGGGCAACTGGAAAGAGGGTTCCTTTGTAAAAAATTGGCTGAGCAGGGGTGCTGGGGGCTGCACAGCCTGGCCTGGGGCAGGAGTGGTCCCACCTGAGCCCCTCCTGGGAGTGAGATGTCCCCCACCCTGCTCCAGCCCCCCACAGTCCCCATCTGCCCTGTCAGTGCCTGTCCCAGCACTCACAGCCAGGGATGTGCTGCCCAGAGTCTCTTCCATGGTGCCTTTCCCGTGCAGACCAGACCTGGGGATCCATTGTGGGCCTTATCCCTCTCCAGGTGCCCCCACACTGTCCAGCCAGGATGCTGCCAGGTACCCCTGAGGCACCAAAAATACCTTGCTGTTGCCTTTGAGGCAGCCACGTGGGTACAGGCAGCTGCCTGCACTCCTTGCCCTTGGCACTGGGACATGCACTGGTCTTGCCCATGGTCTGTGCTCACCTGGGGGCATCATCAAGGTGGGCTGGACCTCTGGTCCTGAGCAGGGATTGTAGTGTACCCCCAGAAATAAGGAGAGAAAGGGGTTGCTGCCCAAGAGTTGGCTCTGGTGGGAGTTTCTGGTGCCCGCTCTGCACACTGTGGGGTTTGGGCTCCCTGGTGACAGCCCTGGCTCTGTTTTCCAGTGCGCTCTGCAGAGCTGCAGATCCAGCTGACCGAGGCTGTGTCCACTCTGGCTGGACAAAAGGAGCTCGTTGCCAAACTGGAGCATGACCTCAGCACCATCCAAGCCCTGTCCGCTGTACATCGCCCGGATGCAGAGGTAACCCAGCCCTGGCAGAGGGCACTGACCCCCCAATGGCCCCAGGGGTTGGCTGGCACTGCTGCAGGGTCAGCAGCAGCCCTGGAGGATGTTTTACCTCCTTCTTTTTTTCCTTTTTATTTCTCCTTCTTTCTCTGTCTTCCTAACAACTCACCCAGCAGAGGTTTGCATGATGTCCTTGCAAGGGGGTGGTGCTGGTGTGGGAGGGGGTGGTGGCAGCGGCATCCAGGAACCATCCAGCCCTTCTCCTTCCTGGGCAAAGGTTGGGATTCGAGGTTGAACACCAGCCTCTCCATGTTGTCTCAGTCTTGATGTTTGCAGAGTGCTTGGTGGGTGCAGGTGTTGGGGCAGTGGGAGGATTCAGGAGGGGATATTTTGACCAGGCACCTTTGGGTGGGTGGGAAATGCTTAATCCCTTCTGCTTGTGCTGCCCAGGGTGCTGCCAGCCCCAGCCTGGAGAAGATCCCTGAGCCCATCAAGGAGGCCACAGCGCTGTTTTACGGTGAGAGGCGGGTGCAGGGCTGGGGCTGTGCTGGGGGGACACTCTGGTGCCACAGGCAGGGTGGTCACCTCTGCAGGGATGGCAGCATGAGGATGCTCCTGAGCCAGCACAGGCATCACCTGCTCAGGGTGTCCTTCACTGGGACCAGTGATGGGTTTCCTACGCTGGGTGTGGTTCATCCATCCTCCAGCTGCTCCCAAGATGGTGCAGTTGGCACGTGCCAGGCCTGGCTCCATGCTGAGCTGGTGAACCCAGGCTGAACCAAACACTCTGTGCTCTGCCTCCTGCTCTCCCTACACCAAACCCCTCCAGAGACAGCAAGTGAAGCATTTCCTTTACATCAGCTCCCAGGCTGAGGTCTGCAGGAGAAAATTAATTGAAAAAAATAACAACTCTTGGCTGCTCCGGAAAAAAAAAACAGAACACTTCCTTTCCTTTTTTATTTTCTTTTTTTGTGTGTGTGTTCTGTTTTTTTCAGGGGGTTCTGGCTTTTTTGTTTTGTTTTGAAAGGTTTTGAAAACACACGATAAACAATATCACAGCAACAGTCCCACCAAGCCAAACAACCTGCAGCCACCCATCCTGCTCTATGAATAGCTGCTCTGTGCAGCAGGGCTGAGTCACAGCCTTGGAGACATATTTCTCCTTGGCCATGGATGCCTCCCACTGCTGGGAAGGAAGAGCAGGGAGGGTTGGCCATGGCCCCCCAGGCACCCACAAAGCCCCATCGTGGGGGGCAACCATGTGGGGCACCCACATAATGGGGTCCCGTGCACAGCAAGGTGGTGATGGCTGTGGGGTCGGGGTAGGAGAGAGAAGAGTGTGGATGGAGTGGCTGGTTGTGGCTCTGGGGCTGTTTTTAGGGCTGCAACTGCTGCAGAATCTACAGGAAAGAGTCTGGCAGGGATGGGGAGGGTTGAGGTTGAGGAGAGGCAGGCATGGGTTGCACCATATAATGCCATCGGTTTCCCTGTTCATTTCCAGGATAAGTCCCTAAAAAAATTTTAAAACCCCATAAATATTAGTCTATGTTGCAATAACTGTGGACAGGAGTTTGTCTGTGTGCCCCCAAGGTCCACAGTGTCAGAGGGAGGACCTTGAGCAAGCCCTGGGATGGATGGTGGGCATCTACCAGGTCATCTCTCATGACAAACCTTGTCTGCAGGTCACCCTCCATCCTCTGGCGCCTCATTCCCTGAGGGGCAGGTGGACTCGCTCCTCTCCATCATCTCCAGCCAGAGGGAACGCTTCCGGGCCAGGAACCAGGAGCTGGAGGGGGTATGTCTGGTGGGGAGGGGGCTGTGGGGGCTGCAGGACCTGCAGCTCTGGGCTGGCTGCTTCAGTGACCTGCAGGGAGTTTGGTGTCAGCCCCTGCAGGCAATTCTGCTGTGAGCAGACCCAAAGCCTCCCCCAGCCCATCCATGATCAAGGGCAGGTCCAAATCCCTGTCACTTTGCTTGGCCACCTGGCACAACATTTGGGGTGCCATGGGAAAAGCATGTGGGGAATGTGGTTTGGGGTACAAATCCAAACTGAAGTACAGCTCAAAATAACCTGTTCAAAGCCATCAGGTTGGCTTTGCACCTCCTGTGGGGCCAGGTCTCAGCCCAAAGCCACCCAGAGCCACCTTGGCTGCCCTTCTTTGGCCATGGAGGGCTGTGGTTCTTTGTGGATCAGCACTGGGAGCCCCATTCTGTCCCACCTGGGGCAGGTTTGATTTGGGGACAATTCTAATTCAAAGCCAGGGGATTTTAATTCCTGAGAAGGGACTGAACCCTGGCTGGATGCACCAGGTCACCCCAACTCCTGCCTCCCACCTGGTTAGATCCCATTTTTCCCTCCCTGCTGCAGGAGAACCGGATGATGCAGCACACGGTGCACGCGCTGCAGAGCGAGCTGGACAACCTGAGAGCTGACAACATCAAGCTCTATGGGAAGATCAAGTTCCTGCAGAGTTACCCTGGCCAGGTGAGTGTCTGTCTGTCTGTCTGTCCATGCTCCAGCTGCGTTCACACACATGGGCTCAGACCACTGTCCCCCTGGAGCAGCAGGAAAAGCACAGTACACACAGCCCCTTGGAAAATTAGAGCTAATTAGGGTGGAAAAGGATGCAGTGCTCAATCTAGAGGAGCAGAGACCCAGCCTCTCTGCTGGGAAGGCATTTCTGAATGGTGCTGAAGGGTGTTTGACATCTTCAAAGCTCAGATTTCCTCCCTGAAAGAGCAGCTACAACTCCCTTTCATGCTCACTGCTGAAAATGTGATGCTCCAGCAGGCAGGTTGTGGACGGTTGTGGCTGACCAGGCAGGCAGTGATTAAGGTGGGACCTCCTGGAATAAATCCCTGCAGGGAGAGCCTGGAAAATCATCCTGTCCCACATGTGCTCATTCCCCACCACCCTGAACTGAGAGCTGCTCCCTGAGCAGCCAGAAGACAGACAGGCCAAAAGAGAAGAAACCAGCCCCAAACCATCCCAGTAACCCCAGGAGGAGGCTGAGGAAGGGGAATAGAGTTTGCTGCAACCTGCTGTACTTGTGCTGTTTCTCTCAGGAGGTTCATCCCTGGAAATCATGGGGCTTTTACAGGAGGGTCAGGCTGCCTGGAAGTTTTCCATTGCATCCAATTCCCTGGCTGGAGTCAGAATGTCCTGACCTCAGGCTTTCCTTCTAACTGCAAAAGTGCCACTAATGAAGGGGACACCAGTTCCCTGCCAGCCCACCCCTCTCTGCGTCCTTCCTGTGTCTATTTTATTGACAGATACTTTAATTACCATTTGAGGATGGGAAACTCCTACAGCTGTGAAGGACCTTATTTGGTTCTTTTATTTATGTCTCAGTGATGACGCCAGGTCATCCCCTCTGACATTTTTTCCCGTTTCTCCTGCGGAATATCATACCCATGTTTATCCACTGCCACAAGGCAACCCCTGCATGCCATCGACATGAGCTAAAGAGCAACACCCTCCGTGGCAGCAGCGCTCGGGGATTGCATAATTCAGCCCCTAATCGGGCATGTGACACGTTAAAAATACTCATCAAAGATCATTCAATAAGGCCAGGCCGTGGCGAATTCATCGCCCCTAAATCGGGAGCTGCTCTCATCGCCATGACCTGCGGCATCGGATTGCGGAGCCTCAGGGCATGTTGGCTACAGGTTTACACAGCAGTGGAACAACCAACCAACCCCGCGGGCACAGGAGCAGGTCCGGAACGAGCTGGCAGGGCAGAGTGCAGAGGGCAGAGTGCTGGGAATGGGGGTGGATTAGCACCAGAGCCCCTGGGCAGGGGGGACAGAGCTGGCACAGACTGTGCCCATGCCTGCAAACAGCACGTGCCGTTTCCAGGCTGGGGTTGGGTGGGAATGATGTGGAGTCTGCAGTTCTGGTGACCTGCAGGGGCAGCGCTGGAGGAAGGAGGAGCAGGGATGTGCAGGCTGCAGGAGCATCCTCGGGGCTTTCTGGTGCTGGGGCTGTGCAAGGAGAGCCTCTGACCCAGGAGAAGTATAAAATCCAGCCTATCTGAACAGGCACTCAGCAATAGAACAAGGGGACACGATGGGCTCAAGCTCTGCCAGGGGAAATTTAAGCTGGAGATCAGAAAAAAATTCTTTGCAGAGAGAGTGCTCAGGCATTGGAATGGGCTGCCCAAAGAGGGGGTGGATTCCCCATCCCTGGAGGTTTTTCAGCTGAGATTGGCCGTGGCACTGAGTGCCATGATCTGGTAAAGGGACTGGAGTTGGACCAAGGGTTGGACTTGATGATCTCGGAGGTCTTTTCCAACCCAATCCATTCCCTGATTCTATGAACCCACCTAAATCTTTCACTTCTTTCCACTTCATTTTCCTTGCCCTTTGTCCAGCTAATAACAGCTCTGAGATTAAAGAATGATTTCCTCCTTCTAAACCTCTCCCTCCTACCTGACCCAGTAGCAAAGGAATTCAGAGAGGAATTTGCAACAGCCCAGGTGGAGCTCTCTGGGGTGACAGAGATGACATTTATTTCACAGAAGGGGCAAAAAATAGGGAGACAAAAGAAATAGGGAGTCCCCATGAAAGAATTCCCTGATGTAACAACCTGATCTAGTGCAAGGTGTCCCTGCCAGTGGCAGGGAAGTTGGAACTAGATGGTCTTTAAGATCACTTCCAACCCAAACCATTCTACAGTTTTATGAAGAAGGGACTTTGTTCAATAGTTGTGTGTCTCCTTTCTGAAGGGGACAGGTGCTGTCAGCCCTGTGGGTCAGCTCTGGGCTGTGCTGCCCCATCCTGTGGGGATCATTGCTTCCACATGAGCAGCCCTGGGCACTGAAGGGCTGTGTCCTGTGCTGGGTGTTCACACACCACTTTGTCCCCCAGTGCTCACCAGCTCTCACCCTGCCTTTGCTCCCCCAGGGCGCCAGCAGGGATGACACAGAGCAGCGTTACTCCTCCCAGTATGAGGAACGTCTGGACCCCTTCTCCTCCTTCAGCAGGAAGGTATGAAAAGCCCCTGGCACCCTCCCCTCTGCTGTGGGATCATTGCCCAGCTGAAATCCAGGGATAGCACCCTGAAAGATTAAAACACACTAGAACTCCATTCACTTTAAAAATAAAAAATATAAGTCATTGTGCCCAGATGGTGTCCCATGTGGCTGGGAGTGGGGGCAAATAGGAGCATCTTGGGGCACAGAGCTCCTTCCCTGGTTTGCAAACCCCAAATTTAGCCCTCTGAGCCTTAAAAATCAGCTTCTTGTATGGTTTCCCTGCAGGAACGCCAGCGGAAGTACCTGAGCCTCAGTCCCTGGGATAAAGCCACGCTGAGCATGGTGAGTGGGAGCTGAGAGGTTTTCAGTCCTGTGCTTGCACAGGGAATGGGACTGCTGGGCTTGGCCTCAGGAAGTGGGAAGACCCCATCCCTGCTGCCCCAGGCAGGGGCGCAGAGCCCATCCCTGCTGCCCCAGGCAGGGGCGCAGAGCCCATCCCTGCTGCCCCAGGCAGGGGCGCAGAGCCCATCCCTGCTGCCCCAGGCAGGGGCGCAGAGCCCATCCCTGCTGCCCCAGGCAGGGGCGCAGAGCCCATCCCTGCTGCCCCAGGCAGGGGCGCAGAGCCCATCCCTGCTGCCCCAGGCAGGGGTGCAAAGCACACTGGGGCCATGCTGGGGCTCAATTTAAGAGCAATCACTTTCCTCCCTTGCTGCCCAGGGCAGTGGTGGATTCCCCATCCCTAAAGGGATTGAAAAGATACGTAGATGTAGCACTTGGGGACATGGTTTAGTGGGGGAAGAGTTGGACTCGATGATCTTGGATGTCTTTTCCAACCTGCACAATTCTATGATTCTATTCTATTCCAAGCACCTCTCCTCTGGTTTGTAGTGTGGCAAGGGATGCTCAGAGCTGCATCCCCACCCAAGGGCTGACCAGGGGCAAAGTCTCTTTGCTCAGCCTGACCTCCCTCATGGGAGACTTCCCTGGAGTGCCCCAGCAACCCACACAACCAGGGAACAGGAATGTGAGGGGCTGCAGAGGGTCCTGCACTCCAGGGGAGATGCTCTGCCTGGCACAGCACAGCATCCCTGGGCACACAGTGGTTTCTTGTTGCATTCTCCATACAAACCTCTTCCCAAGCCCTGATCCTTCCTGCTCTGGTTCTTCCTTCCAAAAAAAGCATCAGGGAAAATACTGGGGAGCTGTGGTGTCTGCAGCAGCAGAGGGTCCTTGCCTGAGCTGCAGTGGATACAAGAGCTGCTGCTGCCACTGCAGGTTTGAGCTGCCATCTCTTAGGGATGAATGCTACTTTCTGAGCTAAAAATGTGGTTATTAGAATTTGTGACATTAGCAGCAGACTCAGGAATGGGGTTTGGCTGAGTTAACCCCCAGCTATCTGGTGTAAGGTGGGACCACTGGTCTGCAGCAGCCCAGAATACAGAAATATCTTGTAATAAAGGCAGAGTTGTCATTTGCATAAAAACCAAGCAAATGCCAACATGAATATGGATTGTGTGGCGTGCCAGCACCATGGAGAATTAATGAAAGGCATTCACAAAAAAACTGACTTAGGGGAGTTATTCCTTGGGAATATTTAAGAACATAATCTTGTTTGTTACAGCAGCCTCCGCCGTGGCCATGAATAGCAAAGACAATTTCAGCCCAGAATGGGTTTGGTGGGAGATCTGTGGGTTTTAATGCCAGCTTTGGAACGTCTGTGTGGTAGTTGGGGAATGTGCTTATGTCCATAATGAGTCCCTGGGTTTTACAGCAGGAATACAGAGTGGCTGTGAGGAGAGGCAGGATCTGTCCTTCACAAGCTGCTCTTCCAGGCTGCGGCTGCTTCTGACTTTGCCTCTTTTGAAGGGGTGAACATGAAGGTTTTCCCATTGGGATCCCGGTGTCACGTGCCAAAAAGGGCTCAGACATCATCAGGGTCTGGCTGTGGTTCTGTGGCCTCTCCAAAACGAGGGGCTGGAGGGTGGATCATCCCAACCCCTCAGGGTTCCAGCCCCGGGAGAGCTTGGACAGCCCTGTGGGCTGGCACGGGACTGGCAGAGGTGGAGGGCAACTCCTTCAGGACAGACCTTACAGAGCCAGAGACAGGGAACACCAGGACCAGCTTCTGGAAACACCAGCACAGCCTTGGCTCCACTGCCCTGCCGAGGAGGCAGTGAGGGGATGCTGCAAATCAGAAGTTATTTGAGCTCATGAATTAAAAATGTGCAAGACTTAATTACTGCCAGGGTTTCTCTCTGGAGCAGTGCTGAGCCACAGGCAGGCACTGAGTCAGGGCTGGCACAGCAGGTAGAGCTGCTGGAGAAAGAGAATTTTCAGTGGGGGAAAGGCCACAGTTTGCAGCCCTGAATTCACTTCGACTGGGGCAATTTGGGGCTGAGAGTGCAGGCACTTGTGCAGTCACTTTGAAGGACCTGCTTGGAGGTGGGCACAGATGTGGGCAAAGCACCCACCTTGCTGTGTTTATGTAGGGTCTAGCAAAAAGAGGGCCCCAGTCCTGGCCAGGGTCTCTCTGAACCTGTGCACAAGAAGAACTGGTTTCCACTGACCCACGTTAAAATGGCATTTTCTGTTCTGCTCTTCTGCAGGGGCGGCTCGTCCTGTCCAACAAGACTGCTCGTACCATTGCCTTCTTCTACACCCTGTTGCTGCACTGCCTCGTCTTCCTGGTGAGTGTGGGGGCCACAGGAGCTGGACAACCCAACAAAATGTCTGCCAGCATCCCATCCAGGGGGAATTGGGGCTTTGTTAAGGTGTTATGCCAAGTGAGTGTGTTGCAGCTTGTGCACAGCAGCTCCAGAGGTGGTGCAGCCAGGAGTGTGGGCAGCACGACTCAGCAGGGACATGGGCATGCCAATAAATATCCCCCTCAGCTTCACAGGGCAGGAATCCCACCCTGGATGGGCACAGGCTTGCCCAAGGGCAGGAGCTGGAGGCTGGCTGTGTGTTCATATTGTTCCTGGAAACAGCCATGGGCCTGTGGTGCTGCCGTGCCAGGAGCTCACATGGGGTTCAGCGTATTCCCAACCAAGCCCTTTTCTTGTTGGGAAGAAAAATTTTTGTTAATTATTGTGAATCTAATACCATAAGCAATTTGGGGAATAAAATACATCCCCCTGAGCCCACACTACCTGTTTCTGGACCATGTGCAATTCCACTTTCCTATACCTGGGTCCAACCTTAACCACCTGCACAGTGCAGCTTAGTTCTGTTTCCTGCCTCTCCAGGGATGAGCTCTGGCTCTGTATCACTCTGTGTGAGCTCAAGTTCTCCCCATGCTCCTTATGTGCCCTGTGGCTCTGCTTTTCTCTACTTTTCAAATTCCCCCAACTGTCCATTAGGGTTGAAAATAGAGAAGCACAGGTTTGATAGGAAGGGAGACTTGAGCCAGCCCAAATCCCTCAGGAGTTTGTCATAGTGCAAACTCCTCCTGTATCCTCATATCCTTGCACAGTTTCTGGGAGTTTATTTGTCATTTTAGGGGAGAAAAACAACCAAACAAATCATTAATAATTAAACAATGAAACAAGATGAAAGACAAATCAGAACAATATTTCTGTCCTGATCTCCAAGTTAAAGTGTTATTTTGGGGAGGAAAGGAGCAAAGGAAATAAAAAGTTAAACATCATTAAACTTTAAAGCACTAACCTAAAAAATAAATAAATAAAAATGGAAAATTCATAAATATTACATGGCTGGAATGATCTTACATCATCTAAACACAAAAGGACCTGAAATCCAGCACCCAGCACTGCCTGGGCTGGGCACACATTGTGTGTTCCACAGGGGGCTTGAATGAAGCTCCATCTCCTCCATCCCCATAGTGGGAGCAACATTTTGCCCCTGATCCCAGGAGACTTTAATTAACCCTAATTTAAAGGCCACCTGGTGGGTGTATCAGCAGTATTTCCCTGGTGCTAACAACAGCCTACAAATCCCCAAGGCTTCAGTGAATCAGTCAGGGATGGGAGGGCTTCTCCCTCTTTCCAAACCCCACCACTGTCTCCTCGGACCACAGATCTGGAATAAAAACCCAGTGGCATGAAAGGAAAAAGGAGCCAAGCCATGCAGTGACTTTCCTAAAGCCTGTTCCAAAACACATCTTCATCCATGTGCAGGCTCAAGCCTTACCCTGAACCACCAGAGCCACAGCAGCAATGCCCAACAAAAATAACCCACTGGGAAAGGTTATCCTGGCCCATCCTGAGGGCAGCCCCTGAAACACCCTGGGGTTCTCCACAGTGGTGATCAGAGAATGATGGTTTGGGTTGGAAGGGATCTTAAAGATCAAATTCAACCACCTGCCATGGGGAGGGACACCTTCCACTATCCCAAGTTGCTCCAAGCCCTGTCCAACCTGGCCTTGGACACTTCCAGGGATGGAGCAGCCACAGCTTCTCTGGGCAAACTGTGCCAGGGCCCCACCACCCTCACAGGGAGGAATTTCTTCCCAGTCACCCATCTAAACCTGCTCTCTTTCCTTTTGAAGCCATTCCCCTTTATGCTGCTGCTCCATTCCCTTGTCAAGAGTCCCTCTCCAGGATGGGATGGCAGGGGTTGGGCTGGCACAGCGGTGGCACAGGCTGCTGTGAGGATGGGCAGGGATGGCAGGTGAAAGCAGAGCTGATCACATTCCATTCCTTCCCTTGCAGGTGCTCTACAAAACAGCCTGGAGCGAGAGCGTGGGACGGGACTGCACCGCGTTCTGTGCTAAGAAGTGAGTGTGAGGACAGGCCGGGTCAGCCCGGCCCTGGGGCTTGGGTTTGGTGGGCACAGCATGCTGGTTTGCAGCAGACTGTTTGGGCACCACTTGGTGCACCTCTGTCCTGGAAACAAGGGCAGTTAATTGGGCTTTAAAACTAATGAGAAGGTGCATGGAACAGGACAACCATCTGCGTTCAGTCGGGTGTTTTCCAAATCCCTTCCTGCAAGATGTCTTTGCCCAGGAGGAATCTTGATAAAGGCAAATGTGACCCTGGAGATCTGGGTCAGATCCATGCTGTGACTGACTCCCTGTGCAGATCCAGATGCTGCTGCCCATGGCTGAGGACAGCACAGTGCTCATCACTGCAGATGCTGCTTGGCTTTGGGGCAGGTTCTGCTTGGCCACCAAAGCACTTTGGACCTTGCTGCAGGTTAATGTGGCTCTGCCCTCTCCCCAGGTTTGCTGACCACCTCCACAAGTTCCACGAGAACAACATGGATGATGTGTGACAGTGACAGCTGGACATGACCCTGCTGGTCCTTCCTGGATCTGCCCCTTTGCCTCTGTCAGATGCTTTACTCTAGCTTTGCTTTGTAGGATGAAGGCAATGAACCCCCCATTCCTATCCCCTTGGAAATCAAAAGCCTCAGCTAAGGGAGAGTTGTTTTACAGGACATGGTGTTTCCAGCCCTCCCTGGAAGGGCTGCAGCACTTCCCATGCCCTTCTCATGTCCCAGAGAGTTGCCTTTACCAAAACACATGGAAAATGTGAGATCAGAGGTACTTGTCTCAGATCCACATCTCCTTCCATTCTGTTTCAAGTCCAGTGCAACGCTGGGTGGACTAAATTTAACCAGAAATGGAGGGAACTTGTATTTTCAAGTGTTGTACTATTCCTGTTTTGCTCTGGCTTTGGGAACCTCCCTGCCCGTGGTGCTGGGCACCAGCAGATGCTCTTCTTGAGCTGGACCCCTCAGTCTGGGAATAGACAGGATTAGGTAGGATTTAATGGGCATGAAGGAAGGTGCTGCCAGTCAGGACTGATCTCACAGGGGTGCTCCAGACTCTCCCTGCTGAGATGTTTCTGACTCTTCTAGGAAACCACAAGTCAAATAATGCAATTGCTGGTGGCGGGTTTGCTGGGTGATGAACAGTGGGCTGCTAATTTGGGTTGATTTGGAAAGACAGCGATGATAGGAGATGCTCCAATTAAAAAGAGCAGGTCCCAGCAAGCCCCATTCCTGCCTCAGCTCGCTGTGTCCACATGGTGAGGGAAGGTATTAGCTTGTTAACGTGGTCCTCAATTAAAATTCCCCTCTGTAGACAGGAGAATAGCGTTGCTTCCAATTAATATTTCATTGCAGATTCAGATCTATTCCCATTCCCGTTGCTGGGAAGGCAGGGCCTCTAATGGAGCGTGCAGGCAGCAAGAGGCTCCACATCTGCCACAGGCAGCCTGGGTTTATTTATAGGAGCTGTGGCCTGCAGCAAAATGTGAAATACTCATAAAGTCAAGGGAGAGATAAACCCTGAGGGACCAACCTGCACCTGTCCTGCCTGGCATGGGGTAAACCGAGCCCAAACGGAAGGGAGGCACCCACAGATGGCAGCAAGGGGTGACGGGGTGATGCTGCCATAGCTGGGCACCTCTTCATAAACTTATCAACTTCAGATACAGAGGAGATGAGCTTTGTCTGTCTGAAATCTGTAGTTGGGAAACGTGATCCGGGAAAGGGTGGGCTGCTTGTTGAGGCTTTGTTGGGAAGGTTAAATTTGCTTTTTTTAGCAGCTGTATGTGGTGTCTTGGAATTGCAAAACTTCTGCAGCTATTCACACTTGTACTCTTCATAAATGACTTAAAATAGATGTCAAGTTCTGCGGGACAAGTGATAAAATAAACTTAGCCGTGCATTGACTGGGTGGCTTTTGTGCTCTACTTCCTTTTTTTTTTTTTTGAACTTTTGATATTAAACAACTGAGAAATGTCCTGCTTGAGTCCAAGGGCAGAGTGTGCAGCTAATTTTAGAAACCCATTACAGCAGCTAAAGGCAGTGATGTCTCACAGCTCTGGGAAGGGCAGGACCTCTGTCCCTGAGTGCTGGAGTTGGTGTGCCGGCTGCTGTGAGCACTGGCATCCCACGGGCCTGGTGAAAGCCTGTGGTGAAGGAGGGCCCATGGGAATTGAGCCCAGGCAGGTCCAACCCCTGAGATGTTCTGGATATCCCCACATGGCTGTTGGCAAAGGCACTCAGGCTGAATGGTGTAAGTTCACCTGGCTAATTTTGGGAAAGGTGATCATCCTCATCCTCCTTTTTCTTTGCTTTTCACACCCCAGGGGAAACACAGCAGCCCCCGGGCTGGGCTGCTTTTAGGCTCTGTCCTCGGGCTTTAGGCACAGCTTCCTCTGGCTGAACCTGGGCAAGGTCAGGAGCTGTGTCCCCTCACCACGAGGGGCAAAGAGCAGAGGGCTGTGCCAGAGGTTTTGCAGCCCTCTGGCATACCTGGGTCTTACCAGTGCCCTGCAGCTGCCGGATTTTGTCCCTCAGGCAGAGCTGCCACCTCCTTCCATCCAAAATAAAAATGAGAAAGTCACTGATTTGTCCAAAAATCCCTCCTGGACAGGGCAGGCATTAGATGTGGGGTTTTGTTTTCTCTTCTAATTTCACTGCTTGGCAGCTTCGGACCTGGATGTCCCTCTCCCCTGGGCACCACTGGCTCATCCCGGCCCCGGTGACCTCCCGGCGGCGCAGGGATGTCCGGGTGTCCCGGGCAGCGAACAACAGCAGCTCCCAGGAGTCCGGCTTGGCTGCCAACCCTCTGACCGGGGGCAGGGAAAGCCTGAGCTGGGGAGGGCTCTCGGGTCACTGCCCGGAGCCTCGGCCAAGTTTGCAGAGCTGCTTTCCAGAGACGTGCCGGAGGTGACAGGCTCGGCCAGAGGCGGGGGGTGCAGCGCTCCGGGGCATCCTGGTCCCTCCCCGGGCAGAGCGGCGTGTGCTGCGACAGACAGTGAGATGCTCCCGTGTAACACGAACCAAAATCCTGCAGTTTTGGTTCCTGGGAAGATGCCCTGCATGTGAGGGGCGTCCTTGGGTGTCCAGGCACAGGGAGGTGGTTCCTCCAGCCCCCCAAAACCTCCTGCACTCCCAGCCAAGCCTGGCATCACTGACAATGCTGTGTCCAAACCCCTTTCCTCCAAAAAAGAAGCAATGGGTCAATTAAAGTGAGCAGAATCCTGGGCAAGAGCTCTAACACAGTCTGCTGGTAGGCAAGAGAAATATCCCAGTGCCCAGAGGGAAGCAGGAGCAGGGCTGCTCTTGCTGTCCTGGCATGTGTGGGATTTGGGGTACAGCTGAGTCCTCATGCCCTGCCTGATCTATCACTGGTTTCTCAGGTGTCACTGGCTGTGCTGAGTTTTGGAGACACATCCCATTCTCTTATAGCCACCTAAAGGCTCACTAATTTACACTCCTACAGATTCTCACCCCTGAGCCCCAGCAGCACCTGCACCCCAACTTCAGCCAGGCTCAGAGAGCAGCCCCAAAGCACCCCACAGCCTCTCCATTTTCAAGAAGCCAGAGAAGGAAAATGGGAATAGATTTTTTACTAATTTGATTTGAAAACTGCTTTTATCCCTGAGCGACAAAAAGAAAAGGATTTCAGCGACCCTTTGCTCTCCCTTGCTGTTTTAAATTTAATTATGGGAAACAATTTTAATTAGTATCGACAGATATTCAGGAAAATAATTACGGGCAAACCGGTGTTTCTTATATCTATTTAACCTGCAAATCTCCCAGCCCATCTCCGAGACCCAGGCTGAATTTCGGGGATTTATCTGGTAATAAAAACCTCCTGGGGAAGCTGGGCTGGCTAACGAGATAACAGGCTGCTCACATCTGGGTCACAAGTTCAGGTTTTGCTGCGGGCAGAGGAGACAGGAGAGAAATCGCTGCCAGGATGTGGCCAACCTGTCGTGATCTTGGACTGCAACGCTCACCCCAACACCCCTTCGGGCAGGGGTGGGGGGCGAGGGGCTCGATCCCACTCCAGCCCCGTGCAGTGGGTACCAAAATGCCCCGGCATCTCCAGGAGGAGCGGGACGATGCGACACGGTGAGCAGCGCAAACCGCAGCAGCAATTATTGCAGTGCTATAAAAAACCCACTCTAATATGATTTTCTAAAGGTCTCCAAGCGGGCGCCTCGCGTCCCTCCGCTCCGCTTCCCGCTGGCAGCGGGGGCTCCAGAGCCACTGGCACACAGGCAGCCAAAGTGTTTGCTCCCGCTCCGCAAATGGAAAAGGGAGATCGATGGGGCTGAGCGAAGCGGAGCCAGCGCCCGGCGCGCAGGATGCCAGCGAGACTCCCCGCCGGCAGGAAAGGAGCTTCCAAACACAAACACGGGCAGAGCCAGCGCCGGCAGGAACGCGCCGCCGAGGCAGGTTATTTCAAGTTCAGGGTGTACCCAGTAAACGTGGTGGATAAACAGAGTGTGGGGCTGGGAGCTCGCAGGGTCAGCACACGGACACAGCCCATCGAGGCAAAAAGGGGATGAGATATAAGGGGCTTGGAGTGTGGGGTGAACTCATGGACATGGCTCATATGGGGGGAAAAAGGAGGTAAAATATAAGGGGTTTGGGTATCTGGAGGCAGGAGCCTGACCAGTCTGGCCATAGGGATCAATCAGTACTTATTTTTGGAAGTGCAGCTCTAATTATCCACTGTAAGCAGGCAGGAAAAGGGTGGTGGATTCCCACCACTGGGTGTCTTTAAATCATAGCTGAACATCTGTCTCGAAGACATGCTTCAGTTCAGCTGGAAGATATGGCCACACAGCAGAGATTTCTGTCCAAGGGTAACATCACATCTCCACCATCCATGAACCATCATCCCTCTCATTTCTTCCCTAATAGATGGAGCAGACAGGGCTGCTGGTTTCAGCTGGACTGTTTTAAAAAGGACAGTAGGGTTTGGATGCTGGGAGCTCCCTTGGCCAGGGTCCATTTGTCATGGTGCTCTTCCCAGTGCTGGGACACCTGGTCCTGTGAGAGAGGTGACAGCAGCCACTGGAGGGATGTGGGAGCACATGGGAATCACAGCAGGGTTATCCCAATGCCACAATCACTCTTGTGCAGTGGCACCACACCCTGCTGCAGCAGAGCTGGGCACCTCTGCCATGAGCTCTAATAACATGGGAGCCCCCTAAGCCTTTTAATGGGGACCCCAGTCATTAAGTGGGTTTTGGGGTGAAATCCCATTTTCCAGCAGGCTCCTCCACGCTGGAAGGTGCCGGCTGGTAATAACTGTTTTATTGCTTCCTGTTGTGTGAGACATCTGATGGCAAGCCAGGGCCGAAAGCTGGTGCAGCATATGGAGCGGCCCCCCTGTCCTCCCCCTCTGCCTTATTTACAGAGTCTCCCTGGAGATGGGCCTCGCAGGCTTTTCCAGCTCGGAGAGGAACCGGAAAAATATTTACCTCTCTCCCCCCTCCCCAAAAGCCTGTTCTCATTAAGGCAGGAAAAGCAAAATGAGGCACATAAGGTGGAAATGCTGTGCTGGCACAGCGGGCACCAGGGATACCACAGGGGCTGTGGGCAAGGTCCCTCTTCAGAGGATTCCTGTGGGGACAGCAGCCAGTGCCAGGGGCTCACCCAAACCCCTGCCCCTCATTTTCCAAGAAGGGGTGGTACGAGGAAATTTAGGCATCCCACTGGCCCTCAGGCAGCACCACAGCCCTGGAACAATGTCCTCTGATGTCTTTTCTTGCCCAGCATAACCATCCCCACTGGCAGTGGGAGCAGCCAGCATGGGGTGGCCAAAAATAGCTGTGGAGGGAGTGGGGGCAGAGGGGAACCCACACACCCCATGGGGGCTTGGCCACAGTCCCCAGCTCCTCAAGGCAGGCAAGGCCAGGCTGGCAGCACTGAGGGCTCTGTGGGAGTTGAGCATCCTGCTGGGACCATCCCTGAGAGGACAGGTACCCCCTAGGCATCCTGGACGTGCACAGCAGGTCAGTGAAGGAGGTGATGCCAGGTGGGATTTATGGGATGTGGAGCTGTCCCAGGAAATGGGAGCCCCGGGCTGGCTGGTGGTGCACCCCAGCAGCAATCCAGCTGCAGCATGGGGCTGTGGGGTACACCCTCAGCACAGCAGCCCCCAAGCCAAATCCTTGCCCTGAACACACAGGATCTAGGGCCTTTTGGGTGTCTGTTGCTATGGAAACCCCTTCTCACAGCGCCGGTCCAGGCTGAGCCAGCCAAAGCTGCTGCTCGGGGGGGATGCTCAGGTGATGTTCAGGAAGGTTGTCCTGCAGAATCAGGGAAGAGCCCCAGGACAGTCAGTCTTGGGAAAATAAGGAGTAGGGAATAGTCATTTTTCAATAGCCTCTTGGTGCTTCTACAGACTTGGGGAAGATATTTAGCACAGAGAAGAGCTCTGGGCTGGACCCACGTGAATGATCCGACTGATGTCCCCAAAAGGCTTCACCTTTGGGGGACAAGGAGCCAACAATGAGGCTCCCACAGCCAGAAAAGGGCTGCTTGCCTTAAAAAATTGTATTTGCTCTGCAAATTCTGTCCCCTCTGCGAGCCTGATCCCATTGAGCACTTGGGATTGAGGTGGGAGCAGGCAATTGTCCTGCAGAGAAGTCCCCACTGGTGGAGGGGACTCTAACACCACCCCCATGAACAGATGCTGCATCTCCCGGGTGCCCTCACTGACCACCTTCCAGTGCCCTGGCCCAGAAATGGGATTTTTTCCAGGGCTTTTTCCCAGTTCCCTCAGCTGTCCTCCACATACCAGGCCCTGCAGGTTCACAGGGTAATGGAATTTCCCAGCTGCTTCTCTGGGCCATGTGGCTTTGCTTTAGGAATTCTTTCAGGGACACTTTGCCTACCTTGCTGCTCACACACACCTTGCCCCAGCTCCCCACAAGTTGCTAAAAAGGTGGAAGAAGCTTTCAAAGCTAAGGAAAGGTTGGGATTTTGGAGCTGCTAACATTTTTAAGAGCTGCTCTGAGTCCAGGCAGTGATGGGTGTGCCTTTAATATTTAATGTTTTTTACTGAACACACATGCAAGCAAGCATTAGAGCTGCTGCAGGAGAGCTGGGCACTGCAGGAACACCAGGACCAGCCTGCCCCAGGAGTGTGGGGCTGCTTCAAAGCCAAGGTTGCCAGAAGGGCATTTTTCAGTCTGTAGGAAAGGCAAAACCCTGGGAAATTGCAGTGAAAAAGCCACTTGGACCAGCGGAAAATGTCAGGGAGTGGGAGCAGCAGTTCCCTCCATGGTTTCCAGGTGCAAGGAGCCCTTGTCGCTGGAGTGTTTGCAAATGAGAAAGGTGAAAGCCCTTTCTCTGTACCTGAAATCTACAGGGATTTGGCTCCCACTGGCTGGAGGCTGCAGCATGGCACAGAGGGACCTCTGGGATACCAGGAGCCTGGAGCAGCAGCATCAAGGGAGCACACAGCTGTGTGATGCCCAGGAAGAGCAAGGGAGAAGGATCCAACCTGGACAGACCCTGCAGGAGAGGATGTGGTTCTGTGGTTCTCAGGGTGAACAGCTCCATCATCCCATCTCTGGGTAAGGAATGGCAAAGTGGAGGTCACACTTGACCCCAGGCAGAGACCATCAAACAGACACAGCTGCAGGAGGTGACTGAAGGGTGATGCTGCTGGAAAAGCCCCTGCTCAGGCTGGCAGAGTTATGGAGGGTGTGCAGGAAGGCTTTTTAAAGCCTTTTCCTCCATGGCTGGTTCCTACACGGTCTCTGAACAGGCAAAACAGCTTCTGACACTATTTCTCAAGCACAGCCCCAGCAGGGCAGAACAGCACAAAGAAAAGGGGTATTTAAGAGACAAGCCACAAGCAGCTGATAACCTCTGACCTTCCAGCACAAATGGAAGGTGGTTTGGAAGAGAAGGCGCAGAAGGTGCCAGTCCCCCAGGGAGAGGCACAGACCTGGTGACCTCAGCAGGGCAGGCACAGCCGTGGGGAACAGAGCCCGGGGTTGAGAGGAGACAGGAGCAAACACACTGGGGTTTTTGGAGGGTTTTTTTCAGCTGTGTAGTCCCAGGTGTGAACACAGCACAAGGACTGGTGTGCATGCCCGTCCCGACACGGGGCTCTGCCCCTGCTCTCAGCACTTCCACGCTTGGCGAGCTCCCCACCTGTGCTCCGCCAGCGGGCGCCGAGGGGCGTTGGAGCACAGGAACAGCATCGCTTTTCATTTGCATCAGCAGGAGGAAGAAGAGAAGCACCACCACCATCGTCAGGCTCCGGTGGCTTCCTCGCAGTGGCCCGAGGGAGGGAGGGGTCCTCAGAGGTGGTGTCGTGTTTCTGAATGAACACGTTTCTCTTCAAACTTGCAGCCTGGAGGGAGCACAAATAGATCCTTCTGGGGGAGGGTGGGGTGTCCCAAGGGGCCTCGTGAGCTCCATCCCAGCAGGCTCCAGCAGGAAATACTTGGAGGCATAAAGATCAGGCAGAATAGGACACCTTAAGATGGGAAATCTTGAATTATGTCTGCTGATACAGAGATGGACACCCTGGTTTTGCTCCTAATTCTGCTCCCAGAACCACAGGGATGCAGAAGGATCAAGCCCTGAATCCCTTCTCCACCTGACAGTGTGACCAGGAGACTGCACTCCCTCCCCACTTATCAGCCCCAAATACAACTCCTTTCATCCAGGTCGGACACTGAGAAGCCACTGAACAGATGTTTGAAGTGCAGAAGAGCCATGATGTGGTGAGGGACAGGCTGTGTGCACACAAGAAGGATGTGGGATGAACTGCTGATGCTGAGAGCTGGCTGACCACTCTCTGGCATGGATCCTGTGGGAAGACAAGCATGGGCTTTGGTCCTGCTTTTGTATACCCTCCTGTTTGTATACCCTCCTGTTTGTATACCCTCCTGTTTGTATACCCTCCTGTTTGTATATCTTCCTGTTTGTACATCCTCTCCCAGAGAATTTCAGCTGGTCTGGCTTTACTCTGGTCTGCAGTTGGGCTTGTCCATCTTTGAGGTCATTCTGAGTGCACATCACTCAACCAGGGCTGCAGAGACACCCTGGAGAAGAAAAAGCTCAGGTTGCAGAGGAAATTTAAGCCACAGTCTTTGTGTTGAAAGGAAAGGGCTTTGCTCCCTCTCAAAGGTAAGTCCTGAGTTCCAGTCTGAGGAGGAAAAGGGAATTTGCACATCAAGGTCTTCCCATCAGTGAAGGCTCCTCCAGCCCTGTGGCCAGGCTGTCACTGCCTGTTTGCCTTCTCTAACACGCCAAAGGACATCTTAAAGCAATTTCTCCTGCACAAATAAATACAAAGCCAAACCGCTGTTTCTGCTGGCTCCTTCTCTTTTCCCCTTTCATCCCTGTGACATCTTCCTCCAGTAAATCCTTCCCTTACATCTCATTAGAGGCTGCTCCTGGACAATTTGCAGCTGTGACAGCCCAGGAGATGCCTGGGGCCTGTCTGCCTGGCTGACAGCTCACATACTCACCCGGATTTTGCTGTGCCTGTGTCATGGAGTGGTTTCATGGCTGGGCTGCCCTGGCCACAGCCATCTCCTAACTTCCTTTCCAGGCTTTTCCTTAGATGCTGGACAAACCCTTTCAGTTTCACCACTGCTTTGCTCCCCCTAACACGCTCCTCTCTCCCCACCGTGCCTTTGCTAACCAACAGAATTAGAATTTTGCAAGAAAATCAGTCAGCAGCATCACGGTCCTGCTGCCCGGCTAAACCCCCGCCTGCCCCGGGACACGGCGAGGCTGGAGGCAACGAAATCAAAAATAACCGGCTCTGCCGGGAGGTGCGGGTGGCGGAGGGCGCTGCCGGAGCTGGCACCGCTCGGATGCCGGATGCCTCCGGGCACAGGATTTCAAGGGCACGTCACGCTCCTGCCGGGCGGCTGCCAGCAGCCCTCCCCAGCACCGGCTGAGCCACTCTCTTGACTCCTTCCAGTTATTTTTTTTTAAGGCAGCTAATAGCTCCGAGGGAGTCCCGGAGTAATGAGAACTGGCAGGAGCGAGCAGATATTAGGTTTATTCACCACCAGTTTTAGCATAGCAGAAAGGCCGCGGTTCTACAAGCAATATGTTGTGTTTTGCTGGTGTCGTGGTTCATATTAAAAGGGGTTAGTGGTGAATGGGAACAGGGGTGTCCGCGGGGGGAGCGGAGCACTCGGCTCCGCCTCCATGGGGATGGCCCAGGGATGAGCGGGGCCAGGAGCTGGGGACAAGGATTTGAGCCGCAGGTCATCCCCATCCACAGGAGCTCCCACAGGCTGCAGACTCGTGAATTTTTGTCCCACCGAAGGCAGCCTGTGGCTTCGGTTTAAAAATAAAGCCTTAAAAAGGCAACTCGGGGAGCTGGCCCGGGGATGCTCTTTGTGCAGCAGAACACGGTTCCTTGGGGATTGCTGAGAAAAGTCGCGGGAGAAGTTAAACTTTCACCCCAGCAATTATTGTAAATCTCTTTGGTCAAGGCCCAGACCTAAAATTAGCCCACGAGCCCTTTTAAAGGTTGGGATTTTTCCCTTGATTTTCCAAGTCACCAACCAGCAGCAGAGCAAACTGTGCCCTTCCACACTCGGAGCCCTGGGGTGTTTTTTAATTGCAGCCTCAGTGTTTGATGGAAGCAAGGCCAGGCTTTCCAGCCTTGTTTTACACATCCTGAAACAAGCGGCATCCCATGGAGGGAGGGCAGGAGAGAGCCTGTTATATACCAAAGCCTTTGCAATCACAAAGCATTTGTCCTGGTTTGTGGAAGCAACCCCAGCATCCCAGCCCTTCCCTGGGCTCCTGGCGTGTTTTGTGCTCAGGTGATGTTTAGTAGGAGCTGGGATGCTGAGCTTTCTGCTGCTTTTATGGGAGCAGAGAGATCCTCTTCCTGGCCTTTTCCCTTGGAGGATGGTCCAGATGGTCCAGCTGGTCCTGTGGCACAGGCTGGGCATGGCATCAGCCAGGGCTGCCGGACCCACTCTGTGCTGCTCCCAGCCCTGCTGCCAATCGATGGCGAGTGCAGTGAAACCCTTAATGAAATTCCAGCCTAAGAGACTATCGATTGTGTGTTTTCTTTAAAAATGTATATGAATGGGAGAGAGGCTTTTTGGAGCAGAGGCCAGGGAAAGGGGGAGTAGAAACTCATTGTCAGCCACCGTGGGAGGTGGGTGATCCAGGGTCACCTGAACTGAGCAGTGGGATCCAGCCTCTCTGTGGCCATCAGTTCATTCCCAGAACACCCTGGGGAAGGGAAGCATAGAATTGTGGAAACATTTAATGCTTTGGGTTGGAAGAGACCTTAAAGATCATCTGATTTCAATCCCCCTGCCATGGGCAGGGATGCCCCCCACTAGGTCAGGCTGCTCAAAGCCCAGTCCAACCTGAGCTAGAAAATGTGACATGAGGGTGGGCATAGACCCAAAATCATCACAAAACCAGCCACGATGGAGAGAAGGCAAGAGTCCATGTTCCAATTGTGCCTCCTTGGCAATGCTTTTGCAACCCCTCCCTTGGCCCATGTTTCACACTGCTGCCAAAAATACACCCTAACAAAAAAGAGGTTTAGAAAGATGCTGCTTTGGGGGAAGAAAAAGCAAACAGTGCATTACTGTGTACCAGCCCTACAACCAACCTCCCTCCTTCCCATCCCTTCTCAGCACACCCAAACCAGCCTCTCTCCAAACCTCCCCAGACTGCACCTGGCAGGGTAAAGGGATGGCATGAAAGCACAATAAATAAATAATAATAATGACAAACCCCATCCTCCTCTCCATCCCTTATATAACCAGTGTTGTCTTAATCCTACAGGTGCTTTGCAGAAGTAAAAAGGATTTGTTTCTCCTGCAAATCCTTTTCTCTTTTTCCCTTTTTTTTTTTCCTTTGGTGACTCATCCTTATCTGCCCATGGACATGCCATGGGGAGGCTGGGTGGGCTGTGCAGGGTCTGGGAGGCAGCGTGACCCCTCACTATAGTCCTTAAAACTCTCTGGGGTTCAGCTCTCCTGTCCTTGGTTTATGTTGGTCCTGAATCCCCTGGCAGGGGAAGGTGCTCAGAGATGAGCCCCCAAAATCCATCAGCAGGGTAGGAAAGGCAGGCACTGGGGCTGGACCCTGAATCTCCCCCTGAAGCCCATTCCAGTCACACTGAGCTGCCTTGTGACCCCTGGGAATGTGAGAGGGCAGGGGCTCACCCCAAATGCCCTCTCCTGTGCAGCATAGGGATGGTAGATGGGGTGAGAAAACGGTGCATTCCCTTCTCAAGACCAGGATTTGAGGGGCTTCGGGTGCTATCTGAAGACTTGGGGATCTGAGGATTTGAAGCACGTCCCGAGAATCTGGGGTGGCGCCCGAGGATTTCGGGTGTTCCCAGGTGATTTGGGTGCTGGTGTGAGGCTTTATGGCCTCATGGAAGATTTGGGGTTCCCCTTGGGGTTTGGGGCACCATCCGAGGACTTGGGGTGCCTCCGGGGAGTCTGGGGTGCCCGTCTGAGGATTTGGGGTGCCACCGGATGATTTGAGGAGGCATCCGAGCCATTGGGGCTCCCTCGCTGGCAGGGCCCCGACCCCAGCCCACGTGCGCGGTGGGGATGGGTGCCCACCCCGCCGGGTGCCGCCCCCCGGAGGTCCCCAGCCCGGTGCGGTGCCAGCCGGGGGAGGCAGCGGGGCCGGGCGGGGCCCTTTAAGGCGGCGGGGGCGGGGTGGGCGGTGCGGGGGGCGGTACTCCCGGCGGGGCGGGGGGCGGCCGGGCCGGGCAGCGCCGAGCCGAGCCGAGCCGAGCCGAGCTAAGCTAAACCGAGCCAGAGCAGCCAGCGGGGCCGGGTGAGTGCATCCTCCGGTACCGGCACCGGAGCGCGGCGGAGGAGGGGCGGAGGTGGGCGGAGGGCTCTTGTTTTCCCGGTTTTTCCCCCCGCCCCCGTTCAGGAGCGGATCCCCCCACCCGGGGGAGAGTCCCGCCTTCCCCCCTCGCCACTGCGGCGCGGCGGAGCCGGGAGGGTCCCCGATTCGCCCCCTCTTCTCGCCGCCGCCGGGTCGGGGGCTGTCGCCGCCTCCCACCCCCGCGGCGGGGTCATCCCCCCGCTCCCGGTGAGCATCGGGCCCGGCGGGGGCGGGAGGGACGGCGGGGGGCGGTGATGGGGCAGACCCGGCGGTGCCCGGCAGTGGGGGGCTGCCCCGTGGGGTTGGGCTCGCCGGGGAAGGGGGGCTGCACCGAGGGGATGGGCTCCCCGGTGATGGGGGTGCCCCAGGAGACGGGGTTGTGCCCCAAGGATGGGGGGCTGCACCGAGGGGATGGGCTGCCCCTGCCATGGGGGGATGCCCCGGGGAGATGAGGGGCAGGCACAGGCAGCGCACAGCACCCCGCATGGATGCTCCGTGGTTTTCAATCATTATTGTCTGCTTGGGTTTGCGGCAGGAGTGCAGGAAACTCTGGGGGGGGGGTCCCCACGTGGGCCCCCGAGGACAGAGCAGCCCCAAACCCCGGGCAGGCGGTGCCTCCCGTCCCCGTGGGACTCCCCTGGGGCAGCTGCGCCTGCCGAGCTTCCCGCAGCCCTCTGTGCTGAGGCTGGGCAGCACCACGGGGAGGCCCTTGGGGAGCGAAGGGACTTTCTCCCTGGCCTTTCTGCTTTTTTCTGGGTATGGGGAAGTCAGGCTGCAGCCCAACAGGGCTGTGACTCCGGGATGAGATGTGCATGGGGATACTGCCTTCACTCCAAGGCCTGACAGCCTAAACCTTTGCCTTCCAGGTCACTCCAAGTCGATCTGGTCCCTCGTTCCAGTGGGGAATTTGATGAGTTGAAGTTATGCATTCGACCAGGAAGAGCCACACCACTGGCACTTTGGGGACCCTGTGAACTGGAACGGGAGAGGAGGTAAAACAGCTCTGTCCACCCAGCAGCTTGCCCAAAATCCCCAGGAGGCTCTGCTGCTGTGTCTGAGTGGAGGAGGAGGAGCTGGGGGGGCTCAGCCCAGGGAAAAGAAGGCTCAGGAGGGACCTTCTCAGCCTCTACAACCCCCTGACAGGAGAGTGGCAACAGGTGGGGGTCAGTTTCTTCTCCCAGGTAAAAAGGAAGGAAATGGCCTGAAATTGTGCCAGGGGAGGTTTAGATTGTATATTAGGGGAAGTGTCTTCACTGATAGAGTTGTCAGACACTGGAACAGGCTGTCCAGGGCAGTGGTGGAATCACCATCGCTGCAGGGATTTAACACTCATGTAGATGTGGCACTTGGGGACATGATTTAGTGGTGGCCTTGGCAGTGCTGGAGGAACAGTTGGACTCAATGATCTTGGATGTCTTTTCTAACCTAAACAATTCTATGATTACTCAGGACTCCCCTTCATGGGGTTTTTTAGAGAGGCATCTGGGCCTTTCTAAATAGGGATCATGCTCCTAACCCCCACTGGCTCTTGCAAAATGCTCAGCTCCCTTTCCCTGAGGCCCTTGGCCATCGTGTTTGTACAGACAGGTGGGTGTGTGCTGCCAGATCTGCTTAGATGAGATAGCAAGTGCTCTTGGGCCCTCCCTCTGTGTCCTTCAGTGGTGTTTCTCAGTGTCTCACCATCCTTGTGATGCTGCAGTGTAGATCAGGGCCACTGTTGAATAACTGGTGTCTAAAAAAGTTGGATAATTCTGTGGAGATGCTCCAGCCTGTTGACATGTGCTTGGGAAGGGCATGGGATTGCCTGCCAGTGTCTGGTGTCTCACCTAGCACAAGGTGACCATTCCTCTGTGCCACTGAGGGGGATGAGTCAGCCCTGGGTGCTGCAGGATGGAGCTCCCCGTCCTGAGGGTGAGGCCTTGGGGTTAAAATCACCGCCTTCCTCAAGTGGTAGACCCTCAGTTGGCTCAGGGCTGCAGTGGCTGCTTGACTGCAGAGCTACCTTTTTTAAGTGTTCTCCTGGGCCATCAGATCTGTCCCCTCTTCTCCTGGACTGTGAGCATGTCTCATGCACCCTCATGGCACTGTAGTCTTGTCCAACTTCCTCCTGTCCTTCCTCCTTGGAGGTAAATCACCCATCTCTTCAAGATGAGGACGTTGCTGGCTAGTGCCTTTCCTCTTCCTCCTCCTCTTCTTCTCCTTCTTCCCAGAAGGCAGACGATGGTTGCACATCTGCTGGTGCTGCTGACTCAGGCTGGCTGGGGTGCCCTGGGGCAGCGCTTCCAGCCCCAGCCCAGCGGAGCCGCTCCTGGCAGCGCTGCCCTCCCGGCACACCCGCCTCTGGTGCCCTCACTTGACCTCGGCTGCTTTCCCTGCCAGTGAGGGGATGCCAGTGAGGTGGTGGGGTAAGAGTTGGAGAGATGTGCCTGGCTCAGTGCTCCACTTCCCTATGTAGGCTGGCAAAGGGAACCTGGGGGACCCTGTCACTGCGGGGGGCACGTGGTGTGCTCGCAGGAATTATGGACTTGAATCCCAGCTGGCTCCGTTGCAGAGGAGAGGAGGAGAGGTCATTCCTAAAGGGAGAACTGCACCCCATGCCTGATTTTTGCTAAAGGGAAAAGCAGAAGAGCTTGGAGAATCTGCTTGCTGGGCGAGTACCTGTGCTGCTGGGTGCAGGGTCTGGGTTTGGGGTGAGACTCAACCCACACAGGTGCGTGCTGTGCTTTGGAAGTGAGAGGACAGGAGGAGGACCCAGTGTGCATCTTCTTCCAGAGTCCTATCAGGAAGATGGGGGCAGGTTTATGCTCTGCTCCACTGGGTCCTGGCAGCATCTGGCACCCAAGACCCTGGGGCAGAAGATGGGCTGTGATGACACCACAGAACTCTGGGAAAAGGGATGGTGGAGAAGTTGGACACAGCCTGTAAATCCCTCTGGCATGGTTGTGGCCATGCTGGGTACAAAGCTCTGCCTGCTCTGCCCAGGAGCATCCCTGCACAGCAAAAGGGAAAAGGATGTTTGAGGTTGGATCTCGAGCCAGGGTTGGCAGCCGTAACAGGGTGTTTTGGCATCTTTGGTTGATGGGGGGGGTGTTCAAAGCCCACTGGAATTTTTATTTTGCTTAATACACCACTTAAGCAATTAGCAGTGATTGTAGCAGTCCTGGGTGAGGCGCTGGGTAGAATTGAATTTCCCAAGCTCAGATACCATTAGGCAGCAGTTTAAGGCTGTTTGCAGGCGGGTATGAGACAGTGATGCGTTTGGGGAATTAGATCTGCAACGTAAAAAAACATAATAAGATGATTTCCTACACAGAACTGTGTAACTTTATCTCATGTTTATTATGTGCCATAATTGAAAAACAATCTTAGGGGGTTCTCTGCCCTAACAACAGGGGATATCCAGTGATGGCTGTGCTGTATCCCTCAGGATGTGCTTTCCTGGGCATCCTGCATCACTGATCCACACAGCTTTCTCCCCAAAAACACCCAAGGAGCCCCTCCATGGCATAACACCAAGAGGAATCTCTTGAAAGAGCTTGCACTTTGAGAAGAGCAGTTGGAGTCATGTTGCAGGGCTTTTCCTTTAAATCCCCTGAGTTTCAGGTACATCCAGCAGTGGGGAGTAAGCAGATAAATCTCCTGTTGTTTGGCATTTCTGAGTCCAGGAAGGGTCTGCCCCTGGGTACCAGGTCAGTGGTTAATATATAACAGGTGTGCAGGACACTGTGCACCCACAGCAGACCAGCCTGGAGGTGGATGGATGTGCAAGTAATTTTCCAAGGATGGGAAGGCAAGAGGAGGAGGAGGGTTTTGTTGTGGGCTGAGGGGCGGAAGGAAATCGAGGCTTAGCGAGGGAAATGTGAGATTGCTTGGTTGGGGACAGGGCTTGGGCCACTCCTTGGGGGAGGCTCTGCTATTGTGGTGGTTAAAAATAGACTTTGGACTGGTTAGTTCTCTGTGGGAAGCTCTCTGGCCGGAGATAGGTACGTGAAGTGGCATCCAGGGAGAGGGAATGGACAACAGCCTCTGACCTCCTTTACCTAAAGTTCTGGGTTTTTAAAGGATTTTTTTAGTGTCTTTTCCTTTGGGGCATTGAGGGGGTGTCTTTGCTTCCTTCCCAGACACAGCTGCCTCCAAGCCCCAAGCTGCCTTCATGAGGCCCAGCTGTACCAAAGCTTTGCTCAGCATTGTGTCACTGCACCCTGGGGACCCCCTTCCTGTGGCTGACACATCCCTCAGGTCCCACACCGGTGTCCCCAGGGGGCTGAGTGCCTTGGGTGATGCTCCAGCTGGTTCAGGGGCTGGCAGGGTAGTTCCCTGCAAGCTGGATGGAATTACTCAGGAAAGAGATTATCTAAGATCCAATGGATCTTATCTGTTAACTCTTTATTTTCCATCAGCTGTCAGGACAGGAGTTATAATGTGCAGTAGGGGCAGCATTTTGAAGGGGAAGGATAGTAAAGACCCTGTGACATGGTCAGAATAGTGGAAAATGGAGAAAAGCTCAGGTTTTACTGAGGGTCTGTCATGGGCCCATTTGCTTATTGGCAGGAGTGTTGGTTCCTGTGGGGATGCAGAACTGGGGGATATCACACACAGCTGTAAGGAGACCACCATATGTGCAGGAGCAGGAAAAAGGGTCATTTCTTGCTTGTTTTCTCTTTGGAAGATGTGTCCCTTCAGCACCTGTGCCCCAAAGCCCCGTCCTGTTCATTCAGCACTACTGGGTGCTTTGGGCCATCTGTTTTGAGAGCTGGTCTGTCTGATGCTGCAGCCAGAGGGATCCCTCATTGGGCAACAGAAAAAGACCCAAGAAACCTTTTCATTCCAGAAGAATGTTTTCTAGGCTGCAGATGGCAGGTGGACCCCAAAGTGCATCTGGACAGAGCATGCACTTAGTGAGGGATTGGTTCAAGGCAGGTGGTTTGACTGCAAAATTTGAGGCTGAAATGCTGTTTGATTAATATTTCAGTGGGATGGACAGTAAATGAGAGGAACAAAGATTGTTTCCATTTCTATCTGATTCAGGCAGCCAGCCTGATTTAAGATCAAAATAGTATAAATAGTACATGGAGCAATGAGGAGTATGCTGAGAAATCAGCTTCTC
The DNA here is from genome assembly GCF_047495875.1 of Pithys albifrons albifrons. NCBI lineage: Eukaryota > Metazoa > Chordata > Aves > Passeriformes > Thamnophilidae > Pithys > Pithys albifrons. The sequence goes on along the minus strand of NC_092478.1, from coordinate 3,713,000 downwards.
CCAGCCTGGGGCTGTGGTGGGGATGGTCAGGAGTCTGGGGGGATGTGAAACACATAAGGGCAGGTAACTTCTGCTTTTGTTACCCTGTGGATTTCTCTTCCTCAGTTCAGCCTCTGCATGCAGTTAAAGCTGTGATGGGCCTTGAGGGGCTGGGAAAGGTCCTCGAGGTGGCAAGGAGGAGGTTGCTTGGTCTTTGCATGGTTCAGGTCTGCTGTGGAATGGGGGAACATCATCTCTATGGCCCATCCATTCCTCATCCCGTTGTGCTTGCACAACGAGAGCAGGGATGATGCTCTTTCTTCCCTCCTGCCATCAGCTCTGTGTGATGCTCGCTCTGCCCCACTGTACCCAAATCCCCATCCCGGTTTTAGCTGTTTTGCCCTGTGCCTGGGGCAGGCAGTGTCTTGGGGCTTCAGGCTCTCTCCTGTGCTCCCAGGGGGGCTGCCCGTGTGTCGCGAGCTGCCCGTGTGTCGCGAGCTGCCCGTGTGTCGCGAGCTGCCCGCTGCCTGCCAGGATCACCTCGCACCCGCTGCCGAGGGGGGCTGGGAGGTATCGCCTTGCTCTGCGACCTGCTCGTGACTCGGGGATCTCCTCTGGCATGGCACGCTTAGGTCAGGCGCTTTTCTTGGGGCAGCAGGTGCCTGGGTTTCCTCATGTCATTCCCCAGGGATCAGGATCACCAGCTGGGGCTTTGAGTGGCATCGATCTTGCTGGAAACCGATCTTGCTGGAAGCCAAGCAGGTTTCTGGACCAGGGCAGCCGGGACTGGGCTGGGCACCACCTTCCCCAGGAGCCAGGGCTTTGCTGCACACACTCCCATGCGGGTTTTTCCTTCTTCTGTCATTCCCTGTCTTTGCCCCGGGAGCTCTCCCGCACAGGGATGCAGGCAGGGATGGAGGGATTCAGATTTGCCACCCACAAGCTCCATCAGACGGTATTTTTGCCCACTGAGGATCACTTTGTGCCAAGCCTGGCTGTGCCGGCCGGAAGAGAAACATCTCTTTATTAGGGTTGTTTCCTTAAATAAAGCCATCAGAGCCAGTGCTGGGCTGGCTGTGCTGCCCATCCCATGACCGGTGTTGCGCATTCGGGTTATTAACACCTCATTAGACGTTGGTTCCTCCCCACGTCTCTGGTTCAGCAAATCCCAGTGGCTTTGTTGTTGCTCCCTGACTCCTGCTTCGTCGGTGAGTTGTTTTCTTATGGTCTCCTGCGCTTCTGCTGACAGTTTCATTTCTTCTTCAGGTCAGTAGCTTTACTTCGACTTTCAGATCATTCTACATGTACCCCCCCGAGCAGGAGATGCCTCAGCACACCTTGTTGGCAGAGACTGTCCTGACATCACTGCCAGGGCCTGGCACTCACCTGCCATCCCAACCTGGGTTTCACTTGGCCAATCCCCAGAAATTGCTTATTTTTTCCTTTTTTTTAAACCTTTACTCACTTCCCAAGTGACAACGACAGCAGACACAGGACTGCCCTAGGAGGAGTCAGGGGACTCATTCAGGTGGGTTAGGAGCCATGGCTTTCCTATGACAACAAACCGCTTCATTTTATGTATTTGTGTTTTTTGTGTCACCCAGGCCAGGGACTCGAGGCTGTGGCCCCTGAGCCAGTTCTGGGGTGAGCTGATGGCACCTCTGAAGGGATCTGGCTCCTTAGAAAAGTGCCCAGAGCATGCTGCAGCCCTTGGGAAGCTGGGCTGGCAGTGGATGGCCCTTCCCCTCCAAAAAGCAATGGCAGATTTGCTGCTTATTTTCATCTTGAGCTTATTTTCGTCTCTGCTTCCACCGCTCTGCCCGGGGATGCTGTCTGTGGCATGATAAGTTATTTCAAGAAGTGGGGCAGAGCTGTTGGTGTGGAGGGGAGTGAAGACGCTCAGATTAAAGGTAAATCTGCACAGATAATTGGGAGCCTGCTTCCCGCAGAAACCAGGTGAACAATGGATCAGGGGCGGGGATGGCTCTGTGGCCCCGAGGGGCTGCCCTCAGCCACCCCAGGGACTCCTCTCGGCCACCCCAGGGACTCCCAGCCCCTGCTGCTGGGTCCTGGCTGGACCTGGGGGGCTCATGGACCAGCTCCAGGCAGGGGGGGTTGGATCCGTGGCACAGGGTTAGTAATCCCCGCCTCCTCAGACCTGCCAGATGTCTCTCCTCTAGGCTTCATTCTTATAAATTGGCCTTTTAAAGTCTGTCATCCCCATGCAGATGAAAGGAAGATGCTGTGATGCCTCTGCGTGCGTGTCTCGGAGCCTGAGCCTGGCTGCAGTGCCTGGATCTTGAGGCTTTTTGTTTGGGGCTTTATCTTTTTTTGAAGTGCCTTTTTTTTTCTTCTTCTTTTTTTATCTTAACCTCTCAGAGTCTGTTGCATCTTGACTTGCCATCCCTTGGTTTTGGGCAGGCAGGCCCTGCTCTGAGCACCTCCTGGAGAGAGGGATGGGGAGAAGTGTTCTCACTCCACCTGGGCCTCGACACCCAGGGCAGATGCAATTAAACCCATTACTGTGGGGCTTTCTCTCCCCCTCCCAAGCTCCTTTCTCTTCTTTTCCCTCTGTACCCTTTCCCCCCTCCCTTGCTCTTGCTGTGACTGCTTGGATTGGCAGCAGGAGACTCCTTTTCATCTTCCTTTTCTCCCTAAGCTCAAGTACTCCTGGCCCGTGGCTTGGTGCCAGGGCAGAGCTGGGGCTGTGAATTTTCAATTCAAAGGGCAGTAACTGCAGTCACAAGCCGAGTCTTTAAATCCTCTGCTTGGTGATGGATGGATAATTAGGAATTTCATTTGCTGGGCGGGTAACAAACAGCTTTGCATTTTCTGTTGCTTTCCTGGTGTCTCTTGGGGAAATTCAGACACTGCTCCTAAACTGCAGGGATGGGTTTTTTCCCAGTTGGCATGGCTCCCTGCTCAGGTCTCCAGGAAAGCCCTGTGATGCTGGGGAGAGCTTGCCAGGGATTTCTGTGGGGGCTGGAGCTCTGCTGGAGACTTGTGATGGTGTGGGGTGTGAGGGGCCAGTGCAGGTCCCCGGTGGCAATTTGTGTTCTCTGTCCTTGTTGCTTCCCTGGCACAGCCAGGACACCAAGCAGCATCCCTGTCTTAAAGGTGGGAAGATGCCACCATTGTGTTTCTGTTGAGATTTTGTTGTCTGTGTGGGTTTCTCCCTGTTTGATGGGGTTGAGAGCCACTTCCTGGCATGGAGGTGCTCCTGGGGAACTCAGATGTTTGGTGCTGGTGGGCAGTGCCTCATCTCTGTAGGGGTGTGCTGGGCAAATGGCAACCAGTTCCTGGCCACAGCTGCTGCTCTGCATCACAGCCTTTGGGACCTGGTCCTGCCTGTGTCTGGTGGCTGATGTGGTTGGGGTCTGGAGGATGAGGAGTGGGTTATCCCAGTCCCCAGTGCCTGCTCTGATCCCGTGGCTTGTGCAGTTCATCTGAGCAGTAATTAATTATTGGCCGTGTAAGCTGCTGGCAGGAGACTGCTCGTGATTTATTAGCAGGAGTAATCCCTCGCCAGCAAAAGAGCTGCTCTGTGAATGGAGAACAGCAAAATCCAGGGAAAGAGCTGCTCTGTGAATGGAGAACAGCAGAACCCGGGGGGACTGTCCTGTCCTTCCAGAACTGGATCCCCCAGGCGCAGTCCCTGCCTGGAGCATGGCAGCTGCAGGCACCCCTGGACTTTATATTTGAGCCAGCTGAGGTGGATTTGCCACCCTCAGGGAGGAAGGAGGGGTATCTGGACACATAGACCTTATGTTTGGGGACATGGGCTGAGCAGTGCCCCACTTGCTCACTGGCCAAGGCTCACCATCACCAGTAGACCACAAACACTCTCAGCACTGGGAGATTTTTAAGATGCTGGGTTCTCCCTGGGGAGGCCATTCACACTACCCAAAGCCAGGTGGATATTTGGGAAGTGCAGCATAAACACCAAGCCAGACTGCACATATGCCCTGCCAGTCCCATGGCTGTTGGGAGAGGGACCAGTGTGGAGACTGGGCAACGTGGTGCTTCTCCCATGGGCGTGTGGGTCTGGTCTGCAGCTCCCATTAACTTTTGGTGTGTCCCTGGATTTGGCTTTTGTTTTCTTTTCCCCCTGTACCCTACATACATTTGCCTCTACCAAAGCTCTGTCCCAGGTTATCCATTACCCCACAATGCTCAGCGGGGAGGGTGAAATACTAAAATTCATGTGGCAAAGGATCAGGACAGAAATAGAGAATGGAGAAAGAGAAGGACCAGCTGCTGGGTGCAGAGGGGAGGGTGCTGCCCTATGTGGGCACTGCCTCCCTCACCCTGTGGAGGGCTGTGCTGTGCCCAGGCAGATGCACAGCGAGAGAAATCCTGCAGGGTCCCTCTGGTCGGGGACTCCTTAGTGGTTTTATGAGAAATCAATAATGCTTTTGCATGGTCATAATCGTAAAATAAGTACAATTTATGGCTGCTGCCGGGGCCAAGATTTTTTCTAGTGTACGAGGCAGAGAGAGAGCGCAACACACAGACACTTTCCCTCAGTGTTTCCCTTCACACCAGAGCTGCAGACTGGCTCCTACATCATGGCGAGGGGAGACCCCCTTCTGGGGGGGCAGGGTGGGTTGCCCATGTCTGTGCCCAGGCTCACGCTGTGCCCTTGCCCCCGCAGCCCGCCGGCAGGTGGAATGGGGCAGCCATGAACGGCGATGCTCTGTGCCAGGAGCCCTCCTCCCCGCTCCCCGACTGGAGGGAGTTCTGCAAGCTGCACGCCCAGGCGGCCGCTGTCGACTTTGCCCAGAAGTTCTGCCAGTTCCTGAAGGAGAACCCCCACTACGACACCCCCGGGGCAGAAACCTCCTTCTCCCACCATTTCACCGCCAACTTCTTGGACATCTTCAGCCTGGAGGTCAGCCGGGTGTTCGTGTCTGACTCCCCCACAAAGTACAACATCGTGCCCTTTGTGGGGCTGCAGAACTGCCACGTCCCCTACGGGCGGGAGGTCACCCCGCGGAAGGAGGAGACGTCCACCGAGTCCCTGGACAGCATGGACGCTCCGCTGGGTGCCAGCCGGTACCTGACCCCGGCGCAGCAGGTGCAGGCACGCAAAGTATCCTCCTATGGCCAGTCCCGCAGCTCAGAGGACGTTTCCATCCACGCTGCTGCCAAGCCCAAGTTCAAGAAAGGCTTCTCCTTGAGGAACATGAGCTTGTGTGTGGTGGATGGTATGAAGGAGATGTGGCATCGCAAGTCCTCTCCAGAGCCGGGTGCTGAGGCTGCCCCGGGTGGCCGGAGAGCCGAGAGGGAGCCTTGGCCGGCCGGCGGCAAAGAGCCTGGTGACCCACGGGAGAAATGGACCCACAAGCTGCGCCTGTCCAAGGTGCCCTCCTCCAAGGTGGAGCTGGTGGACATCCAGAGGGAGGGGATGCTGCGCTACATGGTGGCCGATGACACGAACTGTGTGGGGAGCTCGCAGTGGCAGAAGTGCCGCCTCCTGCTCCGGAAAGCAGTGAAGGTGGAAGGAGAGAGGTTCCTCCTCGAGTTCTATGTCCCTCCAAAGGTAAGTCCTGGCTTTTCTCTGCTGTTGTTTTTATGAGCAATTCAAGCAGCAGTTGGGTTTTGCTTGGGGCTTTTATTTTTTCCACAGCTGAGCTGGGATGAAATCCAGCTCTGGTCCAGGGGGAAATCTGGTGCTGTGTGACTGAGGTGCAAATGGATGGGAAAATGTGATTGAAACCTATCCCATCTGCAGGCCAGAATGACCCTTGGTATTGTGGATGATGGTCTGTGCCTCTCACCTAAACATCCATCCTTCTGATAAAATACTAAATGTGTGTTTAAACTCAAGTGCATCTCTTTGGAGAGTGGCTCAGCACTGGCAGGGATGATGTGCATCCCTGGGGGCTGGACTGGAGACTTCCACTGTCTAGGGACTGCACAAGGCCTGGCTGGAAGGAGACAACCCAGTGTCCATGGCATGATGCCTAAAAGAGCTGGAGAGGGAATTTTGCAAGGACATGGAGTGACAGGACAAGGGAGGAATGGCTTCACGCTGACAGAGGGCAGGGTTGGATGGGATATTGGAAGGAATTCTTCCCTGTGAGGGTGGCGAGCCTTGGCACAGGTTGCCCAGAGAAGCTGTGGCTGCCCCATCCCTGGAAGTGTCCAAGGCCAGATTGGACAGGGCTTGGAGCAACTGTGACAGTGAAAGGTGTCCCTGCCCACGGCAGGGGGTTGGAATGAAATGAGCTTTAAGGTCCCTTCCAACCCCAACTATTCCATGATTTTATGCACAGAGGATCTGGTGGTTGTGGGCTGCACAGAGCTGCACATCAGCTGCACTTCAGCTGCACTTAAGAGGCAATAAACTTGGGTTAAAATGGAACAACTGCTGCTCTTAAAATATTTTAGAGACAGCTCATAGAGTGATTCTTTTTTTAGTGTATCTTGATTTGTCTCTAAAAATCAATTTTGAAATTATTTTATGGCAACTTTTATGAACATTGTCTACACTTCTGTTATAATCACACCCCACTTTGGTTTACAGCTTTCTCCCCTCATCCCATCTTGCTTTCCATCTGGCAAATGATTCAGCTGTAAAAGTGGCACCAGTCTGGCACAGCTGGAAGAAAACAGCTTTTTTCTTCAGCAGCCCACAGCTTTGTTTTTGCAAAGACCCTACAAAAACTATGGCCATGTCTTTAAATCTTTAAGAGGAAGAGCCTTCCTGGAGAAGAGGGGGTTGGAACGAGATGATCTTTAAGGTCCCTTCCAACACAAACCATTCTGTGATTCTAAGCCCCTTCTCTGGCTCAGTGATGAATTATCACCTTGTTTCCTTTCCTTTCGAAGCAGCTGCCGCCTCTTTACTGACCTTCTCCTGTGCAAACATCAAGATGGAAAAATTCCCTGGGGATGGGCAGAGCCTTGCATGGCTGAGACGTGTCTGGAGGCAGCGCTGGGGCTCTGGGACTGGCAGAAACGAAACATCCTGGAAGGGAAAAAGCAGTTTCTGTTCTGTCTTGGATGTATTTATTTTTATTTCCCAATAAAAATGGGAACTGAGCCCGTTATTGGTAACTTCCAGCCCAGAGCTCCTCGCTGGCCTCATCCCACCCCCTGCACCCAAGGCACCAGGCAATGGTTTCAGTGACTAAATTGCATCTCCACTTCCTACATCCACCATGCTCTGAATCCCAGAGCCCTGGAGAGCAGCTCTGCAGGCTCCTTTGGGGGGATTTGTTATAATTAAAACAAATATCTGGGGAATTTGTTGCTCAGCAAACACTTGGAGTGGGAGGCACCAGGTCCTGCCCCACCCCGTGGAGGCTCCAGCGGGTGCCAGGGGCCCTGGGGGAAATTCATTTTTCTTTATTTTAATGTAATTAAAATTCCCTGCATGGCTGAGGCTGCTGTGTCGTAGCTGCTCGGTTGAAATGCAGCTCCTGTGCTGGATAAACGGAGCTGCTTTCTGCATGGGAAGCCTCCCCCATCAGACAGCACAGCTCTCTCCCTGCAGATCTCCACTGGGAGAGGGTTTAAAATGGAGAGAAATAAGTGGTGTTGGCAGAGCTGGCACTTCAGCCCATGCTGGAGCAAGGAGGAGGTTTGGCAGTTAAATGCACCTCCCTGTCTTCCACTGGGCCTCCTCTTGGTTTAATTCAAAGAGCTCAGAGTTATCAGAACGGGAGGGAAATCAATGCTGTTTATTCCCCCGCTGTAATAACCACACAGGCTGAGCTGATCTTGCCTCTGAGAGCTCCACTGCGTCGTCCCCAGGGACAGTTTGATTCAATTGAGTGACTTTTTTTAATTCATTGATTTCTTTTAATTTATTTTCTTTGAGTTGCTTTTTTTTTCCTTTTCCCAGGCTTCCAAGCCCAAGGTGAGCATCCCACTGTCGGCCATCATCGAGGTCCGCACCACAATGCCACTGGAGATGCCTGACAAAGACAACACCTTTGTCCTAAAGGTGAGAGCAGGGTGTGTATCCCTATGGGAACCCCATTTGCACCTGTATCCAGCCCCTGCTGCAGGGATGCTCAGTTCCTGAGAGGATTGTTGCCTTGGTTTTCAGAGCTGGGATGCCAACAGCACTAGAGGTCCCCATGGGATCCCTGCTCCTCCACCTGACACCTGGGTATTTTGGGATCAAGCTGTTTGTCTGGCTTTCACCCAGGGGTTTGGCTTCTCTGTGTCACCAGGAGACAGGTTAAATTAGTGTACAGAGACAACCTGCAAGGGAAAATGCTCCTTGGTGCAGCTGCTGATGGTTTTGTGGCTGCCACTGCCCTGGATTTCTGGCACGTGGTGGTTGTTTCATTGACATGGGGCAACAGCACTCGGTGGTCTGGTCTAGTTGACAAGGTGGTGTTTGGTTAAAGGTTGGACTCCATGATTTTGGAGGTCTTTTTCAAACTTGATGATTCTATAGAAATAGCTGTGCAGGGCCACCGAGACCCTGAGGATCAACCACCCCATGTGAGTCTGGGGACACAACCAAAGAGTAAAAATCTTTCCAAAAAGACTTTTCCATATCATGCAGTTAATTAGGTCAGTGCTGCCTCCTGCTCTGCTGGAAGGCAACAGCCTGTTACGGCAGATCCAGGCTGAATTTTGCTGGGTCCCATCCACCATGATGATGGATGTGTTGTTGGAGATGGGTTGTGACTTCCCAATCATGTTAAATGGACTTGTGCTCTCCATCAGAGCTGTGGGGTGTGCCCAGCTGAGAGGCAGCACATGTACGTGGGGGAACACCAGCATTTTGAGCATTTTTGTGTTCTTCCTCTGCTCAAAAAACACCTCTTTCCCTAAGAGCTTCTGTCCTAAGAGTGTGTGGCAAAGCAGAGCAGAGAAGCTGGGCTTCCTGACTGAATGAACCTGCTTGAAAGCTTAGAAAACTGTGAATGCAGAGGAAGGAAAAAATTAAGCCTAGCTTTATGAAAAGCCCTGCCTGGCCCTGGCACACATTCCTATGAGAAATCATTTTCCTTGTAAAGGTCCCACTTTCCTTGTGAAGGTCCCATACCTTCTCCTGGCATCTCCTTCAGGGCACCCTCCCTGCCCCAAGGGCTTCTTGCTCTTCAACCTCAGCTCTGTGTCCACCATGGCCATGGAGGGTCATTCAGCTGTTGTCCTGTGTACCTCAAAGACCAACCTCGATGACTTCTGCTCTCCAGACTGACCAGCCCAAGGTCCTCTCTGCTTTCCTTATGGGCTCTGGAAAGAGAATGCCCCAAACTGTACATGGGGCCATGGCCTAGAGTGGATAGGAAGGATTGCTTCTCCTTTCTTCTTCCTCTTTATCCAGTCCAAGCTGATCTAGTTGCTTTCTTCGTCCCCTGAGGATGATGATGTTGACTCATGTGCAGCCTGTGGGCTGGTGTAACTCCTCAATGGTTTTGCAGAACTGCTCCAGAGTTGTGGTTCCCCAGCCCGGATGTCCATGGCAGTCAGTGGGAGGCCAGAACTCACCCCTGTCCTTGAGCTGTTTTCTTCCACTAAGCATTTCTCAGCTTCACGAAGTTCACTGGAATTCTTGTCTCACTGTTTAACATGCTTGCAGTGTGGTGTCACCCATGAATTGATCAGGCATCCTTGCCTTCCCTTGTCCTGATCATTACCAAGGAGCAGCAGCACAGAGAGCCTCTGATGGGAAGGAGCTGCTAAGCATATCCCTCAGCTTTGATCACTGGCCATTGTAAGCCATTGATCACTGCTCTTGGAATATTGCTCATCAGCTACCTCTGGTTGTGCTTTCTGGATCCCCTTACAAGTCCCACCTCAACTGTGTGGCATCAGTGTCTGAAGCGTGGCCAGTACTGAGGATGTGCCACTGCTTCTGCCCATCCCAGGGGCTGTCACGAGCATGAGCAGATGGGTTTGACTGGGTTTGGTCCTGACAGATCCCTGCTGGGGAAATTCAGCTCTGGAAGTGCTTTCTGGATGTCCAGGAGCGTCAGTTTCTCTGGCTGCTGGAGGAGAACTTTGGGCTTGCTCTCTTCCCATCTTCTGGAGCTGGAAATGCTCTATCCATCCCCATCACTAACAGATCTGTGACTGCTTCAGCCATTTCTTTAATTTACTTGGGGAATGTTCCAAACACCACCAGTCAAAAACTGCCTGATTATCAGGTACCTCCAGCTCCTGCCCTGTCCTAGCCAGGGTGCTCACCCTGCCACAGGGGAAATAGATTGTAATCGATCCTTTGTGTGACCTGAGGCAGCAAGCACAGCATGAGTCCCTCTCCTACTGCTTCCAGTCAGTCTTTGCCCTCCCCTCCCAGCTGTCAGCATGGAATGCTGTTCCCCTATTCTCACATCCAGTATTATTTGTGGCTTATTTTCTGCCCAGACCCTTCTTGCTGGGACATCTTGCTGCTCTCCCATATTTCCCCTTTGCTGGCTGGACTTGCAAAGGGCGTGAAGCAGCCCCAGGTGCTGGGGTAAAGGTTAGATGGGTAAGAGGGGAGGTGGGTGCTGTGGTTTCCCTGCTGCCTCTCAGTGTGATATGGGCCCCCAATCTCAACCTTCACACACAATATGCAGGTTGTGATGGGTGGAAAAGCCCCTGCCTTTTTTAGGAAGGTTATGATGAATGGAAAAGCCTTTGCCTTGTTCAGGAAGGTTGTGATGGGTGTGTGCTGGTTTGAAGGTGAACCAGCAGGGGAAATGAACTCACCACGAGAGAGATTATAAGTCAGAGCTAAAATTTAATAATAATATTACAATAACAAGACTGACACACAAGGGAAATTGCTTTCAACTCACAAAACCCCAGCAGTATAACCCAGTGTCCTGGGGCACAAACCCAAGGGGGTTTGTTTGCCCTTGTGCTGAGACCCCTGTGGCTCCCCCAAGTCCAGAGCAAAAGGAAAAGAAAAACCTGTTGGTGCAGGCAAGGGCTGTGGTCTGGACGAGAGCGGTGATCTCCTGCTGTCGAGGTCCTGCTGCTGCTCTGGATCCGACAAGAAGTTCCCGAGGTCTTCTTACCCACCACTTATGTACCCTCAGGGAGCTCTCAGTCCCTCCCCCTGGGCGGGGACTCACACAATGGGTGATTAACTCTGGGAGCCAGGGGGTGTTGAACTGTTGATGGCCCATTAGCAGCTCCGCCCCCCTCAGGCTGGGTGTGAAGTGATAATGGCTCCCTGGGCAGCTGCTGCTAATGGCCCATTGACCTTGGGGAATGAATAGAGGGGGTAGAATACACAGCTTTGATCACCCTCACACAGGGTTAGCTGGTCCCTCCTGCTGAACTAGGACATTATCCACCCCTTATTCTACTCCATCTAGTCATTCCCAAATTAATTCCCTTTTTACCTATACATATATATACACATATATACGATGAAACATTACAAACTCTTCTCGCTCAAAATTAGGTCCCCTTGTGGTACACATCGTGTTTCTCCATCTTTTTGCATTACCCACCAAGTGCAACCAGGCCCTTGAGCAAAGACAATCCCTCGGATGGGTTTGCCTTTGTTTGAGGTGGGACTCACCCAAACAGTCTTTCCTAACATACCTCTCATATGGACCACAGGGACTTTATCTCCATCTACAGTATTCAAGAGTTCTGATTGGGCAGGGCCAGCTCGATTGATGGAGCCCCGGGTGTTGACCAACCAGGTGGCCTTTGCCAAATGCAGCTCCCAGTGTTTGAAAGTTCCCCCACCCAACGCCTTCAAGGTTGTTTTCAGCAGTCCATTACATCGCTCAACTTTCCCGGCAGCTGGAGCATGGTAGGGGATATGATACACCCACTCAATACCGTGCTCTCTGGCCCAGGTGTCTATGAGGCTGTTCTTGAAGTGGGTGCCGTTGTCAGACTCTATTCTCTCTGGGGTGCCGTGTCTCCACAGGACTTGTTTCTCAAGGCCCAGGATGGTATTCCGGGCAGTGGCGTGAGATACGGGGTATGTCTCCAGCCATCCAGTGGTTGCCTCTACCATGGTCAGCACGTAGCGCTTGCCTTGGCGTGTTTGGGGAAGTGTGATGTAGTCAACTTGCCAGGCTTCCCCATACCTGTATTTCGACCATCGTCCACCATACCATAGAGGCTTCACCCGCTTGGCCTGCTTGATGGCAGCACATGTGTCACAGTCATGGATAACCTGTGAGACACTGTCCATGGTTAGATCCACCCCTCGGTCACGAGCCCATCTGTATGTCGCATCTCTGCCCTGATGACCAGAGGCATCATGGGCCCATCGGGCTAGAAACAATTCACCTTTATGCTGCCAATCCAGATCTACCTGAGAAACTTCGATCCTGGCAGCTCGATCCACCTGCTCGTTGTTACGATGCTCCTCATTAGCCCGGCTCTTGGGTACATGAGCATCTACGTGACGGACCTTCACACTCAGCTTCTCTACCCGGGCAGCGATGTCCTGCCACATCTCAGCCGCCCAGATGGGTTTCCCTTTGCGCTGCCAGCCGGCCTTTCTCCAACGTTCCAGCCATCCCCACAAAGCATTGGCCACCATCCACGAGTCAGTGTAAAGGTAGAGTCTTGGCCACTTCTCTCGTTCAGCGATATCCAAAGCCAGCTGAACAGCTTTCAGCTCTGCAACCTGACTTGATCCACCTTGTCCTTCAGTCGCTTCTGCAACTCGACGTGTAGGACTCCATACAGCTGCTTTCCATTTCCGGCTTGTCCCTACAATGCGGCAGGAGCCATCTGTGAAGAGAGCATATCGCTTCTCCTCTTCTGGTAGCTGGTTATATGGTGGGGCCTCCTCAGCTCGTGTCACCTGCTCCTCTTCTTCTTCAGAGGACAATCCGAAACTCTCACCTTCCGGCCAGTTAGTGATGATTTCCAAAATCCCAGGGCGATTAGGATTCCCTATCCGGGTTCGCTGCGTGATCAGAGCGATCCACTTACTCCATGTGGCATCAGTGGCGTGATGGGTAGGAGCTTTTCCTTTGAACATCCATCCCAACACTGGTAGTCGGGGTGCCAGGATGAGCTGTGCTTCAGTGCCAATCACTTCTGAGGCGGCTCGAACTCCTTCATAAGCTGCCAGGATCTCTTTCTCAGTTGGGGTGTAGCTGGCCTCAGATCCTTTGTATCCCCGACTCCAGAATCCCAGCGGTCGTCCTCGAGTCTCCTCAGGTACTTTCTGCCAGAGGCTCCAGGATGGGCCATTCTCCCCGGCTGCAGTGTAGAGCACATTCTTCACATCCTGTCCTGTCCTGACTGGCCCAAGGGCTACTGCATGGGTAATCTCCTGTTTAATCTGCTCAAAGGCTTGTTGTTGTTCAGGGCCCCACTGGAAATCATTTTTCTTCCGTGTCACAAGGTAGAGAGGGCTTACAATCTGACTGTACTCAGGGATATGCATCCTCCAAAAGCCCACGGCACCTAGGAAAGCCTGAGTTTCCTTCTTGCTGGTCGGTGGGGACATAGCTGCTATTTTGTTGATCACCTCTGTTGGAATCTGACGACGCCCGTCTTGCCACTTCACTCCTAGGAACTGAATTTCCTGAGCAGGTCCCTTGACCTTACTTCGTTTAATGGCAAAACCAGCTCTTAGGAGAATCTGGATTATCTTCTTTCCTTTCTCAAAAACCTCCCCTGCTGTGTTCCCCCACACAATGATGTCGTCGATGTACTGTAGATGTTCTGGAGCCTCACCCTTTTCCAATGCAGTCTGGATCAGTCCATGGCAAATGGTGGGACTGTGTTTCCACCCCTGGGGCAGTCGATTCCAGGTGTACTGCACCCCCTTCCAGGTGAAAGCGAACTGCGGCCTGCACTCTGCTGCCAACGGAATGGAGAAAAAGGCATTGGCAATGTCGATGGTGGCATACCACTTGGCTGCCTTGGACTCCAGCTCATACTGAAGCTCCAGCATGTCCGGCACAGCGGCACTCAGGGGGGGCGTGACCTCATTGAGACCACGGTAATCCACCGTCAGCCTCCACTCTCCACTGGACTTTCGTACTGGCCATATGGGGCTATTAAAGGGTGAGTGAGTCTTGCTGACCACCCCTTGGCTCTCCAGCTCACGAATCATCTTGTGTATGGGGGTCACAGAGTCTCGGTCAGTGCGGTATTGCCGACGGTGCACCGTGGCTGCGGCCAGCGGTACCAATTGTTCTTCAACTTTCAGTAGTCCCACAGCAGAAGGGTCCTCTGAGAGGCCAGGCAAGGTGCTCAGCTGTCTGATTTCCTCTGTCTCCACAGCAGCTATGCCAAAGGCCCAACGCAGTCCCTTTGGGTCTTTGAAATATCCATTCCTCAGGTAGTCTATGCCAAGGATACATGGGGCTTCTGGACCAGTCACAATGGGGTGTCTATGCCATTCCTTCCCAGTCAAGCTGACTTCAGCTTCCAGTACAGTCAGCTGTTGGGATCCCCCTGTCACCCCAGAAATAGAGATGGATTCTGCCCCAACGTATCCTGATGGCATCAACGTGCATTGTGCACCAGTGTCCACTAAAGCTTTGTATTTCTGTGGGTCTGATGAGCCAGGCCACCGAATCCACACAGTCCAATAAATCCGATTGTCCCTCTCCTCTACCTGGCTAGAGGCAGGGCCCCCCTAATTCTGGTCATGGTATTCACTGCGCTCTCCCTGTGAATATGACCGGGAGGTTCCTTCAAGAGGATCGGGCATAACATCATCATTCCTATACTGTCTGGAGCCTTGCCCACGAGAGACCGGAGCAGCCTTCAACCTTGAAGAATTCCCTGTGTTAGTTGTGCCTCTTTGCAATTCACGTACCCGAGCTGCTAAGGAAGAGGTGGGTTTCCCATCCCACTTTCTCATATCTTCTCCATGCTCATGGAGGTAAAACCACAGATTGCCGCGTGGAGTGTACCCTTTCTCCTTAGCTGGAAGACGCCTGCTTCTGATGGCAGAGACTCTCGTTTGTTCTGGAGAGATATGGAAGAGTCCTTCCTTAATCTTCTCTTCCAGTTCAGCCAGTTTTGTTTCCACAGCTGAGACGTGGGCTCGTAATGGAGCAGTGACAGTATCTTCATAAATCCTGAGTTTGCTGACCAGTGCACCCACCTTGTCTTCTCCCTCTCTCCACTGCAATGTTGCAAGGTAGCGAGAATACATTTCTGGCCCAAGTCGTGCAAATTTTAACCACATCTGGGATGTGCACTGGACACCATCTGGACTTTTAGGGAATCTCTCATCCTCTGAAAAGATTATCTCCAGTACGGCTAATTCCCTTAAGCACCGGATACCTTGTTCCATCGTGTTCCATTGTCCTTGCTGTACGTGGAGGTCCTCCTTACAAAGATATCTCTCCCTCACGCTTGACAACAGTCGCCGCCAGAGGCTGAGAGTTTCCTGTCTCTTTCCAATGCCCTGATCAATGACAACATCTCGAGAAAGGGATCCCAGCTGCCTTGCCTCACTCCCATCTAGAATTGTATCATTGGCTGCAGCATCCCAGATTCGAAGTAGCCAGGTCAAGATGGACTCATTTGCCTGTCGTGTGAACTCTCTCCGGAGCTCACGCAGCTCTCCCAGGGATAGGGACCGGGTGATTATTTCTGGCTCCATTTCTTCTGCTTGAGACGAAGGTCCTGACTCTTCCTCATCATGCGCTATACGAACTGATTTGGTCTTTGATTTTCTTTTCTGGACAGGGGCAACTGCTATCGGTTTCTGTTGTCCTTCTGGCTCCTCCATGGTTTGTGTGGACATGGTGCTGGTTGATTTGTTTCCCTTTCTCTCTGGCTCAGCTGTGGTTTGTGTGGGCATGGTGCTGGTTGATGTGTCTCTTCTCTCTGACTCGGCCATGGTTTGGGTGGACATGGTGCTGGTTGATGTATCTCTCTTCCTCTCTGGCTCAGTCATGGTCTGGGTGGACATGCTGCTGGTTGATGTATCTCTCTTCCTCTCTGGCTCAGCCGTGGTTTGGGTGGACATGGTACCTGTGGATTTGCTCCTTTTCTCCTCCTCCTGATGATGCTGTACCACCCCAAGCAGTGTGCGGTAGGCAGTGGCCAGGGCCCAGCAGGTTGCTGTGAGCTGCACCTCTCTGGGACTACCAGAGCATCTTCCTCTCACATAGCTTAGCATTTTGGCAGGGTCCTGCAGTTGTTCTGGGGTGAATTTCCAGATCATTTGGGGAGAGAAGGTCTCCAAATACTGGCCCATATCTTCCCACTTCCCGTGCCACTCAACATCATCCACTCCCAGGGCAGGCCTCCAACAAGTCTCCTTAGAGAGCCCAGTTCTGACCCTAAACATGGTGTATACAGTACAGAGGAGACAAAGCAACACTAACAGCAAGATTATGCTGTCCCTAACATCAAAAGGAAGCTCAATATTTTCAATGATTGTTGTAGCAGAGGTGAAAAGGTGGAAGTAACCATCTCCGCCTGTTTTCCCCACAGTCTGGGTGCTATTTTTAATGAGACCCCAGAGGTAACAACCCAAACCAGGACAGGCACACCAGACTGAATATACATTCACAATGAAATTCATTGCTTCTGATGTTATGACAACATAAACATAGTATATTAATAAAGCAATTTTGATCCTTCTCCCTGGTATTAAAGAGAGCATCAAAACAGGCACATGGTTCCCCATGTGTCGAAATATGAACAGGCCCAGATACAGCATCCACATGAATACATCAAGCAACATGGTAGTCAGGGGGTTTCTGTATCCAAATACACAAAATGAAATTGTAATTCTGACTTCTCTCTCGTGGCCCCACGTTGGGCGCCAAAAGATGTGCTGGTTTGAAGGTGAACCAGCAGGGGAAATGAACTCACCACGAGAGAGATTATAAGTCAGAGCTAAAATTTAATAATAATATTACAATAACAAGACTGACACACAAGGGAAATTGCTTTCAACTCACAAAACCCCAGCAGTATAACCCAGTGTCCTGGGGCACAAACCCAAGGGGGTTTGTTTGCCCTTGTGCTGAGACCCCTGTGGCTCCCCCAAGTCCAGAGCAAAAGGAAAAGAAAAACCTGTTGGTGCAGGCAAGGGCTGTGGTCTGGACGAGAGCGGTGATCTCCTGCTGTCGAGGTCCTGCTGCTGCTCTGGATCCGACAAGAAGTTCCCGAGGTCTTCTTACCCACCACTTATGTACCCTCAGGGAGCTCTCAGTCCCTCCCCCTGGGCGGGGACTCACACAATGGGTGATTAACTCTGGGAGCCAGGGGGTGTTGAACTGTTGATGGCCCATTAGCAGCTCCGCCCCCCTCAGGCTGGGTGTGAAGTGATAATGGCTCCCTGGGCAGCTGCTGCTAATGGCCCATTGACCTTGGGGAATGAATAGAGGGGGTAGAATACACAGCTTTGATCACCCTCACACAGGGTTAGCTGGTCCCTCCTGCTGAACTAGGACATGGGTGGAAAAGCCCTTGCCTTGTTTGGGGAGGTTGTGATGGGTGGTAAAAGCCCCCTGCCTTTTCCAAGGAGGCCACGCTAGAATAGCTTCTGCTAAATTGCCTAAAAATGAGCAGACAACGTGTCCCTGGCACCCATCAGACACTGAGCACATGCAGTTTTTTCCATTGCACAAGCAGGTGCTTGCAAAATACCCAAACCCTGCACGTGCTTTGCTTGCTGTCATGCTTTGCATGAGTGAGCGGCCCCGTCTCTCACGTCAGCTTCATGTGTTGTCCTCAGAAAGCCAGAGAAGCTCCTTTCCTCTGATTGAACAAATTAGGGGGGATCTTTGCTGCTGCCCTACACCTCTGCTTGGTTCAGGATCATCGTGCACAGCCCAGGCTGCAGCAGGGACCAGCTCGCTGCTCATCCCCAGCTGGGGCTCCGCTCCCTGCCCTCACTGCTTATTTTCAGGACAGTGATTCAGTTGTTTGTGATTAATTTAATTTGCTTGGAGGTTGTCTCAGCTGGCAATGTGATACCCTCCTGGAGTCAGGATTGCTTTGCCAGCTCAGGAATGTGATGTATAAGGCTCTGTGAAGGATGCAGGGAAACATGCCAGAGGCACACAGCATCTCGTGGCATCTGTGTCCACTGATTTGGGGGCCTCTGGGTTCTCCCCATCCCCAGAAAGCCACAGCTCCTTTGGACTTGACATTTTAGAGGCTCTTTTGCATCTTGATTTATTTTTTCCTGTGAAATTGGGTTTCTCTCCCACCCTGTTACAATCAGAAATCAAAGCCTCATGGACCAGCAGGCAAAAAAGATAATACAGGAGGGGTTTACACTCCTGGGTCTGGACTGTGGCAGGACTTTGGGGCAGAGAGCAGTGTGGCTTCTGCTCTACCTATTCAGAGCTAGTTTTTGGGGGACACTGAGGTGCCCCAGAGTGAGAGATGCTCTCTGTGCTGGTGCATAATGCCAGGTACCCCTGATGCTGCCAGCCAGGTGTGGGTTTGCCACAGAGGCTGTCAAAACTTTCTAAAAAAAACTTTTGATACATGTGCTATTAGCAGTGGGGTGAGAATTTTCCTCTGAGCCCTGGCTTTGGTCAGGGGTCACCCCTGGGCACACCAGAGCATCTCTGTGGGTCAGCCCTCTGTGCCCCTGTGCTGGGATGGGGCAGGACACTGCTCCTCTCCTGTTTAATAGCAGCAGGGGGGTGTGGGGACCCAGCTGGGTTATGGGGGTCATGCTTCACCCCAGGGTGGGTGGCAGGACCCCAGCACAACTCACAGCATCCCACATTGCCTGCAGGTGGAGAACGGAGCCGAGTACATCCTGGAGACCATCGACTCCCTGCAGAAGCACTCCTGGGTGGCAGATATCCAGGACTGCATCGACCCTGGGTAAGGATTGCTGGGGGAAGGGGCCCTAACAGCCAGCTTCTAAAGTTTTTATACTGTATTTGAGCTATTTTCCATGTTTTTTTCCAGTCTAGCATCCATGATAAATTTAAGATTCTGCTGGTTAAATCGATTTATTTATGTTTCTATCACAGTGGCATGAATGCTATCATTGAAGTCACAACTCAGCCAAAACCTCTCATCTGCTGTTTCATCAGCCCATCCAGCAGGTTATGTGTTAGGGAGGTTTGTGCCTGATGTTGCTGTCCTTCAGCTAGCTCAGACAGGCCCAGCCTCTGGCAAGACACTGGCACTGCCCTTCTTGGCACAATTTTGGAAAAACAAGGTGCCTATGCTTGCAGAGGTGAAACCCTCAAGCAAACCTGGAACAGGGGCTTGGAGAGGCTCCTGCTGCCTCCAGGCTGCCTTTGCCCCCTTCTGCTGGAGAGTTGGTTACTGTGGAGGCTGCATCTCGTGGGGAAGATGCACTGATGCACTCCAGATCGTTGCTCCTCCTGCTCCTTTTCCTGTTTGCTAAAACCTATAATTCATTGGCACAGGTTGCCCAGAGAAGCTGTGGCTGCCCCATCCCTGGCAGTTTCCAAGGCCACACTGGACAGGGCTTGGAGCAACCTGGGCTAGTGGAAGGTGTCCCTGCCCATGGCAGGGGGTTGAACGAGATGAGCTTTAAGTTCCATTCCTCCCCAAACCATTGCCTGATTCTATAACTCAAGAAGCAATGCTGAGGCTGGGCTGCTGACAGAGGCAACGCTGGGAAAAGGCCCGTTTTTCCCCACTGCATGTTTCAGTGCCAGTTTTCCAGTCGGGGCCAAGCACCACGGCCGTGCTCCCCTCAAGCCACCGCAGGAGCCGCCGGCATCCCTGCGCCAGCCCCTCTGGCAGCCTCCCAGCCTCTTCTGTTTGCTTAGCACCCAGCGCCGTCCCGCTCTGGCCTCCGGACGTGACTGTAAAGCAAATAATAATGAACTCCAGAGCAAATAATAATGAGCTGTTTAATACACCGACACACACTCCCAGTGCCAAGAACGAATTTTCAGTCAGCTCCCGATGCTTTTGCCAAGGGCTGCGTGCTGGAGCCGCTGCGTGAGCGCCCGGCGACGGCTTTTCTGCAACGCGCTGTTGGTTTTGGTTTCCTTCCTCCCTTCTTGTTTTTAACCGGCTGCAGCTGAATGATTCCCAATGGCTGATTCACTTACTGGCCACTAAATAATTCAGCAGCTCACGAGGGAGTCGTTGCCACCCACACAGACGCTTCCTGCTGCCTGTGCCCACGTGGCCGCTGTTAAGCAAGAGTAGCCCAGTGCTGCTGGCAGCTCTGGCAGTGCCCGGCTCCTTCTGACAGTCAGGATAAAAATAGGCTGTGGAGCAACTCAGATGCTTTTGCAAGAAGGATGCTGAAGTGCACAGGGAGGGTTGGGAGCAGGGATGCTCTGTGGGGCCTGCCCCACCTTGCTCTATTTCCACTTGCTGTCTTGCTTCAGGCCTCCTGGTTTAGGGTTTTTTTTTTTGATGTCTTTTCGTACTGTAATTCCTGTGGGTTGGTAATTTCCTTTGCAGAGGGTGAAAGTGGAAGCACCCTCAGGTGGAAGCTGGTGGTGGGATTGTGTGTGGGTGCACCAATGTCTTGCAAAGCAAAGTGCTGAGGGTCAAGGTGACAGATTTCCATCCAAACCAACAAGCACAACCCTGCAGCTGGGACAAACCAGCATGACCTGTGTAGGGTGGGTGTTCAAGGGTTTAATCCCTCCCACGCCGGTTTCTCACCCTCAAAAAACCATGTTATTCGGTGGCTGCTCTGCCTCTCTATGCTGTTGGTGCTTCTGTTCATGGCAGCTCCTCAGGTGAAAGCAAAGAGTCTTGAGATGTTCTCCTGGATCACAGCTGGAGTTTTGTTTGGTTGAGTCTCCATTCCATGCCAGTGAGTGGAGGTGCAACACGTGTGTGTGTCTGTAGTGTGTCAGCCAGCACGTGACTGTCTGCTCTGTGCTCTCTCCCAGGGACAGCGGGGACGACATCGAGCTGGTGTCCTGTGCACAGGGAGCCTGTCTGCCAGGCAGGACAGCTTCCTCCAGCTGCGAGTTCCTGGCTGATGGTAAGGACCTACATCTGGGAAAGTCTGGAGTCCCTCAAAGCCATAACGTGTCTCTGGGAGCCAAGGGTATCCAACACGGTTGCCTTCAGAGCAGGACAGCCCCCAGTTTTGTCCAGTGATGATGGGTGATGCTGAGCCATGAGCTCACCCCTCTGTAAATTCCCTTCCAGATGTGCCCAGGCCACCAGACAGATGTGCCCTGCCCAGCGCTCACAACCCCACCACGGCCACCGCCGTCCCTGTGCCCCCTGGCCGGGGCAGGGACTCCCTGGGGGAGCTCCTCACCCATGTCCCGCTGGAGAACTTCCTGCAGACGCTGGAGTCCTCCTCCCCTGCACATCTCACAGGTACTGGGATGCAGGATGTGGCCCCAGCATCTCGCTCTTGAGGGTGCATGGAGAGAGAGGAGGAAGGGGTGGGAGTGGGTGGTGTCCAGGTGCTCCCTAAAAACCTGCTGTCCTTGCGGGCAGGGGAGGACAGCGAAGCAGAGGCAGAGATCAACCTCTCTGACTTCCCCTGGTTCCACGGGACGCTCTCTCGGATCAAGGCGGCTCAGCTGGTGCTGTTTGGGGGTGCCCGGAGCCACGGATTGTTCGTCATCCGGCAGAGCGAAACGCGGCCGGGGGAGTACGTGCTGACCTTCAACTTCCAGGGGAAAGCCAAGGTGGGTGTCCTCTGCTTCTCTGGGAACATCAGAGCCAGCCCTGCCCAGCACCCCGGGTTCCTTCCTGCTCTTCAAGCAAGCGAGTGCCATGCAGTGACTCCAAACACAGCAGCTCTGCAGGGAGGTGCACCCTGACAGGGCATCCCCCAGGACCACCTGCCCTTGTCCCCCAAGAGCCCTCTGTACCCTGCCCAGCCCCTGCTACACTTTCCTGGCTGGATCAGTGCCTGCTATACCAGCATAAGGTTTAATATTATTCAATAAGCCCAGCCTAGCCTGGCACATCATCCCCTGCCCTCTCTTTTTTTGGCCTGTGTCACAAAGTACACAGATGCACTATGGAGAACCAACTCAGATAAAGTTTTCTGCTGCATTTGTATCAGAGAGAACTTTTGGCGCATGCTGTTCTTGTCACCTGTCTTGCAAGAAGTAGTTCAGGTGGGCTGGGGGCTTCCCCAGGCTGTCTGTTAACCAGGATTGGAGCTTCAGCCCCACTAGTTGCGCCCTTCTCTGGGTTTTTCTTTATGGTTTCATCCCTAGGAGGGGCCAAACTTCTGGGGCTGTAGGAAACACCCTGCAGCAGGTTAAAAATAGCAATCCTATGTTAGGAGCAAACCTCCCTTGGCTGATGGAGGTGGCTCCTGCTGGCGATTGCAAGGGTGGTCTCACCCTCGCAGTCCCCATCTCACTTGCTGACCCCTGTGCTTGCAGCACCTCCGCCTGTCACTGAATGAGAGTGGGCAGTGCCACGTGCAGCACCTCTGGTTCCAGACCATCTTTGACATGCTGCGCCACTTCCACACACATCCCATCCCTTTGGAGTCGGGTGGAGCTGCCGACATTACCCTTCGCAGCTACGTGGTGGCCCAGAGTCCGCAGCCCGGTGGGTGCTGGGGTTGGACAGGGGCAGGGCTGCTTGTGGAGGGTTGGGTGTGAGGTTGGGCTGGGATCTTGTGTGGACCTAAAAGGGACTGATCCTGAGATTCCCTCCCTAAAGCTGTGCCCTTAATGATAACGTGTGGCTCTAGAAATGTGCCAAAGCAGAAGTTATCGCATTGAAGGCAGGCAGGGAGCACCACACAGCAGCAGGGCTGTGCAGGCATGACCCAGTCCCCTGGCTGTGGGTCAGTCCCCTGACTCAGGCAGGAGAGGAGCAGAAGGGTCTGTGGGGCTTGGAGTGTCCTGCTGTGCTGGGGGAGAGTGGGCAAGGAGGGCTGGGGGAGCAAAGGGTCATGGATGGGAAGGGTGTGCAAGGAGAGTTGGGGAAGGACAGGGTCAAGGATGAAGAGGGTGGGCATGGGCAGGGTGCCAGTGAGGGGTGGGGGGGGCTGAGCCCACAGGCAGCACTGGAGTCAAGCTCTTGTCTCCCTTGCAGACGCCGGCCCTCCGCCACCCCTTGTGTCACAGCCACCAGGCTGCCGGGTCGACCTGCCACCTCCACACTACTTCTGTAGCACAGCACCCACCGGCCCGCCGGCCCCACCGCCCACTGAGGGGGTGGCCGTGGCCCCCGCTGTCACTGTCCCCACACCCTACCACCGCCTGGAGGGTACCCTGGGCCCCCGGAACCGCAGCGACAGCACCGAGCGCCGGCCTGAGCCCCCCGCTGCCAGTGCTGAGGACTACCATGAGGCTGACAGTGCCCGGAGCCGGACCCGGGCGGTGGAAAACCAGTACTCCTTCTACTGAGCTCTCCATGCCTGGGGGCTGAATGGTGGGGGGAAGCGGGGCAGCCATGCCCCTCATCGCTGCATCAGCCTCACCACCTCCTCCTGCCACCACCAGCAACCGAGCCGGGACGTCCTTCTCACTCCCTGCTGCTTTTGGGAGCTGTGTCAGCAGCAGGCGATGTCCCAGCTGGACCTGGCACCAGCCTCCAGATTGGAGCAGTGCTGGAGGTTTGGGAGGCTGAAAGAGTCAGTGCCATTTTGGAGCTTGCAGCCCCTCCTTTTTCCATCTGGACCAAGAGTTCTCCCAGTGCCAAGCCCAGCTCCCTTCATCTCCTGGGTATGACCATCGTGGAATGGCAGTCCAAAGCTGTGACAGGCTCCATCCTCCAGCCAAAATACCTTGGCACATCCATTCTGGGGCGAGAGCCCAGCATGGCCAACATCCTTCTGGCACCATCACCCTGCAAAGCAGCTGCTGAGGGACTCTGGCATTTCAGGATGTCCATGGAAACTGCAGATCTACATGCAGAGACTTTTCTCACACACATGGATCACTGAGAGGGTACCACTGCAGAGGTCTGAGGGTTTATCCAGGCTGGCTTTTGGGGCTCCCTCTGAGGCATGTGTTTCCCACCCTCTGCCAGGAGGTTTTTTTCCAAAGCTTAATGAATTGCATTCAAGGAAGAGTTTTCCTGCTGTCCTGCCTTTTGTGTTCCTTTGTTTCCCTTCTCTCCTTATCATACCTCCAGAGAATCCCTGAATAACCCCTTTCTTCCTCCCCCTCTTTGCTTTTTCAAAACTAAGCCCTCTGCAAGGGCATCAGCTCAGCCTTCTGCTTGCTCTTTGCCACAGCTGGGCAATGTTTTCCATTGCTCAAGGCAAACCTTGGAAAGTATGACAACAGCCCCGCTTTGCATCAGTTGTTGGTCATTTGAGATATTGAGGGAGTCGGGCAGAAGACAGGGACTGTGTGTGGAAGTGAGGGACAGCCTTGCCCTGCAGGTGCTCAGCTGGGCTCCCAGGAATGAAAACACTACACATCTTCAGTAAATGCTATTGAAGGTTGTTTTTTCTTGGACAAATAGAAATGCCAAAGAAGAGCAAAAGGAGTGGGGCTGGTGCCAAGTGGGTGAGCTTCCAGCCAGCACAGGGGGCCAGGCTAGGCTGATGGGCAGGATTGCTCTTGCCAGTGGTTGATGTCCCTCCCAGGCAGCTGTAAGACCCTGCCAGCGAGGGCTGGAGCAGCACTGCTGCCAGGAAGGACCAGGTAGTGCAGTTGTCACCACTGCTGGGTGGTGTTTGACAGAGCAGTGCAGCCACATGCACCTAGAGCAGGAGAAGGAGATCCCTGATGGGTGTGAGCCCTGGAAGAGAGTAGAAACCTGCTGTGGATAGGTGTGCACTACATTGATGCTTCTCCTGCAGGTCGTGAAAGCCTTTAGGATGGTTTCACAGGCCAGGGTTTGTGTGCCTCATATGGGGTCCTCCAGAAGGGCAGCTTTGCTTGCAAAGCGCTTGCATGTCGCTCTTGGTTTGCCTCACACAGCTTGTCCTACCCAGTGCCAGGCCCTCCTGGCTCCTTGTGTGGCTGCCAGGTCTGGGTGACTGTGCTCACAGGACCTGAGCCAAGTGGCCTTGGAGTGTCTGGATAGGTCTCTGGGTAGAGCAGACCCCACCACAGCAGGTAGAAGTTACCACGTAGTGCAAAAAGCCAAGCCACAACCTAACTCAAAAAAACCCGCTTGAATTTCCCTGGAATTGGGTTGGGCCAAATTTTTATTTTTTAGGTGCCTTCTTTCCTGAGCTAGCAAAGCACATCCCCAGTGCTCCAGTCACTTGTACCTCTCACTTCAAGAGGACAGGGAAGGTGTCCCCAAGGCTCCTCGCCTCCTCCTGCCATGTGAGCTCTGCCTTTCTGGCCTATAGGTGTGTGAGATGAGAGCTGGTGGATCTCATTCCTGCAGGAAATGCCACCTTCTCCCCAAGGCACATGGCCCTGGAGAGAGCAGCAGGAGCAGTTTGGTTTGTTCAGGGTATTTCTCCTTCCCCAGTTCAGCTAAAACCCAGCTTGGAGGAGCCCATGCAGCAGGGAGAGTCTGGGTGCTCTGGGTTGATGGGTTTAACATAGACATGCTCCCTTCACACACGCAGTGGATGAGGGAGGATCTCTGGGTATGGCACAGACATCATCACTCTGGTTCCTCAGGAGGTTCCAAGGGGCCAGGTGGCTGGATGGGAGCACTGCCTTACAGACCTTCAGATACTGGCTGGTTTCTCACCTTCTATGTCATGGGATAGGAAAAGGAGGGGGAGGCAATGATCTGCGAGCAAAAATGTTAATTTGTAAATAGGGAAGAGTCTGGAAGAGTTTACTGTTGTGTAGAATAAATTAATTTTATTTAAAAAAAAGAGGGAGGAGGGACTTGTTAAACAAATGGAGAAGTCGAGTTGCGGTTTTAAAATAAAATCACTTGCAAAAAGGGTGGCACGTGAGCGTGAGCTTGGGGGTTTGCTGGATTTGCTACATGAAAAAGGAGAGGGAGGATGCTGTCATATCACATGTGTGTAGCCCTCGTTGCTGTCTGGAGGCAGTTGGGGCTGGGCTCAGTCTGTCTCTGCCTGATGGAGTGCACTGAGGAGGGAGGAGAGGGGTATTTTTCTCACTACTGAGCAGAGGGAGGAGGAGGATGGGTCCAGGCTGCACAGGACAGGGTTTTGTCTCCTCCCAGTCTGTTATTTTCTTTGTCTGGTTTGTCACTGGTGCAGGTTGGAATGTCTCCATCCACAAAGCAGTGTGGATAATAGGGAATGAGCAGCCCTGGGGTGTGAAGATGGACCTCTCTTGCAAAAGGCCTGTGAGAGCATCTCCCAGCAGCCATTCCCCCTAATCTGTCATTCCCCCTCCTGTGCCTTCATCTCTCCTGGAAGGCAGTGCCTCATGCTCTGACGTTATATGTCTTTCTAGTTTGCTCTTTTCTGCTGAGAATCCCCTGGGAAAACTGGGGCATTGTCCCAGACTGTTGTGTCACAGCTAAGCTGCGTGACAGACGCAGCTAACACATGGCTTTTAAGGGGGTGGAGGGAGCTGCTCAGTTCAGGAATCAGGCCACAGTTGTGTCATGATCCATTCACAAAAGTACTCCCTCCCCAAAACGCTCCAGAGCCTGTGCACTGCTCCTGGAGAGCTCATTCATCAGGAGCTGGGCAGCTGGGGAGGTGACAGCCTCTCCTTATGGATGACTTTGTTGCCCTCAAGCCTGGCACTGAGGGATGTGCCTGCAGGACAGCTGCTCCTCATGCCTAAACCTAAACCATTCACACCTCACCTTATTAGCAAATTGACTAATTACAGTATCAGCCTTGCTGGAAAACATCCCTTCCTTTCCTTTCATAGGATTCCTGTGAGGCAGGGACAGGATGCAACAGCCCTTTGCATCTTAACAGGGAGACGTGATAGTGAAACCAGGGGAAGCATCCTCAGTGTGTGGGCTGGGCTGGATTCCATGCCAGCAGTGCCCTCTGCCCAGGGCTGGAACAGGGCTGGTCTGCAGGGATGCTGGACTAGTCTGTGGGGATGCTGGCTCTGAGCTGTGCCCTGGCAGAGACGACGAACAGGACAAAAATGGGAAGGGATTTCAGCAGTGCAGCCGCCCACATTTCACGTGGGTGTTGGAGCTCCACAGCTGCTCCTGCCTGACGTGCAGGGTCTGTCTCAGCAAAGGCTTGCAGTGCTTCCAGAAGGATCCCTTTGGTAGGAAAGCTCAGAAACACAAGTGAGCTTTGATACAGATCAGGGAGCTGAGTTTTGTTGTTTGGTTTGCACTGACCTATGAAAACACTTCCCTGTTCTAATGCAAATATCCTGACCTCAATAAGCCCAGTTTTGCCCAGATCCCGGCCCAGCACTGATTTCATGGGCTTTGTATTTTGATGAAATACTTTCTATTTTTGAATCACACAATAACAGTCTTGCACCCCCCAGCCTAGACAGGTATATTTTAAAAGTAGTATGTGCATAACACATCAAGAGTCTGTATCGATTCCCTAGACATGCAGGTTGAGAGTGAGATGCTTCCAGGCCTCTCTCCCCACGGTTTGCATGGGCTCTGTTGGATGACAGGCAGCTGCCTGTTTGTTTCCCAGGGCTGTGAGCTGTCACTGGCACAAGACATGGTTTGGGCAAGTGAATCCAGCTGCCCAACTGCTCCCTGCAGCCCTTGGGCTGCCATGCTGCCTTCCTCGGGACTGGAAGGCAGCTGATGCCTCCCTCCTGTGATTTTGGGAGCTGTGTGTCTGGAGAGGTGGTCGTGAGGAAGAAACAGGGTAGCACCTTAGGGGTTAGTGAGCTAAACCTGCCTGTGCTGTGCTCAGGACTAAGCAGAGAGTAAAAACTCAAACCATTTGCAGTTCTGCTTCTAAAATGCTTTCTGCAGTGACTGAGCAGGGACAAGGGCATGTACCTGCCCAGCCTCTGCAGTGGCACTGGTGTCTCCCTGGCAGGGCTGAGCTCAGCCTGGCACTGTAAGGTTTCTGTCCTGGTGGGCTGAAGAGGACCCAAGGCTGGGAGAGCCGCGGGCACAGGAGCTGAGGAGCTGGCAGACAACATGGGGGAAGCTGTTTGCATTGCTCCAGCCAGGGCTGAGACTGCAAGGATGCCTTCCAGGACCAGCGGCCAGCTGGGAACTCAGCCAGCACTAAATTCACACCATTCTTTTACAAATCAGGTTGGTAAGACAAACACGAGGCACAAACTAGTGTGATTTCCATAGCAACCTCAGTGAGGGTTGAAAAGTCTTTTGTAAACACAGGGCTGAACCTGAGGATCAGCTCCGATTTTCTCCACGGAAGCGAGTGGGGGCTTAATAAATTCAGGTCATATAAAAGAAGCATAAATCTCAGAAGGAGCCATTCCCAACCTCTCCGTTCCCCTTTCTGTCACCCTCTCCACATGCACAGCACGAAGCTGTCTGAAACCCAGAGCCCAACTTCCCTGCTCCAGCTTATCTCCATAAACTACACAAAGGCTTATGCCCCTCTTCCATTGCAGCTGACCTTTAGTAGCTAATTCTCTGACGCACACACAGCCCAAGCACATGCCATGCCATTTCTGTAGGGCCACAGCGACTTGAAAAGAAATTTGGCTTGCAGAGGAACCTGATCGCAGCCAGCTCCAGCTCCTCTTCCCCGCTCACGGCTTCCTCCAGCCCCGTCAGGCAAGCGTGGGTTTGGGTGTACAATCCCTCAGCTCGTCCAAGCGCTGCTCCTGCAAAGCCCAGATACGAATACGAATGCAGACAACAGCGCAGCATCCCCCTGCCTGCTACCTGCCCACATCTCCCAGCGCCTGGCAAGGCTGTGCCGTGGGGAATGGCACTGCCGTTCATCACTGTCAGCAGACAAAGCCCGCGGGCAGCGCTGGTTAATTACCGAAGTGACACGAACAGATGGTGCAGGCAGTCTGCCACCGAGCCACTGGGAAGTCCCGTATCGCTTACACCGTCACGGGGAAAGGATTTGGCAGGGCTGAGGGTGCCGGTGAAAAACACACTGAATTTTCACCCTCCTCGGAGCTCAGCTGAGCCCGGAGCTTGGATAGAGCGTGGCAGATGCCGGAGCTGCCTCGCTAATGGGTCTCCTCGGGGACAGACTGCACTCCTGCAGCCTGGAGAACGTGCTTGGGGGGACAGGGGACATCAGAGCTCGGCAAACGCAGCTTTGCAGGGAGCAGGACACAGCTGGGACATGGGGGAAATGATGCAGGGGACAACTTGTATCTGAGAGTGTCCCTGAGTATCTGAAGGAGGGTGTCAGAGGATGGAGCCAGGGGCTTCTCAGTGGTGCTGAGCAGTAGGATGAGAGTCAACTGGGGCACAGGCTGTTCCACCTGAACACGAGATACAGACCTGTTGGAGTGAGTCCAGGGGATGCCACCAGGATGATTAGAGGGATGGAGCATCTCTCCTACAAGGAAAGGCTGAGAGAACTGGGATTGGTCAGCCTGGAAACAAGGAAGGCTTCAGGGTGACCTAATTGTGGCCTTGCAGTACTCAAAGGGAGCCAACAAGATGGAGGGGGACTTTTTACCAGGGCATAGAGTGACAGGACAAGGGGGAATGGCTTCATGCTGACAGAGGGCTGGGTTAGATGGGATATTGAGAAGAAATTCTTCCCTGTGAGGGTGGCGAGGCCCTGGCACAGGTTGCCCAGAGAAGCTGTGGCTGCCTCATCTCTAGAAGTGTCCAAGGCCAGGTTGAACAGGGCTTGGAACAAATTGGGACAGTGGAAGGTGTCCCTGCCCATGGCAGGGAGTTGGAATGAGACAAGCTTTGAGGTTCCTTCCAGCTCCTTCTGTGATGCTGTGAGGAACAACTTCACTGGGTGGGTGATCAAGCACTGCCAAAGATTGCATAGGGAGGGTGTGGGGGCTCGCTCAAAAGCCCTTCAGACACAGCCCAGGGGACCCTGCTGGAGCTGGGCATTGGAATGGGTGACCCCAGGGGTCCCTTCTGACCCAAACCCTCATGGTGTGACTGTGCCCTCACAGAATCCTGCTGAGGGGGCAGAGCACTGCAAGAGCTGCCCGGGGAGACCATGGAATCTCCCTCTCCAGAGACATTTCAAACCCACCTGGATGCGTTCCTGTGTCACCTGCTCTGCGTGACTCTGCCTTAGGACTGGACTGGATGATCTCCAGAGGACATTCCAACCACACAATTCCAAGATTCTCTAAACCATCATTCTGTGGCTTTGTGCCTTTGGCCCCCACTCAGGCCGCAGGGCACCGACATCAGAATTTCTTCACAGAAGGTGTTGTTAAACACTGCAACGGGCTGCGCAGGGCAGTGGTGGAATCACCATGCCTGGAGACGTCTAAGGAAAGGACGTGGCCCTTAGCGCTCTGGTCTGGTTGACAACGTGGTGTTAGGTCCCAGGCTGGGATCTCAGAGGTGTTTTAGAACTCTACTGAATTAGTGATTCTGTGATTCCGTGTTTCTGCTGGCGGCCCGAAGAGCCGGCCCGGCCCGGCCCGGCCCGGCCCGGCCCTGCCCTGCCCTGCCCCGTGTCCCTCAGGCCGCGCTCCCTCAGCCAGGCCCGCCATGACGGGCCGCGCGCGTCGCGTGCTCTGACGTCACGGGGGGCGGGGCGCGGCCAGGGCTGGAACATGGCGGCGCCCTCGGCCCCGCGGCCGCCGCGGCCCCGCAAGGAGCCACAGCCGCTCGTCATCCCGCGCAGCGCGGCCGAGGAGCAGCGCCTCCGCCTCGAGCGACTCATGAGGAACCCGGTGAGGGCACCCGCCGGGACGCGGAGGGGCCGGGAGGGCAGAGGGAAAACAGGACCCCCGCCCCACTCCATCCCCGGGGTCCGGGAGGGCTGAGGGACACCAGGACCGCCCCCACCCCATCCCTCAGGGACATCCAGACTCCCCACCCCATCCCTGGAGTCCGTATGGGCAGAGGGACACCGGGACCCCCCCACCGCATCCGTGGGATCCGTGAGGGACACCGGGACCCCCATACCCAATCCCTCAGGGACGCCGAGACCCCCACTGCGTCTCCCGGGACCGTGAAGAAAGAGGGAACGACACCCCGTTCCCGGCGTCTGTGAGGAGAGAGGGGTCTGACCGCCGCTTCCTCCTTCACGATTCCATGAGGGGAGACAGATGGACAGATCGCCTTCCCCGTCCTCCTCCCCGGGTCCTCCAGGGGAAAGGGACCGACCCCCCACACACACACAGAGGCGCTGGGTTGCCATGAGAGCAAAGGACCTTTTCTGAGGCTCTGTGAGGGGAGAGACCCTTCTCTGGGAACCCAGGGGCAGAACTGGGCCCCTCAGTGCTCTGCCCGCTGCTTTTAAAGCAGGGGAGTGTGACCCCCGTTCCTCTGTCTGGGTGTTTTGGTCCCTTCCTAAGGTGGTGTTTGCCAGGAGGAGACTCTCCCCCCTGCACTGTGTGTGCTGGAGCAGCCTGAGTGTCCCTGCACTGCATTCTTCCTCTGACCTTGCACCATGTGTTCTCCCTCCCCTGCTCTTCCCTGTCCTCTAGATCTGGCATGGAAGGTGCACAAATGCCTTTCATCACTTCCCAGGCTACTGGTAGTGGGAGTAGACTCAGTTCCCGCGAGTGCTTGGAGGTGCTGACATTCCTCCACCTAGTTCCCACACTGAAAAGAAGCACACACACTCCTAATCCTCCTGGGGTTTGTTGACCTGCAGGCCTGAATGTGAGGGACAGAGAGGATTCCTTCTGATTCTCCTCTTCTGCCTGCTCCTGATCCCTGTGCATGAAGAAATGGCTGCAGCTGTGCTCCTTCTGAGATCTGTCAGCTGATGGAAGAGGCTCTTGTCAGACATATCCCGCCTTTCAACAATGTGTTAAAATTGCAGACTTTGCTCCTAGAAGATACTGATGGCTGGTTGGTTTGTTCTTGCAGGAAAAGACTGTACCAATTCCTGAAAAACTGAATGAATGGGCACCACGGCCTCCCCCGGAGTTCGTTAGAGATGTGATGGGTAAAGATTCTGCTCTTCAGATAACTCTGGGGTCAGCCACATCTAACTTAGAAAAGTGTTTGACAGGGGAGGACAGAGATGGTTTTCTGTTGCTCATTTTGCTGGGGAAAAGAGGTGTGAAATGTGCTTCGAGAGTTGCTTTTTCAAGTTTTATTTTGGATCTCAGGTTCCACTTTTCTGCTGGTAGTCAGAATGCAAAGTGAACAAAGCCTGTGGCACTGCAGCACGTGGGCTGCCTGCAGTGCAATAAGCTGCTGCTCTGGTGATGACAAGTAAATGATGATAAGTAAATCTGTCTTTTCCACGGATCTGAGAGTGCTCTGGAAGTTTACAGTTAAAAAGTCCTTCTCCTGGCTGCTTTGAGCCTGGATCTCAGGCTGTGAGAAGCAGCAGGTGTGGTTCTGTGTGGTCAGGCTGGCAGCCATGCAAGGGCCCTGACCCAAGGGTTCTGCATGCACTTTATTTTTACCTGCAGGGATCAAATAGAGTAGTTCTGGTATAAACTGTGTCTGCATGTAGAAGTTCTGTCTTTCTTTGGGACCTTCATCCTTTCTCGAGGTTGACTTGTTCTTATTTCAGAATAATTAATCTTGGGCTGAAGATTTCATACACTTCAGAATAAACTCTTCTGTTTATTGTAATTCCCTCATGGTTCTCTCAAATAGCTTTGCTGTGTGCTTGAGTCGAATTGTCTTGTTTTTCTGGGAGCACCTGATGTACTGGGATTCTGCTGGGATCAAGAGCACCCCTGTTGGTCCCAGCTGCTGTGTTTTAATTAGGTGTCTTCTCTGAGACTTGTATTCCTGTGCTTTGCCTTGAGAAGTGGTTCAGGAGACAGAGGAAGAGAATGGAGAGTGAAGCTGAAAGCTCCTGTGAGACTTCAACATGCAGGCTGATGCCAGGAAGAGAGAGCTGTAGGGATTTCATTTATGAAGAAACAGTCAGAAGCTGTCAGTGGTATCTGTCTGGTGTGGGAAAGTACAGCATGATGGGGTTTATCTCCTTTCTGTTGACCTTTATTTTTTGTATGAGATGCTGAAGATCAGTCAGATTCAGTCTCAGCAGGACGTTTTCACTCACCTCTGCCTATAAGAGAATGGGGAGTGCATTTGATCTCTAATTCTTTGCCTGTCTTGATGTGCTAAGACTGGGCTCTCCAGAGGAGTAATCAAGCAGTAGGACCTGCAGTGATCCACAAGTGTGTGGGTTTGCAGCTCACTTTGGCTTTTAGTTCTGAGTGGTTTGAGCTTATATAAAACTGTGACACACTTTGTGGTGCTGGTGGATTTTCATCTTACAGCACCCTTTCATGCATCCCATCCCTCAGCATCTAGCTGTAGACATTTGTGAGCACCAAATATGCTTTCTTTCCTTAAGAATGCATTAACTCTTCTCTGTTGTAGGTTCCAGTGCTGGAGCTGGGAGTGGGGAATTCCACGTGTACCGGCATCTCCGGCGGCGAGAGTACCAGAGGCAAGATTTCATGGATGCCATGGCTGAGAAGGTCAGCACAACTCTTTATAATTCCCCTCACCCCCCAATATTTGGTGTTCATTGCAAATCTGTGTTTTCTTTGAAAGTCATGCACAAATGGTTCCATTCAGAGCCACCCCTTGTCAGAGGAATCTGTAGGAGTGTGTGATACGTGGCGTCTGTGTCAGTACCGAAACATTTGGTGCTTTGTGTCAGACATGCTCCATCTCTGGTGTTCCCTGGGGTCCCAGCACACAGTACAACACGTCAATGTGTGTGTTCTCAGGTTGGCTTGAAAAATGCTTTAAAAACTAGAAATCCCTGATATTGTCACTGTCTTGCACAGACAGAATCAAGGCTAGTGCATGTGCACAGAGTTGAGATGTTTCTTTTAAGTCTTGGTTGAGTTGAGTGGCCCCTCTCTCAGAGCACATTATTGTTATTCTCTCTCTTGGCCAAGATGAGTCCTTTGATCCACAGGTTAATGTTTATGTCTCCAATTATTCATTTACTTTTACTGAAACATTCATTAAGGCAGAAGCCCAGCCTTCCTCACCTGTTCTGGTGAGGACTCTTCCCTCTGAAGGTTTCAATGTTTGGCTCAGGCTGCAGGTGAAAAGTGCTGTCTGTGCAGGAGTCGTCCCTCAGACATGGCTTTGTATAAAGAAACCAGACAAAATCTGGCAGAGCTCCCTTCTGTATTTTGCTAAGAGATTTCTCCCTAAAAGGACATGACTTTTCAAAGAAGTATTTTAATTTAGATTGTGACCAAAGTATGACATGTGATCAATTACAGCAAAGACTAGATGAGGAATTCCAGAAGAAACTGGAGAGGAATAAGATGGTTGCAGAAGAGCAAACAGCAAAACGCAGAAGGAAGCGGTAAGGGCAGATTTTTCCCAGGAGGCTTGACATGGAAACCCTCACACCCTGTGCCTCATCTGTAGCTGCATGTTTTGGATAAATGCTGTCATTCTGTGTCTGCATCTATCAGCTGGGAAGTCTGGCCTTGGAAATTAAATTTGTCAGTGTCATTATTTGGTTTTTAGAGGTAGCTGTCAACCTGACAAGCTTTGCTGACATGGTTTCTTCTCTGCCATCAGTGGCAGGGTAACTTTGGACTGGTTGAGCTGCTTTTGCTGACACCGTGGTCTTGACTGCAACGTGCCTTACTGCATATTTGTTGTAACAATGTCAGGAAAGGTTTGTGTGTATATCTGGCTTAAATTAATATCTGAATCACTTGCTGCTTAATGGGCAGGGCACCTCATTGAAATGGCTGGCAGGTCGAGTCTAGTAAGTTAGGTGGAAATATTAAATATTAAATCCACCTTATCTTAAATGCTAGACACAGTGAAACAGTTGCAAGACTGATGCTCTCAAGAAATAGCGTGAACATTGTAGTGCAGTGATACAGGCATTTAAATCCCACTGTTTTTATCCACCATACATTTCAGGAATAGCAGGATATTGTGGATTGGCTCTTTTACAGTGTCTGACCCTGAGCAGCCTCTCCCTTGCTGCTTTGCATCCTGTGGCTGAGAATTGCTGTGGAAAGGCCTGTGCAAAGTGACTCACTGGCAATATTAACACAAAAGTGCACAACACAAACACTGTTGCCATCTTAGTTTAATTTAATGCAGTCCAACAGATGGCCAGCAAGTCAGATCTGGCCTGCTGCCTCTTCCCTGGCTGAGAGGGAGAACAACTGTTCAACAGCAGATGCTGCCTAAACACTAACACCTCCCTGTCCCCCTTCTACAGTCTAAGGGTGTAGGACCCAAGTGGCTTTGCCCTGTGGGGGCCCCTCTGATTTCCTTCACCACCCTTCTCTTCTGTCCTGACCTAACACTACCTGGATCTCTGTTTCAAGAGAATTTGTTTATTGGTGGTGAGAGGAACATGAACCCCAGGCTGCTCTGCTTGTGTTTGACATTAACTTGCCTGGTTGCCTTTGCTGGGCAAACAGAACTCCAAGCATCCAATATCCTGAGGAAGTGCAGCCAAAAAGGAAGGTCAAAGCATACTGCACTAATTTTTTTATTTTTTTTATTAAAGTATATGTTACTGGTGATATTTTCCCCCCAGTGTTCAGTTCCAGCAGTCTGGGTTTTGACACAATTTTCTCTTTTTGTAAATTAGATTAGGTAGATAAAATGTAGGGGCAATTTCTTTTTGTTCTATCTGTGTTCTTGGAGATCTTGTGTATCACAGAGCTTGGGTTGCAGTGCTGTCATGGAAGACTAAAAAAATCCATTAGACTAAAAA
The DNA here is from genome assembly GCF_047495875.1 of Pithys albifrons albifrons. Lineage (NCBI taxonomy): Eukaryota > Metazoa > Chordata > Aves > Passeriformes > Thamnophilidae > Pithys > Pithys albifrons. Next base: position 3,677,617 of record NC_092478.1, on the reverse strand, counting down.
CAACATAGGAAAGTTTCTGTTGATCATGTGCAAGTTTACTTTTGATGCATTTTCAGTTAAGGCCAAATTTAAATTGAACTTCTCTTCTGAAATCAGCTTTTCCAATATATCTTTTTTAGTGTATGAATGTGCAGAAGCTTTACAATGGAGGATTTGTCAGAAGTGGTTTTTTCTTTGCTTTACAGCCAGAAGTTAAAAGAGAAGAAACTGCAGGCTAAGAAAAATAAACTTGAACAAAAGAAGCAAGAAAAAGGTCAGTGAAATTTAGTTTTCTTTTCTCAAGACTCAGTTCTGTTCCCTAATTGAAGCCTAGAGGGGTTTGTTCCACCCCCCACCCCAAGCAATCTCAATACATGGATTGAAGCCTGAGCCTTAATCTTGTTATTTTAGCTAATGTTTCAAAATCCTCTTTGAAAGCCATCTATGTTGAGATTTAATCTTACAAATACCTTGGCTGTTTGTGAATATTTTCCCTGTATTAGGGGAAACTTTGGACAGCAAACATTGGAATCCGATTTGGTTGTTTGTGGATGTTTTGCCCCAGCTATTCTTACAAACTGCAGATTTAGAACATCATCTGCTCAAAAAAGCCAGTATTGTTCAAGGCTGTGCTTTTTTATGTATATTTTGAATGTGTATGGAGAAAACATGTGGAAAAAACTGCACAGCTTGGGCAGCAAGAAACTGAGTTACAATTTGGTGTGTAAGAAATGGAGCCACCTTGATGCCATCTGTTCCACACGACTATTTTATTTGCATAGAAATAAACATGGAAAACCTGATGCCTCTGTTCTCCTGCAGTCCTGAAAATTAATGTTCAGCAATGTCAGTGTAGCTGTTTGCTCAAACTTTTGCATATTGTTGCTTCTTTTCAGTGGGTATATTTTAGCTTACTCTTTCAAATAGTTGTCCTTTGTGGATTAGCACACTCACTGCAGTAATTCTTAAAGTTACAGCAGTTTCTGGTGTTTCTGCTGGAACAGTGACTTGTCTGTCAGTTCTACCTTAATTCTGCTTTGCTTTTCAGAATTGGATCTGTTTCAGCTGAACCACTGCCAGCCTCCCATGTAAACACAGGAGGACAAATTACTTGTTAGGTTAATTTTACTTGTGACAGCAAGTGAATGTAGCACAGTAGATTTTTTTTGGTGCTTTGTTTTCTTTCTGTTTTTTTTTAAGCTACTCATTTATGAATTGTAACTAGGAGGAGGATTTCAGTATGAGTCAACATACTTTTGTTCATTTTGTGTGAACAGAACAGAATACCCATCCCTTTAGGGAGTGGCTGGGAGAGAGGAGAGCCGGATCAGGGACTGGCACTGCCGTGTACCAGTTGTGGGGCTGGAGTGGTTTTGTTTGGCACAAGTTCCTGAAGCACAGAATGCAACCCCTCCTGCTTTTATAACAGCTCTTAACTCTTCACAGTTTATGCTTCTCTATGTAAAATAATAATAATAGTAGTACTACTAATGATGATAATATCAGGGGAGATAGAAGCCCCTGACAGCCATTTTTAGCCTACTGAGAACAGCCTTTTCTGTTTCTAGTTTTGTCTGCCCTGGGTTGAGATCTAAGAGTTTTTCCAAATTAATTGAAGTATATTCATTGTATGGGGTAGGCAAACATTTATCTTCTGATTTGGGTGAATAAATAAAACCTCTGAATTTCCATCTTCCACCTTTGCTGTAGTAAATACATTAACAGTAAGGGCTGGCAGTGAATCAGGTCAGCTGTTAAAGTTGCATAATTATACAAACCCCTAATAAAAAATGGAAGTTCAGAACTTCACCACGCGGTGGCATCAGACCACCAGTCCTAAATCCTGCTTGTCAGGACATGAGCTCAGCGTGACTGGGCCTCAGGAACACTAAAGAGCAGAACAAGTTAGATTCCAGTCCCACTTTATGCTGTACCTCATTTTCATGACTGGTTGTTTAATTCCTAGTAAGTGTTTTCTTATCTTTTAGCAGATTTCACGAGTTTTCTGTGACCCTTGTTAATTTTAGGCATATCTTAATGAGTTCCTGTACTTGCAGTATGGCAAACAGGCTGTAAAAGTTTAGGGCACCTTGTGGAGTTTCTGTGAACTTGGATAGGTATAGGAATATACTCAGTCTTGTCCATGGCTTCCCAGGGTTCTGTAACAGTGCTCTGTGATCCTTGAAAGCTCATGCCAACCTGCAGAGGTGAGATTGGGAATGAGCTAATCCATCACCTCAGTGTTTGATTACCTCTGTTTGAAGAAATAATGTTCTGTAGGAGGTGGAGTTGATGCACTTGGTAACATTGGAGGTAAGGGAATATTTCTCCAAGGGAGAATTTGATATTCTGAGCTCCCTGTTGCTTGGTAGAATTGATATAACTTGATACATGTTTCCTGAAAATCTGTGCCAGTCTAGTTGTGAGATGTTTAACAAGGAAAACACAAGGGAGTATGTTACCCATCCATGGTAATTAGCATGACCTAGTACACGTTTCCTTAGCACCTGAGACTGTTTTGTTGTGAAATGCTTGACAAGGAAGGCAGGTGGGAGCACCTTATGGATTGATGCTCTTTGTGTTTGTAGAACCTGATCAATCTCAAGAGCAGGTCAGCAGCGAGGATGACGAAGAGGATAGCAAGGAGGAGGAAGAGAAGGAAGATGACGCTGAAGAGCCAAGCTTTGTGATGGGAAGAGGATGAGGCCTTTCAGGGACAGCTGGAAACACTGTTCATTGCTTTATATCCAGGAGCATGAAAGCCTTTCATCTCAGCCAAGCAGAACCCATTGGCCGTACGTTACATCTGCTTAACGAGGAATGGCCTTCACGTCACAGGCCCGAGAGATAATGATAGAGAAATGCCAAATAAGAGATTTTTTTCTTGATTGCTTGTATAACTGCTGTGCAGTCTGCTCTAAGTTTGCTCTAAAGAGTCAGCCATAAGTCTCTGTGACCCTAGAGTTCTTTCTAAAATGGCCCAGAGTGTTTTTCTGTCTGAAAGCTAAAACATATCCATTACCATTTAAGGGAAATATTACTGTGAAGGCTACGTATTCTACTTATGTCGGAGCTGGTAGCAGTGGGATACATGAATCTAAGGGAAGAGTTCAACCTAAAGTAGAAAAGTGGTCTGTAGCCAGACTCTCCTGCACTGTGAGTGTTCTGAATTTGGGGTTTTGTATGGGGTCATCTCTAACCCAAAGAAACCAGTTTATGTTGCTAGACAAGTTCTATAGATTTTTAATCGGGATCCCTTTTTTATTGCTAAAACTTTTCCCTATTGCTTTTCTTCCATGTTTTTTAAATTAATAAAAGGGATGTGTTGGATTGTTCTGTCTTCTATTTTTTGTTTTTGAGAGAGGATTTCAGTAAAATAAAGAGATGCTTGCAGGGCTGCAGGAAAGGACAAAGAGATCGAGTGATTTGGCACACATGAAAGTACAGAAAAGGTGTTAGCTGCATGTCACTTACTTTTTGCTTTTGGATTGGAACAATGTGTTTTCCCAAAGATTATGTCTGTAAAGCCTCCAAATCCTGTGGCAAAAAGGCTTGGAATGGAATTGTTCCGCTTGTGTTCAGCTTCATGTCATGACACCTGCCTTTCTCTCTGCTTGAGCTCTCTGCTTTGCACTTTGGATTCCCCAGGAGGAATCATAACATCTATATATACATTTACTTACTGGTGCTTAAATGAAAAGCATATGCAGTGGTGGTTTTACTTGTAACTTTGGTTGTTGTCTTTTCAGTCCATCTTTAATTAGAAGTGCCTGCTGGCTTTCAGACATGCTCATCCCAGAGCCTTGCATCCAGAATGTGGTGCTACTTCTTCTTAAGCCTTGGTTAATGCCAAATTATTTTAAGCAAAAACAGTAAAAAGGGAGAATCTCTTTTTAGATTTAGCCTTTGTTGAACAGTGCTGCCAGAAATCCTGCATTTTGTCTGAGCTGGCTTTATGTAATGGCTTCTCAGTGGTATTCCCGTGGTGGCTGGGAAGCAGATGTGATCAAATGCAAGTGATGTTTGTGTTTAGTTCCCCTGTACATACCCAAAGACTTTAGAGCTGGATAACTTCTGACCTGCAAGGTCCATATCCCAGCTGCCCTCCCCCAGGTTAGAGGTCTGCATGGAACTGTTTTCTGCTCAGTTCCCACAGAGGCAGGTTCTTCAGCACAAGTTGTGGCAGTGTTTTATTCCTGAGTGCTTCAGATGCAGGGTGGATGTTCTGCAGCTGGCATTTTTCCTGTGGAGAGATGAGTGATGAGCATTGCTTCCCTTGGATCCCCCTCAGGGCAGGCAAACCCTGTGGATAATGTGTTGTGGGACAAGCTGTAACAATATGGTGGTTTTTATGGACAGAGAAGAACTGAAAGTCTCACAAATAAAGATGTTCTGCCTCTGAGCTTGTCAGGCTTTTGGATTAAGTCCTATTCTGCATTAAATAGAGCAGGTGTTGCTGCATGAGAACACGCTTCTTTCAGCTGTGAGGAAGATGGACTCAAGTTTGTCTTGGTGATTGAACAAATTCAGGTTGTGTGGCCTCTTCCTGCCTCCTTAAGACGCCATCCTTACTCGTGCTGAATTATTCATGCTCTGCATTGTGTAGGAATGCCGAGTTTGTAGGTGAAATCCATAAACAGCAAACAACATGTTGGTGAAGGTGGGATCTGCCTCACGGTCTGTCTCGCTGGGGTGGCTGAGTGTAGCAGTAGGAGCTGTATTGGTAGGTGGTGCTGTGAATTCCAAAAAATACTCTGCCATGTTGTGGTTGTTCCCGGCAGTACGAGCTCGTTGAGAATACAAAGCACTTCAAAGGGAGATTCGAAGGGTTGTTCTTTGTTAAGACAAAATGCAGGTACTCTGTGACCTGAAAACGTGAAAACATCAGCCATGGAGTAGAAAAAGGGAAGTGCTCGCGTGTGTAGTAAAATGAGGAACAATTCTACAACTGCTTCCTCTTGCAAATAGGGCACTAACAAAGCAGTAAATAAAGGCTTAAAACTGCCCAGGAGTTTGACCTGCTCACATTAAATTCTTGTTCTGGATTCTTTTCTAGAGGAGACCCTCTCCTTTCTCTGACAGAGGTTAATCTTCAGGGGTTAAAGTTTGCTCTGTTCCATTTCTACACGTGTTCGTGCAAGCGTGGGACCCCGAGAGACAGCAGTGTTAGTGCTGAAACCGAGCAGGGGTGTTCCTGATCTCAGAGGTGAAAAGCACACTTTGGGATAACAAATCTGTCTCTTTATTACGTTTTTAGGAAATGTTTTCCTGTCTCTTCCCTCCCCCAGGGAAAAGGGAGTTCAGGATGATGGGATTACCCTGTGATAAAAAGGTGACCCATTGTGCTGGCTCTCGGCATAATCTTTATCTCGTTTCCAGGGAAGGAACTCCCTCTTTCCCGTAAGGCTGTCCCTGTCCTTTTGATGGGTTTATACAGGATTTCCTGCTGAGTCAATAGAGGAGGAGTGCAGGGAGATAACAGCCGGGATTCCAGGGCGCCTGTGCTCAGCCAGAGGAGGTTGCAGCCCGGTGGAAGAGGCAGAGCAGCGCTGCCTTTTGACTTATGTAAGTGGCGACTTTTTGCTGTATAATTAACAATTGTAATAAAAGCACATTTGCATCCCATCGCACCAATACCTTCTCTGTGCCAAGATTTAGAGATAACGCAAGCCCCAGACCCCTCAACATCTTTACCAGTGCGGGATTTCCAGCCCGACCAAGCCTTCAGAGCCCCTCATTTTTATCCCCTGCCAGACGCACGTTCACAGCGGAGCGCTGCGGCGCCCGGGACCCCACCCGGCTGCGGGACGGGCTCCGTGCGGCGGGGATGCCCCTCCTCTGTGACCGCTGAGCATCCCCCGAGAGGGGAGACCCCCAGGGCCCTCCAGCACCCCCCGGGGGTGCGGGGTGAGGGTTGGGGGGCGGCCCCGGGGCGGGGGTGGGGGGGGTGGGGGGGTGGGTGTTGGAGGGACGGGCGGGGGTCGCGCCCCAGGCCCCGCCCCCGCGGGGGCGTGGCCTGCCCGCAGCGCGGCCCAATGGGCGAGCGGTCACGTGCAGGGGGCGTGGCGGCGCAGCCCCCCGTTTCCTGCGGGTCACGTGGCCGGTGCCCGGCGTTGCCGTGGCAGCGGCGGAGGCGGCTCCGGCTCCTGATCCCGGTCCCCGCTCCGGCTCCAGCTCCAGCTCCAGCTCCGGCTCTCCCGCTCCCGGCAGCGATCCCGGGGCTCCCGGCCCGGCCCCCGGACAGCAGCGCGGTGAGCCACGACCCGTCCCCGCGGAGCCGCATCCCGCCGGGGGAGGAGGCTCGTTCGCAGCGGGGCCCGCGCTGTGGGGCATCTCCGCCGGTGTGTTTGCAGAGGTGGGAGCAGCTCCTGCCCGCGGTGCTCCGGGAGGACGGGGTTTCATCCTGCTCACCGTGCTGCGGGGGGGAGTTGGTCTTATCCTGCCTGAATGGGGAATCCCTCGCCCGGGATGGTGGGGAGGGGTACGCGCCTCATCCTGCCCAGCCGCGGGCTGTCCCCTGCCCAGGGTGGTGGGGGTGAGAGGGAAGGGTCCGCTGTGGGCAGAGAGGGGGGTCCCATCCTGCCTGGCTGTTCTTTGTAGGTCCCTTGGGATGCAGAGGGCAGGCCAGCTCCCGGGGGATGTGTCCGGACAGGGATCCTCTGGCTGGGGGTGCTGTAGGGGAAACACCTCCAGCCCAGGGTGCTTTTGGAAAAGGGGATCGAGGGACTGGGTCCCATCCTGCCTGAGGAGATGTGTGGGATCCTTGGGATGCTGGATAGGGATCCAGTGGTAGAAGGTCACGTCCTACCTAGGGGGGATCTGCCCAGGTTGCCTTTGGAGGAGAAGTTTCTACCTCTGAGTGGGTGTTACTCTGGCCTGGGGGATCCCGTGTCTGAGGGTGCTGTTGGAGGGGAGATCCTCACTGTGCAGGCTCACATCCTGCCTGGGATGTGCTGAGGATAGCTGGGAAGGAGAGGAGAAATCCCCTGCTCAGGCCACCCTGTGAGTAGGATCCCAGCTATGGTGATGGGGTGAGGGATCACATCCTGCTTGGGAGGTGATCCTGCTCCCATTCCCACCTGCCTGGGTGCTGTGACACCCCAGGGGTGCTGCTGGGAGACCCCGAGCCTGAAGAGAACATAGGAAGGGGTTTCCCATAGCAAAGAGGGCCTGAGCTCATGGAACAGGAGTAGCAGGGCCCGGGGTTTGGCTGCCCATGGCCTGTGGGGACTTGGACAATGTTACACAGGGAAGAAAAGTACTGGATCAAACCCACTGACCAGTCTGGGGGTGTGGGGCAGGAACCCGGGTCTCAGGATGGGGCTGGCATCCCAAAACCAGGCAGAGAAGCTGCCAGTGCTGCTGAGACACATCTGCATATCTCTGGTGCATGCCCTGGTGGCATTGGCTTCGTTCCCTGCTGTGGAGAAATCCCTGCACGTGTGCTTGCAGCAGGGCAGCTGAGATGTGAGGCATGACAAAGGCTTTCCCTGGGGCAGGTTATTGAGATCAGTGTGAGGGAGCAATTACAGGGAGCTTTCTGTCTTGCCACTGTGAGATGAAGTGGGGCCAGATGCATCAGTGGTGCAGTGGAAGTGAGTGAAGATGCAGCTGGGATGGACTTTGCCAGAGCTGGCAGAGGGAAAAAGGTCTCCTGGGAAAGTCCTCGTTTTCCATCCAAAACTTGGCAGCCCTGTGCAGTAAAACCCTGTAGGACAGTTATTTCTGTAAGAGCAAGTGTCCTAAACCTTTAACTTTGCAAGGCAGGAATGTGAAATCTCCAGAACAGCCCACCCCTGATGCAAGATAACTGTCTGAAAAGTATTTCCAGAGTAAAACTGCTTCAGGTACAGTGCATGAAAACCACTTCTTTTGTTGTGTTTCAGCCCTTGGAGTGCTCCACCCAGTCCCTCCATGCCCATAGCCAGCAAGGTGAGTTTGACATCCTGGTACTGCTGGTTTGGAGTTTTGTGTTTATGGGGTTTATTCTGAAGTTGTTTACTTATCTGAGAACATCTCTCGAGCTGCTCCAGAGTAAAAATTCATCCTTGTGGTATTTTTAGCTTATTTTTCTAATGAAAGAAGCAGATGTGATTGGGTACTTTTGCCCTCTCTCTGTAACCTCTGAATTCGTTTGTCTTTTCCATGGAATTTGTCCCAGGGGTCAAAGCTTCCTACATAAAAAGTTCCTACTTAATTTGTGAAAATAAATGGCAGAGTAGAGGCCATCACTGTACCAGCTGGGGACAAAGTCAGTAAATTCCCTCCATGCTATACATTGCAGAGTCCACACAGGATGTTGTCACAGGAAACAGCTTTATAATTTTACTGCTCACAGACTGTTTCTGTCTCCAATCCTCCCAGGAGGCTTTTTTCTTCTGTAAAATAGAAGATTCTTGCCTTTTCTGGAAACACAGAGCAAGCAGGAAGGTTTGTCCCTGATATTCTCTTCTTGTTGTTGTTGTCTGAATATTATTTTATATGCTTTTTTCTTTCTTTTTTATAAGTATTTTGAAAACTGCTGAGCAGATCAGGAGCCATCCTGGACTCCCCCATGGGCTGTAATGGAGGCCTTGTCATAAACTGCCTGGGAATCATCTTGTGCTCTTGCTGCCATTCTTATTATGTCTGAAGGGACTGGAACCTGAAAGCCCCCCCGTGTTCAAGAGGGACACTCTTGCAGCCTGCACTGCTTTGTTTGCTGCTGCAGTGTAATCTTGTCTGAAACAGCATTCTGCCCTTTTAGTGACCATGTTCAGAGCTGTGGGCAGTTGATGTCCTTTTGATCTTTGCCACTTCTTCAAATCTCACAGCAGCCATGGCTTTATTAGCTGTCCCCATGCGGCCCCTGTAGTGGGAAGCTGGGGGGTGTGAGAGTGAGCAGCAAGGTGTCTGTGACCTTGAGATGTGGTGCTGAGACTAATTAGTACCACACCAGGTGTGATTCTGGGCAGGCATCTCCTCCTAGGAGCTGGGGAGTATTTTTTGGTCAGAAGGTGCAGCTCTGGTGTTGGTAGTTGAGTTGTGAGTGCGGGGATTAATTAGAAAGTCACGTTTTCCATTCTTTGGAAGGCTGAGTTAAATATCTAGTTTCAGGTGTTTGTCAGAGTTGAGAATTTTTCGCTCAAAACATTCCATGGATCCTGTTCTGTCTCCGTGGATGGCACAGAGGGCAGCAGCCTGGTGATGTGGTGGTGTAAGAGGGGTGGTTTGGACCCCACACTTCTCTCTGTGGTATTCACCACCTGAAACAGTCTTGTTGCCTTCATACATTTCTCAGCGTAATCTCTTGAATCTGAAGATGATGAAATTTCCTGAAAGCAGCTCACTTTTCCTCTTGGAATTGTCTTTTCCCTTCCCCATGCTCAGAGCCACTGGTGGAAGTAAGGGAGCAGGTTTCTTGGTCGGATGTGGCTGATAAATGGAGTGTGAGCAGTTCAGGAAATTGAACTTCCCACTGTAGAAGTTTTGGAAGTTCATTTTTTAACCCTACACAGCAGTCAGCTCTGTGTCTGCTGGGGGAGAAAACTGTGCCCATCTAAAATGAGCCATGAGGAGCAATGGTTTAACTGACTAAAACTGGTTTCCAAGCATGGAGCAAAAAGTGACTCCCTGAATTGGTGTTACTCTGATACTCTAAGGAGAGGCATTTGGAGCCAGTCTGTGCTGCACTGGGAAATGAACTGTCAGCTTGAAACAAAATGGTAAGATGGGAGCCCTATTGCCAAAGTGTCTTCACCTAAAACAGTTTTTTAATTAGCAAGGAGGAATTAGAGGGCAAAGTCAAGGTGCCAGCTCTGAAATGAAAAGCCAGATGCTGTGCAGCCTTCCTGAATTCCTGCTGGAGTAGTTTCTGAGTTTAGCTGTGTAATCTTTCCTAGTTTTCACAGTAATTTTTGGCAATTATGGATGGTCCTTTCCGAGTCCTGTGCCTTGCAAGTGTGATTGCATTTATTCCGTCATTTCCCACTAAGAACAACTTTGTTCAGCTGTAGCTTTCCCAGTAGTTGATGCTCATTCTGTCTGCCTGAACGTCTCTGTGTTATTCCCTCAGCAATTTCCTCATCATGAGTTCTGAATTGAACGTTCCAGTGGATCCCTCCACCCCTGCTTGCTGCTCTGAGCCTGGCACAAAGGGCATGGATTACCGGGACTGGGTCCGGCGCAGTTACCTGGAACTGGTCACATCAAACCACCACTCTGTTCAAGCCCTTTCCTGGAGAAAATTGTACCTGAGCCGAGCCAAACTGAAAGCTTCCAGCAGAACCTCTGCTCTGCTCTCTGGATTTGCAATGGTATGTGTGTTTTATGGCTTTCTGAATCATGAAGGTTTGGCTCTCTAAAATCATCTATTAATCAGTGTTTTCCTCCTGGAAAGAGGCAGGAAAACTGTTGTTTCTTGAAGAGGCAGGAGGCATCTGCCTTGACTGCTACTGGAAGGGTTGAGGATGGCTGTATCAAGGCACCACTGGTACATGAGCTATCTAAGACAACCCACACACTCCCAAGACAGCCCTTTAAAAATACTGATCCTCTACCTGCAAGTGTTCCACCAGCATTGCTAAACAACCCAGGACCTGAACTCTGCTTTGGTCCTGAGGCCATTCATACCTTCCTGCTTTTACATGAGGTTGCTCACAGGCATGGAGCTCTTCAGGCCCCTGTGGTTGCCGTGGTCCTGAACTTTATTTTAATTTCTGTGTGTGTTTTCTCAGGTCACGGTGTCTAAAATAAGGTGGAGGTTGGGCCACAGTCTGCCAAAGTGAAGTTTGCGTAGCGTGATCAGGGAGATCGTGTTATACACTGAGGTGTGAGAAGAGGCCCTGAGCCTCAGACCTCGTGTCAGAGGGCTCTGTAGCCTGAAGGGAGCCAAACCCAGTATATTTTTGTCAGTGCTGTCTATTGGAAGTAATCCCTGGTGCTTGCTTTCTGCTGTGCTGCACTTGGGTGTTATCTGGAAGCTATTTGCATAGGTCAAAACCATGTCAGGAGTAAGCAAATAAACAAGATAGAGACAGTTTGGTCCAGTGCTCAGACTTGTTCAAGCTGTGTTGTTAACAAAAAACAGCTGTGCTGTGTCAGTGTGAGCCCCTTCATCTCCCTTCTGCTTCTTTCTTCCTGGGAGTGAGAATTGAAACCAGTCTGGGGGAGGTTTTCTGCCCAGGAAATGGGCAGGTCTGGCTGTTCCTGAGGTCTGTCAGCAGAGGGGCAGAGGGCAGTGCCTGGTGCGTGGGATGCAATGTGAAGATGTTGCAGCTCAGAAGCTGTGGGGGGAAGACAGATCTTTCCAGATAGCCTTTCTTGTTTTATTTTAGCTTTTTCTGCTGCTTTTTCCTCTCCCAGTCCCCCAGACCATGAATCATCCATAACATTTCAACAGTCTGGGATGACAAAGTTGGTCACCCAAAGTGGAGCTGGGTTGGAGGGTTCAGTGGGAGCAGGCTGGAGTGAGAGAGGGTGCTCAGAGGGGTTAGGATTCCTCTCCACTCATTGTCTGCATGCAAGAGATGTTCATAAAAGCTTTTCACAAAGCCTGTGTTGGTTGTTAACCAAACTTGTGTGCTGCAAGGGCAGAAGGTCCCTTCTTTTGAGAAAGCTGGATGCTTTCCTGTAGACTTCTTTCATTCAGGAGTTTTCTTGCTGTAAAAAGCCTCTTATTTGCTTGCCCCATGTGCCTCTGGTTACTGGAGTTCTGTGTGAGTCATTTGTGACCATTCTCTTTAACCTGATTATTACATTAATATTTTGTATCATTGTGGATTGATCTACCAGTGTGGTCACATGAGCTGGGCTGTGCTATCACTGGGACTTGGGGGCTTGCAGCCCAGCCACCCTGCAAGGCATTGAAAACAAAGCATGCCTTCTCAACTCACACAACAGAAAGTTCCTGAAAGTCCTTGGCAAACACACATTGGTTTTGTATTCTGTTTAAACTGTTTAAAATGCAAGTCAGATAAACACACAGGTCTAAGAAGTGTTAGTTATGATCGCCAGCCTAACTTAAGAAGTACACCTGAAATCAGTAACTGTAAGACACAGAATCTCTTGCCATAAGGAATTCTGTTGATTAGCAAGCTTTTTCCCAGCTGATTGGATCTTCCTGTGAAAGCTGGGGTATTTGTTCCTACGGGTTATTTCTCCTCTGGTAATTTGGCATGCAGGTATTTAGTACACGGATGTTTACTCTCCTAAGAGCACCTATTTGGCTATTGATGAAAGAAGAGAAGGTACTTAGAGAGAAGTATGTGGAGACGTGGCACTTGGGGACATGGTTTAGTGGTGGACTTGGCAGTGCTGGGGGAATAGTTGGACTCGACTATCTCGAAGGTCTTTTCCAAGTTAAACGATTCTGAGATTCTATGAAATAGTTTCCCCAAAGCCTTGAGTGCATTTAACTATGTAAACAAATGTCATTCAAGGCTATTGCTTTATTTACTTCCCTGTCGGTGTGTTTGATTTAAGCCAGTTCCATATTGGCTGAAAATTACTGCGAGCTGATGGATATTTAATCAACAGCCCATGGCTTTGATCCAGCTCCTTCTGGATGGGCTGCAGGATAATGCAAACCTTCCTCGTTACCATCCCTGGTATTTCTGGCAGAGAGCTGGGCAGATCAGGAGGATGTGGGTCATTCCAATGCCAGTTCTGCTTCAAGTTGGGTTGTAGGATGACTGCATTCACCCCGAGGAGCCTCCAGAGAAAGGAAATTTAAAGGGAGCTTAGGAAACCTCCTCAATAATTTTCCTAATGGAAATAAGAGCTATTACTGCTAATCCATCTTCTCAATACTTGTCCAGTTGCTACAGGATATATATCTGATTAAAAGAAAAACAAAACAAAACTCCTAACAGATCTGCTGGAGTGATTTTTACAGTCTAGCAAACCATCTGTGTGAATGTGTCATGGTTTATGGTAAGCCATTTGTCATCCTTTTCCCTGTTATTATCTGTCCTGGTCTAAATTTCTCAAGATAAGTATCATCCTTGTTGTGGATAATTGGGGCTATACTTGTTACTGGTCTAAACCCCACCATCGTTGAATGTAATTTAATTGCAGTTTAATTCTAAAATGTTCTGAGCACTTGGTCCTGTGAGCCTGGAGTTCAACAGTGGGATTCCCAAGCTTCAAATTAGGCCTATGCTGAAATATTCCATGGCTTGGCAATGCTCAGCCTTGCATAGTTGCTTCTGGGAAGAGGTTAAAATAAAGGGTGCTGTTGCATGGAAGAGTATAATTGTATCAAACGTGTCATATTAATAGTTTTACAGACTAGGCAGCATTTTTAATGATTTTTAAATAGGTTATGTCAACTTGTCCTCTTTCTCTTATCCCGGTCAGGGAATGACATGACAGTCTGTGTAAAGCAATAAGAGCTCACTCACCTTTTCAGCACTTGTTTGGATTAAATGAACTGGTTTTCTGCCTTGCTGCCCTGTCTGGATTGTTGATGTTTTCCCCTGAAATACCTCTTACTGAGCCATCAGTCAGTGTTAAAAATTCATCACATTGCACAGCTGACGCCAGCCCTGGGGAATAGGTTAGTCTGGGAGGAAACAACCAATTAGCTGGAAAGTGCTGCTCCCGTGAAGGATAACAAGCAGAAATTGATATGTTGACATCACCCAGGCTTTCAGCTTTAATATAAAGCTATAAATTGGACATGCAGGTACAATTCCCATTCAGCTGGCTGAATACCATGTCTCTGGGAATTACAGCACCCATTAATGAACAATGTACCTGCAGCTTTTCCTGGCTGATGGGGTGTGACTGGCAACTACAGCACTGTACAAATTCATTGTACATGGAGAATAAGTCTGATCTCCTCCCTCTCGAATCAATAGAAGGGGAACTGCAAAGGGAACATGGACAAGGCGGTGTGAAATGTGTTTTAATTAAATTGACCTTGCAATAGATAGTGGGGCCAATCCTGTGTTAATATTTTCTTTACAATACAACAGGAACTGCTCTAAACTGCAAACAGGAACCTATAAAAACAAACAAACAAAAAGGTAAAACCCCCATATGTTCATAATCAGGACAAAAGGCTGGGGATATCCAAGAACTGTCACAATATTTTTGGTATCTCTACAATCCTAAATAGTTGCTGAAGGTGTAAATCTGGATTTGTAGAGATTGACCATTTGCCACATGTTATATCTGGTTTGCTACTAAATGTGTTCAGACTTGACTGTGATCCCCTCATTCAGACTGCTGATAATTTCAGAGTAAATGCAGCTAAGGCAGCAGTCATGCCAACTGGTTGCCATTCCCTTTAATTCTTTTTCAGGGCTTCCAACAGGGAGAACATAAGTGTACCCCTAATCTTCCAATGCCTAAATAATATTATTAACAAGTAATGCCAGAGTGAGTGCTGCAGGTGATTATACAGAGCCCGAAATGGCTGCTCAGGGGGTGTCTCATGTGAAGTCTGGATAAAGTAATTGCGAGTCAGTTCTGCAAAATCCTTCTGTGTCCCTGAACTGAACTGCCTGTTCAGACTTTGCCTTGTCATGATGGTCTTGAGAGGTACTGCCTTGAGGTGAGACCCCAGGCATGGTTTGTTTCCATGTAGCTGTGCCTTGCTGGAGTGGCAGGTCACCTGGGGTCACCAGAGGTTTTGCCTGCTGCCAGGAGAGTCAATATCTCTGCAAATCATGAAGTGCAGCTGCAGATTCAAGCCAGCTGTTAGAGAGGAATGTTTGATAGTCTTGTCCACTGCTTTTGTGGCTTCTTATAGTAAAAATAGTTTGTGTAGTGCTTTCAGGGCTGCCACCACACAGAAGTACTGTTTTACTTCACATGTAGCTTAAGTAATTGTACAAATTCTTATGCTAAACCAGTTGACAGGACTACTGTACTAGGCCTCCAGTTCTGATCTCAGAAGAGCCTCCTGTTCTCTTGCACATGTTCTGCTTCTTGAGCTTTATTTGATTAAAGAAAAAATAACTTTAGGGACCTGCTGTACAATAGCTCTTGTTTTGGGAAGGAGACTCCTCTCTGAGTTGCTGAGCACACCCATGAGCCAGTAGCTGTCCATTTCTGCTGAGTGTATCAGTAAGTTATTATCTCTCAAGGGAGAAATTTGAGGATATAAATAACTTGTATCTGGGCATATTTTTAATAAAAACAAATGTAAACTGTTCTAAGAATAGAAGGCAGCTATTTTAACTATGGGCTAACTTAAACTGTAGAGTTCTTGTGTGCTTCCCATGAGGGGCAGTGAAACCTGGCTGGCCACAGGCCAGAGGAGCTGCTCCGTTTTGCTTTTCTTTACTCACCCAAAGCTGAAACTTCCTGCGCTGCAGCCGCGAGTGAGGAGCGGAAGGAGAAGGTGTGAGGGGTGGAGGGGCTCTCAGGCTGTCAGCTGCCTCCCAGCCCCACGTGTCATCTAATGGGTTCCTTCTGTTGTGTGTTGGGGTTGATGCAGCTCGTATGGCTCGTGGTTGGAAGGAGAGACGTGTTATTTCAGAAAATGACGGTGCAGAAATGTGTGCCTGAGCCTCAGAAAGGCCAAGGCACAGTCTGTGTGGGGAACAGCAGTGATCCTTCCAGGCTGCCGTTCCAAAAAGCACTTGAGTGTGTACTTGACCTTAGGTGCTCTTCCTGAATAAAGATGCTTTCCTGGGCGGAAGCCTTGAAAAGAGGAGAAACCAGCAGCTGTTGATGAGCTCTTTGTTCCTTCCCCTGCCAGGTTGCCATGGTGGAAGTGCAGCTGGAGGTGCAGTACAAGTACCCCCAGATGCTGCTGATCGCCTTCAGTGCCTGCACGACGGTGCTCGTGGCAGTTCATCTCTTTGCCCTGCTCATCAGCACCTGCATTCTGCCCAACGTGGAAGCCGTGAGCAACATCCACAACCTGAACTCCATCAGCGAGTCCCCCCACGAGCGCATGCACCCCTACATCGAGCTGGCCTGGGGCTTCTCCACCGTCCTGGGAATCCTCCTTTTCCTTGCAGAAGTCGTGCTCCTGTGCTGGATAAAATTCCTGCCTGTGGGCTCCATCCTGAAAAACGAGACCACCAACGCAGAGAAGCCCAGCAGCCATGCAGGGTGGCAGTCAGCACTGGTCTCCACCATCATCATGGTCCCAGTGGGTCTGATTTTTGTCGTCTTCACCATTCACTTCTACCGCTCCTTGGTGAGGCACAAAACGGAGCGGCACAACCGGGAGATCGAGGAGCTCCACAAACTGAAAGTGCAGTTGGATGGGCATGACAGAGGCATGCAGGTGGTGTGACAGAGCTGCACACCCACCCGTGGGGCTCAGCAGGACACCCGGTTTGCTCCTTGGTGAGACGCACCAGTGACGGATTGTCTTGAGGCTTCACTATGTAAATGCTAATTGCCTGCCATTTCTAGCTGTGGGTTCTAGTGCTGTTCACATGCTGGGGTCTCTGGCCTGATTCTGGTCCTACACACTTGGTATTTAAGTCAACACTGCCTTGGAGTTCAAGGTCAAAACTTTACCTATCTTAACAGGTAGCCAAAAGTCTGTATTTTTTTACAAATGCAATATTCTGTTGCCAAAAGTAAAACTGTGTCAGCTTCCAAAAAGCCAGTGTGTGTGTGTGTGTCTGTGTGTGTGTGTGTCTGTGTGTGTGTCTCTGTGTGTGTGTCTCTGTGTGTGTGTGTGTGTGTGTGTGTGTCTGTGTGTGTGTGTGTCTGTGTGTGTGTCTCTGTGTGTGTGTGTGTGTGTCTGTGTGTGTGTGTGTCTGTGTTGTGTGTCTGTGTCTGTGTCTGTGTGTGTAGGACCTGTCTTGTGTGTCAGAACTCCCTGGCTGTCAGTGCAGCCACAATTAACTGGCAGCTCATTTCTGGAGCAGGGCTGGTTAATGTGTGTACCTGCAGCTGACTCAAGGACATCCAGGAAAGCACAACAGAAACTGAGAGTGTTGATCACCATTGTTCCAAAGCAAGTATTCCATAAATACATAACCAGAAAGAAATCAGCCTTAGCTTTTTTGTTCTTTTCTTGCTATTCTTTACTATATTTTTACAGCTGGAAAGGTAGAATTTTGAATTGCAGGAGGCTGGAAAGTTCTCTGGTACTTTTTGCAGTAGCATCTGTCACTTTAGATTGAATGAGTGCCAAGATCATGTGTTTTTTCCCAACAAGAGGCAAGAGTGCCCAGGGAAGGCTTACAGGTGTTTTAGTTTTAACAAGGACATTCTTAAAACAGAACAGTGACAGGGAATTTAATGAGACAAAACTTTGAAGGACTAGCAAAGCGAGTTTCAAGGAGGAAAGGAGTGACAGCAAATATTGCTCAAAACTGTTGCTGTGTCTTCATTCATACATTGCTGTGATGCCTTTTGCCTGTTTTGCCTGAGAGAACAAGCCCAGTACTGTGCATTTCATCATTTGGCTTTTTTTAATTGGCTGTAGCATTTTTTCTGTCAGAAATGAATGCTTCTTTCTGCCTCCACCAAGGCAGGCAACTCCTGTGGTGGAACCTGGAGCTGCACTGGCAAGCCTGATGGAGCTGGATGTGGCAGGAATGCTGTGTGCCATTAAAGAGCTTTCCATTTCCTTTGAGCTCATTTCTTTTTTCAGCAGCTGAGACAATGACACTTGCACGTTTGTGTCGCTTAGCAAGGGGAGCCTGTAAATTCTGTAGCATCCTTGTGGGTGAAAACTTCTGTAAAAAAAAAAAGAATTTTTTGATTTGTGGTAACTTTGTGGAGGGAAAAGAGTGTTTTGCAATCGTCAGCTCTTTGAAGGGAAAGTAAGGCTTTCTGCCACATCAGGCTGCAAGAAGCATAAGCACATTTTCTTGGCCCTGATCCTGTGCTGATTTCTTCCTCTGCACTCAAAAACTGCAGTTTCAGAGTCTCTGAGGCCTTATAGGTTTCTGAAATCATTAAGGATGTTTATAATGTTCTATTTAACCCTAGTCCCTTATTCCACTGGGAACTGAGAAATCTAATGGCAGTGTATTATTACATGTCAGCTTCCCAGAATGGAGAGGACAGGCAAACCCCAGGGCAGCAGGGTGAGACTCTCCCATATTCCTCTCTGGCAAGGGCCTTGGGAAACCAACTCTCATCTCTCTTGTTTACATGTGAATGTGAGCATTGCTGAACAAGTTGCTTAGCACTGTGTCTGTGGCTTTCATCTGCTGTTCTTGCTGCAGTTGGCATGTACCATATTGGCTGATGTGCAGCAAAGAAAATCGTCTTTGTGTGCTAAATGACTAATCTGTACTCCTGTGCATATGCAAAAAAATAAGGAGTGTCCTCCAGGAAGTGGGTGGTCCTGAAATTCATGCAAACTCCCCAGGAATCTGCCCTCTCTCCCTCCTCTTTTTACCATAATAAAAATGAAAGGTTTATACAACAAAATCAAGAGTTGAGTTTTCTGCCAAGTATTACATGTGTGGGCTCTTCCACCGACAGAATTTCTGTTGTGAGGCCAGAGCCAGACCAGATGAATCTCTCATCTGTACTTTGCACTCTCTCTTAACATCAGTAATAATAGGGCCTTGTGTACTGAGGAGCTCAGGAGGTTGTTGAGGAAAGCACTGAGCCATTTTTGCAGTTTAAAAAGTTTCCCCATGTGCATACAATGCTGTGAAAGCAATACAGCTCTTTGGAAAGAGCCAATTAATTCATTTCGTTTTTTGCAAGTATAATAAACTTTGGCAAATGTAGAAATGCAGCAGAAACTGTGCTTTGATTTTGTAGAATAACAAGGCTTGGTGGGATTGGATTCAAGATCAGTCTCAAGGCAGAACATCTATGACTGGAGCGGGATCGCGTTACTCCAGCAGGGAGTCTGAGGTATGGTTTGGGATGGTGTCCCAGGGGCAAATGTACTTAAACCAGAATAATAACATGCTTTCCCATCTTTGCTTGCAGCTCTGTTTCTTGTGTCTCTCTGGGCACTGAGTTCTCCCTTCCATGAACAGCCTATGGGAGTATTTTTGTTCTTTGGTATCTGGGATCTCTCCGGGTTTCCCTTTGTGCTGTAACTCCTCTCCTTTCTCAACAGCAGCATTTGCTTTTCTAGCTCCTCTCTCTCTTCAACTTGTTTACATTTTCACCTCTATTGGGTCCAGACTTTTGCAGGCAGGTTACCTGTGGTACCAGCCATAGCAGTTCATCCACAGAGGAAGGATTAGGGATGTTGTAGTTGTCCAGGTGGGTGTTTCTGTGCTACAGCACCAAAGAGTCCTCCTTGCTCCTGCTGTTGCCCATGGCTGTCAGCAGGATTGCCATCAGCAGAGCATGAAGATGCCAGCCTTTCCACACTGTCATTGCTGTCCCAGCAGGGCTGTCATGTCTGGATTTGTCTGTCCTGTGCTGTCATCTCTCTGTCCATTCCTGCAGTGTTTGTCATTCCTGGAGTGTCCTAAGTTTTGTGTGGCTCCATTCTTGCAATTCCTGCACAGAGATACTTCTCCTAAAGGTTCCACCCTCATCTGGGGACAGGATCTCCCCTGATGTGTGTGTTGGTTTTCTGTACCAGCCTTGGGCTGCTGCACCCTGGGGTGGCTGTTCCCAATTCTTAGTCCCCTTGGGCTGTGACTCACCGGACCAGTTATTACCTTATTTGGGCCATTTCTCTAATTTTTGCACAGAGGCTTAGCACAGGGACAGCCACAATCTCACTCCAGAGTCCTGAGTCTTCCTCCAGACTATTTTGCACAGGTTTTGCCCAACAGAAAAATGCCTGGGCAGACTCCAGCACTGCAGTCATGCTGGCTGCTCACCCTGCAGCAGGGAAGGAGCTATCAAAGACAAGAGTACAGCCCTACTTTGTATCATTCCCAGGCACCTGCCTTGGTTTAGGAAGCAATTCCTCTCTCTCATTCCCTTGTTAGCAGGAGTAAAGGCAGTGAGAGCTGGAAGGAGCTGTCAGAGCTGGAGCAGTGTCGGGTTCTCCCTGTGCTGTGTTTAGTGGCAGCTCTCACTCTGTGAGCTCCCTATTTTTAACATCACCCCAGGGCAGGCCTGGCTCCCGTTGTTTCAGTGGATATGTGACTCTCAGGGAGACTTTATGACCAGGAGAGATGGAGCAGTGTTGGGTTTGACTGCCCATGTGACAGATGAAAGCGATCCTGTGCGAGAGCCGTGGGTGGAGCGGGCGCTGCCGTAAGCGCTCAGATATGTGGAAGTGTTTATAGAGAGCACAGGGGTGGCTGCAGCTGCAGAGTGAACATCCTTCCTGGCTCTGGGATGTGGGGATGGGCAAGCCCAGCTTGCCTGAGGGCACCTGCACTGGGCTCAGGAGTGGAGGTGCTCCCCTTGCCTTTTGTAATGTGCTTTCTCTGCCTTCAAACAAACAGCAAAAGGGTTTGGATTTTCCCTGCTGCTGTAGCTTCTTAATCTTCTAAATCTCATTGCATCTCCTTTTAAGACAGCTTCCTCAACACCCCTCCCCTCCAGGCTGCAATCTCAAATTCAGCTCCCGGCAGGGCTGGGCCAGAGGGGTCATTTTCTGATTAACTCACAGGCTCTCTTCTCTGCACCCTCTCAAAGCAGCTCCAGTAATTGAAATCGACTGTCTGGGTTTGGAGAGAATTCCCCTGAATCCCTGTGTGTCTGAGTGGGAGCTTTCCTTCTGCCCAGGGTTGTGACAGCAGTGAGTGCTAAGAGGGAAAAAAAATCTGTATTTTAGCTTTGCCTATTCTTGTTTTATGTCTGCATGAACAATATTTAATGTAGGGCAATGAATGTATCTCAGTTATTGTCCAGCTGTATGAGAGAAACTGGATAAACTTGCTGAGTTTTATGCTTGTTACCGATTTCAGACTGATTTTTTGATAAGGCAGCTCAAGTCCTCCAGCATCCTCTGTGGGTTTTAAAAAAATCCTTGGTCAGATATTATCCTTCTTTTAACATACATGAGTAGATAACAATTAGATGTGTTTCCTCTTAATGAGGGTCTGGGTCTTGGCACATGTTTTACAAGGAGGTTAAAAAGATATTCAAGGAGATGAACAGCTGTGAGAGGAACTCATATAACAGGAAGACCATTAAAGTTTCTCTTATATTAATAATACCAGCTTAGTGGACAAAATTACTTTTAAGAGCTCATTAATTAAGATTAAAACCTCTTTCTAGTTTTCTCAGATTCCTATGATACTTGACAGTCAAATTCTTAATGTTTTTTAACTGCAAAACACGGTTTTCTGACTTTTTTTTGTTTTGTTTTCTGACTTTTTAGGAGAGAATGTGTATGAAGTTTTAAAAAGTAACACTGAACAGATGGGTGTAATTGCATTTTGATCTAAGGGTGATGCCCAAGAGGGTGTTTAAAATGTCAAAAGACTGACCCAGCAATGACTGTGTAGTGACTAGTTTAAGTTTTGGACTTCATAAACAGCGAGACAAAGCCCTCAGTTTTTGGCTCAGTATTTAATTATTTGCATTTTTTCACATTTAAGATACCATCCAGGAAGAGCTGGAGTTTTCTGGCAAGAACAGCAGCTTCCTGCATAGTTTGATTGAGGCAGAAAAATTCAGCTAACAAATGCAGAGCACAAAATGAACTAACACTGTGTATGTGTTATTGTGGCAATCTGATTCATCAGGAGCCATCATCTGCTTCCAGTTCAGAGAGAATGGAACAGCAGGTACACACAGAAAGTGTTTTAGCAGGCTGAGAGTGCAATATAAATCTAAAAGGGAGTGTTGGAACTGAGGGCCAAACCTTAATGGCAATACTTGATTGCTGCAGTTTGAGCAGAGAGTGGATCGATGGAGAGGCTCAGAACTGGAAGGGTGATGAGGATACAGGCGTGGTGACTGTTCTGTGGCAGCTTGCCCTGGGTTTCCTCTGTGTGCCTGTGCTGGGGTCCCCCGGGCTGGCAGCCTCCTCCCCCTGCTTGGATGAAGCTCCTCTGCTCCCTACAGCTGCTGAGCCCTGTGGACACCAGCCACGTGGTGCTGATCACACCAGGCTGCGGAAAAAGGTGAGGAACTGCTGGTTTGGGAGCACCCCCTGCTTTTGGGAGAATCATAGAATGGTTTGGGTTGGAAGGGACCTTAACGATAATCCAGTCCTACCCTCTGCCATGGGCAGGGGACACCTTCCACTAGCCCAGATTGCTCCAAGCCCTGTCCAACCTGGCCTTGGACACTTCCAGGGATGGGGCAGCCACAGCTTCTCTGGGCACCCTGTGCCGGGGGTCACCACCCTCACAGGGAAGAATTTCTTCCTAATACCTAAGCTAGATCTACTCTCCTCCAGTTGCAGCCTATAGGAATTTCCTGGGCAAGAGCTTGCTGTGAGCACTGCCTGTTGTCTGTGCTTGCAGTGACAGGTTTCCATCAGAGAGGCCTTGCTGTGACTGCTGGAATTGCTGCTGGAGCACCTTGGTGATGGCCACCAGCCGGCCTGGATGAAGGTTTGGGGTTTGGGACTGCCCATGGCAGCCCTGATCGTGGGTCCCTCCTGGAATTAACACAAAGCCAGTGTCCACAACTGTTTAAATATGGGGCTAAATACCTGGCTCATTGCACAGCTGTGTCTGTTGGCTTAAAGTGATAAAGTGTCCTGATTGACCCAACTGATTTCTAGTAACTGTTTTGGGTGAAGAGCTCCCTCTCCCGCAGTGCCCAAAGCAGAGGGCAGTGCCTATGGCACAAGTGCATTACTATACAGTAAATCCTGTGCATTGTGCCAGGGAAGTACTTCTAGGGCAGAGCACAGCAGTGCAGGGACGCTGAGATCACATTTATAAATATGTCTGTCCCCTTTCCTTACTAACTAAAGCCAGACAGCACTGTAAGGTGCTGTAGGTGAGACTGCCTGAATGGTTTTCATGGCACAACTGTGTTTATAAAAGGGTCACAGTTCTTCCATGGCACAACTTCATTTTCAAGAGCACAGAAGTTTGTTCAGAGCAGGCAGATGGCCTCAAATCAGCTTCTGCTGCAAATGACTGCTTGAGTCTTAGGTACGAGGCATGATTCAAACCTGACTGCTGGAGGTGCCAGGAAAATAAATGATAGCTGCCAGTGTTGCAGTCTGTTGCCCAGCTTATTCCCAAAATCAGACTCTTGCTACTGAGAGCTGACAGCAGGGTTCAGAGATGACAAATGATCAGAAAATAACACAGTCTGTGCAGGCCTTTGGTCTGATCCCTGTCCAAGCTTGGAGAGCCAGCATTAGCCCTCTCCAAATGCTGCTCTTTGGTCCCAGAAGATACAGGTCACAAGGAATTTATAATTAATCCTCATTGTTAAGAGCATAAATCTTCAGCAAATGATAATTACTTTAATTAGTACTCAGTGTGTTGTACTAGCTGTGGATACTTGCTTACTGTCCTCCCCTGAGGGCTGGTCTCTGAAGGATCTGAGGTGGGTAAGAAAATAGTTGTGTCCCCAGGGCACGGTGCAACATTCAAAATAATCTGAACAGTATCAAGTATGGGACAGGAAAGGTTAAAATCTGTGGTAGGGCTTGGGCTGAAACTGTGTCAAGGGCTGTTTAATTTACAGTTCAGTTTGATGACACTAACTGTATTTTTTGGTTTAATGTAACTGTTTAGAAGGTGGCTGTTTGCTTTTTTTGTTACAACACAGCCAATGGATGCAACCAATCATTTTTGACTTTGGCCTAAAAGCTCCTGTGGCCCAGGAGAGCCTTTGAATCCCATCTCTTCCTTGCAGTCCCTTATTTCTGTTTGTTAAATTTCCATTTTATTGACCTTATCTCTGCACCCACCTGGCTCCTTACACACACAAACAAACCGAGTCATACAAATCCTGTACCTCATTTTACACATTCCCTAACAAAATGCAACTCAGGCTTCCTCCAGGTCACACGGGTCTCCCTTGGAATGACAGAGCTATTTCCAGCAGCTCTTTGCCCAGTTCCTCGTGCCTTCCCCCGGCGCTGAACTCTGCAGACAGCTCCCTGAATGTGACACAGACTCGGCGGTGCTCGATGTGCTTGCGGTGGATCCCGTGCTTCCATTTGTAGCGCGCGTCCCCCTGCAGCACCACCAGCGCCCTCCGCGGCAAGGGAAGGGCAACGACCACCTCCTTACTCGGAACCAGCCTCGGGCACAAAACGCCTTCGATTCCCTCTTCGCCCGAATTTCTGCACGCTGATGTTTGTGTGAAAGATCCGGGGGGGCTTAATTGCCCTTTGCTGGAAGTGGGGAATAATTGGATGGTGTCCTCTGAGTCACAGGACATGGAGAGCACAGTTTTTGAGAGCAAGTTTAAACTAACCAGACGCTCCCCCCAAAGCCACCAGTCATCAAAGTGGGGGTCGATGGCAGAACCCCTCTCTGGTGTGTAGTCCAGGTTGCACTGCTCAACAGGTAAGAAACCCCTGAGCACAGAGCAGGCCTTCATTTGTGCCACGATCTTCCTGCTGAAACTTGGCAAGCCAGTAAAGCTGCCAGCTTTCAACCTTTGTTTCTTGAAGTTCACTTTGGGTCCGTAGTCCTGTTGGAAAAGAAGAGAAAGGAAAAAAGCAAGTGTAGAGGAAAAATCTAGGACAAGACTTTCTGGAGAGGCTGTGGCCCCTGCAGAGTTCTGTTTTCATATCTTTCACTGATCTGGTCACCAAGTTGTAAAAGGACTCAGTGAATCTACATTAATCTCTCTGGAGTTAGATTGGTAAAGTAAACCCAAATCCTTGGAGACTGAGTGAACTTTAATGCCTGGACATGCACCATCAAATACTGTTTGTTGTAACTATCATGTATTTTTGCAAGAAGCTGATTTTAATTACAGGTCATTCTTGCCACTGATTTGTGGAAAAGATTTCAAAGGAAAACATTTAATGAAACATCTAAAATTTTGGGGGGGGTTAACTGCAAACAGCTTTCCTTTTCCAGAAGGATCCAAGAGCAATTGTGCTTCTAAAGTCCAACCTGTTTCTTTCGGCCAGACTGTGACAGTTTCCAGTCATCTCGATCCATCAGTTCCACTATCTCACACTCTTCATCCTCACTAATGAACTCCTCCACCAGGAACACCCCTGGAAAGGGGAATGCCCAGCCAGCAAATTCCGAGTCCTCATTTCCTTTAGCTAGGCCTGTTGCTGGACAGTAAGTGAAATTATCTTCTCCCTGTGGAAATAACAGTGGAGAAATAAAAAACCAATAAGGTATTTCCATATTTTTACCACTGCAGCATGAAAACTGTACAGGATTCTTGCAGACACGAGAGAAATTTTACAGCTGCTTTTGGAGAACAACCATTCCCTGCTGCTTGCTCAAAGCCACTTTTTTCTTCCTAGTGATGTCTTTATCCTGCAAAGACCAGGAAGAACTGATGATCCTCAGGGCCACAGCTCTAAGGAGATTAATGGTGGGCATTGCTCAGGCTGGCTGCAGACACACAGTTTGTCATAAGCAATAAATGCTGAATGAGAAAAGTTGATAAAAATCAGCCAGGCCTCAAGGCTAAGCTGTGAATCGAGATACAATCAAATCTAATAGAACAAAATCCTTCCTTTTATTCAGCACTGGGAACGTGGGGGGAAACCCCACCAAAGACTTGTTCAAGGAGACTTTTGTGTTTCCAGGTTTATATACTTAGTTACAACTTAAACGCCTTCCCCAAAGTTAAGCGGGATATTTTGGGTTACTCTGAACAGTTACAGCTTCAGGCCTCTAGACAGGTTTTCTGATTTACTTCTTAGAGCTCAGCCTCTAACCTAAACAGGGATTTTGGTTTATTTCTTAAAGTTTATATTCCAGCTACAGGATTAAATTCCTTTTTGCCTAAAGCTATGCATGGCTAAGATAATGACAGACTTGGCTACAAGCTAAAATCAAATATATATCAAATACAAAGTTAGTACAGGACTGACTAAAAATTAGTAGAGACCATATGATTTTATGGAGAAAGGATAAAATCCATTTTCCTCAGGGGTCTCTGTAACAGCCGTGTCATAGAACCATAGAATCAATTGGGTTGGAAAAGACCTCCGAGATCATCAAGTCCAACCCTTGGTCCAACTCCAGTCCCTTTACCAGATCATGGCACTCAGTGCCACGGCCAAGCTCAGTTGAAAAACCTCCAGGGATGGGGAATCCACCCCCTCTCTGGGCAGCCCATTCCAATGCCTGAGCACTCTCTCTGCAAAGAATTTTTTTCTGATCTCCAACTCAAATTTCCCCTGGCAGAGCTTGAGCCCATCGTGCCCCCTTGTCCTATTGCTGAGTGCCTGGGAGAAGAGACCAACCCCCACCTGGCCAGAACTTCCCTTCAGGCAGTTCCAGACAGTGCTGAGGTCACCTCTGAGCCTCCTCTTCTCCAGGCTGAACACCCCCAGCTCCCTCAGCCTCTCCCCACAGCACTTGTGCTCCAGTCCCTTCTCCAGCCTCCTTGCTCTTCTCTGGCCCCGCTCCAGCCCCTCAATAAATAGCCAATGACTGCGCCGTGCCCAGCTCAGGTGAGCTCCCCTCGGCCCCGAGCGCATCTGTGGCGTTATGAGGGTGAGGAACTCACAGTCCCCCGGGGGGGCCGGGCCGTGTCCCCGTCCTGCGGCCCCGCAGCCGCTCCCGGGCTCGGGGGTCGCGGTGCCTGCCCCGAGGGACCCCGGCCCGCGGCCCCGCCGCCCCCCGGCTCCTCCCGCCGCCCCGCCCCGCCGCCCGCCCCCTCCCCGGTACCTGCGGGGGCGGAGCGGCCGGCGCGGGCCCCTCGCAGAGCAGGCAGGAGCGGATCCCCTTGCAGCCGCAGCCCGGCCCTGCGCCCGCCGCCCGCATCCCGCCGCCCGCGCCGGGCACACAGCCCCGCTGCCGCTCCTGCTCCTCCTCCCGCCCTTCCTTCCTTCCTCCCTCCCTCCCTCCCTCCCTCCCCCCCTCCCCCGGCTCCTCTTCCTCCTCCCCGGCCGCTTCCAGGTGAGGGCAGCGGGGGTTGGGCGAAGGCCGCACGGCCGGGATGGATGTGGTGGGAGGCCAGGGGTGGTGGGCGCGGGCGGACTCGCTCTCCCAGCATCCCTCGCAGCGCGCCCGGGCCCCGCTCCGCTGTTGTGCGCCGCGGGGGATGCTGGGAACTGTAGTCTCGGCGCACGCCCCGCGGGGGCGCTTCAGGCCGCGGCCGGCGCGGCCCCATCGACACTTGGTGACCGCAGCCCGCGGGCACGGCCGCGGGGATGATGCTGATGCTGCACCTGCCCGGCCCGGCACAGCCTGGCACGGCACGGCCCTGCCCGCGGGCGGAGCCGCGGCCTGCGCCCACAGCTGGCACCCCGCGGCCAGCAGGCCGCCCCAGGGCGGACGGGCAGCCTGACATCCCTGCGATCGGCAGCGTCGTGAGCATCGTGCCCTGGGGGGCGCGCCGCGCCCGGCTCGGCCGGAGCGCTGGGCCGGGCAGGGCAGCCACCACCAAGCGCAGTGAGGTCGGAGGTGTCCCGCTGTGCGGCTCCGGCCCCAGAGCTGCGGTGGGGCAGGAGGAGGGACAGCTCCCTGTCAGTCCCCGCGGTGACCGAGCGTGCCCTCTGCAGCATCCCCTGGTGCTGTGGGGATGGGGACATGCCGTGCCCGGCCTTCCCTGCAGCTCCTGCCGGGTCTGAGGTGTTTGTGTGTCACAGAGAGGGCGATGGCAACATCCACAGCCACTGGTGTCCCATCTTACAGACACCAGAGCTCGGCAGGTTCAGCCTGACCCCGTGGTTTGGCTTTCAGTGACAGCTCTGTCGCTTGAAGGATCAAATCCCAAACAGCTGCAGTTCAAAACTGTTTTCCCGTTCATCTCTTTGTGCTGGTACAAAATATTCCATTCCTGAAGGACTGTCCTTACATTCAGGTGTTCACAAAGCAGTGCTTTGTTGCTCATCACACAACATTCCAGGTGCTGGAGGTGTGTGGTGGTGCTGAAATCAAACCCAAAGATGGCTCAGTGCCTGTGTGTTCCTCAGGATGTGCTGGAGTGGCATTTAGGCAGCTCTGATCTAACACAGAGAGACAGGAGCGAGCCTGGCCTTCCAGCTCTGTTGTCTTTTATTTCCCTCTCTTGGAATCTGTGTCAGGAAGAGTGGTAAGCCCTGACCCAGTAATTTCATGAAGCTCCTTTGGCTTTGTCAGTGTTGTTATTCTAAACATCAGCATAACCCTGTCTGTGCGTGTCCTATCCCATGCATAGCAATGCATGGAAACACCTCTTAATTACCAACAACACACAGAATGCTGGTGATCTGTTTTTTAGCTTGCTGAGGAAATGATGTTATTAATTGGTGGATATTTACATTTCTGCTAATTAATTCAGTTCTCCAAAATTTTAAGGAATTTAGGGGTTGTCAGCCAAGAGTCTGTCCAGCTGGTCAGGGCAGTGAGTGCACTGTCATTTTCTTGGGAGGAAGGGATGCACAGCAGGTGCATTTATTCTTTCTGTAGCTGTTTGTTTGAAAGCATGTTGGAATTCCTGGAGCAGAGCCCAGGAGAGGCACAAACAGGTAACTGTGAGGCTGTCAAGGTCCTGAGGGCCATCACCTGCAGCCAGTCTGTCTCTGTAACAGCCACAGGAGGTATCCCTGTTGTTTTGGAGGTGGATTTGGAGGCATGTTGGGAGCCTGTGCCCAGCCTAAAAAGTCTCTATTTTCATTCCAACAAATAAAAAAGGTGACTTCCAGCACAGCAGCAAACTCAGTACATAATGTCATAAAGGTTTTTTCCTCCCCTTTTGGAGTCAGTTGAAAGCTTTTCCTCTTTTCCTGTTTTTCCAGGAAGGTTACAAAGAAGAGATCCTACAGCTGACTGATTAGTGATTCCAGCAGAGGGGTGGAGGTTAAAAATGTCAAAAATTACTACAGAACTTCTTTTGGAAAGAGCAGTTCCAAAATCTACGAGGCTCCGAAAGATCGAGACACTGAAGTAAGTTCAGACAGGCCCATGGAAAATTCCAGCTGAATTCAGCTTGGGCAATCTTTTTTTTTTGTCTTTTTTTCCCCTAAGCCTTTTTACCAAAACAAGAGAGACAGTTCCAAAGCACAGAACTGAGATGGCATTCCCAGTGCAGGATCAGTGAGCACTGGTGGCGCTGCATCCACCGGGGAGGTTATTAACAGTTGTCACCTTTTTTTGCCATTTCTACTCTGTATTTGTTGCCACTTTCTTTCTGTGAAAGTGCTCAAGGCTGGATCCTGATTTCCTAACCCCAGTATATCATCCCTACCCCCAAAGCACTTCCATCTTTGTTAGCATTTGCTTAATGTGAACAAAAGAACCTCCTGGCCTGAATTTTAGCAGGTTTTTTAAGTACTTTTGGCATTATTTCCCTTCTGTTTTCCCCTCCATCACTTTCTGTCTCCTCTAAATCCAATTATGTTAGTACTTCAAACATTGCAGAGAGGGAGAATAAACTCTTAAACACTTAGAAACCACTAAACACAGTTTTGTTGCTCAGACCTTTAACAGAGGTCAATCCAAATATGTGTCTTTCCAAATGTTTAATGCAGTGGAATTTTACTGTTCCAGAGCTGGTCAGTCTGAGTGACTCAGCTGACCAATTTCTGGCTGGTGCCTTTGTTGGTTTTGTTCCTGATCTAAGGGGTTTGAGTTTCACATGTACTCTTTAAAGTTATTTCTTTGGTTAGTCTTGTGCTAAAATAATTATTGTTGGAGAGAAACTCGAAGGTTTATCTGAGGAGTATCAGCTGCAGTAATCTGGGTAACAGAGTGATGGGGAGGTGCTTGAAGCAGTGGATTTCTGGAATGTGGCTTTTCCCATGCTTTGTGCTGTGATGCTGAAGGGTTGTATTTAGAGAGTCCATTTGTGGAACTCTGCTGATTTTCTCCCCAAAATGACACCACAGTCACACTCAGCCTTGCAGCCAGCTGAATTCCCAACCTTTTTGACTGTCTGGTAAGGCCTCTGAGATGGCAAGTGAAGGAGAAGGGATTTTGCTTCTTGGGTTTATTTGCCTCATTTAGTCACACTTCATTTATATCAAGAAGCCTTTTTTTTAACTGATCATTAGAGATAGAGATTCTGTTTGTTAAAGGAACTCAGGCCCTCAGGAGATGTTGGCTGCCAGGACTAGAAGCTTCCTTTGGAGCTCACCTAAATGATCTAACCAAATAAAAATGAACCTGCTTATAATAAGCAGTTTTCACTTTCTTCCAGTGAAGGGCTTTTTCTTTTTCCCTCACAATTATTGTACCTCTTCTTCTTTCAGGACAATGCTTCTGTTTTGGTGGCATCCTTGGATTTTGTTAGGTAGATTCCTGTGTTTGCCTTTGGAAGTTTTTGCAGCAAAACTCACTGTAAAAGAAATGGAAAAATTACTTTTTTGGTCCAGTTAGTTCTTTGGAAATAGACAAATTATTTGGAGGCCTGCTCTCCACTGGCCTGAACTGTGAAATAATGAATCTAGTACATTCTGTGGACAGAGTAGACTGATGGTATTGTGAATAAATGTCTTGTATTGCTGCAACTTGTTTTACTGACTCAAAATTGCAAAGGAATAAAACCCAAAACTCTTAGAGGTGTAGAATTTTTTTCTATAAGGGAAGAATTTTTCTGGTGATTCACTGTTCCCAGCCAGCTCTCTTACCCACAGGAGATTATCTGAATTGCAGGTTAATTGTGCTGTAGATACTTTGGCAGACCTGAGTCTCAGATGGTGTCTGTTACCCCAGACTTACCCACATACATGTGCTCACAATCCAGAATGCAGCAGACAAGAAAAAGCAGGGCCTTGAGTCCTATGAAATCAGCTCTTATTTTTCCAGTGAGCTGCAGATAGTTCATGTTATCTTTTGTTTTCAGCCTGTCCAAGCTGCAGTTGAAGACTGGAGACTTAGACCCGCGTTTGTTTTCCCGTCTGAGGCACCTGCAGAAACTGGATCTCTCTGATAATTTGCTGGACAAATTTCCCAACAGCCTAACCCTGCCTGATCTGCGTGTTCTGAACTGCAACAACAATAAGCTGGAAGATGTAACTGCTCTGAAACAGTTCCCTCTGCTTGAGGAGCTGACCTATGAGAACAATGTGTACTTGACAGTGAGTTACCCCCCCATCCTTACAAGCTCAGCATTAAATAGAGGGTCAAACAAACAACAGTTATGCAGAGTTCTTATGTGTTGTTCTTGGGCAGCAAACATTAGGGCATCTGAGAAAACAGCCAGTCTTTGTGTGCCCTTCCACCACTATGGGAACTACTTCCCAGTCTGCAGAAGTTACTTGCCCAAAACCACTCAGATATTAATATCTATGTGTCTTGAACTCCTGTTTCTCTAGGCCAGAGTCCCATCTCAGGCAGCTTTTCAGGCAGGGTATCTTATGCTCATGCTTGTGTTAAGTAGAGTAATGATTGTGTAGAAATGTCCTTCTTGTAGAATCCTGGAATCCCAGAATGGTTGGGGTTTGAAGGGACCTCAAAGATCATGTTGTTCAGCTCCCTGCCATGGACAGGGACACCTTCCACCAGACCAAGTTGCTCCAATCCCTGTTCAGCCTGGTCTTGAACACTTCCAAGGCTGGGGCAGCCACAGCTTCTCTGGGCAACCTGTGCCAGGGCCTCACTACCCTCACAGTAAAGAGTTTTTTCTTAATATCTAATGTTAGTTATACTCTCTAATATCTGTGTTAGTTTTAGTGCCCCTTGTGCTCTGGAAGAGACTTGATCCTCTTGTGAGGATTTAAACGTGGTGATTAGTCTGGTTTAGGTTTCTGACTTCTCCCAAGAGGCTCTGCTGCCTGTACAGGTTAAACATCCAAAACTGTAATTTTACTTGTGCTTTAAACTGTCATCAGCCATATCCCCATCCCCAGATGCTTGTTTGCTCTTGCATGCTGGTAGTATATGTGTGGCTGTACAGTGAACTGTCTGACCTAAAACGCACCTGACCCAAAGAATTCCTGCTGGAATTCGTTTACTGGAGGCAGGACAGGCCTTCCTGGGTGTTAAAGGATGGGAGCAGAACACCCTGCCTTGCACTCAGGCTGAGCAGATGAGCGGTTGCACAGCCCCCACCTTGTGTTGGATGTTAGTACTGCCTGAGGGCTGGGCAGCTCTTTTGTCTGCAGTTTGAGATCCCAGCTCACAGGAGAACATTAATTCCCAACTAAAAGGTGAAATTCAAGTTGGAAATGCTGAAGAGATTTTATGAAATGGCTTTTCCTTACTAGATATTTTCTTCTCATTATTGGCTGTATTTTAATGAAGGACTAAAGCTAAAGCAAGAACCATGTGTACAGTTTTGTAACTCTGGTGTCTTCTCTCTTTAGCTCAACGATGACTATAAGGTGATGTTTCTTTTGGAAAACCTTCGGTTACTCAATGGCAAGGACATAACCAAACTGGCCAAGCACGTGAGGCATGTCAATAGTCGTAAGCTCACCAGCAAGGTAAGATATCTGATATTTCCTTAATCTCTAAATACCTGAGAAGTAACTAAATACTGTGCTCAGTGTCATGACAGAGCTGCAAACAAGCATCAAATGGTTTGCAACAAGGGTGGTGTGATCTGAGCCCAGTCTGCAGTCTGGGCTACCCAGGAAATGTCTTACTGCTGCTTTCTCTGGTCCCTGCTTGCATTTGCTCTACCTGTTCTGTGCAGCCTTTGGTTTAAGTGACCAGAGCAGGGCCAACCAGGTCTATGTCTGACCCTCTAGTCTTTCAGGTCACTCCACTCATCGTTCAGGAACAGAATCCTGGTGCTGACAGAACAGCTGCATACACCTCTCCATGTAGTTTATGTTACTGTCCAGGCCCTGGGAATGGGGGAACAAAAAGCAAGCTCAGGATAATCTTGCTTTTTGCAGCATACACCAGTAACAAGGGTTTGCTCTTTCTTCTTCAGCTGTGCATGTTTGGAACTGTATTTTCACTTATTTGTGTACACAACTTAGCGCCTGTCAGACTGTCCCCACAAAGCATGTTGTGATCTGGAGCAAAATTACTGTTCTATCATGAAAAAGGTTTGATTGGTTGTTTGGTTTTGTGCATTATTGTTCTTACCATTAGTATTCTAGTTAGTTGATCTAGTTAATTCCTTTGTGTATCAGTGGTGGGGGAGATCAAATACCAAAGACTGGGATGTCTTGTGCTGAGTATTGTCTGTGTAGCACCTTGTGCCTTGAGAAGTCTCTTATTATCCCAGCCAGACAACTGGGCGAGGTTGGCTGTTTGATGAGACCCCAAATGCTTCCCTGTGCTGTTCATTTTGTTCTGGTGTCTGTGCCCTGATACCTTTCCCTGATGGTATTGCTCTGTACCTGCCTGCCCAGTTCTTACTGCTGTGTCCAAGTGTGAAATGTCTGTTGGGTCCAAATGCTGACAGATGTGTCACTGCCCTCCAGAAACCCTCAGGTGGGAAACTGTGCTGATAGATGAGCATCCTCAGGGTTGTGCCTGTAGTTCAGAAGCATTTGAGAGTCCAGGAATCTCTAGGAATGGGGATGGTGTGCACCAGTTCTCACACACACACTTGGACTACAAGAATACTCAAACATAACCTTTAGTATTGTCTGTTATAATGAATTAGTTACCTGTCAGGTAGTCCCTGTTAGTGAAAGACTCCTTAAGACTCCTTACTCTGGATCCAGAGGCATGAAATCAGGGGCCATGCCAACAGTGTCTGCTTAGCCACACTCACTTGAGCTTGGTGCAGAGAAACCAGGTTTTCTATTAGATGAAGTCATAGTTTGAACACTGATAAACTAAATTGAAGTGGTGCCATCCCGTAGCTGCCTCAGGGTTGGCAACTTCTTCAGTGCTTTCACAAGTACTCTTGTGCTTTTCTGCTCTGTTTTTTTCTGTTGAATAAACTCAGTCTTTCTGCCTAGGTTACTGCTCACTGGGAAAAATTCTTCCGTGACCAACTCCCTGAGAAACACACAGCTGAGCAAGTAAAGTCCATCAAGAAGAAGTTCCTGAAGTCAGTACAAACCAATGTCGTGTATGGACCCAGCTCCCTCAGTGAATTCACCCGCTGGCGGGTAGGTTGTGTCTCACTTGCCCTTCTGTTCTCCAGGCAAGGACCCTGCTCCTGACTGAGTGGATTTGATTAAAATGCTCCATGGATTTGGGTGCAGGGCTCCTGCAGACACGTGGTATCACTTTTTCTGGTTTTCTTCACTGCCTTGTGAAGCAGTTACAGGAGCACTAAGGACTAAATGTGCACCAAGTTATGATGACTGTCATTAAACATTGTTTTTTAATTCATAAGCAATAATAGTAATTGTACTAATTAACAAGACTGCAGTGTCCTTAGTGCTTAATTATTTGCAAATTAGTTTAATGGCAACCTTTACTCTTGATGAAAGCTGTATGAATGGAGAAAAGATAATGATGAAAGTGTAGCTACTCCCAGTGGGGAAAGATACCATTTAGTTTAAAACATTTGTTTAATTTCTGTGTGCATACACACAGTTGAGGCTTCCATCTCTCCTTTGTCTTGTTTCATTACTGTGCTGTTGTTTTCACAACTGTATACCCTGGATGCTCATGACAAATTGAAGTTCTTGGGTCATGTAATGTCAGCTGAGGACTCCTCCACCACTTGTGAAATTCATGTGGAGTAGTGGGAGCAGATATTAAAACCTTGGCAAAGCAGCTCTTGTCATGACACATAAGAGTTTAACTGCTCTTGATTTTTTTGTGTGTTTTTTAACATATCCACATGTTTGCTTCTAAGGTGAAAATGATTGCAGAAGAGTTTCTGTCATACTCACTGGGTCTGGAGTCAAACTCAGATACTGAACCAGAGGAGAAGATGGATGAGAATGAGGAAGAAAGTACAGAAAGCCCCAGGGAAGCTGCAGAGGATGTGGCTCAGGTAGGTGATTTTTCCAGTTAGATTAGCAATGTCCTTTCTATTTCTTGCAAACTCAGTAGCTCTTGTCAGTTTACATTTATGACCCTTTGGTAACCACAGGGGCAGTCCCAGGCTCCAGCCTGTATCCAGCAGCTCAGGCTGGTTCTTTACAGCCACACTGAAGCTTTCCCAGCCATGTGAAGGTTGAGTTGCTCTCCACAAGGAGAGAGCTTCCATTCTCACAGGAGACCCAAAAGATGTCATGAATCCTACTGACTCCACCTCTCCTCTAGGAAGGGATATTTAATTAGAGAATTGGGCTGATGCCTGGCCAGACTGTGCTGGTTTTTCCCTGCTTGGAAATGGCTGCAGATTGAACCCCCGTGGTCCATGGGCCAGATTTGTTTTTCCACATCATATGTAAATCACAAGTAATTGGGAGAGGGAGCTGAAAATGAGGCTGGCTCTGTGATATTCATTAGCTTCTGCCTCTAGGAACCCTGTGGCTCTGAGCTGTCTGATTCTTGGAGCCCAGTCTGTAACTGTGGGAGGGTACTTGCCTTTGAATAATTAATATCTCTGACTTACAAATCATCTGCACATCTCAGGGAATCTAAAAACCTTCTGCAGATACTGATAACATGATGACATGCCTTATAGGTCACAGTAACACCCAGCAAGAGGAAAAGAAACCATTCAAAATCAGGTGGTGGAAACAAGAGGTCCAAGTCCCAGGCAAACACCGAGGAGGAGGCTGTAGTTAATCCCAGGAAGTCCAGTCAGGTGCAGGATGACCCAGCTCCTGATAAACCAAGAACATCGAACCAGCCAGCCAAGGAGGCACCCCCTGAGCAGGGAGCTGAAGGGACACAGAAGAATGGAGAGCAGTTTCCCAAGGGGCAAAGCAACAGAAGATCCAGCCAGATGACAGGGGAACAGAAAAGCCAGGAGCAGGACAATGGAGTTGTTAGTTTGACTCCAGTGAAGAACTCCAAGCGCAAGGTATGTCCATCAGCTCCCTGGGGACTGGCTTTTGGCCTCTTGGTGTAGTGGGAGGAACCTCATTCAGGTTTCATCAGAGCTCTACACAGCTTGGAGCTCACAGACATATTGTGAGTTAAAGTTCTGGTTTGTTTTTTTTCTCATTGTTTTAAATCTCTCAGAGGCATCAGGGAAGGGAAGGGACAGCACCAGGAGACAGTGAATCCCCTCCAGGGGATGGATGGACCAGCGCTTCAAGGTGGTGCTCTGAAAGCCTGTGCTTAAAATTGGGACTGGCAAGCCTTGCTCTCAGGTCACACTGATGGCTGCATGGGGAAAGGTGTTTCCCCCTCAGCTCAGGGTAGTGGGGATCTAAAGGGTTTCTCACATTTCTCTGCAGCAGGACGGGGTTCACTGCCGGGGTCTGCTGGGCACAGCTTTGCTAAACAGTTTCCTGCTGGTTTAGGAGTCTTGATCATTGGTGGCACCTCAGCCTCTCCTGTTCTCTTTAGCACAGAAGGGCTGAAAAGTCCTTCAGTGTAACTCAGGTTGCTGTGTTCAGTAGGAGGTTCTGTCAAGGCAATCACAGACAAACCGCTGTCAGGGGAATGAATTGTCTAAATGTGGCTGGTTTATTGTAGGAGGATGTCAGTGCAGAGCCATTGCATTTTCTTCAGTGTCACAGTAAAGGCAACAGCCACGAGGATTTTAAAACGCAGCTTTGGTCCTGTGTCTTCGAGCCAGTGCTAGACTCTGGAGCCAGGAAAGGTGAGCTCTTAAAGAGGTTTGCAGGATTCCCAGAACCACCCGGCTCTGGAATCCCAGTGGACTCCATGCATTAGATCCCTGCTCCTTCGAGCCGTAGTCTCCGTTGTCAGGAAGAGACTTGCTTACGTATTTCTTCTTTGACTTTGAAAACAGGAGTCTGGGAGAGCACCAGGCAGTGATAAGCTGCAGTCTTCATGTGTTATCCCTGAACCTGGGAACTTCTCACCCATTTTTTTCATCTTTCAGATCCCATTGTGAGCTCCTCCAAAACTGTGGCAACCTGTGGAGGGGAATCTGTTTGTCTGATTGATTGTGAGACAGGGACGGTGCTGAAGAAGTATAAGGTGGCTACAGAGGTGGGTTGCAAGTGGGAAGGGTAAGCATTGAATGGGAATGCCATAATCTATAATACTTACATACATGTATGCATAATACCTATTACAAAGAGGTCTGAAAGGATGTCAAGCATTAGCATGGACAGGTCTTAAATGGGTGAAGATACATAATAATTATTTCTTGCTTATCCTTTCAGCCTGGCTTGGGTTTATACTTTTATTAAGTTAAAAGACTACTCTGCCTCTCCCCTCACACAGGTGTATCTGGCTGCTAAACCTGCTTAACAGCATAGAGAAATACATCCTGTTTCTGTAGTTTGTGTTCTTCTGAGAGTTATTTTGAGTTTTGATGCTCCATCTTAAAATAGTGGTGTCATTTCACCTGAGTAGCATTGTGATAGTTGTATCTCTGAGCTAACAGCTGTCCTGCAGTTCTCTGACACACTGTTCTTGGTTTCCTTCTGTCCCAGGAGTTCTTCAGCGTTGCATGGACAACCCTCACAATGGTGATCAGTGACAGTCGGAAGAAAGCTCACAATATCTTGGCAGCTGCTGGGAGGAGAGGGATTGTCAAACTCATCCACGTGGCAGCAGACTTCTGCTATGGAGAGATAAAGGCTCACAAAAAGCCCATTGCTACTGTCTGCTTCAGCCCAACCCAAGAGACCCACCTCTTCAGTAAGTCTCTGCTTCAGAATCTCTTTAGTAGTAATGTGGGAAAATCAAGGCTTCCTTAACAAGGAGAGATGTCACCAGGGCAAGCAGGGACACACACACAAAAAGCATGGAGGGACATTAGGGAGAGACCATTGTCAGTGTCTTATGGCAGCAATCTGCAGCAGGTCAGACTGTTTCTGCCAGGGCCTGGCTCTCTAGCTGAGGTGCAGCAGCTCCTGTTTCTCCTTGGCTCTCAGCGTGGCTGTCACACACGCATTAGCCACAAACAAGGCCACACATTACCCACAAACAAGTCCAGTAGTGGATCTGTTCCACAGGGATGAGCAAGAAGAATGGCAGGCAGAGCAGGCAGCTGGGGGCAGGCAGTGGCAGGGCCCTCCTCAGGCACAGCAGTGTATTATGGGCTGTTGGCTTTAATTTTCCCCAACAAGCACAACTATGTGCTTAATTGATTTTGAATAAATGACTTTTTTGAGTTCTGTGCCTCGCCAGAGATTTTTATGCAGGTCTTGATATCAAAGAGAGCTTTGCCACACACTGTAGGGCCCACAGAGGCTGTGGCTTATGGGCTAGAAATTGCAGCTGCATTGTCAGGCTATACAGTGAGCTGGTACAGAGCCTTTCAGACCACACCTGCACTCCAGAGCACATTGTTTCTCTTGCCTACAATTACCCACATCCTGGAGTGGTTAGAGTGCTACATGAACCATTAAAAGTGGAATTTTTTTAGAACAGGGGGTACTTCTCAAGAAGCTCAAGAGTGCTAAAAGCAGAAGGGGTAAGGAGGTTGATGAAAGGGATAAGGAAGTTGATAGCACATCCATATAATGGTGTGAATAGCAAGGCTTGTTACATTGCATAGAAAAATTTAAAGTAGTAGAGTCTTTACATCCCTCTTTGGAGACTGGACACGAACAAACTGAGTTTGAGGGTTGCCATCTGATGGGGATCCAGATTACTGTAATGTATTAGGACTGTTTCTGCTATCAGTATGTCAGCTGGTGACATGTTTCTCCCCCTTTACCTTGGTGCCTAACTGTCCCAGTGGAAGCTGCTGTGGATGTGAACACAGTAAGCCAGGGATATGTGAATAACGGGGTGTCTACCTGAGAGCAGAGGCTGGAGCTCGTATTTTAGATCCCACTGGAACTCCTGAGCAGAAATGATCTCAGAGGGTCACTAATTAATGACTGTGAAGCCACAACTCAGTGATGGACACCAGGAAAGAAACTTCTTTTATGTGTCCCTTTTAAAGTGCAGGATAAGAACACGAAGTACTGACTGTGTATGGCTGACACTGTCTGTGAAGTGGTGTTGGCCCAGGAGCCTTGGTGACTGCTGCTGTGCGTTAATGAGCTCTCTGATGCCACAGCCTTAAGGTGTTACAGCCTGAGATTCAGGCAGAACTGCCAGCCTAGCACCAGAAGAGCCAGATGAGCCGTGGTATCACTACCTGCTTCTCTTCTGTGTCCCACAGCTGCATCCTATGACAAGCGAATTGCACTCTGGGATATTGGGATTCCAGACTGTGACTACAATTTCAAAGCAAGGTAAAGGTTCAAAAACCAGATGTGGCCAGTCCAGGAGCCTATAACTGTCACGTTGCAGCACCACTTAACTGCTTGTTCTCTTCTCTCTTTCAGCCAGCTGCTGGTGCTGGAAGCGGTTTCTATTCCCTTACGGCTTGCCCTGGTCCCCACCTGCCCAGAGCAGTACCTGCTGGCAGGCTGTGAGGATGGCTGCTTTGCCTGGAACATAAAACTGGATAAAGGACAAAAAAGCAGGTGAGGACCAAAACTTGGAGCCATGCATTTGCTTTCCATAACAGGAAGAAGTAGTCCTAGCAAAAGCTTGATTTCTGAGATCTGAGCAAAAGCAGCGTGTCCTGTCAAACTTGATACACCCTCTGCCTCCCACAGTGGCCAGAAAACACAGGAGCTAAAGGGGTGTTCAGAGGTTGCAGCCCCATGCTTGTATTGAAGCTCCAGTCTGCAAGTGTTGCAGGCTGCTTTGCAGGAAGGCTGGCAGGAGGGTAATCCAATACCCTAAAACTTAAGGGTGTGTCATCTCAAAGTAGTGTAACAGAGTGTAAATTCCTGGACTGATTTCCAGTCCCACAGCTCCTGGTACGTGAGGTAACCCAGGAAACTGGCACTCTGTGGGATCTCAGGAAAAAATTACAAGAAAGAAGCAAGTAAAGTCATG
Source organism: Pithys albifrons albifrons (assembly GCF_047495875.1). Classification (NCBI taxonomy): domain Eukaryota; kingdom Metazoa; phylum Chordata; class Aves; order Passeriformes; family Thamnophilidae; genus Pithys; species Pithys albifrons. The sequence goes on along the minus strand of NC_092478.1, from coordinate 3,637,997 downwards.
CCCTGCTGACAAATACTAATCCTGATGCCTGCAAAAAGAGATGAAGTAAAACAGAAATCTCTCAAGCAAAAAAGCTTCTGCTTTTAATAAACCTATACTTATAAAAGTGTAAATTCAAGTGGAAATTCCTTTGAGCTTGGCAGGCTCACTAACACACTACCTGGGTGCCCTTCTGCTGCTGCCTGTTCAGGACTCTGCTCAATTCACCCTTTCCCCCCTGTTCTAGGCCTTTTGAAGCCATATTCCAGTTTCCTGATGATGAAAGTATGACAACATCTCACAGGGTTGACGGTTTGGCTTTTCTGAATGATGATGTTGTTGGTGAGTACAAACACAACAGCCCAATTGCAAAAAACACTGGGGCAGTGCTCAGGGACTGGTGGCAGCACTATTTTATTTCAGGGGAACTGTGGGTTACACATCTTGGGCTGGGTCTTTCTGAATAGCTTATGCCTATTCTGCAGTTCAGGAACACAACCATAGCACTGAAAATCTCTCTGCAGCCTCCAATTATCCTGAAGTAAGGTAAAGCAGGTGGAAACAGCTCCTGCTGGATCAGGCCATGTTCTGGATAGACCTCCTTCACTAGAGCACAGCCTTTGTCTCCACACACTTTGCTTCCCAGCAGCTGACTCAGCCTCTCCCCTCTTCCTTCCCTAGTTTCCAAGAGCTCTAAACCAGGATGCATATACCTGTGGAGCTGGAGCCGGTCCTTTGATGCCAAGGGGAAAGGATGCCAGCGGACAGTGCCTGCGGTCATTCTGGCTGAGCTGGAGTGGTCCACCACAGACATGTCCTACCTGACACTCAGCACCTGTCCAGGTAGGCAGCACTGGTGCCCAGGGCAAGGTGTGCTTTGCCCAGCTGAGTGTGGCTCCCCTTTGACCCATGGGAGGCAGAGGCCTGGATTTCAGAGCCCATCAGGGAATGTCTGGGCTCCCTCTGCAAGCACTGCAGTGCAGCTCCAGCTCTGCGCAGCCTCTGCCCAGCACCAGCTAGGGATAAATAATATAAGCAATAAATAATTACAGCTGTACCATCTGCCCTGCAAGGGGGTTCAGCCAAGGCTGGATGGGCTTTCTTATACTGGTTTTCAAAGCAGAGAGCTGAGAGATGGGCCCTGTAGCTTTGGTGGAGCCATTTTGATGCTGAGTGCATCTGAAGTCAGGGGCAGGAGTGCCACACACTGGGCAGCTGGGTCTGTTGGCAGACAAGGAACAGCCAAACCTGACCTGGCCTCACTTTCAAAATCAGTCTAAAAAATAATCAGGAGAAATCCCACAGTATTTAGCACTACATTTTCTACACTAAAGTAAGATAGCTGATGTATCTTGAAATGAATCAAGTTCTTTCAGAGCAAGGTAGATTAGTATTTTTGTGCTGGGAAGGGAATTTTGCTGAAATATGGCACCTTCCATTGGGATCCTACAGCACTGCCTGGAGCTCTGCTTTGTACCAGCACGGACTCCCAGTTCCACACTTGTTTTCCAGCTTTTTCTTTTGTTCTCACAGCAAAGAACTACGTGTTCTGTGGTGATGAGAAGGGCAGTGTGTGGATGTACAACCTCTCAAACCACACCACGGCCTGGAGCTCTCCGAAGGGAAAGCGCTCGGAGCGGAGGATCCCTCCCACACAGGTACGTCTCAGGTATCCTTTGGGGCCTCCCTTCCACTCCAGGGGACCTGATCCCAGTCTCCCAAGCTTTACCCCAGAACATGCCTCATATTTCCATACCTGACATTCATAAGCAATTAAAAGCAACCTCCAGAGTGTGACCATGGCATTCCCAGCTGGGAAACCAATGAGGAGCTGCAAAGCAAGGCTGTCAGCTCCTGTGTGGTGCAGCTGGGCAGCTCTTCCTAGAAGGGCCCTAAAAAATTGTGGGTTAAACTAGAAAGCCCAACAACACAAGAGTACAGACACCACATCCCTGAGGGGCCAAGGGGAGGGAATCCATAGCAGGAAAGGGCTCAGTGCTTCCCTATGTTCACATACTCTTTTCTGCTTGGTATTTCCACGGCCTCTAGAGACAGTTCTCCTTTGCCAGTCATTGTTCCCTTGCAAGATGAAGCCTCTGAAAGGACAATCACACACACAAACTCCAAGACTCTCACTCACTGGTCTGGAGTTACATTAGACATAGGTATGAACTCACCCAGTGTTCCATAATTGGTTCATTGAAAGGGTTGTTAAGCATTCAATGAACTACCCAGGGAGGTGGTAGAGTCCCCTTTCCTGGAAGTGCTCAGGGAATGACTGGATGTGGCATTTAGTGCTCTGGGCTGGTTGACAAGCTGGTGATTGGTTAAAGGTCAGACTCTTGGAGGTCCTTTCCAACGTACATGATTCTGTGATTGCAAAAGGTTTTTGGAAGTGTATTGCCATCACCTTTTTCCTTCCTGCTCAAGCCCCTCCACACTAAACCTTGGCCCCTTGGGAGCATCATCAACCTTCACCACCCCCTCAGAAAGGGGAAGAGCCTCTGACTTACCATCCCCAGGGCTCCCCAGAGCCCTGGTGTGCTGAACCTACTCCCCTCAGACACAGCACCCCCACAATGTTCTCCTCGCAGATCCTCAAGTGGCCGGAGCTCCGCCTGAACGGGGAGCAGCTGCCTGAAATCCTGGTGAACAACGTGGTGTCAGACCCTGCCTTCTCCTACCTTGTTGTTCTCACCAGTGTGAACATCACAGGAATCTGGAAGAAGTCATAGTTCCCTGTGCCAGTTTCATCCCCGTGCTTTGAACTAGTGCAGTATTAGTGACTGTTACCCATGTGTCCATGAACGTTTTCTAGACCAGCTGTTATGTGCAAGATTAAAAAAATACAAAAAAAAAAGGTAAGAGTTTGTTAAGGTCATCAAAGCATTGTAAACATCTGGTTTCTTTTACTGTAAGTTTTCACAATTTGTGCATTTGTTTTATAGAAATGACACTTAATAAAACAAAATACCAGTTCAGTTGGCAGTGCTTGGAGTTTTTGACAGGAAAAGCAGAAAGTTCATCTGCTGCTGTCACTGAGCAGCTTCTCATGCTGAAATTATACCCACAACAACCTCCCAACAGCCCAGGACAAATATTTGCCTTAAGGCTCCAATTAGAAAAGTAAAAATCTCTTTAATGACTTATCCATCAGATCCAGCAAGACACACTTACCCTCTTGGCAAAGTGCCTGTCTGGCATTACAAAAAACCAAACTCAAAATATCACTGCTGCTGTCAGAAATTAAACACAAGTGGGACAAGGGGGGGAAATATTTGCCATTAATGGAGGTTTAAATATATCATCTCATCAGCAGACACGTCACTCTGCTCAGAAGTACAGTCTCCTCCACAGGGGGGAATTTTACTCGATTCCTTCTTGTTTGTCCTTAATAGCAACCTGTAAAGCACAAACAAAAACACATGAGCTGTTACTGAGCTTCAGGAGGTGTTTAAATGTTCCTGACTCTTTGATAAAATGCAAGAATGACCATGAACCATCAGTGGAAACCTCTACATATACAGAAAATAATGACTCAAAATCAAAACTTATTGACAAATTTGGTGCCCTGCCACGTCAGAGAACACCCTTCCAACCCAAACCACTCTGTAGTTCTCTGAGGGCTGTGGGAAATCAATATGAGCCATTTAGGAATAACAGAACACCCCCTGACCCCCTTGTTTTGTTTTTTTTTTGACACATAAATAACCATTTAAGAGCTCTGCCATGCCTTGACAGGAGCTGAATAAGACTTAGGGCAGCTTGAATTAATTTACAGCCCTAAACCAGCAGCTGTAAGACACTCTACTCATGCTTTTGGTTAATTATAAGAACCTTTTAGGCCAAATAAACCTACCCTAAACCTCTCCTCCAGCAGGGAGAGCTCGCTGATCAGATCAGTGATGGCATTGGTGAAAGCCTCCTGGGGGCTGTAATCGGGGGTGGTTTGCACACGGATGATAATTTTATGCTCCAGAGGGTGTGGTACTTTGTATCCTGCAAACAACACCTGCGGGTCTTTGAGCAACTGCCTGGAATGGGGGTAAAAAAAACCACAAAACACAGCAGGGAAATTAGAAAGGGAGTGGAAAAAAAAAACAAAACAAACCAAACCGGCCCGAAATTTACTCACGACTTGATGATGTTCCCCAGCGTGTGGTCCTCTTTGTTGATGGTGAACAAGCAGGCGTTGGGCACCTTCGTGTCCTTGTTGATGGTGATCCTGAGTGGGATAAATGGGATAGAGGGAATGTTATCGGTCCATACGGGCCAGGCAACCGCGGGGGACTGGGGGGGAAGGCCCGGGCTCCCCCCCAGCCCCCCGCGGTGTGATGAGGGTTAATTAGTCGCCCCAAGGGTGTCCCCTCACTTTTTCTCGCCCTCGAAGAGGAGGAAGGACTCGAAGGCCGGAGGCGCGTTCATTCTGCCGCCGCCTCGCCCGCAGTTGCTATGGCGGCCGCTGCTTCCCTACGTCACTTCCGCCCGCTCCTTGCCCTTACCCCGGCCGCGACAGCGCTCCCAGGCGGGTGGGAGGTCTCGGTGCAGATAAGTGGGACCAGTTGCGCCGCGTAACTGGGAGCGGCGGCAAAGCCTCAGGTGTGAAGAGGACAGACACCAGTGGCACCAGCAGCGATGTCCCCACTGGAGACGCCACTGCTGTAACCAGCAGGAATGGCACTCAGCAGGACCAGTGGGGATGGAACCAGTGCCACCAGTAGTGCCACCAGTACAGCCAGTGGTGATGCCATCAGCAGTAGGACCATCAGAAATGGCACCAGCAGGGCCAGCTGTAATGGTACCAGTGCCACCAGTGATGCCACCACTGCCGTCATCAGGACCACCAGAAATGGCACCAGCAGGGCCAGCTGTAATGGCACCAGTGTCACCAGTGCTGCCACCACCACCACCATCACTACAGGAATCACCAGTGATGCCACCACTGCCACCACCAGGACCACCAGAAATGGCACCAGCAGGGCCATCAGTGATGGCACCAGTGCCAACAGCAGCACCACCAGTGCTGCCATGAGCAAAGACTCTAGGGGTGCCACCAGTACCACCAGCAGAGCCACCAGCAATGTCACCAGTGCTGCCACCACCAGAGCCACCACCAGTGCTTCCACCAGGCCACCAGTAGACCCACCAGTGGTGCCACCACTGGTAAGGCCACCAGAATTGGCAGCAGCAGGACTATTAGAGATGGCAGCAGTGCCACCAGCAGTTGCACCACCAGTGCCACCAGCAGACCTGTGGCCAATCCCCCGCCCGTCTCCGTGGCCAGCGGTGTCCCACCACATGGACAGGACAAGGCTGCAGGGTACAAAGTGCCTTTATTTCCACCACTGTGGTCCCCAAGCCGAGGGGACCCTGAATCCCAGCTGGGGGACACTGGTCCCTCACGTCTGCAGCTGCAGCAGGACAGGGGCTGGGGGCTCTGGGGGCTGTGCCTGGCGGTGACAGCTCTCCAGGTCCCCCAGCACCCCAAAGAGCCGGCTCAGCCCCTCAGGCAGGGGGGCATCTGTGGGAGAGGGGAACAACAGTGAGACCCCACAGCCCCCCTGGGGGGCACCCCCAAACCACCACAGCCCCCCTCGACCCCTGGGGGACATGGCCCAACCAGAGCATTCCCAGTTGGGTACCTAAAACCGGCTCACCTTCACCTTGGGGGCTGTTCTGGGCATCCTCCAGCTCCTGCAGCTCCCAGTACTTTTCCCTTGGGAAAGAAGTAGGAGAGAAGTGGCCTCATGGCAGGAGCATGGTGGGATGCAGGGGGGTCCACCAGGGGCAGAGACTCACCTGAGGGTCCCTCGGAGGCCCTGTAGGTGGCTGAAGAGCCGCTGAGCCTCCACTGTGGGGTCCAGGGGGTCGCTCCAGTCCTGCAGGGTGACGCCGTGCCGGGTCCGGTCACAGCCCAGCCCTATGGGGCGGCAGGGTCACCATATGGGGGGACGCCCCAGCGCCCCTGTGGGGTTCCAGGGTGCCCTCCCTGTACCTGTCCTGTCCCGCTGGTGGCAGCAGCTCCACTTGTCCCCGCGGAAGACGCCCGGGTGGTAGGAGCGGAGCACGCGGGGGTTGTTCCCGCACACCTTGCGCAGGGCTGACAGCCACTGGTTCAGCTCATTGACACACTGAGAGATTGGGGACAGTGAGGGGGAGAGCCCCGGGCTGTGACACCCCTCGGGGTGTCCCCCACTGTCCCCTACCTTGCACTGCAGGTAGGCTGTCTCCTGCTGCCCACCCGTGTCCGTGTAAACCACCTGCATGACATGGGAGCTCCCGAAGCTCTTCTCCTCCACCTTCTCCGCCGCGAGGATGTCGGACAGGGCGATGGCACCGAGACGCTGATGGAGGGGACACACACACACAGGGGGTCAGTGCCACCCCATTGCCACCCCCTACCCCCCAGCACTCCCTTACCTCAGCGCTGGGGCTCTTGCCAAAGCCGAGAGACTCCCCGGTGAGGCAGAAGTGGAGTTTCTTGCCGGCGGTGGCAGCGAGCAGAGGCCCCTTGCCCCGCACCTTGTGCACGAAGAGCAGCCCCTCCTTCATCACTGCCGTGGGGGCGCCCAGCGGCCACCCCTCACCCTCCTCCTCCCCCTTCTCCTCCTCCGTGCCCACCAGGCGGGTGATGAAGTCCTTCATGCGGGCGATGCCCTGCTGCAGGGCAGGCAGCAGCGGGGACAGCCACGTCTCCTTGGCCCGCCCGGCCGCCGGCTCCATGTTGCCCACCAGCTGGATGGCCTGGAGACCCCCGGGGATGGCGGTGTCACCCCCAGCAGACCCAGCCAGGCACCTCAAACCTCCCCCCTGGTTGCCCCCACCCCACCTTGGCCAGCAGCAGCAGCGTGCGGCTGGTCCGCGCGTCCGCGTGTGTCTCCCGCAGCTGGAACAGCTTGGGGGTCATGACGGCTGGCGAGAAGAACCGCAGGCAGAGGAAGCTGGTGACGGCCACAAATTTGGCATGCTGTGACCACCGAGATGGGAGGGGGAGACATGTGAGGGTCTGTCCCAAAACGGGACATCCCCAGGCACCGCACACAGCGATGCCCCCACACCCAGGGCACGGCCCCACTCGTTGTCCCCCTGTGCCCCATCCCTGGGCACTACGCTCGTGCCCAGGAGGGAACCCCATCAACACAGCTGGGGACTGCACCCACTGAGCCCTCTCCCCTGTGGATGTCCCTGTTTGCCACAGCCTGACCTGGTGCTGGGGGAAGCGCTCCCCGACGCGCTGGAAGAGCTGCCGGAAGGCGGAGCGGATCACGGGGGGACACGCCGGGGCCGACTTGACGATGGCATCCAGCAGCTCTCCCAGGTAGGACTGCAGGTGCTGGCGGCTCTGCTCGATCACCTCGCCCTCCGTCTGCACCCGGTGCAGCCCCGAGCACCTGCAGGCACCGTCACTGTCACCCCCGGGCCAGGCACTGCCCTGCCCCACTGCCCCACAATCCCCTTACCCAACGTCTTTGATCTCCACCTTGCCGGGGTCCAGCTCCACGTATTTCTTCTCCTCGAACACACGGGCGATGGTGGGTCCCAGGACAGAGTGCAGGTATGGCATCCCTGTCACCTGCCAGGGGACAGCCCAGGGGACAGCAATGGGCCACAGGTTTGGCACACGACACCCTCAGGGTCACCCAGGGGGTTTTCTATCTTCAGCCTCCCAGCTCCAGGAGAAGACACAGCCCCACCAACTCTCCCAGTCTTCCCAATGGGAACCAGTCCCCAGGGGACATCCCAGAACCAGAGTGATCTGGGAAGAGCAGGCTTTGGGAAGTGTGGCACCTTGAGGAAGGACTCCATTGACTTTGAGGCCAGGGAGTTGCTCCGGAACAAAGTGTTGGGCTCACCTGCAAAACAAGAGAGGGTCCATGGCCTGGGGGATGGCCACAGGTCACCCACCAGGCAGCTTCAACCATGGGGGGCATTCCCAGGGGCTGTGCCCTCCACCTCTGGACATTTCTATGAGGGTTATGGGGATTTTCAAACCTCAAACCACCTGCTTCTCCACCAAACTCAGCTCAGGAGTTGCTGGGATGAACCCAGCAGATTCCTACACAGAAAACAGTGGGATGGCTGAACCTCACCTGTCACCCCAAAGAATTCCCCATACAAGGTCCTGGAGATTGTGCAGCCCCAGAAAATGGTTGGAAACCTCTGACTCTACTTCCCACTTACAGGGCTTGGCCAGCTCCAGCTCAAAGAGCAGGTCCAGGAACTCCTTGACCAGCCCTTGGCCCAGGAAGAGTTTGACCAAGTTGATGGCGACGTCCTGCCGGCACTCAGCTGTGGTGGTTTCATCCAGGAGGGTGACCAGGTGCACCTGGCCATTCTGGAGGGGAGAGGCACCACAGTGTGATGGCCTGAGTCAGGCACATGCCTGGCACAGAGCCAGGGGAAGGTGGGTGATCCAGCAGGGCTTGGCATGGACCCCTCACCTGGCGCCCCAACTTCACCTCCTGGCACAGGAGCTGGACCAGGGGCTGGTAGCAGTGGGAGGGCAGCACCGTCTCATCCCGCAGCCTCACCTGCAGCTGCAGCGAGCCCAGGCTGCCTTGGTGCCTGCAGGAGCACAGAGTGGATGGGTGAAAGGTGGAAAAAGTACTTCACCAAGCAGGAGGTGGTCAAACAGCCCAGGAAAGCCTGGGCAGGCGGGTGGAGGAGCTGCTCCTCCAAAGGATGATGCTACCCAGGATGATGCTGCACCTCCCATATGCCCATATGGGTACTGGGACCACCTTCAGCACACCCCAATGCCCCTGTGCCAAGACTCACTCGTCCTCCATTGGCTTGGACTTGTCGGGCCGCAGTCTGAACCACCCCTCCTCCTGCCCAGCTGCCTCCAGCCCCTGGATACTGAACACCACCTGGGAGGGGGAGGCAGGAGAGGGCTGGGTGGGCAGTTGGGCAGGACCCTGGCAGTGGTGATGGGATCTGAGGGCTCACCTTGCCTAGGAAGTCGTTCCTGCCAACGAGGTCCCAGTCCCACACCTCCACACACAGCTTTTCCCCCGCTGGCTCGGCCAGCTCGAACTCAAAGGTCTCATTCCAACGTGGGTAACACGATTTCTTGACCACCTGTGAAGGCAAACAGCTTCATGTCCCCGCGAAGGGTGGATCCCAAATCCCCTGCGGGCACCAAGATGGGGACACTGTGGGACAGGGATGGCTCCAGGCTTCCCCATGGGACAATTCCACCTGCACCACTGGCAGGCTGAGGATCACAATGAGCTTGAAGTTGGACTCACAGTGCTCTCCTGTGTCTTCCCGTTGTAGCGCAGGCGGACAAAGGGGTCAGAGGCCCCATTCCGGTCCTTCCTGGCCAAATCCCTGCCAAGAAGGATGAGAATTTACCATCAATCTCCCAAAATACCTGCAGGCATCCACTGCTCCACTCCCCTCCTCGGTTCCCCAGCTTGTTGAGATGTACATCCCAAAGACCAGCAGATGGGGTGAACCCTAACCCAGGACCCCCATCAGCTGCTGGATGGGGAGGATGCTCTGCATCCAAGGGACTGGATACACCAGGGAAACAGTCATGGAGCAGCCCAGACTCACCACCCATGTCCTGGCTGCATGCACAGCCCCTGCCATGCCCTGTCCCCTCCTCACCTGGCCTCCAGCACGGAGCAGCGCAGCCGCCGGCTGCCCTGGCTGCCCAGGACTTCCACACGCAGGTGGATCTCCCCCTGCACCTCCTCGTCAGGGTCCACCTCGCTGAGGCTCATCCAGCCATTGTATCCTGTGGGAAAAGGGGGGACCCCCATGGAGGGGTCGTTGGGGAGCCCTCGGGACCAGCTCATCCAGAGAGTGGGAGATGGGTCCCTGCTCGGACCCCCCCAGCCACCCTTTCCCCTACCCTTGGGGTGCTCCACCAGCATGTCCCGGGTGATGCACACCTTCCCAATGACGTCATCACGGCTGGAAAACACAAGTGGGAAGCAGGACACTGCGTGGGATCAGCATCCAGACAGGACAGCCCCCCCCCTTCAGGGGGTCCAGGGCTGGGGCCACCACGGTGTGTCTGTCCCCATGGAGCACGTCAGCCACCCTCTGCTGCCAGCTGGACAATAACCTTGGAAACACCCTCACCCCTTTGTGTCCCAAAGCCCAGGGCAGCATGGCCAGGTGTGGATTCTCTGGGCTGAGCACACACAGGGAGCCAAAGCCACCATCATCCTCCAAGTCCTCCAGCTGAGCCCCCAGCATACCTGAGGGCGTCCTCATCCATGACATAGATGGAGATACTGTGGAAACTGGGCTGGAGCTGCACCTCATATTCTTCCCCCCAGAATGGGGACAGCGTCTTCCACACCGTGGCAGTCCTGCAGGGCAGGTGGCACTGGTGACACAGGGGACAAGGCTCCCTCACTGGGGCACTCCCTACCTTCCTAGCTTTTGGAAACACAAGGCTAGGGGCAGCACCAACAGTTTTGGACTCCCAGCTGGAGCAGGGGATGAGTCCCTGTCCCTGTTCTTGGCCTGTCTTGAGGCTCTGGGCTGGCAAGACAGAGGTGTGGCTTAGAGGGGAAGGAGAGCCATGACCTGTCAGACATCTCTGTGTCAGAAGAAAGTATCTCAGCCCAAAGCAGGGAATAGTAGGAGTAGTAATAATTATAGTATTGTGCCTGCAGAAGGATAGATGGAAGAACCCACCAGGAGCCAGACTGGAGCTTCATCTGGGGACCTGGAGCCACTCACCTGATGATGACCTCATCGTCAATCTTCACGATACAGTACGGATCGCTGCTCCCTGTGCTGGAAGGACACAGGACAGCTCTGTCAGTGCCACCAGACATGGCCCTGGCCCCCCACCCAACACACAGGGGTCTCATGGTCATGGGTGGCCAAAGCCTTCAGCCCTGATAACCCTCATCCAGAGAAGGGACCATGCAGGGACACCCCAGGGCTTTGGGGTGCCAGGGGACAGGGCTGCCAAAAGCTTCCATGGGTGGATTTGGCCACAGCCGAAGGCACGTGGTGACCTCGACTTCACTCCCAGCCCAGGGACACACATCCCTGACTTTGTCCGGCCACTGTGTCCAGCTGGCAGCTAGAAGTGGCTTTCCTCTTCCACATAGGAAACCAAGGAACAAACAAAACCCACCCTTTCCCCAAAACAACTCCAGGCACCCACAGCACAATTTCTCACACCAGGAGCGAGGCCACATGAGCCTCCTCCAGCTCTGGGGTGCCCCCAGATCCCCAACACCACTGCAGGGATGGGAACACCCCTGGGGACACCCCCAGGGATGCAGAGGGTGTGAAGAGGAGGCGCCACAATGCTCTGACCTTGTTTCCTCTCAGGGATGACCCAAGTCATTGCTGCCAAAAGTTAATCACCATTTTATAGCTTATTACCCCAGTTCCTCAGGATCAGGGGCAGGGGTGGGGGCTCTGGCGAGGGACAGAGGAGCCAACAGGACCTGGGTGCTGGCCAAGGCAGTGCAAAAGTTATGGCTCTCATCCCACTGGCACAGAGCAGCCTGTTCTGAGCATGGATCCTCATTAATGCCAATCCCAGTGGCACCATCAGCCAACCACAAGTGTCCTGGAGAAAGGAGGGGTTGCACGGGTGGGGACTTGGGTACCCCAACCACAGAGTGACTTCCACATTGCAAATCCAGGGAGGTTGAGCAGATTGAAAAGGTTTGGGTGGTGACTAAAATAGTTTGGGGGGGACTGAAATGGTTCTGGGAGGGATCAAAAGGGGGTTGGGGGGAATCAAAAGCAGTGGAAGGGGACTGAAAGGGTTTGGGGTGGGACTGAAGAGGTTTGAGGTGCTCTCTGCCCTGCCAAACACAGCTGCAGGGGGTTTCTCCAGGCTGTGCATCCCGGGTACCACAGCAGCATCCCCATCCCCAGGCACTTCCATCCTTTTGCCCCCATGGTGCTGGCAGTGCAGCAGGTTACCCAGAGCCACTCTCTGGCTCCTGCTCCCATTCCAACCCAGCCACCCTCCGGATTGCTTTTTAAGGAGAGCAGTGGCTGAAGTGCCATTAACTGGAGCTCATTGCTGACATTTTCTGCCTTGTGCAAACCATCAGGGATGCAGGGAGCAGGCAGACGGAAAGGGAACAGCTGCCCGCTCCAGCTGTGCCCGGCAACGCGGGGCTGGCTTGGGTGGGAGCTGGAAAACCTTGTCCCCAGCGCGGGGACGTCTGCGACAGCGACATCCCTTGGACACAGAGGGGCAGGAAAAGCCTCTTGTACCACTCAGGCATCGTGGTTTCCAGGGATTGAAACACAGGATGGCCAGAATCCATCCTTGGCGGCTGCGGGAGGTGCCCAAGCTGTGGTGGGATAAATCCCCGCTCCGAGGGCAGGTGGGGAGCCCCGCACCGCGCTGGGTGACATCCCCTGCACCACATCCCTGCCCCGGGATGCCAGGAGGGCATTTGTGGTGCTGCAGGCTCGGTGGGTGCTGGGCATCCTCTGACTCCCACGCAACGTCCAGCTGGCTTAGGCACCCAGGCTGGGTGCAGGGACGGAGCTGGAAAGGGGAAGGCTGGGCTTTGGAAAGAGGAAATGAGCACAGTAGGAACTGGGGGAAGGAACCTGCGTGGTCCCCGCAGCCATCGGTGCGGCAGCACGGGGGGCTGGAATTAAAAATTAACTGGTACCGGCAGCAGTGCTGCTCTGCCCTGGGGGTAGCGATAAAATAGATTTAAAAAGGAAATAAAAAATACAATTAAAAAAAGGAAGAAAAATAACATAATAAAAGAATAAAATAAAACATAGAGTGGTAAAAGAAAAAAGGGTAAAAATAAAAGAAATAAGGGTAAAAATATAAAAATGGTAAAAATAAGAATAAAAAAGAAAAAAGGAAAAATAAAAGAAAATAAAAAGACAGAATAAGAGCATAATAATGAAATAAAAATGAAAAGTAAAAGAGTGAAAAGAGTGAAATAAAAATATAAAAATAAAGATTAAAATTACTAGAATGATTTATTATCATAAAATAAAATAGTCTTATAAAATAAATATACAATAAAATAAAATTCAAATAAAATAAAAAATTAAATTAAAATCAATAATAAAGTAAATAATAATTAAAAACCATGGAAAAAAATCGAACAGATCATTTCCCTTCCTTTCATGGGGTGAAGACGCGGGGAGGATTCCCCAGCGCTCTCCCGGGAGGGGGTCCCGCTCCTCCTGTCCCGGGCGGGGACAGGGCAAAGCCCACCCGGGCTAAGCCGGAGCTGCTGCCGCTCGGTCCGAGCAATGCCGAGCCCCGCGCTGGGTCTGGATCCTGGGACAGGCGGCACCGGGATCCACAACCCACAGCAGCCTCGGCCACATTCTGCTCCCGCGACTCCCTGTGCCAAATCCAGTGGGTCCCACGGGGGGTCTGGGGGTGCCCCATCACCCCTGGCTGTTCCAAGCAGGGTCTGCCCTGCCAGTGTAGCCGGGACACCCCGCAGAGGGAATTCCCATGAGGAAACCAGCGATCCCCAAACCGTGCCAGGGCAGGGAACTGGATCCCACAAGCCGCTGTCCAGAGGGGAGGGGGCCAAGGTCAGCGGCGGGGGCCGGGGCCGCGCTCGGGTTTCCCTCCCCTCCGGCCGCTCTCCCGGCCCAGTGCCACGTCCCAAAGTCACCGGTCTGGAAAGCTCCGCTCCAGGCGTTATGGCACGGTGGCTTTCCAGAGCACGCTCTCCCCAAACCCAGAGCCTCCCGAAACTCAGAGTCTGCCCGCGCTGGGTCAAGCTCCGGCAGGGAGTTGTGCCAAGGGATTTAAAAATCAGGCCCTGACACACGGGATTAAAAAAAAAAAAAAGGAAAAAAAAAGAGAGAAAAAAAAAGTCATCTTTCTTTCCTTGTTTATCCTCTTTTTCCATGACGGCTGCAGGGATTTTTGATGGTTTTCCGGCTGCCGAGCGCTCCTCAACAGCGTCCCGGTGTCTTGGTGGCTGCCGACACTCCGATGCTGTGCCCACATCCCACCCCAACCCTGTCCCCACATCCCGCCCCATAAGGATAAGAGCGATGAGAACCGCGCCGGGATTTTCTGGGAGGGAAATCCCGACCCAAAGGACTGCCAGACGAGCCTCCCGGACCGCAGCCATGTGGGATGGAGCCGGGGCTGGGAACAGAGCGGTGACAGCGGCCACAGCACCGGGGCAGCCCCTGCTCCTTTGGGGCAGGACGGGTGTCCCGGGTCCTGCTGCATGTCCGGGGGGCCCTGCGAAGGTCACTGAGTGATGGGGGCAGCACAGAGGGAGCCCCCCAAACTTGGAGCACTGCTTGGGGTACCCTAGAGAAGTGCTGAGGGCACCCCACAACATGGGATGCTCCCGAGGGTGTCCCTGAATCGGGTGGGGACATCGCAGCATTCCCGAGGGAGCTCACAAAGCGCCGAGAACCGCTGGGGCACACAAAGACATCCTGCAGCGAGCCCCCCAAGCAAGGAGGACCCCAAAGCCACACCCGGGGGGAACCCCCAAAGCAAGGCAACCACAAAGCCATCCTGAAGGGAACCCCGACAAGCAAGGGGGATCCCAAAGAGACCTTACAGAGAACGCCCTAAGTAGATGCATTGCTGTGGGGACACCACAAAGCCACCTTGGAGGAAACACTCAGAGAAAGGCGAACCGAAAACCAGTGAAGGCGAATACAAAACCACCCTGGAGGGAGCCCCCAAACTAAAGAGGAATCTAAAGTCATACTGGGCAGAGCCCCCAGAGCAAGACAATCCCAAAATCACCCTGCAGAGAACCCCCAAAGTATATGCACTGCTGGGGGGACCCCAAACCATTCCGGCCAAGCTGCCAAAGCAGAGGGAACCCTCCAAAGACAGTCGGTGCGTGGTGTCCCCAACCTGTTGTGGGGACACCCCGCAGCACTCCTGGGGCAGAGGGGCGTCCCTCCCGGGGATGGCCCCCTCCCTCCAAACGCCTCCCTGCTCCCGCGGGGACACTCACATGTCCTTGATGGGCAGGTTCCTGCCCTCCACGATGCGTATGGAGAGGGAGCTGCGTCGGGCCATGGCGGGCGGGCAGCGGAGCCAGACCGAGCCGAGGCGACCCGAGCGGAGCCCAAGAGCGCCGAGCGCAACCTCGAACCCCAATCCCCGGCACAGCAGCGCCCATGTGCGCGCCGGCGCCGCCGGCCGCCAATCAGCGTGCGGGGGCGGGGCTAGAGGGCGTGGCCTGGCGCCATCCCGCTGTACCCATTGGGTGGCTCTATCGGCTGTCTGCCAGGGGGCGTGGTCTGTGCATGGTGGGCGGGGCCAGTCCCTCCCGCCGGGCAGGGGGTTCCGAGGGGTCCCCCATTTGGTCCCCGCCCGTCCCGCTCGGCCCCATCGCCCACCCGGCACCGGCCGCGTCTCCAGCCCAGCCCGGAGTCCGCCTGGGTTGGGCCAGACCCGCACTGGGCACCGCTCGCGCCCCCCCCCCGAGCGTGGGGGGCTACTGTGTGGGCTGCTCCGCGCTGCCCTGCGCCCCCAAACCCCGCCGTCTTGTTGATTTTCTAACCTATTTTTTTGGTTTATAAAGCACCGCGCCTCCCGGCTGCGGCACCGCCGAGGCACCGCTGGCATGTCTGGGGGGCTCGATGCCCTAAATACCCTAAATACCCCTCTCCCTGCGAGACCCGCCTGGGCTCGAGGGCTGGCTCGGCACCCAAAGCTGCGGCTCAGAGCTGTGCCAGCCAAGCTGGTCCTTGACATTTGCGTAGTGGGGACACGCTGGGAACACGCTGGGAACAGCCTGCCCTGTTCCTACAGCACTTGCCCCTCTGCCTCCCCCGCACAGGGGGACAGCAGGGGACAAGGTGCAGTCCCCTGCCACCACCCCAGAAGCCTCCCCGTGTGGCAGTTCCAGCCCTGCACACGGTCGAGGCCACCTGTCCCCCACAACAGCATCTGCGTGGCAGGTGACAACCCCCCCGAGCCGCTCGAAGCCACTTTGCAGGTGGAACAGTGTTTTTATTTCGGGGGACAGGGCGTGGGTCGGAGGGGACCCGCGTCTGCCGGATGGAACCGTCCCTTGGCTGCACCCACGCGGATCCTCTGCGGGAGTTAATCGCTGGATTTGCTTGATTTCCCTTGGCTGGGCTCCACGGAGGCGGCTCCGGCAGAAGGGGGGCAGGTTGCTAAAACCCCTCCCAGGCAGAGCAAGGACACCCCGTAAGGGCGCTGTGACCGGGCCGGGGTGTGAATGTGATGCTGCCCTTTGCATGGCGCCTACGGAGGAAAATAGTGGGTTTAATATATGTATGTGATGTATACAGGTACATGCACACCTGCCCTGCCTACACACAAAGAGGCACAGCCACCCTGCAGTGAGCTCTGTCCTGTTTGTCCCCACCACCAGCGGGGGCTTATCCTGCCCGGGCTGCAGGATCAGGGCACCCACATCCCACAGATCAGTATCAGCAGCCCACATCCTAGTGAGGGATGAGGAATGATGGATCAGGTCATCTCCAGCCTCTTGTACAGGATCAGCCACCCATTCCCCTGAGAGGGATCAGGGACTCACCCCCAAATGCAGGAACAGGCACCTCAGGGTACCAGCCCCTCTTGGTGTCTCATGGCTCTCACAGGGACATCAAGAGAACATGAGAAGGATTGGGCCAGCTCTGGGTGGGAGAGACCCTGCTCTGGGTTTGGATCAGCGAGAAATCACTGCGGGGTGAAGAGAGACCCTCCCCTATACCCACTCCCCATCCCCCCATGGGGAATTCCAGTGCCCCTCAGCATCAGGGCTGGGTGGGTCAGGCTCCCCTTGCTGCTCTGAGCCCCAGGGGACTTTTCCCCATTTACAGTGAGCACAGGTGGCACTGGTGCCCCAACTCAATGTGACAACAACACATCTCCCACTCCAGAGCATCCTGGGCCACATTCTTCCCCCCACCCAGTGACGGGGCTCAGAGCCCTGTGTGAGGGCACAGGAACAGGCCATGGGGCTTTCCAGGGGGCTGCAGGAGGCGCTGAGGTTTTGGCAAGTGCCATTCCCGGGGGGTTCACAAAGAGGAGGCAGAGACCGGGCACAAAGCATGCGGAAAAGCCTTTAATGTCCCGCTCCATTGCCCCAGTCCCGGGGGCAGCTCTGCCCGTGCCCAGGTGGCAGTGGGCTCATGCCGTGGGGGCACCTGGGGGTGCGCAGGGAGGTGGGGCAGTGCCGGGGAGCGGCGAGGAAGCAGCGGGGGGCTGCGGCAGGGGCTCAGAGCCGGGCGGACGGCTGGTCGTAGACGTGGTGGGTGTTGTACCGCCGCACCGTCACCGCCTCCGGCTTGGTGAAGGTGCTGCTGCTGCCACAGGTGTCTGAGCTGGGGAGGGAAGGGGGGGTGTGGGCTAAGGGTGGGGACCACAGGATGATGGCATCACCCTCTGACGCCAGTCTGGCGTGCCCAGCATCCGTCATGGCTCCTGGGTGGGACGTGGTGGTGACACTCACCCCCAGAAGATAAGCATGGCTACCAGGCCTGCCAGGAGGATGGCGAAGAGGATGGAGAGGATGGTGGTGATGGCGATCATGCCGGCACTGTGCCCTTCATCAGTTGTGGAGATGCTGTTGGGTGACTTGGCTGGGGAGAGAGCAGGAGCAGAGGGAGCAGGATGCAGGAATGCACACCCCGGGGTGGCCCAGGGGATCCAGATGTGGATGTAGCCACCATGGGTGCCAACACAATGTGCCACCATCTCACTGTGCCACCGTACCCGAGTGAGACCCTCACTGGTGCCCTGCCTCAGTTTCCCCATCTCACAGAGGGTCTCGCCCCAAACCACTGCTCAGCATTCAGCTCTCCAGGACCACCCCACAGCCCTCAAGACCACTCCATATCCTCTCCCCAACGGGTGCGGGATGGGTGCAGGAGCAGGATGAGCATCCCAGCAGCAATACCTGTCCTCAGCATGATGGATGTTGACCAGTTTGTCTCGGCCACGGGCTCAGAGCCCTCCAGGGCAAGGAACTTCACCCTGGGATGGGAAGGGAGGTTGGCCATGGTCCCATGAGCCAGGAGGCTGCTGACAACCCTTGAGGGGGGCATATCCCCAAGAGCAGACTCACATGTATGGCCCGGGTCCAGACAGGGGGCCATTGCAGGTGGGTCTCGCCTCATCCTCAGTGCAGCTGGTCTCGCTGCCAACGCGCAGCACAGTGATTTCCCCAGGGGCTTTGGGGCAGGGGTAGTTGGCAAGGGTGGCATTGAGGGTCATGTAGGCAGGGACACTGTCAGGGAAATTCTGGAACGCGCTCGCGGGAGTTCCCGGCGCCACGGTGTTGTTGAAGGTTCTTGCGGCTGTAGGGATGGGGATGGGAGTGAGGAGGGACCCGGAGGGCACAGGGAGCTCAGCGCTCCCCTGCCCTGGGGCCGCTCCCACGTACTTTTTTCCAGGGCCACCACCAGCCAGATGTCGGCGTTGCTGTACTTGTCGAAGACGCAGCGGGGCTGCTCCAGCACGAAGGTGGAGCCGGTCGTCAGCCCCTCCAGCCCGGGGGTCCTGGTCAGGAACGGCGTGTATGCCACATGCTCGACTGTGGTGAGAAGCCAAGGGGGTGTGGTGGAGAGTGCAGACCCCCTGCTGCAGCCCCTGCCCGGGGGCTCCGACCGGCTGGCACGAACCCGAAGGCTCGGGGTGGGGACAGGAGGGAGCTGTACCCTGTGATCTCAGCAGTGGGGCCCCTGCTCGCTTCTCACCACCCGTTTTGGGCTCAGACACAAGTTTCGTGAAAAGAGAAAGCAAAGACTCTCCATGATCCCACCCGAGGGGCAGACAAACACCTCTGCGGGACCCCCAGACACCAGGGACACTGAGGGTGGCACCCAGAACAGGGGAAGCATCAGCTGCCCTACACCTGCAGGCTCAGGGGGGTCCTGGTGCCTGTGCACAGCGGACCCCCGCAATGCCAAGGGGGACACCCAGAGGACCCCACACTCTGCCATCCAATCCACGTCGGTGACACCAGGACACTAGAGGTGGCACCCAGAATAGGACCCAGAATAAGGGGCGAATCAGCTGCCCTACACCTCCAGGCTCTGCGGTCTTGTGGTTCCTGTGCACAGGGGACTCCCACAATGCCGAGAGGAATCTCCAGACCCTCCCGATGGCGCCGTTGGACTCACCTCTGCCGTGGGCTGCGGGCAGGAGCAGGAGGAGCAGCGGGAGCATGGTGCGGACGCCTGGGTGCCGAGGGCGGGAGTGCGGGTGTTTGAGCGTCCCCGGGGAACCCGCCTGTGGCCACCAACCGCCCACATTCCTGTCCCGGCCGCAGCCCCGCGGCAAACAGGTTGGGCTCGTTTCCCCGGGAGCATTTGTTATGTTTGAGCGCCCGCCGGCGAAGCGTGTTGAGAACGCTGGGCTGGTGGCACGGGTGGGCAACAGCGGTTACCCGGGCAGTGAGGCAAAGAGGGACACTCTGGGTGATGTGCCCCACAGACCCCGCCAGTGCCAGGGTGTGCCCCCATCCCCGACATCAAGTACCACCACATCGAGACCCTGGGTTGTTTTGGGGGGCGCTGGGTGCCCCCATTCTCACAGCTCCCACCCTGCGTGGCCAAGGACCAGGAGGAGGCAGTCACAGATGCAAAGTCAGACTTTACTTGGCAGGACACTTTACTTCTAGTGGAAGTTGTCCTTGCCCACGGCAGCGGGGTTGAAACGAGATGGTCTTTAAGGTCTCTTCCGACATGAACTGTTCCATGTTTCTATGACAAGGAGCAGCAGGTCGGAGGGCAAAACAGCCCAGCCCTGGGGGGCTACACCTACAGCCGGGGGGCAGGGGCTGTGGCAGGGCTGGAGGGATGTGGTGGGTCCTGTAGGATCTGCGGACAAAGGCGCTGGTCCCCAAATCCCGGTGGTACAGGGAGCCCCACACTTTGGCACTGCAGAGAGAGAGATGCAGAGGCATCAAGTGGGGCCCAGGGACTCTGCTGGCCCCTCCATGCTGACCAACCACAAGGGGCCCTTTCTCCTGCAAACTCCCAGTTTAAGAAAAGAAAGGCTTCTTGAGTCTTAAACCCATCTTTGCTCCATCTCTTTGCTGAGGGGGCCGAATTGGGGGTGTTCTCCTGGGACCCCTGCAGACACATCCCCCCGAGCAGCCCCCATACCCCAGGGCTCCAAGTACAGCAGTGGCCAGCACAGCGCCCAGGCTGGCCAGGATGGAGATGATGACCACCACGTCACTGCCACGGCGTGTGGGCGCAGGGTCGATGGTGCTCAGGCTGAGGGCTGGAAAGAGGCAGGATGAGGGGTATGGGGAGAGACAAAGGGCTCAGGGGCAATGGAAAGGAGGAGGATGGAGCAGATGGGGGGCATCAGGGATCACTTCTCTCCCCATCTGCAAGTTTTAGGGTGGTGGCATAGGGCTTTACGGTGTGCCACATGCCAGCACCCCAGCAGGGCAGGTGTGGGGACCCACAAGGGGACGGCAGTGCCACCAGTACCTCTGCGCAGGAGGATGGGGTGGGACCACTGCGTCTCCGCTTTGGGGCCGTGGCAGCCCATCAGCAGGAACTTCACTCTGCGACAGGTATGGGGGTGACACCGCGGGGACGAGCAACCCCTGGGCAGAGAGTTACCCAAGCTGGGATCTGGGGATTCTGGCCTTACCTGTAGGGCCCTGGGGAGGGCAGGGGCCCATTGCAGGGGTCCTGTCTGCCCTGGTCCCTGCACGCCGTGTCACCCCCGACCCGCAGGACGGCCGGGCTGGGTGCTGAGCAGGCGTACGCGGCTGCCGCCGTCTCCAGCGTCATGTAGGAGTGGGCAGTGGGCAGCTGCTTGTATGGGGGCACCTCAGCCCGAGATGAGGGGTTTCTGAAGGTGGCTGTGGCTGCACAGCACAGATGGAGGGTGAGCAGCTGTGGTGAGGGTCCCCCATCTCCCCTGTCACAGGGAAATGTGCTGGGAAAGCAGGTGCTCACCGTTGGCAAAAGCCACTGCCAGCCAAACGCTGTCCAAGGCGTTGGCGTGCTGGTCGAAGATGCAGCAGGGTCTCTCCAGTGCAAAGGTGGTGGCTGTGACCTTCCCCAGCAGTGCCATGGAGGGCATGCGGGGCACATAGGGCAGCCGGGCTGGTGGAGTGGATGGTGAGCAGGGGGACCCCTTGCTCTGCACTGCTAAGCAAGTGTCTGACCCTGGCCCCCATCCTTGAGAGGGTCCACCAGTGCCAGTGTTGGCACAAAGAGGGCTCAGCAGTGCCAGCAGTGCCAGCACCAGGGACACAGCACTGGTGTAGGGACCCCCACCCCCAGCCATGCCCAGCCCCATAACCCCCTCCCTGGCACAAACATCTCTCAGACCCTCCCAACCCCTGCCACGCTCTGCCCTGTCCCCCAGGAAGTCACCCAGGCCCGCGGCTGTGCAAGTCCCAGCCAGCGCCAACAGCACCCACGGCAGCTCCATGGCGTCCTCCCGCTGGGGCTGGATGTGCCTCTCTGCTCCGCTCACCCCGTGCCACTGCTGAGGGGATGAACTGTCCCCAGTGCCCCCGCAGTAGGGACCGCCCGTCCCAAGGAGCTGGACCCTCCCAGCCCCACATTCCTGCACCGGCTCTGCCGGCCCGGCAAGACCCCGCGGGCAGAGGGGAACAGCTGAGCCGCCCGGGTCACCCAGGGGTCCTGCAGGACCCTGAAGCACCGGAGTGGGATGTGAGGAACCGGAGCACAAGCTCCTGATGTGAAAGGGGAAACTGAGGCACGGAGGAGGCACCGGAGCCGCGTTCCAGGATGACTTGGCAGGAGTGACAGATTTGCTGGTGCTATGGGGACACCTGGTCAAGAGGTTCCGAACCCTTTTTACCCCACCAGGACCCAGCTCCCTGGGAGCCAGGGGTGAGCCCGTGCCTGACTGGTTCGCGTGCAGCCAGCCCTGCCCCGCGGGCAGGGAAGCGCTCCAGAGCATCACACCCGAACTCACCCAAAACCCCAGCGTTCAGGTGAACGGTCCCACCCAGCACCGGGAGCACGGAAACGCCAAACTCTGGGGCCACCCCACGGTGACATTTCCCCATCCATCCATCCTTCCCCCTCCCTAGGGAAAGGCCCCCAAACCCTTGGGATAGGGCCAGGGACAGTGCCCTGGAGTGGGAGCGGCCCCGCGGCTCGAGAGCCCCCCACGGCCACTCCCCGCGGGTGCTCCCCACGCAAAGGGGTTGGAGTGCTCCTTCTCCTGTGTTTGCCAAGGGCAGCGGCTGCCCCCTCCTGAGTGGGAGGGGATTTCCTCCCCCTTCCCAAGGGGCAGGGACCGCGCCTTCAGATTAAGTGGAAATGGGGCATTCAAAGATTACACCGTCCAGCTGCGGAGGGGAAAAACAGGCGCAGATGCAGCCTCCATCCCTCCTCCTTCTTATCCCTGACTTATTCCCCACTCCCACCCAGCAATACCTGCCCTGGGGACCCTGCCAGCCGCACACCTGCGCCCCCAGACCCTTCCTTGGCACTCCCCGCGGGGCACAGGGCGGGGGGGTGACGCAGGGGGGTGACGCAGGGGGACAGTGAGTCACAGTTTCAGCTGCCGGTACCCAGCATAGCTGCGGGGTCAAGGCTGGCTAATAATAACCACCCTGTGGCAGATGAGACACCACCGCGGGGGGCCGGGAGAGACACCCCCTCTCCCTGGGGCTCCAGCTGGGGATGGGGAGCACAAGTTTTTGTTCAACGTGTCCAGCAGCATAATAAGTATTTATGTCAGGTTCTGTCCCCTCCTGGCTCCAACGGGCACTACAGCATCATGGCTGTGCTTTCACCACACAGCTTCAAAGCTTCTCCCTGCACAGCACTGCCTGAGCTCCTGGTTCTGCTCCTTTCCACCCCTTGCATCTCCCTGCCACGGGGGCTAAGCCATCTCAGGCCCAGCAGAGACACGATGAGGATTTTAGGAGATGCCTCATGCTCAAAGATGTGACACGCAGGGATGAGCTGCTGAGCCTGACCAGCTCACAGACCAGTGCCCCAGCCCTGGACCAACCCAGACGCAGCTGACTCACACCCTGGAGCAGCTGCTGGAGATGCCTTGGGCAAGGTTCAGCAGGAAATTCTTGCTTGGTACAGGGCTGGGTGAACTCTACTCAATTTTCGCTTCAATTCACTGTTTTGATTGCTGTGAGAACATGATCCAGGGATACAAAGAAGTTTGAACTCAAAACCTCTGCCTTTTGCAACCAGGGTGGGAGAGGAACAGACAGAGCTCAGTGGTGCAGAGCTCAGCGGTGCAGAGCTCAGCACCATAAAGACACACACCTGCAGCTCCCAAGGACCTACCACTCCTGCAGCATCCCAAAATTTCACTGGATATTTGAGGGGTTTCCCCACAGAGCCTGCAGGACAAGGCAGGAGGCTGCAAGCACAAGATGGACACTGGGGAAAGCTCCTGCTTTGAAAAACCTTCATGTTATAATGGCAGGAAGAAAGCTGCCCTTTTGCTACTCCAGGACATGCTGGTCCCAAGAGGATGCCAAGGCAGAGCTGCCACAAAGCCCAGCCACATCCCAGATTTACCAGGAAGGAAGTGAAATGGTAGATGGCACCAGTACCAAAGGGATGGATTTAATATTAACTGGGTTCAGTGGCCACAGGGAGGGGAACAGCCAGAAACAGCTCTTCAAAAGACGTCAGCTCCCAGCCTAGTAACACTGTACAGCAAGGCCACCACAACTAAGGCAATATTCCATCTGCAAGGTGCTAGGAGTACAGGAGCATGCTCCCAGCAGGAGAGCAGCACTGCTGGCACCTGGACTGGCTGCCACTGCCGTCGGGAGGAAGGTGACTGTCACCAGCTGGTGGCACCAGCATCCCTGCAGCAGCAGCACAAAGCGCAGCAGCTCCTCCCTGCAGAGGCTCCACTGTGCCCCAGATTGCTGCCATTTCACGGGAGAGATGGGGAAAAGGGGGACAGGTTCTGCCAGAAGGGCAGGGGATGAAAGGAGCAAGGCTGGCAGCTCGTGGCAAGAGCAGGGGGCTGCAACATCATGCAGGGTGGACACTGATGGGTCACCTGGCACCATGGCCACAGACCACCAGGATCCAGCAGCCAAAACACTGACAGGCTGGAACCATGACCCTGGCACCAGCACTCTGTGCCCTGCCTCTGCAGAGATCCATGTCCTCCAGCTGAGCTGAGCTTTCCCTCCTTCATCCTGCCTGGATTGAGGCTCCTTGGATCAGGCTGGCACCCAGACAGAGCCACTGAGAGAGGAGGCACCCCAAGACCCAAGGCAGCAGGAAGGCAGGCAGGGACTGGCTGTGGAAGTGAAGAGTTTATTGGGACCAATCAGAGACACAGGGCAGGAGGGAGGCAAGAGGTCTCTCAGAGGGAGCTGCTGTTTGCCAGAAGGAGTCCCCCATTTGCTTTCCAGGTGGTTAGTGGGAGTGAGGCACCCCCCTCTCCCCAACATTACCAAGGGAAGGTCCTGCCTTCCCCAGGAGATCTGTCACCTCAGAACTGCTGTCCCAGCTGCTCCTGGCCATGGCCATCAATCCCACCCAGAGACACAAGTGCAGCTTTTACAAAAATATCCTTCCCTTCCTCCAAAAAACATGAAGAGCTGATGGGGCTCCTGTGGAACTGTTATTGCTCAGTGTGATGGTGGTCAGACACAGGAATTTAAGGCACCAGGAATAAGTGCACTGGGTGGACCTCTGAGGTGTGCACAGCACAGCCATGTTCCCATGGCTCACTGTCCCAAGCAGTCCTCAGTGACCCCCTGGGCAGCCAGCTCTGCCAACACATTGTCCAGGTAGTTGGGGTCAGGGTAGCCATGGCCACTCAGGTTTGAGTCCATCTCAGTCTTGTGGTGGATCTCATTCCACACCACCGTGTTGCTCTCACCAGTGGTGTTGGAGGTGCCCACGGTGAAAATCAGACGCCTCCTCCAGGCCACCTTCAGGAGCTCCAGAACCTAGAGGGGGAAAGGAAAACCAAAGGTAGGGGCAGCAGGCAGGAGACTTGAGCCACGAAAACAGCTTAACAGAAGCTTGACAAGCTCAGTGCTGTGAGATAACATAAGAAGGGTGACAGCATCAGGGTACAGTAACTTACCTTTCTGCCCTTCTCATTGTCTGGTAGGTAACAATAGCGAGGAAACCCTCTGGCTGTGTATGGCATCCCAGGGTTGGGGTGCTCGGGGCCCTGCAAGGGATGAGACATTTGGCATGGACACACCCATTTCATGGGAGTTGTGTCATTACTCAGCATCAGGATTTAGTTTCAGCAGCAGGATTTGACATAGGCTCATCTCAAACCAGTTCTTCCATGTAAAGGCAGCTGATGAGTATGAGGAATCTGACTTGGTTCTTATGGGACATGTGAATATTACAGATCCTCCAACAGCAGTCTCATGCTGGGATGCAAGGCCAGATCTTCTAAAATCTACATAAATTCTGGTGGGAGACAACCCCAAACCACAGCTTTTTCCACATGGTTTGATGACACCTTAAAAAGACCACACAACAGCTCAACCTTTCGCAAGCTCACTGCCACCACTGAAACCAACACGGGCTGTGAAACCACACATGGGGATCTCTCCAGCCTTGTGAGCATGGGCAGTCTCCTTCCTGCTCCAGGCAGATGTTAATCTTTACTGCAGGTGACCAGCTGCTGTAAACTCTGGATGCTCAGAAAAAGATCTTTGATGGAAGAGACCCACACACACAGGAACAGTTGGTGCAGCTGCTGAATCCAGGCACTGTAGGCTGCTCAGTGATGGGCTGCCAGCAGGTACTGCACTGGATCCCAGAACTTTTCTGGGAGGCTCTTAACAGCTTGTGTACCCATCAGCATGCTGTGCACTCACCTGGATGCCTCTGCTGATGTGATATACAATCTGGATTGTCCCACAGTCCTTGTGGCCAGGGAGGGACTGGGGCAAAGTGGAGACCTCCATTCTCCCTTTGGGCTGAGTCCCGGTTTTCTCTCCGTAGATGGTTTTACAGGAGGGACACTGCAAACTGCCATCCTGCCAGGAGAGAGAAGCTGGGATCAGAGCTCCACAGCCCAGCCACCAGGATCTGGTGGGGATGGACCAGCTGGGTACCTTGTTCCCGTTGGAGTACATGGCCAGCATGCAGAGCATGTGGAAGGAGTGCTGGCAGCTTGTCAGGCGACCCACAGCCTCTGGCCTGATTGTGCTGGACTCGCACGTGTCGCTGTAGCCGGAGGGGGAGGAAAGCTTCTCCATACAGATGGTGCAGTCCTAGAGGAGAAACCACCACCTGTGAGCACAGGGTGATCCCAAGGACTGACCCACCAAGGAGATGCCTCAGAAAGATTTGCCTTCTGTCTTAATCCCTCCCTCTGAGGTTTATGGGCTCAAAGTCAGGCTTCTTTATCTGGCTGGTATCTCTCCACTCCACTTCCTGCGCTGTCCAGGAGGTGGAGAGCTGCCATCAGTCAGAGCTGATGAGTGGGAACTGAGTATGGTTGTTCTACTTCTCTGCAAAGCAGCTCCAGTGCAGGGTTTGATCTCTAGTTTTAACCTCTGAGCACTGAGAGGCCAAACTCAAACACCCTCCTTCCCCCCAGGCCCTGCACACAGCTCCCAGGGAAACGGGGAGGCACTGCCAGGTTGAGCTATTCAACCCACACTGTGCTTTCTCTGTCACAGTCCTCTGACCAGGACAAGTCACCTGTTGGCACACGTGGGCTTCAGGCAGTGCTGAGGCCTCTCCACCTCACATCAATGGTGCCACTGCAAGCAGCACTACCTGCCACACAGGATGCCCAAGAAGGATGGTCCTCAGGCATTGCTGTGGTTTCATGACACTCCAGAAAACTTTGGGCAAGCTGGAGATGCTTCACTGTCCTCTCACCTCATCAGCAGGACTGCTCTTCAGCTCTTCTAGGTACTTTTTCACCACAGCTTCTGGCTCTGTTGGTGTGGCTGCACAAGGAGAGAGAGAGATGAGAAAGAGGAGAAATCAGACACACTGTGCAGTCTGACCTGCACAAGGAGTGAGCCAGAGAGAAGGGAGACAAGCAGGCCACTGGGCAGGATGCCAAGGAGAAAGGTTAGGGTTAGAGGGAGAAGAGGCTGCTCCAACTGATCCCTACAAGCTCCACAAAGGCTTTGCAATGGCTCCCACTCGGACTGTGAGTGCCACAGACTAGAGGACCCGCTGGTGCCCTGTGCCATGCACCCAGGGGTCTGCCTGTAGCTGCTGTGCTCCAGTTCTCCCCATGTGCCCCAAGTGATGCCAGGCATGTCCAAGCTGGACTTTTCTTGCACACCAGAAGCCAGCTGGGATCAAACTCAGTGGTCTCACTAGGACAGAGGATCCTCTGTGTTGCCAGAGGAGAAAAGGCATTCCCACATCACCCCAGCTGGTGCCCAACAAGGACACCCAGCAACTCACCAAGCTTCAGGTCCTGTTTTGAGTATGGCAGACCGAGCTTCACATCCTTAACATGAAACAGTGACCTTTCTCCTGAGCTTCCCACACACTCATATCCAGCAAGACACAGTGCAAGTCACTCAAGTATATAAAACAAACCAGCTTTTAACACATACCCTATTTGCAGCACATGACACTGATACGTTCACATCTTCCCAAATACAGTCCCTGACCCCCATCCACCCAGGCACGGGCATCCAACCAGCCCAGAAACCTGGTCCTCTCAGAAGCATTGTGGGGTGAAGCAACAAACATCACACAACATCCAGAGCAAGTTACCACCACCTCAACTCCCAGCCCATCCTTTTGGAGCTGCCTAGCGAGACTTGGCTTAAGTCAGGGAGCATCCCAGGCCTCTGCATGGCACCTGGTCCTTACCAGTCATCAGGCCTGTCACGGAGGCTGCCAGGCTCTTCCACCAGCCTGGGAGAGGAAACATTTGTACAAGTGATGTTATGACTCCACCTGGCAGGAGGCAAAGAGAGAGACTGGTCACTTGGCTTGGGGGAGAGACCTCATCCTTCCTTCCTGACACATGGGTCAGCCAAGGTGTAGCTCTTCCTTCTCCATTCTCCTTCCTGGCTGGAGTAGCTCTTCCTTCTCTGTTCTCCATCCTGGCCAGAGGGATGCTTTAGGACAGACAGTACTGCTGCTCCAACCTCCACACTCCCAGAAGGACACAGAGCATCACCACGTGCAACAGCTGAGCACTGGCAGTGTGGCTGTACCTGCATGACACAAATCTTCAGCACTCTCCACCCATTTAGGTGTTGCTAGACATGCAAAGGCCTGGATGGCACAGATCCTGTACCAGATAGAAGCCTCTCATTCCCTGGAATGCCACAGAAGAAAGTGAGGCAGAGCAGTAATGTGAGTGGAACATCCTTCTGCTAAGGAAGACTGATGAACAGGGAGCTGGACTCTCCTAATGAAAACAGTTGGTAAAATGAGTTCTTTTCAGAAGGGGGTTCCTGGACATTCCTGAAACACATGGTTTGTGGCAGTGGTAGCAGGAGGAAGGGATGACTGAGCACACAGAGCAAGAAAAGGAGCCCAGAAGGTGAAAGGATTCTTGCTCCTACTGCCAGTGCCAAGCAGGAGAGATGCCTGAACCTCAGGCAGAGCAGGGCTGTGAGGATCATCCTCTGGAAACTCCAAGCCAGGAAGAAGGCAACAGGATTAAGTATTAAGCCAAAGGGCAACACAGAAACAGGTGTCTCCTACTTCAGGGGCCAGAATTCCTGAAAAAGCAGTTCCAAGAACTGCCACAAGAAGAGCAGAAGACAAAGAGGAGCCTGGGCAAGAGTCAGCCTTCCCAGCTCTCAGGCCAAGGGCTCAGCAGTGCCAGGAGCTGCTTCAAGGCCTCATCATCAGAACTCACAGGGAGTGTGGCTCCTTGTCTTATCTTTTCCAAAGGAGATAAATGGGTCAAGGAGTCCTCCCTCCTGGGACCTTGCTTGCACACCATGGATCAAGAGCTGCCAGCCAGGAACGAGTCTCAAGGGGATGCATTCATTTTGAAGTCTCAGCTTGGTGCTTCCTGTGCCTTAACCCAGGCTGAGTGTTTTGTGATGTTCCAGGCTGGCAAACACAGAGTGACACTTTCCACATATCAGCTGGAACCAGGCTCTGGTCTGCAACCACAGGACACCTTCCTGGTCACGTGGGAGATGGAGGCCTCAGTTTCTTCTGCTCTGGAAAGGACTCTGTGAGCAGGACTAGCTGCTACCCACCCTAACACCATCCAGCTCCACGATGACCACCATGTTCTCATCCCTGAAGATCTTGTGCTGCCTGCCAGACTGATGGCCAAGACCTCCTCCATCTGAGGTGTATTTTCCAGGTGCTTCTTTCTGAAGTGACCTCCTTGTCTCCTCTGGCTTTGGACTGGAGGAAGCAATGCCAAAAAGAGGCACAGACAAGGTGAAGACAGCGAGGGAAATGAGTGGAGAGGGTGTGTTACTGCAGCAGCAACACCTGCCTGGCACTTGGCAGAATGCCCCAGCTCACCTGCTCCCACCTGCACAGATCTGAGCAGCTTCAGAGCAGTTCACTTAGTTCAGGGTGGTGGGGGATACCCTTTTCTTGCAGCCCCTGGTGACTTTCCTTCTCTGTAGCAGCTCAGAAAAACAAAGAGAGAACTCATCCAAGAACTGGCCAGGCTCACTCAAATGAAATCAGTGAAAGGAGACAAAAAACCAGTGCAGAGTTGGGTAAGAGAGAGACAGGAAAGTTCTTGGGGTACAGCAGAGATGTTGAGCAAAGCACATGGCATTGCACCACCTCACCAGACAGGTAGAAAAGAGTGATGCAGCCCTCAGCCATCCTTAGGAAAGCCACACCTCATGGATTTGCACTGTGGCATCTCCAGTCTGTTCCTGTCACTTTGCTGTGACAATGCTCTGAGGCATTTAGAGCCACCAAGGCTGCCTGGAGAGAGAAAGGGCTGGGGAGCCCAGATGATTTAGAAAAAAATCTGTCCCCAGATGCAAGGATTTGAATGTCCAGGCCCAAAGAAGAGTTTTGATGCTGACAGCTTGGTTTCAGCAGGGGTAGCACATCCCAGCAGCACAAGGAGAGCCAGGAGGCAGCTGGGACCACGGCACGAGCCACGTATGCTCCCGCACATGAATCACTTCCTCACAGGACACTTTGCTCCATAGAGTGTTTGCCTCAGAGTCTTTGTTCTAGTCATCCCTTGGGATCATCAGAGTCTGTTCAGTCCCCAGAGTTTTCTGGATTCAAAAAAGGATTGGAAATGCAATAGCAGAATCGACTGATGCTGTTTATCACCAGCTGGCCAAGTGCTGTGCTATGGATTTATCCAGGATGCCAAAGAATGTTCACCATTCTTTCATTTACAAAGAGAGGAATATCAAATTGTTTTTAATGCTTCCCGTTCCTCCTTGTAGATAATAAGCTGCTTGCTGAAGCAAGGGCTTTCCTGGGCAACATTTAACAGATGTGTTTTGAAACCTTGCTTGGCAACCAAATGCTTGCAAGAGTAACATGTCTCCTTCTGTATCCCAAAATGAGCCATATGGTTTCCTGCAGACTCTTTTTGATATCCTCTGCAGGCCAGACATGGGTTGTTTCTAGTTATTGTCATGGACAGTCACACGGCTCCCATCACCTCTGTTCCCTGGACTTGCAAAGCCTGGATCTACCAGCCTCAACCCCTGGGAGGACTGTCGAGAAATGAGGAAGGTGAGAGGAGTTTGGTGTTAAAAACAGGATTCTTCACATTCAGCATTTCAGCAAGATAACCCAGTGACCAGGCTGCCCTGGTCAGAGCATCCCTGTTTCTGTAGCTTGTGTCCCTTCCCATGGGAACAATGAGCTCCCTCAAATCCAAGGGGGTTCCCCTACAGGTGCCACAGACTCAGCTGCAGACAGATAGACATATGGAGAGCAATCAGAGTCAGTAGGGATTAATATCCCTTGCCTGGCAAGGAAGGAGGAGAATGCTCATCTCCTCTCCCTCCTTACACCAACCCTCCACATGTGCCTGCCCACCCCAGAGAGGATGGATGCGCAGGCAAAACTCCTCAGCAGGTGGAAATGGGTGGTGATTCCACCATCCCAGAGGGTAACAAGTAGCACAGCAGACCTGAGCCAACACCTCCTCTTCAGTCCCATGGAGGTCCCTGTGAAGTCTGGAGAGGCCTGTAGTGGCCAGCTCCATGTCCAAGCAGCACAGCAGGGCTTGGAGAGAGTAAGAAAGCCTGTGACAGCAGTCAGGCCCCAGTCAGGGGTGCTGGCACAAGGCAGTGGCTGCAGCATCCCGAGGAAGCGCAGCGCAGTGCCAGCCAGCAGGAAGGCAGTGCCGATCCATCAGGAAGGCAGACGCTGCCCGGCCATGTGCCAGGATCACACAGAGCCTGCCTGGAGACTGTGGCTTCCCCGAGACTCACAGCACGTGTCTGTGCCAGAGACATCACTGCCAGAACAGCAACAATGGTAATGAGTTCTGACTAATTAGCGCCTCTGTTTAACAACCCCAGCTATCCGCCCAGCCGGCTGCAATTCCATCAGCGCTTCCTCAACCCGTGTGGGACCTGGACTGGCAGCAGCAGGAGGGAGGGAGAAGAGGCTCAGAGGGGCACACTGCACCCACCACCACCTGGTTGTACTTAGTGTGCTACTGGGCCTACTCCTGGATGCACAGCTCCTGCTCAAGATGCAAAATCCTATGATGTGAACCCATAACAAGGGGTGTGGGGAAAGACACAAAATGCAGAAATTCAGGGCACAAAATAGGCCCATTTCTGCCTGTTGGTAGCTTCAGGGTCTGTAAAAGCAAAGAGAAGAGTCTGGCCAAACGTCAGGCTCAGGACCTGCAGAACAATGTTCTTAAGCCTTAAGGGGTGTTGTACAAACCCAGCTGGTTCCTAGGAGGGACTGAGCATCCTCTGCACCCCAGGAGTGAGGCCCCCAGCAAAAGGAGATGCTGCTTTCTAAAACAAGAGAGGGATTTTAACAAACCAAACCGCTGAAAGGTCCCCCTTCTCATGGGTCAGTGGGGGAAAGGGCCAAGCTGGCAGTCTCCTCTTGCAGCATGAGGATGGCTGGGACAAATCCTGCCATGCCAAACAGAAGGAGCTATTCGATCCCTTCCCTCCTGCTGGTGTCCCCTCTCTGCTCCTCCGGAGGTGTCCCGGTCCCAGCAGGTGGCACTGGAGAGCTGGCAGGGAGGTGGCAGCTGCCCTGGGGCTGAGCCAGCTGCCTACACACCCTCGGGGCTGGTGCCAGCATTGCCCCAGCACAGCCTTTAGCCAAGGGCAGCCCAGCAGACACACAGGTGTGCTCCTAGTGCTGCATCCAGCACTGAGGAACTGGCATTTTATGGAAGAGGAGATGCTAAAGGGGTGCAAAACATCCAGCACAGCTACCCCTCTGCTTGCCCCTGGCAGACACTCAACACATTGTGCGTTGCTCTTATTCCCAGCCCACATCCCATCCTCCTCACTCCCCATTCCATGCTCTGCATTGTTGCTTTCCCCACCCCACTCCAAAGTCACAAGACACATCCTCCTGCTAATATCCCTTACAGCATCCTGGCTGTTGGCACCCACATTCCCTCTGTGCCAGGGAGAGTCAGATGCTGTGAGTAGTGCAGTGCTCAGGACCAACAGACCCCACAGAGGAGAAACCAGCAGCCAGCCAGGCTGCAGAGGAGCACAGCTGTGTGCCTGTGGCCACCCTGTGCCCTGAATACAGCTCTTTTGTGTCACTAACCAGCAGCAGGTGACCAGCACCAATGAAGGCCTAGCCCTGATGTTTTGGGCTCCTCGGAAGGGCTTGGCCTCCCCACAGATGTTTCAGCACTGTTTTCAGGGCATTCCCACCACTCAGCCCTTCTCCCTGGCTGTGGAGGGCTGCTTGGGTGCTGCTCATGCCAGGAGGGGAGCACCAGGAGCCACATTAGCCCAGCTGGCTCCACAGAGTGAGATCCTCATCCAGCCCCTCTGTCATCCACCTCCACTTGCTTCTTCTCCTTCACCTCCCATTTTCCTTTGCTCCTCTTGTTCTTCACTGCTTCTCCTGCCGCCCCTGCTTTCTCCTCCCCCTCCATCACACATCCTACTCCACATTTGCTCTCTCCCTCCTTCTCACAGCTCTCTCCATAATGCATTTCCACAAAATACCTCCCTCCTCATTTAAATTCTGTTTTCCTTCCTGCCTCCTTCAGATAACTTTGGACTTCACGGACTCCAAGCAGGGAGAAAAATGTACCAATAAACACCCTGGACAGGCAGGTGCCTCTTCCACTGCACCTCTGAGCTCTTCTCTTTCTTAAATGTATGCATCTCAGTGTTGAATGCTTCCCACCTCTGGTCTCCCCCTTTGCTAATCCAAAGGGGGACACACAGTAGCTTTGGGGGTGGTTGAGGTTGGCAAACAACCTCTAACAGCTACGTCAGGCTGGATTCACACCTACTCCTGCAGAGTCCCAGGGCTGCTACACAGATGGAATCCAGGCTCTAAACTGGGAGCCCACTGGCTCTTCAAAGGTGAGAGATGGCAGTGAGATAAGGAGAAATGAAGGCCCTACCCTAGGACTGGCTCAGCTCAGTAGGAGGGCTGACATAACCCACCCTTCCTGCCAAGGCACGTTCACCTGAGACCACTCCACTCCACTCCCTTCCAGCCCAGACAAGAGGTGGAGAGCATAAATCCCCTGCAATGTGACCCAGAAAGCCCAGCATGACTCAGTGGTCAGCTGGTCTGGCAGATCCTTGTCATCCCATGACTCAATCATGACAAGCATGGCTTACAAACAAACATTCTCTTCAGAGCACATATGGATTCAATGCTCTCCTTGACAATCCCTCAGCTCTCAGAGTTGTTCCACCAGTGACTCAGAAGGTCCTGGTATGTGGACACTCAGGGCTCCCCAAGAGGGTGCAGCAGGACCACAGGGGAGTCTGACATGCAGAGAGAACAGAGTTGCTCCAACTTTAATTACAGATGGAAACAAGCAGACCTACCACAGGATCACACCTAATTTATCATCTTATTTTACAGCCTGTCAGAGATGGTGCAGGTCAGGGGAGACGTGTCCTGCTGGGATGAACATCATCAGTCAAACTAGAAGAGCCAAGAGGGCAGAGGGAGAGACGAGAGGAAAGGAAGGAGGCAAAACAAGTGCAGAGAGATAAAGAGAAGGAGACGGAAGCAAATATACCAGAGTTTGAGCAGGAACTACCTTTCTTGGACACTTTCCTCCCCTCCTTAACTGAGCTGTGTTTTTTAGTGGCCTTATGGGTGCTGGCAGCTTGCGGCACACGGGTGAGGTGCACGGGGAGTCCGGCGGCTGACATCAGAATAGCCGTCATGCCTACAGTGGGTACGAGATCAACATGCAGGAAGGAAACAATGGGGAAACACATTCATTAAAAAAAATTAACCTTTTAAAGAAAAGAAAAAAAATAAAAAAGATAAAATAAAACAAAACCCAAGCCCTTGATTCAGAGGACATAAAACATCGGAGAGGCAACAGGGTTGGAGTCAGCACAAGGACAGGATCCAGAGGTTTTCAGAGGTAGCAAATTAAAGGAGGGGAGTGTGGGCACACATCTTGTCCATGATCCTCTGTGCTGGTGTGTGTGAACAGGATCTTCCTCTTTGCCTTGGCTTTAGGACTCCTCAAGCACTGAGTGTGCTGAGTTCCCCCGCTCACCAGACCCCTGGAAGCGGCATTGAAGGATGAGGAGCATCACTGGTATCCCCTAAAGGTCCTGCTTAGCTGCTCCACCTAAAGCTACACATTTCAACAGCATCACACCAAAACAATCCCCAGAGTGCAGCTGAACTGCCTTCAAACCTGGGGCAGGAGCTGCCCCACTCACCCCACACTCTCTCCTCCTTGGCACTCCAGCTTTCCCTTGTGCTCCCAGCTGGATGCAATCCTCGCCCTCCCCCATCTCAGCCAGCTGTATCCATGGGATGCAGTTTGATAAAGCTAATGAATCATTAAAAAGGACAGCCATTCCCTGAAGGTAAAATTGGCACACAGACAGCTACAGGACTGATCATGCTGATCCAAGGTGATGTTTGCCTGTGAAATGCAGGCTGGTTACAAATCATAACATTTCCAAGGTACCATACTGCTCCCACACTTACATCCAACACCTGCTTTTGATTTCCCAAGAGCAACTTCCCACCTGCAACATACAGCATTAGAACTAAGAAAAAAACAACAAAAAATTGCTTATAGTTGCAAACCAACAGCAGAAAACCTAAAAGTCAGCATTTCCCCAAAATTCACCTCTGTTGACAGGCCACACAAACCACATCCTAGTGCTGTGGCCATTCCTCCCAGCATCCTCCCATGCTTAGTAATGCATGGCCAAAGCTGACATGGCCAAAGATTTTATTTTTGCAGGCCTCTATTTGGCTGGGTTGGGAAAGGAAGATTCTAGAGCATGTTTGTCCAGGACAAAAATGAGGCACCTTGGCCACACATGGCTGAAAATTGAGTTTATGAGAGGAAGCACCAACTTTGTATGCAAGTGGTAAGGTCATTTTCTGCCTCAAATATGCAACCAGTCAAGAATCTGCATCCTGTGACTAGAAATCCCCTGTGCAAAGCCTGTGTGAGTGCCCCACATGCAGCAACACTCCTACACAGTGCCAACCACCCTTTGTGCCTCCTTCTCCTAAGGTCCAAGCACAGGAAGTATTTCAGAAGCTCTTCAAATCCTTTCCTGATACAGAAGTTGAATATTTTTACTAAAATTTTCCCATCTAAGCACCAAAAGACAGACAAAAGGGGTTGCACAACACACAGAGAGGGGCACAAATGGAGGAAGTTGTTTCTCCAGGGGTACCCAAGAACTTCTGGCAGTGCTGGTCTGGCCACAAGACCAGGCTACCCAATGGATGGTGAAACTTCCAAATGGAAATAGATCTGAGGTGCTGCAGGGCCAGAGGAAGATCTTCAAAGCATACAAAGACTGAGTTAGTACCCCTTATCCTACTGACTGCATTGGGCCCTTCCCAGCAGGCACAGCCAAAGAGAACCCATCAGATCCAGCAATTTCACCACCAAAATAACTTCTCTTATATCCTGAACTAAAGACCACAAGGCTATTGCATGCTCTCAACCCTGGTCCAAGCCAGCAGTCCTCTATTTCCAGGGAGCCTTAAGGAAGAGTTTAAATGTTCCTCTAACAAAAGCTACTTGTTTTTCCTGTGAGATGACTGAGCACCTGAAGCCCAGCAGCACCAAAGCTGCCACCTACACATGCACCAGGCAGTCCTCTCCCCTTCCAGCAGGTTAAAGGAGAGCTAAAGGCATTCCCAAAAGAGCAGCACCAACTCACTCTAATGATTAGAGAGCCTGGAGGAACAACATTTTTGAGAACTATGAGGATGCTGCTCCTGCCACAGCTGGGGAGAGATTGTCTCAGTCTGACCCCACTGAGGCTGCAAAATGCAACTCCCAGAATTGGTGCAGAAACTGAAGTTAAAGTTGTCTCTAAAAAAACGCTGTTTCTAAGCAGTGCAATAGCAGTGATTGCACAGACTGACATTTGAAAAGCTAGTCCAAAGACTAACAGGGATTATCACCACCCACGCACAGCTGACTGATAGGCAAATGCAAAATTAATGTGTTCTTCTGAAGAGATCAATACTGTCTTGCTAACATTAGCATGCAGAGCCTATTAAAAAAAAAAAGAGAGAGAACACAGCAGAAACAGAGGCTGAACAACCAGCTTCAGACTCTCAATGTCACAGGGCAACATGTTGCCTTCAAAAATCAGACCAAGCAAAGAGCATGAGCCACAGAGCTTCAGGTGAGTTCAGCAACCCTCTAACACAGCCCCTCTTCTACCTGGAATAGCAGGTCCAAAACTGCCTGCCAGCATCATGAATCATCACCAAAATAGCCCAACATTTGTTCCACAAACATTTTGGGTTTTGGTCTTTTTTTGCTGTGGGTTTTTTTTTTTGTTTGTTTTGTTTGGTTTGTTTGTTGTTGTTTTTTTGTTTGTTTTTTTTAAGCTGCAAACCCACCCACAACTCCACACAGACATACAGCATGGGGCAAACATGGGATCAGGAGAATTACCCCAGCCCAATGTTCTCCAAATCTTAAACTGGTCAAGAAAAGGTGAAAGTGGGAAATTATTTTTTTTTTGGTCAATTTTTCACCTTGTGCTGCCTTCAAAGAAACATGCAATGAATCTGTGCATCACTGAATGCAGAGATCAAGAGAGCATCCAAAAAGGGGATGTTCTGGTGCCACTCTTCTGGCTCATCTCTAACCCCAGCACCAAGGTCTCCTCTGAAGTTCTAACACAACACTGGAAATCTCAGCATTACCAATCCTCCCACAGGTTTGGTGACAGAATCCCCAGTAAGGGATCTGCTCTGACCCTGGCCTTAGATGGAAGTGTGCACTCGTATAAAGTGCCAAAACAACACACAGACCTCACATCTGCAGATGGAGTCTTCAATTTCAACTCACAGCCTGTTGGAGGCATCCATGGAGTTATGTCAGGAGCAAGTGTAGCTCTAGACCTGAATAAAATCTCACTGAATACACAAGGGGCAAGTTACAACACGACAAACTTGCCCAGACCAAGACTGGTTTGGAAACAATGTGTTCTTGTGAGAGTTCCTGCTGCTTCCAGGCTCTCAAGCCCAGGAGCCTGAAAAACATTATTTAATATGTTCACACTTTCCATTGGAT
The DNA here is from genome assembly GCF_047495875.1 of Pithys albifrons albifrons. NCBI lineage: Eukaryota > Metazoa > Chordata > Aves > Passeriformes > Thamnophilidae > Pithys > Pithys albifrons. The sequence goes on along the minus strand of NC_092478.1, from coordinate 3,600,475 downwards.
CTGGGTTGGTTTCTTCCCTGCCAGGACTGAGGAGACAAAGCTTTGTGGAACACTCTTTGGCATCTGATCTGCTGTGAACACCTGCAATAACCACACTCAGAACTGCCTTCTTTTTGCCCAAAGCATCTATTTGGCCAGAAATACAACATTAGTGACTCCTTGGAGTAAAATTATTTTCACTGCAGCCATGACAACATCCACCAGCTTTTCTCAGCCTGCTGTGTAAATAATGGACTTTTGTAATACCCTGTGCAGAAGCTGAGCATGGGTAAAGCACCTTGACATAATGCAATGAGTGTTGGGGACACACTTACTCACATCCAGCCCAACATGCCCCTCTGGTCACCAGCTCTGGCTACTGACCTGCCTTTGCAGAGCCCTCAGATTGGTACAGGACAGAGCTTACCTTCAAATAACAAGATCTCAGAAAAGCATTGCTAATTTGTACAACTATACCCACCAGCAACATCATTATGCTTAGTATGTTCCCAAATGCCTGAGCTCCAGGAATTGTGTGAATGAGAAATACTCCTTTTTATTTAACAAGAAGCTCATTTCCAGCCTTCATCTTAAAAACAGTACTAGAAGGGCCTTTACATGAGCACCTTGCCCACCCCTCAAGCCCTCAGGCACACCAGCTAAACTCCATTATTCCCAAGAGATGTTAGTCCAGCAGATCCCTAAACATCAACACCGTGGTTAAACAGTTTGCTCAGACCTCTCTTCTGGCTTCTCACTGTACCAACCAAATACAGGGAAAAGAGAAAGCTTGAGAGAAAAGTTTCCACATGCACTTTGAAGTATTAAAATAGCAGAAAGCAAGGAAAAAGAAATTATGGGGTTTTGTACAAAGCATGGTTTTAAAGTCAGCTTCATGATTTCTGAGATCCCAAGTGGTGCTTTCAGAAGATGTGGAGTTGACAGTGTTGCAAATCCCTGGCTCAGACCCCCAGGCACTCATCACACAAATGAAACCCAGTCTCTCATTCAGACCCACAGGATTCCTCATCTCCTGTTTATCCACCAGAAGTTCCCTCTGCATCCAAGAGATGAACCTGCAGCATTTCTCAAGATCACCCATGAGATTCAGGGGTTTTATCTTTCCAGCTTCAAACCAGAGCCAAAGCTGCTGAGGCACCCAGGGATGGAGACCAAGGGCTGTGAGACTTCTGGACATGTTTCCCAAAATAGAACTTCCTTCATTCACATCCAAAACTTCCCTTTCCCTCACAATATCAGAGCCCTAGAAACCCCAACCATTTCCATTGATGCTGAAGGAAACAGTCATGCAGTGGGGACTGGAGGAATAAGAGGGGCCCAGATTTTGCCAGAGAATAACCTGAGCAATGAGTAACATGCACACCATCAGCAGGATTTTAAATATGAACAAAATACCTCTTCCCAGAAAAGGTTTTAGACACAGAGAGAACAGCATAGTAGGGAAGAAGGTGTCCCTAAAGACCCAGTCAATTAATATTTCAATACAACGATTGCTTTTTACCAGAACTCCACTGCTTGCTTTTCACCAGAAATATCCCCAGAGACTTATTTTCCTGCTGCTTCCTAATTAACTTGTATTAATCTTTCCTCTGCTTCTATGTGACTTTGAGGACAGACTCAAATTCAGATTTCCCTCCTCCCTTGCACCTCTGAGGTGTGTCCTTCTTGCAGAAGGCAGCACAGTGACCATCAAAGCATGCCCTGTGAAGACCTGGATCTGAAGGAGATACCAGCCCCAGGGACTTGCTTCTACACTGACCACACTCAGCTCTGCACTCCTCTGCACCTCAGTGTGTACTGTGGGGAGTTAAAGAGTAAGAAAATGAATAATTATTCCCTCTTTTGCATCCCCAGCCTGCAACAAGAGAGATATCAATTAGAAGCGTAACCATTTAATTGCATTAAATGGTGCAAATGGCTTATTTTACTGAGCTTTCCTGCAGCCTCTTCCATCTAAATGTGGCACTGCGTGGCATAAATGGACCATGTGCATTCACTTCTTCCAAATCCACAGTGGGTGAGTTGTACTTGGAGAGTTAACAGCAAAAAGACAGCCTGGATTCACCGGGGCTCTTGAGTTCTCTGCTGTATTTACCTTTCTGTGATTAAGTACCCTCATTACACAGTCAGTGCTAACAGCCAGGGGATGAAATCCAGAGCTGCCATGAGTAAGGGGTAGTTCTGCTCAGGTAGGGGAGGTCTGAGCTTGACTCCACACCTCGTTTCCACAGTGATTTGCTAAGAGGAGACATGGGCTGCATGCTGTCAGAGGACACCACTGTTAGTCTTCATGCAGTGCCAGTTTAGCTACAGAGACACTCACAAAACAATTTTATGACTCTGCTAACATTAGATGACTGAAAACATCAATCCTGGGGACCATTTTTAGGCAGGGTAAAGCCTGGCATTCTAGGAGAGACCAAATACCATCACCTTTACTGGAATAAAGTGGTAAATATTGTCTTGAAGAGCAAGAATGTCTCTGCTTGCTCACAAGCAAAGTTTGGTGTCCCAGGAGCCAATAACATCCACAGACCATACATAGACAAGACTCAGAGGAAGAAAAAGGTTAACAGATATATGATAGTGCCTGAAATGGACACAAAAAAAAGACAAGCAACCAGAAAATACCAGACACCAGGTCTTTTCCACTCCTCTACCTCAGGCTACCACATCATGATATCCATGTGTGCATGTACAGTCAGGGTCAGTACAGAGACCACCTGTGCTCTGGGCAGAGCACCCCAAACCCCCAGCACCACCACACCAGGCCCCCACGGGCTGGCACTGAGGCAAAGCAGAGCAAAGGTGCCAATGGCACAGCCAGGCTTCCAATGAAAGCTGCAAGCACGAATTGTCTTTTCCAAGGCAATGACATTTCACCTTTAACAGGCAGATCTACTCTGAAAAGAAGCATTGAAAACAGGCACTTTCATCCCTCCCAGACACAGTCCTCAGTATTCTTAGCACTGTGTGCACAAGTTTGGATAACAAGCCAACCTGTATTCTGCTGCTACAGCAGACAATGTCTGATTCAACTTCTCTCTCCCATTTTCCCAGGACAAGGCATCACAATTCTCTTTAAGCTAAAGACCACCTGTGCTTTTTTAATAAAACCACATTAAAAAAAGTCACATGAAAAACCATACACAATCTCACACTCCTCTTCCCCTTGACTTCAAAAAAAGCAGGCAATAGCAACTTTTTCCACATGCCCTTTTCTTTGCTACTTGCTCATGCACGTGCACACAGATGAATAGTCATGCCTCAAATAATCCCATTCATTTTAAAAGCCTCAGAACAAGCACTAATGAGAAAAAAAGAGTTACTAAGGTTTATCCATCCCATTCTCCCCCAAATTTGCCCTCTTTGCTTTTCTGAAAGGTCTCTGAGTCTCAAACATTAAATACCAGCAACACTTCTGACTCTTCCTGAAATCCAACAAAGGGAAATAAGTGCTACAGAAAGGCAAACTTCTCATTCCCCTAATCCTAAGGGCTGAGCAAGTAAAGCAGAGGAGGATGCTTACCTGCCAGAGCCTGGTTCACCCTACTGGGTTTGGGCATCTTCACAGGCAGGTTTGGGGTACTGGAGAGAGAAAAGAAAAATGGACAAGTTCAACTACACACAACAACCAGTAACAAAAAACCGGTAGGAAAACTCCTGAGTGTCAGGGCCCTGCATATATTAACAAGGATTAATTGCTCAGATGAGCCCCAGCTGGGACCCCCACCCATGCACCCTTCTCCCATTAGTCCAGAGCTCTCTCCTAGGTTTATTTAACTCCAAGATGTGGTTCACAGCTATCCTGTATGTAGCTGTCTCCAGCCCTATCTCCTCCTAGGTGGATGCTGGCCCTGACTCATCCCTTCCTCCTGCTGGACCCTGCTCTGATCCTGTGATGTACCCCTGCTCTTGCTGCTCTACCACAGAGCTTCCTGTGAGCAGCCAACCTGCACTATCCATCCAAGGGGAATGTGGGAACAAGAGGGAAAGGCAGAAGAAGACTTAGAAGCGTTTGGCACCCATTTTTGTTAAGAAATCAGGAGGATTTGGACACCAATATCCCTTTTAGGGTCCTCACCTACTTGTTTTAGCAGTGTTTCCCAAAGCTGGCAGCTGCAACTCAAGCAGGTTTGGGATACTTGGGCAGCCAGGGTCATGCCATGAGTGGAGGCTGGAGTTGGGAAGGAAAGGGGGGAGCAGCAGTATGAGGAGGTCACTAGAGAGGAAAGCAAGCTGGATCCACACGAGCAGAGCAGGAACATCTGAAATCCAACATACTGGCACTGAGAAGCCACCCATGGACTCCATCTCAGGTGGGATGGATGAGGCTCATGTGCATCAGCTGCAGTTAACACACAGTGAACTCTAACAACTATCTCCAAGGACTCCCCAAAACTACATCAAACCTGTCCAGCTTTTTAGGAATTCAGAGATCAAGATGGTCAAGAACCCAGATTTCATCCACTATTAGGGGGAACCTTCTCTCCAGCTGGGACAGAAGAGCTGCCACTGTGGCCAAAATAGCACCACAGAGGTTCCTCCTTTCAGCCTTGCTAAAATCTTTGTCCATATTTCTGTGACAATAAGCTGAAAAGATTTCTGAGTGACATGTGGCTGTCTTCCACCCTCCCAAAAGAGAAGTATCTCCACCTCTCCCCTCTCCTACCTGCCACAGTTTGAAATGGGCTCCTGCACGTGTTCTAAGCTTCCTGAAGGACCCAGGGCTTGGTGACTGCACTGACAATCTGGTTGAGTGAAACCAGCCCTTCCAGACCCTTATAAAGCTCTCCAGACCTCAGAGGTTTCCCTTCTGCCTCCTTCAAGCGCTGTGCTTTCCCTTCCCCTGCCCCCAGTTTTGCAATGTCTTCAAATGATGCAATGGATTGTTCCGGGTACAATTCAAACCCACTGAACACAGGGAAAATCCTTCTCGTGACTTCAAAGGGCTTTTGATCCGATGCTTTTATGACTCCTTTTCTTTCCTGATTCACCCTCTTTGTCACAGTTCTTCCTCAGGTATTTCCCTCCTCCTTATCTCATCCCTTTGCCTAATTTCTGCCCCCAGGATCCTCTTCAGATGATGGCAAGGAGCAGGGCTGCTCTCCAGCTGCAGACATGGAGGGTATTTGAGAACCAGATAATGAAAAGAAACTTGAGAGAAATGCTCCCCAAAATCACAGAGACATTGGACCTTCTCTCAGTTCCTCCTCCAACTGAGCAACCCAGAAAACAACATGGAGCCTGGGAACCCCCTGCACCCCAGATGTGACCCTGCACGTGACAGATATTTGTGCTTTATAGTCACACTATGACATGTAGGTGCTTTCACTTCCTCAGGGAAGGCAAAAATATAATAAAGCACAAAGCTGAACCTTCTGCTGTGTCAGGAAAGCAGAGGGGGGGGGGCAGAGGATCCTTTCAAAAGGCTGGAGCACCTGAGGCTGGAGAAAGCAAACCCAGAGCTGCCCTGGAAAGGGGATGACTGTTAACCATGCCCTGAGAAGGTAGCAGAGATAATTCTTCATTCTTCTTTCCTCATTGTGAGGCTCAAGTCCAAGTCATCCAGGAACTGGAACTTCTTGTCTTGGTTTCAGTTAATTTTCTCCCTAGGAGCTGGTACAGTGCTGTGTTTTGGATTTAGGGTGAGAATAAAGCTGGTAACACAAGGATGTGTTAGATTTTGCTGAGCAGTGTTTACACCAAATCAAGGCCTCTTCTGCTGCTCACCCCACCCCACCAGTGAGGAGGCTGAGGAGGGGCACAAGAAGCTGGGAGGGGACACAGCTGTGACAACTGACCCCAGGAGACCCACAGAATATTCATATGATGTCCTGCTCAGTATAAAAACCTGGGGGAAAACTGCTCCTGGTCAGTGGATGTGAGCAATTGCATCATGCATCACTTGTTTTGTACAGTTGAATTATTTTACCATCATCATTATTATTATTATTATTTTCCTTCTCTCTTCTGTCCTGTTTAACTGCCTCTATTTCAATCCACAATTTTTATTTTTTCCCCTCCAACTCTCTCCACCATCCCACCGGGGGAGGATGGAATAAGCAAGGGGCTGTGTGGTGTTTAGCTGTTTGCTGGGTTAAACCTCAACAGAAGTGAGAAGAGCCTTTGAAATTTGCTAAAGGAAACAGACAAGCAGTTGATATGTTTGCAAGTGATGAAGTTAGGGAAGCTTGGAGTGTGCTGAAGATAAAATTACTATCCATGAGGCAGGAAACAGTTGCTGATCAGTGGTGCAAAGGGTGTCAGCTTTGACTGCTGGAGGTTTTAAGGCAACTGATGTGTTGATGGAGAAACCAAATACCTCTTATTTCAGGAAATACACACATCCCGTTAGCAGCATCCCAGCTAACAACACCATGGGATGTGCTGACCCATCTACTGGCACACCTGCCATGCTCCCTGATGTCTGTTCAAACTGCAGAAAGCCCAAAGGCTGATGAAATCAAGGGAAATCCAAACTGCTTTGAGGTACCACCGTGCTGCCTGGGCAGATTTGGAGCCACAGTGTGTGGGAGGAAATGTTGTCATGCCAGAAAAGGTGTGGAAATGCCAGTTGGAGCCTACGCTGGGTCTGAAGGGGGGTTTTTGGAGGAGGAAGGGGAAGAGGTTACAGAGAAGGATATTGTTATTGTGGTGTAACTTGGCTGTGCCTCCAATCCAAGAGCAGCACTAACAGATGTATTTAATCCACCAGCTCAGATTCAAGTAACTCCAGCATTGTCAGACCAGCACTGGCTTCCTGGGAGAGAGCTGGAGCCAGGCTGGGCTGAGGTCCTGCTGACTTACTGAAAACAGGCTCAGTTAGGAGAAACCTTGATACAGGCAGGCTGGGTGGAGGGAGTCTTGGGTAAGGGAGAAGTGGAAGGCACCAGTGCAAGAGCAGGCACTGCAGTGTGGAGAGATGAGAAGGATCCACTCAGGCACCTGCTCCTGCTGCCTCTGCTGCACACAGAGATTTGTAGCCAGGCAGTGCCTTTGACTTCTAGCCAAGTCTTCAGGCTGGGCTTGCAACATCTGAAAGTTAACACCCGAATTCTCTGAATGTTTCCTGGTATTGTTTCCTCCTTCCTGGCCCTACTTTGTCCTGCTGTTCCCTGCAGCTACTGCTCTCCTGCTGCTCTGCATGCTGATGGTTACCCAGTGTAACAGGGATCACCAGGTTGCAAATAAAGGGATGCAAAATAAGACACTGTCCTCGGAGATTCAGCAAGAAGATACTGTTAAGATTTCCCACCACTGGTTCCCAGGCAGTCTGCTATGGGAGGCAGACTGATATTTCAGCATGACAAACCCACTTGCTTCTCCAGAATTTCTAGATTCAGCAACACCAGTGAGACAGCAAAGCACAAGGCCAGCAAGTGTGTCAACAGCTTGGAATCCAGAGCTGCTGCCACTTCAAACACTGGATGGTCAGGTTTGAGCTGAACATCACCTAAGCCACACACAGAGCAGAAGTGGCAAAGTGGCAAAGCCTGTAAGAACTCAGTCTTTCCACCTGATAACAGCCTTCCTTCTTCTCCCCCTGCACACAACCAGCAAGCCACATATCTCTGTATCATGGCATCTTTGTAGCCCTCTGGGCAACAGCCAACACTTCTCCTCCCAGGTCAGGGCCACAGCCAGCCCTGCCCCACACTAACACCAAGTGCTACCACAGCACCCAAAGGTCCAACTCCCTTTCCAGGGCTCACCAACAATAATGACCACACAGCAGTTTCTTCCCTTCCCTCCTTCTCAAGAAGAGGCCAAAAGCCAGAGTGTTACTAAAGAAGGACCTTTAGGTGCACTGCACACATGTGGCTACACAGATCTGTGGTTTTGCTCCTGGCACCAAGCAGAGGAGATTCCCCGGCTCCCACTCAGGAAGAACACCCAGTGGCAGAACCACACTGGCTAAGAGGGCTGCAGGACAAGTCATGATGGGCCCAGCAGAATGAGCAACAGGAGAAACCCTCCCCACCCTCTGAGGAGCTTTTGGGGATGCCTATGGACAAAGCTGAAAGATCTGAAGGAAGAGAGAAAAAAGGAAAAGCCCTGATGAGGTTATGGTCCCTCCTGATCCTTCAGCTGTGGGTTGCTCCTTTTGGGAGATTTGGGGATACAGCAGTAGATCCCTAATACTGTCAGTATCCTTCCCCAGCCCTCAAGACCCCCATTCCCCATGCTTTTATACAAAATCCTGCCCCCATGACCTGCTTGCTTCATTTGTAGGCACAATCCAGACCAGCAGCCAAAGGCAGATAAGCTCAGAGGGGCCAGCAGAGCTACAGCAGGGATTTGCCTGGCTGGGACACTAATTAATATTCCCTGAAAGATTGCTTCCTGCAGCTTCAGTTGCTTACATTACAAGCAGGGCACTCCTTACGGTGTTTCAGGAGTGCCCTACTCTGCAATCAGCCAGCACAGTGCAGGGAACAGGGATGGATGCTTTCCCAGGTGGGGTGGGAAGGATCCTGCCAGGAAGTGCCTGGGATACTGGGGAGCTGACCCCTGCTTCCCAGACAGGATTAACAGTGCTGAGATAAGGGCAAACCCCTTGCCATGACACACTCCATCTGCAGATTCCAGTGCTGTCTGTGAGAAAGGCCAGACTCATTAACTGTGTTTAATACACGGGAGGAAACTAATGCACTAGGCAGCAAAATAACTTGCCCACATGTATTTAACACATTAGCAACAGAGCCAAGGATATTAGCATCTAGTTAAGCCTTGGCACTCTTCTCTGGGTGTTTCCTCTTTGACCCTCTTGAGAGCAGGAGGAAATTAAACCTGCATTTTGCAGTGCCGGAGCTCCGCCTGCTCTCACGGAGCATCCGCCCTCCAGCAAGCAGGAAATACATTTAATAACCATCAGTGGCACAGGAGCCCAGGCATGCCCGTGCCAACGGCCCCTTCTGGGGGCTCTCCCTGCCTGCCTGCTAGAAATAACTGTCAGAGCCACCCAGGGAGGCAGGCAGCTTTGCAGGATGAGCTGCACCTCTTTCTCAGCCCTGCAGGACAGAGGTTTATTTCAGTGCTGCCATTCTTAGCTGAGTTTTCTAAAGAAACTGGGTGTACACAACTGCACTGTCTTTCAGTCTCTCTCAACCAGCTTTTGAGTGATTCTGCCAGTTGAAGCTCAGCCCCAACAGGCAGCTGGGTCATTCCTGGAAGATTTGTGAAGATAAGCAGTTTTGTAAAAGCGAGTAATCTGTCAGGGCTGCTTGGGAGCCAAAGGCTGTGGGTGAACACAACACAAGCTTTATTAGACGCCACAGGATGCCTGTGGCCCACTGCTCACTTCCCTTTGGCCTCTGACCACAGGCCAGCAGAAGAATTGCACGTCGCAGCTAAGGGGAGTGAGCAATGCTGCACACTGGACACAGATAGAAACACTTGGTGGGATAATTAGTGCAAGATAATTAGTCACAAAGGATGGACTATTGGGTGATGCAGAACAGCAACTGTGAGGGAAGGGGAACTAACCACCATGCAATGTCCAGCCGAGGGAAAAAGACAAGGAACCCAGGAGATACAATAACCCAGGAATGTTCTGGGCTGAGGAATTAAATGAAACACATTGTTAAAATTTGCTACTCAGGTTTCCCCTAATTCACAGAAATTAAAGGATTTTCTGCTGAACGTGGGTTTCACAAGCCCAAGACTGTAACTCCAGACAGGAGCAATTACAGCCACCCAGCAGCATTTCCGACTCAACCCCAGCACAGGGGGGACAGGGAAAGGCCATCCTGAGCTGTCAGCTGGGGATGAAAAAGCCCCTTTTACATACAGCACACCACTGGAAGATGGAGAGTGCCTCCCTGCGTGCACTTGTCTGTCTGTCAGGGATAAAGGAGAGTGTCCCTGGCAAAGCTAATCCCAGAGGACTGGAGATCACACCTCAAGGGGACAGCCAGGGGAGAGGGGCTCAGCTGGGGATGTGTGTTTTACAGAGGGTGCCTGTCACACAGGTCTGGTAGCACTCACATGCTCCCTTCCAGGTGACCAAAGAGCTGCCACCTGCCCTGTGTGGCATGTCCTGCTGTCCCCAGCACAGATTTAACCCTTCACATCCCTAAGAAAGGCTGGCTTGGGCAGGGATGACTGCCAGGACACCAGACACCTCACCCCCTGCACTCCACAAATAGCTGAGCTGAAAACCAGATTGAAATGGCACAACCTCAACCAGCCACAGCATTGCTGGGCACCTCCAGGTCTCCTGGTTGGCACTGCCTGAGCCATGGGCTCAGTTCAAGGTGAGGAGCCCATGCCACTCCCTCTCTGGGCATCTCTCTCCCATCCTCCCTCCTTCCAGGACAGCCTGTCCTCAGAGCAGTATCACACAACATACCCAGGCCCCAATCTGCTCCAGACAGGCTTGTGGGGCAACTCCTGCAGCATTTGGCTCCTTTTTAATCCTCCCACCCTGAGAATCACTTTGCAAATCACGCCAAGGCTCTGGGGAAGGATGGGGACTCAGCAGCCCCATGCACTGACCAGCGTCTCCTGACACACTGGGGAATTTGGCAGCTTCTTCAGGAGACAGCAAGAGCCTTTCTGGGAGCTCCTGCAGGCAGTGCTGAGGTCTGATTTTCAGCCCTACTCAAAGGTGACAGGAAGAGAAAACCACCCTGGATTGCTCAAAGCACCACGAAAAATCACCAGGTGCAAAAAAAAAAAAACACCAAAAAAAAAGACCATGAGAAAGAAGAACAGGATGTGAAATCATTTCACTTGGATAACCTCAAAGAGGGAAAGTCCTGGTATGACACTAAGAAAAATATCTCAAGATTCAGCCTCTTGCTTAAAACACAAATTAGATTCAAAATAAACCTCAAACCCCTGTGCCTCATGTAATTGCAGAATGTGCTTCCAACACTCTGCTATATTTCCTCTCTTTACTTACTTGGGGTAGCTTGGACAGGTAAATCAGCCCTGGCAAGTTCCCCTGTAGTTTCTCAGGGGCTCACACAGTGGTTCAGCAGCTGGATTTTTCCCAGGAAAGTGAGTGTAAGGCTCTGCACACTTCCAGCCATTCACAAACAGAGGGAGCAGTCAGCCAGCCCTTGCTTGGCCAGATGCTCAGTGCCAGCATTGCCACAGACAGATCTCTCAGACCTCTGCTAGCAAGGGCTTTATGTACAGGAAGAGCTGAGATCCTGGAAATGGGATAACTAAACATGGCTTGCTCCAGCAGCCCATGCCATGGAGAGAGGCTGAGCTGTCAGATCACAAGCCTCTGCTTTTGACTGAGTTGGCAGCAGCCAAAAGGCCTGAAGAGAGTGGAGCCCTTCCACACACACCTTTTAAGGTGCAAATACAGCCCTCCCTCAGCACCAGCTCCTCACTGATGGGAGCTGAAGTCCTGGGCTGCAAGATGCACACCAGTTTCTGCCCTGTCAGACAAGAGCCACGGTGAAAATGGATCCAGTGGCATTTCTGCTCTGCATCAGCGTTTAGCCTGACAAATAGCCCAGACATTTGATTTTGGCAGAGAATTCACAAGGTCTCAGCCACACGCAATGAATCTTTGAACACAGAGCAGAGTTCCACTCTATGTTTACTGCCTAATTTGAATTCAATAAAAGTGTTTACAAGTCCCTTTTTCATTCACTCAGTCCTTCTCAAAGTTGTTTTTAAGCCTAACCCCAAATACCACTGATCACTACTACCTTTCTCCAACCTTCAGAATCTCAACCTGTGTGATTTCTTCAGTGGTTCAGAGAGACTGGTAGACAGGGACTATATTTCAATGGGGGGAAAAAAAGAAGCAGAAAGGAGAGGAGAAGCCTTTTCATCCACTGCACTGGATACACAAGCACAAAACTCTCTCTCTTGGGGAGAAAACTCTTGTGAAGTCCTCTGGGACAGAGAGGCTCCTAGATAAGGCAGACCTGAGCACAACAGATCTCTTGGACACATTAAGGTGAATTAGGGTCTGTACCTGACTCCGTTATAGGCAGACAGTCCTGTGCTGGGGCCCCCAGCCTGACGCAAAGCCAAGGGGATCTGTGCACTGAGTCTTGGAGTTGACCTTGCTCCAGTCAACGTCGGTTTGTTATAGGGCACGAAGCCAACGTTGGAAGAACTTACTGACGCTGTCCTACCGGAAACCTGATGTGCAGTGGAAGAGTTGGGAAAGTTTGTCATGGAGTGGCGGTAGCGTGTGGTGATGGGACCAGTCCCACTGTTGGGCCAGCACTGCTGGCAAGAACAAGCCACCCCTGTGTGAAGGGGTGCTGGGGAGGTTGTCACCGGGTACGGGGCGTCCAAGCGCCTCTGGACACCGCGGCGGAACCTCGTGGTCTTGTTGGTCTGGACTTGAGCCACAAAGTCAACCTCGTAGTTGTAGCCCAAGGGTCCGAGATCTACTCGCTGGTGGTTCGTGGCACGGGCTTGCTCCAGGAACACGCAGACGTTCATCTCGTATGGGGACCACCCGCCTTCGTCGTTCTGCCACTCCCAGATGATGCCCTGCCCAGCAGCGGAGTCCCCTGGGAAGACGTGCCTGCGGACAGCCCGCATTGTCCCTGTGTGGGAGAGGGGGAAATAAGCACAGTCATTCTGAGAGCAGAGAATTAAGGAGGATGTTGTCTCTGGGATTCATGCCTGCACAGATCTGTGGTGCTTATATGAGGGTGGCCTTCCTCACCCCTCCCTCAACAGGGGACCTTCTCCTCCCAACAGGGCTGGGTTTGGTCATGAAGCTCAGAGAAATGCAATACCCTGAGATCCCTGTCCCTCTGCCAAATCTGACTGTGGGCTGGCAACAGGTTCAAAAGCTGCTGGGAGGAAGGGTGGGAAAGGAGGGAAGGAGAGAGGATGCAGACGCAGACACACCCGAGCACAAAGGCACAGTGATCACATATGCCTCCCTGACGTTAAAAGTAAAAAAAGTAAAAAAAAAAAAGAAAAAAATCAGGCTGAGGCACAGATCTGATTAAAAAAAACCCTCAACTCCCACAGCCTTGACAACAGAGTAACTATAGAGACACGACACCATCGGGAAGCGTTTTGCAGGAGTACTTAAGGGGCTGAACACCCACTTTGCTACACAAAGGTCCACACAATTTTGGTCTTGGAGACCTGGGTGAAGTCCCACAGGGGCAAGGATAAGGACTTTGGAGAAAGGACAGACAGGGCCAGCTTCTCTATGCTCCTGACTGCTGGGAGATCAAGCAAGATTAGAGAGGAGAAGACAATGAAGTAACTCGTAGAAAGCAGCTGTTCAGACAAAGGGAGAGAAATGGAAGCAGACACACTACTCTTACAAGGCTGCTTGACAGTGACAGCAGGAGCTTGAACTCCCTGGAAGTCTGGCTCTCCGGGATGACTTCACTCCTGGGTACTTTATCCCTTTCTTCAAAAAAGCAGCAGCCTAACGAGAGGGAGGGAAGCCACATAACAGGACAGAAGCTCTGCAACTTGTGGGAAAATGGGTTTGTGCAGTAGGGTCAAAACTGCAGCTGCTGTGAAAACCCTCAGCAGCACTCCATATGGAGAAAGAGGAGCAGGAAACACCACAGAGCAAGCAAGTCTGGGGGTGCAGAAAGGAGGGCGTGAACAGGGGTGCAGTAAGTTGTTATGACACAGAGGGATTTCAAAGAACAGAACCAAGAGGAAAAAGCCTAAATAAAGCTCTAAAGAGGTCATGAGAGTTATGGAACTGTGCTCCAGGACCCCAGGTGAAAACAGGCACATGTACAAATATCCACACCTGCAGACTGAAGAGAACAGCCCCAGGATACCACTGGTGACTGGGGTGCAGGCAATCCAGGCAAGTTTCACTCCCAACAAGCACAACCCAAGGAATAGGGAGGACAGCCCACGTGGGACTCCACAATGCCAAAACTCAACTGCTGCCTGTGTTCAGGCTCTGACTGGTTGTGCTGGTTTGAAGGTGAACCAGCAGGGGAAATGAACTCACCACGAGAGAGATTATAAGTCAGAGCTAAAATTTAATAATAATATTACAATAACAACACTGATACACAAGGGAAATTGCTTTCAACTCACAATACCCCAGCAGTATAACCCAGTGTCCTGGGGCACAAACCCAAGGGGGTTTGTTTGCCCTTGTGCTGAGACCCCTGTGGCTCCCCCAAGTCCAGAGCAAAAGGAAAAGAAAAACCTGTTGGTGCAGGCGAGGGCTGTGGTCTGGGCGAGAACGGTGATCTCCTGCTGTCGAGGTCCTGCTGCTGCTCTGGATCCGACGAGAAGGTCCTGAGGTCTTCTTACCCACCACTTATGTACCCTCAGGGAGCACTCAGTCCCTCCCCCTGGGCGGGGACTCACACAATGGGTGATTAACTCTGGGAGCCAGGGGTTGTTGAGCTGTTGATGGCCCATTAGCAGCTCCGCCCCCCTCAGGCTGGGTGTGAAGTGATAATGGCTCCCTGGGCAGCTGCTGCTAATGGCCCATTGTCCTTGGGGAATGAATAGAGGGGGTGGAATACACAGGTTTGATCACCACCACACAGGGTTAGCTGGTCCCTCCAGCTGAACTAGGACATTATCCACCCCTTATTCCACTCCATCTAGTCATTCCCAAATTAACCCCCTTTTTACCTATACATATATATACACATGTATACAATGAAACATTACAAACTCTTCTCGCTCAAAATTAGGTCCCCTTGTGGTACACAACGTGTTTCTCCATCTTTTTGCACTACCCACCAAGTGCAACCAGGTCCTTGAGCAAAGACAATCCCTCGGGTGGGTTTGCCTTTGTTTGAGGTGGGACTAACCCAAACAGTCTTTCCTAACATACCTCTCATATGGACCACAGGGACTTTATCTCCATCTACAGTATTCAAGAGTTCTGATTGGGCAGGGCCAGCTCGATTGATGGAGCCCCGGGTGTTGACCAACCAGGTGGCCTTTGCCAAATGCAGCTCCCAGTGTTTGAAAGTTCCCCCACCCAACGCCTTCAAGGTTGTTTTCAGCAGTCCATTACATCGCTCAACTTTCCCGGCAGCTGGAGCATGGTAGGGGATATGATACACCCACTCAATGCCGTGCTCTCTGGCCCAGGTGTCTATGAGGCTGTTCTTGAAGTGGGTGCCGTTGTCAGACTCTATTCTTTCTGGTGTGCCGTGTCTCCACAGGACTTGTTTCTCAAGGCCCAGGATGGTATTCCGGGCAGTGGCGTGAGATACGGGGTATGTCTCCAGCCATCCAGTGGTTGCCTCTACCATGGTCAGCACGTAGCGCTTGCCTTGGCGTGTTTGGGGAAGTGTGATGTAGTCAACTTGCCAGGCTTCCCCATACCTGTATTTCGACCACCGTCCACCATACCATAGAGGCTTCACCCGCTTGGCCTGCTTGATGGCAGCACATGTGTCACAGTCATGGATAACCTGTGAGACACTGTCCATAGTTAGATCCACCCCTCGGTCACGAGCCCATCTGTATGTTGCATCTCTGCCTTGATGACCAGAAGCATCATGGGCCCATCGGGCTAGAAACAATTCACCTTTATGCTGCCAATCCAGATCCACCTGAGAGACTTCAATCCTGGCAGCTCGATCCACCTGCTCGTTGTTACGATGCTCCTCATTAGCCCGGCTCTTGGGTACATGAGCATCTACGTGACGGACCTTCACACTCAGCTTCTCTACCCGGGCAGCGATGTCCTGCCACATCTCAGCCGCCCAGATGGGTTTCCCTTTGCGCTGCCAGCCGGCCTTTCTCCAGCGCTCCAGCCATCCCCACAGAGCATTGGCCACCATCCACGAGTCAGTGTAAAGGTAGAGTCTTGGCCACTTCTCTCGTTCGGCGATATCCAAAGCCAGCTGAACAGCTTTCAGCTCTGCGACCTGACTTGATCCACCTTGTCCTTCAGTCGCTTCTGCAACTCGACGTGTAGGACTCCATACAGCTGCTTTCCATTTCCGGCTTGTCCCTACAATGCGGCAGGAGCCATCTGTGAAGAGAGCATATCGCTTCTCCTCTTCTGGTAGCTGGTTATATGGTGGGGCCTCCTCAGCTCGTGTCACCTGCTCCTCTTCTTCTTCAGAGGACAATCCGAAACTCTCACCTTCTGGCCAGTTGGTGATGATTTCCAAAATCCCAGGGCGATTAGGATTCCCTATCCGGGTTCGCTGTGTGATCAGAGCGATCCACTTACTCCATGTGGCATCAGTGGCGTGATGGGTAGAAGGAGCTTTTCCTTTGAACATCCAGCCCAACACTGGTAGTCGGGGTGCCAGGATGAGCTGTGCCTCAGTGCCAATCACTTCTGAGGCAGCTCGAACTCCTTCATACGCTGCCAGGATCTCTTTCTCAGTTGGGGTGTAGCTGGCCTCAGATCCTTTGTATCCCCGGCTCCAGAATCCCAGCGGTCGTCCTCGAGTCTCCCCAGGTACTTTCTGCCAGAGGCTCCAGGATGGGCCATTCTCCCCGGCTGCAGTGTAGAGCACATTCTTCACATCCTGTCCTGTCCTGACTGGCCCAAGGGCTACTGCATGGGTAATCTCCTGTTTAATCTGCTCAAAGGCTTGTTGTTGTTCAGGGCCCCACTGGAAATCATTTTTCTTCCGTGTCACAAGGTAGAGAGGGCTTACAATCTGACTGTACTCAGGGATATGCATCCTCCAAAAGCCCACGGCGCCTAGGAAAGCCTGAGTTTCCTTCTTGCTGGTCGGTGGGGACATAGCTGCTATTTTGTTGATCACCTCTGTTGGAATCTGACGACGCCCGTCTTGCCACTTCACTCCTAGGAACTGAATTTCCTGAGCAGGTCCCTTGACCTTACTTCGTTTAATGGCAAAACCAGCTCTTAGGAGAATCTGGATTATCTTCTTTCCTTTCTCAAAAACCTCCCCTGCTGTGTTCCCCCATACAATGATGTCATCGATGTACTGTAGATGTTCTGGAGCCTCACCCTTTTCCAATGCAGTCTGGATCAGTCCATGGCAAATGGTGGGACTGTGTTTCCACCCCTGGGGCAGTCGATTCCAGGTGTACTGCACCCCCTTCCAGGTGAAAGCGAACTGCGGCCTGCACTCTGCTGCCAACGGAATGGAGAAAAAGGCATTGGCAATGTCGATGGTGGCATACCACTTGGCTGCCTTGGACTCCAGCTCATACTGAAGCTCCAGCATGTCCGGCACAGCGGCACTCAGGGGGGGTGTGACCTCATTGAGACCACGGTAATCCACCGTCAGCCTCCACTCTCCACTGGACTTTCGTACTGGCCATATGGGGCTATTAAAGGGTGAGTGAGTCTTGCTGACCACCCCTTGGCTCTCCAGCTCACGAATCATCTTGTGTATGGGGGTCACAGAGTCTCGGTCAGTGCGGTATTGCCGACGGTGCACTGTGGCTGTGGCCAGCGGTACCAATTGTTCTTCAACTTTCAGCAGTCCTACAGCAGAAGGGTCCTCTGAGAGGCCAGGCAAGGTGCTCAGCTGTCTGATTTCCTCTGTCTCCACAGCAGCTATGCCAAAGGTCCAACGCAGTCCCTTTGGGTCTTTGAAATATCCATTCCTTAGGTAGTCTATGCCAAGGATACATGGGGCTTCTGGACCAGTCACAATGGGGTGTCTATGCCATTCCTTGCCAGTCAAGCTGACTTCAGCTTCCAGTACAGTCAGCTGTTGGGATCCCCCTGTTACCCCAGAAATAGAGATGGATTCTGCCCCGACGTATCCTGATGGCATCAACGTGCATTGTGCGCCAGTGTCCACTAAAGCTTTGTATTTCTGTGGGTCTGATGAGCCAGGCCACCGAATCCACACAGTCCAATAAACCCGATTGTCCCTCTCCTCTACCTGGCTAGAGGCAGGGCCCCCCTAGTTCTGGTCATGGTATTCACTGCGCTCTCCCTGTGAATATGACCGGGAGGTTCCTTCAAGAGGATCGGGCATAACATCATCATTCCTATACTGTCTGGAGCCTTGCCCACGAGAGACCGGAGCAGCCTTCAACCTTGAAGAATTGCCTGTGTTAGTTGTGCCTCTTTGCAATTCACGTACCCGAGCTGCTAAGGAAGAGGTGGGTTTCCCATCCCACTTCCTCATATCTTCTCCATGCTCATGGAGGTAAAACCACAGATTGCCGCGTGGAGTGTACCCTTTCTCCTTAGCTGGAAGACGCCTGCTTCTGATGGCGGAGACTCTTGTTTGTTCTGGAGAGATATGGAAGAGTCCTTCCTTAATCTTCTCTTCCAGTTCAGCCAGTTTTGTTTCCACAGCTGAGACATGGGCTCGTAATGGAGCAGTGACAGTGTCTTCATAAATCCTGAGTTTGCTGACCAGTGCACCCACCTTGTCTTCTCCCTCTCTCCACTGCAATGTTGCAAGGTAGCGAGAATACATTTCTGGCCCAAGTCGTGCAAATTTTAACCACATCTGGGATGTGCACTGGACACCATCTGGACTTTTAGGGAATCTCTCATCCTCTGAAAAGATTATCTCCAGTACGGCTAATTCCCTTAAGCACCGGATACCTTGTTCCATCGTGTTCCACTGTCCTTGCTGTACGTGGAGGTCCTCCTTACAAAGATATCTCTCCCTCACGCTTGACAACAGTCGCCGCCAGAGGCTGAGAGTTTCCTGTCTCTTTCCAATGCCCTGATCAATGACAACATCTCGAGACAGGGATCCCAGCTGCCTTGCCTCACTCCCATCTAGAATTGTATCATTGGCTGCAGCATCCCAGATTCGAAGTAGCCAGGTCAAGATGGACTCATTTGCCTGTCGTGTGAACTCTCTCCGGAGCTCACGCAGCTCTCCCAGGGATAGGGACCGGGTGATTATTTCTGGCTCCATTTCTTCTGCTTGAGATGAAGGTCCTGACTCTTCCTCGTCATGCACTATACGAACTGATTTGGTCTTTGATTTTCTTTTCTGGACAGGGGCAACTGCTATCGGTTTCTGTTGTCCTTCTGGCTCCTCCATGGTTTGCGTGGACATGGTGCTGGTTGATGTATCTCTCTTCCTCTCTGGCTCAGTCATGGTCTGGGTGGACATGGCGCTATTTGATGTATCTCTCTTCCTCTCTGGCTCAGTCATGGTCTGGGTGGACATGGCGCTAGTTGATGTATCTCTCTTCCTCTCTGGCTCAGTCATGGTCTGGGTGGACATGGCGCTAGTTGATGTATCTCTCTTCCTCTCTGGCTCAGTCATGGTCTGGGTGGACATGGCGCTGGTGGGTTTGCTCCTTTTCTCCTCCTCCTGATGATGCTGTACCACACCAAGCAGTGTGCGGTAGGCAGTGGCCAGGGCCCATCAGGTTGCTGTGAGCTGCACATCTCTGGGACTACCAGAGCATCTTCCTTTCACATAGCTTAGCATTTTGGCAGGGTCCTGCAGTTGTTCCGGGGTGAATTTCCAGATCATTTGAGGAGAGAAGGTCTCCAAATACTGGCCCATATCTTCCCACTTCCCGTGCCACTCAACATCATCCGCTCCCAGGGCAGGCCTCCAGCAAGTCTCCTTAGAGAGCCCAGTTCTGACCCTAAACATGGTGTATACAGTACAGAGGAGACAAAGCAACACTAACAGCAGGATTATGCTGTCCCTAACATCAAAAGGAAGCTCAATATTTTCAATGATTGTTGTAGCAGAGGTGAAAAGGTGGAAGTAACCATCTCCGCCTGTTTTCCCCACAGTCTGGGTGCTATTTTTAATGAGACCCCAGAGGTAACAACCCAAACCAGGACAGGCAGACCAGACTGAATATACATTCACAATGAAATTCATTGCTTCTGATGTTATGACAACATAAACATAGTATATTAATAAAGCAATTTTGATCCTTCTCCCTGGTATTAAAGAGAGCATCAAAACAGGCACATGGTTCCCCATGTGTCGAAATATGAACAGGCCCAGATACACCATCCACATGAATACATCAAGCAACATGGTAGTCAGGGAGTTTCTGTACCCAAATACACAAAATGAAATTGTAGTTCTGACTTCTCTCTCGTGCCCCACGTTGGGCGCCAAAAGATGTGCTGGTTTGAAGGTGAACCAGCAGGGGAAATGAACTCACCACGAGAGAGATTATAAGTCAGAGCTAAAATTTAATAATAATATTACAATAACAACACTGATACACAAGGGAAATTGCTTTCAACTCACAATACCCCAGCAGTATAACCCAGTGTCCTGGGGCACAAACCCAAGGGGGTTTGTTTGCCCTTGTGCTGAGACCCCTGTGGCTCCCCCAAGTCCAGAGCAAAAGGAAAAGAAAAACCTGTTGGTGCAGGCGAGGGCTGTGGTCTGGGCGAGAACGGTGATCTCCTGCTGTCGAGGTCCTGCTGCTGCTCTGGATCCGACGAGAAGGTCCTGAGGTCTTCTTACTCACCACTTATGTACCCTCAGGGAGCACTCAGTCCCTCCCCCTGGGCGGGGACTCACACAATGGGTGATTAACTCTGGGAGCCAGGGGTTGTTGAGCTGTTGATGGCCCATTAGCAGCTCCGCCCCCCTCAGGCTGGGTGTGAAGTGATAATGGCTCCCTGGGCAGCTGCTGCTAATGGCCCATTGTCCTTGGGGAATGAATAGAGGGGGTGGAATACACAGGTTTGATCACCACCACACAGGGTTAGCTGGTCCCTCCAGCTGAACTAGGACACTGGTTGAATGCTGGGATTGAGGATCTTTGCCTCACCCTGCTTTTATTTCTACCCAATAGTATTGAGATACTGTGGAAATTACTACAAGGTGACCTTCCCAGCCTGGAATCAACGTCTCAGTGGGAAGGCAGGTGAAACAGCCAAAAGCAAACTCTAGCAATGACTGTTTCTATCCAGCAAGTCCTGCAAAGTTTTAGAAACTCAGATCTATGGCCTCAAAAGGTGGGTAACTTCAGGGATGAACCCCTGAGCAGGAGGAGGACTGAGGATGAGACTGGGCTAGGGATGAGATGGTGAGAAAAGCACTGCATTTAGAGATGAGTGCAGGGAACCTGCTCCCAGAAAAAGGGGTCTACCATGGGTAAAGCAAGATGTCAGAAATCCCGTGGGACACATCTCAGAGATTATCAAGGCTGCCACTGCTCCACCAGCAGCTCAGAAGGTAAAAGCAGCACAGAGAGTATTCAAGGAGTTTGCAAGCAACCTGTGTTTGTAACACCCCCCGACAGCAGCAGGGACAGCTTTCAGGAGTCGACAAGACCAAAGCCATGCACTTGGAAAACTGGAACACATCCGCCTTCCCTGAGGCTGGCAGGGAAACTGGCATTCCTCTCCAGGGTGGGCAAACAGCTGTGGTAAGAGGACAACTCCTGCTGCTTCCTTGCACTGACTCCCAGCTAATGTGCCTCGACCAGCAGCTGAAACCCACAGCTAATCCTGCCCACAGGATCCCCCCGCACAGCTGTCATACCCTGCTGGTGGGGACGCTGCTCCCGTTAACACTGGCTTCCTGTTATTCTCCCTGGCTTCCTCTGAAGAGCCTATTTATCTGTCTAATAGCTAATGAGCAGAATACAACAGCCTATTTTTTGCACTGTTTAAAGATTTTTCATGCGGATGTTTCCTGCAGAGATTCTTTTCTCCAGCCCGTGACAAAGTTCAGCTGGCGGCTCGCTCGGAAAGGTTCGCATTTGAGGCAGAGTCTTGCAGAGGGGAAAACTTTGCATAGAAGTGGGCCATGGAAAGGGGATATGAGAGCATTTCCAATAGTCACATTGCAGAGCTCACAGGTATTTATGGAGGGAGGCTCACAGCCCTGGCCCCTTTGATCAGCATCCCTCTGGATTGGTGGGAAGCAAGCAGGAGAGCTGTGGAGCAGAATTAGCCTTTGTGTTGTTAACAATTCAAACTCAGATCTAGTCCAAGGAAAGATGAGATCATACCGGCCAACATCATTTCCAAAATTGTACTGGACTGTTCCTCAGAGATGACCAACTCTGAACCACACTGGAATGGATAATACTCACTGGGTGTTTTGAGATCTTCCAAAGGCTACAGAGAGAAATTTTAAGGAGGAATAGCTGCATTCATGGAAAAGAATGTCCCATTTACACTGGGAGGCATCTGTTACCCTCCCACAGGCTCTCTGCTCACCTTCACCAAAGAGCTTGGGACTGCTGCCCACATGTTGGAGCACTGGCTGAGAGGGTAAGAAGCTGAAAGGCTCCTTCACAAGTTTGGCAGGAAAAAACAGGAAAGAAACAGCCACTGATGCCAGCTCTGGTGGTTCATATTGTGCTGCTCAAAGCCACAGCCTCAGCTGGGCTTCCAGGTGCTCAAACAGGCCATGCTGAGCACACCTGCCAAGGCAACCAGCTAAGAAAGCTCCTCCCCTCATCCAGGACACAGTTCGAAAAACTAACCCTAAGGTCACCAAATCAGAATAAAACCAGAGATGCAGCTGTGCTGCTCACACTTGCTCCAGCCACTTCCCTTTCCTGTCGGAACTGGCTGATCGTGCAGTTGATTCAAAATATTGCTCACTTACTCCTTCAACTGGCAAGAAACCAGCATGGGGGAGATGCTCAACTGCAGCCTGGGGTGATGGGAGAGGTGCTGGCAAAGGAGAAACTGATGGATGGAGAATTTTCCAAAGCAGCCATTCATTTGGGGTGTGTAATTTGGGATCTCCCTGGATTTTCCAGGGATGAAGTGTATGCATTCCATCCCTGCCCCTTTTCTAAGCTCCAGCCGCTCAGCACATCTGGAGCAAATGAGGGCAGGAGTGATCTCAGAAAATTCTGAGCTGTACCCCCAGCAAGCCCAGGAGAGAGGACAATGAAAACCAGGTCCCAGTCCTGCTATTAAGCCCATCCCTTCCTCCCTCGGAGGAAGCAAGCCAGGCTCACACAGCACAAGTGCAGGGAATATTCTGCTGCAGCATTTCAGTGTTGTGTGGGGGCTGCAGGCTCTCACAAGCAGCTTGTGTGGGGCAGCATGCCAAGGTAAAGCAGCTGGCACTCCAGTTCCAGAGGGAACAAGGGATTCAAGCAGGAGGATTGGAATCGTAAAAAGGTCTTTTTTACGCAAGTGGTCTTGAATGGTTGTGGGTGAGGGGAGTTTCCAGCTCTGAGAGCTCTGGCTCACAGGCTTTGAGCTTTGGGGGTCCCATGATGATGTTCCTCAAGAGATCCCTGCTGCCTGCACCCAGCTCCACACATTTTCCCATACTGGGCAGCAGACAGTGTCAGGACAGCAGCAGATGTGCCACCCCTCAAAGAACTGCCCAGCATGGCAGCAGACAGCACAGATTTGCAGGGCTGTCCCACACAGGAGGCCCCACTTACCCCCGAGCACACAAGCAAAACCTCCAGCAGGGGCAGGGAGGTTCCCTTACCTGTATCCTGCCGGAATTGCGTCAGGCTTGGAATGTCGATGACATAGGGGGCCAAGGTGGGATCCGCACGTCCCAAAGGGATGCTGCTGACAAGCCCCGACCCCACACGTCGGCCCTTCTGCTGAGAGGCCTGAATAACCTGCTCGATGTAGCTGCAGACGTTGCCTCGGTACGGCCTCCACCTGCCAAACTCATCCTGCCATTCCCACACCGCCACTGCCGTGGAGTTGCTGCTGTGCCCCGGGGCTGAACTGGGGAGTCCGGATGGCCCGGCTGAGCTGCTTCCCGCTCCCTGAGCTGCTGCCATGTTCCAACTTGAGGGCTGGGCACGAGTCAAGTAGCAGCTGCACTGGCTGGTCTTACACCATTTTCTCCTGCAGCAGGAAACAAAGAGAGCACAAGGAGCTGAGAATGATGTCCCAAATCCCTTCATCCTCCATCCATACCACACCAGCCATTTGAGAGGGAAACAAGCTCCAACATTCACAGAGGATGCTCACTGTGCACTTGGGAGAACACAGAGCAGCAGAATGGCCTCAAAATCCACTGGCTGAGGGTGAGATACCACCACTCACTCCCTGCCAAGGCTGGCAACTTTTCTCCCTCATTTTAAGGCACCAAACACAAGCTGAGTTGCCACAGGTCTGTACCAAACCATCCCCAATCAACTGCTGATCCATGTCAGGCAGACCTGTAGCCCTGACTGAGTTCAGACAGACTCTCACTAGCCAGCAATGTGCCCAGGCAAGCAGCCACTCTGCCCCCTTCGCTATCCATGCTCAGCACCTCTCCTGGCAGTGTTGTGCTCTGACCACCCCGATGTGAGCTGCCAAATGCTCCCCAGACACGTGTGCACAGGAATGACTTGGCTACACAAGTGATTCTCAAACTCTTCTCACTGATCTGAGCTCCAGGGCTACACCATCAGCTCCATTCAGGGTTCTGACTGCTTAGCTCTGATCCAGGATCAGTCCTGTGACTCTCTGTGCAACACTGTACATGCACACAAAGCCAGAAGACAATTCTTCATGCACAGTTTGCAAAGCACAGCACACATACTTTTTTAGTTAATTGTGATCCCAGCAAAAAATGGATGGGAAGGAGTACATGAACACCAGGAGGAACACAGGGTGTAACAAACAGCCTATGCTGAGGGCAGTGATGTAGTAGGTCCTCAAGGTCAAAACACACCTAGCTGCAGCTTCTCAGGCTGGAAGAACTCTTGAAACAAGGGACAACCTGCATCAAAGACTCAAGCCAGAGACTCAAGCCCTTAAGAGATGATTTGGGGAAGAATAAACAATGGGGTAGGAGCCCTAAGACATCCAGATAAAGACAAAAAGTCCAGTGAATAAATTCCAGCAACAAGAGATCACCACTCTCAGTCCCCAAGGGATGTACAAAAGCAGACCCGAAGCCATCATATGGTCACCAAGCTGCCCAAGAAACACCAGTGTTCCGATTTTGGCATTCCTTGCCTGTTGTGTCATTCCAGGGAATCCTGTCCAGACCATCTGGACACACATCTGTGTTCAAATGCTGGACAACCACTTGGAGGACCCCATGCTGGTGCTTGTGTGTAGGTGGGTATGGCTGTGAATGAGTGAAATCCATTTTGTTTTAAAATAAAGTTGCCTTCCCCCTCCCAAGGTCTCACATCACTGATTGCTCGCTTAACTCCCAGCAGTCAGCAGAGAGCTGTGAGCTTCCTTCCCATCCAATGGAAAAGTTCAGGTCTCCCAAGAGGCAGAGCAGCAGTGGGTGGCTTCCACTGGAGGATGCCATCTGCACAGAGAATGACATCCCTGCCAGATGGGAGAAGATCCCACGCTCCGTGGAGCGTCCCATCCGTCGTGCCTGTGTGGCTCGTTAGCTCAAAAAAGACATAGAAGAAGAGCGAGCGCAGAACAGACACACCCACACGTCTGCATTTGTAAGAGGAAAGCAACACTTTCTCCAGGAATTCAGTGTAAATTAGTTCATGGGCTGCTCAGAGATTTTTACACAACACCCCCAGCTCAACTGGTGTTGCTGACAAACCGCTGCAGATCACCAAGACCCAAACCTGGTCTCTGCCACCAATCTCTTCTTGTAATCCAGACCCCCCTACCACACCAAGGACAGTTATTTTACTGCTCAAAACAGCAAATTAAGACTTAAGGTATCAAACCCAACACCTGCCTCTGACAGTTCATTTTATGGCAGGTTTCACACCAACACATCTCCACCTCAGGGACCACCAGCCTGTCTGTGCTCAGCTTGGAACAGAGTGAAGCAAAGCCAGGTTGCAGAATTTTCTGACCCATCCACCTGCAATAGGTGCTCTGAACCCCAAATACAGAAACACCACCTTTTTTTCTCCCCAAAGTTGTTCCCCAGTATTCACCAGCACACCCTGCAGCCACAAGCAGAGCAGAGGGAGGCTGTGAGGACGGAGGCAGCGATTCATTTTCCTTCCTTTCTGAAACACAGCAGCAGGAAATGGAAACAAGAAGACATCCCAGCAAAAAACCCACCTCCTTCCTGTGCCACAGGGATAACACTGGGATAACAGCTGGGTGACAACAGCCTATTGCTCACCCCCGGGATGGCAGCGATGCTGGGAATCCTGGACCACACGTGGGGGTACCCTGGCTGGCTGCACGTGAGCGTCGCGTGCTCCGACGTTCACTTCTCCATCAGAATGGAAAAATATTTCCTGTGCTGGGACTGCTGGTCCAGAGGAGGAGCGAGGGGTGTATTTCAGCCTCCTGCCAGCTCTCCCTGAGCTGCGTGAGCCAGCAGCTGTTTGCACAGATTGGGAAGCAAGGAATGCAGGAGAGCCTCAGTAAGCCAAAATTACATGAGCCCCTGAGTTAAGGCAAACAAGAGAAAGAAAAGGCCTGAAGTTGCAGTTCCTGACTCTTATTGAGAACTCAGGACTACACAAATATTAAAAGTTGATAAATTCACTACTGGAGCTGCTCGTACAGCTTTCAGACCACCCCTTTGGGCTGCCCTGTGCATTACACTGTAACAGAAAGGGTTTGAGGCAGAGCAGGATGTGGTTTGGGATGTGTTACACATCTCACCTCACATCTTTGCTAAAATCCCATGGACTAAAACACTTCACCTTGAGCTTTAAAAATGCCTTGAAAAGCTGAAAGTCACACCAACCCTAAAAGCTGTTTATTCAGCAAACAGACCTGGCTCCTGTCAGAAATCCTATGGCCTACCTTGTCTCAAGTGAAAACAAAACCCTGTGCAAACTTAAATATTTCAGTCAGCTGCCCTTCACTTTGGAGGAAATTTGTAATGTAGGCTCAGAGCTTGAGTTTGGATTTGTTTGGTTGGAACTTTACACCCAGCACAACCTCTGAAACATTTGCCCACATGGCTTTAATTGGGAACTTGGACAGGAAAAGAATTGGGTGCATTTCAGCTGCATTTCCCAACAGCTTCACTCCTTGCTCCTCCAACTCCAGCAAATGGTGGTGAGAAAGCAGAGAAAAGGGAATTAAAGCCTTTGAAAGCTGCGTTTAATTCTGTTCTACTTCTAGAACACAAAATTTTCTTTTGCTTTAAACGCAGGATTTTAAAATTCACGGGTATGAGAATGATTTCTAAAAATGCCAAGTCTCGTTTTAAGTTTCTGAAGTGAAATTGCCAGCGCTGATAAAAGTTTAAACAAAATGTGAGCTGGAAATGAAAAGGAGTCTTGGGAGCTCTTGAGCTGGGCTGAATTAAAAATAAAATTCACCAGATTGGTAGAACAGAGACTTTTCAGTAGGTTGCTCAGCAAGGAGGGTGCCCAGGAGGGATTTGTTAATACCACTTTGAGAAACAGGACTGGGAGGGCAACAAAGATCCCATGGAAAGAGATTACACAGGATTAGGAAAGCACATAAAGCATAGGGAGGCCACAGAGCTGCAATAAGACATGACCCTGTGCAGGGTGCACAACTGGAGCAGCTTTATAGGTGCCCTGTGCCCCACTGACCCCAAACCACCAGCCAGAGCCCCCCCAGCCCCTCACACCAGCTGGGCTGCACTTCTGGGTGCAGCACAACGTGAGCTGTGAACAGTCATGCAACAGGATGGGAAGCTCTTGCCAGGTAACTCAAACCTAAACAAACCTATCCCTACACAAGCATCCAGCTCTGATCAACAGCAACCAAAGAGTAAGAACAGAGCACGACAGCAGGGAGGGGCTCACAGCCATAATTCCAAGCACAGATTGATCAGTCCTGCCCTCTCCCAGTCTCTGCTGATCCCCATGGCACAAGCTGGCTGGGTTGACAACCAAAAGAACAGAAGAAATAAACCCGGCTGCTCCAAACCTGGACTGCTTCCATTCAAAACAAGCTTCAAGAGAGTTCCCCTCACAGGGGGAAAACAGAGACGGCAACTGAGGCAGAAACAAAGCGTTTGCTTGTCAGCTAAGCAAAGGGCTTATTTCGGGCACGATGAATAGGAAAGCTGAGGCAGCGAGGGGAGGGAAGGTACACCTGGACAGGGGATCACACCAAACTCTGTGTCCAGCCCACACACTCCAGGGTCCTTCTGGGCACCGAGGCGCGTTATTTGTTTGTGGGGAGACCGTTAACTGGTGGGATGCGGACCTGGCACGACCTGGAGAGCTCCTCCAGCTCCCCAAGGGCTTCGGCTCACAGCAGGAGCTGCGGGGGCGCCGGGAAGGGCCGAGCCACGTCCTGCCTCGGGCAGTCGGTCACTCTGGGCCGGGCCGGCCCCGGGGAGCTCCCCCAGCCCCGGGCCCCCCGGCAGGCCCCGCACACCCACCGCAACTGCACCCTTGCTCCTCCCGGCCCCTCGCGCTGTTCCGGGCCCGTCCCGGGCCACTCGGGGGCCGAGCGGCACCGCCCGCCCCGGGAGCGGCTGGTGCGAGGGGAACCGCGCCCGTGTCCCGTAGGGAAGGCCCCGCTCCCGGCCAAGCCCCGCTCCGAGCGGCCCGGGCAGGACAGGCCGGGCCCGGGCGGCCACAACGGCCCGGGGAGGCCACTCACGGGCGGAGCGGCGCAGGGAACAGGGTGCACGCACGGGGGTGTCTGTCCCACTCTGCCCAGCCCAACCCGCTGTCCAGCCGGGCCCAGCCCAGCCCAACCCGCTGCCCAGCCCGGCCGCCCCCCGCGCCCTCAGCCCGCCCGTGCCCGTGCCCGTGCCCGTGCCCGTGCCCGTGCCCGTTCCCGTTCCCGCTGCCCTCACCCCGCCCGGGCCGGCGCCGCCGCTCCCGGCTCGCGCTCCGGCAGGTTCCGCGCGTGCGCCCGCGCGGCCGTCCGGGGGCGTGGGAGGGGCGTGGTCAGGGGCGGGGCCACGGAGGGAGGGACGTGATTGGTGGAGGCGTGTGAGTGAGTGACAGTGTGTGTGATTGTGTGTGTGTGATTGTGTGTGTGTGATTGTGTGTGTCATAGTGAGTGTGATAGTGTGTGTGTGTGTGATAGTGTGTGTGTGTGTGTGTGTGTGTGTGTCAGTGTGTGTGATAATGTGTGTGTGTGTCAGTGTGTGTGTGATAATGTGTGTGTGTGTCAGTGTGTGTGTGATTGTGTGTGTCATAGTGAGTGTGATAGTGTGTGTGTGATAGTGTGTGTGTGTGTGTGTGTGTCAGTGTGTGTGATAATGTGTGTGTGTGTCAGTGTGTGTGTGATAATGTGTGTGTGTGTCAGTGTGTGTGTGTCATAGTGTGTGTGTGTGTGTGTGTGTGTGTGTGATTGTGTGTGTGTGTGTGTCATAGTGTGTGTGTGTGTGTGTGTGTGTGATAGTGTGTGTGTGTGTGTGATTGTGTGTGTCAGTGTGTGTGTGTGTGTCATAGTGAGTGTGTGTGTCAGTGTGTGTGTGATTGTGTGTGTCATAGTGAGTGTGATAGTGTGTGTGTGTCAGTGTGTGTGTGTGTCATAGTGTGATAGTGTGTGTGATAATGTGTGTGTGTGTGTGATGTGATGTGTGTGTGTGTGTGAGATTGTGTGTGTGTGTGGTGTGTGTGTGTCATAGTGTGATAGTGTGTGTGATAGTGTGTGTGTGTGTGTGTGTGTGATGTGATGTGTGTGTGTGTGTGTGTGAGATTGTGTGTGTGTGTGGTGTGTGTGTGTCATAGTGTGATAGTGTGTGTGATAGTGTGTGTGTGTGTGTGTGTGTGATGTGATGTGTGTGTGTGTGTGTGTGAGATTGTGTGTGTGTGTGGTGTGTGTGTGTCATAGTGTGATAGTGTGTGTGATAGTGTGTGTGTGTGTGTGTGTGAGAGAGAGATAATGTGTGTGTGTGTCAGTGTGTGTCATTGTGTGTGTGTCAGTGTGTGTGTGATTGTGTGTGTGTGTGATAATGTGTGTGTGTGTGATAGTGTGTGTGCATGTCATAGTGTGTGTGATGTGTGTGTGTGTGATTGTGTGCGATAGCGTGTCTGTGTGATAGTGTGTGTGTGATAGTGTGTGTGAGTGAGTGAGTGACAGTGAGAGTGGATGGGGGTGGAGTAGTGAGTGAATCTGTGATAATGTGAGTGCGTGTGATACCATGTGATAGTGAGTGATGGCCTGTGTTAATGTGTGTGTGTGTGATGGTGTGTGAGATGCCTATTCCTTGGCTGAGCAGGGATGAGAGTGGTTAAACACAACCCTGTGTGTGCAGATCTCTCCAACAACAGAGTGCTGCTTCCTCCCAGCTGCTGCATCTCCATCACCCCCCTTCCAAAATATGTGTGTTTATTTAGGGATTCCTTTAATCCTGGAGCACCTTGCAGAGAGCTGGATCACTTCTTCATACTCTGTTAGAGGTACATCAGAGCCCACCTGGATTTTTCCCTTGGTGAGCGCAGAAGTCAAAGTCCCACTGAGACATTGGCAGCAATGATGATAGAACCACAGAATCATGTAGGTCAGCATAAAACCCTAAAGATCATCATAAGTCCTTCAAAACCAGGAAGCATTCACCAATCTGTACCAAATTACTTTCAACCTCCCTGGACTTTACACTCAGGAACACTGATTCACCCATGACATGATATACCTGCTCCCAAAGGCTTATAAAATAAAGGACATTATTCTTGGACTCAAGTTACAGCAAAAATAACCTACAGAACCACTTTATGCTGTAGGAATGGAGAGATATTCTAAAACTCTTCTTCCAGGGTTAAACACATGAGAATCATCTTTACAGTGCTTATATAAGGTTGGTTTTCTGCTCAAAAAGTACAGCACCAAGCACATAACCATGACAGCTCCAGTGGAAACCCTCTGGAGCTATCCCCCCACAGCTTATCCTTGTATCCAAATGCCCATGGATTTCTCTGTTCCAGGATGGATGAGACTGTCACATACTTGAGTTCAAATTACTCACAAAGTACTAATAATTGCCAAAAGTGATTGATAGCCTGCTCATAATGTGTCTGCTTAAGCAATAAGTTTCACATTTACAACTCAGATGCTCAGGATTTCTGTCTCCTACGGCTGTAATTAGGAACTGGAGAGCAATGCAAAGAGGGTTTTTTCCTGAAAAACAGATAGGAATGCTTTATAAAGGCTTGCTGGGAGCAGACTACGGGATCCATGTGGTTGTATGGGTGGACAGGTATTAAATATCCTCTGATCCTAAACTGCTAAAGGTTTCAGGGAGAATTGGCTGGCGAAGAAGGGGTTCTCTCAAGTCTGGAATTGCTGCATGGCATGGCTGGGAGACAAAGGGGTGCTCCAAGTGAGGAGTCCTGGCTGGTGAGGAAGGCTGGGTGAGGGCTCTGGGCGATGCTCCAGGGCTGAAGGGTGACACAGATAAGGGCCACAGGGTGGGGGAGAGTACAGGTGCACTGGGTGCAGCTCCTGGGAAAAGGGAAGGGCTGTAACATGGGGATGAACCAGTCAGGTGGTTGGCTGAGCTGTGGGAAGAGTCTAGAAGTGCAGGGACTTGCGATCTGAGCTTGCATCAGGGTCCCTGGAAGGCTGTGCCAGGCATAGTGGATGGCTGAGGTACCTCGACTCCACAGTACAAGCGCATTGCTGGTCCTCAGTCACCCTTTTCTCACACCTCCCCCTCACTTGCCCTGTATGCTATGATGGTCCAACAACCTGAAATGGGTTAGCAGAGCCCAGGTACCACATATAACATGAATCTGGGGTCTGGTGACCAGCTGAACCCATCAGACCCCACTGCACAAATTCCCTCAACTGTTCTGTGTGAATGACACCTTCTGCAAAGATGCTCTCTGAGCTTGAATGTGAAACTCTGTGTCCTGCTCTCCCTAAGGACCCTATTTTTACAGGGATGCACACCTCAAAGTCTTCACTGCCTGCTAAAATATTGAATATTTTAAATATTGGATATTGGATATTGGATACTTTAAAATATTGGATATTTTATATCATTTTCACCTTATTGATCCACAGATTTTAACACAGTCTCTTACGGGTTCTTTTCAGCTTTATCCCTTCCCAAGCTCTTCTTTCCCACACCCTTCTCTGCATGCTCCCAAATCAGTATACAAAGTAGGGATTCCTCCAACATGGGATCAACTCCTGTCTGGTTCACCAACATGCTGGGGTAATCAGTCAAATATTTGCCTTCCCCCTCTTTCTTTTCTTGCAGCAGGGCCAGAAGGTTGTTGAATTAATTTCTCCATGGCTGCTCCATCTCACTGGTTTAGACTCAAGGTCCTACACTAATGTCTTTAAAACCTGATGCTTGAGGCTCTGTTAAATTGCCAGGCTTAGCGTGGTGCTCTGGGGAATAGCCCGGCCACTCAGGCAACTGCCTGTCCAAGCTCTGCTGGGATTGCTGCAGCACTTTGAATTCACAGCCCACTCGATTGGAGATTAATTTCCCTGAGCAGACAAACCCAAAGTGACAGGAATTAGGAAGAAATTCCTCTGCAGGCAGAGGATAATAGGTGAAATTTCGTTTCATTTTCCTCTGCAGCAGTTGCTGCTGGTTCTTGCTGGGGACTGATTAGACAAAGCAGGGATGGATCTGGTGTGGGCATCCTGCTCTTGCTTGGTGACCTTGCTCTCTGTCACCTGGGATTTACCTGTTGATGTTCCTCATCCCTGCTGGCAGTGGGATATACCTCATGAGCTCAGCTAAACTCTCTGTGCCCCACTGTCTGCCTTCTCCAGGGAAATCATAGCATCATGAATGGTTTGGGTTGGAAGGGAACTTAAAGCTCAGGTTTTTTCACCCCCTGCCACAGGCAGAGACACCTTCCACCAGACCAGGTTGCTCCAAGCCCCATCCAATCTAGACTTGAACACTTCCAGGGTGGGGCAGCTGCAGCTTCTCTGGGCAACCCGTGCCAGGGGGTCACCACCCTCACCATAAAACATTCCTTCCTGATGTCACCTAAATTTGCCCTCTCTCAGTTTAAATCCCTTCCCCTGTTACACGACCTTGTTTAAAAGTCTCTCTCCATCCCTGCCTTTGCTGAATCCAGTCAGGAAGCTCTGGAGCCCTGTCCTCTGGGTTGAGTGCCTGTTTCCCTTGCTCTGGCCAGCCTCACCTCGTCATTAGTGTTCACTATGGACAGGACTGGTCCTGCTTTGCCTTCTGCCTGCTGTGCCCACGGCGCTGGTAGAACCCTGGGGGTTCCCAGTGCAGCTTTGCTCTCCCTGCCCAAACCCAACATCCCTCCCCGCTGCCGCAAGCGCCTCTCCCTGAAGCTGGTTGCCACCTAGTGCCGACAAGGCGATCCGTCCCTGCGGAGGTTTCCTGGAACTCCATGGACCCTTAAAGGTCCCTCCCAGCCCAAGCTGTTCCATGGAGTGCCAGGCTCGGACTCGGCATCTCCATCCCACACAGGCTGCTGCCCCAGCAGGCAGCGATGTCCACCCCGTCTGTCTTGTCAGCCTGTGTCTTCCCACACAGGTCACCACGTCCCAGTCGCACACCTGGGCGTGGTTTGGGCTTTCCAGAGAGCATTTCAAAGCACTGAGGCTGCAGCATTCCCATTTCACCCCAGCAATGCTGCAGCAGAAGTGGGATGCCTGGATTCTCCAGGGCTGGCAGAGGCGCCAGCAAGTGCTGGTCCCAATGGATGCCTCTTATACATAAATAAATATATACATACATATATAAACACACACACATATATAAGTGGCTGTTGTCCCGTTGGATCCCACTGCCGGGAGCCTGGCACAGGGTTAGGTTTCACCCCACGAAGATGATGGCACACAGAAAAGGCAAGAAGTTAGAGACATACCCTAAAGCTCATGCCCACCATGAGTGCCCTTGCTGTGACCAATGTGGGGGACTGAGGGGACCCAGCTCCCTGTTTCCCAGCCCCTCTTTCCCACTGTGATCCCTGCCTGCTCCTCCGCAGCTCTGGATGCCAGCCAGAGCCCATGGCATAGGTTGGCTGCCTCCTGTCAGCACTGAGTCCTTGGGCTGCTCTTTCTCACCTGGCTGAGGTGGTTTCTGCAGCACGTTGGGCAGGAAGCGGATTACCAGGAGGAACAAAGGGGATTTTGTCTGGGGAGGGGATGGGTACCTCTCCCAGAGCTCCAGCTTGCTGCAGCTGAGTGCAATGCTGGGGGCTGTCACTGCCCTTTCCTCAGCCCTGCCCCTCCTTCAGAACTTATTAACTACCAGAAAATACCTTAAAATTAGCACAGAGGTGTGTTGGGAACACAGCTCCAGCTGCACCAAGGCAGAGCTCAACGTCAGGACAGGAAACCAAAATGCTCTTGTACTGCATTTATATCTTTCCCTTCTCCTAAGGCTGCTGGACCCAGGTTGGTTTGGGGGTGAAAGCTCCTATCCTGGGACCCCACACCACAGAATCCCATCTGCTGCAGGTGCCTCAGAGCAGCAGGAGAAATGGGGAAAGGACAGGTGGCTCATCCCATTGCACATGCAGCATCCTTCGTGCTGATGCTCCCCAAAGCTCAGGCAGCACCACAAAATGCCTAAATACACCATGATTTGGCTCAGCAATCAGCAGAGGAATCCTGTCATTCATTATAAGCCAGCTAATGGCTCACAACAGCAACTGGTGTCCTAAGGATCAGCTCAGCCTCATCCTTCCCTCCTCCCCAAAAGATGCATTTTGTTTCAGCTTGTGGCTGTTTTATATGGCACCAGGTTCTTTACATCTCCAAAACATTTCCTGGCCCTTGCATAGCACATCCAAACAAGTTTATGTCTCCTCTCTGTATTTTCCCAGCTAATTGGAAAGGAAAATCTGCTTTTATTATTATATTTTTAGAGGCTCTGTGTTTTCTGCAGATTTGTGAGCCCTTGTTTTCCCAAGCTTCCAGCCATGACTGAGCTGCTGCCAGAAAACAGATCAGCTGGAAATGCCACCCGCTGCCATAGGAAGCTGTGGTAGATGCTGCTCGTGACACGTGGCAGATGCTGAGTGGACGTGGGGATGGTCCAGACCAGAAGCAGCTCTCCTGTGAGCATCACGGATGTCCCTGACTGTTCCTGAGTGTCCCTGAGTGTCCCTGCCTGACCATCACGAAGCACAAAAAGAGCTTTTTTTCCCCCTGGCACACAAGAGAACAGTCTTGCTGTCCTGTGGAATTTTATAATTAGCCTTTCTTATGTTGTGGCTGCTCCTTGAATAAGGCTGGCTGTGTTTTCTTTTCCTCGGAGCAGCCTAATCCCATAGCCTGATACTGCCAAGCCACTCAAAGCACATGCAGGAGTAATGTGGACCTGGAAAACACCTGAGATGGTGCTCCAGTGGCCAGAGAAATCCTGGACAGGATGGAAAACACCTTCAGGCTGCTGACCTTATCCCTACATGTGCGCATTAGGGCAGGTTATGCTTCTGCTCTCCAAAGCTGGATTGATGCTGGAGTTGATGATTCCCAGTCTGAGGGCTGTGGCAGACAGCCAGGACAGCAGGGAGTTTGTCAAAGTTTAGGGAAAACAGACTTAAAAGGCACCTTTGAAACTTGCACTCATGATCTGGTTAATTAGAACTTTGCCGCTACTGGGGAATAAAAATGCCTAATTGCTAATTACTGAATCACTACGAGAAGGTAATGGCAGAAGCTATTGGTGACAGTTGTAGCCAAAGCTGGCTTTGTGAGGAGTTAAAACATGAAACACAGGCATTTTAGGGTGTTTAAGAGTCTGGGCTTTGTACAGAAGTGAGTAAACAATCCAGCAGCAAGAGCCACGAGGCAAATGCTGCCTCCTGTGAGAGAAAGAACCAGAATCCTGTGGCTTATGAGATCAACTTGTTCAAAGCCAAAAGCACACCAGGCTCCTAAAATTGCTGGGGAGCTTAAGATTTCATAGACTGGGAAACCCAGTAAGTTTGGAGCTTCTTTTCCCATGGTCTTCAAGGCTGCTGAGACCCAAGAGTCTCACATTACCCGGCTTTTACTTGCAGTGATTGTTAAAATGGTTGAAAGGGTATAATGTTTAAAAAATATTAAGTACACAGAATTCCTTTTAAAATAAAAAGATGTCCCACTTGGGAGCTGAAGGAGACAATATCAATGCGTAGAGCAGGAGGTGGTGGAGGTGAATGGGAAAGGTTTCGAGGACAGGACATCCCTCTGTGCAGGCTAAAGGCACAAGGATGTGGCACGTCCCTCTAATGTCCTCAACAGAGCTGCCTTGGAAGGCCAGGCAGGAAAAATCCTGGAAAAAAAGGACCTCTAAAGATAACTTCTTTCCAAGGAGCAGGCAGGGAGGACCACGGTTTGTCTTAGGAGGAGGTTCACAAATCCCCCAGGAGAGGGAGGAGGTTGGGACCATCCCCTCCCACTGCATCCCAGTGCTGGCTCAGACATTGACAGAAATATTTCCAGCCAGATGGTTATTGCTCACTTCCTCTCCAGGTGGGCACTCAGACAGCTGAGGAGGGAGGTGGGAAGGAGCTGAAAAGCCCAAATCCTCTGAAAAAGCTTCTCCCTTCCCCTGAGGCGTAACCCAGGCTCTGCCAGCACCCAATTTAAGGATGTGTCCCTGCCTCCCTCCCTGAAACCCGAGCCATTCCCTCCCCGCCATGTTTCCTTAGCGGTCTTCCCTCTCTTCCCCTCTCTGTCCTTCTTCTTCCTTTTCTTCTTCCCCCTCCTTCCCTCTCTTTCTCCTTTGCTTTTGGACTGATCTGCCCCAGGGTGGGATGCAGGGGTGCCATCCTGCTGTAACCCAGCAGCAGCAGTCCCAAAGGTGCAAAGAGATGACGGGCTGGACCTGTTCTGTTGATGGATGAGATCCTTTGTCTTCTCACTCCTTTACTTTTTAAAATTTTCTAAACAAGATCTCACCCAAAGAAAAAATTCCTTCTTTATCTGCATCACCTCTTACCAGGAATACTAACTTTAATAATTATTTTTAATTCTTTATAACTAAATAGCCAGCTCTTTCCTTTATTTCAAAAGAGAATAGATATTTTTTTTTATTCGATATACCCACCTTTATACGGGAGAGAAATTATCAAACAGGTATGTGAATTTATGATGTTTTTTTAAGTCAGGGTGGTAATTACAAATAATGATCTGGCTGGGTGGTGGTGGCTGAAAGACTGATTTCTCCTGAAGCTATTTGAATAGCTAAAAAGTGGAAGAAGTGACAAATAGAGAGCAAGGTGGTCAAAGGGTGCAAAGGAGACCAAAGGGGACCCAGGGGGTCTCATGTCCAGGTGGGAGAAGGGAGTTTTCACCATGGGCAAAGAGCTGATGGGACACACTATGCCTGCTGTGGTGTGTTATTTGGGGTGAAAGAAGGGACTTTCTGTGCCCCACATTACAGCCCTGGACCTTCCCCATGAGTTTTGCAGCTGTCTCAGTAATTAGCACTTGTGCAGGATGGGGGTGATGTGGGACTTGCTGCTCTTTCCATCAGGGGTGGGTTTACAGGACACCTGACAGCTTAAAGGACCTCAGTTTGGAGGGACTTCCAGAAACTCACATTCTCAACCCTTTAAATCATAGAATCATCACAGAATCAACAGAGGGGTTTGGGTTGGAAAGGACCTTAAAGCTCATCTTGTTCCACCCCTGCTATGAGTAGGGATACCTTCCACTATTCCAGGTTGCTCCAAGCCCTGTCCAGCCTGGCCTTGGACACTTCCAGGGATGGGGAAGCCACAGCTTCTGTGAACAATGTTAAAGGGAAGTTTTGCTTTGCTGCTGTACCACCATTACAAATGATGGCTTAAAAGTAGTTTTTAATCTATGGACATTCTGAAAGCAGCCAAACACGCCTGGATACAAGAAAGGCTGTTCATTTCGTAGCTGAACCCTAAGCATTGGGGTGAGGATGGAGAAGCAGGTGGAAGAGGGTGGACAGAGAAGGAAAATCAAGTTTCCCCTCCTTGGGGTCAGCCGTGGCACAGCACGGCAGTGGTTAATGCCCGCTGCCACCCTTCCAGGGAGCAGGAACGCGCTGGCTCCGGCACAAAAGCGGCCGGCGAGGACAATGTCCCTGCGAGCAGGACGCGATGCCGGGGTTTGGCCGGGGCGGGGCGGCGGAGGGGCCGTCTGTCAGCCCTGCCCCTCCGGGCAGCGGAGAGGGCCGCTGGGACAAAAGGACACTTTATTCGGCGCTGCAGGAGGGATGAATGGAGTATTGAAAGCCACCACCTCAGCGAGTAGATTGGTTTTCATGCCCCATCACTGAGCCGTCTGTCTGCTGGCGAGTCTCCTCCAGAGGCTTGGGCAGCAGGAGCTGAGCAGAGAGATCAGGGAGGAGTAACGGGGCCGTGTCCCATCCGTGGAGGTTCCACCCCGCACCTCCATCACCTCTTGCTGATGCACATAAAAGCTCTTGGTCTACCATCATCTCTCTCTGGTGCCGGCACCAAAATCAAAGCCTTGATCTGGAGGTTCTGGAGCCCACTCAACCCACGGCCTTGAGGGGCCTCGGCTGGGTATACACCAGCACATGATGCCACCTGGGAGCTCTTACCCTGTGTTTCTGCATGGAAAAACCAGGAGCAGGAAAAGGCTGGATGAGGCGTTTCCATGGGAGGGAGGGTTTGGTCACTGATACAACAAATTTCAATGTCCCTTCTCAAGTTTCTGACCAGCAGTAGATGATAGTAGTTGGTGTGCATCCCTTAAGGAGGTGGTGTGCCTCAGGCAGGTTGCTGCTGAGCTGCGGCTGAGAGCCTGGCCTTGCGTGTGAGAGCATCCTCACGATGGCACTGCTCCACCAGCACACGCTGCCGCCAGCCCGACTCCTGGGACCGCTGGGATGTGGGGCTGGGCCCCCAGAGGTGTCACGGCCAGCAGGACCAGCCCCCAGCCCCCTCCCGAACAGCCTGTGATTGAAACAGGGCTAGAAATCTGTCCCTTCGGCAGCGATTCCTGCAGGGAGCAGTAAATGAAGGGAAAATGGAATCTTACAAAATTTAATCTCTTCCCCATTTTCTGCTGACATTCCTGTTTGCTTTCTATCTTATCCCCGTGGAGTTTGCATCTCCATCCCCCACGTGAATGAGGTTGTCCTATAGATTCCAGAAATTTCTGTCTTGCCACAGAAATGCCTTTCACTGCTTTTTTCCCCACAAGATGACAAAGAGCAGAGAAAATAGAGGCCTCTGGTTCCCAGTTTCTACTTGCAGGTGGGATGTGGCCTTTTAGCTTTGGCTTGCCACTCAAAAATATATCTCTTGCTCTCAATTAATCCAATCAGAATTACTTTACACATGTCTTCTGGTCACTGCTTCTGGGAATAGTGAGGAGAGACATGTTCAGAGGTCCTGTGTGGTCCTGATGGCTCTCCTGGCCATCACCACTAACTGCTGTTTGCATGTTTCAGAGACAACCTCCTCTGGATACCTGTCTACGAGAGGACCATCGTGCAGCAATGACACTCAGTCCTTGTCTGGTCACCTGGCACGGCATGGGGAGGCTGGACATTGGAATGCTGCCTCTTTCCTTGATGCCAGCCATGTTCCTTCTCCTCTTCCTCCTGAGCCCCACCGGTGAGTTCCACTTTGGGCAGTGGGAGGAGTTTTAGGCATCCACGATCTCCCTCCTGCTCTCAGATTTGTGGGCAGATTTTCTCCATAAGATTTTACCGTGGTGTCCCCAACAGCATTGAGCAAGCACAGGGATGGAGGGAGCAAGTTCAGCTCTTACCTCCCACCATGACCGATGTGTGATGGAAAGATCAGCACTAAACACAGCAGGGGAATGGGGAAAGCAGCTGCCAGCACAGAGCCCCGGAGTGGACAGCACTGATGGGAAGATGCTGGTGGCCAAAGGGTACTCTTGGGTTGCTCTCCAGGACGTGTGGGACTGATCCTGCCGAAGGGAAGGGAGGAATGAACACCCATCCTCTTAGAAAAACGGTCCCTGCTCAATCCTGGCAGGTATTGTTCAGACAGGCTGGAAAGCATTTTAATCGAACAGGGAAAAGCCATGCCCGTTCTGGAATGAGAGTCTGCACGAGTGCTGAGGCAGCGCAGTTATCCCGGTGTGCTTGTATTCGGTAATTACAGCCAATTACAGGCGGTGGGAAACATATTCTTGCTTCAACAAACCAGTGCCAGACAGAAAACTGGGAATTCAGGTGTAGTCAGACATCCTAATTGAGTTAAATCAGGCTTTGCCTTCCCACTGCCTCAGCTGGAGACTCCCATTGCCCCGGATCTGCTGTGGCAGCCCCTGCGCCCTCACTTGAGGTGTGGAGACCCTGGGGGGACCCCGCTGGCTCCGCCGCTCTCTGTCGCTGTCCCCGGCACCACCAGCCTCTCCTGGTTCTCTTCATTAATGGGGACAGATTAGTCGCTAACGAAGAGCGATTTGTCCTTCCATTTGGTGTTTGGTTTTTTCAGCATCAGTGTTTACTCGAGCTGTTTCCCTTTTTCTTTAGGCTTTGTGAATCTGGATCAGAGAAACACGGAGGGCTTTCTCTCTTCTCAAAAAAAAAAAAAACAAAAAAAACAAACCAGTTTTCCCCTCGTTCCTCATTACGGTAGCCATACCAGGCATATTTTTTCAGATCTCTCCTGACTTTGCTGGAGGATGCTCTTAAATGAATATTTCAGAGCTTTGATTTTGACTTAAAGGGAGATGAATATTTATCAATGTCTTTTTATCCACTGCTTTTTCGGCACTGGAGTGGACTAGGTGTTAAAAATCAATACAAACCAGGATGAAACACTCTTCCTAGAAACCCTCACATCTCCATATTTTTGGTGTAGAGGTGAGCTGAGTAACCTCTCCTGTTTTCCAGCCCACAGGGCTGCCATGTCCTTCCCTGTTCTCTCCCTCAGAGCCTCTCTGCTCCCTTGGTCTTGCCTGTGTAATCCCCACTTCTTGCTGGCATTGTGGTATCCCTTTCCAGCCTGCCTGGTTCAGCTGGGAAGGGCAGGAATGCCCAGCCATGGCTGGAGCTCCCAGGTTGCTGATGTTCATCCCAGCTGCAGGCAGCATCCCTGCTAACTCACGGATACATCTAGACAGCTGCCTTATTCTCGTTTCTCTTGGGGCTTCTAGGTCTTTCTTTGACAGCCTTGTTTTCTAGCTGACTTAATGGTCTCCCAGGCAACGTCCTAGCAAGGAAAAGGGAGGTGGGTTCATCTGCTTGACTGTCCCCCCAGGTTCACTCTGCCTCTCACGGCGGTGACATCCGCCTCCGGAGCAGCTGGGATTGACCTTCACGTCACTGCTTGTAGGCTGAGCGTGAAGCAGGACAGGGCTGGTCCAAGGCAGGGTGAGGAAAAGAGGCCATGGAGCCACCACAGGCGTTGATCAGCCTTTGGGTGCTGTAATTAGCATGAAGGCGTCATAGAATTGCAGAATGGTTTGGGTTGGATGTGATCTTAAAGCTCACCTCATTCCCAACTGCCTGCCATGGACAGGGACACCTCCCACTAGATTTGGAAGGATTTTGGAAGGTGTCGCCCATGGGAGAGGGCTGTGCAGTCCCAGCCTCACACCCAAGGTGCCTTGGGTGCCCAAGAAATCCGTGCTGGGCTCTGGCATCTGCCAAAAGCTTGTGAAGTCCCAGGGCACCCACAGGGGCAGCAACTGGGATGTCCATGAGGTCCAGACACCCACCCCCATCCACTGGCCCCTGGATCATGATGCTGTGACCTCCTGGACAGTCTAGAGCCCTCAGTGTCCTGTGTTGGCAGCACCCCAGAGGGGACTCCACTCAGCACTGGGGCCAAGAGGGTTTTTGTTCCCAAATAACACCCAAACTGGAAGGGAGGCCCAGTCTGGTGTGGGGAACAGGCTGCCAGGAGGAGCTTTAGCTTTCCCTTGGCCCCTCCCTGAGTATCCAAGAGTGTGGGGCTGCTGGCAGGGCATTTCCAAAGCCCTCATTCAAAGCCAGCTGTCTGGGGTGAGGATGCATCCTGCAACCATTCAGCTCCCTCTGCATGCTGCTTGTTCATCCCCTAAGGTGGCTGCACCTCATCAATTGGTATGTTGGTACTTGCATGAATTATGGAGCTTGCAGAAAGCAGACTTTATGGGGGGGAAAAAAAAGAAAAATTTAATTAAAATGCACTCAGGGTGCAGCACCTTCCATCAAGAGATCTCCAGTGGGTTCTAAAGCCAGGCAAGATGGATTTTCCTCGTTTCCATCTCACCACTCAAGTTTTTGTGGTGTGATGGGGCACAGGGCAGGAGGATGCAGGAGCTGTCCAGGGCCTGGAGCAAGTCAGCAACAGAGCCAGGGTTTCCCAAGACCTGACCTGAGGCAGGACCCACCTGGGGTGGCTGCTGCTGGTCACTGGGCTGGTTACACATGTCATCTGGTGCTTCAAGCACAGTCCCACCACAGAGCCACAGTCATGCATGTGCTGCCTCAGTTTCCCCATGTGACCCAGATGAAGTGATGCCCAGGAGGGAAAAGGTGCTCAATTTTTCCACTGCAAACCTCAGGTCTTTGCAGGAAAGGGAAGGGGCCAGGGGCTGTCAGGTCTTGCCAGGCCCCTGCCATGTCCACCCCATCCCTACTGCCGTCATCCTGCGAGCTGCATCCCTCCTCTGCTTGCTGGGGAGAGCTGAACTGATGCCTTCTCTTCTCCCTTGCAGGCACCACCTCTGAGCCCGAGCTGTTGCCATTCCCAGGTGAGATTTTTCTTTTAAAGTTGCTTTTCTCCAGGAACTTTTGTAGTTGAAAAATGCATTTTTTGCAATACAGAGAAGGGTCACCAGTTTATTTAAGCAGCAGAGATTTGGGACAGTTTTGCTCCCTGTGACACCCATGGAGTGTTTGTCACCTCCTGACCTG
The DNA here is from genome assembly GCF_047495875.1 of Pithys albifrons albifrons. NCBI lineage: Eukaryota > Metazoa > Chordata > Aves > Passeriformes > Thamnophilidae > Pithys > Pithys albifrons. The sequence continues at coordinate 3,558,083 of NC_092478.1, read as the reverse complement.
TTGCCTGCTGAGGGCCCTCTCTCTGCCCATCCTCCCAGAGATACGGCTCTCCAACGGGCCCAGCCGGTGCCAGGGGCGTGTGGAAATCCTCTACAATGGCTCCTGGGGGACGGTCTGCGATGACGACTGGGACATTGTGGATGCCAACGTGGTGTGTCGCCAGCTGGGCTGTGGCCATGCCATCACCCTCCCAGCTGCCATGACCTTTGGCCAGGGGAGTGGGCCCATCTTCCTGGACAACGTGGACTGCAAGGGCTGGGAGGCAGCGCTGAGCGAGTGCTGGAGTCACGGCTGGGGCATCCACAACTGCTACCACTATGAGGACGTGGCTGTCGTGTGCAATGGTAGTGAGGTTGGGTTCCTTTGGGGCAAGGAGAGCAGGGGGTTCCTGTGGGGCTGCAAAACCTTGGGGGCTGCAGATGTCTTGGTGGAGCCCAAGAGTCGTGTCTCAGATTCTGTGCTTCTGATCCTGGGTCAGCCAAACCTCCTCCGCATCCTCCCTCCGCCCTTCTCCTCAATCCAGGTCACCTCCCAGCTCTACATGCTGGTGCTCCATAAGGTGACCAGGCTGTTTTGTGTTCCTTGTCACTGCCAGCTCAGGAACTTTGTGAACTCTCCTGCATGATCACTGGGGACAGAGCACATGCTCACCCACGCTCCTGCCTCTGAGTCAGTTGCTGCCCCACTGCTCTTTCCCCTTCTGATTTGTCTTTCTTTAAATTGCTGAACTTTTCAGTAGGAAATGTTCCTAAAGGTGAGAAAAACAGTGGAAAATGTTTGAACTTGGCAAGTGAAAGTAGAGCAGCTCCATGTCGACCCCTATGTACCCCACACACGTTCCTCCTGGTTTACTCATCAGCCAGGCATCAATGAGCAGTGAACGTGAGGCTGTGCAGACCCAGAGCAGCTGCTCAGTGGATCCTTGTGTCCTCCAGAAGTGGGGCTTGGAAAAGGAGGGGTGGAACGGTGGGGATGCTGGGTTGGATGGTACGTCGGACCAGCAGCAACCAGAAAACACAGGAAAATGAATCACAGCGCTACTGGAGAGAAGAGGTGGAAGGGGTGAAAAAGGAAGTCGGGGAGATGGGTCTGAGGGCAGAGGAGTGGCTTGAGCCATTGGCAGAGTCCTCTTTGCAGGGCAGTGCAGCTGCAAACCCCTCTTTCTTTCCCTGTTGGGGTTAGTTTGGTGCAAACCCTCCTGGTGCAGTGGGGTGGGAGGGATCCCTCTAGCTTTGCGGAGGAGCAGCAGCAGGTGCCACCTCTCTGCTTCCCTTTACAGAGTTCTCACCCACTCAAGCCAGTGAAGGACCAACCACCAGGACCCTCACAGCCCCAGTCCAGGATGGGGAAAGTAAGCTGCTCGACAGTTGCTAGCAGGGGGGACATCCTGACTGAGGGCAATACCCCTCACTGTCACCTGCTGCCCCTCTGTGAACCCCAAGCTCTGGGGGGGAGACTCCCAAGGACCCCACCCTCATGCTGGCCATGGCCAAACCCTATCCCAGAGCTCCCCAAGACTAACAAGCTGTGTTGCCCTAAAGCATCACCCTTTTCCCGCTCTTTCTCACTTGGTTTCTTTGCCATCACGGGCACTGCTGGGTTCAGGCTCAGTGGCATCCTTGTGCCACATGCAGGGACACAACATCCTTCTCACCACGTGCTGCCACCCTCCAGGTGACGGCAGCATCCGCCTGGTGAGTGGGCCCGACACCTGCCAGGGCCGGGTGGAGATCTTCTACCACGGGAACTGGGGCACCGTCTGCGACGACGACTGGGGCTTGAGTGATGCCAGCGTGGTCTGCAAGCAGCTGGGCTGTGGGCAAGCCCTGGATTACAAGAGCAATGCCTACTTTGGCTATGGAACAGGACGTATCCTCCTGGACAATGTCAACTGTGACGGCAGCGAGCCCTTCCTCTCTGCCTGCTACAGCCTCGGCTGGGGCATCCACAACTGTGGCCACCACGAGGATGCTGGGGTCATCTGTGCAGGTATCAGGGCAAGGAGAAACCCAGGGACATCCTGGTCTCCAAGGAGAAATGGCCTTGGAGAGATGATGGGGTGCTCAGGGTTGGCCAGGAACTGGGCTTTGTGCTGCAAGAGCATCCTTTCTGCCTAACTGCCATCACCCAAGTGCTCTGGAGCAGAGTGCAGCACTGCACAGAGAGACTGGGACACAACTGGGTGATGATTTGCAGGGGAAATGCATCTGCCATCCTGCTATTTCCCTCTACCATTTCACTGCTCTGCTGGCTGGAAAACAAGCTGACCATGTCCGGAAGGAGCAAGTGGCTGCCGGGGGCTGGGCACGATGCCAGGCCCAGCCTGCTTCCCCTTCCCCTCCTGAAATGATGTATTTCTGCTATTCTCTGCTGATTACTGTTTATAATGTTAATAATCCCCCTGAATTCCCTCATTATCATGGTTAATGATGGGAGCAGTAAGCATCAGTGCTTTCCCTTTGCTGCTCTTAAAGGACAAAGGGGCTGATGCAGGAGAAAAGGGATAATTTTCTCAGGCTGGTCCTTTCCTCCCTAAACATCCCTGTCCCCTCTGTCACCTCCCTTGGGCGTGAACCTGATGGCATTGCCATGCACAGGCCTTTCTCAGTGGGGCAGGGGATCATAAAGCATAAAAGGTAATGAATCCTGATGATAAACCTCCCAGGTATACAGAGAAGGAAGATCCCATGTGGGACCCCAGCACTTAGGTTGGGATGGAGAAGCACATGAGCAGCACAGATGTGCTGATGGACACAGCCCATCCAAATCTCCACTGCCCTGGAACATTCCGACCACAGAGTCACAGAATCAGTTAGGCTGGAAAAGACCTCTGAGATCATCGAGTCCAACCACCCAGTGTTTGTTCATGGCTGTGCAGCTTTTTCCTACATGTCACCTCTGTCCCTTTGTGTCACTGCAGGGTTGGACACATCCACCATCACATCATTCACCACCTCGGTGGCCTTGGACTCCGAGGAGACAATCACAGCCACGGCCACTGGTAGGTCAGCAGTCACTCATTTGGGGTCTCGTTCGGGGGGGGGACCAAGCCCTCTGTGTCCTGCTGTGACCCAGCACAGCCATCCTGGGTTCCTGCCATGCATGGGTGACACTCAGGAGGTGACAGTGCCCATGGCAGGATCTTGCCATGGGGCAGCTGTGGTGCTGGTGGCTGCTGGCACCAACTGGAGCAGGGGCAGAGGGTGCTGGATGGGGACCCCCCAATGCCTGTGTGTCCCCACACTTGTCCCAGCAGTGACAGATGGCAGGGACCAGCCATCCCAGGCCACCGAGGTGGTCACCACCATGCTCCTGACTGTCGAGCAGGAAAGTAAGTGTTCAGCTGCTGTTTGTCCTGCATGGGGCTCCCCATCCCTGGGAGGGATCACCCCATAACCCCAGGACTCACCCCACATCCTCAGGACTTACCCTGTGTCCTCAGGGGCTTAGCCAACATCCCCACATTTCACCCTATTCTTGCAAGGGCTCACCCCATGCCCCACAGAGGGTGCTCCCAGGGGTTACCCCATGATCCGTGGGCTCACCCCATGCCCACAGGGTTTCCCCAGGGTGTTGTACCCATGCCCCCATGCATTAACTCATAACCCACAGGTTCACCCCATGCCCTCAGGGTCTTGCTCTGCACCCCCAGGGAGTTGGTCCCATGTCCCCATGTGTTACCCCATTACTCAGGGGCTCATCCCATGCCCACAGAGTTTTGCCCCACCTCCCCAGGGGGTTGCACCCACATCCCCAGGGGTTACCCCATAACCCAGGGGCCCACCTCATGCTCCCTGAGGGCTCACCCCATACCCCTGGAGGGCCAGCAGGGGACATTGGCCCTCCCTGTGGAGCCCTGGTCCCCCCGGCGTCGTGCCTGTGCCGGGGCCCCCACGCAGGTGGCGGCTTGCGGCTGGCGAACGGGAACGGGAGCTGCCGCGGGCGGGTGGAGGTGCGGCACCGCGGCACCTGGGGCACCGTCTGCGACGACGACTGGGACTTCCCCGACGCCCAGGTGGTGTGCCGGCAGCTGGGCTGCGGGGCTGCCCTCGCCGCCACCGTCCTCGGCTCCTTCGGCTACGGCAGCGGCCCCGTCCTGCTGGATAATGTGGGCTGTGGCGGCAGCGAGGCTCGCCTGGCCGACTGCTTCCACCTGGGCTGGGGGCAGCACAACTGCGGCCACCACGAGGACGCCGGGGTCATCTGCCGAGGTGAGAGTGGGGGAGAGTCTGGTGGGCCGCCAGCTGGTGGCCAGGTGGGAGAGGGAGGGTCTCCAGTGAAGTGGAATGGAAAACCAATGAGATAATGGGTGTAGGGAGGATTTTGGTCATGCTCAGTCTGGCTGCAAGAAATGGGGTCTCCAAAATGGGGTGGTGGGTGATTATGAGCCCCCAGACCCTGGGGTTCCTCCTGCCCATGGAGGAATAGCAGCAGCAGTGGTTGGTGCCATGGTGCAGGTGATGATTGGAATGTGAGTACCACCTCTGGTCTTCATTTGTGCACATCCCTGAAAGCTCAGTGGCTGCACATCCCAACCCACAAAACTCTCCCCAGCCACCCCACACCACTGCTGGGGGGCCCTGACCTGACCCATGGGGGCACAAGTGTCCCCTGAGTCACTTTTCCCACCCCTTCCCCACTGCACCAGGTGCTGATGACGCTGGAGACCATTTCCAAGAAGCCACTGCTACAACCACCACATTGGTCCCAACTCGTCCCACGGAGGGTAAGTACTGAGGGTGTCACCTGAGGACCCTGAGGATGCTCCACACTGGCACAGGGTGGAAACAGAGGTGGCTCAGGCAGAGGCCCAAGCTTTGGCAGTGCCAGAAGCATCTACCTGGAGCAGCTTACAGGAGGGGGAAAATCTGGTGGCATCATGAAGTCCTGGCCTCCCCTGGTGCCATCAAGGCTCATTCAGGCAGAGATGACAAACCTCAGGTGATGGATCTTGGGGCTGAGCCAGGACCAGAGATCATTGTCTTTTCCTTCAACCTAAACATCCACCATGATGCTCTGGGGGTCACCCCCAGCTCTGATGGTGGTAAATTGTCACCCCCTGTGCTTCTGGCTGTGCAGAGGCAGTGGGGGAGCTGTGAGTAGCAGCAAACATCTGCTGAGCCTTGGAGAGACGAGGCTCCAGGGCAGTGGAGAGAGGGGCACAGCACTGGGGTGGGCACAGGCAGGAGCTGCCTCACCCTGTGCCCTCCACAGGGTCCCTGCGCCTGGTGAATGGCAGCCACCGGTGCGAGGGGCGCGTGGAGATGTTCTACCTGTCCCAGTGGGGGACGGTGTGTGATGACGCCTGGGACCTGCGGGATGCCAAGGTGGTGTGCAGGCAGGTGGGCTGTGGGCACGCCATGGCAGCCTGGGGGGAGGCCCGGTACGGCCAGGGAACGGGCTACATCTTCCTTGACAACCTCAAGTGCAAGGGCCACGAGCCCTCATTGCTGCGCTGCTCCCACATCCGCTGGGACGTCCACAACTGCGACCACTCCGAGGATGCTGGTGCTGTCTGTGATATCCTATGACTGCCTGCCTGCCTGCTGGGACCCTCCTGAAGGTAAGGGGGGACAGGGATACAGGAGGGAGCCTGTGGTGGTGCCCACAGAGAGGGCTGAGCCCTGACTGCTGCTCAGGGGCTCTCACTCTCTGCCTCAGTTTCTCCACTGGGCACGAGGGCACTGGTTCAGCCCCCTGTTTGGGCTCTGACGATGGGTGAGGACCGGGCTCTCCTCAGCTCCTAAAATACTGGCTGAAGCTTTTCCCCCTCAAAATGCCCCCTGGAAAAGCAAAACTGCTTTAGATGTGAAATCTGGTTGGTTTCAGCCTTTTCTTTTAAGAGAGGAGGAGAGAAAAATGGACTTTCTGCTGTGAAAATGATGTTAGATTGTACTCAGAAAATGTAAAAAGGGGGCTGAAATCTCACCAGGATGTTCCAGTTGCTCTGCAGTGAGTTGCTGCTGTTCTACAATTTGCTTTGCAACCCCCCCCCCCCCCCAGAAATCCCAATACCAGCTTTTTCTTTCCATTTTTGCATCACAAATACCAATTCCTCCCTCATTTCCATGCAGCAGAAATGGAGACATTGGATCTCACCCCATCTACAATCCTTGTGCCCATATTCTTCTGCAAACTCTGTGGGGTTCTAGGGGAGCTCAAATTAGTTTTCCTTTCCTGGGGGGCTTCAGCACAACCAATCCCTGCCCAAAAAATCCCTTGGGAGTGGGAAAGGATGGGGCTTCTTGTAGCCTCCCCATCCTTCTCCATCCTGTGCTATCCGGATGTGCTGGGTTTGACTGATATCCCACAAGCTGCATAATGCTCATGCTCCAAGGTGCTCAGGGCAGGCAGGGAGCTGGCAAACAGGGCACAAGCAGATGGAAAACCATAGGGAAGACCCCAAATCCCTTCCCAGAGCAAGGAAAAAGACCCAGGAGCCCGGTCCCCACCAGTGCCATGCCTTTGGGGTAAAGGCTGTTTCCCTCCCAGCTCAGGTGGAAGGACCCAGCCTGCAGCACCAGTCGCCTTCACCACCAAGTGTTTGATTCCTAATGGGACATCAGGAAAACGATCTCTGTGTTGTCATGGATGGGGTGTATGGGAGGGGGAGGGCTCGTGCAGTGGCACAGAGCAGGTCCCAGCTGCTCCCTCTGCTGCACTCACTCCTCTGTTTGTGCAATTCTTTTGTTCATAATAGACTGTGCATATTCCTGGGTTGGGTTTTTTGGTTTCCCTATTTTTTCTTATATATGTTTGGGTTTGTTTTGTGAATAAATAAAAGCCCTTTGGAAGTGCTCTGGGACCTGACTTGTTTCCCTGTCACCCCATCAAAGCCCTGGGTGCTGGGGATGCCCCAAACCTGGAGAGAAAGGCTCACTTCTTGCGCCCAAGAATTGGTGCAAATTCCTTGCTGACCCCCAGCCAGTCTTTGATTCCCATCCACCTGGTGGCCCACCTTGGACCTCTCCTCACCCCAGCTCTGGGGGTACAGCACTGACCCCCACCAGGCTCGGGGTTGGGTCCAGCTGTGGGTTTGTTCCAGAAGGGATCTGGCAGTCATGAGGGCTGTGGGATGGCTCTGGCCCTGTGTTGAGGCTGATCTTGGCTGCCTCTCCTCGACTTCCCATGGGCAGAGCTTTTCCAGCATTTTGCTCCCAGTGAAGATTTCCATTGCTGAGGGGATGGAGGGGAAACTGAGGCATGGAATCATCTTCCAGGCAGGCTGTGGGAGGCATGGAGAGGGCTGGTTGCCACAAGCTACTCTGGAGGCTGCTGCCTCTTGGGGTGTCTCAGGGAGGAAGGTAAGGCTGGATGGGTTTTCCCTGTTTTCCTTGGGGACTGTGCCTTGAGCTGGCAAATCCAGACTGGTTTTTGGTGTTGCACAACACCCTGCTCCTCTTGGCTTTGAGCTTTGGGCTGGGCAAACCAGGTCCTGTTCTCCTGGAGCTTCTCCCTTGCACAACCTGCAATCCAGCAAGCAAAGGGTTTCCAACCAGGAGACACAGCAGCTGCCTCCCTTGTCTTCCAGCCTTTTCTCTTGCAGCCAGCTTGGAATGGGCTGGGATCCACCGGGATTCCCCCAGACAATCCACAGCCAAGCTGGACATCATCTCCATGAGAACAGGGAGTGGCAGGCAGGGTGCGAGCAGGGAATCAGCAGAGGGGATGCTCTGGAGTAGGATACCAGCACAGGGGATGCTCAGAAGCAGGGAATCAGCACAGGGGATGCTCTGGAACAGGGAACCAGCACAGGAGATGCTCTGGAGCAGGGAATCATCACAGGGGATGCTCTGGAACAGGGAACCAGCACAAGGAATGCTCTGGAGCAGGAAGCCAGCACAGGGGATGCTCTGGAACAAGGAACCAGCACAAGGAATGCTCTGGAGCAGGGAACCAGCACAGGGGATGCTGGTGGTGTGGGATCATCCTGCCATGGGACCACAGCCATGCTGCAGTGGTTCTGGGAGCTGGGATAAGCCAAGGTTCCAGCCCAGCTCTCATCCTCTTGCCGACATCAGCTGTTTCCCGGTGCCCAGAGCAGCTGCAGCTCCACATTGGTCGATGCCATCGATTAGTTCCTCTCCCTATCCCTGGAGAGGGGATGGTGTGGGGGGTAGCAGGGAGGAGAGAATAAATATTTCAGCAGGTCCAGGCAAAAGCTGGGGTTATTTTGGGGCTGGGATTTATGGACTATTAGGAATAAGGAATGAGTCTGTGCTTAGGAGAAGAGACCCATTAATCCAGGCTGAAGGAGCACAAATGAGCAAGGGGAAATGGAGGAGGCTTTAATTACTTTGTCACATTCTAGAATAATAAGCCAACCTCTGGCTGAGCGCTAGTGTGGGGCTCAGGAGTTCTGCTCCCCAAAAACTGGGGTGGGTGAAGGAACATTTGCAGTTAAATCCCACCCCAGCTGTGCTGGAAGGTATGGGGATCCCATTCTGTGACCAGTGTGAGACCAGTACAAGCCAGTGTTTCTGGGTGGGATGTGGTATGGAGGATGCCTTGCTTGGAGAGGGTGCAGCATGCAGAGGTGGCTGGAGGGGCCCGTGGATGGCTGCCTGATCCCAGGGATATCCTGCCAGCCCTGGCACCCACCGTGCCCTGTTAAGGCAATCCCATCTGTGCCTGTAACCGGAGGAGCTGGGCACCACTCAGCATGGGGTGAGTCAGTGCCTGAGGCAGCCCTGGCCCGGGGGCTCTGCTGGGTCCAGCACCACCTGGGTGACCTTGGGCTCTGCTCTGTTCCCCGGCTCACTGTGCCCTTCTGCTCTCCCTGCTGCCTTTGCATCCCCTCGCGTGCCTCAGTTTCCCTGAGGGGCACCACGAGAGCGGCCCTGGCTCACCATTTGCCACCCTTATGGAGCTGCAGGGACCCAGCTGTGCTGCCGGGGGGCAAGGGGGGGCATTCCTTACCCTGGGGGGTCATCGAGGGGCAGAGGGGCAGATCGGCCCCATCCCCTGTGGTCAGAGGTCCTGAAGATGTGGGGACCCACGTGGCAGGGATGCAGGGTAGGGATGCAGGGCAGGGACAGCCTTGGACCATCTCCTCCTCTGATGGAGTGCATGAGCACCTGGATCCCTGCAGCATCCCTGCAGCACTGCAAGTCTTGCTCCCTTGGGATCACGGCCCACGGTGCCAAGGTCACCCAGCGGGACCACGGTGGGGTGGAGGAGCTGCTCGCCACACCCCACGCCCGACGGCGTCCTCCTTCCCCGCTCCTGCCGGGCCTGCCGCCGCGGCTCCCGCTGACGTCACCCGCCGGAGCCAGGAGCTATTTTGGGAACTGCAAAGTCACTGGCGCAATTAGTCGGCTGGCAAAGGCAGCGGGGGGACCGCGGGGACGGCAGCTCCCCACGCCGTGCCGTGCCGTGCCGTGCCGTGCCGCGCCGGGGGCTGCGTGCCCATGGCCCGCGGACACCGGCGGGTTCCTGCAGCCTCCAGGGCTCCCTCCGCCAGGACAAACGGCCACGGCTGCAAATCCCCCCATCCATCATCTCCTCCTCTCTTTTTTTTTTTTTAAATATTTAATTTTACTTCTCTCCCCTGGCAGGAGCCACCCCACGTGGGCTGTTGAAAATGCTGGCGAAAGCCAACTCGCTGCCGCCTCGCTGCCGTCGCTCCCGTTTGGAAAGAGGCAGGAGAGCAATGTGCTGGCAGAGGTGCTTCCCATGGCAATGCTTGTGGGTGAGGGGCTGCCCTGCGGGTGGGAGCAGCAGCCCGGCCATGCCCCGGGTGCTCTGTGCCAGCTGTGCCCTTGATTTAATCCAGTCTGCATCCTCCTGGATGCAGCCACCGGCGTGCAGGATGGGTGCTCCAGCTACACAGTCCCAAATTCCCTGTTGTCTGCCATCCCAGGGATGGAGATGAGGATCGGCTGCTGTTACAGTGGAGGGGCACCTGTCCCCAGGACACTGCACAAACAGACAGGGGGGTCCTGCCCTGCAAGTGACCTTGAGCCTGGAGGTATTAGAGGGGACAAATGGGGTGCTCAGTCACCTTCCCCAGAGCTTCTTTCTCTTGCCCACCCTCCTTGCCTCCCAGTAACCTCCAGGGAATGGCCAGGGGGGATATGCACTGAAATGCTGGGAGAAGCTGATCCTGCCAGGCTCTAAATACCCCAAAAGTGGGGCTCAAAATATCGTTTTAAAAATCCCCAGAGTTTTCCATGTGACTGCATCTCTCACTCCCATCCCCCAGGAAAAAACACCCCAAATCCTTTCCCCCAGTGCTTGGAGAGTTGCCATGGCAGGAATTGGTGCTCAGCTCCCGAGCTGGGGCTTTGGGGAGACCCTCAGGGCCAGAGCAGCTGGATCAATGGCCATGGTGGAGGTGATGGGTGCTGGCAGGCTGACACTCATCCCCTCCACATTCCTCAGAGCCCCTTCTTGCCCCTGGAGGGGGATCCGTGCTGGTGCTGGGGCTGGGGGAGGCACTGGAGGTCCTGGGGTGAGGATAGACAGGGATGAGTTGGGACCGTGGTGAAGCTCTGGGGGTGGCAGGGGCTGTGGGAGGGCAGTGGCAAGGTGGGAAGTGTGTATCCCCTCCCCGGGCTGGAGGAAGAGGCCGTGGTGGTGGGGCTGGGAGCTGCGAGGCTGTGCTGAGTCACGCTGCAGAGCTGCGAGCAGGACTGCAGCAAGCGCCTCGGTGTGACAGCCCTGTCCCTCCTGCCCCCAGCTCCTCGCCTGCTCCTCTGGGGACAGGATGCTGATGTGGGGGTGATGACCAGGATGGGGGGTCCCACTGCACCCCAGGTCATGGCTGTGTCAGTGATCCCTGCCCTTCTTGCACCTCCTCAACCCTCTGCTCTTCAAGAGAGATGGGACAGCTCTGGGGTGGGGATCCTGGTGTCCACGGGCAGGGACACGGCTGTCCTTGGGGGATGAGTGTCCCTAACCCCAGCCTGTCCCCACTTAGCTGTGACATGGGGGACAGCAAGGCCAGGAGTTCACTGAATACCAGCACAAACACAGAAAGGCACTTTGCAACCACTGGGTGACTTTCCCGTGGCACCAGGGAGGTGGGGATGGGTTGTCAGAGACCCCCCAACTCCCACAAGACCCCCATCAACTCCCACCCAGTGCCACCAACACAGGACACAGGGCTGAGCATCCAGCCCTGCACTGTATCCCCTGTCACCACACAGGAGAAATGTTGAGGCAGGTCCTCACTGCAGAGGGAAACTGAAGCACGGGCAGTGCCCACCGGCTTGGCCCCAGATGTTGCCACCTCTCAGACTCAGAGCCTGGGGCAGCCCTGTCAGGATGTTGGTGACCACCCTGGCCAATGCTGCCCACTAGCCCTGCACAGCTCAGAGCTGCTTCTGGAGGGTCTGAGACAGCCAGGGCTTTTTTTAGGTGCTCCATAAGTGCCGTCTGGGCGGTATTTATATCGGCTCCTTAAATAAGAGCTGCCATCTGAGCACGACGCGCCTGCTTAATTATTAATGCCCCGCAGGGAAGCAGCATGCCTGCCTGGTCCCAGCCCACCTTCCCACCGGGATCCTGCATCCTGGGTCCCCCCAGCTCCCCACCAGCACCCAGGGCGAGTTATCACAGCCCAGCCACCCCAGGGCACCCTGGCTTCCCATGGGAACATGTCCTGTGTGGGAGCATCTTCTCAGGGGCTGGGAGGAAGGCTGTGGGGAGATTTTCTGAGTGGAGGATGGTCTGGCATGAGCATTGCTGCAGTTTTCAGTTGGTATTAGGGATAAGGGGAGAGTGGGATGGGAGCTTTCCCATCTCATCTCTGGCTTGAGGTTGTTTCAGGGAAAACCATCCCTGGAAGCCCCAAGGGATAGGGGCAGCCCCGCTTTATGGCAGGGCTTATGCTAAACAGCAAAGGAGGGCAGCTGCTGCAGCAGAATTAATTTGGGCTCAGAAAATGCTTTGAAAGGCTGAGATGAAAGGCCAGGACTGGGTACAAAGCGCTGCGGCTCCACAGACAGGGGGAAGGAGCTCCCTGCAAAGCACCCTCAGTCTGCCATCAGCCCCACCAGCCACGGCCCCTCCATCGCCTCCTGCCCCAGGTGAGGCAGCATCCTGGCTCTGGGGTGTTTGGGGAAGGGTTGGTGAACCCCTGAGCTCACCTGGCTGTTGGTTGTGGGGTCCTTCCTTGGGTTTGGTGTGACCCCCCTGCTCTGGTGTGTGGCAGGGTGGAAGGTGCTGGGCTGGGACTGAGCTGGGAGGCTGGAGAGGGCTGCTGATGGGTGCAGGGGGAGAAGGGACATCCTTGGCCTGCTCTTGGGATGTCTCCCTTGCTGTGTCACACAGCCAGGCTCAGGGCAACAAGGTGGAAAAGGGGTCAGGGGACCAGAGTGTTGGGGTGCTGGGATGCCAGGGACAGGCAGTCTGGCTCAGCAAAGGGTCAGGCAGGGAGAGCATGAGGGCACCACTGTCCTGCAACCTCAGGGAAAGGGACACTGAAGACAGAGGTTTCCTCAGCTTGTTTCTCACCAACATAACTGCAAGAGTCACAAAACTGCTTCCCTGGGCAGCCAGCACCTTCCTCAGCGTAGCTCAAGCAGCAGCCACCCAGGCAGCAGGACTTGGGGTGAACACCCAGGAAGGGACCCTGGGGCTGTGTAGGAGCCTGGGCAGCATCCTAAGGATGGAACCCACCCCAGCCCCACATACTGGCCCAGGGGAATGCCACCCTGTGTCCTCTGTTCTGAGCTGCTGTGCCACTCACTGGCTGAAGACACACAGGACTTCAAGCACTGGGTCACTGTTGGTGTAAGGTGTGTCACTGCCCTTGTGGTGACAACTCTTGGTGTGGGGACAGGCTGGGACACCTGCACCATGCACCCCCCATGGCATCCTCCTCACTCCAAGCAAGCAGATGTGGAGGAAAAGAGCACATGGGAAGGGACACACAACCATTGCACTCCCACAGCAAGCGAGGGGTGAGGATTTCTGGACCATTTTCAGAGCAGGCAGCAGCTAAACCCAAGCAAACCTCCAAGTCACAGAGAATTTCCTGCCTTCCCTCATGGTGTCATAAGGCATTGACAAGACGTAACGGGTAAAGGAAGAAAATGCGAAGAGAAAGACTCGTCTTCCAGGCCACAGGAATTAACAAAGTGGCACATTTGAATGCGCCAAAGTATTTTTAATCCTGTAGGCAGAATCGAGGTTATTAGGTTTTTCTGGGACATCTGCAGAACAGACCCATATCCTTTGGGTCGTTGTGATTTCCCAACCCAGCAGCTGCCCCAGACTTTCACTGAGGGGTTTCTGTAGGCACCAGAAAGAGGTGGGAGAAGGGAATTTAGTGATGTCCAGCCAGGTGACACCTCCAGCTGCCCACCAGAAGCTTCTAACTCAGCTCATTCACCATCCAACCTTCACCCTGCTGGTACCCAGAGTGTAAAACAGAGGAATTAGTTGTTGTGAGGGGTGTTGATTTATGCATGGGAGCCCCAAAAGGGGGCTGGATCTGCTGCAGATAAATATTACAGCCAGACTGCTATTCTGAAGAATTTACAGCGTTATGAATATCCTGTTCTGACCTGTGATGGGGAAGAAAATCATCTGCGTTAGAAAATGTATTTATGGCTCTGGTGCTTTGACAGGAATAAATCGCTACTGGCTCGTTTTGGGGCAAAAACAGGGTCACTGTAAATCAGCAGAGCTGTGCTGGCTGAGAACCTGCTGGGTGTATGGAAAATACTAGATAAGGATCATAAGGTTGTTATGGAAAGGCAACAGTTTTTATTAGACTGTTGATATATTTGGAGAAATCAGAGGATCTTCCAGGTGCACAAGTACCTCTTCAGGTCCAGGCTTATGTTCAATATTGTCCACAAGAACCCAGGAATTGTACCCAAGGGATAATATTATTTATTTTCCAAGATAAAAGGCTGCATATATCCAACCCAAATGTAGCAGCATCACTCCAAAGGGGATGAGCAGGGAATCTGCTCTGATCCATACGCAGAAATCTGATAGTCCTGCTTGGCTTGGGTGATGCCTCAGGGCATTTCTAGGTACCTTAAGATTATTGATAAGAAATTATAGCAATAGCTGAAAAAAAATAATTTGGGAACCAAACTCCTTTAATATTCTCTTGCATTCTGCACTTTTTAACTCAAATTCTCTCCCAAAGCTGATGTCAGAGAGAAAACAACACAACCCCTCTGCAGAGCTCTCCAGAGATGACGGAGAGCCCCCTCAGGAAAATGAATGAGCCTTTATCAGAGAAGAGGAATAAACTGCCCTTGTCCATGGGAGCTCTCCTTGGGATGGCTGAGGCAGTAAACAAAAGCCAGGCACAAAGGCTGTTCTCACTCTAGAGCCACGTGCACTGCGGGGTGTGAGGCTGGGGATGTGAGCAAGTGAGGCAGTGTCTGATTTTGTACAGGAAATTGAGAAGATCCGGACGTATTTCTGGTTTTATTTATCAGAGGGGGGATTTCTTCTGCTCTCGGAAGCTGTAAACAAAGGAGGATTTTGTGTTAAAACAAATCCAGGCAACACAATTCTCTGTATTTTGTAAAGCAGTGCTAAACCCACAATAAAGATGGAGATCTCACCCCAAAAGGGTGTTGCTTGCTGTCACAAAGCGCCACCACCAGCATTCCCAAACCAGTCTGTCCCCTCCCATGTGGGCGAGGCTGTGGCCATGGCTTTGAACAGCCACAGCAGGCTGTGGCCACAGCATTGCCCTGCGGACATTGGTGCCACCAAAGGTCCCTGTGAGGTTTCAAAAGGAAACCTCAGGGCACAGGGATGGACAAGTGGGAGGGCTGAGTCCTCTGAGATCACCCTCACACCTCCAGAAGCATCTGCATAGGTACAGTGGCACTGGGAAGGGCCAGGGACACGTGGCATGTGAAGGAGGATGGTGTTGGCCCATGCAGAGCTGTGCATGAGCCCTGCCTGGCTCTCTCCAGCCAAGATAAAGTGCTTCCATTGGGATCAGCACAGCGCCTGCATTAGACCCCTTTCCTTTCTCCCAGCACTGCAGCATCCTCTCAATGTTGCTTTATCCACAGGTATTTTAGGAAAACAGGGTCCATTAAACCCCTTTCCTTCCTCCCAGTGCCACAGCCTCCTCTCAACGTCACTTTATCCATAGGTTTTTTAGGAAAGAGGAATGTCTTATGGTTCCAAATGGTGCTCCTCACGCAGCAGGAGCCCTGCATGGCCAGAGCAGACACGTGCTTTTATCCCATGGGTTATTGATGAGCGAGTGCACTGCGTGCCCAAGCTGGCTGTCATCAATTATCCAGCGTGGCTGTCCAGTGGGAATGCTCTCCTCCATGTGTCGGGAGCCCAGCCCATGGCAGGGGAAAGGGGGGGGGCAGGGGTTTGCCCCAAGGTGTGTCACCACAGCCTGGCCCACCACCATCACAGCTGCACAGACCCCAGGCACAACACCACCAGCAGGGTCTCCACGGAGGGGTGGGCTGGAAGTGGGACCAGGATGTGAGGGCATTTGGGTGGTGTGTGGATCAGGGTTTTGAGTGGGATTGGGATGTGTGAGGACCTGGGTGGGTTGTGAGCAGGTCCAAGCTGTGAGTAACTCTGGGCTGTGGGTGGATCTGGGCTGTGAATGAGACCAGCCTGTGAGTGGGATCAGGATGTGAGTGGGTCCAGGATGTGAGTGGATGTGGGCTGAGTGGATCAGGGTTTTGAGTGGGATCTGGCTGCGAGTGGGTCTGGACTGTGAGAGGGTCCAGGCTGTGAGTGTGACCAGGGAGTGAGTGGGTCAGGGCTGTGAGCAGGTCTGGGCCACGAGTGGGACCATGCTGAGTGGGCCTGGGTAAGGAGTGGGCATGGGCTGTGTGTGGTGTGAGTGGCCTGAGTGTGTCCAGTCTGTGAGTCCAGTCTGTGAGCAAGCCAGGGCGGTGATGGGGCCATGCTGGGAGTGGCTCTGGGTCGTGAGTGGGCGCAGTGGGCACGGGCTGTGTGTGGTGTGAGTGGCCTGTGAGTGTGTGCAGTGTGTGAGCAGGCCAGGGCTGTGATGTGACCATGCTGTGAGTGTGCCTGGGCTATGAGCGCGCATGGCGGGCACAGGCTGTGTGTGGGTCCGGGCTGTGTGTGAGCCCACACTGCCGGCCCAGGGGCGCACCCACGCCCTGAGTGTGCCCAGGCCGCACTGCCCCGTCCCGCGGTGCCCCCTCGCCCCCCGCTCCCCCCGACACCGGCCGCGCCCGCCGCGGCCCACCCGGGCCGGGCCCCGGTGAATCAGCACGGGCGGGACCCAACGGGGCGAGGGGGCGGAGCCGTGCCGCAGGGCACCATGGGAGTTGTAGTCCTTATTGGGGGAGCTCCGTTGTGATCCCAGTCACCGACACGGCCTCGTGGACTCCATCTCCCGTCGTGCCCCGCGCGCGGCGGGGTGGGCGGGGCGCGCGGGAGGGGCGGGGCGGGGCGGGGCGCGCGCAGGGGGGTTGTGGTGGCCCGCGGCGCGCGCACAGCACCGGGCGCAGCCGCCGCCGCCGCCTCAGCCGCAGCAGCGCCCAGACCGCCTCGTCCTCCTCTTCCTTCTCCTCCTCCTCTTTCCTTCCTTCCTTCCTTCCTCCTCTTCCTCCTCTTCCTCCCGGAGCCCACAGCCTCCTCGCCCCTTCTTCCCCGCCCCGGACCCCGCGAAGATGGTGGACCGCGAGCAGCTGGTGCAGAAGGCCCGGCTGGCCGAGCAAGCCGAGCGATACGACGACATGGCGGCCGCCATGAAGAACGTGAGTCCCGTCCCGCGGCCGCCGGGCTCCCCGCGCGCGCACACGCGCGGACACACGCGCGCTCACACGCTCGCACGGCTTCTCCTCCTCCTCCTCCTCCTCCTCCTCGTGCCCCGGCGGGGCCGCACTCGCCGCGCCCTCCCCGCGTGGCCCCTGCGGTGGGTGGGGGGCTCGGGCGGGGGGGGCCGCGGGGGTGTGTGGGCCCCGGCCCTTCGCCCTCCAGGCACCCCCACCTGCCTCCTGTTCCCGTTGTGTTTCCCCGCGCGGGGATACCCGGCTTTCTTCCGATCCCCCGCCCTAGAGCCTCCCCACGCATCCTTTCCCCTACACTAGAGCCCCCCCATCCAGCCCCCCGCATCCTACTCCCCTGTTCTGGGGATCCCTCTCGGAGCCCCTCGCATCCTGCTCCCCTGTCCTAGAGCCTCCCCAGCATCCTCGCCCCTATTCTTGAGCCCCCACCCAGCCCTCTACATCTGCCTGTCTCTGCCCTAGAGCCCTCCCTTCATCGTCTCCCCTATTGCAGGGCCCCCACACATCCCCTGTCTCTGCTTTAGAGCCCTCCCTTCATCCTTCCCCTCTTTTAGGGTCCCCGCTCAGCCTCACACATCCCCTTTCTCTGCCTTGCCAGCCCCGCCTTCATCCTCTCGCCTATTCTGGGGCCCCCACCCAGCCCCACACATTCCCCTCTCTCTGCTCTAGAGCTGCCTCCCCATCCTCCCCTCTTCCTTAAGCCCCCCATGAATTGCCTCCCTTGTCCTTCTCCCCTGTACAGCTGCCCCCCCTGCCCAGCCCCACACATCCCCTCTCCCCTGCCCTAGAGCACCCCCACATCCTCTCCCCTGCCTTAGAACCCCCACACATTGTCTCCCCTGCTCTGCAGCCCCTCCTAGCCTCCACGTCAGGCCCCCCCTGCCTGCCCCCCACATTCTCTGCTGCGCTCCCCTCCCTTCTCTGCCCCAGCATGGGGGAGCAGAGGAGCCGACCCGGAGGTGCGGTGCTCCCTGGGGGGGTCACCTGGCTCGGGATCCAGCGGGGGGAGGCAGTGGGGGCCCCAGCAGGGGTGTGGGGGGGTTGTGTGCACACCTCTGCCCGCTGTCGAAATACCTCCCTGTGCATCCCTTCCCACGCGTGGTCACCGAGGCTGATGTGTGCCCCTGACCCCAAAGATCAGGAGCCCTTTCACTGTCAGAGCTCTTATTTTTACTGCCTTTGGTTGGAGATTTATGAATTGAGTCATGTTGTATTCATTTCACGCTCTTAAAATAAAGACTCTGCATATAGCAGGCTGATCTGATTTGTGACACTGAACGCTCCCCTTCAATACTGACATTTTGACAATGTAAGAAGGGAAAAAAAAACATATCTCTGATCTGATCTTGCAAACAAAGCAATCGTGGGAGGCAGGATCAAGTCATTCCAGAAGATTCTGCATTTGTCATATTGCAGAGAGGCTAGACTGGGTGGAGGGAGGGAGGGGGTGCTTTAAAGGGGAAAACTGTTCTTTATGTTTGTCTTCTTAGTCAGGTCTGAACCTTTGCTGGGAGCTGGGGTGTCCTCCCCAGCTGATGAAAAGTGAATGCTGATCTGGGAATGTCGCAGTCTGCCGTGGGTGCAGCTCTGTTTGCCCATATTGCACCATTTTGTCAATAACCTTGCATTTATCAAACAGACAAAACTGTCACAGCCCGAGCCCGGGGAGGGAGGAGATGTCTTATCAAGGAATGAAATACGGATAATCGGAACGAGATATTATCACATTAAACCAGCCGGGCTGTCCTTCTGCTGCTCTGTGGCTTTTATACCATTTTCTGATAGCAGCATCTATTCATTTTAAAGCAAAGCCTGCTGTGTGAGCAGATCCTACAGCTCATTTCCTACGGATAATACAGTCGCTGTGACAAGGCCAGCAGGGATATGCCTGGGACACACAGCCGTGTTGCAGTGTGAATTTCCCTAACCTGCTTCCCCGGCCTGGGCGTTTGAACCCAAGGCGTTGCTACAGGTCATATATACGATTTTTCCTGCTAGTTCTTACAGGCCCTAGTGAAGCAGTAACCTGGGCTAACGCTGCTTATCAGCTCCCGTGTAGTTTGGCCGTAAGGAAACGATTCCCAGCAGGAGCGCTGACGCCTCCCGTCACCAGCAAACAAAAGGCAGAGCTTTGTTCTTAATTCCTGCACCACGCTGCCCAAAGCCTGGCATCGCGGGTCTGCCGGCGATAGGCATGTCCGAGCTGGTTGTCCCCGTGCCACCAGCCCCCAGCCCCGGTTGTGCGGGAGGCCGATGACCTCGCACTCATTTCCGTAGCAACGCCTAGTGATGTCATATGCCATGGTCCAAGCTGCAATGCACCCAGGCGGTAGCAGAGAGCATGCGGGCTGCGTCTAGCGAAGGTGATGCAGAGCCATCCTGCCCTCCAAACCTGCCCCTCTGCTCGCTTCCCCAGCACCCTGCTGAGAAATGAAGGATGGCTCTCCTTTAAAATCTGACGTGGGAATGGTGGGCATAAAAGAGGGTTGTTTTCCTGGAGCTTGATCTCAGGGGTAGTGATGGGGCAGCTGGGTGGGTTGTTCAGCCTCAGCCCTGCCTGCTTGGGAGCCTGTGCTGAAAGCCTATTTTAATGGTTTAACATAGATAATGGTGTGCTGGGGCTCTTTCTGTCTGCTGATTCATTCAGTGATGTCCTGAATCACAACATTTTCTCTCCAATTATATTTATATATGATAAGTTCTAGCTCCTTCCTTCCTACAAGTGCCAGCTGCCAGTGCCCCTAATTGCTGCCTGCAGTTGTGTTGCTGCTGTGGGAGCAGGACTGCTCCTTCAGCCCCCAAAAGGGACAGGCTTACAGTGGGGTCTCAGTAACACACAGCAGATGGTCCCCTTGCCTCCCAGAGGGAGCAGAAGGTGATGCCACACCCAGGAAGGGTGTGGGGCCAGGCCCATTGATCCAGGGTGTGGCTGCATGACCTTGGTCATGTCCCTTGCCACCTCAGCACTGTCTAGGGGTACTGTCATCCCTATAAGGTGTTGGGGGCCAGGAAAGCTCCCTGCTGGTCCCCAGGGTGGTGATTGTGCCCACTGGTCAGTGGGCAGGCCTTGGCCTTGCTCACCAGGGTTTCACTGCTGGCAGTGCCAGTGGTTAAAGCAAGATGCACTTTTGTCTGGTTCAGCTTCAGGAAGAGCTTTACTGTCTGACCCTGTGCCAGGGCTGGGGATCAATATCCATTAGCTGGGGAGACTGGTGCTGCTGGAGGCTTTCCGGAGGTGGAGCCCTGCCAAGCCCCTGCCTGGTGCTGCCCAGGGAGCAGAGCATGTGCTTCCCCATGGACCTTTATGGTGGGGGGGATGTGCAAGAGAACCAACAAGATAATTGCAATAACTTCTGCAGGAAATAAGTCACCTTGAAAAAGGGGTGGGGGAAGGATTATTACATTGCACCTACATATGATGTAGGTGTGGAACCATGTGGCAAAGTCCTGGAGGTCCTGGAGTCCCTGTGAAGGGAACACCTGACTGCTTGATTTTGGGGACCCAACCTCTGCAGAGAGGCTGTGGCTGTGCTGTATATGAGGACCATCAGCTGTGGTGGATGTGGAGAGGGAAACTTTGGAGATGCCCAAAAGCAGATGGCTGCTCCAAGCTTTAGACACCACAACTTGGTGCAGTAAATGGCAGTTGTGGGTGGAGGATGGGGAATTGCAGGGCCTTCCCTGGCATGGGCTATGTGGGCTTCTGCCATGTTGATCACCAGCCAGGCAGGTTATCACCCCACACATCCAGAGCCCATGTAGTGCAGATAGTGGGGCTTCACACAGGCAGTAGGCTTGCCCTTGGAAAAAGGGGTAGTAACACAAATCCATCCTATCTGGAGAGCCCCTGGGGAGCGGAGCAGGGATGATCAGCTGCTTCTGCTTCACAGCATAGACAGACAAAAGAGTGAGGTGGAAAGGCTTCTCCAGGAGGAGTGCTGGGCAGGCCATCTGTGATGGTGGGAGGGGAGCAAGGAGCGGGAGCTGCTGTAGTAGCACTTCCCAGGGGGGCCAGAGAAGGCTTTGGAGAAACCATTTTCTGTGCCAAGGTGGATGTTGCAGTCATTAGATGTTGGCATCTAGTGACTGCATGGATGCTCTTGCCGCCGCCCCTTGTGCAGGCATCTTGAATGCTGCTCAGCCTGTGGTGCCTCCTGCATCACTGGGGGGTTGCAGTGGTGGTCGGGATTTGAGACAGTGTGACTCAGGAGCAGGGCTGCCTTCCTGGAGGTCTGCAGAGTCAGGACAGCATGGAGCTCCAGTCCTTCCAACCTAGTAATGGTTCTTGCCTTGGATTGTCCCTGCCTAAATCAGCCTGGGGACCTCGTGGCACTAGCCCAGGTCACACATCTGCACCTAAATGTTGGACAGGTAGCAACACCCTGTACAGACTGCAGTGGGCAGTGCAGACATTACCTGTGTTAACTGGCCACTCTTCAGCAGCTCAAACTCATAGAAATTCCTCTTTGAATTCCTGTTAAGTCCTTATCTGTGAGCTCTGGGAAGAGTCACTGACTTAGGAGATCATGCTGGCTTTCTCTCTGTTGTCCAAGTGTAACAACCAGGTGTGGATTTGATTAAAAGTATCCCTTGAACTGAACAAAAGTAATATTGAGACTATAATGGAGAATGTAGCTGTTGTTTCCTTTGTTTCACAGTAAAGATCTTGGGAAAGGGTGCCAGTAGATCTGTTGGATGATGTCTTGCCATGAAAGTGCAAACAGGTTGTGGGAGTTGTCTTGATTTTTTAAAAATTATTTTTAACCTTCTTTATTGCACTGCTTCTCATGAGTAAAGGTGGCTGGCCCATTTTTTGGTACACCAAATAACCTTCATAATGTCCATGGATAAGCCCTATCTGCCCAACCTGTGTTCACCAGCTGATCCCAAAATTGCTCTATGGAATAGACTGTGTAGACACTGATGGTGTGAACTTGGGTTTGCTAGAAGCTTCAGGAACAGCAGTTTAGGGGCAACCACAGAACTTCAGCTCTAGAAGTGTTTTCTGGATTGAAAACTCCTGTGCCTCTGGAGCATATACACTGTTCTTGGCTTGTCTCATCTGAACTGGATGATGTCTTTGTCATCCTCTTAGCAGTTCTCATGTATGTGCTGGATGGTGCTTGCAGAAGCAGCAAGGGCCATCCAAAAAACTGTGGTGTATCTGCTGGGATTGGTGTGTGATCAGGGGAGGTGAGGAACGGGATTGTTCCTCGCCTTCTGTGGCTGATGGAATTGAGATCTTCCTTAATTTGAGGATCCCCACCATATTTTTTCCTCAACACCATCCTTTCTTCACTGTGTGTTACTGAACCACTTCATTCTAAGCTGTTCTCTTGTGTCTGGGCCGACTGCATGAGGGCTGGTCAGACTGTGCTCACCTTGGCTTTCCAGGTAGGAATAAGACATCTCAGCCTTGCAGAGCTGCAGATCAAGGAGGTGGAGCAAGAGCAACATGATGGTCCCCACTAGCCTATGGGAAGGCCTAGGCTGAGCTATGGCTTTGTCCCCAGCCTGGTGAGTGACCCCAAGGTGACAGTCCTAAGCAAAATGATTTTCAGAGCCTGTATTTAGGAATGGAGCTGTGACTCTTGAGGGTACAAGGAGAAACATGGCTCAGGGTGTGGCTGATGGAGCAGTGACTGGGGAGGAGAGTGGTAACCATGACTTGATGATGTCTTAAAGTAAACCAAAAATAAATGGCAGAGGAACTGGACTTCACACAATCCATGAGATTCATAGTGAAGACATTTTACTACACATAGCACAAGGTTAATACAGGGTTAGGACTACAGCTTATTGGCTAAAAGAGTTACACACCACCATGCTGGATACTTCAGTTGGTTAAAACCTCTCTCTCACAAGTCCCATGTTTATATTGTTTCATCCTGACTGTTTTCATGCACCTGCAGAGTCTTGTGAATTCTTACTCTGTGAATTCTTAGGGAGTAACCCTCCTCCCTGTCAGCCAGCAGCAGCTGAGCTCTTTGCTGCTTCTGCCTGATGGCTGAGTCTCACAGGGCTTTCTGTAGACCTGAATTGCTCACTTTTGATTTTACTGTAACAACAATGTCTGGAGAAACCTCCATGGATGGTGACACATCTGGCAGGGTCTAAGGCACCAGCTCTGTGACTGAACTCTTCAGCTTCTATTTAGAGTAGCTTCACGCCAAGTAAACCATGAGCAAACAAATGTGCAGAAGTTTTATGTACATATTTAGGAAAAATAAAGAATCCAAGCTTTGTGTGTCCAACTGCCAGTGCTTTAGTAACTAGCTGCTTCTTGGGAGGTGGCTTTTTGTAAGCTCAGACACATCCTTGGATGTGGAGCACTGCTGGACTTGGTGGTGCTGGCTCCCCTTCCTTGGCAGAGGTGACTTGGGAGCTCAATTCCAGCCTGGCAGGGAAGAGCAAAGAGAACTGTCAGACTACTTCAGACTAGAGCTGGCTGCTCAGTGTGTCCCAGCCAGACTCCAGGCTGTTCAGAGACAGGTATGGAGGCAGAGGCCTTGGAAAATACCCATGGTCTGACCTGAGGGAGCCTTTCCTCAGGTGGGTCATTTCCTGGGACATTTAGGACTCTGCTTTCTGCTTCTCTGCCCTATGTCCTGAGCTGTGACTGGCAGTGAAATGTGAGTGCATATTGGAGTCACTGCAGTACAAAGCACAGTGGAACAGGATTTGCCTGGCTTCCCAAGCATTTCTCCATGATAGCACACGGGCATCACCTTCCACCTCACTGTGACAGAGCTGTGATGCAGGGCTGAGGTAGCTGATGCACCCCTGATGCCCAAAGCTAATGCTGTTTACAAGTATTTTTGTGCTAAGTGGTTTGAAGCCAGCTTAGACCTTCCTTCCTTCACTGGTCAGGCCTTTGTCAGTTCTTTCTGGAAGGCTGAAAGCCTTCAACAACCTCTGTTCTTCATGGGAAAGGTAACTAACCTAACTAGTCCCTGGCTGAAGTCTCACTCCTATTAGATTCACATGACTGCAGAGAAATGGCAACTTTCTTGTCTGGAAAGCAAAAATTGAGTGAAAAGAGTAGTATTTGCTCCATTCTGTTAGTGATGGTCACCACTGGAAAGCAATAGCTTGGAAACCAGCTGAAACAAAGCATAGTAGCTGTGGATTTGTCACTGTGCTGGTGAAGGTACAGTGGCTTTGTCTTTCAACCTCTGAAACATTGACTTGAGAAGCTGTTCAGATAAATGGCTATGGCTGGTTTGATGCTGGTGGTATTGAGATACAACATGCTGCCAGACTCTGCCTGCCCTCCTGCCATGCAGCTTTTGGTCATTGCAGGTGGAGGGGTGACCCTTCTTTCCCCATGGAGATAAAATGGCTTTGTGGGAATGCAGCCCATGGCCCACAGTGCTGTCTGAAGGCACCGTGCATTTACTCACAGGGCACAGGGATGAGGGATGTGGGCTGTGCACTGGCACTGCTGAGGTCCCTCGTGGTCTCTTCTGCTGTCATCTCCCACCTCCCATGTCCCTTTGAGCAGCTGTGGGAGGCCTTGGTCTGGAGCAAGCAGGAAAGGGGAAGGATATGGACCCACAACCAGATGGCTGTGGGGTTTGTGTGACTGGGTGGTGTGTCACCTCAGCCAGTCCCAGACAGTGCTACCACAGCCAGCCTTCTCTTGTTCCTTCCCCTGGCTGCTTGATAATGAGCAAAGTCCTTCCTCCCATCCTAAAATGAAGGAAAATGGAGGCAAAATTACTTTCATTCTGTTTGTTACACCTGACTCGTTGCTCCGGAGTCCAGATGTCAAGATGCTGAATTCCCACCCTGGCTCTGGGTGGGGAGTGTCCCTGGAGAGGGAGCTCAGCAGTGGGATGGCTTTGTCCAGCTTCTCTGAGCATACAATGACAGCCAGCCCAGGCTGCTGCATCTCTGCAGCCCCTCCAGTGGGCTGAGCCCTGGTGGATGCTGATGAACTGCAAGGCTTGATCTTCATGCTGGTTGCAGTGCTGGTTTGCTTGGTGGGGTCTGGAAATGCTCAGAAATGGTAAATTCTGGAAAATGGAGCTGAAATGATGAGGCAGCAGTCCTTGGGCTGCAGGAAACACTGACAAGACTGTCTCTCAAAAGCAAAGCCTTCGTGTAGCTGGTGAAACAAAAGCCTTTGTATGCCTATTTAAGGGCAAACCTCCACCAGTCTCAGATTTTTCTCTGCTAACCCAGGTTTAGTCACATCTTGGGCATGACCCAGCACATGCTCAATTAGGTATTAAACAAACCTGATTTTTGGCCCCAATCTAGTGACCAAGGGCAGTGCATTAGTTAATAGCAGTAGGAGAGTAACTAGAGAACATGTCAGTGATGGTGGCGTGAGATGCCCTTAAAGTGATCCCCAGATTAGGGATTAGAGTACTTAATGTTTTTCTTCTATAAAAGAGATGTTGGAATTGAGTCCGTCTATGGGTGTTTGAGGCAGCTGCACTTGGATGAGCACGACTCTGAAGGAGCTCCAAGTACAAACCATTCCTTAATTGTTTGCAAATTCCCTCTGATCTCCCTGGATGGGTTGGCTTGCTTGAGATGTATCTTCGCTTACGTACCAGGCAAAGCTGCTTGGCATGGCAGAGTGTGCTTCTGATTCCTCTCTGAGAGGTTGAGCCTGGTTTCAGCAAGGCTCTCTAAAAGCATCAGTGAGAAGACTCAGCTTCAGTGCTAATGAGGCTGCTGATGGACATGTTGTTTGGACAGTTGTGCTCAGGAGCATAAAGTTTATTAATAGTAGGTGGAGAAGCTGTTGCTGTGCTGTGTGCTAACAGACACGCTCGACAATTGCTGTAGGAGATCTCTGCTTGTAAAAGGCTAATGCTTAGTATTCAGCAGTGAATGAGAACTTGGGGAAGATTAACAGCCTTTGATTTACACCCAGCTGGGGCAGGCATTGGAGCTTTGCCTGTTTATGCTGTTGGGCTTTGTTACGTGGGATGAATATTTCATTACCTTGAAGTTGGGAGCTTGGCTTCTTGCATTTGGTGGTGTCAAGATGTCGGCGCCCGAGGGGTTCTGTCACCTGTGATGAACTGAGATCAAATCTGAGATGGTAGTCCCTTGGGCTTCAAAAGAGGGCTGGGAGGAGATGGCTGGAGCCAGGCAAGGGTAGTTAAACCCACAGTTACATCTAGGATAGTAAAGTGACCCTCCTTGTAATTTAAATTGGCTGCAGCACTCCGGAAAGTTGCCAAAGCAAAAACTTGACTTTCTTCTGTTCTACAAGTTAATTTAAGAAATGAAATAAAATTGGTTTTGGTATGGATGTGTAAGATCAAGCCTGAAATCCCTGAAGCTGTGGGAGGGTAAAGTACATCTAGAGGAATAATCACCTTACTCATGGATGCAGAAATTCAATCTATCATGGAGCTGCCATGCTGGAGTCCACCTGGGTGTTCTGGGAAATCTCTTGCTTCATCTGGTAAAGCACAATTTGAGACATCAAGGAACTTCTGGTTCTGCAGACCAAGAGACCTAGAGCAAAACTCTTGTGAGGACTTTTTTTAATATTTCCACAACCCTACCCTGATGTGCAACAAGCAGATGTTCACAAAGTGTTTGGGGCTGTGATCCTTTGTAGCAGCAGCTTGATCTGCCATGGCACCAGTGGCCCTGCCATGGCACCAGTGGCTCTGCCATGCCAGCAGTCAGGAATTGCCCAGTTCATCCTGCTCCAGCAGACCTTGGGACCAGACTCTCCCAGCAGCCAGAACTTGCTCTCTCAAGCTTTGCTGGGGTGTCCTGCCTGTGTCATCTCTCCTTTCTCTACGTGGCCCAGCTGCACAGAGGTCATGGGCACAACATAATGCTGTCATTTTTTGAGCCCCTGATTAAGGACAAGCCTTGGCACTTGACACTGCTGGGAGGATTTGATGATCTGGTGGCAGGATTCTTTCTGCCTGGTGGTGGGGCTGGAGGTGAGTGGGAAAGCACTAAGATCTGAGCCAGATTAATACTCTGAGAAGCTGTGAGGTAAATCTTTAAGCAGCTAATGATTCCAGCAGCACTAAATACCCTCCCCACATGAAACTTGTTGCATTTATCTAGTGTGTCCCTGCTTATGTGCTGGAGTCCCTGGCATCTGTCTGGCTTTGGGTTTGTTTTGCCATAAACTGGAGGGAAAAAAAAGTCTTCCTCTGCATTGACCAAGTCTTAAGACTCTAGAAATGACCAGTGGCCATCAGCTCAAAAGCCTGTGAGTAGATGAATTCTTCTGAGGGATAATGCTTCAATGGGAATTTTAAAAGATCAAAAGATCTTTAAAAGTTGTACAGAGATGCTTCTGAGGAAAGAGCTACAGTTACTCTTGAAGAGCCCTTCAGCTCACACCTGGAGAAGCTTGATGCAGCCCAGAAGAGCCCAGAGCAACCATGAATTGTCATTCTTCTTCCAAAGGGATCAGTGGATCAACTCTGAGCTTCTAAAACTTGGATGTACTTAAGGGCCCATTGAAGCTTTCAAGCCAGTGGTGTGCAAAGCCAGACCATGCAAAGCATTGGTCTTCCTCATGCCTTCCAGTAAGCTTGGAGAAAAGATCTATCAGCAGGGAACAGGTGGATAATCAAGGCAGGAGAGCTCCCCAGGCTGCTGGGTGATGGAGAAGGGTGGTGGTGATCTTGGACTGCTGCAGAAACACAGCAGTGGGCAGATGACACTTGCCAGCCTGCCATATCCTGGGGAAGGAATAGCTTGGCATCCCTTCTGTTGCTTTGTAGTTAGCAGGCAAAGGTGCTGGTATCCCATCTGCTGGAGACCATGTGATGAGCCCTGAGTGACAATCCTCTGAAATGCTGGGGCTGATGTGGTTGGACTTGCTGCTCTCTCCATCTGGTGGCTGGAAGGCACTAGGCCAACAGAGGTCGATTATTTTTCCTGAGAGTTTTTAGTAAGTACAAGGCAGGTAGTGGCAGCAAGATGGTGAAATGAGTTGTCCTATGGCCAGTTTTCGTCTTGTTTAATAGTCTGTCAGTAAGACTAATAAGAATCAGGGTGTTAATAAGGAAGACAAGAAAACCTGGGCATAATTCCTCCCTGTCTCAGAAAGCACTTCCTGGGTAGAGGAGCAGCTCCCATGCAGTGCTAACTCAGAAATGGTTTGTAGCTGCACACTTTACATGGCCCTGGGAGGCCAGGATTGTTCCTTCCAGTTTGTTATTGGGATGTTCTGGGCTGCTGTCAGCAATAGCCATGGCAGAGTGTAGGGTCTAGGAATGTGCCTGGAAGGCAGGCGGATGCTCCCTCGTGATTGCCTTATCTCAGAAGCTGCAGATGAAGTTGGTGAGGCAAATCAATGGCACTCGGGTGTTCTGCAGCAGGAGAAACCGGAGCCGTTAGACCCAATGCTGGGACTGCAGCACTGCAGATAAGGGCTGGTACATGAAATGCTGCTGCCAAACACAGTGGAGCAGCTCAGAGCTCTGCTGCTCTCACTGGTTGTCTCACCTTGACTCCCTTCAACCTTTTATGTGCAGGAATAACCGGAGCAGTCAGAATTTGCTTTTTCTCTAGCTGAAATCCATTACAGCCACACTGAAACTGGAGTAGAAGGTCTGCAGGCTCCAAGATCTGATCAAACCTGAGTGCAGGGCGATGACATTCACCTTGTCTTAAGTAGTTGTTAAGCCAGTGAAATAAATGAGCTCTTGGTTTGCAAGTTTCCCAGTCTGAAGACTTTGTCTTGGGTGGTTCAAAGTCACCTTAAGTTATAAAGGCTGCAGTGTGGGATGAAAGCTCCTGTTGACTGTAGGAACATGCAGAATTCCTAATCAGTGTCTGGGGTGCCTGAGTAGCCTCTGAGATCCAGCCTGCAAGCAGCAAACAGTCTCTGCAGAGGCTGGTCCTTGATGCACTGAGAGCAATTTGAAACATGGCAGAACCATCCCATGTGCTGTCCTGTGATGGGAGCTGGCCCTGCCAGCTTAGGGAAGGGGAACTAACAGGTGATTATTCATAGTGAAACAGTCAAAGGAGAAGGCAATGGGGAACTTGTGTCTGCCCACAGTCTGTGTGTGCTTGTCTGGGATGTGAGGAAGGGTTCAACCAACAGCCCCAAATCCTCCTGAGACAGGAGCAGAGAGGACAGTGGAAGGGGCCAGCAAGGAGAGAAGCAGTTATGGTGTGACTTTTACTTACGAAGTACAACATGGGGGCGAAGGCTGGGCAACAAGGGAAAAGAACCCAAACCAATCTGGCAAGATTTTAGATTTAGGTCTAGTTTAACACACGCCTACTTTGCCAAAGTAGGACAGTGCTTAAGAAAAGCATCTTTCCAAGTGCTGTGATGGTGTCATAGGACAGCTCGCTCTGGAACACGCAGGGGGAGGCTGTTCTTGACAAGGTTGTGCAACATTGAGTCGTGACTGTCATCAAGACACAGGGTAATGGTGTCAATTTGATGTGCTTGAGGGCAGCCATTTCTTCAGAAATTACAGTGAGCTGGGGACAGGAAAACCAGGTGGTCTCTCTGGCATGTCCTTCCAAAATGACAGCACTCAGGCAGGCTTGTCACAGGATCACAGAATCATTAAGGATGGAAAAGACCTCCAAGATGACAGTCCAACCATTAACCAATCACCACCTTGTCAAGTAGACCAGAGCACTAAGTGCCACATCCAGATGTTTCTTGGACACCTCCAGGAATGATGATTCCACCTCCTCCCCAGGCAGCCCATTTCAAGTCCTGACAACCCTTTCAGTGAAGAAATTCTTCCTGATGCCCAGCCTGAACCTTCTTTGGCACAGCCTGAGACTTGTATCCTCTTGTCCTTGCAGATGGGTGTTGGGGTCCCTCTGTGAGACAGCAGCAGGGGACAGGGGGAAGGTGGGGTGGCTGCAGGTATCATGAGTATTTATCTGCTGCTTAAGCCTGAAGGGCTTGTGTGCTGACTGCTCCCATTGCCAGTGTCTTCAGATAAAATAGGAATTTCAGTTGTGGGACCTGACCAGAACATTGTTTCAAAAGTACACTTGTGGTTTAAAAATGGAACAGAAAGGGGACCTTCAGGCCTGACACCAGAGTGACTAACGAGCTGCATGTGAAGGAAAACAAGGCACTTGCTGGGGTTTGTGTGCAGAGATAACAGACTTAATTACATGGTGCAGGAGCTGTAGATACAAGAGAGGAAACGGGTACTGGGAAGTACCCCTGTACTGTTGCGTATCCTGGTGGGAGAGGAGCTCTGGTGATCTTTAAAAGCTGTTCTCTGTGAACAGTTTGAGCTTTTCATGGTAGTCTCTCTCCAGGAAAGCTTGACTCCTTTGTAGGTGTGTGATGTCTTCAGGGCCTTGGGATCAGAAAAGCAAGTGTTGATGATTATAACTTGGGTTAAACTGTCAGATGTTTATGGTATTCCCCAAGGAAGCATCTCTGGGTCTGCTCAGCTTGCTGTGCTGTTTGCTTTAAGATAAGACATCAAAGCTAGGCAGGAGCCATAAATGGAGGGGCACTTAGTTATCAAACTGAGTGAAAAGTGTATAAGGATAAACAGGTAGAACTCAGTTCTGTGATGGATCTCCATGGCAGCCGCTGAAGGGTCCTCAAAAAGGATCATTTCATGACGTACTCAGACCTATTGATGCAAGGTGAGGAGTGGAGGATGGGAGTCCTGGAATAAGCCCTGTAAGCAAACTAACCTGCTGCTGTCTGGGAGCAAACCTTCCCTGTGGGTCTCACAAACCCTGCTAATTAAGATGCTTCTGGAAAGAAGGTGCAGTAGCACCAGCCCTTGGGCTTTTGGAGTTCACATGCCTTGACGTTGGGGCAGGTGAAGCTGTGCTTGCTCCCTGGGTTTTCTGTATGAGACTGAGCCTTCCCTGGCTGCAACGTGATCCGGGCGTGCCGGGAGCCTGCCAGGGTTTGGGCAGAGCGCTGAGTCAGAGCTCCAGCTGTAGTGGAGAAATCGGGAAAGCCTCCTCTGAGATGGTGCCGCCTCTGCAGTGCTTTGTTGCAAGTGAGAGGGCTTGGATTTGTACAAACCTCTGGGCTCCCAAGCAGCAGAAATGCTAAACTGCCAGTAGTTTTTGTCCAACAGGAGTTGTTGGCATTTCCCTGTGGCTTTAGGGCACTTGAGTCTTGGTGGTGCAGACTCTGTGCCATCAAAGGCTGTGGGAACTGGTGGGACTGGAACTGGCAGTGTCCTCAAGCTTGGTGGTGGAATGTGCCTCCCAGCCAAAGCAGGCAGTGTGGACTCACATCCCATGCCAAGCTCCCTGCAGTCCCTGGCCAGGTGTCCTTGTGCAGTGTGTGTGAAAGGTCAGGCTCCTGGCACGTGTGTTTTCCTTTTTTTTTTTTTCTTTCCAGAGTAGCTAAAAGACTTTATCAAGTTTCCAGCATGTGGATTAGCTCTTTGTGCTTGGCTGTTCATGCCATGTCCAGGGCTTGACTCCATTTCAGCCATGTGTATCTCCTGCTCTCTCTCCCCAGTTTCCAGGGGCACCAGGGGTGAGATGAGGCTGGACTGGGATATGGGGAGCAGGTAGACCTCCAGCCAGAGGCTGATGGCTTTGTGGCTTTGTGTTCCTGCCAAGTCCTCCTAATGCCAAATCGAGATTTTCCTTTGGCTATTTGAAGTCTCTGACTCCATGTAACAGTGCTGGGAATAGCATCATGGGACCTGATCAGGGTACTGCCCTTCTTGAGGGAGGTGAGACCTCTCTGGGGTCTGATTTAAAAAGGAGGAGGGTTCTGCCCTCCAAAAGGGCTTGTAAAGTGACTGCTGCAGTGTGATCCAGGCCTGATGCAGAATATTGCCTTATTGATTTACATCAGAGGTGTTCAGTGCAATGCTATAAATTCAGTATATTGGAGCCTGCTGTTTAGCCTTTGACTTGATTGAATTCACTTTGTGTTGTTTTCCTGCAGTGTAAGAAAAAAATCATCTGGAAGGCGGCAGAAGCTCCAAGCAGATTGAGGGCAGGGATGTCCTCAAAGGCAGCTGAACCTGGGATACATCTTTCCTACCTTCCACTGGCTCTGATAAGGCAGCTGAGTGTACCCTGCTGTCCAGTGCCTCTTGTCTTGGGCATCTTGCATTTTCTCCCTGCTGGGAATGCAAGTGCCAGATGGTTTTCTGTTCTTCCTCCCTCGGCTCAGTTGCAAACTGAAACGTGTGGGACTGCAGGCTCTTCCCTTCCCTCTCCTAGTGCTGAGGGATGTGGTCCCTGTTCCCACCTGTGTTAGCCCTTGGCCACATCTCTGCAGTGCTCCTTCCTGGGAGCCTGGGTACCCCTAGAAAGCAGTGACATGGTTAACAAGGCTCCCTTTCTGCTTTTACAAGTTTCCTGTGAGCTCCCTTGGGGAATCTGCTGTCTCCACAGGTGTACCTCCCATCTGTCAGCCAGTTTGTTGAAAGGATTTTGACAGCCAACTTTCCTCCATAATCCTTAATAGCTTCGAATTTAAAATGTTTATGGCAAAGCTAATCCCACGAAACTCCCTGTAGCTTTAATAAATCTGTCCTCCAGCAAGACTCTTCTGGTGAGAGGAGGTAAATCTGCTTCTTCCTGCAGTGATATATATCTGCAGACGTGGCTGTGGGGCAGCTTTAAATCACCTGCTTGGTCCTGTCTTAAAAACTGGTATCTCTGCTCAGGGACAGCTTTGCTAAAAGCAAGATTTCACATGATTATCAACATCCACAAGTCCACAAAACTGTTGGAATCAGTGAATCTCTTGTATGGTTTTTGGTGCTAGACACTCCATTTACAGCTGGAAAGCAAGAGAACAACTCAGGTTGGGATTTCTGGATGTTTCTAGTCCCACATTCCTCACTCAAAGCAGGACAACTTAGATGGGGAAAAGACTCTGAGTAACCCGATCAACACCTTCATTGTGCTCCAGTGTCTTCAAAGATGGCTTTAACTCACAGAATCTTTAATGTACGTTTGTGCAGGTGTAACTCAGGGGGAAGAATGAAGGGAGTCATTCTGTAGAAATGCAGATCTCTAGAGACCTCTGCCCTTGGAGCACCAGGCAGGCTGGAGGCAGCGTTTGAGTGACTTGCCATGGGTACTTCAGCCTATGTTGTGGTCGGGCCCCACTGTGAAAAGCAGCATATCCCAGGATTGTGTGGTTAAACAGCTGTTATTAGCCTGGGTAGGAAAGGGGGAGTGAGGGTTCGTCTGGCACCAGGAGCTGCTGGATGGCCTGGGCATCGCTGCCCTGCTTACCTTGGGCGGGAGCACTGGGAGCTGCCTTGGCACCCTGCCCTGTGCTCCTTGTCCTGTGCCACTGGAGATGGCTGATAGTCACAGGAGATCCTGCCCTTGTTAACATGACACCCATTTCCTCCGTCCCTCGGCCACCTTCTACCCATGACCAGAAACAGTTGTGGTGGTTGCACAGTAAGACCCTCTTCCATGCAGAAAGGGCTGTTTGCTGTTCCCCTGCCAGGCTGTAAAGCATCCTGTGGAGCAGCAAAGGTCCACACAACAGCAGGGGTGGGAGTGGAGGCTCTTCTTTCTGCCTTTGCCTTGAGGAAAGGAGTAGAAGGGGTCCAGATCAGAGACCAGAGGCTATGCTTGCTGTGGGGGAACTTGAAGCTTAGGTGTAGCCTGGTTTGGGAGGAGGTGTCAGCCAGAGCATGGCTGAAGGGTTGTAGGAGGAGTGGATCTTGGTGGAATGAGCAGGTCAGTAGTGTGAGCAGGTGTGAGTCACTCCTGGCCACTCAAGAGAATTCCTGGGCTGGGCCATCCTGCACCTTCCAGCAGGAGCCCTTGGCCTCCTGATCCCCACCATAAACATGGTTATCTGGGTCCAGAGCAAACCTTGTCCTTACAGTCACTTGTGAGAGTGACTCAGTGTTTGCAGAAGCCTTTCACAGCCAAACCATTACCTAATCCATGAGTGCCCTGAGGACGCTCCCAAGTTCCTGCTCTGCTGGCTGACTTCGCAGGTGGCCATGCCCAGGGTGTGGGTGTGGTGGGGTGAAGTGCTCCCAGGGGATGGGGACAACAGCCATACCCACGCTCAAAGTGCCACTTGGCAGCTGTAACCAGCCCAGTGGAGCCGCTGTGTGGAGCTGCCGTGGTGCCCTGTCTGCTCCAAGGGGTGCAGAGACCCACACATGGGGCTCAGAATGGAGTCAGGAGGAATGGGAGCCCTTCCTGCCTGTGTAGCAGGGCCATGAGGCACTTGGCTAGAGGTGTTGCCCAGGTGGATACACTCCAGTGGAGCTGGAATGGGATTATTGCAATACCAAGTGTGATGCTTCTGAGGTAACTGAGATCACTCTGTGCTCGTTGTGTCCATAATCCCTCTGTTGCCGCAGCATGTGAGGCAGGTGACGCTGTGCATTGACCTCGATGAGGAAAATCCCATGTGGGAAGAACATACCCTTGCCATGTGAGCTCTTAAGTCCTTACCTGTGCAGATGCCTGAGGCAGCTCTAATTGTACCATCTATACATTCTTTGAGCATCTCAGAAACATGGCCTGTGCTCATGGGAAGTGGAAAAGATGAGCACCTCCTAGCTCTGGTGGTGTTAATCCATGTGGCTAGCTCATAACCCTGGACCATCTTCCCCCTCTTCCTTGGCCTGTCCCTCACCACATCACAAAGCCTGACTCATCCCACAGATGAAAGGTATCTCCTTCCTAGAAGATTTTTCTTATTCCGGAAAATGCTGATGGACAATACCTCGCAATAAACCCACTCCCCTTTTTCATGGGGGACTGAGCCATGGTGTGATTTTCCACCTATCTCTCACTGGGGTGGGAGCAGGTGCTGGATTGGATGACAGAGCAGGACTTTGCAAGCCAACTGTGTTTTCCTGCAGAGATGCATGGAAACACCCAAACATGTGATGGGAAAGTCAGGTGACTGGGGCTTAACCCAAGTGTCTCTCTTGTCTCTCCCTCTCTCCATGCAGGTGACGGAGCTGAATGAGCCTCTGTCCAACGAAGAGAGGAACCTGCTGTCTGTGGCCTACAAGAACGTGGTGGGGGCACGGCGCTCCTCCTGGCGAGTAATTAGCAGCATCGAGCAGAAGACCTCTGCTGATGGGAACGAGAAGAAGATCGAGATGGTCCGTGCCTACCGCGAGAAGATCGAGAAGGAGTTGGAAGCTGTGTGCCAGGATGTGCTGAGCCTGCTGGACAACTACCTGATCAAGAACTGCAGCGAGACACAGTACGAGAGCAAAGTCTTCTACCTGAAGATGAAAGGGGACTATTACCGCTACCTGGCCGAGGTGGCCACCGGCGAGAAGAGGGCGACCGTGGTGGAGTCCTCGGAGAAGGCCTATAGCGAAGCCCATGAGATCAGCAAGGAGCACATGCAGCCCACCCACCCCATCCGGCTCGGGCTGGCCCTTAACTACTCGGTTTTCTACTACGAGATCCAGAACGCGCCGGAGCAGGCCTGTCACCTGGCCAAGACGGCCTTCGACGACGCCATTGCCGAGCTGGACACCCTCAACGAGGACTCCTACAAGGACTCAACGCTCATCATGCAGCTCCTCCGCGACAACCTAACGCTCTGGACGAGCGATCAGCAAGACGACGACGGCGGAGAAGGCAACAACTAGACCCCCCCGATGGACTGGCAGCCGCACGCTGATGCTAACTACTGCAGTCTTTATTTTTTTCCCACAAGTGGGGGGGGTCAGGGGTGGGGGAGGGAAAGGGAGGGGACACCTTCCCAGGGAGGCCCCCCACAACCTGTCTTTGATTGCCTCGTTGACATTTTTGCCAAAACACCACTAGTGGAAGTCAGGCTGGCTGTGCTGGTATGGAATAGCAGCCTCACTGGCATATGGACTGTTCTGTAGATTATTAATACAAGTGGAGCTGTCTTTAATTTAACTTTATTGCTAGAAATAAAAGGGTTTTAAGACGAATTTGCGTGGATGGAATGGCCCTCGTTTTTAAGGAAAGCAATGCAAAAACAGAAAAAAACAACAAAAAAAAACCAAACAAAAAAAAAAAAAGGGAGTTCTGTGGTTCCAGTAAGGCTTCGTGCGTTTGTTTCTGCAGTCCAGGTGCCGTGTGTCCGCACCACGTCACGGGGCGTCTCTCTGCAGTGCTCTGCCTGCCAGGGCACAGCTGCAAATCCCCAAATTCAGAAGGAATTAGAAATAAAACCAACAAAACTAAAGAATTCGGGGCTCACAAAGCCCTGGGATTTAGGCCATCCAATCTTCTTCCTTTTTCTTTTTTTCTTTTTGTTCAGATATTTATTAGGGTAGCTTGCAGTATTAACACTAAATTGCAGTTTACAGTGTTTCTACATTACAGCCATATGACATCAAGCCTTTTGATTGTCTGTTTTTCTTTCTTTTGCTAGTTCTTTTGGCTTGCCTTCCTGAGCAGTCCTCGCCTGTGGACTGGCTTTAGCTATTCTGTGTCGCCCAAGGCAAGAAGATCGCCCGCCAGAGGAACATCAAAGCTGCTCTAGTTTTTTGGTCAACAGCTTAACAGGTGCTTGGCTAGCGGCTGTTTCAACTATTTTAAGTCCACAGCAAAAGGTTTAAGAACTTAATTAGACAAGGGGGAAGTGTTTAAACTTAAAAAAATGCCACTTAAATAAAAAATAATAAAAAAAAAATTAAAAAAAAAGAGCATTCAGGTCTGTATGTCATGTACTGTGTTTGGTATTTCAAAAGACCATCCTGATTTAAGGTGCCACAGCTGCTTCCTCAGGGATTGCACTGCCATTTCACTCTGCCTGACTTTCTCCCACTGTACCATGAGGTTTGTCAGCAGATCTCCAGCACCCAGGCTCCCTTGTTTGTCACCAGGGAAGCCAGGTGCGTTTTCCTTTCTCCTGGGGAAGCTTGTGGTGTAATGAGTGAACTTCAGGAGCTTAGAAGCTAATTTGGTAGAGAAATTCCTCAAGGGAAGAGCTACAATCATAGACATTTCTATCCACCATCAGGAGCCCAGGAACTTAGTTCTCTTAGCAAAATCTTTTCCGAGTCTGTTTGATCCGGCTGGGGGTGGGAGACGGGGCATCTGAGTTGCTTAGCAGGTAATATTTACCCCATTTTGAGTAATTTTAGCTTTAATTTTGATTTTCCCGTGGTCGTTGGAGGTTCACTGCTGTTCTCTGGCTCGCAGAGCGCTGCGCCCTGCCCACCGCTGCGCAGCGAGGAGAGTCCGTGCTCGTGCTTTCATCCCTTACTACTGCTATGATTTTGGAAACAGGCTTTCATTGCCCCCATCGAGAGTCAGCCCGACACGGCGTCGTGGTGTGGCACACACGGCACAGCCGCTCCTGCTGCCGGGGCGTGCGGGGGGCGCGGCTCAGCCCCCTCCCCGCCGTCCCAAAGCCGCTGCCCGGGGCCAGGGCCGTGCTCGGCCCCCGGACACTGCCCCAGTGGTGCTGGAATAGCTTTTTCTGGCCGGGATTCACCCACCCAAAGTCAGGCCCAGGCGCACTGCAGGAATTTGGGGTGCAGCATCCCGCGGCGAGGGGCCCGCGGTGCCGGTGCGTGCCGGGACCGGGAGATGCTTTAGGCTTCTTACCTCCCTCATCGACCCCCGTGTCTCGTGAGCAGTGTTGTCCCAGCTGTACAATTTGGAAGTGATTTACTGGAATTACAAAACCTATCTTTTTTTTTTTTAATTACTACTCTTTTTGGCTTTTGCTCTGGCTGCTTTAGGAAACTTATGCAGGAGAGATGGCACAAGAGGGCTAAAAACGGAGTGGGGGTCAGGGACTTGATTTTTAAGCAGCTTGAATGGTTTCTTTCATTTTTTAAGAGATGCACTTGCCTATGATACTGTCTCTCCAGTGAAATGATTACTGCTCCATTACTCTATTGATACAATATTGTGCATGCTAGTGTTGTATTTCTATACAGTAGCTTGAAATTTATTAACTTATACTGTAGATGTTATGTATTCCTATGACAAAATAGTCTTCAAAAATTTTCTAAAGTTTTTTAATTTATTTTTCTTTCCTTTTTTTTTCGGGGGTAAAGTTTGCTCTACCAAATAGTGATCGTAACAAACTGATCTGTTATGGATGTTGCTATAGTGACATGCAATTATATATGATTTTGTTTTTAAAAAGGAAAAAAAAAAGCAAAAGAAAACACCAGTGTTAGCTTAATCTTAATGTCTGGTGTTCGTCATGGTGAAATTATAACTATTACAGTGTAGGAGAACAATGACTGTGTTCTTTGAATGAGCCTTTGTTTGTGCTTTTTGTCATGTTATGCAGTGAACTATTTTTAAGGTCTAATCAGTGATTATTTTTCCAACTCCGTGTTTCTGTAAGGAATTATTTCACACACGGACCATTCTTAGCAGTTTTTCCTCAGTGATGGAATATCATGAATGTGAGTCATTATGTAGCCGTCGTACATTGAGCAAATAAACTTACAGATCTGACGTCAGCGCTGCTTAATTGTTATCACCTGTGTCGAGTTTCTGGGGGGCTCTGTGGGATGGGGGGCTCGGGAGCAGCCTGGGGTCTGATCCCAGGGGCCACCTCCCTTCCACTGCCGTGGATGATCCCAATGGATTTAGGGGTCACCAGGCTCCTTCCTGGAGCAGAGGTGAGGGCCCTTCCTGGCGGTGGGAGCTGTGGGGGGGGTTCCTGGATGCTCCCGTGGGCGCAGGGGAGGGTGTGTGGGTGCCTCCCCACCTCCCTCCCTCCCTTCCCTGATAGTTTTCTGCCCGGAGCCACACGCACGGTGACTCACGCTGTAAAAATACTCCCCTCCCCGGGAAACTATAAACAGAAAATGCGCCCTGACTCACCCGCCCTGCGAGGGATCTGGGGGTGTCCATCCTGGGAAAGGGCTGGGAACAACCCCCGGGAGTGGCAGAGGGGGGCTGGGGGCTCTCTGAGCATCCCCACACAGAGGGGCACTCCGAGCCCCACCCTGGTGCTCCCAACAGCCTCCACAGCTGGGGTGGCTTTTTGGGAAGTGAGAGCCCCTGTGGCATGGCCACGGGAAAGGGGAGGGCACTGGGGATGCTCCTCAGGGGGCTTCTGCCCCTGGAGACACAGCTGGGCTGGAAAAGCCTCGCACCCCCAGACACACACACATATAGGGGCCCCCCAAACATACAGGTGATACCTGGCAGCAGGAACTGTGTCCCAGTATTGGGCCTGAGTGCCAAAATGGTCACACCTGAGACTACCAAACTGGTCACAGCTGAGACTGCTGAGGCAGAGGGGATGAGAGGAAGGGGCTCAGGGGGCACGTGGAGCCCCCTGAGCTCAGAGAGAGGCCTCACAGCCATGGGATTCCTCCCAGGTCACTGTCTGCCTCTGGGATGACTCAGGGGGGATTAGTGGGATTTGTCAGAGTGGGAACATCGAAGCCCTGGGCCTGACCTCAGCCATGTAGGGCCAGGCCTGCCCAGAGGCACAGGGGGCACGGGGCCATGGGGGGCCAAACAACACCAGGACCACGAGCCCCCACAATCCAGCTCCCCAGCATGGCTGTGACCCCTGAGCTGAAACCCCCAGCTGACCCCTCACCACAATGGGATGGAAGGAGCAGGGTGCACTGAGTGGAAGGGCTGGGGCTCAATGGACTGCATTGCTGGGGTGGGGAGTCCCCACCAGAGCTTCTGCCCATGAAGTCCCTGTTTGCTCTCTGGCCCCCTGGGATCCAGAGGGAGGGGGTTTGTGCTTGTCCTTCAGGAATGCAGCTCCCCCGGGAGGGTGACACTGGGGTGTGGAGACCCAAAATATTCTGATATGGCATGCTGAGAGCCAGAGTGCTGGAGACCAGGGAGGGTGAGACCCAGGGTGCTGAGATTTGGCATTTGAGCAGCTTGGGGTGTAGGAGACCCAGGTTGTGGAAAACTGGGATGCTGAGCATGTGATGTTGGAGACCTGTCATGTGGAGACCAGAAATTTTTGAGACCCAGGATGTAAAGTCATGGAATGCTGGAGGCTGGCATGGGAAGAGCTGAGATGCAGGATACGTGGATGTGGGATATCCAGGATAGCGATACTCAGGATGTGAAGACCCCAAGTGCTGAGCAGGGCTCAGTGACTCCCCACTGCCCCCAGACAGCCCCATCCCAGTGCTGTGGTCCCAGTGCCTGCAGTGCAGCTCCCTCCTGGCAGGGCCGTGGTGCCAGAGGACAGACACAGGGAGAGGTTTCTTTCACCAGTTTTTATTCTGGCTAATTCTGTCGGTTCCTTCACATTTATTCAAGGCACTCGGTGATGGGGTGAGTACAAAATCAACAGTAAAAAGGGGGTGGGTGCGAGGGGGCAGCGGGGGGTTGGGGACAGCAGTGGCTTCTCCTCCTCTTCCTCCTTCTCCTCCTCGTCGGTGCCGCCTACTTCTTGGCTGGTTCCTTGGCTTGGCTCTCAACAGTGACAGGGATGGTGATTTCAGCCGACTGGATGGCAGGTTTGGGCAGAGGGGCCTCCACCGTGAGCATTCCATCAGGGGACAGCGAGGATCGCACGGCCGTGGCCTCAACACCGGGGGGGAGGCTGTGGGGGGGGGACAGGGGGTCAGGGCTGCAGCAACCCCTGCCCCACCTACATCCCCCAGGAATGTGACAACCCCAGATTGCTGCTTCCCCCCACTCCCAGATGGGGCGAGCGGCATTCCCAGTTTGGCCAGTGAGCACTGAAGGGTGTGGGTGGGTGGACAAAGGTCCCCAAAGACTTCAAGGGGCTGGCAGGATCCCATCTCTCCTCCTTGCCGGTACTTACGTGTATTTTCGGGTGAAGCACCGGGAGATGAAGCCGTGTTCATCCTGCTTCTCCTCGTGCTTGCCTGGAGGGAAACAAAGCCCCGGGATGGTTGGAAAGGAAACACCCAGCTGGGCAGGCAGCCTTCCTGCCCCATCCCAACATTGCCCAGCACCAGGGAGGGTCTGATTCTGCCCATTCCAGGTTTTCTTGCCATAAAATCAACCTGGAGCAACTGGGGGGGACCAGGGGCGGTGAGGCCCCTCAGGAGCACCCCTGAAATTCAAGCAAAGCAAAGTGCAGTGCCAAGAGCTGACAGTGGCCAAAGGGACCCAACAGAAGCCACACAGCCTGGCGAGGCTGGAGACTGAGCACCCCTCTCTTCCTGGGGCTGCACCTTGAATCCCTCTGGCTGGGAAACGGCCCCCATTCCATGCAGACTGTCCTTGCCCAGCAGGAAGCATATCCTGGCCTTGTGCCACATGTCTGGCCTTTGTCACGGCATCCCTGGCTGAGCTGCCCAAGGCTCTGTAGGGGAGTGCAGGGGCTGTGGGGCTTGTGACACATCACCCCCCGAGTCCCTCTGTGGCTCACAGCCAGGGGTCCCCCTGTGGGACTGGCTGGGACAGCAGTGAGTGGTCAATATATGGAGCTGGGGGGATTTCTGTACCCCGAGCTGTATGAACGCACCCCAATTCTGAGCTGTAGTGCTGAGCCTTCCTCTGCACAGTGATTTTTCCTTTCCCTTTCCCTTTCTCATTCCCTTTTTCCTCTCCTCTCCTCACCTCCCACCTGTCCCCTCCCTCTCCTCTTTTTGCTTTTCCTTTCCTCTCTTCTCTGCTTATTCTACCTTGCTTTGCCTTTCCACCCTTTTTCCCCAAGCAAGCTCCGGGGCAGCCACCTCATCCCAGCACCCTTGTGAGACCCCACAGACCCCCCATCCCAGCACCCACCGGTTATCTCCACAATGTTGTCCTTGGTCTTGACCACCAGCTCCTCGGGTGCAAAGTGGTTGACATCCAAGGTGACCTTCCAGCTGTCGGCGGTCTGGCGGATCTCAGAGATGCCACTGCTGAGCTGACGGGTCAGTGCAGTCCCGAAGGGCGAGCCAGGGGCCGGCATCAGTGCACTCTCCCGGGGCAGCAGGCGGAAATATCCCGGCCAGGCGCTGCCGCTCGGCCACTTGTACCAATCCTCGGGGATATGGGGCATCCCAAAGGACTGGTCGAAGAGGCGGCTGCCATGGTACCAGTCGCGGAAGGGGTCCCAGCTGGGGCTGCGCAGGAAGGTGAAGGGGACGCGGCGCTCGGCCATGGTGTGTGGGGCTGCCAGGGGGGCGGCCACCGGTGGCTTATGAAGAGGCCTGGGGGTTATTTTTAGCTGGGAGGCTCAGCTGGCTATTAATGGAAATCGCAGCAGCCTCAGGGAAGGGACGAGAAACTTTGCTGGGGTTGGGGCGGCCACACGCAGCCGCAGTACACGGGGAGTGGGCTGGCAGCCTTCAGGGCCCCCCCTGCCAAGGAAGTGTCCGTCCGCCTTTCATCGCGAGAGGCTTGGCTGGTTGGGAGTGATGGATGGCCCTTGGAGCTGGTCCCAGCCTCTTCCCGCCTGCCTGCCCGTAAAACAATCCCCGGGATGTGCTGTCCCTGTGGCAGTGTGGGGAGGGAGCTGGGGCTGAGCCAGCGCCTCGGGAATGGTGGGATGAGTCAGTGGAGGAGGCCGTAGGTGGCCTTGCACTGCGTCACCCGCCGGCCAGAAGGTTCTGGAGCCACCAGCCACTGGTCACTCATCAGGCAGAAGGTTCTGGAGCCCCCCAGTCCCTGGTCAACCACAAACCAGAAGGTTCTGGAGCCCCCCCCAGTCCCTGGTCACTCAGAAGATTCCAGAGCCCCCAGTCCCTGGTCAGCCACCAATAAGAAGATCCTGAAACCCCTCAGCCCCCCAGTGGCTCCAGGCCTTGGCATCCCCAGCACCAAGTTGGGGTGAGGCTGCTCCAGCCCCCCAGTGTGGGGTTCCCTGAGGGTCCCAGGGCTGATGAGGCTCATGGGGGCAAGTGGGACCAGTAGGGGTTGGTGGGGGCTTACAGGACCTGAGGGGCCAGTGGGGAGCAGGGGGGTAATAGTGATGAGGGGGCTGGAGGGGTGGCTGGAGGGGTCAGCACCCTCTCAGTTTGAGAGAGGGTAATTCCCTCCATAAGTCATTTGTCCTCATGTCCAAATGAGTCTCTCCACACCCCTGGCATCATCCTCCTTTGACCCCCAGCTTTGCTTTGGAGAAGCCAGGAGATGTGGGAGCAGCTGAGCTCTGACGCCCAGTGCAGGGATGTGTGACCCCAGGGAGTCAGGAATGTTGGGGGGGAATGTTGCAGAGGGGAATTGGAAATGTCCTTTGTCTGGGGCTGTGCCCATCCCATTCCACTGGAATCGCAGCGAGTGGGAAGGGACTGCAGGGAGCTGAGCCGTGTGGGGCTGGGAGGTGTATCCTGCAGGGTCTGGGATTGGCTGGGGCGGACGCCAGGGAAGGAGGGGGGCACTGCGGAGGGGAGGGATGCAGGGAAATGGGAGGGATGCAGGGAAATGGAAGGGATGCAAGGAGGGATGCAGAGGAAGATGCAGGGAAGGATGCTGGGAAATGGAGGGATGGGAGGGATGCGGACAGAGTGCAGGAAGGGATGCAGGGAGGGATGCAGATGGCATAGATGGGAGGTTGCAGGCAAATGGGAGGGAT
Organism: Pithys albifrons albifrons; assembly: GCF_047495875.1. NCBI lineage: Eukaryota > Metazoa > Chordata > Aves > Passeriformes > Thamnophilidae > Pithys > Pithys albifrons. The sequence goes on along the minus strand of NC_092478.1, from coordinate 3,515,015 downwards.
GCAGGGAAGGATGCAGGGAGCCAGGAGGACTGCAGGGAGACGGGAAGGATGCAAGGGAAGAGGTTCGCAGAGGGTTTCCCCTCCCCACAGCAGGATGGTCAGGGGAATCAGACACACAACTGGTGCCCAGTGCTGCTCCACACGGAGCAAGAGAGAAGAGCGAGCCAAGGGTGGCTGGAGACAGCAGGAAAGGGGAGAGGAGGAGATGGGTCTGCACGGAGCTGGACAGATAAATCCTGCATGGAGGGAGCAGGATAACCCCACTGTGCTCCCCCCGGGAAGAAACCTCTCGGTGCCCAGCAGTCTCATTTACAATATATACTGTATATTTATTATAATTGCACCAGCTCACGGCATCTACAGCTGTACTCACAACCCAGAGAGAGAGCGCACGCGCGACAGGAAAATACTGAAGTATTTCTACAGAGTATTTGTTCCAGTTGGCTCCCTCCGTGGCAGGAGACAGAGACTGTAAAAGAGGAAGACTGGAAATTTTCCCTGATGTGCTGGCTTGTCTGCGGCGCCGCTGCAGTCGGGTCTCGGGTTTTGGGATCCGCTGCCCCAGGGGCTGCAGGGCTGGGGCTGTGGCCACTGGTAAAACAACCCCCCACCGGTAGCTTGGATTTGGATGTTCTCAGGGGACACGCCCCATATCCCAGTCGGAGCTTCCCCGCAGGGTAGAGGTGGGGACAGGGCTGTGGGGTCCCCGGGGGCTGCTGAGGCAGCAGATGGAGATGGGTGGGATGGTTTTCTGAGCACGTGGCTTGGGAGTTCGCAGGGATGCTGAGGGAACTCCGGTCCTCCAATCTGGCCAGACCCAGGGGGAGCAGGATCCTTTGTCTCCTCCTTCTGCCACGGTCTCATCCAGAGCTGTGGCCCTGTCCGGGACTGGCACCTGGAGGCAAGTCCTGTCCTTACCTGTTCACCCCATTTCTAACCGCTCTGCTCGTCTGGGTGCCACAGAAGGTGGCTGGTGGCTTTGCTACCTGGGGGGTGGGATACCCAACGGCTCCTGGGATCTTTCTCAGCCTGCAGCTGAGCCTGGTTCCTCGACATGCCAGTTTTGGGAGATGACCCCAAGTGCCCCTCCACTCCCAACTCTGCCCTCCCGGGACCTCCAGTTCATCAGGCCATGGCTAACAAGGCTGTCACACCACAGCTGAGCTGGAGTCCAAAGGATGCTCTGGTCCTGTCTGGGAGCAAACCAGCACCAAGTGGGACGGCCAAAGCCTGGCTTTTCATCCGGGGGCAGCAGGTTAATCCAGGCAGCTGCTCTCCCACCCAGGGAGGCTCATCCCCATTGTCCAGCTCCAGCCATCCAGAAAATGCAGGGCCATGAGGATTAAACATCCACCACCCTGGGGGGCCACGACTGCCCTTGGCGCCCGGGAAGTCTATTTTTTTTCTTTTTGGGAAATCAGCAAAGTCCTGCAAAAGCAGGGCTGAGGGTCAGGCCCAGGACCCTTCTGCCTCTCTCTTTCCATAATTCAGTTTAAAAAGCAGCCACTCAGCCCCAGAGCAGGAGGGGACTGGGGGCTGCGAGTCCAGAGGTGGGGTCCACCGTGCCAAAGCCAGAGGATGGCTGGATGCACCCTCAGGGGTGGAAAATTCCCTGCCCAGCCCTAGGCCTCACAACTCCCTCCTCCTGGGGGTGACAACTTGGACCCCCAGGAAAACTGGGATGGATGGGTGCCAGGGCCGGCCTCTGAGCTGGGATGAGCAGCATTAACACACAAGGGTGGCCTCCTCCAGACCTCTCCGCTTGGGAGGAGACTTGTGGGTGCTGCTGGCTTTGTTCATCCACGGCTCGGCATGTGCTCAGGTCTGGGGGAACCTCAAAATGTTTCCTAGTGCCCTCAACCCCCAGGACACTGTGGGGACACCTCCAATGGGGAAAAGCAGGGGCTCACCTCTGGCTGGAATCACACCTTCCAGCTGAGCCTGCCAACCCATCTCCCCCTCCCCGGGATATTCTTATGCTAAAAAAACAGTCAAACCAAACCAAAAAACACAGGGAGGGGTCCCTGGGGGCCCCCAGCCACCCCCACCCACTCTTCCCAAGGTCTCTGCTGAGCATTTGTTCCCTTGTTCTGTGCTCACCCACCCCACCCCAGCCCACCCCGGCACTCGCAGAAATAAGAAGATATCCTCCCCTTCCCCATCCCGACCCCCAAAACACCCCAGAGCGGGGAGGAATTGCCCCTTCCAAGGGGCAAGGACCCCTTCGAGTTTCCGTCCGTGCTTTCCCCCGCCGCCAGGTCCATCCTGAGCATCCCCCGGCTCTTTTCCACCTCCCCGGTGGTCCCGTCCGTTCCGGGGGCGCAGGAGGCACGGAGAGGGCAGAGCTGGGGTGTCGGGGGGCTGTGGGCGGGTGCCAGGGGGGCTCAGAAGCCGGCGCTCTCCGAGCTGCTGCGGCTGTTGTAGCTGGGGCTGCGGCTGGGGCTGCGGGAGCGGCTGGGGGGGCTGCGAGTCCGGCTGCGGCTGCGGCTGGAGCTGTAGCTGTCGTAGCTGCGGCTGCGGCTCCGGCTGTACGAGTAAGTGCTCAGCGAGCTGGAGGACGAGGGGCTGGGCCGGTAGTAGGGGATGGGACGCTTGCGAGCACTGGAAATGGAAAAAGGGAAACTGAGTGAGGGCCCTGGCAGCAGCTCGGGGAGAAGGTCCAGGCCTGGACCCCCGGCAAGACCAAGCATCCAACCAGGGAAGCCAAGCACACTCAGAACGGCTGCGGGGTGTCAGGATGTGGCCACCCGGCATCACCTCCCCCTCCATCCATCCATCCCCTTCCTCCTCCCCAGGCCCTCCCTCCCCGGGGTGTTAGTCCTGGATTAGGCAGCGTCGAGGGCGGAAAGTGAGCAGGTTAATGTGGCTTTTGTGTTTCCCAGACACCAAAGATTGAAAGCTGCTGAAAAAGAGACGTTCGGGATTAGCGGGAGGCGAGCTGGGGCCCGCCGGCGCCGGAGCGTGAGGAGGGACACGGGAAGCACGGGGGCAGTGGGGATGGGGGACACAGGGGACAGCGACATCACGAGTCAGCCCCTTGCCCCCATCTCCCAGCCTGGTGTTAGTGGGACCAGAGAGCCACAGGCACGGCCCGAAGGCAGCTGGGTGCCAAGGGCATCCTAAGGTGTGAGGAGACACAGAGGGGTCCAGGAGGAAGAGGAGGAGGAAGAGGAGGAGGAGGAGGAGGAAGGGGAGAGGTTACCCTGGGAGCCAGGCTGGCGTCGATGCTCTCCGAGAGGGACCTTGGGATGAAATGGAAAAGGAGAGGTTGGCATCACTGAGGTAGGACCATGTGGTGGTGGTGGTGGTGGATGAGGTTGATGGGAACTGGGGACAGGGCAGAAGGGCAAGGAAAAGCCCTGAGGCTTCTGTCTGGGCTATGGGACAGGATGCTGGGGTGTGTTCCCCTGGATGACCCCTCCCCACAGCATCCTCTAGGCCTCACAGAAATGGCTCTGCTCCTCCTGAACCCCAAGCAGATTTGGATCTGTCACCTCCATCCATCTTGGGGATGGTGACAGGGATGGTGGGGACAGTCCTCGCTGGATTGCTGGATGTGTCCTCCAGCTGAGCCCTGCCATCTCCCTGGGGACATCCTGGCAAAACCAGGATGGAGCAGAAGGGATGGAAAACCAGACACTGGTACCCAGGCTGAGAAACCTTCCTCTGGCCTGGGAGCAGCTTTCCCAGCCCATGTTCTTCCCAGAGCATCCACTGGGGAGAGTTGCAGTGAGCCCTAACCCATGGGCTCTGCAGTATTCTTCCTGTCCTTCCTCCTGTCCTCCCTTCTCACAACTCCAGTCCAGCCTAGGCCAAACAAAACCCCTCCCACAGTGAGGCAGAGCTGATTTCTGAAAATCCAGCCCCCTGATCTCCCAGCTGATAGCAGGAGAGACAAATAGGTCAGGAAGGAGGTAATCTCAGCTCCGCACGGCCCCGCTGCCAGTGCTGCATGTTAACAAGGTGCTACATATGCACACAGTGTTTCGTCTGGCACGAAATATTGCCTGTCTTACAGCTCAGGATCGTGAGGCAATAGGATCCCAAGGAGGAGAAACCAGCTTTTGGAGGGCAGGGAAGAGACATGACTGCAGACATGTGTCTTGCTGGAATATGCACAGGCGGATTAAAATTAATTCCTGTTTTCATGCCTCGAAATAGGAAGAGATCAGAAGGTCATAGCATTGGAGGCAGTCTGGCTATCCAGCTGTCTGGGCCAGCTGATTCACCCGGTCACCTCCAGGGTTATCTATCTATCCGCAGAGCTGCTCATCCTCTTGTGCCTCTGTCCACCCATCCATCCATCTGTATGTCTGTCTGTCCATCCACCTATCCACGCACCCACCCATTCACTCACCCAGTCATCCATCTGTCCATCCACTTGTACATCGGTCCATCTGCCCATCCATCCATCCATCCATCCATCCATCCATCCATCCATCCATCCATCCATCCATCCATCCGCCATCTGTCCATCTGTCCGTCCATCCATCCATCCATCCATCCATCCATCCATCCATCCATCCGCCATCTGTCCATTCCCCCTCCAATGTACACTTCAGGGCTGGTTGATGGCAGAGCTTATCCCCAGGATGTGCCAACAGACATGGCAGAGCCTTTGCCACATGCCAGGACCCACCTTGTGATCCTCCTGGGCTCCATGAAGCTGGGGGAGTCACGTCTCCTCTTCCTGATGGGGGAGTAGCTCCTGGAGCGGCGCCGGGCACGGGCGGGATCGGGATCACCGTGACGTGTTCGGGCCTCATTGTCCTTCTCTCTACAGCCCGAGGAGGAGGAGGAGAGTCAGGGAGTGAGCTGGAGTCCCAAGTGGGATCCAGGGACACCCTGCAATAGCAGCTCCCTCTGGGGGCCTGACACTCCCACCTGGGCTGATGATTCCAGTGCCATCAGCAATGACCTGTGACCCCTCCCCAAACTCCAGGAGAGCCAGGACCACCCTGAGCCCACTGATGGCCCCCGTGGGGTCCCCTGTGCTGAGGTGCCCCCCGAGCCTGACCTGCTGGCGGTTTTTTTCGGCGAGGGTGACCGGGAGCGGCTGCGTCCTGCTCTCTTCTCCCGGGAGCGGGAGCGGGACTTGGAAAGGGAGCCGCTGGAGCTCCAGGAGCTGCTGCGCTGGCCGGGGCTGGGCGATGGGCTCTTCCTCCGCTCCGAGGCATGCCGGGAGTGCTTGGCCGATGACTCCGAGCTGCTGTTGGGCCGGCCCCGGTGGTGCCTTTCCTTCACCCTGCAAAGGCAGATCCCAGCACCACCTCACATCTCAAAGCCTTATAGGGATGATCCTTCCTACGGAGAGCTACGTATTGACCCACTGTGGCTCTTCCCCATCTCTATTTCTGTCTCCATCCCCAACCCCATCATTATCCCATGTCTATCCCCATTCCTGTCCCCATCTCTGTTCCCATCTCCAATAGCCATCCTTGTGCCTGCCCCTATTCTCACCATCATCCCTCTCCACATCCCCATCCCCACTCCCATCCACATCCTCATCCCCCATCCCCATCCCTTGAGGATTCCAACCCAGCCCTGGTCCCCAGCATAGCACCCAGACCTTTGCCTGAATGGACTCAAGGTGCCCACATGAGACTGCACCCCAAATATCCCAGAGCAGCTCCCCTACCCCATCAGGGACTGCACAATCCCACCACGGGGTTCTTCCCTTACTTCTTCCCGTGTGCGCCGTGGTTCCTGTCGGGGCCGGCGGGCGGGTGGTAGGGGTGGGATCCCGCCGAGCCCTCCGAGTCGCTGCTGTAGCCGGCGGGGCTGAGCGGGGCCGGCGGGGGCTCCCGGGGGGCCGGGGGCCGCCCCTTGCTCTGGCCGCGGTGACGGGGCGGTGGAGAGGCACTGCGGGAGCGATGCCGGTGGCCGTGCTTGCTCCGCTCCGGCGTGGGCGACCGGGAGCTGCGACCACCGTGTCGGCCCCCCCGGGCGCGGGGGGACGGCGGCTCCGTCCTGCCATGGGCCCGCGGAGAGGGGGACGCCGAGGTTGGCCTCTGGCAAAGGGGGAGAGAGAGAGAGAGAGAGAAGGAGGGAAAGGAGGAAGAGGGGAAGAAGAGAAGAAAGAAGGAGAAAGGGGATTTTAACGCGGGGCGCCGGGCCGGGGGCGCAGATCACAACGTCAATGCACATCGCATAAGGCAGGCTACACAGACGCTACTCTGCACCTTCCTCTCGCCCTCAACAACGTGGGTCATGCAAACCTCCGCATGCAAAACGCCAAAAAGTATAACTCAAATCGTAATAAAAACCCAAAGGAAGGGGTGGGGTGGGAGGAAAATAAATAAATCCAAGAAACCCCCAAGTCCTCGGGGAGGGAGAGCTTGAAGGGAAAGAAATAACCCCACCCAAAAAACACCTGGAGAGGGGATAAAGCAAACCCTGGTAACCCACCCGCCCCGTCCAATAAAGAGGGAGGGAAAAGGGGGTAAAACCCAAACGAAGGGAGGAAAATGGGGGGGAAATAAGAAAAAATGAGAGGAGGGAAGTGGGGCAGTGGGGAAGAGTAAATCAGACTAAGCCGAGGGGAAGGGGTCGAACCAAAGAGGGCTGGAGGTGATGGGGTCTGCTCACACAGAGGCATGCACATATATAGAGATATATGTTCCATTATGTGTAGTTTTTATCGATTGTACGGCTTTCGGCTTAAAACAAATCCAGAAACGAGGAAAAATCGGCACAGAGCGACAATGGAGGGCAAGGCAGGGGAGGGGCCAGGGATGAGAAGGCAAAAAAGAAACCAACAAAAAGAAAGAAGAAAAACCATCCAAATCAAATCAAATCAAAATTAATTAAATAAATAAATGAAAACCAAAGCAAAACTTCACAAATGTCCTCATTACTGAGATAAACGAATGTCTCTGAGCTCTTCCTGGGACACGCATTGAGCTGTTAGCTGTGACTCTGCAGGGAACTGCTAAGTCCTCATCAGCACTCAACACAGACTTTGCTTTCTGCTTCCTTTTTTTATTTTTTTCCATTATATGCTTTTTTTTTTAAGTCCCTCTTGGTTAACATCCACTTACCAAAAAAGTGGCATTTCCTCCTTTAGTAGGTAAGGTATGAAGAGAAGGGAAAAGCGGGGCAATATAAGTGCATCATTAGATTCACAAAAATGCAAGAGAGAAAGAAAGAGCGAGAGAAGGAGAGACAGAGACAGAGCCAGAGAGAGGAGAAATAAAACAAACCAACTCACTTCTCCTGTGGGGAGGGGAAACCCTGGGCCACTGCCATGGCCAAGCCCTGAGCTGGGCTCTCACCAAGAGCTGAGGGGGTTTTGCCTGGCCCCGGGCTCCCAAATATCTGAGCCCCTCCAAGCCACAAACGCTGCCTGGGTGTTTTCCCCATCTTTGCAAACACCACTAGACCAAAAAGATGGGTGGAAACAGCTCCTGCAACACAAGCCCTGACCAAGCTGGCAAATCCCCGGCTTTGGGGTTTCCTTTTCCTGGCCACAGCCCAACATCAGGTCCCTGAGTATCCCTGGAGGGGTGAATCCTGCACAAGGAGTCCAGCCATGAGTCTGAAGAGGGTTCATGGGAATTGAAGTGGTGCCAGGATTGTACCATCACACCCAGGGCTGGTGACCCCAGTTCCTTGCCATCCCCATGTCCCAAATACATCTGGTCAGTGACTCCTTGAGGATGAAGTTCTCTCTACCTGCCCCACTGTGTCCTAAACAGCACTTTACTCCCCCAAAAACAAGCAGGAAGAGCAAAGGGATGGGATTGTGAGGACCATACAAAGATGCTGTAAAATGGTTGCAAGACCATTGCATCCCTGAGCATCCCAGATCACTCACACCCCACATCCTTCTCCCCATGGATAAGACAGCCCCTCCAGCCACAGAGCAGCAAGCTGCAGCCAAAATGAAGGGATTTGGGTATTTTATTAAAAATCTGTTGCTGTTGCAATGGCTGCAGTGAGGGGGGAGGGAATAGGGGGTTCAGCTCAGCCCATTCCAAGTCCCATGTCCCAGCAGAGGAAAATAAAAGCAGAGAAATGAAGTAGAAGAAGAGGAAGATGAAGAGAGAAAGAAAGACATTTCCTCTTTCCCAGGGCAGCATTTTGATGCCAGCTGGCCATGCTGTGGGATGTGAGGCTCCCACCCAAACCCTGCAGTCTCCTGCCCAGGTGTGTGCAGGAAGGCATTGAAGGTAAAACCATTCTAAATAAACCCAAACTGGCAAAGACCCAGCCTAAAAGGGAAAACACACAGTAGGCACTTGTGGGAATGGGCTATCCAAGGCTGGGACACTGTCCCTTGCTCCCTGGACCTGCCTCTCCAGAGATGAAGATTTCAGCCTTTCCCCATTGCAGCCTCCCAGTATCTTCCCTGAGTTGTTTATTTTTTTCCCCATCATGACCCAAAGAAAGGCTAAACCCACATGTCTCCCCAGATTTCTCATTTCTTGCCCCATCCATTCAACCCAAAATCCCCTGTGCCCACTCCCACCCGTGGCCACTGCCCCTATTTCTCCCTAATTACATTTGCCTTTGTTACTGGGCCACTAAAAGGGGAACTCAAAGGGAGCAGCTGTGCTCGGCCCCTGAATGGAAACAAACACAAATTCGGAGGGCTGAAAGACACAGAAATGCATTCTACCAACAGCACGAGGAGACGGGAAAGAGAAAAGGGGGAAAGAAAGAAAAAAATATTACGTGGACAGGGCAAAAAATATAAATAAAGAACGTAAGAGAAGAGCATGGCTTTGCAGCTAACTGGGGAAAACCATACAAATAAAAAAAATTATATATAGCCACCAAAAAGAGACAAAATGAAAGAGAGACAGAGAAGGAGAGTAGGAAAGAAAGAGAAAGTCAGAAAGAAAGAGAAAATAACATTAAATCAAGCTACGGTGCTTTTCAACAGGCTCATCTGCAGAAGTGAACGTGCAGAGGTGGACGAAATACCTACCTTTGGAATTGGCAGTGACAGGAATGCAATAATAAAAAAAGAAAACAATAATCTCCACATTTGGAGGGCAGAATGGGAAAAAGACAAGGACTCTTTAGTACGGCGATCCAGACCCCTCGGCTAATCCCGTTTGCTTTGCTTAGAAGTTTTTAAAATGGTCTTGGGGGTTTTTTGTTTGTTTTTTTGGTTTATTTTTTTAATTTTTGTTTGCTTTTCAATGGCAAGGCTGTGGCTGGCCACCAAGCAGGGTGGCCAGGGGGAGTTGCTGGCTGGTGTCTGCAACCCGGCTGCAGTTCAGTCTTAAAAGGACACTCTATAACACGGTAAAGTCCCGGATAACATGCAGGGAAGGCGATGGATGGTGGTGGGACATAGCGAGGGATGTTGGGTTGTGTTGGCCCAAAGAAAACCGGAGAGAAAGAGGGGCTGGAGGGTGTGTGTGGGCAAGGAGGAGGAGGAGAGACCTAGGAGGAAGGCTGGGAAGGCAGCAGGGATGGATGGAGACAGGACTAGGTATTTAAAAGGGAAGGTAACACCGTGCAGCGCCCCAGGGCACCCCTTGCTCCCGGTGGCTCTGGGGGTGCTGGGGGAGGTACAGCTCACCTGGGGGATGGGCTGAGCCCAGAGCCTTTGGGGGACTGCAGGAGATGGGGAGGGTGCTGGGTACCAAGGATGCTCAGCACCCATCCTGCTGGGATGCAGGATATGGGTACCTGGGTGTGGGATGATTGTGGGGTGCTTGGATAGCCCAACACCCAGCAGCCTCCTCCTGCAACAGGGCGAGAAAACCATCCCCACAGCAGCAGGGTGCAGCCAGGACACAGGGCAGTAGCCAATTTGAGGAGGAAAAGGGCAATTTGCTCCATGAGATGGAAGCGAGCCCATTCCCTTTGCAGTGTAGGGCTGCTGAGTTCTCTTCCCTTTTAAATTCCTTGTTCAAAATATAGAAAATGGAAATACAATGTTCAGCGGTCGTAAATATTTAGAAAACACATCTGAGTTTTGGTTTTGTTTTTTTTTTCTTCTCCACATTAACACACACAAAAGCAAAAAAATTCTAGAACAACAGGACGACAGGGGGGAAAAATAAAAATAAGAGAAATATATATCATTTGCATTTCTGTACATCACAAGGAAAAAGAAAAGAAATCATGAGAAAGGAAACTAAAACAAGGGGGTGGAAAAAAAAGCACGTTTCATTGCCCTTCCCTCCCCCTCGTCCCTGCTTCTGCTGAGCAAGAAATGGAAGTGTATATTACCGTTTGGGTTTTTTTCAAATGGGAGGCTAAAGAAAAACACAGATGGGATTAAAAAGAAAAAAAAATAAAAAATAGAAACCAGAGAGAGAAAGAAGAGAGAGAGAGAAAGAGAGAAAGTTGTTGGAGAAAAGTCCCGCTGGTGCCGGAGAGCCAAGGGAGCTCATCGGCCTGGGCGATGCTGAGGGGTGGGCAGGGGGAGAGCAGGGCGAGCCGGGCGCCTGGGGGGCTCCCGAACCCCCCACACCCCAGCCAAAACCACAGGAAAGAAGAAAGCAGAGAGGTGCTCCAAGAGATGGGCAGGGTGCTGGGTGCTGCTGGGGCGTGCTGGGCTGGGGACGGTGAGGGGGACATGGATATGGGGTGGGGGTCTCCTGGCCCCATTTTCCAGGGTGCTCCTGGCCCTGCAGGTGTTGGGGGTGTCAGCTTTGGGTGCTGCCAGCCAGGCAGTGTCCCCAAAGCCCCTGGCCCATGGGAATGAAGTCCCCTGAGGCCAGCGGGAACCTGTGTGCCCCTCATTAGGGAAGGTCACACAATGTGCTGCCTTCACTCTGCCCTGCCTGCAGTCCCCCTTTAGCCTAAACAGGCTCCTTGTCATCCCAGCACTGGTTAAACTGGGATTGGCCCCCCGGTCCCACAGTGTTAGGGCTTTGTCCACTTAGTGTGGGAGCAGCCCCCCAGGTTTCATTGGGACCCCCAGCACAATGATGCAGAGCCAGAGACATTTAGCTCCAATCCCACCTGCCATGGGGATCCCAGAAGTCCTAAAATCTGAGCATCCAGCACCAAATCCCTTTTGAACCCTACCCTGGTCAGACTGGGCGCTGGGGTCTTGAGCACTGGTGCTGACCCCTTGGCACTGGGGAGGGTTTGGGCTGGTGGCAAAACGAATTTTCCAGCTTTGCCCAGTTCTTGGCTGTCTGGGCTCAATCCCAGGCAGGTGCTGAGCCCAGTGGTGACCCCGTCAGTGTCGCTGGCCTGCCAAGCCATTGTCTCGGGGGTGACATCTGCAGGGCAATGTGTGGCTTTGGGGGAGGGATGATCTGCTGGCTGCCCTCATCCTTGCCCCGAGATGACGGGCTGGCTCCCCCAGGGAGACCATGCACCCAGTGCAGGGTTGGTGAGTGCATCTCCCCCGTGTGCCCTGGCTGGGCAGGGCGGGGAGCCGAGCGAGTGGGGAAGGAGCGGAGAGGAGACCAGGGGGGCAAGTCCTGTGGAGGGAGGAGGGGAGGGAAGCCAAGAGTGATCCAAGAAAAGCCTACGTACATCCGAGGGCTCCGGGAGTGGGGTGCCGTGGCTGTGGCGGCCGTTCTGGGCGCTGCCCTTGTGCCCGTTCTGGTGTGGCGAGGCCGAGCGGTGGGGCGAGGGCGAGGACGGGCTGCGGCTGGAGCGGGCGCTGCTGCCCTTGGGGCCATCCTGCCGGCGCTTGGGGCTCAGCCTGTGGGGCACCACACCGTGAGCCGTCAGCTCCCCTGGCCTCGAGCCCAGCATTGCCCTCTGCCCAGCCCGACAGAGCAGCCGGGGGCACCTCGGGTTGAGATGGGGAGCCCGGCTTTGCCAAAGCCAGAAACAGGGTGTTTTATGCCTTCTCTAGTTAAAAATTGAAACCCCACCTGGGAACTATGTTCCCAAACCCTCCAGAGGTGCTGTAGTACCATGTTTCCATCCTCTCAAGGGCCCCTATCCCTGGGACACCTCTGCCACCCACCTCTGCCCTCCATCCCTTCAAAGGGTCCTCTCCTTTGGACACCTCTGCCACCCACCTCCTGCCCTCCAGCACACCAAGGTGCCCATCACACAGACATCTCTGTCCATGCCCTCTAGCCCGCATGGAGGAGGCTGGGGGTGTTGCACGTGGGCTGTCCCAGCTGTCCCTACCTGCCGGGGGATTTGGAGCCACTGTCGTCGGAGGAGAGGGAGGCGCTGTGGGAGCTGCAGGAGCTGCGTCGGTGCGAGCGCCAGGCCGGGGACTCGCTGCGGGACCTGTGGAGAGGGCGGCGGGGGCCGAGGGCTGAGCCGCGGTGGGGGGCACACAGGGGGGCAGAGCACCCTGCTCCCTCCGCCATCCCAGCCCCTCACCTCTTGCGATCTTTGTTTTTCTCTTTCCTTTTGTTCTTAGGGCTTCGGGACCTGTGGGAAGAGGGGAAGCTGCAGATGTGGGAGCAGGGGAAGCACCTTAGGGTGTCTTCCCCAGCCCCTCCAGAGGCACCCTTTATCTGTTTTTCGCTTCTTTCTCCCTAGAACAGCAGTGCTGGCAGAAGGCATCTGCAGAGCAGGGCAACAGCCAGGGTTTGTCCTGGCCATGGCTGCCTGGAATCCCCCTTTCTCCTCTGGGAGACATTCGGGGCCATTATGGGACCCCACAGTCACCCAGAGTGGCCCTATGCCACGCCCACGGGGGGAGGACACCCAGCAGTGTCCAGCATCGACAGAGAAGAGAGGGACAGCAGGAAAGCAGGGAACAGGGAGTCTCTGACAGAGGAAGCTGATAGCCAGTGCTGGTGGCAGTAGTGTGGCTCTCAGCAGCCATCATTCTTACCTGTGTCTTCTCTTCTTCCGTGACCCTGACTCAGACCTGAGGGATGAAGAGGAGGCAGAGATAAAGGAGACACACTGATCTGGTCAGTGGGGAGGAAAGGCTGGGCAGCCCCAGGGGATGGGGACAAGGACAGAAGTGTGGCCCCAAAATGGGCTGCTGGATGGGGCAGGTGACAGTGGCTGTGAGGAGGTGATGGCCCCATGAAGACTCATCAGCATCTATCCCTGTACATGCCTCAATCCCAGCTCAGCCCAAGGGCCTAGGCAGTCGCCAAACAGCCCCAATGTCCCCAACCATCCTACCTGTCACGTCTGTGTTTCTTTCCAGTCTTCTTTTTCTTTTCCTTGCGGATGGGTGAAGAGCTGTCGCAGCTGGGGGGGAAGTGGGTGCCCTTGATGGGGGGAGCAAGAGACTCCCCAGCCCCACTCCCATGGCCCAGGGAAGTCCCACCCCTACCACCCACTTCCCCTGGACCACCCCACAGGATGCATGGATGTCACAAGGAAGTTATTTCCTGGAGGATTTGGGGTGGGTGGCAGAAAGGGACTTTTGGCAAAGGGCTCTTTAGTGCCAGAATGCCCAAATCCTGCTGTGTCTCATTGCCACCTCGTGGGCTCCACAGCCTTCAGCAAGAGACAAGGTGACCAATTCCCACTGGGATTTCAGAGGGACACAGTGGGTTGTGGAGGCCAGCCCATGCCCAGTGGGTTTGCAATCCCAGTGGGGACCCCACAGCCCACCCAGCCCAGTGAACACTCACCTACGCTCTGAGCCAGGTTTCCTCCTTTTGCTGCCATGGGAAAGGCAGAGAAAAAAGGGGCATTAGGGACAGCATTTGCCCAAGGCAGCCAGTGCTAAACGGGGAGGGGACCAGCAGGAAGATGTAGCCAGACCCTTCACAGAGCCAAATCCTGCCCGGTGCTGTGCCCTGCAGCAGCCAGCTCCTTCCCCACATAGACCAGGCAAGGTCCAACCAGTGCATGCAGTGGGTATGAGCACACATGGTCGTGTTGCAGTATCAGCACATGCAGATGCATGTGTGGAGGTGGACTGACCACCAAAGTGGGAAGACTTTCCCCATGAAAGCCTGGGGAAAGGCTGAACTGGGAGTAGAGCTGCCCCCCTGGGAGAGGGGACAGCGCAGGGACAGCCGGGGGACTCACCGGCTCCGGCGGTGACCCGATTTCTTCTTCTTTTTCTTCTTGGGTGGAGGAGAGGTAGAGCTGCTCGAGCGTCTTTTCAGCCTGTGGGAGACAGCAGGCAGAGCTGGGGGAAGAAGGCACAGCTCCCTGGCCTCTGTATCCCTGGCCGGGGAACCGCTGCACGCCCAATCCCTAAAAGCCCCGCGGACCTGTACTCGCGGTGGGCGCTGTCCTCGCGGTAGCACTCGGCCGAGCAGTCACACTGCAGCAGGCAGCCCTCGCCGTAGTCGGGATACTCCACCGTGTACTCCTCCCCATCCGCGCTGTGGTGGTTTTCTATCACGCTGCCAAAGGAGGAGGTGCAGGATTAACTCGGGAATCCCCATTCCCTGTTTTACACGGGCTGAGGAAAGCCTGGGGCAGCCCCAACGAAGCTACAGCGGCTGAGGGACATCCTCTCCACCAGTGTCCCCAGGGGACCTCAGTCCCGTCCCTTGAGGTCCACACACAGCAAAGCCCTGTGGTGGGGGTCCTCTTGGGGTCTTCCTGGGACTCCAGGCCCTGCAGACGTCCCCACCAGGACAGCACAGGGACATTGCAAGGCTCAGGCCATCTCACTGCCAGGGTCCACTGTCAGCATCATTTGGAGCCCCTTTTGCCATTGCTCAAGTGGCTGAGTGGGAGGCTGGATCAGCCTGGGTAGGTGGTGGGGCTGGATAAGAGTAAGAGGAGCTGGCAGGAGACTTGGGAATTCAAGAGGGAGCTGCCCGAGATTATCTGGGCTTTGAGGTCAGTGCCCCAGGGTGCCAGCTGCTTAGCATGGGAGATTCAGGCAGGTTGATGTCCCCACTGGATTAGCTGAGAGGGGGTTGGGGGACATCATGCCTTGAACTATCAGGGTCTCCTCTCCCTCTTGAGTGACTTCATCAGCATCAATTTTTCCCACTGTCATGGAAACCAGCGTGAGGTTGCCATTGACTACCGTGGCTGTGGGCAGGGCTTGGCAGAAGCCTGGCAGCTGGACTAGGAGTTTCCCTGGAGTCTCTGCCCAACTTCTCCCTGCTGTCTCCACCTCCCTGGTCCAACTCTGCCATCAGCCCCAGGAGCAGCATGAAACTCCACAGGAAGTCTCTCCTTTGCTCTTGGAGGATGTAAGACATCTCACCTGTGGAGGGATATTGTCATCCAGATGCTCTGGAGGGAACCATAATGGATAGGGCCAGGACTGGAGGATGCCTGGCACCACACTAGCACAGGCATTTGCTTCCCAAGGGAGATATACCCTCAGAAATCTGGTGTGGGCTGCTCCACCCTTCCCATCCTGGAGGTGTGCGGCCAGGGATGGTGGTGGGGGAGTGCAGCCCCTGCAGCACTGGTCCCTTGGCAGCCTGGACAGTGCCTGACTAAAGGGATGCTTCCAGCTCCTGACTGCAGATCTGAGATCAGAACATGTTGGCATCCTTGGCCACAGACAGGCCATGGGCTGTTTAACCCAATTAAAAATGTCTTGAACCGAAACTTATACTTGAGGCACCCTCCTCCTGGTCACACATGATCGCTCAAGCAGGTCTCAGGCTCCCCTCTGCGCCACAGCCATGGCTTTCTGGGTCCTCCCCAAGTGACTCCTGCTTTGGCCATGCCCCAGGGGTAGGAACAGCCTTTCAACCACTCACCCAACCGTGGGAATGGAGAGAAAGGAGGCAAAGACAGAAGCGAGTGGGGATAATTCCCTGTGTGTCTGCTCCACGAGCAGGCAGTGCTCCATGCCAGAGTCTGCTGCCAGCATCTCACCCATTAGCTGTGCTCAGCGGCTCGAGACCAGCTTGTGCTGCTCCAATTATCCCTCCCTGCCCAGCACACGCTTGCCTTTGTCTGTAATCCCACCAGCCTGTCCATCAAGCAGTTCTCCTTGGGGACCAGGCTGTATCACTGGGCTGTACACATGGAGACAGGAGCTGGCAGAGTGCAGAGAGCAATGCCAGGGACTCAGGTGGCCATGGCTTTGCTCAGTGCCTCAGTCTCCCCTGGGGAGTTATGCAGATGAGGCTGAGCTCTCCAATCAGCTTTGAAATGAGACCAGCTGGTTCAGACTGACAGGCCCAGCACACAAGGACTGAGCTGAAAGATGCTGAAAGGCCCAGAAAGGTGTTGGAACAGGACCAGCCCACGAGATGTTCTGCTGAGTGCTCTCCCAGCCACCACGAGGGCTGAGGCTCCTTATTTAAAGATTATTTAACTCCCTTGTCCAGCCTCTTGATCTAGCACAGACCTTTGGCACCCAGGACATCCTCCTGCTGCTTGAAAAGCCACCTCCTTTGGACTCAGCTTCTGCCAGCCTCCTTCAAGCGCCTCCAGCTTTGCTCTCCTCCAAGCAATCCTTTGCTGTGAGACTGCTCCTTCCAGCTCAGCACTATTATTTATAGCCCTGGGGCTAATCTTTAATGATTACCCTTCATTTTGCAAAACCAAGCCTGTAAAGGTGACAGCCAGGGCTGCCTGGGTAACCTTAATGCACCTTTGGCTTCCCCATGTGCTCGTTACAGTGCCAGCCCTAACGAGCCTGCTGGAAAGATGCCCCGGGAATGACTCCTGCCCCCACCAGCAAAGGCCACTTGTTAACACCTCAGGCTTGATGCTCTGTGACCTGGGCAGCTTGGTTTTCCCCATACATTGTTTTTTGCTGCCTAGAAAGGACTCTGAAGGCTTCGTGCTGTCCCATCCCTGCCAGGGCACAGCCAAATTGTGTCCCTGTGTCTGTCCTTGGCTGGCATGCCAACAGAATGGTATGAGGAAGGCCCTCCCTGCCACCACGGCTTCCCTGCCTCCCACCCCCGCCCTGATTTCCTGACCCTAATGAAGCATTAATATTCAGTGAACCTGCACTGTCTATTCCTGTCCCAAGTGACCTGGTTTCCAGGCTGATGGATGGTGCATGCCAGGCCAGCCACGGTGCCTGGGCCATTAAGCATCCTGCAGATAAATCATCATCGAGCCGGGGCGGACCCTGGTGAGTCCTGTGTGGGGCAGCAGGAGCAACTGGCACATTCCCAGCAGCAGCTGGGCTGCTTTGGACACCAAATCTGAGCTCCAAGTCCCCTCTCAGGGCAGACAGAGGCCCCCAGGACCAGGCAGGATAGAAGTGATTAGAAGGCAGAATAACGGCAAGAGCTCCTTGGGGAAGCTTCTTCCATGGGCTCCCTGACGTCACATCAGCCTGATGAAGACACAGACTCTGGGTGTGCCCAGAGGAGAAGCAGGTCTGCCCAGCCTAGGCCCCTTGTAACAGAAATTATTATCACTATAATTGTTACTGATAACATTAATATTTCTAGGGTTACAGAACAGCAGCCAACCTGATGAGCTGTCACCACCCAGGACAGGCCTCTCTGTGATCAGAGACAGGCAGGACACTCAGATGGGTCAAGTGGGAGCTGCCTCACTTACATTTGGCGCCCATGCTGGTCCTCCCTGGTGAGCACACCTTCCTTCTCCATCAGCATTTGCCGAAAGGTCCCCACTTTCTGCCGGATCTCCTCTTCAGAGTACCTGGATAAGCAAAGACGTGGTCAATGCTGCCATGGCTGAAGAGTGGGTTCCTCATTGACCTGCTGGCATCCTCTGTTCCTCTGTCACTTGGGAGTGACACATGGCCCAAAGGGCTGGTCAGAAGGAGAGGTGGCATGGTGACAGGCATTGGGGTCTGGAGAAGAGCAGAATCCCTGCATGGCCCCTCCTCTCTCCTGCCTGCCCCTCCCAGAAGTGTTTGGCTGAGAAAGGGACATCAGAAAGGGGCAAAAGAAGAGGATGACCGTGAGGTTGCCATTCCCCATCACTGCCCCAGCTTTGGGGCACATCCCAGCCAAACTCCCTTGCAGCCAGTGATTCCAGGGTTCACTCCCAGCATCTCCATCCCATCCTGAGTTTCCCTCTCTTGTCCCCACGCTGTGCTGGGGCCCTGGCAGCCGAGCCAGCTCTGCGCTAATGCCGAACGCTGACTCAGGCCACTGCAGGGTTATTAGCGAGAGGCACTAATCACTTTGTCCCTGGCATCTGAGAACAGCCGCGGCAAACCACGGCACTCCAGGTGTCCCTGAGGTGTCCTCTGGAAGAGACAGGTGACAGCCCTAGGTGGGTGGTCCTGTGCTGCATCCTGTGGCCACACAAGGGCACCTGAGCATCCTCCTTCACTAAAAACATCCCAACCTCCTCAGCTGAAAACATCCCAATGGAGGGATGTCGTGGAGAGACTCATGGTGCTCTTGGCATCATCTCTGGGGACAAGACAAAGAGAGACAGACCCCATGTAACCACCACACTGGGGGGGAAGGGGTAAGGCTCTGTCTGTGTCCCTGTTCTCACCCACAGCCTCTACAGGGGCTGTTTTGGCCCACCATCACATCCCATCAGTATTGCTGCTACAAGCCAAGAAAACTGGGTGTCACAGCCTGGCTGACCCCTCTGGTCCCAAGGCTGGCCCCTCACAGAGCCCATGCTGGGGATGGTAATGCCCCTCACAGTGCTGGGGCTGCCTGTGGGTGCCCTGGGTGCAGAGGGGCACATGGTATCACCCACCCACCCTGCAGTGCCCATGCAGGGGAATAGAGAGAAGAGGAGATTAATATTAACAAGCTCATTTGCACTGAAAGGCTCTCATTAATTCCCCAGCTGGACTCCATGCAGAAGGAGGGCTGCTAACAGGGCGTGGAGGCAGCCTGGCTGCTTCCCCTCACCTTGCACCTGGGCATGAGGGGCCCCACAAACACAGCAGCACCCCCAGATGCTGCTGTGCCCCATTCCCCAGATGGCAGTGCACCCAGATGGGCAGGGTGTGGCCACCCTGCAAGGACAGGGGCACCCATCCTGGCCATCCCACGGACATCAGCTGGCCCATGGCAGCAGGAAGATGTCTGCCCAAGATGAGCATTTGCTGCAGCATATTAAGAGTGTGGCTAATGCTCTCAGAGAGGGGACATGAGGCCAAACAGGAGGTGACAGATGGGCCACCGTGGCTGGGCCATTAGCAAATCTGCAGAGGGGAGGTCAGGGTGAGGAACCCCCAGCATTTCAGTGCCTTCTCCAGCCCCTTCCCACCTGCATTCCCCTGGTGCTGCTTATAACCCCAGTGGAAGGGTTTTGCTTTTGCATTTAACATTTAGAATGGGTTTGGGAAAGAAAGAAAAATTGCTGACACTTCTTTTCTGGACAAGGAATCCAGCCTGCAGGCAGGGAATAATGGTGCAGGCAGCCTGGAGTGAGCTACAGCACAGGCAGGAGGAGCCATTGGCCTTTAAGGAAACAAGGGAGTGTTTAAATCCCTGCAAAACCCCCTCACGTCCTTCTGAAGGGCCCTGACATTGTCAACAACTCCCTCAAGGCCATGGACAGGATGTGGCCCCAGGCCAGACAGAAACCTCAGGAGAGCAGGGTGCTTCCCATGGAACCCTCCCAGAGAAACCCTGTGTGGAGGGGAAGAGCAGGCAGAGGATTAACCAGGTTGACCAAGATTATTACTGTAATTATATTATCATTTCGCATATCGGCATCATCATCGTTATTAATAGCCTTAATAACAGCAAAGCAATTATAGCAACAACAACAATACCAGTTGCAGTGTTGTTATCACCCACTGCAGTAATGATACTACTAGTAGTAAGATCCCTAGTAAGGCACGGGAACACAACAGGAGGTTCTGGGCTCCCCAAAGCGCCAGGTCAGCCTTATTTATTTCCATAATGACAAATTAGGCACAATCATTATTCCAGTCTGTGTGAGACAATTTAATTCTAGGTCACGCTTGCACTCTTAATGAAAGCCTTGGCGAAGCCTTCCCTCAATCCATTTTCCTTCTCCCCAGCTGATACCAGTCTCCATCTACCCACATGTGCCAAAGAATTTGCTCCATCCATCAGATTTTAGCGAGTTGTCAGAGGGATCAGGATGTTTGGCTGGTGCCAGAGGTGTGGGGCAGCTGGAAGCACTGCTATGGGTCCATGGCAGTCTCCCTGCTGGCCACCCAGCCTCTCCTGCCCACCAAGGCAAGGATGTTCTCCATCCTCCTGGGTATTTCCCTTGCCCTTTGCTTCCCAAGGGGAGAGGAAAGGCTGGGGAGAAGCCTGTGCTGCCTGGCCATGGCATTGGCAGGATGAGAATGGTCCTACCATCCCAAAACTAGAGAGAGAGAAGGAAAGCAGGACAAGCCAAAGCACCAAAAGAACCTTGTCTGGGACTAAATCCCAGCTCTCCTCAACACAAGAGGCAGAGACAGGTCATCTCCCATCCCAGGTATGTGGGGTGTAGGATGGATGGAACTGATAACTTGCACGATCATGAGCAACTTTGCTCCTCCTTCCTGCCTCGGCTTTCCCTGGACAACGAGCTGGGAGCTCAGATTTCCAAGCAGAGGGGCCAGCACATGTGTGGATGGACTCCTAGGCCTGCATTTCCTGGAGGCATTTCCCTCCACGAACCAACCCACCAGTGCAGCTGTTTGATTCACTCAAATGTGGATTTACCCAAATGGGGACATTTGCCACATCGAGATATTTTTTCAAAGGGGAAGCACAAGGTGCAAGTGGGTCAAAAGGATCCCATTCCCGACCCTCTGCCACTCACCCCTGCTCCTCCATCATCTCCTGCAGCTCCATGCACTTCAGCTCCACCCGCCGCTTGCGCTCATGGTCCAGGATTTCCCGGTGAGCCTTCTTCACCATGCTGGGCTCCACTAGACGCACCTCTTCCTCACCCTTGTGCCATGTTCCTGAGGCACCGGGCTGGGAGAAACCATTGGAGGCCTCCTGGGGTGAAGGCACATCAGCCCCATTGTTGTAGAGAGCCATGATTGCCTGAGAGGGAGAGAAAGAGGGGTCAGTACCCACCCTGGTTCCCCCCTCACCCCACAACAGCAAGGAGACCCCACAAGGACCTGAAGGCAAATTTTGTCTTGAAAGTAGGTTGATGGGGACACTGACTGGGAGATCTTCCTGCACCTTGCCTCAGTTTCCTCATCCCCAAAGCAAAGCTGTGGTTACTCCCATCACCAATACCAAAAGGGCTGGATCATGGGAAAGAGAGGAGGACGCACTGCCAGCCTTGTATGGGAAAAACCTGGCAAAGTGTGGGTCCCAGGACTATACAGCAGCAGCAGGACAGGCAGGCAGTGGTCCCTGCCCCACAGATCTGCTGCCCGCCAGTGTGTGTTTGCAGCAGGGACAGGCATCCATCCTCACAGCCCTCTGGGGACACCCCAGGCACTGTCCTCACTCTGCAAAAGAATGGATCCAAAGACCTCAGACATCCCCTTGCATTCCCCAGCTCCAATGGCTGGTTTGGATCCAGCCATGGGACATCCTGATGCCTGGCCCAGCCAGCAAACACCTGTTGCTGCCCTTGGGCCTTGGCCTGGCACCCTCCACTATGGCCTAGTGCCGGCTGCAAGGGAAGATGAGGATCCCCACCAGCTTCTGCCCGCCTGCCTTCTCCCTGCTCCTTCACCTTCACGTGTCTCTGCCTCCTCCTTCCAGCCACCACAGTCAACGTGTCCTCTCTTGGCTCCAAAAATAACCCCTTGGAAGAGGACAACTATTCCCGAGCAGCACTGCCGTGCCAAGGCTCCGGCTGATGCTCCCCGAGCCTGGGGCAGGAGATGCTCCCAAATCTCCTGGATCAACCAGACACAACCCTGTCTCAGTGCCCCCAGGCCATCAGTGCATGGCTGAGCACCCATTGCTCACTCTCCTTGTCCTGCCATGCCCCAGCAACCCTGCCCAGCACTCCTGTCCTCTTCCCAGCATGGGATGCTCCCACTGGAAATCTGCTGCCTTAATTACCAGTGTGGGCAGGCTACAAAGGCACCACTTGGGCTTTATTGGGGGCTCCCACAAACCTTCTCCTGTAAAGCCCTACACAAAGAGAAATGATCAGGATTCACTCCAGAGCATCCTGCCTCACTCTCCAAGCTGGATTTGGGCTTGGAGATGCAGGCTGTGCCAGCAGCCACTTCTCTGGGGTGTTTCTATCCCAGGAATCCTGCTGGAGAGGCTTTTCCAAGGTTGGGTGTTGCCTGCACATTGTCTTCTATGTGGGAAGAAGCCAACCCTTGGGTGGCTGACACACACAGCCCAAGGATGGAAAGGAGGGATCCCTCAGCCCAGCATAGGCACAAGGAAGGACAGGTGGACTATGGACCAACCACACCATTCTGAACCCAGGGAGGGCTCACTGCTCCTGCTGTGCCATTCCAGGAGGAGGACACCAGGCTGTTCAGAGCTTTCCACGGCCATGCCAGGTGGGACAGAGCCAGGGTGGAAACACAGATTGCCCTTGAGGGGCTTTGAGGATGTTTCTCTGTTGTTTGAGGAGAGAAAAAGCCTCAGAGCCCTCCCCTGGATGGTGAGGGTCCCAGCCTGCCTGGAAGGCATCTCCCACACCGTGGAATCCCCAAGAGGCATCCCTGGTTTTCCTGCTGCCACTGGCTGCCCCACACAGTCATTTATCTCCTGACGAGCCTGCCCGGGGAGGACAGCAGCTGAGTGCTTAATTACAAGGCTTTTTTTCCTTTTTTTTTTCCCCATCACTATCATACAGAGGGAGCCAGCAGCCTTTATTTCCGCAGAGGCACGGGGGAGATCCTGCTGGTGCAGCAAGAGCCAGACAGGGCTCTGCAATCCCTGGATGCTTGTCCCTGTTAGAGCAACTGAAGGCTCCCTCAGTTCCCTCTTGCCTGTACCACCCATATTTTGAGCCTCAAGACACCCCAAAACAAGGCCTGGATGGGCTCTTTGATCCCAAACCCTTCCATAAACCAGGATGGCCCTGGGCCAGAGAAGGGAGAGATGCTGCAGAAAAAAACAGGTTGGGGGCTCCTCTTCCCCTTTTTCCCATCAGGACACGAATCCAAAAACTGGAAAGGAAATCAAGGAGTGGAGGGAGATCTCCACTGAAACCTTCCCACACAGAGGGGCTCAGGGAAGGAGATGGGGAAGGAGAGGATGCTTTTGCAGCAGCCTCTGCTTGCTTTTCCCCAGTGGGAATTAATTTCATACTGAGCCCAGCAGTGGATAAATTCATTGCTGGGAAACCTTGAGAGCATGTGGGATATAGAGCTGGGCAGGTAGATGGAGATAAACCAGCAGTTGGATGGGTACTTGGGGGAGAGGACTGCAGGGTGGGGGAAGCATGCAGATCCACCAGGAAATGCTTCCTGTCTCCATGAAAAGGATGTGGCTGGAGAATTCCCTCTTGCAACTGGGGCCAGGAAGGTGGAGCTGGACTGGGGATGGACACAGCACTGTATCCCAGTGTGTCCTGCTGTGAGCAATATCCACTGTGGGAGCTGACATTGGCCCCCTGCCTCAGCCACAGCATGGGTGGGAAAACAAAGGGATGGAAAACCCACCCAGTAATGCCCCTATGTCTCAACAGGGGCCATAGGGAAAAACCATGGGAGGTAAATGGAGCCAGTCCTACACCTCTGGTGAGAATGTGGACAAGACACCAGGACAGAGGGAGCCCAAGTCCCCTAGGCTGGGTCTGTGCCCTCCCTGTCCCCAAAGAAGAACCACAGTGATGCCCTGCACCTGCAAGGCACAGCTCAGGCACACCGAGTGGCCGCCACCACCACAACCTCCATCCATCAGCCACCACATGGGGACCACCCAGCTCTGCCAGCCCCAAACCTGGCACCAGCACAGCCCTGCCCAAATGGCAGCAGTTTCCTGCCTGGCTCGGCGCTACCCTGATAATGAAGATGATGGTTAAATATTTCATTATCTGCAGTAATTACCCACAAAACATCAATCACTGGCAGCCACTGCCTGGCCGACTCGCCCAGAGGGAGAGGAAGTGTCTTGGGGCGAGTGCTGAGTCTCCAGGGGCTCCTAAATGTTGAAGGATATAGCTGGGAACAGTCAGTGGCATCCATCCCCACCTCCCAAATTCCCTTACTGCCACCCAGGAGGGCCCAAACCCCTGGCACCATGGGCAGGAGCTGCTATAGGAACTATTGAGCAAATCCCTTTCTTCCCATATTAACAAACCATTCACCCACATATTTTGGGATCCTGATCCTCCTCCCACGTGCCACCCTGGGCTTTGGGGAGGTCAAACCAGCTTTTTAGCTTACAGGTGTTTCCTGCTACCTGGATTAGAGCTTCTGGAAATGTTCAGAGATATCCCATCCTCCATACTCATCCTCCATCCCTCTCACCCCCAATCTCCATGCTCATATTCATCTTCCATCCCTTTCCTCAGCCTCTTCCTCCTCATCATCCCCAGATATCCCCATCCTCCAACTTCCATCTCCATCTTCATCCTCCATCCTCACCCCTATTTTCCATCCTTCTCATCCTCCACGTCCATCCCATGCCAAGGACCATCCTACATGCCAGGTCTCTCCCTCCCATCCCGGCCATGCTGGATCACATCCAGGGTGTGGAGGACCTGGGCCCCTGCAGTGCCAGCTCGCTGACTGCCAGGACAGACAAAGGACAGACACACGGCCAGGACAGGCCCTGCCACTGAGGGGTGCAAGGTCCAGCCTAGCCAGCCTGCCAGGATTTGGGGCTGTTGGTTTCCATCCAAGCTGTGACTGAGCTCCCTCCCTGCAGGCTGGGACCTACAGGCACCTGATGGGGTGACCCTGAGTCATGACTGCCCCCATGTCCCAGCCCTAATGCTGCCCCACTTGGGCTTTTTCCAGCCCAAAAGAAAGAAGAAAATAAGGAAAACAAGCAAAAAAATATGTGTTATTTCACCAAACTGCTTTGACCCTTTTATTTCCCATCTCCAGAACAAGCACCTTCCCAACCGACTCTGCTCAAATCACCCCACAGTGGGCTCTGCTCAGCCCCCAGGCCATGCCCACAGTCCCCCGGCGCTGAGGCAGCAGCCGCCGCAGGGACCTGCCGCTGTAATGCGGATGGAGAGGCTTTCTCGGGGGGAGCAGGACTGGCGGCGGGGGCCGGCAGTGCCTGGATGCTCTCCCGGGTGCCTGGATGCTCTCCCGGCATCTCTCCCTGGGCGGGGAAAGGCGGCAGAGGTCCCTGGGCATCCTCCCCGCTCCCCGTGCCTCGGCGCTAATTAAAGCCGCCTCCGGCCGGTGCTCCATTAATTCTCGCCACATCCAGCTGCACCAGGCAGGGCGACCGTGAGCACTCGCGTGCCGGGATGCGGGCGCGGGATGCGGGCGCGGGATGCGGGCGGCGAGCCCAGGACGGCGGCTCCCTGGGCCACCCGTGCACTGAGTGTGCCAGAGCTTGGGCTCAGCAAGCCAGGGACAGCCCAGATGAGGTGAGGACCCTCCAGCTGCTCCAGACAGGGTGAGGGGGGTGATCCCCGTGGTTATCCCTGCCTGCCAGGACCTCATCAGGACACACCACCACGGACCAAAAACATAACACTGTCCCCGTATCATTTACAGCCCCATCCCAGGTTGCTGCTCCCTGCCCGTGCCGTGGGGACAGCTGGGAGAAGGTCTTTTTTTTTCAGGACACAAAACATGCCAGAACACCACCGCCAGGCAGTCGGCCTCCTCTAAACACCCGGCTGGAATTACAAGGAGGACAAGTCCGGAGTCGCTGCTATTAATTGGGCTGACCTTCTCCGGAGCTGGTTTCCAGTGCCAAAAACCATGAGTCAGACCTTCAAGAATGAGGAAAAAAGGCAAATCTGGCTTTAAAAGTGCAGCCAATCTGGGGCTCATTAGCACTGCCCTCCAGCCCCAAGCCACAGGGATCCTGCCCATGGGAAGGGACAGCAGGAGGGGGCTGGTGACAGTTGGTCACAGCACCTCCATCCCTTTTTTCCAGAGCCGAGGGCATCCTTTCCTATGGCTGCCCAACCAAAATTTAACACCTCACAGACTTCAGAGCAATTAATAAAGAATATAAAAATGCTGGCTGGGGGGTCAGGAGCTGCGGCTGCTTGTACATACCTACATCTGTGCAGATATATATATATTTTTTAACATAGATGAGGAGGCTGGTGGAGAAGCTAAACAGTTGCTAAGCAACCGGGCTTCTTCCTGGCTTGGGGATGTAGGGATGGGGGAGCCAGGGGTGGGGACTGACCACACACCGGACAAGCACCACGCAGAGATGTGAGCACAGAGATCCATCAACTCCCCTGGAGCTGCTCCAGAGTAAAGGGCGTGACAGACGGTGAGGAGCTGGGATTTACTCCTGTGCCCAAAACGGCCAACCCCCCTGGCAGCCTGAACCCCTTGGGCTCCTGGGGGAGGCCAAGCAAGCTTCATTCTCAGCTCTGGCTGGAGAAAAGCTAATTGGGAAAGGGACCAGCCTCAGGACCCCTGCAGTGACCCCATTCCTGAATGAGGGATGAGGAAAAGGAGGAGCACATCCACGTGATGGCAGCAAACCCCTCATGCTGAGTGGAGAGGCAGTGGGTCCAGGTGATGGGTATCCCTATGGGATCCCCCAGCCCTATGCCCCTTCAGCCATGCTCTCCTCATCCCCTTGGGGGTGCCCTGACAGACCTTTCCACAACCAGAGGTGGTTAAATAAGGAATTAGGATGGAGAAGGGGAACAGCCATCCCCCAGGTTTTGCATCCTTGGGGCCATTTGCTTTGCTGGACAAGGAGTCAGGAGGAGGCACAGGCAGCTCCAAGGCCCATCACCACTCTGAGGAGGGGGGAAATAATAAAACTACTACAAATAAAAGCAATTATTGAGCACATGGAGGAACAGGGGAATGACTGTCACAATGAGGTCACCTTCCCCAATGGGGACACAATCCCAGTGAACAACCCCTGGGGCTGAGTGCTGGAGGTATGGGGGGGTCATGGCCAGTGCAGGGGGAGCATCCAGCTGGGAATCCCCCCCACCATCCCCCCCTCATGGCTGGCTGGGTGGTTGTGTAACGGGAGGAGCTATTCCGGGGTTTGAGCACATTATATAAGCCACGGGCCACCTGGCCGGGGAAAATGGGAGCTGGGAGACAGGCGGGAAGAGGAGGAGGAGGAGGAAGGGGATTGGGGATCCCCACATCCGGCAGACCCCCAGCAGCCAGGACTAAATCTGAATCCCACAGGCATCCTCTGCCAAGAGATGTGGGGTGGGGATGCTCTGCTGCCCCTTCCAGCAGTCCCCAGGACCTGCTGCCACACATCCACCCACGACTGGATATGGCCCACAGGGCTCGAGATTCTTTGTCCAGGGGGAAAGTATCACTTTCTTGGCACCAGGGACAAAGCCAACCAAGAGCACTATGCGCCTCTGCCTTCCTGGCAAAGCCCCTGCTCACCATCTCCAACAGTGACAAAGGATCAAAGGCTCCCTTAAAATCTGCCTGGCTTCTGGCTCCAAAAACCCCTGCCTCACCCTCCATGAGCTGCCAAGATGAGTCCTGGGGCAGGGGAAGGCAGGTGGGATGCAGAGGAGATTCAGAGGAGATTCAGGGGGGAGGCAGGTGAGACACAAGGGATGGCATTGTATGAGGACACAGTGGCAGAGGGGGACAGAGCAATGATGATGTGTTGAGACACAAACACGATGAGTTCCTGTCCCAAAATTCTACACCACTTCCCCCCCCTCCCTCCCCCAATGGGGGTGTCTCTGGGCTCCTGCCAGAGATGAACCCACATTCCAGCACAGGAAGAACAGCCATGACACAACCACCTGCACCCTCGGAGAAGGTCCTTGACATTGCTCATCAATCTGAGACACCCCCAAATGCTGCCAGCTCCCAGGTGACCCCCCTGCAGCAGCAGGAGCACAGGCAAGACAAGACACTTCCAGCCTGAAATCTCACTCTGGAGAGGATGAAGGGACCTGTGTCCCCTGAAAGCCCCCTGCTCCTCCTGAGCCATGGCCCAACTCCTCTCCACCAGTCCCCCTTAGGGCACAGCCTGGCTCTCCCTGGGGACAAACCTCCCTGTCCTGGGAAGGAGAAGCACAAAACACTCCCAAGAGACGAGTGGCTGTGCTGCTGCTGGGGTTTTCCACTGCCAAGCCTTGCCCCTCTCCTTCCCCCACGCAACACCCGCAGAGTTTGAAATCTCATCAGCCAAACCCTTCCCAGCACAGGCTGGGGGTCCACGCAGCAGGGAGAGGGGCT
This sequence comes from Pithys albifrons albifrons, assembly GCF_047495875.1. NCBI lineage: Eukaryota > Metazoa > Chordata > Aves > Passeriformes > Thamnophilidae > Pithys > Pithys albifrons. The sequence goes on along the minus strand of NC_092478.1, from coordinate 3,487,075 downwards.
TCAGAGCTGTTGTCTCATCATCATCTCCCACTTGCACCCCACAAGGCAGCAGCATCTGCTGGGGGCTCAGCACTGTCCCGTCCTTCCCAGGCAAAATATCTCTACTGGGGGTCTCCCACTGTTCCCATCCCAGCCTATCTCCCCACAGCATGGAGAAGAGGGATATGGGTGCCCCCCAGCCACCCCCCAGCACTGGGGAGCACCCGACATATCCACGTGCCTGGAGGGACTCCCCGTGCCCCTAAAACGCATCTCATCTCCAGACTTCTCTCCCCATCCCGCATCCCCCAGGAGTACCACACCCCGCTGGGGGACCCCCTGGATACCCCCCCATCGTCCGTGAGGTCCCCAGCTGCCCCGGCACCCACAAAACGCTGCACCCCTTACCCATCCCCTTCCACCCACACCCTTTGGGGACCCCAATTCCCAGCCCCCTCCGGAGCAGCGCAGCCCCCAACCCCCATCCCTGGGGGTCCTCACTCCGCTGCCCCCGGTGACACCATCCGATGTGTGGGGAGCCCCTGTCCCCCCGCACCACCTGCACCTCTCAGCATCCCCCCGTGCCCACCGCGGTCCCACCGCCCCCCACGCCCCCTCCCCGGCCCCCCTCCCGCCCGGTGCCGGCCCGACAGCCCCGGGCCCGGCCGCGCCTCACCTCGCCCCTTCGCCCCGCTGGGCCCGGCGCCTGGGGGTCCCTCTGGGCCGCGGGGGGTGCCGGGGGTGCCGGTGGGCGCCGGGGGTGGCTGCAGGCGCGGGGCGGGCGGCGGTCCCGGGCCCTGCGGCGGCCCCGGTGCGGCCCCTGCTGAAGTGCTGGACAGCTCCGGCTCCGGAGCCGCCCGACACAGAGCGCCGCCAGCGCCGCCGCCGCCGCCACCGCGCGGGCCACAGCGCTCCCTGCAGGCCGGAGGGCGCGCCCGCACCCGCGGCATGGCAGGAGGAACCCCGGGGTGGGAGAGAGAGAAACCCGGGATGAGACAGAGACCGAACCCGGGATGAGAGAGAGATCCCCGGGAAGGGAGAGACCCCAGGGGGAGAGAGATCCCCGGGATGAGAGAGACCCTGGGGGGAGAGAAACCCGGGGATGAGAGAGACACTGGGGGGAGAGAGACCTTGAGATGAGAGAGACACTGGGGGGAGACCCGGGGATGAGAGAGATCCCGGGATGAGAGAGACTCCCGGGTTGATACAGAGACCCCAGGGGGGAGAGAGACCCTCCCGGCTGAGTGAGAAACCCCCGGGATGAGAGAGACTCCCAGGCTGACACAGAGACCCCCCAGCTGAGAGAGACTCCCAGTGTGGGGGTTTAGCTGCCCAAAACACCCTGAAATCACCCCAGCTGCTCTGCCAGGGTCATCAAACACACCTGGTTTGAACACCCGGTTCCCCCAGTGCCCCCTATCCCACAGCCCAGTTTCCCCCACACTGCCCAGGCAGTGCATCCCCTGGGACCACAGCTCCCTCTCAGATTTGGCTGCTGCTTCCCAAAGGCGGCTGCTGTCACTCCACAGGGGCCTGACTGAGAATTTGGGGAAGGAGCTGTTGCAGAGACAGGAATAGGGAGCCAGAGCTGGGGTCTAAGGGGAGCTTTTGGGGGCAGCCAAGGCTGAAGAGGCCTGTCCAGGTGGGGATGTCCCCACAGTGGGTGGCAGCTGGGCGATGCTCTGCTCCCTGAGGGAGGGCTCGCCCAGGGACCAAACTGCTGCTCACCAGCACCAGATCAGAATCACTCCATCCCTCACCTTCCTCCCCATGTGGGTCCCTGTGGGTTAAGGCAGCAGCAGGTCATGGGGACAGCTCCAGCTGGGGGGGACGTGGTGCCCAGCTGTGAACAGATTGGAGGGCATGAGCATCCTCCTCTCCACAAGGATTTAACACCCTTTTGGGGTTGTTTCCTCCTGTCTGCTGTGCAAAACCTGTGTCCGTTATCTATGCAGGGACTACATAAACAAGTGGCCATGTGTTGGACCTGTGTCACTGTTAAACTCCAGCTGAGCACTGGGGCTGGGTTTGGGCGTTGTGATGCAGCCCCTGAAGCATCCTCAGGGCTGCTGCTGCCTCTTCCTGCTCTTGCCTTGGTCCCTGCCATGTCCCCCCAGGGTGACAGCAGATGCCACCTCCTAGGAGAAACCTCCTGCATGGTCAAGGCTATTCCTGGTTTTATGCTGGAGGGGGAAAACAGCCCATGACAGGAAAATCCGGCATCCCCAGGGTGAGCCTGTGCCCTTTGCAGCACCATTATCTTCCCAACACCCGTGGAGTCTGCAGCTCTGAATAATGCATCAGGTCCTGGGAAACAAAGAAGATGAAGAATGCAAAAGCAGCATAGGGAGACCCTGGCATGGGGGGGCAGCAGTCCCATGGGTTTCCCTGGACTTGGCAAGGAGAACAGGCTTTGTAGCAGGACCATGTCAGGCTTTGGACAGCAGCCTGGGAGAACAGCAGTGGGAGACAGAGTATAGTCCAGCCCAGGGTGCAGGATCCCATCCAGAAAGCTGACACTGGCAGCAAACACAGCCAGAACCACACCTGGAATGGGATGGAAAAAGGCAATAGCCATCTGGGTGAGAAAAATGGAGGAGAGCAGGAAGAAAAAGCTGCCTGGCAGGTAGGGACCTGAGAGGTGCAGCCGGGAGAGCAGTGTGAAGGGATGATCTAATGGAGAACAAAAGGGGAGAGATGGAAGGAGTGGGAGAAAGGCCACTAATTGCAAGCAAACAGACAGAGCCAGCCACGGCTGGGGGGAGAGGAGGAAAATCATCACTTGAAAGAAACCAAGGATTTGGGAAGGAGAAGGAGAGAAAAAAGAGGCAATAAATAATTAAAGGAGATCAAACGAGGCAGGCAGCAGAACAGGCCTAATTGCAAGGATTCTCGCTGAGGTTCGACATCTCCACCAGCCGCCTCCTGATGCAGAAGAAAGGGCAGCCAGGAATGGCGGTGCCGTGCGGGAACGTGCTGCTGGCACGGCACAGGCAGCAGCCCCTGATCAAAGCCTGGCGCTGGCTTTGGTGGTGCTCAGCAACCCTGACAAGGCAGCAGGGGGAAGGAGATGCCAGAAAATGGGGGAGCAAAGCAAAGGCATGAAGGGGAAGGGGCTGGGAGGCACCACAATCCCATGTGAGCCCAGGGTGTGCTGGGGACAGGGTGTAGGAACATCCCCATGTGCACCCAGGGTGACCTTGGGCCGTTCGATTGGGGCCCGGCGGCTGGAGGCTCCCATTGATTTGGGCTTGACCTCGTGGCCACGTGGCCCTGTTCAATGCTGGGGTGTGTTTGCTGGGTCCCCTGCTCCCCCGGGGCTCCCTATCCCTGCTATCCCTCAGCAGGGGGTTTTTCTTCCTCGTGAATTTGTCCGGTCAGTCTCAAGCCCTGGGAAACACTGTACCCATGCTGTGCTGCAGTGAGGAGACCTCCCATGGCCCAGCACATGCTCATCAAGGATCTGCCGCTTGCTGCTTTCCTTGGAACCTCCTGACTCAGAGGAGAAACAAGTCTGAGAGGAAAGAATGAGCCAGTGCTACCCCTCCAGCCTGGAAGTACCTCTAAGTAGCTGTTCATCACTAGACCCAGCCTTTGCATCCACAAACCCCAAAGGGCAGCCCTCACTGAGCATCACCCAGTGTGGGAGAAGAAGAGACCTGCTGCTGTCCCAGGGCCCCCAGCTGCATCTTTCCCCATGACCAGTGCCCACAGCCTCCTCCATGACCCCATCCAATCTGTCCCAGAGTCCCCAGGGAGCCCCGGCAGGAGCAGGTGTCAGGGACAGGCAGGGGGGGTGGCAGAGCTCAGCTCGAGCGTTCTAACCTCTCCTAACAGGCAATCAAATCCCTGCCCCGGCAGGACTCCCTGCATATTGATTGCACTGCGTTATCCAGCCATCTGTTCTTGCAGCCAGGAAAAGAGCAGTCCCTTTGGTCTCCTTTATTAACAGGTTTCCCTGTAAATGCAAACAAACCCTCCCGCCTTGGCGCTGCACTCCAGCTCTGCTTTGATGCACCCAGGAGGGAAGTGGGAGCTCTCGGGCGTTTCAGTAAATCAAGAGCAGGGAATGCAAAGGTGGTGATTTCACACTGCCTGTGGCCAGGCTGGAGAGCCAGGGGAGGGGGAGAGGCCTCTGCAAAGGCAAAACTGCAGCTCAGATGGTTTCTGATCCTCCTGCCCTCACTGTCACCCTGTGAGGGAAGGGGGAAGCTGAGTTGGGTGCAGGGGAGATCTGACTGCACCCCCAGCCATGCCCAACCAACCTCGGGCTGTATTTCCCTCTCTCCTTTCCCCATCCAATCACCATCTCCCTGGATGCACTGCCTGCTGTGAACTGCCAGCCCCAGTAAAGCAAGGCTGAGCATGGGGTACCCCAGTGGTGGTGGTGTAGACAATGGGAGGACAGAAGCAACAACCTTCTGTCCTGGCACCATCTGTGGGCACTGGATGCTTTCAGTTTTGCAGGTGGGCTCCTGAGGGAGGATGACACTTATCCAGCATCTTTCTGAAGTACCTCCAGCCCCTCCAGTTTTGCTCCTTTGCTGGAGCTGGGAATGCAGCCAGCTTTGGCAAGGAAGAGGCTGCACTAAACTGTCTTCCTGTTGTTGTTTCCTCTGCTTCTCCTTCTCCTAAATATCACCGAAATACCATCGATTGTCCCCAGAGCTCAGCCATGACTTCTGCCCTGGTTCCAGCCTTACCCAAAGGCAAACTGTTGTCACCATCTCCCACCACCCAGAGCTCCCCTGGGGAGAGATGAGGCTCAGGGGGGCAGGTCTGTACCCCCACAACAAAACACCAGCCCTTAAACAGAGCCAGGAAGGGAAAACAGGTTTCACAAGGGACACAAGTGTGTCAGCCTGTTCCTGTGGTCATCCCACCCAAAACCTCCTGGGACACTGAGGTTAACCAGGATGAGACTTGAGCCATACTGTTCAATTTGCCTTTCTCCTTGTTCTATCCTTTCCTGCATTTAGTATGCTGCTCCAGCAGCACAGGAGCAGCAGGTGGGACTGAGTGACCTGACATATGACCATATGGACAATCTTTATTTATTACTCTTAACACACAGCTCCTCTGTATCTTGACATCTGTGCTCCAGCACAGAGCTGGGATGCCTGAGGAGGTGGCAGCTCAGCACAAAGAAATGATGCTGCAATGGAAAAGGTGCTTAGAGACCATCAAGACGAAAGTCTGAGCAGTAAACAGGGTGAAACCCAAGACCTCTGCACAGAGCAGGTTTTCCACCTCCTCCAGCCCTGGTCACTCACCTCCACAGGAGGCAAACGCCAAAGGCTGCCAGCACAGGAGTGAGTGCTGTGACTCAGCAGGGCGGCCCTGCTGCAGCAACTTACAGGACAGAGGATGAAGGTCGTGTGTCTCAGAGACACAGCACCAGAAAACAACTTGCAGGGCAGGGTGTTTGCTTATCTGGGTACACCCAGCCAACACCTGCTCCTCCTGAGAAGGGGTACACCCCAGATCCCTTCCTCCTCCAGAAGACCCTCAAGAATTTACAAGTCAGCAAGTGCTGAGGAATAACCCCCTTCCACCTCAGGTCCACTCACCCCTGTTGTCCCTGAGTCCCCAGCAGTGCAAGTGAATCATTCTCCTTGTCCATGCAATTCCCCAGACTTTGCTGAATTGGGACTGCTGACAAAGGAAAAGACACAATAACCTAAGCCACATGATGAACCTAAAGTCCCCAAACCTAAAGTTCTAAAAGTCCCCAATGCTCAGATATCTGCTCTTTCTGTTGTATTAGAAACAGCAGGACTGGAACAATTTTGTGTTTGTGCCGTCCCAGTTGCAAGGCCAGGCTTTCCCTGCAGCAGGTGCCTTGGCAGCTTTGGCTGGCAGATCCCCTGGACCACCTGAGCACTGGGGCCATGGTACACACCTCTGGCAGGTGGATACACACCATTTTTAATAAGCTGTGCTGCCTATTTTGGGTACAAAATTTCTGACAGGCCTGCAAGACCACTACAACCTGTGACCAGTGTTAGAGCAGTCAGCCAAACACTTTCCACTTACTGTTTGGAACAGTCTGTGCTGTATTTACCAGGTCTGGCCAGTCACTCCTCCTGTCCTCCAGTTGTGACATCCTCCCATGCCCCCCTCCAACACGATCTGTAATTCTTTAATCTTTAATTCTATTAATACCACCTAATAATTACTTTGTTCCAAGCCTGCTGAGTAATGACTGCCGACGCTTCAATTTCATTACTATTCCTGTAAAGAAACCAAGCTTTAATACACCTAATTTCTGCAGAGAGGAGTGACAGAAACTGCTTGCTGTCCTCTCTGCCCACATGTTCCACAGGGCAGGGAAAGAACCAGGCACTTGGTTATCAACGCACCTTCACCAGTAACAACTGTGTGACCTGGTTCAGAAGGACGAAGTAATTAAAATTAAAAAAATAAACCCCACTTCAGAGAGCTAAAAAAAAAAACGGAATACAAGAAGTGGAAGAAGAAAGGCTGTGACCAAAGAGTATCTATTACCTTTAGGTATGTTCCTTATGAGAAGCTTCTACCCCAGGTTCTCTGGTTGAAATCAACACTCCTCTCAGTTCCTCCAGAGGTGCTGGGCTTTGGTTTTTCCTTCTTTTCATCTAAATAAAGTCTGTTCAACTTAGAATTCAGCCTACACAGATGAGCGTAATTCAAAGCACTAGCGTAAGCAGCGCAGAGCACGAAGGAAGAGTGAATTAATAGCTTCCTTCATTAAAGCTTACCTTCAAAGAAGTCACCAACAGAACTCGTCATCACCATCTTCTTGCAGACATTTATTTTTATATTCACAACAGGAAGAATGTAAGAGAAATTTATGGAGATGCTAAATCAAGGCTTTTGTTCCTAACTAGAAAGAAGTCGCTCTCAGCAGCTTAATTATTGTCTTAGTGCAGGACTGACGTTTCAAACACTGTGCTCTTTCACTAACTCCTTTAAAATCAAATTACGTAAGAGATTAAGGTAACACAAGGTGACAGAGGTAATGCCACCTCCTGAAAAATCACCTCTTGGATCACTTGTGCAGCTCTTTCAACTCATCTTGATCTTATCTGCTCACACCTGGTTCCCAGCAGTTGCACTGAACAAGGAGCCCAACCCAAAACCCAGGCAAGGAGCAGAGTTGGGAGTTATCAGTCCACCCACCTTACAAGGCTGTTTCATCCCTACGGAAACCAGTAACCTCTCAGAGACATACAGCCCCTACCTTCAAAAGACAAAGCACATCAGGACAAGTCCACATGGTACACTGAAAAAATGAGGCCGTTTTATTGATGATTAGACTGCACTGGCAACAAGCATCAAGCTAATACAGACAGACTTCAATCAAAGCATGAGCTCTGAACCAGAAGTCATAAAGTGACATGATGCCTTAATAAATTAAGGAAGTTAATTCCTCCCCATCATCAAGTCTTCACTTGAAGTTCTTTGCAAATTCCTCTCCTTTCTTAATAGAAGCCTTCAGCTCAGACATGGCCGCAGCGACCATCTTCTCTTCAAAGGGGGAGAGCTTGCCAAGACCTAGGTTCTTCTCAATTCCTTTTTTCTGAGGAAAGAGGATTTAAGGATTAACCATTCATTGAATGACCTAAAGAGTAGCTTAACACCTCTGACTAAGTATTACCCAGCTGAGACAGACACCCAGCTTGGGACCTCTTGTCATCTCTAGTCTGCCAACCCTGTTTCCTGGTAAGGTTCAGAGCCTCTTACTATCTGTGGCAACTTCAACAGCCCTCACAAACCTCTCCTTCACTGTTCACAAGTGTGAAACCTGAAGGAAGCCCAGCAGCTCCTTCAAGAGGACACTGACACAAACTGCTCCTTCCTACCTCCAGACCCACCATCTGGCAAGAGAATTCCCCCCCGGTCTATGTCCTTTGCTTGCGATCTCACACTGCTTTAGGGTGGTACTCCTGGGTTTTCAAGATCCCTACATCCAAGCCTTTCCCTCTCAATACCCCTCTGCTTCCCTTCCCTCATCAGCCTGCCCCTAACACAGCACACACCAACCTCAGCATCGCAGCAGCCACAGCAGAGCTGCACAACTCCCACTGGGTAAGGGTGACAAAAGGAACACTTCTTTCAGAGTTCAGCAGAGGTCCTGAAAGGAAGTTATTAATCCTAATCCATGCTGTAGCTCCCCGTGGGCTTGAGTTTCTGAGGGATTTGCTTATGGCAGGTCATGCTGAGGAGACAGTATTGCTGACTCTGGCTAATCATATGAAGGCCCAGAGTAAATAGGCCTGGCTTGAGGCAAGTGTGAGCTCTTAAGCCAGAATCTCTGGTTACTCAGTGATTTGCAGTCTAAGAGCAGATAAAAGCAGCAGCATCCTTGCCAAGCCGAGCTATGTCCCTAAATATCATACCCAAATATTCAAGACTCTTAAAGGTACACTCAGCTGTTAACTCCAGCAATACCAGGCATTCAACTAAACTGAACTCACTGAGTAAAACCCACAAGACTCCCTCAGTAGCTGCTGTTAATAAGCCTCATGATCTAAAGTACATACTCCCAGCTGCAGAGGTGTAGAGAAGTATGGGCTTTCCGTCACGTCTGACTTAACAAAGGCACATTCGACAACCCCTTGCTTTCCACCCATGGCATCCAGCAGAGAGAACACAAATCGAGCACCAGCGTAGGCCATAGACAAGGTGGCAGATCCTGTAAGAGTTAAACCACTTTTAGAACACATCACATTGAAATCTGATACCATCTTTGGCATCAAAGGTTTCCATACGGGTATGTTTACAGAGCTGCAGTCACTGACTTCAAGCTCACAGTCAGTTGGACAAAGCAGCAGCTTGTGGCCAGCTACATGTTGTCCAGCTGACCAGATTTACAGAAAAAACAGCTTAACTTGACAGAGAAGATTCTTTTTATAACCATATATGGTGTGGGATCAGTTAATGTTTAGTCTTATATACTGAGTGACTTCTAGTAGCACAGCTCAGGCAGCCACAGCTAGATTTGTAATCAGCTGTTCATAAGTTGTGAGATTGAACTGCAGGACTGCACCCATTCAGCCAGCCAACAAGAATTACTTAAAAGCTGTACTCAAGAACCCACCTGCTCCTGCTTTAGCTTGGACAACTTCAGTGCCAGCTTCCTGAATTCTTGCTGTAAGCTTTTCCAGTTGATCCTGAGGAAACTCCACTTTTGGTGTGCACTAGATGGGGAAAAGAAAGTTACTAAGCAATACTAGAACCCCTCCAGATTCAGCATAAGGTGACCCACAGGACATTCTTTCTACCACTGCAGTTGTGACCAACAGCTCCCTGATGAGTGTGCTGCCACACAGAGCAGTCCCCATGACCTACCTGAGAGATCAGAGGGATGATAGTCTTCCCAGCATGGCCACCAATAACTGGAACAGTTACCCGAGCTGGATCTAAGCCCTAAGGGAAACATGAAACTTTCCAGCTTCTGAAGCACATGAGCAAGACAAACAAGTGAAAACACCACACTTCACTGTCTGCCCTGGGTATTTGGACACTTTGACCAGTCAAAGGTTGGACTCTGATCCTGGAGGACTTTACCAACCTAAGTGATTCTGTGATCTATAATCCAAGTGCTACACAGGGCAGGAGTTTCAGAGGCAGCTCCAGGTTACTCTGGTAACTTTATACAGTTACAGGATATTATTCCTGCAAGTTTGGATCAACAGCAGCACAACATAAACACCACCAGGGCTATTAAGAGCAGTAACCTGTTACAGCTCCTGATAGTTTGCAGAATATCCTGTAACACACAGCAGAGTTTGACTTGCAAACACATACAACAACTCAACCCTCTCCTCTGGTTGCACCAAGGGTTGGAAACACCAATGGAATTAAGGCAAACATGTAGCTCCCTCACAGGGCTATGAAAAGGAAAGGTCAAAGTCTCTTGAACCACATTTTGCAAGAAACCTTATCTCCAAGCTCCTCTAGAGAATGGAGGCAGGGAATCATTGCCTTTGCCTGTGGCTCCACAGAAATCTGAGCTCCTTTGGCTCTCTGCAGTGATTTTGAAAGCATTTCTTTATAGATCTGATACCAAAGCAGGCAGTGTCCCTTCCCCCAGCAGCTGTTAACCATGACCTGCCTTGAGTTCAGCCACAAAAGTATTTGCTCTGACAATGTCCAGCGTTGTCACACCGAAGATTTTGTTGGGATTATACACACCGTGCTTCTTGAAGACTTCTGAAGTTATTGGGATGGTTGAATTCACCTACAAGCAAGAAGAGGCAAGCACTGACTAAAAGCAGTATAAAAACAAAGCCAATGCATGAACTTAAACAGGCCAATAAAAAACTCAAACTATACTTCCAACTTGGAATCTGCTGCAGCCCATTATTTTAATGCCTAAATTGAAGAGCAATTTACAGTCAGGCTGGAATAAAAATCATTAATTTTACATAACCATTAAGACAATAAATTTGTTCATTCACATTATAAAGGCTCCTTCCTTAGAGAGCTAAGACTTTATCCCAGCTAATACACCAGCCTGTATTATAACCAGTCACACAGACTTTGAGACATTAAGCAATTTTATATCCAAGTTTCCTCTGACTTAAATACAGCCAAGAAAAATGGGTTAGTAGAACCAGGCTTTTAGTGCTTTTCCACTAATATACTGCAGATCTTAAAGATACTGCTCAAATTAATAGAATTTTGGATTACTCTAGTATTCTCAGTCTGGATTTGTCAGGGGTTTTTTCCCCCTCTACATTCCAAAGACTCCAGGAAACACTTACCGGGTTAGAAATAATACAGATCATGGCTTCTGGACAGTGCTTTGCACAGGCAGTTGTCAAAGAGGCAACAATGCTGGCATTGGTGTTGAACAGGTCATCACGGGTCATACCTGAAACACAGCCAGTACAGTGCCCTGTTACCCACTGTCTCCATGGGCAAGCAACCCAACCAAAACCCAGCAGGGAAGCTCTAGCAGGTGGGGGTTGGTCTCTTCTCCCAGGCACTCAGCAATAGGACAAGGGGGCACGATGGGCTCAAGCTCTGCCAGGGGAAATTGAAGTTGGAGAGCAGAAAAAAATTCTTTGCAGAGAGAGTGCTCAGGCATTGGAATGGGCTGCCCAGAGAGGGGGTGGATTCCCCATCCCTGGAGGTTTTTCAGCTGAGCTTGGCCATGGCACTGAGTGCCATGATCTGGTAAAGGGACTGGAGTTGGACCAAGGGTTGGACTTGATGATCTCGGAGGGCTTTTCCAACCCAATCCATTCTATGATTCTATTCTGCTCTGGACAGAGACATGTCAGCTCCACAGATCAAGAGCAGTAATGGACTCCTCTAAAGGTAATTCCCCTCACTAATAAACAGATCAGCCCCTTTCAGGAGCAGCCAGCCCAGCTGACCATTGTCAGAACACACTTCACCTAAGCTGTTTGTAGCACAGTGTGCCCACACAGACCCACACCACTGGCACTCAGAGCAGCACAAATGCTCCCCTGATGAATTCTCCTCCCTTTCTTAAGTTACTTCCACAACTCCAGTTTAAGTGTCAACTGCTCTGTGCAAAATATTGCTGGTTGTGTAAGTGCCATCTCTCATTTCTGTTGCAGCAACTACTTTAAGCATGAAAAATGAAGATATAGGAAGAGCTGGCATTAAAGTCTAGAATTTTGTTATTCTCTCAATAGGATACTGAAAAAGAGTGTTAGAAATGGAGCAGGTCAGAGACACTCTAGGAAGGCTTAACAGCATTTATTCAGAGACACCCCAAGAAGTTACTGCATAATTGATGCAAAACAAATAGATGATTTCTAATCTGCTGAGAAATGAAACAATGAACCAGTTTTTATTCCTTGAGCATTGCCCCAGGGCAAGAAACACTAAGGGGGATTGAGGATCACTTACATGAAAAGTCTTTGCACCTCAACCCCACGTAAGAACTCCAGAAATCAATTCTGCCCATTTCACAAGGGACAGCCTAAGAGAGAGGCTGAATGAGCTGCCTGATACATAAGCTCTGGGTCAGGGGCATTAACAGAGCACTTCTACTCCAAGCCAACACCACCATAAAGGACCAGACACAGCCCTATTTGGGTGGCAGACTCAGCTCTGTCTGAGCAGCAGCACTGCAGAGATCCACTGCAAAGCAGCCCTGGGGCTCCCAACAAAGAGAACATACCTGGTTTTCTTGGGACTCCCGCCGGAATAACAACAACATCACAGCCCTTCAGACATTCTGGCAACTGCTCAGGTCCCATGAAGCCTGAAATGGAAGACATTCAGGCATTATGTTTTTGACAGTTATTAAATATCTGATACTTTGAAGTACAAAATTATGCCCAGAGGCATCCAATTCCTTTTTTAAATTTAGCCTTCAATTGAAACTTAGGCTGAAAAGCAAAGAAACACAATTAGGGATGGATCCCATTTGATGTTTTATCCTTGTTTCAAAACTCACAGAACCAGAGTGGTGAGAATCTCACATTTAACTGTTTTGAAAAGCCCCAGTTCCTCCTGCTATGTGTCTTTTCTCTCCCAAAACCCTGGCACTAGAGTGAGTGCTCCCAAAGAATTGCAGACAGGCCCATTCAAGTAAAATGTCATCTTCTGGTGGTCTTCAGATAAAAATGAAGATCAGCAGATTAAGTTTAGACTTCATCAGAACATGACAGTTGTTGCTTCAGAAAAGAAGAACTCAGAAACCATGTGGACACCCAGGGAGAGTTAACTCTAGTTGTAGTCAGACTTTTAAATGCAACACTCAGTCTGTTCTGAAATAATTTCACTGTTTCCTGCCAGAGATCACAAATTCCCCTTCAACAGTGAAACCACAGGCCATTTTCATCTCCATACATGTCAATCTAATCAGCTAAATCTTAATTAATCATGCAGAGCTTGAGGAGAAAGCTATTTAAATTGATACAAGGCTTCAGGATCACTGGGAGAAGATGCCCCTTCACAAGCAATGAGCCAGCCAAGAGGATCCCTCTGGAATATGGAGCATTCCCAATCCCTTTGGAACACAGAGCACTCCCAATCCCTCTGGAACACAGAGCACTCCCAATCCCTTTGGAACACAGAGCACTCCCAATCCCTTTGGAACACAGAGCACTCCCAATCCCTCTGGAACACACAGCACTCCCAGTCCCTTTGGAACACACAGCACTCCCAGTCCCTTTGGAACACACAGCACTCCCAATCCCTTTGGAACACAGAGCATTCCCAATCCCTTTGGAACACAGAGCACTCCCAGTCCCTTTGGAACACACAGCACTCCCAGTCCCTTTGGAACACAGAGCACTCCCAATCCCTCTGGAACACAGAGCACTCCCAGTCCCTTTGGAACACAGAGCACTCCCAGTCCCTTTGGAACACACAGCACTCCCAATCCCTTTGGAACACACAGCACTCCCAATCCCTTTGGAACACAGACCATTTCCAATCCCTTTGGAACACACAGCATTCCCAATCCCTCTGGAACACAGAGCATCCCAATCCCTCTGGAACACAGGGCATCCCAATCCCTCTGGAACACAGGGCATCCCAATCCCTCTGGAACACAGAGCACTCCCAATCCCTCTGGAACACAGAGCACTCCCACTCCCTCTGGAACACAGAGCATCCCCAGCAGTACCTTTGACGTGGGCTTTGGTCTCGATGTGGCTCAGGTCAGCGGCCACGCCTGGAGTGTGGGCGATGTCGTAGAGGCTGAGCTTGCTCACCAGGGGGCTGTTCTTCAGCAGCAGGGACAGGGGCTGCCCGATGCCTCCCGAGGCCCCCAGCACTGCCACCTTGGCATTGTTCTGGGGGAAAGAGACAACAAACAGGCTGTAGAGATGTCCTGGCAGTCACCCCAGCAGTGACCTCGGGGATTTCACCATGCTTTCTTTGCTTTTAGTTCTATTTCTCAATTTTTCACCAAGCATTATGCAAACTGGATAGCCCAAGCCCACAAAAAGCATGAGAGCCTTCCAGGGGTTCCTTCAGGTTTATTGGTAGGAAAAGGTGGAGGAAACTCCCTGAAGGGAAGTTCTGGCCAGGTGGGGGTTGGTCTCTTCTCCCAGGCACTCAGCAATAGGATAAGGGGGCACGATGGGCTCAAGCTCTGCCAGGGGAAATTGAAGTTGGAGAGCAGAAAAAAATTCTTTGCAGAGAGAGTGCTCAGGCATTGGAATGGGCTGCCCAGAGAGGGGGTGGATTCCCCATCCCTGGAGGTTTTTCAACTGAGCTTGGCCGTGGCACTGAGTGCCATGATCTGGTAAAGGGACTGGAGTTGGACCAAGGGTTGGACTTGATGATCTCAGAGGTCTTTTCCAACCCAAACCATTGTGTGATTCTATGAATGTGGCACTGAGGGAGAATCCACCCTGTCTTGATCCAACCCCACTGTGATCACCAGCCCAGGGCACTCTGTGCCCTGGGCTGGTGATCACAGTGGGGTTGGATCAAGGGTTGGACTTGATAATCTTGGAGGTCTTTTCCAATCCAATCCATTCTATGATTCTATGAAACTTATTTGTGACCTGAGCCTCAAGAGGGAGGCAAGGCTGGGGGAAAGGAACCCCAAAGCTGGAGGAAAGGAAGCCAAAAAATCACTGTTCTTCAGATGGAAATATCTGCCTGACACCAATACCTGCCACCCTGGGCAGCCAGGACTGACTTAGGGCAAAATCTGGTTTGTAGTTTTTCTGTCTTACATTGCCAATATTAAAAAAATGTGCAAATCAATAAATTTAATGAACTACAATAAATGTTATACCCATTGTATGCATGTGAAGAAAATGCTTGGGCATGAAATAAATTCAAAATAGTACATGCATCTGCCTCAAAATCAAGGCCTGAGAACAATAAGTGACTGTCATTTCCAGCTTTGATCATGTGGCTGAGAATCAAATAAAATCAGCTGCCTGGTGGCCCTGTGAACCAATTTTACTCTCCCAAGTGTACTGGCAAGATGTTATTCCTCTCAGAAATGCCTGTGCTCCTGTTTGTAGAGAGGAAAGATACTTCCAAGTGCCAGAACAACCTCAATGTGCAAAGCTCTGCTAAAGCAATGGAGAACCAGAGGCTCCTGCAGAGCTGCAAATGGCAATACAATTAGTGCTGAGAAAGCCACTCTCTATCAGTCTTACCAGATAATAGCTCCAAGTCCCTACATGAACAACTTAATTACTGTGCTATGACAAGAAATAATCTACCCAAGAGCTTGATCAGCCCAACCTCAGTTCGGTTTCTGGGCTATTGTAACAGATGTAATTTTGCATAAATCTCTTTAAGGGGAAGCAAAGTCTGGCATGAGTCACTGCTGTGCCCCCATTTATGACTGAGCTGATACCACGAGGTCAAAACCTCATTGTTAAAAGATATAGATCCAATGAAAAAACTTTCCCAAGCCTCTCCCGTGTAGCACATCTTTATAGCTCCAATAACCACTCTGTCAGATCCCACTGGGGCTATTAATGTCAGCTAGAGGTCGGTCTCTATCCGTGCCACCACAGCAGCAGTTCTGCTCTGGTTTGGACTCAGCACACTGGATTTCAGCACATGAAGGATTACTGTTAAACCCCAGCCACCAGCTTTAGTTCTTAAAACCTCTGCAACGCAGGGACGCATTTGTATTAGAGGAAGGAAGCAGCAAACCCCCCAGACACCATCAGAGACAGACGTTCACACAGGACGCCAGTCTAGGGCAGGGCAGGGCAGGAGCTCCTGGGCCGAAACCCACAGGGCCACAACCCTGGCACGGAGGGGCCACCGGGCACTGACCCAGCACCAGCTCGGCCCCTCCAGCACCGAGCCCCCTCCCCAGACGCCCCCCGCACACCTCCCTGCGCCCCCGAGGGCACCGACACCCACACACGGCCCCTGCCCCTCTCCGAGCCGGGTCTGGGCCGTATCCGAGCCTCGGAGGAGCTCCTGGGTCCCACAGCCCCCTCACCGGGGGCCTGGGCTCCTCCAGAGTCCCAGAACCGAGGAGGGTCTGGGCTCCTTCCCGGCCCCGCAGCTGAGGAGGAACTGGGTCCAACCAAGGCCCCGCAGGCCCAGAGCCGAGAAGGAGCGGGGCTGCACCCGAGCCCCGCAGCCCCTCACCAAGGACGGCCTGGGCTCTCCCTGGGTTCCTCCACAGATCCACAGCCCCTCACCGAGGAGGGCCTGGGCTTTCCCTGGGCTCCTCCACGGCCCCACATCGAGGAGGGCCTGGGCTCTCCCTGGGCTCCTCCACGGCCCCACATCGAGGAGGGCCTGGGCTTTCCCTGGGCTCCTCCACGGCCCCACATCGAGGAGGGCCTGGGCTCTCCCTGGGCTCCTCCACGGCCCCACATCGAGGAGGACCTGGGCTCTCCCTGGGCTCCTCCACAGCCCCTCACCGAGGAGGGTTTAGGGTCTCCCCGGGCTGCTCCACAGGCCCCCACCGAGGAGGCTCCGGGCTGCACCCGAGCCCCGCAGTCCCTCACGGAGAAGGCCAGGGGCTCCACAGCCCCTCCCACGGGAGGCCCGGGGCTGCTGCCCGCGGTCGGTACCTGGGCGGAGGTGGCGATGCCGCGGCGCAGGGCGGTGGCGGTGGCGGAGCCGAGGCGGGACAGCATGGCGGGTGCGGCGGGACCGGGGCTGGCGGGTGTGGCGGGACCGGGGCTGGCGGCGCTCGGTGACTCCAACGACCTCCAGGGCCTGCGCGGCGCCTCTCGCGAGAGCTCCGCCCGCCCCGCGAAGGGGAGGGGGGCAATCTCGCGAGATCGGGACGGCGGTAACCTTGGAGACGCGCGGGCGTCGCTGCCCGGAGCGGGCGGGGGTGTCGCGATAGTCGGCGACAGCCGGGCAGGGATGGCGGGCGTGGCGCTCTGCGAGCCCAGACACCTCTACAACATCATCAACCAGTGCCGGCGGTTCCCGCGGCTGGCGGAGCCCAACTACCTGTGCCTGCTGGGTGAGGCCGCGGCGCAGGCCTGTCCTTGCCTGCTGCTGCCCCTGGCCCTGCCCGGCCCTGCCCCTGCCTGTCCTTGCCTGCTGCTGCCCCTGGCCCTGCCCGGCCCTGCCCCTGCCTCTGCCTGGCCCTGGCCCTGCCTGCTGCTGCCCCTGCCTGGCCCTGCCTGCTGCTGCCCCTGCCTGGCCCTGCCCCTGCCTGGCCCTGCCCCTGCCTGCCCCTGCCTGCTGCTGCCCCTGCCTGGCCCTGCCCCTGCCTGCCCCTGCCTGCTGCTGCCCCTGCCTGCCCCTGCCCCTGCCTGGCCCTGCCTCTGCCTGGCCCTGCCTGCTGCTGCCCCTGGCCCTGCCCGGCCCTGCGCCTGCCTGGCCCTGCCTGCTGCTGCCCCTGCCCCTGCCTGCCCCTGCCCCTGCCCGGCCCTGCCCCTGCCTGGCCCTGTCTGCTGCTGCCCCTGGCCCTGCCCGGCCCTGTCCCTGCCTGTCCTTGCCTGCTGCTGCCCCTGGTCCTGCCCGGCCCTGCCCCTGCCTGTCCTTGCCTGCTGCTGCCCCTGGTCCTGCCCGGCCCTGTCCCTTCCTGTCCTTGCCTGCTGCTGCCCCTGGCCCTGCCTGCTGCTGCCCCTGACCCTACCCGTCCCTGCCCCTGCCTGGCCCTGCCTGCTACTCCTGCCTGCTGCTTCCTCTGCCCCTGCCTGGCCCTGCCTGCTGCTGCTCCTGCAACCCCCTTTCCCTGCTAGTCCCTCCCCCTGCCTTTCCCCTGCCCTTCCCCTGTCCCTGTCCCTGTCCCTGTCCCTGCCTGCCCCCTGCCTGCTGCTACTGCCCCTGCCTTGTCCTTATCCCTGCCTGCTGCCCCTGCCTTTTCTCACTCCTGCCCAGCCCAGGCAGACATCCTGAGCCAGTGGGGCTTGTAAAGAAAAGCACACACATCATTCCTTGTCATTACTGGGGCCTTGCACTTGGGACCTTCCTCCCATCCTGTTCCAGGTGTCATGGCTCGGTCCTGCTCCAGCTTTCCTCATGTCCAGCTCCCCCTGCTCTGATCCATCCCATGGATACACACTCTCTCCTGCTGTTCCCAGAGGGACAAAATTTCTCAACCATTTCATTAAGATTGCTGTCTTGCCAATACTCACAAAAAGGATGTCTGATATTGCAATATTATTAAATGTTTTGGTGAAGGTGTCAGCCAGTTTGGGAGTGGGGTTGGGGTCTCTTTTGTGCCCCTTTCCCCAGCTCTGGGGCAGCAGTGGCAGGTGCTGGGCAGAGGTCAGAGCAGGCACAGTGAGTGGGGGCACTGGTGCTGGGAATGCTGCAGGAACACATTTGGGACAGGACCAAGGCATCACTTCAGTCCTGGAGACTCACCTCAGTCCTGGAGGTCATTACAGACACACCAGAAAGCCTCAGTTCCTAAGAAACCAAATCACAGAATTATCAAGGTTGGAAGAGACCTTCAAGGTTGTCCAGCCCAACCATCAACCCAGCACCACCATAACCATTCCTAAACCATATCCACACGTGTGACATCCCCAAATCTCTCTTCTCTGTGTGATGCCAGTGCCTGAATTCCCACTGAACCAATCACAAAGAGGATTCTACCTTTAAAAGCCAATTACTCTGGTTGTTTTTTCAGATGTCCGTACTCCGCGTGAGTTCAATTACAGCCACATTGTTACAGCCCGCAGGATTGAACCGGTGAGGGCATTGTTGTTTTTGTGAACTACCCCTGGATTCAGCAATTAGCAGGAAGCCCAAAGTGCTTTAAAACCCCTGGGAAATGTCCCAGCCTGTTTCAGCCGCGCTCCGTGGCTGCCACTGGGGGGGTGTATTCTGCCACAAAGCAAAGGTGGCTCCAGCAGCACGAAGGATTGGCACACGGGAGATGAATGTCAGGAAAAACATTGCACAAGAGCTCACATATCGTAGCCTTGTCTCACAGGGACAGTGCTGGCCTCATCTGCCCTGCTGGGGTGATGAGGCAATGGGAGTAGTTTGCATCATTTCTGACTTCTAACCGGGGCTGTCAGCGCCACACACGCCCACACACACCAAGCAACACGCAGGCAGAGAGCAGTAACTTGCAAGATGTCAGTAGTGTTGGTGCCACAAGGCAAGAGCAGAGCTGTGCTCCTGATAGAATTCCTCTGTGGTTTTGTAGAGTCCTACAGAGGAGTACCTGGTTCCAAATCCAGAGGAGCTGGGCTATGTCAGATACTGTGTGGTGTATGACTACAACACCAGCTCTTTGAGCCTCTGTGACTATGATGAAGAGGAGAAAGAAACAGGTATGTGGGACCCATGTCAAGTCAAGACCTCACTGCCACACAGATAGTCTTCCCATTCCTCATTTAATTTTATGCAGCTTATTGAAGGCAATGCAAATTTTCACAGTTTTATTTGAAAAATGAACACCCGTTCTATGCCTCTGGTTTTTCACTGTGTTGTGTATGTTCTTAGGCTTCAAAAATCCAGTTTTATTTCAAAGCATCCTGGCAGGCCTGGTGTCCTATCTGTGGATGATCCTCTGAAGCTCCTTGTTTCATGTGAGGAATGGGTTCTTTCTTGCCCCACATTCCCCTGAGACTGGGCTTGTCTTTTAGAGAGCATTGATGGTTCAGAGGCTGGAAGCAGTGACTCAGGTTCCGTGTGTTCCCAGAGTGAGTACTTCCTTCTCTGAGGGTAAGAAAAGGCTTCCACATTATGATACTCTAAAAGACTTACCTTTAATGGGGGTGATGATTTGATGGAGTTCACCGAGAATGTGGAAGAGCTGGAAACTTTTCCATGTCATTATTCAGTCCCTCCTTGAACCATGGATTGTTTAGTTTTCACACTTTCTTTGGCAGGGAGTTCTGCTGTGAGCAGAACTTCTGTGTGTTTATTTGACTCTTAGGAGCTTCACAAAGGCTGTGATAGTTTTAGCAAAGGCATCACTTTTCAAATTAAAAAAAAATGTGGGGGTATATGGGGAATGAATAAAGCAAGAGTGTTCCTAAATGCTCAGTGATGAGGCATTGAAGGGAAAGTGTGAAGAATCAGGAGTGGGTTTCCATTGTGCTGATCTATTTCTAAAGCAGACATTGCTAGAGGGAAGCAGGATGGACCCCTTGGGAAGAGGAGCAGCCATCTCACATAATTTGCTTCATTGAGGAGAGTGTTTAAAATTATTCAAGACATTTCTTTCTTTCCCCTTTTGCCTAAAGCAGACTATAGAAAAGGGACTCTGTAAAACTATGATTAGTAGATTTAAATTGATAATATTTCCCTATTATGGGAACTTATTACAAGCATTTCCCCAATTAAAAAGGGGAGAGAAAAATACCCACTTCATCTAAGCCTACAGAAAAAAAACAGGGGAGGAATAAAAGATCAGGACAAGAGGTGAAAGCAGCACACCCTGTTACTGGCCTGCAGCAACAAGCATGGAATAAGTGGAGCTTTCAGCAAGGTTTTCTGCAGAGCATTGGATTACATTGGAAGGGCTTTGCTGTGGGTGTTGGGGAGGCAGATGGAGGAGCTGAACCTGCCCTGGCAAACAGCTTTTTGGTCTCGTTAGATACCAAGGAAGGAACTGCCTTCCTGCACGCCAGAAACCTACAGCAGTTCACCCGCCACCCCGTGCTCGTCCTGAAGGGGGGGTACAGGCGTTTTTCAGCTTGTTATCCTTTTCTGGGGACTCAGAAGATACTGTGGATGCCTCAGGTGAGATGAGACTAATTTGCAAGTAGAATTAATGTTAATATTCAGCTGATGATGGCTGATGAGTTCAAGTTAAATGGTGTTGCAAATGTATCACAGTGATTTCAAGCAAAGGAATTAAATGTCATTTGAATTACTGTGCTTGCCCTGAGTCTCACCACTGACTCTTTTGCAGCCACACTTTTTCCTCTTCTATTGTGTGAAAGAAAGGTCACAGAAACAGCCTGGGAATGTTTCCCTGATAACCCCAAAACCGGCCTGCAGAAACTACAGATAACTGAACAAATACTAGCAGATGATGGAAAGAAGCAGATGATGAAAAGAAGCAGGATCCTCTCACACACATGGTTGTCTGGGATAGTACACAGCAAATGTTTTCAGACAGGAGTACAATTCCTACCAAGCACTGTGTTCTGTGTGTTTTCTTTGGGAAGGATCACAGAGCAAGTGCTGGTGCATTGTTTCAACAGGCCCAGAAAGAAAACAGCCATCCACTCAGACACTGGTACCCTAGTACTTGGTTTCACCTACAAGCATCGATCTGTTTAGCTCATGAGACACAATCACCCTTTATTTCACATTCAGGAATGGGACCTGAGGCAGGGCAGGTTCAGAAGGTGCTGGTCAGCAGAAAGCATCTCATTGCAATGTGTCTTTTGTTCCCAGTGTTCCCCTCTGGTTCACGTGAAACAGTCCATGACACAGAGCTAACCTGTGGGCTGCTACAGCACGGGAGGAAAATCGATTCACTTTGTGCTGCTCTGTGAAGGGCAACACACAGCTGAGCTTCCTCCTCAGCTTCACTAGGACACAGAATACCTCCTTGCCCCTCAGTTTAAGCTGTTCTCTGTTGGTTTAAATTGTTAGGCTGCTGCTTTGTGCTGCTGCAGCAGTAGCTCAGTATCCATCAGGGATGTCGAGGCTTCTCGTGTGTTTTCCTTCTCAGCCTTCTCACTGCAGACTCCGGAAGCAGCTGCAGATTGTGCTGTACCACTACAGGGCACCTGCAGCTCTGCAGGTGGCAGATGATTTCATTTAGCCTTGCAAACAGTAACCAGGGAGAACATCAAATGAATCTGTCACTCTGCAGTCCCTGCAGACAATGGGAAGGATATATTCCATCTCCTGTTTAGCCAGGATTTGTTTCAAGTAAAGCCACAATGCCAGCAATGCTGTTAATTATTCTTAGCAAATCTAGCAAAGACTTCAATATACAGAAAGTTCAGGTGATTGAATGAATCATTACACTAAATTGTGTCATGGGCTGTTGACTAAGTGCTTGTTCAATTGTTGACATGATTTGTGTTTAAGAACTTAACAAGCTAATGGGAGCAAAGACACTCTCTAACCTGAGCCTATGGTTTCTCTCTGGCAGGAACTAGACAACTTCCAGGTATATCCTGTAGAAATACTACCTGCAAAGTTATATATGGGCAATTTTAAGCAGGCCTGTGACCAAAAAATTCAGAAAGATCTGAAGATCACAGCACTAGTCAATGTCTCTGAACAGCCTGGAACACTGTAAGTTAAACAGTTCAAGGTCTACCTTTGCCAGTGTCTGTGATGTGAAAAAATGAGGTGGCACAGAGTCTGTTCACAGGGGAATCAGTGTCTGTGAACTTCCAAGGAAACCTCTGTTGTTCACTGCAGATTTTAGTGCCATTACATGCTCATGTTTCCAATCTCTACACCAGAGCAGCAAGAGAGTCCTGCAGCCTTCAACCTTGCCATGGGTGGGTTGGGTGAGAGGAAGACTGGGAAGCCCTTGGCATTTGGAGTCTATCACATACTACCATTCTCCAGGAAAAACCTGTATCTCTAAACAGCTTTCAGTGCAAAATCTTACAAACACATCAGTGTAAAAGCTAAATCAACAATGTGTCACACTGTTGGTCTTTCTTCCTACTCTGTCCTTGAGGATCAGCTCAGTCTGCAGGTCATGCTGGAAATGCCTTTCACAGTTAAAAAAATGAGTGGCATTTCTCAAGGTGGTGACCCAAAGTAACAAATCCAGTCACCCACCTCAGGACACGTGTACCAGCAGGTACTTCTCATGCCTTTGGCTCCAGAGGAAGTTCTCTGCACTGTGGGTAATATTCCCATGCCCTCTGCATGATGTGCTCTCACATTTTGGGAATTCCTCATCAACGTTTTGCTCCATGAGTTCTCTGAGTTGAGTTCTCTGAGCTTGTGGAAGGAGAAGATTCTGTTCTAGAGAACCATATGAAGTGGACTGGGGAGCTCAGTCCACAAAAGACACACACACTGTGAAGGCACTCTTGCTTTCAGTTCATCTGTTTGCATTTATCTCTCAGATAAAGGAGGCTGTAGTTTGAGACATTAATGCTGGTACCATGTGGAATGGAAAATCAGTAATTAGACTGGATCTGTGTTATAAACATCTCAGTGTCTCACCATAACAAATCCCACATCATAATGTTAATGATGATGAAAAACACATGTAACAGCAAACAAAAGTATTCCCTTGCCTCCCACAAACACATCTTGTCAAAGCTGCTTCTCTGGTCCATGTGGTCTGTGTGCTCTCTTTCCAGGTTTGCAGAAGGTGGTGAATGCCTCCATATATCTGTTCCAGATTCACTTGAAGCAGATCTTTTTTCTTTCTTTCCCACCATCTCTCATTTCATAGGTGAGTTGATCCCGATCTGGAATTCCTGAGACCTTGCTCACTCTGGGATATTAGATGGGAGTGACAGCAATTCCCTCTGACAGGAAGCTCAGGCAGCAGGGTCCTAATCATTCACCATTAGTACACTCCCAACCCAGCCCACACCCTGAAGGATCCTGGACCTGCCTCACTATCCAGGCTGATGGACAGAGAGGAGATTTTACAGGGCATCTCACTCTGATGCTCCTGCTCACTGTAAAAAATACCTGTGGAAATAGGCAGCTTTCCACCCAGTCTGAAAAGGCTTTGCTGCAGGGTGTGTACCAGAGCTCCATAGAATTCCCTCTTATTCCTTTGCAACGACCCTTTGACTCTTACCAACACAAATCTTCAACCACCAGAGCTGTACATGAACCAGAGTGTGACACACACTGGAGAACTTACCACAAGGTGCTGATACTCTCTGTGATCTGCAGTGCAGACCCACTGCAGGGCCTGGGAAGACTTTCAGGTTGGACGGCATCAACCTGCCTTCAGCTGATTACATCAGATAGGGCATGAAAAAACACACTCTCCAGCTCAGTGCCTGCAGCTGCACAGCAGGCAAGGCTCCTGCAGCTCCATCCTGTGATGGTGTCAAACGGTGTCATTATCTTTTATCACACTCATCAAATAAACACCTGCCATAGACCAAGGCCCTGCTGAGCCCAGTGTTGTACAAAGGCAAAAGACCACCCCGTCCCTACAGATCTGATAATCCAAGTGCAATATCAGAAATGACAACTGGACACAAAGAAACAAGGAAAGAACGTTTGAGGATATAATTTTATAGTCCTGGACTGAATTTCATGATTTGCATGCACCCAAGTGTTGAAATTCACTTACTTGCATTTACTGTGCCACATGTTTTTTCCCAGTAGTGTTTCAGAAGGACAGTTTCTTTCTCCATCAGTTTATGGAATTTTCCAAACCAGACTACAAGAGTTTATTAGCTTTAGCTCTAGAAGTGCTACACTATTTGCCTGATAGTGGAACTCTTTGTTTGGCAGTTAAGAGCAGCTTATTCAAACTGGAACAGTTATGGGTAAACACCAGCCTAAAGCTCTTCACATACTCCAAGAGGAGTGTGGATATTCTCATGCCAGGTATATGTTGGAGTGAGGCCACTTCAACTCAGGCCTTAGAACAGAACTAGTATCTCATTACAGAAATAAGTTAGAAAATGCTGTTATAGTGCTTGAAAAAAAATCAAGAACCAACAGAACATCTCAACAACAGTAATAAAAGAAAAGCTTTGGACTATGAATTCTATTGTTCAGTTGCTGATATTCTAAAAGCACCATGCTGTCTAGAGAGGGAGAGAAAGAATTCAGAGGTTATTAATAAAATATGCAAGCTTCTAGGCACAGGCAGCAGAGTTAATGTGGTTAGGAGCCACTGACAGCATCCTTTGGTAGCAAAGGGGTTTGCTGATCTTAGCAATTTCCACCACAAAGCATCCATCTTACAAATATCATTAAACCAGTGTCCCAGCTGGCATGTACCTGCTTCCTGCTGGTGATCTCCACAGAAAGGTGAGGGATTTGAAGTCTAAGTCCCCTCCAGTTTGAGAGTTGATTGCTCCAGCCTGGGTGGAGAGCAGTTAAGCTTTTGTTCATCAGGAATTTCAATACCTTTAAGCCTTTCTGGGAAGAGTTTGAGCAGGTGGTGTGAGTGATGCTGACCACATAGTAGACCACATTTCTTTGGTTCTCTGATGGAAAAGGGACACTGATGTGCAATGAACCATTGACTGGTTATTGCCATTGGTCCTGGTCTTCAAAGCCACGTTTTAACTGAGTGGATTTTTCAGAAAGGCAAATGCTTACAGCGGTGGGAGCTGGCAGTGCCCATCTGCTGCTGTCAGGGCTCCTGAGGGGTTCCTGTCGCTCAGCCTGTCAGCTGTCACTGAATTAGTGCCTGGCTCTACCACTGGAAGCTTGATTTCCCAGGTCATTAATTTGTGAGTGGCACTTCCTTTCTCAGATGCTCAGATGGATGTTGGAGCAGTGCTGGTGTTCTCCAGCCTGGGGATCAGCCGGAGCAGCACAGCCACCCTGGCCTATCTCATGCATTCCTGCCGGTTTTCCCTGAAGGTATGTCACTGTCATAGATCCCACAGAGCCTGGCTGGGTCTGCACTTGATTTCTCCTTTTGAGGCCTCATCACTGTAGCAGTAACACATTCATTGTGATTTCATGTGGAATATCCACCTGATAACATAACTGATTATATGATCTGAGATTGCACCTTCTTTATAACATTAAGGAGTTGGCTTAAGAGTGATTTTGGATCTGTGAGTTCTTACCCTGGCACCTGTGATATTCTTGCATTTCCCTACTTAACTGCAGGGCTATAAAACAAAGTGTGGTTAGAGAACATTGCATTTCTCCCCTGGATCTGAGAAAGAGACTGGAAACTACAGCAGTTAATCCCATCTCTTAATTCCATGGTGTTATGGGGAGGTTCAGAACCCAGAGTTTGCAGGGCTCTGATTTACCACTGACTTCAGCATCAGCACTGACCTCTTCTGAAATCCCATTTTATTTCTCCAGAAGCAATCCCTTCCCACAGATACTGCTGGAGAGAAATCTGGAATGGGATAATACTCACCAAAATGGGATGTACAGGTCAGATGGCCATGCATGGTGTTTCATAGCCCTGAATAATGTAAGAAATGAGGGAAGGATGGCTGGGAACGGCCTGGCTGTGCACAAACCTGGCAGCCTCTCCCTCTTTCTCCCTTTCCATACATTGTGCTGCCCTAAGCACCATCCCATGGTACCTGCAGGTGAGTTCCCATAGGAACTAAACATCATCTTAAAAGCCTCATCCTCAAAGTCTCCTCTGAGAGCTTGAACAGATTGATCCAAACTTCACTAAAGCTGGGCCTGTGTCTAATAATTTTATTGATTTTGCGCAAACATTTGCAACATAAGAGGAAATCTCTTTCCATGGCTGTGTGCCAGTGGGTAATTAGAGGCTGAGGATGCCAGCAGGGCTGCAGACATGGCTCAGTCTCTGCATTAATATGAGTGTAATGTCTCCAGCACCCTGATAACCAGCCACTTGCACAGTGAATTTCAGAATGTGCTTGCATGGCAGTGCAAAAGTCAAAGGCTGATCCTTGCCATTCCTCTCAGTTGGCATCAACAGGTTGGTCTCAGCATTCTACTAAATGCCAAAAAAAAAGAAGAAAAGGTTGACAGGGCAGTACTTGCTCCCTGTTGGCTGGGCAAAGCTTTCCCAGGGGATTACCCTGGCAGGCAAGTTGGTTTCTTTCAGACAAAAGCAGTGCAACAGATTTCTGTGTGATCCTCCAGCCAATGCAGTCAAAGATCTTTAAAATCTTCCAAAAACAGAAATAATCCAAAAGCAAGGCAGATTTGGGATGTGTGGCCCCTTATTCTGTTAGTAATCAATATGTGAGCAGATCTGTTGAGTCCAGGAGAATGAGATACACCCACCCTGTGGGCCCAGAGGAGTAAATATTGGAGGATCAGCCTCGGAGCCTGCAGAATCACCAAGATTAGATAAACAAACTAATGGAGCACTATCTGCTGACCTTTGGTCTCATTACACTTAAGCAACCCTCAAAGTGCAGGGGGCAAGCTGTTTTACAAGCAGGAAGATGAGCACTGATGGGAAAACACAGGGATGCAGCTGAAGTAAGGCACAGTAATGCTGGTGGATCTGCCCTTGTGTGTCAGAGTTCCGAGGTGATTAGCTGGAACTAATAAATAATTAAGATGGCTGTAATTAGTGCAGTGGGATAACTGCAGGGTCATAGCTGCTTCTGCCCCATCAGGTCATACCAATCCAAAAACATGATAACCTTTGTGGCTTACCTGTGAATAGCTGATACTTCACTGCTTTGCTCATCATCTATGGAAGGAACAGCATTTTAGGGTAGAGAATCCGGGCCTGGATTTCTCCATTGGTGTAAAATAAAATAATGCAGGATACCTGCCAGGTAGTGAAAGCAGAGGAGCAGAGTGTGAAGGGGACAGGCTTCTCTGAAGTCCACATCTGGATCCAGCCAGTCCCACTTTGGTGCCAAAGTCTTACCTGCAGGTTCTTGCTGTCCAGCACAGAGAGCAAATACAAAGCTGTGTTGTCTACAAGTGTAGCTGTTTCATGACTTGCAGTTCAACCCCTAACACTTCTTTGTTTTCCTTCTGCTTACAGGGAGCTTGGGACTACCTCCTGAAATGCAAACCAAGCATGAGACCACACCGGGGCTTTGTGGAACAGCTCTCGGCCTGGGAGAGCCAAATGTACGGGTCAACCCTCACAGACATCTCTGAACCCAACTACTGACACAGGACACCCTGCAGGGAAAGGCTCTGCCCTCCCACACCACCAACAAAGCTGCTTGAACACGGTTTGCAAAAAGACCTTAATGCAATGGAAAAACTTTCCTCTTTAGCTCCACGTGGGTTTGGAGCCTTCCAGGGGACTCGCCTGTGCTGTGGAAGGTGGCAGTTTGGGGAATGCAAGTCCTGCAGGATGAGGCCCTTCACAGGCTGCTTGTCTCTTTTGTAAGCAAAGGGGATTGTAACCACAGCTGTGGGGCAGTCAGTAGGGTTAGCTCTCAAAAGGTCCCTTATCCATAGTTTGGAATGGTAAATTTGGAGTCTGACTGTGCCCAGTTCCAGCCTGGAGAGGTGAAAATGTCCCTGTTTCAGAAGTTTCACCCTGTAAGTGCCTTCTTAGCCACCCACAGGCTCACTGGTTGAATTGCTAACAAGACCACCCTTCCCACTTGGCCACCTTCTAATCCAACAACCTCTTGGCAGAACTGGTAGTTTTGAAGCCTCAATCCTGTTACGTGAAACCCAAAATCAGTTCCTTCCTCTCCTGTAGCACACCATGAATTCTGCTCACTGACATCACAAAATAAACCACTCCAGAAAACACTCCCAGGCTTGCCTAGCACTCTGTGTTGGGGATTTACTGCGGGGTTTGGGTTTAGTTCCTCCCCTCAGGTTTGTCACTCCAGTCTGTGCAGCTGGGGATGGAGCTGGACATTATTTATGAACCTGCCTGAGGAGCTGCCCGAGGTAACAGTGAGCCCTCAGAGCCCAGCAAAGGGCTGTAATTTATCCATTCCTGTGTATTCCAGGCGCCTATTTTGAGGGAAATACAGAATAAATAATAAAAAAATAAATACAGAATAAATACAGGATAAATAATGCAGAATAAAAACAGAATAAATATAGAATAAATATGGAATAAGCACAGAATAAGCACAGAATAAAACCAGAATAAAACAAGAATAAATACAGAATAAATAATACAAATACAGAATAAAGACAAAATAAACACAAATAATATAGAATAAATACAGAATAAACACAGAATACAGAATAAATAATACAGAATAAATGCAAAATAAACATATAATAAACACAGAATAAATATAGAACAGACACAGAATAAATGCAGAATAAACACAGAATAAACACAGAATATAGAATAAAACCAGAATAAACACAGAATAAGAACAGAATAAATACAGAATAAAACAGAATAAATACAGAATAAGCACAGAATAAATACACAATAAACACACAATAAATACAGAATAAAAGCAGAGTAAAACAGAATAAACAGAATAAACACAGAATAAGCGCAGAATAAATAGAGAATAAACAGAATAAATAAAGAACAAAACAGAATAAATACAGAGAATAAACATAGAATAAATAATACAGAATGAAAACAGAATAAAACCAGAATAATACAGAATAAACACAGAATAAAACCAGAATAAAACCAGAATAAAACAGAATAAAACAGAATAAATAAAGAACAAAACAGAATAAACACAAACACAGAATAAACGTAGAATAAATAATACGGAATGAAAACAGAATAAAACCAGAATAATACAGAATAAACACAAAATAAATAAAGAATAAAACCAGAATAAAACAGAATAAACAGAGAATAAATACAGAATAAACACATAACAAATAATACAAAATAAAAACAGAATAAACACAGCATAAATACAGAATAAGCACAGAATAAACAGAATAAACCCAGAATACAGCCCAATACGCCCCCGCCCCGCCCCGCCCGCGGATGCCCCGCCCAGTCGGTGCCGCCCCGGGGCGGGGCCGGAAGGGGGCGTGGCCGGGCCGGGCCGGGCGCTCCGCGCCGCCATCGCCGCCATGGCCGCGGGCGCTTCTGCCGCCGAGTGCCTGCGGGAGTGGGAGGAGCTGCAGGACGGCTTCCAGCGCATCCAGGTACCGCATCCCGCTCCCGCGGCCCCCCGGCCGGGCGCGGCCCCCGCGGGTACCGGCACGGGGCGCGGGGGACTGTCCCGCGGGTGCCGCGCAGCATCTCCCGCGGTGCCGCCGCTCGCCGGGTGTGCCCGCGCTCGGGGACGAGCCCGGGGGCACGGCTGGCACAGCGCTCCGTGCCGGGGCACGGCTGGCACGGACACCGGGGCTGGCGCGGGCAGCCCGGGGGGGCCAGTCCGGAGGGGACAGCCCGGGGGGAACAGCCCGGAGGGGACAGCCCGGAGAGGACAGCCCGGAGGGGACGGTCCGGAGGGGACAGTCCGGAGGGGACAGTCCGGAGTGGACACTCCAGGAGGGACCGTCGAGGGGGGGCAGTCCGGAGGGGACAGTCTGGGGGAGAGAGCCTGGAGGGGGCAGTCCGGGGGGGGACAGGCCGGGGGGGTCAGTCCGGAGGGGACAGCCCGGGGGGGACAGCCCGGGGGGGTTAGTCCGGAGGGGACAGCCCGGGGGGGACAGCCCGGAGCTCGCGTTTGCCGAGGGCTGGCGTGGCACGGCCGGGCGGGGCGCGCAGGTGCCTTTGCACGGTCCTTATCGCTCCTGTCAGCCCCGCTCGGGCCGGCCCGAAGCCGGAGAGCCCCGCGGGGAACGGGAAGCTCCGGGAATCCCCAGGCACGCTGCAGCCAAGCTGCTTGTGCCTCCCCTCCGTGCCCCCTCCGTGCCCTGTGCCAGCGAGGGGACAGGTCTCAGAGGTGCTTCCACCTGCTTTGTGTAATCCCCAGGGCGCTGGTGCCGCGGGAAGGAGTGGGCAGGATTCAGCTCAGACGGGGTCACCCAAGGGAAGGGTTGGCCAACCATCCCCTGCTGCCGCTCGGGTCACTCAGCAGCGGCTGCACCAGTTCCCTTTCCCCCTCCTTCCCCCGCGAAGCGGATGTTGTTGCGGACACGTCGCTGCTGCTGTGCCCAGATCTGGGGCAAGGGAGGCTTTGAGAAACCTCCTCTTGCTCCATAGGGGTTGCATGGATGTCCCGGGTCGCCCACTTCGAACCCTGAGTGCAGCCACACGGCGCCGGCCCTGCCCGGGGGGAACCTCCCCCCGGGGTGGCTCCCGGTCCGGGCTGTCGCCAACGTGGTGCTCGGGGGCTGGCACGGCCAAAGGGCTTGTCACAAAAGCCATTTGCTCACAGTTAACTCCGGAGCAAGTGGAGGAGGTGACTCCAGAGGAAACCCTGATGGTCGAGCAGGGAATGTCCTGGGAGGGATCACAGCTGTACATAACTTGGGACTATGTGGGATCCAGGTCTGCTACTACTTCTCACCAGGGGGAGAAGGTTTCCTTCCTTTGCTCTCAGTTTCACCTTTCCCCTTTGAGAACAACCTTAAGATCTGCTGATCAGAGGCCCAATAAGAGCTAAAAGTTGTGTGCCAAGGTCTAGTCCAAGCGTTGTTGGGAGCAGTGTGTAACTCCCTGGTGGAAGTGCTGCTGTGGCCGAGGTGAGGCTGTTTTCCAGCTGACCTGGATGAGCAGCAGCATTGATCCAGCACACTGTCTCCTTTCCTTTCTAAATATAGTGGAGAGTGGCATCCAGCCTTTCCCAGGTGCGGTTGGGTTACTGGGCACTTGGCTGCAGCCCTGCTGTGAGTTTGTCCTCTTTGTCCAGCTCATTGACGGGCTCCTTCCAGTTTCCTGGGGGTGCCAGAGCCACAAGTCATGGCAGCAGCAGGTGCTGCCTGAACCTGGAGGCAGAGAGAGTCACTCGTGCCACCCCAGCACTCAAAGCCACTGCTCCAGGTGGCTGTGGCCCTCAGTTGTAGCTCTGGCACCTAAACAGCATTTCTCTCCAAGTCTTTTTTGTCCTCTGTGCACAGTCAGGGGTCTCCCAGCCATGGAGAGCATGGGAGCATCCCAGAAAAGGACCACATTGCTGGCTGGACTTTCACAGCCCAGAGCTGGAGGGGGCTGGACACAAGGGATGTGTGAGGGCAGACCAGGCTGTGTCCTGCAGATGTGCCTGCACCTGTAGATGCCTTCCTTGGGATTGGGGCTGGGTGTCCCCATGGAAGCAGGGCTGGCTGCAGGCTGTCCCCAAACACACCTGGCCTTCTGCTGCCACCCCTCTGCTCACTGTGCAGGTGAAGTTAAGCACATTTTTTAACAGAAGCATCAGCAGTGCCCCCATGGAGGACCCAAGGACAAGGGTGTCAGCAGACAGCTCTGATGTGTGCTGGTCTCTCCTTCCCAGGATAACCACAAGCTGTACAAGCAGAAACTCGAGGAGCTAACCAAGCTCCAGGATGGGATCTCCAGCTCCATTGCACGGCAGAAGAAGCAGCTGAAGGAACTTTCAATCTCCCTCAAAAAGTAAGTCAGTGTCCTGTGACAGCACAGAAGGGGAGAAAGGGAAGGATGAGGCTACTGAACTCACCCCATGTCTGAAATACAAACCTCTCTGCAGCCTCACTCCTAGCAAAGTGCTGTGAGAGGCAGATCTTCCCCAGCCTCCCTTCCCTGTGCCCCAATTTATGCCCCATTTGCAGTTCAGACCTTGCAAGAGCTTTGCAGGTACCATGAACTATCTCACACAAAGCTCTCCCCATCCTCCCTTGAGGGTGAGAGAGCCCTCTGGTCTCACCTCACTCCCATTCCTGCTTCCTTTCCTTGAGCAACATTCCAGCCTGCCAGAGCTCTCACTCTGCAGATGGAGTTATGGACTTGCCTCCCATCTGCCTTTGGTGTCCTTGGGGTGTCCTTGCCTGAGTCAGTCACCTGTGGAGTGCCAGCACGTGCTGATCACGTTACAGAGGCTCTCCTGGTGCCATTGCCTGTGTTTCCTCCCCAGATGCAAAGCCCACGCGAGTCCCGAGCAGCAACTGTCCATCCAAGAGACCGAGAGCCTGATTAAAGAGAGGCAGAACGTTTTCTTTGAGATGGAGGCCTATCTGCCAAAGAAGAACGGGTGAGAGGCTCCCCAGCTCAGGGTGAAACACCATCTCCACCCTGCACATCCCTGTGGCTGTAACGCTGCAGGCACAGACCCGCTGTCACCCTGCCCCTGGTGGTGTCACAGCTGTGCTGCTCCACTCTGGCTCCTTAGAGGATGCCTGGGCAGGAACCAAGCTGAGCCTCGGCAGCACTGCCCTCGTGCCCCTCACTCCTCTGCCTGCTCATGGCCTTCATCCACCCTTGGGCAGTGGCTGTGTGCAGGGGGAAGCCCTGGTGAACACCCAGTGCCCATGGGAGGTGGGGTGTGTGCTTGGCCACCCATCCCCCTGCCTTGGGAGGGGATGCCACAGTTTGCCCGGTAGCTCTAAGTGGAAATCAGCTGGGGGCTCATCCCTGGTCCCAGCAGTGGCACCAGAGGGGACAGCTCCACAGGCAGGTCCCCATCCTAACACCTCTGTTCTCTCCACAGGTTGTACTTGAGTCTGGTGCTCGGGAACGTGAATGTCACACTGCTCAGCAAACAGGCCAAGTACGGCCCCTCCTCGCTGCCACCTCTGATTTGCCTGGTTTGGGATCCCCTTGGCACCAGAAACAGCAGTTCCTCCCAGGAGTTATGGGGCTGGCTTGGCCCACCTGGTCGAGATTCCCTTCCTGGGCTGTTTTCTGCACCCTTTCACAGAATCAGCCAAATCTTTAACTACCTCTCACGCTCCTGCCACTGGGCTGGGAGGGACCATTAGCTCTGACAAGCTAAATAAGATCCTCCTCCAAAGCTGTGTTCAGATTTCCACTGTGTTAGACACTTCTAGGAAAGATAAACAATGGATAGTCCCCTCCTCTTCCCTCAGGGAAACACCAATGATCAGGTTTGGCCCAGGAGAGCCTTCTCCATGCCAGAGGTGCCCAGCCAGGCGTCTGTGTCAGCCCACTCTGTTGCCCAATCCTCCTCTTGGAGACCTGTGCAGACTCCAGTCTGCCCAGCTTCCCCACAGTCTGTGCCACCAGACAGCTTGGGGTGGAGTGCTTGAGGGTTTCTTACCTGTGTGGAAGCAGCCTGGTGTGTTCTTCTCTCAAAAATACCCCCAAGTGTGTCCCAGAAGTTCCCAATGGAACATCACTTTTGTCCAGCTGGGTGGAATGGGAGGGCACAGACTTCCAGCAGCCTCCTGGCTCCAAGCCTGCCCTTGTGCTTCCCTGCAGGTTTGCATATAAAGATGAATATGAGAAATTCAAGCTCTACCTCACCATCATCCTACTCATTGTCTCCTCCTCCTGTAGGTTCCTCTTTAACTCCAGGTGAGTCTGGCTTGGATGCTGGGCAGACATCTCCTCCCAGTGTCCCTGCGTCCTCCTCTCCCATCCTGCAAGGTCCAGAGCTGAACAGAAGATCCTGATAAAGGATCTGGACACTGCCCTGGAGGTGGCTTTGTGGCTGCTGCACTCCCACTGTGGCCATGGTGGCTGGGGGGGAAGCAGGTCCCTGTCTGTGGTGGGTGGGTGTCCTACTGTGGGGGCTGTCACGGTGCCTGTGCCCCCAGCACTGCCCTTTACACCCTCCTTTGTGTGACACCAGGGTGACAGATGCCGTCTTTAACTTCCTCCTGGTGTGGTATTACTGCACCCTCACCATCCGGGAGAGCATCCTGATCAACAATGGATCCAAGTGAGTCCCCTGGGCTCGGGGAGGGCCGTGCAGCAAGTTGGTCCTTCTCTGCAAGGCTGGGGAGCTGGGGCCCATGGAGCAGCTCCACACTTCCCAAGGGAGCAGCTCCCTCCTGCTCAGGGTGTGTAGCAAGCCCTGGTAGGAGCTGTAGGAGCAGGGCAGGAACTCCCTGGGTGGAGGCAGCTGGAAGGGCCCCGGCTCCTGGTGCTGCCCAGACTGGAGGTGCTGGGTCCTGCTCCAAGCAGGGGTGTGTCACAACCAGCCCTGCTCCTCGCCTTGCCCTGGGAGCTGTCAGGTGGCTGGGGATGGGCTGTTCTGCTCTCCTGGTGCACCTTTGGGTCTGAATTCACACTCAGACCTGACACCCCTTCTCTGTCTCTGCCTTCCAGAATCAAAGGCTGGTGGGTTTTGCATCACTACATCTCCACCTTCCTCTCAGGTGTTATGCTGACATGGTAAGTCTGTGTCCCCTGTCCCATGGGGGGCTGTGGGCAGCTCTGGCACAGGGGCTTTTGCTGCCCTAACCTGCAGTCATAGGGGCTGTGGGGCAGGAAGGGCTGGCCATCCCCTCCCAGCCCCATGTCCCCCAGCCAGCACCATTTCTCCACAGGCCAGATGGGCTCATGTACCAGATGTTCAGGAACCAGTTTCTCTCCTTCTCCATGTACCAGAGTAAGTGCTGTGCTGGGGTAGGGACTGTGGTTGGCCTCAGATGAGGGTGCCTGTGGGGCTCTGCAGCACACGCAGACCTGGCTGTAGCTGCTCTCAGCTCATCTGCGTTTTCCCTTGGGCTCTGTCCTGCCCTCACCTCCCTGGCACTGGGGTTGTCTTTGTGGGCAGAGTCACCACGGAGCTGGGCTGATGCTGGGGCCAAGAGTTAATTAATCCCTGGGCACCTGCTGATGGCAGCCACGCTCTCTGTGCAGGTTTTGTGCAGTTCCTGCAGTATTACTACCAGAGCGGGTGTTTGTACCGGCTGCGAGCGCTGGGCGAGAGGCACAACATGGATCTGACTGTGGGTAAGTCAGGATCTGCCCTTACTGGCCCAGTCCAGCTGGACCCACCATTGCTGCAGGGCCTGTGGCTGCCCCAGCCTCCCTCCCAGCTCCAGCCCAGTGCTCACCTAACTGGGAGCTGTGGGTTCCGTTCAAGGTAAAGGTAACAGTTTGATTGGGGTCAGTTTGGCTGAGGTTTGTGAGTGGCAGAAACAGTAACAGCTACAAGTAAAGCCAAAGCTCTGGGTGCCCCCCTCCTCCTGCTCTCCTGGGACCACCAGCCCACAGCTGGCACTCTCAGTAGCAGTGGATGTGGCTCCCACCATCTAAGCTTTATCCAGGAAGCTCATTCAGATGTGAAATGTCCCTCCAGCACCACATATACTGTGGCCTGTCACCTTCCTTACCCGTGTGACACAGAGTACTGGACTGAGGAGCACCAGCTTCAGCAAGGGCAGCTCCACCAGAGCAGCTTCCTACAGAGCCCTGTATTAGATTAGAAGTCTCTGCTGCTGTCCCCACAGCGAGGCTGGTGTGGCAGGACCTTCTCAGCCAGGCCCTGGGTGGGCACTGAGACTCCCTGCCTGTGTCCAGAGGAACTGGGCTCCATCTGCCCCCTGCCAATCTGTCCCAGGTCCTCACATAAACCAACATTATTTGCAGAGGGTTTCCAGTCCTGGATGTGGAGAGGCCTCACGTTCCTGCTTCCCTTCCTCTTCTTTGGGCAGGTAAGCCTGCACTGTCCTTGCAGGGATTTGCGAGGCCAGAGGTTCAGGTGGGAGCAGGTCAGGCTGCAGTCCCAGCTGGGGTTGGCAGCCTGGGCACCCCCCAGTCCCCACAGACTGCTGCAGTTGTGTGATATGGGATGCCAGGGGTAGGGAAATGCTTCCAACAAACGCTGAGCCTTTTCTTCCAAAGCACCCACCACCTCCACAACTGGGAAAGTGAGATGGGGAGGACCTGGGGTAGTTCTGCCAAGTGCAGAACAGAGCAGAGGGGCTCCAGTGAGAACCCTTCCAAATCTTTTCCAAAGCCCTTCCAAGCTACAGCTTCGAGCTGCTGCTGTGAGGGTCAAGTCCTTCCTTGGTCAGAACATTCAGGCTGATGTCCAAAGGCTGGTCTGAGGCTTCCTCACGGCCCTTGGGCTCCAGGTGGCACAAGAGGGACAGATGTCCCAGCTGGGGTCCTCTGGGGATGAGCCCTCTGACCCCAAGCCTGAATGGGGTTTCAGTGCCCTCAGGCGAGGTCAGTGTGGGGTTTGTGCCCAGAGGAAGCAGCTGGATGAGTGCCAGCATGGGCTTGAGCCTCTGAAAAAGCAGAAACCCCCCTCAATCTTCTCTCCTGCAGTTCTGGCAGCTCTACAACGCCATCACCCTCTTCCGCATGATCCAGCACCCCGAGTGCAAGGAGTGGCAGGTAAGGGGACTCTGGGGGCTGCTCTGGAGAGGGGATGCCCCAGGCAGGTCCCTCCCTGACTTGCACCTCTGTGCCTCCTGCAGGTCCTCATGTGCGGCCTCCCCTTCTTCATCCTCTTCCTGGGGAACTTCTTCACCACCCTCCGCGTTGTCCACCAGAAGATTCAGAACAAGAACAAAGACACGAAGGAGAATTGAAGAGGGGCAGTGAGGGGGCCAGGACTGTTTCTCCCCACTGGCTCCATGCCCTGTCCCCATCTCCTCGATTCCGTCCGGACTCTGGTGTCTCATCCCATTCCCTGGAAGCCTGGGTGTGGGACAGAGCTTGAAGCCTGCTCCTGGACAGTCCATGTCTTCACCACGGTGCTGGATCTGTGCTGAGTCACTCACCTGGAGTCAGGAGCACCCTGTGACAGTCACTCCCATTTACTGGGATGTCCTCTGGATGCTGGTGCTCCCCATCCCACTGGACAAGGCAGTGTCCCGGGCTGACAGCTGCCTCCCACAGCTCCTGGCATGGTCGAGGCTCCCCTTTCCCCCCAGCCCTGCAGCCAGGACAGCCCCTGGGTGTTGAAGGCAGAGGCCCTGGGGCAGCCTCGTTGCTGCCAGAGCAGCCTGAGTGCTGTGCACAAGTCCTGGATTCCAGGGTGTGTGGACTTTAGTTCCTCCTCACCTTCTATCTGCAGAGAGGAGGGACTCCAGGGCACAGGACGGGTGGGAGCAGCAGGAGACTGGACCAGGCTTCATGCTGAAGCTGCACAAACAGCACCCTGGGCTGGCACCTCTGGAGGATGCACATGTAAAAATAAAGAGAAGGCCCTGCCCCAGGTCACCAGGGTCGGTCTGGGAACAATTTCCACACTCCAGTTTGGCTCTTGTAAAGTGGGTACTGACACAACTCCCTGAAAGGAGCCTGGGGGGGGGGGTCGGTCTCTTCTCCTGGGTAACACACAGTAAGACAAGAGGAAACAGCCTCAAGTTGTGCCAGGGGAGGTTTAGATTGGATATTAGAGAAAAATGCCATCACCCAAAGGGTTGTCCAGCCTTGGCACAGGCTGTGCAGAGCAATGGTGGAATCACCATCCCTGGAAAGATTTAAAAGCCATGTGGATGTGACACTGGGGGATGTGGGTTAGCAGTGGGCTCGGCTGTCGGGATTAAAGGTTGGTCTCAGCAATCTTGGAGGGCTTTTCCAACCTAAATGACTCCATGATTCTGTGAAAACCCATCTCCTGGAGCCCCTCCACCAGCCCAGGGTACAGGGGGTCATGGGGGGCAGTTCTGTGAGTTCCCTTCCATGGCACCCCCGGCCTGCCCAGCCCCATGCACAGGATGTGGCCAGAGCTTTGGCCATCCAAGAAGCCCAGTAGGACCTCGGGGTCCCTTCAGCTGGGGGGAGAGAGACACCCTGTACACCACCAGGAGCTCCACAAGAACCAAAGAGCAGCTTTGTCACAGCAGCACTCCAGTCCAGAGCCCCCCACCCATTCCCAGCACTCAGGATAGGGGTTTCCCCCAGCTCAGCCTAAACCCAGAGCTGCCACCACATCCCCCTATTTCCTCCCCATTATCCAATGCTCCTGCCTTCCTCTCCCCTGTGGCTGAGCAGAGAGGGCAGGAAGCAAACTACAGACGCAGTATTTTTATTCCAAGGGCAAATGTATTTAAATAATTTACAATCATTGGACAGCCTGAAAGGTTTTGTGTTTTTTTGTTGGGGTTTTTTCCCCCATGATTAAATCACAAAGATGTTAAAATAAAAACAGTATTTTAAAAACGACCGTACACAGTGTGAAGGAGGGGCTGGGCTCAGAGGAGCTGCAGGACCCTGGGGAGCAAGCAGGGCCCTATGGACTGAGACCCCCCTCCCAAGACCAGGTCTGTTCCAGAGGGGAGAGGAGCCATCCCCTTCCCACTGCGTGCTGGAGCGAAGGGGGACAGCAGAAAGGGAGCAGGATGGTGGTGAAGTCAGGGTGGCACAGGACAGCTCTGTGCCCAGAGCCAGCTGCCAGCCCCACATCCTAGAGATGGACAAACGGCACAAGGAGGTGAGGGCAGATTGCTGCCCATGCTGAGCCCTCACACCCAGCCAGAGCACAGGGGGCTGCCGGCTCCTCCACCTCTCTGCTGTGCCAGCAGGACAGGGTGGGCTCCAGCCCCTGGGGATAAGGCAACACCTCATGTTCAGAGAAGGACCCCAGAGCTTCCTGGCAGCATCCATCCCTTCTGTCCCACGTCAGCTGTGTCCCTGACCTCAAGGCAAACGCTGGTGCCATGAGGTGCGCCTTGGGGTGCCGGGGGCACCGCGGCTCCTGGACAGCAGCCTGAGCTACCCCCTGCCCCTCTCAACCCCTTCTGCCCCCCAGGGTACACAGCCTGCCCCGAGGGGCTGCTGTGGTGCAGGAGGGGTTGGGAGTGACACTGGGGTAGCTGTGGGCTGGGGACAACACCATCACCCACAGCAGCAGTGGGCGAGCAGGCACTTTCACCCCCGTGGGCCCACACCTGTGGACCTGTTCTCTCCCCGGCCCCACCAGCCCCACTTTTAGCTCCAGACATCCAGAGAGTACCGGCCCTTTGTCATCAGTTTCTTTACATAGTCCACGGCCTGGGGCTGGCTCATGTTCCCCAGTTCAGAGACGATCTCATAGAAGGTGTTCTGCACATCCCGGGCCATGTTACGGGCATCGCTGCAAACAAAGGGTTGTGAGTGAGACAATATCCCAACAGGGTCACAGAGCCCTGTCACCTCCCCACACAGACACACAGGGCTCACCCCAGCCCACCTGCCTGGCCCTTTGCCCTCCCTAGAACCAGGACAGCATAACCCTCCCAGGGCTTGTACCACACAGCTGGGGAAACTGAGGCACTCATGTTCCTGAGAATAGGAATGTTTTCCGAAATCCCTTCCCTGCCACCAGACCTACCCGCACACATAGATATGAGCCATTCCCTCATTAACCAGCTTCCAGACGTTTTCCTTGTTCTTCTTCAGTAAGTGCTGGACATAAACCTGGCAGAAAACAAGGTGGGAATGTGGTGAGAGGAGCAGAGCCTCAGCACCA
This sequence comes from Pithys albifrons albifrons, assembly GCF_047495875.1. Classification (NCBI taxonomy): domain Eukaryota; kingdom Metazoa; phylum Chordata; class Aves; order Passeriformes; family Thamnophilidae; genus Pithys; species Pithys albifrons. Next base: position 3,447,518 of record NC_092478.1, on the reverse strand, counting down.
CAGGCCAGGGCGATGACAGGAAGCCAAGCCCATTCTCATGGCTCCAGGAGACAGTGGAGGTGCTGGGTGCTCCTGCCTGTCATGGGCCCTCCAGGCTGGGAGTTTCCAGCTCTGGGGTTATGGCTGGGAGCAATGGTGGGGTGACTGGAGCAGTACCTTCTCAGCTTGGTCCCTGGAGAAGGCCACATGGAGCTGGGTGAGGACTCCCTCCTTCTGGAAGTGGGCCAGCTCCTCCCGGTACAGGTAGTCCTCACGCTCGTGGCGGCAGCCGTAGTAAAGCACCGTCTCACCCACCTCTTTGCCTGCAGGGACACACAGCCCCCCCATCAGCTGGTCCCTGGCAGCCCCCAAACTGGTTCCCTCCCCACCTCCCCTGGTCCTGTCAATCCCAGAAGCCCCAGTCTTGTCCTCTCTGTTCTCCCAGTCCTGCCAACCCAGGGGAGGGAGAGCTGCTCAACTGCTTCTGGTTATATGGGGAAGCTTGAGGCTGATTCCCAGGGGTGGTCATCGGCTTTAGAAATGAGTGTGTCTTCACTGTGGTTATTTGATAAGTAGTGGCAGAGGTCAGAGAACTGCCTCAGGTCTATCCAACCCACAAACACCGTCCATGGCCAAGAGAAGGACAAAGCACCCTCGTGCTGGGCAACACTATGTTACTATTCACCCTGCCCCACCTCCTCCGCTTTTTTTTGGACCCATCAGCGACATGAGCAGCACGAGCTGCACCTCAGAGGCACCAACTGGCCCCCACAGAATGCTGTGCTGCAGGAGCCTCAGCCCCTGGGAAGCTCCTGGGCACTCACCCTGCTGCTTCAGCCAGGCCCGCTCCTGGATGAAGCCAATGAAGGGGGCGACGCCGGTCCCCGGCCCGATCATGATCACGGGGGTGCTGGGCTTGAAGGGCAGCCGGAACTGCGACTTCCGCACGTACATGGGCACCAGGGAGTTGCTCCCGTTCTGGTCAGGCACCTTGTTCTTGAGCCAGTTGGTGGCCACCCCTTTGTTCATGCGGCCTGTCTTGGTCTTGTACTCCACCGTCACAGCACAGATGTGGATGGAATTGGAATGAACCTGCAGGGAAGGGATGTTGGCACCCCACAGCCCAGTTCCTTGTGCTCAGGGATGGGAAGGAGTTTAATATTAACTCTGGGACAGCTATTCCTCCCTGAGTGTTCCTCATGGGGCTTCTGTCTTGTGCCTGACTCATCACAGGACCACTGAGCTTACCTGGGTATTGCCAACCACCTTAGGGCTTCAAGTACTAAGCAATGAGTGAATTTTGACCAGCCCCTAAAATTCCACCTTCTTCCAAGTCCTAACAGCCAGGCTGATGGGTGATGAGGAGCAGGGCCTCAGGGAGTGTGGGAGTATCAGGATACAGCTGGCTGCAGTGTGGGACCCTCTGCAGACCCTGTGGGAGCTGGGATAACTCCATGCACAGAGATAGCTAAATCTGCTCCTCTCACAGCAAGTGCCACCAGGACAAGCTCTGCGTGTCCAGTCCCCAGCCAAGGACGGTGGCTCTGGAGCTGCCTCTGAAGCGGTGCCTCCACAGCCTCATTCCCTGCTGGAAGCAGCTCACCTTGGAGGAGGAGGCGATGGAGTAGTACCGGGCCTGCAGGCGGGGCAGGAGCTCGCACAGGTGGTCGATGGGGGGGCGCAGCGAGGGCATGTCCTGCAGGATGGCCAGGATGTTCCTCCGGGCCTCCACCACCCAGCTCAGGTACAGGGCCTGCAGGAGGAGGGCACACGCATGACCACCTCCCTTCATGGCTGGCAAACACCCCCCTGGGCTTCTTGCCCAGCCCTGGACCCCTTCTGGGGATCCCCCAGTAACCAGTGCAGCCCAGCAGCTTTGCTGGGAAGGGCAGTGCTCCCACCTTGCCCTCGGCAGCGGATGAAGCCATTTTCCGCAGGCGCTCCTGCTCCCCAGTGTCCGTGGCATACTGGGCCAGCTCGTACAGCACGTTGGTGCGGGGAGGGTTGGTGATGTCCAGGTAGTATGTCAGGGCTGTTCGGTAGGATGTGGGGCAGGGGAAGGGATGTTTCTTGTTGGATTCCTCTGGAGAAGAGGGAGAGAAAGAAAAATTAAAAATCAGCATCTACATGCTGTTATGTCAAGATTTCATGTCAGCGGCTACACATGGTGTGTGAGGGCTGGAGACAGAGCAGGGCTCCACGGAGGAGGGAGCAGCTGTGGGCCAAAGCCCCAGTCTCCCATTAAAGCACCTCTCTCTCCAGGCAACTCCACCTCCCAGTAGCCCATTCTGTGTTTCACAGATGCTGCCTGACAGTTTAGCAGCAAAAAATAAACTCAGTGCTCCTCAGCAGGGCTCTCTGCCCTGAGATGTCCATGCACAGAGTCCAGTAAATACCCAGATCAGGCAGGGAGACTCCCCTCCACAGCTAATTTGGCCTCACACACTTACACCTCATCGGATCTGCCCTCAAAAGTGTCCTCAGGCTCATTTAGTCACAGACAGCTGTGCTCAGAATGTTCTTGGGAAAGGTCAGCACCAGCAGTCAAGGTTGGAGCCATTCAGCTCAGAAAACTGAGAGATCCATAAGGGACAGGAATAACAGCGTGAGGCTGGACAACCTGGGACACTGAACAGAGGGCCACAGGCTCCAACAGTGCATTAAAGCCACTTCCTCTCTTGAAAACAAGAGCTCCCTCAGGCTTCTGGGCCACCACATCCGATGACTCAGGACTGGCTGTGCTGCTTCAGGAGTGTGACAGGCAGCAGCTGCCATCTCCATCCTGCCAGAGGCTGGCTCTGCTGGGAACACTACCCAGGAAGAGCTCTTTGTATGAGCACAAGTGCGCCCTCCTGGCAGTTCAGTCTCAAGGCCTGAGCCTCCTCCCAGGACTGAACAAGAACATCTTACACAGTAAGGGCCCTGTGGAGCTCCAGGGCTGCTGCAGCTGAGGAATGCTCTGGTGGGCTGATGCTCTGTAATTAGGAGTGTGCTGTTACATAATTTGTTGTTGAATGGGCACACTAAACACATTTCACAACTGACCCACTTCAGCTGCTCTCAGTACACAGGCCCTGTGCCATTGGTAGAGCAGCACAGCATTTGGAGTGGCTGTGGGACATCTGTCTGCCTGGAGGTGCCCCACAGGACCTGAGGGTGATCTGGATCCTCCTCTGGTGGCAAGGACAGAGGCCACAGCTGAAGGAGAACTGCTGACACTCAGGGGTCATCCATACTCACCATCCAAGTTGTTTAGGGACATGACAATGTCCAGATCCGTGCCCAGGATCTCACCGATCTGGTTCACCAGAGAGGAGTCATTAGCTGGGTACACGGCCACGTGGTCCCCAGACTCATACCTGCCACAAGAGCAGGAGGGAGAAAACATGGAACACCTGCACCATTTCTTGCCCATCCCCAAAAGACAAGTGGGCTGGTGCAAGAGGCAGCAGGACAACACTGAGTTCCCATTGCTGCTCAGTGCCTGCACCATCAGGGATTCCCAGAGCCCACAGTAACAGCAGGAAGGACCATTGTGGGAAACTGGTTTTAAGAACCAGGGTTTTTACAAGGGACCTCCAAGGTAACAGCAGTTTTGCCAGACACTTCAACAATGCCAGAGTTCCAGCTAGGACAGGCCAAGTTCCAGACAGGCATGAAGCAAAGCTGCTCAAAACCTCTGAAGTACTTTGTTACATTAAGGCACCTGGATTCATGACTTTCTAGTAATTTAGGGAATTTGAGTCAGTGAAAGGGGTTTTAAGAGCAGGGCCACATGCTTGTTTTTTGCTCCTGATGCAGACTGCTCCTGACAAAACAGAGGAGCAGACTCCCACAGAAAACTACCTGATTTTGGAATTGGAGATATCCAGCTCCAGATGCATCAGGTGTCGCTCTCCACCCTCATTCAGTTTGCGGTTCTCTGTAACCTTGGCCAGGAAGGGGTTCTTGGCATCAAATGGTCTGGAAGGAAACACAAGGGCCTTCTGGTTTTGCTTCTGCAGCTCATGGTGCTGTTTGTATCCAGCCATGTTCCCTGTGCCTCTAGAGCAGACTCCCATGATTTGGGTCATGTTCCAAGCACACCACACCACAGCACAAACCAAATTATGATCCTGCTGCTACCCACACTGGCACAGAAACACATCCTTTTCCTTCTAAGCACAGCACAGCAGTCTACACTTTCTGACCCATGAAGAACAAGTGACACACAAGCAGATTGGAGGGACTGTCACATCACAAAAGAAATATTTCAGGCTGGAATTAGTTTATACAGCTGATTTCCCCACAGCAATAATGCCAGCAGCCATCATGTACTGGCCACCCCAGGCAAAGAAAAGCTCAAGACAGATGCTGTGGGTGTACCAGACAAAAAGCACACAGGACCACAGGCACCTCCTCCCCACCAATGATTCATTAACTGGGGAATCTCAAGAGTCCCAGTGGAGATCTGAGCCCTTTCCTCCTGGGCAGAGACCTGCTGCATTCCAGAAATCACACTGCCCACACAGCAGGCGTTGTTAGAGACATCAAGGACTCATCAGCCAACCCCTGCCCCACATACACCCTGCCCAGGGGGTTGGCACTCACGGCTTCTGGTTCTCGTAGCTCTTGAGCCGGCCCATCTCACCCGTGTAGACTTTGTTCATGTTCACATCTGTCTGCACCACCAGCTCATACTGGCGGATGCTGGGGGAGAAAAGGGGAGAGAAAAAAGTCAAACTGGTAACTACAAGGTACCAGTAGGAAGCAGCATATACTGTGATTAACTTGCTGCAGCTCAAAAACAAACGTGAATTCCAACCCTCTCCTGAGGAATCAGGAAACCTGTGCAGAAAACCCAAACCAAGACAAAACCTCAGCCTCACTGGGAGCATCACAATCAGCTCAGCCATCCCCAAAGTAACCAAACCCACCATGTCCCCAGTCAGAACAGGAATCCAGAGCTGGGCTCAAGCTTGCACCAGGCTCAGGCCAAACAGTCCCACTTTCCTGCTCTACTTTGCACATGCCCTCTCGAGTCTGGAAGGGGAGGCAGTGCAAAGGGAACAGCAGTCCAGGGCTGGTGTCACAGCCACCAGTCAGAGGTGGTTTGTCTCTCTGGCACCCAAAAGGAGCTGCTCCCAAACCCACCTGGACTCCTCTCCCGTAGCCTCCACCCCGAAGTGCTCACACACTGCTGGCCAGAACTGCTCTCTCCAGGTGATGAAGTCTTCTTCCAGGCTAGCCAGGGAGAAAGAAAGAGTCACTAACCCAGCTCCAGCTGGGAGCAAAGGGGCATTCCCAGAAGAGCCATCTGAGATTGCTATGGACTTCCTCCCTTCATCATGGGAAAAGGCATTTGCCTTGGACCCAAGACAGTTTTGGTAAATCCATATGCCCACAGATTACCAGGAAAAGATTGCCAGAGCACTGAGTGGTAACTGTTGCTATTCCAGCCACCACTCCTTTCACCAGGTCTGCAGAGGAAGGCTTTGTTATTCAGGCTTGGTCTTAAACCACCTCACCTCCCTCCTTGCCCACTCCTGCCATGAGGTCCCCTTCCTAAAATGCAGATTTCACCACAGTAAAGTTTATTCTTCTGGGTTCAGAGCCCCTCACACACATCACAAACCTCTCATCAGACCCTGCAGACCTCAGAGGTAAAGCCACAGGTTGATACAATGTCCCAGGGTGCTCAGGTGAGCACAGAGAAGTAAAATAAAATAAAAATCATTGTCCAAGTTGGAAAACTGCAGCCTCCCACTATAAAACACCTCCAAGGAGATGGAATCTGCCTTCTCCACAGGGATGGGTGAGTTCATCTATGCAGGCTGTGTTAGCAAAGGAGCTATAGCAGGACAGGGGCAGAGGAGGCTACAAAGCCTGCTCCAGTGTGTACCTCTGGGCATTTAAAGCTGATGTGGGATTTCCCAGACACAGGATTCCCCAGGATACTCCCTGTGTACAGGGATCCGATTGTGGGAGAGACAGCAGACAGACACACGCTCAGAGTTATGCCAACTCCCACAAGGAGCCCTGTAGAGTTTATTTCTGTCTTGGTAGCACAGCCAACTCCCTGCCAAGGTCCACTCCAAGCTGCTTTAGCCAGCTCTGACCAGCCCCTCAACCCAAGGTACTCACTTGCCATCATCATCTCCCAGCCCAAGTTCAAAGATCCGCTGGGCTCCAAGTTCCTCCAGTCTCTTGTCCACATACTTTCCCATGGCATTGAAGTGCTCATAAGTCTTGTTACCCAGCCCAAAGACCTGGAAGGGAACACTCATGAGCATGGAGAAGCACAAGCTGGACTTTTCCCATCCATGTAACATACTCTGGCCAGTACTACCCAGCAAATGAAGTTGGAAAAAAGACAGCAGGACCTCTCCCAGCTCCTCACCAGCTCTTGGACCTTGGGTAAGAATCTACCACTGGTCAGAAGGCACCAGCACCTTCCCTGAGCCTGGACTCAGGCATGTCAAAAGGATGCACTTACAAGAACTCCGGCACCCTCGAGGGACCAGTAAGAGTCTGGACTGCCTGGAAAACGATTGCTGGCCTTTGTCTCCCACAAACCACACAGTAAGTGTTTGCTCACTGCTTCATACAGAGCAGCTTCACATCTCCAGCAGTGGATTTTATCCTCATTTGCAATTATTATGCTGCCTAAGGAGTTTGGCCAGGGTTTGGGTGAGGTGGCTGTACCTCAGCCAGTTATTCAGCTCAGCACAGGAAGACACTACACACTCCAGGTGATTTAAATTGTGGGAGAAGATCTAGCCCCGGGCTGCTCAATTAGCTTCTGAGGAGCAGTAGCCTGTAGCTCATTTAAAGATGTTGTATTCACTGCCTGCAGGCCTGTTTGGGGCTGTTTGTACCAGCAAACCCTCATGTTTAGGGAGTGGAGAGAGAACTCTGACATCTGCACTCAGAGCCCTCAGATGTACATTTCCAAGTGCCCAGAAAGCCTGGGAAGGAAGACAGTAGGGGCCTCATCTAAAACAGGTGTATAAGGCACAGACATGCTGTGCCTTTCCCCCCATGCACAGCAGAGGGCTCTTGGCTTTCCTGCCCAAACAACACAAACCGGAGCTGAGCCACTCACCGCAAACCGCAGACCCGACAGGTCGGCGTCAGTCTCCTGCAGCCAGTCATAGAAATCCTGGGCATTGTCTGTGGGATCCCCCTCTCCGTAGGTGGCCATGCAGAACACAGCCAAGGACTTGTCGATCTCCGAGAGGCGACTCAGGTCCGACTGCAACCAAAGGGAAGAACGAACCGCTAAGGATTCCACAAAGTGGTTACAGGACCAGCCTATTCCTCCACTGTAGGTGTGCAGAACAGCACCACTTGATTACAAAAGGGGCTGGGAAAGGCCAAACCCACACAAAAAGGCAGGGGAAATCAAGCCGACCACCCTCACTGGATTGCAAGCCAATAGTTCCACCCCATCAGAAAAGCACTGGGATTTTCCACACAAAGATTCAAGGGACCAGGAGAATGCAGAATTGCAGGGACCAAGCCCATCTCATCATCTCTCAGGCTGATCTTTTCTCCCTTAAATGACACTACTAGAAGGCCAGCTGTCCCATGGCCAGGGTCCTCGGGGTTTTTTAGGGGGCACTAACAGGATGTCAGCTATCCTGAGGCTGCTCATGGCTAAATTACCAGGTCATACTCCTCTGGATCCGCTGCCATGCCCCGGAGGCCGTAGCGATGAGCATCTTTGGAGAGACGATTGGCAAACTCCTCTGCTGTGCCCGTCTGGGAGCCATAGAAAACCACTATGTTTCGGCCCTGGAGAGAAAAAGAAATCACTGTTAAATGGTGATTACTCATTTGGCAAATGAGGACTCTGTGCTGGTACAGGACTCCATGCCAGGTCTGACAGAAAACTCAAGGCTAAGCTGTTAATGAAAACATGACTCTTGTCACTCTCAGAAGGGAGACTCAGGTCAGACTAAAACCCAAAACAAAGAAAAACCCTCAAGATTTATTCTCAGCCTCAAGGCTGCAGCGTGACTCCTGAAAACAGGGAACTCCCTGGATGAGAACAGAGAGTTGCCAAAGCTTTGGGAAAGTGCCCAAGCAAACCAGCCACTTTGAAGTAAAACAAAAAATATATCCAGCCCTTGCTTCTTCCTCTGCTTCCTCTTGTGTCCAGACCAGCGGAGTCAAAAGCTTTCAGTTCTGCGTACAATTCCCATTCCACAGCAAGCCAGTTTGGGAACCAACCACAGATAAACAACTGCCAACTAATGACTTTAAAGTCTCTGCCATTTCCCTTTTGACTTTGATCTCATATTACACTATTTTTTTTCCACCAAATCTTCACTTTAATTTTTTCTCTAAAACAACTCTCAGGCATAGACCCAAATAGCTATTTCTGGCTGCCCACACAGCCTTCTTCTGGATGCTCTTTGCAGCCTGTATCCACACCAGCCCCTCCTGCTGACAGTCTTCAGAGAAACCTGGGAAGAACATGAGATCTCCCACCTTCCCAGCACCCCCTGTAGCCAGAACAAGCATCTTACCGTCTTCTTCATCTTCTCGATGAAGCTGCTGTCTCTCTGCGGAGCTACTCTGAAAGACAGAGGAACCTCCTTTCAGATGAAACACATTCATTCTTTGAGTCAGAAATAAGCAAGTGGGGAGGAAGTGGCCTCCAGACCTCAGGAAGGTTGCCCAAAGGGGTGCCCCCATTAACCACCCCTGTCCCAGGGATACCCATCGCTCAACCATGGAGCAGGGACTCGGAGGTGATGGGAAGAGCTGAGCCCTTCCTTAGCTCCATTGGTGCATCCTCCCACAGGGAAAGCCCAGGCTCTCAGCCCTGCCCATCAGGAAACCTTTATCAACTGCTCTGAGAGGTTTCACAGCTGAGCAGGTTACAAGGATCTCACAAGAGCAGGTCTCCAGATAAATCTCAGGGGACAAGCCACAGTGGGAGAGAAGGGAATGGAGAGCACCCTGCTTCCCACACCACTGTGGGCAGGCAGGATCAGTCCTGAGCCACGTTCCCCAGGGCACATGCCCCAGGCTTGAAGTCAAACAGAGCTGAAAACCAGCTGTTTCAATCTCCAAACAGCATGGCAGAGCTGAGTGCCAGAGCTGGAGAGCCCTGTGGAACAGACACACACAGCTGATAAAGGTCCACAGAGCTCCCAGCAAGGCACTCGCTGCCAGCCGAGGTCCTGGAGAGCTGGTTTCCATCCTGGCTTCCATTTCCAGCACGGATCTCTGGCACAGAGTGTTTGCATTATTGCTTGGAGGTGGCTTTCCCTAGCTTGGAAGGGGGACAAACCACAGCAGAGCCAGAGCATGGAGGTCGGGATTCGCACTGCTACGGCTGCCCTGTTAGGGAGGGAGGCAGGAGAGCTTTGCTATCCTAAGCACACTCTGGGATTTTCAATGTCACAGGGTGAAAAAAACCAGCCCTGGGGACCCTGTGAGGCTCTCAGGCAAAGAGGGCTCTAGCTGCAGTCAGATTAGGCATTGTGGGCTTCTCAAGAAAGGCAAGAAGAACAGGAGCTCCCTTGCTGTCCTCCCCACTGGAGCGTTGGTAGCAGGGAAGAACAACGTGGGACCCGTTCCCATTTCACAGTGGAAGAATGCAAGGCTGGGTCTCCTGTGGGAAGAGAGAAGCCTCTGGGCAAAAAACAAATGGTTTTGGCTCCAACCCATGTGAGAATGTGAAGAGCTCACTAACAGTTTCCTAAACTCTGCAGCCCAGGGGGAGGGACCTTGCAGATGTGCCGCAGCATTTGAGGAGAGCACACACAGAGCAGCAGGGTAGGGGACGTTCAGTGAAACCTGACTGCAAGCACTCTCCTTGAACCAAAGATATCAAGGAGCTCCATAACTGGGCCTGACAGTTCTGAGAACCAACAGGCTCATACAGCATACAAAGAGAAGCAAAGCCTATCCCAAAGAGCTACCCAAGGCAGACATGCTCCCAGGAGAGAGCTGCTTCACACCCCTGCTCTGCAGTTAACAGTCTCCCAGAGTTGTCATTTGTCCCCTCTTGGGAACTGGGAAATCAAAAATATCTTCATGGAGCAGTCCCAGCCCTGTCCATGCTGCCTCCAGGACGGGGGCTTGGGAGAGCTCACAAGACTCTCACTTAGCTTTTGGCTCCCTGGTGAACCACTTTGGTTTACTGCCCTCTGCAAATGAGATCCAATTAAAACAACCTTTGGGTCAACTGCTAAACAAAATGCTTTTTAAGGAGGAGACAAAAAAAGAGTTTCAGATCCTTTCAGCAAGCTCTCTTTGGAAGAGAAAAGGGTGCAGCACACAGAGCTCGTCCGTTTTCAAAGGAGGCAACCTCACACTGAAGTGTGTGATGGAGAACAGGCTGTGGCTCAGACACAGAAGAAATAATGAGCCTGGCTTTGGAAAAAAGGCTGCACAACTCTCTGAAATTGCTTCATCAGGGTTGCTTGAAAATCCAAGCTGCGAAAAGGCACAGGTGCCAAAGGCAGAAACGACACTTGCTTTTACTGCTCAGCCAGGGAAACTTATAAGAGAAAGCATGTTCTGCTCTTACAGCTTAGACAGCTCAAGGTAGTGACTGTGAGAATCAGAAGTGTTGGGTAGAGGGAAGGGGTTTAACATCATAGTTGGAATGAATCTGTAGCTTGTACAGATCTCCCACTCTTGGTGAGAACCCACAGCACAAACAACTCCCGGGGCTCTCTGTCACTTTGATTTCAGGAGAAGCAAAGAAGAGAGAAAGAAGTTCCTAACAGCTCATTAACAATATCAAAGTCTGTCTCAGCTGAACACCTCTCCTTCAGAAAGTTCCTGTTCCTGTGGCTTTCCCAACAAAAGCACAGACACATCCAGAAGTGAGAAGACAACCCTGGACATTGCAGAGAAACCGAGCACCGACAGCAGGGTCTCCTCTGCCTCTGAGCAGAGCCTCTCCCCTTCCTTCTCCTCCTGTCCCAGAGGGAAGAGACAACCCACTCACCCGGGTTCAGGGCCAGAGGAGCCACCCTCCAGGCTGGAACAACCCCGCTGGCCCACGGGGCACACGGACTCACCTGGCCAGGGCTGGCTCTTCCCGCGGGGCCGAGTACACGCAGCCCATGCCGGGCAGGGAGGAGGCAGACAAAGAGTCCTAGGGCAGCTGAGGCTGCAAGGGGAGGTGTGGGGGGACGGATCTAACTTAGCTCTGGAGCCACACACGCACAGGCCTTCCCATTCTGCTCCTCCTGGGCACTAAAGCCAAGCGTCAGCCTTTTGTTGAGGAGAAGAGAGCCGGCACAAAAGGTCCCGGCATGGGTCATGGCAGGAGTGGTCCTGTCCGCTCAGATCCTCGTGGAAGGGCTCTGGAAGTTACTGAGTGGATCTGCACAGTCCTGAGAAACTGCAACATCTGGCAGCAGTGGCAGAAAGGAATTAGGAGTGGAGAATGAAACCTCCCAGGATCCTCCACAGAACACTTCCCTCTCCCATCGGCGTGGAGCATGGGGACAGGACACAAAACCCTCCCCCAGCCTTGTTACCTTGGAAACTGTTTATATCACAGCTGCTTTTATATGTATTCTTCTTTAAAAAAAAAAAAAGAAGAAAGAAAAAACCAGCTTGATGCTGTAGCTGAATGAAATGATTCCAGACACTGCGTGAGCAACACTTCGGGTAACTATGGCAGTGCCATTACGGAGTCAGCTCAAAGGAGTTTGTTCTCTTCAGGATCTTATTAAATTAAATTAGAGATGGTCTCTCTCTCACACACACACACACAGGCAGCAGAGAGCTAATCAGGCTAAGGAGTTGGAGCAATTCCTGCCACAGGAAGCCCTACAAGCACTGGGGAATGGATTTCTGCATAGCTGGAGAATAGAGATAAGGCAGTTTCTGCCCCAAACAATGTTAGAGAGGGGGGAGAAGGGAGAGGGTGAGACCCAGCATACCAATGGCTGTCCCGCCTGTGTCTCCCAAGGATGACTGTCTGCATAGCTCTGGAGCAGGCATACAAGAAGGAAAAGAAATCTGTGACTGAGAAACATGCAGAGGAGGAGCAGCCAAAGAACAAAAATAAGTGTGTGCATTCCCCAGCAATGCCCCCGTGAGGAAGCGCAGTGGCCACGGCTGCGTGGCGACCCAGAGCTGCTCTCCCTAATGACATCTGCAGAGCAGGCTGCAGGGAAGGCTGCTCCACTGGTTTTAATTAAGTCTGAAAATAGTCAAAACATGAGCAGGCAGTGGGATCCCAGCCTGTCCCACACATGCATGTGTTACATGTCACAGGTACAGGATGCCTTCCAAGCGGGAAACTTCTGTATGTGCTACATTCCATCCCTTCTGTGGAGACTTTGGGCAGGAAAACAGCTCCACTTGGCTGTAAGGATGAGGGATCAACAGCCTGATCCCTCACTGAGCTGTGACTGAACCCAGGGATGCATCTTTGGGGCAAGATCATTACTGTTCCCAAGCCATATAGGCTAGTGGAGCCACAGAGAGAGAGAAGCCAGCCCAAAACAGGAATCTCAACAGGGCATCTATTCTTCCACAACCAAGGGAGTAACAACAGTGGCATTTCCCTTGCAGACCCTGCTGAGCTGACATGGTTCTATCAAGGTGCTCTGCAGCAGCTCCCAAAACACACCAGGAGGGCACTGGGGTGCTGGATGCTGTGTTCAGGTCAGAGACTCTGCTTGCACTGCTCAGCACTGCAAACAAACCATTAAAGCAATAGCCACTGCGATGTGTCTGAACTGCTGTTCAGCACCTTCATCCTCCAGTGTTCTGAGGCTGAAGTTGGGGGGCCAAAGTGAGACAACAGAAACCATCACCCAACGCCATCACATAAAGCAGTTCAGAACAGTTCAGCAAGTCAAGGCAGAGCAGCAGAGAACAAGCTGAAGAAAACCAACTCCTCTTAAGGTCACAGCTCTCCACTTCAGACAGAGATAGCCCTGATGTGGCCTCTCTGCCTTCATGGGTCTGGGACAGATTCCCTGCCTGCCCTCAGGCCTGCCTGCCATACCCAGCCAGCCACAGGCAGTGGCTGACATTGTGACCCTGTGCCTTGTCAATTTGCCTGATCATCAGAAAGGAAACTCCACCCCAGACTCAAGGATTACAAGGGGGAAGGAAACCCAAGGCTGAACGAGCTTGTTTTTCCCACTCATTTTCCTCCCAGTTCCAAGCATCCCAGAAAATTACACTGCAAAAGCAGCAGGAAGTCTCTGTCTCTGTCCCAAAAGGTGGATGTGCCACCAGCCACAGCCTTGGCTTATGGGGCCACACTGCCCTCTGACCAGCTTGCTGCAATGACCACAGCAAGGTCAGGCTTAAAGTACAGGCAGAAACCACTTCACAGCCTCCTCTCACTCTGCACCTGCTTGGCTGACACTTTTCCAAAATGCAACAGTGCCAGGTGACTTCCAGAACAGCCTGACCTCTGCTCCCATTAGTGATGGGAGGTGCTGCTGCTCCACATCTCCCACAGGGAGCAGCTGCATGGTGCTCCCTGCCAGCCACTGCTCACAGGGACAGGGAGGGCAGCATGGACCCTCATGGCAAAGTGGCCACGAGCAGCTCAGAGCCAGGACCTCCAGCCAGTCTGGGATGGAAGCCCACGTGCTGAGGCCCTGCAGCAGCACAAGGTGGTAACACACACCAGGAGCAGTCAGAAAGCTCCCCTGCAAGGTCACAACAGCCTCTGGAAGAGCTGCATGTGATGGGTGGGGGGTGAAATCAGTCAGACAGGCCCAGCTTGTGCCATGCCAGGATCTAATTTCAGATGGATAGTGCCCTTTGCCCAGCCAGCTTAGCTCTCATCGTAGCACAGTGTTCCCAGTACAGTCTCCAGAGGTGATCACATGCACTGACACACACAGCCCTCTCTCTTGCAGGCATGACAGGGAAAGTATCCCACCAACCCACCAAAACACTTCCCAAGGCTGAGCAGTCACAGACAGCTGTGCTGCTGCCAACCTTGAGGCACCATCTGCATGAGACACCACAGCCAGGGACACCACTGCCCTTTAAAACCCTCCCAGCCAGAAAATGTACTTTCCATCCTCCTGTGCCACCAGAAACAGAAGGATTGAGGTAAAAAGCCCAGCAGAAAACTGGCATTAAGTTTGGTATGTGAGACAAGGAACTAAATGCACCCAGACCTCCACCAGCATGGCTCACCCCTGGCCCTAAGCCCTCTGTAGAACACGGATCTCCCTCTTCAAATCCAGTCTCCTGCTGCTGCAGTAACCTGGCATCAAAGCCAATCAAGTTTTACAGGAGATGCCAAAAAGCTCATCCCAGGAACTCTCTCCCAGCTGCCCAAGACTATTTCTTTTCTTCACAGCCAAGGGTAGATAAGTTTTCTGATAGGAAACCTGCTTAAGAGCAAGTCCACCTTTCTCCAAATTTATCTAAACGTGACTTTTATCAGAAAAAAACCGAGAATAGCCAAAGCAATCCTTAAGAGTTTTGAAGTACAGCCAGAGGCCTTTTCTGCCTTGTTTGGGAAAGGCCAATTCCCGATTTGAGCCACACGGTGGGGTAAGGCAGAACTGCAGCCTGACCCTTCCACCAGCATTTCTGCATTGTGAGGAGAACACAGGGCAGAGAAGAAAAGTGAGGAGAGAGAAATACCTTTCAGGACCAGGTTCCCTCACCCAGGGGCTTCCCAAAATCCAGCTGAGTCTTCCAGGACTCATCACAAGCAAGACAAGAAGCTCCACTCAAGCCACATTGCCTGAGAGTTGTTACTTACACTGTTTGCATTTTGGGCAGGTCAGGGACTTCCTCCTTTTTCTTGCGGAAGAAGAACCAGTAAGTGAAGAGCCCGACGATGAGTGAGATGAGGAACACGTCTGTCATGCTGAAGAGAGAGTCCTGCTGTGCAGTGCTGTCAGGAGGAGAGAGGTCGGGGTCCATCCTGGCTTCCCCCATGATGCTCAGAGGTCCTGCAAGCAAGGAAACACAGGTAAGCACCAGCAGCCACACAGTGCCATGGAAGAGCATTAAGGATCCTTCAGAAAGTCCTTTTTGCCCAGATTTAGTCCTAGGAGCACAAGGCTGCCCAACAGCTCTCTGGAGAGGCCTTGCATCACAACACTGCGAGATCCTTTTGTGCTCCAAGGTGTCACACCAAGCTTTTCCCTTCCTGTTGCATCCATGCTGATCCATGTGAGGTGATTTCTGCTCTCCCTCTGCCAGCACCACCACAGGAGCCCCCCATTCCAGCCAGCAAGCCCAACCTGGCTCCTACTAAAGCCACAGCAAAACTCAGCAGGGACTCATGGCCAGCCTTTACTGAAGCACTTACCACAGAGCCCCTGGAGTGTTACTGAGGGAAGATCCCACTCTTCCAGTCACTCCACAGATCTGGGGCTTCCTTCTTCCTTCCCACAAGGTGACAGAATGCCATGGACCCATTGCTGTGCTTATAAACCACAGAGCAAGACTGTGGCATGGAAATTCTGTGAGCATCCCCATAACAGATCATTACAACACAAATGACAAATGCTTCTGATTTAATATCCACCTCCACTGCAGATTGGATTTACTATCCACCTCTTTCTGGGGCTGTGGCTTCCCAGTCCCCTCCATTACCTCCCCCAGTTTAACTTCCATCTCCTTGAATTACTCCAATCCACTTACCAAGGCAGAGTTTAAGCAACTTGTGACCTGCCCATGGCCATATCCAGAGTCCATGGTAGCACAAGGATGAGCACCCAGCCCTCAAATCCCCAACCAGCCCTATGGCCCCATCCTTTCCCTGGGGAGCCAGCCATCCCTCCCTCCCTGCTGCTGCTGTGCCAAAGCTCTGAACTCCTCTGACCCTAGTCCAGATCACCAGATTATCTGACCAGAGGCAAGGACGCACTCTGTGCAAGTAAACAGATAATTAACTCAAAACTTGATTTGTAAGGGCAAAGGGACTCTCTTCTTGTATTTGGGCATCCTGCCAACCCAGGGGACCATGGACATTTGAACTTGAACACAGAAAAGTGACTCAGAACCGTGGTGGTGGCACAGGAGAGAATGGACATGTGCCAGGACTGAGCCATGAAGGAAAGAGCTCAGCTGTACCTGCCAGAGGAAAGCTTTTCTGGGGGGCCTGAAAACAGCAGAAAACACTGATCTGTGCCTGGGCTGAGAAATAAAAGTGCCCAAACTTTTATGCCTAACGCATTCAGGAGTTGGGAAGAAAAGGGAAGGTGATGCTTAAGGAGACCTAATGAAGGAGACCAGGTACAATCTTCAGCAAAGAACAACCCCTTGTTGCTACTCCTCCAATGAAGGTCCAGCTCCAGAGAACAGGAAGCCCTGTGCCATATGGCACCAGCTATGAAAGGTGCCCTGTGGAGCACAGGGAGAAGTCCACAGCCACCTGGCAGTGATCAGGGACTCTGGCAACCCACGCAGTGCTCAGCACCACAGGAAGTTTAATTTGGTGGAGAACTTGGAGAGTATATTACAAAGGGCACTAAGACACCACTGGCAAAGCTTCTCATTAAATTGCCAGAGATGACACTAAGACAGGGGGTTGGAAGAAAAATGTCAGTGATGTGACTGCAGACAAGTAAATTGCACATTCCTCTCCAGCAGGCAGGTCACCCTGTCCTCCCTCCTTGCAGACAGGCTTTCCATCACTGCATCTCGGAGCCAAGGAAGAGCTGAGTGTTATTTCTGTACAACTGTAGACTAAACTGTTAGTTAAAGCCTCCACAACTGCAGCTTAGTTGCCAAAAAGGTACAGCTCCCAGTAGGATCCCTCTTCTCCCCCTTATCTGGTTCCAGTAAATCACCAAGGAGCTGGTCTGGCAACCAACACCAGAGGAATGCACTGGTGGGGGAAAAATGTTTCCTTCACTCCTGATGAAACCCCAGAAGTTTTATGTATAAGCTCTTCTCCTCTTCCTCACTGCTACTCCCTCTGTAGGAAGATCACAGCCAGAACCTGCCAGGCAACCCATCCTGTCACACAGAGCTTTGGTCCTTGTTATCTCACTCACCTCTTGAATTGCTCATTATGTCTCAGGGCAAAGCAGCCCTGAGGGTTGCTGGTCCATGGTTTCCAGGGAGCCTCAGCTGCTGCCCATGCACAGCACAGACTCAACTCTTCTTCAGTGCCACACACAGGCAGGAGGCTGCCTGGGCAAACATCTCCAACACTGCAAGGAGGGTTGTTTTCTTTCAGTGCCAGTTTGCATTACCCAAATTCCACAGGGGTGGCCAGTTCCTCTCACACAGGGATGGCCATGTCAGTCACATTATCCTCAGCAGGAGCCTGTGCTTCATCCATTTTTCTCAAAAATCACTTCCCCAAGGTATGTAAGGCAATCACAAAGGAGCCATGAATAAAACAAGGCTGGTGGAGACCACGCTAAGCTGGTTTGGGGCAGAAGCTGCACCTCCTTCCCTTCTGAGCAGCACCAAACCCAGCACTCCCAGCAGCTGAGCCCCAGGAAAGCCTCCCTGCACAGAGCACAGCAGCCTCCTTCCTCCTCACAAACTGCACGTGGTGGAGAGTTCCAGGCCAGGCATGTCTGTGGTGAGCAGAACCAGCCCAGGGTGAAAAGCACAGCAATTCCCTCCTGGCTCTGGACAGCTCAGGCATGGATATTCCCCAGCTGCCCTCACACAGGGCAAGGAGGAGTCTGTGCCCTCCTCAGCAAGGTGAGGGCTACATCTCCAGCCAAAATTCATCACTGTCCCCAAACCAGCAGAGCTTTGGGCCTCCCAGAGCAGAAGGGACAAGCAGGAACCAGAGGGGTTTGGCATTCTCAAGCCCCTGCACATGGCCTGCTGTCCCAGGCAGTGATGCCTTGGAAAGGGGCATCCTCAGGGAGGCAGCTCCCAGGAATGCAGCCTGGATGGATGTGGGGGTGGACACCGGGCTATCTGCTGGCCTTCACCACTCTGCAGCTCCCCAGGGCTTCAAAGGGGAACCCTCCAGCTGCAGCCAGACCACCCATTCAGCCCCCATAGCCAGGACAGAACCATTTCTGGAGGCTTCTGATTTGCTCTCCTCTCTTCAGTCACAACCTCCACAGCACAAAGATTACACACTGAGCTCTAATCCTGGAAGGAAACATGGTCATGGTCCTGTGATGGCACCAAAAACACAAAAACTGCTTTAATTTTCATGATGGACTCCCTCTGGTCTTGCCCATTTTGGTTATTCAAGTCTTATATCCCAACTAAAGGGGTTTTTTTTTGCTTTCCCCTCACCATCCTTACCCTCAGGAAAAGGTTTGCTTAGACATAGCAAAGACTGAAATTAGACCTCACACTTCTTTTTTAAAAGGGTTGTCATAACTCAGGAACTATTCAACTCACTTCCCCAGCACAGGAAGATTATTCCTCAGTTTATCTCAGTCTTAGCTAGTTGGCTAAAAAAATTATTTTTCAGAAGTGATTTTCCAGCAATTCATTTTCAAATGCATTTTTTAACATTCAGTGAAGAGAAACCTGACTTTTACTAGAAGTTTAGCTCTCCTGGGAATCCTGCAATCCTGACCCTGATAAAACCAGACCAGGTTTTGAAGGAGAAAAAAAATTATGATGCAGAAGTAAAACTTCCTCTGGCAACAGTTTCAATGGTGGTCTTTTTTCCACAGTGTTTATTATGTCTTCAATCAAGGTAAGACAGACATTCCATTTTCCTTTTTTTTTTTTTTTTGTACTCATGGCTCCAGTCCCTGGATCCCTGTTTATGCACACAGCAAAGCAACCAGACTCAGCAAGATGTGAGCACAGAAAAGACACAATATTTTGAAATATCCCAGTCAAGCAATGCTGTGTTTTAGCTCAGCTTTTCAGCCCCTGAATGCACCTTCTAAATACTTGAATTTGCTTGATATATGGGAGCTCACAGCCACTGAAATCACCAGGGACCTTCTCTGCACATCTCCATGCTACAAAACAGATGCACTTCATACTCAGAGGAAAAAAAATATTCCTCATTCTCACACACATCTTGGAAGCAAAGGACTGGAAGCACTGTCAGTGCCAGAAATCCTCAAATCCTCCACGATCTCCATATGGACTAAAGGCGCTATCAGCTCACAGGGTTAAAAAAATATTAAAATAGATGTAAAAACAGCATTGCAACAAACAAGACAGGATGGGGAGTGCCCTAAAACCCAAATTATCAGCAGCCTGAAGGGATCTACTCTCCCACCTTGCTCTTGCACAGAGCTGATGGCAGCACCAGGAGATGGTGGAGTAGATGGCCCTAAAAGCACACTGGAACCCAGCACTACAGTCATAAACATGGCTGGGAGGTTCCCCTTCTGCAAACATAAGGATGCTTCTGAAAGTCACACTGTAGCATCTTCCAGTGACCAAACAGCCTTGGCTCTAAGCTAAGTTGGCAGCCTGAGCAGGAAGTTGACTCTTTGTGAGCCTCAAGCAGACTTTTTTTCTGTAATGGAATGCCTGTGAGAAGCTTCAAGTACCTCAGGACAATTTAACTTCCCAGCCACTCAGAACAGGACTTCAGCCTGTGACTCTTGCTCCAAAAAGGAGTGACCAAGCTCTGTGCTTGACTTCACCCTGTGCCACCAACAGCAAACCATGATCTGCAGAGACAGCCTTGCTGAGAGGGAAAGCAGAAGGGAGACTGCTGAGCAAGCACAGCCCGGGCTGCTCACAGCTCCCACCTCTGATAAGAGATTCCCCAGGCACCAGCTGGAGCACCAAACAGCCCCCAAGATCAGCTCAACACACAGAAAGGGCTCCCCATGACTCCCACATGCCCTACAGACACCGCTTGCCCTGGCACGGGGCAGCACAGAGGCTGCACCCCTATCTCCAGTGCCCCTGAGCTCACTGAAACACCCAACAGGAGCCCTTGTACACCTGCAGATAAAACACAGGGGCTGCAGCAAGAACCTCTGTTTTGGAATACACGTAGGAAAAAACCCCATGGACAGAGTCGAAGGGGAATTGCGTGACAAGCGCGTGGGCAGTGCCATCAGCCACCCTCTGCCCAGCACTGGCACCAGTGCCAGGCTCCATTCAAAGGCAGCTCAGCAGGGTGCAGGCAGCCAGAGCCTTCCCGGCCCACAGCAAGGTCCAGGCTGTCTCAGGGAGAGCAGGTAATGGCTTGAAGTCAAACCAACCCTGCAGCAATGAGCAAAACTTGTGTCTTGCAGCAACACCTTCACAGTGCCAACGTGAGCCCTGGAGCTCCCACTCCCCCTCCAACAGCCCACCTATTCCATCCAGCAACACTTACCACAGGACTGCAATCCTGCTTCTCATAAACAGGAGACCACGCCAGTCACCACCACAACTAACAGCAACACACACTCCAAAAGCCACTGGCTCCTTCAGACTGGCTTTCTCCAGTTCTGACTCCCCATAAAAGCCCTGCACAGGCACACGGGGAAGGGGACAAAAGGGCACTGCTGGTAGAGGCAACTTGGCAGAGCAGTCCTCGTGCTCCCTGCAGCCACGTGATGATGGTCCTCACGTCCCTGACTCAGCACAGAGGAAGCACAGCTGTCATGATTTCCAGTGCTGGAGGCTCTGTGTGGCTGGCAGTGTCAGCACTACCACCAGATATGTCAGACCCCTCTTTCTGATCAGGAAGGACCATCCTGAATTCCACAGGTACAGGTGGGTTGTGTGTGTGACCAGACCTCCCTTCCCACTGCACGCCTTGTCTGCCCCAGGGATTGCCCCTTCTCTTGTGCTGACCATGGCACAACACAGATCAGGCATAATCAGCACTGAGAAGAAGCCTTAAAACTGGGCTTTTTAAATCAGAAACCATTTATTTCCACTGGCATCAGGCACAGCCCCAACAGACAACTTCAAGACAGAGGGGAGACACATGACAGAGATAAGCAACCAAACCAAGTGAAAACTCCATTTCTGACCTGCACCCCAAGCTTTAGGAGAACCAACAAACCAGGAAGACTGTAAATAGAAATCAAACAACTAAAACATCTGGGGGGGACAAAGAAAGCCACTGGACAGCCCTCTCACAGGTGTCTATCCCCAAGGGGCATCTGCCAAAGCTTGTGGGGAGCTGGCACAGATGGGGGTACCAAAAGGAAGCTGCACTGAGCCTGTTACTCTGCACAGCAGTGGAGAAGAAGGAAGAGAGACACCCACAAACAGGAATGCAGTCCTGTGACCAGCCAAGGTTTTCTTCTTTCACCCACTAATGACACCAGACAGGCGGGTTAGTGACTTGTGTCAGGAAGAGAAGCCCCATGGACACAAGGCCAGGAGGAAGGAAAGACGTGGCAGCAGCAGAAGGAGCAGAGCTGTGGTGGAGGTGGCATTTCTCCTGTGCCTGGTCTCCTCTGAACCTCATTGCAGTGAAGACTTTCTGTGTATTAATTTGTGGTATTAGGCCAGGAGACCCCTGAGTCAAAAACAAACAGATCTTCTCTTACTCCTCTTTGAGTATGAATGCAAACCATTAGACTAAAAAATTTTGTTTACACCAGCCTGTGCCAGTCTTGAATTAGCTGTTTTCCTTTTTAGTAAAAGAAGACCTGGCAAGGAAAGTGGTCCTTTCCAAAACAAAAGCAGTTCACAGAAGCAGGTGCTCAGGCCCAGGTTATTTAACACTGCCTTCACCAGCCCTTGCATCAGCCTTTTCTCCAGAGCTCTGCCGTGTGGAGATCACATTTCCCATCAGTATGAGGATGTCAGTGTGGCCAGACAAGTGGCTGTGCTTGTTGTGGCCTGCACAGGCTCCCTGCTTTGGGTGGGATCACCACACAAGTGAATTCCTGGGCTCCTGGGGAAGGAAAGCACACTGGGAAACCTCAAACCTTCCCTGCTCCACAAGCCTCCATGGAACAGGGCTGGGTGACAAGCCATGGGCCAGTGTTTGGCTTTCACTAGGCAGGAAGGTTCCCTACACCTTGTATTTGTCTATCACTTTCTTCCCGCATACTTAAAACAAAATTTGCCAACACATCCCACAACTTCCCATTAACCAGGAGCAGCTCAGTAAAGAAGAGTGGAAAGCAGAACCTCACACAAAACCAGGAAAGTGCCTCTGTGCACTTCCACCTGCTCAGAATTCCCAATCCAAACTGAGGCACTGGCTGCAGCAGCACCTAAAGCAGGGAAAGGAACACAAAAGCTGTTGTGGTTTTCTGTGAAACAAAAGTTACTCTCACTGTGCAAGGTCTCTTCTACCCAGACCCTGACACACAGGCTCAGACATTGCCAAAACTTCTATTTTAGGCACAAGTCAGATGTGGAAGGTACATCAGTCAGTCTGGATCTTGAAATGCTGCATATCTGAGCTTTCACTGTCACACTTGCATGTTTTCTGGCCCAGGGGTCTTATTCAAGGCCAGCAGAGCAGCTGCAATAGCAAGGAAGAGAACAAGAGGAACAGCTTTACTGAGGCAGAAAGTAACTCTGTGCTGTGGGGATACTCAGGCCACACAGCAAGCCCAGGGAACCCAAGGATTTAGAGGCATTATCCAACACAAAAATTAATTCAAACTTGCCAAGCTGCCTCAACAGAAAGCAACCCAGAATTATTGAATTTACACAATTCCTTTCACCAAATAAAAGCCTGACTCTGAACCTTTAAACAAGGGCTTGGGGCACCTCCCCAGCTTAGGCACCTGGACACCTTCCTTCACATGGATGAACATGAGCCAGCACAGAAAAACAGGAGCTCAGGGTTACAGGTAAACAAAACCTGAGAATGGCAAGTAAACTGATCCCCTTGTGAACTAATACTGTTCCCCAGATTCCCCTCCAAAGCAGGGACAAATCCAGAGCACCACACTCCAGCCACTGTCTGAAAGAGGAACCAGGGTCTCACCACCACCAATACTCAGGAGCTGGGACAAGTCTGCAGGAGTTTTAAATCACCCTATTGGCAGGCAAGGCTGCAAAACCTCAGGAGCAACCCATTCAGGCAAGGATTTTGCATGGTCCAGGTCCTGCTGAAGATGTTTCTTTAAGATCAAGGGTAAGATGGTGGGTCTGGGAAATTGCCATTTTTCAGCCAAGCATCGAAGATGGATGAAGATTCCTCTTCGAAAAGGAATGGAAGAGGAAAGGTGCCAGCCCACAAAGGGCTGGCCTAGTTCTCTCTATTCTGCCAGACCCCCTTCTCTCTCCACTCCCCACTCCTGGGTTAGGGTTATGCTTAGAGTTACAGTCAGGGGGTAGGGCTATGGTTAGGGTTAGGCTTCTCTGTTGTGTTAGGACTAGGGTCTGGGTGTTTTTTTAATGTTAATGGCGCAGCATCATCGGCACCTGAGAGCCCAAGGCTGCCACCTTTTCTCTTGGCACAAAGCTCAGTCCCTCCTTGGCACCAGTGGGTCTGGGAAATTGCCATTTTTCAGCCAAGAACTGAAGACGGACAAAGATCCCTCTTGGAAAAGGAATCGAAAGAGGAAAGGTGCCAGCTCACAAAGGGCTGGCCTAGTTCTCTCTATTCTGCCAGACCCCCTCCTCTCTTCACTCCCCACTCCTGGGTTAGGGTTACTGTTAAGAGTTTTCAGCAGCCTCTTCTGAAGGTGTTGTGCCCTGTGCTGCCACAGGCACGGCTGGAGTTCAGCTCCTCCCAACAGGCTGTTTGCTCACCCTGTGCCTGAGTTTGTTGAGGGTTGGGGTGACAGGTTGTGACTTTCCTGCAGCCTCTATAGGTGCTATAGATGGGGTCAGTAACCACAGACTTTGAGCTCTTCCACCAGAAAATTTGGGCAGCAAAACCCTCTAACACTGTTCTCCTTTGGGAGGTTTCCTTTGAAATCAACAGCTGGAAAAGCATCACAGGAACACAGTGAAAGAGATCTTGCAGAGGTTTAGGGACTGTCAGGATCTTTGACCAGAACAGTATGTTTTAGGGATTCATTTATTAAAAGAAATATAAATTTAAATTTAAGAAAAAGAAATAAATTTAATATTTATTTATTAAAAAGAAAACCAAGCATTGTTTGTGTGGAGCTGAGACATTGTACTTTTAAGGCATTTTCCTCTGAGGATGTGGGGTCTTTTCAGACATTAGAAGCCTGTCTCTCCCATGTTTCTGTGTGGGATGGAGGTGTCTGCATGATCCTTGCATCCCATGGTAACTCAAGAGGAGAGTTGTCCCTCTGCTCTGCCTGCCCTACCAAAGAATGTGCAGTCATCCTACAACCCTCCCTGCCTGCCCTGGGTACACCAACCTGAGGTGGATTTCACTTTTTAAAGCATTTATGAAATACAGGCAAGTTAACAGTCCCTCCCCTGCAACCAAACAGACACAGGCAGACCTCAGAACATCAATTCCATACCCAAAATGGATGTCCCTGTGGCAAAAAGGGACACAGACCACAGGACATCAGACAACCCGGGGAGTAAGAGAGTTCACAGGCTGAAAGGCTGATCCCAAGTTGCAAATATCACAGCTCTCCAACTCCCCAGCACAATCAACATAAACAGAAGACACTTGACCCAGGATTTCTCTTTCTCTGTGTAACAGGAGCTACTCCTCTTACCTCCAGCAGCTACACACAGAACCCTGTTACACAACCAAGGCTTGCACAATCCTTGCAGGCATTTTATCAGTTTGCTCCTCCAAAGCTTGGAGTCAGCTGGAGCCCAGAGATGCAGCAATGACCCATGAAAGGGATGGAAGCCAGTCAACTGATGTGTTTCACAAGCAACCACGCAGCAAGACCCACTGTGCTTGCCAGCACTGCCAAGTCGGACCTACCAGCTCCCTAAACTGGTTGCTAAACATTTCCAGCAGATTTCCCATGCACTGCCACAGCCAAATGTTCCCAAGGATAAAAATCCCACCCCATCTTTAACTCCAAACCCCACCATCTCCATTCCACACAGTGAGAAAGGAAGGTAAATTAGTCAATAACTCTGCAAAGGAATAACTGGAGGCATAGATGTGGATGATTACTAAGCAAAAATACTACAATAATCTGCCACCACAGGTCATAAATCTTTGGACTTGTGGCCCTGCAGAAGCCAGCAGAGATGGCTTCTGGTCTTTCTGGATTCCATGAGTGATCAGCAGCACATAATCAGCTCCAAGGTTTACTTGGGGATAAGCAGCAAGAGATTACGAGTGGCCTGTAATTATTTGTTCTGATCTATAGAATTTCAAAGGCTATAAAAAAGGAATCTTGGCAGAGGTGCACCTGTCACTGTAGGGCTGGTGACTCACTCTCCACAATGCCATGTACAAAGTAATCTCATCACAGGGATCAAATGATCACATTGGGAAAGAAACTTACACAAGTTTGACAAATTGTGTTTTTAGAGGCAGGAGAGTCCATGTCAGGAAAGAAAACAAAGTTCAGTGTCCAAAGAGGTAACCGTGGGTGGTTTTCTTTTATACCAGAGGAATGAGATAGGGAGGAGATGGCAGGAGTGTAGCCCTGAGCAGGGCAGCCTTTTCCCTAGTCCTTCAGAACTGAGCAAACACACAACCTTTGCTGCATCACAACAGGCAAAGGAGAGAGCAAAGATCAAATGGGGTTTTAGTCAAACACAGTTCCACACGTTGTTTTTGCTGAGGACAAACTGGGTGAAGACACCATTGCTCCCAACACCCACTGCCAGCCAACCCAACTGCACACACAAACACTCCACAACCTGTGACACTCAATAGAAAGGGCTTACCTTGCACCTGTGGGTCTGCAAAAGGAAGCACTGATGGGGCCTGTGAGCTCCAGCACAAAGGGTGGAGAGCAGCAGGAAAAGCCTCCCCGGAGACAAGACAAGTTGTGGCCAAGTTTTGGTCGTACGGCCTCGCCAAGATCCTCCAGCTGCTCTGGAAGAAACAAAATAAAAGTTGCAGAAGGCACTTACTTGCTCAACCCTGGCTGCCCAAAAGGCACCACCCCAGAGGCTGTTAAATGAACAAGAGTCACCTGCAAAGTGATGACAAGCAAGAGATTTTTCTTTGTCTCAAATAGAGCGAGACTAATCAACAGAGGGTTAAGCCAGATGTGTGACACTACCCCCTCCTTTCTGCCCACTCTTCAAGGCTTTCAGACCTGAGATTAAAAGAAAGCACTCAGTTGTGTCAGTGCTTCTTCCTGTACCACCTGTATCCTCCCTGCTTCTTAGGAACCTGTTCTGCAAATGAACTTCTCCTGCACCATCACATCCACAGGCAACACTCAGACACACTCCAAGCCATGCACACCCTGGTTTGGTGCAGTCAACCAGCACAAGATGCATATGAAGAAAAACCTGTGCTGGGACAATGCTGGGTTCTCCAGGAAGGGTCTGGCTCATCAGCCCTTCCCAGACAAAACACCAATTTCCTCATCTGCAGCACATTAATCAGTGAGATGCTTTGCATGCAACAGCTCATTGGGGTTTCTCAGAGAACTACAGAAATACTGGAGGGAAGCCCATGCCCTTCTATCTGGCATCCCTGCACCCCACTAAGCACAGCTCTGTGCCTAACAAAACCCAAGAAACCCCACAGCTCCTCTCCACAGCCCACACAGACTGTAGAGCTCTCTGTAAGAAGGGATGTCCCCCACCAACGCCATCACTGAGTCACTTCCAGAATTCAGAAACAGAGACCTGACCCTTCCTTGTGCTTTTTCAGCTTCTCAGCTAGACATATGACTCTGCTTTTGAAAAGGAGCTCTGGAATACAAACACATTTCACTTTTCCAGACTCCCATCAGAAAGCCTCGGTACACATTCCACTCAGCATTCCTGTTTCTATTTACACTCTGAAAGGTAAACCCAAGGTCTAAACACTGGCAGAACAAAGCACACTCCATGCTGCACCAGCACTGCTTAGTCCTTCAAGTAAGACAACTTCCTAAGAACCAATTCCAGGCCGATGACTAATTCCCAAAACCATCATCCAGGTGTCCTCACCCCCTCCAGCCTTAACATTCCCAAATAGGGGTTTTTCCATTATTTCTTTTGACAAGCACGTTCCCTAAGTGAGTAACTTCACTCTCCCAGGCAATTTCATCAGGAAAAGAGAGCGGCAAAGAGTCTTCCCACACCCCAGCAGTTTATAAAGTGTCACAACAAAAGCAAAGCAGCCCAGCCTGCAGCGAAGGTGTCAGTTAAATGCTGGGAATAACGTTCTACAGGGAAGTGCCAGAAAATTAAGCTCATTAAAGGCTTTTAACCAACAACAGCCTGGGATGGGAATAAGTCTGAGCAACCCTTCAGTGCTGTGGAAGCAAGACAGGGCAGGCATCATTCCCCTCCCTGGCTGCCCATCCTGCCTTGCATCCCCTCCTCAGCCCCACCATGGGGTGCTGGCCAGACCCTGCCCCACAGTCCCCGGGGAGCCAGGCATGATGGGGGTACCCCAAATTACAGGGGGGCCACTCATGCCAGCCCCCCATACAGGAGACCCTGGTGACACCAGTCTGCCCAGTAACAGGGTGCTCAGCCACACCAGACCCCCCAAATAACAGAGGCCTCTGGTCATCCCAGTCCCCTGCAAATAACAGGGGATCAGTCACATCAGAACCCCCAAATAACAGGGGATCAGTCACATCAGAACCCCCAAATAACAGGGGATCAGTAACACCATACCCCCAAAGTAACAGGGGATCAGTAACACCAGAACCCCCAAATAACAGGGGATCAGTCACACCAGACCCCCAAAGTAACAGGGGATCAGTCACACCAGACCCCCAAATAACAGGGGATCAGTCACACCAGACCCCCAAAATAACAGGGGATCAGTCACACCAGACCCCCCAGATAACAGGGGATCAGTCACACCAGACCCCCAAAATAACAGGGGATCAGTCACACCAGACCCCTCAAATAACAGGGGATCAGTCACACCAGACCCCCCAGATAACAGGGGATCAGTCACACCAGACCCCCCAGATAACAGGGGGCTCTAATCATCCTAATTCCTGCCAAGTAACAGGGGACCAGTCACATCAGACCCCCCAAATGACAGGGAAATCTGGTCATCCCAGTCCCCCCTCAATACCCTGAAGAAGAGGGATCCATAAAAGGGATCCGGTCACACCAAGTTCCCCAAATAAGAGGGGATCAGTCACATCAGACCCCCAAATAACAGGGAAGTCTGGCCATCCCAGTCGCCCCCAACACCCTGAATAAGAGGGGCCTCCAGACATCTCAGTATCCTCCCCATAACAGGGGTCCAGTCACACCAGTCCCCAGATAACAGGGGGCTCTGGTCACAGCAGTCCCCCCCAAATAAAAGAGGGTGCATTCACACTGACCTTCCCCCAAATAACAACGGGGCCACTCTCACCAGCCTCGCCATACTCGGGACCGCATTCACCCCACTGCTCCCAGTAACAGCGAGCCAGCCACACCAGTCCCCCCAGTATAACAGAGGCACCCCCATCCCACCCATCAGGGGATGCCGCCCGCCCCTCCCCATCACAGAGCACTCGCTGCCCCTCAGCCCCACGCCCGCGGTACCGCCCCGGTGTCCCCGCGGAGTTCCGCGCCCGGCGCCGGCCTGGCCCGTCTGCCCGCGGTACCGCCCCGGTGTCCCCGCGGGGTTCCGCACCCACCGCCGGCCCGACCCGTACCGGTGTCCCCGCGGAGTTCCGCACCCAGCGCCGGCCCGGCCCGTCTGCCCGCGGTGGCTCCGCGGCCCCGGCGCGGCCGGCACGTACCGCGGCCCGCACCACTCGGGCAGGCGCGAGGGGACACGCTCCGCCCCTGCCGCCCGCCAATAGGCTGCGAGCGCGCCAGTCCTTGGAGATTCCCCCCTGCGGCAGCGCGTTGGTTTGGCCCCAGGAACCAGGGGGCTCTTAAAGGGACAGGCGCGCCGGAAGGGGCCCGGGGTGAGGTGGGGTCAGGTGTGGTTGGCAAGGGGCGGTTTTGGGTTAGGATTAGGATGGGGTGTGGCCAAGGTGGGGGTCAGGGTGCAGGGGGTCAGAGGTCACAGTGGGTGTAAGCAGGGAGTCGGGTGAGAAGTGTGGGGAAGGCCTGGGGCAAATTGGAGGGGTGAAAACGAGGACAGGGTTGAGGCCAGCAATGGAGCTGGGGCGGGATGAGGGGTTGGGGGCAGAGTTCAGGTCAGGTTCGGGGTCAAGGTGGGGGTAAGTTTTAGGGTAAGGGCTGGGGGCATGGAGTAGTCATGTTTGGGGTCACAGTGGTGCCATGGGCTGGGGTCAGTTTTGGACATGGGCTCTGCCTGAGCCAGGACTCCCAGACCCGAGCCCCGTCTGTGGCCACATGCGGTGCCTGGGGGCACGTGGTGCTGCTGTGGGACCCCTCAGGTTCCCCCAGGGCACTGCCTGGTGCAGGGCCCACAGGGGGTCAGGGAACCCTGGGCTGGAGGCTCCCGGAGAACCAGGGAGTCTGCTCTGCCTGGCACAAGGAAATGCTCCTGATTTAACCACAGACAACATGTTTTGGATGTTTTGGGGCAGCCTTTCCCTCGACACTCAGGCTGCCACCGTGGGGAGTTGCACAAGCAGCTCCGGAATCATCCCCAGCTGTCCCAGGGGGGATTTCACAACCCAGACCCCCAGACCGCAGGTCCCACAGGGAGCTGCTCTCCTCTCTCCTTTAGGGAAGCTGGGTCACAACTCTGCTAAGTCCAGCCTGGCCAAAGCCAGGCACAGGGCTCGCCCTGAGCCCTCAGAGCAGCCCCAGGTCATGTGGGGTCACCCTGGGCTGTGTCCCCTCCCACTGGCACATCCAGAGTCACCATCCTGACGCTATCGCTGTGTTGACGCTCACTGCAGAGTCAATAAACCCTCGGGAAGGTGCAAAGTCTGAGCTGGGGCTGGCAGGCACCTGAGGGACCAGGAGGGGTGTGAGGAGGGGGCACTGACCCCAGAAGCACCAGCCCTGGGGCAGCGATGGCCAGGCCTGCAGGGACACCCCCTTTCATGGTGGCATCAAGCAGAGGGTTAGAGGGGTGTGAGGATGCTCAGGCACTGCTGCCACCCACATCAGTTTTGGGATCAACCCCATGGAATTGCCCTGGGGTGACTCTGGTCTGTGACTGCCCCCCACGGGGTGAATGACCATGGGTTAAAGATCAAAGTGGCACTGAGAGGACGGTAGGACAGAGCAGGTTCTTGGTTTGGGGTCATCCCATCAGGTGCTCGGACTGGGGACAGGAATTACAGCACAGCCTGTCCCATTCTGTGCCAGCAGGGAAGGGGCTGGGGTCTCATCACACCCAGCCCAAACCCCCCAGGGGGACAAGGCAGAGCCCTGCCAGCCCACAGAGACCTGCTGGGTTAGTGCTTTGTCACCACACCTGTTTCTCCCACCTCTCCAACTCTCCTCCATCCCCCACCACACGCTGGGGATGGACTTTGGGCCACGAAACCCTCAACAGTGCCAGCAAACAAGGTGGGACCCCGTGGGACAGCCATGGAGGTGGTGTCTGGCAGCATCCTGGTCCTGGCACAGGGAACCTGGTCCCCAGTCAGGGTAACTGCAAGGGTGTGCTTTGCCATGAATGAATGAGTGACAGGAAAGCAAAGGAACACAGACCTGTTTTTCTCCCAGCATCAGTGTCTCCTGCCAGGCCTCCCCACTGTGCAGGACCCCACTGGCTCCCAGATGGGCAGCAATGCAGGTCCAGGTCAGTTCTGCTTTCCTCATGCACCCTCCACTCCTGTTCTCTTGCACCATAGAGGGTGCAGAGAGGTAGAGGACAGAGCTGGGCTCTTCCAGAGCATCCTTCCTGCATCAGAACAACTGTCCAGAGCACAGGGAGCAGCTGGCTCAGCTCCCAGCACTTGTCCCCAGAGTTTGTCGCTCTGAGTGACCCCCTGAGGACACAGAGTCAACCTAAGGGGCGTTCTGGGCTCTCTGCACACCCTGACTCCAGGGCAGACGCAGTCCTGGCACTGCATGAAGTGGCTGCTTTACTGGGAATACACCAGAGGCACGCACTAACAAACCTCCAGGGACAGCACGTTCCCAGGGACAGCCATGCCAAGGCCAGCCATCCCGGGCTGAACTGGAAGGTTAACCACTTTTTGTTTTTCTCCTGCTTTAGGAATTTCAGTTCTCTGTCTCCCCACCAAGGAAATGAGCTGGTACTGCAACGTGCAGTGAGTGAGTAACTCTGCTGTGAGCTTAGTTGGCCAAACACCGAAGCCCTGTGTGTTTTACCTCTCTCTCTTCCAAATTTAATTCCTTTTCTGGGCCTTAGACACATTTGCAAATGTCTCATCTCAACCCCTTTCCTCCCTCCCAGCAACTTCCCTTCCCCAGGCAAGGAGTTCTGAGCTTGCCACCAACCCTGGGGAACTGGGACTTGCTTGGACTCCACTGCTGGAGAAGCAGGTGGTCTTTGGCTCATTTACACACCAGCGTTTCACTGGGAAACAGCTGCAGGGAACAGACTTCTCTAGAAAATAAATCCTCACAAACATCCATTTGAAGGGCACTGAAGGAACAACACATTGCACTGGACAAGTAGGTGCAGCTGGACTTGGAACAGCACTAGGAACATGGTGGTCAGAGGGACCAAGGTCTCCAAGAAGCTCCTAAAAGAGCTGGGAGCAGAAGGGGGGAAAAAATAAGCAGTTTTGTGTCTGTCTGGCATGTCCTATTCCCAGGGCTCACCTGGAAGGCTGTGGCAGTTGTCTTGTCCCAGCATGGAAAGATGAGTGGCTGGTGCTGGATCCTTCCCAGGCAGGAATGTCCCCCGGGGCCAAGGGGCCCAGCTCACCCTCTGGAAGGAGGTTTTGCTGTCTGTTCCCCACTCCAGCCAGGATGGGGCCGTTCCTGCTGCCAGCAGTGACTCCTACAGGCCAGGGCTTCCTCTACCACTGTAACTGCTGCCTGGAAATGCGCCATCCCTTTGACAGCTCTGCAGGGAGAGTGAATCTCTGACCAGATGAACTGATAAGAGTTGGAAAGGAAAAACAACCCGTTTGCAGCGTTTTGCGGTGTGCAGTTCCGCTTGTGGCCAGTGCGCGACCGAAGCCACCAGCCTGACACGGAGCTGGCACCCATCAGCCACCGCAGTCCATCCCACAGATCCCGCCCCACAGATCCCAGCCCACCCAGCCCACCAGCCGGAGGGAACTGCTCCACCTCTCCATTCGAAAGCAAACCCAGAGACTGTAGTAATTTGTCTTTCAGATTGTATTTCAAGTTCCCAATCTGCAGGTATAAAACGTTCATGATTGCTACCAGACTGCCATCACCTTTCTGGAAAAATCAGTGATAAAATTCCTGTGTTTAAGGGCAAGGATTTCACAAGGAGAAAGAATCAAGGCATTAATGGGAGTAGAGTATTAGCATTTCAATGTTATCTCTAGTATTTCTTTCCTGGTATTAAAAACATGCTTTTAAATTCCAAACAAGCTCCTTATCCTGCTCTTGCTTCACACTAAACAAGTAACAATCCAATTCCTGCCAGCAGGAAAGACAGGACCATTAAGCCAATTCCATTTGTGATCTCATGGAGGAGTGACACAATCAGGAACAAGATGGAGCTGCCCCCCAGCACCAGGCTGGTTCTCCAATTGCTGTGTCCTCCTGCAGAAAGCCCTGTCCACCTTTGCAAGAACTTCTTACTAATGTCTTACTTATCTGATTTCTCAGATTTCTCAGCATTCACTTTGGTCTTCCCCCGAAGGAAAGCCCCTGTAAGGCCACACATGTAATTCCAGAGGGGCTGCTGGAAACGTGAAGTAGCTGTATGGGAATATGGGGCTTCTTCAGATGGAAAAGAGAGGCACAGATGTGCTCTGGAAGATGAAGCTGCCAGAGCTGCCTCTGACCAGGCTCACCATGAGCACAGAAGAGCCCTGAGGCTGCTGTGTTTTCAGGAGAGAGGCACTGCAAGAACATCTTCAAGAGCAGTAATGGCACTTGGTGCTTCATGCAGCATATATTTTTGGAGCACAACAAAACTCTGAGCAGAGTCAAAGGTAACAGCTGAGGTCTTGGCTGATTTAGAGACACAAAGACAGCAGATTCCTCCTGTGCATGGCACAGCACAGCAGCCACACAGCTGGGAATAAAGCTCAAATCCCAGTAACTGGACCAAACTCCTTCATTATAGCCACAGGCACCAAATAGTGCATCCTGCTCCAAATCCTTTGCTGAAAACTCCCCTCTCCCACACACCTGCCCACCAGCTCTGAAGAAAACAGAGAGAGATTGTGCTAATACTGGTGGGTGAGACTTCTAAAGCTGAGTAGTGTGAACACTCCCAATGGCATTGCTACATTCCTTGGATTTATAAACATTTGCTCCACACAAGGCCAAAATCCCATACTGAAGAGTCTCCCACTACTTCCCATGCATCTGAGGTTCCCTTATCAACAAGTGCTGGTGACAGGCTGAGCTGGTGCAGTGCTACCAGAAAATGAAGACAACATGTTGATGCAGGCACAGACTGCAGCTAAGAAGGACCATCAGCATTTTACAGCTGTGTTTTGGAGTGGCAGAAAAGGGTGTTCTGTGTTCCACTGTCTTGCCACAAATTGGTTTAACAAGCCCCCTCCAAGGCATTCAGTGGAGAAGTCACCAGTAGAAGAGATATCTGTCCTCCTCCACTGAAGTTATAAACTAAGGTCTCCATGATTCCCAACTCTTTTTGGTCCCAGCTATGTCACATCTCTCAATAAGACAGGAGTGTAAATGGGACACTTGCTTTTTGCAGCAGCCTGGTTAAACTCCAGTGTTTTGACAGTGAGGTTCCTATCTTGGCTTAGGAAACTGGTGCACTGGATCTCCAGTGGCAGTGTGGGAAAAGGCAGCAAAGAGAAAAGACTTCAAAAGGATGAGAAGTGCACAGAGCTGATACAGCCCCATCCCCAGCAATATCAAAAAGTAAAAAAAAAAAAAAGGAAATACAAGTAGACTGTGTGAGGGGGCAGGGGAATGGCTTACATTGGAGCTACCAACCCATTCCAACCATCACCCTGAACACAGCAAAGATGTCAGCACTGCTGTGTGAGCATCACACAATGTCCTGCCCCTGTGAGTCCTGCTGCTCCCTGGAGGACTAGTACACCTGGACTCTGGTAAAATCAGCTGAAACAGGAGCCACTGTGGCTGCTGGATACCCTGGTGCCTGCTGCACACCAGGCAGAGCACCCACACCTGCAGCTGGCTGTGGCCCAGGCGGGCACAGGTGCTGAGGGGCAGAGAACGTGCCCAGCTGGCAGAGCTGTCCCGGCGAGGCTGCACTGTGGGCCTGCCCACAACACTCCCCAAAGGCACCTCTGGCTTGGCAGTGGGAAGAACTGAGGCTGTGTCCTGCAGCACGGCCCTGCTGAGATCCCTCGTGTCCTGGAGAGCAGCTGTGATGAAACCCCTGGCTCTGAGCACTGGGATGCTGCAACTGGGAAGCAGGAAGGGCCGGAGGCGAAGGGCAGGAGTAGCTTTGGGTGGGGTAAGTGCCTGGTGCAGGGTTAATCCTGGGCAGGAAGAAAACAAAGAGTTACACTGTGCTCAGAACTGGCATTGCCTAATTAGCGCTGGAAGTGCCCTGAGGGTTGATTTCCTCCTGACCAGCGCTCAGAGAGGTCACTGCAATCCATCAGAGGGATTCACTACAATAGAAGCTCTTATTATAAGCAGGCCTTGAGTAAAAATAGGTTTACTGGCCTCCCAGGACAGCTGCTCCCACTCCCAACCCACACCAATCCCACACCCACTGAACAAGTGTGGTTCTTGGCCCCAGACTCTTCGTGCAAGCCAAACTGCAACTGTGCTTTGAGATTCCCATGCACATCCTCCCTGCTCTGTGAGGGGCACATCTGCCAAGGCATTGCCCAGAAGAAGTCACAGCTGCCAAGTGTTTATCAAGAAAACATAAAGGCCTTTGGTGTGAGTAAGAACCCCAAGTGTAGAGCAAAAAAAGTGGGAGAGTTAGAAATTAAATTAATTATTCAGAAGCAAGGACTAGAAAGTCTTTGCCAGCAGAAGGGATGACTCATCCAGCCAAAACAGGAGAGAGGAAATCTGCCTAGAAGCTGAAGCCTCTGGGACTTCAGGAGTGCTGCTCAGCCCACGCACAACATGCAGATGAGTGCTGAGAATCAAGGCAATATTCATGATGCCATGACTGCCAGATTGCCAGCAAGAACAAGAGACTGGCTCATGCTGAGGTTTTCAGGCTTGGATTTCTGTTTTTAAATTATTTGGGGTATGGGGTTGATTTTGGGTTGGTTGGGGTTTTTTAATTTTATTTGTGGTCCCAAACACGACATCAAAGCCTGGACCTCCTAGAAATGTGTCCTGTCTGGTGGCAAGTTGATGCCTGAATCTTATTAAATATTTAAAATGAAAACTAAGCCCAAACTATTAAGAATCAAAATAGTCAAAATGAAGCTCCAGAAGCACATACAGAAGTTGTGTCTTAGACAGACATGCAAATTTAGCTGCAGCAGTGGAACCATCCTAGAAACACCTTCCCACGCCCTGCTCGGTAGTCAAATATTCATGTAAATACCTTTGTGTCAGAGCAGTCTGTGTCACCTCACCAAAGGAAGCAGGTTCAGACACTGGGGTGCTGTGCACAGCAGGACTGGCCTGATGCTGACACAGCCTCAGCATGGAATAACACAGTCCCCTCTCCCAGAAGTTGCACTTGCTCAGGATGGAGAGTAAACCCACCACTGGTGCTGGATCTGCCTGCCCTCCCTGCAAGGACTCACATGTTTGAGTGCCCTGATGGACCTGGGGGACACTCCTGCTGCAGGAAAGGGTTGGTTTATGGCTTCCCCATCAATACAAACACCTGGGAATGCTTCCACTTCAAATAAAGCTTTCCCATGAGCTGATGGCTTAAACAATACACTGAATTTAACCCTTAATAGAAAACTATCTTTCCTCTTTGAAACTGAAATGACACCTTAGAACAGGTAACTATTTGACCTACATTTTCAAGCTTTTTAGAATACAGGTGAGTTCTCATGGCTTGTGATAAAATATATAAACTTAAAACCATCCCTGAATGTCAGCCATGGGCCCCAAGGTTTCTTTTCAGTAAAACAACATTGCCTTGACACTGGAAACCTGCTGAAAGGCTATAAAAGACCAAAAGGTCTACACTGAACTTTGTAAGTGACATCCTTGATTTATAATGCTCTGCTCCTACATAGGCTTGGACAGAACTCACTTCACAGCATTCCTGGGAGGCGAGGTGGGGCACCTAAAGATAAGGATCACACCCCAGGGAGCCACACAGCCAGGAGCAAATGCCTTAAACCCTAAAACCAGGGCAGAATTACACAACTTAGCATTCATGTCAGCCAGAGCTGCAATATCTCTGCATATGTACACACTGCCCTTGCAGCACAGGAGAGGTCTTTCACCTCCATTCAGCTTTCACTAAAGATCTGATTGAGTTAATGTGTGATAATTTATTGGTCCCAGTAATGCCATCAGTGTAACATCAAAGGTTGACTCTGCTCCCCCCAACGCCCACGGTATGAACTCAACAAGCACAATGCAGCTTTTAGAGGTGATTTAGTGCCTCTTATTATACCTCAAAATTCCCCTGCAAAATATTACATAGGAACTGCTGTACTTACTTGCTGCTTTCAGAGGCTCTTCTCTCTGCTAAGGACCCTGGGATGTACTTCAGCCCTGGGATCCTCTTTAGCAGAGTGAAAGGGAACACCCGGTCCAGCTTAGAACTCACTGACTCTGGAAAATCCAGGCAGAAACAGTAGCCAAGACCATCTGAAGGCAGGAGCACGTTAAGGAGGCCTGCAGACCAAACATACTCATTTCTAACACAGCCACACACCACATTCCTCTGCCCACAAACCACTTTCCCTGGAGAATTCTCCCAGTTCTACCCAGCACCACCCCCACAGACCATCTCCCTTCTCACTCCACATTCTCTGTGTGCACTAAAGAAGAATGAGGTAAAAAACCAACACAGAACAGGGTGGGATGAGGATGAGCAAAGCTGAGATGGGTGCCCAGGAGGTTCAGTGCATGTCAGGGAAGAGCAATGGGAAGCAGAAGGAAAAGGGGCACGGAGAGGCAGAATACAGGGAGAGCAGCGGGCTCAGGGAAGGGCTCAAGGAAATGCCCAGAAATGGGGGCTGAGGGGAGGGCCCAAGGTGTTCAGAGCAGAGGGTTTAATGCAGAACAAGAGCCCAGGAATCCCCACAAAACCAGTGCACTTTGGCAGCAAGAACCACAGCACCACCTTCCCACTGCAAACCAACAACCCCACCCTGGCTCAGTCCTTCCCACTTGGAAAGGATACAGGCTCCCCCAACCAGGAGCCCACACAGGTTACCCAACAAAGAAGAGTGGGGGATAACCCAGGCTATGCAGAGCACAAACCAGGGCACCAGCACCACTGGCACCCTGCACCCAAAAACCAGAGTCCTCTTCATGCGTGAGCGGGTGGTGGACACACCCAGCATGGCAAAAGCCACTGGCAGGAATCCATTGGCATCTCCCACCTCTGACACCTGGGACAGAAGGGGCTCCAGGAGGAAGTAGAGGAGGGCAGAGAGCACAGAGAAGGTGATGGTGAGGAAGCAGTGCTTTGCTGTGCCCACGTTCCTCTCAAAGCTGCCAGCAAAGTACCAGATGGCAACGGCACCGCAGGTGAGGGAGGCCAGGTCTTCATAGACAAAGATGTGGGTGACCAACCTGTGAACTGAGCACAGACAGGCAGTGGATTTGCTTTAAACCACAATGAAATGCTTGAGCAGAGGGAAAGTGAGCCCACGGGATTAATTAATAGCTTATCTTTCTATGTTGGTGTAGAGGAGAAGGAACTGGAGGGCTTTAAAACCAGACATAAATAACCAGATAAAACAAGTGCTGTCTTGGGTATCACAAACATATGGGCTGACTCTTTGCTGCTTCCTGGGGAGCTGCCTGGAAAAAAGCAACAGCATCTGTAGCAAATTTCAATCTCGTTAAAAGATAAGGCAAGAGACATAAAAAGAGCTGTTGCAGTTGCAATGATTTTGGCAAAAAATGCTGCTTCTTAAACTGCTGGAAGGCTGACTTTCCTCACCAAAATGCCTGGAGGTGATCACACCTCAGAGGTGCTCCCAGGCCCTCGGCAAAGCTGATCTCCTGGGCACTCGGTGAGGGTGGAGGTAAAGAATTCCCCACCTCCCTCCCATCAACCTCATTCTCACAGCCAGGAAAACAGCAGTGAAAAACAAACCAACCCGGTGCCACCCCTGGAGACCCGTGGGGAGGTGGTGGAGTTCACCCATCAGCTCAGAGAACCACAGTGCTAAAGGGAATCACTCAGGGAATAGCACAGGGACTGAGGAAAGCAAACCCCTCCAGCTCCTGGAAGCATAAATACACTGTCCTTGATGTCGTGGGCCAGGGATGGGGGCAAGGGGGAGCAGCCTGATGGAGGGGGGCTGAGATGGGTGCCCAGGAGGCTCAGTGCACGTCAGGGAAGAGCATGGGAAGAGGAAGGAAAAGGGGCACGGAGAGGCAGGACAGAGGGGGAGCAGCGGGCTCAGGGAGGGGCTCGAGGAAACGCTCACAACTGGGGGCTGAGGGGAGGGCCCAAGGGGTCCAGAGCGGGACACGGGGACGGCCCTGCGAGGGAATACACAAAAATTCCACTGGGGATTTGGAGAAGGCCGGGAATGTGAGGATAGAAAGGCTCCGCTGGCGTTTGGTGAAGGAACATAACGGGGGCTACAAAAAGGCTCTGTGATGATATGGGGAAGATCCAGAATGAGGGGATACAAAGACTCCGTTGGGGAAGGCCTGGAATGGGAGACCCATGGCGGGGACAGGGGATCAAGGAGGCAGCGACTGCTCCCGCGGGCGGTCCCCGCTCACCTTCCCCGTCGCGCAGGGCGGCGGGGCGCAGCGCGGCGGCGGAGCGGGCGGCGGGGACACCCCGCAGCATCCCGAGTGCGGAGGCACCGACCGAGAGCAGCACCGTGAGGGTGGCGGCGGCCGGCGGGGCCCTGGGCGGCGCCATTGCTGCCCCGCGCGCCCGCCGCTTCCGGCCGCCGCCGGAAGGCCTGGCCGTTACCATGGCAACGCGAAGCGCTGCGGGGCCGTTACCATGGAGACGCGCGGGGGTGGAGTTCCCCCCACCGCCTCCTTTCTAATTTTTATTTAATTGTTGTTATTTTTTCAGTCGTCCGGAATGGGACAATAACCCCGGGGAGGTGTGAGGTCTCGCTGGGAGCCCGCCCAAGCTGGGATAGAGCCGGGTGTCCCCACGCGTGGCTGCCCGCGGGCGCAGGAGGCCCCGCCAGGTCCAGAGCTGTCCCTGCTCTCCCACACCGCGGGGTCAGGCACTGGGAATCACAGGGGCAGGTAGGTTAGAAGAGATCTCTGAGATCACCGAGTCCATCCTATGACCAAACACCACCCTGCCAAGCAGACCAGCACCGAGTGCCACGTCCAGTCTTCCCTTAAACACCTCCAGCAATGGAGGCTTCACCACCTCCCTGGGCAGCCCCTTCCAATGTTTAAGCAACATTTTTGTGTAGACATTCCTCCTAATGTCCCTCCTGAACCTTTCCTGGCACAGCTTAAGATCATTTCCTCTCCTCCTGTCCCTGTTCCCTGGAGCAGAGCCCAAATCCCCTCCAGCTCCCCCCTCCTATCAGGGGGTTGGAGAGAGTGAGAAGGTCCCCCATGAGCCTCCTTTTCTCCAGGCTGAGCCCCCCCAGCTCCCTCACTCACTCCTCATCATCACACTGGTGCTCCAGACCCTTCCCCAGCTCTTCTCTGGGCTTGCTCCAAGCCCTCAATGTCCTTCCTGACTGAGTGTCCCAGACCTGGACACAGGATGAGTTTCCCATCAGGTGTGATGGATGGAGGAGCACCCACAGCACACCTGCACTGCCCACCCTCACTGCAGCAAATGCAGGTGCTGCCCAAGGACAGGAGAGGAACTGGCAGCTCAGAAATGAAGATCCTGAAGTTCCTGCAGGTTTCATGGACACAGGGAGATGATGGAGTAGGGAGAACTTAACCTGAGCTCTTCAAGGGAAAACTTTCACTGTGATCACAGAATTATAGAATGGATTGGGTTGGAAAAGAACTCCCGGATCATCAAGTCCAACCCTTGGGCCAACTCCAGTCCCTTTACCAGATCATGGCACTCAGCGCCACGGCCAAGCTCAGCTGAAAAACCTCCAGGGATGGGGAATCCACCCCCTCTCTGGGCAGCCCATTCCAATGCCTGAGCACTCTCTCTGCAAAGGACTTTTTTCTGATCTCCAACTTCAATTTCCCCTGGCAGAGCTTGAGCCCATCGTGCCCCCTTGTCCTATTGCTGAGTGCCTGGGAGAAGAGACCAACCCCCACCTGGCCAGAACTTCCCTTCAGGGAGTTCCAGATCATGGTCATTGGCTTGCTTTGCACACACAGTCAGCACTAACCACAACAATCCTCTCTGTTCTTGAGTTTGTAGCTGGAGGAGAGTTGAGGATGGAGCTGTGGGTATTGTAGAAGGAAAAGAGATGATATTTGCACAAAAGGGGAAAATCTGTGGACACCAAACGTGTCACCTGGACGTGTTCCTGTGTCACCTGCCTTGGCAGAGGGGTCGGATTGGATGATCTCCAGAGGTTCCTTCCAACCTTAATGAGTCTGTGATTCTGTTTTTCAGCCGAGGGGGAAGAGCAGAGGGTTGAGGGGCTGATGTCTTTTCCACATCCCGTCTCCACAGTTTCTGTCTGGGAGCCACAGGACAGCACAGCACAGACCTATCAGCAGACAGACAGACAGACAGATGAGCTTGTAACTCTCTCTCAAGCAATTCAGTTTTCCATTTTTGAGAATCCTCCAGTCCCTAAGGAATGCACAAACACTGAGAGTCTCTACTGATCCCTCCACCTCCCCTGGCTATGGAACATTGTTTGGGATCTGCCCTAACCCCAGCACTGCACAGACAGCCTTGGTGAGATCCCAGGTTATCACAGCAAGGCTCAGGGCACAGGACAAGATGTTGTGGCTGCAGATGAAGTTTCTCAAGGAGAAATCAAAAGACAGGCAGGGAGCTCAACCCCCCTTTTTTTTTTTTTAAATTAATCATTCCAGTCACTGCTTGTTTTGCAGAAACTTATTTTCGGCTATGGCAGTGGGATTTGCCTCCTGCTGCTACGCCCAGGGGGGAAAGAAACAGCCCAACTTCTCTGCAAATCTGCTCAAAACATTCAGATGAAATCAGAGAAGGATTCTCATTGCCTTTGAAAGAAAAAACAGGGTAAAGCCTCACTATTCTCTGGCTGGGGCACTTGCACAGTGTCCCTACACAGAAAGGTGAACTTCCCAACTCCCAGAAGAAGGCAGCGTGATCAGAAACAAGAAATGCAACTTCTAAAAATAATCAGATTAAACAACCAACATTGCTCTTGCTGTTTTCTCATTACTCCTCCTCTCTGAACCAAACCCCCACGATCCACAGAAGTGGCTGCCAAGATCACGACCCCTTTCTTTAGGCCATTCCCTAAGTTGATATTCGGCTTCTTAAGAAAGCCAGAAAACCCATCAAACCACATTTTTTCTCCCTTTAGAGCCCAGATTTTGGCCCCCCGAGCAGCAGAGGATGTACAAGGTGGGGGAAATATCAGGGGAAAACGGGGGGAAATTGGGGGGAATATCAGGGGAAAATGGGGAGAAATATTGGGGAAAATACTGGGAAAAATGGGGGAAATAATGGGGGGAAATGGGGATCCTGCACAGGCCCCCCGAGCAGCAGAGGAAGGACAAGGTGGGAGGAAAATGGGGGGGAAAAATAGAGGAAAATTTGGGGGAATATCAGGGAAATATCAGGGAAAAAATGGGGGGAAATATTGGGGAAAATATTGGGAAAAATGGGGTTTCCCTGAACTCCATTCAGCATCTCCCACAACCTGGCTGATGCACAGCGGGGGCGCTCCGAGGGCGCCGGGGTGGACTTGCTGGTGCAAAAAGCCGAGCGTGCAGCCCCCTTATCTCCCTGCGAGCACCGTCACCGTGCGCTGAGAGCTTATTAATTAAACTAATTTAATTCCCTTACACAATTCGCGGTGCGCGCGCGGCCCGCACACCCCCACCCCCCCGCCCGCTGTATTTTGGTACAGCCCTTCTTGTGTGTTCCCCCCACCACACACATACACACACACACTCCCCCCTCGGCCGCCCGGAGAGTGGTATGCGCCGCGCGCGCTGATTGGCCGGCGCGCCCCGCAGTCCGCGCGAGCTGCGGGTGCCTCAGTGTGCGCGCGGCCGGCGCGGCGGGCGGGTCGGTCCCTGCGCTCCCTCCGCTCCCTCCGCCCCCCTCAGCGCCGCCGCCATGGCTTCGGGTAGGTGCTGACAGCCCCGCCGGGCCTCGGCCGGGCAGCCGCCGTGGCTCCGCTTCCCGCCGTCGGAGCGCGGGTGCGGTGGGGGCGCGGAAGGGCGGGAGAAGCGAGCGCCATGTGGCGCAGGTGGGAAAGGCCCGCGGCCATGTTACACGGGGCGGGGGGACGCGCCCGATTTCCCCTCATGCCCCTTCGCCTGTGGCCCGGGGAAGGGGGAGGGGGGCCACGCCCCTGCCGGTGGCCCCCGTGGACACGCCCCCTTCGGCGGAGGCCACGCCCCCTCCCCGGGGACCCCCTGCGCGAGCCGCTCGGGACACGCCCCCTTTACGGTGGGGGGGCGTGGCCAGGGGGGCGCCCCCTCCCCTCGTGTCGCAGTTGGGGGGGCAGAGACCCCTCGGGGGCTGCAGCCCCTCCTTTGGGGTTTAGGCCCCGCTCTCCGTATGTGAATCCCCCCTTGGGGCTGTCCCATTGCCCCCCCCCAGTGGGAGGTGTGGACCCCACGTTGGTTCATGTTCCCCCAGGTGAAGCCCCCACTTGGGGTTGTGTACCCCCTCATGCCTGAGATGTGGACCCCATTTTGGTTCATGCCTCCCAGTGTAGGCTCTCACCCCTGTGGGTCGCATTCTGTCCTTTGTAAGGTGTAAACGCCCCCCTTTTGGCTCATCATCCTTCCCCCATGTGGACCCCTGCTTTGGGTTGTGTTCCCCCTGTGTTCTCCACGGTGTGAGATGTGGACCTTGTTTTGGTCCATGTCCCCCACTGCAGGCCCCCCATTAGGGTCGTGTATTCCCCTGGTGTGAGTTGCAGGCCCCCTCCTTTTGGATCGTGGTCCTTCCCCCATGTTGACCCCTGCTTTGGGTTGTGGTTCCTACGCCCTCCCGTCCCACTGTGAGATGTGGACCCCGCTTTGGGTCATGTACCCCTTGTGTATGAGTCTCCCCTTTTGGATCATGGCCCTTCCCCTGTGTGCACCCCTGCTTTGGGTTGTGTTCCTCGCCCCATCCCAGTGTGAGATGTGGAGCCGGCTCTGGGTGCCACTCTCTCCCCACAGCACGGTTTGTGTGCTCCCCTTCGGATCAGCACCCCCATGGAATGCTGGCACCCCCTCCCTTGGGTCGTGCCCCCCTTAGCCTGGGATATTCCCTTCCCTCCCCCCATGGGACCACCTTTGTGTCCCAGTATCTGCTCTGCCCTCTCTGTGCTCTTCACACACGGGGGGTGCCAGCAGAGCAAAGTGGAGGCTTCACACCCCCCTGCCCTGGGCTTAAAAACGCCCTGGCTGGGATTGTTTTCCAGGGGAGGATTTAGTTGAGCCTGGATACAGGATCCGCTGTCCCGGGTGAGCTCACACAGCCCAACTTCCCTGCGGCCTCTGCGAGCGGGTTTGGTGCTGTTTGCTCATCCCCTTTGGGGCACTGTGGGTGTTCAGGTCCCCCCTGCAGGGCTGTCCCTGTGCAGCCGGGGGTGGTGGCGGATCCCGGAGTGGGAGGAGGAATTCCAAGGCCGTACGTGCTTTGTGGAGCGAGCCGTGTTTTGTCAGGGTCGAGCCATTTTGGTGTGGTCTCAG
Organism: Pithys albifrons albifrons; assembly: GCF_047495875.1. Taxonomy (NCBI): domain Eukaryota; kingdom Metazoa; phylum Chordata; class Aves; order Passeriformes; family Thamnophilidae; genus Pithys; species Pithys albifrons. The sequence continues at coordinate 3,403,850 of NC_092478.1, read as the reverse complement.
CCTGCCTGTGTGAATGACAGACAATACAAACAAAGCAAGGGGTGTTAAAGGAATCCTTTAATGCAAGGAGGAGTCGTTTACCCTGGAGAGTGAATGTGTCCAAAGGTACTAAAATGCGTCCAAATAATGATTTTTCTACTAAATGAGTAAAGCTTGGCAGTAAACTAAACCCACTTTCTCTGAACACCTCAACTACAGACCCATCAAGCACTTGAGTCTCCTCTGTTTTCTCTCTGATGTTCAAACATGAGGTTCTTTTTCCGACCAGAATGTTGAAGAGCAGTGCTGATTCTTCATATAAATTACTTGATATGAGAACCTCAGTTTCCAAATATACACAGCAGATTCTTCTGTCCTAAGAGAAATACTCCCCTGAGCACTGCAAGGTGTTCAGTCTCCTTTGCCCCACCTAATCCACAGGAAGTTTTTCCATGAGCTTTTTGAACATTTAGTAAAATTGTATCCAGGAATTTCCAGAATTAAGCTTATTTCAAAAAATATTTACTGTCTGTATTGTCCCCATTTAGCCCAGCAAAATAAATGGATCAGGAGTCTGTAAGAGGTCCAGCAGAGGATGTAGAAAAATATATAAATAAAGGAAATTCTCCTATTCTGTTTTTTCATATTTTACAGGCTCCTTATCTGGTTGCTTTCAGACATTTCCCAAAACGTTTGGGTTTGGCAGAAGTTTTTTAGGGAGAAGTTGAGGAGATTAAATGTCCTAAGGAGGTTAAATGTAGCCCTTTGGTTTTTAGCTGGTTACATCCTTACTCAAGAATTCTTTCTGATACAACCATTGATACTCTTTGCTTTAATTGGCAGCGTGAATGGCTTACAAATTTTAGAATTAAACCACAACCATGTTTCAAAATGTGGTTACCTGTTTAATAGTAACCTTTGTGATTATTTAAATTGAAACTGTGAAAATTTTACCTTGCTCTAATTAAAACCAATAAACATTTTTGAGTTGCACGTCTACACTGAGGCTTTAATTGCTTTTTAATACAAAAAAACCCAATTAAATTCTTGTGTAGCAGTGCAAAAGGAGGAGAATATTTCACATTTGAGTGAAACCGCCTTGTAGGATGTGAAATGAAACATTAATTCATCTCAACGTGGTTAAATGTTTCTGTTACAGAATATGAAATTGGATACTTTGTGTTGCTTTGAGGAGATACTTTATATTAAAAATGTTGCTCGGTGTCTGAATAGCTCAATTGACACCCTCATTTCACGTCTCACCTGAGGTGATGCCTCACAAACCCAAGTTCAAGGGGATGGGTAAGCACTGGCAGGGTTGGATTTATTACCTTCTGAGGGAGGTATAATGAGCAGATTCAGCAATCTGATGAGTGGTTTGATTGGAAAATTGTTATAGTAATTTATGACATTTACCCTGCCTTGTAATTAATTCTCAGTGACAGCTTTTTAGGCAGTTCTGGGTGTAGAGATTGGAGAGAGAATGTGGGGGAAAGACTGAAATTGGGGATGAAAACACAGAATTTCCTGGTAGTTTTTATTAGACCACAACACCACAGTGTTTATATAAATTTGTTAAGTGATTTGAAAGGAATGGAAAGATTGCAGGACTGTTATCCAGAGTGACAGCACTGGGGGAGAAAGTGTTTGTGTTTTGACAAGAACGTGGGAATTTCAAGCAAACTGGGGCTCCTGCATAGAAAGTGAGATCGACAGAGCCCGTGCAGTGCAGAGTCCCCACAGCGTGGGCTGGGAGGGACCTCTGGGGAGCTGGAGCTGCTCCTGGCAGTGGGAATCCTGATGGGGAGGGGGGTTCTGTGTGGCTGCATCTGTTGGGCTCTCAGTGGCATTTTCCCCTTTGCCATATGAGCACAGGGAAGTGTCCTGGCTCCTCCATCCCTGCCTGTGTCTGGGCCCTTTTGCTGGGCAGAGCTTTCTTAGAATCACAGACTCATAGAATCAGTTGGGTTGGAAAAGAGCTCTGAGATCATCAAGTCCAACCCTTGGTCCAACTCCAGTCCCTTTACCAGATCATGGCACTCAGTGCCACGGCCAAGCTCAGTTGAAAAACCTCCAGGGATGGGGAATCCACCCCCTCTCTGGGCAGCCCATTCCAATCCCTGAGCACTCTCTCTGCAAAGAATTCTTTTCTGCTCTCCAACTTCAGTTACCCCTGGCAGAGCTTGAGCCCATCGTGCCCCCTTCTTAGGGCACCTTAAAAAGGTGTTGAACAGACTGACCTACTTATCTTTGCTTGATTAATTAAGCTGCTGCATTCTGCCTATTGATGATGGCACCATGTTCTGTAGCCTTTAGGGGGGTTATACAGTCCCAGATACACGAAGAGAGGCCTTGAAAATGGAATTCAGGTCTTTCAAAAAGGACAGTTCCAAGTGGCTGTGTCTGTGTCTTGTCCCTCTGTTCCTGTCATCCCAGCCTTAACATTTTCTGTTTTCTTAATAAAGAGGAACCTGTCTCATTCTGCAGGGAAAGCAGTTGCATTATCCAGTGTACTTGAACCTTTCTCCCTCTCCCCAGACTTTTCCCCCTTGTAGTAAATAGAGCACTTGAATGTTAATTGGAAATTCTCAATATGACTTTTTTCTCTTTTCTAGATTCTGGAAGTTACAGTCAGTCTGGGGGCCAACAGAGGTATGTGTGGGGTTTCTTTTGCTGTTAGCAATTACATCTGCACAGAGAAAAACCATTTCATGTTCCCATCATGATGATTGAATCTTCAGGCATGATGGAGGGTTGATATGATTTTGGAGTTATGGGTGCAGAATTCTTGCACCTGAGCCTTTGTCAAGAAGTCTCATAAAACAAGAAAAAACAGTTACAGATAAGACAATCATCAGATGTGAATTGCAATGACATCCTGTAATAGTCAGAACTTTTGAAATATTGATAGAAATATTTTTGATGCCACTACCTTGAGATGTTTACTAAGATTTTAGTCAAAGGTTATTATATTTATTATATGGCCCAAAGCTGCAGTTTGGGGGTGTGGGAATCAAGAGTTTTTATGGAATTGTGACTGTGCTCATGAGAAGCACAAGGTTCTGTGCATGGAGCACTGCCTGAGTTTGGGTTTGTGTCTGAGCATGATGAGTTTCAGCACATGGTTCTTCTGTCAGTCCATGAAGGTTTGAAGTGGCAGAATAATGAGTAAGTAGAGCATAAAACTGTCGTGGGTTTTGATGGTGATGTTATTGTTGGGTAGCTCAACAAATGCCAAACAGACAGTAGCTGATTAAAATAAAATTGACTTTGTGAGAATATATTGAAAAATGGAAAATGCTTTTGTTTATTATGAAGTTTTCTGGAATTCTGAAGAATCTGTCAAATTACAGCAAACCCCACTTCATGTACTTTAAATTTATGTTTGGAATGCAGCAGAAATTGAAATAAGCTCTTCTGGTTTCTGACAGCTGTGGAAACAATTAGTTCATTGATGTGGTTCTAAAGTGCCTGCAACTGCAGTACTTGGATTAAACACCTATTTTGGAATTAAGAGAAACTTAAAATGACACCAGAAAATACCTTTACTTTCCAACCTGTATGGAGGGCACTGTGAGCCTTTTCTAAATGCATTTCTCTCTTACAGTTACTCATCCTATGGCAATCAGAGCAGTCAGAATTATGGACAAGGACAGGTATGTTGAAAAAAACATCATTCCTTTCAAAGCAGATGTTCCTTGAGGGAAAATAATTGTTCCTGGGCCAGGAAAAATTCCTTCCCAGCTGTGCTTGATGTTTGCAGTTGTGTCTAGCCAAGGAAAACTGTAATTATCTGCTGTGGGAGTTACACTTACCTGAGTACATTCTTGGACTTACAGGGATATTCTGGTTATGGGCAGAGTGGAGACAATTCCTCCTATGGACAGAACTATGGAAGCTACCATGGGAACTATGGACAAAATCAATCAGGTTTGGCTGCCTTGTTGCATTCATTGGCAGGAATTAAAAGGTGAATATTGACTAAAAATTTTCTTCCTCGTTTTCCAGGTTATGGACAAGATTCCCAGGGATATGATGATGAATCCAGTTATGAAAATCAGAATCAGAGCTCATACAACCAGCAGTCCTATGGCAGCCAGGGGCAGCAGAAAGGGTCATCCAGAGGGTAAGGAAGCAGAGTTTACCAGTATCTATTTAAAAGAATGTCTAGTAGTTGTACACTCTTAACAAGAACTGTAAAAAATTTCTTGCTGTCATTGCTAAAACAGAAATATTTGAAAATCCACGTTCTTAAGACAGTTCTAATGCCTGAAAGATCAGGAGGTACAGAGGAGTATTTATTTATGTGCAGTTGTTTTAGAGTCAAGCTGTATGAGGACATGCACTTTAGGAGGTCTTTGGGTAGTGGCTGCAATGAAGAATGGACTTTGAAGAGTATTTTGATTAGGAAAAAGACAAAAAATACCACTCCAATTATATTCTTTTGTATAAACTTACAGAACTCTTTTATTAACTTCCAATAAGCTGTTAGCAAGGAAACTCGTCCCTGTTCTCAGATTGCAGGCTGCTTATCAGGCTCAGAATGCCTGTGCTTGATGAAAGAAAAGTAAAGGATTCAAAAATGTAATTTAAGAATTAGCTTTCATTTTGTCAGCTGAGTAGAGTTCTGAAAACATTGTGGTTTTATATCCTCATCAGTACGTTCAATGTGCACCTGCAAATGCTGCACTCTGGCTCAGCTCTCTGCTGTTGCAGGTGTATTTGACTGAAGTGATGTTGTATTTCATTCAGTTTCAGGAGGATTAATGACACAACTTTGAAAGTGTGTTGGAAATACACCCCAACTTCCCATAATGACTTAAAAGACCACTTAGTGCTGTAATACCTTGTCTAATTTACAAGCTTTGTGTGTGCACCCCGAGGGTTCTGCTCACCTTGAGGGTCGAGGGACCTCATTAAAATACAGTCATGTTCTAAACCTCATTCTTGTGTCCAAGGTTCAAATGTTTTGTAGTTTTTTGCAAGGTGATAAAACAATCTGGACTTGAGCAAACCTGTGCTTGGTTTCTGTTTTTATGGCTATTATTACAAAACACCTCAATATAATAAAGCAAGATCTTAATCTGCCAGCAGTAGGTGCAGAATGTCTTATTTCCCCTAACAATGGTTAAATTTTGTTTTGATTTATTTTCTGAGCATTTATTAGAGCTGTACAGAGGTAATAATGGAGTTTCTAACTCTGTAGACATCCAGTGGAAAAAAGAAGCAGCTTGTAGATTTTCCAACAAGCTGTTCATGATCAAGAAAATGAAATAAAAACACTGGAGGGAAACTTTTCGATGTGTGATTGTAACAAATAAGGAGAAACTGAGAAATTAAATGGTAGCAACTTTGAAGAGAGTGAGCACAAAATTGTAGCTGTCAAATGTGAGGGGAGGGAAGGAAAACAGCAAATAGTGGATGTTGTCAGTGGTGCTTCCTTTGTTGGTGATGGTACAAAGGTTGGAGCAGCTCTGACCTTTCTGAAGTGAAGATATTAATAAAAATCTTCACAAGCTGTTTACCCCTGGGATTAGCAAGGTTCAAGATGAGATCTAGGCTAGGACTGGGAGAGCAGATTAGGCAGCATTTACATGGAGGGGATATTTTGAGGTTGGTTGGATCCAATGGTCTGGATCTTGGAGTGCTTTGAAAAGCTGATGGGAACTTTCTGTAGGCTCTTGTATTTTTTTTTTCCTTTTTCTGAGATATTTTGACTAATGAGTAAGATTGCCAAAGACTGGAGAGTGGCTGATCTTTTTCAAAAGGGTGGAAGCAAGGAGGAGGAAGAGAAGAAAGGGTGGCTGAGATCAGAGATTTATTTTCAGTTACTGAAAAAATAAGACAGTTAAGGCACAACTAAGTACGTGGGGATAAAAAAAGGAATGAGCAATAGCCAGTGTTCCCTGGATGGAATCTATTTCCCATAAATCTGTATTATGTCTTGTTATGAAAGGGTAACCCAGCTGGAACTGTTCTCTCATAAATCTAGATTTTCAGAATATTTTTGGATGCTGAGGTAGCCTAGGAAAGCACAGTCTGGGTGAGATTCCCTTGTGGTTGCTCTCAAGTTATTAATCAGAGATTTATGACTCCCTCTTGGAATGTGGAGCTGCACCGTGTTGGAGTATCCTGGATGTGCTCCTGGTCAGTGCTTCTGATGAAGGTTGGTGGGATCTGGAGAGCACTAAAGGGAGAAGAACTTGCAGTATGTTAGAGACCATCACAGGAGTTAGAAAGGTTCTTGACAAGTGGTAGAATGACCAGAAGAAGAGAGGTGGCAATTCAGTGAAAGCAAAACTGGGGATTTGGGGTTTTTGAGGTGGGAAGTCTCAGCTGTGCAATACAACAGGAGCTGAGCATTGAGGCTCTGCCCCAGGGCTGTGTAGGGAAGGGTTTGGTGTTCAGGAGGTCGTGGGCTCCCCATCAGGCATTTCTGTTACTGGGGAGAGGGAAGAGAGCAAGTGTTGTACTGGGATATGTGCAAGGAGTGATGCTTTGAGTTACATTTACAGTGGAAGCTGAGGAAGGCAGATACATCCCAGCAGAGATGAAACTCTGTATTTTCATATCCATATGCCAGTAATGAGGTAACTGTGACGAGGAAATTTTACCAATGTCATGAATTTCCAACCGTTGCTTTGCTCTCTGCTCTGTGAACATTTAACTATTAATTCAAATTCTGTTTATTTTAAGTGGAAGAGGCTCTTATGAACAAAAGTCAAACTATGGTCAGCACCAAAGCTCTTATGACCAGCAGTCAAGCTATGGACAGAACCAAGACTCTTATGACCAGCAGTCAAGCTCGTATGACCAGCAGTCGGGCTATGGCCACCAGGGCTCGTATGACCAGCAGTCGGGCTACGGCCACCAGAGCTCCTATGACCAAAAGTCAGGCTACAACCAGCACCAAAGCTCATATGGCCACTCTCAGCAGTCCTACCAGTCTCAGAAGGGAAGCTATAGCCACAACAGCCAAGGTAAAATTCACAGGTTGGGTTCAGTACTGGCTGGTAAAATGAAGCAGAAACGCTCTGAAATAGTTGGATTTGCTTCTTCAGACAGTTATTTGATGAGTAGTTAAAACTCTTTTTTATTGATATTTTTGGGGGATGTTTATAACTTTCAAAGCATTATGCAGAGGTGAAAAACTTCTGGGGCCCCCAAGTGGTTGTGTTTGCATTTGTCAGAGGCACCATTGCAGAGTCCCTGCCCCTGAGTTCTGCACATTCTAGATGGAATTTTCTTCCTAAGCTATTTTGAACCTTCTTCCTGCATGAGTGTGACGTGTCTTGATCAGTCATGAAGAGCTTTTGCACTTCCCATTCCAGCTTTGTGCTGTGTAGGTGAATTCTGAGACAGAAGGAGAAGTTTAAGATGAAGCTTTTTTTTTGCAGTAACTTCACACCAGCGGCACAACCCACTCTGTTTATCCTTGTTCTGTCTTCACTGATGTCCTGTGGAAGTCAGATGAAAAGTATATTTTAGGCAATATGTGTTGAATATTGGGAAAATGGAGTGTAATTGCAGAGTGCTTGTGTTCTGATACACCTTGTGACCCAGGAAGATAATGGAGCAAAGTTTGTTTGGGGTTTTTTTTCAAGTTGCTTTGTGTAAGAGAAATTTAGAAGTTGATACTTTTCAGGTTTAAGTGACAGACTTAATGGAGAGGGCTGGGAGTTTATAAGGTGTGAATTTTCACTGCACTGCAGTTTGCACTCAGTTGACTCCTGTTTTGTTTTGCAATTTGTTCCAGATGATCGTCGTGATAAGAGTAGGTATGGAGAAGATAATAGAGGATATGGCGGGTCACAGGGAGGAGGTAGAGGGGGATATGACATGGATGGAAGAGGTCATATGTCTGGATATGGGTAAGTGATCTCCTTCCAGTGCCTGCAGCTCCTTCCCCTTGTTTCTTCTAACTTAGCTGGTTTTAATTTTGGTTTATTCTATATCTATTCCTAGTTTGGGTTTAGATTTCTGATAAAGAAAGTTTTCTAAAGTTAAACCTCTCTCTGCACTGCACGAAATGTGTTTTGCACAGGAAGAGCTCTGAGGTTCAGGTAGATTGAGACCAAGTTTTTGGTTGTTGTGACACAGAGCTGCATTTTATTTGCATGAGTTGCAATTCAAAAACTGCCCCAGCCCATCCCTTGTTTTCAATGACAAAAAACCCAAAAGCCAAGGATTGAGAAAGTTTTATAAATCCATAGCTCAGGTAGCTCACATTTTAGCAGGAAATTATTTTGACTTTGCAATAATAAGAATAATTTAGTAATAACATTATTTGTTCTTTGCTGGCATTTGCAGTTTTAAATTTCTATTTTCTGTGTGTCATTAAAATACATTTTTTATTATTGATTTAGCTGTCAGTCTAAACACATTTATTTTGGGTAGAACTGAACCACTAACAATGCTGTCACCCCTTTAACAACTGCCTTAGGCCCTGCACTGTCAAGAATTAATTCATGCACATATTTCATTTTGTGCTTGCAGATGGTTTCATGCAAAGGTCTGAGACTGAGACCTTTGCTGCAAAGCCCATTGAATCAGGCCATATGACATAGAATTCATTAACAAACTCCCAGCTGGCCCCCCTTTATGTCCCTGCAGTGTTTGAGGGTGCAGAGTGTTCACTGATGCAGGACAAGAGTGTTGAAGCTTCAACTCAGCTTTGAGGAGTTGCTTGTCAGCACCACTTACCCTTCCAAGGGCTGCACAGCTCTGGGTTGTTGCTGACCTGCAGATAAAACCCACTGTAATGACACAGTGCTGTGTGTTGGAACTGATCTCATTTAACAAAATAATCCAATACTTGGGTACTTTTCAAACTATTTATTTTTAAACTCTGTTTAAAATTTGCCTGCTCCTTGAGGTGCCCCCAAATTGTTTTCATGGCTTGGGTTTGATGCTGTGGGTGCACCTAAATGGGTGTGAAAGCACAAATTCAAAAGCTTATCAGTAGTTATTTTATGTTACTGGGGGTTTATATAATATAGACTTAATGCATAATTTTTCTATGATAATTTACATAATAAAAATGTTATAAATATATAAAAATTACATATTATATATGAATATATAATTTATAAATATATTTTTATAAATCTTTATAAATTTATAATTTCTAAATATATAACTATATAATTTATACATATATCATTTATGTATATATAAATATATATAAATATATATAATACAAATTTCTACAGTCTATAATATATTAACTAGTGAAGTAATTTCTAAGTTGACTTTCAGTTAAAACTGAACTACTTTTTTAAAATTAGATTTTCTTTGTGCATGAGGGTTTTCCATATTCCTGTGATAAAACCTGAGTTTTTAAAAGATCATTTATAGCTGAGCCCTTTCCAACAAGAGGAAATGAATGTGAGCTTCAAAAAACACACTGGGAGATTTTGTCACTCCAAAACAAGACTTGGGTCTCTGCAAGATTAAGAAAAATGAATTAATGTCTGTGAAATAAAATATCTTCCCATTTTATATCAAAATGGAACAAAACTTTTGGTCACACATCCATGTAGATCAAAGTCCTTCAGTGGACTTGGAACTAAAAGAAGGAAGAAAGGGGAGGTGAATGGAGAAAGGGGGGAAATACAGAGAAGTGGGAAGGCATTAATTAGGAATTAATTAATTAGGTCTGCTTCTGCTAAATGATGCTGTCCTTAATAGCATTTGCAGTGGAAATTTGCTGGAACTACAGTGTCATGTATGTTTGTTCAATCTCTTTGGGTAATTATGGCAGGATTCTGCTGCTGATATTTTACCAGACATGCTTATTAGAAAAGTCTAAAAGATTAAATTAAATAACCAACTGTACAGTCAAGGGGGAAATGACTTGTAATAAGGTAAGAAATCCTGTGTAGTCCTCTGAACTTGTGGGGTTTCAGGGGGGAAGCTTTATATCCTTGTGTTTCTCTTTTTTTATTTTTTATTTATTACATAGGAAAAAATATGTGCAGGAATTTCAAGTCAGTCTCCAGTAACCATCATTTTCAGTTGTTTAATTTGATCACAATTTAATGCTTAACATTAAACTGTGAAAATTTTGCAGCCATCAGGAAATAATCTAAAAATCTTGTCTACACTTGCACTGCTGGAATCACAGAATCCCAAAAAGGTTTGGGTTGGAAGGGACTTTAAAACTCATCCCATCCCACCCCTGGCCTGGGCAGGGACACCTCCCACCAGCCCAGGCTGCTCCAACCTGGCCTGGGACACTTCCAGGGGTGGCATTTTTTTTTTCTAATGGTCTTAAGTTGCATCTTTTGGGATCTTAGTAGAATTTTTCCACCCTTTTGTTTTGAAGCTTGGAAAACTGATGATCTCACAGGCTTAATTTGTGGCTAAGAAGGAAAATACTTTCTCTTCTTAAAACCACAGTAGACAAGTTTCATCTTCTGATTAGAAGGCAGGTACACCAGGTCTTGGGAATGAAATTCACCCAAGCTTCCTTGTACAATGAGTCACCTTTTTGTTAGTCCTCATCTGAAAAATAAGGAATTAATTGCTTATTGTGGTTGTGGGACTGAATTAATTTGGTTAAGCCTGTCAGTGGAGCAATGCAAAGCAGGTGAGAGAAGCTTTGCCTTTGACTCTCCTCATGCAAACTGTGCTGATGAACTGCACAGATGCAGTTTGGAAAGGATTTACCATTTTGTTAGAATTTGTCAGAGGAATCTTAACTTTGCTCAGCAGAGATTATATTTTAACTCTGGTACTGAGTTATGTTGATATACTATAAAAAAGGCTACCTATGCAGGTTAATTGTATCAGCTATTAGGAATAGGAATTAGTGGGATATAAAGAAACTGCAGCTTAGTGCAAATGTTTTTTACAGTGTGGTTTGTGTTCACAATTAATATTTTGACTTGTAATAGGTATGGTTGAGCTTTAGCCTTATGGAGATTTTGGAAACACATGACCAGAGGCAAATACAGGCAGGAAAAAACCATCTGCCAGTGACTGTTGGTGCTCTAAGCATTCCTTTCTTGCTTGTAAAATACACTCTTCTGTGTAACTCCAACACACTTGGTGAGACAGATCCATTTTGGAGGCTGAAATTTGATCCCTGAATTCTTAGTGCTACTCCTGCCAATATCTGATCACTCAGATCAGTTTTAAAAACTGCATTTCTTGTATCTGTTGTGTTGAGCTGCCCATGTATCTGTGCCTTTAATTTAAAGAGCTGTTCCCAGATGGAATAAGCAACATCCAGATGAGCTCCATTTACAGCCAAGTAGGTGCTGATAAATCTGAGTGTAGGAGAAAAGAACATTTGACATTTCTTTCCCAGCAGCAAGGATTTGTCATTGTGAGCAGTTCCTCATCACATTCTGGCTGCCTGCAGTTCAGTCTCTCATTTATTATCTTAGTTGGTGGCACTGCAGAGCTTCAGCTGCCTGTTCATGTTTCTGATACAGAATGTTAGAACTCCAAAGTCCATCTGGTCACTCATTTTATTTGTCTGTGTGCAGGCCTGGTAAGCCAATGGGCTGTGAAACACTGCAATTATATTTTCCACACCTTTTATGAGAGTAATGTGGGAACTAATTCAGTTGCTGAGATTGAATTTCGGGTCTCAGGAAGGGGTAAATCTGAGACTGTGGCATCAGTTTCTGTGTCTGACTTCACTTGCTGCAGGATTTCTGCCTGGTTCCAGGGGATCTTGTGTAGCTTTGGCCAGCAATTTCAGGCTGATTTTATTTATAAATCTCATGTAAAATGTGACTTACAAATGTAGGAAAGCATTAATGATTCATCAGAGAGATCTGTCAGTGAATTGATGCTGATCTTTGTTGGGTTGACCATGTGGGACTAAGCAGAAGGTAACATGCTTGGGCAAAAACATATTTCTGTAGACATTAATTAAAAAAACTAATTAAAAATGATTGATTGCACTTGTGAGTGCAGGGTGCAGAATTACTGTATCACAGAATTAGGAATTGGGCTTCCTTTCCATTTTATATATCCAGCTCTCACTTCTCAGAGTCACAGTGCACAGTTTTGTCCCAGCATCTTGCAAAATCCTCACTTGCTGTAAAGTCCTGCATGTGTTGACACAAAATTATTTTCTGTATGTTTTTAGATTGTTGGGTTTTTCTAATTTATATCTCTGCTGCTGTGTAATTTCACATCAGAAACATGTTCTGGATGTTGCTGTCCTAATGAATTGGGGTGGAAAACTTTGATAACATTTCCATGGTTGGTACTATTCACTCTTGTTATTTCTGAGTTAAAATCCCAGGACAGGCATCCTATTAGGAATTGTTGTGTCATAATGAAGTTTCTTTTCTAGCTGAAGTGAATTGGAGGTGGCAGAAAGGTATTTACAGTAAATTTTATGATCACCATTGTGTTTTTATCACTGAAAACAGCCAGCCTTGAATAAAGACAAGCACTGATGTTGCATATAAAACTCATTCATGTTACCTCTTTAATGAGCAGAGTGAATTACTTGTGAGTAAATGACACTGCAATACAGCATTCAGGTTTTTCTGTGGAACAGCAATAAAATCTGCAGCAAACATTTATTTTAAGAAAAGTCTCAGTAAAAAAACATTATATGTACTGCCACAGAATGCCAGTCACCCTCCAAGGAATGTCTCTTAATCCAGGTGTGATAATAACCTGTTGGAACCTTATTTCTTTGCTCCCCACTTTGGGAATGTTGTGTCAGCTCCTTCCATTCATGACTTTGCATTTGCTGCAACAGAACACGGAGTGGCAAAGAATTTACTCCCTAATTTTACTTCATTGCCCGTTGCTGGGGGATTGTGTCCCATGTGTGGACTCTGCTGTGTGGGAGACTGAAATAACACACCTGGAGTGACTTCTGGTGGTAAGAGGGGGCTGGTGAAGAGGCACAGCAGCTCCAGAGGCTTTGGAATATCCCTCTGCACCAGGGTTTGAGCTCACACTGCCTCTGTCTTGTGAGAGCTCCCAGGATTAGGTCATGCTGCCTAATTCTGAGGTGGCAGCTGTCAAGGAGGACAAGCAGGCAGTTGTGCAATAGGAGATAGTCTTTCTGACATTTGCTTATTGACTTTCTAAAAAAGATCCAGTGGTTGTGTTTTTCCTGGAGGTTTGACTATTGATTATATTGTGCTCATACCATGGATGCAACTAAAGATGCTGTTGGGAAAAGTCCTGCAAGTACAAACCTTTACACGGAAAAGAGTGAGGGTTTATTTTCATGCACATAATTGGAGGCGTAACGAGCTGTTTAAATCCCCTTCTAACCTTTGCAAATTGATGTGTGTAATCTCTTAACTTGGTCTACATTTTGTGCCACAGGTTTCAGAATGAATGAAATAAAACTTGACGGCCTCTGCTTTTGAAGCTCACATACACACACCTTCTCTGTAATGCCCAGGGCTGTAGTACAGTAGGTCCCCACACCTCAGAGAATGGCTGATTCTGCTAATTTATCCCCTCTATATAAATGCATAACAATGGAGGTTAATTAATTTCAGCTCTTTATACTTCTAGAAAAGTACTAAAGTACTAATTATTCCAAAGTAGCAATTACATCTACAATTAAAGCCCATTAACCGTCATGAGAATTACGTTTTTGTTTAAACCCCAGTTTTTAGTAGCAGTTATTTTGGCTTGTGGGATGGGAGAAAGTATTGAACCAACGACATGTGGATGGGTTAGTTTAAAATACTCCTTAGGGCTTCTCTTCTCCAGAGCAGCACCCTGAGAGATTATTCCCTTTCATGTAATTTAATCTTTGAACGTGAATGGGTAGCGAGGAGAACGTAGAGATGGTGCTTTAGCTGCCAGACAGTAACTCTCAACTTGTCATCAGTTAACTGTAGATTGAGCCTTGGGCTCAGCATGTAGAGACTTAAGGAAGAAATCATTTCTTCAATTTTTCCTCTGCAGTGGTGGTGACCGTGGTGGCTTCAAAAATTACGGTGGTAAGTGCCGAGTATCCAAAAATGTTTCAGTGGAAATTCTTTATAAATCTAAAAGCCACCAATATCTTGTTACTATCTAGTAGAAGCATTATAGAGTTTTGGTGAGGCTGGTGTGTTCATGAGTTTTAATAGCCAAACTTGTAAGCAATAAACTGGGTTTCTGCTTTTTCAAATTGCATGAAAGAATTTGTGGAGACAGTGACGTTCACCGGATTTTTTTTTCTTTTCTTTTTGTGCTTTTTGTTACAAATTCTTCTTTGAATGGTACTAGAGGTAGAAAAAAAAAAGTGGGAAACTGCTTGGTGATCTGACAACCAGCATTTGCAAGCAAACACCAGCACAGCATCAGTGTGGCAACTGCCACATGCTGCAAGTTAAAGAACATGTTAACGTCCTACAGACACCTTCTGTTGAACGTTTAAAGCTAAATATTCTCTAAGTCTCTGGTTAATGTCTTAGATTTTAGATGCATTACATACATTCTTTATGTATTTTCTTGTTGCTAAAAAAGTCACTTGAAAGTGTTTTGCTAAAAATAGTCCTTTTTCTTTCTTTTTTTTTTTGTCAAATCCATTTCATAGGTCAAAGGGATTATGGACCGAGATCAGATGCTGGTAAGAAAACAAGCAGTGAGTGGGAGTGGATTGTGGCTCTTAATGTCATTGCTTTTAGAATGTATGTCTAGAAAGATGGATGTGGCTGCAATTCCCATGGCTCAAAAGAACTGTAGCTAAAGCATGTCCTCCTTGGAAGAATTGTATTCTATTAAAGTGCACGGGAATTTTTGGATGTTCATGCAGCAAGTAAGAATTTGCTGATGAACTTTGGATCTGCCTGAGCTGGGCAGCTGCTTTCACTGCCATCACCTTCTGCTAAGCTGGTGTTATTTAAAACACACACTGCTGTGGTGGGTTGGGGTGTGCAGCTGCATGGAGAAGCTGAGTGTGTGGCAGCTCTCAGATGTATTCTCTGAAGTGCTGCAGCATCTGGAGGTGCCTTTTTGAAGTTGATGGTGTTAACCTCAAAATTGTGCTCCCTGCTTGTCTTTGGTTTCACACAAGATGTCTTTGGGATTTAAGGGTCTGCTACTGGGCAGCACAGAGCTGAGCTTACAATGTTGCTGCTCTTGCTGCCACAAAGACACGTGGTAAATGTGGTTTATTTTTCCATAGATTCAGAGTCTGACAACTCTGATAACAACACCATCTTCGTGCAAGGACTCGGAGAGGATGTTTCAACAGATCAAGTGGCAGACTATTTCAAACAAATTGGGATTATAAAGGTATGTGAAAAGAGAAGTCATTGGTCAGAAGGGAGAGAACTTGTGGAGCTGGTGTGTTGGAAATGTACTGGTATCACTCAAGGCAGAGTTTGCTTTGACCCCCAGCAGTTGTAGATAATATTTTATCTGGGTTCCCAGTGACAGCTCATTTGCAGGCTGGCAGCAGTAGCACCTTTTCCTGGTGACATTTAAATTGCTTTGTGTCCCTTCTTTAGCCTTCATAACCCTGACACTCTATCCATTGTCCCACCCTCATACACCCTCACGTTTGCCTCTGTGTTCTACGGCTGCTTCTTCTGTTTCTGCCATTCTAAATTAGGATTTTGTACTCTTGACCTCATTTTTTGTTAGAACTGGACCCATCATTACTCCTGGAGAACACTCAGCCATATCTTTCAGTTTCTGCAGGCCAGCTCCAAGAGAGAATCTTCTTTCTAAAGATAGTTAGTGTTATGCTTAGTTTACATGCTCTGAACTGACTTGACCAGTATTTCCTCAATGCCAAGTGTACAACTTTCCTTTTCAGACCAACAAAAAGACTGGCAAACCTATGATAAATCTTTACACAGACAAAGATACTGGCAAACCAAAGGGAGAAGCAACAGTATCTTTTGATGACCCTCCTTCTGCTAAAGCAGCAATTGACTGGTTTGATGGTGGGTGAGAGTCTCTGTTCTTTTTACTGTTTATGAATCTAACAGGCAGTGGGAGGAGCAAACCAATAACCTTATTGGGGACCCTGTGCTGCTACTTATGTGGCTTTTGATTTTGGGCTGGGTTTTTTTGTCTGTTTTTCTTGAAGACCTGTATCTCATGGGATCTCCAGTGTGCTGGGTTTCTCTCTCATTTGGTGAAGCAGCAGCTGGTGATTTAGACCAAAAATGTGTAATGAAACCATGAGGGTTTTCTGCTGTACCTCAGTCATCCCTGCAGAAATGTCAGTTCATGTACAGACCAACAGAGCTCTAATCTGTGTTAGCAGCTGGAAGGATTCCCTGTGGTGTTGGTATTGATATCTTTAGGGTTTGGGAATGTTTATGGCAACTTGTGCTCAGTGCTCTGTATATACACAGTTTAAAACAAGGCTTTTTAAAAGGATGGGTTTATCCCAGAAATACATTGATGTAAAACTCTTCAGACTTGATTCAGGAAATACAGAGATATTCTTGTAGTAATAAACTTGAGGGCATGAGGGACAAATGCCTGCTCCTGTCACCTTGTGTGGACACAGAATTTTAGTGATGCTGGGTGGAAACAAAAGGACATGCTCTACATCTGGGGTGAAATGATTCTGCATAAAAAGCCTGGCATGACATGCTGTTTGGTGGTTGTATTTTGATCATAAAAAGCAAATTGACTTTTGTTTAGGAGAGTAAAGCAAATATGACTATATTAGGCACATGTGCTGTCCTGTTTGCTCTGTGATAAATGTTGTATCTATGAAGAACTGAAACTTAGTAAAACATGAGCTTTTAAAATACACTTACTTGGGAGTTAAGTTTTGTGCTGGTTGTTGAATGGTACAAAAGCCTCATTGCCTGCCTTGGAATTACAAACAGAGTTTGGACATTCAACCCCATGAACATGGCCAGAAGTCTTTTAAACATTCTTATATCTGTTTAAGTTGCAACCTTCAGACCTCATTTAAACTAAAATATCTGTGGGTTTATGGAGAGCCTGGCAAGTACCTCAGTGTTTGCCATCTCACCTTTGCACCAGTGCTTTCAAAACCAGGAGACTTCCAGCAGCCTCCCTGTGTCTCAAGAGCTTTGTGCTCAGTCTGTATGTGCAACTCAATTCTGCTCTCCTGACCTTGCTGTTTGGAGCTGTATTGATCCTTTCTCTCCTTCCACAGGAAAAGAATTCAATGGCAATGTTATCAAAGTTTCTTTTGCAACTAGAAGACCTGAATTCATGAGAGGAGGTGGAGGTGGCGGACGTCGAGGTGGGACTGAGATCTGTAGAATCCTTGTTTTTGCATTTTAACTATGATTTATAAAAGAGGACTTGACTTTGAAGTAGTGATTCATCAAATATATGAGCCTTTGGGATTCTGCCAGGAAAGGGAGTAATAAGGATTGAACAAAGTAAAGTGAACTGAAATCTGTAATCTCTTTTGCACAGCACAGAATTTATGCTTTCCTTTAGAACTGGAAAGTTTCCAGATCTTGTCTCAGTGTTGCTTTTAAGGAGAGAGTGTGACAGTGATGCTGAGGCTGTACCAGTCCCACATACATAGGTGTGAATTCCCAGTGAGTATTTGCTTGTTAACAGCAAAGCCTTGAGATACTCTGATGTTTCCAGCTGGTATTGAGTGGGGTACATTATTCAACTGCCGCTGACTCAAGGCAGCTGTTGGATGTCTGACTCCTTTAATTAAAGAGGGTCTTTGATTGCCTGCATGCACAGTTTTGTCAGTAGTCCCCAGAGTATTCATTACATTCTCCAGGAATCAAGCTTTGGGCGGTGGCTGTCAACAAATTTTAGTTCTTAAATCAGGCAGTTCTGCAGGCTGATAAAAAATGATTCTCCAACAACTTCAATTGGTATAAAAGTTCTTAACCTTTGTGGTGTAGAAAGCAAGAATGTTGTCCCTGTGCATGTGTCAGAGATGTCCTGGCATTAATCCAGACAGCTTTTTATTAGATTTTTGTTCTGTGACTAAGTCTGGCCATATGTGATTGATACTATACACTGTTAAATCTTTCTGAAATTTTATTAATGGGTGTAGTGGATTTATATTTACCCACTGGCAATTCAAGCAGATCAAGTTTCCCTTTACTGCAGAAAAAGAATTTATGATAAATAGTGGGGCTATATGGACATTAAACACTCCTTCCACCTGAAAAGTCTGTCTGTTGCTTGAGTTCTGAAGCAGTGACAGTCCTTAATAAATATTTCTCATGTGCAGGTCATAGACTCTTCCCCTCCTTTATTCTGATTACAATTTTATCTGCAGGTTCACGAGGTGGATATGGAAGAGGTGGAGGCTTCCAGGGTAGAAGTGGGGAACCCAAAAATGGTGACTGGGTTTGTCCTAACCCGTAAGTGTCATTTTAATCACAGAATCATAGAATGGATTGGGTTGGAAAAGACCTCCCAGATCATCAAGTCCAACCCTTGGTCCAACTCCAGTCCCTTTACCAGATCATGGCACTCAGTGCCACGGCCAAGCTCAGTTGAAAAACCTCCAGGGATGGGGAATCCACCCCCTCTCTGGGCAGCCCATTCCAATCCCTGAGCACTCTCTCTGCAAAGAATTTTTTTCTGCTCTCCAACTTAAATTTCCCCTGGCAGAGCTTGAGCCCATCGTGCCCCCTTGTCCTATTGCTGACAATGGGGCAGGGGTGTTCCATTTATGCTCCTGGAGTGTCTTCACAGCTCAGTCTGGGCAATCCTTGTCTGTTCCAGATCCTGTGGCAACATGAACTTCGCTCGCAGGAATTCCTGCAACCAGTGCGGTGAGCCCAGACCAGAAGATTCCCGTCCTCCAGGAGGTGTGTTAAAACATCTACATCTCAAGTGTTAACACTGACCATGTCACCCACATCTTTCTGCAAAACCTGACTGATGTGTCTGTTTGCCTTTTCTCCCAGATTTCCGTGGGAGGGGTGGCTATGGAGGAGAAAGAGGGTACCGAGGGCGCGGCGGCCGCGGCGGCGATCGGGGCGGCGGCTACGGGGGCAAAATGGGAGGAAGGTAAGAGGGGCCTCTGCCCCTGCCTGGCTGTGCAGCACTCTGTGCCATTGAGAGGATGTGGGGAAAGGGTTGTTCATGTGTGCAAGCACAACTCTGCTGTGAAAATACTGACTACAGGTAGGAGCTTCCAGAAAAAATAACCCGTTTGTGTGTATTCTGTGAGCATTTTTGGATAGGGCTCTCTAAACACAGAGCAATTCACAGACGTCAGCGTAGAGATGTTTGGCTGAAGGGACTGCTTGTGATTTGCTTAATTTGATTTGCTTATAATTTTCTCTGTCCCTTCCAGAAATGATTTCAGAAATGATCAACGCAACAGACCATACTGAAGACCACTGTGAATGTTTTGTTTGTCTTCTTGATGCGTTTGATAGTGAAATTGCCTGCAGCTTCACCCATGGCCTCTTTGGATAGTGGAATTGAGTGAAACTAGATTTTTATTTTGGTGGGAGGGACTGGGGTGGTGTGGGAGGATTTTTTTTTAAGCAAGACATTAAAATTTAAACTTAATTCCAACATTCTCTTTTCTTCCCCCCATACCTTTTCAACAGGCCCTAAGAAGGAAAAGGATAAACTGTAAAATATTGCCAAATATGAAGTGTTTTGTAATACAACAATAAATGCTGATTGTTTTATTTGTGAAATCCTACTGTTTCACAATTGCTTAAGTTGGGTCTGTTTCCTTACATATTCTCAGTGTTCCTGTGATGTGGCCTAAGCAGTAAATAGGCCCTTGTTTGAAATGGCACTGCAGCTTTGACTGGAGTTCTGTTCACAAAATCTGCAGTTAAGTTGGTACTAAGCCTCCCTGCTGTCCGTGCCCTTTATGCCAGACTTCAGACTTGTCCCCTGCTCCTTTCCTTTTTCCCTCAGACAGAATTCTGGGCTCCCTGCAATCCTACCACACCTGCTTGTCTGTGCCCTGCACCCTCAGAGGAGCAAGGCAGAGCACGGTGTGAGTGTGTCCTGCTGCGGCCAAGGGCCAGAACAGCTCAAAACACAAGATGGGATGGCTTAAAAAAAAAAGAAATTGATTTGCTGTATGTTGCTGTACCTCTAGTTGCTGGTTTTGAAGTGTGGGTGATGGAAACAAGTGTTGTGTGCAGCTGGTTTGTCTTCAACATCAGTGAACATCATAGGTGAGGTTCAGTAGATGCATTTCTCCTGGAAAGCATCTGCTCTGTCAGGAGATTCATTTGTCATGGATTGTGGAGAGCTTGTTCCTCTTAAAACAGCTGGAATTTGAGGAATATATATATTAGTGACAGTACAAAATTTAATATATGACATGTGAGGCTTCAGAAAGGCAAATTGTTGACAAATTCAGTGTCTGTTGTTTTGCTGGGCTAGAAAAGTTGGAAGTGGATGGGTTTGGAGTGGAGAGGCTAGAGGGTGCTCTTGCCCAGTGCTGCAGTGGCAGATCCAGGAGTGGAGGCAGCTGGATGGAGGGCAGGGAGAGCAGGGACCAGCAGCTGGGAACAGCAGTGCCCCTGCCGGGGGTTTCCCAACAGAGCTGAGCTGGCACTTGGCACTGCACAAACACCTCCTGGAGCCCTGGGAGCTGAGCAGGGAGCTGGGAATGGCTGAGCTGAACAAAACCCAGCTGTGCTGGGGCCCGTGTGGCATCACCCCTCTGGTCCAGCAGTTCCCCGGTGGAGCTCTGGCTTTTTCCCTCCTGGGGAAAGGTGTGGGTGAAACAGCTGGTGCTTCAAATATTGGAAACAACAGATACAGCTGATTATTAACAGCAACTCAGCTTCCAACTCCCCTTTCTCCCTCAGGCTAAGAGCAGTCACCTCTTCAGTCTCTGGATTATCAAGGAGAAAAGTCAAGTGAGATATAAAACTACTGGAGCTGTCACCACCTTCACAGCTTTTCCAACCTGCCAACGATGCCAAGTGCTTGTGGTGGTGTTTTGTTCTGCACTGGGGCAAAACAACCCAAGTTCTTACACGTTTTTTAAGACAGTGAAGACTTCAGCAGCTGTTTGGTCTTTGAGAAAATCAGCAGGTCAAACAGAGAAACTGGCTTGATGGATTGTTTTAGTTGCCTTTGGTGTAGAGAGAGTTAAATCAGTTCAGGGAGGCCTGGGAGGTGATTTTTTGTAAAAGATATAAACCCTGATGATGGTTTAACTATATCATTGCCCTCCAACTGCTTCCACCAAGTCCTTCAGTAGTGCTGCAGTTTTTCTCCACAACTGCCTAAAGTTCACCCAGATCAGCTTTTTTGAGGTTTAATGGAGGTTAAAAGGAAAGTAACAAGCTTGAAAAACAGTATATTAAGGATTGAATTAACTGCAGCTCTTCACAGTGCTCTGAGAATTTGGTAGGACTTTATATATTAAGATTTTGAACTAAGGAGGGACAGGACAGTGGATCAATCAGGAGGTGGAAAACCAGAAGAAGCAATCCCAGAAGAAAAGAGCAGTTTGGGTTGTTCTCAGCATGGCTGGGAACAGCTCTGCTCTGCTGCCTTCATCTCTATTTATGATCTATCATTCAGTAATACATTTTCTAAGCAGTGAGGGTTTAGTTTTGGAAATCAGTCCTGTATGGAATGCTGGTGGTTTATTTATAAAAACACGTATCTAACACTTGCCAAGCTCAACAAGGACTTCGTGCAGAAAAGGGGGATGCCAATGCAGAAGAGGCATGTGATCCTCACAGAGCTGAAATGCCACAATAATAGCCAAACAATCTCAGAGACAGCCAAATAGTTTCCATGGTGGCTCTTTGCAGCCAAACCCACCTCACCCTGAGAAGAAATGCAGCTTTAAGTTGCTCAAATACCACAGTCTTAAAGAGAGATATGGGAGCAGTGACTGGAGCCAGTAACTCAAGTCTTTGGGGGTTTGAGGGCAGGATTCCATCTGTGCTGCTTTCCCTAATCTAGAACTGATAATTCCCATTTCCAGAGTAACAAAGAGCTCGTGTGGTGTTGTCCCAGCAGATGATGTTGCTAATGCTGCTGTAGCAATTGCTTGTAAAGCTGTTGTAATAAAACACAGCTGTCAGAATGCACCCAAACTGCTAAGAAGTCCACTTTTCATATCAAGATGTTTGCTGGTCCTAGAAAGAAATGCCTGGTTTGGGCTGTCCTCTGAGCAAATACCAGTGAGATTCAGACTGCTCCAGCAAACTGATGTGTTTGCAGGAGGGCTCGTCAGCTGGATGCAGCCCCTTGACCTCCCTGACTTCCAGGAACTGTGCACACAAAAGGAAAAGCCAGGGGAAGTCTGTACAGACTTTGCCTTTTCTCTTTAACACCCTTGTGGTCAGTGTCTGTTCCTGGCTCTGTTTGAGACAGGATACTGGGCTAGACAGACTTTCTAACACATGGAGAACACGGGGAAAGTCCTTTGACCTGTGAGAACTTATTGTGCACGATTTAAGTACCTGAGGAAACACCGTCTAAGCAGAAAAGCTTCACCCTTGTGACAGCCAAAGCTTGGGGAACATAAGCCACTTGTGTCTTTGTTAAGAATTTGACTCCTGCAGGCCAGGGCTGGGAGGGAAAAGTGTGACTGCCCTTCTGATCTGATTTGAGGTGGGCCTGGGCCTGGCTGCTCCCAGCAGCAGGATGGGTATCTTGGACATTGCCTGACAGCACCCAGTGAGTCATCCTGGAGCAGCAAATGTCTGAAGAATGGCTGTTCTTGAGTAGGTGAAACAACAAACTGAGCCAGTTCTTAGGGAAAAGTGTTAAAGGCTTTTATCTATCAGTTCTTGAGCATCACATCCATCTTGGGTAGAAGCTGCCACAGAGGAGTAATGGTGTTGCTATTTGCTTATCAGTTGTGGATAAACATTCAAAGCTGCTCCAAGAATGCTCACGTCACTTCAGTGCTGTGTCATAATGTTGGTTTATAAACCCTTGGATCTCACCTCTGAGAGTGATTCACTGAGCTCTGTGCTCTGCAAAGCTCAACTGCTCCTGCTGGGCCCCTGTGGACAAACCAGCCTCCCCCATTCTGACCCCCTGTCTGTGGTAACGGTGATTTCAGGTGAATGTAACAATGACATTAAATTGGGAGCCCTCTGGAACTCCAAGCTGTGTAGGTGTCTTAGGAAAGGGTTTGGAAATCGAGCTGGGCGATTGAATTGAGGTTTTTTTGTGTTAAGTTCAAGGGAGTTGGCATTTTGTCCAGAAACTCAATAAACTGGGAACGTTTAGGCAACCAGAGCTTGGTTGGATCTATTCATCAAGCTCTTTGGGAATTTTTTTTTACAACTTTGTCAACTCTTTGCCACAGGCTTGGCTTGACAGGTTTCAGTCTTGGGGTAGAAGTTACAAGGATTCCAACTCTTTTTTTTTCCTGCCCTATAGCTGAGCTTTTACCTAACACTGAGAGAGCTGGAAATCTCTTCACCTTTCCACGAGACAGTTTTTCTGTTCCTGATACCGCTCTGATTACAGCAGCTGGATAAACATCTTTATACTCCCAGCCAAATATCTGCAGAGAACTGTGGCTTGGCATCCCCAAGGCTGGGCTGAACTATTCTGCATCTGAATGCCAAAATCCCCAAGGACTGAGGCAGCAGCCCCGGGAAGTGCCCGGTCGGAAAACTGGCTGCTCCAGGGGCTGCAGGTGCCCTCCCAGACGCTTCCCCACATTACAATGAGCAGAGGGGGGAGTTTCCTGCTCTTGTTGGAGCAGATCCAGTCACTTTCTCATCATCCATATTCTTAAGTGGAAGAGCAGATGGATCAGTTGCTTCCTAGATACGACGCAAACACGGATGCATTTGCAGACAGAGCTGCTCTTGTTTTGAAAGGAAGCGTGAGGGTGACCTGTGTAAGGAGCGGCCATCCCTTGGCTCTGCCTCCTCCCAGGGCTGAGTATTCCCCTCACACCATCCCACAGGCTGTGCCAGCTGCCCACCGTGCTCTCCACCCGCCCCTCAGTCACCACTTACTGGCCCAGATGTCACCTTAATTTCTCCCAGGTATTTTCCTTGTAGCTTAGTGTTTTCCCTATTTTATCATGTTATGCAGGTCCCTTTCTCTCTTCTTCAAACCCTGCTTCCCTCCCCTGCATGCTCAACCCTGTCCAACTGCAGAGCAATGTGTCACAGGATCCCTGCCACTTTCCTTAAGCTGCACTCAACAAATGCTCCTGTAACTTCAGGTTTTGGCAGGTTTAAAAAGAGGAGGAAGAGGCCTGGGAGCTTTAAAATAGGTGTGGGGTTGAAGCTGGCATGAAAACAAAAGCAGATATAAGTCACATCCTATTTTTTTTTACCCCTGAACCAAAGCAGAATCAAAACATCCTTTTGCTTTAGTCAAATTAAAACAAAACAGTTAAACAAAATACTACTGGAAGTAAACAGAGCTGTTGACTTGTCACTGGAACACACAAGATCATGAGCTGTGTCTGAGCTGCAGGAGGGCTGTGACACTGACACAGGCACAGCGTGTTGTCTTGGGTGGCAAACATCCCATCCTTGTCCACAGGTGACCACGTTCCACACCTGGGAGGGAAATAAAGAGTGTAAACCACAAACCTGAGTGTGTGGTTATTACATAAAGCTTGAGACAGCACTGCTCTATCGTGTGGGTTTTGCCAGACCCCTGAAGAGGGGCAGCGTTGCTCATTCAGGCTCCTGTGTTGCTGTACTGGTGGCTGAGGGGGACCCCCGGTCTCCCAGCCCCTGCACCCGCGTGGGCTGGACCGTGGAGGAACTCCGGTTTAGCAGAAGCTGGAATTGCTTTCTCTTTCCCCCAGCTTCAAACTGGGCACTGCCCCAGTTAGCGAGGGGCTTGT
Source organism: Pithys albifrons albifrons (assembly GCF_047495875.1). Classification (NCBI taxonomy): domain Eukaryota; kingdom Metazoa; phylum Chordata; class Aves; order Passeriformes; family Thamnophilidae; genus Pithys; species Pithys albifrons. The sequence continues at coordinate 3,379,180 of NC_092478.1, read as the reverse complement.
CCCAGCACCCTGAGCAGCCCGAAGAGGCGCAGCACAGCGGGATGCTCCCTGGGGACGGGGCACGGGGGTCATTGCTCCGGGACTGGGCGACACGGAGAGCGGTGATGGGGGCTCCCCGAGCAGGGACAGCCCCGCCGGCAGAGCCCGGCCCTCGACCGGGGCTGGGGCTGGGGCTGGGGCTGGGGCCGCCCCCGGGGCCGGGGCCGGGGCGGGGAGAGGCGGCGGCGGGCGCGTAGGGGAGCGGAGCGGCAGGAGCGGAGCCGGGATGGCCGGACCGCTGCGGGCCGCGCTGGCGCTGGGGCTGCTGGCGGCGGCACAGCCCGCACCGGCCGCGGGGCAGCGGCGGCAGGCGGAGGTAGGACCGGCACGGGCAGCGGGGAGGGAGCGGCACCGGCAGCGGCACCGGCAGCGGCACAGGGAGCAGGAGCGGGGAGGGAGCGGAGCTGCCGCCCGCCGGGTGCTCGTGGCCGCCGGGGAGTGCCCGTGTCCTGGGCATGCGTGTCCCCGTGTGCCTGTGGCATAGGTGTGCTCCTGCGCTGGGTGGGAATGTCCCCAATGTGCCCCTGTCCCCCATGTGCCCTGGGTGTGCCTGTGCCATAGGTGTGCACGTGCTCCAGGAGTGTGTGTCCCCGTTGTGCCCCTATCCCCGGCATGCCTGTGCCATAGGTGTGTGCATGTCCCCAAGGTATGTTCCCACCACAGGTGAGTGCCCATGAGTGCCTGATGCCTGTGCATCCACGTGTGTGCCACGGGTACCTGAGGTGTGTGGTTGTGCCAGCTGGAGATGGGCCTGTGGCACAGGGTGTGTTGGAATGCCAAGGTGTGTACCTGTATGTGCTGTGTGTGGAGGTGTGGCAAAGAGTCACAGAATGGTTTGGGTTGGAAGGGACTTTAAAGCCCATCTCGTCCCACCTCCTGCCATGGGCAGGGACACCTTTCACTAGTCCAGGTTGCTCCAAGCCCTGTCCAGCCTGGCCTGGAACACTTCCAGGGATGGGGCAGCCACAGCTTCTCTGGGCAACCTCATGACCCTCACAGTCCAGAATTTCTTCCAAATATCTGCCCTCCTTAAGTTGAAAGCCATCACCCCTTGTCCTTGTCACTCCATATCCTTGTCCCAAGTCCTCCCCCAGATCTCTTGAAGGCACTGGAAGGGGCTCTGGGTGTCCCTGTACCCTTCTCTCGCCAGGCTGAACAACCGTTTGCACAGATGCTGAATTGTAAACCCCAGCCAGCAAATCCTGGTGAATTAACTGGGATTTTTCACGTGCTTTAAAAGTGGACATAAATGCTCAGAGGCTTGTTTTGATGCGCAGACATCTTAAAGTCTTTAACGCTCAGAAAATCAGTAATTTAAAATTCACTTTGAAAGAAAACCAACTGTTTGGAGCCAAGAAGTTTAAAAGGTCCAAACTGCCTTTCTGTTCATCACTGGTGTCTTCTGAGAACTTTTCCCTGGGAGCCTCAGAGCAGATTGTGACAGATCCCAGGCAAGGAGTGCTGGACAAATGACTTTCCTGTCTCCCTGCCTCAGTTTCTCCAATGGGATGGGCTGTGCTGCCCAGGGACTTTGGGACAACACCCACAATGGAAATGTAGAGAGACTGGAGTGAGAAAACTTCTCTAAATAAACTGAGCAGTTAATTTTCTTTCAGGAGGAAGCTGAAATTCTCGCATAACATCAAGTAGTTCTAATGACTTGTGACTTCCAGAGCACTGCCAGGCTTTCCTTCTAAAGAAAATGCTTTTAAAACAGCCAAAGTTAGCAACAATGGCTTGTGTAAACTCAGATGCACAAGACTGAGAAAATGTCCAGTTATGTTCTTTTCCTGGCTTGTGCCCATGTTTTCACTGCATCCATATCAATTGCAGCTTAAATAAATTTAAAAAAAAGAAGTCTGAAAAATTAATTTGAAGCATTTGTCTGTTAAATCATCTTATCATCTGCAGACTCCAGATAAGAGAGGGCCTGATGGAGAGAGCACGTTGTTTGGCAGAGCTGGTGTCTGGCTGGGCTGTGCTCAGGCAGCAGCTGGGGCGTGGTAATGCCCGAGATTCCCTGATCCCGGGGGAATTGTGTAAAATCTGTGAGATCTCAGCCCGTGTTGGGAGCGAGGAGCACAGCGAGGTGCTGGTGGTGCCAAGGACAAAGGACAATTAACTCCCTGCAGAGATTTGTGTGAGAAGTTACAGGTCCGTCGTGGTGGGAAGAAAAATTGAGCAGAAATGTGGAAAAAGCAGCGAATGGAAAGAGAGAGCCGAATAAGGGACCAGGACATTTTCGTTTGGAAATTTTTTTCCAATTTTTTTTCCTATCTGGTCCTCCTTCTTCCCATCTTGCAGTAGCTCATGGCCTGTGACTTTTTTCCCCATCAGCCATCCAAAGATTTATATTTAGGACTCTGCTCTGTATTTATGCTGAGAAATGCACCAGTGTACGGCCGAGCTCCTTTAAGGAGCGTCCAGTTGGGATGCTGAGCACATCCTGGACAGAGCGAGGGTCTCCGGGTACCACCCAGCACACGGTGGGGCTCAGAGGACAGCAGAGAGCCCTGCGTGCTCCCAGGACACCCCGCATATTCCTTCTGAAATAAAGGGAAGAAATTCTTCCTGTGAAAAATCCCCGCTGTTCAGCCTCAGCAGGGCAGTGGAAGGAGCGGGGCAAAGGAGGAGGAGGAGGAGGAGGAACCAGCCCTGTGGCCATGCAGCACCCGTGGGATCGTGTCTGAGCCGCCGCCGGTGGCGCGGGATGTGGCGAGTGGCTCCAAGTCACCCGGCAATGCCCCGGTGTGATTTACAGCCCCGTGAGTCACCGCAGCGCGAACAGCCCGGCTTTCTTCCTGCTCCTGCCCCCAAACAATCCCCATTTGTTAGGCCAAACATCCCCCCCCCCAACCCGGGCGAGGGGCCGCGGCTGCCGGACCGTCGCCTTCCCCCCGATGCAGGGCAAGACCAGGCGTCTGCTTCCCTTTCTCTCCTTAGACATGAAAACACAACAAGTCTGCGTGACCAAACTGGTTTGTCAGCCGCTCTGGTATTCGCAGGGGAAAGTTTGGCCAAGCCCGGTGTTTTTCCCTGTTTTTCCCGAGCGCTTTAGGTCGCATTCAGGAGTTTTGGTGCTGCGGGAGCTGTGGTGGGTGCAGCCCATCGGTACCGGGGCGTGGGGTGCTGGGGCAAAGCTGGGGGCGCTTTTGGGGTGCTGGGGCAAAGCTGGGGGCGCTTTTGGTTTGGGTTGGAAGGGACCTCAAAGCTCATCTTATTCCAACCCTCTGCCATGAGGGACAACTTCCACCAGCCCAGTTTGCTCCAAGCGCCACCCAAGCGGTTACTGAAACCAGGAGGGGCTTCAGTTAGACCTGATACAGTCCCTCAGCTCCAGAAGGTGGGTTGTGAAAATAAAAGGAGCTTGGAAGACCCCCAGCTCCACATCTGCCGTGGCAAATGGATGTTTTGTTGCTAAAGTAGATTTTCAGGAGGGGTAGGAGGGAGAGGAGATTCCTTCGGACCAATTAGGCACAGCGGGGGAGAATCCCAGCAGCGAGACTGGCTTGGGGCTTTAATCACCCTCTGCCATTAACACAGAATTAGCTGAAGTTTTGCTGCCTTTTCAGCGGGAGGACAACCAAGCTCTGTGCTCGCTAATCTCCCTTCTTATGTGTCTCTCTGCGTCCATAGATATAATATTTATATAGGTCCTTATACACACACTTAAACAAACGAGACACAAGGACTGTCTGAGGGTTTGCAGGGATGTGGCTTGGGAGAGCGGAAGCAAACGAGCGTTTTTAATTGCTGTGACATCTTCTGGAGGCAGCTCGCAGGCAGCAGCCACTCGATGGGCAGGAGGAGCCCCTGCCACTTCTGTGACCAGGTCAAAACATGCTCTGGGGTCAGCTCTCCTTGTGTCTGTACCGGGGGACACTGAGGATGAAAAGCAGGAGCCACTGAGTCCATCTTGGTGGTGAGATGAGCAGGATGGAGCCTGGGGCTGCTGGGATGGGGGCTGAGGACCCACCTGGATGGGTCACTGCCATTTTATGACTAAAACCAAAGACATTTGAGGTGCAACTTGAGACCAGCACCCTCTGTAACCACAGCACCCTTGGGCAGGGTGGGATTGCTTCCCTCTGCTGCTGGGGATGGAGAGGAGTGATGGGTTTGTACAGGCAGAGCAGAGGGACCATGTTCAGCAGGAGCCCAGTGTGAGCTTCTCTGATACTCAGCTGGTGGAAAGGAGCCAGAAGTTGAGCGTCGAGAGGGGAGAGCAGGCAGGACCGGAGCCTGCTGTCTCCGCACTCTTGTTATCCCGGTTTCCAGGGAGGGAGGACTAATTGTATTTGCTCTTGGCTGTCTTCCACCCGGGATGCCTGTGGTCGAGGGCAAGGTGTTTCCTTGGCTTTAGCTCTCAACAGAGATGATTTCCAGGGTTGTAACAGGCTCCACATCAGAGCCCTGGGATGGGAATGGCTCATTCATCTCCCCCAGACTCTCTTCCTGCTGTCCTTGCTGCAGCCCCAAAGGTTTTTCTGCCCCAGCACTGGCTCCCAGGCAGCCAGATCTGTCCTACTCTCCCTCCCTCATATTTCATATTAATGTTCAGCTCTTGGTTTCCTGCTGTTTTTCTTTTCCCATTGTATGGAAAAGAGCATTTCCCCATCTGGGGCAGGGGGGAGGAGGTTTTTCCCAGCACAACCAGGCTTTGCATTGCAGTCTCTGGAGAGATTTAATGGCTGGTACTGGTTTCCCCTCTGCAGCCTGAAAACCATCTGATCCAGGGGGCTTTGTATGCTCTCTGCTCTGATAAATACCTGATGGAGTGGAGGATCAGTACATCCCTATCCTGTAGCTTTGTGTTTCCAGGACTACCATCACCCTTAACTGATAGTAGGTGTGTCTAGAAAATTTAATAAAATTTCACCTGATGTTGCAGTAGGAGAGTCAGTGCCTGTGTGTGAGAACCTCAACGTGACACAGGCCAGAAAGCACAGGGAAATTGCTGCTTTGGTTGGACTTGCAAAGCTCAAGGAGATCTGGGTGGGATTGATAAAGCCTGTGTGCCTTCTGGTGCTACTCAAGAGCAGCTGCTGTGCCACCAGTTGCTTTTTTTTGCTCTGCACCCTGATGGGGACCCCTGTCCAGATGGGGTTTTGAGCCTTCATGAGATCATGGTGGGGAGAAACCATTTTCATGCTTTATGAATGGGTCTGGTTTGGGTTACAGGAGAGGAAACAGCTTCAGGTTGTTTCATTTTAGTTGCTGAGTGAAAGCACATTTGGGGCAGAAAAAGTTTAGACCATGCTGTGATTGAGACCCAGGACTTTCTGCCCATGTGTTTCTCTGCTCACATTTGTCTGTGGTGAGGTCACCACTGGGATCATCACCCTGCACCCATATATGTAGCTGGTGATTTTCTAGTTCTGGAGGAGAGCTTTATAAAAGCACAACTGCAGAGGAGGAGAGCCAGACACCTTCTTCTCCCCAGGCTGCTCCCTTAGGCCTCCAAGCCACCCCATCCCCAGGGAGGCTCCTCCATCCCTGTATCCTCCTTCCCTGCATCCTCATCCTGAGTTGCTGCTGTATTTTGTCTGCTGGTACCCACATAAAGGTGGAGTTATCCCAGTATGGCTGTGAGATGGCATGTCCAGGCTGTATGGTCCACCCCAGAGCAAAGGCGTTGTGGCTTCTCCCAGTGAACAAGCCGATGCTCTCACCTGCCAGCACAGCCCTTGCTGTGATTCATCCTGACTCACCTGACCAGGTGTGCTCTGTCTGGGTGTCTCTGGACACACTCAGGCTTTACTGTTGCAACCTGGTGCTGCTACAAGAAGCTACCGGTGCCTCCAGTTGAGAGAGGCACCTTTGGTGGGAAACGTGGCCAAGTGGATGTGCCTGCCCTGCAGGCCACGGGGATGAGTGTTTGGTGTTTTGGGATGATGTGAAGATGACTGTTAGTGGCAAGCAGAAGGTTTGGGCAGGAGGAGGAGAAGGAGAGGCCCTGACACACCTCAGGACTGCCAGGTCCATGAACTGGTCTCACTTCTTGCCAGGCAACAGGCCCAGAAAGCGATGCTGCCTCCTCTGCAGGGGCACCGTGGGGGACTGGATCACCCACCGGAGGTGGATGGTCAGGAGCAGCACTGAGGTTAAACATCCCAACCCCCTTCTTTTCCCTGCCCTGAGATGAGCAGGGAGGGAAGCAGCTTTAAAAACACAGGTTTTCCCAGAGGGCACCGGCCGTGCTGTCCCAGGTCAGCCCATGGCATTCCTGCTGCTCAGCTCACCTCTCCTTTGGGATGCGGCAGAGGAAGCCACCACTTTCACTTTTTATTCTTGTTATTATTCATTACTGTAACTCCGACTCTGCTGCACTAACAGGATGCTTGGCAGCTTGTTTGTCTCTCGCAGACATCCCCTGCGGGGCAGGCGGGTGTGGAGCATTCCTGTGACCCCGGCTATTAACTTCTCCTAAAGCCGCGGAGCAGCCTGAGCCGGGGGAAGCCGTTTATTTTCTTTAACATACAATTTAAGTGTTGGAGCAAGTTCAGAGAGACAACCTCCATCCGTGTCAGTGGCCGATAAGAAGAAGAATGATTTGGCAGAGCAGATTGCCCCCAGCGTGTCTCCACTTTGCAGCAGCACATCCTGCGTGGGGACGGGGGGAGGCTCCAGCCTGACCCCATCTCACCCCACACTCCCCGTGTCCACAGCTCGTTTGCCTTTATTTTAATCACTGCGTTGAGCTGAGATGATCAGAGCTGTGGGTTTGGTCGCCTCTGGCTGTGGATGACATGGCAGCAGAGTTTTTTGTTCTCTTGATGCAATGTTTCCTCCCACGCCTCCATCGGGTCATGGCCAAAAACCCCCAAGAACCATCAAAACTGATGGGAGGAGACACACATAAACCTGTATGAACACAGCTGGTGCGGCTGCTTGAGGTGCAGAGATCTCAGGAAAAAAGAATTGGGAATTTTGGCACAACCCTGGGTTTGCAGCCCTGGTTTCCATCGCATCTCCTTCATCCCCTTTCCCAAGCCAACACATGCTCAGAGCTGCGTTTCTCCCATGTCTTTTGCAGCTGTTCCTGGAGAAATACGGCTACTTTGGCGAGCCGGGGGCCGGCACACACAGCTCCGCCGAGTTCACGGAGGCGCTGAGGTAGGAGCCTTTTATTGCAAACCGCAGGGAAAAACTCAGCAACTCCAGCTGCGTGAACGGTGCCAGCACTCAGAGGGTCTTTCTGCAGCCAAAGGGGGCTGTTTTGCAGCTGGAGTCTCTCTCTCACGGTCCGGTGATAAAGCACAACCAGTCCTTTTGGGCACGGAGGGTCCGTGCCGGCTCCAGTCTGGGTGCTGCCTGCTGGCACCCGGCGCTCACCGCGCTGCTTTATTCGCCTTTTATGGCCCGGTGCTGCCCTCGCAATAATATCTGAGGGAGGCCGAGGGTGGCGACGGCTGGGATATGTCAGTGGGGGCGAGCTGCCAGCTCGGACTTCTCCGGAGGAGATCCCATCTGGGAGCATCCCTGGCGCAAAATCAAACACAGAGCCAAACAACTGGGGTTTAAAAACTGGAAAAGGCATTTTTTAGGCTCCACTGTCTGCTTTTGCCCTCCTAGGAGATAACTGACAGGTCAGCTGTTATTGCAGAGCCAAATCCTTGTTTTATCACCTGGATGAACTCCTCATGGCGGGTGTGAAGCTTGCTGGGTGAAAACCCTCAGCACAAACAGAACCGAGCCCCCCTGCAGGGGGTCCGGGTGAAGGTGCTGATATCTCCCTTCCTTTTCCAGGGATTTCCAGCGGGTGACCCACCTCCCGCTCAGCGGGGTGCTGGATGCCCCCACGCTCCACCAGATGGCCCAGGCGCGGTGTGGCACCGACGACGGGGACAGTCGCGCTGTGGGGACACGCCGGGGATCGGCCGCCCGGCGCCGCCGGCGAACGGCACAGCACGGTGGGCACCGACAGCAGCGCTCCCTGTGGGGTTTGGATGCTGCGCTGCTGCCAGTCCAGCTCTCCCACCCTGGGCTCTTAGGGATGCTGCTGTGAGTGGGAGGTGCAGCCCTGTCGGCACGGAATCCATCCCAGGACCCACTTGGGCTTTGTGCTGCTTTATTTATAAACCTCTTTATTTTTAGTAGTTCTGTGTCTTGATGTCAGCAGTGATTAGAGGCAGCTCCCACTTAAGGGGAATTTTGTCTCTCTCACGTGGTTTTTATTGGTATTGAGGGAGCCAGGACATCTCCCAAGGAGCAATCAGGTCACTGTGGCCCCAGACATGCCTGTGATGATCCACGATCTGGAGGGCAGGAGCTGGCAAACAGTGAAGTTATCTCTGTATTTTGCTGAGTTTTGGGCCTTCTAATGTGTTAGTGACCCATCAGTAACCACAAAACCTGCCAGCACTGGGCTGCCTGACCCAGAGAGTCTTCTCACCCATGTTAAGGGGTTTAACTGTGCCCCAAGCATTTCTGTGCTCCTGTGCATCCAGCACTGTGCCTCTTGTCCCTTGTGAGCTCCCTCCTGGGCTTGTGGATGAGTAACTGGATTCCTAGAGAGCAAGAGGGCTGGGGCCAGCTGTGCTTAGGACATGGGAAAAATGAAGGCGAGATTAAGAAAGGGCTCTGTGCCGTGTCAGGCTGTCTCTGCATCTGCAGGGCTGGTCATGGACGGCCCCAGGAGAGCCCACTCATCCTCCTCCAGCCTCTGGCTTTCCTTCCAAAGGCCTGACGTGCAGTGTGGCCCTTGCAGGGGCCATCCCATGCCCAAGACAGGTGGGTAGTGAGGCAGAGAGGAAAGGGCACACTACAGGAGATGGCAGCCAGTGCCCTGCAGCTTATGGGGGTCTTTTTTGGGGATCTGTGAGCGGGTGACAAGAGATGCCAAATGACTCAAGCCCAAGCAGGGAAGGGCTCTGTGTGACACCAGTTATTTCTCTGGTATTCTGGTGCCACAGGCAATGGGGATGGAAGCAACACCACATCAGTGTCCGCAGACTGGAGGGGCGGGAGAGGGTGCCTGCAGGGCTGGTGGCACTGGCCAGGATGGATGGAGGCTTTGTCCTCCAGGAAGGCTGCTTATCCTACTTGAAGCAGGAAACCCCTCCAGCTGAGCCAGCAAAGTGCTTTGTTATCCATCCTTCTCCCAGCAGAATTTTCACTGGGGAGCCGCTTTGTCCATCGCCCCCCTGGCTTTGGGTACACTCTCACCCCAGCATGTGGACAAATGCCAAACCATCCTCTTCCCAAGAGCTGGCCATATTTTTCTCACCCAGCCTTGCCCACTGGTGCCATCTGTCCTGTGGTGGTAGATGCTCTGCTCCTGTGGAGGGAAGGATGGGGTGCCAGGGCTTTATTTTAGGGCTGCAGCCATCCAGGCAGGTTTCAGCCTTTGCCTCTCAGGGGATGTCCTGATGGAAGCACTTCCATGTCCCTTTGGAGCTGGACGTTGCTGTCATCACACTGTCAAGGAATGGGAACAGACTCTGACCCCAGGAGTGTGACCAGCTGGTCCAGAATCCCTTGCCATGGGGCTCTCAGAAATGGGGGAGAAGGAAGGAGAGCTGGGCTTGGATGTGTTCCAGGCTTGCTGAGCTCTTGGCTCAGACCTGGAGCAGTGAGCCCCAGCGTGCTGCCGGCTCCGTTCCCCCTGTTCGCCCTCACATCTGGAGCAGCTGCAGACACTGGAGGTCTGTCACTGCTCCCACGCCTCAGCACCAGCTCTGGCACCCACATGTCCCCAGGGCCCCGTGGCTTTTTTCCTGCTCTTGGCCAGATGCACCCTGTTAGATGTAACTCCAGAGCCCTGGGGTCCCCACAGCTGTCCAGGGGTGCTGGAGGAGGAGGAGGAGGCTGTGATGCTGTGCAGCAGTGGTGGGAACACACATCTTTGCACTCCTGTGTGGTAAGAGGAAGGTTGGGAGCTTAGGGGACGTCACACAGGTTTGTCTCCTTCATCATTGTCACCATCTGTTGTGGTGGCATCGAGGCTCTGTCTCTCTTGAAAACTTTTAAGGAAGTCTTGGGCAGTGGTGTGTTGTGTCCCCAAGGTGCTGCCAAGAGCCCTTCCCATTCCTTTGCCCAACTTATTTTCAGAGTTGGCTTTGTTTTCTTTCCCTGAAATCCAGCCCTTGGGCTGTGTCTTCTGGACATGAAGCCGGCATTTGGCAGGAGACCTCCCAGCAGTGATCCATGCTGGATTTGGCTCTGGAGAGCATCCTGAGGCAAGGGTGGGGGTCAAACTGGGTGCCTCAGTTTGTCCTCTCCTTAAAGATGTTTTGGTCCCCCTCTAAGGATTTGGTTGCACCTCCAGCTTAGGCAATCTCTGGGTGGGCTCCAGTGTGGCACCTTCAGTGGCATTTCACGATGCAGAGTGCCGAGGTTGTGGGTGGCACACACATTCAGCTGGCAGTTTCCAGCACTGGGAAGCTTTCCTACACCCATGCAGCTCCTGAGTGGAAGAACAAGCCCGAGCCCCCCTGGTCATGCTGAGCTTGCCCCCGTTGCAGGTGGGAGGTGGTACAAGCGGCACCTGACGTACCGGGTGGTGAACTGGCCGCCGTACCTGCCGCAGCACGAGGTGCGCCTGGCCGTGAGAGCCGCCTTCGAGCTCTGGAGCAACGTGTCCTCCCTGGTGTTCTGGGAAGCCCAGGATGGCCCAGCTGACATCCGCCTCACCTTCTTCCACGGGGACCACAACGATGGACTCAACAACGCCTTTGATGGGCCAGGTGCTGGTCGCTTCCCCCTCGTAAGCTTCTCTTTTACAACAATGTGGGCTCTACCCCAGCAGGGAGGAGGGATGGGACGGTGGTGGGCTGGGGCTGAGGGAGACAGGGCCCTGCCCCAGCAGTCCCTCTAACCCAGTCTGCACCAGTTTGCTGTCTGATTTGGGGTCCTCCCTCCCAGCTCTGCAAATGAGATCTGCCAGTGAAGTGGCTGAGATATTCCCTATAGGATCATGCTGGTGGCCTTTAAGGAGCCCTCCCCTCTGACAGCATCCTCCAAACTGGGGTTTCTCCAAAACCAGCTAAAACTGGTGCAAATTTAGGCAAACCAGCACTGCATGTGTCCCCTGCCCTGTGGTCCCTGATGGCTGTTGTGTCCCCAGGAGGTGCCCTGGCCCACGCCTTCTTCCCCCGGCGTGGAGAAGCCCATTTTGACAGCGCTGAGCGCTGGTCCCTGCACAGCGGCAAAGGGCGCAACCTCTTCATCGTGGTGGCACACGAGGTGGGGCACACCCTGGGGCTGGAGCACTCCCCTGTCAAGAGTGCCCTGATGTCCCCATACTACAAGAAGCTCAGCAAGGATTTTGTCCTCAGCTGGGATGACATCTTGGCCGTCCAGAACTTGTATGGTGAGCCTGGTTTTCCTGACTATCCCTTCCTCTGGGGATGTTCCTCCTCTTTGGAGAGAGAGGAGCAGCGATGGGAGAGAATCCCTGCAAGGGGACAGAACTACATGCAAGGGACACAGCAGGGGTTGACACCATCCCCGTGTGGATGGGGAGGGAGATTTGGGAGGATATGTCGGATGGGCGACAGGTCCTTCAGGGCAGGGAAGGCTGGACTTGCTGCCTGCTTCTCTGCAACCAGGGAAATGCTGGTGTGTGTTTTTTTGGCTGCCAAGGGGTCTTTGCCACCATCATAGACGGGGACAGGAACCAGACAGTGGGACAAGGAGTGTTTTTAGCTCTGGGATGGCTCCTCAGCCCTGTTTTGCACAAAGTCCTTTCCCTGCCTCTTCTTCATGACTCACTGCCTTTTATTCCATCCCAGGGAAGCCCTCCAAGGGCTTGGCCATCCAGCTCCCAGGAAAGGTCTTCACTCACTTCCAGGACTGGAACACAGACCTTTATGGCAGGGACCAGCAGCAGAGGAGCCTCAGCACCTATTACTGCCACTCCTACTTCGATGCCATAACTGCTGGTGGGTGTTGACCAGTATGACCCTCACCCAGAATGTGCACCCCTACCCTTTGTCCCAGCCTGTTTCTACTCTGGATAAGCTCTGATAGTGGGAAAGGTTTTTTTTTCCTGGTCCACAGCTCCATGTGTGCTCTGGGGCTGATGCCATCACTGATGCACATTGCAGCTGTGGAGAAGAGCTCATTTTGGGGGCACCGTGGTGGCTTGGGGTGTCAGGAGCAGGGAAAACATCTAAAACTTGGGCCATGGCAAGAATTAATCACTGCAGAAGGTCAGCCATGAAAGATGAGCCTGGAGCTGTGGTCAGCTTTCATCCTCTCCAGCCTGGAGTGAAGCCCTGAAAACTGGAGTGGAGTTATGAAAGCCGAGGGGGTGCCTGGAGAGACAGAAGGGAACATCCAAAACCTGAACACCCCCAGAGCACCACAGGGCTGCAGGAGAGGAGAGGGGAGCTGGGGAGCAGTGATGGGCTGGTGGAATGGGGTTTCTCACCCAGAACATCCTCCCTATGCCTCACAGATGCAGATCACAACCTCTACATCTTCAAGGGCAGCCACTACTGGGTGGTGTCACCGAGTGGCAATGCCAGTGACCCACAACCCCTGGAGACACACTGGCCTGGCCTCCCTGCTGGCATCGATGCCTGTGCCTGGTCCCAGCTCAGTGGCAAGTTTTACTTCTTCAAAGGTAGGTGAGCCCCAAGAAGGGGAGCTCCCATTGTGGCTCCTGCTGCTCTTGCCTGTGGGGCTGGTTGTCCAGGTCTGGCTGGAGCACCTTCTCCTGCCCATGTCCCCTCCCACTGGTCCCCTCCCAGTGCAGAGTTGGGGCATTGCTGTATCCTGGGTGTGCCAGAACCAGGATGAACTGCATGGCCTGGGGTGTATTGCCCTGGCAGCCACATCACCCCCTTGTGCCTCAGTTTCCCCACCAACCCCTTCAGGAGAGCAGAGCTCACTGTGTGTCAAAACAAAACCAGGTGCCTCAAACCCTGTGGGATCTCAGGGGTAAAACACTCCCCAGAGACACGTGGTACAGAGGGGCTGAGTGTGGTATTTTGGTGGCCCACATGGATCCCTGGGTCATGCCGGGGGCTGAGCTGCCCTAGGAGCAGGAATGCCATCCATAAGCTGCCCAGCAGCACGCCATGGCCGGATGGGGAGAGGAAGGTCAGACCAGGCTGCCAGGGTCAGCCCCAGCTTTTAATGGAAACCAGTTGCTGGTTCTTCAGAAAAGGGGCTTTGTTGCTGCTGCTGGGTGGGAGCCAAAGCCCCTGTGCCTTCCCAGCCCTCGCCACTCCCTCTGTCCCTCCCCAGGGCTGGGCAGGCTGGGCTTGGGAGCAAGAAAGGGGCTTTTGTCTGCCTGTGCTGTAGGGACAGGGCACTGTGGGGACAGGGGTGTGAGGGGGATGTGGAGACAGGGGGAAGTGGGGACAGGGCACTGTGGGTACAGGGGGATATGGGGACAGGGGGAAGTGGGGACAGGGCACTGTGAGTACAGGGGGATGTGGGGGCAGGGGGAAGTGGGGACAGGGCACTGTGGGGACAGGGGGATGTGGGAACAGGGAACTGTGGGGACAGGGGGAAGTGGGGACAGGGCACTGTGGGTACAGAGCGTTGTGGGGACAGGGGGAAGTGGGGACAGGGAACTGTGGGGACAGAACGTTGTGGGGACAGCCAAGACATTGGTCCCCAACACAATTCCTGCTGCTGCAGTGCTGGTCTTGGTTGTCCCAACCCAGGTCAGGTCTGGGTTTGTCTGTCCCATTCGCTGTGTGGGAATAGGGGGGAGGTTTGCCAGGAAGTAGCAGGGGGATGGCCTTGCTCTGTCCCTGGCAGTCCCTTCCCATGCCTTCAAGCCCCTGAGCTGCTGTGCCTCAGTTTGCCCCCAGCCTGTTCCTTGGGACAGCCCCACAGAAGTGCTGGTTGGGTCACCAGTGGGATGGATGTCATGGACACACTCCACAGGCTTCAGGGCTGGCTCCATGGCTGAGCCCTTCCACATCTCCTGGAGCTGGTCCTGCTGTGGACCCCTTTGTGGTAATAACGCCAAGGTCATGGGTTCAATCCCCTCTGTGGGCCAGTGACTTAAGAGTTGGACTCGATGATCCTTGTGGTTCCCTTCCAACTCAGAATAGTCTGTGTTATTCTGTGTAATTCTGTGTGGTGGCCTCTGATCCCCTGCCCGTGTCCCCCCAGGTGGCCGATGCTGGCGCTACAAGGGCTCCACCCTGGACTCGGGTTTTCCCCAGAAGTGCAGCGCCCGTGGTCTCCCTCGGCACCCGGACACCGCGCTCTTCTTCCAGCAGCTGCGGCGCCTGGTGCTCTTCAAAGGCCCCAAGTACTTCGTGGTGAGCGAGGAACCGCTGGGCGTGGAGCCCTATTACCCGCGCAGCCTGCGGGACTGGCACGGGCTGCCCCCGGGCACGGCCGGGGCGCTCACCCACCGCGACGGCTTCTCCTACTTCTTCCGGGATGACCAATACTGGAAGTTTGACCGGGCAAAGCTGCAGGTGGTGGCCACTGGCAAATGGGCCACTCAGCTCCCCTGGATGGGCTGCTGGGACGCAAACAGTGGACAGGTTCTCTTCTGAGCGGGACCTGCCTCGATGAAATAGAGTCTGAGCCCCAACCTTGCTCACCACTGCCTGGATCCCTCTTTATTTGACTCAGGGTTCCTGTCTGACAAATGGTTTGGCAGGGCCTGGCTGCCTGTGGATGGCTGGAGCCATGGGATGGTGCAGCAGTGCCCTGGCACAGCACGGATGCAGCTGGGGCAGGTCTGCCACAGCCAGGTGGGCTGGAGGCTTTGGGAGTCAGTATTTGTTTGAAAAGACTACAAAAATTGCATAAGCCATAGAGACTGCAATCACACCCATTTCTGTTAACATCCAGGATATTGTCACACAGTTTTTTTCCAAAGCAGGACTGGGGTTTGTTGTTATTTTTTGATATCGTTGTTGATACTTGTTGATATCTGTCTTTTTCCCACGATCAGGCTGAGAAGTGCCTCACCACTGCTTGGTTTGGGGTTTGGATGCTTTTTAAATAAGAGGCTGAGAATGTTTCCTGCCTAAAACAAAAAGAAAAGAGACATATGGAGGAAAATTTGGGTCCTCGTTAAGCTTTGCCTCTGCTGTGTGTGCAGAGCCCCATGGATGGAGGGTCAGGGATGCTTTGCTGGGCTGTGCTCACATCCCAGAGCTCTGGTGAGGCACCAGCTGGAGGCACCAACACAGTGGGATTTTGGGGGAGAAAGCAGAGGGGTTTGGGGTAGGAGCTCCCAGAGAGGGGAGGCACAGCTGAGCTCTGACCATGTCGCTGTGCAGCTCACAGGCAGGAGCATCGGCTTTCTGATGGGTTTGGGATGGCTGGGTGGGTTCTCTGGTGTCTAATAAGGGTTGTGCTCACCTGACAGCTTTCCTTGTGTGCAGAGACAGTGTTTGTGCTCTGCTGTGTCTCTGCAAGAGGCAGGATCAGCATTTTTGAGTCCCTGTGCCACAATTGGATGAATTACTGGGGGAGGAGGGGAAGAGCAGAGGGTTGGCGGGACCGACGGACATGTCTGTGCATGCAGGCTCACAAGGACAGCGTGGCTGCATATTCCTCATTCCTTTCCCGAGGCAGGATCCCCACCTGGAAACACCACTGGCCTCTGTGCAGTCACCTGCCATGTCCACAAAGGGCCATCGTGTGCCATGGCTGGTGGGCAAGCACTGGGTTCCCAGGGCTGGAACTCCACAGCAGTAAATGCCATCGGTGCTGAGAAAGACAGGGCTCAACTTCATTAAAATGCCCTTTGATTTGAGAGATTTGGGGATTTTCACTGTGCTGGGGTTGCACACGGATGGGCTGCTGTGTCATGGGTGGTTCTGTCAGGAGTCAGACCCCAGCACTGCTTTGTGCTGGTCCTGCTGTGCCAGTGCCATGTCAGGGGCTGTGCTGTGGTGCTGTGCCAGGGGCCTGTGCTGTGCCAGGGGACTGTGCTGTGGTGCTGTGCCACGTGCTGTCCTGATGTGAGGGCTCTTTTCTTCAGCACAGCATCCTGCACTCACCCTCACCCACCCCAGACCTTCCCAGGCTTGCCCTGGTCAGGGTGCCAAGGCTGGTACTTCCCGAGGGCTTTGGTGCTGCCAGGTGCCATCTGGGATGTGGGTTTGGCAGGATGGAGAGCTACCACTCTTCCTGTTCTCCATAATATTTGTGAGTGAGCCCTTTGTGCAAACATGGACACAAAGAGTTCATCTGCTCAGAATCTCAGGGGACTTTCAACATTGCCAAAGAAATGGGGCCACAGCATTTTCATTTGGAATTGAATGATAATAAGGTGACATCACTTGTGGGAGTCCCAAGGGCTTGGAAACCTCACAGCAAATAAAATCAACCTCTGGATTTGTGGCATTGGGATTTCTGCCTGTTTTCATGTCCCAGTTTGGTTTGGGGTGTTTTTTAAAGCAAATCTCCAGTTTCCTGACAGTGCTGTGTTTAAGATGCCTGTGGGTGCTTGGGGTTGGAGTGGGTATCGCTGAATTTGCCTCAGCTTTTGTGCTTCCTGGATCAAAGGGAGGAAATGGACCCCACTGATGGTTATGAAAACACAGAAATTCATTTCCATACCTCATCTCAGATTACTGAGGGGTTTTCCACACCTTGGGATGTGTTTTTAGTTTTTTCCCCAGGCTGAATTCAGGCTGATGGGGGTCCTTCAGGTCTCCTCCTCCTTCACCCCATCCCACCATGGGGTATGAAGACGGGTCCTTGCTTTGCAAGGGACAGGGAACACCTGAACCAGCTCCCTCGACTGCCACCTGCTGTGGGATCTGCGATGTGATGGGGGATTGATGGGGTGATGGGGGATTGATGGGGATTGATGGGGATTGATGGGGTGATGGGGGATTGATGGGGTGATGGTTGATTTATGGGGGATTGATGGGGTGATGGGGGGGTTAATGGGGAGGTTGGTGGGGAAAGCTGGCTCTGGGCGAGTTCTTTCTGCCAAGACATTTGCTCTGGGTATTGAGCAGGGTCAGGAGAGCAGCGTGACTCCTGCTCCATGCTCAGGAGGATTTCTGGGCCCTGCTGTACCCCAGGGGTACCCACACCTGCAGCAGTTCACTATCTCCTTTCCTGTTCCCTTAGAAGAAAGCAGGCATCCCATCTGCTGTGTGGCTGGAGGCTGAGCATGGAACAGCCCCAAATCCTCTCCCTTTCTTGGGTTTTCCTCCCTGTCTTGCTGCAGTGTTTCCTGTGGCTGTGTCCCAGCCCTGGGCCCCTGTGATGTTGCCAGAACTGGGGCTGAGTGTGGCATTTCTGGCAGGGACAGGGTGACTGTGCTTGTGTCACCTGCACCCCACTGCTCTGGGGGGACCTGGGGCAGGTGAACTCCTACCCTGAGCTGTGCAATCAACCCCACTGGGTGCCCTGCTGGAAATTCAGCTTCACAAGGGTCCTTTTCTCCTGCTGGGCTCCCTGGCTGGGCATGCCAGGCACAGACTCCTCCAGCCTGCCATGCATTCCCCACACCAGTGGAATAGCTGGGATTCTTGTGTTTCCTCCCCCAAAACGACACTGGCTGGACAGTGAGCTGCAGTGAGCATCAGCAGCTGGTTCCAGGAAGGGGATGGGGCCCTCAATACAGCAAGAAGCCCCCCAAGGCCCATGACACAGCCCTCCAAGCACACAAGCCTTTTCAACCCTGAGGCACAAACGCTTCCCTGGTAGATTTGCTTTTTGCAGAAGTACCTGGTGCTGCTGCAGCTCTGCAAGCCCTGGGTTAGGGAGGGACTAGCCCACATTCCCAGAGGTGCCCACTCATGTGCAGTTATTTCCTTAAAGCCCCAACTCCTGGAGTCTCTGTGTCCCTGGAGGAGCTTGGCTTTTACCAAAGACCTTGCTGTTGTGGGCAATTTGGGAAAAAGTTTGCAAGGGAGCAAAGGGCAGGGAAAGCCCAAAGGTGAGTGTGCAAATAAACCCTTTTCACCCTGAGGTTGCCCTGAAGATGTGTCACCACACCTGGTGGAGGTGGGTGTCGGGGTCTCAGGAAGGGGGAAAATCCCCCTCATGTGGTTGTGAGCAGCCTGGGATGTTGATGAGCTTCTTTCTAATTCCTTCCTACCCTGTAGTCAAGGCCCTCGGGGGGGAAAATCCACCCCTGGCATGGCCGGGGAGTAGCAGGTGCTGAAGGGTTAACTGGGAGTGTTTGCAGCCAATCCTTGTCACCAAGGAGAAGGGATCTGCACTTGGGAAGGAAACAAAACACCCACTGCACAGGAGGGTGATTTCCTTCAGCCCTCAGACCCCAGAAGGGCTCTGGACACCAGGACGGCGTCACGTGGCACCGGGTGAGTGTGGCTGCTGGGGAGGTGGGCTGGGGGCATGGTTGGGGCAGCTCCCCACGTCCCCATTACCCATGTCCACCATCAGCCCTCTCCCTCAGCCTCCTCCCAGTCCTATGGCAGGATGTGGGGGACGCCGGGCACGGTGGCACGGAGCATCCGTCCCTACCAGTCCAGCCAGCAGTACCTGTACGCCATGAAGGAGGACCTGGCAGAGTGGCTGAAGGAGCTGTATGACCTGGACATCCAGGTGGGCACCTTTGTGGAGGTGCTGGAAACGGGGGCTGTGCTCTGCTCCCATGCCAACAATGTCACCCAAGTGGCTGAGGAGTTTGCCCACACCTACCCTGAGGTGGCCCGTCACCTCCACCTGCCCACTGCTGGTGTCACCTGCAACCTCTCAGCACAGCCAGGCACCTTCCAGGCCAGGGACAATGTCTCCAACTTCATCCAGTGGTGCAGGAAGGAGATGGATATCAAAGGTAAGATGTCAGGCTCCACCTGCTTCAAATCTCCCTGTGCAAGTCCCCTCCAGCTGCTCCTGACATCACCCATGTGTCCCCCAAAATCAGTGCCACCCCAGCATGGGGCAGCACCTTGTGGATGTACCCCTGAGCTGGCATTCCTTGTACAAGCTCCTCCAGGGCTGGCAGCAGCTTTGCAGGATGCTGGCACACATCTGGTGTGTTTGCTTGGGTGCAAATATGCACTGGGGGGGTGGCAAAGGAAAGGGTGTATGGGACAGTGTGTCCCTGCCAGGCACAGCCTGATCCCAGTCCCGAGGAGAGCAGGAGAAATCCTGGCTCTGAGCAAAGGGTCTGTCACCCTGTCCTTCCACTAGAGGATGCCCAGGAAGGGGAATGGCATAGAATGACACACCCTCAAGGCATCTAGACACTGAATTTTGTGGCTTTGGAATGCCATGAAACAGCTGTAGATGCCCAAGGAGATCTTAAAATCCTTTAACTTATCCCAACCCTTGTTGAACCCAATCATTCCCAGCGGGATGGCTCCAGTGAATAGCACTCCTTTGAGTGGGATGTGATGACAGTGGATGTCTCTCTCTGTGCCCCTGTCCCCTTTGTCCCCATCCCCACGTGCCAGCCCTGGCTCATCCCAACCCTGCCCTGTCCCAGATGTCCTGATGTTCGAGACGGAGGACCTGGTGCTGAGGAAGAACGAGAAGAACTTCGTGCTGTGCCTGCTGGAGCTGGCGCGCCGCGCCTCCCGCTTCGGCATGAGCGCCCCGACCCTGGTGCAGATGGAGGAGGAGATTGAGGAGGAGCTTCGCCAGGACCTGGACCTGCCACCCACAGACACCCTCCTGCCCCGACCCCCCAGGAAACCACGGGACCTCAACAACCTCGACCAGATGGTATGGAAAGGCATGAGATGGGGATGGGGATGGAGATGGATGGGAATGGCCAAGCCAGGACCTTTCCCAGGAGCCCTGGTGAGGACCCATTCCTGCTGCCCACAGGTCCAGCACCTGGTGAGCCGCTGTACCTGCCCTGTCCAGTTCCCCATGATCAAGGTATCTGAAGGGAAATACCGCGTGGGAGACTCCGACACCCTCATCTTTGTCCGGGTGAGTCTGCTGGGCCCTGTGCTTTTGGGGCACAGGCACCAGGGTTCCATCCTGCTCTGCTGCCATGGTGCCTTTTCCATAATCCATCCTTGAAATGGGGCCAATGTGGGAATTTTGGCCATTATTCCCAAAGCAGGACAGCAGGGAAGCTCAGCCTTGCAGGAAGTGTTTGCATGGATGTAACCATCCATGTGTAGGAACAAATCCTGCTGTCCCTCATCAAGTCAGAGCCAGGTCTTGCCCAACAATGAGAACACTGGGAATGCTTTGTCCCTGCCTGGATCCATTCCTAAGCCTGGCCAAAGAACTCAGCACATGACAAAGCAGAGGGTCCCCATTCTCCTTGGGTTGATGGCATGTTCCTGTCGGGATGGCAGCAGGAGCTGAGCCAGGAATGGAGCTGTCCTTTGGGAGACCTGGTGGCACTTATGGCAAGCCCACGGCTCTGGAAGCCCGGCAGAGTGTGCCACCCCCAGGCTGATTAAAAAGTTGGGGGGTCCCGCCCCAAACACCTCCCCGAGTCTCACGGCATTCCGCGCAGATCCTGCGGGAGCACGTCATGGTGCGGGTCGGCGGCGGCTGGGACACACTGGAGCACTACCTGGACAAGCACGACCCGTGTCGCTGCACCTCCCTCTGTGAGTCCCCGCGTCCCCAAACCTCGTGACTGGGTGAGAATGAAGGGAGATCTGTCGTGGGTCTGGAGCAGAAGGCTTTTGTACAGCCATCGTTGTTTTGCCGGAGAATGTCTGGTCTGGGGGACTCTCTTTGGCTTTGGTGGCCACTAGAGGTCATGGAAGACTTTTGGATGGAGCCAGACACGCAAAGCCCCTTTGCAGAGAGCGCAGCTCTGGCAGCATCCTCGGGGGCTGAATGCGGAGCGATGGCTGGGGGGCTGCACCTGAGGGTGGGTACAGGGGGCAGGATGCTGAGCCCGTCCCGTTTTCTCACACAGCTCACAAACAAGCCTGGAAAACCAGGATCCCGCAGCAGCAAGTGCAGCACGAGGTCTGGCTGTGCCCGGCCTCGAAGGCAGCCGCTCGTGGCCCCCAGCCCACGCTGCTGGTCAGCCGCTCCCAGAGCCCCCTGCCCCCCGTCACCTGGGGGTCCCGTGTCCCCCCTCGCCCTCAGTCTCCTGCCAACCCCTCACCACAGAGCTCGGGTCGCCCACCGGGTGCCAGCCCTCTCCGGGAGCCAGCGCAGCCCCGACGGGTCCCTTCGGGCAGGTAAGTGGTGCAGAGGTGCCCCCAGCTGCCTGGTTTCAAAGCAGTTTTTCTCACATCCTTGAAATTTTTCCTCCCTTCCCTTTTGGATGTGCCCACACCAGGCTGGACGGGGGGATGCAGCAGCTTTCCAGCTCCTCTCGGCTCTCTTTCCTTGCAGGATGGGGGAGCCACCGGCTGTCCCTTGGCAGTGGAAGCCACCACCCTCCAGGTCACCTGCTCGCCCCAGCTCCCCTGGCCACGGGGCGACGGGCAGGGCACCCACCCCTTCCCGGCTGACCCTGCCAAATGGCGTGGGGGTCCCCGGGGCACCACAGGGGAGCATTCCAGGGAAAAGCCCTGTGGCACCGGCACGGGGCAGAGCCACAGCACCGAGCCCACGGGTGACACCAGCACCTCCAAGAAGCACCCAGCAAGGAGCAAAATCATCACATCCAAGAAGCACCCAGCAAGGAGCAAAATCACCTGTGGTGGCTGCCAGGCCACAGGAAACTGGGGTACCCACCACAGGGACACCCCGTGCCCCCAGCCCCTTCAAGGGCTGTGCCCCCTCCTCACACCAAGGTGCCCAGGGAGACTCACAGAGACAGAAAAGCCCACGGGAAGGGCGATGGGGAGCCCTGAGCCAGGCCCAATCCCCCTCACCCAGCCAGCCCCCAAAGCAGGACAGCAGCGTTAAACCCCCCACCAAAGCCAGCCTGGCCACCTCCCGGCCACCCACCCCTCTGGCCCGTTTTGCAGAGGGGTGCAAGGTCTGTGCTGCTGGGGGTGGTCCCCAGAGAACACAGCAGTGCCACCCAGCCCTGAACTCAAGGGCTGGGGGTGCTGAGGGGGCTGGGGTGCCAGTGGGTGAACCAGGGGGGGTTTGTGGCCCTGGTGAGAGGAATGAGGGTCCTCGGCGGTGCTGGTGGCACAAGCAGCCCCCTGGCTATGACAGGGTGGTGGAGGAGCTCTCCCTCAGGCAGCGTCCCCTGTGCTCTGTGGGGCTGGGCAGACAGGCTCCCAAAACACCCCCGCGAGCTGCCCCACAGCCCACCACCCTCCCAGCCACGGGAGAGGCAGAGGGGCAGGGACTGGGGGGCCAGACCCCGCGGGGAACCAGGGCCACCATTGCCCCCAAACCTCGGAGGTGCCTGAAGAAGCCCGAGCGTGTGCCCTCCATCTACAAGCTGAAGCTGCGGCCCAAGGTGCGTCCCCGGCGGGATCACAGGCCAGGCAAGCGCCCCTCGCGCATCCCCACCCCGCTGGGGCATCGCCCACCTGCCCTTCGGGGCCAGCACCGCCCCACGGGGCCCCCCCGACCCCCCGTGCCCGGCAGCGCCCGCACCCCGGCCAAGCCCTGCCCCGCCGACGGCAGCGCCTGGCTGACCGAGGATGACGAGGAGTCGTGGGTGTGAGCCCTCCCCGTGGGTCTGAGCCCTCCCCGTGGGTGTGAGCCCGCCCCGTGGGTGTGAGCCCTTTCTGTGGGTCTGAGCCCTCCCCGTGGGTCTGAGCCCGCCCCGTGGGTCTGAGCCCGCCCCGTGGGTGTGAGCCCGCCCCGTGGGTGTGAGACCTTTCTGTGGGTCTGAGCCCGCCCCGTGGGGCTGAGCCCGCCCCGTGGGGCTGAGCCCTTCCTGTAGGTCTGAGCTCTCCCCGTGGGTCTGAGCCCTCCCCGAGTGTCGGTGGGGACCGTCCCCTCGCTCCAGCAGTGGGAGTGATGCTGCCGGTGGAGCTGCAGTGCCTGAGGGCAGCACGATGGGGTTGCTCCCGGGCAAGCTGGGGGTCTCCACCTCGCTCTTTGGAGCTGCATTCTCTCCTTCCCTGTGAATTGGGTTTGTACTGGTAATTCTTTGGCTGAATAGGCAGGTTTGTACTGGTTTGGGTGAAAAAATCCAGCCCCAAATTGAGAGAATGAGGTGCTTTCTGCAAGGGTAGGGGGATGTGGCCCCACCTAAACAGGGACACCCCATCCCTGGCACCCAAACATGTAAAACATCTCGAAACTCAGACTAGTCCTTCTGCACCATGGGACAGCCTCATGAGTCACATCTCCAAGAGTCTTAATGAGTGTTTGAGTCATTCAGGTTGGTGGGTCACTGGAAGGGCCCCTTTCTGACCCCCACAGGCTTCCTTGTGGGTGAAGGTGGGAGAACCAGAGGGGTTGTGGTCACCTCAGGGGTGGTGGCTGTCCCCAAGGGTCATGGCCAACACTGACACACCCTGGGCCTGCAGCACAGACCCGGCAGTGCTGTTTGTGCAATAGAGACAGACCAAAGCTCTTCTGTTTCCACACCTTCTCTTTGTGGGTGGGGAGGGAGAGAGAGAGGATTATCCTGATGGGGGTCACAGCTCGGTCTGCTGCCTGTGGGCACAACAAACATCCCTCTGAGAGCCCCACGAGGGCCAGGAGTGCCCCACCTTCCAGGAGAGGACTAAGCCAGCCCCACACCCCTGCAGAGACAGCAAGTGCAAGCCCTGGAGCTCTGGGAGTGCAAAACCTGTTTGCAAAAATACTCCTGAGGCAGGTACGGAACAAGGGGGACAGACCTGATTTTTAATTCGATTTCAAAGAAGGAGGTGCAGGGCATTACAGGTGGTGTAGACACCTTGGGAATCTCCAACAAGAAGTCCAGGGAGGAAAGGAAAGCCAAGTCCAGGCAACTGGGATGCTCATGGGGGTGGGAGGAGGAGGAGGAGGGGGAAGCATCCTTGGTGGGGCTGAGCCAAACCCAGGCATCACCTCCACGTGCACGGGGGCAGAAACACAGCACTGTCCTGGGGACAGCACTGGGGACATCCCAGCCCCTGCCAGGCCCGGGAGCAGCTTATTTTCAGCAGGACCAGGGTGGTGTTGGGCAGGTGGTGACATTTTGTACTACAGGTGTGAGGCACGGGGTGTTTGGAGCTGCTGCTGTGCTCCTGAATGCTCCGATCCCCACGTGCCTGGACACAATGGACCTTCCTGCCCCAGAGTCCCTGCCTGCACCCGGGGTGCCACCACCCAGGATGCCACCTCCTACCCCCTCCTGGGCTTTGGGAAAGTGGCTCTTTGTAGCCCTCATTTTCCTGGGAGCTGGGAAATGCTGACGAAGCAGTGAGAGTTATTATTACTAATATAACTTCCTCTGTCTACAAAGTACAATAGAATATAACAATTATATTTATAACCTTTTTTTTTCCAAAATACTAAATAGATGCTATAAAAACCTGTAACTAATTGTGCTATAAACTGCAGGCTACAGGGCTATAACAAACAATGTATTGGTTTAGTCGTTGATATGTCAGAGCACTTTATAAATGCTTTATTATCAGCATTTACCAAGGAATTTCCTTCTCAAACAATTTGGAGGGCTAAAGCTGGCCAGAGATCAATAAGTTAATAAATCCTGATGGGATGAGGTCGGATGGGGAAGCTGGATTTGCCATGAAGGCGAGGGATGGTGATAAGTGTCATTGCCCTTCCTGGCTGAGATGGAATCATGTCCTCCCATCGCCTTTTCTCTTTTTTTTTCCTTTATTTTTTCTTTCTTTCTTTTCTTTTTTTGGAGGGAAGGGTTTGGCTCCCCAAGCAGGGAGGGAGCAGGGTGACTCCCCAGCCCTGGCAGAGGGACAGGGGGGTGGGATGGCCTGTGTTGGAGCTCAGCTGGACCTGCCTTTCATAGGAAGTGTTTCCAAGAGCACAGTGATGCTGCTGGGGGGGAAGAGGGACTGGTGTCCTTCTGCTTTACTGCCCAGGGCAGCACTGAGCAGCTGCACCTCCTTGTTACACCAGCAATCACAGAGATGGCTTTGCTGGAGGATGGACCAACCACAGATCCTGCCCCAGGAGGTCAGGATGGTATTTCCCTGTGCCCCACAGGGAGCAGCCAAGGAGAAACCAGGACCCCCTGGGCCTCTTGCTCACCCCTCACTGCCCCATCACCAATTCCTAACAGGGGCTGCCCTTTGCCACCTGGCCCTGCAGGAGGGCGTTGCCGGCGAGCTGCAAATCTGGTGGGAAAACACACTGAAAGATTAAAAAAATAATAAAAAAAATTAAATGAGGGGCTTGCTTTCCTATTAGGGAATACACAGAGAGGGGAAGAAAAAAAAGGCAGGAATGCAAGAGGAAATGCAACTCCAGCTCCCTATTGCTTCTGAGTCTGCCTTCCCAGGGATCACCTTGGGAAAAGCCGGCGCGGTCGGACCCCGCGGCACGGCCGGTGGGTGCGGGGGCACAGGGCGCTGCCCACCTGCCCGGGACACGCCGGGGGCTGGGGCGAAGCCGTGCAGAGCCGGCGCTGGCTGAGCCCGGGACCAGAGGTAGCGGAGGGGTGACCTGCCCGGCAAGGAGCGTTCCGAGATTATTTGGTGTTCGACAGGCTGGTGGGGAGGAGGAGCCTTCCCGGGCTGTGCTGGGACAGAGGCGGACTGGGAACCCTGGGAAGGCAGCCCCCGGCACCCTGGGGGTGTCAGGGGGAGGGTGGGAGCTTTGTTTCCACCACCCCCTGCCTTTCGTGCTTTCATCTGGAAATCCCACCTGGAAATTCCACCTGGAAATCTGACCCAACTGAGCCAAAAGAGATCCCGTGTCACCTGGCCTCTTACTGGAGGCTGTTCTGTCCTCCAGGGGGAGAAACCCCAGCTCTGCAGGGAGGAAAACAGGAGTCCTGTCTCCCTGTGGCCCAGAGATGGAGCCACCACCCCCAGCACATGAGGATACAGGTGCTGGATAATTCCTTTCCAGAGGCAGGCGATGGCAGCAGCAGCAGCAAGCATTGCCCCTGTGCTGCCAGAGCAGCAGCTGGCAAGGATGGACCTGATAGCCAAAATCTGAGCACCCTCTGAGGCATCTCCTCCACCCTCCAGTGCCATGTACAAAACCCCCTGGGACAGCTTTGGCCTCAAGCGCTGGAGGCTCTGGGAGGGCTTGGGGATTTTTAAGGACCTCCCTCACCCCTCACGACCCCCAGGCAGTCCAGCCACCCACCTGCTCCAACCTGCCTCTGTCCCCCGCATCATCCTGCTCAAGGTGCACTGTCCCCAATGTCACCGCAGGGAAGCAACCCCCGAGGTGCCTCCAGCCCAGCATCACCCCCATGGAGAGCGGAGACTTGCAGTGCCCGCTGGGGAGCCGCGGTCCCCGGGGAAGGGCAGCCCCGGGGGCACGGCCGGGGGTCCGTCAGGGCAGGGGCTCTCACATGATGGTGCAGCGGTTCCTGCGGAGGGCGCCCTGGAAGCGGATGGTGGTGTGGACGTGCTTGCAGCGGGCGCAGCCCACGCTCTTGAGGAGCTCGCTGAAGAGCAGCAGGATGTGCCAGTTGTACTTGGCCGAGCACTCGATGTAGCCGCACTTCCACGTCTTCTTCACCAGGTTGGAGACGTTCCAGCGCGGGATCACCCGGCCCCGCTGCAGGTCCCGCTTGTTGCCCACGATGATGATGGGCGTCTCCGAAGTGCCGATGACCCTGTGGAGGGCGGGTGGTGAGGGAGGACAGGAGGGGATGGGGCACAGCATGACACCCAACCAGCCTACAGAGCTCAACGCATCTCAAAGTGGTTCCTGGTTTTGGCTTGCTGAGAGGGATGCACCTCCCCTTATCCCATTCTCTTGTCCCTCTCTGTGACCATCCACTCCCTGTGCCACCACCAGCTTCTCTCCCAGGAGTGGCTGCCCCTCCCCACAGGGCACCAGGATCCTGCTCCTTCTCCTGGTCCCAACTTTGATTTTGCTGTTGGGCTCCCAGCCCTGCAAAGGTGTTTTGTCCCAGTCTAACATCTCATCTCTGATGCCAAGAGCCGGGGAGTGCGGGGACAGTCATTACTGCTTTGCTGAGAGCTGCAGGACAGGGTACATCATCCAGCAAAGTGGTCCCTACCTTGTTTCCAGGATCTGCTGGCGGATGGTTTTGATGTACTCGAAGCTGTCAAAGCAACAGATGTCATAGACCAGGATGTAGGCATGGACACTCCGGAGCCCCCTGCAACACACGTCCGCCCACTCCTGCAAGTGCAGAGAGGGATCAATCCAGGCTCAGCCCCTCTGCCATGCCCAGGGGATGCCCCACACTGCTCTGGGGATGGGCATGTCCAAGAGGCTGCTATGCCAGCAGGCAGCATCCTCTGCAGCCCTGATACCCACTACCCATCTCATCTCTGCTCTGCAATCATCCCTGAAACAGCTGCACCTGCCCCCACAGCCACCCCCCCATCTCCAGAGATCCCTTATCCCTCTTGTTCATCCAGAGGAGAGGTAACAAGATTTGTCAGCCTCAATTCCTCTCTTGGGTGAGGATTACAGCCTGCCTAACATGCAGTGGTGAGCTGGGAGCAGGGCCAAGTGCAGCCCCCTGCCCAGGATGTGAAAGCTTCATCCTCCAGAGCTGCTAATTAGGTGTGCTAATTAGTGGTGCACCCCAGTTTTGGGGGAGGGCAGGTGAGGAGGATGCTGAGCCCATCCCCGTGGATCTGAAGGTGATGGACCAGCAGTTCTGTGGGTGAGAGCAGGAGGGTGAGAGCAGGTCTGTTTGGAGGTGACATGGGAACAGGAGAAGGGCAGTGGCAGCTCAGGAATTGGGTCTGTGAGAGCAAGATCAGAATCAAGGGCAGACACAGGCAGGGGTGGCCTCTCCATGGCCAAAATTTGGAGTTTTAAGAAATACATGCTGTTATGAAACTTTTGGTTTCTGGGAACAACAGGATTTTTTCCCTTGCTGTAAGAGTGAAAATCTCCCTCCCTTCCAGCCACTCTCCCAGCCCAGTAGCGGGACCAGCAATGGCAGCCTGTACAGGCAGCACTGCAAACTCTCCCCAGTGCCTCTGGAAAGGAGGAAGATGCTCCAAGGAGGAAAGGCATCATTTCTCCCTGAGTAAACCCTTTCAGAACCATCAATCAGCCCTTCCTCAGTTTATCATGGGAATGAGTAAAACGAGAAGACCTAAGACTGAATGGAACTGGGAAAAGGGCAGTTTTGGAGTGCAGGTTGGTCTCCATCGCAGACGGCAGCACGGGAAGGAGCTGGGAGTGACACAGCCCCTCTCTGTCCACAGAGGGGAGGAGGTGCTGGGAAGATCCTGTCTCAGAGACACAGGGTGGAGCAGCAGCGTCTCGGGTTACTCCGAGTCCTGATGCACCCGGGAGATTCACAAATCGCAGCTATTTCAGCTCGCTCCGGGGCTGTGATGTCAGGATGGTTCTCCTCGCGCAGTGCAGGTTCCCCGGGTTGCTTGAGCTGCAGAAGGGTTGCACTGCGGGAGCAGGATGCCAGAGAGCCACTGGCTCCTGCTCCTCTCCCAGGGTGTCACTGCAGGGATGCTCCTCCTGGACGTGGAGCAGAGTCCAGTGATGTTTCCCAGCAGGTAGAAGCGAATCCTCCACCATGGTCCTCTCCTTTCCCCTTGGGACCATCCATCTGAGCACCCTCTTCTCCCTGGAAACCTCCATCTGTTCCCACCAGCCACCTCCTCTTGAGAGCAGCAAGGCAGGGAGTTAATCGACTGTGTTACCATCGGCTGCCGTGTCAATAAATTACCCTTTGCTATTTCGGGCTCTCTCTCTCGTGCTGACCTTCCATTCCCTGCACTCACCAATTAATTTTTAAACCTGCTCCTGTCCCCTGGAGCACTCATTTCACCTCCTGCCCGATGGCACGAGGACTCTTGGAGCACTACATGGCCCCTGTAACCCTGTCCCTGTTGGGCACAGGAACACTGTGATTAACTGAGGTGGCCCCACTGGTGGCATTGCCCTCTGGAGTCACTGCAGCCATGGCTGGGCGCCTCCAGCTACTTTCCAAATGGCACTGATACAACCTGTGTCCCCAGGAGGGGGCATGAGCTTAAAATTCCCTTTTTTCCCCTATTAACTCCCCGTGAAATGGTCAGCACTTTCCAGCCCCACACTGCCTTTTGGGACTGCTCTGGAAGCACCTGAGAGCACTGGGGGGTGAGGAGGAGCCGATGGGTTCAGCACTCCAAGAAGGAGCCCAGGCAATGCCAAGGGGGTGACAGTCACTGCCAGGAGGGGACAAGCAGCACCATTCTGTGTGTCTTGGACAGTGGGTGTATCAGAGGTCTGGCTCTCCAGGAACCCCTGGTTTTCACACAAATACTCTGGCATTTTCTCTGACAGCCATGGAACTGGATCCCAGTGCTTCAAGATCCACCACTCGGCTGGCTACGGCTGTGGGCAGTGTCAGAGCCACTCTCCTTGGAGTGGGACATCACCTCTCTCGCATTTGCTGTCATCAGACTTTAAACACACTTTATCCTGGACCTGCTCAGACACTACCCATGAGGACACGATCCCTTGCACCAGCTTTTAGCAACCAAACCCTGACATAGCAGGAGAAGCATCTTTGGAGGAGGAGGAACTGGAACCCTGCAGAGTCATACAACAAAACCCCAGGGAGGTCACCAGAGACCCCCCTAAGGTGGAGGGCCCCTCGGGAGCACCCCTACCTGCAGGGTGTTGACAGGGAAGGCGGTGATGGGGGGAAAGTCCATGATCTGCAGGTCGTGCACGTGGCCGTTCATGACGACGGCGGGCAGGTAGACGCGGCGCGCCGTGGTGGGCACGCAGACCTCGCTGAACTCGTTGTAGAGGAACTGCCGGACTATGGCACTCTTGCCCACGCCCTGGGCTCCCAGCACGGCGATCTTGAACGTTGCCACCATTCCGCCGCGCGCCGGCCGCTGCCCTGGTGCTGCCTCCGCGGTGCCGAGGCTGCATATTCCCGTGCAGGGGCCTCAGCCCCATTCAGGATGCATTTCCCCTCTGGGACAGCCCGTCACTGCAAGGCCAAGGAGAAGCTGGTCAGATCTTAGCGACACCCTGGCATCCCACTGTTGTTGCTTCAGGGCATGTTATTTCAAGCCTGTGGAAAAGAGTTATATCTGTCCTTGAGGAGCCCCAGGGCTGGGCAATGGAGGCCTTGGCACTGTGGGACATCAGGGTCCCTTTTGGAGCTTTCCACCCTGAGAGTGTAGAATGCATTGCTACACTACCCCACACAGCCACAGAGAGCCAGAATGCGACTGAGCTTTATCCCAGGAAGGTTCTCACAGGCACATTCAGCCCTTTCAGTAGCACAGCAAAGAAACTTCCAGGGAAGGGTCTGTGTGTGTCACTCAGGGTGTGCTCAGCCCAGCAGCAGCAGGTCCCAGGCTGTGCTGGAGACTTGTTCTGTATCACTTGGGGGGACTGTCAGCAGCTACTCCTTCCCAGTGCTGCCCCAGGATGGGGAATCCATCGTCCCTCCACTTGGGCAGCCGGAATTTCCTTTAGCTGGGGCGGGGGGAGATTGCTCTGTGTCTGGAGCGACAGTTTTAACGTTTAATTTCAGGCTTTGAGCAGTTTGGCAATTAACTTGATGGAGAGTAATTTCGGAGCCAGCTGCCAGGGTGAGCCCACGAGCTGCTGGCACGTGCTGGGGTCAGAGGGGCCCTGAGGCAGAGCCACACGTGTGGGGAGACACAGGGTGGTAACTCACACATGGGGATGTGGGAGCTGGGTCTGAGGAAGCCAAACACCCACAGGCAGTGGGATGGGAGCAGCAAGGATGAGGGGATTAGTCCCAACTTTGCTGACTCTCATCGCCAGGAAGCAGCTTGTGCTTTATGCCAAAGTGTGGATGTTTTGACCAATTTGTGATGCTCTGGACCCTGAAAACCATCCCTGGAGCACAGGGCAAAAGCACCTGAGCTGGCAGAAAGTGTCAGGTTCAAACACCCTGTTTTGCCTGTTTCATAGGAATCATTTGCCCCAGGGAGAGCCTGGGCACAGAGGTTCCCACTGCTGGGTGCTGGAGTGGTTGGGCTTCCTGGGGTCCCCCAGGCTGGGCCATGGCTCACACCATCCTCACTGTCCTCGCAGCAGGACTGGGGTCCCTGTCACCCTGTGCTGCTGGACTGTTCCCAGGGGCCCTGGCTGCCTCCAGCCCCGGTAGCAGGAGTGTTTTCATGTCAAATGCAGAGAAACAGGAGGTGCAGGAGCCCTCATGCCCAACCCTGATGGGGCCTTTCTCCACCAGCAGACAGCACTGTCATTGCAAGTCCCGGGGGGCCACTCTGCTGCAGGGACAACCCTGTCCCCATAAACCCTCCCTCCTCACAGCAGCTTCCCCAGCTCCTCTGCAGGGCTGGAGGGTGATGGAGCAACACAACTGGATACCCGGTGCCCACAGGGCTCCCTGGAATAGGGACATAGGCTGAGCCTTACTGTGTCACCCCAAAACCCTGTTTCTCTCTGTGCTGGCCCACAGGGACCACTCACAGCCCCCAGCAGGCGAGCTTGTCCCCAGAACATCAGAGGCTGACCTGAGGGCCCTGGCTCCAGGAACAGTCACTATGGGAAACTGAGGTGCAGTGGGGGGACCCGCTGGGGGACCCCACGATGGGGTAGTGGAGCAGGACCAGCCGGAAGCCCCGGGCTCTCAGCACCAGGCCGGGCTCAGGGGGCTGCAGGGCCGGGTGGGAGCTCGCAAGGAGCTCCCTGGAATGTGCTCCGGTTCCCGGTGCGACCTTGCGCACCCCGCGGCGCCGGAGGCGCTCGGAGGAGCAAGCCCTGACCGGCAGCATCCCACACCCAGCACCCGCATCCCACATCCCGCACACCCCGCATCCCGCCCCGACCCTCCCGGGGATGCTGTGGCCTCGGTGGGCAGTGCGGCACCCCTGGCGGGTGCTGGGGCTGGGGGCGGGCGGGGGGCACCTGCGGGGGGACACCCGCATCCTCCGGGCCGGCGGGGCGGAGGGGAGCGGGGAGCACCGGCGCTCAACTTTCGCTGGGGACCCCCCGGTTCCCCCATCCCGCCCCCACCCTCGGCTCTGCCCAGCGGTAAGTTTGCCCCCCTCCCATTCTCCGTTCCCCGTTCCCAGCGCACCCCCGTACCTCGCAGCGCTGGCCCGGGCCGGCGGCGCCCCGGCGGGCGGAGGAGCCATGCGGCGAGCCCGGCGCGGGGCGGGCGGCCCCGCTGCAGAGCCCCGGCCCGGCCCGGCCCCCGCCCGGCGCGGAGACACCGGGGGGCGGCGGCGGGGAGCGGGGGGCCCGGCCGGGGCACGGCGCGGGGGCAGGCGGTGCCCGGGCGGGGACGGAGGCAGCGCCCGGGGGGATGGCGGGGGTGCCCGGGGAGCGATGGAGGCAAGGAGGCAGGCAGAGCTCAGGCAGGGATGCAGGCAGGGATGCCCGGGAGTGATGCAGGCAGCGGTCGGGGTGGGCAGAAGGCTCAGCCCAGGCAGGGATGCAGGGGATGCCCGGGGAGGGATACAGGCAGTGGTCAGGCAGGGAAGGAGGCAGTGCCCGGACAAGGAGGCTGGGAATGCCCAGTGCGAACCGCAGGAACCCAGGAGGGACACCGGCTTCTCCCGGGGCTCTGGGGAGGTGCCGATGGGAAAAGACCCTCCCATGTCCCCCCTGCAGTGTGCTGGGTGCAGCGCCATCACCTCTTCCCTCCCCGGTGCCCAGTGGCATCTGCGCTCTCATGCCCACCCCTACGAGCCCCCCAGACCAGACTCCTTCGGGGTGGGAGGGTAGAACCCCTCCCAGGGAGTCTTTCCCTCCTCTGGTGCCGCTGGTCGCTGTGCTCTTGGGCACATCATTTCAACTCCTTGCTGTGCCAACCCCTGGGGGGTTCTCTGTGCCCGCTGGCACCGGGGGGGACTCAGCCCAGGGCAGTGCCAGATCCCATCGAGGGAGGGACATTTCTGGGTCACCCTGCACGGAGCGTTTACCTGCGTGCTGGACGGAGGGGAAGAGGCTGGTCACACCTCCAGGAGTGCGGTCCAGACCCCCGGGACGCGCTGCTGATGGGCTCCCTGCACGTCTCTGCTCCTGCAAGCGGCCCCCAAACCCTGTTCCAGGTCCCCGTGACACCAGCGAGCACCGGGGAGTCTCTGTGGGTCTGGCTGTGATCGCTCGGGCTTGGCTGAGCACAAACACCGGGCACGGCTCGGCCGGGCTCTCCCTTTAGCCTCGTCAGCACCTTTGGCTGGGAAAAAAACCATCTCCGGGGGCTCCTGTCCGGGGTGAGGAGGGGGTGCAAGTGCAAACAATGCCATATCCTTCCCGGGGGACAAAGGGACGGCAGACACAGCCCCACGGCGGTGTGGGGAGGGACAAGGGCAGCTGACAAAACGCACAACAGCTTTTCTGCCACCCTGCCCCAAGGCTGGGATCAGCGCCAGGCAATGGGGGTCACAGCCCCTTTGCCGTGTCCCATCATTACACCCGGGCTTGCAGAGATCCGGGGGTTATTTCCCTGCAGAGCTGCCTGATGCTCGCAGCTAGGGCAATATTTATGTGTCCCTCGGGATGTTATCAGCCCTAGATGCTGCTCCCCATCCCTGCATCGCCATAAAGCAGTCCTGAGCTGTGGAATGTTTTCGGGAGAGGGAAGGGATCAGGCTGCACACGACTCTCCTGCACAATTCAGGCTCCAGCCTCGGGGCTATTTTTAGCAGTTCCCTCTAAGATGCTCTTCAGTTGCAGTTTTATGTGTGAAACTTAATATACGAGGGAGGGGGGAGGGGAGTGGGGCTGGATCCCGGCACGTTCCCACTGGCTGGGAGGTTTATCCCAGCCTCAGCGACAGGACTCTGATGCAAACCTAAAATCATCCATTCAAGAGCTCTCGTATCCTGGCACGCAGGTGGCAGCAGGGGACAGGCAGAGCTGATGGCTCGGGGGGCTGCAGTCAGCCCCCGCCTCAGCCACAGTCTCTAAAACCATCACTTGAGTCCCTGCCTCTTCCACACCTCATCATGGGCTCAGGGACCTGTTGTCACCTGGTGGTGGCCCTTAGCAGATGCACTGGGATGAGGTAGGATGTGTACAGGACCAGCAGGGGTTTCGGGAAGCCCACCCAGCACCGTGGGGCTGGCCCCAGCTGCAGCCAGAGCAGCCAGGAGCAATGGGAGCTTCCCGTCCCTGGGAACAATCCACCCCTGGGAACTCAGGGGAGCACCACCCGTGTCCCCTGAGCTCGCAGCACCAGGGGCTGACAGTGCTAATGAAGCAATCCCAGCTCCCAAGGTACAGCACAGCCTGGGGCTGGTGTATCCCTGTTTACATGTCATGAGTGTGGCTGCACGACCAGAGCATCAGGAAAGACCCATTTCTCCATGAGGAGCCCCTGGCAGAACAGGGAGGGAGAGAGAAACCTTTCCCTGTGCCACGGGACATGAGGGGGTCAGCAGCTGGCAGGGCAGAGCCCTGAGCATCTCACAGCAGCTTCTGTTCCTGTTAGGCCAAATCCTGCTCCAGGCTCATCACCAGCACCATGGCAGGAGGTGACCCACAGTGGGGAATGCTGATCCCATCCCAGGCACACCAGGGATGCATGAAGGGACACAACAACAAGATGAGTGACCCAAACCAGCCTGTCACTGTTGTTACTAAGCTCATACACCTACTTCTAACATGAAAACATCCCAGTGCAGAGCAAAGGGGTTGATAAGGTATCTGCCCTTCACAGAGGGTGCTAATTCCCAAATCTTCAAGTGCTGTGAAGCCAAGGCTGGGCAGGGGTGAGGGAAAGAGTTGCTCTGCTCCAGAGCAATCCCTCCCAAACCTGCTACTTCTTTTGTTGCATTTCTGCCCACTTTGAGGACTGAGTGTGGGGCTGCCTGAGCTCGACTCTGGCCCAGGGCAGTTCTTTTGCAGCCCAACCCACTCTGCCTGAGACAGGGCCAGTGATGGCAAAGCCCTCTGGAAAACAACAGCACCAGTGCAAACTGATCCAAATGCATCACCAACCCAGGATTTTATTGTTTCACCGCAGGGAAAACAGGTCACAGCCCACCTGGGGGCCCAAAAGGGCTAACTGAGTACATCCACCTTCTGCTCCTCGTCTGAGACTGTCCCTGCTGTCCTTTGAGAGGAGAGAGCAGCACAGACTGAGGATACTTGCTGCCTCCTCACCCTGCAAGCCCCCAATCTGGGGTGGAAAAAGAAGACAAAAGGCTCCTGGTGAGCCAACAGTCTCCTTCCCATCAAATCCAGCCTCCAGTCCTACTGCTCCCCTTGGGCACAGCCACCGTGAGGGGAAGCAGCTCCTCTCCCCAGCCCCACAGAGCCACACGCAGCCACAGCATCGTGGAAATGTGTTTATTGACACGGAGGGCAAGCCTGAAGAGCAACACAACGACGCGGCCAACACCGGAGTGAGCAGGGGCAGAGCAGCAGGAGGGGAGGGGAGAACCAACTGGGACCCCGGCTCTGCCCTGCTGGGAAGAAATCCGGCAAGGGAAAGGGGTGCTCAGCATCCCCTCCCCACATCAAAGCTACTCTCCTCCCTGCCCCGACACAGCATCGCACTCAGTGCCACTGGTGCTTCCTTAATTGCTCTGTTAATGATTTTTGCAGTGTACCCGCAGGGCTTGGAGCAAATCACCTCCCAGCACATGCTCAAGGGCTGGGTTGCTCCAGCTCTGCCCCACTTCTTCCCCAGCCAGGACACAGGGGTTACTACACAGGGACACCACTCTCCTCAGGTCCTGCAGCTCCTGGGCCCTGCTGGAGTCTCTCCCAGAGCACTGTGACCTTTTCCCAGCACTGGTTTCTTGGCTGCAGACAGTGCCAAAGCCCTGATGAACGATCTCCCACCGTAAAACACTTACTGACTTTGAAAGTGGCATCTAAAAGGACAACATGGGGGTTGCTACACGCAAAAGCTTTGTTAGGAGGGGAGGAGATGGTGTCCAAGCATGCTGGGGAGGGCAAAGCTGTTCTGGAGAAGGGCTTGGATTAAGCAGGTCAAGCTATGGATGGAGCAGGGACATGCAAGAGGCTTTGCTTTCACTGCTGTTGCTGCAGCACTTAGTGGTTGCAAAGGGGTGAGTCCACAGTCATGGACAGGAAGGGAAGCAGTCCTGCCCTAGGGACAGATCAGAAAAGAGGGGACAGGCCATGGAGCTGCTCTGGGCAGGGCCTGAGAGCAGGAACCTGGCTGGCCCTTGTCACTGTGCCTCTGGGCACAAAGAGCTGAGCTGCAAATGGGAGAAATGCTCCCTGATCTGCTCAGGCAGGCAGGGAGAGAACACCTCAGAGCCCAAACCATCTCCCATCACGCCACAGCCTGGCTTTTGGGGACAGCATGGGGAACAGGGAGAGCCTCTCTGCTCCCCTGGCACCCCAGGACACTGCCAGCAGTGGCTCCTCTCCACCAGGGCACAGCTGGCACCCACAGCCCCGTCAGGGAAGTGGCACTGCCACAGCTGGGGGCACCGTGAGCCTCAGGGATTGCCAGGGCCAGCACAGCCTCAGGTGAAGGGGGCACAGCTCAGGGGGTGGCTGAGAGGGCAGTTCAGCCACAGCAGGCACGGAAAGAACAGGAAAAGAGGGGCTGCAGAGGGGTGAGGATGCAGAGACCACACCTGGAGCTCTGGCACGAGCCTTTTGCTCTAAGAACAGGCTGGGTTCCTTCATTTCATCCACTGCTGTCCTGTTACCAATCTAGGACTGCAGCTCCTCCCCACGCAAAAGCAGCCTCACTCCTCAAATCAGCAGCTAATGAGCCAGGGAGATGGCTGGAGTGAAAACACCATCAAAGCAGAGCCGAGGCTGCCAGCCCAAGTGTATAAAAACCCCTCTTTAGGGCTCCACCTGCCTCCTTAGACAGAAGGGATGGCTCTGTTCCTGGTTCCCCGAGGCTGTGCTCACCCTGCTAGAGCCCGAGGTCCCTGCAGGGCTCCCAATACTTCCTTGGAATCACCTTTCCTTTAAGCCAATTACAATAGAAAAACTAAAAAAAAATGTATAAATATATAAAATGAAGTGCAGTGTTATGTTTTTGACACTTTTGCCTTGTTTTAATGAGCGGACGTGTGGGTTTTGTTGGTGGGTTTTTTTCTCCCAATGAGTGGAATTTTACAAAATCCAAACTACACCTAAAGCTATTTAGAAAACACTGAACATTGGCACAAAATGGAGAAGCCCACGAGAACGGATGAGCGAGGGGGACACGGGAGTAGTCGAAGCAGTGGTTACAAACTCCATAGATGCTAAAAATACCAAAGGGGTTTGTTCCCTATCATCGTTAGCACGTGGATACTAATTGCTACCTTGTTAATCAGTGCCTTTGACTGCAATCCTACACATGAATACAGCTGCTTCCCCTTACGAGTGCTTTTCCCCGCGCTAGCGGTGAAGGAGGACTTGGGGACCCCTTTTTCCCCCCTCCTTCTGCAGGGTGAGGCACAGGCTGATCTCCTGTTAGTTTTTCAAGATGGCATCGTAGGCCTGGTAGATGTACTGGGACACTTCTGGAGCTCGGCATTTCAGGGAGAGCTGTGGAGAGGAGAGCAGAGGTTAGTGGTGCTGCAAAGGGAGGCAGGAGCTTTCCAGCACATCCTCAAGGCAACCAGAGAGGTCTGACCAACAGCATGGGCTGCACAGACATGGACATGATGGCAACAGTCATAGAATCAATAATAGAATCATAGAATCAATTGGGCTGGAAAAGACCTCTGAGATCATCAAGTCCAACCCCTGGTCCAACTCCAGTCCCTTTACCAGATCATGGCACTCAGTGCCATGGCCAAGCTCAGTTGAAAAACCTCCAGGATGGGGAATCCACCCTCCCTCTGGGCAGCCCATTCCAATCCCTGAGCACTCTCTCTGCAAAGATTTTTTTTCTGATCTCCAGTTTCAATTTCCCCTGGCAGAGCTTGAGCCCATCGTGCCCCCTTGTCCTATTGCTGAGTGCCTGGGAGAAGAGACCAACCCCCACCTGGCCAGAACTTCCTTTCAGGTCGTTACAGACACAGTCACACAGAATATTCCTCCCAGGTACTGCTTCCTTCATCACCAACCCCAAACTGCCTCTACAGAGCTTGCTGCAAAAGCAGGAGGAGGCACACAAATGCAAACTCCCACTGTGGGGTTCCCAAATTCTTTACCAAATGCAGGGGCCCCAGCAGCTGTGAAGGAAGAGGACATGGCCCCAAACTGAGACAAGAGACCTGCTGCAAATCACAGCACTAAACCCAAGGGCTTGTGCTGATCTGCTGCTCAGTCCTGACGGACACAAACTTGGCTGTCACCCCTCTCTAAAGCAAAGATCAGGCTGAGACCAGGCTTGCAGCATCAATCCTTGTGTAAACACTTTAAATCACCTTCCAACACTCGCTTTCACCCTGCAGGTCCCCAGACCAGGCGTTTTTTTCTGGAAGCTCCTGGCACAGCTTCCAATGGGAGATAAATCCTCTAATACCAGGACACTCAGACACACAGGTCCTCAGAAGGGAGCAGAGTCAAAGAAGAGCTGCAGGGGTGCACGAGGCAGGACAGGGAGCACCTTCCCAACAGCCCCAGGCTGATGCAGCACAAGGCCAAAGAGCCTCTGCCATCCAGACAGCCAGTCCCTGCTGAGGGGCATAAATCACCCCCTGTCTGAGAGGTGGAAGGGCATCCTGGCAATGCTTTCTCACTAACATCTCTTGGCTTTATCTCTGGGTAACCTTGGCAAGTAACTGCTCGTGGCTGAGCAGGCACTGTGCCAGCTCCCTGGTTAAACAGCAGTGTAATTCTGTTGTTTCTCATTTTTTTCCTCAGGTCAGAGGGTGTTCCTAACCCCCAGTCAGATTAGCAGGGTCTCTCCCAAAACAAGTTAGGCAGAGCAAGGGGAAGCTGCTCTGCATGTGAGGTGGGTGAGCAGGATCCCAGCCTGCCCCACGTGCCCTCCATGGTCCGACACCTCACCGTGTAGTTGGGGTTCCCCGGCTGAATGCGAAGCTCAGCCAAGATCCAGATGCCATTGGTGAGTTTCAGAGACTGGTAGAGCATGTCCTGGCCCTCCACATTCCTCTTGGCAATGGTGTAGACATTGTTGTTCTGCAGTTTGCTGGAGACAGTGTCTTCAGAGAGAAGGAAGGAAAAAACACATCTGTTAATTCAGATTCATCATCTGAGGAGACAGGAGAGCCCAGAGGAGCATTCCCAGGATTCAAGTGCACAAGGAAATGCTGACTTCTTCCCTGGGGACAGCAGCAGACATGACATAAGGAGAAAAAATCCTGATTTGCCTCATGGACCCCCCTCATTTCTTTCAGGCTGTGATCCCTTGTTAAGTATTTGCCCATTTTATAAGGTTTTCACTAACTGCTCTGGGCCATTCAGGACTTACTGCCTTTATCAAGGTGAGAATATTGAGGCAGCTCAGAGGGCAAGAACACTCCGTTTTATCCATAACCCCAATCAGCTGCAGGCAGGCTAACCTGGAGGCAGCCAAAAGTCAGAACAGGAGGGTGGAGAAGAACAAAGATCACAGCCCCAGGCTGGCCCAGGTTCTGAGGTCTTGTCCCAACCCTGACAACTCCCTCCTCCTTCCCTCACACGCAGACACTTCTGGCCAAATGAATGTCCTACAAGGCAGTAAAAATTCCTTCCTTTATTTTAAAGGAATTGCTTAAAAGGGTAAAAGCCCACAGACATGTCTCTAGACAGCATGGGGATGTGACACAGCTTTAGCACAGAGCCTGACCTCAGCCCTCACAGACCTTGTGTGACTTCACCTGCAGATCTGTATGGATGACATCAGGACACACATTATTTCTACAGGACCTTTTAAGGAAACCAGAACAGAGGCAAATATGCAGAACACAAAGACTGAAACCAGCAACCTCTGGATGTCTTTTCTCAACACAGAGCAGAGCAAACCTCAGTCTTTGAATGCCAGCAAAGGGGCATACCCCGACTTTGGGAGGAAGGCTCAGGGAGGAAGACACCACACCTGATAAGCATCATTGTCAAATTCTCATTCCTGGTGCCCACCAGGGGAAACTTAACTCCCTGCTGGGGCAAATGGAACACATTGTCTATGCTGGGCCATTATCAGCAGGGTGGGCATTTTTGACAAAAAACAAGGGAAAGAAACAGCCTTCAACCTCTGAAAGGCCAGAGACTGGAAATGTCGGACACACCTCAAGGAGCACAGGGAGCAGCAGAGCAGCAAAGAAGCAGCCCAAGTGACTGTGCAGCTCTAAATCATCTCTGCACCCACAAACACTGAGATTCACCAGCTCCAGATTTGAGAAAGGACACAAGTCTGTGCTGTCATGTGGGGGGACTAGAGAGGGGACAGCAGAGTCTGCTCATGCACCAGGGAATGGTGGAAGGAGCAAAGAAAAGAGCCCCAGAGATCCATATCCTGATGCAGACACTGTCTCTCCCCAGGGCAGGGCTGATAACCAGAGCAGTGCAGCAGCTCCACAGGCAGCCTGGGCCCCTCACTGAACCCCTTTGCTCCCCAGCCTTCAGAGCAGCCACATGCAGGTCGAGGACAGTTCAGGCATCCAGCTACCCAGACACACTCAGATTTAGGTTTCCTCTCTTCCCCAGTTACTATGGAAACTGGCAGATATAAGTAACTAATGAGATCTTTTGCTTAAAACCCCTCATTCCCTGTCTCCTCCTCCCACCCATACTCCTCCTCTACACAACAAACTCATCCAGACTGGGGAAATAGGCAATGCAGAGCAGTCCCCACACAGAGTGTGGCTGGGAGAGGCATCACCCACCGGGAATGGAGCCCAAATTCCCCTCTCCTCATGCCCCCAGCCAGCAAGAGCAGCCTCCAGGGCTTTGTGAAGGCACAGTGTCCAGCACAAGGACCAGCTCAGAGGGCACATCCTTGTCTGAGAGGGACACTGGGATTTTGTTTGCCCAATTTTAACAGGCTGTGGTTAAACCTTACCCCCTCTGGGTGTGTATCCTGAAGGTGGAACTACTGGCAAGGATTTTCTCCAGCAACCATTCCACTGCCACAGCAGTCTCCCCTCTGCTGGGGGATGCTGTCAGAGCAAGGGCATTCCCTGGGGAGCAGGGGTGCAGGACTGGCAGCACAGCTGCAAGTGAGAAGCTGCAATTTTGGCAGCTGTGAGGCTGCTACCCCATCCCAGGTGTGATGGCAGAGGAGGGGAGATGTTTTCTGAGAGCACAGCAGGTGAGATGGGGCTGCAGAGCAGCAGCTCTTATTCCAAAACCTTCCTGTGATGGCTCCTCTTGCAATTTAAACATCCACAGTCTCTGCTGAGGGGCAGATTTCCAAGCAGGAGCATCCTTGTAAGGGGTAACAGGGAGGGAAAGTGAGTAAGGGCAACTCCTAGGAAAGCCTGTTTTCTGCTTCCCTGTCTGACCTCAGTTACCCTCTGAAGAAAGCAAAAAGCCCAACCAAAACATGCCCTGCCTCAGCCAGACACCCTGAGCAATGTGAGCAGGCTGGAGCTGGTGCTTGGCCTGCCCAGCTCCTCCTGCTCCCATTCCCAGCACAGAGCTGGGGACTGGGCAGAGCTGATCCCCTCTCCCTCCAGGTAGCAGCTCCCACCCCTCCTGTGCTGTGGAGTATCAGGAATTTGGATTTTGGAGATCATCAGAGTTGCTAAGCAACAGTGCCAGGCTGTGCCTGGCTGAAGGCAGGACCGCTAATGCCATGTGACAGCACTGCCTTTAAAAAAATAATAAACCCAGGCAGATCTTGCTGGGAGCAGAGAGCTGAGCACAGCCAGAGCACAGCACCCACCAGGGCCCCAGAGAGGCAGGAGGAGGGCTGAGTGACTCTGGGCTCTGGTGACTCTGCAAACCAGAGGCCTTTGGCACAGTCCACACCTGACCTTGTGCAGCAACTTCCCACAAGGTTTTTTCTCTTGGCTCAAGGCTTGTTCTCACAACCTTCTTGAAGCACAGTGTAAGGACACAAGGGAGATCTGCCCACCACCAAGGCCAGGGAGACTTCTGACATCAGCCCATCTTTCAGGGTGGGTTTTTTGGTTTCTTTCTTTTTCTTTCTAAACAGCATTCTTTGCCTCAGTCCAACAACTAAATAGAAACAGAGGCACACACAGGAGAACAGCAGGACAACGTCTCCTCCCCTGCAGTGGGATCCAGTGCTTTTTAACAGCACTTTCCTTATGGCTAAAGCAAAGGACATGCTTAAATATTCCATCCATCAGCCTAAGAACTTCACTTCTGAACTCAAACAGCCAAGATGACCAACTGGCAACCCCGGGGTATTCACAAAGGACATGCACAACTCAGAGACAACACCGACAATATACCTTGCCTGAACTTGGTGGCATTCTGCAACACACATTAGATATCCAAAAGTAAAATTTAATGACTGTATTTTATGCTGTGGTAGCTGAGAACATCCCCCATGCCATTTCCAGCCCCACCTGAATGGTTCTGAGCATCCAGCCAAGAGCTGCATTCAAGCACCAAGCGCAGACTCTGATGCTGTGGGGAGGCACTTTGGGCAATATTAAGACAGTACATTCATTTTCAAGACATGCAATATGCACTAGTGCTGTACTTCATTAAACTATCAGGTACAAGATTTGCACACACAGGAAAAACCCAACATACCAGGGAAGCTTGTGTATGATTGTCCCCCAGGTTATTTTATCAAAAAATCCAATTTCTCTTTGTTCTGGCATTAGCAAATTACTCAGGGGAGAAAAACAAAGTGACCACTGCATACCAATAAAGCCACTTTCAACTCCAGACACAAAAGCTGCTGTTTCACACCAAATTGTGGACAAGTAATAAGCAAGTAAAACAAAAACTCCTACAACTGCTGAACAGCACAGTAAGTAATTGCCTCCCATTTAATGGCACTCAATCTTCATATGCAAGTCAGCTTGTCCTCTTTCACTCTGTGGGTTTGGGGAAGCAGAATTTTAAAAAAAGAAAAATATTTAGCTAACCTAATTTGCATATCTTAATGTAGCCATCCTTTAAAATACAGTCAAACTTACATACTGAAAAAACAGAGTAAACAAGTCAAATTGAGATTTAGTGCAGACTCAGTTAGAGGGGAAGCCTGAACTGGTCTATATTACACCAACAGTACCCAGATTATCAGAGCTATAAGAGACTAGGAAACTATTTTCATGCATTATAGTCTTGTATTTTCATTAACATCCCCCCAATCAATTAATTTAGCACTGGATTAATAAAAGGTAAGAATGCTGGGCTATAACCATGACCTTGTGTTTCCATCATTTCTGAATGAGGTTTTCTTTATGGAACTATCCCAGCCTCTTCCTAAGAGGCAGATGGATAAAACAGCTCTAATGAATTTAAGATGTGCAGCACATCCTGAGAACACCTTGGCCCCATGACAGAGCTCCAGCCCTCAGAACAGCCTCAGGCCAGTCCCAGCCCTCACCTCTGGGAACCAGAGCCCCAAACCCAGAATTAAGCACCCATCCCTCACTGAGTCACTGGCAACAGCAGGAATACCTTCAAAGGTCCAGGATTTGCTTATTTTGGAAACTAAGATGCTGGAGACAAGGATTAGAGTAAAAAACTCTGACCACTTAAGGATCCCTGCTCCTCATCCCACAGCCTGGACCTTATCCTTGGCTTCAGCTTGCTGTGCTCTGGGCTTCCTGCAGCAGCCAAGATTTTCTGCTTGTTCTGTGCACTGTTTTGGGGTGAGCTGCCAGGGGCAGGAGCTTTTTCTGCCACCCCTGTTCAAGCCATCAAAGCATGAATTAATCCTGTTTAGTTTGTCTTGTGGGCACAGGATGGGTCTTTCACCTGCAAAGAAAGGCCTGGGAGCACAGACTCCCACAGAAGCACCTCCACTGGCTGACTGTGTTTATCTCCTTTTTATTTGAGGGAAGAGAAGCAATAACCTGAGGAAAAGTCTGCAGTTTGCACAGGAGGTGCTGTAAGTTGACTGTTGCGCAGTGACAGACAGCTCTGGATGCACAAGAGACTCACAAGCTGCTTTTTCTGTCAGATAAAAATCCCAGCCCCTCAAAAATCCCTGTTCCAAGCCTGTCTCAGTTTGGTTTAGAGAGAAAGAAATTAA
The DNA here is from genome assembly GCF_047495875.1 of Pithys albifrons albifrons. NCBI lineage: Eukaryota > Metazoa > Chordata > Aves > Passeriformes > Thamnophilidae > Pithys > Pithys albifrons. The sequence goes on along the minus strand of NC_092478.1, from coordinate 3,335,343 downwards.
AATTTCAGTTTCTTCACTGAAGAACAGCAGCATCCTGAGTGTCCACACAGAATCATAGAATCTGGAAAAGACCTCCAAGATCATCAAGCCCAACCCTTGGTCCAGCTCCAGACCCTTTACCAGATCATGGCACTCAGTGCCACGGCCAAGCTCAGTTGAAAAACCTCCAGGGATGGGGAATCCACCCCCTCTCTGGGCAGCCCATTCCAATGCCTGAGCACTCTCTCTGCAAAGAATTTTTTCCTGATCTCCAACTTCAATTTCCCCTGGCAGAGCTTGAGCCCATCGTGCCCCCTTGTCCTATTGCTGAGTGCCTGGGAGAAGAGACCAACCCCCACCTGGCCAGAACTTCCCTTCAGGCAGTTCCAGACAGTGCTGAGGTCACCTCTGAGCCTCCTCTTCTTCAGCCCCACTTCTCACATGGTGCAGAAACAGTGCAGATGGGAACACTCAGGAGAGCAAACAGCCCCTGCCCAGCAGCCCAGCTCAGCACCCTCTGCTCCATCCAAATCCTGCTGCAGTGAGTGGCTCCAAGTGGCTGCTGGAGCTGCTTCAGGGCACACCAGCTGGGAGCAGAGGTATTTTTAGCTCACAGCTGAATTCACATCACGGGGCTGGAATGGGTGAGACCAAAGCATGAATGGCATGGTGAGTCCCAGAGCTCGCCACCCAGTGGGTGGGCCCAGGCTTGGCATGAATTAACTGCTCCTGGGCATGAATTACTGCTCTGAGAGGATGTGAGGAGGGAGAACGACTCACACCTCTGTGGAGCCAGCGGTGCTCACACGCCCTTCCCTGTGCTGAAGGGTTGCACAAACACAGCCTCTCCTCAGGTTTGGTGAGGAGCTGCTGAGATCTGCAGAGGGTTTTAGGCATTGCACAGCTTATTCTGTGCACTGACATGGGCTGCACGTGGTGGTGTGTCATGAGTGAACAACAGGAGCACTGAAATCCCGAATCGAGAGCTTTATTCCACTTGGGCATCTCCTACAGGACAGCCTCTGGAACATGGACCAATCTTTCCTCTGCAAGGACCAAGTTTCTAAAGGTTTTACACCCAGAGTTGCTCTTCTTGGAAGAAAGGAGGTGTTCTTTCTATGATTTTCACTAGATTTAAACGATCAAGACTGTGAATCTTGAAACATTATCACTCTATTGTGGCACAGGCCAGACACAACCTTGCCCTGCAGTAAACTAGTACCAAGATGGATTCAACTGTTGTCAGAGCTCATCCAGCTTACTCTGCCTTTGCCATGGAGAGCATCAGCTTTCCATGCCGTGAGCAGCCTCTGTCCCTGAGGATGGTGGAAGCCCAGCCCTCCACGGGTTTTGGGATCTGGCTGATCCTCAGACAGGCAAGGCTTGATGCTCTTAGGATGGTCTGAATGAGAGGAGGGTATTGCTTAGGTGCAAATTAAGGTGAACAGACTGAGTCAGGGTAAGTAAAATCCAAGGGACTAAGCCAAGCACACAAGATTTCCCTGGCTTTCCCTCCTGCAAGCTCCTGGCCTGCTCTGTGCCCAAGCCCAGGTGGTCAAGGCCGGCAGAGTTGCAAGAGGGAGGAGGTGCCGGCAGCGGAAATCCGGGAACAGAACCCTCGGCGGATGGAAGTGTTTGGAATGTGTTTGTGAGCCATGACCCACTTTCTGCCGTACACAAGCCAAGCAGGCTGGCAGCTCCTGCCCACCCCCGAGCATCCCGGGGGATGGATCACACCCGGAGGAAGAGGCTCTCTGGCCACGGCTCTGCCCGCCCCAGCCTGGCAGTGGCTGCAGATCCCACTGCCGAGAAACCACCCGGCATTCCCAGCCTCTCCCTGCCAGCTGGGAACACATTCTGCTCTGAGTGTCCCCAGCTCAGGGAGGCCTGGACAGGCAGACCCTCCTGGAATGGGGAGCATTCTGTCACTCCATGTTTTATAACATTTTCTTCTGGAGGGAGGAGGGGGACAGGCCAGGCTGCAGGATCTCCAGGGCTCATCTTCCCAGCCATGCTCCCTGCTCACTCTCCTTCCCAGCCCACATCCTCTGCTAGCCAACACCAAACAGGAGAAGCTTCCAGCATTTCTGATTGCAGATAACAAGCCCTAGATGCAGCCAGGACATGGCCAGGCCAGAAGGCACCACCAGCAGCAGCTCTGCAGTGCAGGGGGAGAGGCGATGCCAAGCTCAGCTGGGAGCAGAGGGAGGGCTGGGGGAGGCACAGAGGTTGTTCTCATTTGAAACCCCACAGTGAAATCAAGTCATAAGGTCCAACAGCTGCTATTTTTTTCCTTCTCTTGTGTGCTCCATCTTTTATATTCCAAAATAGTAATAATTACGAGTACAAAGAGACCCATGGCTTCTGTCTGCAATTGAAGCACGAGGGTGTTCATTGTGTAATAGCAGACAAGAGAGAACAAAAAGGTTACAGGGTTGGTAATCAATAGGGACACTTCCTTCATCTGTGAAACACAGCAGCTTTTGGAAGAATCACCTGGCTCCTGTCCAGAACCTTCTGAACAGGAGCAAAGCTGCTACACTGGCCCCATTCCACTCTCTTACACTCTGCCATCCTTCAGCAGCAGTTAAGGTCATATGTACAAGTAGGATGCTCACAGAAGCAACTAGGTGGCTAAACAGACTGAATGGGACCAAGTTTGATCAAAAGGCATCAATATCTCAGCTAACAACAGCAGAGCAAAGCTCTGCTCACATGGTCCTCCACAGATATCATAACACCTTAGAGTCTATGTAGGGTTATTCTTCCCCAAGAGAAGGAAGAAAGGAGCTGCCAGAAGGTGAAGTGACTGGCCCAGGATGGTACAGTAGGTTAAAGTCAGGGCTGGAACACCCTGTGCAGGACTCACAGCAGCAGGACAGGGTTGCTGAACAGCCCCAACACCGTATTCAGCTCTATTTAAAGAGCAGCTTTGCAGGGAAGCAAAGTATAAAAGAGAAAACAACAATACAAGGCCCAGAATGAAAGGAAGAAACAGATCAGTAGAATCAAATATCTGGGATTTTAGATGTGCTTTTATGGGGACCCAGCTAAAGCTTTTGACTGAAACAAGCCCTGGGATGCCAGGTGGTTCTGTTCATAAGTCAAGGCTGCTCTGTTCAAAAGTGCAATTGCCATCTATTCATTAACCATAAGGTTATTTTAACAAGGTGGTATTAATAAGGTGATATTTAGTGCCCACACATCAAAGGTGAATTAAGCTACTCACCAGCATTCAGGTGACAGTCTTTAATCTGGAACTGAAGCTCATTTTCATTTGGAATATCCTTCCATGTTGCAAGGAAGACCTGGCGCTCTGGAAAGGAGAAAGACCATCAGCACTGTGGGATCCTCAGAGCACCACAGCATTAATTAATGCACCACAGAATGTTTCAAGGTAGACACACAAAAGAGCTTTGGGTCACTTTTTGCCCTGCTGTGGACAGATCCAGTATTTGCTCCTATAACAACCTCAGTCTTTCTGTAAAAGCAGCAAAGCTTTGATGGATTTTGGCCCTCCCAAAACAGAGACAGTCTTTAACACGTGAGCTGTTTACAAGCCAAGAACAGGCAGGATTTGACAAGAAGGAGCAAGATCCACACATTTAGGATCATGTTAGTGAAAGCTGCTTTTCAAGCAACTCCCCAGCCAATTCAAACAAAAATTTAATAAATGTGACTAGGAAAACATAAATTACAGTGAAAGTGGTATGGGGGCAAGTCTTAGACCCATTTAAGTGAATCAGACCCTCAAAAAACCCCAAATCAAAGCAAACAACCAAAAAATCAGCCTTGAAGAAAACAGATCCACCCCTTGTCTGGCAGAGAGGAGCAGAAGATGCAGGTTCTGGCAGCTCTCAGAGTCTGGAGGACAACAAGGGCAGCCACCAAGCCAGATCAGTTCAGGCACTGGCATGAAGGTCATGGCCAAGCACACACAGATCCCAGCCATGAGACAACTGCACCCAGCTGGGCAGTGCCAGCACAGCCTGGCTGAAGGAACATGACCACAGACCTAAAAGCACTCACCCATTTTGCCATCCTCGACAAAGAGCACATTGAGAGGAATGAGGCAGCTGAAGTAAAAGACATCAATGTTGTTTTTCACGGCCACCTGTCACAGAAGAAACAGGGAGGTTAAAGAGTCTCCATCAGCTGGAAACCCAAGGGGATCACAAGATTTCACACAGTCTCATCACCTTGAGTGCTCTCTCCGAGCAGAAGGCAGCTCTGAATGTGAGACCCCTGGAGGGATGTTCCTGAGCTGCTGGGTAGTTTCAGACAAGGACCAGTCCCAACCCTCTGCACTCACTCCATTTTCCCCAACAGCTGCTCAATCTTCTCCTGTGAGCCTTTCACCATTGCTGCTTCAGAGCCAATTGCACTGATGGGCTCACAGCAGCATCCTCACTCTTTCCTGCTCTTGTTCAGCCTCTCCTCTCTCCTTACACCTCTGAGGTACATCCCAACCTCCTGGTTGCACACACCTACTATTGAGTCTGTCCTATTGCACATCAGCTTCTTCACTGCCCCTCTTTGCCATCTCACTGTTGTAATTCCCCAGCTCCAAACCCCTGTGCATTCTTTATTTGCACCTTAATTTCCTTATTTTTACTTTCTTGATTAGTCCTGTCTCAGTCCACTTTCTAGAAAGCCTAAATGGTCCAGTGCCTGCCTCTGCCTTGCAATATCTCCCAAGCCTCCTGCCTTTACCTTAGTGAAAGCTACACAGGGAATACGTGCTGGTGTCAATTCCTGGAAGAAGAAAGCCCTGCTAGAGAGCAATCAGGGCAGGTAACAACAGATCACTTCACAAAAGACTTAATTCTCAGTGTCATTAAACTCTGCCAGCCAGGGAAATGCACTGGTTTGGCTTTATCACACACACTTGCCATGTTCCCCACTAATCTCTGCTAACACAGAGCAACCTGCAGCTCTCTCCAGCCTGAGAGCTGAATGGTACAAGCAGGAGCACACTGGAGGTCTGGGGAGTGCACTGTCATAATGTGGCACAGAAAAAGGCAGCTCTGGGCTTTATTTCCATGCCTCTCACACTCTCCTCATGTCAGCCCTCACAGTCAGAGCCTGTCAGGGGAGTGCAGCTCAGCAGACACCTGCCATTGCCTGCAATGAAGGGATATAAAGCCTGTAAGAAACACCAAGAGTTGAGGCTGTGTGGGGAATTTCAGGAGCCATCTGAGCTCCTCCTTCCTTTGAAAAACCCCAGAAGGAGTTCTCAGAGTTGTCACCCAGCTGAAACACAAACCAGACCATGCTAAATGCTGAGCCAGAAGAATACACTGGCTGCTGTAAAGATTCATGCCAAGACAAACTCCACTGACATTAATGACATATCCAAGTGTCCTGCTGAGAAAATCTGTTGCCACATGGTGGGAAGTTTAGAAAGACACCCCCAATGTCAGTAAAAACCAGCTGCAGATAGACAAGGGAGGTGAATTAACCAGAGAATTCAAACAGAAGTCAGCTGATCAGACATCCATGCAAGCCAGAGGACAAGTAAAAGGAGACCAAGCTCCCAAACAAACTCTTTTGGCAATTAGGAAGGTCCCAGAAGTGCAAAGAACTGCAGAAAAGTAGATGTGACAGTCTGTGGTGTTTCTACTTTCAGCCATCACTAAAGGTAGCAGTTTAAATTTAATTCCCACAGTGCAAACCAGCTTAAGAAGGGATTAATGCAAAGCCCACTGAAACCACATAAATGATGGTGCAACTGAGACAAACCCTGGAAATTGTCCTCAGTCACAGGGAACTCTTAATGTGCTTCAGTTGCTGGAGTCAAGCTCACGAGTTGGAGTGCTCAGTGTTGGAGCTGGAGGCACCAAAGCCAGAGGGGTAAAACCAGATTGGTGGGTGGACTTTGGTGATTCACCTCTGTAAAATGTGATGGAACACACTGGGTGAGCTGCCAAAAATGCACCTCCAAGTCTGGGAGGGGAGAGCTGGGGGAGGGACAGCAGAGTAGCCATTCCAGATGCTATGCTTGGATATAAGTCATGGAGATGAGCCAGAAGAGGGAAAATTTAGGCTAAATGTCTGGGAAAACCCATAGTGAGAATTATTAAGCAGCACAAAATTCCTCTGAGGAAGAGAGAAGCTCCAGCACTTGACTATTTAAAATCAGCCTTGACAATGCTCTCAATAAGAGGAAGTGTAGGAAAACAACAAAGCATAGCAGGGGACAATCCTGTGCGACCCAAGATCTTTTCCAGCTCTGATTTAACGATTAATTGCCTTGCCATGGAACAACAGAGATTACTGAGCTTTTGTAGCTAATTGTTGTTGCCATACAACAGCAGTTTCTTGCAAGAGGGGCTGGAAAGCAGAGCCTTCTCTCCAGTCATGGTTTGAGAGGCACACTCCAAATTAATATGCCAACCCTGTCCCTGCAGTTATAAGGATGCTATAAAAAGGTATCTGCTGACCTGCTTCTCAACTCTGCAGAAACATACTGAGTAAGCTGCTTTGGCTACACTCTGGAGAGCTACCCAATTAAGATGCTCTGAAGTGCAATTTCTTCCCAGTAAAGAAAAATCAAGCCACGTGCCAGCCTTCCTCCCAAACTGCATCACTGGGTTCAGAAATGACATCACGTGTCACCTTGCAAGTCTGTAATGATGCAGAAACCAGCTGTTACCAGGAACAGGAAGGGAAAAGGCCGTGGTCTCCTTAAACCCACAGCACTAGGACAAGGCTGGGGAGCTTTTCAGGACAAGCTTCCATAGTTCCAGCGCCCCATCCTTCCCACAAACAGCCAAGTACACCCTGTCAGCACTGTGGTCCACAAGATTTGGTCCATGGAAAGCCACCTGCAGGTACCTGGATGGGGAAAGCTGAGCCAAGGAAAAGCTAAGAAGCCCCATCAGTCAATAACAGCTTTCCAAGGTCATGGTTTGCTCCACATCAGGAGCAGCCAATGCCATATGACAGGGTACAAAACCAACCCCAGGCAGAAAGCAGATCCACAGCAGTGTCTGCAAGAACCTGAGCAGCTAATAACAATGACTTGCCAAAAAAATCCAGTGCTCCTCAGTTGGGAACTTTGTCCTGAGTGTCAATGACATTTGAAGTGATAGCAGTAGCTGAGAAGCCTCTCCGGGTTTGACATGCCTGAAAGGAACCTCTACTTGCATTCAGTAAATCCTCCAGTCCACACTAACTTTGCTCGTGGCTCTGCAGCTTTAACCTGTTGACCTGGACATGAACTATTAAACCTCTTGCTAGACCTTCAGCCTCAGACATTTCAGAGTTGAAACAGAAGTATTTTTAATAAAAATGGCTTTCTATCAGCAACCTTTTCAAGAGGAAAAAAAATATTAGTACCTTGTGAATTTAGTCAAGCAGCCTACAAAGCTCTGAGGGATAGAAGTCAAAAGGTGGCAGATTTTTGTGTGGTGCTTCACTGATGAAAAGGTGTGAGCCCACTAAAAACTGGCACAGGGTTTCAAATCACTTATGTCTGGTCCGTGATCTGACTAAAGGAAGCAGCACCTCTAGAAACAAACCCTGGAATGTATTTGCTTACCCTGTAGCACGAGCACCCTTCTGCTGAACTTCCTTGAAGTGCAGCTCTCTGAGAGCCAACACATGGCATTATTTTGGGGAAGAGGTACCTCACAGGAACAAGGTTCAGTTATTTTCTTCAACAGTGTAGGTTTCTGACGCTTTAAATCCCAGACTTGAGCACAAGAACTGACTTTCAAAGTCAAGTCTGAAAGCAACACAGATGCTTTCCATCAGCAGCAAGTACACAACATACCCACTTGGAATCCCATTAGCACCTACACTAAATTAAGGATTTACTTCAAGTTGGGTTTTGCTTTAGAGCCTGGTAACAGCCAAACTGTTAAGGTGAGAACGACTCTCCACCGCAGAGCCTTTTTTACCTCTGCCAGCACAAGGTCAGGGTTTGTTCTGTGACAGTCTGCTGCTCTGCCTGTCACATGTCCCCAGGGAATGTTGCTCCTTCACGTCACTGTGTGTGACAGGCAGGGTTCTTGGGATCCCAGGGGTGTTTGCAGCCACTGCCAGGAGGATGCTTTGCCTCCAGGCAGACCCTGGAGCCCGGGCTGGAGCCTGCACAGACAGCAGGGCTGGGTTACGTCAGTGGTCAGGGAACACGGAGTTACTGGGAGGGCTGCACTCTGCTGTGCCTTGCTGTACTTGGAGCTCAAAATGCACATTTTATCCAACGTGCTGGGCCATGTGGCAGACCTGCCCTTAACCAGCAAAGCAACAGCTGTTGCAGCCGAGTCAGGAACTGGCCGTGACCACCAAGCTGTGATCCAAGTCTCTCATTCAGGGAGTTCCCAGGAGGATTCTTTGCCGAGATAAGACTCTCAGGAGTACAGACTGTTAAAAAATAACTTAGGCAACAAATTCAAGAAAGCACCTTCCCCACCTACCCAGCCAAGGCTGTTCTGTGGTGGCTGGTCAGTGGTTTGGACACAGCTCACGCATGGGCAGGTATCGTGTTGTGTATCAAGCAGGCTCGGAAGGGTGAACATCTGCTGGCTGGACTGGCTGCTCACACAGATCCTCAGCCTTGTTTTCAGGGAGAGCTGAATGTGTGAAATCTGATCCCAAGTACTGAGTGCTCTGTCTGTGCCCTGAGATCCATTACCAGTTCTGATGAATGGGAGCTCCAGCAGCTCTGCACTGCCAGGAGCAGCACAGGTGATGAGTTACAGCAGAAGTGAGCGTGGAAGGAAGAGCATGATTAGTGCATTAGCAAGATCAATATTTTCCTCAATGGAGAAGCTGTACCTTCCTATGCCTTTACAAAAACACTTTGCCAAACTCACTGCAAGAAACAGAAGTGTTCTGCATCTCACACTGCTCAGCAGCAAGAAGAGGTTTGTGTGTCAGTGTCACTCTCCAGGGAGAAACGCAGCTGGGGGATCCTTCCCTTTTCACGCTCATCAGATCACTTTACAGGCATCTTGGAAAACTGAGGCTGTGCTGCTTTCAGTTGCATGCTCAGTAGCTGCATCAGACAGGGCTGGCAGGTGACAGCAGGTAATGCTGGGGGATGTGACACGCTGATGCTGAGCTTTGAATGTGGGTCCCCGGAGTGGCTCCAGCCTCAGGCAGACCTGCTACTGCCCCAGGAGTCCCTGCAGCTTGTTTTCCATTGTATTGTCTCCTGCAAGGGGTTGTCGTTTCACAGAAGAGATGATCCTGTTTGTGTCATGACAGGCCAGGCCTCAGCTCTTAAACTCTCTCAGATTGGCTCCACTTCACCCATTTCCAGAGTCAGGGGAGCAATTCTCATGTACCCAAATGTGTATTCCAATTTCACAGCATTTCATAGCCCTTCAAAGGCTGTTTATTAGGAGCAGTGGTTCACTTCAGCATAGAAAGGCTTTCATCACAGGCATTTACTAATTCCAAATTTGACCTGAAGTATCTGAAAAGAGTTACTATTCCTCACCAGTCAAATCCTTATTGCAGAACACAATTTCCTCTTTGATAGATGAGGGTGTCACACACACGGTGGCAAAGACACCTCACCCTGCCCACCTCTTCCACCAGGTATGACCCCAACAGCCCACAAATCACCAGAGGGGCATCACTGCTTTGATTATGAAAAGGCAACTACAGGACCCAAGCAAACCTGTACAACTTCCAGAGTCATCTCTGTGGCTGCCAAACACTCATGAAGGTCAACACAGTCTCTCAAGAACCTTTGGGCAAGAACCTGTCATTGTTTACAAGTGCCACGTTCTGCAGAGGCAGCTCTGGGCAGAGGAAACAGCACCCACAACTGCCAGGTGGCCTCCAAAATGCTGACAAGGCACTGCAAGAGTGACCCCCAGCAGAAGTCAGCAGCACACAAATAACTAAATCAGATTTTCTTCAGCAACAGCCACACTCCAAAGGCATCTGATAGCAGCTTTTTAGTCTGTAAGAAGTGAAAGAGATGAACAAGGGAGCAGGGATTGGAGTTTGTTCAGCCCTACAGTGCTCTAACTTTGGCTTTACCCTTTGAATCAATCTCTGCTTGACTGGGGGTTAAATCTGAGTCTACAGGTCAAGAAAATTATCATCACTAATTTGGGATGTGAGGGAGAAGCCTGGTGTTCAGATCACAAGATGCAAGGTCACTGGCAAACAGAAGACTTCAGTTATATTTTACCTAAGTGAGCCTCAGAAAATACTTCAATCTTCCTCACCTTCTTGCAAAAATGGGTTTCTTGTTACCTTGTCAAATATTTTAGTTTCTTTCCATGATTACAAATGTTACAATTAAATGAGCTGTATCAGGTGAAAGATTAGAAAGAGTAACAGAAATAACCTGAACAAGACCTGAATTCATTACTTCTGAAATAGTTGCCTAAGGAATGTACAACTAGTCTTTGAAGTTTCTAATTAACATGACAAAAAGTTGAAAGCTATCAGTTTGGTTACTTCAGGACTTATTTTTCTTGTTACTAAAACAAAAAACACCCACCAGAACAGGAGATGAACATAAGGGCCTCAGGTTCAAACCAGCCCTGCATCTGCTCCAATGTTCCCCAGCTCAGAAAAAAAGCATTAAGCAAATTCAACTTGATGAGTGTTTTGGTTCTTCAATGAATACAGGAACATTTGTATTCTCCACTCCTATATTATGCTATAAATTATTCCCTAAGTAGGTCACCAAAACGATTTCTGAATGTTTCAAGACAAATCCTCTCTACATGAACTCCCAAAACAAAACCAGAGCCTTGGCTGTCCAGGCAATGACAGATCTCCATCAAACCCACTGCTGTCAAAAAAGTAAGGGGAGTGCTCTTTTTAACTTGGCATCTGCTATTGTGATTCAACTCTTTGCAGAGAAATATACTATTACTCCATATGGCAGCTTCCCCAATTGTAAAAGGGCAGCCAACTTCTATGGCAATGAGAGCTTTAGCAAATTAGCAAACGAGTCTGGCACTAATGAATGCTCCACTGTCTCAATAGGAGGTGGCTGGAGGTTTCCTCCCATGTTTTCTCTTTGCTTTGTTCTAGCAGAAGATGCTACAAGAAACAAACTGTGTTCCCATTTCTTCAGAGATTTAATAACCCAAATACTTCACTTCCTTCTTGATCAAAGGAAGCAGCAACTCGAGACTGCCTTGTTGAGAGTCCCTGGTGTTATGGAGGCTGATGGGGACTGTCACCTGCTACAGACTCCCAAATTTCCTTTGGAGCAGGAGGCAGATTTTACCACAGCTGACCCACGTGCAGTGATGGGATCTCATCCTCATGACCTGGATGCAGAGGGGATCCAGCTTTTCCCGAGGCTGGAAGGGCCCTCTGTGGAAGACACGACATGTAATTCATTCAGTGTCTGCGCTCCCGTCGCACGATGCGCTCGGTGTGGGACTGCTCGTTTGAGTGCCAGAGAAGCTATTTCAAGCTGTTTGCCCAAAGACTCATCAATAAGTCATAAGCCCCAGAATGGAAGTCAAAAGAAGGGAAAAAACTACTTGTTCAGGCAGAATAAATAGTAACTTCCATTGCTTTCTCTTAATCTAAAAAGAGAATGAGCTGTTTCAAAACATTTCCCTCTGGGCTGCTGCGCTACAGGAACCCAACCTGGTTCCATCTCTTGGAGATTTGAGGTGAGAGATCTGTGTGCAACTTCCCTGCATCTTTGGGATACTGGGAAAATCATCCTGGAGGACCCAGTACCCAGAGCAGAGGCAGGAGTTGCTGACTCCTCTGCATGGCAGAGTGGGGAAGGGCCTCCTTGCAGGCAGAGCTGTCTGCCTGATGCCTTCCAGCCCACTGCCCCTGAGGCACGCCAGGATTGATGGAGACAGTCTGGTCCAAAGCAGAGGGGAACAACTCCCTGGATCTGTCCTGTCTTTATCAGATTGACAGCCCAATCTGATAAAGAGCCTCCTCTAGGGAATGCTGTCCCTGCCGTGCACCAACACCCTCATTAATGAAACATTAGCTGCTAACGTCATTTCTCCTCTGCCTTTCCTGGAACACATCATTTGCCTCAGATTAAACTATCTGGGACAGGGATATGCCAATGCCTTTGTAAAGCACTCTGGAACTTAAGAGCACTAGAGAAGTATTAATCACTCAGCAGTTGCCACATTTCCTGCAATTCCTTTAATTGTCTCAGTTCTCACTGACAGCTCTCACTGCCCGCTCCACCACAGGCACCTTCTCTGCCCAGACCTGCTCCAGTTCTGAAGTCCAACTAAACCTCATGCCCAGTTTACAGAACAGTGTTACTGGTACAAAGTTCTTAACCTATACAGATGCAAGTGTTGAGGTGTTTGAAAATTCACAAAAATTCCAGAGGTCTCTGTTTCAGTCCTTTTGTGACAGACTAGAAAAAGGAAGAGGACTGAGTTTTGGCCAGACCTGTTGCCCAAATCCATGAGGTCTGCCTGGTTACACATGGTATTTTGTGACAGTGTCTCACCACATTGTGTTGGGCCAACCAAACTGGGCTGAGCACCTGCTCATCTACCCCCTGCCCAGAATGAGACAACCCTTACCTGGAGGTTGTTCAGAGGCTCCATTTTCATGACTGGTCCCAGAGTATTGAGGGGCAGGGAGACATCAATACTTTGGTTTGGCATCAGAGGTGTGTGAATGGCCAGTGGGGTGCTTGGGATGACCCCAAAGCTGGGCAAGAGAAAAAGAGAGGTGATGAGAGCAGCACTGCATTGTCCAACATTATTCCCCGTCTGTCAAGCACAAGTGGCTCATCTTCCTACTACTCCTGAGCTGTTGCTACTCCAGGGAGGGAACAAAGCCCAAAGGAGCAGACACTCAAAGCAGGACAAAGTATGGGAAACTCATTCAGGTTGGTCTTGCTTACAACATGAACCAGGGGGCCAGCACCTGGGAACTCTCCCAGGACCTCAGGGCACTGGTCTGTGTGCTGAGCACCAGCCTGCCCAGCAAGGAACAGCACCTGGACTTGGTCTGGCCTCTTGGCTCTGTCTTACAGAGCTCCAGAGCACTGCAGGTAGTGTGTCACACCCTGCATGGCTGCTGTACCACTGGGAGCTGTGCAAGGAGGAAATGGAGCCAACACAGAGTAAATAAATAGCCAAGGAGGAACATGTGGTTTGTAACAGCACTGCAGAACAAATGAACCAAAGCAGCCAGTCCCAAATGGCAGTGCCTGGCTCAGCCACGTGGTTGGAGGCTCCTTCACTGGGGATGTATCCCATCAAAGCAATGCTTAGTTGACCGTTCAGTCCAAAAGAGACATTTAATTCCACCTCTACTTACTGTGGAGAAGGAGGAAAGCAGCTCACATTTAACCAGCAGCACTCCCCTAACCATGTACCTGCTGCTTTCCAAAAGCAGATGGAAGTGCAGATGTTTTGGTGTCCTCTCAGAAATGCCTTTCTCTCCAGCAGAACTCACATGAGCTCAGAGGTCATGGAGCATTTACAGGATATATAGTGTGTATTTTTGTTTTATTCACTAAAAACCTGATACTGACTCTGCACAGAGTCAGCCACATTTATGGGGTTTGTGGCTCCTTCAAAAACCAGTAAATGCCCCATTCTTGGTCCTCCCTCTAGGGAGCTGAAATAAGAATATTCTCAGTCAGGGCTTAGCCACATGATTTGCCTTCTTCAGCCATTTCACCTTGGAGGATACAAACTATTGTGCTTTCCCTAAGACTCAGAGGGAAACCAAAGTTGCAGTTTGTTACTGAGGGGCTGTGATATTACAGAACACTAGAGCTTTAGCTTTCTTTTATTTTTTTTAATGCTTTATCCCAAGACTGCAGTGAATGTGATTAGTGGCAGCAGGAGAGGGGGGGAAAGCAATAGAAACTTCTCAATCACAAACCTTAATATTTAAACCTGAAGAACCAGCTCTCTGCAGCTTTTTGCAATGCACCAGCCACAGTGGAGAGCAACAACAGAAGAAAAGCATTCATAGAAGAAGAAACAGTAGCAGATTGTATATGGAGCTTATGCTGCAAGAGGAAAAACTGCTGGTTTACTGTAAAGTATTTAAACTTCTTATATCCTTAAAGCCACAGAGGTGTGGCTACAACACAGCTTGATGTATGGGGGAAAAATCACAAACAAAATGCCTTTTTTTCTAGGCCAGTTTGCACGAAACATTTCCATATAGCAGCTTAGCAAAACTCTTCAGAAAATACAGCAGTCCAGGGAGAACATTTACGAAGACTTACTTAGCATAATGCCTTTTCTAAGTAAATCTTATTCATCCCAAGAAATCCTAAATTTGCAAGGCTAACAGTGATATAAAAGAGATGATTTCAGTGGATTTTTAGTAGAGACAACCCTTTTCCAGTGAAGTGATATTAAGAAGTAGGGAGGATGTTTCAGTCACAAGATACTCTTTATGATCTTGATAAGAACTAGCCTGGCCTTTGCTTGAGACAACATAAAAGCACAGGATAAGCTCTTACTGGAAAGGATATTTGTGGGAAGAATTTGTGGCTGTATTGCCATGTCATGTCCTTTGGCTGAGATGGGACTCTGAGAACAATCTGTATGCTCTAAACATTCAAGTGGCTGCTCCTTCTGACAAAAGTGTTCTGCTGCCAATTACGGGTAAAACATGTGCCACAGGCTCTTAACTTGCAACTTCTTCACTGACAAACAGCTTTATTAACGAGTCCTCTACTTCCAGACAGGCTGAGGGGCAGCACAGCAATTAAGTCAGGAGGCAGAGGCACTCTGGGTTGATACTTGTGCAGCTCAGATCTTGCCTGTTTATGCTCTTGCTTTCCTCAGGGCAATCCCTGGCTATAAAACCACTAACCTGCCTAACAACTCATGAGGCTGCTTTAAAACTCTGCAGAGATTAAAGGGGGCAGATGCTGTTTCAGAGCTGGGAGAGCAATGGGAGCTGCCTGTTTCCCCTCAGTCTGTATTTTCAGCCCTTTCACACAGTTGTGGTGTGATGGAGAGTCCAGGTTGTACCATCCAGGCTATTTCCACAACTGTACTATAGACCTACATAAAAGTTGTCCCTACGTCCACCAGTGCAGACACAACATCTCTCACAGGGTCATGCAACCTTTTGAACTCAGTGCATTGATTCTGGTTTCTTACCTGTTCTTATTGAACTGAATGGCAAAGTCAGTCATGTGCTGCAAAGCCTTATTGGTGAAGTTCATCTCCATGTAGATGTGTCCCTGTCTGTGGCTGAACGTGCCTGAGATCTCCAATCCTTTGGCCTTCACTGCAGGCAACCAAACCTTCAACACAAGAGATGTCATTGCAGCCTGAAGATGACAAACAAGTAGCTTTCCCAAAAACCAGAAGTCCTGAGTTCAGAAATCCAGCTACATTGGCACACTAAGCCCACAAAGAAACACTACAGGGAGGATGGGACATGGGATGTTGGAAGGATCGAGCTCATCAGTGAGGAATAAGCTTGCTGCTCCTAATCTGTGTTTGTTCACAGCACTCACGGAGGAACTCAAATAAACTACAGCATTAGTGTGCACAAGAGCTTGTGTCCATCACACTAATGTTGAGACTTACCAAGTCTGCTGATGGACAGGCTTCTCCAAGGGCTCGTGGGGCTATTAGAGGCAGGACAATACTGAAGTTTGAACCAAATAAAATCACTATTAGGTGTTCAGGTTCTGGATTCCCAAACCACCTTTGTGGGAAAAACCCAGACCCAAATTTGAGTGGTGCAAAATCAGCTCAGAATTCCTGTGTTCTTTTGTACTTGGCCTTATATATGGTGTAATAATTGCAAGGATCAAAAGCTTTGAGTATGCTCTGCACACTCAATTTCATATTGCTCTGTTTCATAGGATGACTTAAGTTTATCCATCCATGGACTATTTAATAAGAGTGCTAATTGTTGCTTATTCCCTTTCAGGTAGGAAAGGCTAACCCAGAGCTCCCTGTGGCTGCTCCATAGCCTGTTTCCAGAACCATGTTCTGCATCTCCCGACCCCTCCTGACTAAGACAATGCATCTCTGTCACTAACAGAGCCTTTATCTGCATTACACTGCGGCATGTTCATCCCCATCACATGATTTTATCCTCACTGTCACGTTGGATTCCTCCAAACAAACAAATCTGCTATGAAAGTTGTATCCTGCCCTCAGTTTCCTGAGGAAACTTGCCAAGCAGCAGGTCTGCAGGAGCACTGCTCTGACAGAACAGAAAAGTCTTGGCTCTTTCATAAGAAGTTCTTTAGAGTATGATTGTTACAGGCAAAATGAGGGAACTGTGAGGGAATCAGAAGCCTGTAACTAATAACTAACATGGTCTCCAACACATTGTCACTCTACTGGGAAAACCCCACAGGACTGAGTAGAACTAAGGTGCTGTGATAGCACCAGAGACTCACAATAAAGGGGACAATGAGCAACCTCAGACTTCCTGTAGCCCAGGGGAAGGCAGAGCAATGGGGAGGGCTGTTTTTCCTTACGTACAGACTTTGGAGCCACATATCCTCCAGGAGCCATGCCTATACCAGGAGAGAGCTCGAAGAGATCATTGAGTCCAGCACAGACCACAGCAGGGGTGGGTGAAGGGGCAAAGGCGGCTGGCACAGCAGAGGGAATGTAGGTCTGTCCCACCTGGAAGAGTCAGAAAGAACAGGCACTGATTAACACCCCACTTGAGCACTACTTATTAAATAAAGCATGAACTCGGGCAATATCCTAAATATTTTAGTGCCATTTGCAGCTTTCTCACTGATTTATCAATAGTGCTAAATTATGCATTTGAATTCCAAAGCTCTTGGCAACTAATCCCTATGCTCGGCTGTCACCTTCATCCAAGCTTTCACATCATTTTTTATAGCTTCAGTTATCTATTCCCACTGTAGAGCAATCTTTCTTCTCCAACTCTCCTTCTCATAAGACAATAAGCTTTGTGGATCTACCCTACATAAACCCAGGGAAAAGAAAAAATTGCTTCAAATCTTCCCCCAACTATGTCAGTCTTCAGGAATCTGCAAAATTTTGCATATCCAGAGATAGCAAGGGAGTCATGACCGTGTTGTGTGCTCCCACCCAAAGCCAGAGCTCTGCATTCTCAGCACTGTGGTCCAAAAGGTTCACTACATGAAGCAGACCCAGCTGTCTCTGCCTGCCAGAGGACAACTTTCCTGCAAGAAGGGCAATTCTTCCCTCTAAGGACTTAAATGAGGGCACCAAACCTGGAACATTAACCACCACGTGCCCTGCTCCAGAAGGGACAGTCACACTCAAGTCTGACTCCCAAGTTCTCTTCCAAGGAGGAAGAATTATGTGCTTGAGAACAGGATTCTCCAGTCAGCTGCCCAGAAACAGGCACAATTACTAAGACAGAACTACTTGGGGGATTTTTGTTGGCTCAGGAGGGCAGAGATCTGACTTTGTAGGTATGACCACTACAGGGAAGTATCTCCCATGCCCTGGTGTGGATGGACTGCCTGGGGGCTACAGGGATACTGTGCCACCAGCTCTCCTCTGCCCTGGTGCTGAAGCCAGAAAGCAGTGCCACATTCACAGGGAAGGAAGGAGAGGGAATGACTGCAGCCATAACAAGGGGCTCTGAAAAGCATTCTCTCCAAAACTTAGTGTGCTTTCCCCACTGAATTACTGGAAAGAGGGCCTGGAGTTTTTTAGGGGACACTACTTTTGGCTGAGAGTTGTAAGCACACTCTGTCCTGCCCGCTGCATCTTCAAGCCATCTTACACTCAATTCCCATGTTTTCCTGGGAAAAGTTGGTATGTGTTTGAAGCCAAGGGTGCTTTGGAAGCAGGCTGAGACTCTCCAATGCCCTGGCAAGTGCTGTAGGCACCAGGGCACCCACAAAGCAGAGGCACAGCAGAGGTGGCCCGGTGGCAGCACTGACCACAAACAGGAGGAGAGCTCAGAGCACCTGCTCCTGATGTCCAGGCAAAAATCCTGTGTGGAGTTTGAGGTGAGAAAAGCACTGAACTGAGGCAAGCCTGTGGTTACAGTGGGTTAGGGTTACAAGAGACCAGGCTTTATGAGTAGAGATGAGCATCCTTGGCCTTTCAGCTGCCAAAGCAGTTGCACAAGGATGGAGTACTGCTGGTGTTAACGCTGGTGCTTCAACTAAAAGCTCTGAGAAAGAAGAGCTAAGCAGACAGAGTGAACAGCTCTGGCCCTGGCTGCTCTTTGGAAAGCCCAGGTGACAGCTGGACTCAAAGCAACATAGGTGGGGACCTGTGTGTTTCAGACTTCAGTTGCATTTGCCCATTTTCAAACATCTTCAGGGATTTAAAGCATCTTCCAGCACATAACGGGTGAGGTTACATTTAAAAACCCTGAGCTTTGAGCAGCTTTTTTAAACTGGGGAAAAAAATGGAATGGCACTTACTGCCGGGCTTCCTCCAATGCCCCCGCCAAGGTCACTGCCAAGCTGAAAGAGAGAAGGAGAGAGAGGAGAGAAAGACAGAGATCATTTAAGCCAAGTGTCAGATGGCCGGAGCGGAGCCCAGTCGCCCGCGCTGCTCCGAGCACGGCTCGCTCGCCACACAGGACAGACAGAAATGCAGTGCTGGGAAAGCACAGGGAACAGAGGGGCTTTGTGCTGTTGTGTGAGCAGAGCTGCTTGGAGAGCCACCCCACACACTGGCTGCGGACAGGAGCGTTTTGCAGGTTATAAAGAACAAAACCCCATCCTGTTGCCTGCAGCGGAATCTTCGCTCTGTTCCTTCACGTTTCGTGCATCGGTGCTTTGCCTTCAGCCCACTTTGCTGGCTGCCAGCAAGCCCCAGCAGCTTCACAAAACCCAGTGGGGTAACTGTGGAATGGCATAAAAATAAAACTGACAGGAAGCTGACTTCCTGAAAGCTTTAGTTTTCTAGGGAACAGCTCCGAACTACGGGCAAACACAAAGCGCCTTGGCTGCGTTCCTCTGACATGCGGCTCTTTTCAATAGCAGGGAAGAAAGAGCAGGGATATGTGCTGGCTACTGCAACAGCTCAGGGAGCTGGGCTTTGTCTTCCTTTTGAAGATGCTCCCCTCCCACAGACAGGGAAGAAACGGCTTCATGATCTAATGGGCACTCCAACAGCAAAGAGACCTCGCCGTGCTCCAGGTTATTTCAATAACAACCTTTGCCAAGCTACACAGCCACAGTCTGAAGTGACTGAAATAGTGACTGTGTACACCTGCACGACCCTCCATAAACACTGTATCCTCTGAGGCCCCCCTGCAGCCCACCCAGAAGCTTCTCCTATCACAGACTCCCTTCACAAAGCATCCAGACCACTTGCTCAGTGACAAAGCTCATTTTTCAAACATGCCCATCATCCTACACACTCAAGAGATTTCAGTGATCAGGACAGGCTCCAAAGCTTGGCTACAAGTGCTGTTTGTGAGTACAACATCACTCCTGTGAATATTTAAAAAGCACTCAACAGATGACTGATAGCCAGGAGGGAACAACCACAGATCTGCAGTGGTTATTCACTGCAGAGACATCTCCAGGCTTGTCTGTGTCCCAGGCTTTTCTTCAGAAAACCATGGTAATTTTTTGCCTAGTACAGGGTTTTTTTGGGTCACATTCAGACAAGGAACATGACCTGACAATAAGCACAGAGGATGATGCAAGTGCAGGGGTGAGTTAGGAGCCAGTCCCATTAGGAAAACTGGACTGTCAGACCAGATCATCACAGCTCACCTTGTAGATGGTTTTGCTCTTCCATTTGATTAGAGTTTGGGGTGTTAGTTTGCTTTTAAAAAAAGCATGTGACAAACTGGGTCAACAAAGGCTTTTAGATGTGTTGTTCAAATAAATGCTGATGTGTCAGAATACTGAATAAATGCACCATACAGCAAAAGCAGAAGCAGCCAGGAGTGCCTATGCTTAGAGCCAAAAAGGCTCCAACTTTTTCCCTCTGCACAAAAAACTTGGAAATTAACTTTGCTCTGATCCCCCCCAGCCTGTTCCCTGGAAGATCTCACCACAAATGTATTTTATGCTGGTCAGGAGAACCATAAAGCTTCACACCTCTCTCCATCAGAGCACAGATAAAAGGATAAATTGCCCTGAGAACAGCAGCAAAGTTGTAAGACAGTGACTTACCAGATGATAACCAGCCTCCATAAAACCTGTAAAATTTGAAAAATCCCTGTGCTACCCTGGATCCCTCTTCTATCCCCTGACATCTCTCCCTCATCAGTCCCCACAGGAGCCACCTGATGCAACATCAGCCACCATAAGTAGGTATTAGAGAAGCACAAATCACACACAATTTGCTTTTTGTAAAAAGCCTTAAGAGCTGTTTTTCTTGTGTGGGACTCAGTTTATCCCTACTTGAGGTCATGGCATAAGTTAACAGGAAATTCCTCATTTTCTGCAGCAGCCACCTTTCCATACAGCAACCCAGGCTCTTGCTGTCCAGTCTTCCTCAGCTTACTTAAGAGATAATAGATAAATGTGAGTGATTTCAAAGTCAAAAGAAGGATCAGTCAGAGACCAAAGGAAGCCAGCCAGAGGATGTAAATCCAATTAATATTGAGCTTATAAAATAAGGCTTATTACACTGTCAAGTCTCCCCCACTGAAACAGTCTGGCAGAGCTGAATTTTGTTCTCTCAACTGCTAAGCTAAGCCATGATTTAGATGAATATATCAGATCATTTACATCTTGTTACTGGCTCACTGAGGAGTAATAAATGCAACTATTACACCTCATCCCTATTCATAGTCTTGCATGCAGATCAACTTCATGCTTTATTAGTGACAGGCAGTGAAGTCTTGGGGAAAAGAAGGAATCCAGTTCATTTCCAGGTATTATTGTATGCATGGAGGACTTCTGGTACTGTTGTCTGGTTTATCAAGCAGCAAGAATTTTACAAAGAGTATTATGGAAATGACTGAATAATTCTGCATAATCAAGCCAGATGTTAACTACCCTACCATTTCCTATGACATTCATCACAAGAAGCTGCAGGGTGGGAACCCAACCTCGAAGCAGCTCCTACTCTGGTACCTGCATGCACTCACTGTGAGGGAGGGAAGGAATGACATATTGGGGTTCCTCAAGCTGTCCACAACTCTTCCATTTTCCCTAAATGTCAGGCCTTGGGGAAAAGTAGAATTGCTTGAGTTGAGACTCCAGCTCTCACAACCTACAAGGAGTAGGAAAAAACCCACCTCAGTGGCTCAGAGAATTTGCCACAAGCCCCTTTGGGTTTTTGGATTGTACTCAACATCTCTGTGTGAGAAAAGGTCTCCTCCCAGAGGCAGGAAGGTCTGAGCTCCTGAAGCCCCTCCTGGAGGGCTCTGCACACACACAGCCTGTGCCTCTCCTGGCTCCTGTGCTTGGGCCCCAGCACTGCAGATGTGCTACGGAGCCGCAGAGCGAGCGCTGAGGAGCTGCAGCTCCTCCAGGTCCCTGCAGGCAGAGCTGGCTCTACCTCACAGTGAGAGGAGAAGTGACAGCACATCTACTGCAACACAAGTTAATAAAGAACTAATCAGTTCCACACCAGATCCGGGGTGCACTGCCTGTTTCAGCAGCACACAAGTCCTTGTCTCGGTTTTATTTGCCTCTCAGTGTCCCATGGCACCAAATCTTTCCCCATTCAGGAACTACAGGATTGGTTTACTCCATCCTCCTGTGAGATGCCCAAGACCTCACTTTATTCCAAACTCAGAATGATGGAAGAGACAGTAACAGCAATGTGTGTGAGTAAGAGGGAAGGAGGAAGACAGAGGGAACAGGAACCAATTACCCACGGAGTGTCCTCTCCCATCTGGAGTGACAGGCAGAGCGCAGAAGGAAAGAAGCAGATATTAGTCAAGCTGAAGTGCTGCTGAAGCAACTCCCCAGGGCTGGCAGCTCTAGTTAACCATTTCCATTCATCTCATGGGTGGACAGACACTGCCAGAAGGACAACCTGGACCTGCTTTACAGGAGATCAGGCAACAGCCCTGTGGAGGAGAGGACCATGTGAATACAGCTGCCAGCCCCATTCAGGCTGAAATGCTCACCAGTGGACAAGGACTGGCATTTGATGGTCAAAGGGAACTTGCAGCACTGCAGAGCCCTGATCCTGAGCCCAAAGCTGGCAGGGTTACCTCTTGCTGAAGAGTGCAAAGCCTCTGTTCAGGATGAAGAGCTGCCAGCTTCAGGACACAAGCAGGGGATGAACAGGGAGTCTTGGCCCCCAAAAGCATCAAGTCCTTCAAACAGAAATTCTCTTCATTCCCTCCAAACCCATCCTGCCACAACAGCAGCCAAGCAGCCACATGGGTTTAAAGAAGAGGCTGGGCTCAAGGCTGTATCAATAAAACCAGGACTAGCACCTCTTCCCAAAGCACACCAGTGCCATTCCTTGGTACGAGTTGGCTTGGACAGCGCTGCGGCTGCTCTGCAGTGGGGGAGCCTTTGCCCTGGAATTCCAGCCCTGTGGAAGCAGTTATGCTGACTTATGAAGTGCAGTTACTGCATTAGGAGGGTTTATTTGCATCTTAACAGCAGCTTGTAATGAAGTGACTCTGCTGAAGTGTTCATGTGATCCAGAGGGGTTACAATCACTTCTGCAAAATGACGTGAGGCTTTTGGAGCACCAAAAAATAACAGGGAGGGTGGAGACAGGGACAGAAACTGCAACAATCACTGCCCAGAAAACACTTTGCCCTGTGTCCAGAGCACAGCCAGGGCTTTCAGGGCAGCTGTGCACTTGATGAACAATAAATAGTTCATGGGTTAACAGGGGACAAGTGCTGCCTCCTCTCTCGGTCATACTCCAAACCAGGAGTCAAACACCACAGCTCAAGGAGCTGGGTGAGAGCCTGCACTCAGTTACACAGCAGCAAGGAGCACAAGGCTTTCACAGGAATCAGGAGCTGGGGCTGACTGAGATGCCACTGATCCAGGCTAATCCTGTTAGAGACACCTGAGCTGCAGGACAGACTGGCTGCACCTCCCGATGGGCTGCAGGGATCTCACTGCAGATGCTGCTGTGGCTCACACAGAGGCTCTTTCAGTGCCTGTTTGCTGCCTGTTTCATGTGTCTGTTTTCACACCACCAAGCCAGGCTTGCAGGGCAGAAGGGTTGCTCTCCAAACCTTTGACAGCTGTGTCAAAGGTGCTGCAGGACAGGTTGTGCTGCCAATACCACAGTCACTACTTTCACTGCAGTTACTGCTAATGCTTTACCTGCCTGAACCTCTTCCATCAGCAAACAATACTGAGTACTAACCATTTTCAGTTTCCAAAGTGCAAAAAAGCAGCTTGCAAAGCTCCAGCAGTCCTATGACTGCTACAACAACAGCCTTAAATCAGACATGAATGAGTGTGACCCACCAAAAGAGCTCCTTTTCCACACCAGCCCTGCTCCAGCAATGGACATGTGTCCTCTGTCAGAAATCTTAATAGATGCCCTTTGAACCTCATCAAACCAGAACAGCCCAGATAGAAGGAGTCACTCAGCCCCTCATCAGAGGCTGGAGGAGCACTCTGGGAAAGCAGCACATCCACTGCTTAAATGCATGCTGGGGCTCACCCAGCACAGACACTCACATTGTAGTTCCAGGACAAGGTAAGGGAAGTAACTTCCCTAAGATCATACACAGCAAGTCACTTGCAGAGCCAGGAGAGCAATCTGGCACTCAGGGCAGACTGGGGGTCACTTTTGGGCTTCCACAAGTACATGAGGCTTCCTACCCTGACTATATGAACCACCAGCAGAAGGGTTTTTTCAAAGCACATCGGTGAGTCCCTAATCAACCCCAACAAGTCAGGATGTTGGCCCCTGAGGCTACACTTTGAACTCTCCACTCGAATGCAGTCAGACAGGAGGGCAGTAACACCTCCCTCTCCCCAGCCTGTAGGATGAGGCAGGCACTGAGAGCTGCTGCAGCAGGGGTTTCCTCCCAGGCTGCCAAACCTACAGGAGCTCAGGACACCCTGGGGAAGACTGTGACCTGCTGCACTCTCCATCCCACTGCAGAGCCAAGCACAGCAGTGGGACACTGCCCTGAACTGTAGGGAAGGGAAGTTTGGGGTCAGACTCCCACCATATCCAGCCTGATGACACAGAGGGGCACAGCTCCACCTGGAACAGCCCAAACCAGCCCAGGTATTACAGAAAACTGCAGATTACCCAGTATTTATCAAACAGCTTTTCAATTAAGGACATAAATCTATCTGACCAGCTGCCAGTCCTGAATCAATAATATTCTT
Organism: Pithys albifrons albifrons; assembly: GCF_047495875.1. Taxonomy (NCBI): domain Eukaryota; kingdom Metazoa; phylum Chordata; class Aves; order Passeriformes; family Thamnophilidae; genus Pithys; species Pithys albifrons. The sequence continues at coordinate 3,311,225 of NC_092478.1, read as the reverse complement.
GTAGCTGAGTGGCTCGAGTATTAAGTAAAACCCTTACATAAGAGGCTATCCAAGCCTGTCTATTCCCACAGATTTACTGCTTTGCCCCTGGGTTTCAAGCCAGCCTCCCTGGCTCCCAGCCATGTGTCCTGCTCCCATCACATGCATGGGCTCCCAGGGAGCTGCAGGATGTGCTGGGCAGCACAGAGCTCTCCTGCCCAGGGGATTTTTCAGAGCAAATGAACACACAAAAAGGTTTAAAGGCAAAATGAGCTCATGTCAGCATGGACAGACATCCTGGGAAGCACCACATCAACAGCAAACAGGAGCTGGGAGGGGGCCTGTAACCTGCATGAAGTTCAGCCACTTCAGAGCTGCCTTTGAGAAGATGAAGCATCAAACTGCCCAGCTCTGCATCCAGCAATCTGCTGTCCCAGGAAGTTGTGCTGCTCCCACGTTAGTGGCTGGCATGACTGCTCTGCACTGCTGAGCTGGAGAGCTCAAGTAGTTTTGTAAAGTGGGCTTAGTCACCATTCTATGGAAAAGAAAACTGAGCAGAGAAGATCTAGATCTGCCCACAGTGGTAAACAGGGGCACAGACCAGACTGGCTTTGTTCACTAGAAAACAGCTCTTCATAAGTACTACAGCAAGTCTGCTCTGTTATAAGCAAATCATATCTTGTTTTTGTACCAACAGCCCCTTTTTTCCTTTTTTCTTTTAATTGTTAACACATGCTCAGTATCTGTGCTTGCATCTTACATTTAATACCAATTACAGAACTCAGTATGGAGATAAAATAAGATTTACTCAATAAATAAATTACCCTCTCAAGCAGCTGGAGTCTCACTGGTCATGGGGATAAATATCTAGCACTGCTGAGGAAAATACAAATGAACAATATTAATTTGGTGTTTATCCAGTTTTACACCATGCAGTTTCTTTTTAAATGCCTGGAAGCAAAACAAAACCCTCTAGTTTAAGAAATGAAAATGCAGAATGGCACTTGCCATGGAAGTTAAAGCTGTTGTTGGTTTTTCTGGAGCATCCTTCTGAAGTCAGACCCTCTCCAAAGAAAAGGGGGTGGAAGAGGGGATAGCACTACATAAATGTAATTTAATATTAGCCAAAAATTCAAATTCCAACCCTCCTGGTGAGCCATTTAGCCCAGAGACACTGCCCAGCACTTTGGCTAATACCAGGTTAGGGCTAACCCAGTTTGATGCTTGTTAAACACATGCCCACAGCAATAAACAAAGACACAGATCACTAATTAGGATTACTATCACAGACTCATTTAGGCTAGAAAAGCCCTCACCAAGGAGGTGCCATCACTGCCAAGGCCACCACTAACCCATGTCCCCAGGTGTCACATCTACACGTCTGTTAAATCCCTCCAGGGATGGAGACTCCACAACTGCCCTGGGCAGCTGTGCCAGGGCTGGGCAACCACTTTGGGGAAGGTGTTTTTCCTAACATGCAATTTAAACCTCCCCTGGCACATCCTGAGGCTGCCTCCTCTTACCCTGTCACTTGTTATCAGGGAGGAGAGACCAACTCTCACCTACAGCCTCCTGTCAGGGGGTTGCAGAGAATGAGAAGGTCCCCCAGAGCCTCCTTTTCTCCAGGCTGAGTCCCCCCAGCACCCTTGGCTGCTCTTTATTAGATTAACTCCTTCCCCTACTCCATTCCCTTCTCTGGACACTCTCCAGCCCCTCAGTGTCCTTCTTGTTGTGAGGGGCTGAAAACTAATTCCATGACTTGAGGTGTGGCCTCATCAGTGCCCAGTGCAGGGGGACAGGCACTGCCCTGGTCCTGCCTGGCCACACCACTGCTGGTACAGGCCAGGATGCCACTGGCCTTCTTGGCCACCTGGGCACATGTGGGCTCAGGTTCAACCACTGCTGACCAGCACCCCCAGGGCCTTTTCCACTGGGCACCTTTCCAGCCTCGCTGCCCCACACCTGGAGTGTTCCATGGGGCTGTTGTGACCCAAGTGCAGGAGCCAGCACGTGGCCTTGTTGAACTTCACACCACCAGCCTCAGTCTACAGATCCAGCCTGTCCAGATCCCTCTGCAGAGCCTTCCCATCCTAAGGCAGACCAGCACTCCTGCCCAACCTGGTTTCATCTGCAACATCAGCACCAGGGAAGGAAAAGCCAGAGCTTTGATGCAACAGCACTTCAATAGAAAGCACCCATCAAAACCCCTTCCATCATTCAGATATTGTTTTTAGTGCTCACACCATCAGTAACTCAGCTGAGACAGTGCTGGCCTGTGCAGCCCCAGGCACAGCTACTCCCTGTCCAGACATGATCATTTTGTCAGATCACACTGCACAGCCCCACGGATTTACTTAAGGCTTGAGAAAAATGTTAAGTAAAAGCCTAATACCATATCAACTAACAGCTCTACTTGTCAAAGCAGGTCACTAAATTAAGCCCATTAATGCCAACTGTGAGACAGCTCTTCTTCCCAGACCAAGTTTTAATTCTACTATTTAATTTGTCTGACACTAATGAGAAAGAAAGGGTTACTATATGAGTGGCCTGGAAAGCAGGACAGAGAGAGGAATTTAAGTGCTAACCATTCTCTGCCACCACAGACAGCACCATCTTCTGCAGTTCCTCAACACAATCACCAGTCCCTGGTTCTTTGTGGCACGTCCTGCAATGCAGGGAATGGCTGCACAGGTCTCTGGGCTCACTGTTTGCTTTCCCAGCAACTCCAACTTTGCCATTCCATAATCCCCACTGAGATACCCCCCAGGTAGGAGCAGCCTCCCCACAAACCAAACAAACCACTGGCCAGCACAGAGGCTGAAGCACATCTGACCTGTGTGAATGGCAGTGCCATTAAGGGTTACACTGTTTCCAGTTCATTAGCTCACAAAGAGCTGGAAAAACATTTAATAACTGCTTTCATAAGATTATGGCAGCTTAAAAAATTATATATTTGACAAAAAAGGATTTGTTGCATTGGGGTTCATCCAGCTGCCTCCTACCTCTGTTATTCAGAGCTTGACTCAGAACTGAAATCACCTAAATCAGGCAAACATAACCCAAACCAGTTCACCACAAGTCAAACCTCAAGCAAGACAAATCCACTACAGGTCTGAAAAACACCCAACTGTGTTCTCTGGGGCAGTCTCTCTCAGGTCACACAGTGCCAACACACCCAGGAGTGCTGCTTACCCCTGTAGGAAAGTCACCAGGGAGCTGGGGACCCGTGTGCTGTGCTCCCCTCTACAGAACAGGCTGATCATCATGCACCACCTCAATACCTGGCACAATCCCACAGCACTGACCTCTCTGCTGCTTCTGCCTCCTTGCCAAGTGATTTTCTCACTGCAGCTCATGCCCAGCTCACTCCCCAGAGCAGAAACAAAGTGTGATTACTCCCACTGGAGCCTGACCCTGTTAGTACCAGAGCAGGTACTCTGTGAGCAGCTGTGGCACAGGGAGGACCACACAGAGTCCTTCCCTCTTGACCTCACTGCAATTAAAATGTCACCCACATTAAACCATGACATGCTCTGGAGAATATACAAATGAGAGGACACAGGGTTACAGTCTGAGAGCTTTGCACTGAAATTCAGGAGGGCTGGGAACTGGGTGGAGTAAATGTCTTATTGAAAGGGAGCCTGAATCAAATAAAAAGCAGTGGAACACTTCACATCCTTAAAAAGGGCTTTGTTTTTTTTTCTACAGACAGCAAAAGCACAGAACGAACACACATCCACTGACCATGGGGATTCTACAGCATGCAGCAACATCCATTTTATGGCAGGAAAAACCTGCTGGAAGTTGGGACAACAGCACTGGTTAAATCCTTTTGGAGTTTCAGCACTCAGCACTGGGAGCTCAGTGATCCAAACATTAAAAGCACAAATAATCAAGGCCTTGCAGAGATAAGCACAGCTCCAATTATTTCCCCCCCAGCTAACGAGGATGCTGCTTACCAAGCTGTCCAGCCCTCCTCCCAGGAGGTCCACAGCGCCCATCTGGATGTTGGTCACTTGGGGAACATTCACGGGGGGGCCCAGATCCAGGTTGAGAAGGTCCCCCAGGAGGTCTCCCTGGAAGGGAATGACCTGTGGCTGCTCCAGGTTGGTGGTGGTCGTCGTGCCCACGGGGCTGTCGCCTGCGTCGGGGCTGCAGGAGGTGGAACAAGAAGCAGAGGAGAGAAACATCAGTCACCTCTGGCCTCCAGCTTTGGATTCCCAGCATGGGGAAGCACAGCAAGAGAAGCAGAAGCCAGTCCAGAGCTTACCCCAGCAGTGATGTGCCCACTGACACACCTGGCAATGTGGTATGGCATGTGGATTTTCACCATGTGCTTTGAGCACAAGGACTGCCCAAGCATTGGGCACGGTTTTCAGTCCAGCAAAGGGAATCTCCCAAGGTGTGGAACTTGCCCACCTGGAGAATCACAGTCCCACCCAAAACGGTGAGCCATGAGTACTGCACAGACTACAGCACTGAAAATAAGTATTTCCAAGCTCAAAATAGATCTACAGAGATGACTTTCAGCCCACTGGGCCTAGGAACCACATGGAAACATGGGGGAAAATAAATAATTGGGTTTCCTGGGAGATCTAACATAGATAAAACCCTTTGAGCCCTCACTCTAACCAGTGCAAGCTCCACCACTCCCCACAGGTCTCAATTAATCACCTTCTACTGACCAGCAACAAGCTCCACAACTCTTTCCTAATTAAAAACCTCAGTCTAAAATAGATTCCTCCCTTCTATCAATAATTTCCTTTTCCCTGAGTTAGCAGGCATGCTAATTGCTAGTCTAGAAACACTCATTATACAGCTTGATAAATCTCTCATCATAGGCAGTCTGGCTACCTTTTACATTCACTTGTCACTGAATTCTGTAACAAGAAGGGGGGGGGAAATAAAGTAAGTGACTGTAGCTCCTGGAGATCTGACTACAATGCATTTATTCTTTGAGTCCAGAGATGTTCAGTTTAGATAATTAAAATCCATTTTGCATCCTGTTGCCAGCAGTAACTGATAGAAGGATTTCCAGCTCATGTTCTTGCAGTTGCAGCCAACGGGTAACTGCACACAAATGCTGTGGGAATTAGTGTCCTGTCACGGTGTTTAACACTGGGGCTCTTCTGTAAGGATTGAAGCTCCTGGTTTTGAGTAGCCAGAATTACCTTATCCTTGCTCAGCTCCTGACAGGGAAAGATTCAGCCACAGAGCCTAAGCTGCTCCCAACTCCAGTGCCAAGAGGCAAAGATGGAGCATCAGGACTGCAGAATGAATTAGTTACCAGGCAGCAGCAGAAAGCACTGAAAGCTTCTTTGCATTAAAAGCTTTAGAGCCCCAACAATACCAATAAAGCTGTCCCTTCTGCTCCTGCCTTCAGCAGGGAGACTGCTGAGTGTGCTGAACTGCTCACTCAAACATCTCTGAAGAGCAAGTGGTTCCTGTGATCCACTCCCACCCCCACTCTGAGAAGGGGAGGAACAGCAGCTCCAGGCAGAGACACATTACAAGCCACTTGGTTCCTTCCCAGCCTATAATCCCTCTAACACTACACCTCTTCAACACTTACTCATCCCTCTCCTGATGGAGACAGAGAAATCCCTCAAGGTCTTGTGTAACTGCTGCTACCCCAAAACCCAATGAGAAATTAGGAAAGGACAAAGCTAAGTCAGCTTGTATTAAAAAACAAAAACCCATTTGGGAAGAATAGGTCTCTTTGAAGAGATTTGTATGAAAAACCTTGAAATTTCCTATGAAAGAAAATAATTAATAAAGAATTTGTGTGTTATAAAGGGCAAAAATGCTTGATGTAAGCTTTCCCCCTCAAAGCCTTGGGCAGTGGGTAACAGCTGGGCTTGCCCATGTGAATTGGAGATTTGGCCCCACGAGTTCAGCCTCCAGTTCCCAGATCTTGGGTTTTACAGGAGATCCACAGAGAGACCAGAATCAAAAATTTCCTGCAGCCACCTGTGAAACAGGGGGATAGACAGTCCTGTCCAAGCCTAACGAGGCTCCTCCCTGGGGCCCTGTAAACACCCTCCCAAATTTCCAGCTGAATTATGGCTGAGCAGGGGTGGTGGGAGCCACCATACAAGGAAACCCTGCCAGGCAATCAGATTTCTCCCCCACCTTCAGGATACATCTGCAACTCTGTGACACTTGGGCTCATTGAAGAGGCAGGAACATTTCACCATCTGTGAGCTGCTCAATGGGTCTTCCCATCAGCTGAGAGCTGAAAGAATCTTGCCCTTTCTTTGAATGAAAATTAAATGAATCAAAAAGCAATGCAGTGAATTCTGCCAGCCATAACTAACTACTCCAAGGTTCATCCCCAGGGAAGCACCACTCATCTGGTTACCTCTGCCCATCCACTCGAGGGAATGTTGCCTTGACTCTCAAGTGACATTCACTGTGGACATGTCCACACTTCCCTGCTTTCACCTCTGTCTCACAGTGCAATCTGAAGGGAAATCTCAGCCTCTCACAGCCACCAGAATGGCCATTATTGGAGTGCAGGAGTTAACAGGTAACTCCAAACCATTTGATGAGGTCATTACCTTTCACTGGACACCCTTAACTTTGCTCACACTGATGCAGAAAACTCCAGTAATGGGGCCTCTTTCTGAGGTGAGCTCCCATCAGAGGAGCCCAGGGTGCCATTACATTAAATCCACTCATTTTTTTTAATTTACCAAATGGGCTCCAGCACTTCATCAGTATGATCAGCCATGAGCACCCTTCAGACCTTCCCCCAGCCTGATACTGATGACTGAGGCCTGGAGGGTTTATGTTGAAACAATTTCTGCTGTAGTCAGAAAAGATTTAAGGGCAGCAGAGTGAGCATGAGCTCCAAGAGTCAGGCACACACACAGTATATGCAAGAAGCTGGTAAAAAACTACTTCAAAAAGCTGAATTCCTTGAGTTAAATCCTCTAAAATGCTGTCTTCTGTAGAGACCTGAAAAAAACAGTGTACAGGAAGGCTGGTAACACCAGAAACTAAAGCCACCTCAGCTCATTTTGAGACAAATCTTTGCCTAGGAGGGGCAGGAAAGTGGCCACTGCTTTTCTTGTCCCACTGTAGACTTGTGCTTAATGATTCTGGGTCAGTGCAGCCAGACTTGATTTCACAGGCAGGGAGAAAACAACTCAGCTTCCCAAAGCCAGTCACCACAGAAATAGCTTAAGTTGCTAAGAATAGCAGAGAAGTGGTGTCAGAAAATAGAAAAGAAGCAGCATCACACACTGATTTATCAGTGCAACAGCAAAAAATAGCACTCCAAATGTCACTTTGGGAATATTACTAAGAGGTAAGCCTGGATATCCTGCCTCTTGCTGCAAAGCACACTCAGTTGTGTAATTAAAACCAACAGTGCAAACAGCACTGCTCACCTGGATGAGGGACCATGGGAACAGGCTCAGTGTCCCTCTGCAGCCTGGGACTACAGCACTGCCTGCTCCTGCAGACCCAGCCTGCTTCCAGGACTGTGATCACAGGGAAGCATTAAAGCTTCAGGCAATATGCCCAAAGCATTTCCCCCCATCTCCCAAGGGTGAGACAGATATCAGTCTACCCATCTTCTTTTAAGCTCCAACAGGCTTCAGTGAGGGAGCTTTGATGGCTTTTGCACTTCCCTTGCTTTACATGCACTGAGTGAGAAAGGGAGTTTTACCAATCCTTCTCCATTTCATATTCCTACAGTGAAGGATCCCTTCACTTGCCTGTTTCAGGAAAGTGATACTGTATTCCAGGAGACAGGCTCACAAAGCTGTGCTGCTGCTGAAGCAAAAGCTTTTACAAAGCCACCTTCTGAAAGATGCCTGTTCTTACTATAGTTCTCCTGCCCCTGAAGCAAGCCCTTGCACCAAAGGTGATTCCACTCTTGCCCAAAGCTTCTCCTTTTTAACTCAAACCCACATGTCAAGAGCCCTTACAGCCAATGTCTTCTCAAAAAACATCACACCTTCTCCTCACACAAGAACTTTGACGCTTTCTGTGTCTTCTGACCCAGAAATTCAGAAACTACATACCCATGATTACCTTCAACCATGAAAGGACCTACAAGCCCTTAAACTTAGCAATAAAAATCCCACTGGAGTGTTCTAAAAGATCTTGGCATCTTTTGAGCTGTTTGTCAGCAAGAAACAACCACCATCCCCCCGGCTGCCTGAGCTTACCTCCCGTGGTGAATCGGCAAGTGCTTGCGGTGGATGCCGTGGCTGCCCTCCACAAAGGCGTTGGGGGGTTTGTGGTACACAGAGGCCAGAGACCCAATGTGGCAGATCAACTCATCCAGCAGGGTGGGCTCAATCAGATCAGTCTCCTCGGAAATCAGTGGCTTTTCCGAGAGAACCACTTCCTTGGCAGTCACTGGATCCGTGGAAAGAAGGCGCCAGTAGATGTAGCCGCGATCCCGCAGGTCTGGGTTGTCGGAATCCTGGGACAAAGCAACACATCCCTCAGAGTCTGAAGTGAACTGATCTGAAGGGAATGTTTGTAATCACTTTATTTGTCTAGCAGTGATTCTGCTGGATTAAAAAACCCCAACCATCCAGCAGCAACAGCCACCAGTTTCAAAATGATGTTACAAACTGCCTGTCGTGATGAACATCCCAAAATTAAATTGAGACCCAGTATTAATGCCTGGCTTCCTGCTCAGCTGGTCAGGGAGCAAAAAGCCCAGCATTTACATCCCACATTTGCCTCAAACCACAGAGCTACCAACTGCTTTCCAAACTCTTCTGCCACTTGATTAAGTATTATGAGAACTCTGAGGGAGTGGAGACAGGAGAAAAGAATGTGAGTGAAAATCACTCTGCCACATACCAAGAGTAGAGACACAATACTGCATAATGATCCAAGATTTCTGGATATATGACTTACCCAAGGGCACTGCTGGACAAAATGATGCTGCAGAGCTACATCTTAATATGCCATATTCCTTCTACCAAAAGAGATCTTATTTATCCTGCCATTTAGTTATCTAATGAAGTATGGAAAGATGCTAATGATACACACTTAGGATACTTCATCAGCTCTCCAGCTGTCAATAATGCCCTTATTTTACTGCAGATACTTTTGCCTCTGCATGAAGTGCTAATTATTTCTCTCCTCTTTGAGCAGCTCTGCCCAGAGCAGCAAAGTGAGCTGGGATGGTTTGCAGCTCATGTTCCAGGGAGAGGGAGGTGCTGTGGTTTGAGGCTGCAGTGCAACATGTTTGAACTGTTCATGGAAGCAAGACCTGGGATCTTTATTCCCCAGGCCATCAGAACAACAGGATAAATGTTTCTGAGGGTTTTTTCCCCTCCCCTAGAATTCCAGCAAAAATCCACCTCATCAGCCTTTGTCTTGGTATTTCTTTTCCCCTTCCGTGATCTCACTCATGCTGCTGCTGACCTGTTAGAACCTGCCTCTCTGCCATCTGCCTTGACATCCTCAGGCACACAGTAAAACTTCTGTGTGGAATGAGACTGAGCCAAGCTCATTTGCTTTTAAGGACCCAGATAAATCTACCTGTTGTCTCAGACACTGTCTGCAGTGCTGGTTTTGTTTGAGGGTACAGTTGTGGGCTCATTACACCCTTAAAAATCCCTACAATCCTTAACAATCCCTTTGCCTTTAACGATCCCTGTAAGACTCTCCACGTCCTGTCTGCAGCAGCAGCTCAAGATCAGGAGGGTTTCTGCAGGGCACACGTGAAACACCACATGTTCCCATCTACTTTCAGGCACACACAGACTCAAAACTGACTGTTTCTTCCCACAGCCAAATAAACAGGCTTGAAACTTTAGTAAACCTACTGAAAACAACAGGCTCAGATCTTCCCTTTCCCAATTTCTCTCCCAATTCTCTGCTGTCCATGGTCTGCATACCAATGAACCCTGGCTGGCTCAGCTCCCCAGACGTGCCAGACCCACAACAGCAGTGAGGATGGAGAGGTCTGTTATGGGTTATGGACTTGCCAGGGACCTCAATCCCTGCTGCACATCTGTGTCCCTTCCACACCCAGCTGCTCCACTGCTATTTTTGCCAGTGCTGGCTGCATGGAGCTGCTCCTGCTACACTCACACCTGCAGTTTGCTGTGCAGACATACCCTGAGACACTCCAAGTGCAACAATACCTAAGCTGGGGAAAGAAACACACGTGTAATTACACTCCCCCTCAAGTGAGAACCAGCATCTCCACCTAGAAATCAGACTTTGAAGCATAGGGCTTTTTAGTGTTTCACAGCCAGTTATCCTACATTGACTTATTATTCATGTAAAATACAAGAAGCCAGACTGAATCAACATTTGTGACAAACAGAGAAAAAACAGACGCCTATTACATTTCTAGGGTGCCATTAAGTGGTTTGTGACTCAGCACAGTGGGTTTTAACACTTAGTACCTTTCCTCTGCTGGCTCAGGCGAATGATACAGCAAGCCCTTGGCCCACTCCTCTCCAAAGAGCAGCTGAAATCCTGCCCAGAAGCAGGTTTTGAAGGAAGAAAAGCAGGCCATGGGTTTCTTGCTGCTGAGCAATGCAGCACCCAAAGGGATGAATAGAAGTTCTAAGTACTAATAAGTTCACAGCCACGATTTCTTGCAGCAAAGAGGATCAAAAAGGCCAGCTGATGAGGGACTCCAGGTTTCCTGCTCAGAATCTCAGCCCATTCAACTGGGAGAATGGGAGACTATTTTTATCACTTGACACAGCAGGTCTGGAGAGAAGCTGCTTTTTTGGGGCTGTTCACCCCAGTCATTACAGCCAGGGAGTGGAGGCAGATTGGCTGAGGTCTTACCCACCCCTGTCACCAGGACATGTCCACTTCTGTCCTGCCAGCTCCATCCCAGCCTGGCCTGCAGTGATGTGAGCTCAGAGCACAGCACCTCATGCATAATGAATCCGTGGTCTTAACCCACTGCTACAGCCTCCAGCAAAGCTGCCACATCTGCTGACAGCATCCAAGTACAAAGGAAAAACCCCAAACTCCAGTTCTTTCTTTTTCAAAGCACTGCCTAAACTTTGCTGTTCACAGAACAAAGTCACTGTCAGGCTCTTTCCCTCTGTTACAGCTCCAGATGTTTTAACTGCAAGTCACCTTGAAGGAGAAAGCATTCTGGTTTCTTGGTTACTCCACCCCCTCCTTAACTTTCCTTTTAGTGTGGGAATGGGGAAGGAATTTGGATGAAACAAGAGCCAAGAAGGAGCAAGCAGATTCCAGATGGCAACAGGCACAGAGCAGCTCTTAAATGAAGCCTCCTTGGGAGAATCCCATCTCCTGCAGAGCTGAGTGGCCTGGCAGATGGGAGACACCACATGGCAGGCCAGCAGTGTCTGGAGGGCTCTGGTTCTCTGGGTGTCTTGGCTTACCTGGGTGGCCAGGCTGAGCACCTGCTGAACCAGCTCCTGTGTCTCAGAAGGCTTTTTTAAGAACAGCTTCACTATAGCAGTCAGTAAGGTGAGCTGCACCTGAGAGAAAGGGACACAGAGATTAGAAAATTCATCCATGTTTTAGCAACAACATCTCACAGCTCTCCATGTCCTTTACTGCTATAAAGCAGAGGACCTGAGTTTCACAACAGCATTACACTGTTCTTTGCCAGTGAAACCCAGAAGAGTGAGACTCAGACTCTTGCCTGTTGCAAAACACTCTCACAGACAAGTCCCTGAGCACCACACTGAGGTTTACGTCGTGCTGTGATGCATCTCATCACTACTCCTCTGTATGTTCTGGTCCCTGGTAGGGCTATTCCTCCAAGAAATATGGAACATCTAGAAACCCCTCCAGTTCTGCCTTGTCCTTCCAAGAAGAGAAGTTTTGGAGACATGGACAACAGAGCAAATCTACAGACTCCCAGAGGGGGCTTTTAGCCAAATATTGAAGCTTCCATTGACTGAATATTTGCTGTCCATCCCATTAACACACTGCATGAAACATTGTAGGTAAGATGCACAATGCAATTTTACCTGAGTACTTTCATCATGGAAGCCCTCCAGAAAACTCTCCAACAGCTCATCTGCGTTGTCAATTCTTTCTGCATATTCACCCACTATCCAGATCATGGCAGCTCTGGCATCTGGTTCATCCAGGGAATCCAGGTTCTCACACAGGGTGGCAATGATGCTTTCATACCTGATTTGTCAGAGTACAGGTGGATTACTGGGGTGAACTGGACTTGTCTTACTCCATTTCTGCCCACATCATTCTGCAGGGAATCCTGCACTAAATATCTTGTATTTCTATGCAGCATTTCCCTTCACTACAGAAGATATTCCCCAGCTTTTTCTTTTTCCAAGCTGACCACTGGGATCTCACAGGGTCTTTGCAGTTCAGTTTATCAGCAAGACCACCCAGACATGGAATTCAAGAGAGAGTTGCCTCACTTTGTTTGCTGATGGGAACACTGGATCCAACAGTTCAAACCATGAGTCTGAATCAGATCCTGCAGCCTCACTAAAGTCTTCAGAGTGGTAACTCTAAACTGGATATTACACTTCCCCAAAGGCCTCACTGTAAAGCAGACAATACCCCACACTAATTTAGCTTCCCCCACTCCCAAGTGTGGGTTTCCCTGTCACAGACAATCTGTCTTGTCAGTGACAGCAGAAATTGCCAGAGAGAACCTGCACATGGCCCATATTACTTTTTAGGTGATTACCAAGTCTCTCCTTAAAAGCATTGCTGCTGTTCTGTAGCAGAGGAGACAAAACCTGATCACAAAAACAGCATAAAAGAAGCTGAATCTGCCCAAATCAGAGAACACTCAATGGGGAAAGACAGTAGTGTTTTGTTCAGCACAACCTGACTGGGGTCTCAGATCACGAGAGCCATGAACTTTCACGGCCTTCTATGTAGGACTTCTAGAGGAGATGAGCAAACCCAGAAAAGTCTGATGCTGTAAACTTGGACAAATTTTCCTTCTGGCATTCTCTGCAACAGCTTTACTGGCTTTTGAGTAAGGCATCAATATGGAGTGGTGGGGAAGCAAAAGCTTTCAATGCCAGCTAACAATGAGTCAGGCTGATACCTCACCTAGAGGAAACACCTGAATCCCTCCAAACCAGGAGCGGAATCAGAACAGGCAGTGCCTCCACCTTTGCTTCAGAGCCCTGCTAAGCTGTGCTGAGCTTTGCATTGCTCTGTTCTGAACAGAGCAGGCAAGGGCTGCCAAAAAACCTTTCAGTGCTTCCACGCACTTGTTGGGGTACTTGCGGAAGATGTCCCTGATGACAACGATGGCCTCCTGCACCACGTAGTTCACCTTGGTCTGGATGAGGTCCAGCAGTGTGCTCACACAGCGCTCTGCAGATTGCTGCAAAGGACAGAAAACAGTGAGAAAACACTCCTGAGCCCACAGCACAGGCTGAGGAACAAGGCACAAGTACGAGAAAAGGCCCAGAGCAGCAAAACAAGAGGACAGTAGCTACCAACTGTATCCAGGAAAAAACCCAGGTTGATAAATGTTTCTGTATTACTGTGGAGATACCAGCAGACTCCAGATCCTGAAAAAATTAAGTCTGAAACAACCATGCCAGTAGGTAGCTGGGTCACCACACAGACCTTCAGAACAGCACCTGCACTGCTCTTTTTATCACCCTCTTTCTGGCAAGCATCAAATGAGATCTCTTGGACTTGCCAAGCTGGGCAATCAGAGCTGGAAGAGCTTTGACAGGGAAGTTACAGGACAGGAGACCACCATGCTGGCAATCACACTGCAGGAACAGCAGCAAACAGGAGCTCACAGCATCAAGAAGTTCAGTATCCTGGGGGTGAGGTCACTATCAACATGTGAAGATACAGCTATAAATAGAAATCCAGCTGTGGCTAATGCAGCTTTCACATTAGTTAGTTAAAAAATCACAGGCATTGTAAGATAACAAAGACTGGACACTGTCACAGCTCCAGGAACCACAACTGCAGTTAAAGGCAAATCATTCAGGGAGGTCTATTCCCAAACAGCAGAGTGAGACAGGACATCACAGGAGCAACCAACACCAGAGAGCCTCCAACAAGGACAGTGATTTGGCCATTAGCAGAGCACATGTGAAGCCTCATTACACAGCTGGTGATTAATGTGAGAAGCAGCCTGCTCCCTACACTGCCGAGGCAGAACATCCATAAAGCATTCAGGACTGAGACAAACACTGTAGGGCACAAACAATAGCAACGTAGGTGGATTTTTCAGTTTCAGTGGGTTAACAGTCCCTTTGACTTACAGAGCACTTGAAGGCTGGGCAGGGGGAGGAGGATTGAAATGGCATTTCAGTCACAGGAATCACTTTTTTGAGAATGGACAGAAATCTCAAGGACAAACCTCAAGCCTTGTAGAGCTTAATTTTGATCCCTCTATGGGTCATTCACTTGAGAGCTGCACTTGATGGTCCTTGTGAGTCCCTTCCAACTCAGATTATTCTGTGACTAAAACCTCTTGATTTCCTGCCCTCCTGACTCTAGGTGGGGTATCTTACACATGATCTACCAGCACAAACAGGGGCCATGCCAGCCTGGGGATCAGCCAGGGGAGGAGACACCCTAAACCAGCATTCATTCACCTTTGCAAAGTGGCAGTAAGTCATAAGACATCTCCTGAAATTCACACCAAACAGAAAATATACCAAATACAATTGGTGTCAGAGTAAAGAGAAGCATCACATAAAATTGTACAATTGGTATAATAATTTTTTATGATACCTCTCCCTCCTTAGCACAGCTTCACAGGTACTGTGGAGGCAGCAAAATGCCAGCCTGGCAGTGCCCTGCTCTGATCTCTTCTGCTTCCAGCTCTGTGACCTGGAAGACTCTCCCCCTTCATACAGATGGACCATGGATGTGGCTCCACACAGTTGGACTCTGCTCAAAGGCCTTGCACAATCGATGCTTCAGAGCTTGCAATTTCATCTCTTCATCCCAATACCTTTCACCAAGTGTCTTAATAAGGGACCTTAAGGAGGTAAATCTCTCCTAAACCAACTCCCCTCTACAGAACCTGCAGCTCCAGTCACTGCTGGCAATAAGCAGTGCAGCCCTCTCACAGCTACAACTAGAAAAGCCTTAAGAGCTGCAGAATTCAGGGAAAAGCAAATTAAGGTTTGAGTTTTTTTTGTCTCAGATGTTATGAAGTGTGTTTTTTCCAGGAAGAGCACAACATCCAGTTTGAAATACAGCAATGATTTTTAATTTTTAATCCAAGAGTCCCTTGGAAAGTGAGCAGTCATGTGGACACATGCCCAGAAGAGCAGTCCCTCTAACAAAACAGATCTAAGCTCACCCCATCCCTTGTAAACACGTTGCTTCTTTAAGGTGGACACCCCTGGGGACTGCAGTGCTCTGCAAACTGATGAAAGAGGGCCCCAACTGGAACAGCTTTCAAGCTGCAGTGAGGAAGAACTACAAACCAAAGTCAGACTTGCTTTGTTTTTCTGCAGAAACCAAATGAAAGCCCACAAGATTATGGAAGTGGCACATCACACATCACATTCAGCCATGAGCCTCAGTGATTTCTAAGAATGAGGCTGCTGGCAGAAGCTCCTGGAAACAAGACAAATTTCCCTGTAATATGGCTCTGTTTGCTTCTCCTTTGCTCCAGAAGAATCCCTATTCTTACTGCATCCACTTAATTTCCTTTTCCCATGGGAGTAGTGCTTGTTTTCCTTACAGTCTGAGCATGGCATGAGGATTTCATCTAGTGCTGTGAAAGGAGCAAACTGATGCACAAGTGAGACAAGTGCAGCTGCACCCCACAGGTCTGCTCCAGACACATCCAAGCCACCTCTGAGCCCTGCTATCAACAGCCCAGCCCTACCCTCAGCACTGTCTGGAACTGCCTGAAGGGAAGTTCTGGCCAGGTGGGGGTTGGTCTCTTCTCCCAGGCACTCAGCAATAGGACAAAGGGGCACGATGGGCTCAAGCTCTGCCAGGGGAAATTGAAGTTGGAGATCAGAAAGAAATTCTTTGCAGAGAGAGTGCTCAGGCATTGGAATGGGCTGCCCAGAGAGGGGGTGGATTCCCCATCCCTGGAGGTTTTTCAACTGAGATTGGCCGTGGCGCTGAGTGCCATGATCTGGTAAAGGGACCGGAGTTGGACCAAGGGTTGGACTTGATGATTCCATGGCTCTATCCCTGCAAAATGATGTTCTGACACCTCCCAAAGCAAAATGATTACTCAGGCCTGGGCAAAAATCCATCAGCCTTGCTACTCAACATGGGTATTGGTTCCACATCCCAGATGAGCACAGACAACACCACATTTGCTCTATGGTGCACCTCAGAGCAGGCAAAACAATTTACTGTCTTTCTCTCCTAGGAGAGACAATTAGACAGAAGGTGGGATCCTTGAAGGCAGAGCTAAAGTGTTCTGTGAATGCTCATTTATCAACAGCTCCCACCAGCTGTGTCCTCTGTCAAAAAGCAGATTTCTAAGCCTTGGGAACCTGGACACTGATGGCTGAGAATGCTCTTCTATTGGTCATAACTCACAGAGTAAACAGCCTTTAGTAAACCCAGATGCACTGGGGACAGGGATTAATCTACAGATGAGGACACTGCACTGAGTTGTTCTATATGTGCCCTCTTTAAATCTGGCTCTTGCCAGAGCAGGAAAGAGACCTCCTCTTTAGGAGCAGTGCTAAAAATCAAGGTTCACTTATGGGGAGACAGAATTCCACTTAGAGGGTCGCTGTGAACTTGCTGGACATCATTATTAGTTCTCTGTATATTGAATATGACTGTCATGGTATCAGGGATGGGGAAAGGGCAAACACTTCTAGAAACACCTTGATACTGCAGGAATACACCAGACCCCCTGTGAAACTCAGACAGACACGTGGCCAAATCCTAGTGAGAAACTCCCTGCTGAGAAATAAAGCAAACTCCAACCCCCCAGCACAGCACTGCTACAAAAAGGGCTGTCACCAACTTCTTTTAACTTCCCCACAGCCCTTTTCGGTGCTTAGGGGGTTTTCTGCTGTCACTGCTGTGGCTCCATCCAGACAACCTCCTGCCTGGACACAACACGGAAGGAGCACTTTGGTATTTTGAACTGCAGACATGAAACAGAAGCAGCAGACACCTGCTCTGTGGGGCTTCAAAGGAAGCCCATGGCAGGGATAAGCCTTTAAGAGATGAAGGAAGGAAGGAAAGAAGGAAGAAGAAAAGGCTGCACAGGCAGCTGATTCTCTCAAGAGGACAGGAGTTGGTGTCCTCTGTACACAGAGTTACATGAGTTTAGCTGAAACAAGAGAAACCTGTGCACTGACACCACACTAAGCCAGGCAAGATTAGGTTATTATTTAAATCTGCTGTCGGGCAAAGCTCATGGGAACACACTTTAGCAAAAGCTAAATGAGCTCAGCTGAAATTAGAGCATTTATGTGACATTTTGCACTCAGTCATCAGTTTACTGAAAAGCACCAACACCACAGCATAAATCTTCCCTCTCTGCACAGGATTTCTGAGCTCCTGTCAGGCATTTCAGATTCACAGGGAAATGAAGAGGGAGAGCATAAAAAAAATAGTATTTTATTATGAGCATTTTGGTGGATGTTTCCACTGGCAGAGGACATTTCAGACTTGTTTTGGAAAACTGCAGAGGTTCCTGGGAATTTATCTGCATAAGCACTGAGGCCAAAGAGAGCACATTTCAAATGAAGGCACAAGTTATACAGACCTAAGTAAGCAAATAGAGTCACTCTGTGTTTGAATAAATTGCATTTAAGTGCCCCAAACCTCTGTAATTCTATGCCTGTGTTCTGTTCAGCTGAAATGGAGGAGAGGGGTGACACAAAATGTTTCATAGTACCAAGTTTCTCTGCACAACCTTTTCTCCTTTTCCGTCAAAAGATCAGTCCACAGCTATTAAAGGAGGTCCTCATGGATAAGTGGTCAGTGCTTCACTGAAGCCAGAACAGTAAAAGATTCCACCAAGGATGAATTCTCTGCCTTGCTGTGCTTGCAAGCCAAGATCTGAGAGGAGCCCCCCACCCTCCTGTCATGCACTCACAGCTCACACGCCCCGTTGTTCAGCTGCTGCTCTGCCATGTCCATGACGTACCCAGGCCACTTGATGGCCAACAGAGAAGCAAAGGAACTTTGTGTAACAAGGTGGCAAAGCCCAGCATTGTTTCTGAAGACAGAGAATCAGAGACAAGCTCAGCATGCAGTACTTGCCTCGACCTTGATGGCGCAGCGCCCGATGGCGCGCACGGCCTTGCGCACGAAGTCGACGTCCACCTCTGTGGCGTATTCCTTGAGCTCTGCCAGCACCTGCAGGGACAGGACACCAGCTGAGCCCCACCAGGGCATCCACAGAACACCCCACTCTCACAGGTGATGCTGCTTGAACACCAGAACACAAGCAGCATGTTTGTCCACAGCTACCACAACAAACCTCCATCCCCAAACCCACCGGTTCAGACCACACTTGGTTTAGGCTGGACAAAGTCTTGGTTATCTTCAAATTCCCCTGTCTTGGTTATCTTCAAATTCCCCTGTCTTGGTTATCTTCAAATTCCCCTCAACAAAAGCTGGGGGAAAATCTGCCCTGCTAAACTTAAATGTTGTTATTCCTTCCTACACTGAAAACACATTCACTGTATGCAAAGCTCTTGACAACAACCACTCTTGATCTCTCCTTTTCTTTGCTGAACTTTTGGATTGCCACAGAATCCAAACAGAAGATGCAGAGGAGATCTGAGGACACCCAGGAATATCTATACAGAGATTAATAACAGTGCAAAGATACTTACCCTCTTAAAAGTAAGATTTATTATTTTGTCTCAGTGTTTTTGCTAATGGAAACTGAAGAAGGGCTTAAACCAGGACCTGCTGGGAACCTACAGACCTTTAACTAAAAAACTACTTTGTCTCAAACAAATCACTTAGCTTAGAAAAAATGATTTTAATAAAAGACCATATGTAATTTATATTCCCTCAAAAGCTCAATTTATTTCAGTTTCTCATGCCAAACATGACATCAGGGATTTAATAGTGATGTCACAAATAGATGGTGAGGGAGAGGTGAGCAGCACAAAGCCAGACAGTTCTCTGAGAAATCTCTCATGAAGGCAAATTGCTCAGAACAATGACAAGATAAAGAGGCCGTGAAGGGCCAGACTGCAGACAAATAAATCTGCAAGGAGGAGACGGGACATCTGTGTTTTGAAGTTTTATTATTTCCTTGGATGATCTGTGTTGCACAGCACTTGGAGCACCCGAGTTCAGCTGCTGATGCTTTCCAAACACTGCCCAAGTGCCTTGACTGGAACTGTCCGGCTGCCTCGGTCCAGAACGGGCACAGAGAGGGAGAGGCTGCACAGGGAGGGTGTGGGTAGAACTGCCCTCCTCAGGTCTCATGCCAGGACATATTCCTGATGTAGCTGTGTTGTTTTATGAATGTCTTTTCAGAACCACGAAGAGATTCAATCATTAGTCTGCAGATCCCAAACAGCCCTCCAGACACCATTGCCTTTCACAAACAGCCCATTATGGGGACATTATGCATTGAAACTGGGATGGAGCCTACCAGGAGTAAAGAGAAAATTCTGAATATATTCTCAAGGAGACTGATTTTTAAAATGTTTTCCGTGTCCACAGTGCAAAAGGGGCATGAATTACCTTGCTCTGTTCCAAAAAACATCAGGAGAGAGCTGAACAGAGCTGCTTAAAAATGTCACATTAGATGAAATTGCTCTGTGACAATTAGGAGAGGACAGTAATAGCAGTGACCAGAGGCATTAATCACTCTGCATTAGTGTTGGGCCTGGTGGCCAGGGATGCACTTGAGAACACTTCCCTCCAAAGAAACTTGGATTCAAACATCATCAAACACAAGAAGAATCTACACTGCAAAGCTGCCTCAATTCAGTTTAGCTTTGTGCTACTTCCACTCTGGAAGCAAATTAAGCAAAAGAGATTCATTTTTAGCCTGTGCAAGCATTAAACAATTTTACTAACTTGAAATTTGCACTTCAATAATGTTTGGCCTTTCTGAATGCCTCTGTTACAGGCACACCCCTCTCACTTGAAACAAGCCTCTCATTCCCACCTCAGCACCAGCAGTGACTCATTTGACAGGAACCATCAGCTTTCCCCTCCTGGAATTGTGATCTGTGAAACAAAACCTACCTAAAGGTCACGATGCAACACATATCATGGCATTAACATTTAAATTATGGAGGAAACTCCAACCCCTGCCATTAAAGAGCATTATACCAGGGACAGTGATGCCTAAACACCAAGAGAACTGTAGTAGTGGGTGCACACATCCTCAGGCAGAGACCAGGAGAGGGTTTTCCCCTCCCAGAACACAAGAGAAGTCCCTCAGCTGACCTGGGCAATGTTTGCTTGAGAAGCCAGGCGGATCATGATGTCCAGTTTCTCCAGTTTGACATAGATGGGGTCGTTGTACTTCACAAAGAACACCTTGATTTCCTGCTTCAGGATTTCAGGCCTGGAGGGAACGTAACGTTGTGTGTTAAAAACCCAAATGGGTTCTTTTGCAAACAGATTCATCTTTTCTTTAGAAATCTACCCAAGCAGTCACCCAAATGGTGTCATTTTGCCCAGGCTGCCCAGAAAGGTTGAGGACTCCCCATCCCTGGAGGTGTTCTAGGCCAGGCTGGACAGGGCTCTGAGTAACCTGGTGAAGTGCAAAGTGTTCCTGCCCACAGGGAGGTTAAAACCTGCAGGGGAGCTGGAAACCAGATGACTTTTAAGGTCCCTTCCAACCCAAACCCTTCTATGATTTTTGTGTCCAGGACATGCAAAGAATCAACAATGTGGAGAAAGAAGGCTGGATGAAAGGATTGTTTAGATACAAGATCCAGAATTCAAGTCTTTCTGTGGCTACATCTCTACTTCCTGCACTTGAAATGCTGAATCAACAGGCAGGTAGTGGACAACTGTTTTCAGTGAAGAGAGTAATGTCCTTATCTCAATGCAAAACCTAAAATACACCTACAAATTAATTTCTACTTTCACTGGCAAGATGTCAGTGCACAGTTATTCTGCCCTGAATACAATTAAAAGTGCTATCCCACCTTTCCAGCAAGGAACAGCAGCAGTGAAACATGCACATGAGAGCAAACTGGTGAAAAACCCCAACCCACTGAACCCCAGGATGTCCCCAGCCTGGTGGTTCTGTGCTGAAAGGAATAGCACAGGCACGCTGAGCTCCAGCAGGTCACTCTGAACTGCAGTTACACCCTTGCTCCTGTTTGCCACCTGATTTATAGAGGGCAGTTCTGAGTGCTCATAGAAAGGCAGTGAAGAGAGGCAGGTAAAGAAATGCTGTATGAAACTCATACCACAATCGTGCTGTAAAGAAAATTAATTCAAGCTGCCAGAGCCATGAGACTGTTTAATCTGTCTCTAAAGGGATCTGAGCATGGATTAAAAGAAACTGTGCATATGGAAATATCAGAAGGTCTGAGATAACCAGATGCCCTTCAGCAACACAGGAATAACACCCCTGAGCCTTTACCTTTTCTGCACAATCAAGTTGATGTTCCTCAGGGCAACATACTGCACTTCAGGCTCTCCAGACAGCAGAGTCACCAGTGGAGGGGCAAGTTTCTTCAGCAGCATGTTGTAATAGTCAGAGTCCTTGGGAAGGAGCTCCAGGAACTTCATCAAGACCTTCACTGCTGAGAGCACCACGGCGGAGTTGGCGTGGGACAGTCGGGGGGTCACCCGCTCACAGATACTGGAGACACAGGAGCAGGAAAGGGGTTCACATGCTCTTCAGAACATCACAAAACTCAGAGCTGAATTTAGGAGACTGCACATGGCTCAAGGCAGCTTTGACTTGGTTTCTTTCATGGAGAACAGGCAAAGTCCTGCTTTCCTGAACACAACAGGAAGCAAACAAGGACTTCTCTCACAGCTTCAAGTTTCTCTCCTGCCACAGTCAGCTCAAGAAAAGCTCCAGCTCTCAGCATTACAGTCCCAACACATTCCCAGTTATCAGTGCTTCCTGACTTTGCCTGGTGGTATTCTCTATTTCTGTGATCCTGTTTGTCACTTACAAACATAACTTTAACAAAACAGCTACTGGAAAACCACTTTAGTCTCCATGTAAGAATTCAGAGGTGGTAACACACTTCTGTCTTGCCTGGGGGGTGTGTTGCCATTTCAACCATTTCCATCTACAAAAAAAAGACTTCTGGTTCTCTGAAGAAACAGGGAAAGAAGGACCTAAACACCTTCCCAAGTCTCAGCTTCACCACTTGCCATAATGGATCCTGTAATCAACAGCATCCTAAACAATCCATCCCAAGCAGAAAGGAAGTTTGGGTTCATATGGTCTTTCTTACAGCATCTGTCAAGTTTCTTCCCACTCCCTCCTGCTACTCCAGAACAATCTTATTCCCATCTGTGCCTCCTGAAGCTCCTTTCCCTGAAAGATTTGCTTTCAGCCACTCTGGAGGGGAAGCTCAGGGAAGAGCAGAGGAGTCCAAGGCAGAGCTGGGGCAGCTCTGCCCAGGTCACCTGCAAGTCAAAGCTGCTGATTCAACTCTCTGTGCCTCAGTTTCCCTCCACACCAGCCCTGCTGGAATGAACATTATATAAAACCCAGTGCTGTCACTCTCCTGCCTGAAACAAGGCAAAATCAGAGAGAAACTCCACACAGAGCAGTAAAAGTAGTTGCTGCCCATGCAGTTTGGTACATTTATTCTTCAGAGGAAATGCAGGTGAGGAACTGGGACATGTTCACAGTTGTTCAGACTAGTGGTGCCTCTGACAGAGCTGGGATAATACCAGCCTCACACCCTGGAGATCTCTGCAGGTTTCTAGCACTCATTAGGAGCTGTTTCTGGCACAGAAACAGAACACAAGGGGGAAGGAGGTGGTAGAAAAAAATCAGCAAGACTCCTGGCAGGCTTTTTAGGGAGAGTGGATTACCTGTTGTACCTGAGAAAAAAACAGACAGTGAAGAAACCCATCAAATTCCAAATGGCCTGTCCAGGATTTTGCATGTGGGCTTGGGGCCCTTCCTCCCCATCATCCACGTGAAGCAGATCATCTGACAACCCAAGTTAGTTTTCTTGCTGGTTCCTTGTCTTCTTAGGAACACAATCTGACTTTTTGTGATTCTGGAGACAGATGAGGAGGCGGCTTGAAGTGCAGGAATTTACACTCCACTACCTAAAACCTGAGGTCCTTGTCTTTATGTTTAGTCACTGCAGTTAAAGGTAAAAGCACAAGGGTGAATTTGGAGAGATAAGAAAAATAATTTCTTACCTTTATATTCACTTCTCTCATATCACAGTCTAGTTTTCAGTTGGAAAAAAAGTATTCCAGACCTGTATTACTTTGGAAACCTGCAAACCTATAAAGGCTTTTGGCCTCTCAGAGCAGCAACACCAGATATGAACGTTCTGCTTTAAATCAGAAAATCCTCCAAACAGTGTTTTCACTGTTACAGGCTTGGTCTTGGGCTGATCCCCTCTTAATAGTGCCAGTTCCCACACGAATTAGCCTTTTAAATAAAGAAAAGTTTAAAAAACTCTGAAGACAGAGAAAATGGTTCTGCTGAGGGAAAGGGGCACATTTCCAGCATCAGCCCAAAATACCACAAGTAGCCTACTTTTTAAATTTCTTTTATCAAGTCTTATTTGTGCTGCTGCAGACCTCAGAACCCCCATTATTTAAGTACTGTAACACTCCCCAAAAGTGCCAAGCTCCTGCTCAACCATCCTACCTCTGGGCTTCCCGGTCATCCTTGGGGTTGTAGTTGGACAGACAGTCCAGGATGAAGATCTGGCCCCACTCAGTGCACTCATTTAAGGCTGTCAGCAGCTTGTTGATGTTCTGAGGGTTCAAATCCAGCAGGTTGCTGTTGGGATGAGACTCACTGATCTCTGACAGGGCGGCCACAGCGTTTGCCACCACCTGGGAGAAGGGACAAGAGGAGTTCCTTGTTAGCAGGACCTCAGGGGCCTGGCAGGGAACCAAACACGGAGATCCACCAGGTGACAGTTGGTGTGTTATCAGCTGCTCTGCACCAGCCACCACATCAGCTATCCCAGCCTTCCAGGACAACCTCACAACCAAGCTGAGAGCCCAAAGCTTGCCTGGAATCCACAGGGAACAAGAACATCTTTGCCTTCCCTGCAGGCTCCAGATCTCCACCCTGGCTTGCTTCAATCAGGCATCACAGAATCACAGAATCAGTTGGGCTGGAAGAGACCTCTGTGATCATCAAGTCCAACCCTTGGTCCAACTCCAGTCCCTTTACCAGATCATGGCACTCAGTGCCACGGCCAAGCTCAGCTGAAAAACCTCCAGGGATGGGGAATCCACCCCCTCTCTGGGCAGCCCATTCCAATCCCTGAGCACTCTCTCTGCAAAGAATTTTTTTCTGATCTCCAACTTCAATTTCCCCTGGCAGAGCTTGAGCCCATCGTGCCCCCTTGTCCTATTGCTGAGTGCCTGGGAGAAGAGACCAACCCCTCATGTCTCCTCCAGTTCCAGGAGATGCTCAACTGATACAGCCAAGGTCTCAAAACCTCCAGCTGCCCTACTTATTCAGGAATGTTTTCCTCTTGCCCAATTTCCCCTTAGCACGTGGCTTCAGGATATCCAGAAATGAGCTGTCAGGTGCCTGGCAGCCTCCAGCCCTGCAGCAGCACTGTCAGGTCACCCAGTTTGAAAGCAAACACGTAATTTCCCTAAAATGGACAACTCCTGCTAAATTTTAAATAACACATTTCAATTCCAAACAGTCTCCACACCATCCATTTGCTTTACAGAGTCACATTAAAGCAAAGACTCCAGCATAACTCAGCCCTGAAAATATTCCTGCCACATTTGGGACTATATAAGGTCTTGTCTTTTCTAAGCAGGGACGAAAGGATCACAGAGAAAAGGTCCCACTTGACAAGAATGAGAAGTGGGAACACAGCACAGATTTCTGATTATTAGTTCCATTCTCAAATTCAACAGTTATTCTAACAGACTATGTGAAGATTTCTAAAATAAAAAAGTTGCACATTATAGAGGCAAAAATAGAAAATTTGCAGATGAGACTTATTTGTTTAACTAACTAGAAAAGGGATTTAAGCTGAGATTGACACATAGAACTGAAATACCCTATGATAAGGCATTTTCAGGAGATTTTACAGTGTACATCATGTCCAGCCTAATCCCCAATAAATACCTGCTCAAATGAAGATTTATAACATTATTTTCCATGGGATTAAGGCAAAGAAACATCTTCTCTAAAATCATCTGCTTGGATGACTAAAGATGCTTTTGATGCAGTACAATGAAAACAAGAACAGCACAACCAGAAATGTCTCTGCCTTGTTCCCATCACTGCCTGTCATTAAACCAATATATTCCAAAGTCCTTGCACAAGCACAGTAATGTTGATTGCTTTGCATTTCACACCTAGAGGTCACAGATAGGATTTTGATCCAAGATTTTATGAATTTCATTAGTTGAATGAGCCTTCTGTCACCAAAACCATTAGCAATCAGAACTGCTGTCTTCTTGTACTGTTTTAATGAGTAATTTATTAGGATGTGCTGCTTATTCTTCTCATTATTTCATTTGCCTAATTCCTGAATGGCTAATGTGACACAGCATTAAAAAATGAAGTAAAGGACTATGTTAATTTCATTGCATTTTGGAAGTTCACAAATCATAAACACAACTGAGAAATTCATAATCCTTATGAAGAAGGACTTACAAAGTGAAACTACTATGGAAAATAATTCTGAAGTAATTAAAAAAAACATTCAGAGACAAAGCATTGCAGAAAGGGACCTGCCAGTCATACTAAGGAACAGGGCTGAGCTCTGGCAAAGGCACTCAGACTGCCAGGCACTACCTTTGTTGCAATAATTGATAAAATAGTATTAGTGATAAATTTACAGAGTCACAGAATTGTTAATGTTGGAGAAGACCTCCCAGATCACTGAACACAGCACTGCCAGGTCCACCACTGCTCTGTGTCCCCAAGTGCCACACCCAGATGTTTCTGAACACCTCCAGGATATCCTAAAGCCCGGGGTGAGTCCCAGCTGTGCTTTTGTTTCCTTCCCTGCAGAATCCACAGTCTATCCCTGTGTTTGCCACAGGCAAAGGATGCACAGAAATGC
The DNA here is from genome assembly GCF_047495875.1 of Pithys albifrons albifrons. Lineage (NCBI taxonomy): Eukaryota > Metazoa > Chordata > Aves > Passeriformes > Thamnophilidae > Pithys > Pithys albifrons. Next base: position 3,285,156 of record NC_092478.1, on the reverse strand, counting down.
TGTTCCCAGGAGGCTGGTGATTAGCTCAGTTGGATAAAAAACTTGATTGTAATAATGCCAAGGTCATGGGTTCAATCCCCTGTGTGGGCCATTGATTAAAGAGTTGGACTCGATGATCCTTGTGGGTCCCTTCCAGCTCAGAATAATCTGGGATTCTGTAAAGTGAATGTACCAAGAGACAGAAATCTGTGATTCTGGGGCACACCAGCTCCAGCCTGGAGACCCAGTGCTGAAGGAGGTCTTGCTCTTAGGATCTTTTGGGGCTTTTTTCAGGAATTAACACGTCAGCATCAGCAAAGCTGAGGGTGGGACACTACATGGCAATCCACACAGATTTCCATTGAAAGCATCCCTCAGAACAAGTGTCAGATGGCAAGATGCCCCCAGGAACATGGGCTGTGGTCCCTCTGGGTGTTCTAAAATAAAAACAAAAGGACTGGAAGGGGCTGTGAAACATCTGGCAGCAACTCAGTTAGAATCATAGAATTGATTGGGTTGGAAAAGACCTCTGAGATTATCGAGTCCAACCCTTGGTCCAACTCCAGTCTCTTTACCAGATCATGGCACTCAGTGCCACGGCCAAGCTCAGCTGAAAAACCTCCAGGGATGGGGAATCCACCCCCTCTCTGGGCAGCCCATTCCAATGCCTGAGCACTCTCTCTGCAAAGAATTTCCTTCTGATATCCAATTAAATTTCCCCTGGCAGAGCTTGAGCCCATCGTGCCCCCTTGTCCTATTGCTGAGTGCCTGGGAGAAGAGACCAACCCCCACCTGGCCACAACTTCCCTTCAGGCAGTTCCAGACAGTGCTGAGGTCACCTCTGAGCCTCCTCTTCTCCAGGCTAAACACCCCCAGCTCCCTCAGCCTCTCCCCACAGCACTTGTGCTCCAGTCCCTTCTCCAGCCTCGTTGCTCTTCTCTGGCCCCGCTCCAGCCCCTCAATATCCTTTCTGAACTGAGGGGCCCAGAACTGAACACAAAACTCAAGGTGTGGCCTCACCAATGCAGAGTCCAGGGGAAGGGTCACTGCCCTGGGCCTGCTGGCCACGCTATTTTTGATACAGGACAGGATCCCCTTGGCCTTCTTGGCCACCTGGGCACACTGTTGGCTCTGCCAGAGGAACTGGGATCTGCAATCCACAGTTAAAGCTGGTCTTCACCTCCTACCTCAGCAGACAGTGCTCCTGTCACCTCAGTGACAAGAAGATAAATGAAGCAAAAAAAGATCAGGGAAGGGCTGGGGAGTATCTTCAAACTTGAAGCAACATTTATTAAAAAAAAGGACAATTTGCACCAACATGTTGACATGTTGTGTTATGCCAACAGAAATAATTAGCATCTTCGAGGCTTTTTACACAGCCACAGCACAGCTGAAATGAAAACAGATTTCAGGAGCCAGTCCAACACAAACACTGGTTCAAGTACACATGCTCACCTCTCCCTTGGCACTGCCATTGGCTCTGCTGGGAGATGGGAACACAGAGCAACACAAGCTGGCACTGCAGGGTTCCATTCCAGCACAGAACTCCTCCCCTGCCAACAGCCCAGGTCAACAAAGACTGAAGCACTGCCCTCTAACAGTGACCACTCTGGCTCTTGATGGACTTTTTTCCATACCTTTCACACCAATTCCAGCATTACATCACCTGGTGATTGAGCATCTACTCTGGCAGCCATGGAAGTGTCACTGGAAATATTTAGGGATCTTAAGACTGCAACTCAGCTGATGCTTCTTCCTTAACATGGCAACACAAGATCGAGAAGTCCAACTGCACTGAAGGGCAAGTACACAGAGTGGCAAATTAAACAAGTTGGTTATTTGTCCTTGAAAATAAATAGCAGTGATGGACTTGCTGGGGGACATACAAAAGTAAAAAGCTTTACAAGTGATATAGGACAAAATCCTCCATGGAATTGGACAAATTTCATAGGCTGGCCAAAAAAAAAGCCCTAAGATTTTTTAGAAAACTAAGTATTCTCTGCTTTACAAAACATGCATCAAGTTCATTTCAGTGAGAAACCAACCAGGGGTTGTGTAAATTACTCCATAGATTAGACCCTCAGATTAGCTCAGTTGGTTAAAACTTGGTTGTAATAATGCCATGGTTGTCATAAGGTCATGGGTTCAGTCCCCTGTGTGGGCCATTGACTTCAGAGTTGGACTCAATGATCCTTGTGGGTCCCTCCCAGCTCAGAATAGTCTGGGATTCTGTGAAGAAGGAACTAAAATGACAAGAAACTAACATTTATTACAGCCTTTAGTTCTCAAAAATAATGAAGAAGATGTGGCCAGCCCAGTAGCCACAGATATGTGAGCCCCACAACTAATGAACAGGAAAAGCAACTTCTCAATTAACTCCATTTAAGTGCCTCAGTTGACTCATAATTAAGGAGACCACCTTTAAGCTAAGAGGTGCCAACCAATGAGGATCCACCTAAAAAATAAAAAATGCAAAGCAGATTGAAGAATTAATTATAATTATTACCAATAACAGGTCCCTGGCTTGCTGATGTAAATCAGTTCACCCTGGCTACATTTCAGCATTATTCAAATGCAGCCACAGCAACATCCCCCTGGAGCACAGAGGAGCTGAATGACAATAAACCTGCTTTGGGCTGGAATTCCCCAGTAAATTTAGACTCTTGGAGAAGAGGATAACTAAATCTCACAGGCCCTTATTTAAAACAAACAAAAAAAAAACCCCAACCAGAAACCAACCCTGCACTTAGAACTGCATTACAGCTTTAACAAGAACCCAACATTTTTAAATCCACCTACGGACAAACTCCCTCCCTACAGCCAGAGAGACCAGATCCGACCTCATGGAAAGCTGCAGAGGTAGGAACACTGATTTGCCAGCTATTCCTTCTGGCAGCTCAAACCTTTAGCTCAGAGCAAATGGTATAAAATACATTAACAAGGAGGGAAGGGGGTGGGTGCAAACCTGAGTGTCTGCCTGTCAGCCCACACGGAAAAGCTTTGCAGGGATGGGGGACAGGGGGAAGCTCAGCACATCCAGAACACCAACCAGTGGGAGCAATCAGATTATTTTCCTACCATCCCAGGCTAATTGGAAATTAAACCAAGTGTGTAATGGAGTTAATGAAATACAATGTTCTGATGCTTAAAACAGGAACCTCTGGCTCACCATGCCATTAAAAAGAGGAGAAAATGAAGAAGAGGAGGAGAAATTAAGGGGCTCTGAGAAGATGCTGAGGAAGGGCAGCATTCCCCACCCAGCTGGAGGCCCCCATCCTCCAGGGAGCCAGCCACCACAGGATGTTTTTGGGAATGGAGAGGTGCTGACATTTCAAAGAGCACTCTCAGCTTGCATGGTACATCCCTGTCATTAAGCACAGACTCCCAGGTGGGATATTCAGGGTGGGTATTTCACAGGGCCACTCATTTTCATGGCCACAGCCCAAAAGCTCCCTAATGAGTCCTAACACAGACAAGCTCTTTCCAGATTATAGACTCCTGCTTCTGTTCATATTGTATCTTTTGTCTACAAGCTCTCTTTACTTTGCTTCCCTAGACAGGGTGCAGGAACAAATAAAATTACTTTTTAAAAGTAATTTTACGTTTAAATTTACAGAAGAAATTCTTCCCTATGAGGGTGGGCAGGCCCTGGCACAGGTTGGGCAGAGAAGCTGTGGCTGCCCCAGCCCTGGCAGTGTCCAAGGTCAGGTTGGACAGGGCTTGGAGCAACCCGGGACAGTGGGAGTTGTCCCTGCCCATGGCAGGGGGTAGGACTGGATGAACTTTAAGGCCCTTTCCAATCCAAACCACTCTGAGATTCCATGACTATAAAATGGCTCAATCAGGCAAGTCAGGGATCTTATATGAACCTCTCACACTGTTAATGCATGTAATATGTACAGATATAAATTAAAACTCTGTGAGACTAGCACATGCCCAGTTCCTGATCACATCCCAAAAACTGCCTGGGTGGGGAAGACCTCCTGGCTTGCTTTTTGCAAGTGGGAAGAATCTTTATAGAGGTGGCAATGAAAGGGAAGTTAAGTGTGATCCTTCCCACAGTGTGCTTGCCCTGACTGGTGTTTGTACTTCCCTGCAGGAAAATGGCACTTTGTGGCAGACTGGAACACCACTGCTGCTCTCACATCCCTGCAAGCCCAGGATGTGTCAGCTGTAAGGCAGGAAAACATGCTCCCTCCAACTGCTGAAATCTTGTGGGAGGTGGGCAAGAAGCTGTTCAGGGCTGGCTCCGTCACGAAGGGTTTGTCCCTGGCACAGCTGAGCCCCCAGTGCAGGAAACTGAACTCCACAGGAAGACAGAGGGTCTGCAACTCCCTGAGCCTCTTCCACGAAGCACCACGGTGTGATCCCAGCCTGGATCAGGCACCTGTCACACACCAGGAAGGCTCCCTTTGCCTTTTTTTTTGTGTAAGACCCTTTGCAATTTTCCTCGCAGAGGTTCTCACTGGCACCATCCAGTGGCAAACAAGCCAAGCTGCTACGGAGAAGAAAAGCACCAGTTAGGCATGAACAACCCCCTTACAGAGCCCTGAACAGAGGGATGCAGAGTCACAGAACATCACAACCACAGTGTGATGTCCCAGGCACTCAGCAATAGGACAAGGGGGCACGATGGGCTCAAGCTCTGCCAGGGGAAATTGAAGTTGGAGAGCAGAAAAAAATTCTTTGCAGAGAGAGTGCTCAGGGATTGGAATGGGCTGCCCAGAGAGGGGGTGGATTCCCCGTCCCTGGAGGTTTTTCAACTGAGCTTGGCCATGGCACTGAGTGCCAAGATCTGGTAAAGGGACTGGAGTTGGACCAAGGGTTGGACTTGATGATCTCAGAGGGCTTTTCCAACCCAATCCATTCTGTGATTCCGTGTTCTCTGACAAATGGTGCTTGTCAGTGTCTGTTCCAATTGAAAATGTAACATATAGACACATGTCAACAAAATTCCCAGCACCCTGACTGATGTCAGGGATCCTGGAGTGATCTATTTGGCAAGGCAAACGCTTTGGAAATTAGGCACACAGTGGTGGCTGTAATTGGAAGGAGACAGGTCTCTGATGGATGAATTTGTCAATTAAGCTGTATAAATGAGGGGTCTGGGAAGACAGACTCTCTGGAGCCATGGAAATTCATGCATTGTCATATAAACTCGTTGCATCTCTGACAGAGAGAAAGGGAAGGGAAAAGCACGGCTTTGATGGAAGGTGCTCAAGATCTGTGTCCCTCACCCACAAGCTTTCTAAAAACAAACAAAGAATCAAGTCCCACATACAGGCTTGACATTCCCTCAGACCTGTTCAGGATGACAACCTGGAGAAAAAAACTAGCCACTGGGCAAGTCAGAGTCCAGCCTTCCTCTGGAGAAGCTGTTGCAGGAGCTCATTCCGAAACCAAATCCAGGTATCATCAGCAGAGCCAGCAGGGTCAGAGTGTGTAACCACAAGCTGTGCCACCAATTACAAACATCAGCTCTCCCTTCTCCCTCAATTCAAGTTTCTGCACCCCCTGGCAGTCTCCCATGTTGTCTCTCTCGAGCACCCACCACACATGTTAATGTAACCACTGTTTATAGAGGCTCCTCCACAACCTCTCCCTGTTTCCTTCCCAGCTTGTTGCTGGCTGGCTGCTTACTCTGCAAAAAGTGTTGCTCTCCCTCCTGGGCAGCCTCATGTAAACAGCAGAAACACCCATTAAAAAGCTCCGAAGTGTTGCCACCACTTTTCAACAGCCCCAAGCAATGGGTTTATTCACTGCAACAAATCCATCAATGGGTAAAAGAAATTCCGCCTACAAATGCCATCAAGTGTGTCCCAGAAGGAAATATGATCTCCATTTGCAGTACAAACAGATTAAACCCCCAAACCACACACAGGACCAACACAGACATGGCTGTGGGACTCCAACATCCAGCCTGCATCTCCAACACCCACGTTGAAAAGAAGGGGGACGTTTTTCATCCCAAGGAACAGAGGGAGTATCCTGGAGCAGCTCCAGGCTGGTGACAGAGCCCACAACTCACAGCAACATTCAGCTCCACACTGGGATGTGGATTTTCAAGTCGTTTCAAGCTCCATGAGCAGGAATCATGAACTCAGTCAGCACTGGTGGTTCACTCCTCATACTCCAAAAGCATCAGCTGCACAGAGGAAAACACGTGGCTGTGAGAATCCCCAGGAGGAACAAGTGCTCTCCTGTGCCCATGGAGAAGGAGGGTTTCACTCCCTGTGGCATGAGAGAATTCCCACATCCCTGATTGCCTCCCACAAAGCCCTTCTGGGACTCAGAGGATCAACCAGTTTCCCAGCTTTATTACACAGAGTAGGATTAAAATTCCTGCAGAGTACTCAGTGGAGGAAAGGCCCAGGAGACAAAAGCTGCTTCTGTTTCTAAACTGGCTTATTCCTCAGGACATCATCTCACAAAGACATACTGCTTGCCAGCTGGGAAGAAAAAGAACAAAAGGAAGACCTCCTTCCTCCACAGGGTCATCCAGCAAGCCCACACACACACACTCAAGTTCTGGCTGGCAGAGAAGGAGCCCACAGCACTTGCAGGCACAGCAGGGGAAACAAGAGAGCAGTGATTTCCATCAACAGGTTTTCAGTCTCGTCTGTGAGCTGTGGAAACTCAATACTGCTCGAGGAAATTGGGATGAGATCAAGGTGGAACCTCACCACTCCCAGCTGTCAGATCTCAACAGATTCCCTTCTTCTTGTGGTTAATGCTGAAGGCAAAAAACACCCCAAGTACAACAGAGTTTAATTATCTCCACTCAGTGCCTTTCCTTATGTGATCTCAGCTTACTCCATGTTGATTTCAACAGTGTTTCTCCCAATCAACTGATGTGTAGATGGTGTAAAACATGACATGTTATTGGACAGCACAACAGCTACATCTGCACACCCCAGGAACACACAGGGGCAGGACAGCCACACCTGATCCAGCACATCCCAGTGACAAGGCACAATGGAAGGGAGAAGAAATGCTACAGGAAGGAATTAAAAACTGAACAGCGCCTAGAAAATAACAGGGAGAAGGTGACACCAACCTAACTTAAGCCACGTGGATAACAGACTGTCAAGAAAACTATTCCATGGGTTAAAAGATACCTTAGAAGGTCAAGGATTGAAAGTATTTGGACAGAAAGGTTGTTCTATGCAAATATTACAAGACCAGTAAGGTTTAAGATGGATTTCTTTTATGTTTTCCTGCTAATATTTACATTCTGAAAGAAAACCAAGTGCAGGGATAAGAGCCAGGAGGGAACTAGTTACAAAATGAGGTGCCCAAGGATATTCAGCCTTGGTTCTCTTTAAGCTGCTGCCATCTCGTGGTCTGCTCTCCCTCACCTGGGCTCGGCTCTTCCAACCATGAGCAGTCAAAAGGTTTGAAAAGGCCATAAGAGACAGCACCAGGAAAAAGGGAAAAAGTTTTTCCAAGACTTCAGGGAGCCTCTGGTGATCAGCAGATAGAATCAAAAACTATTCTGAATTGGAAGGGACCTACAAAGATCAGTGAATCCAACTCTTAAGTTAGTGGCCCACACAGGGGATTGAACCCATGACCTTGGCATTATTACAGCCAAGTTTTAACCAACTGAGCTGATCTCAGCAGGTGTGTTACAAACCTCCTTCTCCCACCCGCCTGTTACCTCCTGCTGTTGCTGGGTGTGAACAGTGTTCTGCAGCACTCTGGAAGATACAAAACCCCTGGGATCTCATTTTGGAACTGCATTTTTGTTGGAATATGTGGACTGTGGAAGCCACTCAGTGGCTTCTGAGTGGAACTGTACCCAGGTGAGCAGTGAGAAGGCACTGAGGGCTGGGCAAGTCCAGCAGCCCAAAGCAGCCAGGCCCCACCCCAGCATTAAATCCCTCCAGAGCTGCTTTTGCTGAGCTTCATGCAAGGAAATACACAGCCAAAAATGAAGGGTTTGCCTCAAGACAGGCTCCCTCTAGGGAAGGATCCTCCTCTTTGGCAGGATCCCAGGAGACAAAGGGCAGCCACAGGCACTTCAGACCCATCTGTAAAAGGAGATTAAAGACTCCTTCCACAATCAAACTCCTGCAATGCCACTGAACTGGGCTCCTGGAGGGGCTGTTGGCCCAATGCCTGCACAAGGCAGGACAACTCCAATAATTGCTGACATGCAATAAGTCACCAGCCACTCTGGTACCCCATAAATCAATACATATGCAATTAAAGGTTTGAATTAATTCATCCAGAACTGCAAAGCTACCAGAGAGATTTTCAGAAACTGTCAGTGAACTACCAGACTGAGATGTCAGTGCTTTAATCTCATCTACAGACACCTCACCTGGAAGGGTGAAACACTGAATGTGAACTGAGGCCACATCCTGGCCACAAAAAGCCCAGATAAAGGGGGCAAACACCTTCCTGTGCACCTACAGCACCTCAGTGCCCTGAACATCCCCAGGCTCTGCTACCTCATTAACACAGATTCATGCCACTAGTCCAAAAATACAGCAAAAAAACCCACAAAACAACAAAATGTTTCTGACAAGGTCACCTCCCAACTTAGTCAGACATCCTTACATGAAGGTGAGCTGAGCCAACAGAAACGGGCACCCTGATCTCTGCATAATTACAAGGCAATTAGCAAGCCACAGATGGAGATGTTACTTTAGCAAGCACCCAGCTAGAACGCTTAGTGCTTGCTCATGTCCTAGAGGCAACCAATTACCAAACCATAATAAAACCCTTCTTGAAGGCTATTTTTCAACTGCAGCCTTTTTTAGCTCCTGCTCAAAATCCTCATTTCTCAGAAGAGAGAACAAGTGTGGATTTCCCATCTAAAAAATTCTGCTTCATTAAGTGTCTAATGTTGCCCATTTCCACAAGCCATCAAAAGAGGAGAAACATTTATAATATAAATATGAATGAGCTCAGATAACAGGTTCCAGTGATTGAGATGCACCATTTACAGAGGAACAGGCCATGAGGATTGATCCATCTGTACCATTTTCCAGCAGTCTTTCTTTTGAAAGCCAACACTGATACAGACATTTTTTTACTTAAAAAGAGCTTCCAGGCAGGGCTGAATTCCATCTGATCAAGGTAAAACACCTTAATAAATATCCACTTGCACACAAATATAATTTACCTGGCAAACACAACTCCTGGTCATCTGGAACCCCACTGGAGTTTCACATGGAGAAAGCAGCAATGAGATGGATGGTCTGACTAGAAAGATGAGCCTTAATTAGGGGTGGATTGTTCCTGTACTTTTGAGAGAATCACTGAGCCACAAAGGCATGAATTATAAGGGGGACCAAAGGAATAAACTCGAGTAGAAGGAATGTCTTTTTCTACTAAAATTGTAACCACATTAAATATTGTATTAAATCAGCAGCTATAAGAGCCTCAAACCTTGGAGAAAATCTCTCCCCATGCACCTTTAAAAAGCAAAAATATAATGCTCCATCTACAGTGCAACCTGGGAAATCATTACATGGAACACCAGCTACATGATCCTCTCCAAACCACACACCACAGGCCTTTCCACCACTATCCCTCCTCCAAACTGCATTCACTGCTGTGAATCCTCAGTTTGGGAAAGGGCAGGTGAGCACAACACGAGGCAGGTACTGTGACCCTGCCCAGCCTCAGTAGCTGCAGAGCTGCCACCAACTGCAGCAGCTGCAAAGGTTCTGCTGCCCCAGCCCACCCTGTTACCACCCAGCAGCTCATTAGTTCTGCTGATCTTTTATTAGGACTCCCTGTGCTACTTCTGGAGGTTTATTTAGCAAATGGAGCATTCCCTGCCCTTTGGTGTCTTTTCTCTTCTCTCCATTAATTTAAGTCAGTATTAAGTTAATGCACTTTTTAAATACATATTGGTGCTCTCCTATCAGCCTGTGGTTCATTTACCAAACCACTGAGATCAACAAGCAGAAAGGGCACAAAAATCTTATCAGTTTCTCCTGAAGTACCACATCTTTCCAGCCTGAGCTCTTCAACTCACAGCCAGTGGCTGTAATTAGAAGAAAATCAGAGCTGGAAGCAAGGCCAGGAGAAGAGGAGGTTCTATCCTTGTCCACAGCACATTCCATTGCTGCCTGTGAGCTGGTGAAGGGCAGGGCCAGCATTTAAGGGGAACTAAAGCAACCCAAGGAGGTTCTTTTGGAGGCTGCAAGGCACACCCTCCACACAAAATTAAAACAGCAGGTGTTTCTCTACGTGCCTCAAGGTTGCTTAGACAGAGAGAGCATCTTCAAGGAGTTATCAGTATTCATACAGAAACCTGGCATAAGGAGAAAATTCAGGCAGATAAAAAGAACAGCTTGTGGATATCAGGGGCAAGAGGTGTCTGTGTCTCCTGACAGAGATCTCTGCTCAGACTGGTGCCTGTGAAAGTCAGACACCTCTAGTTACACTGCTCTAGAAAGTCTTACAAAAAGCAATCAGCAGCCTTCACTCTCTTGTTAAAGGGGATGGCACCTTACCACCTGCACTTGGTTCATCTAACCTGCCCAGAGACAGCTACTACAGCAATTTGCTTTATATGGTTTGATTCATGCACCATGGAAAGAGCTGTTGGCTGTGCCCTTATAATGTGCAGGGTAACACCAGTTCTGTGCTCTAAAAGAGCTAAAAAAATAGAGGTCACATCCTTAAATTCTGAATTAAACTGAGCTGCAGAAGTTTTCTTCCCTGGATGACATATATGGATATGCTCACTGGATTCCAGTAGGTAACAGGAAACAATATTGAATGAAGGGATTAAGCAGTGGGACACTTCAATACATTGGCAACCACCTTTTAGCTACAAAATAACAGCAGAACATGCCTGGCTTGGAAATGGGCCCTTCATCAACCATGATTAAATGCTGATTTAGTAGGTAATTTACTCCTGTGAAATTCTTGGTCATGATCTCCACCTCTACTCTGACGACTCATTTAACTTTATTAAAAACATTAGCATTGATTTTCTCCACTCATTACAAGCCAGTGGATTTATCTGCATTAGTGAATTAATTCATCCAACCTCTTATTCCAAGAAGAGCCAAAGCCTGCAGGGAAACAGTAACTACAAGCTGTCATTGAGGGAACAGCATCAAATATTTCTTGCTCTTATGACTCACCTGACCAGGAAGTTACACTTTTGCTGCAGCTCAAGACAAAAAACACAGGCAAAAGCCCAAACACTTTAACAACAGAAGGTATTTCCTGTTTTCTGAGGCAACAGCTTGTTCTCTAACCAACACATTCATCACAGTGCAGCAATTAAAGACCCTTCACATCTCTGATGATCTGCCCAGAGCTCTGGGGGGGCGTTACCATGGGATTGGAGTCTGCAATCAGGTCACGCAGAGAATCCAGGAATCCTTGGTCCTCCACCATCTGGGCATTGATGTCGTGCAGCTTTGCCACGCAGACAGCTGCAGTTTTCCTCACATAGGGGTCTTCATCCTTCAGACACTTGCGGAGGGGCTCGCACAGGTACTCTGTGATCTTGTCCACCCTGATGCAGCCCATGGTGCGCACGGCCAGGGCGCGGATCAGCGGGTTGGGGTCCTCACAGTCCTGCAGGGGGACACAGCACCCAGTCAACAAACCTGCACCACCACCACCACCACCATCACCCCCCACTGGTGCCCTCCCTGCAGCCACAGTCAGGCTGCTCTCCCTCAAAAAGAATTCTCTCTGATTACACGACAAAAACCAGGCAATTATTTCAGGGCAGGGCTAAAAGGTGGCACTCGCTGGTTCTCAAGATGTTCTCAGGCTGTGTTAGCTTGTAAAGTTGTGATCTTGGTGTGCCTTTGTTCTCCCAGGCAAAGCTTCTTTCAATAAGATCCAGCACCTAGAGAGGCAGCTCTCGCCACCAAAATGACAGGCAACCTTCAGAAAAAAGAATACACTGATTTCCAGCCTTACAAAAGCAAGAGATATAATGGGAAAAGTCAACAACTAAATACAATGCAACAGCCATCAAGGTCTATGCATCCCTTAGGGTTGTAACATGAAGAACTAAGCAAAGGCTGGTCTAGAGGTGCTTTTCTGATGAAGAAAAAGCAAAACCAGACAGAAACACAGACCTTCATACATCAAGACTACATAATTTTCCATACATCCAATCCACCTACATGAGCTCCTCCACAATCAGCCTGTAAAAGGATGGCTGCAGAATGACCTACAAAAGCATAAGGTCCATTTACCTTTCACTCTTTAAATTTCCTACAGCTGACAAAACACTTAAAGCATTACAAGAGAAGTCACAGCTCTTACCAGAGCATTCCACACCTTGAACTGTGTGAAGTGCTGAGTTAGTGCAGACCAGTGTCAACACTTGCTCTTTTTACCAACACTTGCCCCTCAGCTTGCCAAAAGGGACACCAGATACTTCCTTGCAGGGAAAAGCAACAAGATGGAAAATACCATTTTGTTTGTCAGCCCCTTCCAACAGAATTACACTTGAAATACAGACACCAATATTCTGTCCAGAGAGGGATGCCCTTCCCTGGCCAGAAATAACCTGCACTCATCTTTTTCTGCCTCAAGAACCACAACACAAAATTGAAACTCAGTTCTATTCCCCAGTATCTCAGATTTCATTAGACTCTACAAGGAGTTTCAAACTTCCTCTAAGCACTGGCTTTTATCTTGAATAATGTGCAATAACATTTCCCAGATAAGCAGAGGCAACCTGACAACAGAACTAAAGGTAACACAGCACTCAGGCTGTTATTTCTCCAGTGAACTGTCTTACAGTTTCACCACAGACAAAGGTTTTCCACACAGAGTACAGCTGAAACACTCCAACAGGAAGCAAACATCCATCTATCAGAGATGCTACAACAGCTGGGAGATGAAACAGATAAAATCTGTTAGCCAACACCAGAAGTGGGTAAAACAACAAAAGCAGCTTTCTCCTGAATAGACCCTCTCATAACCACTTACAGAGGTGCTTCAGTCACCTCCTCTGCCATAACAGCAAAAAGTGGAGAGAAAAGACCCAGAACTTTGGCTTCAGCATGAGCCCAGCCCAGAGGCTGAGTCCAAAAGCAGCTCCCAAAGGCTAATGGACAAAGGGGATGTGTGACAGCCACTGTGCTGGACCACTCCTGATGGGCCCTGGGAGCAGGTTACCTTCACAAAGCTGTTGACAGCCATGATGGCCATGTCTGGCTGACTTTTGGCATAGTTCATCAGGTACAGGTACACCAGCTTCTTCAGCTCCAGGTTGTCAGTCTGCATGCAGTTCACAACATCAGGAAAGAGAGAGCTGGGTGGACAACACAGGAATACACAGTAAGCAAGAACAGAATCACAGAATTGCTAGAAAAGACCTTTAAGATCATGAAGTTTAAATGTTAGCACTGTCAAGCCCACCATTAAACCATGTCCCCAAGTGTCAAACCTACATGATTTTTAAATCTCTTTCAGAGATGGTGACTCCACCACTGCCCTGGGCAGACTATTAAAATTCAATATAAACATTCCTGGCACAACTTGAGGCTGTTTGCTCTCATCCTACCACTTGTTACCCAGAAGAAGAGCCCGACCCCAATCACGCCACAACCTCCTTTCAGGAAGCTGTAGAGAATAAGAAGGTCCCCCCTGAGCCTCCTTTTCTCCAGGCTGAGCCCCCCCCAGCTCCTCCTCACCAGACCTGTGCTCCAGACCCTTCCCCAGCTCCTCTGCCCTTCCCTGGACAAGCTTCAGCCTCTCAATGTCCTTCTTGACTTGAGGAGCCCCAAAGTGGACCCAAGATTTGAGGTGCAGCACAGGGAATGATCCTGGTTATTCTGGCCACGCTATTTCTGATACAGCCCATGGGCCACTGGCCTTTTTGTCCACCTGGGCTCATGTTCAGCCACTGTCAAACAGCACCCCCAGGGCCTTTTCCAGCTTTCCAGCTGCTCTGCCCCAAGCCTGGAGCATTCCATGGGGTTGCTGTGACCAAGGGCAGGAGTTCACACCACTGAGCCTCATCCAGTGGCCTCAGCCCACCCACCCAGCCTGCCCAGACCTCTCTGCAGAGCCTTCCTGCCCTCCAGCACAGCAAGACTCCCACCCACAAGGAAAGAATGGTATGGAAAGGGAACAGCAACAATATCAAAGAAGCCAGAAAAACTGGAGTTCCACTTTAAGCACCCTGCTGTCTAACAAAAGGTCACCTTCCTTCCCAAAACAGTTTGCAGTGGCTTTTATACTAATCATTTAATCTCTTCTAGGGCTTTAACATAGGTCAGTTCTGGAAGAGGTGAAAACTAATGCAATTTCCTAAATGTGTTTTAAATGGGGAGTTTACCATCCAAGAAAATTCTACCATGTCAGGCCTGGAAATGAACCCACAAGAGGAAAATTGTTGCTTAAAAACGTTTTGGTCATGCAGGACACTTCCAAAGAACCTGCCAAATTTCAGACTGGTAAATTCTAGAGTGCTCAGGAGCTTAAACACTGACAAGGTGAGTTTCACTCCAATGCCAAGCAGCAATCTGTAAACATCACTGCAGAAGGACACGGGACATTTCACAAAGATCTCTGCAGCCCCCAGGTAAGATTTAGGGATGTAAGGGGAGGGGTAAATGCTGTTGGCAAAAAAAGGTTAGTTTTTTTCCTTCCAGTTTATGTTACTTCATTCTATGATGAAGTCACGATGCTAAATTTGTAACCTTATACTGATTTCCGTGGCAACAGAACTGAATGCAGGACTGCTGTGACTCTCTGGGAGGCTCCAGTAAGAGAAGCTGGAGGGAGAAACCATTCACTTAGGCAGGTTTTTCTGGTTGTCTCAAAGACAGAAGAACACTCTGGGGACAGTGTTGTAGAAGGTAAATGCTGGTGGCCTTTAAGACACAGGTTCAATTTAAAAATCACTCATTTTAAAATGTAGCTCAGATTCATGCAATGACAAGCAAGGCTAAGAAAACACTTGGAATTGCCTTTGTAGCACTGGATGGCAAGCAGGGAGGAAACATTTAAAGTGGCACATGAAATGGTCATATCCTGGAGGGGTTCTAAATAAAAAGGGCTATTGGCACTGGGCTAAATCACACTCAAAGTAGCTGTTTCTCTGGTTCTCAGAAACAGGAAGGAGCTTGAGAAAATTGTAACCTAGACAAGGACACATCCAACCTCACCATAAGCCACACCAAGGTGCCAAACTTGGAGCTGTTCCACAGACAGCTGTGCCACCACCCCTGACGGAGTCCCAGGACCACGAGAGCTGCCACAGGTACAAGTTGCCTTTACCTGACATCCTTCCCCACAGTCATGGCTGCAATAACCTTCTTTACAGCTTCTTTCCTCTTCTCTTTCTTCTCATTATTAAGTTCACCCTTCAGTTCAAAAATCTCTCCTGGCAGAAGACAAAACAGATTGAGCCTCTTGGGAGAAGGAAAGGGTCTCACTACAGGGATGGTTCAGGAGTGAATTTTTACTTTCCCAGCCTGTTGTTCCCACAAAACTGGTAGAGCAGCACATGGAAGCTGCCAGAGCTTATGGAGAACATGGTTCAGTGAGAGGCAAAGCTGCAACACTCCAGGGAATGGACTGGGCTACACCTTGCTGAGGAAAAGGCTGTTCACAAGAACCTGCATGTTGCAGCTCTCCCACTTCCAGAACACCAAATCACAGCCCTGTAGTGTCTGCTTCTCAGAGACAACTATTATATAACCAGGATGAAAAGATATTTGGAGATGCCAGATTTGTGCCTGCAAGAAACAAAAACTAAGCTAGGAATTTTGCCCAGGCTTTTTAACTTTTCTCATCATGGCCTGCTTCCTGGGAAAACTGGAGTGGAGCCCAAATGCTGTGGCTGAAACAGGAAAGCATCTATTTAGTCCAGTGGAATAAATTCCTTTCAAGCTGCACAGACAGAGCTACTCCTAACAAAAGCTGCATGTAACACATCTTGCCTGGAGTCCAAGGTTGCCAAAGCAGCTTTTCCCACAACACAAATTCTTCCAGATATTACTGTGTGGACAGTCAGTTCAGGCTGGGTCACCACATTGGCAAAGCAAGTTTGTAAAATAAAGCAACATGTGCAAAAAAACTGTTTATCAGGCCTGTTCCAGACAGAGCCAGTGGCATGAGAAGGATAATGCTCCCAGCTGACAGGCAGCTTTCTGCAGGAAGGACAGCCAGCAGCACTCCCAGTGGAATCACAGAATCATAGAATGGATTGGGTTGGAAAAGACCTCTGAGATCATCAAGTCCAACCCTTGATCCAACCCCACTGTGATCACCAGCCCAGGGCACTCTGTGCCCTGGGCTGGTGATCACAGTGGGGTTGGATCAAGACATGGTGGATTCTCACTCAGTGCCACATCCATAGAATCACAGAATCATAGAATGGATTGGGTTGGAAAAGACCTCCGAGATCATCAAGTCCAACCCTTGGTCCAACTCCAGTCCCTTTACCAGATCATGGCACTCAGTGCCACGGCCAAGCTCAGTTGAAAAACCTCCAGGGATGGGGAATCCACCCCCTCTCTGGGCAGCCCATTCCAAGGCCTGAGCACTCTCTCTGCAAAGAATTTCCTTCTGTTCTCCAACTTCAATTTCCCCTGGCAGAGCTTGAGCCCATTGTGCCCCCTTGTCCTATTGCTGAGTGCCTGGGAGAAGAGACCAACCCCCACCTGGCCAGAACTTCCCTTCAGGCACTTCCAGAGAGTGCTGAGGTCACCTCTGAGCCTCCTCTTCTCCAGGCTGAACAACCCCTGGAGCAACAGGACACATTACAAATACTAAAATATTTCTGGGAAAATACATTTTAGCCCCAACTTTCAATTCCTACACACCAATGTCCCTTTGTGAGGGCAGCAGCAGCAATTACTGACACAAAGGGACTGCCAGGTACTTCAGAAAAGGAGCAGTTGCTGCTGTGCAGGATGGAGTGCAGAGACCACTCATCATCCCTCCTGCCTGAGGGAGGGACACGGGCATTACTCACCCAACCTGGAGCAGAGCTGAGCCAGCAGCAGAGCTCACCAGAGCCCACACTATGCAGGCTGACTTCCTGCAGCCACCCCTGAAAAACCTGCCTTTAGGACTGAACTTACAGACAGTTGCTGCTTAGAAAGATGTCAGCTGCATTAGCTTCATTTATGGGCTCATTCTGAAGCTTAATGAAACAAACTGATCAACAGTGTAGGTTTTTTTTCCCTGGCAAGCATTCATCAGATGCACTCAGACATTGAGATGAGCTCAGTTGGTTAAAACTTGGTTGCAATAATGCCAAGGTCATGGGTTCAATCCCCTGTGTGGGCCATTGACTTCAGAGTTGGACTTGATGAGCCTTGTGGGTCCCTCCCAGCTCAGAATAGTCTGGGATTCTGTGATTCCATTTTGAAAAGCAGAGTTTAATGCAAAACATTCTCCATATCTACTGGAGAAGGATGAGCAACACCAGGCTTAAATTGCACTCAGCAAGAGGGTTTTGTTTACAAACAGGTTAGAAAATAAAATCTGTCTGGGAGAGAAGAACGAGCCCAGCTCTGAAACAGCTGAATGGGTAAAATGTTCTCAAAGATCCTTCCCAGGCTTCCCATTTTTAAGGGCAGGAGTTTGTCCCAAGGTGAGGTGACCCCCACACCTGCAGTAAAGTCACAGCAAAGCCAAACAGGGCTCTGCAGCTTTGGTGGGAATGGCAATAGGAAAACTCATCACCTTTACTTAATGTAAGTACCCTTATCCCCAAAATATTAAATGCCTCTCCATCAGTTTAATCCTGTGATGCCCATAGAACCATCCTCAGTGTAGAACTTGTTAGCCCACAACTAAAATTTTGTCTCTGACCAGATCTGCACTTCAGGCTCCAATATTTTGCTCTTTGATCCTGGAAAAAGCAGCAATTTGGGTCATTTTGTGCTTCACAAACCCATATAACACACCAGTTTTGTCTTTTGTCACCATGTGACCTACTTTGGAAGTTTCTCCCTGGATGATTAAGAAGAGAAACAGGGACAGAGCCACAAGAAAAGCACAAGTTCTCCTGCATGCATTTAAAAAAAAACTGTGTAAAAATAACCACCCACCACCTCCAATCCACTGCACCAGATTAACACCAACCTTTTTTATTGGGCGTGAAGTATTTGGCGTCAGTCATGGCTCCAGTTCCTTAAAACACCTGAGAGTAACAACAATAACAAGAAAGAACAGGTCAGGTCCCAGTGCTGTTTGATGGCAACACCCTGTTTGGGAGGCAGGAGCTCAGAGGAAGGACAGGAGGGGAGGGAAGAAGCAAATGCTTTGCAGCCACAGGCACAAGTTTGCCCATCCTCATCCTGCACCTGCTGCTGGTATTGCTCGGCAAACCCAGGGATTTAAAGGGCTCAGATGAACAATGTTGGTGAAAATACAACAGCCCGAGGTGGAGGGGGTGGGAAAGCTTTCCCAGTTCCCACTCTCAGAAGGGAAAAGGCCTTTTTTAACTCCTCATTAAGCAGCAGATCCCGGTATGTTCTGCAGCTCATCTTTCCCAGGTGCACCACTTCATTTTCCAAGAAAAAGCACATTTAATCTCTCTCCTGGCAGTGAGAAGTCCACCTTTCAGACAAAGGAAACTGTCATCTCCCCCTAACGATGTTTCCCTGTGCTGCATCTTGATGGAAGGCACAATTAGCCCCACTTGCAACACCCACCCCCAGGCCTTTCATTTCTGTCCCTTCTTTTGTTCCCAGAAGATGCAAAGCAGCTGTCTGGGTTTTTTTTTTTAAAGAAAAGCCATTACTTTTCAGTTCTCTCAAGCCTGAAATGGAAATCCTCCTCTGCCAAGATCCAACATCCCACCTCTGAGACACACACAAGCTTATTATTTCAGTGCTGCACTGCTTGTTTTGTGGACAGGAGCGAGAAACACTGTTGGGCCAGCAAAGTGCTGAGGAGAGCTGAAGGAAGGGGCTCTCCAGCACTTCTGTTGCTCCACAGAACTGAATTATTAATGCCTCAGAATACAGGGGTTGTCCTGATATATGTGGATGTCCATCATTTTATTCTGACAACTGCCAGCTCTGTGTCAAACATGACTCAAAGCATTTTCAAGTACTGGCAGAAAACCAAGCAGAGGAGTGGGCAGTTTTACTGCTCTTGATGAAACAGTCTGTACCAGTGCCAGGAACTATAACCCTAAAACCACACTAAAAATGGCTTTTTTCATGTCTTACCTCTTTTTTCTATTGTTCCCCTCAATTCCCCTTTTCTTACATATCCTTCCATGACCTCAAGCACTGCCAGCAAAGCACTAAGTCATCTGTTCCCTAAATGTCTTGCCTCTAAACCCTGCAGGTCCTGCTTGCTCAGCAGCAAAAGGACCAGCACAGCCCTGAACTCCAAGACTCAGCCCAGCAGTGCAACCAGCTGGGTGTTCCTTAACACTTCCCTTCCTCATCCCTGAGCCAACCCCAACTCCATCCCAGGCACTCAGCAACAGGACAAGGGGGCACGATGGGCTCAAGCTCTGCCAGGGGAAATTTAATTGGATATCAGAAAGAAATTCTTTGCAGAGAGAGTGCTCAGGGATTGGAATGGGCTGCCCAGAGAGGGGGTGGATTCCCCATCCCTGGAGGTTTTTCAGCTGAGCTTGGCTGTGGCACTGAGTGCCATGATCTGGTAAAGGGACTGGAGTTGGACCAAGGGTTGGACTTGATGATCTCAGAAGGCTTTTCCAACCCAATTGATTCTATGATTCTGTGATTCTATGGATGTGGCACTGAGTGAGAATCCACCATGTCTTGATCCAACCCCACTGTGATCACCAGCCCATGGCACAGAGTGCCATGGGCTGGTGATTACAGTGGGGTTGGATCAAGGGTTGGACTTGATGATCTCAGAGGGCTTTTCCAGCCCAATCCATTCTATGATTCTTTTCCCCCATCCACCTGGATCAGCCCAACACCTCAGCTGTTGAATTCCCAGCCCCAGCCCCAGTTCCCACCTCCTTCTCCATGTCCCACATGGCACTGCAGGGATCATCTTGTCCAACTGCCAAACAACTGGATGAGAGGAACAACCTGTTGCTTTCCCCAGTTCCCTGGAGCTCCTGCTTGCCCCGTGGTTACTGTCACATCCCAGTTAGGCACCATGACTGGGTTTGGTTTGATTTCTCTCCCTTTCTTTTCCAAGCTGGAGAGCCAACTATGCCTGGAGACAGCTTGGGAAGCACCTTATTCCCACAGAGGAGGTTTATCCTCCTTCCCAAACAAAGGCTGGCTTGGGAAAGCCACGGGTGCCACAACACTGCAATTTTTCCAGCAAAAAATATCACAGTCCCCTGAAAGCAGAGGCTGCTCTGGGGCCTGGTTTGTAATTAAAACCAGAGTCTGTTCAGCTGCAACGTTATTTGGCACAGTCCTTTGGATTTGAGCCCAGCTTAAAAGATGACTTAAGTGTTTTTCTCTCTCAGAGTGTTTGGCACAGGGCCACAGAAAAGGCACTGAATGTGGCCTCATGTTCTTTGTTTGTGTTTTATGTGGATTTGTCTGCCAGGGTTGTATCTCCCAGCTGAGCTACTCTTATGGAGCTTTAACAGGGGCCAGAGCAGCAGATTAAAGGGAAAAATCAAGGAGAAAAAAACCCCAAAGCACCACAAGCATCCTCCCAGTTGCACAAAGCCACACACACAGAGGGAGGAAACTCACTGAATTCCAGAGATGATCCTTGAATCCCTAAAACAGGACATTTTGCTGGTTTTCTCTGATGCCAAAGGGGTTTTTGTTCTGATTTTCACATTTTGTAGATTTTAGGAACACAGTAGTTGTAGATTTTTAGAGGGTTAATATTTCTAACAGTTTAAGTTTAATGCCTTTCTATCACTACCCCTGTCCCAGAATAGGGAGCTCAAATTCCTTGAGTTAATTAATCTTGTTTAGACTCCTTTCCAAGGTAGAGCTGAAGGATATCAGAAGGCCCACAGAATGAAACATAAACACAGGTCAGAGTGACCCAAAAGCCAGAAGTGGATGAACTCCAAGAGACCTTTGTGTGCCCAAGGAAGAGGAACTGATGAAGACAGAGGGTCTTGACGACCCCAGACCCAATTCCAGGGGTTGGACCAGGGGTGGGACTGGGGCTGAACTGAGAAATGTGTAAAGCAATGATTGGAGGGATCTTATTATAAAAGCCATGGAAACAAGAACTGAGACACATGCCTGTCATCCTGTATTCCTGTGGGCCATAGGCCTGTGATATTAAAGGACCTTTACTTTTTATCTGACCCTGCACTAACGTGGCTCAAAGTCCTGGTTTTGGGGGGAAGGGTCATTCACAGCATCACTCCCTCTGGATCACATGCTTGGGAACATGAAGAATCCCAGAAACCCTCAGCCAGAGCCAAGCACAGCCCATGTGTTTGCAACCTGCTTTGATAGAGCTGACTTAGGTCAACAACCAAACCACCCCAGTGCAGGAGCAGCACAGGATAAAGCTCTTTTTCTCCTGAGCACACACATTTTTGCTCCATGCATGTCAGGGGCTTGCTTTGCTCATTGTTCACAGACAGCACTGAGTGTTATCTCATCACTAACAACCTCAGAATGGTTTGCAGCAAATGGAACCAAAACAGCCCAGATATTTCAAGCACTGCTGTTGGTACAACCCCCACAAATTGCCAGCTGCTTGTACACAAATCTAAACTGAAGGGGCCTAAGATAAATGATGACAACATCATGAACAGCCTTGTGTTTTTAGAACAGCTCCACCAGATTGCTCACTCCCTACTACTGTTTGTGTCCAGCACTTGCTAAGGTGGAAACAGGTAAGAGGTGTTTGAAGTTGACAGCAAAAGGCTCCTGATCCAGGAGCAAACAAGAAGAGATGAAATAGAGGAATTGCTCCAGAAAGCTCCAGGAATGTTTAATGCTGTTCATTGACATTTAAATGTAGACTGAGCCAAAACAGTGAAGTGAAAGGTTAAGTGAAAGGACTAAAGAACCATCATAACCAGGAAGATAAACCTCCTCTGCCCGAAGTCACACAGAAAACAGAACCCTCTGTCTGACCAACACCTGCTTTAATAACAGCCTGATCCACTCCCCACCAGATTCCACACAGGAATCACCAGGAAGGAGGCAGGTTAAGGCCTCAGGATACATCCAAGCTCTCTGGCATTGAGACAATCCAGTGTTGCACCCCCAAATCTCCAAAGTGATCCCGGCTTTAGCTCCAGTGCTAAGTGGGGTTCCCACTGCTCCTGAAAAGCCTCTCAAAGAGCCACATGACAGCCCAAGCGTGGCCCAGAGCCACTGGAGCACCTTGTGCCAGTCCCCTCTCCCAGTAACCCCTCCCAGTATCCCCAGTGCCTCACCAGCGACTTTCACTTCTCCCTGTGCCATCCCCCCGCCCAATACCGGGGCCTCACCAGTGCCCCTCACCTCTTCCCAGTATCACCTCCCAGTGCCCCTCCCAGCCCTATCCCAGTCCCCTCTCCCGGTATCCCCTCCCAGTGCCCCTCCCAGCCCTATCCCAGTCCCCTCTCCCGGTATCCCCTCCCAGTGCCCCTCCCAGCCCTATCCCAGTCCCCTCTCCCGGTATCCCCTCCCAGTGCCCCTCCCAGCCCTATCCCAGTCCCCTCTCCCAGTATCCCCTCCCAGCATCCCTTCAGCCGCCACCAATACCCCACCAGTGTCCCTCACCATCCTATCCCAGTTCCGTCCTCAGTCCCCCCTCCCAGTACCGCTCATCTCCTCCCAGTATCCCCTCCCCACGATATCCCAGTCCCCCTGTCCCAGTGCCGCCCGCTCCCTCCCTCCCCGTACCCGCCCCCAGTGCCCCTCCGGGCCCCATCCCAGTCCCCCCAGTGTCCCCAGTTCCCGGAGCCCCTCACGGACCTCACTCACGGCTGCGGGGGCGGCAGCGGAACCGGAAGCGGCGGGGCTGGGCGGACTCGCGAGCAGCGAGACCAAACCCTCCCCCGCCCAGAGCGGCCCCGCCCCGCCACCATAGAGCGGTGGGAGCGGGCGGAGCGCAGGCCGGCCCGCACTTCCGGGTGGGAGGGGCGGAGCGGTGCCTGCGGGGGGCGCGGCGCGGGGCGCCCCCTGGCGGTCGGGCGGAGCGGGGCGGACGCGGCGCTGCCATGGCGGAGGTGGGCGCTCACCTCACGGCTCCGGCCGGCGCGGACAGGCCGTCCGTGTTCGAGGCGGTGGCCCAGGACAGCCTGATGGCCGCCGTGAAACCCGCCCTGCAGCACCTGGTCAAGGTGAGGCGAGCGGGGCCGCGCGGGAGGGAGGGGAGAGCGGCGGGGCCGGGTGTAACTCCGGCTGCACTCACAGGCACTGGGACAGTTGGGACGGTCCCGAACCGGAGTTATTTAGAGCTGTAGTAATTTATCATTTGGTACATTACCAATCCCCACCTGGTTACAACATCCTTTCACGTAGTTGTAGAGAATGATAAGAAGAGGCTCAGGGGAGACCTTATCACTCTGTAAAAGTCCCTGACTGGAGGGGATTGGTCTCTTCTCTCAGGCAACCAACAGTAGGACAAGAGGGCACAGCTTGAGCTCTGCCAGGGGAGGTTTAGGTTGGATATCAGAAAGAAGTTCTTTAAAGAGAGAGTGCTCAGGCATTGGAATGGCCTGCCCAGGGAGGGGGTGGATTCTCCGACCCTGGAGGTTTTTAAGGTGAAACTGGATGTGGCACTCAGTGCCATGATCTGGTGATCAAAGTGGGGTTGGATTAAGGGTTGGACTTGATGATCTTGGAGGTCTCTTCCAACCCAACTGATTCTATGATTACTCCACTTTCACTTCCTTCCCTGTGAGGGTGGGCAGACCCTGGCACAGGTTGCTCAGAGAAGCTGTGGCTGCCCCATCCCTGGAGTATCCAAGACCAGGCTGGACAGGATTGGAGCAACCTGGGCTATGAAAGGTGTCCCTGCCCATGGCAGGGTCGGGCCTGGATGGGCTTTATCGCCCCTTCCACCCCAAACTGTTCTGAGAACACTCCTGTTCTGTCTCCCTGTCCCAATAGGTGCTTGCTGAGTCTAATCCCGCCCGGTTTGGCTCCCTCTGGCGCTGGTTTGACGAGATCTACGTCCTCCTGGACTTGCTGCTCCAGCAGCACTACCTGGCCAGGTGCAGCGCATCCTTCTCGGAGAACTTCTACAGCCTGAAGAGGATCCCGATGGGAGAGGGCACAGGGCAGCCCCTGGCCACGGCCGGGCTGCCAAAGAGGCAGCACTGGAAGTCGCTGCTCCTGCTGGTTCTTGTTCCTTACCTGAAAGGAAAGCTGGAGAAACTGGTGTCCATCCTGAGGGAGGAGGATGAGTACTCCATCCACCCTCCATCCTCGTCCTGGAAGCGCTTCTACAGAGCCTTTCTGGCTGCCTACCCCTTTGTGAACATGACCTGGGAGGGCTGGTTTCTTATCCAGCAGCTGTGCTACATCCTTGGGAAAGCTCAGCATCACTCCCCCTTGCTGAGGCTGGCTGGGGTCCGCCTGGTCAGGCTGACTGCAGAGGATATCCAGGCCCTGGAGAAGAAACTGGCTGGAGCCACCTCAAGTCAGACACACAGGTATGTCAGAGCCTGTTGCCCTCCAGGGGGTTCCATGGGTGTGTTAATTGAGAGCTGATGCTGCAAAGTAAAAAGTGCCTTTTTCTCCAGAAATTCTTCAAGATGAAGAATGGCAAAATGTGCTCCAAAAGGGCATATTGTTAGTGAAAATAAGGAAACAGGAGGGATTAGCTTGGCATTTTGTGGTAATGAAATTGCAGTGTTTGGAGGTCTTTTTGGGTATGCCAGCCTTTATCCTGTTCAGTTTTCATCTGCACTTTTCCTAGAAGGGAAGTAGATTGCAGCAATGTTGCTAAAAGGACTGAAGCTTAGCTCTTGGATTTTCCTGAGCAACAGTTAGTCATGACCACACTTAATATCCTGTAAAATGGTCATCCACAAGTAAAATGCTCAGTGGTCCAGGTCCCCTCAATCCAAACTCTCCTAATTTAGACTTCTGAATAGAAGAGGATTTGGATCTTTCTTAAAATACAAAGAATCTGAGAGAAACATCCTAACAAGATGCCTGATACAAACATGGGACAGGCTGACCAACTTCTCGGCGTTAAGGAGCTGTAGGAAGCAGTGACTCCCCAAGTACATATTTCCAGAGTTTCTATGTGGGTCAATGTGCAGTAGTAACCACCTCTCCACACTTCCCTCTCTGCTACAGCTTTAGCTCACGAGTGCAGTTGGCAGCGAGGAAAGCTCTGGGCGGCATCGCCTTCTCCCTCTCCACGGGGCTGTCCGTCAGCGTGTTCTTCCTCCAGTTCCTGGACTGGTGGTACTCCTCAGAGAACCAGGAGACCATCAAGGCTCTGACAGCACTCCCAACTCCCCCACCCCCCGTGCACCTGGACCCCGAGCCCAGCTCAGCTGTGCTCCCCAGACTGAAGACGGTGTGCCCGCTGTGCCGCCGGGTCCGCGTGAACGCCACGGCCCTGTCCACCTCCGGCTTCGTGTTCTGCTACCGCTGCATTTACAGCCACGTGAAGGCTCACCAGCGCTGCCCTGTCACAGGTTATGCCACAGAGCTGCAGCACCTTGTCAAACTGTACACCCCTGAGAGCTGAAAGGCTGCTGGGAGCCTCCACTGCCCCTTCTTACATGCCACAGAAGAATTCTGGCTCTGCTGCAGCTCCTCAGTGAGCTCTACAGCTCCTTTGAGTTTGGTGGTACATCAGTTCTGCTGCCTCTGTGCCTTCTGCCAAGGCTCTCCCCTTTGTTGATCAGCTGTTCCAACATCCTGTGGCAGTTCCAGAGGGATCAGACAGCCCCAGTCTGTCAGCTGGCACAGAAATGCTTTCAAAGACCAGCTGAAAGGGAAGGAACATTGATTTGGATAAGAAGAATGCAGATATGAGGATCAAAGACTAGCACTGGTAAAAGCCCTGCTCGAGGGCATGAGCCAGCAAATTAAAGAGGTGGGAAACTCTCCAGGAGAGTTACTCTTTCTTTAGCAGCTTCCCAGGCTGAGCTCTGGCACTGGTGCTTGTGAAAGAGGAGGAGAGAGGCTTAAACCTCTGCTCTGGTCATGCTGCCCTTCAGCCTCTGCATTTTCAGGCTACTCACCCCTGAACTGAGAACATCGTGCCCCTAATTGCCATCAAGGGTTCTAAACGAAGACTTTTGACTCATTAACAACAAGAGGTCATGTGTGCAAACAGGGATACAAGAGACTTGTTACATGTTCTGCACAAGGGAAGAAAATGACAAACCAGATTAAAAGAGAAACTGCCAAATGATGGGAGTTGTTTTTTCTTAAATAAGTCTTTGCATTCATTATTATCTGCTTTTATAAAGCAAAATTCTTTCTTGATTGAGAACCTAATTATTTTCTGGTTATTGGAAAAACAGCATTTACTTCTCTGGGGGCTCTATTTACCTGAGACAGACCAGACTGAAGCTGCTTTCATCTTTTCATGTGATGATAATGGATGTAAGATTAGCATTTTGTAGACTGAGAATCATTAATCTTTAAGTATTACATTGCAATTATTGCAGTCCCAGCCACGTAGCACATTCATATCAATACAAAACATCCTGTCACTGAACACAAGGAAAGGAAACTGGTGAGACATGGCTGGTTCCTGCTTGCCACCTGATTTTTCAGGGTGGAAGGGTTTTTTCCTGACTCAGGGAGCAGAAGTGCTCCAGACATCAGTGACTGCTTACTGAATGCAAGAGCAAAGTTTACTGCACAAAGTTCTTTCCACATTAAGAGATATCTTCAAACATTTAAACTACTGAACCAGACATCTCATTTTCCCCCCACTTCAGCTCTGTTCCAGAAGATAAAAATCTCCAATATCCTCCCTCACCTGTAAGCAAGATAAGCAAGGTTATTGAATAATGTGGGAAAACAGTAATTTGCATCCTCCTGAAGGTGCTCTGGAAAACACCTACTGCAACAAATGAGATTTGTCCCTGACAGTTGTCTTACCATCCTTGTGCAACTTCCAGACCCTTTGACCTGTGCCACTATAAAAAGTGTCTCATTTCTCCTTTTTCCAGTAGTCACAGGACCCATGAAGACACCTCTTTTCCCTCAGAGATCCAGTAAGGGCACACACATCTTACTGGAAGAGAAATCCCATCAAGGTGTGAGATTATGAGGTGTCACTTTTCCCAGAGTTGGCTTTGGGCCAGATATGGATGTCCTGGTGACTCCAGTGCAACTGCTGATGTAAATAAAGGGCTGAAGCATTTCACTGATGACTCAATTTCACAAGCAGTTTATTTTCCTTTTACCCTTCCTATCCTTTCCAAATTATCCATCTGCTGCTCAGGGAGAAACTGGGTAGACCTGGGACAGAAGTGCTGACTCACCTGAGCAGCTGTAATCACTTTTGAACATTAAATTGCTCTTTAAATTAGATTTTACTCCTGTAACAGGCATTAAGCCCACAATGGTGACAGGCTCAGCAGTCACCTGGTGGATTTTGTGTTCCTGTAGTAGCTTCAGAATGCCAGCTTGGATTTGACTCCTTTGAAACCTGTCCTTTGTAGCCGAATACATATATATTTAACAGGTTTAATGTTCTAAAACAAAACTAGAAAACCAGTCAGGGTTGCTGAAAAATTCCCATTTACCTGCTTTTTAACAGCAATAATGTTCTTAAAGCCATGATGGGCTAAAGATTGAGACAAAGTTTTTTTCAGGTAATACCAACTTTATTAAACCAACCTTTGAACACACATTAATTTGTGATTTCTACACAGTCATGTATCATACATGCCTTTGGGATGCTTTATTGTTGCTTAATACAATTTCACCAACATTAACAGCAGCAGTGGAGTTGCCCAATACCTCACTGCCAGAACCTGACTTTGCAAGTCTGTTAAAAAATAATTAGTAAACTTAAGGCACATTCACAGCCCATCCAGGCAGTGTTCAAAAAGTAGTGTATGAGCAATTGAGCTGCTTTTCCTGTTTCCTTAACAGGAACCATGTGGCTTCTCCTGTTAAGGGGAAACCACCATAACACACTCCTAGGTATATATTCCACATAAACATTTGCTTCTCCACAGGAAGAGAGAAATGAATGTAAAGATCACAGAATCACAGAATCCACTGGGTTGGAAAAGCCCTCTGAGATCATCAAGTCCAACCCTTGGTCCAACTCCAGTCCCTTTCCCAGATCATGGCACTCAGTGCCACGGCCAAGCTCAGTTGAAAAACCTCCATGGATGTCATCAGGACCTGGAAAAGAACAAAAAACTGGATTAGAAAACAGCTCTATCTCTTTTCCTCTCCTTGCTTAACTAGCCCAGCCTCTCCCCCAGCCTCAAAGGGGCTCTTCATGGAGAGTATTCCAGAAATACTCCAGGCCCCATGCTGGGAATTGCTAGATGAGAACACAGCTGAGCCAACTGCTCTTGAGCACCTACAGGACAGGCAGCTCAGACTCCTCCTTACAGAGTCTGCACTGCACTTAAAGGGAAGTCCAATGGCAGAGTATCTTGAATTTCACAAGCCCTGTCATACACAGGAGACAAAACAAGAAACCTCCTCGCTGCAAGCTCAGTCCTAAACGCAGGATTGCAGCAAGATACTTGTTTGGGTTTGGGTACTTGCACTACTCATTTTTCAAATCAAGGTTTTATTTTTCTACTATTAAAAGAAACGGCTAAAAATTCTTAATATTTTTTCAGTATTTTTTGGGGGTGCATCAAGAAAGTTTCAAGAAGCAGCAAAGCTGTTTCCTCCAGACGAGCTTGGCCTAAGGAAGCTCAGAGAGAAGATTAAGTGATCATGCCCTGGTCAGAGCAGGGACAGCGTCCCGGCAATACCAGTTCAGACTATACTTCGCTCATCATTGCTTTGAGCAAATCCATTTCCATTCCACAAGGAGCCTCCTCCCAACCCAGGGGCTGTGAGCAAATCCATTTCCATTCCACAAGGAGCCTCCTCCCAACCCAGGGGCTGCAGGGTTTGCTCCTCGCTCGGAGGGCGAGCACGTGTGGCCGCGGGGCACAGGGAGGGAGGCGACATCCCTGCCGGAGCCGAGCTGGGGAACACAGGCCGGAGCGGAGATTCCCACCCAGGAGAGCCAGTACCAGGCGAAAACAGGAGGGGGAAAAAAGTGTCGTACCTACAAAAACCGCCGCGGTCAATGTCGCTCCAGGGGTCCAGAGGCCTCTTTTGACCCCACCTTCCCCTCACTCCCCCAGCTCCTTGCCCGTATTGTCCCCCCCCGGCCGCTGCAGCTCTTCGGTCCCCAATAATCCCCTGCCCGTGCCCGTCCTGCCCCAGCCCCGCATCCCCCGAGGCCCAGACACCCTCCATCCCTCCATCCCCGCCACTCACACCCAGCTCCGCGGAGTACAACCCCCCCAGCCGCTTCCGCGTCGCCCCAGCCTCCCTGTCCCGGCTCCCCCATACACCAGGCTCTCAGCTGCGCTGCCCCGGTCCCCGTGTCCGGTGTCCGGTGTCCCCTATCCCCGTACCCCCCGTCCCGGGGTCCCCTCACGCCGCTCTCCGCTCCCTCAGGCCCGGCCACCCCGGGGCGGAGCCCCTGTTTGCCCCACCCCCCCGATGGCCAACAGCCAATAGCAACGCGTGTTTCTGCCGGAGAGCCGAGTGACAGCCAATAGGAAGGCGCGTTACAGGCGCTGTGGGCGGTGCCAGCGCTTCCCGCCCAGCGGCGCCCTGAGGGGTCTGAGGGGCCGGGCGGGCTCTGTCCGGGGTGAGGTGAGTGTTCTGCTCATCTTTCAGCTAAAAATTGCCAGTAAATGGCTTTTACAGAAACAGTTTCCCCACTCAGTTTCAGCAACAGTCAGTATGGGTTAGTAGAGCCCAGTTGCTCCAAAGAGAAGCTTTAGTGGGAGAAGGAAAACTTTGCCCTTCAACACCAAGGTCGGTTTTTGTCTTGGTGTCAGAGATGCTGGTTAGATAAAACCGTACAGAGTGAATATAAAGTACTTTGGAAAGGCAGATTCAAAATCCCTAAAACTGGGTAGCCAAAAATTGCAGGCTTGTTCAAAGAAAACCATTTGGACTCTGCATCTTAATTTGAGCAGCACTGGGTAGTTTGCAACGGGCAAAAATTCAGCCTGTTACTATATTATATTACTCCAATTATCCAATTGCCTTACGTTTTCCTTTTGCTTGATAAAAGCAAAACAGGAATTCCACATGGAACAAAGTAATGAATTTATTAAGAGTCCGTCGACCATCCTCACACTTTGGCACACAATTTATAATAAATGAACAAAAAAGGCACACAGCTAAAATCCAAGCTATTTTCTGAATACAGAATAGAAGGCACTTAACCCTCTCTGTTCCTCCATTGCTGGGAATTCCAGAGGGACCAGGAGCTGGGGGTGGACTCAGAACAGATTTCAGCTCACCTGAGTTTCCTTTCAAAAGCCTCCTGGAGCATTTCCATCCCAACTGACTCTTTTACAGCTGGGCCTTGAAGTTTTCATTATTATCAACTGAATGGGGGCAGAGAAAGGATTTACACCATCTGGAAATTCCTCAGAGGAACACTTTCCAAATTTCCCAGGCAAATGCCCTCCTTCTCCTCATATAGAGCTGTCCTCAAACTATTCCATGCCTTGACAATGGCACAAAGTTCTCCTCCTGGCTCTCACTCCACCCTAATTCTCCACAGCATTTTCCCTCCATATTCAGCCTTTTTTTGGTGCTTTTCATCTCCTCATGCTTGAGAGAAGGGTTTGATCAGCTCATAATCCATGCACCTGATGAGGCAATCACGTGCTGCATTAATGATGTGCTGCTTCTTGGGGTGATCCTCCTGCTTCCCAATGTATGTCAGGATCTCCAGGAGCTCTGACTCCACCAGCTTCTTGGCCAACTCTTTGTCAGCACTGATTAAGTTGAGAGCAATGACCAAACCTCGGTGCTGCAGCTCCATGTTGTCGTGCAAGCAGAGCCTCTGCAGGATTTCCAGCCACTGGGTGGTCTTCAAGGGAGAGAAAGATTATTAATATTGACCTGAAGAATATTTCAACCAAAAAATGCAAGTTTGGCAAGGCATTGCTCAGCAGGAGGAAGAGCAAGACTCATGTCAGTTCTGGTTGTTTCATTCTTTAGCTAAGGAAAGCTGACCCCAAACACTTGAACCCAATTTTTGTTACACTAAACACAGAACCTTTCATGGCACCACATTTATATCACAGAATCCCAGACTATTCTGAGCTGGAAGGGACCCACAAGGATCTTGGAGTTCAACTCTTTAGTCAATGGCCCACAGAGGGGATTGAACCCATGATCTTGGCATTATTACAAGGAAGTTTTAACCAACTGAGCTGATCTCAGGATCAGAGATGACAGAGATAGATAGATAGATAGATAGATAGATAGACAGACAGACAGACAGACAGACAGACAGATAGATGCATGTTTCACGTTTAGGCTGCTGCAGAATCTCTGTGCAAGGAATCTGACCAGAATATTGACACAGCTGAGCAGATCACACCACCCCAATCTCCCTGAGCCTCTCTTTTGGCTTGATTAATCATTTTTATTCTAACAAGCCCCAGTGTCCAACCCCATCATGTGTGCAACACAACAGGGTTCAGAGGTCCCAGCCACAGATCCTCAGGGACACTCAGCCATGCAGGGTCTGGGTTCTCAGGGCCTACAGGGAAGGGAGATGCTCTGGGGTCTGTAAAGCTCAGGAAGTTGTTGATGAAGCTCTTCTGAGTGAAACAAGGTTTGGATTTCATGTTATTTAGCAGAATGGACAAGGAGCAGCACACCCAGGTCTCAGTTTCACTGATTTCCTCACTATCCAACCAGTTCATTGAATCTTTCTGTTCAGAGGCATTTTCCTGTCTGACCCAGGCCCCTTCCAGGGTACCCCCACACTGCCAACAATCAGAATTATGGTCCTACCACTTGAGTCATCTTAAAGCAGAGTTTCTTTTGTGCTGCCGTGAGCATGGCCAGGGCTCCTGCTGCTGCCACCTGGACCTTCTCATCATCCTCCCCACACAGCAACACCACCAACTTCAGCCGGTCGTTTCCATCAGCCACAAACCTCTCTTGAACCTAAAACAGAACCCCAAGATACCCAGAGAATGGCTCATTTCCATCAGCCACAAACCTCTCTTGAACCTAAAGAAGAACCCCAAGATACCCAGAGAATGGCTCGTTTCCATCAGCCACAAACCTCTCTTGAACCTAAAACAGAACCCCGTGATACCCAGAGAATGGCTTGTTTCCATCAGCCACAAACCTCTCTTGAACCTAAAGAAGAACCCCAAGATACCCAGAGAATGGCTCGTTTCCATCAGCCACAAACCTCTCTTGAACCTAAAAAAGAACCCCAAGATACCCAGAGAATGCTCATCACAGGGGCTGGTGCACACAGCCAGGTTGGAGATGCCCAGGGAGTTACCTCCTTGCTGACCACCAGGTTGCACATGCACTCTGTGGCTGCCTGTCGAAGCTGGTCGTGGTTCTCAAACATATAGTTTTCAATATCTGGCAGGGCCTTCTCCTTGACTATCTTCAACCTGTGGTGAGGAGCAGTCAAATAAAATACATTATGGGCCAAGCAGTAGCCAACTTATCAAATATTAACTGCAGGGAAGGCCTTGAAACAAAGCGGGGTCTGCAGCACTGGAGCTCATGACTGTTCATTCTCTCTCTAATGCAGATTAGGGTCATGTGTTTCCTGTTTCTAGAGGAAAATGTGCCACTCTCTGTGGGGGTGACAGTGTGAGGTGACTGATGATCCATCCCTAAGGACCAGAGAGGCACCTGTAGGATGTGGATGCCTTGTAACCAGTAGACTCTTTCCATGTGTGAGGTGAACTGCTGACCACTGGTGTGCTGGCATGTTATATACAGGAGTAGATAAAAGTGAAGCTGTTACTAAAAATAAAGTCCTTTGTCTTGGGTGAGCCTCCTGATCTCACTGCAGCCTGAGCTGTCTCTGCCTCCTCTGACCACTGCTAAGCTGATCTACCTTACCCCAATAACTCTACTTATCCTATTCTATTAATCTTTTATCTCTGAGACCTCTGCCAAAGGTAGCTCAACTGACCAGTCTTCATAGTCCAACAAGAAAAGTGCTGAACTGCAATTCACATTCACTCCTGGAGAAGTAAGAAAGTTAAAAATCAGTTTAAACTCACCTAAGTTTATCACTTCTTCCTGAAAAGTTAGTGAGACCCAACAGAGCCTCGTAGTTCTGGAGCCCATCTCTCTCTGTGTTCAGCAGGCTGACAAGGGGCCTCACCACCTCATAAACCTAAGAAGAGAAGGCATGTCACTCATTTCCAGCTCTCAGATTTTTATTTGCTAAAGGAATTATTCACAGAATCACAGACTATTCTGAGTGGGAAGGGACCCACAAGGATCATCGAGTCCAACTCTTAAGTCAATGGCCCATACAGGGGACTGAACCCATGGCCTTGGCATTATTGCAACCAAGTTTTAACCAACTGAGCTGAACTCAGGGTATTAATACTTTGAGTTTTGTTATTATAACTTTCTAAGCTTACCCTCTCCCCTGGGAATGCAATGTCTGGATTGGAGATAGCAGCAATTTTTGCCAGAGCATGAGAAGCCTTTATCTTGCCAACTTCTGTGCCTTCCACAGCCAGAGGTATCAGAGCCTGGTGACACATGGGAAAACATTCAGTGCTCTGAGAAGATACACAGGATTGCCTTAATATACTAAAACAAGTTAAAAATATCCTAAATATGTGTCTGTTGAAGAAATGGGTTTGAACAGCAGCTCACAGGGATGTCTTGCTTTTGTTCTCAAATAGCACCACACCAGAGCCTGTAGCTCACACGCAGCTTTTCCAAGAACACCCCTTCTTTGGAGCCTTGCAGAGATGGGACTGGAGTGCCCAGGGGCTCCCAGGGCAGCTTGTGCTTTTCTGTCCCTGTCTCTCACTGCAGACACACCACAGGCTCCCAGCAGACATGAACCACACACAAAAGTCATCACCTTTCCACCTCCTTGGGCAACAATGGTCCCACGGTCCTTGGGGTCTTCACACAAGGCAAGAAACACCCTGTGGAAGCACAGCAACACTTAGTGAAACAGCCACATGGAACAGCAACAGCCAACATCCCTCATGGAAGGGGGATGAGGTTTTTCAGGAGTGCCACAGCCACCAGGTAAATTCCAAGTGTTTAACCCAGTGCCCCTGGCACTCTGAGAGGAAGCCACAAATGGCACAGTAAGAAGTTTCCAGGCCTGTAAGATGAACTCTATCCCAGTTAAAACCAGTACAGAGCACTAAAAAAATCAAAATGCATCCTAGCAAGGTAGCCCTGTAAACCAGCTTCAGGGTCAGAATGCAGATTTTATGACATTGCTTAACAAAAATGTTGCTTTAAATCTTTTCTCTCTTTCCTCCCTCCCCTGCAGGCAGAAGGCCCCACCCCACGAACAAGGAGCCAGCCCAGGTGTCCATGTCCATGGCACATGAGCTGGGCAGCCCTCCCGGCTCCCAGGACAGCGATGGAGGCACCTGGCAATGAGCTCCTTGCTCTGGTCCGTCAGGATGGCACTGTCTGCCTTCACCATGCAGGCCAAGGCAGACACAACCCCGGCCTTCAGCAGCCGCTTCACCCGCTTCACCACGAAATCCTTCTTGTCCTGACGGGGGAACATTGCAAAAGGATTAGCCCTCAGCAGCTGCTGTCCTGTCCTGCCACTACAGCCAACCCAAAGCAGTTTCAGCCTCAGAGACAGGAGACCTGAAGTCTGTGACAATGGATACACTAAAGAAAGTTTTCAGCTCCGAGCAGCCCCTCCCAGCTGCCCAGCTGCACACAGCCCACCTTTGGGTGCTCCTCAGGCACGTGCTGCTTGGAGAATTTTGCCAGTTGCACCAGCTCTGGGACCAGTTCCTTGGTGTCATAGCTGTTGGTACAGTTCACCAGTGCAGAAGCCACAGAATATAAGATGGTCTTGTCACTTGTCTGCACAGAAAAATAAAAGCTTATATGAGGGTGAGGAGGACACAGCAGGGAAAGGGGTCCCTTTGGACTGTCATCGTGGTGGTTTGCACTAGCTGAAGTGTTCTTAGCCTTATAGCCCATGGCAAGGATAACCAAAAGTTTTCATGGTCAAACATGCTGTTTCACATCATCAGGTGCTGTGAACACCTTGGTGCTTTGGTTTTCATGCAGTTGCTGACAGTAAAGGTAAGAGCAATCTTCCTGAGCCTCTGGAGAAGAGCAGGGTGGTAACAGCCTTGAGGTGTCTCTAGGGCACAGGGAAAACTGAAGTTATGCTAAACTAGAGGGGAGGGATTGGGGGTCACAGCCCCTCTTGACTGGGGAGAGGGGAGGGCTGGAGAGCTGGGAGAACTTGATGCTACCAGAGGAATGAGGGAACAAGGATAGGAGACAGACCTTGGCTAAATCAAACATTGCTTTCAGGGCTGGCTCATCTTCAACAAAGTCATCTTTCACATCTGCATCGAGGGTGAGGTATGACATCCCTTCCACAGCCCATTTCCTGGTGCGGGCATCAATGGTGGTGTTGCACAGCCATCTGGAAAAGAGAGAAACACCCACATTTCTGTCTCAGGAGCCAGTCCTGATCCCAAACATGTCCTCAGGTTCAGCTGCAGCTCCTAAGACTGTGGATGCTTCCCCTTGACACATGACCTTCCTCCCATGGCCCAGCTTGAGGGATGTAAATGCTGCAGGGAAAGGCAGACTAGGACAGCTACTTGGCACAACTTTGCCTTCACCCTCCCACAAAACACGGGGTGCCCTGATATCCAGTGCCTCCAGGAATGACCACCCATTCAGTCACTTCCTAACTTCATCCCACCTCCTTGGTTGGTCCACCTGGTAAATTCACCTTCAGAAGAGACTCGTGCCTATGCAAGGCAGCGCTTGGTTAGGCTGTGCCACTCTGACAGAGTGGAGAGAGGCACCACACTGGTGTCTCCTGTGGGCAGTGAGCCAGGGAAAAGGTTCATCTGGATATTGAGGCAGGAGGAACATTTGGTTGCTTCAGACAGAGAAGAGCTCCAGGTCCCAGTGCAGTGGCTCTGGGGGCACTGTCAGCTGTCAGGCAGCAGCAACAGGAAATGAGGGAAATGTTTGGGCAGGATCTCATGGGAAAGGAACATACTGTGTTTTGCAAAGTATGGAACAACTGAAGAAATCACTGAAGTCACTCACTTTCGGCACTGCCTGGCCAACTTCTCAGTGGAGCCCTCAGCAAACTGCCGCAGGCCGTAATCTGTGCCTCCTGCTGAGCCCAGCTTGCAGAGACCCTGAGCAGGGTGAAGAGCATTTACCAGTGAGAAAGGCTCATTAACCCTCGTACTGCTACCCAAAACAGCCTAACCCCACACCTGAAGTGTGCAGCCCATTCTAGCAAAGAACTAACAGCTGGTAGATTATTCAGTTTGTAGCACAGCAAAGGGATGTTTTGTGCTTCTATTGGTTGTCTTTAGAATCACAGAATCGCAGACTATTCTGAGCTGGAAGGGACCCACAAGGATCATGGAGTCCAACTCTTAAGTCAATGGCCCACACAGGGGATTGAACCCATGGCCTTGGCATTATTACAACCAAGTTTTAACCAACTGAGCTAATCTCAGGGTCAATGGAAGATTAACCAGTTTTGCCTTCAAAATTACCAATAATCCATGTGCTCTCTCCCTTGTAGAGGGAAACACTGTAAACATTACCCATATGAGGTGAGTGAACCCAACCCCTTCCCAGGACCCCCCACTCTCCCAAGTCTGGGGTTAAGCTGGTGAATGTGTCAGGTGACAGAGGCAGGTGCTGCATCCTTACCACCAGGGCTCGGATTTTGATCTTCTCATTCTTGGTCTTCTTGTAGATCTCCTTCAGGAGGTTGACCCCGTTGGAGATGATGAAGGTGGCCCGGCTCAGCTTGGTGGAGGCGTGGATGAGGGCTTCCACAGCCACCAGCTGGTCGATCTCCCTCTCAGACCCACACAGGGCCACCATCATCTCCATCACACCCTTCATGCCAAGCAGCTTGTTGCCCAAGTCAAAAGGCCCTTGCAGAACTCCAGACACAATCTGGACAGCATGGAGTGTCTTATCCATGTTTTGTGGGTCGATTTTGCTCCTGTGTGGGATAGAGGGAGTAGCACATGGGACAGGAGTCACTTACAGTTCTCATTCCCTTGGGCAGGGAATGTTGTCCCTCAGATTAAGAACTGAGCAGCACTGCTGAAACATATTGGTATCTGGGACAGGGCTGAGCCCAAACTCCTGCAAAGGCTGTGATCCAGCAGGATCCCAAGAAAACCATTCTCTCCCAGGCCCTCAATTTGGAACGTCAGTGGACTTCAAGTGCCCCATCTCACCCTGGAAAGCCCCAGGAAGCCATTCCCAACTCACTTGATGTACTCCTCGCAGATCACCCGGTAGTTGTCACGCTCCGGGTCACAGCGCAGGTCATCGTACAGCTTATTTAGGAGGACAGAGGCAGTCAGCTGGGTGTTCTCTGTCAGGGGCAGGCAGTCAGGCATCTCAGGAATCTGGCCCACCACTTTCAGTATCTTTTTTAAGCCTGGAAGCAATGGAGTGATAGGGCTGTTAGAGGGGAGAGGGTCTGCACAAAACTCAAGATAGCATTTGTTGGTTTCTTGCTGTGAAATAACCAGCTTGGATGGTTTTCAATTATTTGCAGTCTAATCATATAAGTTTTGAACAGAGAAGACACTCAGATATTCACTGGGGAGAAGCTTCTGCTGTGAGATTACAGTTTTGCAGCATCAGGCGTTTTTCCAGCTCTTAGAGTGAGATAAGCAAAACTTGCATTAGGTCCCTGACTGGATCTGTTATTTTTGTCAGGAGACATTAAACATACTGACCTTCAATGCTGGAGGTTTTGACTGAGGAAAACTCAGCAACTTTTAAGGGATTCTGGATGTCTTAACCCTCCTTTTGCTCAACTGTAATTAAATAACTTCTATCAAACTGGTAACATGCATTGGAATTAGCATAAAACCACATCCCACACAAATCCCTCACCCTTGTCCAGTTTTAGAATCGATCAGTTTATGGATCCACCAAGCTCAGCAGGTGCTCATCCCATCTCTTCTAAACTAGACAATTTATCCAAGCCCAATCCTCCTACCATTAGCAAATAAATTGAAAAAAACTAACCAGAGACATTAGTTCTTTAGAAATTGAAAAATTCTTGATTGCATAAATGGGGCTTTTTTGTGACACTGTAAGTCTAACTTTGCTCCAGGCTTGCACACACCAAAAAACCTAGAGAGGATTTATTTTATAGGGAGGATCAGTCCTACAGGTGCTTAGGCAAGAACACACAGCTCCACATCTCCCAGATCAGAACAGGATGGTGGGGAAGGGCTCACCATTGTCAATGACAAAGATGGTCCTGCTGTTGTCATGGTCTTTGAGGTCCTTCCTTGGTATGTTCTTGTTGAGGAGGTTGAGAGCTCTGTCTCGCCCCTGCCCAGACACATTTTTACTGACCAGCATATCCAGCAAACGCATTGTGATCATCTTCAAATCTTTCTTAGTATCTACACAGAAGCAAAACAGTAGCAGTCAGTTACAAGAAATTATCTCTGAAAGCAGCTGAACCCAATGAAAACCATGCAAAGCTATCATGTGGCTCAGAGGTATTTAAGTTATCCACGAGGGTAAGGGCTTGTGTGCAGGTTGTCATCCTGGACAGCTGAAGGGTAAAGTCTCCACAAAAGAACAAGGAATAAGGTGGAACATCCAGAATCAGAGCCCTCCTGCTCACCCCACTTCTCCAGCCAGCCAGAAGGATCACCATGTGCTGTTACCTAACACAACAGCCTCCTCCTTCCCGTGGTGCTCCTCTTTCCCCTGGCCCAGCAGGCAGTCGGTGATGGTCTGCAGGAGGTTGCAGACAGCCAGGGAGATTTCTTCATTGTCCACAGACATCCACATACAAATGCTGTCGATGCCCAGGTAATGGAGAATGGCAGTGGCCTGGCCCCGGGGAGGAGAGAGCAGTGTTAGCAGAGGCCTTTTCTTCCTCTGTGCTTTAGAAAGGTCAGGTTAAGCTTGGGCAAAGCAACTATTTTCCTCAGTGAATCTCAAGTCAGTACAAGGTAGAGTTTAAATTTTTCCCCACTGCTCACAAACATCACAAACTATTGCAATTTCCAACTCCTCACGTGCAAGGCAATAGCAGTGAACATCCCAAGCACCCTGTTCTTACCCGAGCCTTGTGTCCTGTACACATTCCTGAAAGTGTCCTCACAGCTGCCAGGATCAGCTCAGGATTTTTGGTTTCTATCAGCTGCAGCAGCAGGTTGACCCCATTATTCTGGAAAATCCTCTCAGCACCTGCTTCCTCCCGCCCCAGGACTATGAGGTTGTTTGCAGCCTGGGTAGGAGACAGAAGAACCAGGTCAGTGGCACAGGCAGGCACTCAGAACACCACAGGCAGCTCTGGGAGGTCCTGGGGGGAGCTGTGGATTGGCCATCTCCTGACAGGTGCACCACACCAGCTCAGAACCCCCCAGACAGTTTATCCAGGTGCATTTGGGATCACTTCACTCTGCCCAAGAAGAGTGGGTCACTGCTTGGAGGGGAACATTTGGAAAGTGGCAGAGATGGCGCTGAGCAGAAACCCAGTGTGATCCCACCTTTGGTATTTTGGAAGACTGGGCCACCTTCCCTCAGCACAGGAGGAAGTTGCTGCCCCTCTGAGTGTAGTTCATCTCCCAGCTCCTTCCCTCTGCTCCATCTGGGGAATGTGGGGAATGGAGTGCAGTGTTCTGCTCCTTGGTGCAGCCTCTGACATGAAACAGCCAATTTGTCAAGTCCAGAGCAGCTCTCACCTTTTCCCGCTTTTCTTTCTCGCTGTTCTCATCAAGGAGGATTTCAAACATCTTCTGCACCCTCGAGTCCGTGGAGAACTGAATGCGCAGCTGTGCCGAGGGAGAGGGCATGGAACATCACAGGGAGAAAAGCAAGGAGCAGTTTTCCTTTTTGTGCTTCCAGGACACCCCAGACCCTCAAACCACAGACTATTTAAGCTGAATAAGAAAACAGGTACCACTTCTCAGCATTCAGCATCCATTATCCATCTCAGACTAATGGACACAGACAGACAGCCCTAAATCATTATTTCTGAGACAGAGTGATGTAAGGTCTTCTTCACAGCAGCCCTGTAAAGGTAACTGTCTCAAGGTGGCAACTGCCAGACCCAGTCCAAAGCTGATCCTTGCCAAGACTCTTCCAAGACACTGAGAAGCAGATCAGCCTCTGGAGGGAGCTGCCACACTTTTTAATTTAACCATTCATTTAACCAACCCAATCCTCAGATTTACACACATCAACTATGAACTTCCCATTGATGGAGTCTCTTTATCCCCTACACTGTTTATGAGTTTCCAGTATGACCAACAATCCACTGGTGTAACCCAGAGCAAGGACTTCCCACACCCA
The DNA here is from genome assembly GCF_047495875.1 of Pithys albifrons albifrons. Lineage (NCBI taxonomy): Eukaryota > Metazoa > Chordata > Aves > Passeriformes > Thamnophilidae > Pithys > Pithys albifrons. The sequence continues at coordinate 3,244,807 of NC_092478.1, read as the reverse complement.
GTCTGTGAATCCAGGACTGCTCCTCCAGCATGTACCTTCTCCTGGATGTTGGCCCCCAGTCTCCTCAGGGTCTCCTGGAAGTTTTTGTTGCGGGGTTCAATGGTGGCACATTTCTGAGCATCTTTGAATGCTTGGTCCAATTTCCCCAGTTTTTCCAGAGCTTGGCTGCGCCGGTACAAGGCTTTAATATCCGAAGAATTGATGTCAATAGCTGGGAAAATGATCCAAAACATGAAGTATCAGAGTTTGCTGCTTGGGAATGGCCTGTGTAAACTGTGATTTGCTTTGTTATTAACAAAGTGGGTGAATTGGTGCCTGATTAGCACCATTACACTGAATTGGTTGTCTTTTGAACCTCCAGTAATTTCCTTGTGGTCTCAGCATTTGGGTGTTACTGGACATTAAGGGATAAGGCCACAGTGTCCCAAAAAGAGATTTGAAAGCAGACAGAGCACATGTACCCAGCAACACAGCTCTCCTCTCTCAAAACAGCCCCCTCCTCACCTCTAGATGCATCTGAGGCTGCCTTGGCATATTCCTCCTGTTAAACCAGAAAGGAGAGATTTGTTAGCCATGGAATAGCAGGGCATGTCCCCATTGCTGATGGACACTGTGACCTCTCTGTTCTCACTTCCTAACAGGACATCCCAGTGAAGCCAGCAGCAGCCTGTGGAAGGGAAGGGGACCTGAGGTACCTTTGCATCACTGATGGAAGGGAAGAGGAGAAGGTGTGTGGTGCAGGTGAGACAACACCTGCTGTTGAGGATGCAGCAGGAGAACAGGCAGTGAAGGAAGAGGGGATACTCCCCACAGCCTTGGTCTGGGTTGGTGTCACTTCAGGATTAGTGAAAATTCAGGAACATGCAAACAATCTGCTAAAATTCCACAGCCATTCACTCCAGGCTGAGACAGTTTTGATACAGATACCAATAACTTTTTGTTTTACTAAATATCTTCACCTGCTTTTCTTGTGCTGGAACAGACAGCCAAAGCAATCCCAAGCCATGGCTTACAGAGCTCTCCCATAAGTGTGGAGCAAGCTGGCTGCCAAAAGCTTTTGCTTCCAAGTGATTCAGTGGGACCATATCTGAGTTGAACCCACGTGCTCAGCCCCACCAGGATGGAAGCAAGGACGCAGCTTTGCAGCTCTACTACCAGCCCCAAATATGTAATTTCAGACCAGTTTGCAAACACCCTATTCAATAGACAAACCACACAGTCCAAAACTGATGAGCCTCCCTGCTCTTCTCCCCTTGAGCACTGCCCAGAATGGAGCTTTTCTCACCTTTTTGAGGTAACAGGCTGCCCTGTTCCTGTACAGCAACCCCTGCAGCGCCTTGTCCTTGTTGAGCTTCATGGCTTGAGTGTAGCTTTGAAGGGCTTTCTCATAGTCATTGGCCTGAAAATATTTATTGCCCTCCTCCTTCAGCTGGATGGGATCCTCCATCTGGAGAACTTTAAGGAAAAACACCAGTTTGTGTCCCATTTTCAATGGTCTTTGTCACCCAGGGTCACCTGCCTACTGCCCCAAGCTGAGTTTCACCATGAGACTGACATATAATTAACACACACATTAATGAAAACAGCTTACCAGACTGAAAGGTTTGAAAATTAAGACCTAAATTGCTCCTCAAGGCTGTAACTTCTCAGAAGCTTTTCCCACTGCTGTAGATCCTTAGGAATCAAGTAATACAGGGAAGAAAACCAGCAACAATAAAGGGAATTGAAGAAGTCTGCCAGCACTATGGAGAGTCCGTGTGCTCAGGAAAGAACTCGCGTCCCAGTCCAAGTTTGGGCAGGACCTGGCAGCTCCTGCTGCCTGTCAGTGTCACCTGTCACCACAGCCTGTCCCCCTGTGCTATATATGCCCAGGGAGGGCTGGAAGCCAGGGCCAGCTCGGGGGGCTCCTCCCTGCACGTGGGCAGCACCTCTCTGCAGCAAGAGGGGATCCTCTCCTGCCTGCCGGGGCAAATCCCAGCTTCCCTCTGCCTGCAGAGCTGCACAGGGTGTGGGGGCAAGAATGGGGGGGGTTCATGCCAAAAAAACACAGGGGTGGGCTGACTGACCCCCGTCACAGTGCTCAGACCCTTTTCCCTTTCTATTTAGGGAAGCATGAGACAGCTGAGTCTCAGGGACAAGTGGCCCCACGCCAGCAGCTGCAGCAGCAACCAGCACCTTCCAGAATTCCCTGGCATGGAAAGCTGACTGACATCCAGTGCTGCCTCCTCCTCCTCCTCACAGGGCCTTTGGGAGCCCTTCCTGTTGGAAATCTCAGCTGTGTCTGGCACTGATGCCTCTCCTCCTTCAGCAGCCCATGACACAAAGACAGATGTCTGTAGGGAACACGGACTCACTGCTGCAGTGGGATTTGAGTGACACCAGTAAACAGAACAGCACTGAGCCCCAAAAGAGTTGAACCTTTAAACCCCACTGTTTCTCAGGGATCACATTGAATCAGGAATTCTGCTTTGTGACCTATCTGCCCCCAAAAACAGGCCTTGCCTTCCCTACGAGCATCCCATCTCTAAAGTAAATGGGGGAACTTGGAGAAGGATGGGGAAATGACTGAGGAGAACACGGGCTGATCACAGAGACACTGCTAAGAGGAAAAATATCCTTGTCTTTAATTGTGTGATCTGTGTTGTGGTTTGTGGATCTTACACAGCAAGAACTGGCACAGGACTGCCCTGCCAGCCCTCCCATTTTACTCACCAGGCACCAGCAACCCTGCTTGGCCTCTCGTATGCAGGCAGGGGGCAATCCCAAAGCACACTGGGAATCCCTTCACAGCACATGACCAGCTCAGGCAGCTCCATCGAGGGCAGTTCACACACATTCACCTGTTTGGGGGTAGGCCAAGGCACAAGGACAGCAGGTGTGGCAGATGCAAGAGGCCATCCTTGCCTTGAATAGACTCAGTCCAGTGACTTTTCTGGGATTCACATGGATTATCACACCAGAAACCCCTTCCCACATGGCTGTAGATACAAAGAAAGACTCATCTGGCTTCTTTTCAGTACTCGTGGGATTCAGCACAGCCTTTCTCATGACAGCCAGAATAATTAAGTGTCAGAACGTGGCAGCACAGCAGGTACTGCAGGCAAAGTGAGTTACAAAATAAAATGGTGTTTGATGCTGCTCATGCTCAAGGCAGAGCTGGGAGTGCAGAGCAGGGCGGGCAGGACAGGGTCAGCAGCGAGTGCCGGGAGCCCTCTTCAGGCCTCGCTGGGAAACAAAAACAATAATAATCTATATAAAAAAGCGTTTCCAGGAGAAATTCAAGCCCCAGACAGCCGAGGAAGGGCACATGGCTCCCCACACCTGCAGGGTAGCAAAGCCTCCCTGCCCTCCGTGCACCGTCATTTTCCACCCTGCTGATTTTCCCTGGCTGATGAGCCTGGACAAACCCAGCGCTGGGAAAACCGCAGACCCTCGGCCTGGTTTGGGCTGGGAGGGACCGCGGAGCTCTGCACGGTCGGGCGGAGCAGCCGGGGCAGGGAGAGCCGGGCGGGCTGGAACAGATGCGAGCGGGACCAGGAGCCGTCCCGGCGCTTCCGCTGCCGGCAGGAAGCAGGAAAGGGGCCGGCAGGGCCGGGGGTCCCCCCGGTGCGGGGGCGGCGTGCGAGGGCGGCGAGGGGAGAAGGGAGACTCAACGTGGGGCTCTGCTGGAGAGGGGTGGGCATGGGGAGGATACCCCGCCCGGGGATGGGGCTCCCCCCGCCCGCTGTGCCCTCCCCGAGCAGCAGCCGCTGGCTCAGCCCCAGCGATGCCCCCCCCGCGGAATTTGGGGATGCTTGACCCTAAAAGAACACTAAACACCGCCCGTAACCACCCACTCCAGACACAGCCTGGGTAGCATCTCTGCCGCCCCAGGGGCTGGTGCCATCCATGGCAGATCGTGGATCAGTGTTGGACTTGATGATCTTAGATGTCTTTTCCAACCTTAATGATTCCATGAAATCCGCTCTGCTCCGCAGGTCTCTGCTCCTCCCGCGCCCCCGTGGCTGTGGACATGGTGGTGCTGCGGGCTGGGCTCTGCCCTGGCCTCACGGAAGAGATGATCCAGCTTCTCAGGGCAAATGGCATCAGGACAGGTAAGAGGGTGGCACTGGGGTCTTGGGTTGGGGAACATCATCCCCTGCCCGTTTGCTGTGCCTGTTCATCCCATGCCCTGGAATGATGCTGGTGGTGGAATATCCCTCTGTGTCCTCATTGCTGGATGCCTTCTGGGTCCCCCTGGGTGGATATAATGGTTCAAGACTTCTCCATAGGAGCAGGAGAGTGTAAGAACGTGGTTGAGATCTGTGCAGAGGCTTTTTAAAGGTTAATCAATTATGGCTTTTCAAAGGTATTTCAGGAGGGTTTCTGCAGTTTTCTCTCTGAAAAAAAGCCCAGGTTCCTGGCACACTGCATCCTGGGCATCTCCTGCCCTTAAAGGGAAAGGAAAAGGTGGTGCTGGGCAACTCTTGAGCAAAACAGGGACAACTTTTACCAGCTTCTCCCCCTGGTCTGTTTTACAGGAAATAATTTGTTTTGTGATGGGTGACAGGGCCATCTCAGAGAAAAAACTCAAATACTCTCATTTTTTGAGGTATCCTGCTCCTTCACTCAGTGTTGGCAGAGGGCACAGACACTTCTGGTGTTTGTGGTCTGACCAGATTTGGCTTCCAATCTCTTGTCTCTCATGTTATTTGCAGTGGTGGACTTTGTGTCATCAGACCTGGAGGATGTTGCCCAGAAGTGCTCCCTGTCTTACAAGGTAAAGAGGATTCCTAAGTCCTCTTTACATTAATCAGGGAGCTCAGAGCTGATTCCCTCACAGCTTGGCTGGCCTTGTCTGGGGGAAGCTTCTGCAGCAGATGTTTGCCCTGGACTTGCTTGGTCCCATTTCCAGACATGTCTCTGCCCCCCAGGCCCTGGTTGCAGTGAGGCGTGTGCTCCTGGCCCAGTTCTCTGCCTTCCCTGCCAATGGAGCAGACCTGTATGAGGAGCTCAAGAGCTCCACGGCCATCCTGCCCACTGGAAGCCCGAGGTGGGTTCATTGCTTGGCGAGCCAGCAGGTCTGCCTGGGGCTGGGCTTGCTGCACAGGGCCATGGTTGCCAGCAAAGATTGGAATTTCAGTGTGGTGGTGACCTGAGCAGGGTTGGGGGTCTCCACACCACCCCCAGGCACTTGTGTGCATTTGGGAAGGGGACTCTGGGGACACATCTGGGCCCTGCTGCTTCCTGATGCCCCTGCCTGTCTGGCTGAAGGAGTGTTGGTAATCCCACCTTGTGTCCAACCTGTAGCCTGGACCAGCTGCTGGACTCGGGGCTGTACACGGGGGAAGTGACGGAGCTCATGGGAGCACCGGGCAGTGGGAAGACACAGGTGAGTGGGATGGAGGAGAGGGGAGAGGACAGGGAGGGTGAAGATGATGCCATCATCAACAGAGGGGCGTGGGAGGGCTGGCTGAGCCCCATCCATGTCCCTCCAGGTGTGCCTGAGCATTGCAGCCAGTGTGTCTCTTGGCCTCAGGCAGCACGTCCTGTTTCTTGACTCCACCGGGGGTTTCACTGCCTCCCGTCTCTACCAGATGCTCCGAGCCCAGACAGAGGATGAGGAAGAGCAGGCAAGTTTCCCTGGAGTTGGTCCCTGTGTTCACACTAAAACTGCCTTTGCTCTTGCCTGTAGACAGCCCCCAGGGATGTTTTGTCTGTCCAGCTCTGCTTTTGTGCCCATAGACTTTTTTGGGTCCAGATTCTTCCTCCCATGCTCAGGACAGACACTGCTCTTGGTTGTTTTTCTTGGAAGAAGGGGAGGCCTTGCTGTAGTTGCTCACATTTTTGCTCCCTGAGCTCAATCCACGTTATTTCTTCCATCAGTGCCATAGGGACCATGGTGTTCGTGGAGGGGAGGTAAATGTGGAAGAATAAGGGCTCTATGTCATGGTATGAATGTAAAGAGCTCGTGGCAGCTGGAGCAGGAGGAACATGACAAGTCTTGGAGAGGGGGAGGCTGTTGGTGATGCCACTTTGTGCCACAGGTGGAGGCTCTGCAGCGGATCCAGGTGGTCCGTGTGTTTGACATCTATGAAGTGCTGAGTGCATTGCAGGACCTGCGGGATCGCCTCTCCCAGCAGGTAGGAGGGAGGGTCTGGACCCTTCTCCCCTCCCCAGAGCTGCAGGGAGGGCAGCAGAGCTTGTGTGCCTGATGGGTGACTGCAAATCACCTCGTGCTGGGGACATCTGAGCCTCTGTGCAGCTCAGAACCTCCAAAGCTGCTGGATTTGTAACTCCACCTTGCACATGGTCCCTCCTTTCAGGTCGTGAGCTCTGTGGGACCCCTCAAGATCGTGGTGATCGACTCAGTGTCAGCTGTGATTTACCCACTGCTGGGTGGCAGGCAGTCAGAGGGTGAGCTGTGTCTTTGGGGTGTGCCAGGGGGCTGCTGAGCTCTCTGCTTGTCCATCTTCTGTGCCTGGAACTGGGGCAGGACAGATGTGGGTGCGACTGCTCCCACCTTTTCCTTTTGGGACTGGGTAAAAAGGCAGTCAGTTTGGATTGTTATCAGCAAACATTCAGGCTGGTTATGTTTGTGGATTGTGGCAATGGTTTGAAGCCTGTCCAGGGGAGGCACTGAACTGTTTGTCCATATATTAAAACCTGTGCTTGCAGTGTCACAGATACATCATGGTTGCTGGCACAGTTTGCAGAGCTCCCCTGAGGTTGTTTCTGACAGAAAGGGCTTCAAATCAGAAGTGATGATGCCAAGGAGGCCCTTCAAACACATTCCAGAGGATCTTGCATACTGGGGTGGCAACCAGTGCTGTCACAGAAGGTCTTCTCACAGCCATAAGGGCAGGAAATGAGGCTGTGAGCTGGAGAGATGGGTCCTGTACCTCTTAAATCAACCTGGCCAGCTTTGTCTGGAACTCTTAGTGCTTTTGCAGGATTATTTTTGGCCTTGGAACTTCTACTATAGTAAAGGAGGGTGATTGGTCTGGTGAAGATGTTGATGAACACCAGCACTGGCACTAATCCAATGCTCATGCAAATCTAGATGCCACCTGCCTCCAACAAGCACTTTGTGTGTCGATCCCCAAACATCCAAGTGCTTTGTCCTCCTCCAGGTTTGGCCATCATGATGCAGCTCTCCAGGGAGCTGAAGACACTGGCCAGGGAGTTCAGCCTTGCTATTGTGGTGAGTGTTGCTGCTCTTGTCCTTTGTGTGCTGGTGTGTGTGCTGAGGAGAGGAGCTGTGGAGAGGCTTTGGAGCCCCTGGGAGAGGGGACTCCAAGCTAAGCAGGAACAAAAGGGTTGTACCCCACAGTGCTCTGCTCCCTGATGTAGCTCTGCATCTCTGCAGCCCACAGATGTCTTGTTCCAGTGAGTGTGGAGCAAGACCAGGGCTGGTTTGCTGCCTCTTGCTATTGCTGTCCTCAGCCAACACAGCATTCTCTGCATTGAGCAAGGCAGAGTTAAGTACAGGCAGATTGCAAGGTTGTTTGTGTTTATTTTTGATATAGAACCGTTCATTTGAGGGGCTGGCCAGCTTCCTGAGTAACCTCTTAGTTACCTTGAAGGACCTGCAGGGCATTGCATCATCCTAAGGGAGCTGGGGACTGGAAGGGTTCCTGCTCCAGTTTGCCCAGCCCTTGGCAAAGCAATTGCATTTGCTAATGCAGCCAGTCAGGTTACTAGGACCACAACTAATGTGTCTAACTGAGAAGGCCACAGCAGAGAATGGTGGTCTGCTGAGCCTGGCACTGGAAGGCACCTGGACAGTCCTGCCCTTCGTTCTGATAAAGTGACAAGTAGGTGCCTGGAAGGACACTTGGAGGCTCCAAGTCAAACTCTGTGGGTGTCTTCAGCACCAGGAGTGATACAGCTTGCAGATACAAGCAGGATCCTACCCGAGTACCAGTCTGGGCCAGTTGCCTGGGCTGTGTTTAGAGACAATGGCACAGCTGTGCCAAAAAGGAGGGCTCAGGATGGAGAAGGAAAAACCTTCACAGATGTAACAGACTGGCCACATTCTGGTGACCTCCAGTGTTCCATTACACTGAGTGGCACTGCTTTTCCTGGGAACTGATAAACCTGTTTGTGCTGCAGGTGACCAACCAGGTGACAAGGGACAGCAGTACTGGCCTACTGAAGCCAGCCCTTGGCCGCTCCTGGAGTTTCGTGCCCAGCACCCGAGTGCTGCTGGAGAGCAGAGAAGCCACCTGGGGGAAAGGCCCCACACAGCGTGTGGTGTCCTTGGCAAAGTCACCTCGCCAGGTGAGGCTGCCTGGGCTGGGAGGGAGGAACAGCTGCGTGACTTGGCCATGACTTCTGAGCAGAGGGTCAGGCAGGATCCAGCCCCACTGGCTGAGCTGTGGCAGTGGGAGAGGAGCTCGTGCAGCCTGGCTGTGCACTGTGGCAGAGAGAAGTGTCTGTTCCCAACAGCCTGAGCTTGTATTTATAGGCATGTTAAATGTGTGGCACCACTTCCAGTCTGGATCACTGTGTTCCTCATGCTTGTCTCGCTCTCCTCATGGTGTGTGGGCAGTGGGGGTCCCATGGAAATGTCTCCTACACTTGAACCAACCTGTGTATAGACAGCACTGCCTGAGCCTCCCAGCTCCAAGCCTCCTCTGCTGCCTGATCTAGACAGATTTGCTTGTGTGCTGGGCAGCCTAATGCACCCTGAACGTGCTAAATAATGGTGTATCTGGGGATGTCTCAGAGCAAGATGTTCTTTCTTTGCTAAATTGCATTGTCTATTTGTATCTCTGCATTCAGCAGACCCAGTAAAAACAGGGGCACCAGCAGAAAAATCCTTAGGGGGATATAAGTGGGAATTTCTGGCTCTGGGGCAGGTGATAGAGTGATGTAGAGTCCCAGCAGTGTGAGGTTAAGCTTCTCTCTGTTTCTCCTTGCAGCCAACAGGGTTACAGGTGGAGCTGGATATTGGAGATGGTGATGCTCCCGAGCCAAGCCCAGTGACACCCACACAGGGGCTCTGATATGATGGAAAAACAAATGTCAAGGTCCAAGAGAGCTGCACAAAAGCAGGCAAGCACACTGAAGGGTTTACAGACTGACTCAGAGTCTACAGCCCCAGATCAACATGAAGAACCTCTTATTCTTCTGCCTGGGGGAAGAAACTGAATGTGGGGTTCCCAGGAGATCTCCGTGTTCAGCAGGTGCTGCCTGCAGTGGCAGGGCTGTGTGGGCAGCATCACAGGCAGGTCCTGTCCTCTGCTGCAGGCTTGTCTTCACCCTGCAGAGCCAGCCCTGTCCTCAGGTGTTGGCTGGGGACCAGCTGGCTTGTCCCTGCACAAACCTGTGACTCCCCATGGTGGTTGTGTTACTCCCATGACTTGCTGCACTCTCATCCTGTAACTCTGATGATCCTTGGGCAGCTCACAGGGGTCTTGGTTCAGAAATAAAAGGAGAAAACTGTTGCACACTGTGGTTGTTGAGAGCTGGAATTCACTTAAAGGTGACTGCTGGGAACTTAATTAAAATGCTGAGGTTTAGTCCCCAGCAGGACTTGGTTGGGACAGGACAGGCTGGGAAGGGAAAGGCTGCTGATGAGCAGGGACATAATCAAATGTTTGATCTGGTCTTCTCCCCAGAAGAACACCAGGCCCTGTGAGGAGCTGCTGGTATGTTTGAGGCACTGCTGTGCTGCATAAAGATTTGCTGATAACTGATGAAGGTTCTGATCTGGATCAGCTGGGGCTGATGAGTCCTGGCTGACACCAGCTGGTCCTGCCTGATTATCACGGACCTATTCAGTTGTGTGTGGTGATGTTTGAAATATTCTCTCCTTGCTCCAGTGCTTTCTAGCTGCTCTTGCCTGCCCTGGACAACCTCCTGGGCACTTGTGTGGTGCTGGGGAGGAGACTGGAGGTTGGGATGTGGTGTTTTCTCGTGGTGCCAGATGTCTCAGACACCCTCATCCTCTGCATAATGAGAGACCTCCTTGGCAGATGAGCTGAGCTCTCAGCCCAAGCAGCAGAGATGCCTTTTGGCTCTAAGGACTTATTTGCCCTTGCTATGTATAAAACACACATCTAAGTGTGTGTTTACATGTATTGTGTGCATATTTGTGTGTATGTATGTATGTATATGGAGGGAGTGTGTTCATGTCTGTGTCTGGGTTTATCTGTCTCTACATGGCTGTATCTCAAGCTGCACCTGGAGAAGTTCAGGTTGGACATTAGGAGGGATTTCTTCACAGGAAGGGTGGGAATTGCTGCCCAGGGAGGTGGTGGAGTCGCCATCCCTGGAGGTGTCCAAGGGACGTGGCACTCAGGGCTCTGGACTGGGGGACACGGTGGCTCTGGATCACAGCTTGGACTTGATGATGGCGGAGCATTGATTCCGTGATGTGTCCGCATATGTTCTCTTCCCGTGCACACGCAGAGACGGCCCCGAGGACCAGGGGCAGCCCCAGCCCGCCCCTCCCGCATTTGCCCCGCGCGAGTCTCGAACCCGCGGCCCCGGACCCGCCGCGCCCGCGGGGGCCGCACTGAGCCCTCCGCGCCGCCAGGGGCGCTGCTGCCCCGCCCGGCGCCCATGGCGGCCGCTCCGCCCGCCCGGTCCCGCTGCCAGTTGCCATAGCGGCGCCGCCGCCGATCGCGGGGGCCGGTCCGGGGATCGGGACTGGGACAGGGATCGGGACTGGGACCCGGACAGGGATCGGGTGGGCCGGTCCCACTGCCCGCCCGGCACGCGGCTCCGCAGGAGGCAGGTGAGGCGGTTGGGGCGCTGCCGGTGCTGGGGGCGCTGCTGGCGCTTGGGGCCTCGAGGGGGCTGTGGGACACTGAGGGGCTGCCCGGGTGTGGGGTGTGTGGGAGGCTTTGGGGGGCTGCCGAGGGTGTGTGTGTGAGAATCTGGGGGCTGCCAAGGTTTGGGGATGTGTGTGTGGATTTGGGGGGACTGCCAGGGGGTGTATGTGAGGCTTTGGGGGGGGCTGCTGGGGGATGTATGTGTGTGGATTTGGGGGGCTGCCAAGGTTTGGGAGTGTGTGTGAGGATTTGGGGGGGCTGCCAGGGGGTGTATGTGAGGCTTTGGGGGGCTGCCAAGGTTTGGGGGAGTTTGTAAGGATTTGGGGGGCATCCAGGTTGGGGAGGGTTTGTGAGGCTTTGGGGGGGCTGCCAGGGGGTGTATGTGAGGCTTTGGGGGGCTGCCAAGGTTTGGGGGAGTTTGTAAGGATTTGGGGGGCTGCCAGGTTAGGGAGGGGTGAGGGTTCTGGGGGGCTGCCAGGTGTGGGCAGTAGGGGAGCAGGGATTCCCTACTAAGAGCAAATGGGACTCTGATGCAGCCTCTTTTTTCTTGTCTAAAAAGTGGCATTGAGCAACTATTCCCTTTTCTGAGTTGTGCTCCCAAGGGCACTCTGGGGTTTAGTAGAAGGTTGTTCTGCTCAAGTCGCTGTCAGAGCTGAGGAATTCTGGATAAGCACCAGCCTTCTGCAGAGCTCTTTGCTTAAATTGTTGTCTCTTTCCATCTTAACATGTCAAGGGTATAGTTTGGTGTCAAGGACACAAAGTTATTTCCTTCTGCTCAGGCTTGAGAGGGGTACAGCAAAGTGAAAGTTGAGCAGGTCCTTCCTTTGCCACAGAGAACAAGAGGAGGTCAGAAAATAGAAGTACTGGAGCGTTCCTCGGAGCAGCTTGTTCCTGTAAGCAGGTCAAGGTGTTTCCTGTGGGGAAAGTATTGACTCATTTCTGGTGGGTTTCTTATCAACATTCCAGTGCCTGCAGGTTAATAAATGTCAGCTCTGCAGTGAGAACATCCACAGGGTCCTGCCTGAGCCTCCTCAGCTCAGGGATTGATAACAAGATTGAGGATGGACTGTTTGATAAATAACCAGTTGCTCTTCAGAGTTTCACACGTTTTCAAGGACAAGCTGGGTGTGCTTAAGGTACTGCAGAACCAAGTATAACATTAAAGGTAGATAGAAGGGGTTTAGTTTTGTGGTTCTTTGATTAGGCTGTGCCCAGGGTAATGTTTAATTGGGTGAGACAGAAAGGTTTTATTTCTGTTTCATTTGAGCTCACTTCCTGTTCTCTGACACACAGCATGTGGGGAGCACAGGATGTGGTCTTGGTTTCACAAAAGTGGCAGTTTTCTGTTATTTCTAACCTGGTGATGGAATTGGTAAGGCAATGGATCTACAAGAAGCTTTTCCAGCTCTCCATGTCATCAGGATGAGGAGTGACAGGTGCATTACAAGTTGGCATTTCATTGTGCTTTCACTGGAGTGGGTTGAATTTCAAAACTTTGAAGCTCAGATTTTAAGATCCATGATCATTAAGGCATAGACATGATTACACAAACCAAGAGCTCTAATCCTTTGTCTTTCCACTGTTAGGTTGTTTTCCCAGAGCTGAGAAGAGGAGCAGAAAGCTGTGAGCTTTAAATGTTTCTTACAAATTGCAGATCCTGGGATTTCCCTTACCAAATACTGACTCCCCTCAACACGTGTGTGTCCACAGTGATGGGGAGGGGCACCTTGCAGTCATTCTTTGTGGCCATAATGGCTTTTGGTAGCACAGTTGGGTCTAATGAAAACAAACAATCACTTCTGGCTGTTGTTTCCCATTCTGGGCAGTTCTCTGTGGTGCTGGGAATGCTGGAGCAGTTCTGGCTGCACCTGTGGCTGCAGATCCACTTCAGCTGCAGCAACTGAAGTGTTAATTAAAGCTGATTGCCCTGACAGTGGTGTTCGTGGGTTAATGCTTAATTGCTTAAGTTTCTGCTGAATTGGGTTGGTTTATTGCCATCATTTAAGTGTTGGTTTTAATTGTAGGGTAGAAAATGCAGGCTGGCTTTCAGTGAGGGTCAGTCCTTCTCACTGACAGGTTTGTGTGATTGGGCTCCTAAAATGAGAGCTGAGTGCAATACTCTGCAATGAGAGTAGAAAGGAATAATATATATGATTGTTTTTATGGGGTTGGTGCTCATTAGTTGAGTCTGACTGAAATCTGCCTTCTTCAGGTCTTCAGTTTTCTCTTTATTGTGGTTGACTTCAGTGTGGGTTTGTGTTGTTTTGTTTGTTTGTTTATTCAGTGATGTAATTTTCACTTGTTGTGCAGCTTTGAACCAGGGGTTGTTGTTAACAGCAATCTGAGACTGTAAACTCTTCAGTCAGGCTGCAGCATGATTTGAGCTGAATTGCCAGTGCTGTCTGTAGAAAGGTTATTAAACCTGTGCTTTGGACTTTGAGCCAGTTTTTGCCTGGTGGGGAGAGTGTGAGGAGATTTCCAGGGTCTGCTTTTTGGTGTCCCTGCCTCTGTGTACCCACCTTTGGCTCACAGAGGGGGCTGTGGGGCTGGGCAGGCTGAGTCTGACTTTGTGTCCTCAAGTCTAGCCAGGGAAAATGCTCTCCTCACCTGCTGTGTGTTGGCTTGACTCTGATACATGCAGGGAAATTGTGTTTAATTAGGCTTAGGTGACTTTCACATCTCTAAGAGGCAGAGTGTGCTTTCAGATGGAATGGATTGGGTTGGAGGGGCCTTAAAGATCACCTTGTTCTACTTAAAGCTCACCCCCCTCCACCTCTTCTTTTAAACCTCCTGACCAGTCCTGAGGGATACAAAGCCTGATCCAAGGATAAGGAATCAGGAAGTACCTTGAGCCAAGTACTTGGTGCTTAATAAACACATTGTGGTAGAAGGATCATGTGGGATGCAGATAAGTGTGTGTTCGTGTCCCTTTTTCAGACACACTGTCACTGTGTGACCTCCTGCTGAGCAGGGAAAGAGCACCTGTGGGTCCCTGGTAGCAAAAACTGAGGGAACTGAGCACTTCCCTCTAGTCTGAGCTCTGACTACAGCCACAGCCTGGCTTTGAATTACCTGGATATTGCTGTCAGTCTGGATATTGCTGGATCCTTGAGTCTGGATGAAGACTGGGGGCAGTGGAGCAGTGCCATGTGGGTCTCTGATGCTGCTGTTCATCTGCCTGTGCTTTGTGCTCTGCCCTTCCATGGCCTTGGTGGTGCCAATGTTTTCCCAGCCCTCCCCTGATTGCCCACATCCATCACCAAACCCCAGCCTGGCTCCTGCTCCCCTAATTCCAGTCATTAGCCTTGATTGCACCTGTCTGGCTCCCCACATCAAGCCTGTTTTCCTCCCCTTAAACTGTCATTACAAGAAGCCAGGAATGGGCAGTGTGACCTTCCATCAGCTGGAGCATGGAATGCTTTTCAGGGTGAGTGAGTGTCCTCTCTGTTCCACAGGTGGGACAATCCTGTCCCTGCTGAGCTGATGTCAGGACCAGGACTCTGCATGCCAAGGCTTCTGACCCCCTGATGGTATGTGCCTCCAAAACCAATTATTCAGTCTTCAAAGAGCACTGCAAGGTTGAAAAATTATCACTGTGCTTAAGAAACCAGGAGAATGACTGTCAGATCAAGAGTTCAGACTTTGCATTAGTCTTTCCCTTCTTTCTCAGGTGGTTTCCTCAGAACTGAGATGGCTCATTCTAATCTCTGAAAGGCCTTTTTGGCTTGTTAAATTTATGTCCCCTGAGGGAATTTCTTTAAAAAAATTGTTGTTTCCTGAGATGCTGTTTCTTGTTCTCAGTGTTTGTAAAATGTACAAATTCTTCACATTATTTGCTCTTGGGGCTTTCCCTTTACTCAAAAATATTCATCAAGTTTCTTTCTCTAATTCCTTCCGACTCCTCTGCCAAATAGTCTTGGAATAGGAATTTCCATGTTTTATTTCAGTGGAGACTAAAATATTACTTGAATATCAGCTTTTTAAAAATGCTGCCACTTTTTATTTATATTCAGAAGGTTGTGGGATGTGCTTATAAGAATATCCTTAAGCAGCACATGCTTTGAATCCTTTAGCTCAGGCTGATGATAACTGAGACTTCCAACAGGCAGATTTAAAATGCTCTCTTTAGGGAGCAGCTTGTCATAGTAACCTGTTGCAGAAGGACAGTTCCTTTGGGCATTATATCCTGTATTTACACATGGATGGTTTCAAATTGCAGGGTCACAGGTGGCACCACTGAACCCACACCACTTGCTATGACCTTTTATTGGTTGGCTTTTCCCCAGATGAGTCAGAACCCCATGGGAGTCCAGACTGGAACTGGTGTGACAGCCCTTCTTGCTGATGTCAGAACACCTTGCTGGTACCTGTGGGTGGCTCCCAAGTGTCCTGCCCCCAGAGACTGAGGTGTTGGAGACACTCAGGTGAGGAATTCCCCCAGCACTGGGTTTGAGGACACTCCATGAGGTTACATCATCATTGTTGAGGAGTTTCTTTCCATGAACATGTTGGTGTTCCAGCCGTGGTTGTTTGGAAAACTGCCAAGCAGTGCCACTGCTGGGCACGGAGGGTGAGGACCAGCAAGTGCTGTAGTTAGTTTGGTGTCAAAATAATCATGGCTGAGCTGGAGCCACAGCTGGTACTGCTGCTCTGGGGCAGTGAGGAATCCCTGCCCCATGGGATTGCCTTTGAATTTGTTTTATATGTATCTTTAAAAGTAGCTTTTACTCATCAAGAGCAAGGAGGCTGGAGAAGGGACTGGAGCACAAGTGCTGTGGGGAGAGGCTGAGGGAGCTGGGGGTGTTTAGCCTGGAGAAGAGGAGGCTCAGAGGTGACCTCAGCACTGTCTAGAACTGCCTGAAGGGAAGTTCTGGCCAGGTGGGGGTTGGTCTCTTCTCCCAGGCACTCAGCAACAGGACAAGGGGGCATGATGGGCTCAAGCTCTGCCAGGGGAAATTGAAGTTGGAGATCAGGTAGAAATTCTTTGCAGAGAGAGTGCTCAGGCCTTGGAATGGGCTGCCCAGAGAGGGGGTGGATTCCCCATCCCTGGAGGTTTTTCAACTGAGCTTGGCCGTGGCACTGAGTGCCATGATCTGGTAAAGGGACTGGAGTTGGACCAAGGGTTGGACTTGATGATCTCGGAGGTCTTTTCCACCCCAATCCATTCTATGATTCTATCTAGTGGAATACATTTCTTGGTAGACACTTGGATCTGTTAATCTGGAAGAGAAACAGGCCTGTGGGTTCCTGAACAGGTTTTAAAAGTGGCAAATTAATGGTTAAAAGAAGGAAAACGTTTCCCTGTTTAGATTAACAAAATAACTTTTCTAACTGAGTCCACGAGCCTCTTCCTATATATGCCCAGGACTCTGGGCTTGCAGCAGAGAGGGATAAAATGTCAAGCTTGATAGATTGTTGGAGCTGGGTTTGGGTAGTTAAACAATAATGAAGCTGTTGTGTGCTTGCAGGGAAACACTGTGCTCTGTGTATGGACTTTGGCCTGGAGAAAGTTCCAATTGTTCCAGAGAAGGGCGAGCTCTAAAATGCAGCTTCTGTGGCTGTGGCACAGCTGCCCAAATCCCTGCCTGTCTTGAGGCCCTTGCACAAGCACTGCAGAGCAGTTTGGAAACAGTTTATTTTTCAGATTCCAAATAAAGTGTAGATTTCAAAGTCCTTTTTGACTGTACAGTTGAAAAAGTAGAAATTGAAGCTGGTGTTTATGTAGGGACTGATTGATGCTCCCGGAGCTCAGGGCACAGGTTCCTGCCAGTCAGAGGCTGGTAGTGGCATAATTCATCCCTTCTGTTTCTCAGGCATTGCAGGGGATCTGTGTCAGCTCCATCAAATCACAGAATCATAGAATTGCTTGGGTTGGAAAAGACCTCTGAGAACATCAAGTCCAACCCAGGATTAGGTGAGCTGTGCCATCAAAGGGTGCCTGTCCTGCCTCTGCTGGCACCTCACACAGGTGCTTAAAAGGCTTGACAAAGAATCTGAATGTTCTGACATAACACATGTATAGAGACATGGCAATATAAGAGAACTACCTTTTTGGGGGATAATGGCTTTAGTCCCAAGAGACAAACATACATTTATTTGAGTGGTTTGTGCTGCCAAAGGGGGTGAGCTCCTGTGTGAGCTCTTGCAGAATCTCCTGAGGATGTGACTCCTCAACTCAGTAACTAAAAACATGTGATGGCTGTTAGGGTTGCTCATGTTTAAGCTTGAATAAAGCCTGGATTTTAGGCTGCTTTGTTTTGGGCTCCCTAGTGCTTGGTGTTCTGGGCAGATTGAGGCTGGAAGGAGAAAGGCACTGAAATGGAACAAGGGTGGTGGCAAAGGAGTCAGTTCAGAATCCTTCAGCCCTAGAAGGAAACCCTGCAGATGGTTGGAAATGGACTTTTCCACATCTGTCCCAGGAATGCTGTGAGGAGCCCATGCTGGTCCTGCTGGCACACACAGCATGGTAAGGCCTGAACCTTCCCTTGGTTTTCAAGCTCTCACCCATGTGAGCAACTCTGATTTCAAGAGCTCCAGTGCTGAATGGAGGTTGCCACAAAAGTAATATTTATGGAAATGCTTTGAGTGCAACTTCAAAGTGCCTCTCAGAGTTCCACCTGCCCTGACTTCCTCCACAGGAGGGTGGGGCATTTTAACCCGTCCACAGATGAGGTGACTAAACCATAAATAAACTCACTTTTTTATTCCGGTATCTTTTGTTGTCTCAGTAACAAAACTCATCTTCAGGTTTGTATTCAATATCCTTGACCTTTTTTTAACTGCTGACTAATTCCTGAGTCTTTCTGCAGTCTGGGAGGGCAGAGCTTCCCACACTGTTGTGGCTGTGACGTGCGTGCTGCTCTTTGTGCGTGTCTGCAGTTGCATTTTATTCTATTTCAGCACCCAGTTTGGATTTGAATTCAGGTTAATTTGGAAGAGGCATAGCTGTGAAATGAGTCTGCAGTGCTTGTACTTGTTATGATGTGCCTCAGTTACACACATCCAGATCTGTCTGAGTCCAGCCAAATAAAAATGATCTTTTTTCAGGCTCCAGTTAAATAGGTTAGAGGTTCCTGCCAGTCTGCAAGAGCTGTGGGACATGCAGCTCTGCTGCACGTGCACTTCTCCACTTGTATAAATTCCATGGGGTTTAGACTGATTTTTTTTTTTAATAAGGGGGGAAAAGAATAGGGTTTGCATGCAAGGAATTTCTGGACTGTATTTTGATTTTTGGAGAGGGAAGATTTAGTTTATTGTTTAAATATAAACCTGAAGCTTGACATGGCAAGTAATTTAGGGGGTTTCCAACTGGTGTTGTAGTTTATCAGCAAACATTCCATTCTGGGTGTTGGACACACAGCCCAGAGTCTTTAGAGCATTAGTGCCAACAGAAATCCCAATTTCAGGGAAACTTCCTGCAATTCTGCTGATCCTGTCCCTCCTCCAGCCCAGCCCCAGCTGCTGGATGGGTAACACTGCAAGAGTTAAGGCTGTGCTTGGAGCTGTCTCTGTTTTGGGAACAGCTGCTGTGGAGGGGTCTGTCTCTGAATCCTGATGGGACAGGGAGGTTTCTGTGACATCTCCACAGCTTTGTGTGTCCTCACCTCTGCAGGCTGGGGGGAAGGCTGGTTTTCAGTTTGAGGACTTTGTATGGGATAGAATGCACCTCTTTCTTCTCCTCTCAACTGCTTGTGCTTCATTCCAGAGATGAACTGTTGATGAATATGTGATTTATCCAGTTGGAGGGGAGGTTTGTAACCTCCTGTCACAATGAAACAAGATGTGCAGTTGTCATCATAGGCCTCTGGGGCCAAGGATTTCAACAGAAAGAGACTGATCTCTTTTTATCTCAAGTGGGAACTCCAGTGATGTGATGAAAATACAAATTGACGTTATTTCTCCCTGTTTTTTCTCCAGCTCCCCTGCATTGCCCCCATTTAGGAGGAGTGTCATTAAACCATCTGACAGTGGGTACCTTCTTCCATGGTGGAGACTGAGGCAAAGTCAAAGCTGCTCCCAGGATGCCCCTGATTAAGCTGTGGATCTGCTCCTGTTTGTTTGCAATACCCAAATGCTGCAGTCAGTCCACAGCAGCCTTTTGCAGCACAGCAGAAACTTAATTTCAGCAACTTTCTATTCTGGGCATTGTAAAATTTGCTGAGAGAGTGAGGTATTTGCAGCACTGAGAGGAGGAGGAGGAGGACTCTCTGAAAAGCATCTGCTGTGCCTTTGGAGCCCCTTTCTGGCTTCCAGGTTGGCAGGAACCCAGCAAACTTCCCCCAGCCATTGTCACATGGATGTCACAGAATAGTGGTCTAGGTGGGCTTTGAGTGTGGAATGACAACCTTCCTGGAGTAGAGCTGGTTAAGTTACATGGTTATTTAAATGTTCTGGTTTTCAGTGAGCAATTTATTGCTACATATTGCAATTACTGCAGTCACAATTTTAGCAGTGACCCACTGCAACTAAATCCAAGCAGACCTGTGATGATGTGAAGGAAGAGAGAAAAAATCCATCATGGACTTTTTTCTTTGTAAAGAAAAGGACTGGTGGAGTTGGTAGTGATAGTCTGGGATTCCTGGACTGCTCCTTGATAATGTTTTCATGGGCAGCTTCCCCTTTCACTGCCACTTCTGAGTGTGGGACAAAGGACAGAGACACAGGAACACCCACACAAGATGCTGGGAGGGTGGGAATGGTAAAAAACCTGAGTACTCTGGAATCTTCCATCTCTAGAGTTTCCTTTCTTCTCTTCCTGACTTGGTTTGTGCTGTATATTACAGCTTACTTATTTAGTCTTGCTGATGAATATCAAACTAATGTGAAAGAGCACAGGGGCTTTTTGAATTGTTTTTCAGCACAGCAGAGAGTGAAAGGGAGGGGAGTCTGTCTGAGGTCACAGCACATTCCTTGGGAAGAGGTATGGGACTAAGGAATGGAGACAGGCTGGGTAAGATAAATAATTCTCTAAAACCAGTCACATGATCTCATTAATGAAGTGGTTTTGTGTTAACTTGCTAGAAGAATGTCACTGACTTGCAAAGGAAAGAGGCTGTTGAATTTCCATCTTGGCAGATGTCCCCAGACCTAATTACAGTTAATAGCAAGAGCTTTTAATCTAAATATTTTGCAATATATAAAGTGCAACTTTAGGTCAAAATAAACAGTTTACAATGAAATAATACTCACCCCAGGTACCCAGTTTCTTATAAAATAGGATTTCCAAGCTTCTCTTGATAAAATGGGGGAAATTTGGTGTTGTGCTACAGGGGAGGGAAGGTGGGTGAGTGTTGAGTTTGCAATTCAGGTGCAAGGCTGGGAGTCAGGTGAGTGTCTGTTTCTGCCTTTGGAATCAGCTTCCCAGGAACTGCTCTAGAATTCACACAGCTTTGCAAAACCATTCTCTCAATTTTCAGATGGGAATTGCAGTGCTCTGATTTCAAAGAGGTGCTTGAAAGCTGAGCCCCTTTGTGCTTGTAACAGTGTGGTGGGATTTTAGGTGCTTCCACTGGAGATCTGTCTTTAAACCTTCTACCAAACAGAGCATCCTGTGCTGCTGGGAGTGAGCTTGCAGATTACTCAGAGCATGTTGATAAATGCTGATACAGCTGCAGAATGGCCTTAGAATAAATACTCACTGTGTTTTTTCCACCTATTTCAGAACTCCTAATTTTCCTCTCATCCAAGGAAATTCTCCAAGGTCTTACCTTGCAAATGGTTTACTCACCATAAACCAGGTTGTAGCAGCGTGAAAGGGTCTTTGTCTGCATGGTGGTTTCCTCTGTAACTGGTGGTTTCCTCTGGACCTGGGGGGACTGATTGACAGGAAGCTCAACAGGAGCCAACAGTGTGCCCAGGTGGCCAAGAAGGCCAATGGGATCCTGGCCTGGATCCAAACTAGCGTGGCCAGCAGGCCCAGGGCAGTGACCCTTCCCCTGGACTCTGCACTGGTGAGGCCACACCTTGAGTGTTGTGTTCAGTTCTGGGCCCCTCAGTTCAGGAAAGAGATTGAGGGGCTGGAGCGGGGCCAGGGAAGAGCAACGAGGCTGGAGAAGGGACTGGAGCACAAGTGCTGTGGGGAGAGGCTGAGGGAGCTGGGGGTGTTCAGCCTGGAGAAGAGGAGGCTCAGAGGTGACCTCAGCTCTGTCTGGAACTCCCTGAAGGGAAGTTCTGGCCAGGTGGGGGTTGGTCTCTTCTCCCAGGCACTCAGCAATAGGACAAGGGGGCACGATGGGCTCAAGCTCTGCCAGGGGAAATTGAAGTTGGAGATCAGAAGAAAGTTCTTTGCAGAGAGAGTGCTCAGGGATTGGAATGGGCTGCCCAGAGAGGGGGTGGATTCCCCATCCCTGGAGGTTTTTCAACTGAGCTTGGCCGTGGCACTGAGTGCCATGATCTGGTAAAGGGACTAGAGTTGGACCAGGGGTTGGACTCGACGATCTTGGAGGTCTTTTCCAACCCAATCCATTCTATGATTCTTTGTTGTGTGGGTGCTGCTCCTGCCCCGCAGTGAGTTCCGCCGGGCTCAGGGTGGCTGTGCCGAGCTCCTGGCCCCGCTCCAGCCCTTCCCGCTCCGCACCCTGCCCCGCTGCGCTGCCCTGTTTACTTTCTGCTCCCTGCTAAATGCATGTCACTTCCTTCATTAACATGCTGGGGCGCAGCCAGATTCCCTTCCTCGGGCTCGCACACTCGGAGCAGCAGCGCACCGGGGCGGGCTCACGCTGCCCCAGCAGCTGCTCGCCCCGCTCCTCCCTGCCCGCCTTGGGATCCGCGGGGGTTTCGAGACCCCTGACACCCACAGGCAGCGGCGTTTGGAGGAATCTCCGAGGTGCGGCTGTGTCAGGCTGTGCTGAAGGGAACCGAAGATGGGTTGTTACTGGAGGGCGCGGGCGGCACCTGCAGCCACGCTCTGTGCGCACCCAGCCGGGCAGGTGTAGCCGCAGCGCGGGCATGGCGAGCCGCTGTCAGCCCCCTCTGGCTGTGGGAAGCAGCCGCTGGACGTGAGTGTTGGATGCAGGCACTCCTGGATGCACAGAATCCTCCCCAAGGAGCCACAGGAACCCTGAACTCGGAGCTGGGACTGTGCTCGGCGTGGACCGACCCGAGCGCTCTGACCTCATAGGTGCGCAGGTTCTCGCCTGGGAAGTTTCAGACTCACATCAAAGTTGCTGATCAGACCGGTGGGCAATCAGGTATTTGTCTTTGTAAGGATGTTGCTTTTGTATGCTCAGGTGATTAGAGATGGGAAATGTCTCCAGACATTTGGAAGGCAGAGAACAAAATGGGAAAATGCCTCCTCCTTTTAACCCCAAATCGCTGTGTCTGTCCTGTTTCTAGCTGTGATACAGTGCTGGTATTTAGTTGCCCATTTTTTTAAGGTGTGCATGCTGTCACCTTGGGCACAGATGAACTGGTTCCTTTACCTATAAACACGTTTTTTGTATCCCTCCATAAAAATCTGATGTGCTCAATCCAGTTGTTACATCCAGCAGAGGAGATGTACATACTTTATGACAGATGGCCAGGGCTGGTCCCATCTTTTCCTTTTCTCATGCTCTGTGCTGGTTGAGACACCCTGCCATGCTCAGACTGGCAAGCTGCCTCCTTCCCTTGTCCCTCCTGTGAGTGGCTCACTCGCTGACTTTTCCAGCTGTCCCAACATATGGTTGCTCCCATTTCTCACAATTCAGGTCTGTGTGCCTGGGACACAGGCTGATAGAAATAATGCTTTTTGCATAAATCTCATTTGAGCAGATAATCTATAGGTCTGTTATGAAGTAGAAACTAATTTTTGACTAAGCTGTGAATTCAGTTTGTAAGTGGTGGGTTATTAGAGCAACTAATTTTAGCAAAGGATTTCTTATCAGTGCAGGTTTACTGGGAAAAGGAAGTACTAAATTGTAACAATGAACAACTGCCCAATGCCTTTGAGGAGGCACCAAGGTGGTTAACTCATTAAATACTTAAACCACTTCAACAGCATTCATGAAAGTGAGATCTGGTTAATTTAGGAATTTTAAAGGTGCATTAGCAATACATGAATATTTTAAAGCCATACTGCCTTTTTCTGGCTTCCTGAACAGATTTCAGCAATCTTCAAACTCCTAGAAATGGCAGGAGCTGCTGCTTTTGTGAACAGCATCATCCCAGGCTTGCTGTGTTGCCTTCAGAGTTGTGTCTTTGCTGTTGTGGAGCCACAGGATGGGTGCCAAGCTGGACTCCTGTTGTTGTGGAGCATCTGTAGTTCATCATAGCAGGTTCTGAGGGCAGTGAGGGGGTAGCAAGGGGGATGGTTTCCTGACAAATGAGGTGCAGAGAGGAGCTTGATGGCTCAGGGAGCTGATGGAAAAGCAGCTCACTGTGGTGAGCAGAGTCCTCTCTAAATTAGGAGGTGTGAAGCAGCTCTTAGAGCTGATGAGGAAACACCACTGGAAGCTGCTGTCCTACATCTCCTTCCCTGCTGTCCTTCATCTCCCTCCCTTTTTGGCACCCTGTGTCATCTGCAGCAGCTCCAGGGTCCTCAGCCCTGCTGTTAAAGGCCTCGCAGGAGCAGAACTACTTGTTGCTGTGGCTTCTCCTCATGTGGGAGTAAAATCAGCTGCCTCTGGGAGCTCAGTTCCTTTTGATCCCTTAATTTCAGTGTCTCGTTGGTGCTACTGCATTCCAGCTGCTGAACTCCTGAGTAGTCAGGAAAAGAAGGCAGGCCCAGTCCTCCAGAGCTTTATTACACAGAACTGGAAGCTCGCTGGTTCTGAGGTGTTCCTTTTGCTTGTTCTAGTCCCTTAGTTTTTGTACTCTTAGGAAAATAAAGGGAAGTTTTATATTCAAACATGGGGCACAGTTTCCCTCTACAGTCACAGCCTCCCCTTTGATAAAATCCAAATAACATGTGTAATAACTCCTGTGTGTAGGCACAGATGTCTGATACTGCAGCTAGCAAGGTCATGGCAATAATATTGCATATATATTGTGAGAACCTGAGTTCAAACACTTTTTTAAATGAAGATGGAAATCATAAGATTCAGGCCTGCATTATGAATCCTGTCTTCAGCTGTGTCTGGGAGGAAGACTTTGACATCACTGGTTTGTCCTCCAGAATTAAATCATGCTTGCAAATTTATACAAAAGTCATGCTGGTGTATAGAATGTGTTAATGAGCAGGTGATGAAATGAATTTCCCTCTTGTGTTTAAATTCAGTGAAGAGAGTCGTGGCATCCACAGCTTCATAATGGAAAAGGAAAGAAATGGATTTTAAAAAGCAGTGGAGCAGAGCATGATGGAGTGCTGGCACTGCTTTGCCCACAGAACAGGGCAAGCAACTCCCTGCCAATTTTATTGGATTTCTTCTGGCTTCTCTTAAAGCAGCTCAAGAAATAAGATACAAGTCCCCCTTCCCAAGGTGGTATTGCCACGTGGGAGGATGTGCTTGCAAGTCTGGGATAGACTGTTTGATCTCGTGTCTCCACCCTTGGTGAAACTCCTTCTCCCTGTGCTCTGGCAGAAGCTCCAAGTGCCACGTGCAGTTGGGATTTAGGGCAGGTGGGTTTTGGCTGTCAGAAGTCACTGCTGGGAGAATTCCAGTTTGCCAAACCCACACTCAGGTCCATGGGGGGAACAGTTGTTTCTGTGTCTCCCATTAGCCAGGAGGAGCATTTTGTCCAGGAGTGATGCTGGTATCAGTAATGCCTGAAACATCAGTCCTGCCAGTAAATCAACAGCTTTTATTTGAGATGTTCCTCGAGGATTCCTGACATCCATGATGTCATTGATTTTCCAAGCTATCATGTTGATATTAGTCAGGTTACTGGAAGTGTCTACCCAGCCCTTTCCACTGGGCATTTCTGTGTCACTTCAGGGCAGCTGTGGAGCTCCTTTGGGTGCAGAACAGAGGACAGAGAAGCTTTGCACAGGGCAGGGCTTTGTGGTTCTGACCTTCAGACTACCCTGGGAAATGAGCAGTTCCTCATTGGTGCTGACCAGGTACCTCTGAACAGGTAACAAAATAAATAAGGGGATCATTTGGCTGTAGGGGACATTGTAGAGTTATCAAGGAAACTGCCATCCTGAAATCTCACTGCTCTCCCTGTGGCATGGCTTGTTTCCTCCGGTCTAAAGTTCATCCTGTGTGGTAGAACAAAGGAAAAATCCCTCTTGAAGCAGCTGCTGAGTCTTACCTGTTTGTTGTTGTTGTCTTAGTGCAGCTGCAGGAGATGTTTGAGGTGTGTCCTCCTTCCCCTTCTGAAGGCAGACACCTTTGGAAAGCTGTTACCGATCAGAGACAGTCCTGGTTGGTGGACATTTCCCTTCCATGTTTTTGTAGCTTTGCAGGATTAAAGTTCTTCCAAAGCAATGTCTGATCCTTTGTTGGCCTTTTCATTCGCTGGCAGTCACAGAGCTACACCCAGCTGAACACTGAGCTCTGTCTTGCTTTATCCCAGTTTGTGCACTGCCTTGTGTTTGTCTTCCCAGTGTTTGACATGTTGCAGTGTTCCAGAGGGAATTAACAGGCTTGTCTTTTAGGGAAACAGTTTTTGGGGGCAGGCAGTGGGATTTGTGCACTCTGTTACCGTGGGTGGCCTGCAGCTTGCAGGGGTCCTTGAGACAGGAAGGGAGCTTAACCAAAGGCTTGTTTGGCTGTGCAGCTTTCACCTTGTTTAGATTTGCAATTCCCAGGAAGAAATTAAACCTCCAAAGAAGATAATTTAACATAGAAGTTCTGTGTTTTAGCAATAGAAAAGCTGTGTTAACTTCTGAGTGGGATGGAGAGCTTGAAAATTAATGTGCAGAGAGAAGGGTAATTGTTTCTTTTATCAGTGCCATCTAAAGTAGGTGTTTGATTGCAGTGCAGAGCTGACACAGATGGGCGATGGGTTCTCTCTGCTCATGGAACGCTTCTCTCCATGGATTTATTGGGATCTGGTTGGCAGCCTAAGTGCAATTTACACTCTTTATTGAGACCTGGTTGCCAGTCTAAGTGCAGTTTACAGTGCAGGATGTGCACATCAGTTACCCCAAGAATGCATCGTGTCAGGGGTGTGCAGATTTTCTCTCAAACCCTGCAATGTGCTGATCCTGCAGGGAGGGCTCAGGGCTGAGCTCACACTGGGGGTTTGTTTGAAAGGCTCTGTCAGGACAGCAGAACTCTGACCAGCCAAACACAGCGAGGTTTTTGAAAGGATTAAAGATGCCACTAAACTGCAGACACTGGAACAGCACCAGACTGCAAAAGCTTCACAATTCAAGTACATCAGCCCAAAAGATTGAACTCAGCTTAAAAAAAAATAAAAGAACAGAACAGTGTGTTGGGATATTATACCAAATAAGCTTTAGGATTCATACCAGCCCCGTTCCCTGGGGAATCTGGAGTTTCACAGTGGCAATACTGACTGAGGGGAAAGGAATGAATTGGCTGTGGAGCTCAGAGATGTTTTATTTCCAGAAGTTTATAAAATTGAGCAGTTGCTCAACACTGTCAGTGATGGACCTGATTTTTAAGACATAAAAGAAACGTACTTCAGGAACTCCTGTGTGAGACAGAAAGGCAGAGGAGGCAATTTGTATTCTGCTTACCCCTAAGTGATGGCACACGGTGTGTGCTGCAGAAACTGAATGCCCAGATGAATTCAGATTTCTTTGTAAACTCCCCAAAGCAAGTTTATAGCAGTGTATTTTTGGAATAGTGCTGCATAGGAGGTCTTGGGAGACTTCAAAACTGAGCATTTTCCACTGGAATTTAGGTAAGTGTCTGTGTGTGTCTGTATGTATGTATGTGTATGTGTAGTTTGACTGGAAAAACATAAACAAGTGATTGTGTCTCAGATATAATTGTTTCCCACGCAAGTTACCAGAAGTCAGTGTTTGATTTTTCTTGTTTTACTGACATTGACTCACTGTGTGATGATTTAGCCTTGTCATGCTGTAAATTCAACTGGCATATATGAAATTAGGGGCCCCACTGCCCTTGCTTTTCTTTTATCTGTTTAGGTTTTGTAGCTGTAAATCTGTAGAGGGATTTGGGATAAAGCTGAAGAGCCACCCTTGATTTTCTTTAACTGCTCTATACCGTGTAATTTGAGTTTGTTTTCTTTTCCCAATGCACAAACCCAGGGTATTGCAGCTTGGTGAAACAGAGACAGCCTGTTAGAGCAAACTTAGACTCTCATACAGCCAAGTGGAACATAAAATTCATCTTATCTTCACATGGAATTCTGGTAACAACTGCCCTGAGCTGTATTTGCCCCTTCCCACCAAAGGCACATCGTGCTGGGCTGGGCGTGGGGGCTTTGCAGGGGAAGGATCATCACTTTCCAACTGATTGAAGGAAACAAATCCAGTAGAATAGAACAAAATTCTTCCTTTTATTCAGCCCTGGGAACATGGGGAATAATTCCACCACAGACAAGTTCAACAAGACTTTTGTGTTTCCAGGTTTATATACTTAGTTACAACTGATAACCCCTCCCCAAAGTCCAGCAGGGTATTTGGGGTGATCTGAACAGCTCCAATGGGCTGCTCTCATCTCTGCAGCTTTGTATTTCCTTTAACTAAACAACGTTACAGCTTCAAGCCTCAACCTATTTCTTACAGCCTATTATTTCTTACAGCTTAGCCTTTAATCTAAACAAGGTTTTGGTTTATTTCTTCAAGTTCAGCTCATGTTACAGGGTGAAATTCCTCTTTGTCTAAAGCTCTGCCTGGTTAACAGAACTGACAAACTAAGGTACAAGCTAAAATCAAAAATTAACATAAAATACAAAGTTAGTACAGTTCTGATTAAAAATTAGCAAAGACCATACGATTTGATGGAGAAGGGATAAAATCCATTTCCTTGAGGGGTCACTGTATCAAAGCACTGTTACAAACACAAATGCTGGTGGCAGTTTGGCTGCACTTGGTGCCTCGTCCCCCCTCAGCTGTCACTGCCCTGTCCCCTCTGTTAGAAACAATTAAGGTTTTGCTGAAGCTCAAGGAACTGTAAGAGAATAAGGGAAGGGGTAAATTTCCAATGGTTTTTTGTGCCTTTGGAGGGGAGTGGAGGATCTTGGGCAGGCAACAAACCAGGCCAGACTGTGAACCCCAATTCCTGCCAGTAGGAAGAGGGGACAGGGATCTTTTGGCTTGGAAAGGGTATAAAAAGTTCTGTTTCTTTTTGTTCAGGGTCTGTCTCCTGGGCCAGAGGGACACACCCGATTTGGGTGAATTTGTTAAATAAAAGTTTAGTTTTGCTTTGATGACTTTGTCCCCTCTACATTTTTATTGGTAAAATGTGAGCATTTCTCACACCTCTGGGGCAGTCCTGTGGTGCAAAGGAGAGCACTCTGGGCTCTGAATCCCAAGGTCGTGAGTTCGAGTCTCAGTGGGACCGTCCCCTGGCAGTTCAACCCCTCCCTGCCATCCCATCCCGTCAGATCTCGGATGCTCAGCAGGGTCAGCCCCGGTCAGTGCCGGGGGCTGTGACAGTCCCGAGGGCTTCCCAGTCACTGTCCAAGCTCACTCTGCCGCGGCAGATGGACCTTGGGGCTGAAACGGTGGGGCCAGTTCTGAGCACACTGTGCCTCTCCTGAACAATCCACTGTGCAGGCTGGAAGGGCACGTGGGGAGAGCCCTTCCCAAAGCTTCATTCTCAGAGTTTAGCCACGTATAGCTATAGATACATGTATCTATATGTAACCCGTGTGCTGTCCCCATGTGCAGGTACCATGTGGGCGAGCTGCTGTAACTGGCTGTGCCTCGACGCCTCCCCCGAGGAGCTGCAGCCGCCGCCGCCGCCTCCCCGAGCCCAGGCCTATTCCAACCCCGGGTACAGCTCCTTCCCCTCGCCCACGGCGCCCGAGCTGAGCTGCAGAGCCTGCGGGCTGCGCCTGGACAGCCCCGCCGGCAAGGTGAGTGCGGCCCTGCCCCTGCTCACCCAGAGAGCCATCGGGAAAGGAATCACGTGAGAGGTCTCTGACTGAGGATATTCCATGTGGGAAAAGAGCTTGTCTCGGCTTCTGGGTCTGCAGGCATCCTTTCACAATTAGGCACCATTAATGTGGCTGGAAGGGCTTAACCTTCACTACACTTGGCTTTCCCAGGCCTGGAAGGAGAAAGGCAAACTGCTGATAATCACTTAAAAGAAGCATTAACTTAAACATGAGGTCATAGAATCATAGAATGGATTGGGTTGGAAAAGACCTCCAAGATCATCAAGTCCAACCCCTGGCCCAACTCCAGTCCCTTTACCAGATCATGGCACTCAGTGCCACGGCCACGCTCAGTTTAAAAACCTCCAGGGATGGGGAATCCACCCCCTCTCTGGGCAGCCCATTCCAATCCCTGAGCACTCTCTCTGCAAAGAACCTTTTTCTGATCTCCAACTTCAATTTCCCCTGGCAGAGCTTGAGCCCATCGTGCCCCTTGTCCTATTGCTGAGTGCCTGGGAGAAGAGACCAACCCCCACCTGGCCAGAACTTCCCTTCAGGCAGTTCCAGACAGTGCTGAGGTCACCTCTGAGCCTCCTCTTCTCCAGTTATTATTATTTAAAAACACTAATGTCTTTTAAAAAGAAAACCGAAGTTCTGGCAAGAAGTTCAGTGATGTTTGTGCCTTCAGTAAAGGAAGATCTGCCTGTTTCTTTTCCAAACTTCCCCCTCAAACTAAAAAGCCAGAAAAGGTTATTGAGGGTGTGTGTAGAATTGCTGAAGAAAAAAAAAGTCCCAAAACCAAATCCAAATTTATTTTATCTTGTCTGTAAACTTCATTTGTAAATATATAGACTCCAAAACAAGTGCTGCTACAAGACTTTTGATTTGCCTGTTTTCCATCCTGGCCAGACCTCTGGTGTGAAGTGTTTCAGTGCTGTGTGAGCATCAGTCAGACATGGCCTGGCCTTTTAGGAACAGGCTTTAATATACAACACTTTAAAATAATCATTCTGAAGAGCCCAGTGCCTTCAATCACTGCCCTGTAGTTCAGCAAATATATCAAAGCTGTAAAAGCTGGTTGATGCTGAGCTGTGTCCAACTGTGCCTGTTTAAACACTTGGTGCTCAGATACAGGCTGGGGAGTTGTTTGTCTGAAGGTGCATCCGAGTGCTGAACTGATAAGCCAGAGATATGCCTGGGTTTATTTTGAATTCTCAAACATATAATTTGGTAACTCAGACAGGCTGTTATTACTGTTAATGGCTGCAAGAAACACTTCAGATAACTCAGTCCTTGCTCTGTTCTTGCTCATGTGATACCAAGAGATGGGAGTGCTCCAGGGGTGGTTTTCTGGCTGGAAGGTCCTTGGCAATACTGTGGTTCCCTTTGGAACAGGTTTGGCAATCTGTAGGGCACAGGGAGGCTTCCCCTGCCAGAGGAACGTGGGGTTGTTTGGGGGTTTTTGGGTAGTTTTGTGGGCTTTTTGTGGTGTTGGTTTTTTTAGTTTATTAGGGTTTTTTTTGGTCTTAGTTCTCATTGCTGTTATGTCAGAAATGGGCAACTGAGAGAGGGCAAGTTGTCGGTGAGGTTATTTTCCACTTCTCTGCCTTTGTGGAGTGTTTGTTCCCCTGCTCTGGACACACACAGGCCTCAGTTCCTGTCTGTGCCCTGGAAACCTCCCCAGAGACAGGACTGCTCCTGCAATCACGGGGCAGAAAAGTCAGCGACATGTTAATGGTGTTGATAACGACCAGGTTAAGGAAGACTTCTCAAAAGTGGATGTTCTGTGGGAATTGCCCTTCCTGCCTTGCTTAGTGATGATGGAAGTCTCTTTTCCTTGGCAGGGCCCCAAACAGGGCTCTGGGGATGAGGTTTCAAGTTTGCATGACTAGAGGTTCTCTCTGTGGTGGATGTTTGCTTGTCTTAAAACGCTTGGGGAGGAAATTGGGATTCTTTCCACTCTAAGTGTATCCCAGGGTCCAAATGAGAGGCCTGTTGGTGTTAATTGGAAGGGTTGTGAGCAGCCAGGGGGCTCCAGGCTGTAAAGGGGATCACAAGGAGCTTTTGTAGGCAAGTGGTGCTTTTCCACCCTGTAAAACATGAGAAACACCTGCTTTCTTTGAACTGTGTAGGTAGAGATGTTCTTTAATCACCACAACCAATTCATAAAACAATTTTTTTTGTCTTTGAGTTTGTATTTGTTGCTTCTCCAGCTCCACGTGTGTATTTTTCCTGGTGCAAAGGAAGGATCAGGATGTCAGGATTTCAGAGATGGTGCTTGGCCACTCTGAGGCTGTGAATTAGCTTTTTTAACCAGCACTGAAACCACTTCTTTCTTCCCTCAGGGCTTTTTAAAAGGCGCTTAATGTGGCTGTTCTGCTGCTATTCCTACTGGAAAATGTAGAATTTGCCTTTCCAAAGTGTTGAACAGTCAAGTTTCTGCTGAAGTCAACACGGACTGTGAGTGCTTGGAACTTCTGAAAATCGAGCCCTGAGTGACAAGATCAGAACAGTATCAAATATAAACATTAAACACAATTTAATCTGTAAAGTTTTTAAATGTCTGGGGCCTAATATTTCCAAAACTTCCAACACTTTCTGTCTAGCTCTAACTGGCACACAGCGTGTGTATTATTTTCAAAATAAGCTATTTTTGTTGTATAAATAAATGTTGAATTCTTTGATGTCTGTCAGACACTGTGAGCTTTGCTGTTCCCTTTCCCTCTTATGGTGAAACAAAAAT
This sequence comes from Pithys albifrons albifrons, assembly GCF_047495875.1. NCBI lineage: Eukaryota > Metazoa > Chordata > Aves > Passeriformes > Thamnophilidae > Pithys > Pithys albifrons. The sequence continues at coordinate 3,213,400 of NC_092478.1, read as the reverse complement.
TCATTTAGTGATTGCAGGAAATTGGAGGGAAAAAAAGGCAGGGGGGAGGTAATTTAAAGCAATTTATGAAATAGAGAAATGTTTCTAAGCAGTTCACTCCAATGTTGGGGCTTTTTGAATGCAGAGGGATAGGCACAACTGGCTGGACTTGTGCAAGTCTCCTGCCTCAGTCTCCTGATTTCCTGTCCCTTAAACTGTATGAGCCAGTGCAGAAAACTCTTGTCATGTGAGGGAACCATCCAAGAGCAGAAGTGTCAGGGTGGGTTTGACCCTGAGATCAGCTCAGCTGGTTAAAACTTGGCTGTAATAACACCAAGTCATGGGTTCAATCCCCTCTGTGGGCCTTTGACTTCAGAGTTGGACTCCATGATCCTTGTGGGTCCCTTCCAGCCCAGAATAGTCTGTGATTCTGTGATGGAGTGTAGTCCAAGGACCATGAGGAACGCAGTGATCTGCTCAGGGATCAGTCCTTTCCTCATTTAGGAACACGGGTTACATACTTGGCACTTTCCCATAAATCCCAAGGTTTGGTTGTGCTTTAGCAGAGGCTGCTGCTCCCCTTGGCCTCTGGATGGGAGGGAATTGCTGCCCTGCTGGCACAGATGGTTTGATCCCTCTCCCCTCTCTTCACCAGCACATCTGCCTGGACTGTAAGAAGAGTTTCTGCACGTCCTGCTCCAGCCAGCCCGAGGGGGGGCCCCTGCTCTGCCACCTCTGCCAGCGCTTCCGAGCCACGGCCTTCCAGCGGGAGGAGCTGATCAAGATGAAGGTGAAGGACCTGCGGGACTACTTGGCACTCCATGAGATCTCCACAGAGTTCTGTCGTGAAAAGGAGGACCTGGTGCTTCTGATCCTTGGCCAGCAGCCTGTAATTAGCCAGGAAGATCAGATAAGAACAAACACTTTTAATACCAGAGCCTCTGGACAGCAAGACTTTGTGAGTCACCCCCCAACCAGCCTGGCCTCTTCTACCTCACTCGAGGAGTCTTCAGTGTCTACAGATCCCATCTCAGTTTCAGCAGCTCAGGAACACCAACAGGTACAGTCTCTGGCCAGAACCATCCTTTGCAAACTCATTCATCTCTGGTTTTGGAGTAACTACTCAGATGTTGCATGTGGTTTTGCTGTGTGAAGCTGTGACTTGCTGTCACTAATTTTGATGTGCCATTCATTAGTGGATTTTAATTTGGTGGGTGGTGCTGAGTATATCAAACAATCACTCTCAGAACAGCAGCACTGGCTTGGGATGGGTTTTCCCTGGTTCTCTGGTCCTCACTTGCATTGCCACAAGATGCTCCTGTGACTGGTCCTTTGGTGCTGACAACTTCTGACAACTGTGTGCAGGTGTAAAGAAATGGCTGATACTGTTCTTTAATTCCTGTGCCAGACGGGCACAGTGTAAAGCACTTTGGGAATTGGAACTGGGGAGAAAGATGACTGGAGGTGGGTGAGGATTTGGTGTCTCCAGCACTCAAATTAATAGAAAACAAACCCCGAGTCTGTTGCCAAGTCTTTGGTTTATGATGAACCTGCAGTTCTGACAAACCTCGTCAGGGGCATTTGAGCTTAATTATTTTTTATTGACCTTGCTTTGTTTGTCTTTCTGCTCTCTGCTGTGGGAAGTTTGCTCAGTGTCTGACATCTGCTCCTTGTCCTGTTACAAAGTTAATAGGTGTATTTAGTTCCTTGAAAACGTGTGTACCTTCTGCTTCCTCAGCAGATACGTCTGGTTCAAAGGAAGAGTTTTCCTGGGAGAATATTTTTTACAAATCATTAAAAGGCATTTTCATTCCCTGGTGTTCTGGATAGTGCCATTCCAGTTTTTACCAGCTCTGTTGCCTTCCCTTAGCCCTGTGATACATTTCAGGTTCTTGTCTCTGCTTGCCTGACATCCTGCCACAGTTTGGGCTCTTTGATGGTTATTGTTATTCTTGTGCTCTGTAAATATTAACAAGTCCCCACCTGAGTAAGTGGCATGGTGAGGTTACAGGCCCTTTGTCAGTAGGAAACAGAGGGGCAGGATGGCTGTGAGGGTGAGTCAGACACAATTATACTTCTTGTTGTATGAAGAGCCCAGAGCAGCTGCTCAGCTTTTTGTCTCCAGCTTTGCTGCTGCTGGTCCTTCACTCAGTGTCTCCTGTTTGCCCACCCCAAACCCACCTGAGGAGGGGCTTGTCTGGTGACTGTGAGATCTGTAGACTTTGAGCTGTGTTAGAGGAGGATTGAACAGAACCTTGCACTGCTCACCCCCGAGTGTCAGAGCTCTGACATCACATCACAGTGTGAAGGATTCCATATATACACATAGACTTGTGTGTGTAGAAATTTGGTCTCCTGCTCCAGCCTCGCAAGAGCATCATGTGGGATTTTACTGCCCAAGTTCTGTACTGGGGCTTTCAAGGTTCAGGGGTTGCACTTCAGTTTCAAAAAGTTTTGCTTTTGTTTGCTTAAGTGCCACACAGGAAAACCCCTCTGTGAGCCTGCCTGGCTTTGTACCTTGGGCTGCCCTTGTCCTTCCAGGGATTGCTGATTTCCCTCCAGACACCCACAGACACACCACTGGTGAAAACTTTATTCCCTTTTGTAGGCAAATGGTCACGTGCCTCCGAGCCCAGTCGGTGTGACAGCAGCTGAGGATGCAGCAGAAGAAGCACCAGCAGAGGAGGACACACAGGTTGGTGTGTCCTGGGACTGGATGACAAGGCAGACCAGGTTTTCTGGGCTGTGTTTGCTACCTTGGAATTGTTACTGCAGAGATGGGTGGCTGGACAGTAACTGAGCCTGACCACTGGCAGACCCAACCACCCCCTTCCTGTGGCAGCATCTTGTCCTACACAGAGAGAAGGAACTGGTGTCACTTGGACACTAATAATGGAAATGGTTTCTACCTTAAGACTTGTGTTTCTGATAGATGAAGAATTCAGAGTAACCAGTTTTATGTACATCCAACATGGACTCCTGCTCATGCACACATTGAAAGTTGATTCAAATTGTGGGTTTAGGTGTTGAGGGCAAGAATCACAGACTGTTCTGAGCTGGAAGGGACCCACAAGGATCATTGAGTCCAGCTCTTAAGTCAAGGGCCCACACAGGGGATTGAACCCACGACCTTGGCATCAATACAACCAAGTTTTAACCAACTCAATCATTGTGTCTTTGTTCCCTTCCAGTCTAGTGACTCTGAAGACAACCTGGTGCTGGGCAGGAAGGCTTCTCTCTCCGACCTGAGGAGCGTTGGGGACATCAACGCGCTCTCCGTGCGGCAGCTGAAGGAAATCCTCGCCCGCAACTTCGTCAACTACAAAGGCTGCTGTGAAAAGTGGGAGCTGCTGGAAAGGGTGACCCGACTCTACAGAGAGAAAGACCTTCAACATCTAGGTAATAACTTAGCAAATATGGGCCTGTTTTCCAGGTTTTCCGTTTTTATGGAGAGTTTTAGGAAAGAAGTAGAAATTATCTTAATGTTTCTGTTTCGTGCAAGTGAGGAGGGAATTCTGTGCACATTAAAGTAGCTGAACTCTGTTCACCACTATCTGTAGTTATTTGAGGAGTGTTGTGGTGGCTCTGGACAGTGACTGCTCTGTAGCAGCAACATGAGAGCTGTGCACCCTTCACCTCAGATGGTGTGTGGGCCTGGCAGATGCCACTGGGCGCTGCCACACCCACAGAACAGCTGGTGTGTGACTGGATGTGCTGTGGTGAGCTCTTATCTCTTGATTCACAGTAACTGGCAAAGTGATCAGGGAAATGCCCTGCCCAGGCAGGAAACTGCCACCAAAAGGCAAATTTCAGGGCACAAGCTCAGCACAGTGGCTGTGCAGCTGGGGCTTGGCTCTGTCTTATCACAGAACGTTCCTGCTGCACATGCTGGGCCTGCCCAGGGAGAGGGGAGGGGATGGAGGTGCACAGAGAATGTGTCTGCCTTGACTTTTAGGTGCCAGTTTGCACTTCTGGGGATTACTTAAAAATTACTTAAAACATTACTTACAAGTAAAACTGAAGCACTTTGATTTCACAGGTTTGTTTCTCAGTGCTGTCCAAAGTAGTGTTGTTTCCTTAAACACATCTCTCTGAGCACTGTCCTCTATAGCTGATACAAGACTTAAGACACTGCTTTGGGTTTATATTCTTCTTTCATTGTATCTTGTCTTTTCATGGACTTTATCCTTCTCTCTTAATCCCAGTTGCCTCTGTGTGTGTCCCAACAATCCTGGTGATTGTGTAACACCACAGGAACTGGCACAAGGGGCTGCTGCAGGTGCAGCACTGGGAGGCCAAACTCTGCACACAAGGCTGTCCTCACAGCTGGGACATGCCTTGGGTTGCTGCTTATCTCTGGGAAGCCTTGGCTGTTGTGTAAGATCAGTATGGGAGAAAGTTTCTTGCCAGTTGTTGAACCTGTCCTGCTCAGAGCTCAGCCTGAGCCTCCCGTGGGGATCAGCAAAAGCAGTTTTGGTTTAGCAACTCCCTCAGGGCTTTCAGTACCTGCCTGGTATTGTTTCTTTCCCAGTTCTCACCAAATCACTTTCTTTTTCTGTTGCAGTTTTGGACACAGACGATCAAACTGGTGAGTGATATCCTTAATTATGAACTTGTTTAGGTGGGAATAACTCTCCAAGATTGTCCAACTGTTTCCCCAGCACTGCCAAGGCCACCACTAACCATGTCCCCAATGTCACATCTACATGGCTTTTAAATCCCCCCAGGGTTATTTATTCCACCACTGCCCTGAGCAATGGTGGTTCCAGTACCTGAACACCCTTTTGGGAAAGAAATTTTCCCCAATATCCAATTTAAACCTTCCCTGGTACAACTTTAGGCCATTTCCTCTTGTCCTATTGGTTACCTGGGAAGAGACACCCATGATGCTTCATTTGCCTCATGGCTGAGAATCTCAGGGGGATTTGTTTTCATCATCACACACAATGCTGTGTAAAAGCTCAACCCTGTCCTGTGCCAGCTGAGGGAGCAGATACAGACACAAGGGGAATTCTTTTGTCCATGTGCAGAACTCCATTAGGGAAGCCCTTCATAGAATGGATTGGGTTGGAAAAGACCTCCAAGATCAGCAAGTCCAACCCTTGATCCAACCTCACTGTGATCACCAGCCCAGGGCACTCTGTGATCAGGATGTGGTGGATTCTCACTCAGTGCCACATCCATAGGATCACAGAATCATAGAATAGATTGGGTTGGAAAAGACCTCCAAGATCAGCAAGTCCAACCCTTGATCCAACCTCACTGTGATCACCAGCCCAGGGCACTCTGTGATCAAGATGTGGTGGATTCTCACTCAGTGTCACATCCATAAAATCATAGAATGGATTGGGTTGGAAAAGACCTCAAGTCCAACCCTTGGTCCAACTCCAGTCCCTTTACCACATCATGGCACTCAGTGCCACGGCCAATCTCAGGTTAAAAACCTCCAGGGATGGTGAATGTTCAGCATCAATCCATGGTCTCCTGTTCCCCCAGGTGGTGCTGGGCAGCCCAGCACCGAGGACAACCTGTGCAGGATCTGCATGGATGCACCCATTGACTGTGTGCTGCTGGAGTGTGGGCACATGGTGACGTGCACCAAGTGTGGGAAGCGCATGAGCGAGTGCCCCATTTGCCGCCAGTACGTCATCAGGGCCGTGCATGTCTTCAGGACGTAGTCTGTGAGCTTCAGGGATGCCTTAAAGCCTCTTCTGCTGGTAGGGAAATGGCTGAAATTGTTACAAATAGTTATGCTGGAGATTAGCAAATGGACCCCCCTGGATGGGAGGGGAGGAGGAAGCCTGGGGAAAACTGTCCTACTCGAGCCACGCCTGAGTCTGCTCCTCCCACCATCGTGCTTTACACCGCAGTGCCTGCACTCCTTGGAGCTCAGTGCCAGCAGTCATGGACCACCCACATCCCAGGATAACCTGATCCACTCTGCTGAGGACAGATGGATGCCCGGCTTTCCACCACAAAGATCAGCTCCAGAGGCTTTGTATTTTCCTCTGTATAATAAAAGTGAACTGGGGTCTCAAAAAGTGTCCTTTGTTTTGCTGCTCAGGCTACACCCAGCAACAACTTGATTTTTCCAAGATTAAAATGTCACTGTGCTTGTTAATTTTAATTTAATGTAAGATTTGTTGTGCTTGCAGGACAGGCAGACTGCCTCCATTTTCCCTAATTCCAGCCTAGTGCAATTGTGGAAAAATGTATAATTTGATAGGAATTTGCCTTTGTATTACTGAAAACTGCTGGCAGGGAGGCTCTGTGAACATTCAGCCTTGCTGTGTGTGGTGGTTTGTGTTTGCTGCCACGGGGAGGGAGGTGTCTGGTTTGACTGTTGTTGACTCTACAGCACAACCTGAACTGCCCTCACTGACTGGGAGCTACAAATCCAACCAAGGTTTCAGTCTTCCAGAGGGTTCAGTGAGGGAACCACTCGGTGGGAGAGCAGTGAGGACTCCACTGCTACACAATCATATTTAAGTACAGGTGACTTTTTCTTTTTAGAAGGGAGTCATGGGAGAAAGCCTTCATCTCCCCTGACTCCATGAGCAATCACCCCTGCAGCTTCCCCCATCCTCCTGGGCTCACTTTCACAGGTCTGTTATGTCCATACTGACCAAAAGCAGTTTATTTTGTACTTTCTGTGGGAAGGAGGGTCCATGGTCTGGTCCCTGAGAGCTGCCTGCCCTTCCAGCTCTCCTGGACAGCATGTTCAGGTGCTGAACTTGCCAGAGGTGATTGTCACTGGAGGATGTTCCCCTTAGTGGCTTGGAAACAGACAGTGTGTTTGGCTGCACAGCTGAGCTTCAGTCTTGATGCCTTAAGTTTCCATCACCATGGGATTGTACACTCATTCCAGGGCACGGGAGAAGTTGGGAACCTTTCCTGTCTGGCTGGGAGGAGAAGTGATCCCTCTGTGTTATCTGAGCCCCTGCCTGGCTGCTGGCAGAGAACAGCACAATCCCAGTGTCCCCTCAGCTCCTGGAGCATTCCAGGGGCAGTTACAGGAATGGCACCAAAGCTGCTTGTGCAGCAAGTGGTAATAATGTCAACAGCAAATTAAATAGTGTGTATTCTATACCAGGGAGTGTTGCATGAGTACAGTTCAGCTGCAGGGAAGGGAGGCACTCTGCTCTGCTGGAGCCAGGAGAGCACCTGAGGTGAGGGATCTGTGGCAGGACCCCTGCACTGTTGGGTGGCCTCAGAACTCCACCACAAGGCAACAGCTGCTGCAGTTTGCTGAACTAAACATGCTGAGCTTCACTGCTTTGCCTGGTCAGCTTGTTCTTTAATCTTTAGCTTGAGGTTTAACAGGTTCCAGCATGAGAAGGAACTGGTACAATTCAGTGCATCATGCTAGAAAAAAAAGGCAGGTAAGTAATTACGACTGTGTTTGCTCTTGGAGAGGGCACAGGGACCTCCAAGAGGTACAGGAATACACAGAGTGCTGAGCAGCCTCAGTAAATTCACTGTGAAAATTCATATTGTATTTTTCAATAAACTCAGGGCTGGGGGAATTCAGCAGGAAGATTATTCCCCTATGGACAGATGTACCTCTCCTTGTAGAGGGGAGGCTTATTTTCTACAGCAGATAAATCAAGTTGCAGATCAACAACTGAAATTTTAGGGATGAGAAGATGCACCCACCCTGTGACTCCAGAATGTGCTTTCTGAAGGGAGGACTCTTCTTACTTCCCTTGTAAAAATGAATTCTCTACTTTATGGATATGAGTGAGTTGTTTTAAAGGAAAATCAAAATCTGGAGGAAACTGATTAATGATGCAAAGGAATAGAATATTTTGAACTAATAAAGTAAATGAAAATATTTATGTGCTTTATGGACATTGTACATTGTTTAAAGACTTTAAAGGTTAATATTCTACTTGACAGGGCATGTTATTCTCTATTAAATCCTCTTGGTACTATGATGGTTAAACTTACTAGTTTTGGTACAGAAGTTTGGTTTATAATTTTATAATAAAGTTGAAATGTGATTTAGTTAATCTTGTTTCTGACTCTGTTACAACACGCAGGGAGAAAGCAGAGGGATCCCACAGCTGCTGCTGGAGCTCAACCAGACATTGCTTAAATACTCTTAGTAGGGGGTACAAAGTGTAGAAGAAAACAGTGACCTGACATCAAATGCACGTGGCCATTTGCAAAGCAGTTAAAATGAGTATTTCCAAACCCTCCCTTTCCTTATTTCATTAATATTCAGGTACTTGCAATAGTTTTGAACAGCTTCCCAGAAGGAGTTCTCAGTTATCCTAAAAGATGGAGGTGCTGGAGTTCCTTTCTCAGCTTTTACTTGTTGAAACATGAATAGTAGAACACAGGAGCAACATACTCTGGAAAACAAACACTCCAGGAGGATACCTGGATAATGCCACAGCAGTTGCTCCAACAGAGGCTTATTTGGTGTCCTGGTTTTAATATGAAACCCACACCAAGGTGCAAATGCTGCTGCTGCTGCAGACCTGAGTTGTGTGTCAGAGACAGGAGAGAGAAAACAAACCAGGAGAGGGACCCGTGACCTGTGTGTGAATTGTACCCACACAGCAAACTTATCCTGGCACTACAGCCAAGCTTCACGTCTTGGGTGGTCTGTTTTCCTGTCCAGGCAGAGAATAAACTTTGGAAAGTAAGTCCTGAGAGCACAGGAGAAACTGCTTCAGTTTTATTTCTTTTTCTATAAAAATACCCAAACTTTAAAAACCCAAGGAGACTAAACCAGCACCTGGATGAGTGCAGTGGTCTACAACATGGGCAGGAAAATGGGATTCAGCAGTGACATTTCTTCAGAGGGTTAATTTATTCCATGTGGTTGCTGTGGATCTTTGCAAGTACCTCTGATGGCATTTGATGTCTATCCACGACTCCACGGGACAATCTCACCATTCCTTCCACCTACCTAGTTCCCAGCTGTCCTGCTCCCCCTGCTAGCAGGGCGCCACCAGCCTCCTCTTCCGGATGCACTCCCAGATCCACCTGGGGGAGACACGCTGAGCACCAGGGTTGTCACCAGTGTCCCCGATGACGTGGGTGGCCGAGGCCACGTCGAGCTCTGGCATGAGGTCCCCGTCGTAGGCGATGAAGTAGCGGCGGATCCTGTCGAAGTCCTGCACGGAGCGCGGCAGGTACAGCCTCACGCCCGTGAAAATGTCCAGCAGTGGGTGCTGAGGGAGGAGAGGGGGAGAAGCCCCGGATGGGTAAGACAGCAGTGTCCAGGTGGAAGGCAAAGGTGAGCAGACAACTGACCTGCCTCAGCCTCCTCCCCTCCCCACAGTGGCTGCTGTCCACCTGACTGTACCTTTTTTCCATTGTCCTCCATCTCAGATGCTTTTCTCTTCTCCCCTCGTTTCTCCTCCGATTTTTGAGGGGATTCAATGACTGCTTTGCTCTCTAAAAACAAAAAACTTGCCTCATTTCTGTGTTCTGTCCACGTACTTGTGTATTAACATGAGGGGAGACAGCAAAGAGAGTAAAAAGGAAAAGTTTCCTCTCCTCTTTTTGGAAAACCCATGGATTAGAATGTAACTATTAAGATATTTTTCTACTCTAAGTGGTGTGGGACATCCTCCTGCCCTCATTTCCAGGATGCTGCTGCCACCTGTCCTCTGTGCTGTCACCACACTGTCCTTCTGGAAACTGCTCAGCAATTTGCCTCACAGTGTTCCCCAGTGACAAATGCAAACTCAATTTACCTGGAAATCACCTCCCTGCAGGTGTCCCATTATATGCATGAATTCCATCCAAATAAAATTAAATACTGGTTCATGGCCAAAAATATCTAACCAAATGGGACGTGACCTGCAGGAACAGGAGCAGGGAACACCAACCTCAAAGCAGCAGCATCAGTGCTGTTTCCATCCATCTTTTCCCAATGCCAGCACACCTCAGAGCTGTGGCTACTCAATCCATGCTGGGAATAGCACAGGCCAAAACAAGGGTCTGAACAGCTTTTCCCATGATCCCTGACATGCACGTGAAAGGTGCTGTGGGATCTTCCAGCCTCTGCCAGAAGGCAAAGATCCAGGGCCAGCCTGCCCAAAACACAGAGCACACAGCCCGAGGCTCCTCACCTGGAAAGCACCATCTTACCTTCTGGCTTCTGGGCTTTTGCAGGTGACTTCTTTGGGGGGCTTTTAATACTGCTGTGAGGTGTGGAAGACCTGGAATTCCCCTCATTCTCTCCACTGCTGCCAGCTGTGGACTCATCTTCCTCCCCGGCAACAATGCCAAAATCAGCCTTCTCCTTGGAGAGCTGGTACAGCTCCTGCCCCACCAGACACAGAGTGTTAATGCTGTCTGACACCAGAGAGAGGAGCTGCAATTGTAATTACAGGGGCTCCTCTTGCTTGTTCCCCCAACTGTTTGCTCAGATGATTTTACTTCCTGCATCTCTTTGTAGCCATTTCCCTATTAATTCTGCCCAAGCTCTCTGAGTTCCTCCCCTCTGCTTGGCATTAAGGGAAACCACACAGGGAGGAATCAAAAGCCACATCCACTCATGTGCTGCAGAGCAAGACAGACTAATTCATCAGAGCCTGCAGGATGAGCAGTGCCTGCTGCTCTCCCTGGGCACAACCCATCTGCAGAGGTGCCTCTCTCTCCTGCACTGGGAGCCTGACAGGCTGCAGGGCAGCAGCAGGGCAGGCTCATCCCTCATTTCCATGGCATAAGCAGCACTGGCAGGTGCTGCCAGCACCCCACAGGCTGTGTGAGGACTGCCCAGACTGCAGAACTACCCTGAGCTCTGAGCTCACCGACTGCCAGGGCTGGCACTGGGACAGTTCTGTGAGCCCAGGAGAAAGAGGTGAGTGTGTGGGGGCAGCCTGGGGGGCCTGGCTGGCTCCCACTTGCCCCTGTGCCCCAGGACTGGGCCAGGCTACCCACAGTCACTTCCCAAATGCTGCTCTCAATCTCAGCCATTCATGGGAACCTGAACGACCCTAAAGAGAACAAAGGTCACGACTTTGAGGAAGGCAATTCCTCACTGTGGGGCTGTTACAACCAGCTGCCAACATGGACTTTCCTGACAGAGCACAACCAAACAGCACAAGAGACTTGAGAGGCCCCAAGGAGGAGTGAGATTCACATCAGAACAGTCCAGCAAGTGGCCTGAGCCTGGGACAAACAGAAAATGGAACGTACCATCACAGGTACCAGGCAGTAGGTCCCTCCACTGCATACCCTGCTACCCAAATTTGTGTTTTACCCACAGCCTGCTGCCAGAGCTCCCACCCAGCCGTGTGCAGAGGCAGGGGCAGCTCACCTTGAGCTGCTGCAGGTTGGTGGCCGTCTGCCAGTCCTTGTCGTCGCGGATGCGGGTGCAGCGCGGGAAGCGGATGGAGATGCCGTCGGCAGTGTGGGCCTCGGCCTTGGAGAACTCGGCCCCCGTGATCTCCCACACTGGGGCTTTCTGAGCAGGGCAGGGACAAACTCAGGTCACATCCCCATGTTCTCTTATGAACCAACTCTAATGTGGCTGTTCAGTAACCCCTCCTGCCCCAGCACAGAGTTCCACACACACACTCACCTTCCTGGTCACTTTAATTAGAAAAACCTACTTTTTTCCACTAAGACAGAAATCCTTCACTAATAGACTATGCCAGTTTCTAAATAATACCTTTTCTTTCAAGCATCCAAGGCACAAAGCAGACTGACCCATCCAACCTCTGGGTTACAGTTGTGCTTCAACCATTTTAAGTCAGATTTTTCATGTCTCAAATTTAAAATAAGTCACTTCTGGAAGGTTTTTAAGACTATTTCCCAAAAGTGTTGCAGGTGTGATTTCCTTATGAAACTTTTAGCCTCAAATGCACTCACAAGACTGAGAGATGAAAACTTGTGCTTAATTTCCTGTTCCAAGTATGAAGACTAATTTTGTAACAGAGACAACTTGTACACTTAAAGGACGTGCAGTAGATTGTTCTGTCAGGGCTGGGAAATGGAGTTAAATGACTATGACAGGACTCACCTTTGGATCTGGGACAATGAAGTCTGGGTAGTAGATTTTGTTTATTTTTAGCCACCGTGGAATTTTACTAGGATCCTATTAATTAAAGCACAAACCCCAAATGAAAACACTTATAATACATGAACCTACTTCTACAGAAATTGTTAAAACATAACCTAGAACTAAATCAGTATACAGGTGTTACATTGTCTTTGCATGGATGAAACTTGCTTTAGACTGACCTGCAGCAGTTTCTCTCACCTAGGAAATCACAAATATAACCTGTAAGACAGCTCTCAATTCCTGTCATTCTGTATGTGAAACAGTAACACTGTAGCTCCAACTGTGATTCATGCAAAACTACCCACTTTGTAAAGATTCTGTAACCCTGATGAAAACGGCCTTCAGGATGTGAAGTAAATATTAAAATTCTCTGTTTATTTGTCAAGTATTGAAAAGTAAGATTCCCCACGTAAGTCAATCACAAGTCTTAACTCCAACACTTCAGGTTATGGAGCTGTAAGTATGACTCGAGTTCTTCCCTCTCGCAGCCCCATCTAGTGACTGTCCTTGCCAATTGCAATATCCTCAAAAAACAGGACAAAAAATTGGTACCCTTCCCAAAAAAACTTTGTCCAGGCAGGAAACAGATGGTGCCTGGCTCCCCACTCAGTGTCTGAGTACAAACCCCAGGCAGTGCCTCATCAGGCAGTGCCTCATTTGTGTCAGAGCAGTTTATCTATTCAACTCTTACTCATCTTATTCCTGGCAGAGCACTTCAACCAGCATTTAACCAGCCCCTCAACAGTAGCTCAGCCCTCTGGTGAGCCTCCCTTTGCTCAGCTCCACACCAGAGCCCCTCTCACCTTGCTGATCTTCACCATGTCCAGCTCTGTCTGCAAACGTGCCAAGGTGGCATCATCGTGGCCACCAGAGCACTTGGTCACAGTGCACCACTTCTCACTCTTGGGATCGTAGCAGCCCATGAGGAAGATGGACATCATCCCACCTGCAGAGGGAAGAGCAGGGTGGGTCACATCTACAGGACAAACCACAGCTTTGCAAAAAGTGAAGACATGAGCCAACCCCCTCTTCCATCTCTGGGAGTCCAAGGGATCCAGGCCTGTGATGGCTCCACAGCACCAGCTCCCACACACAGACTGAACTGAGACCCTGCACTGTGCAAGAACCCAGCCCAACAGCTCCAGCCCTGCTGTGCTGCCTGACCCCCAGTGCCCTCAGAGCCCGGCAGGTGCTGGGCTGCAGCAGATAACCAGTTACAACCAGCCTCATTCTGCTAAAGACAAACTGCTACAGGAGGCCTGGAAGAGGGACAAGCCTGGGCTTTGTGAACTGACAAAACTTCAGCCAGCTCCAGACTTACCTTTGCTGCCTTGCCCGTAGAACGCCCCCAGCACCACCAGGTCTGCTGTGTCAGCCATGGCCCCCTCGTTCAGGTAGTCCTTCTTCACCTTGAGCCAGTGTCGTTTGCCTGGTTCATAATTTCCCTGTGCAAAGCAAGGAAAGAACCCCCTCAGAGAGATCCCTTGGTGGGCAGCAGCTCCTCCAACAACCCTTGCCTTTATCCAGCTCAGCAGTTCTAAGCACAGCAGTGTCAATACACAAGGAACAACCTGGACTGGATGTCAGCATCCAAAAAATCCAGAGGTGTTTCAAGAAGGCTCAGCCTTGTGTGCCTCATCAACAGATTCTGTTGCTATTCCCAATTCCCAGCACACACCAGTGAAGAGCAAATGTGAACTTGCCTTTATGTCCTTCAACACCAGCCCTTCCAGCCCCTCACGGATGACTCGGGTGATCATATCTGCCAGGTCTGAAGCTTTCTGGAAAGGAGAGGAATCACAGTGAGCTCAGGACTGTCCAAGGGCCGTGGTCTTCAGGCTTTCTGTTTAGAGTAGTGGTGCACTAAACCCAAAGCAATTGCAGAGAGAGGAACAGGTAATAGCATAACAGTTTTCCAAGGAGGATCCCATAAATGATCTCTTTGCTGCACATCCAGTGACTAAACTGGGAATAGTCCCAAGAAGAAAAGGGTTGGCTTGTTAAAAGAACCCCTCAGAGATGAGGCTGCCCCACTCTGTCCCTGATATGTCCCCATATGTTCAAGATGAGATTTCCTTCTCCATCCAACTGCCTTTGGACCTATGCACTTTTCTTCTTCCCAAAAAGCTTTCTCTGCTCAAAACATGCACTCTCCCCCAAAGCCAGGGTGCTACATAAATCAGTAGCTCAAGAAGCCTTGCACACAGAGCAGAAGTGGAACCATTCTGACAGGGTGAATTTGCAGACAATCCTGAAAGGGCTGTGTGGTAAAGGAGCAGTGCAGAGTGCAGAGTGCAGCCCTGGGGGCTGGCCCTGAGCTCACCGTGACGTGCTTCATCTCCGAGAAGAGGATCCGGTTGGGGATCTCCACCATGTTGTCGTGGAGGAACTTGCGACGTTCACACAGAGGCCTAAGCCAGGAAGGGATAATTGAGGACAAGCAGTGATTTTAATGTGAAGTACCAATCACAGGAACATTGAAAAAAGCTATTTCAGTAATTAAATGATTTATCCTACAGAGTTCCAACTAATTCTTACTGTCCTCCGGGAAGTTGTAAAATAGAAATTCTGTATTAAGAGTGTGTTTAATTTCAGAGGACATAAGATAAGCTGGGACTGAGCCACACCAATTCACTGGAAATGCAGCTGACCCTGATATTTTGAACCTGCAGAGCAAGATGGAGCTCCATAGTGAAATTCCCTGGCACAGCAAGGACCCTCCCACACACCCTTGTTTTTACAGGGTGAGTGGCATGTCTGACAGCCAAAGTGAACTGGTTCCTCTGCACTGGTGATGTGTTCCAGCCAGTTCATGCTGGGAAACCAGTCAGGCCACTCTCACACCTGCCAGAAACACACCTGTCCATCAGGCTGATGTCATTGAAATAGATGCAGTCAAACACAAACAGGCACACGTTGGCATCTTGGAAAGCAGCTTTCTGGAAGACAAGATCCATTAAAAGCAATCTGCAGTCCCAGCAAGCAGCACCAGTTTCAGAAAAGGAACAGAAACAAAAGGATGGCTTTTCAATCTCCATAATATTTTAGTTAGGATAAGCTTAGGCCTCTTCTAATAGGAGAAGTATTCTGAGAATTAAGATTTAAACTGAATGTGTCAAAGCACAGGCTAAGAAGATAAAACATGTTAATTTCCTGGTGACAGGGAAATAATGCTACAAATATTAGTGACTTGGGGCAATGTAACATCTGTCACTGCTGCTGCAACAAACCCAAACACATTTCTAGAGACAGCAGATTAATGGCTACTTCTAACCTAAGCCCTTGGAGTTTAATTTTCATTTTACTGTCCTCTTCCTCACCCCCATTTAGTCCAGACAGAAGCACTACATAACACTCATATGGATTAAACACTCTGCGTCATTGTGGTCTCCCACTCTGCCATGCACTACTCCAGTCATGAGGAGCAATGACCAAATTGCAAGATTTTCCAAAGATTTTTTTAATATTTATCTTGAAATGAAGTTTTCTTACTGCCCTGCCAGTGATCAGGTTAACATGAAATCTATTGTATTAGGGTAGTAGCTTTTCATTAGTATGAGCCTTCTCAGGGATCTTATTTATTCCCCAGAGCTCTAAAATTACCCTGTGATAACAGACCATGTGCTGGTGCATTTAAATCAGCAGAGTAACAGGCTCCAAACACAACAAAAGGGGGATTTATTTAATTTTCTTTTTTACCTTGTGCACACCAAGAGTCCCAAATGGAAGTGGCTTGCCAGTTTTGTTGTCAATCAGAAGCACTTCTGAATCCAGGATCATACTTTGCCCACCAGGGAAAGCCTGAGGGATGAAGTCCTTAAAATGGGCTACCTTGGGAAAAAAATAAAAACAAAAGAAAAAATAAGTCTACTGGCTGAAGAGAGGGACTTACTCCAATGCAAGTATTTTCTCCAGAAGTGTCTGAGGTACACATGGGCACATCTGCACTAACTTTATTATGGTACAGACAGCACAGCCTACAAATAGAAAAATGAAGAAGGAATAAATAGAACCACATCACCCAACTGGCATCAAGGCTCCCAAAATGGAGCATGTATTGGCAGATGGCTTAATTTGAGTTTCAAGCTCTTACTGTGCACCAAACCCAAGTGATTACAGTTCTACCGAGTGTTGCTTTTCCAGATTCCAAATACCTACAGATTCCAAAGTAACAACTGTGGAATCCAGTGGAGGAGCTGGCCCAGCCAGTGTACAGGTGCTTACTTTGTGTGGGAGGACAGGTTTGAGGCTCCTGCTGAAGTAGTTGAAGTGATCCCCGTTTTTGTGGACCTGCACCCGCTCGCCGTCGTATTTGATCTCGGCGTACATGCCATTGGGGCACTTCTTCATGGCATACTCGATGGACTTGCAGGCTTCAGCCTTCAGGTGGAGAGAGGAGATCCAGACTCAGGTGATACAGTGAAAAATAAACACACTCCTACCTGAGTTCATGAATGAACTGCCAGTTTCCTTGGAAATCTTTTTGTCCAGGGTCTCTGATAGCTGGTCCAAGTCTTGCTCTTCTTAATTACTCATTTACTTAGAATCATCTGCATATGTCCAGATAATTACAGCTTTTCAGTGCTTATCTCCTCCAAATGTTTCAAGGTGTAAGTACTGTGCTTTTTGTAGGAGTGCACTTAGCCCAAAAGTAAATATTTAACTCTGTATTGTTCAAACAAAAAGCCAAACTTGTTCAAATCTCTAATCCAAAGGAAAGCTTACACTATTTCCAGAGAAAGGATCAACTTCTGGAAGGACAGCAAACAAACATAAAAGTCACTTCTGGACTGAAAGCAAGTCACGATTTTAGCTTGGCAGTGGCACTGAAGGTGTAAGGACTGAGTATGCTGAAAATCAGCCTCTTAGCAGAAAATGCTTTGTATTCAATTCTATACTCATCACCATTCCCATTTTTATAATTCTATCTGGCACACTACAGGAGTCACAGAACCTCAGAATCACACAGACTGTTCTGAGTTGGAAGGGACCCACAAGGATCACATCAGAGTCAAAAATCAGCACTGTGAGCTCACACTGCCCACAACCACTCTCTGGCTGTTGCTCCCTTGAGGTGAGGTCTCTGCCAGCACCCCAGAGCTCCACGTCCCGCTGGGCTGGAGGGGCCCCACGTACCAGCATGGGCTGCACAGGGGTCATGAGCGAGGCCTGCACGCTGAGGGTCCTCTTCAGCCCCGGCACCTTCTCAGCCTCCTGCTGGTTCTGCAGCACCCTCTCCACCACGTCCTGCAGGTTCCGGGATGCCTTGAACGCCTCGTAGGCGTTGGGATCCAGCGCATCCAACCTGGAGCAAACCGCGCACAGGAGGGAAAGGGCGCCAGCGTCAGGTCTGCTGCTCCTGCCTTATGGAACAAACATTCCTGGGTTTATCTCACAGTGAAAGTGAGACTTACACGTGCTTTGCTCCAGCATTCATTTTCAAGTCATGCTTAATTAGCCTGATGATGCATTTCAGGTCATTGCCTGTACACCTGAAAAACAGAAGATTTAGTAATGGTGGACAGTAAACTGAACTACTTTCCAGCTGAAAAGAAGAAACTGATAGAAATCTCTTTGAAAAAAAGCCCTCCTCTTACTGAGGGTTTAAAGTCAAATGACACACCTTACTAATGACACCTCAGAGGCACAAGAGAACATCCAAAAGGCTTTTTAGCATCCTTATGTTTGAAAGCCAATATTAATTCTGCCTCAGTGCTGACGTACCATCCAAAATTTATTTAATTAATGCATCAAGTGACAGTAACATACTCAGCATCAAACCAACACAAAGTGAGCCAGAGCAAGAATCTAACATGTCTTAATTGCATTACTCAACACACCTAAAAAAAGCAACTTAATTACCAGCTGAACACCATTAAGGTAGTTCTGCAAGTCACTTGTTCGGTACTGATTGAACAGTGTCCTGACAGTCAAGGATGAAGTTGTCTGGCATGAACAGGAGCCCTACATATTTCCTATTGCTGGTCAGTAGTCAGGGTGTCTTAATCACACCACTAACAGCAGCTTACAGAAGTTAATTAAGTTCACTTTCTGTGGCTCATTAGTTTCTCACCTACTCCAGTCTGTGATCCACAGATAACCACTCCCAGTGTTAGGACAGACCTCCAGAGGCCAATTGCTTCCCTCACCTGCGGCTGATCTGCTGCAGAACACTCTGCTGGTCATCCTCCTTAGTGAGCTTTGACAGCTGGATTAGGAATTCATCCACCTCCTGGATGGTCAGGAGGCTCTTGGCTGCTGGAGGACAAGTCTTGCTCTGTTCGAAGAAGATGCGGATGGTCTCGGAAACATCTCCCTGTCTCCAAAAACAAAAGAGGGGGTGGATCAGAGCCATGGCCAGAGAACGGGGATGCCACTGGGGATTCAACATGCTTCCAGTAAGCAGGATAAAGGACAGGAATGATGCTGGGATTGTATGAAGAAATTGGAATTAAACATCCAAGAAGCTGCCACAGGATAGAACAAAGCTGCCCAGCTGTTCCATTTGCTAAAAAAGGTAAGTTAAAGTACAACATCATCTCATGGCTCTGTATTTCACTGCAGCATCACAGACCTCTTATTTCCTCAGAATGAATCCACAGACCTCTTATTTCCTCAGGATGAATCCACCTGTAAACTCAGGGATCTGAAACAGGCTAGCGATGTCACTAGAAGGCAGTGTGTACCAAGGCAATGAACAGAGATGAAAGAATTACCTTCATTATCCAATTCACCCATTTTCTCCATCTTGCAGTGAATCAGAGAGTGCACAGGAATTCAATGCACACGTGAGCCCTTGCAAGGTACCAGTGTAGATTAATTGTATCCACCAAGTGCAGCTCACAGTGACAGATCTGTCAAGTGAATCCCACGTTTTGATACGTGATGTTACAAAAAGAATAGTATAAATCCTTTACAGGAACGTGCCAGACAAAGCTGTTCAGACAAACAGATGCAAGCCAGTTTGTCTAGGTATTTGTCTTGCTTTCTAAAGTTGAATTTAATATAGGGAAATTTGTATCTTTCTTTCTATTCAAACATGATTTTCTACAGGTTCCAGATGGTGGAAAATGCTATGAAAACTGCTAATGCCAAGAAAAACAAAATAAACCACCAGCTCCCATTCTAACAGTCAAGATAATGCTTTTGATTACAAGTAAAAACCCCAAACCATTACAGAATTTCCAGACCCAAAGGACTTGGGTATGGAAGAAATTCAGAGGACTGCTGTCTGTGCTCACCTGTTCCAGGTCCCGGACCATTTCGTCCTGGTTGCAGTTAAAAATCCTACTAAACAGCTTCACAATCTGCTTATCATTCAAGTTGTAAACTATTTTAATGACACCTGGTAACAGCAGCTTAATGGTCAGGTACACATCACCATGAAAGCCATCTGGGGAAAAACAGAAGCAGAGACAATTAGAACTGTGATAACTTATTTTCACACACAGGCTCTGGTTGTCTGTGCCCATTTACATGACCCTGGGGATAAAACCCACAGCTGGGGCTTTCTCTTTGCCCCATTTTGCTCTGCTTCATGTGAAAGGAGGTTTCTTAGGAGAAATTCCTACAATTTTCCTCCAAATCTCACCTCAGCACTAGATTTGGCACCTAAAAATGTTCCCTACAACAGAGTGAGACACTCTTGTCTGAATTTGTTCTTTAAACAGGTCACTTTGCAAACATTTTCTCCACAGTTCAGAAATCACCACATCACATAGCTGGGACTGCACAGCAATCTGATTTGATTTCACCTTTCCTTTTGAAATAAAAACTGTGAGGTTGACTTTAACAGGGCCTTCATACACTGGGAATTCCAAGCAGGAACCATACCTCCTGCAGATCCCTTCTTCAGGAAGTCCTGGATGATCTGTGTTTTCACATTGTAGCTTGGCTTTTCAGCCACCATGGCACAGAGTTTGCGGAACTCCCGCAGCAAACAGTCCTTGTGCTTCGGGTCACACCTGGCTGCAGACAGGCTGGACTTGTGGGAAGAGTTTGCAGAGACATCTTCTGAATTCTTTGGCTTGGCTGCATCAAACACATAACAAGTTGCTTTTTTAACAAGTACAATACAGTGTAAATTCTAAAGCCACCTCTGCTTGGCAAGCTGAGAGCAGTCCCAGCATGCTGGCAAAGCTTCAGAACTGACTAATGTGTGCTATCCCAAAATTTGTGACTTGTACTTTATTACTATAAAACAAACTATTTTTTCATTATTCTTTACATTAAACCAGAATTTTCTGGGCCTTAACTCTACCAGACAAGTAGCACTAAACCATGGTGAAAAGGAATTCCTGCTGGCAGATGCCTCAGTTTTACTTCTACTTTATAAGCCTTTGCTCTTCACGGCAAGATGTTTCCACAAAATCATTTTTAAAATGGAGGGGAAATGTCTCCATCCCATTTTCTTTCCTAACATCAACATTCCTACATCTTTTAGGCTGTGTTGTGGCCACCTGTGCCCTGGATGGTTTGGAGCTACAGGTCAGTCACACACCAACTGTCCCACTGGCAGCTGCTTCCAGGACAAGCTGCTGAAAGGTAACAGTTCTCCCTTCTGTGAACACAACTGGGAATCCCCCACAACCAGCTCTGTAGAGATTTTGAGCTCCACTTTATCCCTTCAGTTTGACTGGAATTGTCCAAAGGATGAAGGCAGTTGGAGTCAGGGGCACACCAGCCTGACATTGGGGGTTATGGCAGAACCTTTGTCTCCTTGGGAGTAACAGAAACTCCAACATTTTTCAAGACATTCTTTCAAGACTGACAGTGTAAGAAACCTCTGACAACTTCTGGCAAACCAGAATTTCAGAAAACTAATTAAGACTATAGATAGAAAATTGATCTGAGCCAAGTGAAAACTGTTATTAGAAGAAACTGATTTCCCAGAATCAGTTTCTTAGGTCCTACCTGTGAAGCCAGAGAACTTCTTTGGTGATGGATTGGTAAGACCAAATGGATCTTTTGTGGTCAGCTGTCCTGTGGCAGTGAGCTTAGCCTGGACTATCACCTTTTTCTTCGGGGTGCCTGAAGTCTTGGAATTGGCTTCTGCAAACCAGAAAGGTTCAAATAAGCAGTAAGAAATAACCTCATACATCCCTCAACATATTACCTGTGACATATTTCAATAAAGGCTTAAAAGAACTGGGAATTCGAGGACAAAAAAAAAATGAATGGATGCTTTTTGGATAACAAAACTTAAAACATAATTTACTGAAGATCGTGGAAAAAGCTGAAAGTGAAAAGTAAGTGATGCTTCCTCCTGGGATTTACCTGCCTGTGAATTCAATCACTTAGATCTTCTGCACAATCAGTTGTGACAAAAGAATCAAGAGGTGTCACTGTAGAATTGACTGCTTCTTCCCTTTCCTACAGGGCTGAGACAGATTGGAGCAGCACTGCCCACTCTGTCCCTAAAGCCATACAAATACATCCATGAGGATTTTGTGGTAAAGGCACACCTGGGTGGCAATCTGTGGCATACCTTGAAAGGAAGCAGAAAAGTGACACAGATGCTGCCCTGTGTCTCACCTGAGATGTGTTTGTTGATTAATTCTTTGTCCTCATCTTGCAGCTCTTCCCACCCCTCCAAGTCTGTGATGTCTTCGATTTTCTTGGTGGTGGCCCGGGCCTTGTCCAGCTTCTCAAACATGCACTTGACATGGTACCACTCCTTCATGTCCCCGCCAGACTCCGTGAAAGGGTTGGGAACAATCTTCCCGATGCGGCACACCCCCTTCACGATCTTCTCCTTGCACTTCTTGCACCCGGCGGTGCCGCGCTTGGCGTAGTCCACGCAGTACCTCTGCTCTGCCATGTCGGCCGTGCAGGCTGGGCGAGCGAACGGGGGCACGGGGAAAGCGCCGGCACTGCTGCCCTGCGGGGACACGGGCTGTGACAGCAGCTGGCACCAGCGCCTGGCGCCGCGTCCCACACAGCAGGGGAGGGCTCTGGGCAGGGACCCCCGAGTCAGAGGGGGACAGAGCAGCGCTGCGGCCCTGCCGAGGGCCCGGGCGGAGAGTGACAGAGCCCCGCAGCCCGTGGGCATCCAGGCCGCGCAGGGAGAGCTGAGGGAGAGAGAGACACGGACTGAGCTCCTGCCTTGTGTCCGCCGGGAGCCGCGGGGATCCCAGCCCCGCAACGCCCACCCCGTCCCCGTCCGGGACCAGCCGGCAGAACCGACCCACCACAGCCCCCCGAGCCCCCTGCTCACCCTGGGCACCCCCCGAGCCCCCTGCTCACCCACAGCCCCTCCAGAGACCCCTCCTCACCCTCAGCCCCCACCAAAGCCCCCTCCTCACCCTGAGCCGCCCCAGAGCTCCCTGCTCACCCTCAGCTCCCTCTCCTCACCCTCAGCCCCCTCTCCTCAGCCTCCCCATAGGCCCCTGCTCACCCACAGCCCCCGCCTCATCCTCAGCCCCCCAGAGCCCTCTACTCATCCTCAGAGCCCCCTGCTCACCCTCAGCACCCCCACAGCCCCTTCTCCCCTCACACACCCGCCCCGTCCGGCCGCCGCTTTCCCGCCCTTCCCGCCTGCGGCCCACCCTCCGCCGCACGCCCCGGGCCGCCCCCATTCCCCGGCCGCTCACCGAGCTCCTCACGGTGCTGCCATCGCTCTCCCCTCCCCGGCTCCGCGCGGACCCCCCCGGGCCGCCCCCGCAGCCCCAGCCCGCGACTCAGGCCGGGGCCGCCGTCGGGACACGAGAGCGCCGGTTCGGCTTCCGTAGGGACCGCGCGCGCCGCACCCGGCCCGCCCCTTCCGCCCCTTCGCCCCGCCCGGGCGGCAGCGGGGCTGTCCTGGGGTTAGAGGGCTGTGCCCTGAGGGGATAGAGGGGCTGTGCCCTGAGGGGATAGAGGGCTGTGCCCTGAGGGGATAGAGGGGCTGTGTCCTGAGGGGTTAGAGGGGCTGTGCCCTGAGGGGATAGAGGGGCTGTGTCCTGAGGGGATAGAGGGGCTGTGCCCTGAGGGGATAGAGGGGCTGTGCCCTGAGGGGTTACAGGGGCTGTCCTGGGGATAGAGGGGCTGTGCCCTGAGGGGATAGAGGGGCTGTGCCCTGAGGGGTTAGAGGGGCTGTGTCCTGAGGGGATAGAGGGGCTGTGCCCTGAGGGGTTAGAGGGGCTGTGCCCTGAGGGATAGAGGGGCTGTGCCCTAGGGGATAGAGGGGCTGTGCCCTGAGGGGATAGAGGGGCTGTGCCCTGAGGGGATACAGGGGCTGTGCCCTGAGGGGATACAGGGGCTGTGCCCTGAGGGGATACAGGGGCTGTGCCCTGAGGGGTTACAGGGGCTGTGTCCTGAGGGGATAGAGGGGCTGTCCTGGGGATAGAGGGGCTGTCCTGGGGATAGAGGGGCTGTGTCCTGAGGGGATAGAGGGGCTGTGTCCTGAGGGGTTAGAGGGGCTGTGCCCTGAGGGGTTAGAGGGGCTGTGCCCTGAGGGATAGAGGGGCCCTGCATGTCCCACCCTGAGGTGATTCCAGTTCTCCACCACATGGATGGTTCCACAGGAGCACTGTGTGTGTGCCCTGCATGTCCCGCCCTGAGGTGATTCCAGTTCCCCACCACATTCCCCACCACACAGATGGTTCCACAGGAGCACTGTGTGTGCCCTGCATGTCCCACCCCGAGGTGATTCCAGTTCCCCCACCACACGAATGGTTCCACAGGAGCACTGTGTGTGTGCCCTGCATGTCCCATTCCGAGGTGATTCCAGTTCCCCCATGGCACAGATGGTTCCACAGGAGCACTGTGTGTGCTCTGCATGTCCCGCCCTGAGGTGATTCCAGTTCCCCACCACACGAATGGTTCCACAGGAGCACTGTGTGTGCTCTGCATGTCCCACCCTGAGGTGATTCCAGTTCCCCACCACACGAATGGTTCCACAGGAGCACTGTGTGTGCCCTGCATGTCCCGCCCCGAGGTGATTCCAGTTCCCCCATGGCACAGATGGTTCCACAGGAGCACTGTGTGTGCCCTGCATGTCCTGCCCTGAGGTGATTCCAGTTCCCCCATGGCACAGATGGTTCCACAGGAGCACTGTGTGTGTGCCCTGCATGTCCCACCCTGAGGTGATTCCAGTTCCCCCATGGCACAGATGGTTCCACAGGAGTGCTGTGTGTCCCGCCCTGAGGTGATTCCCTAATCCCAGTCTCCCAAAGCTGGCTCTCTAAGAGCACAACATCAAGCTGGGGCAGGTCTGAGGAGTGCCCTGTGTGGGGCTGCACCACACCAGCCCCCCAAAAGCACCGTGCCATGTTGGTGCAGGTCTGGGGTGCCATGGTGTCCCCTGGCCTTAGAAATGGTCCCCCCAAGAGCACTACACTGTGTTTGTGCAGGTCTGAACCACGTCATGACCCTCAGCCTCATGAAATGGGCCCTTCAAGAGTGCTGGGCCTTGCTGGTGCAGGTTGGAGGTGCTGCCATGTCACCTGGTCCTCAACCCAAGCCTTCCATCAGTGCACACTCTGCCTGCACAGCCCTGAAGTTCTGCTCTTCCACATGACCTCTGACACCGTCCCTCTCAGAGCCTCTCACTGTGTTGGTGCAGGCCCTGAGGTGCTGCTGTGTCACCCCATCCCCCTGAGAACAGCCCTTCATCCCAGTACAGCAGGCACACAGCTACACTCCACCTGCTGGCTCTCTGGTGGTGGCAGCCAACCCTGTTTCTCTGATAAAATTGCTGTTGTGCTGTGCCAGGAGGCTGCTGAGGGTGTTGGCATGGATGGCACACACCACCACAGGATTCCTGCCTTCATCCAAGGAAAGGATGCTGTGCAGCTTGACATGGCCAGGCTGTCTCTGACCTGCTTTGCTGTACCTCAGAGGCAGAGTAGGAGACATGAGGATAGAATTTGCTTCTCCAGCCAGCAGTTCTTTTTGCTGGCCTCCAATTAGTTGCAAAACAAGCTATAGGCATTTTCTTCCCCTCAGCACACCAAACTCCACACTATTTGGGGCTGTGGATGAGTGTAACAACCATGTGATCACAAAACTGGGATGAAGTCTGACATAAGCATTTCTGATCACTGGGATCTGGCTGTGAAGCAGACAGTCTGCATTAATTTTCAGTACTTTGCAATATTTTGCTCTCAGACAATGCTTTCAATCCATTGTCTCAGGATGAAAACACACCTTCCTGTCCCTCATGGCCCAGAAGTGCTGGAAACCCAGGAGGAATTGCAGAAGGATTCAGAGGGGTCATGAAGGACTTTCTGACTGCTGTTGACTTCATGTGGAAGACACCCAGACCAGCACCATGCTCCAGATTTTTGGTTGTGTGCATTCAGCTCCAAGACCATCCCTTTGGCAGACTCGGATTGAAGTGAGTAAGTTTAATGTGGTTCAATTTTGAATCATTCAGTTCTCTTTGAAAAAGATGCACCACTGAGATATTACTTGCAGAACAAGCAATGACTGGATGCAATAGTTTGTATAAACACTTAGAGGAGAAGAAAACAGTGAAACCCAGGTAAAAGTGTGTTGGGTACAGTGTTCAGAGAGAGCTTTCTGGGAGCACAGAGCACGGTGTTCACAGCATCATGGTGAGATCTGCCATTAATTGTGTGTTTGAGCTGGTAAAAGAGATAAAAACTTGGTTGTAATAACACCAAGGTCGTGGGTTCAACCCCTGTGTGGACCATTGACTTCAGAGTTGGACTCAATTATCGTTGTGGGTCCCTTCCAGCTCAGAATAGTCTGTGAAAAACAGATTCAGGGACTGACACTCACTGCAGCACAATGTTAAGGGTTTAAATAAGGCAGCTGAGCACCCTGGCAGGGGTGGGATCTGCTCCCCCAACTTTTACTGTCTAATGTCAGCCAGTTGATCTAAACTAGGCTGTATTTACAATAAGCTGAGGAATATGCAGAGGCTTCAGTGAGGGTGGGATGAATTGCTTCTGGCTCTTTTCAGTCTGGATGGCAGCCTGGACAGGTAAGTAGGAGGCTGCCCCTCTGGAGAGCTGTGCTGCAGCTGGAGATGGATGGATGCCCTGGCTGTGCTGAAATGCAGAGTGCACAGGCAGGTGGCAGAACGTTGCCACGAGAAAGGGTGAGTGTCACATTCATTTCTGTGTGAGAAGCAGACACAGCTGCTGTTTGGTTGCTTTGAAAAGACCTGGGAATAACAGCAGCAAACCTGGGGCACTCTCAATTCCAGCTCTCTTTGGTAATGTTGCTGAAGATCCTGCAGCTTTATTTTTGCTGGTTTGCCACTGTGGCCCCAAGGGAAAAGTGGAAAGTTGAAACTGTGCTTCTTTATAGAATCACAGAATGGTTTGGGCTGGAAGGAACCTTAAAGCTCATCTTGTTCCACCCCCTGCCATGGGCAGGGATACCTTCCTCCAGCCCACGTTGCTCCAAGCCCTGGCCTTGGACATTTCCAGGGATGGGGCAGCCACAGCTTCTCTGCCCAACCTGTGCCAGGACTTGCCCACCCTCACAGTAAAGAATTTCTACCCAATATCTGATATAAATCTACCCTCTTTCAGTTTGATCTTCGGAACTTTTTTGTGGCTAACAGCTCTGAGATGACATTAGGAAGTGACAGGAGGATTCCAGCTGGCATGGGACTGACAGGCTATGAGTTTGGTCACTGCTCCTGTTTTCCATGGAAGCACTTTCCTCCCCTGAAGTTGCAATGTGCATCTACAGTCCTTGGTCTGAGTGGGAAGGTTTGTGTGCAAGGGGAGGAATTAAAATCAGTCTGGGTTTTATGGGCTTATTTGAATAAACTCCTCCAACTCCCACATTGGCCAAGATGTACCTTTAAACAGCTGTGAGTAGAGCAATATATCCAGTGAATATATCCACAAAACTACAGGACACTGAGTTCACAGAAAACAGAGAGAAAACTAGGAGACAAATCACTGCTGTTTCTCCAAGGGTTAGGGAGAAATCACTGCTGGTGTCTCTCCTGGTAGCTAAAACTGGAATTGCTGAGCTGAGCCTCTTAACATAATGTGCCCTCTGTGTAAAAGTCAGCAATGACAGACTAGAGAGGCCCCCAGGAAAGCAGAACCCTGTTTTAAGTAGTTTATTCCACTAATACCAAGAAGATAATGCCCAAAAAGTCAGATTTAAAGGTTTAAGTCTGTCCTTGCTTAAGACAAGTGTCCATCAAGAGTTCTCTCAGGAGTTAAAATATATGTGAAAGTGAAATAATGGTCTCAGGTTTTGTCTGTGTGTTAAGAAGCAAAAAACACATTTTAGTTTCATCTGAAACTAGGGTTGAAAATAGTTCATA
Source organism: Pithys albifrons albifrons (assembly GCF_047495875.1). Lineage (NCBI taxonomy): Eukaryota > Metazoa > Chordata > Aves > Passeriformes > Thamnophilidae > Pithys > Pithys albifrons. Next base: position 3,186,149 of record NC_092478.1, on the reverse strand, counting down.
AAAAAAAAAGGTTCAGCTTGCCCAGATCTTCTGGGGATATCTTAAGTTAATGGGGTTTGAACTAAAATTAAAGTTGTGATGCAAGACTTCTGTCAAGAGTTATATTCCAACGAATCCAATCTTCCTGGTATTGAGAAAATGTCCAGAATCTCACTAAAATCAAATAAAAAGAGGGAGGTATTTAGAATTTTAATAACTCCAATGAACAAATATATCTCCCTCTCCGACTGCTAAAGAAGATACTGAATCTGGACATGTGGTTTATTAAAATACAAGTGATAAGAGAAATGGAAAAGATTATAGAAAACAGACACATATACATGAAATACATTTTAAAAAAGGGAAGGGATGTCAGTTAAATAACAGATCAAGAAGCCACATAATGGATTTATAAAGCTCAATATTACTCACTTATTTGCATTTATGTTTGTTGGTAAGACTGACTTTATTAGAGAGGGCTTTGTAAGGAAAAGCTGCTCCCAGCTCTGTGGTTCAGTCTGAAGGGATTTGTGGTGCTTTGGTTGGACAAGTGGCTTGCAAGGTTTTCTTCTGCCTTCTGAGGGTGTGAAAAGTGGAATCTGGTATGACAGGAATGAAATCTCTTCCAAGCCTCTTTCTGGCTCTCAGTTTGGTGGGGAAAAGGAAAAATACAATCTATTGTCAATTTAGAATCATGAAATCGATTGGGCTGGAAAAGACCTCTGAGTTCATCAAGTCCAACCCTTGGTCCAACTCCAGTCCCTTTACCAGATCATGGCACTCAGTGCCACGGCCAAGCTCAGCTGAAAAACCTCCAGGGATGGGGAATCCACCCCCTCTCTGGGCAGCCCATTCCAATGCCTGAGCACTCTCTCTGCAAAGAATTTTTTTCTGCTCTCCAACTTCAATTTCCCCTAGCAGAGCTTGAGCCCATTGTGCCCCCTTGTCCTATTGCTGAGTGCCTGGGAGAAGAGACCAACCCACACCTGGCCAGAACTTCCCTTCAGGTAGTTCTAGACAGTGCTGAGGTCACCTCTGAGCCTCCTCTTCTCCAGGCTAAACACCTCTAGAAATTTGCTGTTCTTCAGTTCACGTTTTCCTCTTAGTGTTCCCCAGACTGGTGAGTTCCCTGCACTTCCTTAGTGGGCCTGGATCTGCTCTAAGGTGTGATGTTGGATGTTTGGGTCTCTCAGAACAGCTGTTCCCTCTGCAGGGCTCACAGCCAGGTGTTCCCAGGGAGGTTCTCCTTCCCTTCCCTCTGTGCTGGACTCTGCAGGGCAGTGACTCAGTGCCTGTGGCACTGCAGCCATGGAGCTGCTCTGCATCCCTGTTCCCATCACAGTGACAGGCCTGCCTGGGGCAGTGACAAAAAGATGACAATAACTGTGGGATCATCCTAAAATTGGTATATACAGCCCTCCGTGCAGGAGACAGTTTTGGAATGTGAACTTTGTCCTTTAATCCAAGCACAGCCCCAATCTGTCTCTCCCCTCCCCTTTACCACATCTCAGCTGTCTTTCTGAGGGAAAATCTTGACATCTGGGACATGGTCATTATGAATGTCTGAGGACAGGGAAACAAATGTGAAATTTGTCATTTCTAGTGCAGGTTGCCCAAAGAGTCATTTAACAGCCACAAAAAAAAAAATCGTGTCAGAGATTTCCAAAGGCATTTAGGAGATGCTCATGCCCATTTGCTGTTAATACTAATGAGAAGTGAGTGTCCAAATCACTTGGACAGGTTTTGGAGAGTCTCAACTAGATACATGTCTTCCTGGAGGAAATTGCATTTGACAGGAGGCTTCTGATGCAGGGAGAATAAGGGCATTGGAGGCCACTCTCTGAATTGATTCTATTTCGGTTGAGAAATCTGCCAAATGTGCAACAGATACAGATGCAGATCCCCACACTTCTATTCTGCTGTCACCTAATAGAATATCCTTTACTTTTCTGCCTGCTGCATATGCTGTTAAATTAGATAGAGGTATTTGCAAGGTGAATGACAAGTGTAATTGGCTATAAATGCTCCATTTAGAGAGATTGCAAACTATGTTTAAGTTACACCCAAGTGCACCTGTACTTGAGATGCAAAGTCATTCAGCTCCCACTGCACCTTCATTATAACCATACTTCATCCTCCCACACAAATAGGTTCTGAGGAAAATAATTCCTCCCCAAATGTACATCTGCTGTGAATTATACCAGCATCATTACACAGGCAAGTACAGTGAACACAAATCTCACCCTCTGTGGTGGTGCTGATTGAAAGATGACACCTAATTTTGGAAAACAAAGGAAATCTGATGTCAAAGCTTGACATATATTATTTTTGGGGATTTGTTTCAAAGCATTTCCCAAATTCATTTGTCATTTCTGCATGCTGGGAGGAGATTTTTTCAAAATATTTTTTCAAAATTTTATTTCAAAATTTTAACTCTGAATCCTTGAGGATGAAATTGAAACCATGGCTGAATTTTTTTTAATTGACCTTGCTAGGCAACCACTGTTGCCCAACCCTGGAGATCACTGTGATCCTGTTCTTTGAGGCATCTAAAATTAATTTCAGAAACCCGCAAATGTTATCAAGAAAGGTTATAAAAGTTTCAACACCTTTGTCCATTTTTATTTTGGAAAGTTCTTTACATCTTCTGATAAAAAGGCTATTTTTGAATGCAAACAGCTTTTTGTTGAAATAATTCTGACTAGTTCTGCAAAATAACACTTGTCACCAGGAAGAAAATGGTGCAATTAATTGGTGCCTACCTTTCATCGTCCCCACTGGATCTGCACTTGGTTGGGTTAAAAGCACTGCTTATTATCTTAACAGCCAGGAATCTTGCAGGCTTCAAATCCCCAATTTCTCTTCTCTGTTTCTTCGTTACACTAAGTGGCAGTTGTGTACAAACAGACACAGACAGGGCAGCTCTAACTCCTTTCTGGGTCTCAGGTTCTCTGCTTTAACCCAAAGTCGTCCCAGGCTGCTGAGCACCTTTCCATGTCCTTTCCAGCCACATCTGTCCAATCTGCACTCGCCAGCTGCTCTGTGAAAGAAACTCCTGAACAAATCCAGTAGAGATTGGATGCTGCCTGCGACGTGGGGCTGAGACCTGCAGATCTAATCTCACCTCAGGGCTCAGCAGCAGGAACAACAGGCACTCCATTTGGTCCTGCCCAAGGAGGCTGTGGCATCTCTTTGGCTAAATGAAGCTGGTGCTGTGAGAGACCCCAAAAAGACTCTGAGCCAAATTAGTGTGGGATGTGGGGGTGACAGTGTGTGTGTGGATCTCTTAAGGTCTGAGGTGACTGATGATCCATCCCTAAGGACCAGAGAGGCACCTGTAGGATGTGGATGCCTTGTAACCAGTAGACTCTTTCCATGTGTGAGGTGAACTGCTGACCAATGGTGTGCTGGCATGTTATATACAGGAGTAGATAAAAGTGAAGCTGTTACTAAAAATAAAGTCCTTTGTCTTGGGTGAGCCTCCTGATCCCACTGCAGCCTGAGCTGTCTCTGCCTCCTCTGATCTACCTTACCCCAAGAAAGGGTGACCCCGATAGTGGGATAAGACAAAAATGAAGATTCTTTAATGTCTAGGCTTAGGGCTTTTAGGAATACATGATGACATGCCCCCTGACCACTGATTTCCATGGTTTTTATAATAATGTCCACCCAATCCCAAGTTCACACATCTCTCAGTCCAGCCCCGTCTTGCTCCTGGTCACACCTCAAGATTTGAGGCTGGGGTCAGTGGGACCCTCTGTCTTCAACTTTCTCTTCTTCTTCAGCACACAGAGGGCTCTTGGAGGTTTTGCAGTGTTCTTAGACTCAAGGTTGTTGGTTTATGTTTATGTTTTGTTCTGCAGGCTTTCTGACTTTCTTTAGTTTTCTACTTTGAAAAGATGTCTAAACAGCTAAAAGAATTTGAGCTACTGATACGTGGTAAGGTTAGGAGGCAAACAATGAACTTAAGCTGTTAGAAATATTAACACACTACATTTGCTTTTTTACTACAGTTACAAACACTTCTAAAATCTATAAAAATGAAAAAAATAAAAAACCCCATAGGCATCAAGTATTAGACTTCTGAGGCTTTCCACAGCCAAGACCACAGTTTGGAAGGCAAATGGAAATTCAGTTACAAGGAATTCTGGAGACTGTGGCTTTTGGCCTCTGCTCTTCAGCATGTGCAGGAGTTTTTGTCTCTGGGCTTTAACAGAGCCTCAGATACCCCTTGCTCAGGAGGCACAGTCAAACCTCTGCTTGGAGGGAAATTCTGCTTTTTTAATGTTACAGGAACTTTCTTACTTTAGTGCTAAACTGTGTAATTCCTCTTTGAATCTTCCCTCAAGTAGTGAGCAGCATTACACATTGCTGTGCTGAGGGCTGTGTGTGTAATTAGTGACTTGTGTGACTCCCAAAAGCTGCAGTCTAAACCTTAACCCAACCTTCACATTGATCACAGTGCCACATCACTTGAAAGCACTTATGATCAGAGAACTGCAATTCTCAGGGCCCATTCCACACTGGAGATGAGTTTTATTAGGGAGACAGGATGTTAAAAAAAAATTAAACCAGTCCTCATTGGAAACTGGGGACATAAAACTCTTCAGAGCCAGACTGTGACTGTCACTGCAGAGCTGTTTATGCAGCTATTTATGCAGGGAATAACTCTCCAGGGATGGGCTATTTGCTGCTGTTTGTGCTCCAAAGGCCCTGCCACGAGATACCAGTGCTGGAACCAGGGGTTTGGGTTCCTGCAGCAACAGTGGGAGTCCTAATGATTGCCAAGTGCTGCCTTCCCCTCTCTGGAGGATGGATGGGTTGTCACAATGCTTCTGTCTCACTTGCACTGCCCTGGGGCTTGGGAAATGGGGTCAAACCAAAGCCAAAGCAAATGCAAAACCTCTGACCTATATGGAAATGCTGCTTTGGGGCCATTTGGTTCTGTGATTCCTCAGAGCCCGCTGGGGGATGCAGGGTTATTGCTGCCTGGGATATCTCATCCCTTCCCTTCCAGTGAAATGAGGCTCCTTTGTCTTTCTGAAGGGTTTTGCAACTGGCTGTAGATGAACTGAGGAGCTGCCACTTGGCTCCAGCCAAATAACTAGACTTAAATACAAATAAATTCCCTGTGTTGCTGTGAGAGCCATCAGGTCCTTCACAGGGCCCAGCTTGCCCCTGTGCATGGAGTGCAGTTGTCTCAGGTAGAGGGGCTTTGTTGAACATGTGAGGTTCCTGCTGACCCCTCAGTAAAGTCCAGCCTTGGCCTGTCCCTCTGTCTTCCCTTCCCATTCCCTCCTGCCTCCCAGTTTCCCCCTTCATAATTCCAAATCTGGAATCTCAGTGAGATGCAGATGAGTGAGTGAAAACACCAGCACACTGAAGCAAATACATTTAAAACAACCTTTTAAAAAAGCTTTACTGTCTTGGTCAGCATCTGCTGTTGGTGTTTTGGGGAAAGCCACTCCATGTGCAGTACCTGGATGCACAAGGTCAGGTTGACTGTCTGGGCAGATGCCCACAGTGCTGGACACACCAACCTGCTGCAGATGAAACCCAACTAAGTGGCCTCCTGCTGTTATAAACACCCCAAGCATCAGCCCTGCTGGTTCTTTGCCTGGGAGAGAGGTGTGTGGCTCAGAGCTGGGTGCTTCACTCCCTGTTTTCTGGAGACTCCAACCTCTTATGACAGGAGATGCTGAATTGCACTATTTGAGAAAAATGCCTGTCTGGTCAGTGAACTTTCTTTAAGCCAGGCCTAATTGCCTTATCTAGATCAGAATCTTTTTGGCCTTACTTCAGGGATATTCTTAGACTAATTGGTAAGTCTGTGATGTGACAGGGCCCCTTAAAAGCTCTGGGTAGCTTGGCTTGTAGAGTCTAAAGGGAAGTGGTATAGGATGTGCCTTGTATAGAGACTGACAGCTATTCTAAGGTGTTTAGATCTAATCCATACTAATGGGAGAGCTCCTTATCTGACTGAACTGCAACTTTTCTTAACTGCTGTCTTCTTTTGAAGACCTGTGTATTAAATTACCATGGGACAATAGTTCCTAAAAGGCATTCTCCTAACCTTAGTTTTTTCACTAAATTGAATGAATGTAGTGAAGTGTCTCTTAGAAACAAATCTTTTTTAAGCCTGCACTCTATTCTTCTTAACCTCTCTGCCCTAAACAATTTCTGAGACAAGATGAATACCAGCCTGCAGAGATCATAGCTACATATATTCTACTTAAGCATTCCTTTGGCTGGTAGCCTGGAATAAGTCACTGCTGAGGGTTAAACAACTTCTGGAGCTATAGATGGGACCTCATTATGCAAAGTGTGAGGAGAGTTATTGCTGTCAGCCAGCTCAGGTGGAAGGGTTGTGTTTGCTCCATAGAAAGTACAGGAGCTGAGGTTACCTGGTGTTGGAACCTCTTAGCTGAGATCTGAAACAAGCAGGGTAACCTCTCTCCTGTGGGAACCTTCCACACTTTGTCTTGTTTTTTGCTGATTTAGGACACCATTTTGCTGCTAGGAAATGTAGGAAAGGTTTCCACTCCCTGTAAGGGTTGTGTCCTTGCCTTGAGATGCTTTGAATTGCTAATGCTGCCTGAAATCTGGTCAGGGCTAATAGCACTGCTGAGAAACAAACACTGACAAACCCTTGAAATCAGAGCCTCCCAATCTGAATTTCAGATGTCTCCAAGGCTCTTGAGCACCTCAGGCAGTGTGTCCAAACACAGGAGGTGGATGATCTGCCTTTGGACTTTGGTGGGATGACCAGGATGACTCTTCCTCCAGGAGTGTGTTGCTTGGAGTGATCTCCACTTCCCAATGTCCTCTCCATTACCTGGTACAGATGAACCAGGTTGGGGCATTTCCTGCTTCTTTAGGAGTGATCTGAGCTAAATTTTGGAGTTATAACAGGATCCAGGGGCTTAATAGACCCTGCTGTGGTCTGTAAACAGACACTTTTTTGAAAGGGGACAGGAAATAAGAGGACCAAGAGAATGAACCAAAGGCAGTTGTTTTCTTCATTCATTAAATAATCTTACTAAATTTTTTTCTGATATAATGTTGCCTTCCAAAGGCAGATAAAAGGCTGTGTTTAGGTAAGTTTATCCTCAGGTGGGGCTGGAAGAGAAATCTGGATTGTTGGTTTGGACTTGCTTAGCCAGGTGGAATTGCTTTGTCATGTTCAAAAATCCACAAAAATACCAGAGGTTCTAAACTTTGGTGCTGCAACCATAAAAGTCTGTGTCCCACAAAAATCACTAAACCAAATAACTGCTCTTTGGACCTGGCATGCTTAAGTCTACAGGCTCAATTCTGAAATCCAAGTGAAATTCATAAAGTCATCTTACATTAAGAATTTAACTCACCTGTGCTGTGAGCTTGGAGTGGGATGGGATGAAGGATGACACGACTTGGATCACTCTTCCCACATGACAAATGACACTCTCATGTGTTTGGTTGAAATTCAAAGGGGAATAGGACACCCAACTTTGTGGGTGGTTTTGAGCTCTTTGAGCAGAGCTTTGGCTCGCTCCATTTCCCTGTGAGCTGTGCAGCTCCTCCTGAACTGATCTGAATTCTGAGTAGCTCTTCAGACTGGCAGGGTTGCTGCATCCTGGGCTTGCTTTCAAACATCCACATCCTTCTGGAGAACCCGTGTTGTGGCTGATGTGTTGGGCTGCTCCTTCCTGCTCTGCATGCAGAGTGAGCACCACAAAGCCATTGACCAAATGCTTCCAAACAATGCCAGATTCTCTTAGGACTGGTACCATCACACAGAATGTTACTGCACACTCAGGGCTTTGCCCATAAACATCCTTAACTGTGTGATGGAAATGGAAGATTAATTCACTGATGGTTTGCTCACTTCCTGCATGTAAATAGAGATGTGGAGGGGGCTGACAGCACCTGCTAAAGGGTTGTGTGATGTCAGGGATCTTTTCCCTACAAATGCTCCCCTGGTGACTCTCCTGCAGATGAAGAGGCTGCCAGTGCTGTTCTGTCAAGGATTTTTGTTTGCCAGCCTAGAGCTGGGCAGTACTGCCAGACCTCCTTAGCCTGTCCTTGCTTTGGGACAAACCTCTTTTTGGTCAGGATGTCCTTAACCCCTTCAGGAAATGGTGCAGAGGTTCTACTTGATCCTTACCTGCCCCTGAAGTTGCTGCATCACTTAAATCATCAAGTTATTCTTGCAAACAGTTCCCCCATTTCACTTTAATACTTCAGTTACTGGACCTCATAATATTGATCTATTCACTTCCTATCCTTTTACAGCTGCCTGTATAATTCCTGATCCTTAAATCTGACAACTGTGTCCCCAAGATGACTGTTCTTAAGGTTTAAATGATTGTTACCTTCCATCAAACACCTCTAGCATTCAAACAGGAAATACAGTCCAAAAGCAGTAAAATAGTATGTCTATGGATTAATTTCAGACTACCCTCTCAGTAGAAAACCAATGTGTGGAATATAACTTGATTTTTAGCTGAAAGTAGATCAAAGCTCTCTAAGCCCTAACTAGAAATCACCTGGAATTAGTGCAGCTACAAGTGAAAGTGTCCAAATTCTGTGCATTTCATGTATCTGAAACAGCATAGAAAAACTTATTTTGGAAAGAATGAGGGGTTTGTGCTTTTATGTAGATATCACAAAGGCATAGAGGATTCCAAGAGTGCTACAAACAACAATTAATATACTGGGTCTTTCAGTAAAGCCATTTCCTCTGTTGAGCAATACAAGGCTTAAATGTTACTTCTTCATTTTTAGTGGATCTGTGTTTCCATGCTAAGGCACTGCATATAGTTTTGGGGTATAACTTTTTATAAATGCAAAAAAACCCCAAACCAAAAATAAAAAATTAAAAATTCCTTGCTACTCTCCTACCAGCTCTGCAGACCACCTCAGAAACTACTAATGCATTTTTAATTTACAGCTCTGCCTTTTTCTCAAGCTCTGGGACAAAGATTCCCTAAAGTGCTTTAGAACAGAGGTCAGACTGCATTTTTAACAGAGCTGTGAGAGGTCTCAGCTCTGTAATATAAACCTCCTGCTCTCCAGCTCTGTCTAACCAAGCTTGGATTCTGCTGGTTCAGAAGGAGGGTAACGGTGCGTGTGGCCACCGTGCAGATCATGTCACGCCTTCAGGAGCGAGTGAGGTGCTGTGGAAGGCCAAGTTTCCAGTTTTCCCTCTGTTCCTTTTCCTCCAGAGCCATCCCTCAAGCACAGGAGGTGTTTTATGAGCCTCTGCTGCTCCCACCGACACTGTTGCAGCCTCTCCCCGCTCTATTCCGAGCTGCAGCCGTGCCAAACACACTTGCAGAGCTTCTGCCTTGACATGTTTGTCCATTGCTTTGTCAGCACACGCAGCAGAGACGCCCTTATCCAGCTCTGTCTGTTTGCTCAGGTCTCCCAGTGCAAATGTCAAGTGACTTGGAGCTGTCTGTCTCTTAAGTGATGGTAAAACAGGCATGAAAATCAAATGCAGCAGGTTTTGAATCTGGGCAACCTTCAGCTTCTAAATTCCTGTGCTGTGAGGCAGGAGCTTCTTAGCAGCCTTCTTGCTTACCTGATGATTAAATCTCTGGATAGTTAAGGGATAAATACCTGCCAGTCCTTCATCTATCATCCCAAATCTGCCTGGGTTGGTGGTTTGGGCAGATGGAGTGTGTTAGCTGCTTGTGCTGGGTTGGAACCACATATGTTACCTGTCTGACACATTCTATGCAAAGGAACAAGATTGGAACTATTTGTATTATTCCCATATTACCTTCCCTTCCTTTCTTTCTTTTCCCTCCTCTTTTCTTTTCCAGATGACCTCCATACACTTCCATTTCCCTTCTGTTTTCACCCCATGCCACCAAAGGTGCAACACCTGTGCAGACAAATGTTTCAAGGAGAAAAAAGTGAGGTATTGCAATTCACAGTTTTAAATAGATTTCAGTTCTGTAGAATCACCTGTGAGTTGTCTTTCTTCAGAGTAAGATGAACCTACTTTTTAGAAAAATGTCTTGGGTAGAGCTGCACTCACCTAAGTGAGACGAGGTGTTACAGTGAAACTCACTGGCAGTCAGTCACAAAAAATGTAACTTTGTTACCAGGTCTGTTTCTTAAAACTTTACAAAAAAATATTTACTAAGTGCTCATCCTTTCCCTACTGAATTTACAAACAATCTTACACCACTGAGTCTCTTTCAGGCAAAATGTAAAGCTCAGAAACATTCAACAGGTGTATCTATGTCTAGGACTGATAGTTTAAAATCTGTCAGAGCAGAAATCTGCTCTGTTTCATAGAATTACAGAATCATAGAATGGATTGGGTTGGAAAAGACCTCTGAGATCATCAAGTCCAACCCTTGGTCCAACTCCAGTCCCTTTAAAAACCAGTCCCTGAAAAACCTCCAGGGATGGGGAATCCACCCCCTCTCTGGGCAGCCCATTCCAACCCCTGAGCACTCTCTCTGCAAAGAATTTCTTTCTGCTCTCCAACTTCAATTTCCCCTGGCAGAGCTTGAGCCCGTGCCCTGTTGCAGCATAAACTCAGTGTTAAGCTTTTCCAGAGAAGAACTCAATGGGGATTTCTGCTATACAAAGGAGACTGGATTTTCAAGGTCCTCCCTTACAAAGAAAGGGAGTTCACTGAGACTTATCAAGCGTCAGGCAAGTAATTCAGTTGGAAGAGCTGGTTCAGAAGGCTGCAGCTTTGAACAGTGAGTCTGCCAAACACAGCTCTGCTGGGAGGTTATGGTGACCCTCCCTGGACCTTCAGGTGATGGTGATCACTGAAGTTCTGTAAGAAGCAAACTCTGCCTGTGTGAGAGCTTTGCAGTGTGGCAAGCAAAGCCACCTTCATAAGGGCTCCAACCCCTGCCACCTCCTTTCCTTTTCCACTGGCACAGCTTTCCTGGGAGGGTTTTCACTGGAGCACCGTGGCAGGACTGTGCACTCAGCATCACTAACAGGTGTCTCTCCCCAGTCCAGGCCTGTTTCCTGCACCCCCTGGTGGAATCGTGGCTCCCTCTGCAAGGGCAGACACTGAACCTCAGTACGGACCTGTCTGAACTTCTGAGAGCTCCTGAGAAGTGGTTCTCATGAGGGCAGACTGGCAAAATAAAGTCCTCTTTAATCTCTCAGCTGATTTATTGAAGACAATGTGTTGTTGGGGCTGCTCTGGTACTGTCAGCCTTGTTTGAAGCAAAACATGAATAATGTGCTTTGCTGGATAGAGGAAGGTGATTTAGTAGCTGGGCTCCCACCTTCCATGCATAATCTGCCTCTTGAAAAGCTGCTGGTAGTGCCAGGGTGGTGCTAAGACATAATAGGTGATTTTTCTTCCTTGTGCTGTTGGTAGGAGAAGCTTTTGCACAGAAACTGCCACTTTAGCCTTCAGTTTGCAAGAAAAGAAATACCAGCCTTTATATAGGGAGGGAAGGGAACCTGCAATTGTCTTTTGGTGGGAGAAAATTTGCACCTCCAGAAGGCTTGTCTGGGCTCATGTAAGAAGATAATTATTTAAATGCTGTACTGCAGCTATAACCACTTGCTTCTTCAGATTTTCTTACCTTCTCCTTCCTCTTGTGTTTCTTCCCTCTCATTCTTTAACACATTAGAGAAGGCTTTAATTTCTTTCTGAGTGTGAGAATGGGGAACAGCAAACAAGAAGTTGGTGGCAGAGAGGAGAGCATGGCTGTGGTCACGTCTTCCATCAGATCCGTTTCAGGTGCTGAGCAGAAATGTGGTGTCAAAATACTGAGCAGTGAAGCATTAGGGTGTTGCATCTCAATTTGTTTCAATCCTCTGGAAGCTGAAAGGAAATCCCCAACCACTTCAGATCCCATCATGAAATAATGGCATTCTCCTCCTCTGCCTCCCCCCCTGCTCCCCTGGGGAGAGAACAGGCAGGTTTAGATAACACCAGCCTTCATTCGCTGATACTGTAAGGGAGAAGATTTTTAAAACAAGCAACAAACAGACCTGGAATCAGTCTCAGCTCAGTCTCCTTGTGGTTGGTGGATGGGGAAAGATGGTTGTCTCTTTGGAGAACAGCTCCCCATGCCGTTTCTGCTGCTTCCCATACTGACTTTGGTTCCTTCATGGGCCAGGATGTCCAGTTCCTCACCCACCCCCTGGTGCCTGGCATCAAATGCCAGCTCTGTAAGCAATGGGCTCTGAGTGACTGAAACACAGGGAGACAGAGAGGGAAAGGCAGCATGACCAGGTGACCCAGTGGGCTGAGCCCTGAGCTCTGTTCCTTGGTGGAACCATTCCTTCTGGACTCCTCCATGTGCTCTCCAACCTCACTGTTCAGCCCGAGGAGATGCCCTTCTGTCACAGGTCAGCCTCTTCTCTCTCCTGCTTCCCTGTCATCCTGTGGTGTGGCCAGGCAAGGAGGAGCAGGTTTTTGAGGCTGGCAGATGAATTTATATCCTTTGGTGCTCTGGGCAAGAGCAACTCCTTTTGATGAGAGCTGGGGTGTGTTGGTAAACCAGCAGTGTGTGAGGGACAGCTTGAAACACTCAGATCCTCCAGGACTAGATAAGCATAATTGCGTATTTGGAATTAGCAAAACTGCAAGGATCAAAGCAATCTCCTGGATGGATAACTAGATCAAAGGAGAGACTTTAAAAGGAGAAAACATGGATGTTAAGTTCTCCATCTACACTCTATAAATACAAGATGCCAGCGGTGAAGAGGATATAGGAATAAAGGGAGCTTTTGCACATTTCTCAGCGGGAAATAATTTAGTGTCTGACTAGTTTGATTTTAAATTATGATAAAATAACAAGCACAAAACTCCAGCACAAACAAGGTTCTCCTTTGAAAACCTGCGTCTGAATCCTTATTAGGATATAGGATAAAATCATAACTTCTCCCATAAATTTACATGAAAGATCACTATCGTGTTTCTCTGCTTGAGGAACAGATGTTACCTGACTAAACAGCAAACTGCAACAAACCCAGAATCTATCAAGAAGGACTGTTACTTGGTCTCCCTTTAAATCACGCTCTGACATTCAGATAGAATCAGAGAATACAGATTTCTCTCCAAGCACAAGGAGCCCAGTAAAGTGCACAGCAGATTGGAAACGTGACTGCTGCTTGTTGTGCATGTGGCTATTAAAAGCATGTGGTGTTCTGGATGAAAAACAGAGATGATGATCTGCCCAGGCCTCCCTTATCTTTTGAGGGGGAGATGCTGGTTTTAATATTGGCCAGTCTTATCTCGAGCAGCCCCTGGGTGTGGTTGTCCTGCTTGTGAATTGATACTCTGAGCAGTGGGATCTGGGGAGGGCTGAGCTGCAAACCTGGGGCAGCAGCACCTCCAGAGTGCCCGTGGTGTGGGATGAATCCTCTTGTCACACCCTGGGGGGTTGAACTCCCACACTGACATGTGCTTCCTGCTGCAAGGAGCGCTAATGAACAAACACTCCTTCAGTTAAATGAGGTGTTTCAGAGGGTTATAAAAGCAGCTTTCTGGGAGTCAGAAAATAAGCTGAGCAGCAGCGTAGGCAGGAAGGGAGTGCAAATGGCACCTCTGCACACTTGGCCTGTCGCCCTCACTCTGTGGATCTGGAGGCATTTAAAGGATTAGGCAGACAGCTCTGAGGGTCCCAGTGTTGGACCGGGTTGGAGTCCGTTCTCTGAAATCCTTTTGTCAATCTGGCCCCCCAGGCCTATCCCATATGGATGGGAAAATCCCATGGCAATGAAAATAGGGAAGCCAGGGTCTTAGGAAGAAGACTGACTTTTGTGAAGAGGCATTCAGAACACGGCAGCATTAATGTTGCCTCTTGCTACAACTGAGCTTTCTGCCTGAGGCTTTCCTTAATTACACTTTGGATGGGAGACAGGAAAGAGAAGCATCCAAAAGAACATCCAGCGCTGCCGTGCCTGGATCTTCTTCTTCTTTGAGCAGATAAAGCTGTGAGGAAAGACAACAACTTTCCTTTACTCTGCTGTTTTTCCAAATTCTGTGATCGGTTAACTGCCAAGCACTTTCTAATCCAACCAAATCAATTTTGCAAACTTTCATTAATATAAAAGGGGATCTGTAAGCTGTTTGCCCCCTGCCTTATTGGAAGGGCCATTAATACACAGGATAATGGATACCTCAGGGAAGCCAGACATTAAGTTAATAATTAATGTTTACAGAGGCCTTGAGGCAACTGAGCGCATTTGCCTCTGTGAGGATATTGAAATTGTGTTACTCTAATTTCAACTGTCTCCCTGTAGGTGGAACTCGGAGCTGGGTTGGAATCTGGCTCCAGACTAGATGTTCTTACCCTGGATTGCAACAAACAGTGTTCTTGTGAATTGCTGGGCTTTCCATGCTGTCCTGTTTGTGCTGGTGCTGGGGGAGACGTGTGGGACTAATCCCTCCTGACAGGCTCCTGTGTGAGGGCTGTGGGTGCCGAGTGCAGGGTGGGTGGAACTGGTGTAATGGGAAGTGCTGATCCTTCACTGTCTTCTGAGAACACCACGGGATGTTTGTACAAGCTCTGAAGGGGCTCTGTGAGTGGGAGGGGTGGCTCCTGTGAGGGGCATGCACCCCAAACATCAGGGAGGGGGGATTCACTGAAAAAGCCTGTCACAGACACAGTAGTGGGATCCAGCATGGCCTTAATCCAGAGATCAGGATCCAGTCTGGGATCTGGGTGGATCAGGCTCCATCCATAAGCCTGAGAAGCTGGATTTTGGTTGGCAGGTCCTAGGGAGCAGACTCCACCTTTGCAGGTCATTGTGTGCAGATTCTAGTGGGGTGCCTGCATTTAAGAACCTCTGCTTTTCATAAGTTTGCCTCTAACTTTTTTCCCCTCTTTCTGTATTATCCAAAGTTTGACACACCTCCAGGAGCTCTGGCTCCAGTTTGTCAGGTACCCAGGGTGCATTTCCTATTCTCTCAGCCCACGGATCTGCTGCCTCTGAGGTTTCCTTTCTGTATATTCCACGGTGTTGACTTTGTCCTGTTTCCCTCAGGGTCTGTTGTCCTGTAGCAGCAGTGCCTCTTCCAGGGCCAAACTACCTCTGTTTGGGGTCAGAGTGCTGGCCTGGGGCTGCCCCTGCTGCTGCCTCAGCACAACACTGAGCACGTGCCTGTGCTGGGACAGTCCTGGGGCATTTGGGCACAAAGACTTTAGCACAGGCATCTACAGATGTGAAGGAAAGTTGGCAAGTTCAGCCAGCAGGTCTGGATCAGGAAGGTCCATGGCCAAGCACAGGCTACAGATGTGAGGGAAAACTGAGCTGGGTGTAAGTCACCTACATTTGTGGCTCTTCTGGTGACTCTCACAGTGCATCCCCACTCCCATGTTTAGGCAAATTTTTGCCAAGTACTTGAATGTTTAAAACAGCATTAGACAAACCTCCCCTTCAATTTACAAGCCTTCAATTCTGAAGTCTGGTTGGGAAGTGTGCTTAATTCCTAGACCCATTGTTGTCCACTCATAATAACCTCTTCACTTTGGATGTGAGAACAATGCTGAGCTTCTTGTCTTTCATCCACTCTTCTGGAGACAGGACTTATCTGACTCCGAGGTGTAATTTGTTTGAAACTGTCCTCCCATACTCATCAATCCCAGGGATGTTAGCAGGGTGCTTAAGCCAGTCCTTTTATTAAGTTTCAGGGGGTTTGTATTCCACAATCCAACTGTGCATTATTGATAAAGTCTTGAGCAGGGGATTACGTGAGACAGGAGCTTTCTGGTGCATTAGTCAGACCTGAGCTGTGTTTTTCAGAGGAAGCTGCTCTCTGTTTAGGCCAGTTCCTTCCCTGCCTGGCTGCTGCTGTTCCTTGGTGGCACTGGAGCTGCTGACTCCAAGGGAGGGTGGGCAGGAGCTGAGGGTGACAGCAGGGAAGCACAGCCACAGCTTTGCTGGCAGGGGATGCAGTCCCAGAGTCACCCCCAGCAAGAAGAGCAGAGCAGCTCCAGCGACAGCAACCAGGACCAGCCACAGCCCTGAAATCACTGCCCAAGGCCACAGTGCCAAGGCAGCTCCAAGTTAAGCCAGCAGGTCAGGATCAGGAATGTCCATGGCCAGGCACAGGCACTTGTCTTCTGCTGCCTGGCTGTGGATCCACCGTGGCACAGGGAGAGGGTGTGCTCACATCCATCAGTCCCTTTGGGTGTCCAGCAGCTTGTCCCAGTACAGGCAGCTTCCCAGTCGTGCTGGATGGGGAGGTGGGGGCAGCTCAGTGCTGTGCCAGGAACGGGGTGTTTGCCATTGCCTGGAGAGCTTTGCAGAGAGCTCATCCCTTTTGTGTGGCTAAAATGAGCAGCTTGGAGGAAGGAGAGCAGGGCTGTGCTGCAGAGCCCTGCAGGGCCACAGTTTGCCTCTGGTGGCTGGTCACAGTCTCTGCCCAGGTTTGGAGGTCACTCTGGAGCTGTGGGGGAGTCCTGTGGGGAAGATTGCAAGGTCTTGGATGCCCTCAAGGCCCTGCCATGTGACTCCTAAATTACACCCATTTCCCTATGGTTGGGCATGCTCAATTTCCCTCTGCCAGGGGAAATTTAAGTTGGAGATCAGAAAAACATTCTTTGCAGAGAGAGTGCTCAGGCATTGGAATGGGCTGCCCAGAGAGGGGGTGGATTCCCCATCCCTGGAGGTTTTTAACCTGAGCTTGGCCGTGGCACTGAGTGCCATGATCTGGTAAAGGGACTGGAGTTGGACCAAGGGTTGGACTTGATGATCTCGGAGGTCTTTTCCAACCCAATCCATTCTGTGCTTCTATGATTCCATATTCTTGGAACCACTATGATTTTCCTGTTCCAGGTATTTATAAGCCTAAGAAAATATTAAAACAATTTTTTCCCTCCAGTCTTCAGCAAGATGTTCTTAAAGACATTAAAACTTGTGACAGCCTCACTTAATCTGTCAGCTGCCTGTATACATGTGTGTGTTGGTTAAAAACCAGGCCATGTGCAGCCTTGTACCTTCACAGCAGGGCAGGGCACATCCTTCTAGAGTCACCTGCACAAAGCCCAGAGCTGCCACTACAGACTTGCTCACAAAATACCACCAACCAGAAAATGCAAACCAAATTAAAGCACTTCTTGTCTTTGTTGCAGAAGGAAGAGACCATTTCTTTCTGCAACAAATTCATGTCTTGGGTTTTCCATGACTGCTTTATATATTTTTTAACCACTGTAGAACTGCCAGGAACAAGATATTTACAACCCCAGTGTTGAACTCAAAATAGGCTTGAAACTAGTTCTGCAGCAGTTCTTTCCTCAGAGGGTTTCTCAGCTTTGTGCAGTGAAGTGTGACATGTTTGCAGCTGGTTCTGCTTCCCTTGCCTGGTGTATTATCACTTGGGAAGGACACTGAAGATGGAGTGAAGGTACTCAAAGGATGTTCTCCTGCAGGTGTTGTTACAGACACATTTTAGAGTCATGTTCATGCTGCTTCTCACACACTCATGGCTGTCTTGCAACACATCATAAAGGCTGGAACAAAAATGGCCCCTCTATTTTTCCCTCAGTCTCTCTCCCTTTATGTGGGTGGAGGGAGAAAGACAAAATAAAACTATCTTAGAATTGAATTCTTCTGTCTAAATGGCCAGGATCAATGCAGGCAGTTTCCTTTTGGAAACTGTGGGGAAGTGTGGTGTTGGTGAGACAGGAGACCTTCCCTCTTTACCTGGGGGTGTCCTGGAGCTGATCCACCCCAGCTGTGCCCTTTAAATGCCTCCAGCTGTGCCCGGTGGGCTGAGAGTGTGTCCACAGACAGTGGAATGTCACAGGGCAAAGAGCAGTGCCTGGTGCCACAGCAGAGCCTGCACTGCCTGCCCAGTCTGGGTGATCCCAGCTGCCCTCCCTGTTCCCAGTGAACCTCTGCACTGGACACCACTGCAGATCCCTCTGAGCTCCCTCCAGCCTCTGTCAGGAGATTTGACACTTACATTTCTGTTACAATTCCCATAATAAAAGGCCTCCTCCTCCCCCCTCCTGCCCTTGCCTCTCTTATTATAGAGGGCTCGTTTTATAAGCCTTATTAGAGTCTGATCTTGCAAAGCTCCTGGGAGCTATTTGGCTTGATAAAACACCACATAAATTGGAGTGGCTGTTGATTTTGGAGCCTTTCTTACAAGACAATTGTGTTTCCAATTAGGAATTTCCTTCTCTTACATGCACAACATGGTTTTTTTCTTTGCTAGATGGCTGGAAATGCCTGCCATGTGCTGATAAGCCCTGTGCTAGACCTTTTGTCTTCTCCTGGTGCATCTGTACAGGACAAGGTGCCAATGGGGTAGTGGATACAACTCCCCAAATCCATTACCAGTCATAAAAAAGCTGATACAGGACAGTGTTTGTTCTCCCCAGGAGCTGTGGGGATGTACAGAAAATTCAGTAATGAAGGCAGATGCTTGTTGAACAATGCCAAATGTGGAATTATTTGGTTTATAAGACAGCCTCATAAGGCTGAGGAGGTGGATTAGCAAGGCAGGAGGGCTGGCAGGTGCCAGTGCCAGCTGTCAGTCTGTGGGCACAGAGTCTCCTTGGTGAGAGGCCTGGCCATGGGGAGGGTCCTAGAGAGACAGGGGTCTGTCCCTTGAGGAACAGGAATCAGGAGGTGTGAACAAGGGCTGTGTCAGGGCTCAGAGGCCAGCACCACCCTCACCAGAAGTAAGTGAAGGATCACAAGGATATTTTGGTAAACCCTTCTTTCCTTCTGTTTGCCTATTCAAAAGGACTTCCATCATGAATTAGACTTGATCATAATGGGGTTGCAGAGTTCCCTCCATCCCACAAAAGGATACAGGAGCAATAAGAAAACCAGGCTTATTAGAGGATGTAATCTCTTGGCATAACGTGGGTTCTGCCTTGGGGGCCCAAAGTGATCTCTTATGCTTTAAAAGACAACTCTCCACAGCTGCCTGTGAAACAGGCCTTGCTGATGCAGGCAGGTTTTTAAGGGTGGGGGAGAGGTGGTAATGTTCTCATCCTTTTCAACCAAGAGTAGGAGATAAAATTTCCTCTGGAGTCTGTAACATGCTCCAGCACACTTGTCCTCTGGTAGTGGCCTGTGCTAAAAGCACATCAGAAGAATTGCTGATGCTGCTGTTCAGTAACAAGGTAATTACAAAGGGTGGGGAGGGAAACATAACTAAAAATCTGAAATGGTAGTTAGTGCCATTCCCATTAAGTTACCAGCCTTAAGTACATGGTTTACTGCATCTCTAACTTTTACAGCTATAAAACGGTGCAAGTTGCAGACTTAAAGAGATCATTAGAAAAATACACAATGGATTTATCTTCATGAATAAAAATGATGCAACGCCGAGCTTTTGCTTTTGTGGATAGGCAGATGCAAGTGAAGACTAGAGGGACTCTGTTCCCAGACACTGCTTCCTCAGAACAGCAAATCTGATTGTGCTCCAAAGGTTGTGCTACATGTGTGGTTAAAGCTCTGCCTTAACCTCCTTGATGTAAACAGTTCTTAAGATAAAAGATGAAGCTCTTCCGAGAATATTTTGCCGTGCCCTGGTGACAAATCAAGACAATGTTTTGTGCTGATTAAGTCACTGTCAGCAGGTCAGCCATCTCAGAGAACTGATTCAGAAGCCTCTTAAATAAATCAGCTCCTCTTCTCACCCCTGCCCATTCCTCATTCAGCTCTGCACCTCCCTGGAGGTGCAGGTGGGGCACCATGTGCTGGCACCTCTGCTGTGACTCTGCCCTCGCCTCTGGAGAAGCTTGAACAGCAGGATCTTCAGGAGTTGGTGTCTCCCAGCTCCACTGCACCCCAGCTGTGCCCTGTGCCCTGCAGACTGCAAGGGGAAGACAGTGTGTTCCCAGAGGAAAGCTTTGGGTTTGTCTGCCCCTGAGCAGGTTGTTACTTGTGGCTATTCAGGTTTTAGACTGATTCAGCTTTAACAGGCAGTGAAACTGCAGCTTCTCATTCCAGCATAGTTGAAAAACTACCCTGATAGTCCCAGAGTGTCCTGTTACCCCAGCACTTCAGTCTGAAGGCCAAGGGGGCCATGGAGCCACCTACAGTGACCTCAAACAGCACCAGGAGAGGGAAGAGTGAAAATAAAAGACTGTTGCAGAGACCTGTGGGATTTTACTACAAGACATTAACCAAGCATAAATTCTCTTATCATCATTAACATTTTCAGTACAAAGCTGAGCAGATCCAGGAGCTTTAGACCAGATCAGGGCTCTGTATCATCTGGCCATTACAGCTTTTGATCCTGAGCCAACTTCATCCTATCTCTTTGGCTAGAAAGGATCTGAGAAGCTTTTGCTCTGTTTTCAAAGCAGATGAGATGTATCACCAGTGCTCCAGCTTTCCTTTTGTCCCATTTCCTAAAACAATAAATATTTCTCATAGATGGACCTAATGGTCTAAGCATAACCTGGCACTTCATGAAATATTTCCTTGCTTTAATCAGAATCCTGAAGCAAACAAGGAGGGAAATAAAAAGCCAATAATATGCTTGGTTGTGTGCACAAAAGTAGAATGAAATATATGAAGCTGGTAATGGTTCTGCTGTCACATCTTAAAAACATTTGCTTTGACTTGCATAAGTGTCAATTCAGCTTGCACTTGATACATTACACCGTGGATAAAGCTGCTGGCTTTTAAAATCAGGTCTTTTAATGAACGGAGAGATACTCTAAGTAGCTACTCTGTATTGTTGGGTAATGATGTATGTAGCAGGGAAAGCTTTTTCTATAAAAGCTCAACTTTTAGGCTGCAATTTTTGCTGCTGTGCCTCTGCATTAGGGAGGGAGCCCAGGAGCTCCCCCACAGTCATGATTACAGGCAGATCTCTTTTGCCAGGGTCACCACAAGTGTGGCCTCGTGGCCGTTTGCTGGGGAGGTGTGTTCAGCCAGGCTTTGTGCTGTTCCCCTGCAGCCTTCCAGCTCCTCAGGGAAGGGAGCAGAGAACTGGGGGCTCTGCTACCTGGAACAATTGTAAATCTCAAGCTCCATTTGTTAAACCTTCTGTTCTGCTGAACATCCTCCTGAGGGTCCTGAACATCCTCGTGGTTAGATCTCCTGAAAAGCAAATATTTGTTCCCTGCCCCAGCCCAAAGGGATAGAAATCTGGCACTGTTACCCAGGAATACCTCCTAGATTGTCCACTGGGATTCAGAATTGACCAGCAGCCTCCTACCACCCAGAGAACTTCCTTAGCTCCTTCCCCAAACTAAAGTCTCCTGTCTTCACCCTCTGTCCTCTCTTCCCTCTTTACCTGCCATCTTTGTCATACTCCACCTCTGCCTCTTACTTTGGCCCTGAACATACTGCATTTAGGTTTCTGTGATCAAACCTGATGGTGTGATGGAACGTTTCTCATGCTGAGGTCACATCTGTCTTAGGCTTGTTCAGGTTTTTGTCTCAGCCCTTTCTCTGTGAATCATGAGACCCTTTGGGAGGCCTGGGGTCCCTGTCCAAATGCACCACTGGCCCTTCTTTATGCACTTCATTTCCTTTCTAGTTCTCTGTATTTGCCCTCCTGCTGTAAGTTCATAGAATCATAGAATGGATTGGGTTGGAAAAGACCTCCGAGATCATCAAGTCCAACCCTTGGTCCAACTCCAGTCCCTTTACCAGATCATGGCACTCAGCGCCACAGCCAAGCTCAGCAGAAAAACCTCCAGGGATGGGGAATCCACCCCCTCTCTGGGCAGCCCATTCCAATGCCTGAGCACTCTCTCTGGAAATATCCAAGCTGTTCCTTGCTAGAGCCTCCTTGGGTCTCTGGTCCTCTTCCCATTTCACTCCTTGTCTCTGTGCTGATGCTCCTCCTCCATTTCTGCACTTGCACTGCTCCACCCACCTGAGTCCCTCCTGCACAAACAGTTCTCCTTCCAGAGGCACATCCCACCAGTTCAGTACCTCTCCAGACCTTCATTTCCTCACTCATCTTTGAGCCATCTCTGCTTTCCTTCTCTCTGGTTTGGAGAAATCCCATTAATGGGCACTGGAGTTCTCTGTCCCTTGAGCCCCCACCCCACATCCAGGTGCAGCTGAGTGACCTCCTGGACCATCCTGGACCTCTCCAGAGCAAAAACACCAGGCAGGGAGAAAGGACTTGCAAGGGGCTGTAAGTGAATGTACCTTGCACTGGGCAAGACAGTTTACCTTACAGCTGCCTCTCAAGGCTTCACAGCCTCTAATTTTCTTGTCTTACTGCCTTGAACTTTGTTTACTCTGGAGACAGTTGGAGGAGATGGCTTTGAGTGTTTCTCAAACACTGAACAGCAAGGGCTGGATCGGCATGTGTGAATTGCTGAGAGCCTTAAGTGACAGCTGCTGTACTTGTGACCCTTGGGTGAGGAAATTAGTGCCTATGAAACCTCTAGAAAGGCTTCCCACCACTTTATTTACTTTGCCCAAGTTCCCCAAGGCTCTCTCAGAAATGTGCTTCTGAGGACTGTGTAGTGCTCACATGTTTACAGTGCAATGGAGTTAAAAGCACTTGGGATTTGCCTTGCTGCTGGAAAAGCTGGGTGGGAAGCCAGGCTGCCTTGAAGGCTTTTTAAACAGGATTAAAGCTTTCTGTACTCTGAGAATAGGAATGGGAGGGCTTTTGCCACACTGCTGTTTGATCAGTGGGAAGGAGGTTCCAGAGCTTGGATTAGCTGTTATCCTGCTGCAGGGGCAGCCTCATGGCGTGGGGGAGGATAAATATATCTGGACTTTTCCAATGACATTTCTCTCTGTAGACAGTTTTAGGATTCCAAACTGAGCCCTGACAGAGAGGGCAGCAGTCCCTGGAGAACAAAGAGGGACAGTGTGCTTGAAACAGGAATTTTGTCTTCATAACACCAGTCCTCCTCCCTTGGCAGAGTTCTGCATCTTGGAGGAAGGTCCCAGCCCTCCAGGGAACCTTTCTCATGTGTCCTGTGGATGGAGAAGGTGATTCTCTTCCCTATCAGAAATCCTGAGGTGGTTCTTAATTTCCTCTGTGGTGAGAAATGCCTGTGCTCCACTCAGCACTGCTGGACTCCTTGGGGAGATGATTACCTTGCTGGTAACTAAATTCCAGGGCCAGAGCCCTTCCTGGACATCAGGGTTGTATTTCAGTCTTGTTCCAAACCAGCTCTGGGGTAGTGAGTTCTGAATATTCCTGACCAAAAGACTTTGGCTGTGGCCAGTTTAAGAAGAATTAAATCTGGGAGATGGAGGCTGATTCCCTGCCCTGCCAGTGAGTCTGTGACCTTGGATAAGTCCTGCTTGTGATGGGGTGGCTGAGATGAGAGCTTAGGATATTTTTGTTAACAAAAATGATTGCATAGGCATAGGAGAAATAAACAAATAAGTGATCCAGGAAATTCTGTCATTTTTTTTAATCTACCAGTACCTGGAAGAAAAAAAAATCAAGGAAACTTGGCTGTAGTCCCTATTCACTTAATCCTTTTCTCCTTGACAAATGCTGTGAATTCTCTATGCTGAAGCATATTCTTCAAGAGAAGCCAGGCTGTTAGTACATTAAGAAGCAATTTAATATTGAATGCACACTGAAGAAGCAGAGTTCTTGACTAGAAAGCAAACAGGACCAGAAAGAGGACACAAATAAATAAAGCAAGCACCAACCTTTTCCCAAGTCTCACCTTAAATTCCCTTTTAAATAAAGGTAAAGCTGAATCACCATTTCCTGCTCGAGGAACTCCTGCTACTTTATCTCTGTGTAAATGCAAACCAAGCTGAGCTCTGGAACAATCCTCAGGTGATGTGTTGTGCTCTGAGAGCCCCGGGGCTGCAGGTCCTTCTCCTCTCAGTGCAACCACAGCCGGGTGGGTTGTTTTGCTGTCCCACAGATGCCTCAGGCAGGTTTTACCCACCATTTCCTGCTGCCTAATTCGTACAAATAGTGCACTGATAGTTGGGATTTGTTGTTTTACTTTAGAGCACCTGTTTTCTGCGAGGTGGTTTTCAAACAGATTGGGGTGAGGGGAGAGTGTGGAAAACAAATATTAAAGCTCCACCCTCACTGTGTCAGCTTTAAGGATAATGAAACATCTTCTCATGTTGACATCCTGAGCTCTGCCTGCTCCACCCTGTGTCCCGTGGTGACTCCTGTCTGCAGGCAACAGCTGGGTGAATACAGCTCCAGGACTGCCAGCTGACTGTGTTCTGCTCTCAGCAGCAGGAGTGGAAATCAGAGCCATCCTTTTCACAGGGCTGACGATGCTCTCAGTTCCAAAGCTGCAAACTTGGGGTATAAAAACTTGCAAGTTGGCTGGGAAAAATTCTAAATGACAATGCTTATTGCAGTTCTAGCCTCAGTCCTGGGAGTTGTACCAAAGCTACCCACAAAGTTTCCTCATGTCTGCAGCACACCGTGGTGCCCAGCACTGAGGGAGATGCTCCCGATTTCAGTGGGGTCTGGTTCACAGGGTGGCCCCTGGCTGAGGTGTCTGATTCAGTGCTGAACACACTTCACTCTCCCAGCCTGGCATCTCACACCCAACACTCACCTTTCTGTGCTTTAGCCAACATCTTTGTGCAAAATCTCTCCATCCCTCCATGGTATCTCTCCATACCTCTCATCCAGAGGCATCCAGTGCTGTCCTGACATCCTTTCTCCACGTCTGAAGCAACTTCCCTTAAGCAGCTTCTTTCCAGGGCAGGCAATTCCCTGCCAGTGACTGGAGCCATGGCTTTGCCAGAGAGTGTTGGCACTTCCTAGAGAGCCAGAAAGGGCTTCACTTTGGTCTGTGTCTGACATTTCTGAGCCTCTTTTCTGTCCAAAGGGTGTGTTCCACCCCTCCAGAGTCTGAGGGAACGGTGAGATTTGAGTGAGTGCAACAGTTCATGTCATGTGTTAGGGCTGTGCACAGGGTTTGGCCTGACACACAGCACGACTCTGTGTCATTGCAGCTGCCTCAAGCTTTTCCATCTGTTCCCTGCCCCCCTTATTGTTATCCTGTAGCTGGGAAAGGATTGGCAAGCTCATGGAGGCTGAATTAACCACTGCTAGTGATGAGAATAGGTAGATAAACTGGGTCCCCTTCCATTGGCTTAGCCAGGGCAGAATTCCTTTAATGCCAGGTAATTCCTCCTAGGACAATGCTCTTCCCTGACTCCTCCTGTCTGTGAGCAGATACAAATCGTCCCACTGTGCTCTGTGGGTTTAACTTCATTACAGAAAGTGTCCCTGCTGAGAGCCAATGCCCTTCACAGGTGCTGAGGGAGAAAAACGCCTCTGAAATAGCCCATCTGGTAAATGTACTCTGATTACTTCCCCCTTCCCTCTCCCTGCCCTCATCACTAAGAAATGCCCAGTCCATTTCCCTGAGCACGGGGCTGCCTCAGCAGTGCAGCCTCCACCAGAGCAGAAAGCAAAGGAGCTTTTTTAATTCTTGTGAAGGAAGAAATTATGTTGGGAAATTGTGTTTGGATGCAGGGAAGGGGCAGGAAGGGAAGAACAGCCCCAGGGCAATGGACAGTGGTGTGTTCTGTCAGTGTGATGGGCCAGCAGGTTTAGAGCAAGCCATGAAAAATGCTGAGATAACACAACTGCCTTTGGTCATGCACATGCCCCAGGCATGCTGCACTGTGCAGCAGCAAGGCAGGGCAGCCCTCAATTTCCTCTGCCTGCACAGGGCTTTAAAACTCTCCAGTTGTTCAGGGGATATGGCTTTATCTCTACCTCAGAGAAATGTAGCACTGCTCTTAAAAATGGGTCTGGAATAGGAGCTGTTTGAGAGTCTGATGGGCCAAGAGTGATTTTGAAACCAGCAGAAATCAAGATATGACTAAGAGATAGCTAAATGAGGAAATTAGGTGCTTATGTAGTCCAAAGCCCTGCAAAACATTTGTGCTGTGAAATCAGATGTCAGCCCTCAGTGCTGTGGATTGGGTGCTCTCAGTACTCCCCCAGAAGGGCAAAGGCAGGTGCAAGGAGAGGTGTTTGTGATGTGGATGAAGGATGAGAAGGCTGGAGGGGAAGGTGCTGTGATACACTTGATAGAAGCCCTGGCAGGTTCAGCTCTTTACCTAACAGGCAGGATGAAGGTGCAGGGCCAGGAACACCACTGGCAGGTCTCCTGATGCTTTCAGGGGCTCTGCCAAGGAGATTTCCTGCATTTCTTGCAGATGGGACACATTTCAGGCATTCTCTTCACAGGCATTGCTGAGCAGAACCAGATGCAAGGGATAGCGAGAGGAAATCTCATATTTCCAAGTGGTGTGATGTCATTACACAGTGTGAGCAGGTCAGTGGGAGAATAATGTGTGTGGAGAGCAGCTGAGATGTGCTGGAAAGGAGAGCAGAGCAAATATTTGAGAGATTTGTTCCCTCACACAGCTCCTCAGGGCCAGGGCTGGCACTTACCTTGAGTACAGTGGGGCTCGAGTTTGATCATTACCAGGATAATGCGACCAACATGAGACTGGTTGGGATATGTGAAAACAGAAAAATTAGACATTATTTTCTAAAGGAGCCTGTGAATTTGGAACTTGCATGTGTGTACACAAGTGCTGAGATCCTTACCAGCTAAAAACCAGTAGAGCCAACACTTAGCAAGGGAGAAAACTTTCTCTGATTCCTGCCCTGCTTCCCACAACTGCTGTCCTGTGGCCAGCTGGTGACAAATTCCAGGTCCCAGTCTGGTACCTCCCACAGTGAGCACCTGAACCCACACAATGTGTCTCCATGCCTTGGTCATCCCAAAGCAGTGCTTCCAACCACTCTGGGAGTGGTGGGGACAGAGGGAAGGAAGGCAGCAGCAGGAATGGCATCACAGGAGCTTCTCTGCTTCTTAACTCTTGTAGGACTGTCAGGAACCACCAAGAAGTCCCAGCTCCTCTAAGTTAACTCCACCTTGGAGCCTGAACTCTCTTTATTCCCTCCTGCCCTCCCCAAGCTCAGGGATTTCCCAGGAGGATGCAGCTCAAAGGGGACTTGGCACATGCTGTTGTGCTGCCACTGCAGTGAAACAAATATCCTTGTTTCCATTCCCTGACCTTCACCAGGCAAGCCATTCCCTCCTCTCCCCTCTTCCCTGCCCTGGCACTAACTGTGTGTGCACATAAAAGCTTAGTGACTGCTAATCAGGATAAATGTAATGGTGTTTCTAGCCCTGTGAACACATGCTTTATGACTATTGTGGGGTTTGGTTCTTTTTTTTTGGAAGGTTTTTGTTTTCTTTTTTTAAAAAAATAAAAAAGGTCCCACGGGGGTTTTTGTTAACATAATTGTTTTGAGCAAATTTGAAATATTTGAAAGCTTTTAAGTGCCTGTTATATATACACCCAAGGTTTGTCTTGGAACATGCTAGGTTGCAATAGACATTTTCCAATTAAGTGAAACAGCAGTGAGGATAATGGGTTTATGGAAATGGAAGAGCCATGCTGGAGGGAGATGGAAAGCCAGAAAGCATTAATCTTAATAGGATCCTTTTTTTTTTGGTTAGATTTGCATTTTTTGAAAAACTTTATAAACATTTCCCTAGGCATGTCCCTGGCTCTGCAGTGGAATGTTCTGTATCTAGACAATCTCTTCCTCTTTTTTCCCCTCATTTACTTTAAAGTTTTCTCCTCTTTCTTTCTTTTTTTTTTTTTTATCCTTTCTCTCCAAGAAATCCTCTGCCCAATCCTTTCTGCAATGATAGAGGCTGGTGCACACAAACAGTCATCTGTCACTTTAACTGAGCATGCAGTGTGGGAAATGGGGAATTCACAGCCTTCTGCTCTGGAAGGCAGAGTAACCCTCCGAAGAGCCAAACCCTCCCTCCCTCTGCCTCTCAGAAAACCTCTGGGAGAGGTCTGGGCTCTGGTCCAGTTCTGCAGCCCAGTCACCTTGGGCCAGGCTCCTCCCTCCTGTATGGCGAGTAAATACCTTTTCCAGGAGGCTTCCCAGTGAAATATGCAGGATCCAGGCTGGAATCAGTGTCTGGGACTGGCATCTTTCTATGCCACTGTAATTTTCAGGCTGTGGCTTGCTGGGTCAGTGCTTGGCTGGGAAGTGCCCATGGGCTGGAGGAGCCCTGTGGGTTCTGAGTCTGGCACAGGGAGGTGGAGATGAGCTCTGCTCAGGGGACACCCCTTCCTTGAGAGGAGGCTCTTGGAGCTGATGGTGGGATCAAAGGGGAGTTTGATACATAACCAGAAATCAGGGCTCTGAGTCCTTAGCCAGATTTCCTGGGAGCAACTGGAGCTTGAAGAAAGTAGGAAACCTGTGGGTTGAGATGACACATTATGCAGAGGGATCACTGTGCCATGTCCCAGGAGGGATTCTGGGCTTAACCCACCATGTTCCTCTGCCTATCACCTCTCCCACCATTCCTAAACTGATCTGTTTGCATTCCCATGCCCAGCTCTCACTCCTGCTTCATCCTGATTGTGTGGCTACCAGCATGGATTTAACTGGGCTCCATCTCTGTAGGAAAGATCACCTTGAGTCTGGTGGGGATGGTTTTAGTTTCCCTTCTATTCCTGTCTGTAAAAGTGGACTGTGTTCCTTTAAATCCTCTCACTCCTTTACAATTGCTGCTTTGCAGGAAACAATGCTCAGATCTTTAATCTGAAAACAAAAGAGCTCAGACTCCCCCACTGTATTTAATCTTTGCCCAAATCAGAAGGGTTGGAGCTTAGACACCTCAAAGGTCTCCCTAGAGGGAGGTGCATTCCAATAGTGGATGAAGGGGTATGTATATATCTAACACTCAGGTTAGATGGGCTTTTGCATGGGAAGGGCCCCCAAGGTACTACATAATTCCACTGTATTGAGGTTCTAATGCTGCACCTGTCAGGGCTGTGTCAGTGTGGTATTAGAGCAGGTCACTGGGGAGAGCATATTGATCCCATCTGTACCCAGTGTACAGCATCCTCTGCATCCTTTATGTCCAACACATCACTCCTAGCCCAGTTTCCCCCCTCCTCTAACAGCAAAATCTTTCATCCATGAGCCAAAGCAAAACGACTTCACCAGCTCTGATGTCCTCGGGAAATGTGTTGGGTTTCTGCCATGAGTACTGAGCCTCCTTCCACACCCAGGAGCTTTCAAGCAGCAAGCAGGATTAAGACACACAGCCGTGGGCTTTTCTGTGACCTTTGGGTATTTAAACAGTCTTGGCCCGGCTTCATGAATATGAGTAGACTCCTGTCTGCTTTCCAGCCCAGCATGGAAATTCTTGAAATAGAGGGTTTGACTGCTTTTAGATGGCTTTTTTTGGAAAAGTAAAAAATAGTGCTGCAAGTGGTAATCAGACTTTATGACTTTATTTCCCCCTCATGTTCTGTTTCCCTCTGTTTACAAGCCCATTTTTACTTCTTATGCTCACTCTCGGTGCTTTATTTTATTTTTTTTCGGTTTTAAAATCCTGCGTTTGCGTGTATGTAACGATTTCAAAGGCTTTCTCCGAGCTGTTCTCCCACTAGAGGGTACTCCTGCTACACCAGCAGTGCCATCGTTGCTGGACGCGTTCGCAATGCGTCCCTCTGCTCTCGGAGCAGGCTGATCGCTGACAGCACAGCCTGGATGTGTTCAGTCGTGCTGCCTCCCTGCTCCAGCAGCCTTGAGCTGGCTGTGCAGGGGCACAGAAATCCTGTAGTGCCGCTTTGGCCTCTCCTATTTCCCCCTTGTTGGCTGCACAGCTCCTGTGTGAGCAGAGATAACTTGTGTGACCTGAGGTTGGTGTCACCTCCAGGGAGCACGTGGAGAACCCCCTGCCCCACACACTTTGATTTGAGAATGGTCTAATGGCTCTGTGGTGCTGCAGAAAAGGATTGCTGCCAAGCTGAGGGGCAGAGTTTGGGTGCTCTTGTTTTCAGGGTGTGTAATCAGGGTCAGGAAACAGCAACATTTTACTGGCCACCCTTTTTCAGGCAGGAGATCAGAACATGTGGTCTATTCCAGCCTTGAACTCTGTTCCTCTCTGGCTGTTGATGGATGTGAGGGCTCTCTTAAGAGCAGATTTATTTGGCTTTCATGTTGCCAGACTGCAAAAGGAGCTTTGGGTCTGGCTGGGTCCCCTCCTCTCTCCTCCATGCCTGGATGCCCCTCTGTATTTACGGCTGCCCGTGGCCAGCAGGAGGGGTGCAGCACATGCTGCTCTTTATGCAGCTCTGGGGACAGCTCTGTCACTGCAGTGTGGCTCCAGCCTCCAGAATGGCACACCTAGCACGGGGGATTTGGTTTGGGAGAAGCCCCAGATTCCTTCCTCTTGGTGCCTTCTATCAGAGCTCTCCCCCAGCATCTCACTGCCCTGCTGAGGGCTCCCCTCCACACCTGCTGCCTTCCCTTTGAGCATCCTCCTGCCTGTTCACACTGATTAAATGAGCAGGCAGGAATTACAGTCAACCATCCATCACTGCAGCCAGCGTTCCCTTGACCCAGGCAAGATGAAAGAGGTTGAAATCCTTCTTCCCTGGGCCATTCCCAGCAGCGAGGCAGCCAGCTGTGGTTTTCTGGCAGTGCAAATCCAGAGCTGTTCTGGGGGTGATTCTCCTTCCTGAAAGAACCAGCTACACAAAGTGGTGTCTTCAGAGCAATGAGAGTCACAACTCAGAACTGGTAGTTGGTTGAAAGGTCTTCTATTCTCAGGAGAGTAAAACATCATCTCTTGCAAAAGAGAGGGCCTGGCATTCGGAGCAATAAATCCCAAATGTGGACCATGAAAGGGAACACCACTGTCCTATCACATCTATCTTGAGCCTCTCCAGAGCAGCTTTTATTTGTATGTGCTGCCCATAGGTGAGTCTCCTAATTGTGTGCTGATAAGATAATCCAAGGCTCTGAATGCTCCCTCTACTTGAGCGTTTTGCCCTCTTTGCCTGAATCCACAGGCTGTGGGATCTCACAAGAACATCACCTAGAAGTCATCTCATGGTGGTTGGCATGTAGTTGTTGTGGAAGCATCGGTAGAGCTGACTCCTCCTCAGATATCTATGTGGCTGCTGGAAAGGGTTTAAGGAATGACATTCAGGAGGCTGGAGAAGAAGTGATGGTGTAAAACCCAGCAAAGCCTTCTCTGTTCTGCCAGACTGACAGTACTGAGGCAGCAGAGGCTTTAATGGGAGGCTGGAATGGCACTCTCTGCTCTCCAGGTGTGGAAAGGAAGTTGGGGTGGGAAAAATGGAAAAGAGCCTACAAAGGGGATTAACTCACCACTGAGAGTAAATGTTCCTCTCAGAAAACCTGAAGAAAGTAATCTAGAGGCTCAGAATTACAGTAAATTACAGACCTGGCTTGGTCTGGCTGCTCAGAGCTCTCAGCCTGTATTGATTTCAGACCCAGGCTATGAATTGCTGCCAGGCAATGAGCTGGCTGGTGGCTGAGCCCTTACGTACTCCCCTGGACCCGATTCCTCTCTTGTCCCAGTTCCCATCAGTGGCTGAGGGTGCCATCAGTCAGTCCAGCTGAGTGGGGAATGACTCTATTCCACCACCACGTAAACCCACAGCAATTCCACAGATGCTGTAACAGCCCTTTCAAGCAAGGAGCTGCCTTTTCTCTCTGATTCCTGGTCATTACTCAATATGTTCCTGAAAGCAGCAGGACATCCTGAATCTCAGTTGGAAGGAGGAATCTCTATTTCCTTCTGCCACCCCCAGACACGCACACCGATGGCTGAGCTTCTCCACTCTGTGTGCCTCTGGTTCCTTCCTGCTGAGAGCACATCAGTCTGGGAGTGTTGAGGAACATCTCAACCCACCTCGAGCACACTGAGCTCTGGAGGGCTGTTGTGCAAACTAAGCTCTGTTTGTTTGTTTGTGCAGCCCATGGCAATTAGGACAAGCTGAACTCTGTGTTTCTCAGGGCAGGGTCGTGCTGCTCCTGAGGACATGGAGCTGCTGGAAACCTCCCCAGTCATGAGTGGGGTCAGCTGGGTCTGGCAGGCCTGGCTGCTGGTGCTGACAAGCTGCTGCTTCTCAAACAAAAGGGCCCAGAGCTCCCTTATGGAGAGGTTTGGAGAGGGAGGATTAGACTTGCTAATCAGGAGGTGTCTGGTGCCCTGTGTTGGGATGGCTTTATTCCTAGCAGTGAGTCATGATGCTCAGGTTAGCAGAGTGTAAATAGAGAGGACTATCCTTTATTAAGAGCTTCAGTCCTGTAATGGAGGCAGCTCCAGCCCATGAGATGTTCTCAGCATCCAGCTTTGTTCAGCTAAAAATCTGTGGGATTTACTCTGCTCTTCTTCCCTGATTCTCCCTTGATCTTTCTTCATCATGCTCTGGCATGCAGCCCTTCTGCTTCCCTGTTCTGTGTGCCTTTCCTTAATCTGTGTGCCTGTTTTGTGGCTTTTGGTGTGACAGTCTCTGAGCTGGGAGGTTTGTTGCTCCAAGTATCAAAGTTAATGATAAAATACACAGAGCAAACCCAGGAGGGAACGTTTGTGAAAGAGCAGCTCTCTTGGGTGACCAGACAGTGATGGATTCAGGATTTGTTCTCCAGGGCTCAGAGAACCTTGGAGACCAGCAATGGGTGGCTGGGCTTTGCTGGAGGTTTGTACAGTCTGTCTTGGAGGTCTGGAGTGGGAACAAGACTGGGGAGTGGGCCTGGAAAGGAGAGATGGGAATGGGGACAACAGGCAGAAGGAAGCCAAGCTGCCACTCAACTGAGGTTGGCCAGTGGGGCTTTGGAGTGGAACATGAAAGAATGAGTTTATGGCCTGGGGATAAGCATGGAAGAACAGTGTTTTGAGACCTACATCTACATCTAAATCCCAGAAGATGGACAGATCACAAAAGGAAATCCTCAGCACCAGCCTAGAGCCTGTGAGGGAAGGGGAGGGGAAGTGAAACTAATGAAGACTGATGTACCTGGAGGGATGTTTGCTTTTGCTTCCATTAGATACTGGGACACATGTGAAGAGCCTCAAAGACCCAGAGTAACAGTGGGAGCTCTATCAGGACCTGTGCCTGTGGTTCCCTCCATATGGGCTGTCAGAAATGAAAGGACTAGTGATTGTTATCCCCAATTACCAGGAAACAGCTTAAAACTTGAGCTCCTTTAAAAGATGGAGCTCTGTCAAATCCAGCGTGTGCTGTCACTGTGTCTGCTGAGCTGTTTGTTTGCCTGGTGAAGGGGAAAAATAACGTGAAGCTGGAGATGAAACTTAGCCAAGAAAAGGTTTGTTGTTTTGCTCTCAGTCTCAGCCTTTCCAGGAGCATTCCAGTAGGTGCCAGTCTCACCTTGTGGAGCAGGGAAGGATGGAAACTGCCAGTAATTCTTCACAGAAATATGAAAAAATACTGCACGAGAGGGGGTGGGTGGAAAATGAAAGCCTATAGGAAAGACCTCTGTTCTCTGGGATGCTCACTTGATTTCCTTCTCCCTGCTCAGCAAAGTTTATCTTGGGCTCAGCAGCACAGACCCCTCTCCCCCCCGCTCTTTAATTAGTGTGTAGTAAAGGAAGAAGGTGTTGGGGGAAGGAAAGGGAAATGGGATATTGTGTTTTGATGCCCCAATGGGTAGAAAACTGCATGGTTTCAAAATATGATAGTTAATGCTTAATCTGACAGACTGTCTCTTATCAACAGGCTGTATGTGACACCCCATTACGTGATAATGGAATTCTATATGGAGACCACGGGAGACCCAGTTCCATTCAATTAACTTACAAAACAGCAAACCTCTGAAAGCATCTTTGTCTTCTCTTCTCCCCACCTCTTTCTCTCCTTTTTTTTTACCCTGAGAAAAGGAGAGAGTGAATATTTCCATTTTGTTTTGTAGAGGATTAGTACCAACTAATAGGATTAATATCCCAAGTTGTGTGGCAAATGGAACACTGTTAATAGGGTGATTATTAGGGAATTATATGGAGGGGCAAAAAAATTAAAGCAGTTGAAAGAAAAGCATCTCTGTGTTGGAAAGACTGTCAGTGCTGTACAACATCCAGCTGCTGGCCTGCCCGTTCTGGGTCACACTTCTTTATTTGTCAGGTTTGCTCTGCCTCTGGGATTGACTTCCACAGCAGCACAGGGCAGGAAGCAATTTCAGAGTCTGGAAATGCTGGATGCAAAGAGCTGGTTTCAGTTCAAGGGCTGGTTACCAGGACCCTGAAAAGAAAAGGAATGAAAGGATTTACAAGTACCAGAGAGCCAACACTTCCACTGGCATCCCAGGGTGCCTTCCAGCCATGAACAGACTTCTGCTCATGATGAATAACTCCATCCCTCCCTCTGTGTCCTTCCTCTCTGGTTGGATTGCCTTTTCCCATGGGCTCTGTTCACAGCCCTGGTCCTGTGTCTGAGTGGCCGTGTCCTCTGGGAATGTTTGGCACTTGAACACTGGTGGCTCTGTAAGACATCCTGGAGAACTTGACTCTGTGTCAGCCTGCAGAGCCAAAGAGAGCTGGCAAAAACCTTGTGGTGGCTGCGTGCCAGTGGTGTAGTGGTTGTGTGCCATTGCTGGAGGGGGTAAGACAGGCACCTTCTGCAAACCAAGGGTGGAAAGGCCTGGAGCTGTACTAGGAAAGCACAGTGTCCTCAGGATATGAAAGTACACTCCTTTGTTTCCCAAACCCTGACGGCCTGTGTGGGGCACACCCACCTAAAAGCACGTGTGAGACTGCAGGGCCCTCAGGGAGGGGCTCCTGGCAGACAGGTCTCAGCAGCAGCACAGGTGATGCATGGAGATTTCTTCTGACATCTGTCTGAGAGAGTATCCTTATTATGCTCTGCATAAATCCTCCCCTCCCGGGCCACAAACTGAAGGCATCCACAGCAGGGGATGGTTCCTGGGCAGGGGACTGGCAGGAAGGGCTTTCTGCCTGATAGGTATTATCCCAACCTCAGCATTTCCAAATCCCTGGAGGTATTTAGGCTGCACCTTCAGAGGCGTTTGCTGTAGGAGGCTTTGTCTGAGCAACTGATAGGGATTTGTTCCCCTGAACTGGATCCCCATTACACCATGAGTCACTACTATTTATATCAGCTGTCGATCTCTCCCTGTGGCAGCTATTTCTGGTTACCTGCCTCATATTCAGCAGAGATTTAGCATCTTTTTCTTAAAAATAATTCTTTTATAGAACCTGCTTTTAATTATTTTTCAAACATTTTTTTATCTTAGTTTGTTTTTCAGCAGCTGATGAGCTGCCTGGAGTTGAGTTGCCCTCATCTGCTTGTTGTTCTGCTGGAAAAGGGATATCCAGTGGTACTTTCAGCAGGTTCAGCTTTGTCTGAAAGAGTCCTTTGCCTCAGTGAGAGTGTCATGCCATCTCGAAATGAAAGGCTACAACAAGAAACAAAGCACTTTGCATCAAACAGGCATTTTAAACACTGTTGAACTGCAATCCAGGGTGGCAGGTTCACTTTGTTTATGACCCTTGATACCCCAGCAACTCTTCAAGCAAACAGTGAGTAACCCATTCTTGTAAGGAGATCAAAAAGGACCAACCTTTTTTATTGCAAAGAGAAGGGAAATGGGCCACGTGAAAGGCTCTGCCTCAACTCTGCTGAGGAAAGTGATGGCAGAGCTGAGTCTGACCAGAATCTCCTGAGGCCCATTTGGATGCTCTGCCCACAAGGCTGTGTCTGTGCTCTGCTCTCCCTTCCAGATTTCCCTGTGCACACTGAGAATTTCCAATCCATCACAATCAGTTAAAAATCCCACTATCATCCCCCTGTCTTTTATCAGGACCAGAATTTTCCTTTTCTTCCCCCATATCCAAGTCAACCAAGGGATCTCCTTCCTGCCTTGGGGTCTCCCTGTAGCAGATCTAGGCTGGAAGCAGTTGTGGAGTGGTTGTGTGCACTTCCCAGAAGGAGACTGTCCTCTGTGCCCTGCTGGGGATGCTGGAGCACAGCTGGCTCTCTGTGTTGCACCAGGCAGGACACACCTGGGTGGTTTCCCTGGTTTGCAGCTGGGGCAGTCGAGGGCAGGCACTGGGAACACAGGAACGTGCTGAGGGGCTCAGCCTGTTGGATTGTGTGCCCTGATTCTGTCCCAGAGAGGTCTGAGGAGCCCCCTCTGCTCGTGCACAGAGCCAGCAGCTCTGAGGCTGCACTTGTAGGAACAGCAGGATGGAGTTTTACCTTCACCTCCGTGGAAGGTAAAAGTCTACGTAATTTAAAGATGAGTTCCCTTATGCCAGGCTATGAAAAAAGTCTTCAGAACACCCCCAAGGTTTCCATTTAATTACCAATTGCAGCTGATTTCACAGAGCAATTTTTAAGCCTCCAGCAAGGCCTTGTGGCAGTTCTTTCATCTCTCAGGCTTATTGGGCAAAGCTGTATTAAACGTCTTTTAATCCTGCCTTGGATGCACTACCTTTGATCACCTACAATTTTATACATCTGTGCTCAGGCTCACGTTCCTACCTACGTGCTCCCCCATCCAAAATGCTTTAAACTGTGCCAGTTGATTAGAAAGTCTCTCCTGACTGATATAAAGCATCTTGCAAACTTGACTGAAACACCCTGATAGGTAATGATCATCCAGAGGGGCCGGGTGATCCAGGCATATGTTTTAGCATTGCTGGATAAGCTGATGAATGTCAATTCCTCATTTATGTTTTACTCCCTATTCTCCTCCTAGAGAACAAGTTTCTGCAGGAGGAAAGGAAACAGTCAGTGTCCTTGCATGAAAGGTGAGAGCTTTAGCCAGATTTGGGATGAGATGCTTTTATGTGTTAACACAACTTCAGGCTCGGTGGAGTGTGGGATGTGGGAATGTGGGATGTTCCCAGAGAGGATGCAGAAGTCCACAGCCTAAAAAGTCAAGATTCCTGCAGTTCATTGAGGGCAGGGGCAGTGTGAGAAGCTGGAGCTTTGAGCTCTCAGTCTGATGTCCCAGGCACAGGACACTGTGCCCCTTGTGTTGTTGCTCCCTCTCTGAGAAGAACCTACTCTGTTTTTTGGGAGGATCACAGTGATAACAACAAGAGGTTCCAGGTGGGATCCAGTGGGACTCCCAGTGCTCCCCAGCACTTCAAATGTGCCATGGGAGTTGTGCCACTTTCCAGCAAGAAATCCAGACCAAGCACTGATGGGTTTGCCTGTCTGAGAAAGGCAAAGCTGTGCCCTGGAACTGCCGGTGCCTGACTGGGGACATCTGCCAGCACCAACAGCTCTGTGAGGCCACCTGGACATGGGAGAGTGTCGGGGCTGCTGCAACACATGTTTGCTTCAACTGCAACAAGGAAACCAAGTGTGGGGTCATGTTGTGGAGGCCTTGGGTTTGCTTACTGGAGCAGGAACAATCTTGTTCCCAGAAAGTCATTATCCTGATGCTCAAAGAGAGAGAGCAGCCGGAGAGGTTGGTGAGCTGAACAGCCAAAATAGCTCAGCTCTGCAGGAGAAGGGGGTCACCTGCCAGATGGGTCAACTCCAGGCCCTGGCTCTGCCAAGAGCAGCATGTTTTGCACTTTGCAGCTTTTACACGGGCTCTCCAGGCTCTGACACTCCCAGGCAGAGGCCCCTTAGGTGTGTGCCCACCAGAGCCCCAGGGCCTGTGTCTTTACAAGCCTCATGATTACAGTGACAACATGGTATGTTTTCCACTGCTCTTTTTTTGAGATCTTGGGTGTTGCTGCTCTCCCCTGCCCTTGAAGGACTGAATGTCTACGTGTGACTGTGGTTTTTGGACAGTGGGAATGTCAGGAGATCCTCCATGAGCTCCTCTTTCTGCACAGCAGATGAACCCTGGGGTTTGGCCGGGGGGTTCATCTGCTAATTCCCTTCCTCTTGCTGCCTCAGGGAAGAGAGTGAATCCTAAGGCAGTCTGATCCAAGAGTTGGATGTGAAGATCCAGCACTGGCACGTTTGCCAGGTCTGATAGAACTGTGATCTGATGTGTCAAATGCATTTTAGGGTCTCAGTTCTGTGACAGCTTGCTAATGACTCTGAGCTGCAGGAAGCTTTGACTGATCCCTCTGGGAACTGGCAGAAAAAACTGTAGGAAAACTTTCTTTTTTTTTTTTTTAAAACATTTTCGTCAAAATCAAAACATTGAATGGAAACATGTCTCTTCCAGCATCATTTCAAACTGGAATGTGTCAAAACAAATGCTTTCATTTTGATTTGAGGGAGACACTTATAATTTTGACTTTATGTTGCAATAAGGAAACAACACATTTACTGTATTTTTATTTATGTCTTTGCTTTTTTGGACAATTATCAGAAATGAGGAACCACATGCTTCCAAAATGAATTCTTGGCATTCCTATTCAGAGATTTTCTGTTTCTTGTTCATAATGAAAACAGATGTGGATGTTCAGCCAGAACTACCAACAGGTGGGAGCTCCAGGGACGGGGCTGACAAGTCTGTCTTCCAGGTAGAAGAATCAGGAATTGGAGCCATCCAATGAGGCTGGCAGAGAAAGGATGCCCTGCTGCTTGTCTGCCTGTTTCTTGAAACCTGTTCTCTGCATTCAGTTGTTTTAGGCCCCAGAATTTCAAAACTGTGTAAATAAATCATGGTTCTGTCACACATTGAACTGAGCTGCCCTCAAAGAGCAGAGCGTGACTGAGCTCGATCAGAAAAATCCAGTCCCTGTTCATGTTCCTGTGCCTTGAACTGCTCTGCTTTGGAGGTCACCAACTCAGCCTGGCCTTCCAAGGGGGTGCTCTGGTAGCCCTGCTGACCCCTGGGTTGGAAGGGGCATTTCCCCCCTGTTCCTCTTGCCTTGAGCTGAAAATGCCTTGTGGGTTTTCTTTTCCACATGTACCCCAAGGCTAAGGGTGATTCTTGGCTTGTCTCAGGTGCTTTTTAAAGCCCCCAGAGCTCCAGGTCTGCCCTGGATAGTTCTGAGCTCTGTGGTGCTCTTCCCATCTTCCCAAACACCTTTATAATTGGATTGGAGCAGAACATTCCATCTCCCAGAGATACCTGCCTTGGCAAGTTTCTTATTTCTGCTGGGCAGGCAGAATCCTCTTAATCACTGGCAAAATTTGGCGGCTTTTCCACAGTCTCTGGGACTTGCAAGGGAATTTTCCTCTGGTAGGCAGAGAGCTGCTCCCACCAAGCCTGCTGTGGGCTAAGGATGTGCTGCCTCAGTTCAGGGGCAGTTTTTGCAGGGCTCAGCAAGAACAACGTGGTGTCTGTGATATAAAGGAATGAGGTTTGACATTCCATTAGGCCCTCTCTGCCCCCGAGTTCTGCAATTCCGTGTGGGACACAAAAGGATGTTCTTTTTCCTGGCAAAATAAGGGCTTGGAATCTGGTTAAAAGGGTAATCCCAGCCCAGTGAGTTTGGGAGACAGGGAGCTGTCCTGCTCCATCACAGACACCTGTGAGATCAGTGACCTCTTTGCTCAACATGGAAAATTTGTTCTCTGCAGCACCTTTTGGCTTGACAGGGTGTTGTGATGTGCTTTTTCACATCCCCCTGGGGGCCTGTCCTGACCCCACATTAAAAACCCATCCCCAGTTTGTGCTGTTGGAGAGATGAAGGTCAGCAGGGTGACTGCAGAACGACCCTTCCTTCCCTGAAAGCAGACAACAACCAGCTGAGTCACACTTGCTTTGCTGGAGGAATAAAAACAGAGGCATTTTTCAGTGTTTTCACCACTGTTAACCCTGCAGGATCAGCTCTGGGGAGCCCAGCCATCCTCCCTGCCTGGACAATCCATGGAATTATGAACTTTCCTCGGCGTTTCCTGCTTGGCTTTGTGTCTGTGCAGTCCCTTCCCACAAAGGGGCTGTGCAGGTGTCCAGCATGATCAACGTGTGGCCCTGGGAATCTTATCATGGCTGGTGGTGATGACTGAGCCAAAGAGAAAATGATTTGATCCCCCCAAGTGCCTTCATGGGCATTTTCTCTTGGCAGAGGGGTATGAGGAGTCGTTTTGACACGTGAATTGAGCAGATTTGTTGCTGACACTGAGAAAATGGAGGTGGTGCCCCACAACAAAGCTTTGTAAGCAGCTTTTACAAACTGCAGCCATGTGGGACACCCTGAATTTCCCTCTGATGAATGTGGGACAATGTGGCTGCTGGCTGGGCACATCTCCTCACGTCCAGCTGAAAGCATCAGGTGGGAACTGAGAGCTGGTGCCTGGTGGGGGTGAAATTGCAGGCAGGAAAACAGAGATTGAAGTGCATTTTGCACCAAAACCCAAGGAAGGAGCTTGTACAGAGCCCAGAGGTCAGTGCCCACCCCCAGAGGCAGACGCTGACAAAGGGTCCATCTCCTTGTCCCCACATTTTAAGGCTGGGGAACTTAAAACCAGGATTTTTTCCTCAGTTAAAACAGTGATGTTGATACAAGAATTGCACTCCAGGAAGTCTGTGCTTGGCTGGGATGTGTTTGAAGGTATCTCTGGTCCCTGAGGTTCAGGTTGTTTCATTCCTCTGTTGTGGTTACCTAAGAGGAACTTACATGTTCAAGCTGGATGTGTCAGGCTGATGTCCTGGGACTCACCCAAAGAAAGGTTTTGCATCTTTGAGATGTCCCTTTTTGTCAAAGACAATTGGATCAGAGACGTTCAGGTTTGTTGAGTTTGGGGTTTGATTCTTTTTCTTTTTTGTCACAACAGTTTGGTCTTGAAAAATGTCCTTTTGATGACACAGAAATTGCTGAAGAAATCTTACCAATTTTGACAATCCTACTTGGAAGGGAGCTGGGAAAGAACATCTTGAAAGTGCTGGAGCTCCGAGTTATGACATTTTCTGAATGGAAAGGAGCTTTGATTTGAGCTTTGAGTTTCAAAACGTCCTGTTGTGTGGGAAAAGAAAGGCCGAGTCTGAATTAAATGCTTGAAAAAAAGGAAATCAAATATTTTGACTGATGCAAGGCAGTTTTTAAGCATTTTATTATTCAACTCTGTTGGCTTTTCGGACAGCACAGGATGACTTAAAAATTGTTGGTAGTTCCATTCTGATATCCAGACTCACAGATGGTTTTCTCAGTTGAGCCAGTGATGTATGAACCATACTTTGTTTTGTGGTGATAAATTACCTGGTTTCATAGCCGAAAAAAACTGTTTTAATCCATTAACTACAGAGAACAAAATACCCCAAGTCTCTCAATTCACGGAACCATGCAAGGATCTTCCACCAAATGAATTATTCAGGAGCAGTGGTGAAAATGAAGTACCCATTACATTTACAAATATTCCACAAAGAGTTCAGGGCTGAGCAGGAATAGATCAGACAGCATTTATTGTAAAGCCTTGCTGAGTATTACCAGAGCTGTAATTTCCCCCAGTAATTAACGCAGGATCTGCAATCCAGCTTTGAAAAGGCGACTGAACCTTTCCCTGTGAATTTAGGAATCATCTGTATTATTACATGTTGTAGGTGACTTGGAGCGTTGAGCCTTTGTCTAAAATTAGTCCTCAGTGTGGTGGATGATTAAAGAGGGATCTTTCCTTCGGGCTACTCGGGATTGATGTTTTCTATTAAAAAATGCACTGCTAAGGATTTGTGAAATATGGAGAACTTCTCTGGGTGCGTGGAACTTATTATGCAGATATGCTTAAGCTATCAGATAAATGATAAATGATTTCTCTGAGCTGGATGGGTAGCATGACCCAAGGGGAGGTAGTGGGGGGTTATTATTTTCCTTCCCTTCCAAGAATCAGAGAGAGCCATTTGTCAAGTGAAGCGAGTGAGGTGCCCAGAGATCAGGTGTCAAAGGCTGCTCTGTCTACAGTGGCAACAACGGGAGTTAATAATGGTGCAGCTCCTCAGACCTCCACATTTCCCTGCCCTTTCCCTTGTTTTCAGACTGTGCTTTCCTCTGCCTTCTGGTGCTGTGACTGGCTCTGAGTGCTGCCCACTGGGAACCTGCCAGCACCACTGGAAATGAGGGATTTTTTTGAGGAATAAGATGCAGAGTTTGTTCTTGATGGAGTTCAAACACCTCTGGCACCATCCAACCTTAAATCAGAGTTTTAAAACTCAAGATCTTTTCCAGTTACTTCCAGAATGGTAATTTGCTGTTGGAAAATTGGGATTCTGTTGTGTTGAAGTCTGTGCACAGATTGTAAGAGTCACTGGTCTGAAGAATTAGCTACTTAACAAAACAGAGTAGGGGAAAAGTTGTTAAAGCTGTTCCCACCTTTAAAAGTGTGAAAACTTTTAAAATCAAAAACTTCAGTAAAAGAAAGGGCAACTCTTTTGGAAACACAGTTCTTACCTTTCAGTTAACTCTGGGTGTTCTTATCTCAATGGTGAAGAGCTGACTGGAGGTACTGACTTCTCAAGGAATGTTGAATTTCACACTGGAGAAAAAATGATAGTTCAGCCACACCAACCCTTTTCTGTAGGAATCTACTTGACTGGAGGTTTTGCCAGGCTCTTTCTCTTTTGTGGTGGAAAAATAATAATTAAACCACTTCCCAACAGTTTTAGCCCTTGAAAATTGCTTTGCTTTTGTAAACTTGAAATATCTTAAACCAACTCAGCAAAACAACCTGTTGAAACAATTCAAGGATAAAATACTTTACAGGAGCTATTTGGGCCCTGCCTGGGCTCTTGTTGGCTCATCCCTCTGTGGGACTTTAAGGCGGACTTTAAGGCTCAGGGTTTCCTGTCGAGCTGAATTGTGTCTCATCAAAGAGGGATTGGAAGACCCAAGAGACACCTGTGCCATTGAGGCAAGGGATGTTTTCCTCCACGTTTTATAGCACTTCCCACAACAGGGCTGTGATCAAAGCCAGGGCGCTCTGATGCCACTATAAAAATCCTTGTTGTGTCTTTAACCTGGTCTTGGAATTACAATAGAGTTTGGATTTTATTTGGCTTTCCCCAGAACGTTTTCTTTTCCTAGAGATCATGTAAATAACCCAGGATATGCTAAGAAGAGAAGGTCTGGGGATTTGAAGAAATTGTGCTGGATTTGGGTAGTAGGAGATAATCCCCAGGCTGTACAAAGCACCTTTCATCCTCTTGTATGAGTTTGGTAGACAGCAATCACTTCTCTGCAGGTGTGTGACAGCATCCCTGGGCACTGCCACCTGCCCAGCAAGGAGTGGGGCAGGGTTTGAGTGCCCATAATCCTCTGTGTGTGGGGCTGGGGCCTTATGGAATGACTGTATCCAAGGGGGGCACATCCAAAGGGGGCATATCCAAAGGGGGGGCACATCCAAGGGGGGCACATCCAAAGGGGGCACATCCAAAAGGGGCACATCCAAAGGGGGCACATCCAAAGGGAGCACATCCAAGGGGGCACATCCAAGGGGGCACATCCAAAGGAGGCATGTCCAAGGGGGGCACATCCTAGGGGGGCACATCCAAGAGGGACACATCCAAGGGGCACATCCAAGGGGGGCACATCCTTGGGGGGCACATCCAAGGGGGGCATATCCAAGGGGGAGGCACATCCAAAGGAGGCACATCCAAGGGGGGCACATCCAAAGGGGGCACATCCAAAGGGGGCACATCCAGAGTGGGCACATCCAAGGGGGGGCACATCCAAAGGAGGCACATCCTAGGAGGGCACATCCAAGAGGGACACATCCAAGGGGGGCACATCCAAAGGGGGGGCACATCCTAGGGGGGCACATCCAAGGGGCACATCCAAGGGGGGAACATCCAAAGGAGGCACATCCAAAGGGGGCACATCCAAGGGGGGCACATCCAAAGGGGCGGCACATCCAAAGGGGGCACATCCCATGGGAGCAGCCAGGAACAGGCACAGCCACCCTGGAGCAGGAATCCTGACCTCCCTTCCCAGGGGGCTGCTTGGCTTCCCCTTGTCCAGGGACATCATCTGCTTCTCTGGGCATCAGCTGCTTCAGAGCTTCCCTTGCTAATGCTGAAGGACAAGGGACACTCTGCTGCCAGGGCTGATACAAA
Organism: Pithys albifrons albifrons; assembly: GCF_047495875.1. Taxonomy (NCBI): domain Eukaryota; kingdom Metazoa; phylum Chordata; class Aves; order Passeriformes; family Thamnophilidae; genus Pithys; species Pithys albifrons. The sequence continues at coordinate 3,142,525 of NC_092478.1, read as the reverse complement.
TATGTAATAATTTGGTTTTAATCAGTATTAACAGTGCTGAGATTACAAAGTCAGATCCACTCCTGTCACAGTATTGGGGTAACAAGGAGTGATCAGTGACACGTTGGTGGAGTTATTCCTCTCTAACAAAGCATGGAGATAAAATCTGCACACAAAATCCACTGCAGCAAGTGCAGCTTGTTTGGGAAACTACTTCAACATCTTTGTCAACAGTCTGAGTCTAATTGTACACACGAGTCTCTGAAGGCTCAGAGAGCTCAGTGTTTCATTTGTTTGCAAAGGGAACTCTGGGCTTGTGTGTGCTCAAAATTTGCTTTCATTAAAAGAATAAAAGCAGCTGATAAAACGAAGCAACATATTGTTTTCTTAACTCTGGCAGGTGCCTATCTGATTGCACAGGTAGAGCTGGGGCTGCTGTTTGTCCCTGAATGGCTTTGACAAGTTTCCAGATCAAATCACAATGGGCAGAAATCCACAAAGAGGCTTTTTGCATTTCCTTCCTTCCTTCCTTCCTTCCTTCCTTCCTTCCTTCCTTCCTTCCTTCCTTCCTTCCTTCCTTCCTTCCTTCCTTCCTTCCTTCCTTCCTTCCTTCCTTCCTTCCTTCCTTCCTTCCTTCCTTCCTTCCTTCCTTCCTTCCTTCCTTCCTTCCTTCCTTCCTTCCTTCCTTCCTTCCTTCCTTCCTTCCTTCCTTCCTTCCTTCCTTCCTTCCTTCCTTCCTTCCTTCCTTCCTTCCTTCCTTCCTTCCTTCCTTCCTTCCTTCCTTCCTTCCTTCCTTCCTTCCTTCCTTCCTTCCTTCCTTCCTTCCTTCCTTCCTTCCTTCCTTCCTTCCTTCCTTCCTTCCTTCCTTCCTTCCTTCCTTCCTTCCTTCCTTCCTTCCTTCCTTCCTTCCTTCCTTCCTTCCTTCCTTCCTTCCTTCCTTCCTTCCTTCCTTCCTTCCTTCCTTCCTTCCTTCCTTCCTTCCTTCCTTCCTTCCTTCCTTCCTTCCTTCCTTCCTTCCTTCCTTCCTTCCTTCCTTCCTTCCTTCCTCCCTCCCTTCCTCCCTCCCTCCCTCCCTCCCTCCCTCCCTCCCTCCCTCCCTCCCTCCCTCCCTCCCTCCCTCCCTCCCTCCCTTCCTCCCTTCCTCCCTTCCTTCCCTCCCTCCCTCCTTGCCTCCCTTCCATCTTTCCTTCCTGCCTCCCTTCCCTCCTGGGAGCTGGATGACCACTTGCTGGTCCATCCTTACAGCCCAGAGCTCCCTGCCTGGACCCAGCAGTGCTGCAGTGACAGGGGACAGGGAACCTGCAGCCCTTTCCCTTTCATCATCTTGACAATCAGAGCACAGGGACACACAATTCACTGGCCATCACAAAGCAAAATCTTGCCCAAAGTCATGTGGGGCCTGTTCCTGAGCACACAAAGTTGGGAGCCCAGGGAAGCCCCTTGGAAGAACCTCCAGCCCTTTCCTTCTTCCCCTGAGGGTTCTCTCTGTGGTGTCCCTGCAGAACCCTGTGGTGGCCACAGCAATTTCCTGCTCACATTCTGCAGCTGGGGCTCTGCCCTCTTCAGTAAATGGAAATAAATTACTAGTTTTGTGGGCAGGGAAGGAGCTTGGGCTCTGAGCATATTTGGCCTTTGCAAACCTTTCCTCAAGGCCTGCTCCTTTCTCTGCAGAACAAAAGCAGAGCAGCTGAGAGCCCTGGCCAGCAGCCCCTGGCTGGAGCAGTGCCATGGGGGGCAGTGCTGGGGCACAGGCAGGTTCCTCTGCAGCTTTGGGGCTGTTACTGCAGCAGGATTCTCCATGGGATGAGTCCCATTTTATCCCCAGCCTTGCCCAGCAGCTGGAAGAGGCTGAAGCAGGACTGCAATTTGTCTCCTCTGAGAGCTCACACCTTCATTTTGGTTTAGTGACCATCTCAGGAGCTTTTAACGTTATCAGTGCTTTGGTCTGTGGCCTGCTAAGCATAAACCAGATCCCTCCCTTCCTTCCTTTTCCCTGCATTCATCACTACACTGAGAAACTGCTACATCTGCTCCTCTTTTGCCCCCAAATGGGGGCAGCTCTTCAGTGGTTTTTGCTCCAGTGTTGGGTGAAAGAGGAGAAGGAACAGGCTCTCATGTTTAGGAGCCTCACAAACACTGTAAAAATATCCTTGCTGAAGAATTCCCGTCCTTCCACATCTGTCTGTACATTTTTAGAATTTCACAGGCTGCATTTCTGTTTTTTTTAAACTGCTCCATTTTTCTTGGCTTGAGCTGTTATTTTATTTTTGTAAAGAACAGCAGTTTTCTCGCTGAGACTTGTCTGTCTTTCTTGGGAAACATTCCTCATCTTCAGAGATACCCAGACAGGGTTTCTGTGAAGAGCTGGGCCCACACTGTCTCCAGGAGCTGGTGGAGGGACTGGAGCACAAGTGCTGTGGGGAGAGGCTGAGGGAGCTGGGGGTGTTTAGCCTGGAGAAGAGGAGGCTCAGAGGGAACCTCATCTCTCTCCACAACTCCCTGACAGGAGGTTGGAGCCAGGTGGGGGTTCGTGTCTTCTCCCAGGGATGCTGCAGAAGGACAAGAGGGCACAGCTTGAGCTCTGCCAGAGGAGGTTTAGGTTGAATATCAGAAAGAAATTCTTTGCAGAGAGAGTGCTCAGGCATTGGAATGGGCTGCCCAGAGAGGGGGTGGATTCTCTGTCCCTGGAGGTGTTTAAGGTGATGCTGGATGTGGCACTGAGTGCCATGATCTGGTGATCACAGTGGGGTTGGATCAAGGGTTGGACTTGATGCTCCCAGAGGTCTCTTCCAACCAGCTGATCCTGTGACTCTGACACTGCAGTGCCATGGGAAGGGTTGGCTCCAGCGATGTGGGGCTGCTGTTCCTTTGGACCACTGATCCCAGCAATCCCAAGCCCTGTCCCAGCCCACAGACTGGGCTCCTCACAGGCAGGGCTGGGCCCAGCCACTCTGCTCTCTTCACATAATAAGTAGCAAGATGTCTCAGCAAGGCATCAAAGTCTGTGCTGCGTGTTCAGACTTCAAATCCCTGCCAATAATGCAGAGATAGAAGGGGATTATAGTGGTGCATAACAAAAAACAAGGGTTTAAACTGTCTTAAGAACACTGTACTCAGAAGAAGAGGGATTGTTTGGATGGTGAAGCCTGCAGGTATGAAGAGAGGTTTTATTTCATGTGTTTGTGCACTTGGCAATAAGGAACTCTGCAGTGAGATATGGGTTATTATAAAGAACTTATCCTGGACTTAGGTGCTACTCTTACTCTTGTGCCTGTGGGTTGTGGTCACCCCCTGTTTCCTTCAAAGCTGTTCAGTCTTACTCAAGAACAATTCCAAGAAGAGTGAGTAGATATTAAGGATAAAAGGCAGGAGGAAATCTGCCCTTCCTGACTTTCTTCCCATCCTTTTCTCCTTGTTTGTGCCCCAAGCAGGGTCTGAAAACTGGTTGCTTAGGTAGCTGCAGTTGATAAAAAGCAAATGGAAAAGCAGATCCTTCTTGCTGAGCTGGGTCAGGGCACTATTCTGCTTTCCATGGAGCTTTGGGCTCAGATCTCTCTGTCCACAGTCTCCATATGACTGGAGGCTGCAGCTCGTGAGCTGCCTGGGACTTGTTGTCTCCAAGTTCACAACCCTCTTGAGCATTCTCAGTCCTGAGCTCTGAGCCCATCCTGCCTCAGCTGAGATCCCAAGTGACCTGTTTGTGGGGAGCTGACTCTCCACAGGACCTCAGCATCCCTTGGAAAGCCCGGGAGCCATGGATGGGATGCTCATGTGGCTCCATGCAGGGGGAGGCCTGAGTGTTTTAAATCTCAGTGTAAAACAAGACTGTCGTATGGGAAACAGAAGCAGCAGTGTCAGAACGTGTTAGTGCTGCTTTGAGCTCCTGCCTACCTCACAAATCCCCCTTCCCTCTGGAATCCCACACAGACCTTGCTTTGTACAAAGGGAACTGCCAAATGCAAATGCTTGTTTGTTTTGTGTTAAACAAAGCTGCTTTCCTCCCCCCCTCATGTTTTTGAGGAGTTGCCACGCGTGGCAAGAGAAGACAGGGAGGAGGAACCTTGTTTTTGAAATAAGAAAAGCATCTTAAAAGAAAACCACAAAAAATGAGTATAAACATCTAAGAGAAGTATTTATTGAAGCTGGTGTGTGCTTTGCTTTATGTGTTCCCTTTTTACAAGCTGAAACATCTGGATGTGTCTCATTTACCAAATGAGAATGGCAGGCAGCAGACGTGGAGGTGATTATACACAGGTTTAAAGCAAACAAGCAAAACAAACCAGTTGCTGCTTAAGTACCATTTCCAAGCCGAAGGCAGCCCTGCTGTAAGCACAGATCACTGTGGCACAGACTCCAACACCAGTTGTGTCCTGGTGTAAATCTGCCTTTGCTCCTCTGCGCTCCTGTTCATCAGCTTTGACAAGTCTGACTTTTGCTTGCTGGCTTCAAAGAAAAATTATTTATTTTATTTTTTTCCCTCTCCTAAATTTAACTGCAGGTTGATCTCTTCCTACTTTTAGGTATAAATACACTGAGTTGCAGGTCAGCTCCTCTGTCACAAGCTGCCTGTGCCCACCAGTCCTGGGGTACCCAGCACTGCTGTGACGGTGACGCTGTCCCAGGGGCACCCAATTAGAGATGGAAGTGGCCCAGCTGCCTGCATAGATTAGACAGAAGAAAACGTGATTTGCCATCCTTGTAGATCCTCTGACACACGATGTTCACAAAGGGCAGGGTGTCAAAATGCTTTGACTTGAAATAAGAGAAGAAAAATAGCAAGAAAATGGGTCATAATGAAAAGGGCTGGGGTGGAAAGGGAAGATGCACTAGAGGTGCTGTGAAGGTTTGTGCTGCTCTGCTGGTTATTACCTTGTCCTGTAGAAATTGAGAAGTTTCTTTGCAGTATTAAATACTCAAAAGGGCAACTTCTTGGGTAATTCTGTTTCTTGAAATGTATATATTTTCACTGAGTGTAGAGAGAATTTTATGTGTCCTGCACAGGATGACTCAGAAGGAAAGTTCCCAGACAAACAGGTAACCAAGAGCCATTACTGGGAGCAGGACCCAAACTGGCCTTCCTAAGTCTGTAACAATTCATCCCAAGTCCCCAACAATGTTCCATCCCACAGAGGTGCAGAACACATCTCATGTTACACACAGAATGTGCACTCCCTGGACAGCTGAAAAGCAGCTTAGTCTGTGCAGAAAATGCTCCAATCCGTGGTCTGGTGGGGACCTTCACTGGAGGAAGAGGCTGAACACGGCACAGCTCTCCCAAGCTGACTCCAGGCTGGCCCTCCTGGGACTCCATGTGGCATGGAAAAAAGCTCAGGGAGTTGGGAAATGCTGGGGAATGCCCAGCATAAGGCATTTCCAAGAGTTCTCCAGATGAAGTGACCACTTGGCCCCAAAGATGGAGATGCAGCAGAATTATAAGCAATGGATTTGAGGCACATGGAGTCCCCATCTCCCTGCTTTCCTCCCTGTGGTGCTGTCAGGCTTCCTGGGAGCTTCCAAGGGTTAATCTGCCAACTAACCTTGCCCAGGAAAGCAGCTGCAGCACCAGGTTTGTGCTGCTCTTGCATGGCCTGTTGCTGGTCTCTAGCAGGTCACACGGGGCAGGGGAGGAAAGAGTCCCTCAGATATTTCTCCAGCTTTTACATCCATCCTTCCTGTTCAGGCTCCCCTTTTCCCCCTAAAGCTGTCCTTTGTCTTGCAGAAAAGCCTTTCAGCTGGCACTGGATCTCTCCAGGCATTTTGAGGATTGTCATCACTCTGTGTTCCACCCAGGCAGCTTTTGGCCATTGTTCTCTGGATTCACAGTTCAGCTCATTTTCATCTCCATCCAAAACAGGGAACTAAATACAGAAGTGCAGCTCCTCTATTAATATCCTGTGTGCTGTGGTAGGACCAAGCTGCCAGGTGCTCTGCTTTGTGCTTGGGGAGGGACACTATTGTTCCACTGAGCTTGAAGCAAAAGCACAGAGAGAAGCCAGATTACTTGGGAGAGCTGAAAAACCAGCTTTGGTTTCCTAAGCCTCAATCCAATCTTTGATCCATCAGGCTATGCTGCCTGTTAGCTTGGAACTGCTCTCTTCCATGAGGGCTGGGTCTGCCCCCCTGCTAGAAAATGGGAAGCTCTTGATGTCCTACTCCAAACTTTCAGTGCCTCAGGCCTCTCCTGAGGGTGCTTCTATTCCAGCAGCCCAGAGCCACTGGGTTTTAATTTTTTTGCACACATTTTATACCAGCCAGAGGAATCTACTTGACTCTCTGCTGTCAGATTCGTGCTTCAAGGGTGAACATCCCAATTACTGCTGGGCTCCATGGAAGGGTCTGAATCACAGATCTATTTGCCAATGACATGACCAGTCCTTTTCCTTACCTGAGTGGATTTGGGCTGGTTTAAATTGGTTGGCATTGCTCTGTTCCATGAAAAGGCAGCTGATAGGTGGCAAGTTCTCACTTGGCCATGGATCATGTTGGATGTGGGCCCAGTTCACTCCGGTGGAGTGACCATAAATTTCCTGACAAATTCCTGAAACAAAGAACCTCTCAGAGATGCACAGCAAACCCACAGTGCCCTGAGCAACCTGCCTGTCCAGGCTCTTCCCAAGGACTCTCTGTCTGTGGTGTTAGAGGCTGTACAGTCTCACCAATGACTCCTTTCTGAGTGGAAGAGCTCCCATTCCCAAGCAGCTCTTGTGCTCTGAGTTTGGAAATGCTTGATGGATGCTCCACACTGGAGGGGTTTCCTCCACCAGCTGCACCTTGATCTGTTGGCTGCAGCTCTCAGAGGTGTCTGAGAGGGATTAAAGAAGGTTTCACTCAGGAAAATGAGGTGTAATCTTAAGGCAGAGCGAGGGTGATGGAGCTCAGAGCAGCTCCTAAAGGCCTTCCATCAGCTGTGCAGTTCTGCTGCCTGAAAATTACCTTTTCCCTTGATAAGACTGGAGACAAACAAATAGAAGAACACCCCAAGCATTAAGAATCATAATCCTGAATTCACTCTGAGAGCACACTCTGATTTGAACACGCTGGAATAATACTAGAACTTTTTTAGGTTAATAATTAATTGCATGTTTTTAATTAGAAATTACTGTTGCATCCACATGGAGTTCTAGCACATTGCATCTTATTAAAGCTGTAATTGGAATACGTTATTTATTTGCTTCTTTTGTTGGTGTTCATATTTCTGGCTCCTCAGGTCACTAGAGCTGCACAAGGAACTTGTTTAAAATGAAATGCAGCAAACTCCCAACAGGAAATGTTCCTGTATGATAGTAATTGTTCTTGTTCCTCTGTGTTCCAGCTGGTACTTGGAGATGCAGAGGATATTTATGTGCTGTCTTTGCTCGTGGCTGAGGCTCAGCTGCTCACCAGGAGCTCCACAAGTCCGGGGCTATCCCGTGTCACCTTTTCCTGAGGAGGGATGTTTAGAGCTTACTCATTCCTCTAAACCCTGTGGGAAGATTTCTGGTGCTCATCTCCATTTCCACTGTTCCTTCTGGCCCTTCTGCATCCCCTCCTCATATTTCAGCTTCTGGAGGCAACCCTGGATGAAGAGCAGAGACTCAATGCAAGGAAATCTCTGCTTCGTGTCCAGTCCAGGCAACCTGGACTGCTCTTGTGCTGGCTGGGGGGGATTGAAGAGCCTGGGAAGAATGGCTTGTGTGGCTCAGATGACTGCTGAGGTCAGCCCTAAAGATCAGGTAGATACAGCAGGACAACTGTGCTAAGGAATAAAGCTGGAGATCTCCTTTGGAAAACTTGAAAGAAGGAAATCAGGCTTAGTGTGGCTGGAGCACTCACAGCTGAGTAGAGTGGGAAGAGAAAGCAAAGGGAAGGCAAAGAGAAGGCAAAGAGAAGGCAAAGAGAAGGCAAAGAGAAGGCAAAGAGAAGGAAAAGAGAAAGCAAAGAGAAGGCAAAGAGAAGGCAAAGAGAAGGCAAAGAGAAGGCAAAGAGAAAGCAAAGAGAAAGCAAAGAGAAGGCAAAGAGAAAGCAAAGAGAAGGCAAAGAGGAACAAAGAGAAGGCAAAGAGAAAGCAAGGGCCTGGGTGCTTTCTAAAAATGGCATGAGTGGTCACTACCAGGGCTGGGTGTTACAGCCTCTGCCTCCTGGGGCCACTCAGCCCTTTGGGACATGCAGGAGGCAGCTGAGCAGGGAGAAGATCTCCTGTTCTTAGCAAGACAGCTGGAAGCCAGTTGTACCTTGCAATGGCAGGGCAGTGTGTCCCAGGTGTGAGTGAGTCCTTGCTGCCTGGTGCTGAGCAAAGCCAATATCCCAGGCATTCCCTGGCAGAGGTGAATTCCAGCCTGCAGGGGTTTATGTTGGTTGCTCACAGCACTGCCATGAACAGCACAAAGGTTGAGCTGGAAAAGTACACGGTGTGTTGTCTGTCTGACCTGATTTCTTCCCTGTGGGGATTCAGTGTCCAAACCAGACAGTGGTCCTGTCACAGACAAGAGTGGATGTGATGGTGAGAACCAAAGAAAGGCTCTGGGAAGGTCTCAGTCAGAGGGAATATGGTCCTTCAGGGAGCAATGGGCTGGAAACATCTTTGGGCTAATCCAGTAAAGGTCTGGGGAAAAAATAAAAGACATCCTGAGAAAGAACAGGTTCTCTTTTGGTTATAAACTAAATTGCATTTTGTTCAAGTTGTTCCATTTGTTTTGTTTTCCACTGAGAGAATTGACTCAGAAATCCTACGTTGCATAAGAGACAATTCCAAGGACCCTTTGTAGCCTTCTAATCAAAAGTCTGCGTGGAAGGTGACACCTCAAATCTGCCCTCATTAAGGCAGTTGAGAGATTACCAGTTGCAGGCCACCCAATTTGCCTGTAAATATTCAAGAAGCTGAAGTAAACTCCACAGATGTGAAAAGCCAACGTGTCAAAGCAGCAGCAGAACCTCTGGCACACGTTCAGATAATCTTTCCAACACCAGGATTTGGGCTGATTAGCAGAAAAAACCAAAGCAATTTCAGGAAGAGTTGGGGGGAGGAGAAAGGAGTAAATTTAGACAAGAAAAAGCAATTACAGGCTTAAAAGGAATAATAAGCATCAATTAGCAGCAAGTATCTCTGCCCACAATGAAAGCATTTTCTAGTACATACACGGTGGAATAGAGAAAGAGAAAAGACAGCTCTGTCAATGAATTGCAGCAGGGATTCCAAGATAAAGGGGAGCAAATGCTGGGGAGATATTAAACAACTACTTGGCATCAGCCTTTTAGAAATTAAAAAGGTGGGGGCTGCCCTGAGCTGAGGAGCTTTCCAGAGACTCGATAAGGCTGCGGGTGCCAGCTGATAATTCTTCCCTCCAAGGAGCCTCCTGTGCTTGGCCAAGCACCAGCTCCCCCAGAGCACCCCAGAGGGGCTGCTGGCCTTGGGCTGTGCAGGAGGAGGGTGACAAAGTGCCTGCCCCGTGCTGGCATTGCCTGGCAGGACCTGTGCAACTGCCTCCCGTGGAAAGGGGATGGAGGGAAGGGTTGGTTTGTCCATCTGTTTCTTCCTCGCTGTGTCCTTGGTGAATGGTTGTGCTTCCTGTGGCTCCAGCCAGGATTTCATGCCTGGTTGTGCCCAGTGAGGAGTTAAGTGATGGGCAGCTGTGCTGAGGAGTCCAGACTTGGCATCTATTGTGAAAGGAGAGCAACGACAGGATTCAATTGGCTTCACCTCTGCTTAGCTGTGTCCCTGTTCCCAGAACAGGCCACTAATTGGATCACACCAGTTAGTCAGTGGGGCATGGCTAATCCTTTTCTGTCTCTCTCCTTCTCCCCTGCCCCAAAATAATGGAGACTGGGGATGGGCCCAGGACTGTGGGGGGCTGTTTTGGGTCTGGAACACTGGTTGGGTTTTTTTTTTTTGGCCTTTGCTTAGGAGATCTTGTCCATCCCCTTTTCCTGAACAGCAGTAAGTGGCAGAGTTTAGATTTATCTTCTGCTTTGACCCCTTCTTGTCTTAGCAAAGATGTGTCAGGAGCTGTAAAGCTGCTCTGGAAATGATCACAGAGTAGAAACTCTTGCCCAGTCAGTCCATTTTGGCAGCCCACCCACACTGTGCAGTTCTGGTCTTCCTGTTTCCAAAAGGATCTAGGAAAACAAGCAGGAATTCAGAGGGGGGTTCAGAACTCTGTAATATCCTCTGTGTAAGGGGGTGAGCAGGTACCCCTGATTCCTCCATCTGAGAGCACTGGTGGCACCTGTGATGAGGAAGGTCTGCAGAGTCATGAGAAGATGTGCAGGCACTGGATGTGCAATCCCAGCACAAGAACTAGGAAAGCACCAGGGGAAGGTTCCCCTTGTAGGTGGCAGATCAAAAGAAGCAAAAGGAGGTTGGTGCTGGCAGAGGTAGTTGAGCTGAGGAACTCCCCACTGCAGGGTGGTTTATACAATATTGGGGAATGTCAGACTGATTAATGGAAAAGAAATCTAATTAGAGATTCTAAATACAAGGAAGCACTGCCTAACTCTGAATGAGAAACTGGAATCTGAGAGACTGTTTGGGGAAAAATGGTGTATTTCTGTTCATTCTTGTGCTTTTACCAGATCTCTCTTTTTGGTCTGAGATAGGTACCCAGATGTTTGGGCTGACCCAGCTGCTCCTTATCCTTGCCCATTTCCCTGTTGCTGTGCTCTAGTGGTAGCAGTCTCCCTGTGGCAGCAGTGGGATTACAGAGCTCTTTTGGAAAAGCCAGATCAGTTTTAGTCTGTGTGCTTTTCTCTGCTGCAGCAGCTGGGGTGAGACAGGTACTCCTGACAGACACTGAGAGCCAACATGGATCTCCCTCTCCAACACACTGCAGTCATTTCTGTGACCTCAATGCAGCCATGATCCTGCTGGCATTAAATGGAGCTGAAAAATATTGGTATTGCTGCTCAACAGTAGCTATTTCAAGAGCAGGAACAAGTGAAGGAACAGGAACACCACTGATGCTTCAGCTGGCAAACCAGCAATGTAACCCTTTGTTCCCTCCATGCCCAAGACCCAGTGGGTCTGGACAGCAACCCACAATTAGCAAGGAAAGCAATCAGCAGTGTGGATGCTTCCCATATTTTCCTCTAACTACCTGGAAAAATTAAAAAGTCACATTGTGAGCTGACTCATCCTAATGTGAACAGGGAGCAACTCACTTGAAATCAGCAGCGTTACCCAGATCTGTGCCAGGCTGATTTGTAGCCACTGGCATTTTGGCTTGCCCGTGTTTTCAGGAGGAATTTGCTCTGTCCCTTCTGCAAACAGTCTCTGCAGCAGCGCTGGGGCCGCCTCAGGAGGTGTGAAACTGGGGCTCATTAGGATCTTAGCAAATGCCAAGTGAGCCATCCTGGCAGTGATTTCTTTCCTTTCCTCCCTGTTGTCTAAAAGGCTGTGCCAGGGCAGAATGGGGAGTGGAAACAGAAAGGTTTGATCCTCTGTTAAAGTTGTTCCCTCTGTAGAGTCTGAACCTGCAGAGCTGAAAATGCCTTAGAAGCACGAAGGGCTCGTTTTGGTGCCTGTTGAAGGGTTTGACTGAACTGCACAAACACAACGTCATGGGTTCAATCCCCTGTGTGAGCCACTGACTTAAGAGTTGGACTTGATGATCCTTGTGGGTCCTTTCCAACTCAGAATAGTCTGAGATTCAATTTCACTGCCCTGAGGCAGGTTCAGAGCCAAAGCTGGGCTTATCTGGGAGCGACCAGTGTAGGACACCAGTGCCCTGCTGGGATCTGCCTGGGGGTCAGGCAGCAGCTGACAGTCAGGGGTGACTCTGCATCAGCTTCTCCACGCTTGCTCTTGTGATGGCCAATGTGCTGAGCTCGCAGAAGGGCCTGGCAGGATTAGAGTGGGAGGAGCTCTCTGGGGGCAGAGCAAGATGGGGAAGGCAATGCTTCAGTGAACTAATTCAAAGCTGGGTTTTAATTAAAAGAAAAAAAAAGTGAAGAGAAAATGAGATAAAAGTCAAAGACAAGAAAAATCTCCTCAAGGCTGGACAGACCTATCATGCAAATAAGGATTTTAAGTGGAAAATTAAAAAAATTAGCTATAAAGAGAAGAGAAGGAAGAAAGTAGCCAGCATAAAAATCAAGTTGCTGAGTCAGTTCTGGAAAGAGTTCAGAAGAGAGGCCTTCTTTTTTTTTCCTGAATAGATCTTTTTTAGTAAATAATAGATGAAATAGGAACCAATAACACAAAAATGCTGGTGTTTGTGAATGCTGAGTGTGACTTCCCTCATTAAAACAATTTTAAAAAAGACATTTATGGGGGAACTCCCCACCCCAGCAGCTGGTGATTTCCAGAGCACTTTGCAGCCACCTGTGGCCCAAGGGCTTGCTGAGTTTCTTTGCCTGTGCAAGTCAGGGATTATGAGGCTCCTGGGAGAGGGGCAGAACTGGTCAGATGAAGCCCCCGTGCCCTGTGACTGGCAGAGCCTTTGTGTTGGGTGTGTTGGAGCATCATCTCAGTGTGAGATGGAGTGGGAGGGACCTGTAGCACCAAGCTCAGGAAAGGCTGACCAAAGTCCCGCTGGAAATCACAAATCTTAGTTTGGCAACTGAAAGCTCCCTGCTTGTTGTGTTTGTGGAGCAACATGAGGGGTCTGCCCCCCATCCATGGCTGTGGGCAGTGCTGCAAACCTGCAACCCAAGCCAGCTGTGGTTCAGCTGAGAGAGCCCAGACCCCAGAGGGACAGGCAGGAGACAAGCTCAGCTCCATTTCCTGTAGGAGCATTGTCCCCCAGTGCTTCCCTGCTCAGCCAAGAGCACACTGGCTCCAGCCCCAGGGCCCCAGGCAGGCTTTGGTCGCAGTGTGAGGTTCTCCTGAGAGGGGTGTCCTGTGAGGAGGCACCATGAGCATTGCAGGGGTGTTGTCCATCCATCCATAGCCTCTTGCCTGTGGTGGCAGAGAACTGAATCTGCTGCACAGACAGAGAAACAGCTTAGCTTGCTTCTGCCTTCCATGTTCCTCCTGGAAGTCTCCAGCAGCAATCCTGAAAGCTGTCAGCCATTCCCAAAGCACCCACTTCAGGAGAGAAGTAAATCCTGTGAGAAGCCAATCTGGCAGCAGCGTTAATAACCAGCCATGCAGAGCCACTAAGTAGGTGGAAGAAGCCTTACAGATTCACAGTTTGCTGTGCCAGGAGAAATGTCACAAAACCCACCCCACCATCTGGCCAACGCTGCCTTTTTCACAAGGCTCCTCCTGCCATCCTCTCTGTCCTGCCTCCAGGTGTGATAACCAAGGTGCTGAGGGAAGAACTCGTGACCTTCAGCAGTGAGAAAGATGTAAATCACCAAGTCCTGCTCTGAAGTTTCTGTCAAGGGCTCTACAACAAACTCATGGCTGTGGTTGGGTTTGGTGTCTGCTGGACTTGCTCCTCTGGGTCCTTGGCTGGGACATCATCTGCTCCTGCCTGCCTGCCCTCGGTTACTGGTGCCTCCATCCCCTTTGGGCTGAGCTGAAGTGAAGGGATGTTGCTGGGCATGGAGCCCTTCATCCCTCAGGAAATTCCAGCCAAAGGATGCTGCAATGTGTCTCCGTAGCAACAAAGGCTGCTCAAAGTTCCTCAGCTCCGCAGCTTTCTCTCCCTCTGCTTTCCAGTGACTTCCCATGCGCTTTGAATCAAATTCACAACAGTCCTGATCTTCTTGCTGTGGCCTGAGCTCACATCTGGTGTGTCTGGGACACATCTAACACCTTCAGGAAGGCCCTGAGAGGTGGCTGTGGTCCTTTGGCACCAGAGGGGTCTGTGCAATCGTGGCACCCTGTCTAGAGTTTATACTCATGCAAAGTAGATTTTAGCTTTTAAGAACCTTCTGCTCCCACGCTTGACAGGATAAAAGGGGTGTACATGAAACCCAGAGTGACTCCCTCCCACTGGGCTGGCCTGGAAGGGGCTGTGGGTACCTGCCCTACTACAGGACTGGTGTCTCTAGAGCTGCCTAAACCCAGGGCAGTGCTCGATCAGGTCCATGGATGTACAAGCAAAGAAATGAACTGGTGCCCTTCCAGAATTCCCCCCCTGCCCAATACAAATCACCTATTTTTTTTTCTTTAAATGAAAAACGTGCCCCAGAATATTACCTTTTAACCATTTTCCTTTTGGGAGACAAATCTGAGTGGAAAACAATCCGTCAAGGTGTGACATGAGCTACACTGCAGGCACAGGCCATCTGGGACTGTTTGTTATCCCAGAGTGTCCTGTTGGTGTCCAAGTGCCATGAGTTAGTGGTACAGCACTGGGATGTGGGGAGGGTGAATCCACTGCTGAAGACACAGCAAAAGCAATTTGCTTCCTCCTCCATCTGTGCAGTAAAGACAACTCACTTTAATCTTTTCTTTCCAGCACAAATTAATCTTCTAATGAAAACAATGACAATATTTGGCCTGGCATAGTGGGTGGTTATTCATTCAAATGAGATTTGTTTCCCTTCTCCGTTTTTTCCATCAACAGAGGATGGGACTGAGCACCCATCTCAGACCTCAGGCCAATGTCAAGGCAATGACACGAAGGAAGGGACTTTGCCTTGTGCAGAGACACTTCTGGACACATCTGAGACCAAAAGCTTAATTACAGATGGCCCTGCAATTAGTGGCTGTTTGCTGCAGCACCGAGTCAGCCGTGGGAGATCTGCTTTGATAAACCTTAAACCCAAAGAGGCAGAGAGGGAAGCAAGAAAGGGAGAGGCAGGTAGTGCTTGGGCAATGAAGTGAGCTGTGGTGAGGAGCAATGTGTGCCAGGCCAGAGGCCCCGAGGGAGCAGGGACAGGGTCACCTCTGGAGGAACAGGCAGAGGAGTCCAAGACCTAAGGATCCAGTATTTGGGTAGGTTTCAGCCTGCCTGGGGAACCAGCCACAAACACAGTTGTCCACCCAGGCAGCTGAGTAGGATTAAAAATAACCAAGCAAGATGTTGGCTTATCCCTGAGAGAACAGGAGTTGTCTGGGAAGGCAGAGTGTATTAGAGGAGGGTGAAAGGTGGGTGAACACTGTTCTTTCTCTTCAGTTAAATCCCTCCCTTACTCCTGGGGTGTTTGGATGTAAGATTAGACCCTTTTCCACTCACCACTTCCCCACTCTAATGTGAAGTTAAGCACAGCCATCCATTCTCTTCCAGGCCTTGTGCTTGTGGCCACAAGCAGAGAGCAGGACCTAGAGCTGGCAGGACCTGCTGGGGCCATTGCTCTGCTGCAGATAACCTGAACCTGATCAATGCAGCACTGAGCAGGAGGTTGGGCTTATAGTTCTGAGGACAGAGGCCATCCTGGTTGTCTCAGGGGCTGAAAGAGCAGGGTCAGAATTGTTTGACTGCTGCTGTTTAATGTGGGCTTGCAGCTCTTCCAGCTGGGTGTTGAGGCTTCCCTGGCAGTGTGTCCAGCTGGCAGACCTGGGGGCCACTGAGCTGGTCTCTCTCTTTCACAAGGGTGTTCAGCCTTGATTTAACAGCTGCAGGGAACAGTTCATGCAGCTCAGGTAAAACTGGCCACTGTTTCTCACAGTGAATGTGCCCAGATCTCACCCTTAGCTCCTGCCCTTTTCACCCTGAGCAAGTTGAACTTGTCCCCAGCAACCCTCCAGACCTTGACATCCTTGGTCTTCTCTCAGAGACAGCCCCTCTTCTTCCTCCAGGGAATGCTTTTAGAAATGTCCCCATTTTGCAGCAATTGTGGGGCTGGATGAACTTTTATCCCCCTTCTTCTTTGCTCTTATATTACCCACATTTTTTACAACTCCTTGGTTTGCTGCCCCACTTTCCAATATGTGCCAGTGGCCTCTGTATAGATCATTTAGTCAACACAGGATGTTCCAGCACGATCAGGCATGTTCAGTCAGTATAAATATCTCATTTTCACTGCCCATCAACCTGTTGAGTGCTGTCTCCACTGAGCCTTGGATCCAACAGGCAAAAGCTGAGCTATACATCAGTGTGTAACAACTGGCTAGTTCTTAACTGGGGTAATCATTTCATTAATAAACACCCATTAAAGGTTAGATTAAACTATGATTCTTCCTTTGCTCATCTGTCACAGTTTCTTATTTAGTGGCTGCATTCAGGAATATTCACACATGATTGCTTATGGTGTTTTAACTGTCTTTGTAATGTTGTTTCACAGCTTAAGTTGAAACCTGGGTGAAGTGTGCATGGGATCTTGAAAAGCAAGGCCTCTAATGGCTGTCAGGCTGCTTAAAGTGATGCAGAGTTGTCTTCTTTTTGGCTATTTAATTGCTGGTAACAGTCAAACTTGTTTTCCTGCTTGCTGAGACTGGAGTCCTTCATCTTGTTAGGGGCAGTGAGGAATCACCAGGATAAAGCTCTGCTGTTAATATCCCAGGAATATGGCCAACTAACTGCCATCAATCTTAATGCAAACCAGACATTCAGACTTAAATTGTATCATCCTTAATGGAGTGATGCAGTTAAAGCAGCATCAAGTGGCCTCAGGGCAAAGATGTTTCGGTTTCGTTGAGCTTTTTTTGATCTGGCAAGGGACAAGTCTTTGGGTGGATAATTCTGAGTCCTACAGCAAGTGCTGCTCTGGGCAGACCTGGAGCAGGGGCTGAGGTTACAGGTGTGGGGGGGTTCTGATGGCCTGTGTGACCTCGGGAAAGGGGCACAGCTGGACCTGGCACACCCGAGGAGCTGTCCCAGTGTTGGGTCAGAGTTTCTGCTCTTCTGGGCCCTTCCCCTGGCTCTGCATGGAGGCTCAGCACCAGTGATGGGTTCATAGAATAGAATCATAGAATCAGCTGGGTTGGAAGAGACCTCTGAGATCATCAAGTCCAACCCTTGATCCACCACCACTGTGATTACCCCATGGTCACACCTTAGAGCCCATGGTCACATCTGAGAGCCAGGGACACACCTGAGAGCCACGGACACACCTGAGAGCCCATGGACACACCTGAGAGCCACCAACACACCTGAGAGACACACCTGAGAGACCATGGACACACCTGAGAGCCACCAACACACCTGAGAGACACACCTGAGGCCCAGGGACACACCTGAGAGCCCATGGACACACCTGAGGCCCAGGGACACACCTGAGGCCCATGGACACACCTGAGAGCCTCTCTGATCCCTCCAGCCAAGGACTGAGTGGCTTGTCAGGAGCTGCTCAGAGTGGGGCGATGGGTGAACAGCTTTGATGAGAATGAGCAGGATAATAAGCCCACCTTAATGACTCCAGACAACACAATCTGACCTTATCTAAATGCAAATTGTGGTGCCTTCCTCCTCCTCTGGGAGGGCAGGGGAGCTGCTCTAATGTGCCTGATAACGGCACTGCATTTGCATTCCACCAGCCACTGTTAGGAACTTCTCTCTGCTTTGTTCAGTGACTTGGGCTGTATTTAAAACATCAAATCCCTTCTGAATGGAAATCAGCTCCATTTGGCTGCCACCTGTTAGGAATCACCAGAGCTTTGGGAAATTTTCAGACACCCTTTGTCAGCAGTGTTTGACTCCTTGTTTTCTGTCATGGTCCTGCACTGGCAGGGGAGCCAGTCTGTGATGCTGAGCAATCCATCTGTTGCTGCTGTTCCCTCCTCACCTGGAGTCAGGCAGTCCCACTCACAGTGCTTTGGGTGCCTGTGAGTTGAAAGGACCTAAGAAGTTGGAAACTGGGAGAAAAAATGAAATGAAAGTGAACAGCAGATGTTCTTCCCTCATGCAGCAAGCTCGAGATGGTTCCCTGCAGAAGCAGCTCCTCAAAGCTCTGGCCACTGTTTTCCCTTCCAGAATTAGAGGTGAAATACAGCAGGAACTCAGCAGGATCTGCCCATGCAAACGACAACATTCTCGCTGGTTTTATAGAAAACAGTATGTTCATATAGGCTCATTCTTACCAACTACAGTAAAATCCACACCCTCCATAAATCTGTGTAGCTCTCTTGTCCATCATCTCTTTCCCAATTTTTTGAAGCCACTCGAACACTTGCTGAGGCCCAGTTTCCCCATCCCAAATTCCACCAGCAGTGTAGTCATGCTTACTCCTACCTCAACCAGTCTGCAGTTTGAGTGAAGTTTGGATGCACAAATCTGCTCCTCCACAGTCTGGTATGAATCTTACACATGGACCCAGAGCCTTCAGAAGAAGAAAATAAAGATGAAGTGAGTTGTACTTTTAGAGGGAAAAAAAAATTGAACATCATATTTTTATGCAAATAGCTTTAAACTCTGAGTAGGGGCAAGAGAGAAAATAAGGGGAAGAAATCCATTTAAAAACCTTTCTGCTTCTATTATTTTCTCCTTTATGTTTTCAGTGTGGCTTTAGTGGCTCTTTAAAGATGTACTACAAAGCTTTCAATAAAAGCCAGAATGAAAGGCAGAATCCTCTTTAAGATCCTAAATCAGTCTTGCAATACGTGTCTAGACTCACACTTTACTAATACATTAAGTTTTTAGAACTGAGATATTGTAACACCCAGTAATCCCTTCAGCTCCTGCTGAATTCCCTGTCAGGGGAGGCTGTTTTTCTGTTTAGATGGGAAGCAGCAACATTAACAATGACCCCTTCCAGAGAACATTTAATAGGCAAGTAGATCACTCAAAGTACTTTTCATTTGTGCCTCTCATTCATCTGGAGACCTTTCCAACACTCCATGAGCACTGAGGGTGTGATTGGTTTTCATCCTGCAATCACTGCCCTTGCTGAACAAACCAGGCAGGAGTTTGGTCTTAGTGCTGGGAGTGATGTGCTCCTGTTGGCACTGATCCCACCAAATTTGGGGTTACACTTTTTCAGCAGCAGCCATTCCATCTGCTCAGAGCAGCAGCAATTTCCTCTGGTCACAGCTATGCAGTTTCTCTTCTCCAGGAATTAAATTTTCCCTGCTGCTGGCGTTCAAAAGTGACTCCATGTGAGCTTTTCTCAGCCACAGCAACATATTCTCCTATAATTTGCACTTTGGAGACTTATGCTGGTTTCTTGTTTGCTTCCAGGCCTAAATGCAGCATCTACAAGTTATCTATTGAGAAAAGGGAACAAGCAGTGTCTGAAGGAATCACAGAATCATAGAATGGATTGGGCTGGAAAAGACCTCCGAGATCATCAAGTCCAACCCTTGATCCAACCCCACTGTGATCACCAGCCCATGGCACTCTGTGCCATGGGCTGGTGATCACAGTAGGGTTGGATCAAGACAGGGTGAATTCTCCCTCAGTGCCACATCCATTGAATCACAGAATGGATTGGGTTGGAAAAGACCTCCGAGATCATCAAGTCCAACCCTTGGTCCAACTCCAGTCCCTTTACCAGATCATGGCACTCAGTGCCACGGCCAAGCTCAGTTGAAAAACCTCCAGGGATGGGGAATCCACACCCTCTCTGGGCAGCCCATTCCAATGCCTGAGCACTCTCTCTGCAAAGAATTTTTTTCTGATCTCCAATTTCCCATGGTAGAAGAGGATGAAGGAGCTGGGGGTGTTCAGCCTGGAGAAGAGGAGGCTCAGAGGTGACCTCAGCACTGTCTGGAACTGCCTGAAGGGAAGTTCTGGCCAGGTGGGGGTTGGTCTCTTCTCCCAGGCACTCAGCAATAGGACAAGGGGGCACGATGGGCTCAAGCTCTGCCAGGGGAAATTGAAGCTGGAGATCAGAAAAAACTTCTTTGCAGAGAGAGTGCTCAGGCATTGGAATGGGCTGCCCAGAGAGGGGGTGGATTCCCCATCCCTGGAGGTTTTTAAGATGACACTGGGTGTGGCACTGCAGCCATGATCTGCAGGTGTGATTTACAGAGAGGGAAACTGAGACACAGAGTGAAAGAAAAGGTGTCTGGATGGGAAGAGCAGAGGCAGGACTGACACCCAGTGTTTGAAGCAGAGAAATTGGTCCTTGCTTTCACTGCAGAGAACTCACTTTCCTGAGCTCCAGATGGAGGCCCTGCAACCACAGAGGCTGAATCAAACAGGGCCTTTCTTCATTCAGGCTTCAGATCTGAACCAGCTCTGATGACTTTGAAATGACTCCAACTTCACATGGGCAGCATCCAGCCTAGTGTGTGGTGCAGATAAAATGCTGCTGAGTGAAGGTTTCATGTTGTTTGACCCTCTGAAGGGGGTCTGGGGGCCAGCTGGATCAGGAGGGAACAGGTCAGCTGAAAGGGAGTTAAAAGACTTTGAGTGGTTTCCTGACTCTCTTTCTCTTTGGAACAATCACCCAGAAATATCCAAATGCTCTGCCACGGCATTTCAGGGTGTTTAATGCTCACAAATTACAGGTGACTGTGCCTTGCTCTGACAAATGCAGTGGGAGGGTGGGTGCTCCCCTCCTGAATTATTGTCTCTAAAAGGTACTTGGAAGCCAAACCTCGAAGTTCCCAGATTTGTTTTGATTTTTACAAAGTGCTTCCAATCAGCAGACTTCTGTTAAAACATGGAATTTTTATCAAAATCAAGTTGGCTTGTTTAGAAGGAATAGCATTTTCTGCCAGAAAAGGTGTTGTAGGAAATATAACTAACATAACAGGAGCACTCACAGGCACAGCAGGACTGGAATAAAACCGTATAGAAAGAGGGGAAACACATTCACATCTTCCTGCCCAGGGCTATTAAACCTTTTGAATAGAATTTGTGTCCTTCTAATTGACACCCTTCAAAGGCTGTACCTGCAGCAATCCCCAGACCTGTGCAGGATTTGTGTATCCTGCCTGCACCAGGGAGCTGGTGGGGAGTGAAATAAAACTGTGCCTGCAAAGTGTCTGCTCTTCTTAATAAAATATGGGCTTTCATTCTAGCAAGAGATCACAGCACAAAGTGCTAAGTGCTGTAAACAGTTTCCAGCAAGACATTTCAGGGGCTGAAAACTGGTTGCTTGGGTAGCTGCAGTTGATAAAAAGCAAATGGAAAAGCAGATCCTTCTTGCTGAGCTCGGTCAGGGAACTATTCTGCTTTTTGTGGAGCTTTTGGCTCAGATCCCTCTGTCCACAGTCTCCATATGAGCTCATGAGCTGTCTGGGACTTGAGTCTCCAAGTTCACAACCCTCTTGAGCATTCAGTCCTAAGCTTGGGGTCTCTGTGCTTGGTCCACTTTGTTGGCAGTGTGAATTTTGGCGAATTTCTTCCATCGTCGTGGAGCAACCTGAGTTTGTTCCTCATTTGCTGTGGACTGGGAGCATTTCTGCAGGAGATTCTGTGGCCTGGATGATGCAGAGCAACAGCCAAACCCCACAGTCTCACACTTCAATGTGGGATTTCAGGATTCCACACCTTTACACAGAGCAGATTGATTTCTGTTCCTCCATGGACAGCTGGAACCCTCTGCACTGGCTCCTCTTCCCTTCCTGCTCTTCCTGCAACAATCCATTTCTGCCCTTTGCCTCGGGGTCCTTCCCAACCATCATCTTCCAACCAGAGACACCAAGAGGTGGTTGAACTTCCTCACCTTGTCCCTTGGAGGTGACAGTGGTGAAAGTCTGCCCTGAACCACATCCCTGGGCAGCTGCTGGGAGGGCACAGCCAGAGAGTGGGAGGGAAGTGGTTAAACAGCAGAAGGTTCTGCCAGGCAGTGGGTAAAATGTGGCTGATTCTCACCCCGGAGTTGAAGTGCTAAAACTACCCACAAATATTTCAATAAATAGCAAGCTCATAAATAACTTGCTACATTGCACTTCATAATAAACCAGTGACAAATGTTACATCTTTCTCCAGAGTGGATTAATGGTAATGGGGGTGGGAAGAGGGAGTGATGTCTGTGAGGTGGTATTAAAAATCACTTACATTTCACAGGTTCCTATAAAAGGGAGACTTGTGCAAAATAATTAATCATGCATTATAAATGCAGCTTTTATTAAAGACAAGCAAAAGCATAAATACAGCCAAGCCCTCAGGCACTTGTTCTTTGCAATAGTTAGTAAGTGTTTGGAAATATGAGCCAACACTTGGGATCCAGTTGAGCTCTGTTGTTATTGCTGGAAGAAAAGCTGGGATGCAGAGGTGGCTTTGCTGCCTTATTTCTGTCCTTTTTACAGCCTGGCACTGGAGAGCCAAAGGTTCTCCTATGCCTTGCACTGCTTGAGGTCCAGGAACAGCCCAGCTAGATCCTTCCAAGGATTGTCCTGGAGATGAGCTCTGCAGAGCTGGTTTATGGTGCTGTCTGTGCTGCCCCTGTCCTGCTGGAGGCTCCACCTCTCATAGAAGACCAAAACCTTTGCCAAAGCCAATTCAAAATAAGCAACACCAAAGCAGCAGAGAGCATTAAGAGGAGGAGAGGGAGCTGCTTTCCCTTGGAGAGCTGTCACAGCAGGTTCTCCATTGCATTAGGAGAGATCAGTTTGTTCACTGGACTTGTGTTTCTGTTCTGCTCTCCCAAATCCTGGACCTGAGGAATGGGAACTTTGGAGGGGGATCTTTATTATTCCCCTTGGGTTGATCTCTCTTTCAAGTTAAGTCTAAGCTTTGAAGGAGTGAAGGTAAAACCAGAAGGTGATTCAAGAGGAATATTAAGGGGAAGGGGGATGTTATGACAGCAGAGTACGAGAGATGATTTATTTTGTCCTTCAAGCACTTTCTCTTGAAGGCTGTTAAAGCCCATTAAAACTTCTGTCTGAAGCCAGGGTGAAATTCACTCCCTGGAAAGGACAGAGGTTTTACCATGGGGAGCCACAAGTGGGGATGGCTCTGGTTTCATCAGCAGAGCAGTTTTCTGAGCTAAAAGGGCTTCTGCTAAATTAGCAGGGCCCTTGTTGCAATTAAAGTGCTCTAGTTTGTAATCAGAGTCACTGTCTTTTGTTCGTTTTTGGAGGATGAGCCAGAAAACCATATTCAGAATGACAGAGCTGTGAAATAGCAGGTACCAAAGGGATTTCAGGAGGTCAGCACAGCCACAAATCCTGTGCTAGTCCTTTCCTTGGACTTCTCAGCACCCCAAGGTTCAGTGTCTGAAGTTCAGCACCAGACATATCCACCCAAGTTGGGATCAATGTGCAGGCAAGACCATTCCGTGCATGTACGAGGCTGACTGTGCTTTCTTGCTCATGCAGTGCTGCATTTCTCCATGTGTGAGCTGGGAATTGTCCCCATCCTCCCCCACCTGTGTGAGCTGGGAATAGTCCCCATCCTCACCCACCTGTGTGAGCTGGGAATAGTCCCCATTCTCACCCACCTGTGTGAGTTGGGAATTGTCCCCATCCTCCCCCACCTGTGTGAGCTGGGAATTGTCCCCATCCTCCCCCACCTGTGTGAGTTGGGAATTGTCCCCATCCTCACCCACCTGTGTGAGTTGGGAATTGTCCCCATCCTCACCCACCTGTGTGAGTTGGGAATTGTCCCCATCCTCACCCATCTGTGTGAGCTGGGAATTGTCCCCATCCTCACCCACCTGTGTGAGTTGGGAATTGTCCCCATCCTCACCCACCTGTGTGAGCTGGGAATTGTCCCCATCCTCACCCACCTGTGTGAGTTGTAGCCTTGAAATTGTTTCTCATGGCCCTGAGTTCTCATGGAGACACACACACAGTGCAATCCTGTGTAAGTCTTGCAAAACTCCCCTTTGTCAGTGTGGTGTCAGCCCAGAATTTGTTGCACTTTCTGGAAAAGCAGAAATCCTTGTGTGTCAACATCCTCCCATTCTGCTCAGATCCACCCTTTTGGCTGCCAGGTCATGGGTCTGCAGAGCTCTGCCAGCTCTCAGTCCTGTTCCTGCTGCCTGCCCCGAGGTACTCGGGGACCTTCCCGGACTGTTGTGATGGATCAGCTGTCCTGAACTCTCACACAGGCTTTTAAATATTTAATTAATCCGTGGCTTGAGGAGCAGCCATGATCAAAGGGACAAAGGAGCTGCTGCTCAGCAATGCTGGTTAATCAGAGCAGTTCTGATGAGCAGCTCTGACAAGATCTTGAAAGTGTATTTTTTGAGTTTCCTTGGAGGTGCTCAGATGTGTCACCACGGAAAGAGGACACCTGTCAGCTCCTGGCTGAGCAGGGGGAGCATCCTGCCCTTTCTGCCTGTCCCTGGAGACCAGATCTCTCTGCCACATACATTGGGCCTTTTTCCTGGCTACTGGAACTGGAGAGAAGCATTGGAAACTGGATCATCTTTGAGTGATCCTGGTGAGGAGGAACTGAGAAGGGTTTCCTGCATCACCCAGGGCTAAAGCTGATGGTTCCCTTTCATTTGGAGATGAACCATGACTTAGAATGAAAATACAACTCATGCTCTTTACTATCAGTTGATACTCAAGTAAAATGAGTTTTCAGCAGCCTGTGAAACTGGATATTAGTTTTCCTGTCCTCTCTGGGTCTGGGGAATCACAAAATCATTCTCTTCTCTGTATCCTCTCTGTGCCCTTGGATCTGCAGTCAAAACTCAGCTGTCCCCTGTCTTTTCCCTTCAATCTGAAAGCTGTTCTCAGTCCATACTGGACTATCTCCAAACATTGCTACTGCCTGAAGGGTCCCCAGGCTCCAGCATCAAATCCATCTCCAATTTCTTTTTTCCTGGTCTTCCTCACCCTGGAATGACAGAGGTCCAAAATGCCTTCCTGCCCATCTGTTTTCTCCAGCCCCTGCATTTGTCACTGCACTGTCTGACACCTGTGGGGCTACAAGTTCCTGCATTGAATACAAGTTACAGCATCTGGGACACGCAGGGAGGAACAGGAATGGTGCAGAAATCCCTCCCTCTCAGTCTCTCTGGGTGGTGAGAGATCTTACAGCTGTCACCTCTTTTATTTCTTGCCCTAAATGATGGTGAGGTTTCTCTGGCCTGTCAGGTTGCTTTGCCAGCACAGTAAATACTTCCCATTACCCATCCAAACACCACTCCTCCAGCTGCTTCTTGTAGCTCTCTTGCTTGTAAATCCTACCCAACTTTAGTTCATGTATTTGTTTAGGGCAATTAGTTCTGCAGCTCTGCACTCTGCTCCTAGGGCAGGGTGACTTAGCAGAGTTTTCCATTCTCTTTCCCCTTCCATTTTTTTTAAAATTCATTCCCTCTCCACGCTGTTTTGCCCAGATTTCCTTCTGCCCTATTTTACTGCTGCTAAATTCAGAGCCCTCTTTTTCCTACCCCCTCAGTTTCTCCTGGGAATGCTGCCTTGCTCCCCAGCACACCCTGAGATGTTAATTGGGCTCTTTGCTCAGGGGTGATCCCCAAACCCAGAGCCTGATGAATCCAAACCATCCCCTCTCCCTGCTGGACCTGCTGTGTGTCCCACACCTCTCCAGCTTCCTTTGGGAGCATCTTCTGCATTTCAGCTCTGAAAACCCTCTGTGGTGAGTGGAGAGTCCCAGTTTGACTGTTGTCCTTCACGCCTCTGGATCTGTTCCAGGTCCTGGAAAACTGCTCCTTAGGCTCCTAATTAAAATCTTCAAAGAAGCTGAGAGGAGTATGGGGAGCTGAGAACAGCCAAGTGAACTCTGCACACCTATTCCCTGCTGCCTTCTTTGTCCTGAGCTCCCAAGGGCCGAGGTGTTTGCTGGATAGTCAGCTCTGATCACAGGAAGAACATTTTATACAACCACTGCTATTAGGGATAATGAGGATAAATGATACAATAATGGAGCCTTATTATACACTTTTCGATGAGGGCCTTTCATCTGAAAGATTCCAAAGTGCTTTACAGGCTACTGAACACAGAAATGATTTTAGTCACCAGGGACATTCAGACAGTGCAGGAACACCGTGTTGGAAAACACACACTGAGCACGTGGGACAGTTCAGTGGGGGGATCAAACATACTGGATTCAAACAAAATTGCTGCCTAAATTTAGGGGAAGAAGTAGGCTAGGGTGCCTTTTATGTGGAGCATTAAACAGCTGCCCCTTGGCTAATACCTGTTAGAGTGAGACAGATATCAGATTTTATGATCAAGGCTGGTATTTTCTTAAAGGAGCTCAAATGCTTGACTGCCATTTAATTCTTGTTCCTAACTCCCTTTGATTCCTGTGAAGATGCCAGCTCACTCCAGTTTCATATTCCACAGGGAGAGGGAAAGTTCTGCAGCTGTGATTGCCTTTTTAACCCTGCCTGCAGCGGGGATTTGGGGCTGGCTCAGGGAGGAGAGTGTTACTCCCCAAACAGCCGAGTCACAAGGATTTCTCTTCCTCCCATACTGTGGATTTTATTTTCCTTTGAGATCTCCCAACCAAGTGCTGGCCAATGCTTGACCCTGCTTAGTTTATGAGAGGTCGACAAGAGGTAAAAATCCATGGCACAACATTTCTGGAGTGTATTTATCTTTTGTAAAGGGAAAAGAACATCGTGACAAACCTCTGATCCCTAAAGACATGAGCTACCTCCTGCTTATTAGCTGTGCTTGTTTGTGTTTATGGAGAGGATGGATCAGGACCGGCCCTGGTGCTCCCTGTGAACGGAGCTGTGTGCATTCCCAGTGATCTATGAGGTTAATAATATTCCCAGAACAAGCATTATGCAAAGCAGGGCATCCATTCTGCTGGGTGGCACCACGGAGGTGCCTCTGGGGAGGCAGAGGCGACAGCACAATCCATCTCTGAGCTCTCCGCGCTCCGTGGCTGGCACTGACCCTGCAGAACGCTTGGCCTGAGCACAGGAGCTCATCCCCCGGGCTCTGTGCTGGTGTGGGAGGCAGGATCTGCCTCTGGGATCATCCCCCGGGCTCTGTGCTGGTGTGGGAGGCAGGATCTGCCTCTGGGATCATCCCCTGGGCTCTGTGCTGGTGTGGGAGGCAGGATCTGCCTCTGGGATCATCCCCCGGGCTCTGTGCTGGTGTGGGAGGCAGAATCTGCCTCTGGGATCATCCCCCAGGCTCTGTGCTGGTGTGGGAGGCAGGATTTGCCTCTGGGATCATCTCCTGGACTCTGTGCTGGTGTGGGAGGCTCGATCTGCCCAGGGGATCATTCCCTGGGCTCTGTGCTGGTGTTGGAGGAAGAATCTGCCAGTGGGATCATCCCCTGGGCTCTGTGCTGGTGTGTGAAGCAGGATCTGCCACTGGGATCATCCCTCGGGCTCTGTGCTGGTGTGGGAGGCAGGATTTGCCTCTAGGATCTCAGTACCTTGAGCTCTTTGGGCTGCTGTTAGTGGAAAGATGAGCCAGCTAATAATGAACGAACCTCTTGCAGAATCTGTTGCATTGAGGGGCTCAGTGAGAGACCTCGGGAAGGAAATTCCCCACTTTTGCTGCTTTGATGATCTGAAGAGGGACATATTGGTCTCAAGAGGCCTCTGTAAAAGCCTTGAAAGTCTGGAAAGAAACAAAAAATGGGTGTTTGGGACCAAGTCTGTGAGGCCTCGTGGTGGCTCTGGTTGGGCTGTGAGAGCTCATAGCCTGGAGGAGATCACAGAGGGAGCAGATGAATTGAGTATGACCTTTCCTGACACACCAAAGGATTGAAAACCCCATCATGGATTGACTCATTCCCCAGGAAAAACACCATTAGTCTTGCAGGGCTGTGGCAGCAGGTGACAGCATGAACGACAGGCAGAGGGCACGTCAGGGCAGAGTGGCAGCTCTGTCACAGAGGTGGTTAAGAACAGATTAAACAGCTCTGACAAACATGTAGGGGTTGGACTCCTGCCTTGGAGCAAGTGGAACGGACAGGATGTGTCTCAAGTCCTTCCCAGCCCTGCCTGCCTGTGCTGGGCACTGCAGGAATGGGCACCTGCACCTTCCTCATCCCCACGGAGAGCAGGGAATCACTCAGGGTGATGTGTCTGCCCAGAGAGAGTGGAGCCCAGCTCTGTGCACTGCTGGCAGACTGAGGGTGACCCCACAGCCCCCAGGGGGGTGTGAGCTGCTCCACAGGCTGTTTGGGAGGCAGAGCTGGGTGAGGAGCTGCTGGAGCTGTTCCATGAGCTGTTTGAGCCTGTGATTCAGAGCAGGGACTGGTTACACAGAGCTCCCCCCCCTTTCTCTGTGATGGGGAGAGCTGGTAGGACAGATAATTACCAGCAATGGCTGTTGAGGAGAAGTATTTGGGTATTTGGGAAGGATCACTCTGAGAAATTCCTGCCTTTAAATTGCCAAGGGCAAGAGGGAAAAGGAGCCCTGAGGCACGAGCATGAAAATGATGTCTTGACCACAATCCATCTTGGATCAGTGCTGGGCCATCTGAGGGAGCAGTTATTTGTGTTAGGAGTCAGGAGAGTTATAAACAACAAAGATGAGTTTAAGAAACCCGAAGGCATCCAATCTGGGTTTTCTGGCAGCTGTTCCAGGAGTGGGGATCATCAGCAACTTGGAGGACCAGAGCATTTCCAAGGCCTTTATTCCTGTGGTGAACCTCTGAGAAATTGGGCAGGAGATTTGAGAGTTTTTAGGAGGAAATGACTACTGCAGAGCAATAACAGCCCTTTTTCTTTTTTTTTTCCTCTCTTAGGAAATTTAGGCTAAAAAGCAACTTGAATAAATGCATGTAGCAGGTTATTTACGGTAGACTATTCACCTACCTCAGCTTTAAACTAACTAGCTGAATGACTTGCTTTTGCTTAAAATAAATGTTTATTTTAACCTAAACACATTGTAGAAAGCCTCAAACCCCCAGTACTGCTATCAGCTAAATATATTTTCTCAGAGTATATACAAGGCTGTAATTAAGGCTGTGTCAGACATTCCATTATAAGTCTCTCATCTCTGTCTCCTGATATTTATCACCCATTTTCACATCACTCCATCTTTACTCGGGTGATTACTCAGATCTGGCACGGTATTTCCCCCTGAAAAGGATTTTAATCCACCAACTGGGGTTCCAAACCTTCAGAACATCAGTAATGGTTGTTTCCAGTTGGCTTTAAAATGGGTGTCCCATCCCTGTCAGTGCCCCGTGGGGTTTGCTGTGGGCTGGGCTCCTTTCCCAGCTCAGGCCATGCAGGAACCAGAGGAAGTGCTTCCCATCAAACCCTCACTCCCTTTGCCTGCACAAGGGTGGGCATGGGATGGAGCTGATCCAGGTTCCTGCCGCCTCTTGGTCCCAGTGTTGGTCCTGAGTGTCTGTCCCATTGCAGTCACAGTTGACTGGAGCCAGTTTCCATCATGGAAGAGCAATGTTTCTATGATAACACCCATCCAGGTGCTGGCTGGGGTTTCCCAGGATAACCCTGGCTTCCCACAACTCTCCTGCTATGGCCCAGGGTCTTGGGTGTCATTCCAGGCTGGCACCAGGGCTGCAGTTTGTCTGTGGTTGGTGCTGTGTGAGCCGTGTGTGTGTGACTGCACCTTCACCCCTCTCTGGGCTCCCCTGTGTGGGGTGGCACCAAAGGGGCAGCTCATTGTGGATCCTGCAGAGTGAGACATCACTGTCTGGGCTCTGAAACACCAGAGGGGGACTCAGAAATGCCACTTGCAGTTCTGCTGCTCACCTGCCAGGGAGGAAGTGGGGATTATCATCTCAGCATCTCTCATGGCCTTTATTTGCAGACCAGACTTTACAGTGGATACTCACTGGGCACTGTAGGTGCTCCAGGTGACAGCAGGGAGCCCTCAGTGTCCTGGGATTGGTGGCAGGGGCAAAGGCTTTTGGAGAACGTGCTCCAGGTGACAGCAGGGAGCCCCCAGTGTCCTGGGATTGGTGGCAGGAGCAGAGGCTTTTGGAGAAGGTGCTCCAGGTGACAGCAGGGAGCCCCCAGTGTCCTGGGATTGGTGGCAGAGGCAGAGACTTTTGGAGAAGGTGCTCCAGGTGACAGCAGGGAGCCCTCAGTGTCCTGGGATTGGTGGCAGGGGCAAAGGCTTTTGGAGAACGTGCTCCAGGTGACAGCAGGGAGCCCTCAGTGTCCTGGGATTGGTGGCAGGGGCAAAGGCTTTTGGAGAAGGTGCTCCAGGTGACAGCAGAGAGCCCCCAGTGTCCTGGGATTGGTGGTAGGGGCAGAGGCTTTTGGAGAAGGTGCTCCAGGTGACAGCAGGGAGCCCTCAGTGTCCTGGGATTGGTGGCAGGAGCAGAGGCTTTTGGAGAAGGTGCTCCAGGTGACAGCAGGGAGCCCTCAGTGTCCTGGGATTGGTGGTAGGGGCAGAGGCTTTTGGAGAGCAAAGAGCAGGATAATCAGTGGGCATCGGGGTGTTGTCTGCTGTGTCGACTATGCTAATTCATTTTGGCTGAAGGAGAAGCATTTATTATGTGTCAGGGGGAGTGTGATGAATGGGAACTCAGCTTTTCCCCTGTATTATTTCAGCTCCCTGGTCTGCTGGTGATTTATTCAGTAGCATTTATGGTGTTACTTGTCTAAAACCAAAGGGGAAATTTATTCAACCCTTTCCTGCCTTTCTTTTCCCTTTCTGTTTTATTATATTTCTGTGGGTTTTTTGTGTTTTTTTTTCTTTTTTTTTCCTCTTGTTTAAGGTCTTCCTTGCTTTCTGGGGTTAGATGGATTACATTCCTGCACCAGGCAGGTGCTTTCCTGCTGCTCTGCTCTCCTGCAGCTTTCCCAGGGACTTCAAGTGCCCAAGTTGGGTGACGAGCTCTTTCCAAACCTCCCACGTGGCACCGGAGGAGCTGCTGTGCATGAGGCTTTTCTGGAAGGCTGGTCCCAGTGGTGAGTGGCTGAGCTTTTAAAAATCAAACCATATGCTCTTTGAAATTAATAAAAAAAAACATACTCTGGCCTTTGTCATATAAAATCTGATCCATAAAACAGATGCGACAGTTTGGGGCAATTGGCTTGGCCCCGTGTTTTGTGTTTTAATCTTTTTTGACAGGAAAAAAATCAGTTCTTAGTGCCTTAAAATAAAAATTGCTGTGGTTAACCACAGATCTGGGTACGGGGAGGCTGGGAAGGTTTAGGAGATTTTAGGCACCTTTTCCTCTTGCTGTTCAGAGATCTCTGCATCCTGCAGGACCTGCTGGTTAAAGCAGCATGTAAATCAGTGCAGCTCCTCCACTTTGATCCCAAATGCAGGTCAGAATCTTTATCTCTAGGGCTGCCATCCACTGGCACCCTGAGTGTCCCTGAGGCACAGCACCCTGGATGTGCCATGGAATCAACCTGTGGAGTGGGGCAGGACCCCCTCACTGCACTGATATCAGTGTTTCTGTCTGTCTGTGGAAAACCTGCAGCCCTTCCTGCAGCCCAGAGGGAGCATCTTCTGTCTGGAGTTCATGGATGTGCAGGCTGAGTTTGATGCTCTCCTGCTGTCCCTGAGGCCTGGATGTGCCATGGAATAAACCTGTAGAGTGGGGCAGGACCCCTTCACTGCACTGATATCAGTGTTTCTGTCTGTCTGTGGAAAACTGGCATCCCTTCCTGCAACCCAGGGGGAACATCCCTCCTGTCTGGAGTTCATGGATTGCACAGGCTGGGTTTGATGTTCTCCTGCTGTCCCTGAGGCACAGCACTCTGGATGTGCCATGGAATCAACCTGTGGAGTGAGGCACGACCCATTCACTGCATTGATATCAGTGTTTCTGTCCATCTGGCAAACCTCCATCCCTCCCTGCAGCCCAGGGGGAACATCCCTCCTGTCTGGAGTTCATGGATTGCACAGGCTGGGTTTGATGCTCTCCCGGTGTGACTCTGCTTGGCTTCCTGTGGCTGTCCAGCATCCCAGTGAGACCAGTTCCCCCCTGCCTCTGGGGGTGCTGGGAGGGTGTGTTTTGGCACTGGGTGACTCAATTCTTTTGCTTCTGAGCCCGGGCACACACAGAGACTTGTTGAAGGAAGTTTGCTGCTGGTAATAGGCTGGTTTTAAGTGGCACATAAACCTGCCTGCTCTTTATGGGGGCTGTCGGGCAATAAGGACATGGGGAATTATGACAGTGGAGGCATTGCACGATAGTGCTTTGCAGATGATGTCTCACAGGGGATGTGCTATTTATTTATCTAAAGTAGCAGCTTTGCAGTGCTTTTCCAGAAGAACGGCTTCCAGGCCAGGATGTCTCAGTGCCTGCATCCTCTTCTTCATATTAGCTCTGACAGGCTCTAAATCTGGGGCAAAGAGGGGTTGGAGGGGCAAGAGAGCGCCGTGGGAGGCTCAGGATGAGCTGGAGAGGAGCCATTTCCTGCTGGAGACCTGAGGTATTGTGCGAGGAAAGCGGAGCTGCTTTTGCTGAGAGCTGCGTTTTTTTTGTGGCTACTGTTGTTTACAAACCCAGCCGTTCATTTAGGAGTAATATGTTTAATTGCAGCTGGCTTTTCTCAGTCTTGTACAGTCTTGTAGCAGCCAGGGAAGGAGGGGAAAGGATGAGAGGCTGTAAAAAAAGAAAACATTAGTTCCCCTCCGGCTTTAACAATTGTGAAGGACTTTTACTGCTGCTGCAGCAGGAGATGGTTCCTTTCCTCACGTCTGGCCTGAGCTGGGATGTGCTGTGGCTCTGCCTTGGTGAGCAGCTGCATTGTCCCCCTTGGAAACTGCAGCAGGGAGAGGATTCCTGCCTGCAGGAGGGTGGAGGTTCTGCCCAAAGCCTCACCTGTTTGGGGGTCTCACCTTTAACCGTAATGGACAGACCCCTCCGATGCCTGTGAAGGAAAACCTCATCCCAAACTGGCAAGGCTGATTCTTGTTTCCTATTAGATGGTGTGTCTGCTTTTGTCATGGAAAAATCATCCTTTGGTGCTCCCAGGTAGGAACTGGTGAGACCCCTCCAATCTGCCAGGCAGGTGGGTCTGCAGAACAGCCCCACATTCCTGCACAGCTCAGTCCTCCTGTCCCACACAGGGCCCAGGGGGTGACACAGGGAGGGCAGGGCTGCTGGCACTCCTTGCCACAGGGGTTTGACATCCCAGGCCAGGAGGAGAGACATTCCTTCAGAGAATGGTGCAGAGCTCCTGAGTTCAGCTCCTGCTGTTCAATCTCATGAATTAAAAGGAGCCTGGAGCACACCCTGACCCTTTCCATGGGAAGTTATGCAGCCTGAATACCACTCTGCTCTGGGTTTTGCAGGGCACTCTCTGCACAGGGCGGATGTAAAACCAATACTACTAACATGACACAGGATGGATCTCCCATAACATCCTTGTAAGGCAGCAGAATCACCATTCCCCTTCCTTTAGTGAGAAGGGAAGTGGAGGCCCGGAGGAATGGCCTTTCCCGGGTTCTGTGGTGAGCAGAGAGCTGTGCCTGAGTTGTCTCCCTTCCCTTCTCCCTCATTACATGCTGCAGTTCACCCACAACAATCTGCTCTGCCTTCCACCTCCATCTCCTTTGATTTCCAGCTGATGGTCCCTCCAAATTCCCTTCTACCCCTCCCACAGGCACAGCCCCTCAGGCATCTCCTCTGAGCAGCAATTCCTGTCTCCATGGTGGGCTGCAGGGATTTGTGCCCACCCAGGAGCCACTCTGCAGTCCCTGCTGCTGCAGGGACTCAGCTTTGCTCTGAACTCTCCATTTAGAGCTGCTGCTTTTTAACAGAGGTTCAGCACATTCAAGATGGACACGAAAGAGCAGAGCCCACACTGCATAAAAGCCAAAGAAGGACAAAATAATGAGCCAGGATGTGACCAGCTCCTCAAACAGCTCCTGTTATTGCTTTGTCTTTCTGTGTTTCTTGAGTGAATAGACCGAGGTGATGATTATAAAAAGAACAAATAGGTGAAATCCCAGTATCCTGAAGGCTGCCCATGTGGGTTGGTTCTGTTAACTCTCTGCATGTGAGGGCTGTGCTCCCTTCCCTGGGGGTTCAGGACCTCCAGCCTTGGACTGGTGGCTGAATCCAGCAAGTGGGGGGTGATGAAGGAGAGGGAATAGATCCAGGAGAAGGAATTACATAGAGGAGGCAGTGAAATTTCAGTCATCCCTGAGCTCAGTGAGGCTCTCTGGGATCTTCAGAGCTTGTTCCTCATGGCACACACGACTTGCAGTGGAGGCCAACAAACCACCATTCCAGCTAAGCCTGGATCTGGCTTGGCTTTCCTTTTTGCAGTAGGGTTAGAGGGACTTTGGGAGTCAGACAAAAACCCTCAAGGAACAGGCTCTTGTTGGAGTCAAGCAAAGCAAAGCTTTTTCTTTGGGGTGCAAACTAAAGCCCTCTGAGTCCAAACTGAAAAGAGAAAGAACATTTTGCTCCGTGTAACCTTCCATAGGCTGATCAGGAACACCCAAAATAGCAGCATCAAAGTGAAGTGCTGAACTGTAGGAACTGGTGCAATAAAAAGGTTTGGCATTTCTGAAACAAAAAGAAAAGAACTTTCACACATTTGGGAGAGAAATAGTACCCCCAAAAATCTGTCTTTCAACTTATTTGCTCCATTTCCCAAAAAACACACTCTGGTTTTGCTTTCTGCTTGCTGGGATCTGATTTAAAGCCCATCACATCCCTCTGTCAGACCATACAGCGAGACCTGGTGCTCCCTCAGCACCAGGCAGACCTTTGTGGAATTACAGTGTGTCCTGCTGTCCTCACACCACTCCAGTGCCCTATTCCCAGGCTCTGCATCAGGATGGAATGAGCTGCTCAGGTCCCACTGCAAATCTCTGGGTGTCAGGATCTTTAGGCCCCTTCCTGCCGAGTTCATTTGTGTTTCTCCTGGCTGGTGTCTGCCAGCTGTGACCACAAGGCACATGTGGATGGTTCTTGCAATAAGCTGCCCCTTGGTATCACCACAGGAGGGGAATGCCAAGGAAATGTGGGAATATAAATCTAAGGAAGATGCACAATGTGGGAGGCCACAGCCTGACATGTGGGAGGTGACCCTGGAGTCAGCAGGCAAAGGGAAAAGGTGGTTGGCAGATATTGTTGAGCTGTGGGTCATTCTGCAAGCCTGGAGGAGGGAAATTCTCTTTTCTATCCCACAAAACAGCTGAGATTTTAAAAATTTGATCTCTGTAACTAAGATATTGTAACAGCTTTTGTAAAATGAGAGACATCCAGCCTGGGAGAGTCTGGGGAAGACAAGTTGTGGCAGGGAGAAGAGAGAAGGCTCTGAAATCCCTCCTCAGCTTCACTCCTGCCTGTGAGGGAGCAGGCAAATGTCCTCATTACAGGACTGCTGACTATGCCAGAGCCTCATCCTTCCTGCAGAACAAATGGAAGAACGAATTAAGCTGCAAGGGATTGATGCATTCTGTAAATAATCATTTGGAAACAAATCCTTTATTGCTGGGCATTTCTAATTGTCTCCTGTCTCAGCTGCCTCATTGCTGAGCAAGGCTTGGAGACAGACAGGGGTGTGTGTGTGGGGTGGTCCTGGCACCCCCCTCAAGGGTAACACAGGCACACCAGGCAGCTCCTGGGATGCTGGAATGTTGGGATGTTGGGATGCTCACCCACTGCTCCCTGTTGGAGTGGGGAAGGCTCAGCCTCCTCCTCCTCTCAGAGCAGCCCCACAGGTGCAGAGCACACAGGGAGAGAGAGGTGCCCAGAGAGGGGGTGGATTCCCCATCCCTGGAGGTTTTTCAGCTGAGCTTGGCCGTGGCACTGAGTGCCATGATCTGGTAAAGGGACTGGAGTTGGACCAAGGGTTGGACTTGATGATCTCTGAGGTCTTTTCCAATCCAATCCATTCTATGATTCTGTGATTCTATGAAATCTCCTCCCAAGTTCTTGTAGGCAGGAGACCCTTAGGCAGAGTTTGAGCTCATTGCAAGAGGTGAAAGACAATTACACTCCCCACCTGCCCCATCAGCCCCATCCTGTGTATAATTTACGCTACATCATGTTACATTTTTATTACTACACCGTTTCTCAGGCTCTGGGCTGGCTCCATTCCCAGGAGGCAGCTCAGGAAGGCTTTTGTATCCAGAACTTCAACAGGAGCAGCGATTCCTCACGAGCCTTTGTGTCTATATGTGGATTTAACACACAGTTCCTAAAATAAGGTTTAATAAAATGGAGGTTTGTGCATTAATAATTTCCAAGACTTATTTTTCAGTGGAACTGATACCAGAAAAAAAAAGGCTCAGAAGAAGTAATAGAGGAAATGAGAGTCACCCCAGTCATCTGCATGAATTGCTTCCAGTATAGATTGCAATTGTGTTTGAATTATTGGGCAATTAGTCTGTCAGTCTGGGAAGTGTTATACAAGACCCCAGGAATTTCCTTGGAAGCTCACAGTGCCTTTTAGCCTTGAAATCTAGAGAGGTTTTAGTATGGAAAGGTGTGGTGCTGGGCTGTGCTAATGCCATGTATTGATTCCCTGCAGCAGATGTTACTGGGCACTGACAAAATGGTGACATGTAAATATTGAGGCTCCTAAAACACAGTTCTGGAGTGAAAGAACAGTGTAGGTGACAGAAAAATCCTCCTCAGGGGCAGGAGCTTCCCTGGCAATGGCACGTGGTGTGTCCATGTGTGCAGAACCCTCTCTTCGGTTCAGAGCCAGGAATGTGGCCTGAGACATTCGTGCTGGAGCATTCCCCAAGTGTGGTAGGAATCACACTAGAATGCCTAAATTAACAAAATCTGGGGAGTTTTGGTGGAGAGATATATTTAATACCTGGCCTCATTCTGACAGGAGCGATAACATAAGTGCCAAGGCAGGTTAAAAATAGGCAGCATCCCCAGCAAAGTTCAGGAGACCTGGAGCTGCAGGGGGAAAAATCCAGCACAGAAACAGACACTGAGGGCAGGGACTGAGTTTATTTCTTCTCAAAAAATGATACTTCACATGTTCTAACACCTGTGTCTCCATGAGGGTCACGCGATGAGTTAATAGCAATTGATAAGTTTCTTCTTAAAGGTTTCTCTTCTTGGTACTGCAATGGCTTGAATCCTGCTTGGACTTGGGATCAGTGACCTTGTGTGCAGGCTGGAGTGGATCCTTTGGGATCAGTGACCTTGTGTGAAGGCTGGAGTGGATCCTTTGGAATCAGTGACCTTGTGTGAAGGCTGGAGTGAATCCTTTGGGATCAGTGACCCTGTGTGCAGGTTGGAGTGGATCCTTTGGGATCAGTGACCTTGTGTGAAGGCTGGAGTGGATCCTTTGGGATCAGTGACCTTGTGTGAAGGCTGGAGTGGATCCTTTGGGATCAGTAACCCTGTATGAAGGCTGGAGTGGATCCTCAGGGTTCAGGAACCTTGTATGAAGGCTGGAGTGGATAATTCAGGACTCTCAATACACTTTGCAGCACCAAAGTGACCTTCTGGGTGTCTGTGGTTCCCCCTTACCTGCCCTGCCTCACCTGGTTTGATTGCAGGCTCCTTGGAGCACAGCTTGTCCTTTGTC
The DNA here is from genome assembly GCF_047495875.1 of Pithys albifrons albifrons. Lineage (NCBI taxonomy): Eukaryota > Metazoa > Chordata > Aves > Passeriformes > Thamnophilidae > Pithys > Pithys albifrons. Next base: position 3,105,562 of record NC_092478.1, on the reverse strand, counting down.
CAGCTCCTCACACACAGAAGAACCTTCACTTCAACGTCGTTATTGCTTTCAGAGCTCCTGTTCTTTGCCCATTGCTTCATCCACCTCTCTCTCCACTGCTCCTCCCAAAAGCAGGCCAGAGAGAAGTGTGTTCTCTGCTCCTGGGAAATACTCACACTGGCAAAGGGAGAAGAAGTTCAACATCCATCCAGGAATCTCAAGGAAAGCCTGTCCTGTGTTCTGGCTGGCTCCCAGAGCTTTGTCTCTGCCTACTCCAAGGTGTGGACATGAGGGATCTCTAACAAGAATCTTGTTGCTGGTGATTCTCCCTGTTTATTTTCTGCTCCAGGATTCACAGGGTGCTGGGCCTCTGCACAACATGAAAAGCTTTAGAGATAAGGGCAGAAGAGAGAGGAGACAGAAATTCTGCTGCAGCCTTGAAAACCCACCAGTGATGCTGAAATATCTCTGAGTTTCTCTTTGCCTCCGTCGGCATTTCTCAGAAGGATGTTTCCAACCTTGACTGCCAGGGAGGGAGATGCAGACTCTGAAGAAATCCAATTTCATGTGAGACACAGAATATTTGGTAGATAAAGTGCTGTGGCTGTTCCTTGCTTTCCTCTCTGTGTCTGGAATTGAAGCAGCTCCCTCTCTGCTGTGAGCCAGCCTGAGCTTTCTCATTGCTCCTGTGTGGATGGATCCCCTGTTTCCTCATGTGGAAGTTCATCTGAGGTACTGCCTTCCCAAATTTGCCTGGCCTGCAGGCACTGGATCCAGGGAATGTATGAGCTGTGGGCTATAAATACAGGCCTGTGAGCACCAGCAGGGCTGTCTGGGAGGCTTAGAACATCTGCAGTGGCTCTGTGTGGATTTGCAGCACCCCTGGTTCCCTGGATGGGTTTTTCCCAGTGTCCCAGCGTGCACCTTGATCACACACATGGAGCTGTGTGGCCTCACTCATGGTGTTCCCCCAAGTCTATCCCTCCCTGCTGCCCTGACACCGAGCAGACCTTTCTCTGCTCTCCCTGCCTGGCTCCCAAACTCTCACCCCACCTGATGGCAGGTAAGAAGATAACGCTCTTCTCCACAACCTGTTGCTCTCCTTGCATCATTATTCCATCCCAGACTGTGAATGAAGAATCTCCCTGCATTGAGGGCGTGCTTGTAGCTGGTAATTAACACCCAGCACACTCTGCCAATGCATCTCAGAGTTGCTTTACAGAAACCTTGAGCTGGAACAGAAGCCACCCGGAAAAACAACGTCTGCCAATTGAGTTAAACCTTAAGTAAAATCCCCAGCCAAATGTCTGCAGAGATCTGGGAAGGCTCCTGGCTCCTGCACTGAGCTCAGGAGGTGTTTTCCAACAACAGGGCCCAAGAGACAACGAACCTTAAGAGCTAATGGGACTTATGCAGATCTATCTCCCCCTCTTGTGTGCTGTGTTCCAGCTGGGAGCTGATGCTTTATGGGGAGTTAACTCCTCCAAACATGTGGTGGAAGTGCTGACAGAGCCGAGTTTTAAGCACTGTTGATGGAAATGTCTGTTTTCCAGCTGAACTGGGGTTAGACACAGTGTACACAGAGGCAGAGTAAGGCCTGTACTAACAAATTAAGTTTGCAGCTTTCAAGGGGACAACTGAAAGGCGCCTGCTGGCCATGTGGCCTGGCTCCAGCTCTGTGGATTGCTCTCACCCACATGCCTTTCCCCTTCTTTGTCATCCTTTCTGAACATGAGCCTTACAGAAAGGCTGACACCCCTGTCCAAAAGCCTCCCTAGCAAACAAGCCCAAACCCAAGCCAAAGCAGCTGCCAGAGCCCAGTGTGGGAGTTTTCACTGCCCTGATCTCCCCACACCTTCTGGCACATGTGGAGCTGGGGAAGAGGAGTTTAATGGAGCTGATATCATAGAGAGCAGCCTTGTCCCCAGTGGCCAGATTGCCCTGTTGCTTCTCTGATGTGACACTCCTTCCACCAAGGATGTGATCTTCAAATGTGTGGCATTTTCTGGCTGCTATGAATTCAATGTCTGCCTGCAAGGGGAGTGAGGAGCTGGTGCATTAACCCCTTCTGCATCCACTGCACTTACAGGGAATGCAGGGGACTTGTGTGTGTGGATTTTGTTTTGTTTGTCCCCAGCTGATTTGCCTCCCCTGGTTCTGCTCTTGCTTCTGTGTGACTGTGGCTCCTGAGAGCACCCCAGAGAGTCACCAACCAGCAGGGCCATCAGAGTGGCTGTGCCCAGCTCCTGACTGCCCACAGGAGGAACAGGCACAGTCTCACATGGCCTGGGTGCAAAGTGGGAAGAGAATCACATGCACAGTTTTGTAGCTGAGATGATGTTGCACCTGCAAGAAGAACCTGCAAAGTGGCTGCAGCTCTGAGACCTCCTGGGACACAGCTTTTAGTTTTGGGCCTCTGTAGCTCTTTGGTTATTTGTGCCATAGCATCAGACAACAATGTGTGTGTATGTACATACACAGACACTTATAAACATACAAACACTTATAGTAAGAGACAATTTGCTGCTTCAGAGAGTCCAAGGGCCAGAACTGGAGAGGCATTTCCATGCCTGAGGCTGTGCTGAAATGGGACAAGACCCAAGTGAGTTAGGCACATAATTGCTTAGAACAATTTTAAATACTCCTGGGCACACACAAGTGTCCCCAGGGGTGTAGATTGCCTTAGAAAACTTGGTCGTTAAGCAGGAGCAGCAGGAGAGGCACAGAAAGGGCCACGATGCTCGTTAGCCCCGTGGGGGTCGGGGCAAAGAAAATACCTGTGACATGCCCAAGGTTACATGAGAAGGCAGTGGCAGAACATCTCCTTTCTTCCACTGAGCCACATCCCAGTGCCAGCCCTGCCCTCTGCCATCAGCACCAAGGCTGAACAGCAGGAGACTCACTGCCCCAGCCCCACAGCTCAGCCCTTCAAGTGCTTGTCCTCTGGGTCTGCCTTTGGCCACCAAACAGGAACTTCAGAGCTGCCCAAAGAGGTTCCTCAGGGATCCATCAGCTCCAGGAGCAGCAGCTCCAGTTGCAGGCTGTGTGACTCTGCTTTGGCCCCCTCCACCCCTCCTTCCACCTCCCCTCAGTGTTTGTCTGCTATTTCCTTTTGATTTGCAGCTTTCCCGAGCACGGAGTTTGCAGCAGGCTGTGATTACCCTGTGTGGAGCCTTCCCCACTGTCAGCATGATGAGCAGAGCCAGAGCTCGGTGCATATACAATTTAAGCCAAGCAGGAGGCCGGTCCAACACCTCACTTGCCAATTAACTGAGTCGATATTGTGCACAGGATAATGTTTGTTGTTTGCCTGTGTTGCTAAAACACTTCCACAATGTTTAGAGCAGTACAGCAATACCCACCTCCCCCATGCAGGGATGAGCTCTCTGATGCTCTGAGGGGAACAGCCACACAGGGAACTGGGGACCTCCATGCTCTGTGTCCATCAGGGCTTTGTGGGAATGCAGCAGCAGCTGCTCCAGGCCTGTTCAGGGTGGGGGAAGATGAGAGTCTCTTCAACTGATCAGCCAGTACAGTGTGTAGATGCAAGGGACAGAAAAATTGCATCTGTGTAGATGAAAAGGCCCTCAAGAAGATGTGAGGCAATGGAGAGACCATCTGCAAAGCCACCACAGAAAGGAGTCACGGGCAAATGTGGTTCCCACCAACCTCCCTTGCCTTCTGTGTCTCAGCGAGCTGTGCCTCACCAACACTGGTGTCTGTGCTGTGCCCACTGCCAGCTCAAGGCAAAGGGAACCCAGCAGAGACAAACTACCAGGGGATGCAGTTTGTCCCACACAGTAAGTGGGAGCAAACCAGATGGCAGCCCCCTGGCACCTGGGCAGGACCACTCACCTCGGAGGTCACCGGGAGTTCCAAGGAATGGCAGCTCCTGCCAAAGGTACTCACTGCCTTCCTTTCCACTTTCTAAGGGTGCAGCTCCCACTTCTCCCTGGGACTAGGTGGGGTTTGGAGTCACCTTCCCAGCTCTCAGGGGGCACATCAGTGGGCATCACTTGTGCTTGCAGGGGAAGCAAAGACATCTTCCTGGCAAGGCTCACCCTTCTGCTGGAGGACTTCGAGATTGCCCCAGGCAAACTGATGTTGGTTCTCTCAAGACAAGTTTCTGCCTCGGGTTTATTCCTTTTCCTGTAGTACACAGACAATGTTTTCCTGCCTCTCTGCAGTGACACAATGATGTATGTCCAGGAGGCACTTCCAGGCCCAGGCAGAGGTGCCACAGAAGCACTTTGGCACACAGGTCCGTCAGCACAGAGATGGTGAGACACCCCAGCCCTCCTTGTGTGGGGACAGTGGGGTGATGGAGGAACAAGGGAGGAGAAAGGGCCACACACTATTTTCCTTCATCCATCATTACCAGTACTCCAAAACATCAGTATCCTCTGAGGCCTAACCTGAGCTCAGAAGAGGCCCCTTATGATGATCATGTATTAAAAAAATCACTATTAAGCTGAAACCTCATCACTCCATTCCTCTACCAGCTCCCAGGTCTGTGTTTCCTGCTTGTTCTCTCACTGTCCTTCACCATATGCCATGTTCACTGAAAGCACCTGGTGACCACCAGCATGGGCTGTCCCTTCTTCTCCTTCTCTTCCTCTCTTCTGGGCTTCACCAGGAAGTATTTATTAAGTGTCAAAGTGATAAATGAGAAGTCATATTTTATTGTGAATTATTCCAGCCCTGCAGTGGAGCCCAGATCTATCACCTCAGAGAGTTATTAACTGCTTACCGCAGAGAGCTATAAAATCCTCATCATTTTCTCCAGTCCCTGCTCTGTCAGGGTGAGGGAAAGAAAGCCAGATTATCACACAAGATGGTAGGGAAGCTGCTTCCAAAATTCTCCTTTGATTGGAGTCTAGTGTTGGCTGGAATGATTTCATCAGAGCAAGACAGGCCTCTTGTGAAACACCTTTGCTGGGGTTGGTTGTTCCCAGTGTGTGCTTCTCATTTTCAGGTTCCATCACTCTGGGGCCTTACGAGCCAGCCCTTGGGAATCTCACTCTGACAGTGGTGTCTGTGTTTCTTCCCTTGGTGGTTTTGATTCAGAGGCACAATAGTAAGCAAATACCACTCCAGGTGCAGTCAGTGCTGTCTTTTGAATTCCTCTCATTGTGTTTCTCCAAAGACACCCCAAAGCTTTCCAAACAGGCAAAGGTATCTCATGTCCTCCCAAAGCTTTCCAAACAGGCAAAGGTATCTCATGCCCTCCCAAAGCTTTCCAAACAGGCAAAGGTATCTCATGTCCTCCCAAAGCTTTCCAAACAGGCAAAGGTATCTCATGCCCTCACAAAGCTTTCCAAACAGGCAAAGGTATCTCATGTCCTCCCAAAGCTTTCCAAACAGGCAAAGGTATCTCATGCCCTCCCAAAGCTTTCCAAACAGGCAAAGGTATCTCATGCCCTCCCAAAGCTTTCCAAACAGGCAAAGGTATCTCATGCCCTCACAAAGCTTTCCAAACAGGCAAAGGTATCTCATGCCCTTCATTGATGCACTTGGGATGTCAATAGCTCAAGTCCATCAGCTCCTTGCCCAGGCTGCAAAGCAAATTCCTGGTGTGGTTTCACCACTTCAAGTGCCTGAGTAGGAGCTGAACTCCTGTTGACACCAATCGAATTAGGAATGTGCTCTTCACTTCTGCTTGATGAGAAATGGTCTTGGCTCCTTGTGTCCTGCAGCCATCTCAGACCAAAGGCCCCACTGGCTTTTTCCATAGTCTGACTGCTGCTGTTTCCAGCAGCGTTGCCTCAGCACCTCTGAGCCTTGTGCTGGCACAAGTTGGTTCCCAGGTAGCTGTGGATGGCTGAGCTGTGTTGGTTCCTGTGCCCAGACAGGACCTGGCTCCCAGGACATGGGTGGCACGATGGCCTGGCAAGTATATTCAGGCAACTGTTGTTTCCCAGGTGGTGCAGGAGTCATTCCTGCTCTGTCCCTACTGTCTGACAAGGACTGACATCCAGTCATTGTTCCTGCCTGCAGCAGAAAGGCCAAAGATTGACTGCACCCAAGAGGCTGCCAAGGCCTTTCCCTGGTGGTGCAAGGCTGGACACTTGGGTGGTGCAGGGCAGGAGGAATCTGTCCTGACTAGCTGAGTTTGTTGTCACCTTTCTCACAGGTGCTTCTTCTGCTTCAGATTTACTCCTGTTCCATGGTAATGACTTGTTTTCATAGTACTGATAGTCCAGGAAAGGTTGGCTTTGGAATCTACCAGGATATAAAAAGGTTTATGTTGATCAAGGGATGAAGGCTGCCCTCATCTTTCCAAAGACATTCAACAGCTCTGTTCATAGGTCTCCTAAATCTTCTCCAGAGTTTGTTTGCACCTGGAGGATAGTTGTCCTAAACCTTTTTTAGGACAATGAATATAACAAAGACTGGGTCATCTTCCATACCTTCATATGGATGGGACTTTATGGTGTGGCTGTTTCTGCCTGAATTTGCAGCCTGGGAAGGGAGTACAAGGGCATGTACAGACTGTGCTTTGGACAGGCTTGCTCAGGGAAGAGAGGGAACTGAAGGAATAGTTGAAAGCCAGTGGATTCAATCCCTTGACCTGCGACCTGTTGTTGTCTTGTAAGATCTGATAGGTGTAAAGATGGACTAAGTTCATGTTTGGAGCTTTACTTCTTGGTTGGAGATACAACATCTGAAGCAAGACCATCAACAACATCTAGGTCATCCTCAAGTGCAGCAGGGGGTTTTATGTGCTCCAAACCAGCTGCAAAACAGAGGGAAGAGAGGAGGAATCACAGCTTGCAGCTTGGTGGACTCTTGGGGCGCTTGACACGTTGCTGCCTCCATTAAATGAAACTCCACTTCTAATTATAACCCATAATTATAGCCTTCAACCAGTGTGATTTGTAAAGAGAGGGGTCACAGAACCGAGCTCCCTCTGAGCCTGGCTGTGCAGTGGATATCAGTAAACATCCCTGCTGCCTCCCAGAGCCTGACAGAGACAGAGAGGGCTAATGCAGCTCGGCAGGGCACGCAGCTGGATTGATGGGAGCAGTGCCGTGGCCTCTGGCCCCTGGAGATATTACGTGACAAGGCAGTGAAAGCTGCAAACACGAGGGCAAACCATCTATTCAGCCTGACAGGATTAGACAGAGGTTAAGAATCTCGTGGGCTGCTCTCAGCATCCATGAATGGTCTCCAGCAGGCATCTGCATTCATGTGCTGAGTGCCAGGCTCCTGCCCCGTGCCAGAGCAAACACCCCATCACACTGAGACTGCACCCGGGGCAGGAGGGGCCTTGTCCCTGGAAAGGGGGGATTCAGTTGCAGGTGGTCTTTTTAAGAGCATGGGATGACAAGTATTGTTGTGTTAGGTGGAAACCCCTGTGGTCAGACTGGATGTGCTGTTGTCAGTGTTGCACTTTTGGCTTGAAGTTCTGGTCGTGGCTCTCATGCTTTTCTACTGTGTATTTCTTTATTGGCCTCCAAGAGTGGTGCAAGTTCCTCTCCCAGGTGCAACAGACTCTGTGTGAGACTCTGTGTCAGTCCTCTGGGTTATCTGCTCAGAAAGAACCTGTGGGTTGCTCTGCTCTGGCCTCTTGCACTTGTCAAACTTGGAAAAGTGCAGTGACTGACCTCTGCACCGAGTCTAATAAGTTGTGGTTCCTCCCATGGTCTTCTGATTTGGATCAGTGATGGAGAATTAGCACTGCTCTTTGGTCAGCTCTCCCAGGGAATAGTTCATCTCCCTGTTAATATTCATGTGTCAGATGCTACTGAAATATTTCAGTCTCAGCTTGCTCTGGGTCCTTGGTGTATTAAGACAGCTGAGGTGATGGAGACAGAATGAAAAATCAAAACCAGATCCTCTCTCATTTGCCAGTGGTTTAATTTCCTTGGACTTAAACCATGAGGGAAAGGAGACAGGACTGTTTAGAGGACATAAACTGCTCTGCTGATTGAGATCAGAAAGTTGGTTTGGCTTTGCTTGATCCTGCTTGATTTTGAGTTTGTTTTCCCTGGAAATGGGTTGGGCAGCTGCATGTCCTTTGACTCACCAACTCCTGCACCTCCCAGCCCATTTCAGCCCTGTTTGGTGGAGGGGCAATGGCCTTCAAAGGAATGGTGGCTCTATAAGTTTCACAAAAGGAGGGGAGAGGAAGAGGAAAGGGATTTGTAAGGCTCAAATGCCCAGTTCCAGCTTCATCAGTTGGAGAAAGAGGTTCAGAATGTTTCCTCAGCTGAACAAGCTTCAGTAAGAGCTCACAGGCAGTGAAGAGTGAAACAGAAAATAATTCAGAAATTTGATTTTTAACTGTGCTCGTGTTCAAGAGTTTCATCTTTATTTATCTTCATAGTAATACAGGATCCAATTGGCTCCAAAGTGTGCAGACATCTAATGAGAGACTGTCTGACCCCAGCCTGCCACAGCCTGAGCGGGTAAGGTGCCCAACAGCCCTTTTACAGATGGGCAACTGAAGCAAAGAGAGATTAAATTGTGTTCTCTGAGTCCCACAGCGTGGCTGGTTGGCTGTCAGCCAGTTCTCTCTTCCTTTCTTGTCTCTAATTCGATTCTTTGATCAGAGGGTTTGGCTCTTGTTTCCGTAGCTCGTCCTTCTTCTTGTTTCCAGCAGCCTTGTTACAGATTGTAGCAGCTCTGCTGTGCTGGAACCAGCATTGTTCTTCTCAGCAGGGTGGGATGTACGGCTGAGCAATTCCGTGCATGAGTTGTCTTTCTCTGAGACGTTCCTCTGGTTCCTGTGACACAGAGTGAATTGCAGCAGCAGCTTATTAGGAAAACAGGGGAAGAAACATAAACAAACCTTCCAAATCAAGGCAGTTCAAAGAAGCAAAGCAGCAGAGTCCAACCTGAACAAGCTGTAGGGATGCAGTCAGAAACTCTCCCACTGGTGTGTGGGGTAGACTTGCCCACAGCCTCTGCTCTGTGGGCCATCACATGCTGGAGTCTGGGTCGATCACGTTCACAATCACATTTCCACCCTCTGAACTGCACAGCAAAGGGAATCCTGCCCTGCCAGGCAGGAGCTGGGGGGACACTCAGACTGGGAGATGCTTCCCAGCAGTGCCTGTGGCCAGATCCTGAGTCTTCCTGTTGACCAGCTGCCTTCCTGTGGGGAGCAAACCTGTGTCCCAGAGCTTCCCGAGGAGCCCATCCCATCCCTGGAGCTCTGCTGAGCAGGAAGGGTGTGCAGAGCCCTTGGCCAGTTGGTGCAGCCACTGGAGAGGTTTGGACAGCAGGGTCTGGGCACTGCCACAGGGTCACAGCTACGGCTGCCAACAGGGAGGATTCCTGAGCCTGGAGCTGAGATGGGTCAGATCCCTGAGCCTGGAGCTGAGATGGGTCAGATCCCTGAGCCTGGAGCTGAGATGGGTCAGATTCCTGAGCCTGGAGCTGAGATGGGTCAGATTCCTGAGCCTGGAGCTGAGATGGGTCAGACTCCTGAGCCTGGAGCTGAGATTGGTTGGATTCCTGAGCCTGGAGCTGAGATGGGTCAGACTCCTGAGCCTGGAGCTGAGATGGCTCAGATTCCTGAGCCTGGAGCTGAGATGGGTTGGATTCCTGAGCCTGGAGTTGAGATGGCTCAGATTCCTGAGCCTGGAGCAGAGATGGGTCAGACTCCTGAGCCTGGAGCAGAGATGGGTCAGACTCCTGAGCCTGGAGCTGAGATGGGTCAGATTCCTGAGCCTGGAGCTGAGATGGGTCAGACTCCTGAGCCTGGAGCTGAGATTGGTTGGATTCCTGAGCCTGGAGCTGAGAACTTCAGAGAGAAATTCAGGCCAGCTCAGAGGTATGTTCTGGAAGGATCCCCCTGCTTGCCTGTGGATACCAGGGGGGTTTGACAAGCTGTGGGAAGCTATTCCAGGCCAGCAGACTTTCCATCTCCTGGCACCTGGAGTGGAAAGCACTTCTTGCCATGCTTTCTGGAAAAAGCATCTTCCACACCTCTGCACCTCTTAGCAATGCAGCTAAAATCTTTCCCAGCTAAAAATCAGATTTACCAAGAATGTCTTTATCGATTTACAGGGTTCACCTTTATGAACATCTCCAGTATTCCTCTTTTGGTCAAAGTAAAGCAATATTGAACATTGCAACAATAAATCCAGGGCCCCCTCTTCTCTCCAGGGTGTGAGGTTATCCAAATGTGTGCTCTTGTATTTATCATTTACCAACAGCACTATTTAAACAACAATATTTGACAGGAGTGGTTGTGTCAGGTGTGATGGAGTGTGTGTTATAAAAGGACAATAAGAGAGACTTTGCATTTGTCCTTCAAACATAAAGTCGATTTTTGCATGATTGGTACTTCAGAGATCATCTCCAGCACAAGATGAACTGGGAGCAGCCCTGGGGGAGGTGGGCTGGCTGTGTCCCAGTGCTCTGGGCTGCAGGAGGGCTGGCTCTGCTCTTCTCAGGTGCACCAAAGCTCTGCAGCAGGTTCACCTGTGCTGCTCTGCAACCTCCAGGGGTGACTTTTTCCAAATTGTGGTGGTTTTAGGCAGTTTTAGCATCACACCTCTCTGGAAGATTTTGAGTTGGGGGCAAAAGGTTTGAACTTCACCAGGCAACAGGTTCTGCAGGAGTGAGCAGTGTCTGTGAACAGCCCAAATCAGCCTGGTTTGGTTTCTGCTTTTGATCTGAGAGTTAACCTGGTGAGCAAACGAGTTTGCCTCGGTCTTGGGAGCTCTGCTGGGCACCAGCCCTGAACAGAAGTGTTAATGCCTCATCACAGGGTGGGTGCCTGGGGGCAGCTGGGTCAGGAACTGACCCTTGCACAAAGGATGGTTAATAAGGATCCCCTGCTGAGCTGGGGAAAGGATGGAGGGAACTGCAGGCAAACCACAAGCCCAGTGTGAGGCACAAGGCATCAGGTGTGCACAGTCTGTGGTGAGTGGAGGCACCTCCACTGAGTGAAGGATGTGTGGAAAACACCCCCTGGATACAGCACAGAGGATGAGGAAAGTACAGCATGATACTGGCTCGGGGAAGGACTATGAAAAACATTTCTTTGGAAAGGCTTTTTCTGAAAATGTACTATTTCATTCAAAGCAATGAGGAAAACTGTAGCCCCTGGATAAACTGGTGTGTGTTTACACATTTCCATCTGGTTGTCACAACTTGCCCTGTATTTTGCAGTGCTGGTTCTTGTCCTGGGAGGGATGCTCTGGCCAGAGCAGTGAGTCCTGCCTGTGGAGCTGACAGATGATATGCCAGCCTGGAGCTGGGGGCCAGCACTAATTACTGGCCAGTTCTCAGCCTCAGGCACCTTCTGACAGAGCTGCACCCCCTGCCCTGCCTGGTGGACAAACACAGCCAGAGCCCAGGGGTGCTGCACAGCCAGGCAGGGAGGGGAAAGGGCTCTTCTCGAGGCTGGTGGAAGGGGCAGGAACACACCAGGTCCTCTCTGTTACCTCCTGCACCTTCTGTGCCACTGTATTGAGGAAGATGCAGTTTCCAGGGCAGGAGACAGGAATATTTAAAATCAAGATGGGGAAAAAAGAACAGGGCCCTCAGGTGTTTCATTATCCCTCAGGTAGCTGAGCTGAAGTTTGTGGATCAGAGCAGGGAGGAGGCATCAGTTTGTAATCCCTTGTTTGAGAAACTCGAAGCTCTCGGCGAGCTCCGGGCTCGTAAATGACTCCCATAATCTATTTACCAGTGCTGTGAAGTTCCCCCTTTTATACTGGATTATGGTAATAATGGTATTGTGCAGCAGATGAAATTAGTTTTTCTACACAGTTTTGTTTCATCTCAGTGGCTAAATGTGGGAAATAAAAGGTGCCATTGGCAATATTTTCATGGGTAAACCAGTTTCCTCCCACATCCACCCTGGAAACACAGATCCTTCCTCATCATATCCCGGGGACAACTTGACTGCCAAGCAATGCATGAAAGGACTGTGAGAAGCAAAGGGGTTTTTAAAATTTGTACCATTAGGATAATGTTCTAAATTTATGAATTTTAAGATGATTTGGGATTGTTAAGAGCATCTTCTGTGGGCTACCATGGACTGTGCAGCCCCCAGGGACACTGGGATTGTATCCATTTTACTTTCCCACTTGTGCACTCCAGCAGAAAGTGTCCCACATGGGGACAAGGGCTTGGATGTGGCTCAGGAGGCTCTGCTGGGCCTCAGCATCCTCTTGGGCTCAACCCTTCCTTGGGAGTATTTACAGGAATGGGAACACTCACCTCTTCTCTTACCCCTTTATGAGCCTGTGGTTCAGATGTCAAAACCCAACATTGAGGGTGTCCCTCAGCAAAAGTTCACATCTTTTTGCCCCAAAAATCAGCTGAAACCCCTCTAATTTCCCATTATCCCAGTTAGTGTTGGTCATATTGAGCCAATGCACCAGGAAAATGAGTTCCTGCCATGCAAACTTTCCCTCCCCTGATGCATTTTGGTAATTTCACAAGCTGCTGGAGTAGGTAAAATTCAGACCATGGATTCTTATCACACATCCCAGATTTACCTGGATGAACATCCAAGCCAGGAGCCAGCTTAGAAATTTCCCAAGAAGATTTTGTTGTTTTTGTGTTCCGAACAGAGAGCAAACTTTATCTCACACTTTGCATGGAGTGGTCCAATCCCAGCTTCCCATCTTAATCAGGGATTTCTGCAATCATCAGTGTCCTAACAATGGGGCCAGGGGAGAGCAAAGGCTTTTCTGAGCTTCACCAGCATGTTCTTTAAGTTTAATCTTCAAGATTTGTATCAGGAAGCGGAGAGAGACTGGTGAGAAATGCTGCTTGTTTTGGAGGGGGTGAGAAAATAGGTCAGACAGCAGAGTGTGTTATTGTTACCCATTCATTGCAGAGCTCCAGGAGAGCAGCAAAGCTTTGTTGTACCACTTTGGGGAGTGCTCCTTGTGCTTGGGAACATGGAGTGGGGAAAAGCCTCCAAACCTGAGCAGAGGGGAGTCCAGGCTGAGCCAAAACGCAGCCCCCTCCAGGGCTGCACACGAAGGGGCTTTGGCAGACCGGGGGTGAGCAAAGGGCAACGTGTGGCCCCAGAAATACCAGGCTGGGAAGAGTTGTGGGTGTTTCATACACACAGTCACCTCAGCACCCATGTGAAGAGTGCTGTGGATGTCCCCAGAGGTGATTTCTGTCTCTTGTGCCTGTAAGCTCATTAGCTGTGTCATCCATTTCTTAATGAAGTGGCTCCTCCTCTCACCAGTCCTTGCCTCTCTGGTACCCAGAGCCTGTCCTGGGGTGAGCCCAGCTGGAGATGAAGCACCACCACAGCTCCTTGCTCAGCCTCCCTCTCTGCCCACCCAACCTGATGGAATGGGAGGAGAATCAAAGTAAAACTTGTAGGTTGAGATAAAAAGGTTAATAATTGGAATTAAAGTAAAAATACAGTAATAATGGTAAATGATAATAATAATCAAGATCAAAGCAAGTGTGCATGATACAGTTGCTCACCACCTGCTGACTGATGCCACATTCCCATTCCCAACCCAGAAAACTCCCCCCAGTTTATTATGGTGTGAAATATCCCTTTGGCCAGTTCAGGTCACCTGTCCCAGCTGTGTCTCCCACCTGTCCCAGCTGTGTCTCCCACTTGTCCTGCCTCTGCTCCCTCCCAGATTCCTTTCTCACCTTCCTCACTGGCAGAGCAGACAAGAAAAATGTCCTTGACTTGGGATAAACACAACTTAGCAACAAACAAACCAACAGAGTGTTATCAACACCCTTCTCCTTCCAACCCCAAAACACAGCCCTGTAACAGCTACTGGGAAGAAATGACCTGGATGAAACCAGGACACCCCCAAGCACTGAGTCTTTAATGAGATGATACAGTCAGGGCTTGTTTTCTTCTGTTCCCACTGAAAAGGAACCACACACACCCCCCCAGAGCTCCTTCACCACAGCCTGGAAGGGAAGAGGGACAGACCATGTTGAACTTGTGGGATGTGACAAAATTGTGGCTCTTGGGGGGATGGTGAGGAAGGAACCAACTGCAGAGTGACAAACAGCACACCCAGAGTGTGTGAGGTGAGTCCAAGCCAGGGGTGAACAATCTACAGACCCCTCTCCTGACATTCCCAGGCACTCAGCAACAGGACAAGGGGGCACGATGGGCTCAAGCTCTGCCAGGGGAAATTGAAGTTGGAGATCAGAAAAAAATTCTTTGCAGAGAGAGTGCTCAGGGACTGGAATGAGCTGCCCAGAGAGGGGGTGGATTCCCCATCCCTGGAGGTTTCTAAACTGAGCTTGGCCGTGGCACTGAGTGCCATGATCTGGTAAAGGGACTGGAGTTGGACCAAGGGTTGGACTTGATGATCTTGGAGGTCTTTTCCAACCCAATCCATTCTGTGATTCTGTGATTCAATGGATGTGGCACTGAGGGAGAATCCACCCTGTCTTGATCCAACCCCACTGTGATCACCAGCCCAGGGCACAGAGTGCCCTGGGCTGGTGATCACAGTGGGGTTGGATCAAGGGTTGGACTTGATGATCTCAGAGGTCTTTTCCAACCCAATCCATTCTGTGATTTCACATCAGTCTTGGGGCTCAGACAGGGATGGAGGGGGTGTGGACATGGGTTTTTATTCTTCAGTCTGATTTTTGGCAATGCTCACACATAATCCTCATGCTCTGCCTCTGTCTCAGCTCCATCACAACGTGAGGGCCAATTAGTCATCTCTAACTATTAAGCAATGCTAACAGCTACTTTAAATGCAAGCAGAGCCTTAATCTAGTTCTAACTCAGATGGACGGTGATACTTCTAATTAGGACATCAAAGAGAGGAGAAATGTGTTATGTTTATAACTGAGGGAACCTTTGCATTGAGCTATTTCAGGAATAATTATGTATTATCTTTATTAACACGGCCTGAGTTGGTAAATAATGGGTCATGCTTTTGCATTTGGGGTGTTAAATATCAGAGATTGAGGCTGAACTCCAGACTCCTGTGCTGTCTGACTTGCTGTGAGATGCTGCCCCACCAGAGCACCCACCACAGGTGGAGGTTTCATGGGAAAGGGGTGCCAGGCCCTCCCCACACCCCACCCAGCTCCCTGGGAACCAGTTCCTCTCACTCATCCCCTGCTCAGGTTGGAAACTGGGCAAAGCTGAATAAAGTCCTTCCAGAGGAAAAAAGTAAATTAAAAAAGGGGGAGGAATCCTTTGCAATAAACACACCTTGATACATGTCCTCAGAGGTGCTTTGGCCTAAGTAGTGTGTGTGTGACAAAAATCAGATAAACACCTTCCAGGTATTGATGAGAAAATCTGAACTGAGCATGTCCTGCCCCAGAGGAGCTGAGAACCTGCTCACTCCCTTGTTTGGAGATTAATCAGAGGGAGAGGGGGGAATCCAAGAGAAATTCCTTTGAAAACCGAAGCTTTCTATTTAAAACATGAAACTGAAAAAAGGGAAAAGATCAGTCTCTGTGCCTTTCTCTTTGAGAAACACAACTCATTCAATGCAAGAGCCTTTTCAGGAATAAATATCCCACTTATCTGCATCTCCTCTTTTACACATTATTTCTCCTTCTGTACCTTCTTTTATTCCATTCCTCACTTCTCTTTCTGTTTACCCCACCTTCCTCTCTCTATATCTTTAAGGGTTGCTTTATCACAGCTTTCCAGTTTAGTGGATTAATTTTATTAGTTTCTTTTGTATGTGTCTAATTGACATGCAGTTTCAAAATCTATTTCATTTCAGCAGAACTGACCTTTATTCCTTTGCAAGCAGAGTGGTTTTTTTTTCCTCCAGTTAATACCTTCCCTACCTTGCTAAAACCAGAGATGCAGCACAAGTTTGCTCGAGGCTGTGGAGGGTTCAGGACAGCAGCAGGAACCACAGAGCAACTGGACTGGAGAACAGATCTGAGGTTCCCCCTCCCCAGATAACCATAAATGAGGGAGCTTAAGGGAGTTTTTTTTCTTTCCACTTTTATTTCTAAGAAAATCTCTTTCCTTCTCTGAGAATTCATTGCCACAGGAGGAACAGAGTGATGTGTGGGAGCACCTGAGCTGGGCCTGGTGGGATGAGCAAACAGGAGGAGCAACTTGTTCAAAGGAAAGTACAAAACCTTCCTAAATGTGGCTTTGGGGATATTCCTTCCTTCCATTTCTCTTGTCTGACAAGACCTGGGCTTGTTCTGCAGCACAAAAGTTCCTCCCTGCCAGAAAACCTCAGGATGTTCTAATTCCTGTGCCCATCACTGTTGCTTCACAGGAGGGAAATCCAAGCAGAAATTCCCCACTTGTATTTGCTGACTGGTCAGAAGGAAGTGGGACTGGTAGGAAAATGCTCCTCTTTTCTCGTAGCTCTTCTGAAAGACTTGAAAAGGGCCCTTTGATGGGAACCCCCCTCCAGTCAGCCCCAGGAGCCCCTCAGATCCCTCCAACACAGGCTTTGCTCCAGAGCACCTGGCAGGTCCTGCTTTCCCAGGTGCTCTCCCTGCTCAGAGACAACACGTTTCTCTCTCCTTATTTCCTCACCCAGCAGAGCAGAAATGGCAGTTGACAGCCTTTTTTATAAGATGTTTTCATTATAATTTTAATGGGCTAATTTCTTTCCCTGAATTGCCATAATTCAGATTTAATGAAACATGTCTTATAAAATTTAAAAAAAAATACAATAATAAAGTGGAACGCCCCATTAAGCTGAAGAACAAGGAAATAACATATGTAGAGATCTGCTGGCTCTGACCCTGCCATCCCAGAGTGGTAACAGGCATCAGGCACGTGCTTTATGTCACCATGAGTGACTGTGCTTCCCAGAAGCAGAAAGTGTCTAACAAAATAATAATAAATAAATGGAGCTGTGAGGGGAACTGCTCCCTCCTCCCATCTCGCCTCTGCCCGAGTTCACATCCAGTGCTGTTCCATCATTAGTCACTGTCAGGTGGGAGCATCATCTAAATGGGCTTTTCTCTCTGTCTCCTGTGGCTGCTGCTCTGAGATCACACACTCCTGTTCTCCAGGGAACCCTGAGCTCCATCACAAGCTGTGCCAAGGGAGGGCTGATCCTGCTGCCTGCAGAGCTCCATCCCAGGGGCTCCTCAGGCCAGGGGAGCACTGGCCTTGCTGCACATCAGCAGCACATCCCCAGGGTGTGAGGTGACCCAAAAGGGGGTTTAGGTAGATCTTCCTCTTGTTGCTTCTCAACATCTACTATGAAACACAGAATCATAAAATCGTTAAGGAAAAGACCTCCAAGATCATCGAGTCCAACCTTTGACCAAATACCACCTTGGCAACTGGACTAGAGCAGTGAGTGCACTCAGCAATAGGACAAGGGGGCACAGGCTCAAGCTCTGCCAAGGGAAATTTAATTGGATATTAGAAAGAAATTCTTTGCAGAGACAGTGCTCAGGGATTGGAATGGGCTGCCCAGAGAGGGGGTGGATTCCCCATCCCTGGAGGTTTTTCAGCTGAGCTTGGCCGTGGCACTGAGTGCCATGATCTGGTAAAGGGACTGGAGTTGGACCAAGGGTTGGACTGGATGATCTCTGAGGTCTTTTCCAACCCAATCAATTCTGTGATTCTATGGATGTGGCACTGAGGGAGAATCCACCCTGTCTTGATCCAACCCCACTGTGATCACCAGCCCAGGGCACAGAGTGCCCTGGGCTGGTGATCACAGTGGGGTTGGATCAAGGGTTGGACTTGATGATCTTGGAGGTCTTTTCCAACCCAATCAATTCTACAATTCTGTGATTCTATGACTGCCATGTCTGGTCATTTCCTAAACTCTTCTAGAATCATAGAACATCTTGTGTCTTTGGTCTTCTTAAGATTTAAACATGTAGAGAGTTGATTTTTCAGGGAGATATTAAATGGTCTTTGATGATGTCTCCTGAATCCCATCACCCAGGAGCTCAGTGAGGAAGGCTGGGATGTTTTTGGGACTGCTCTGTCTGTGATGGCTCCAGGGGCACCTGTGACATCCAGTGATGCCTCAGGGCCAGGAGAGACCTGCCCATGCCTGTGCCATGTGTGACCCTCCCCACACAGCAGCTCCAGCTTCAGACACCTCATGGCAAAGCTGCTTAAAGAACAGCTCCCTGTAAGCCAAAGGTAATGATGAGAAACCTGAGATTTGCAGCCTTGGTTTGTGGAATTCCTGCTCCAGAGCCCATGGAAGGTGTCCCAGGTGTCCCTTGTAGTACCAGGCAGGGGCAGGTTTGGGCTGTGGTGTGTTAGAGCTCTGTGCCAGCACAATGTCTTCTTTTTGAGAATTCCTCCCTGGAAATGCTGACCTCCAACCAAGAGCAGAAGCAATCAAGGGATGAAATTTATTGTGATGCTGAGTCAACATGAGAGATTAATGCTCCCCTTTCATCTCACGACCCTTCATCTCTGTGTTTCAAACCAGGCACTGTGTAAAATATAGCCCCTAGCACGCTACCTGGGGAAAAATATCAAAGAAAAGAAGCTGTTTGCAAGTGAAGAGCCTCATTTTTTTCCCTCTGTCCTCTGCAGTTGCCTGAGTGGTCGTGCCAGGTGGTCTGGAGTTACAATTCCGAGCAGGGATGTCCCAGCTGGTAGAGATCCAGCTCTGCTCCTCACCTTTTGTGTTTCTGTAAGGACAAAGGGGGTCTTTTGCTGCTGAAAAGGCCAAACCATAGAATTAGGAAAGTTATAATGAAAGAAACGAGGGATATTTTCAGAAGGCAGGAAGTGAGTGGGAAGAAACCTCCTGCTTTCTGTGCAGTTCCTGCCTCCTGTAGCTGAGTTCAGCTGCCCCAGGAAGGGAGGCAGTTGTGAGTCTGTGAGTCTGTCCAGGAATGTGGGCTGGGACTCCTTTTCTTCAGCCCCTGGGAAGTCTCCACTGTCCCATGAGCAAATTAGTGTCTGTTATGAATGGAGGGAAAGGTGTTGTCATCTGTGATCACTTCCTACCTGTTGATGCTGGAAGGGAACATGCTTTGACTCTCCAAATTTCTGAGATATTGGGACAAGCGAAACAGAAAGAGATGAATTGGAAATTTCTTTCAAAATCAAGCCAAGAAAGGGAAGAGAAATATTTATTCAAGCTTTAACGAGGTAGTTATTGCTGAGTAATTACACACTGGCAACTTATTTACAGGAGAGGAAGGTTGCTAAAGTTCAGTTCACTTGTCTTGGTTAATTAGGTCCCATTCCTTGGGGACGAGCTAATTGGACAGCGACATTCAGTGAGATAATGAAATAAATGTCACGTCATACAAAGAGTTAATTAATGATAAAGAGACATTCACCCTTGCAGAGGCGCAGGGCTGGAGCTGATGCAATATTTGGGATGCAGTGCTTTTCTGTTGAGAAACACTGCCTGGCACGAGTGTGACTTGGCATAAATGCTGGTGGGAGCGCAGCTCTTTGGATGGAAATTTTGCCTGGGAGATTTATGAGGTCAGAGGAAGAGAAAGAGGAATGCAGGCTGTTACCTGGGCTGGGGGATGCTGCTGCTCAAATGCTGCTTTAGGAGATGGCAGCACTCCCACTGCAAATTAAGACCTTGAATAGTACAAGTGTTTTCACCCCCTGGTACTTGCCAGTTCCTCTGTCCTGCACAGCCAAGGGGGTGAGTGGTGTGATTGAAATATCTTTTCTCTGTGTCCAGGAGCAGCTGGGTTGGCCATGCAAGGTTGCAGGGTCAGCAATATGGTGATTGCTGACACTTCTGTTTTTCTTTATGAATGCCATGGAAAACTTGCAAGGAGTTGCTCAGGTGGCCCATGAGGAAGAATGTCATTTCTGGACAAATGAAGTAGGACAAAAACTTGCAAATCCACTGAGGAATGAATGGTATGACTTGCATCTCACTGAAAGAGTGAGGAATTGCTGATGCACAGACCTTACCCTGGGGATTGCAGAAGAGAAATCCATCATTGGAAAGGCACTTGGCCATCTGCTTATTCCTCTTGAGGGATGAATGGAGCCTGGAAAGCTCAGTAGCAGTGCTGGAGCTGCTCACTGCCCCCCTGGCAGGCACCCAGTCCGTGTGGGCACAGACTGGTGTCAGTGAGGGGACAATGGCACATGCACCTTGTGTGGGGGCGCCTGGAGGGCAAGTCTTGCTGGGCACATCTGCTGGCAGGGGTGTGTTGGGAGAGGGTGTGGAGATGGAACTGGGCCATTCCTTGGAGCTGGTTCATTCCTTGGAGCTGGGTCACTCCTTGGAGCTGGGCCATTCCTTGGAGCTGGGTCACTGCTTGGAGCTGGTTCATTCCTTGGAGCTGGGCCATTCCCTGGAGCTGCGTCATTCCTTGGAGCTGGGTCACTCCTTGGAGCTGGGCCATTCCTTGGAGCTGGGTCACTCCTTGGAGCTGGTTCATTCCTTGGAGCTGGGTCATTCCTTGGAGCTGGGTCACTGCTTGGAGCTGGTTCATTCCTTGGAGCTGGGTCATTCCTTGGAGCTGGGTCACTCCTTGGAGCTGGTTCATTCCTTGGAGCTGGGTCAGTCCTTGGAGCTGGGCCATTCCCTGGAGCTGCGTCATTCCTTGGAGCTGGGTCACTCCTTGGAGCTGGGCCATTCCTTGGAGCTGGGTCACTCCTTGGAGCTGGTTCATTCCTTGGAGCTGGGTCATTCCTTGGAGCTGGGTCACTGCTTGGAGCTGGTTCATTCCTTGGAGCTGGGTCATTCCTTGGAGCTGGGTCACTCCTTGGAGCTGGGCCATTCCTTGGAGCTGGGTCATTCCTTGGAGCTGGGTCACTCCTTGGAGCTGGGCCATTCCTTGGAGCTGGGTCATTCCTTGGAGCTGAATCGTTCCTTGGAGCTGGGCCATTCCTTGGAGCTGGGTTATTCCTTGGAGCTGGGTCACTCCTTGGAGCTGCGCCATTCCTTGGAGCTGGTTCATTCCTTGGCGCTGGGTCATTCCTTGGAGCTGGGTCACTCCTTGGAGCTGGTTCATTCCTTGGAGCTGGGCCATTCCTTGGAGCTGGGTCACTCCTTGGAGCTGGGTCACTCCTTGGAGCTGGGTCATTCCTTGGAGCTGGTTCATTCCTTGGAGCTGAGTCATTCCTTGGAGCTGGGTTATTCCATGTAGCTGGGTCACTCCTAGCGAGTTCTCATCCCCTCCTTTCACAAGCCCTGGTTTCCTGGCTCTCCTGAAGGTGTTTGCTTCCTGGGCTCTGGTGCTGAGTTATCATCCAGGAGGTTATTTTAATGGGCATATTCCTGTATTTCTGGCACCATCTGCTCCTCTCTCTGATTACTGATGCAAGGAGGGATTAAGAGAAAGCCTTTTCCCTCTTTCAGCAGGCAGGGAGTTATTAGTGCTTTGAAAGCACGCACTGAGGCTGCTCTGCGTGCCCAGCAGCATCTGGCATTTCCTTTCTGTCTTTCCCTGTGCAAATTGGTGGAGGGAACCTAATTGGGGAGTGGAGATCTTGGGCTGAGAGCTGCCCCGGGCACTGGGAGCTGCTGTTTGCTTTGGTTTTCCCCAGCAGCACGTTGGGTGTCCCAGATCTGAGGCTGTTCCTGCAGGTTATGGCACAGGTGGGCAGAGCTGCCCCTGCCCCTGCACGTGCATTCCTGGCTGGGAATGTCCTGGGGGCCACACACCCCTGGGTGGAGCAGAGAGGGGAGGCATTGAGCTCCCCAAGTTCCTATTCACCCTTTGTAGGAATCACCTTCCTTCCCCTGTGTGATTGTTATTCCATCCCATATGGAGAAGGTCAATGCCAGTGGTGAGGGAGAGGATGTGAGTGAGATCCTGCGTGGCCAAAGGGTGCCTGGAATACCAAAGAGTGCCAGCAGGGAGGAGATGCCAACAGCCATCAACAGAATGTTATCTGTGACACATTAAAGGGAACTGCAACAGGTGCCACAAAGAGGTCAAATGTGGGAACCACCTCCCCAAGGCTCACCCTCTGCTTTGGTCATACTGTGTTTTCCAGCCTGCCTAACAAACTTCTACTACAAACATCTACTTCTTTTTACTACAAAGTGTAGAACTTAGAGTGTAAAAGTGGGAAATTTGTCTAACTGGAGTTGTAAAAAGCTGCAGCAAAATTCAGTGCCAGGTCTACTTTGAGTGGGTTTCTTCTGTGGGTTTGTTTCATCTGGGGATGCCAAACCATCCCTGGGCTGCAGAGAACCCACTGCAGAGGAGACATGGATAGAAAGAACACCTGGTGTAGCATGGCAGGGGGTTCATATGGCACCTGGTGCCTCATGCAGGTGTGGAAGAGACCTGCACGTGTCCTGGGATGGACTGGGACTCTGCTGTGACACATCCTGTGACAACTCAGACATGGGAGGAATGTCTATAGCTCTCAGAGGACAAGCGTGAAAATGCCTTTGTGCAGTTCCCCTCTCTGGGATGCTCTGCAGTCCATATTGGTCCATATTAACCTAATTCTCTGAGGCAATGACAGGAAAGTACAATTAACATATTGGGCACCTGTTGAAGAGTTTTCCAGGAAAGGGAGTAGAGTCCTGGACCTATGGCAGGCCTTGGACAGCTACACAATATTGAGTGATGTTGGACAATATGGATGGGGTTTCCTGGGGGTTTGGAGCTGCCAGTGGCTGTTCTGCACTGTGGTGGAATTAGTGGCAGTTGTGACAGGAGTCAGCTCAGAAAGTCATCGCGTTTGGGTTGGACAACCCCCCGAAGTCCAGCATGGAAGAGAAATACCAGAAGTGCCAGGTCATTGCAGATGCAGGGCTGGACTCAAGAGCCTGTCTGAAGGCCTTTGGGGTAATAGGAAATGCAGGGCTGGCTGTGGCTTGCTCAGTATTCAGAGCCTGGCTGCTGTTTACTGGTGTGTTGTCTGAAAGGTCAGTACACAATCTCACACTTTCTCTGCTCGTTTCTTTGGGCCTGGAATGAGCAGTTCTGCTCACACACCCCTGGCAAGTGGAGAATCCATTCACCAGCAGGAGTGGTTAAAACAACTGAGCTGGTTGGACCAAGTACAGACAGGAGAGGTGGGTTTTTGGACCTGGCTTGAAGTTGATTTTTCCCTTGAGGAGTCAGCAAAGATAACCTTCATCTCAGCACTGTGAGAGTGTCTCGAGTGGGGCTTAGCCAGGGAAAAGAGGAGCAAAGAGGGGAAGAAAGGACTGGCAGAGACCCAAGGAAGGTCAAGAGCAAAGAAAGGACACAGATAAGAAGTTTTACTCTGCCTTGCCCTGGGTTTCTTGTGTGTCACCTTCCTCACTCCAATTATTCCTCTTGTCCATCATTTCTTGTTGGTTGTCCTGGTAATGTAGAGTAAGGCTGTAGGACTTGTAGGACACATGGACTCCTTTGACATGGCTGGAGCTGGATCAGCCCTTGTGGTGTTTACCTAGGGAGGATGCCCCTGCCCAGGGCTTTGTGCAACTCTCCAGTTGCTCATGTTCTAAAGACAGCACAGAGCAGGTTACATGTGCCTTCTCTATTCTGGGCTGTGAGAAGCTTCTGGAGAGGAGAGGAGAGGAGAGGAGAGGAGAGGAGAGGAGAGGAGAGGAGAGGAGAGGAGAGGAGAGGAGAGGAGAGGAGAGGAGAGGAGAGGAGAGGAGAGGAGAGGAGAGGAGAGGAGAGGAGAGGAGAGGAGAGGAGAGGAGAGGAGAGGAGAGGAGAGGAGAGGAGAGGAGAGGAGAGGAGAGGAGAGGAGAGGAGAGGAGAGATCCATCTCCTTACACTCCATCTTGTAGTCCGGAGAGGAAAGTGAGCACTTTGAGCACCTGATTCATGTGCCCAGCTGCAGGTGCCCACTTTAGAGAAGAGACATCACTCTCCTGACTCCAGTAGCAATGACAGGTGCTTTTGTCACTCTCAAGGTGACTTGAGCAGGGGCAACATTTACCCTGCAGAAACCTGTGTTTAGGCTGACAACTCCCATCCAGCTGGGAGAAGAGATGGACAGTTGAAGTGATGTCACAGGTGGAAATTCCTTGTATTCCTTTATAAACTGCATCCTGCAGCATGAATAATGGTGTGTCTGTTCATCTGACAGGGCACTGTGAGACAAGAGGAGAGAGAGCTGGAAAGCCACTTCCCAGCCGTGCCATGTGAGCTGTGCAGAGCAGCAGGAATCCAGCTGGGCAGCCTGTCCCTGTCTGGATGGCTTGTCCCTGGCACAGCAATGCACACCCAGCCCAACAGCCCAGCCTGGCTGCCCTCTGCCCTCCCTGGCTCCCACGAGGGGGTGGCTGCTCTTCCCAGCACCCTCCTGGGGCCAGGCTTCACTGCTGTGTGGGTTTTTCAGCAGGGTCTGGGCTGAGCTCCTGGGAGTGAGGTGAGAACCACGCTCAGCCTGAGCAGAGGTTTGCTCAGAGGTTTGCTCAGAGGCAGCAGAGACCTCTGAGCTGGCTTTGCTACCACTGTGTGATATCCCAGCTGGAATGAGCTCACCTAAAACCCAGCACTCACCATGACCTGCACAGCCATGGGGTGTCTGGAGGTCAGTTCTGACCTTTCAAGTGTCCCACTGAAATCAACCCAGACCCTGGTGGGAACCTCATCCCAAGAGCACCCTGGCAGCCCTCAGCAGCAGGATCACCCCTGAGCTCCCTGGCAGTGATCTGAGCAGCTCATCTTCACCAGTGTGACCAGTGCCAACTGGGCTGGTGGGCTGCAGTGTCCCCAGCCCAGCCATGCCCTAAAGCCCCTGGCACTGGGGCACTGCTCTGGCTCCGAGCTGCGGGTCAGCTCGAGTGAGTCGTGCTCATTAAACCATCTCCAAGGCAGCAGAGCCAGCCGGCTCAGGAGGGGATTAATTAGGAGCAGCAGAGCTCTCTAACCTCTGGGTGTCTGATGTGCATCAGGCAGAGCTGAACAGAGGCTGGAAGAGCAGGGAGGGCAGGACCCAAGTGTGGGAGTTATTCCTCACAAATAACCATCAGCTGTGATTTCCTCTGCCTGACAAGGTGCTGGGGAGCTCTGGGGAATGCTCTTCCCAAGATGCCTCCCTGGTTCCTGTGCTGTCAGGAGGCTGCAGACAGCACAGATCCACCAAAACAGGTGTCAGAAACCACCCCTCAGCTTTGTGCTCCCCTTGGGGTTGGGCATTGCTCCGAGGAGCTGAGTCATCCCCAATTTCTGTGGATCTTTGTGTGTCTAAAAGGGAGATCATTGTGCTTGCTTGTCTGAGAGTGATGTTTTCATTCAAAATTTCCTTAAAATGAAGATTACGAAGCTGCTACACAATGAAGAACACGAGGAAAAAAAGGACCATAGAGATTTTGTTCCTTTATTTTGACCTCCCAGCCTCCTGGGTTTGAAAATTTTATCAAAATACTGAAAGCTGAGAAAAATTACATCAGATGAAGACTTCAGTAAAATGTTTGAATCTGTGTGGAATCCCCAGAATTATCATTTTTCAGAGCAGGGCAGAAGCGAATCATCAGGAAAAAAAAATCAAAGCATCTGATATTTGTGAAGTGAAACATTTCCACTCATCAGTTTGGACACCAAACACCATTTAATGCCCTAATTGCTCCCATTTGCAGAGCCCGAAACGCCTCTTTGGTGGCAAATTGGCGTCACCTGCCCCTGGGCACGGAGAGCCGGATCCAATTCCGAGGGACTGGGGAAGAAAAGATCAATTCCAAAGGGACATCGTATCCTGGGAAGCAGCCAAGAGGCTTCTCCTAACTGTGATTGTGCTTGACACTCATAATGAAACGGAATTCAGATCACTGCAATAAATTTCCAAACTGTGAGTCTTCCAAAAAAATAAATAAAAAATAAATGCTCAGCATTTCCCACAAGGCCTTACAAATTCAATCTGCATAAGCTCCAAAATAAGTGTATTTTCTACCTTTAACTAATACTTGGCAGCAACTTTCAATTGGCTCATTTAATTAAGTTGGTGTGCAGATCTCATTTTAATGTATTTAGTGCTGCTAAAATGACAGGCATCCTGATCAAGGGGATTGCATTTTATTATTTTTATGTTTTCTTTTTAATTTGCATTCAGATTTCTTCCCCTCCTCACAGTATTTGCTCCTGCAGGCACAGGAGACACAGCAGAGCACCCAAACCCATAGAAGGGAGCAGGGCATGAAATGAGGGAATGGAATTAATGTCAGCTAATTAGGGAATAAGCCACAAGGATCTCCTGGATCAAGCAGGAATGACATGTGATGATACCTACTTAATAATGGAATCCCCAAATCCTGGAATGGTTTGGGGTGGAAGGGACATTAAAACTCATCCCATTCCACCCCCTGCCATGGGCAGGGACACCTCCCACTATCCCAAGTTGCTCCAAGCCCTGTCCAACCTGGCCTTGGACACTTCCAGGGATGGGGCAGCCACAGCTTCTCTGCCCAACCTGTGCCACCCTCACCCAGCAAGAAACAAGATTTGGTGGGTTCTTGCACAGTTTTCAGAGCATTGGCTAAAAGTGAGGCAGCTCCCCAGGGCTGGGGCAGGTGAAAGGCTTTCCCAAAGGAAAGAAGGGATTTAAACCAGCTTTGTGTGTGTGCTTGGCAGTCTTTAGAACCAGAGGTGAGAAATTCCTTCATGTTTGGTGAAAATGGGCAGTACAGAGAGATCTAAATAACTGCCCTGTTGAGGAAAAAGGCAGCCCTTGGAGCTGAGCCTCATTATTAGACCCTGGGACATCTGCACGAGGGAGCCACGTGAAACCAGATCAATGCCTTCTCCTACCCCACAACTGATTTTTCCATGTTTCTGACTTTCCTGAGGCTCCTTCAGTCTTTCCAGTTGCCCTGAGTGGTCCCACCTTGGTGGGGTGTGTGGGGTGACAGCACAAGAGCAGCCAAAAGGCAACAGCTGTGTCCAGGCAGGTGGAGAAAAAGGGGCCAGGCACTGCCTAAAGCCTCAGCTCTTGGACTGTTGGGAGGATTTACCTGCCTGACCCTGCAGGACTCACTCTGTGCCCTCTGAGCTGCCCCCACAGCCATGGGATGGGAGAGGGGCTTGCACAGGATCGTCCTGAGAGGGTTTTGATGATCCTGCTGGCACAGATGGTGTCCAGCTTTGCACTGGAAGTGGTTACCAGTGGGTTGTTGGAAGTAATTGCAGCTGTAAGTAATTGGGAAGAGAGTTTAATGGCAGGCTCTGGCTGTCAGCTCTGGGATCCAGTGATGAAGCTGAGGCAGCTTCTCATGGCTCCAACAAACCTGGGATGATCTCACAAATACATATATACTTTTATAAAAATTGCTCCTATTTGAGGAGAGAAATGTATGTGTTGTGTTACCAGTTCTTTTCCTCATACTTACTCTGTATCAGAGCATCTTTTGATTTTACTGTGATTACCTGGAACCATTTTCAGTTATTTTCACCTACCTGTGGTCCATTTGCTTCAATCCTCTGTCCTTACAGATAGGATTTTTTTTTCCCTTTTCTTTAAGCCTTGAAGTTAATTCCTCCCTCTCTCTCTTTCTCTCCCTCTCTCTCTCTCTCTCTCTCTCCCCCTCTCCCTGTGAGGATTTTCTTTATGAGGCTTTTGTGTGCGTGACTATTTCATCTTTCCTGAGCACCACTTTGACATCATCTGAGCCACAGAACCATCAGCTGCCCTTGCCATTCCCTCTCTCCCTTCAATCCTGCCAAAGGGAGAGCAAATTACCCACGGCCCAGCAGGGCCACAGACTCGGGTTTGGGCTCAAATCATGTCTCTCATGACTGATACTTCCCTAAACCCTGGCAAGTGGGATGCTCATGGATGGCAGAGATCTCACAGTTTCTATTGCACTTTCATTTGCAAGTGGCTTATGAGAGATTAATAAATGATTAATAGGCATTATAGACACGAGTAGCATAATGTAGCAGGTGACTGTAAGCACGTCAGGAGAAGGAATTACAGAATATCATAAGCAACCTATTGACTGTTTGGGCTTTATAGTAATCTGTAAGCATTGATTAGTCATTCATTACAACACCTCTTAATCATCCCCAAACCTTCCATCACCTATTTTGTGAACACTTGGCAGAAAATGAAGCCAGAAATAGTACATGTAAAAATAGTGCTCTTTTCCATGGCCAGCCCTGAGGGATTTCAGAGCCAGAGGTGCCACAACACAGCCCTGATCCTACAAGAGCCCAGCAGAGCCCTCAGTGTTCTGCAGGATGATGAAGTTCCACAGGATCAGGGGCCCCACAGACTCACCTGCTGCTCCACTCACCTGAGAGCTGCTGGTTCTGCACATCCCCCTGGGCCAGGGCACAGTGGGAAGGGACTCCCAGGCTGGTTTTCACCTTCCAGAGCATTTTTGCAGTGAAAGTAAACAAATGAGAAAGAAGAGGTTTGTTTTTCCCCCCCTTAGGCCCCTCATTATAACCTTGTCCAGATCTTCAGCTGTGAACTGAGTCAGTGTTACCTGTGAACCCACAGGGACAGAGGGAGCTGTTTCCAGAGAGCAGCTTCCCCACCTCTGTCCCATTTATTGTGAAGTTTGTCCACTGGGCTTAGTTGGGAGCAATCAGGAGCTGCTTTTAATCCATCATCCCCCCTGAATCGTGTGGGGTTGTTTTAAAAAGTGCATTTTGAAAGCTGGCTTTGGCCATTTCAGATGCTTTTTTTCCTCTCCTGGCCTGAGTTTTCATTGATTTTCTAAAGAGAGGGAAATACAAAAACAGGAACAAGTGTTTTCTTTGCTTTTCCTGAGGGAACAAATCCGAAACTCCTTGGTGCAGGAGAAACAAGCAGAACTTGAGTGACAACCTCTATCTGATGCTTTCAGGGACCTTGTGTGGTGCCCTCCCCTCTGGCCCTGCTTTCACCCTGCTCTGTGTTTTGCATCCTTCATTCTCTTTGAGGCTGCACAGACCTCGTGCTCTGTGTTTCCTCACCCCCCTTTGGGGGCCTGAACCCTCCACCTGGGCCACACTGGGAACACAAAGGAGGTTTCCCTCCCAGAGAGCTCAGGCTGAGAGGAGAGTCGAGGGCAGTGAGCACAAAGAACAGAGCTGGGCACAGGGATACCCACTCTGGCAGCTGTGCTAAGCCCTGGTCCTGCTGCACAGGCTGCCCTGGCACTGCCAGAGCTTTGCAGGCACTGCAGCAGCAGAGATTTCTAAGGAGGGATGTGAGGGAAGATAAGTGGGGCCTCATAGATTTGTGCAGAGGGTTAGCACAGAGAAACTCTTCTCTCTGTGGTCTCTCCTGGCCCCTGACTGAAGGAGGCCTGTCAGCCACATGGTCACCTTCCAGCTGCATCCTGAGTGCTTTTCTCTGTCAGGGCTTGCGTGGGCCAATTACCAGCTCCCTCCCCATGGAATGCTGCCCCTTCACATTTCTCACTTAATCGATTTGGATGAAATCTCCCTGAAAACCCTGTTTCTCTTCTGGCTCTTTTTTTCCCTGATGCAGCCTGCTCTAATACCTCAACAATCCTCCCTCAGATCCCTGTGTAGCCCATTAGTGTGTTTGCACTGTAAGATTTCCTTCCCTTCCCATAATGCAAAAGAAATCATTTCATGGTGTTTTTCCATCTCTGAATATTGACAGAGATGTTGCTGAAAGGGCCTCTCTGTTCCTGCTTGTACCTATTCACACTGGAGCTCACACTCTTGTTATTTGGCACTTAACAGTTCCCCCCCCT
Organism: Pithys albifrons albifrons; assembly: GCF_047495875.1. NCBI lineage: Eukaryota > Metazoa > Chordata > Aves > Passeriformes > Thamnophilidae > Pithys > Pithys albifrons. Next base: position 3,076,136 of record NC_092478.1, on the reverse strand, counting down.
TCCTTGGATGAGTGCTAATTGGCTAAAATTAAGTGCAGAGAGATGAAATATCCTTCACACCCCATATTCATGCCCCCTTCCCAACTTTTCAGCCTTCTGGTGTTTCAATTAATCCAGTTCAATGCTCTAAATGGCTCCTCATCACTCCTGGGGTTCCAGGCTCTCAGAAAGATGCTTTAGCAGCCCCCTGTCATTTCTGTTTATTTAATATTTGCTAAATGCTGCCACTTCTTACTGGTCTTGAGGTGAAGTGATTTGTTCCTCACTCCTCTGTTCTGGTTGTTCCTGCTCAGGGCTGGGTTGGCTGCTCTGCCTGGAGGTCAACCCACACCCTTCTGCTGTTTGCAGGACATTCTGCTGGTTCAAGCTCTGCCAGGGGAAATTGAAGTTGGAGATCAGAAAAAACTTCTTTGCAGAGAGAGTGCTCAGGCATTGGAATGGGCTGCCCAGAGAGGGAGTGGATTCCCCATCCCTGGAGGTTTTTCAGCTGAGCTTGGCCGTGGCACTGAGTGCCATGATCTGGTAAAGGGACTGGAGTTGGACCAAGGGTTGGACTTGATGATCTCAGAAGGCTTTTCCAACCCAATCCATTCTATGATTCTGTTATTCTAAGATTCCCTGTCAGGAAACCTGTTCTGAGGCACAAAACAAATTTGAAGCTCCTTCTGTGATTTCCTGGCTGTGTCCAGCAGGTCCTGCAGATGCTCCAGGGACATCCAGGGCCAAGGCTGGAGCTGAGCTGTGGTTTGTGTGGCTGGAGAAGTTGGAGGTGTCCTGTGTTTGGTGCCACTCTCACTGTCCCACTGTGACACTGGGGGCTGAGCACAGGCTGGGCTGGAGGAGAGCTGGAGAGCCTGGAGGGCCTGGGAGCCTGCAGGACATTGGATCTCCCCCCCAGGATGGCATTGCTGTTGGCACTGACTGATGGGGAAGGGGTGAAGAAATGCACCAACTGTCCCATGAACGTTTTGGGGGGAACATCACAAGAGGAGAGCTGTTCCTGGCTCTTGATTCTCCAGGTCTGCTGGGCATTGTGGGGTTTGTTGTTACCCCATGGCCCTGTGCCTGATCTCCCCCTCCAGACCTTCCCTCCCCAGCTCTCACTGTGTGCATGAGCCTCTCCAGGGATGTGTTTGCAGGTAAACTCTTGCTGGGTGAGCTCTGCGTCTGAATTCCCTCCTCTCTCACAGAAGGAGTGCAAGCAAATAATCTGTGTGCAAAATGTGATCATGGGGGAATGGAGTGCTGGCTGCACTGAGTGATCTGGACAGTAAAGAGTCATAACCAAAGATGATTTCTTGCCCTGACCCAGATTCCTCTGGGAACCATGTGCACATCTGCAGGTTTTCAGCTCCCAACAGGCACAAGAGCAGTGAGGATGTGTCCACTGCAGTGCCAGCTATTCCAAGTGCCACATAAGTATCACACACACTGGATTCAGAGTCAAACTGGAGAGAAACACCACCCTACACAGGCCAGTGTTGTCTCCACACCAACAGGACTCTTCTGAGACTTGGGGTTGCTCCTCTGGTGCCTGGAAGTGAGTGGGGAGTTAGGTGGGGGTGCACCCCAATTCCCTGTACAGCCCAGCTCTCTCCAAGCTCAGCTGAAAGCAGAACTCATCTTTTTTCATATGTATTCCAAGTGGTTCATCCAGCAGGGAGGACCATTCCTCACAGAGATGATGGGACTGTCAGACATGCCATGGAGTGCTCCCTCTCCCATATTTCACTCCTTTTGTTTGGCTGTGCTGCGTCAGGGAGAGTTGCTCTCTAAGCCCTGCTGCTGGGAAGCCTTTTTTTTGCCTCTGCTGTGCAGTCAATAATCTACTAAAATCAAAACTATCCATTTGCCTTGTTCCTATCAATATAACTCTCTGCTGTTAATGAATCTCTCTGTCGAGGTGGCTGGTGGGTTTGATCCTTGTCGCTGCAGCCTCTGACTGTCACACAAATATATATATGGAGGACGTGGTCTCCTTGGCTCGAGAGATTTATCTCTCTCTCTTGGGCTGGTCAGTGGAGGAAGGAAAAAAAGACAGCAGAAAGGAAAGAGACAGATGGGGTAGATAAAGAGAAACTAAAAAGGCAGATCAATGATAAGGGAAGGAAGGCAGGAGGAGAGGCTGAAGCAGCTGAAGCAAAGCTGGGGCTGGGGCTGACGGGCTCGGGGAGGCAAAAGGGCTGATGCCACAGCAGGGAAGGAATGCCCTGGTCAGGGTTAGGTCCTGCAGAGCTGGGCACTGCATGGGGGTGAGGAGGGCCCTACTCTGAAGAGGGAGAAGGAAGAGAGGACTTTAGGATGCCATCAGGTGGTGTCTGAGGGCACCACTAATGACATGGCGAGGGGTCAGAGGGAGTGTGAGCAGTTCAAGGCAGCAGCTCCTGCCTGGGAAGCGCTTTAATCAAAACCACTGGATCTTGTCAGGAGCCAATGAAGCAAAGTTAAAATAGGCACGTTATTATGTAAATCCCTTCCCAGCCTGCTGGGAGAAGACAGGCCTGAGCAGAGCCAGGCCAGGGCTGCCGCTGTGCTGGCTGACAAACAGGAGGAGCCACACTGTCATCACCCCTCTCTGTGGTGCAGCAGGAGCAGGAGCTCTGAGCATCCCCTGGCTGCTCCCACACCATCAGGCTCCACACAGCACCAACCCTTCCCCTGTGCACCTCCAGCCCCTGGGCAGGCAGGCAGTGAAGTGCCTTTTGTGTCCCTCAAAGCCAGCCCTGCTTGGCCACGGGGGCTTTGGGAATCCCTGAGGGAAGGAGGATGCCCTCCCTGTCTGTTCTCAGGAATGGAAGGTCCTGCTGGACCATCCCCTGCCATCTGAGGGGGGCTTGTCCCATGGCAGTACCTGGTGCTGCAGGCAGGGAATGGGTGCCAGGAGCTGAACTCAGAGGTTCATATCCCCCATGAGAAGCTCAGCCTCTGAATTATTGCTACTCTCTCATCTCTCAGCATCTTTTGCTTCTGACATGCTCTTACACCTCTTTTCTTCCCTGATTTTTGGAAAATACTCAGAAATAGGCTTCCTTTCCCTCCTAAATAACCAAAGACTTGTTAGATAATCTGTGGGTCAGGGGTTTTTTTAGGTTTAAGCTTTTCTTAGGCTGTCACTGTGCAGGCCCTACCATCCTATGGGAAAGCAGCAGGCACGCAAGGAGCAGGCACAGCTCAGCCTTTGCCACCTGTGCCAGGTCCTCGTGCTTGGCTGAGCTGCTCAGATAAGGTGTTGTCAGCTCAGGAGGGGAGATTCAGCCTCCAAGAAACCTCAACACAGAGCAGCCACAGCAGGCATGAGAGACAGCACCATCAGAGGGATGGGAGTGCCAGGGAAACCCAACCAGCAGGAGCTGCAGTGCTTTTAATCCAATTCTAGACTCCAAGGCTGTTCTAAGAGCAGAATTTCCAGATGAATCCTCATGCTTTGCTTTAGCTAAAGACAGATTCAGTCCTGGTGCCTTTTGTCAGACCAGTTTGGGCAGAGGTAGAGGCAGGGGGTATGTCAACATTTTCTCAGCAGGTGCCCAGAGCCTCCTAATAGGAATTCACATCCAGATCTCACCCAGCTGAAATCCCCCTCACCATCTCAATCCAAGCAGATGTTGCACATCAGGTGTGATGGTTCCTGGCCTCAGCCTGTTCCTCTGCAGACCAGTGGGTGGATTTTGTCCCTGACAGCAAAGGTTAACCCAGGCAGCAGCTACTGAGCAGCTGGGAAGGATCAAGGCAAAGCTGTTTAGCAGAGGGCAGTTTGAGAGAGGGAAGCTGAGGAGCCTGTTTTGCAAAGGATTCAGCTTTGGGAAGTTCAGGAAATTAGGCAGGACAGGTTTCCAGAAAGAAATTCTCAGCAGGGAGCAAACTGCACTAGTTTCTGAGGCAATGCCAATGCAAGAGTATTCAGAGGAGCTAAACTTGCATACAAATATCTCTGCGTGCCTTTCATTCCCTGTCCATGTCTGTGCCCTGCGCTGCCAATCGAGTTCCCAGTTAATAACTTGATCTGGATGAGGAGTGGTAGGAGGGAGGGAGCAGGGCACTGAGCTGGCAGAAGAGATCTCCATCATCTCCAACAGAGCCTTGGAGGACTTGGGAGCCAGCAGATGATCTGAAGGGATGTGGGGATTACAGAGGGGAAAAGCTGAGCTGTGCTGTGGCTGCAGAGGAAGGTGGATGGCACTGTGTGCACCGGGGCTGGGGTCATGCTCCTCTTCTCTGTGAGCCAGCTGTGCCTCTGCCTCCAGCTCTGCACACCTCATTAGGAGATGGGTATTGACAAACTTGAGAGGTTCAAGAGCAGCAACATTATTGGAGGTACGGGGAGTTCAAAGGGTCTGATTAACAAGGAAAGATTAAAAAAAAAATCTAATTATGTGCAGCTTGGCAAAGTAACAACTAGGAGGGACATGGTAAGTGTCTGCATATTGAGATAGAAGAAATACCACAGCTGGGTAATATTAATGTGCAGGGACTCAAGGGAGAGCCTCAGCAAGAGGAGAAATCTCCGTGGTTATCAGAAAACATTCTTACATCTGTTGCATTAGGCAGTGGGGTGGTTTACTACGGAGAGAGGTTAAATCACCTGGGAATGGGAGATCTGGTGAAGCTGCAGCAGAAGATACACGGAGGGAAAGCACCCTGTGGTGGCTGCTGGAGAACAAGGGGATGTGTGTGTTCTCCCCCATCATTATGTCAGTGGGATTCCTTTGCCATTTAGGTTCAATTGCAGTAACACGTGGTCTGTGTGACAGGGGACTTGGCCTCATGTCAGCTCTCCCTCTGCATGTCAAACAATCCATACATTCATGTCAATCAAGTATTTGTTCCTGCTCCTCCAACTTTTCCTCCCTCAAACCCCCGAGTGGATCCATCATTAAAATGATTCTAGCACATTCTACCAAGCTGGGAAGTTCAAAGCAAGCCCAGATTTTAACATAGTAACACAGCTTAATGAATCCCAGTGCTAGAAATAGCCCAGGCTGTTCTCCAAAGGCCTGGGCTCCCAAGGTATGAAGAGCTTTCAAAGGGGTCTCCCCCCGTGGGCACTTGGCACAACCACACGTAATTACAGCCAGTTTGAGCCCGTGGCAAGAGCACCAGAGGTGTGTGTGATGTGGGGCCATTAGAGCTGCCAGTCCCTCTCTCTGCCGAGCCATGTGATCCCAAACAGCCTCTCTTCTTCCTCTCCCTGAAATATAAAATATCCCAGGGATATTGTAGCTCCTGCTGGAGCACTTCGTGCCCTCAGTGGGACAAACCTCAGTCCTGGCTAAGGTGGCATCTGTCATGCTGAGAAAGGAAAATAATTCTGGGGCAACTCCAGCGTGGCTTTTCATCTCCCTGAAAGATGGCTTGGCAGCTGGGAGTGTGGAAAAAAGCCATGTGAGCAGCACGTGCTCCGTGGAGCAGAGAGGGGCTGCAGAGCAGAATTAGCACCAGCTGGCACCAAAGGCTGTCAACTACAGGCTTTTTATCTGCCTGGCATGGAAATTGGCAGCCCTGAGTTTGGGTCTGTAGCCCTCAGCCACGGTGTGAAGAGTCTGCAGCACTATTGAACTGAAGAGGGAGAGGAGGTGGGGGATCAAATTAGGGCTTTATCAGCATAAAAGAACTTGAAATACAAAGTTAAACTCAAAGACTAAGGGGCTGATTCTAATTCATCAAATATCCCCACTGCTCACAGTCCCTAATGGAAACATGTGTAACAAGCCTGCAGGGTTAATTTTACAGGGGGAAAAAAATTCCAATAAAGCTCCATGAGATTTTCATGTTAAATTAATGTAACGGATGCTTAAAAGCCTTTCTAATTAGGCATTGTTATTAGCAGGAATGTCAGGTGAATGAAATCAACCCCTGAGCTGACATTTCACTCCTGTGAACTTCCAAGTCTGTGTTTAATCCGTAGCACGTTGCAGCTGCATTACAATGTGATCTTTGTGTTTTGGAGCCACTCCAGTGTTTCAGAGTGAGGGTTTTGCCACCCCAACCCTTCCCTGCCACGAAGCATTTGATGCTCTGTCAACCTTTTGGGGCGTGGAGGGGAATGGTGTAAATATGGTGTAAATATGGTGTAAATGGTACAGGGACTGGAGCACAAGTGCTGTGGGGAGAGGCTGAGGGAGCTGGGGGTGTTCAGCCTGGAGAAGAGGAGGCTCAGAGGTGACCTCAGCACTGTCTGGAACTCCCTGAAGGGAAGTTGTGGCCAAGTGGGGGTTGGTCTCTTCTCCCAGGCACTCAGCAATAGGACAAGGGGGCACGATGGGCTCAGGCTCTGCCAGGGGAAATTGAAGTTGGAGAGCAGAAAAAAATTCTTTGCAGAGAGAGTGCTCAGGGATTGGAATGGGCTGCCCAGAGAGGGGGTGGATTCACCATCCCTGGAGGTTTTTCAACTGAGCTTGGCCGTGGCACTGAGTGCCATGATCTGGTAAAGGGACTGGAGTTGGACCAAGGGTTGGACTTGATGATCTTGGAGGTCTTTTCCAACCCAATCCATTCTGTGATTCTATGGATGTGGCACTGAGTGAGAATCCACCACATCTTGATCCAACCCCACTGTGATCACCAGCCCAGGGCACAGAGTGCCCTGGGCTGGTGATCACAGTGGGGTTGAATCAAGGGTTGGACTTGATGATCTTGGAGGTCTTTTCCAACCCAATCCATTCTATGATTCTGTGATTCTATAAATAAACCAACTCAGAAAAAAATATTAAAAAAAAGGGAGACAAGTGGTGAGTTTGGGAGCTGAGATGAGCAGCTGTGTGATTTTATTTTTTTTGTTTCCTGGAGATGTGTCCTCGAGGGACTGCCACAAGACGTCAGCTGAGCTGTGTTTGGTGGGTGGAATCTGTCTGGCTTAGCTGGCAGTGCCTTCCTGAGCAAACAGGATTGCAGCTCAGCTCCAATCCACACCCTCACACACGGGCTGGGGCTCCTGTTGGAAAAGCACCGGCCCACAGGAATGTGACAGGGACACAGTGACAAACTCAGCCCCTCCTGTGCCACTGCAGCAGGTGGAACACCAAATGTGGCAGCCACTGATCTCTCAGGTGTGGGATGTCCTGTTTGCCTCAGTGTAGGGTCCAGGGACCTCCTGGCACTGTGCATGTGGCAATTCCATTGGGTACAAAATGAAAGGTTTAGGAGGGAGGGGAGAAGGGCAGTTTTATGTCAGCAGGCAGCAAGTGCACAAACTGTGTCTTTCTCCTAAAAAAAACCAGAAGCCAAAATCAGCTTTGCCTTCTGGCTTTGTGCTGTGGTTAGTCCCCAAAGCCCTGCTCCCTGGGCTGGGGGAACTGTGGTGGGAGGACATCTGATCCTGAGCTGTCCCAAAGCCAAGGGACTTCCTCTGAATCCCCCATGGCCAGGGCCAGGCTGAGGCAGTGGCCCAGCTGAGCTGTGTTTGGTGGGTGGAATCTGTCTGGCTTAGCTGGCTGTGCCTTTCCAGGGAGACTGTCCAGCCAGGGGGACACCACGATGCCAACAGAGCCTCCTGTGTCTCCAGAGATCTCCAGAGACCCCACTAAAAATACGGCAAACAATTCACCTCAATTCCTCCCTTCTCCCTGGCACCTGAGGGAGAACCTGCAGCCTGCTCAGCATGTGCCAGCCCTGAGATCATTCCTTATTCCCAAGGTTGTTCCTCCCTGCAGGTCTCTGGGTGTGTAGAGGGGGAGGCACTGCCTGGAGGTGAGCTCAGGTCCCCACAGCCCTGCATGGGCACTGCACAGCCCACATTGCCCCCACAGCCAGTTTATGAGCTGGTCAGAATTCCTGAGCAGGTTTTTCTCCTTTCTCCTGAGCTCTGCACACGCAGAGATGGATCCCAGCAGGTTCCTGTTCTGTTTTTGCTGTAACCTCACTGTGCCTGTGCCCTCCCTCCATCTCTTCCCACCAAGTAGCTGGATACCAGGTGATGCTTTCCTGAACTCCCTTTTGCCTTGGGAATCTCATGCCATGGCCACAGGAATCTTTGGGATTCCACTGCTTTTTCTACATTCACATTTTGGTAGGTTTCCCACAGTGCTCAGCTTCTCCTTGTCTTTCTTCACGACTGTTCCACCACCACCAGAGTCATCCCAATATTATTTTTGTTCCATCTGCCTTGTGGCCCTTATTCTTTTATATGTTTCCACATCTCCCATCTGCATCTCCCACCTGCCATCCCCCCACACCAGTTATTTGGAGCTAAACATTCTGAGAAGAAAAAAATAACAGTTGTTTCTACTCAGTGTTTGGGCCTTAATTTCTCTCCTCATCAGACTTCTTTTAATTAATGCCTGCAGGAATTTAATCTGTCTACCTTGTTGATACCTCTGGCTGACAGCTGCTGAAAGAAATGTTCCCAATCTTATCAGCCCACAAACATGCATTTTGGCTGGGCTTTGCTTCTGTGGTTCCCTAATGGCTTCTTTTAAGATTTCAGACCTTATTTCTTATCTCTTTCCATAACCAGTTCATTGGCAAACTCAGGAATGCTGGAACAGGTCACTTGGATTTCCTCGGGCCTGAGTTACAGATAAATTATGTGAGCTGACCAGAGAACACACCTTGCTCCTGGAGCCTCTTCCCTCTCCTTCCCAGGTGGTGCTCACCCATGGGGCAGATCTCACACCAACCTGGGGCGTCACCAGAGTTTCTGCTGTTTGTCTGTAGATTCCTGAAGGGATGTCTGCAGATTCCTGAAGGGATGTCTGCAGATTCCTGAAGGAATGTCTGTAGATTCCTGAAAGGATGTCTGCAGATTCCTGAAGGGATGTCTGTAGATTCCTGAAGGGATGTCTGCAGATTCCTGAAGGGATGTCTGTAGATTCCTGAAGGGATGTCTAGATTCCTGAAGGAATATCTGCAGACTCCCAGGCTGCTGGTGCCCCCCAGCCCCTCAGAGGAGGATGCTGTGCTGGGAGAGGAGAGTGTGTGGGCATGAATTACTGTTTTGTTCCTGGACAAAGCTGGAGCTGTTGGCAGGGAGAAGAGGGAGGCACAAATGACTAATGAATTTCCTGGAGAAAGAAGGCAGATAAATCTGCCCTCACGGAGGAGGCTGACATGAAAACTCTGTATCACTTGTTTATCTCCCATTTTTCTCTCTCCCACCCTCACATCCATCTTTTCCTGCCCTTTGCACCCCTCAGGGTCCCTCTGCACCTTTTCTCAGCCTGCTGATCCCATCCCACCACTTGTTTTTCCTCTGCCAGTCTCAGCTTTTCTCCAGGGGATTGCTGAGCCCAAAAGAGGAGCATGGAAATGCCAAAGCTGGATGATTTGGCCTTGGGAAGGATTTGACCAGCAGCCACACAACACTGTTGACTGGAGGCTTGGAATAGCATCCCTATCCATATGCACAGCTCCCAGAAGGAGCCAGGGCCTCCTGGGCTGGTTTTGGCTTACCCCAGTGCTCCAGCAAGGTGGGCTCCTGGCAAGATGGGCTGGCTAAGCTGAATATAAATTAATGTTCCCACAGTCTCTGCAGGTACACACTGATTTACACCAGCTGATGATGTGGCCTGTGACTCCCACATCCTCTCTGAGTCATTAGCAGTGGAAAAGGCCTATTAATTTGGATACACTCCCCTCGGGGCACAAGGGCAGAAGAATTCCCTGCCTAGTCCCATCTACTTATTTTCTCATTTCATTTTTTGATGAGCTCTGCACGAGGAAAGGCTCTTCAGAGGCAGCTGCCTTGTTGCTATGCACGAGGTATCTCCTTCCTCACCAGCCAATTGCTCTCCCCATTGAAGGGCTCCTCGAAGCTGTCACCACACACCTAATAAAGTTCATGGCCATTCTTAAATACAGCTTTGGAATAAGATACTGCTCTGTGCCGGGTCCAAAGGAAGTTCAAGGCAAACATTTCACAGATCATCAACACCGAAAATCTCCCCTGACTGGGAAATAGCATTAGTTCCCCAAGTGGCCTCCTGCTCATGATCAGCCATGGGCAGATTGTTAAATCTCTTTCAGCCTGAGTTTCCCAGCTGGAAAGATGGGGAGATTTCTCCTTCCAGCTCCTCACACAGGGGTGTGAGAAAAGCAAAAGACCTGATGGACTCAGATGCACCCAGCAATGGGCTGAGCTGGGGCTGTGTGGTCCCAACCAGTGCATCTTCTGTGCACCTGAGAAGCTCACAGAGAGAGGAAATGGCTTCTGTGAGATCAGCCAGCAGGTCCAAACACAACAGGGAAGTGTTGGAGCTCTACATGATTCTTCAGGGCTTGGACTCGGCAAAGTCTGTCCCAGCCAGGCTGCTCCTCTTCAGGGCTTGGACTCGGCAAAGTCTGTCCCAGCCAGGCTGCTCCTCTTCAGGGTGAGTTACAAGCTGTGGCACAGGGACACTGGGTATTTTTAGGGCAGAGGAAAGGGCAAGAAAGGGGTCAGACAGTACATGACCTCAGCTTTCACTCACTTGGAGCCTGATGTTCTTCTTCTCAGTGCAAAGACTTGTGTGCTCCAAAGCAGATCCAATAAAAGGTTCCCCCTCCCTGGCCCTGCCCTCGCCCATATTGGCTCTCAGCTGTGGCACAAAGGGGGTCCTTTAGCAGAAGTACCAGCAGACAGGCTGCCAGGTAACCCAAGCAGCAGATCCTCACTCTCAGAGCTCCATTTGAGTCCATTTTCCAAGTCTTTGCAGCAGTTTTGGAGTCTCTGGCTTTGCTGGAGGGCAACGTTGCAGCGCCCTGCAAGGACTCCAGCATGAACTGAGCTTTGCATGCAGAGAGAGCAGCCTGAGCTGTGGTTGTGCAGCCAGAGCTGGGCATTTCCTGCTGGTTTGTGCATTGTTTGCTCATCTGCATGCTTTGAAGAGGCAACCTGTGTCTCAGCTTGTGGCAACGTCCCTCACAGGGGCCACATTTTGCTTTTAGGTGTTGCAGAGCGAGGTGAGACAGGCACAGGTCCAAGGGAAGCCTCAGCCTGGCAAGGCTCAGGCTGAAATTCTGGGCTGTCTTACAGCACTCCGTGTTTTCCAAGGGACCTTTTCAATCTGTCTGTTTCTCTCAAAACGATTTTAACAAATTGGAGAAATGGTTTGGAAGAAATAAGATGCAATTTAATAGAGATAAGTACTGGATTCTACATCTAGGCAGGAATAATGAACTGTTCACCTGCAGGGTGCAGAAATACAGAGTTGACAAGGCAGAAACCCTGCAGAAAAAAGACTGAGGCTCATTTTTGATCATGGTGTGAATGAGAGATGCCAAGTGACTGTGAAAAATGTCAAACAGGAGAGTCTGGACAGAAGTATCAGCAGCAAGACACACAACATGGTGTTCCTGCTCTGCCCAGTGTTCCAGAGATCTCAGAGGGATGTTGGGTCCAGCTTTGGGCACAGCTCATCCAGAAAACTGCTAATCAGCAGAAGATGGTCCAGACCAAGGAGAACTGACTGGAGACCAGCAGGCATGATCTGCAAAGAAAGATTGAGCAAATTGGGGTGGTTTAGTCCAAAGAACTGGAGCTTGGGCAGGACAGGAACAGTTCTGCAACATGAAAAAGGCTGATGCAAACAAAATGGGAATAGTCACTTTTCCATGTCCACAGGGAGCAGCACAGCTAGTGCTGGGCAACTGCACTTCTAACCAAACACTTAGAGGAGCCTTCCCAAGTGAAAAGAAAGCAAATTGTTAGGCAGAATATCTCAGAAGGGGCAGAGCCTGCACAGGCACAGACAGCCAAGAGCGGCCTGGAGACACAACAGGTATCACAGAATCACAGAATCAGCTGGGTTGGAAGAGACCTCTGAGAGCATCCAGTCCAACCCTTGATCCAACTTCCCTGTAATGACCAGATCATGGCACTCAGTGCCACATCAGTCTCATCTTAAAAACCTCCAGGGTCAGAGAATCCACCCCCTCTCTGGGCAGCCCATTCCAATGCCTGAGCACTCTCTCTGGAAAGGATTTCTTTCTGATATCCAATCTAAACCTCCCCTGGCAGAGCTTGAGCCCCTGCCCCCTTGTCCTACTGTTGGTTGCCTGAGAGAAGAGACCAACCCTCACCTGGCTCCAACCTCCTGTCAGGCAGTTCCAGGCAGTGCTGAGGTCCCCCCTGAGCCTCCTCTCCTCCAGACTGAACAACCCCAGGTTCCTCAGCCTCTCCTCACAGGACTTGTAAGAATGGTAGGAATGATGCAGCCACATCAGTCCTGGCTGGGGACAGCAGGCTGGGCTGGGGACAGCAGGCTGGGCTGGGGGGCTGCTTGGGCTCCTCTCCAGCACTTTGGCCCAGGAACCCCAAGGTGTGGCCCAGCAGATCAGTGACATTGTTTTGTGCTTACTCATCATCCAGGCTTTGCAATGATACCATTGGGTTGGCTTGCAAAGACAGCCTGGAGCTCTGCTGCTCCTCCCTGGCCTCCTTCTCCAGTCTCTGAGCCAAGAAGAGTCTTCTTGAGCATCCACAAAATGTCCTGCACTGACCAAACATTGCCCTAAATAGCAACAGCTGTTTTGGCTTTATTGCCCTATTGTTGGCAGAGTCAGCCACACTCCTGGCTTGTCACCCTGTGGATGGACCCCATTTGAAGTTCCTGGTGACAGTCACATCAAGTGCACCAGCAGCTGAGGAGAGGGATTCCCTCCAGCCCCTGGTGGGAGCCATCCAGTGGCTGCTGACTGTGCCCATCAGCTTTTGTTTCTCAACCTGTGAGGGTGATTCTCTTGAGCAAGATGTACCCTGTTCCTGCAGGGCCTTGTTTTAGAGGTGTGAATTTAAATGCTGTGTTAGCAAAGCTGAAGGGCCCAGTGCAGAAATGGTGCTGGAGAACATTCCTGCATCTGCTCCAAGAACAACCTTCTCTGCTTCTCCCCCTCAAACGCCTGCTTTCCCCTGTTTAACAGAACAAGTAATTAACGATGTTAATTTTAATCTCATTTGCTAATGAAGGCAGCCTAATTGCACAATAATTGGCAGCAGCCAATGTAGAAAACAGAAAATAAACCCAGCATATGTAATTCACTTTAACTCCTTTCTAATTGCCTCTCCAATGGTTCTCCATCATCAATGGTGTCTTGGGGGGATTTTGGTAATGAAGAGAAGCACAGGAGACAGAGCCATGGAAAGGAAGGAGCTGGAGTGACCTGCTTTTCTCCCAGCTGTCTGAGCTGGGAATTCTAACTTTGAATTTCTAGACATGCCAGATAGAGAGCCAAGTTATGGCTGGATTCAATCGCTGTAGTTCCCACAGACTGGGGTTTGTCCAAAAACTCACCTAAAGGATTTCTCAGCCTCTTTGTCCTTCTCCTACCTGTCTGTTCCCCTGCACACCTTCCCAAGGTCCCAGAGAACAATGTGTTCCTCCAAAGTCCCTTTTGTCTGCATGTCTCAAGATGTTCCTAAGGACATCACTGATCATTCCTGAACACAGGCAGGAATGGACTTGGATTTTTACAGAGAGAGAAACTCAGGCCCAAAGGGGATCAGCAGCTTGTCCTGGAGTTCCCAGGGCACCTGGCTGGAAAGGCTGGCACCACCAGGAGCTGGGTGGGAAGTCCTGCTGTTCCTTAAGAAGTTTCTAGTGATTCTGGCAGGTGCACCTGTTTCTTATCTTTATTTAGGGATTATGTTGTAGTTGTGATTAAGGACATGTGGCTTCAGGGCAGTTTAAGCAGCAGGAGCAGGACAGAATCCACCTCTCTGCTGGCACAAACTGCAGGCAGAGGTGTCTGGGTCATGTGCAGATCTTGTGTTGGGTGATCTCCATCTATCCATGGAGCTGGTGCAGCTCTGTCTGGAGCAGGCCAAGCCTTGACCTTCTGGGAAAGCTGTAACATCTCTGCAAAACGGGCCCACCAGGCTGGTTGTGGCTTCTCCAAGGCAGCCCAGGTTCCATTCCAGGGTGGGTGAAGTGATTGGATTGGGTGGTGCAGGGCACAGGCAGGATGGGGACAAGCCCTGGAGTCATGGAATCTGCCACTGGCAGCACAAGAGCACCTGACTTTGGGTCCTGGTGGCTCTTGGTGGGCTTGGATCAGCCACCAGCCATGCACTCTGCTCTCCTCATCCATCACATGGTCCCTGTGGATCCTCTCCATGTATTTGTTGCTCCTGCCAGACTGATTTCCATTCCCTTCTACACCATCCACCACCTCCTTTCCCAGTTCCACCTCAGTTCATCTGCTTTGTTGTCTTCCTCTAATTAGCTCCTTCCTGAGTTGGTTGTTTCATCTGTGCAATTTAATAACAGCAAATGTTGGAAAAGGAGGAGGTTCATTTGACTGGAAACAGATGTCATTTCATCCCCCAGAGGGCTCTGCTGCACAATGGAGGGACTGGGGGTCAGTTTGGCAAGTTGGAGACCTTCCTTGCCCTTCCTGGCCAAGATCTCTTTCTGGGAAGAGGGGTGGGAGAGGAGGCATTTGCTAAAGGACTCACCAGTGGGCAGTTTGGAGGAATTACGTTGGCTGGAAATCCCAGCAGATGCCTCACAAAGGTTCCCTTGATTCACATCTCTCCAAGCCTGCTGGCCTTTGAATTAAAACAGTCTAATTAGTGGAGCTCATTATAATCAGTGTCTCGGGCTGCTGAAGATGTGGAATGGAGGCTGATTCCTGAGTGTCTTAACAAGGTCTGAATTCAGATGGTGTTAGTGGGGTTTCTGGAGATCTCTGGAGACACAGGAGGCTCTGTTGGCATCATGGTGTCACCCTGGCTGGACAGTCTCCTTGGAAAGGCACCTCCCTCAGGATGGGGCCACTGCCTCAGCCTGGCCATGGCCATGGGGGTCTCAGAGGAAGCCCCTTGGCTTTGGGACAGCTCAGGATCAGATGTCCTCCCACCACAGGTCCCCCAGCCCAGCGAGCAGGGCTTTGGGGACTAACCACAGCACAAAGCCAGAAGGCAAAGCTGATTTTGGCTTCTGTTTCTTTAGGAGAAAGGCACAGCTTGTGCACTCCTTGCTCAGAAGGCACACGATGTTTTCTCCTCCCCAGACCTGCAGCAAAGGATTAGTACATCACTCATCTCCTCCCACCGCTCCCTGCAGGACGTGCCAGGCAGCTCTGTTGGCACCACTGTCTCCATCAGCGGGTACTGCTGCCCTGCCCCGTTCTGGAAGGGATTCCTGACAGCCTGCTAAGCACACGAAAACACAAGACTTGCCCTGCTGAGCCAATCCAACCCCAGCCTGCAGCATCAACACCTTCCTGCAGGAGGCCTGGGAACCGGGACATTCACCTCTGGCAGCTTCTGTGCTCAGCTTCGGGTTCTTCAGCCGCTCTACCCAGCAGCAGCATCCACCCCTCCCTCCGTCCCTCCCCACCCGGGTGCCCCAGGGTCGGCACAGCTCCAAAGGGGAGTGCAGGGGCTCCAGTTTTGGCTGACACTCTTGGCATGGGTGGCATCTTCACAGCAGGCACCACCTCCCCAAGAATTTAACAACAGCACGAGGGCTGGTGCAGATTCATCTGTACCACCAAGAGCCCTCGGAGCAGCAGGATCTGTTCTCCTTCTGACAGGCCTGTGGCTCTCACTGACAACTGTGCACTGACATCTGAGGGGGAAGGCCAAGCAGCTTCAGCAGCTGCAAACTGGGAAAGGCCCCAGGCTTGGTGGGGTTTGTGTGTTCTGGAGGGTTTCTGCAGCTCACAGGCAGGACAGGAGGTGGGGACACAGCCTGGAACTGTTTGTCATTGTCACAACGGGTCAGTGCTGACAGATGTCCCCAGAGCTTTTAGAGCCAGCAAAGCTGCTAAACACTAATTTTTTAAATGAAGTTGTCAACTGATCTGTGATTTGATTGTGCAATTGCAGCGTTCAGGATAAATCATGCAGAAAATCATCTAATTAAACTAATAAGGAGTCCAAGGCAGGAGATGTTCTCTGGTTACTGCCTTGGTCACAGGAGGAGAAGAAATGACCCTTCTGGACAATTTTTTTTCAAGACAGAGACTAATGTGTCATTTTACCTGGACCTTCCCTCAGCCTGGGAGCCCCTGGCACCAGTTGTATATACTCAGTTTTGAGAAGTCTGGAAATCCAAGGGCTTTCCAAGGCAGTTTGTATCTATTTTATTTCCAGCCATCCCTGTCCAAGACACATGTCTCCATAGCTGCTGAAAAATACAGGGACACCTCTAGAGGGGACCTCAAAACCTCTAGAGGTTCACCAGTCTTCTGAGATGTTTTGTCCCTCTTTAAACCACCCCCTTTCTGGGTGCTGATCACTTCTAGTTTTTCTTTTTAGACCTGCTGGAAAGTTCATTTTCAGAGCTGTGGGATGAACTGACCCAGCCTGGGGTCACTTGAGGGATGAGAAAGTGAAGGTGGGAGGGAGCAGCTTGTGCCAGCATTGCACTAATCCCATGTTTTGTTCCGAGGTAACACTTCTCCTCCAGTGCTGCTTTTAACAAATAAATCACAGACTCCTTTAGGTTGAAGACCTTTAAGAGGATGAAGCCCAGCCATTCCCCCAGCACTGCCAAGGCCACCACTAACCCATGTCCTCAAGTGCCACATCCACATGCCTGTTAAACCTCTCCAGGGATGGGAACTCCTCCACTTCCCTGGGCAGCTGTGCCAGGGCTTGACAACCCTTTTGGTGAAGAATTTTTCCCTAACATCCAATTTAAATCTCCCTTGGTACAACTTGAGGCCGAGTCCTCTTGTCCTATCACTGTTTTGTGGTCTAGAGAGCAGGAAGAGCAGATTTTCTGTAACAGGCTCACCACATCTCCTGGTATGAGCATGAAGAGCCTGAGAAATGGGCTCTAAGCAGGGCAGAAATGAACGAATGGGAGTCAGTGACTGTCAAATCATGCCAAATGAAAGGGACTGTATGTGGGGTTGGCCTTGCACAAAGCCTGTAGGGTGGCCTGTGGCACATTTCCTTTCTCTCTTTTCCTCATCTCTCTCGACTACTTTTCATTTGGTCACCCAAGTGAAAAGTGCCTCCTTTGCAGTGCTTTGAGTAGAACTCCATGTCAGAGAATTTCTCAAGCAGCTGCAGGATGTTGGTGGGAGAAGTGGCAAGAGCAGCATTAATACCAGCTCTGTGCTGTGGGCCTAAGAGAGCTGTTAACTCACAATAACACCTTGGGGTATTATTGATTTTCAAAGTGACTGTCTTGTTTTTGACAGTGTAATTTTGTCACTCCCTGGGTCATTTTACTTTCTAATGGGAAGAAGAGTTGGAGGATCAGACTGATCTTTAATGGAGAAAGAGCATTTGGTTATCCAGCTATTTTGTGGCACTGGGAGAGGGATGTTCTCAGGAAAGTTGGGAGGTTGGTTGGAACTCATGCACAATTTTGTTCCCCATCGTGCCAAGCAGATTTGGGGAAAGCTGGATCCTTCTGCTCAAAAACTCCATGAAAATGTCAGTGCCTCTGAGCCTACAGAGTCCCCACTGAAGCATCCAAAATGTGCTGGGAGGAGGTGGGTGAGGGAAATCCTTCTCTCCACTGTGACCTGGCTTTTCAGCTCTCCACTGGGAAATCAGGAAAGCAGAATACTCTTGAAAATCTGTTGCTTAGTTATCACCAGGGAAAGAGTCTGACCCCCTTGTGTGCTGGGAGGGATCTCACCTGGGCCAGGTGAGACAACAGGGTCAGTCAGCATCACTTGTGTCTCCATCCCTCCCCTCTTGTTCAGCCTGAGCTCTGTGCTGCTCCAGCTTTGGCAGAGGGTGTTTGAAGGGACTGGGACTGGCTGCCTGCCTGGCCCACATCAATAATACCTGAGTGTGGCCCCACTCCTGCTCCCTCCTCTACTCTGGATTACAGCCCAGTGTGAAGAGGAGCTGGGGAGGGAGGGAGGGAGGGATGGGCTCTGCTCTCAGGCATCCATCACCTACAGGGATTATCATCTACCCTTCCCCTCAGCAGCCCCAGCGAGGCTCAGGCTGTGTCTGATCTCCTGTGGAGCAGCTCAGGTTCTGCTGTAACTGATGCCTTCAGCCAAAGCAAGAGAAGAATCATCCTGGGAGGCTCCTGAGGAGCAGCAGCTGCTCAGGTCGGGTGTGCAGAGCTCAGGTGCTCCTTGGCCCAGCTCCAAAACACTCCTTCCTTCCAGAGACTCCCAGGAGAGAATATTTCCTCACTTTTGTTTGACTTTGGCCTCTACTGGAGTTACAGAGCCTGGTCTGGGAAGCAACAGGGTCCATTTGACCAGTTTAAGCCCACAGTGCCAGTGTGACCCCCAGGATGACTTTATTTGTTGGTTAGATTTATCTGCAGGCATTTCCTGCTGAGCACTTCATCTGCTGGCAGATTTCTTGTCCAGATCCAGCTGACAATTTCCATTGGAAGAACAATTTAACCTTGCAGGAGCTCCTCTAGAGTCCCTCTGCTGGTATCCCTGCATCTCTGCCTGTGCTCCACAGGGCAACCAGGAGGAAAACCTATTCATGGAGACCTTTCCCACCCCTCCTGCACTGCACCATGTCTGGTCCTTTTGCTCTGCCACTTCTCCACTCTTCCATCTGTGACTTCCAAATTTCATCACAGTATGAGATAAACCTCTGATTTACCTGTGACATGAGCAGGTGCAGCAGAATGAAATATTCTACCCAAAATGAGGATCTTTTCTAATCTAGTAAGAGGAAGGGGTTGCTTGGGAGTGCTAGAGAATGCTGCTGGATAATGGCACTTCATTGCCACTGGGATGTGTGGGAAGGGAGCCTGGGCCAGCTGAATGGGCAGAGACAGTTCCCACACAGTGTCAGAGGGGTCTAAAACTGTTGGCATGAGTTATTGTCCCTTTAAGGGCTTCAGGTGTTACTCTCCAGTTATCAACTTTCCCAGTGTTTACTCGAGGATCTCGAGAGAAAGGGAATAGGTGTGGCTGGGGAGAGACCCTTGGCAGATAAGTTTCCAGCAGCTCGTTATCTGCTGGGGAGATTTCAATGCATGTGAAATATAAAGCTGCTAATTTGTGTTTTAATATTCCTCTTGTGTCCCATCGTCTGTATAAATTAAGTAAATTCAATCAAAGGCTATCCCTTATCTATTGCCTGCCTGTGCCTTGCTGGGGAGCTGGATCAGTTCTGGAGAGGGAGAGGATGGGAATGGAAATCTGAGATCCCTCCCGATAGATCAGAGTCAGACAAAGGCAGAGCATTGATCACACAGCTCGACAACAGCCTGTGCAAGAAAACATATAAAAATGAGGAGAAAAAAAAAAGAAAAGGGAGGAAGAAGAAGCAGAAAGAACCATCTCTCTTTTCTCTTCCCTATCAGCACCCTGAGCTTTGAATTACAAGTGAATGAGAGCTGACTTATTCCTTTTCTGAGGGAGAAACTCACGCACAGGAGTCAGGGTACAGGAGTTATGGCTCCCCTGGCCATCGTAGATTGGCCCCCCTGTGTGTGTGTAGTATTTTGTATTACTGTTTATGGGGCTAACTTTAATGTCTTAATATATATGTGCCCTGTGCCAGAATTACAGCTGGAGGGGGGACCATAACTTTGAAATTCCTGACTTTTGTGCGTGTAAAACCTCAGCCGAGATCTTAATTTACTTGGGGGGTTTTTTTTTTGGTGGTTGTTGTTTGTTGTTGTGAGTCCTTCCCCGCCCTGTTTCTTTAGAGGTACAAGAAGGATGAGAAAGGGAAGTGGCAACGTGCCTGTTTGGTGCTGCAAATGATGGATTAGCTCTGGTGCTCCCAGGCAGGCTGTGGCTGTTGGTGCTGCTGGAGGGCAGGTGGGAGTTTAAAGGCTCAGAAGAAGAAAAGCAGAGCCTGGAGGTGTTGCCACAGAGGGGTGTGATGGTGCTCGTGGGGAGCAGGGTGGCTTAGCAGGGTTTGGTGCTGCTGTGACATCCACATGGATGTGTAAGGATGTGGGAAGCAGCACTGGAAACACATTGCCCTGGCAGGACCAGGAGGGCAGGGCCAGGGGGGCAAACAGGAGGGTGGCAGGTCCTGTTCTATTCTTAATATTAAAGCCAGGAGAGCCTCTGCCACTTCCAGCCCAGTTTTATGGCTCCATGTTGGTTAGTCAGGAGCAGACAGAGTCACAGAAACATTGGATTGTTTAGGTTGGAAAAACCCTCCAAAATCATTGAGTCCAACTTTTCACCCAGCACTGCCAAGGCCATCACTGACCATGTCCCCAAGTGCCACATCCCCCCAGGGGCTTTTAAATCCCCCCAGGGGTGGGGACTCCACCACTGCCCTGGGCAGCTGTGCCAGGGCATGGCAACTCTTTTGGTGAAGAATTCCTGTTGCTAAAGGCAGGGCAGGTCCTTCCTGCAGCCAGACCCTGCAGGCACCAGCAGTACATGCATGGTGAGGATGGTGAGGGTGGTGAGGATGGTGAGGATGTGAGGATGGTGAGGATGTGAGGATGTGAGGATGGTGAGGATGTGAGGATGGTGAGGATGGTGAGGGTGGTGAGGATGGTGAGGATGGTGAGGGTGATGAGGGTGGTGAGGATGGTGAGGATGTGAGAATGGTGAGAATGTGAGGATGGTGAGGATGGTGAAGGTGGTGAGGATGGTGAGGGTGGTGACGATGGTGACGATGATGAGGATGTGAGGATGGTGAGGGTGGTGACGATGGTGACGATGATGAGGGTGTGAGGATGGTGAGGATGGTGAGCATGGTGAGGGTGGTGAGGATGGTGAGCATGGTGAGGATGGTGAGTGTGGTGAGGGTGATGAGGGTGGTGAGGATGGTGAGGATGTGAGGACGGTGAGAATGGTGAGAATGGTGAGGATGGTGAGCCTGGGGAGGATGGGGAGGATGGGGAGGATGGTGAGGACGGTGAGCATGGTGAGGACAGTGAGGGTTTCCCCAGCCGACCAGAGCTGGGCTGTTTGTCTGCGAGTGCAAAGCTTGATTTAGTTTGCAGCTTGCATAACATTTATGTCTTTTATGTTCCTTTCCCTTTTGAAAAAAGCTTAGCATGCCATCGAGTTTTCAGTGAAGAAATAGCTCCTTTGAACAATGTATATCCAGTTTCCTGTGTCTCCATCCCATGCTGGCTCCCTAATGCCTTGATCAGAGAAGGCACACGAGGGATGGCTCTGCTCTGCTCAGCTGCCTCTCTTCATCTCACTCCTTGGCACCTCTGAGGTTTAAGGTCCCTAATTCTGTGTTGAAAGCACTTGAAATCAGCTCCAAAGCTTTGAGGGAGCGAGGGCAGACTGACAGATGGACAGAGTCGTGCACTCAAACAGTTTGATTGCTCTGGTGTTATTTCCATCAGCAACCTGAATGGGTGGGAAAGAAATAGGGCAAATATGATTTTGAAGGGGGAAAAATGATAGAACGTAGTTTAAGAGAAACTGAAGTGAAGAATTTCAGCCCTCCTGAAAACTCATTTTCCTCCGGGCACCAGACCCTGTCTCTGTCAGAGGCTCTGTCAGAGTGGGTGCAGGGCAGGTTAAACTGGGCTGACTGGGGGGAGTTTATTCTGGGTGTCTGGTATCTTTCAGCCCCTGCCAGGCACAGCCTGGGCTGTCAGACATCAGCAGAACATCCCTCAAACCAGGGCACTCGAGTGCTGCTGCAGGGCCTTACAAGAAGGTTGTTTCTCTCCTTTTCCTCCTGGAAGTGTCCTCTCTCCCATCCTTGCCCAGGATGATTTATGAGCAATAGCACCGAAATCTTGATGCCCTTCTCAGGTGGTGAACTTGAAAGCAACAGAGGTACCCCAGGAGTCTGTTTGGCAATCAGAGTCATAGAGAAGGGAAAGAAATCCCAGCAAAACCATGTCCTGCTCTCTCCAAACTGCTTAGCAATGCTGAGTGTTTGCTGCTGCCTCCAACTCCCCCTCCAGACAAAGCCACAGCATAATGAGACAGAGAAGGAGGGAACCACTCGCCTGGGGACACCTCTGCCTTCCTCCCCTCCCCGAGAGGTGCCTGTGCTGCCCCAGAGCCTTCCACTCACTCAGAGTGCAGCAAGCACTGCACAGCCCTCCCAAGGATTGCAGCTCATTTTCCCCAAGGCTGGTGTAGCATTAAGTTCTTATATCCAAAAGGAGCCTTTCAAATTGCTGCCTGGTGTGTTCCATAAATCCTCGCCGGGATCCTCAGAGACTGCAAGCAATTACAGTAGGTGCTGAGGAAGCAAGTGAGAGCTCAAAGAAAGGTTAAGAGAAGAGGAGAAGGGGGAGAAAAACCTGAAACAACAAAAATCCCAGCCGTGGTAGCAGCTTGGAGTGGGAGGGAGGCCCACATGCCCAAGACAAGGCTGTGTGGCTTGTGTGGAAACTGCAGCATTTTGGCCCTTTTTGGAAAGGCCCAAGGGAATGTCACCCATCTGTTAACTGTGATACTCTTTGGTGAAGATCTGGAACATTCATTTATGCCCTAAAACAGGAGAAAGAGTTGTCAGCAGAGCCCAGAGAGTCTGTAGATGGTTCCTAGAAATCCACACTCGTGAAGGCGTTATCTGGATGCTCTCCAGTCAAGAATATTCCCCTCTGTGTAGACCTCCCTGTCTCCTCCACTCAGATATCTGGGCATGCACAGCAGTTCTGGGAAGGGCCATTCACCCCATCTCACCTTGTTCTTCAGCAATATGTGGCAAGAGCTGCTGTCTGTCTCCTCAGAGCCAGCAGAAAGCGTGAGAGAATTCCCTGGAGAGCAGCTCAAAGCTGAGTCTGGCCTGCACTATCCGTGTCTTGGAGCCCTTCCAAGGTCCATCTGCAGCCTGAGATCTCATGAGGGAACCAGGACCCAGCCACTGACTTGAGAGACCTGAGACTCCCCAGGGCAGGTGACAGTGCAGAGATGACGCCTGGCTCTGTCCCCTGTGCCCTGGGCAGGCTCCTCAGCTGTGCCAAGGCAGCCACTCCCCTTCGGGTCTGGCTCAGTCAGAGCCAACCTGGGACTTGTTCCAATGCCTTAAAACCAGCTGCAAATGTAAACTGTTCCTTTCCCTGCCTTCCCATTTCCCCTCAGGGCAATCACCTCCATTAGTGAATGTCTCCAGAGCCGTGTGTGGAGCCTGATGTCTCAGAAGCTTCCCCTGCACTTGCTGCTCTCCCAGAACTGCCTGGTGCCCAGTGCAGGCAGCACGAAGCCAACCTGCCTCCCCTGATGTTCTGCTCTCTGTTAGCCCCATAATCTTGTTATCCTTCATGACCTGACAGCTCCAGTGCCTGCCCCACAGGTAACTTTGGGGGAAGGGGGGTTAGGTTTGAAGTGAATACATCAAATGGATTTAACAGGGCTGCCTGAATTCATGGGGCTCACAACACATGCATTTCCCTAATAGACATAGGCATGGATTTAACTGTCAGGCAGCTGCATTAAGGAAATGGATAGCAGGTCCTGGAGACATCTGAGCCCTGGGTGGAGAAGGTTTAATCCGGGTACACTGCTCTGAGAAATGTGTCACTGTCTGCTCGGAGGATCCAATAATAACTATTGCTCTCAGCTATTCCCTGGCAGAGAGGCAGGTCCTGATAACCTGCTGTTATCAGCGGGGAAAGCAAAGCACAGGGAGGTGGAACAGGCAGGCAGTGGTGAGGAAGGAGCCCACGTGCTGAGCCACAACTGCTGAGGCGAGGCTGCCACACAGCAGCGGCTCTGAGGGGTCCCTGGGGGGCAGCACAGCCAGGCTGTGACAACTGAACTGGCAGAGCCTTCAGGCTCCTTCCAGAGGGGTGCCAGGGGGTCAGGGATAGGTGGGTGGTGCACAGAGGGGGTGGCTGATCCCCCCAGAGCATCCCCTGGAGCAGCACTGGGGCAGTGGTTGTTCTCCCTGCAGGCTGAAGAACGGCCTCACCTGGGTACAAACCCCACCTGTGTCCCTCCAGGTGCCAACACAGCCTCGTGCTCTTGCCTGTGTCCCCAGAACCCTCACTTCCAGGATATTTTAGCTGATTCCCATTCCATATCAGGCTCTTTCCCTGTTCCTTTCCCAGCTGGGTGTTGCCTGCAGAACTGCCTTGCTCCTCCTCAGCACAAGCTGCCAGAGATGAGGAGCTCAAGAGGCCAAAGAAAATCTGAGAAAAGCAGGAGGAAAAGGGGACTCTGTGGGCCACTGACATCTTTCCTGCTATCTCCAAGCATCTTTGAAAGACTTTCTCTTGCTTTGACAGAGCCAGCCAGCCCTTCATCTGGGAACTGCACGAGTCTCAGGCAGCTTCAAAGCAGGACAGCCACATTCACATTCCCAGCTGCAGGAACTTTCAGAGTCTATATATAGGTTTTCTGTAGGATAAGGGACAGGCAGCATGGGCTCTGCTGAAGGAAATTATGTTCCTCTGACCCGCTTAAATCCTTTGGATGAGTTAAGAGACCAGTGGATAAAAGGGAATGAGAGAGTATATATACACACACTCCTTCTTTTGAATTTCAAAAGCCTTTTTTGATAAAGACCCTGACAGAGAGTTATCAAGGCATGATGGTGGCCAGGGGGTGCAAGTTAAAATCCCTGTGATAGATTAATGCTGTTGGAGAGAATGGGAAGAAATGGGCAATTCTCAGCAGGAGAAATTGTCATTGTCAAGGGGACATTAAATGGGAATATTGCTCAGTGTATTTACTAACCATGGTGTGCAGGGCTGAGCAGAGAGGTAAGTTTGGTGATGACACGTGTTTTGTATTTGTTTTCAAGACTCATAGGGAGTCCTGATTTCCACCTCTGCCTTAAGCTGGCCCAGCTCTGCTGCCAAGAAGTGCCTGGGATTTGCCCTGCAGGCCCTTTTGTTTGCAGGCAGTGGAGGGAGCAGAGCGGGGAGGGCCGGGCAGGGGCCGGGCTGCTCATTCCCAGCTGCCAGAGCTCTCCGTGCTGCCTCGGCTGGCACGTCCTGCTGCCATATGTGCCCAATCTGGGGCTGCAGCCGCCAGTGCCCGAGTCAGGATGGTTTCCCAGCACAGGAGAGGGCTTCCTAATTAGCCTGCAACCCTGCCAGGATGTTGGGAGAAGGAAGTTAATTAGCAGAATGTGTTTGGACAGCTTGCCTGGGAAGGCAGACTCTTGTGCTGCTCCACCTTTCGCTCCCAGTTTCTCTGCCTCTTCCTCTGTCCACCATCCCCACACACATCCTTGTCTATCTGTCTGTCCATCCAACATCCATCATCATTGTCCTGCTCTTCATCTCTTGTTCTTACACAGATCTTGCTACTCCTCCCACGGCAGCACCATTTGGGATCCCACTTTTCCCCGCTATTCCAGCCCTGCTTCCCAGGCTCTGTGAGCCAGGCAGGAGCTGTGCTGGCTGTCTCCTTGTAGGCAGAGCTGAGCTTACAAGACCTGCTGACTCTTGAGGGGTCTCTTCTGCCTTTGTTCCCTCCTTCTGCCCCTCACCCACACTCTCCTCTATATCCCCCACACTGGAATTGTAGCTCAATTGAATTAGAGTAATTAACTTTTGGTCACACTTTTCATTGAGTAGTCAGGAGGGAGAAAAAAGAAGGGAAGTTAATTGAGATGAAAGGAGACCATGTGGAGCAAGAAGCTCTGATTAATGTGTGTTGGTGAAGCCCAGGGAAGTGCTGCAGCGTTTGCAGGGGTCACAGAAAACCTCTGACACCTTTTTCATCACCCCTGTGTCATACTGAGCTCTGCACTTGGGGGTGGGAGGGATTCTCTTCTCTGGAAGAGGCTGCTGGGTTTGAATTATTGTGTCATTTTTCTTCCCAAATTTTTCTTTTCGCCGTGTTGATAATGAAAAAAGTTTCGTCAGCAATGTGTGAATTCTAATTGGACAAATTGTTCTGGCTTGATGGGCTCCAAACACTGTCACAAAGTCAGACATGTGGGTGCTGTGCTGGTCTGAGAAGACCTCGTGGAGATGTTCCCATCCCCTGTAAACAAGAGTGTTGGCCTCACCTCCCATGGCAGCTTGCAGATCCTCTGACATTTCGAGCTCCAGGATTTATGGCAGGCAAAATGATGTCTCATCTGTTAAATGAAATGCCTCAAATAAGGCATTTCCATTTATTAAGGCAGTTATTATGGCATAATTAAGCACCAGTAGCTGACGGAAAACATATTTATGGAGGTTTAACAATGCAGCCTGTGAGAGATAAAGAGAGACTGCAGCAGTGACTGGGGTTGGTCAGAGAGCAGCTGGCAGGGCGAGGCACAACCTGGTGCTCAGGACACCCTCCTGGCCAACAGCTGGATGGGACCTGTTGAAAACGGGATGTGTTTTCAGTGAGGGGAACTAGAACTGCTCTGTTGAGAGCAAACACTTTCCAAGGCCAAGGGAGCCTTTTTCATGAGGGGTCACACTGTGGGTCAGGTTGATCCTTCTGCTCCCACTGAAAGCCTGGAGGTCCTGGGTGGTGCTGGCAGCTGGAAAAACCTCATCTTCCTTTCCAAGAGTTGTGATGGAAACCTTCAACTCTCTTTCCAAGAGTTGTGATGGAAACCTTCACCTTCCTTTCCAAGAGTTGTGATGGAAACCTTCACCTTCCTTTCCAAGAGTTGTGATAGAAACCTTCACCTTCCTTTCCAAGGATCATGATGGAAACCTTTACCTCCCTTTCCAAGAGTTGTGATGAAAACCTTCACCTCCCTTTCCAAGGGTCATAAGAAAACCCTTCACCTTCCTTTCTAAGAGTTGTGATGGAAACCTTCACCTCCCTTTCCAAGAATTGTGATGAAAAACTTCACCTCCCTTTCCAAGAGTTGTGATAGAAACCTTCACCTCCCTTTCCATGGGTCATGATGGAAACCTTCACCTCCCTTTCCAAGGATCATGATGGCAAATTTCACCTCCCTTTCCAAGAGTTATTCCTGGTATCATGCTCAGAAATACCTGCTCTCCTTCAAGCCATCCTTTGCCAAGCCCCCGGAGTGCTGGCATTGGCTTCCCTGACAGCCCAGCTCTGCTGCAGGAAGGGAGGGGGTAACAGGGAGGATGTGGAGAAGTCAGGGGAAATGTGAGAAGGAGCTCTGTGAAGCTTGGTATTAGGCAGGGATTTGGGAAGGTTGGGAAGATATAGAAAGAACCTGAGAGAAGCGTTTTCTCCGGGATTAAGACCACAGAGTCCATCTCACTGTGGCTTTTCGAGCTGCCTTGAGGCACAGCAGCTTCAAAGGGGAGATTGAGAGAAACAGAAAAAAAGTGGTGCCTCTACCCATGCCCTGCCTGTCCTGCCACACCAAAAGGAGAACTTTGGAAAAACTTGGGCAATTAATTTTAGAGAGATGGTCCAGTCTGGAGGGCACAGGCTCCAGGCAAGTCCATTGCACACTGATCCAGACACACCCAGGGCTCCCTCCTGTCCACATCCCCCCTTGGCTGCCCATAAGTGTGCAAATCAAAGGCTGTAAAGCCTCACACTCACACTCAGAGCATCTTCTCTCCTCCCTTTCCTGACGTGTCATCACTGCAGCATTTTTTTTAGAACGTAGTTAAACCCAATAAAATAATCATTATTGCTGCAATTATTTCCAAACAGATTAAATATCTGCCAAGCTCCCAGTTACTGTATAAAACAGGAGGAACCATAAACTACCTCAGTGCATAAAAATGGGGAAGGGAAAAGGAAGGGATGACATTTCATCTGGCTTCCTCATGGGCCTGTGCAGTTACTGGGAACATTTGCATATTTTTAATGTGGTGCCTCTTTAATAAATTCCTCCCTCCAGACACATTAAAAATGGTGTGCTTGCCTGAGCATCTCTGAAGGGTAGGGAGGGTTGGCAGCTCCAGGCTCCTGGTGCAGCCTCAGAGCAAACAGGGGATGTGTGTGGTGTGTGATGGGAGGGGAGGAGGGCAGGGAAGGGAAAGAACAGCACATCCCATCCCTCTTTTTTCGTGTGCACCATCAGTGAATGCCATCTGTTTAATTTTTGACCTTTTTGTTGTCTGACCTCCTTTGAACTTCACCAGAATCCTCCAGGGTAATATAGTTCCTTTGCGTTCAGGGGCAGGATTATTTGCTATTAAATTGGAAATCAGGAAAGGAGACTTAAATTCTTCTCCTGACCTGTTAATCTTCCGTGGAGTAAAAATATTGCCTGTAATTACAGGGTTTTCTTTTCTTTCTTTTTTCTTTTTTTTTTGGCTTGAGTTCAGGCCAGACCCCAAACTTGCACTTTAAGCCTCTTAGGGCAAATATCTCTTTTCTGAGAACAGGCTCTGCTCCCCTGTTCCCCCATCAGCTGGAGATCCCAGCCCAGAGGGCCCTGCCCTACCCACTGTCCCCAGCCACGCTGGGCCTGTGGGACCAGCAGAGAACAGGCAGGAAACAGGGAAGTGAGAGCTGGTTAAATACATTCTGGGGGCAGGAGCTCGACAGTGAGTCCTACAACAAGGCTGGAGAAATCCAAGTGCTTCAGGACCCTGAGAGACTCACACATGCAGAGATCAGCCTGGTCCCTCCCCCTGCCACTGGAGTTCAAAAGCATCTCCTCAGCTTATCCATCTCCCTTCTGTCCCAGATACCTCTGCCAGGGGAAATTGAAGTTGGAGAGCAGAAAAAACTTCTTTGCAGAGAGAGTGCTCAGGCATTGGAATGGGCTGCCCAGAGAGGGGGTGGATTCCCCATCCCTGGAGGTTTTTCATCTGAGCTTGGCCGTGGCACTGAGTGCCATGATCTGGTAAAGGGACTGGAGTTGGACCAAGGGTTGGACTTGATGATCTTGGAGGTCTGTTCCAACCCAATCCATTCTATGATTCTTTTTTCTTCTACCCTTTCCCTCTTTTATTCCCTTTTTCTCACCCCAGTGGGGCTGCCTGGGGAGAGGTTCATGGCAGTATGAGGGTGGGATGGCAGGTGTGGTCCAGCATTGCCCCTCTGGCCAGTGTGTTGGTGCTCCTCTCCAGTTCCTAATGGATGGACACAGTTCCCAATGGACGGACAGAGTTCCCAATGGATGAATACAGATCCCAATGGATGGACACAGTTTCTAATGGATGGACACAGTTCCCAATGGATGGACACAGTTCCCAATGGATGGATACAGTTCCTAATGGATGGACACAGTTCCTAATAGATGGACACAGTTCCCAATGGATGGACACAGTTCCTAATGGATGGACACAGTTCCCAAGGGATGGACACAGTTCCTAATGGATGGACACAGTTCCCAATGGATGGACACAGTTCCCAGTGGATGGACACAGTTCCCAATGGATGGACACGGTTCCCAATGGATGGACACAGTTCCCAAGGGATGGACACAGTTTCTAATGGATGGACACAGTTCCCAATGGATGGACACAGTTCCTAATGGATGGATACAGTTCCTAATGGATGGACACAGTTCCCAAGGGATGGACACAGTTCCCAAGGGATGGACACAGTTTCTAATGGATGGACACAGTTCCCAATGGATGGACACAGTTCCTAATGGATGGACACAGTTCCCAAGGGATGGACACAGTTCCTAATGGATGGACACAGTTCCTAATGGATGGATACAGTTCCTAATGGATGGACACAGTTCCCAAGGGATGGACACAGTTCCCAAGGGATGGACACAGTTTCTAATGGATGGACACAGTTCCCAATGGATGGACACAGTTCCTAATGGATGGACACAGTTCCCAAGGGATGGACACAGTTCCTAATGGATGGACACGGTTCCCAAGGGATGGACACAGTTCCCAAGGGATGGACACAGTTTCTAATGGATGGACACAGTTCCCAATGGATGGACACAGTTCCTAATGGACGGACACAGTTCCCAATGGATGGATACAGTTCCTAATGGATGGACACAGTTCCTAATAGATGGACACAGTTCCCAATGGATGGACACAGTTCCCAGTGGATGGACACAGTTCCCAATGGATGGACACAGTTCCCAATGGATGAGGATGCTTCTTTGCAAACTTTTGGTGATTATTTCCTAGAAAATAGCTCATTTCTGGAACATTGTTAACTCTGCCCAGAAAAGTTGCTTTGACTTTTCTCCCAGAACACCTGAAAAGAGGCTCAGTGAACATCTGAAGGTGTCCAGAACACCTGGAGATGTCCAGTCCACAACTGCTGTAATCTGGCAAAGTGGAACAACTCCTGTCTAGGTGGGCTGAGCTGATGCCTGGCAAGGCCTGTAATTTGGAACAGTCAATTCTCCATGTCCTCTTTGGGCCAGGACCTCCCAAATACATTCCTGTTTCTGTAGTACATCCTGCAGGGGGGTGTCCACAGCAAACTCCACCTCTCATGGAGCATTGCAACATCCTCATGAAACTTCAACACCTCCAAGTTGGCTTGAAAACTCCCCATTCTCTCTGAGTGTCTCCCCACTGCCTCCCATTCCTGGCCAGCTCGAGTATCCCTCTCAGATGGATGTTAATCAATCAAGAGGGTGACATTCTGGGGTCCTTTCTGCCTCATCCACACGTGGATGGAACTCTGCCTGGCAGGCTGGAGGCACAGACAGTGCATATCAAATCAAGAATAAGAAGAGATTTAGTTAATGCACTCCAAGTTGCTTCCACAGCACCTCGACTGACTATTCCATCAGCAGAACAGAGCACAGGAGAAATTGTAGATGAAACAAATACAGAAAATACATTAGGAGAGTAAGTAATGAGAGCTGGGTGAAATTGCAGCTTATGAAAAAGTAATCTGCAGCTTAGTGTGCAAGGAGGAGGAATTTGATGGAATAGAGGGGCTCTCAAGAAGGAGCACATTACAAACAGACAAAGACAGCCAGGTGTGTTGTGGAATGCAGGGAAGCAGTTAAATTAGGATGTAATGGAAAAGGTTATTTTAATATTCCCTTTTATGGATATTGGTGTCAATATTATCTCAGGGAAGAAGAGAGCGAGGGTGGAGGGAAGGGGTGTGTATTTGTGGGAAAAAAAAAAAAAGAGGGAAAATAAATTGCATGATGTACAAATTCCAGAGTCCTTTCACCAGGAAGAACAAAGACAGAAGCAGCAGATCCTGCTGGTGCCATCGTGGGGTTACACAGAGGCCACAGGGTCTGCAGCACCACCAGAGTCACAGCAACAGCCACAAACACACGTTTGGGATGGCAGCTCCTGCTTAGGAGGGGAAGGAGGAGCTTCCCAAATCCAGGGCTTGTGTCTGGCTGAGAAGGGGGGGAAGTGATCCCCCACGGGACAGGATTCTTTAGAGATGTCCCATGGCACAGCAAAACCTTCTGCTTGTGCTGTATTTCAGTTATTTGGCCTTTTCCTGCAGCAGAGCTTGTGTCCTGGTGCCACTCAGTGTGGGGGCAGATGGGGAGGGCAGGGGGACACAGAGACTGTTCCTGAAAGGACTTTTCCCACTCGAGGCTGCTGGAGGGAAGGGCTTGGCTGGGGGTGCCTTTGCTTTAACCACACAAACCTGGAATCCAGGGTAGTCCCTGGGCTCGCTGTGCAGGCAGTGGAGATGCAGAACCACCTTCTCCAGAGAGTTTGTCACCCTCTCCAACCCCAGCAAATGTCCACTGCCAGGAAGCATCTCTGCTTTAGCTGCAGAGGGATCAAGAATCATGGATTTTGGGTGGAGAGGTGGCTCTGTCCTTAAATGACAGTCCCTGGGCACCAAAGGCAATGGATTTGTGTCAGAGCAGCTGCTGAGACAGACACAGCCAAAATTCAGCCTTCTGTCCCCCACCTCTTCCTCCTCCTCCTCCCTGTTTGCATCCCTCAGCCTCTGACACAACCTCTCCCATCCTGCGGGTGAGGATTTCCACTGGCTGGTGACACTTCTACCTGGCACTTATTAACCTTTCCCCGAGACTCCCCTAATTATGGAGCTGCCTCATTAGACAGACGAGCCGGGGCCCTGTTGACTTGCCGAGGTCAGGCAGGTGCACCTGAGAAGCACCTCCTGTTTATCCCTCCCCTTGCAGAGAGCTGGGAGTGCTAATGCAGAGGAGTGGAGGCACTTGGGAAGTGACACTTCTGTTCCTCATTAATGCCCCCAGGGACAGAGCAGGAATCTGGGCACACCAGCTGGAATGGGGGAATTGTCATTCCTGTGTGTTGGGCTCTGTCTCCTCCTCCAGAAATCTTGGAACTGGGAGTATCTCCTGCTCCTGGTGCAAGAGGAAATCCCAGTTTCAAGTTTTCCAAGCAGCAGCCAAGGCTCCCTGCACAGAGTTGCTGCTCTCAGGGTTACCCCTGCTCTTGGCTGGCTCCAGAGGGAGTCAGGGCTGGATCCATTCAGTCCTGAGTGGAATTTTTACTAACTAAACTTTGATGAACTCATTTCCTACCTGCATTGCAATCTGACTCCAACACCTGCCGTTCCCAAACAAGCCTGGAAATGAATTCATTTCAGACCAAGGCAGAGTGGGCAATTTTCTTTTGTAGTTTTGAATTTTTAGTGCATGGAGAAATCAGCAATGATTTCATTTGGGACTAAAGGAAATGCTTTGTTCGACATCAAATGAGAAGTGGGAGAGTTTTACCCTTTCGAGTATGGTCAGGTGTAATGGGAGTCCATGTGAAAAGAGAATGAGCCCTGTGAGCTGAGAAATTGGAGTGGTTCCTGTGAAGAATGTCACACTAAGTGTTTCAGACTTGGGATGGAGGAGAATATTGCTTTCTGCTTTGGCTTTTTCAACTGAATATTGACAATGCAGATAAATCTGGGGTTTTTTTTAGCCCAGCCAACGTGCCAATATCACCCAGCTCTGGTGGGGCCAAAGACCTGAGTCACAGGCCCTTGACCCCAAGCTTTAGAACCCAGGCAGGGGGTTTGTGGTCACTCCTCTTCTGACTGCACAGCCCTGCTCTGCCTTAACATCCTCTCCAGACCTGCAGCTGGGAGGCAGGACACCCTCCTGAGCTCTGCCAGTTTATTCTCCCACCTGGTGTTTGCACAGCTTCATCCTCGACAGCTCCTCCTATTTCTTACCTGAAATGAACCACGTTGAATTCACTCAGCACTGCTGGAGCAAAAAAAGACATAAATTAAAAGGAAACCTTTTAAAAGAGACTTCTCACTTGGACACCTTTGTTCCTGCCTGAGTGAAAAAGAGAATGGTGTTTTCATAGTCAGGGCTGTTGAAATGAATGTAGATGAAAAGGTACAGTGTAATTAATTAAATGATCTCCAGGACCTTAGGAGTGTTGCCAGCATGCAGAGCACATAATTGGGAACACACTGCCTGAATACATCATTGCACACACATACACATGTGCAGACTGTGGGCCAAGTCCAGCCACTGAAATCCAGCAGGATTACACAGGGACTGTCCTGCAAAGCTGCTGCTCCAGAGCTGGGGAGAGCCCAAGGCAGGGCTGCCTTCCCTGGGACTGCCCTGACAGAGACGTGTCCTCTCTGATGGAACCAACCTGGAACTCCCAGGAGTCACACAGTCTGTGTGGACACTTATTGGTTGGGATGTGGTTGGGATGTGCCAGACTGTCCTGCACTGCAGCAACAGGACAAGGGGGCACGATGGGCTCAAGCTCTGCCAGGGGAAATTGAAGTTGAAGAGCAGAAAAAACTTCTTTGCAGAGAGAGTGCTCAGGCATTGGAATGGGCTGCCCAGAGAGGGGGTGGATTCCCCATCCCTGGAGGTTTTTAACCTGAGCTTGGCCATGGCACTGAGTGCCATGATCTGGTAAAGGAACTGGAGTTGGACCAAGGGTTGGACTTGATGATCTCAGAGGGCTTTTCCAACCCAATCCATTCTGTGATTCAATGGATGTGGCACTGAGTGAGAATCCACCACATCTTGATCCAACCCTACTGTGATCACCAGCCCATGGCATGAAATGGGGTTGGATCAAGGGTTGGACTTGATGATCTCAGAGGACTCTTTCAACCCAATCCATTCTGTGATTCAATGGATGTGGCACTGAGTGAGAATCCACCACATCTTGATCCAACCCTACTGTGATCACCAGCCCAGGGCACGGAGTGCCCTGGGCTGGTGATCACAGTGGGGTTGGATCAAGGGTTGGACTTGCTGATCTCGGAGGTCTTTTCCAACCCAATCCATTCTCTGATTCTGTGATTCTCTGTGCAGCAGCTGGAGCAGGAGTTGTCTTTGCCAGTTTTGGAGAAGTTTCTCTCTGTAGTGATAGTTATTTTGTGGTTTGTTACTTCACCTTTTTGCTTTCCTTTTGTAAACTCCCTCTGGGTTGGAAGGAATTTAGTGTTGGCAGGACACTGTGGTGAGGAGTCTGATGGCCTGAGCAGTCTCAGCCTGTTCACATCTCTGTGCTGTGCTCTGGGGTGGTTCAGTTCTGGCTTCTCTCAGGGCTGACCCAAAACTTGCTGCAGCTCAAAGATCTGTCAGTTAATCTCGTTGAGTTTTAGGCTGGACCTTGCAGGGTCAAGGCAGATCACAGAAAGCAGAGTTGGGAGGGAGGATAGACAGGGACTCACAAAGGAAAAGTGCTTTAAACATTCAAGAGGAAAAGTAGCTGAGGAAAATGATTTTCAAAGCTCCCTCCATGAAATCTGTGTTAGGGAAGGAGCACAAAGCACAACGTGTCTTGAAGCATAAAAGATGCTCTGTGAGGAAGCAGCAGCTTCCTGGTGATTAAACTTTCCAAATGAGCCACTGGTGGAGGAGCAGACAATGACTGCAAATAAATTGGTATCCAACTTCCTTCTCCTTTCTTGCCCTGGGGAAGAAGGAGAACAACTTGCCATGAGCATCAGTGGAGGGTTTGGAGTTCCAGGGGCAGAGGCACAAAGCAGAGGCCATGGGCACAAGGGGGAGGGTTGAAAGAGCAATGATGGGGCCACGGCAGAGCCAAGGAAGGGATCGAGGCTGGAAAAAAGAGCAGAGGATGGGAATGAAGAGCAGCAGCGACCCTGAGTTCTTGCCCAGCTCTTCCTGCTGGATCTCAGCTCACCCCTGGGGGATTCTGGAGCCCTTTGCTCCCTGTGCTGGCAAACAGAGGCAGGGGAAGGCAGGAACCTGCCTGCTCCCTGGGTGGCTGTGCCAAGGTGTGGGATCAGGAGGGCACCTGGAGGAGCATGGCCAGCTGTGGGGATCTTGGCCAGGGGACTGATGGAGGGAAAGCTGTGCCATCCCCATGGGCAGAGGCACCTGAGCCACAGGTTTAGTTTGGAATGTCCCATGTGGCACAGGGTTAAAACCCCAGGCATTCTGTAGGCCCGATCTAGGAAGCTTTGAAAGGAATTGCTTTTCAAAGACACTTCCTGAAATCCAGGTCCACTCCATAGGACAATCCTCATGGCAACTTCTGCTTTGGGAAAATTTGGGGTTTCTTCCTCTCCTGCCTGTTCTGTGACTCTCTCCTTTCTCTGTCTCCTCCTTTCTTCTGCCATCCAGCAAATCATTTCCCTTGGCTCCTTCTCCAGGCTTCTTCATGCATGTCACAGAATCCACCAGATCTGAAGAGGGGGAGGAAGGGGAAAACCAGAGCTTTATAGCACAGGCAGTAAGAACCCACTTTATTATTTATAATGCTCAGCTGTAAGCAATAAACACAGGCACCAAATGTAAATTCTGCCACTTCCTTACCCTCTCTCTATAATTCCCTGGTAAATTCACATCATTCACTGTCTGCCTTAATGTGCTTCTATTTGTCTGAGCTCCACATTTCTTGGTGTGATTTTTTTCCTGATGAAATAATATCTCCACGTATAGTTCTCTTCCTCTGTCCTTAGTCTTGTAAATTAAATTA
This sequence comes from Pithys albifrons albifrons, assembly GCF_047495875.1. Taxonomy (NCBI): domain Eukaryota; kingdom Metazoa; phylum Chordata; class Aves; order Passeriformes; family Thamnophilidae; genus Pithys; species Pithys albifrons. The sequence continues at coordinate 3,040,707 of NC_092478.1, read as the reverse complement.
ATTTAAAATTCAAAGGGATAATATTCTGCTAAAATGATCTGCTGCATCATTGCAGGTCATGGTGTTGAACTGTAAAATAAAAGCCTGTTTATAACTTATCATTTACAAATGTGGTGGGTAGAGGCATGTGAGGAGTTGGAAGGATATCCATTCTCTGTATAACCAGAGGGAGATGTTCACATATCCTGGGAATGTGGCATCCAAAAGATTATCTAAGTGGACTTGTAAAATCCATTGCAGTGTTGATTGAGCATCCCCTTCCCCTTTGCCCTTTTTTGTGCTGCTTTGGTGTGTTGAAAGAAATCCCAACCATGGGAATCCCACTCTTCGCTTGCTCCCAGTTTCCTTCACTTGAACACTGTGGTCCTGAGCAGAGGCAAAGCCAAGAGGGGAGACTAAAGATCCACATCCCATTTCCATGTCATAGATCTGCTCCCCAGGATATTAAATTTCAGGAGCACACAACTTGATTTTTCCAGAAGTTATTTCCAATTTCCTCACACCTCAGAAACAGCAGAAACTTCTGTCAGAATTTTCCGAGATGATTTTCTTCAATATTTCATTTTCCTGTTATATATAGAATGAAAAGAAAAGATTGAGGAGAACTCTTAGGTCTGTAATGACCTAGAAATGTTACTGCTGTCAGAAAGGGCTCCACTCCCCTAGACCTGTTCAGTGTGTGAACCACAGAATGACAGAAAACACTGAGATGGAAGGGACCCACAAGGACCATTGAGTCCAACTCCTGGTTCTGCCCAGGACCATCCCCAAGGGTGGTCACACCTGAGTCTGAGAGGATCACCCAAGCACTCCTGGAGCTCTGCCCAGGACCATCCCCAAGGGTCACACCTGAGTCTGAGATGATCACCCAAGCACTCCTGGAGCTCTGCCCAGGACCATCCCCAAGAGTCAGACCTGAGTCTGAGAGGATCATCCAAGCACTCCTGGAGCTCTGCCAGCCTTGGTGCTGTGCCCACTGCCCTGGGCAGCTGGGCAGTGCCCACCACCTTTACTGCACAGCCTGAAAAACAGAGCAGCAGGTGCAAAATCTCCTCCAGCTTCCACGAAACCTTCCCAGACTCCCCCATCCTTTGCACTGGGCCATTTGACAAACCTGAGTGAGCACCACCTCCTTTTGATGGAGAGATTACTGAGCAAGGACTCAATTTTCCCACCCTCTCCTCCACCCGAGGCCCATTTGCAGGTGCTGCTCCACCGGTGCAGTTCCTTCCCGCTGCAGAATCCTCCCTGCAGCATCCAGAAAGGGAATTTGCAGCCATTCCTTGGTGAGACCAGGCCAGTTCCCTCCTCCCTGGCTCAGGAGCGTGGCTGGACTCATCTCATCAGCGATGCACCGTGACTGCCTCTAAGGTTTCCTCACAGCACAACCAAAGCCCGTAACAGTTTCCTTTCGGTCCCTTAATGAAGAAGGTTCTCTCACACTCCTCATCCATCACACTGCAATGGCTCCTTCGGTGGGGTTGGGGCTTCACTGGTAGTTTTGTAATTTATGAGCCTCTTAGTGGCTTAATTATGCCGTCAGCTCCATCTGTCACTTAACTGATATGAGGAATGATGGGCTGCCATTAGCCAGCTAATAGTTGCTGTAAAGAGTATTGTTTTATGCCATTTAATCGCAGGAACATAAACAGTTTTTGCTCCCCGATACCCACACTTGCTTTGGTAATGATTTTTAAGAGGCCAGTCTTGACATCTGTCCCTCTGCCTGAAAAAGAGCTGGAGGAAATAAAAGGAAACCATCAGCAACAAGTCTAATTAGATTTACCATGAACATGACGATCGTTTGGCTGCTTTTTTTTTTTCCATGCTGCTGGATCTTTTTATTTTAATCTCGGGGCTTTTCTTGCTTCTCATCTTGATCTTTCATGATCAAGGCAAGAATGTGGTGTCTTCATCCCCACGAGGTAATTACTAGGCTTGGAAAATTTGCATCTGAGCCCCTCATCTTCATTAGCACATCTGCCCTCTTCACACCTCCATATAGTAATGCTCATTTAGTAGCTGGAGAGCCAAGGTACAGGAGACCCTGACTTGATTCTGCTGGAGGACAGAATCACTTGGTTTCCATTTTAGAAGGCAAAGTTAAAAACTTAAAGCTTATAAATCCCTCTCAATCATTGTTTAACCCTGGAGCTACATGAAATCTAATTTTCAGTATTAAAGTTTTCAAGGCACCAACATTCCTCCCTTTGAGCTCACCACGGATGGGTTCAGCCCTGGCAGGACTTGCAGCTCTGAGCCCTGTCTGAACCCCTGGCAATTTTTGGCAAAGCACTTTGCTGCCAGTCTTGGTGCTGTTCAGTGCTGAGAATTTGTGGGGGCTGAGGGTGTGGTAACTGTGAGGGAACGGGAGCCACAAAGTGTGTTCAGCCTTCCCAGCTCAGCTATTTTAATCTCAGACAGAGCTGCCTCTGTTCTTCTGCTCCTGCTCATCCCACATTGATTTGATTCCTTCAAACATCACCTTCACCCTTCCTGACAGCATCCACTGCCAGCCAGGACAGATCCTCCTGGTGCATCCATGCAGTGCTTTTGGCTTTTCATCACCCAAACATGCCCGTGGATTGCCCCGTGCCAGAGGGGTGGAACCCACAGCCCGGTGGGTTCAGCTGGCAGTGTCACAGAATCACAGAATCATAGAATGGATTGGGTTGGAAAACACCTCCAGGATCATCAAGTCCAACACTTGGTCCAACTCCAGTCCCTTTACCAGATCATGGCACTCAGTACCACGGCCAAGCTCAGGTTAAAAACCTCCAGGGATGGGGAATCCACCCCCTCTCTGGGCAGCCCATTCCAATGCCTGAGAACTCTCTGTGTTAAGAATTTTTTTCTGCTCTCCAACTTCAATTTCCCCTGGCAGAGCTTGAGCCCATCGTGCCCCCTTGTCCTATTGCTGAGTGCCTGGGAGAAGAGACCAACCCCCAGCTGGCCAGAACTTCCCTTCAGGCAGTTCCAGACAGTGCTGAGGTCCCCCCTGAGCCTCCTCTTCTCCAGACTGAACACCCCCAGCTCCCTCAGCCTCTCCCCACAGCACTTGTGCTCCAGTCCCTTCTCCAGCCTTGTTGCTCTTCTCATTTGGGTTGGAAGAGACCTCTGAGATCATCGAGTCCAATCCTTGATCCAACCCCACTGTGACCACCAGCCCAGGGCACAGAGTGCCCTGGGCTGGTGGTCACAGTAGGGTTGGATCAAGGTGTGGTGGATTCTCCATCCCTGGAGGTGTTTAAGAGGACACTCAGTGCCACATCCAGTCCCTTCTCCAGCCTCGTTGCTCTTCTCTGGCCCCGCTCCAGCCCCTCAAGCTCTTCCCTGAACTGAGGGGCCCAGAACTGAACACAACACTCAAGGTGTGACCTCCCCAAGGCAGAGTCCAGGGGAAGGGTCACTGCCCTGGGCCTGCTGGCCACGCTAGTTTGGATCCAGGCCAGGATCCCATTGGCCTTCTTGGCCACCTGGGCACACTGTTGGCTCTTGCCAACCTCCTGCCTGTCCAACCTCCTCTTTGCAACAAGCCTCATTCCCAGGACACACCAGGGCCTGAAAAGAGGCAACCTGCTGAGAACACACCATTCAGTCCTCTTGGATGGTGCCCAGATGTCCATTAAAGGGCTGTGTGATGTCACCTACACCCCGTCAGCGAGGGGTTAAGGCGCGTTGGCTGCTGGTCACTGTCCTGCTCAGATTAAGTGGCCATCAATCAGCGGGGACCTGCTGCAGTCACACAGCAATGAAACTGGAGAGATTATTTGCTACTCTGTCATTCAGAATAAATGCATCCCAGGGTGCTTTGTAGAATTAATTAATGGACAAAGGAGAGAGAAATTAAGAGCTGAAGAGTGAGAATAAAAGCCAAGGCTTGAGAGGAGATGTGGAGGGATCTCCTGGCATAAATATCTGCACCAGGACTGCTGGGGGGCATCAAACACCACCAGATGACAAGGCAGAGATAAGCAGATGCAGATTTGGCCCGTAAAATGTGTCATCCCCCACGGTGCTGATGGCAGCTGAGCACAGGAGCTCAGAGGAGGATGTGGGTCCCCCTGCCAGCCCTGTTCCTGGCTGTTCCATGAATTAAACTGCTGCTTTCCTTTATCCCTCAGTTTCCTCCATATCAGGCTGTATTTTGTGGGATGTGGCACAGCTTCATTCACCAGTGGCTATAAAGTACATGGCAGTGTCTCAGTGAAAGACACTCCATAAATCCTGGACTTTATGGCTTATTATTATTTATGGGAACATGCCACTTAGGGACTCCCCTTCTATAAAAATGGTGTAATTCATGAGGGTCAGCCCAAGAACATGGGCTGTCCTTGGTCAGGGCGAGGAGGATGGAGTCAGGAGGGGAAGAAGGAGCATCTGTTTGCTTGCAGTCCCCTCCCACACAGTGCTGAGCACTCTGGCAGCCTCCAGCATTTCCAGGTTCTGTGCAATGCATGGAAGAAGGTGGAGGAGAAAGGGAATGGCCACGTCGATGGTGCTTCTGAGGGACAGGCTGCTCAAGGTTTATTAGACACTGGAGAATCCACTTGGGAGCAAGATATTTGATTGCTCCAAATGTTGGAAGAGGCTCTCACTGGGGCCAGGCAGTGGGCAAAGTACCTCCAGCAGCACCACTGCTCACCAAAGGAGTTACTGTGGGTTGTGCCATGCCTGGCCCCAGAGCACGACACAGATTTCAGTCAGTGGGTCAGACCCAGAGCTGTTCATCAGCAGAGTGGTGGGTTCAGCTCTGCCTCACCCTGCTGCAAAGCCTTGAGCTGCAGCTGAGCACACGCTCATGCCCAAAGTGTGCCCTTCATCCCCAGAGTCCTGGTGGGCACCAGTCTCAAAGCTGAAGGACATCACTTGGGCTTGGGAACAGGACAGATCCCACAGAGCTCATCAGAGCATCCGTGTGAGCAAGCACAGCTCCTCCAGCCCTCCTTCCCCCCTCATTAAATCCTTGTGCTATAAAACAAAATGTCAATTTTCTTTTTAAACATCTTTTATGGCAGATTTGATGCCGCTTGGCAGATTGATAGCCCTGGTGACTGACGGCTCCCATTTATCCTCACGTCAGGCGTGCAGGATTCCCCGGCACAGGCAGCCCTGACAGGCAGGGAGCCCTGGGAGGGGGCAGCGTGCCAAGGAGGTGGTTGTGGCCCTCTCAGTCAGTCCTGGCACCGTCTGCATTACCAGACTGCTGTGCTAGTTCCTGGTGTCTGCTTGCCATCGGGCTGAATTATCCAACACAGCGTTAGATCTGTCTCTGCACTCGGCGGGAAGGGACCTGTGCTGTTATGGCAGGGGGGAGAAGCTGCGTGAATTAACAAGGCTGCTAATGAAGGCTGAAAGCAGATGCACCATCAGGAGAGCAGCCAGGAGGGTGGTGGGCAGAGCTGCACAGACACCTCCATTTCCAGCCAGGTGCCCTGCTGGGCGTGCTGAGGGAGGAGGGGGGTTGTTGACCCTGAGATCAGCTCAGTTGGTTAAAACTTGGTTGCAATAACACCAAGGTCATGGGTTCAATCCCCTCTGTGGGCCATTGACTTCAGAGTAGGACTCGATGATCCTTGTGGGTCCCTTCCAACTCAGAAGAGACTGTGATTCTGTTGTGCTTGTGAGAGGCATTTTCTGTGCCAGTGGGGGCATTTTATTCCTCCACAACCTCATACAGCCCCGTGGAGTTCACAGCCCAAACAGACCCTGTTGGAGGGGGCGTGGGGTGAGCTCTGTCCCATCCCAGCCCAACAGGGCAGGAGATCAGCCAGTGCTGCCTGTGGGGACTGAGTAACTCCTCTGCAGCTCCCCAGCCATTCCCAGCTGCTTGTCCCTTCCTCCCAGCTCCTTTCATTCCCCCTCGCATCGGTTCAAAGCGAGGAGAAGAAAGCGGGAGCTGCAGTTCCACACAAAGCCCTCTCCATCGCGGGCTGCGCGGGGAGCGTTGGCCCGGCTGTTCTGCTGACTTGGGGCTTCCACTCGAGCGAGAAGGCGCGTCGGGAGCGCCGTGGGAAGGGTGGGAAGAGCCGTGCCAGTTGTGCTGACAAGAGGAGTATTAGCATAACAAAGGCGAAATTTTTCAGCATCCGGTAGATAAGCTGAGAGATGCAGAAACAGCAAAGGCAGCCCAGTAAATAGGCTCTTTTCTTCCTCTTCTCATCTGTTCTTTCCTCTTTCCCTCCCTCACTTCATTGCAGGGCTTCACAGCACCTCTAACACACTCCAGCTGCCAGCAGTATCCAAAATAAGCCAAGCAAGAAGTTTTTCTGAGCTGCTGTGTTGCCCTCTCCCCGAGAGGATGTTCGTGGAAAGGCAGAGCTCCAGTGCCAGCTGGAGAACAGCCTCGCTCCGTATGGCACTGCCTGCCCTGGCACTGGGGCAGAGGACTGGGAGAAAGTGGCCATGGGAGGGACAGCGAGGATGGGACGAGGATGGGACAAGGATGGGACGAGGATGGGACAAGGATGGGACAAGGATGGGATGAGGATGGGACAAGGATGGGATGAGGATGGGATGAGGATGGAACGAGGATGGGATGAGGATGGGACGAGGATGGGATGAGGATGGGACGAGGATGGGATGAGGATGGAACGAGGATGGGACAAGGATGGGACGAGGATGGGATGAGGATGGGATGAGGATGGGACAAGGATGGGACAAGGATGGGATGAGGATGGGAAGAGGATGGGACAAGGATGGAACGAGGATGGAATGAGGATGGAACGAGGATGGGACGAGGATGGGACGAGGATGGGACAAGGATGGAACAAGGATGGAATGAGGATGGAACGAGGATGGAACGAGGATGGGATGAGGATGGAACGGGGATGGGACAAGGATGGAACGAGGATGAAACGAGGATGGAACGAGGATGGGACAAGGATGGGACAAGGATGGGACAAGGATGGGACAAGGGCCATCTGGGTGGGGGCCCAGCTTGTTGGCCACACTGGTCCCACTCTGATGCATCACAACTGGAGTCAAGGACATGATGACTCCAGGACACGCCAGTGGATCGTTTTAGGCAAAGGTCGCTGCCCCATGAAGACAAAGGAGGCATTTCTGCTCCTCTTCACCTCCACCACTGCTGTCCTTCACCATGGGTTGCTCAGAGGTTACGCTGTGTGGAAGTTGTTGGGTTCTGCTCCTTGCTGCAGAAAGCACAGCCACGTCAATTATTCATTTAACACATTCTTTGGTGGCTGTTGCTCAGTTTGCTGTGAAACCAGGTGAGAACACAGCAAACCAAGGAGTTATTGTATAATTGAACTGCATCTCTTCAGGAGGACAGGCTTTAAAAATGGCACTTTCCCTGAGAAAAATCTAACAGGATTATTTTTTCCTATGGCTTAATTAAAAAAAAACCCCACACACATCCAAACCTCAGCATCTTTCATTAAATACTTACCAGTGGTAAACCCTAAAGTTTCCATTTCTTGGCTTGAAAGCTTTTGTCAGGGGATTGAATGTGGTAAGTGTTTGACCTCAAAATACCCTCCAGGTTTTGGACCACAAATGAACATTTCCCAGGTTTGCAGACACTGTGGAAAGCTTGGTTTCATTTGCAGCCTTTCTACTGAAAAGCTGTTTCATTAGGGAAGTGTCACTTGTCTTTCCCTGTTAAAACTACCCTGAGCCTTCATTTCAGCAGCCTGTGTAGCCATGGGAGGCAGCAGAGGGGCCGTGCAGTGTCTGCACCAAATGAACTCCATCGGGTTTGGTCTTTCTTTCTTCTTTTCTAAAACAAAGTAGAATCCCCACCACTGCTGCCTCCTCAAAGGGGAGGAGGACAGGGTTGCCAAGGTGAGCAAAACTACAGAAATATTCTATTCCTTGTTGGGCCTTTAATGAAGCATTTACAAGATCAAACAGGAAGAGGTGCCCTCCCACGGCCTTCTTAAAGCTGTAATTAATTGCAAAGTAAGTAGCATATAATTGCTTTCCCAAGAGCCCCCCAGAGAGCAGGGTGATACCTCGACAAAGGTGCTAGAGCAAGCAGAAGTTAATTAACATTAAGAATTAAGTGGCTAATTGCATTGTTCTGACAGCGCAGCTCACCCTCCCAGCAGGGTGGCGTTCCCAGAGTGTTTCATCCCAGCACCGACCCAGGGCCGTTCCTGGAGGCCTCTCCCCACGTGGGCAGCATCTCAATGTGTGCCATGAGCCAAAGGACCTTCCTGCAATTGAGATCCTGCTGTGGCAGACGGGCTCAGCCTCTCCTCTCCTGCTGGATTTGGGTGGGATGGCCCCAGGTCCTGGCTCTCTGGGACCAGGCCACCTGAAAGCCCTGACCTGAAGCACAGCTTGTCCTCTACAGCACTGCACAGACACTAAACCTACTTGAGACTTCAAGGACTTCATGTTAACTCTCTCTAGGAACACTCTCCATGGGACTGGACTTATTTTCAGGGTGTGAGCATTAACATCCATGAAGGCAAAGATGATCAGGGCTGTCCTTTGGTGCCAGGGAGGAGCAGCCACAGTTCTCCTCTCGGGAACCAGAGGGGTGCTGCCATCTAAGCACAAACCCTTTTCAGTCCAGAGGGTTTATAAGCCCATTTCTTAGATAACAGCACTTGCCTTAACCTCTCCCCTGGCTCTTCTTCCTCTGTTATGTTCCTCTTAATTCTGGGGATATTTCTTCATCTCCTGACAGTCCAAATGCAGCAGCAAAGGTAATAAACAGAACATTAGCTGTGCTTTGTTAGAGGGAATGAGGCTTCACTGATAAAGAGGCACCAGGGCTGACAAGAGGAGTTGCTCTCCCGGGCAACATCTTCATCGTGTACAGCTCTGAGGCATTTCCTCCTACTCCAGAGCCACTGGCCTCCCTAACTCTGGGTGAAACAGGGATGGCCCCACTCCCAGTTTGCTGTGGCTGGGCAAAAACAGACCAGTGCTGTTGCACAGGCCACTGGGTTTGGGATAGGGGAAGAAGGAGATGGAGGAGGAAGAAGCAGAGAAGAAATTGGGTGCCCTGAGTTGCCACGAGAATGGTTGGGATGCCCAAATTGGGTGGAGTTGGTCCTCAATATGCTCAAAGATGTGATGCAAGAGGCTCCATCAGTCAAGTCAAGAACTTGGCAGTTGTTTGCCAACAGGCCTCAGGTTACTTTTCAATTAATGTCTCCAGGACAGTCTCCATCCAAGGGGGCTTGTGGAATTCAACTCCTGCTGGACGATTTGAAGAGGTTCCTTTAGTCAGATCCACAAAAAGGAATAGTCAAGTGTGTGCTGAACTGAGAGATCTCCCTGCACTGACAAACCCTCACCCTGGGGTGGGCACAACAGGGGGCCTGGGGGGTAGTGGAGCATTGAAACATCTCAGTGGTGGAAGAGCAAAATCTTGAAGCTGTTCCATCTTGCCTGTCTGAGCAAGGGACAGCAGGGTTGGATTGGGTGGCTCCTCTCGTGCCCTCACAGGCAGAAAGCAGTGAGTGGATGTTGCAAAAAAATCACCAGAAAACCAGGTCCCTGCCCTCAGACTGAGACAAACTCCTCCTGCCCTTCCTCTTCCCAAAATTCTCTCTGAGCATCCTTCTTCCCCTGCTGTCTCCCAGACAGTTAATGCTGGAATGAGGATCGCTCTGTGCCTCAGGCAGGAGGGCAGACAGAAGAGGCTGCTCCTTCCTTTGGCCTCTCCCCTTCCAATTCCTGTTTGGATGTCTGGGAAATCTCTGCCCCGAGGGGCCTAATGGAGCAGAACTCTGGCAGTGCTCACAGGCTGGCAGGTGCCTGCCCGACATGGCATTGCCCCAGCAGCCAATTAACGTGGGGCTGTCCCAGAGTGATGAGTTTGCAGGGAGGCTGCGGCTCTGAAGGAGACTGATGGTGCATGGCTTATCAATTTTCAATCCCAACACAGCCAGATATTTATCAGGCTGCAGAGAACAAACACTTGTAATATTTAAAAGGGGAAGACTTTAATGAAATCACCAATTTCTGTTCCCCTGGGCTCGTTCCTTTCCTCTTCTTTCAGTCATTTTTCTTTTTTTTTTCGGTCTTATTTTCATTTTTTTTAGCACACAATAGTCAATGAAGGAAAAAAAATTTTCATTTAAAATACCAGTTCTGTCATCTCCCCCCCTCCTTTTTCCCTTCCAAAAGGTTTATGCATTTATTTGGATAAAAGGTTTTAAACAATAAAGAACTGTCTGCAGTAATTTGTGAAGATAAAAGATTATCCTGGGAGGAGACCTAGGTTGAAAAATTTCCTTCTGCAAAATTCAGTCCTTGTCATTTAGTTATTTTATTAGGAAGAAAAAAGGAGGGCACGAGAGTCAGAGAGAGAACACAATTGCTGGGCTGAGTTATTTGCTGGAGTAAATCCTCCCATTTTTATTGAGCAGCATCTGAATCTGGTCCTTTCATGCACTTGCTCTCGGGTCAGGGCCACGCAATCAGCACTCAGGGCTGCCAGGTAATTTCACCAAAGTCACCTCAAAGGGAAATAGCCTGATGGCTCCATCCCTGGGAAGTCAATTGGATACGGTCCTGGATGAAAAACACTCCTCAGCTTTCCCCAAGGAGGCCTCGAGAAAAACTGCCAGGTCTGGAGCCACCCCTGGCACGGGATCCTGGCACAGTCGAGCTAAAATTCATCAGGAGTTCAGAGCTGGACCCCGGAATGCTGTTTAAGAACTCGGCTTTAGATTACAGGTCTGTTCCTAAGTGCTCATTAGTACACCAGGAAGAGATATTGTAATGAATTCAGGCTGGTTAAATCACTAATCAATAGCAAGTGGCTTGAGCTGATTCTCCTCAGCCCCAGCTCAGAACCACCTTCCCCACCTTCCCCTGCCACGTTAATAAACACCCGCTGCTCCTGTCTGGGACACGAGTCTGGGACTGACTAATCACTTATAAACAACCTGGAGATGGATGGTTAATGAGAACTGCATGAATAATTGCTTTTTCATTTTCCTGCCTAACCAGAAAAATGCAAAAATGAGATTTCTTTTTCTGAGTGGCCCAAAATAGAAAGTTTTCCGGCATTTTTTTCTTGCCATAAAGGAGCTCCTGCCCACGAGTCCTTTCCACCTCCACAAAGCCTTTGAGAGGAAGTGGAAGAGTCAGTATAATCCAAAATAAAACAGATTTCTGTTTGTTTTACACTCATTTTCCTCTCTTTTGAAAGTATTTTAAAAATTAGGCTGAGGCAAATGTAATCTTGGAGTAGTGTTTTGAATGGGAATTGTTTTATTTTCCCATTCTGGGAATAAAAGATCTCTATGAAACCTGATGTGAAAAATCTTCCGGCATAGAGGAAAAAAAACCCCTTTTCTATCATTTATTAAAGATGTCTGAAAGAATCCCAGATTGCTGCATTCCTCAAACTCTCCTGTCATTCCTCCTGTCACTGGGAAGGTGATGGGATTGTGTGGTGGGCTGACCCTGGCTGGGTGCCAAGTGCCCCCCAGAGCTGCTCCATCACTGCCCTCCTCAGCTGGATGGCTGTGAAAATACAAGGAAATCTCATGGATCACAGTAAGGATAAGCTGGAAGCTTCTGGCAGCTTCTCACAGGAGCCACCCCTGCAGCCCCCCCCATTGCCCAAACCTTGCCAGGCAAACCCAGGGCAGTTTGTGACCTGCATGTGAAGTCAGACCCCCAGGAATAAATAAATACCTGTGGACAATTTGACATTTCCATGGGCTTTCTGGGTTTATTGGGTTGGTTGCTGTCTCCTCCCAGAGACAGTTCCACCCCAGGAACTTGCAAAGCAGCATGAACTGAATGCAAATAGGATCTGGATCCACTTTATTTGCACTTGCTCAAACTTCTGTGAGGATGTTTTAGTCTTTTTTAATGGTAAATTTGGGGTTGGCTTATAAAGCCAATCCCTAATTGAGTGAAAGAAATCCAAGAAGCTTCAAATACCCTAAACCAGACTGGTTTGCACCAAGCTATAAGCCTGTTTTGCATTAAATAAGGTTTTCTCTGTAAATGAGACCTTCACTGTAATTGATGTGGAGCAGCTTATTCTGATTTCTTTGCCTCTTTGGTTCTGGTAATTTGCTCTGAGAAAAACACCAAGGAGACACAAACCAGAGGAAGGCAGGGGGTGCTCAGGAGGACAAGTCTTGCTGGCACAAGGTTTTCCTGTCCTACTCCCACCTGAGCCACCTGAGCCACTCTTCATCCCTATGGCAGGAGGACCCTGTGGGAACACTGAGCCCAGACCAGGATCTCCCATGTCCTCAGGGTGAGGGGCTGGGTCTGAGTGGGGGCCCAGAGGGTGTCTGGGAGCCTGAAGACTTGAATGTCTGCAATCACTGCCCCTTGTTGGGGCAGTGGCAAATCATAGAATGATGGAATGATAGAATCAGTTGGGTTGGAAGAGACCTCTGAGATCATCAAGTCCAACCCTTAATCCAACCCCACTTTGATTACCAGATCATGGAACTCAGTGCCATGTCCAGTCTCATCTTAAACACCTCCAGGATCAGAGAATCCACCCCCTCTCTGGGCAGCCCATTCCAATGCCTGAGCACTCTCTCTGCAAAGAATTTCTTTCTGATATGCAGCCTAAACTTCCCCTGGCAGAGTTGGTCCGTGCCCTCTTGTCCTCCTGCTGGTTGCCTGAGAGAAGAGACCAATCCCCACCTGGCTACAACATCCTTTCAAGCAGTTGTAGAGAGTGATAAGGTCTCCCCTGAGCCTCCTCCAGGCTGAACACCCCCAGCTCCCTCAGCCTCTCCCCACAGCACTTGTGCTCCAGTCCCTTCTCCAGCCTCGTTGCTCTTCTCTGGCCCCGCTCCTACCTTGTAACAGAGTTTGTACATCTGGACCAACTCGGTCCCACCTTGTACATGGTGGGAGTGGGTTTGCAGAGCTCCTTACCCACAGCAGGGTGACCCAGGGGAGCTCTTGGGCACGTTCCAGCCCTTGCTCTGTGTGACCAAATGCTGCCCTGAGCACGGGGTGTGAATGTGGCTCTGCACCCCCAGCCACATCTGGGCACAGGCACATCTGGGCACACCTGGGCAGCCACACCCCTGTTGCTCTCCCACCACCCCAGGACATGGGCTGTGCATTCCCACATTGACTTCACCCACCTCCCAGTGCCCCTGACAGCTGGGACAGAGATCAGGCATGGGAGCTGCTGGGGGTGTTCCCTGATGCAAGGATAAGAAGAGCAAACACTGGAGACAGAGTGTGGTAAACATGAGAAAACACCCTCAGTGGGGATGCACTGGAAAGGTTTCCATGACCAACCTGTCAATGGGGCTTCTGTACCCACACTTGGGGTGCTGGCTGTGGTTATACCTGTATGTGCCACCCAGGGGTTCCAGTGGGTACAAACTGTAATAACCCAGGGGGACAAACCCCCTGGAGGCAGCTGAATAAGTAAGACAGCCCAGCAACAGCCACCACAGTTTAGTGAGCACAGCTGGTCTCTCAGAAGGAGTTCAGAGATAATTCCACCTCTGCATTGAAGACTTTCAATGACTGTTAATGAATTTAAATGATGGGGATTTTCTTTCCATGCTTCATTGCATATGCTCCTCACATTAAGATGCTAATTAAGAATACATCAGCCCAGGCTGGGAGTGATGCGGACACTGAGCAAAGTGGAGCTGAGCCAGTGACTTCAGGGCTGCTCAGTGGGACCTTTTATTGGAGTCTGATAAATTATTTGCTTCCAAGGGTCTGCTGGGTACAGGTCCCAGGGCGAGTTAAGGCTTGCTGAGGGTTTTGAGGCTTGTTTGATCCTGCTGGGATATCTGAGGACAGTGAGGGATGTTTGGGCAGCTCGGGCAGCCTGGGCTGTCAGTGCTAAGCACAGCTGTGTGTAACCAAGAGAAGAGGGTTTTTCTCAGGGCACAGTTGGGCCATTGGCACAGAGAACAAATCCCTCAAGGGCTACTGAACACCAGCTCCCCATCACCAGCCCAGGAAATCCCTGAACAAATTGTCCCCAGCAAACTGCTGGAGTTTGTGAGATATTCTGGATATTACCACAACAAATTTGCACTTTTCTGATGTTTTCCAGGCCAGCCAACTTTAGAGACAGGTACTCTTGGCTGGTGGTGCTGTTATGCTTTTTTCAGATCATTTAAAGCAAGACCTTGCCTTGTTTTTCTGGGTGTTGTTTGCTTTTGGTTCCGATGGTGCTTCCCAGGGGTCACCAGCCTGGTGCTACCAGAGGTCACCACGAAACATCCTGTTTGTAAGGAAGGGTTGGCACTGGGATGTCCTGATTTTCTGGGGGGAATCTCCCCCTTTAATACACCAAATTCTGCCAGAATAACTCAATTCCAGTGGTTCAGAAATTATTTCTATAACCTGGACTGAGCTAAAGCTGCAATTGCTGCTTAAAGTCAAGGGGAGGGCGAGAGGGAAGTAAAGGTTCATAAATCATAAAACCTATTAATCTAATCCTAGAACAAATTCACAAATTCTAAAAGGGATTTGTGGAGATGATGGGGAAAAATATGGATTTTGCAAATCTTAACAATTACTCCTTCTTAAAGAGCTTCTTGCTTTCCAGAGCAGCTTTGTGTTTGGGACAGTTTAGTGAGAGATTGTTCCAGCAGACTGGCTGTGGCCTCTCATTATGAGAGGGATTGGAAATGCTAATTCTGGGGCTGAAACTCTGCTCAGTCCTGGGAAGCTCTGTCAGCTGTGTGAGGAAATGAAGTGGTTTGCCTGAAAATGTGCAGGATTTAGAGCTTGGCTCTCATGGCTGTTAGGAAAGGGCACTGGAAGGTCACAGGGGACCTGGGCTCATAGGAGGGTGCTGAGATGTGCACAGTGGCCAACCCAGCCATGCACCCAGCTGAGCAGGGCAGGAGACACTCACTGGAGGATTCAGGGAAAAGAAGTCAGTGGGAAAGGGAAGGAAGACTCCTTGAAGTGGAGGGAGCAAAGTAGGAGGTGGAAAAACAAGGAGCTACACAGCTGAGATCTCAGGCTTGGTCCAAGGGAGCCCCAAACCTCAGGAAAACACAAGGACAAAGCACCACCCTCATCCAAAAACTAGAAGAGCAGGAAGCAAGGCTGGTCTGAGGAGCGAAGAGCTTGTTTTGAAGTGGAGACTCAGCTTATTAAGCTCAGCAAAGCAGAAGTTGAGTGGGCACAGGATCACTCCCTCTGTGTATATCACATTGAATGGCACCATGGAGGGAGACGGATACAGACGCTTAAATAGAAAATTGGCATAGGGGAAAACAGGCATAAATACATTTCAGATGGAAATTTAAGAAAGGTCCTACTGGCAGAGGAGGGAGGTGTTTGACTTTGGCTGTCGAGATGCAATATCAGTTCTGGGCTCCTGAGCAACATGTGGTACCGTGCGGTGCCAGAGACAGCGGACATGGATGGGAGGAAACACAGCACAGCAATCTCAGCTGCTGCTGGGAGGTTGTTTATCTCTGTGGTGATGGAACATCCCAGACCCAGTGGGTGGGGGTGGGGATGGAGAGGCTTTGTGTGTGACAAATCAAAAGGGACGCAGTAAATTACGGAAGGGAAACGTTTATTTCCTCGCTGTTGAACGCGCGTCACACCCAGTCGGGAACTGAATTAATTCATTCACTGAAGGCACTCGCCGTGTCAGGTGAATCACAGAATCATAGAATGGATTGGGTTGGAAAAGACCTCCCAGATCATCAAGTCCAACCCTTGGTCCAACTCCAGTCCCTTTACCAGATCATGGCACTCAGTGCCACGGCCAAGCTCAGTTGAAAAACCTCCAGGGATGGGGAATCCAACACCTCTCTGGGCAGCCCATTCCAATCCCTGAGCACTCTCTCTGCAAAGAAGTTTTTTCTGCTCTCCAACTTCAATTTCCCCTGGCAGAGCTTGAGCCCATCGTGCCCCCTTGTCCTGTTGCTGAGTGCCTGGGAGAAGAGACCAACCCCCACCTGGCCAGAACTTCCCTTCAGGGAGTTCCAGACAGTGCTGAGGTCACCTCTGAGCCTCCTCTTCTCCAGGCTGAACACCCCCAGCTCCCTCAGCCTCTCCCCACAGCACTTGTGCTCCAGTCCCTTCTCCAGCCTCGTTGCTCTTCTTGAAGTGGCAGTGCTGGATTATGGTGGTGCTGCTTCCCCATGGGAGGTGATGGCACAGAAGGCATGGAGCTGCCCTTGGCACTGGGACAGCCCCGTCCTGCCATGGGCTGACAGCTCTGCCAGGAGGTGCTCCTGACCAAGCAACCCCAAGGGGGAGTGTTGTCTAAATCAAACACAAGTTTACACAAAGGGAGTTTTCTGTCTTTGCTACACAACTGCTTGTGGTATCTCAGGTATTTGCCTTCTGTGATGTCTATAGCAGCTTCCACCTTTCCCCTTCCTCTTTTCAGACTCAGAGAGAGGCCATGCCATGTGCTGACTGCCCATGCCTGGGGGTTCTTCCCTCTTCAAGGGAGGCTCTTCTTGATGTGCCTTCCCAACGAAGAGAACTGCTCTCTTTGGGAGGCTTTTGGAACAACAGAGGTGCCAAATGTTTGTCCCATCAAAGGGTGTGAGGAGCCCTGGCAGCTGGGAACAGGCCACATCCCTGATCAGGAGAGCAGGGTAGGCAGAAACCACCTTGCTTCAGTGTTTCAGTGTTTCAGTGTGCTCCCAGCACTGTAAGCTGGGGGGCTCCCAGCACAGGCAGGTCCCACGTTCCCATCCACGTCCAGGTGCTGCTGCACTGCCCACCCAGCACTGTGATGATGGGACAATCCAAGCTCCGTACTGGAAACTGGCACCTTACTGGTTTTTACGGCTTTCTGGATGGGGATTTACTGGTGCACAGGTTGCCCTGGGGTGTGACGCATATTGTGTTCATTTGGAGAGTGATGAATTGCACAGATGCCTGAAAACCAGCATCTCAAATGTTATTAAAAGGCCAGCTAGAGGCTCATGCAACAGGAGCCAACATCCCAGCCCTCTCTGCAGCTGGATCCATGCCAGAGCATGAGCTGAAGCAGTCTGAGTGCCACCAGCAGATCCTCTTCCACTGTCAGGACGTGACGGGCTCTCTGGTGTATCCTGGATTGGGCAGGATGGTGCTGCCTCACCTGGCAGTGGTGGCACCAGGCCAGGGCAGCACACCGGGCAGGGCCAGCTCTCTGAGGTGACACGTGTGTTCCTGAGTCCACCCCCACAGGCAGGGACTCCCCCTGGAGCCCCAGGCTCAGTCTGTTGTGCCCACCAGGGCACTCTGGCAGCACAGCCCAGGGTTAGTGGGATGCCAGGGCAGCACAGCTCCCAGCTGGCTGGAGACACCCACTCCTGGCTCGTTGGAGCCAAGCAGGGCAGCGAAGGGACTGGAGCTGCACAATGCAGAAAAAAGAGCATTTTAGGGAGTTTGCTGCTTCCCTTGAGAAAGCCTCTCTGGGTCAGAAGGTCACAGCAACAAAGGGTGGCCTGGTTTTCGCTGTGCTTCTGGATTCCTCTCACACAGGAATGGTTGTGGATGATGCTTTCTGTCATCCTTAACTGGCAAGGAGATCCTGCCTCACCCTGGGAGACAACGACCTGGCTTGAGTTATTCACGACTTCACCACCCCTTGGCCAGACTTCAGCGCTGTGGCCCCCTGTGCCCTGAGCCAGCCCCACACCCTGTCAGCTGAGCCTGAGGCTGCTCCTGCCCTTTAGGGGTCCAAATCCACTCAGGACAGCCCCTCACCTGGGTCTAAGAACTGCATGGACCCACGAGGGGACAGTCCCTGTGCTGGGATTTGTAGGAAGGAAGGAAATAGGGGATTTTTAATCACTTAGAGCGGCGTGGAAGTTTTGGTTGTGTCCACACTGGGGTTTGACTCTGATCTAGTGTTTTCCCATAAGGAGAGTCCAGGATGCAAAAGGCCTTTTACCTCTGTCCATAGGTCTCACAGAGGGGACAGCACCATCCCAGAGCCACTACAGCCAGACAGGTATCTCCAAAATCTTCACCTCCCATCTTGCTGCCCTTTTGGGAACCTCCTTGCTTTGCCTCTGGACACTCATCACTGCTGGCAGGTAGAGAAGTGGGAGCAGAGAGCAGGGACTCAGCACTCCTGCTCAGCACCTCTTGCTTATTCATTGCTGCTTCTCCCTCAGCTCCACAGCACATTTCATCTCTCAGGCAGGAGGGTCTTTCCACACCACAGCCTTGAAATGATCCTCAGCCACAATGGGAATCAGCCACCGCCGCTGTTTTGTTCCCAGCTCTGAATGTGTGCTTGGAGAGAGGGAAAATGTGTGATCTAAGATGAGAAAGGGGCTGTGATTCTTCCACTCCTCCTTCACTGCTCTCTAGATAATGTATAAGGGAAAACCAATTTGTGCAGAAGGAGCTGGAGCAAGGAGTTTCGGCGAGCAAAACAAACGGGAGAAAATAAGGCTATTGAAGAAGTGTCAAGTTGGGAAGAGTGGGAAGAGGGGGCAGAGCTGTTTGTTAACACACAGAGCTGGAGACTGCAGAAAGTAGACAGGGCCAGCTGGAACACCAGTGCAGGATCTCTGTGTTTTAATCCTTTGGGTGCAAGGTGTTTACTGAGCGAGGGTAGTGAAGTGTGCTTGGGATATGGTAACAGTGGGGGGTAGAGAGGATTCCTCCTCCTCACAGGGTCCAGTCAGTGTGCCGTGGGTGGGAGATGCACCTTCTTGGACCCTGAAGAAAACCACCCTCTGCCAAGGGGCAGCAAAGTGCTGCCTTGAAGGTTTCTGCTCTGCTCAGGTCCCTGCTGCTGCCACAGGAGAGGTCATCACATTTTGGGGGATGAGAGTGGAGCCACAGCTCCTTTGGTTCTCCATTCGGGCTGTGGTCCAGCAGGAGGGCACCACACACAGGGGTCCCTGCGGAGGGGCCAGGGGCACCCCTGGAGTGACTGGCACCAGCCTGTGCCTTATTGAGTGCCCATCGATCAGCTGTCCCTGCCCGTGGTAATGACAACAGAGTCGATGCTAATCAGCCCCTTTGTTTCCAGAGCTGCATCCCTGTGCGTGTGAGCGGAGGCTCATTTAGGATGAGGGATGGGGCGTTAATTCAGTCAGTGCATTCCCTCGCACTCCTTGGACTCCCCAGCAGCACCCCCAGGTCACGGCACGTGGAGCCTTCCCTGTCCCCAGTTTGCTCCATAAGAGGAGGCAGCGAAGGCCTGGAAATGGGATGCTGAGATGAACTCCCAGACTTTGCCTTCTGTCCCTGCCTGTAGCCCAGATCTGGTGCCTTATCTCCAGCCAATGTTTCCTGATCACCAGCCCTCTCTGGAGGAATACAAACAAAATCTGCACAAAATCTGTACACCATGTGCTTGGGCCACAATGATTCTCATTTAGTGCTTCTGTTCCTTTCCCTCCACCCACAATTTGATTTATACACTTGCAGAGGAAGCATCTCTTCTTCCTCTGATCCCAGAGGGGTGATGGCTGGTGCACTCTGAGACTCTGGGATAATCTTCCTAGGTAAGTTATTCCTTTACACAGTCGTGTCCCTGCTCGCACAGTCCCTGCCCCAAAGAGCTGTCGCTCTCCTCAGCTCGCTGTGATGGATTTCTATTATCAGCAGCTTCTATCTGCAAAGCAATTGATAATAACAAATAATTAAAAATGCATTTCTGTTTCAGCAGCCTCCGGGTGCTCTCTGTAGCAGAAACAAGAGCTTGTCAGTGTGAAGGCCCCCAGGAAAATGTGTTTTTCTCAGCTGTGAAATGTTGCTCCTGAATCCTTTTATGTTCTGTTCTGTGTCCATCGTATGGGCTGCTGTTCCTCAGGTCAGAGGCTGCCTCTTGTCTGGTTCTGCACTGTGGGGTGCCAAATGCAGGCAGTTTGTTGTTACTTTCCCATGCTGTTTGCTTGCTTGCTTGATTTGGGAGCGGAAACGACATGTGGAGTGGATTGAAAAGCTCCATTGCTGCTCTTAAATAATTCCCTGTGTAGATGATCTTGTTTGGGAATGTGAACGGGGTTTCCTGATTTAGTTAAATCCACTTCCAATCCCAACCTGCTTCTTTCCCTGGAGTGAAAATGTTTGTAGGGGAGGTGTTACAGGAACACTCACACGGACAGTGGCCTGTGGAGCTCCATCCCAAATTCCAGCCTCCATCCCTGCAGGATTTCTGGGCTGCACAGGGCAGAGCTGACTGGTAGAGCTGCCAGGGGCACCTGGGGAGCAGCAGCCACAACGTCTCAGAGGAAACTAACCCCAACCTCTCTCCTCCTCCCACTCTCCAGCATTTCTGTGGCAATTTAGGGCATTTATTTATTAGCTTTTAGAATAAAATAATGTAGTCATTTGCAGAGGTGGATGTGCTGTGCTGTGGGTGAGAACAACTCCCACGGTGTCTCCCCATACAAGACAGACACTGTTGAGCTAAAGATGGATCCACCACCCTCCAGGGCATTCCTGCCTTTCCCTTGTGTCCCATTTGCCACCCTGAAAGCGTCGCTGCCACGGATGTCACTGTTGGCCATGCCACAAGCACGTGGTGACCATGGGGCTCCAACCCCTCCCTCCACAGATGAGTCCCCGAAGACACAGGTCCCCCCAACAGGCCGTGGGGAGGGTATGGCCCTGTCTCCTCCACCAGCCCAGGATGCAGTCCCTGTCTGCAGGATGCACGGAGCCACTGGGTGTCAGTAGCATCCCACTTCCCGGCCGCTCGTGGACGTGGACTCAGGAGGAATCTCCTCCATGGACAGCAGAGCTCTCTCTGGAGGGCAGATCACGTCACACACCCGCTGGGGAGAGGCAGCTCCTGCACTCAGGAAGGTGGTACCAGCCCCAGCACCGGAGCTGCTGGTTCTTGGCTGGGTTTCCCACTCCGTGGAGCTACAAGGAGGGCTGGTGATGCTCCAGGAGCTGCAGCCATGGCCTGGGCAGAGGGATGCCCTGGGCAGCCTTGGCTCCTTGTCAAGTCCTTCCTGCTTTGACTGAGATGCTTTTCACCCCAGGACACAGGATTTTCTCCCAGCCATCTCTTTCCTCCTGGAGCCACCCAGCTCTAGCTGGGCCCTGAACGTGTCCTACACTGTCTGTGTCACCCTTTCCACCCCCCATTTTCCTTCTCCCCCATTGCTCAGCCTGAGGGAAGCTCCTGATCCTGTGGACTCTCCATCTCCTCCTCCTGTCAGCAGATCCCTGTTTTTTCCAGAGCACCTTGGGATGGAAATGCCCATTTCTGCATCCTGCTGCTTCCCAGCAATCCCTTTGTACTGTAGTTTCCAGGGCCATTATTCCTTGGCTGCCCATACCGGCCTGGGCATTCCCTTGGGGAGTTAATGGTGTCATTGGAGCTGTGGGGTGAGGCCATGAGGTACACAAGCTCCAGCAATCCTTTTCCATGTACACAAGCCCTTGATTAAAGGTTGGGGGGTTAACTCACTCCTGCTCACCGTGCAGGGGCAGGAGAGGCGAATATGAGAGGAAGGGAAGCAGCTAAAAGCCCTGCTGTGAGGTGCCTGACATGCAGCTCTTATCCTCCATCCCACTCACTCTCCAAAACCCTCTTCACACAACGAGAGCAGTTTGTGCCTCTCCATGCCAGGAGGAAAGGAGCTTTGTGAGAAGTCAGGACAGCAGCAGCAGAAGAGGCTGATTTCCCCTTCACAGATCCCTCTCCCTGCTCCTCCTCTCCCCCTGCACAGGCTGGGACCCACCAGCTCATCCCTCATCTGTGGGGTCCGTGCCAGCCCCTCTGTGCTGTATTACTTACCCCTGGGAGGGAAGTTGCCCCCCTGAAACCCAGAGTGGGATGAAGGAAAGGCAGAGGTGTCCAGTTTGTGAGGGGACACTGCTGATGTCACCCTGTGTGGGACAGGGAGAGGTTAAGCCAGGGCAGCTCCAAGGTGATGCTGAGTCCTGAGCATGCACTGAGAGATCCCAAGCTTCAGTCCCACCCATGTCCTCCATCCCTCTGCCTGTGGGCAGTGACAAAGCCTGGGCCAGCAGATCAGGTCCTGCAAAGCCCAGGCTCAGCTCCAGCCCATGGGACACCACAAGCAGCCAGGTGACCTGCCAGGCACCACCAATCCCAAAATGCAGAGCAGAGCCCCATCTCACCTGGCACCAGGCAGCAAACGAGGCTTACCCTGTGCAGATAAGGACTGATTTGCCTTCACTTAGGCTTGATTGATAACTGTCACCTGCAGTTCTCAGCCAGGAGATCTGTCACTGCTCGGGGTTCCCAGTGGGAGGGGCTGGCTCAGGTTGGCCATGCAGAGCTCCAGGCAGTGCAGGCAGGGGGGAGGCTGCAGGGTCAGCCAGCTCTGGGCTGGGTGCTGACACCCCTGCTTGTCCTCAACCCTCCTGCCCCCACCCCTCCTCAGCTGGGGATGAGCAGTGCTTTGTCCTGATGCCCTTTCTCCAGGCAAACCCGGGATTGCTTTTAGCCTGGCACATGCAGCATTGGCCTGCTGGGAGTGCCCATCCCTGCTCATCCTTCATCCCTGCCCATCCCTGCCTGGGCCTTTCTGCCTGCCAGGTCTGTGCAGGGGGAAGAATTGGGAGAGGAGAAAGAAGAACAGAGAAAGCCTTTTCCTCTTTCTCTGCAGAGACTTTCTCTTTCCTCAAGAAATACTTCTGTACAAATATTTTCCAATTTGGACTTATTTGGCAGCAGGGAAGTTGTTTTAAGTTTGGGCAGGACTGAAACACTCCCCAGTTATGGCCAAGGGCTCATTGATCCCGTGGCCTGGAGGCAATTTGATGGGGAGAGTGCTGAGGCCACACAGTATCAGCTTCTGTGCTGAGCTTGGGAGTGAGGCTTTGTTCAGAGATGCAGAGCTGTGGTTTGATGCCTCCCATGCCACACCAGCCCAGTGGAGAACACGGTAGGGAACAAACTGTTGCTGAAAGGAAAAGCTCCCTCCATCTCCCAGCTCCTTATTTTTGTGCTTTGTACTTCCTTTTCTTTGTTTTCTTCACTTAAGCAGCTTCAACAACCAGAATTTTTAACTCTTGGTGGGCTTCTTTTTTCCTTTTCTTCCTTCTGGCCCAGAATATTTCAAACTTTATTGTTTTTCTGGGAATAACTATTTATTTTTCTCTGCTGTTGCTTTCTGCTTTCATCTCTCTCCTGTTCAATTCAGTAGTCTCCCTTCCTGTGAATGTTTTCCCCTGAGACATTCCTGATTTTTATCCCCTTTTCCATACTGTCTCCTGTAATCTCAATAGTTTTTCAGCCTTTCCTTCCTCATTTCCAGCCCTTTACATTTATTTTCCCTTGTGTTCTCTCTCTTCAGCCTCCACCACATCACCACAAAACCTCCTGCAGAGCAGCCCCCCAGCCTGGGGAAGAGCAGGGAGCATCTGATGGAGGGCAGAGCCTGGAGCAACACCCTTGGCTTTGCCTTTCCCTCCTTCTGCAGATCCCCCTGGGGCAGATTCCCACAGAGCCCCTGCAGCCCTGCATGAGCCCCTGGTGTGTGTGGGCAAACACAGAAGGGTTTGTGGCTGATGCTTGGGCTGGAGATGTGTGTCATTCCCACATTTCTGTGTCTCTGTGTCCCAGCCTGTCCCCCTCAGGGAGCTGCAGATGGTTCCTCCTGATGTGTGTGCCAAGGTGCTACAAGGGTGCACACAACTCCATATGCTCTGGAAGATGCTCTTGAGCCCCTTTTGGAGGCTCTTTGTCCCTAGAGCTGGTGAGAGTGGTGATGGTGATGCCCCTGGTGCCTCCATGGACAGCCCTGGTGTGTCTGAGGGCGCAGGATCTGCTCTGGGGGTCTGCTGTGCCTGTGTCAGGCTCTGCTCTGGGGGTCTGCTGTGCCTGTGTCTGCTGTGCCTGTGTCAGGCTCTGCTCTGGGGGTCTGCTGTGCCTGTGCCTGCTGTGCCTCTGTCTCAGGCTCTGTTCTGGGGGTCTGCTGTGCCTCTGTCTCAGGCAACCAACAGTACGACAAGAGGGCACGGGCTCAAGCTCTGCCAGAGGAGGTTTAGGTTGAATATCAGGAAGAAATTCTTTGCAGAGAGAGTGCTCAGGCATTGGAATGGGCTGCCCAGAGAGGGGGTGGATTCCCCATCCCTGGAGGTTTTTCACCTGAGCTTGGCCGTGGCACTGAGTGCCATGATCTGGTAAAGGGACTGGAGTTGGACCAAGGGTTGGACTTGATGATCTCAGAGGTCTTTTCCAACCCAGCTGACTCTCTGATTCTGATTCTCTGTGTTGGGAGAAGTGGGTCATTGCCACAGGAGAGCTCTCTCTGTTGTGTAGGAAGCTGCTCCCAGCCCTGCATGTCCCAAGATGACACTTTGAATAGGCTGCTCTGTGTTCTTCTCTTTTCTACACCTCTCTACAGGCTCTGCTTTCCCTGGCCTGGCCTTGGTGGCCTTTGCACCCACCAGGACTCCCATTGCCTCTCAGATCCCACCCACCCATAAATCACCAGCTGGGCCTCTGGGCGAGGCACTGCCTGGCATTATTCCCACCCTTGTCTTGGCACAGGGATGAGGTTGGGATCAAGGGAGGTTCAAGTCCCATGAGGGTGGCAGGTGGAATGGTGTCCCCTGGGATGGAGGGACAGAGTCACTCAAGAGAATCAGAATCACAGAATCCCAGACTATTCTGAGCTGGAAGGGACCCACAGGGATCATCGAATCCAACTCTATAAGTCAATGGCCCACACAGGGAATTGAACCCATGACCTTGGCATTATTACAACCAAGTTTTAACCAGCCCACAGGGGCTCTCAAGGAGGATGTGATCACTGCCCTTCTGCATCTGAAGTCTCTGGGTGGTGGAGCCACCCACTTGAGCTCTTACAACTGTTTGCTTTGGCTCTTTCCTCTCCCTCCTCTGAGTTTTATTTGTGAACCTCGTTTCGGAGATTAACCCCGGGGCCGGCGCGTCTCCTCAGAAAGATGCTCTCACTTCATTAAGAGATAATGGGAGCTGTCAGAGATTTGAAGGATTGCACTCGTGATGGGAGCAGGAGGGGGAAGAAATATGTTCACAGCAAAGTTACATTTTCATGTAAATTGTTTAAAGATTTAAATGGTTTCATTAGGAAGGGTCACTGGGGCTGTGCAGAGGGCTAAATTAGTCCTTCTCTGCAGAACTATAATATTGTCTATAAATGAAAAGGAATAAAGAAAGCTGTTAATTTTCCCCCCCACTCTCTCATTTCATCTCACGCTTTCCCCCTCTGCCTCTCCAGGAGCCTTTCCCTGCCTTTCTTTCATTCTTGGGCCTTTCTGCTGCTCTGTTCTCATCTGCAGCCTGTACCTGGCAGGTTTGAGGTGACCTGGCCCTGCCCAGGGCTGAGTCCCAGCCCAGCCTGCAGTCTGGTGGTGCTGTCCCCACACACCTCCATCCCAGCTGCAAATCTGCTGCTTTGGCTTTCCAGGCACACAGATCCCCCACAGGGAGCAGGAGACCCGGGTGATCAGTTAATTTGTTAATGACTATCCCAAGTGGGTTGTTGGTTTGCCTGCTGACATGTTAGGTGGAGTCACTGCTCCGTTTCTTTGCTCCAGGCTGGTTGGTAATTCATCCACAAACACATCTTCATATAAATAATCACAAGACACTAATTTGCTGCGGTGTTCACAGATGAACATGTTTTTGCACACACCATCGCCTGTCTGAACGTGATGGCACCTGTGGGGATTGGCCTCCCCTCCCCGTTTGGATCCAGCCCTGCTCAGGATCCAGCCTGTTCACAAGAGGCTGCTGTTGAATGGATAGAAGGTGATTTTCCCTCCCCTGGGAGCTCTGGCTCCTCAGGCACTTGTGAGAGGAGGCACCTCCAGATTTCTGCCTCACCTGTTTGCAGGTGAGAGCACCTTTCAAGGAGAATTTGGAGGCAAAACCACAGCCCCACATGCAGCAGAGATTCACACAAGTGTCCCAGTCCTGAAACTTAGTGGCTTTGGGCCCTCTCTATCCATGGCCATGTGAGTGTGTGCACTGGGATATGGATGGAATGGTTAAACCACCTGTTCCTCACTGTATTCCCATCACTGCCAAAGGCCAGAGGGATAAAACAGCTTTAGAGCAATCAGTGGCTTTAATTTACAAGGAGCTGGGCAGACCTTCCCCCTGGGAGGTGGGAGCAGAGCACAGGGTGCAGCCACCAGGGCAGGGAGAGGTGTGTGCCTGTGTCCTACACCAGTCCCTGGAGCATGTCCTGTCCCCTGGGCTGTGCTCTAAATCCTCCTCAACTCCACAGCACGTGGCATTCAGCAGAGCTCAGCCCCCTGGCTCATCCCTCACATGCAGAACAGCAGAGATCAGATTCATCTCTCAGCTCTGGAGGCTCAACTCCAATTATTGCAGGGGAGGCACTGATTGCTCTTCACACACATGCACGAGGCACCTGTGGAGACTTCAGGGATGGGAGGCATTTGGGGAATAGCAGGAGGCAGAGGGGTTTGCATGCTGATCACTGGGAAGGGAGGAAAAGCAGGGGGAAAGATGAAGACCTGCATGAAAAGAACAGAGGCTAAAAAAGCTGTGACTGGGAGGATGAAATTACCTTTGTGCTGAAGGATTTTGGCAGAGGCAGTGCCAGGCTAATCAGCTGGTAGAGTTTTGATGTTGGGAAAGAAAGAGATGTCTTTTCTTTTCCAGTTTGCAAGACCTCAGCAACAGGCCTGTCTTTCAGGCAGAAAAGATCCAGAATCCAGACCAAATTCCAAGGCAATGGGTAGAGCACAGAGGGAGGCACACCCCCAAATATCCACACCAACATTACCCTAAAAAAGACTGTTTGCAACTGGCTGTTTGGGGGGTAAAGAGGCTGTGCTGCTCAGGATCTTCTGATCATCAGCCTGGAATCCCCCTCAATGAGACACAGAAATCTACATCCTGCTCTCCCTGAACAGATCCATCTTCTTGCTCAGTTCCTCATCCCTTGCTCCTCTGAATTGGAGTGTGTCCCACAGATTTGTTCTTTTCATGGTGAAGGATCCTCTAATTCCAACTGAAGCTTTTCTTGGGCTTTTTATCTCCATCTCTACAAATGCCAACCTCCAGTAACTCTTTTCCCTGTCTCTCCAAATGTTCCTCTCTCAGCTCTTTGTTCAGGCAGCAGCTCCATCCTCTCCCTTCACAGTCTACCTGTTGCCAAACTCTTGCAGGTCCACAAGGAAGGACCTTCCTCCCACTCATTCTCCCACCTGCCCATTGAACATGGTTGATTGGAGTTGGAACAGGACTCCAAGCAAGGCCTCCTTGAGTCTTTGTGCAGCAACACAAGCTGTCAGCTTTCTCTAAAGGGAGTATCTCCCCTGACACCTTCTGCTATCAAATTTGCCTTTTTCAGAGCCACATTACATCAGAGATTTATCATCAGCCCAGGAGAGGCAAGTTCATCTCTGCCTTTCCCTCCCTCCCTTGTTCCCAGTGTGTGAGCTCCCAGCTTAGAACAGAAGCTCCTTTTGCAGGAGATTTTGTGCAATTGCTGCTCCTCAAGGTCACATAATTTCTCCCACAGGAGAAATAGATTCCTTTCAGCTTTGGGGAATCAGCAATCTTCCTAAATCCAATATGTCTCTCTGTGCCAAATCCATCAGTGGAGATGCCAAAGAGATGAGTCCCTTGGCCATTGTTTGAGGGACTCCACTTGCACTCATTGAATCCATCTCCTGCAGAGCCAGCCTGATGCCCACATGGATTGGAAGAAACTGATCCCTTTTCCAAGAAGGTGCCAGTCAGTGTCCCTAAATTTGGACTGATGTCCTCACAGGTCAGTGCAAGGTCTACCAAAGAAATCTCATTTCCATCACAGGAGCACCAACCCTGAGTGCCTGTCACCAACTCTCTGAAGGTGGTTTTAGTTCCTGGGCTTCTCAGTGGAGGAAATTTTGCCTGTTTTTTCAGGCTCTCTCTGATTTTCATCTTGTTATTGGGATCCTGTTTGCAGGGTGTGGCCTTGGGTGTGGGTTGTGGCCCCTGGGGGATGTGTTTGCCCAGCCAACACGACATGACTTGTCCTCCATGAAATCTCCTTGCCCTGGGCTCTGTTCTGTGCTCACCTCCAGACTCAGCTTCAGCTGGAGCGAACTCCTGAGGTCAGAATAAAGCTCTTGAGCTGTCACGATTCCTCCTGCCCCATTTCCTGCAGCGTGGGTGCTGTGTTTGGTAAACTCCAGGCATATGGTTCATCAGAGGCAGGAAAAGTCCTTGTTGCCATGTTGGTGATTTCAGATGTTAATTCATCGCAAATGGCCTCAGCTACTGACCTGTTTTAATATCTCCTTCCATTTAATTTAAATGGCATCAACTTCTGATCACTGGACCCATGTTCATTTTCTAGGTCAACCTCTTCTGTAATGTCTTCACAGTCACTGAAATGCTACTAAAATAGCCTCGTGTCATCCTGGATCAGGAACCATTTGGAGACAAAGTCTGTTTATTATCGTGCTCAGGAATAAGTGGTGCCTGCAAATAAGCAACATTTGCTCTGCAATCTGTGCCTCAAAAATTAAAGCCTCCATGATGACTCAGTCCCTTCCTGACTGAGGAGATCTAAACTCAGCCTCCAGCACGACCTGCAAACTCCTTGTAGAGATCCTCCCCAAACAACTTTTATTTTTATCAGCATAACCCACCCTTGTCCTTAGGTCTGTCCCTGATGGTCTGACTCCTCTCCCTGTGTGTGGAGGTAGTTGTGGTGACCATGTGGTATCTCCATGTCCCTCTGTTTCTCCCAGTGCTCTTCTCAGGTTTGTCACTCTTAGTCTCAAGCACTTAACACCCAAACTTAGCCAGAGGGAATTTATTCTCTAGCAATAGTTCTTCTCCCTTGAAAAGCTCTGTGTCCTCAAACCCTTCTCATGGCACCAGCCCTTGATGAGCCTGGTGGATTCCAACCTTTCATGTGCTCAGCACTGCAAGAGCAACCTCTGACCATCACTCACACCTCTCTTTGAACACCCTACACCTGGTGCTTGTACCTGCAATAAATCCTGTGGGATTCTGTCACTGCTGCTGTCCCAAGGTAAAGGAAAATCAAGAGCTTTTAATTTAAACTCTTCATTTTCCTTGTTTCTTTTTTTCCTTCCCCCTGGCAGACCCCACAGCCTTCTGCTCTTTGGCCCCAGTAATCAGCAATCATCATTTCTCCCTAATGATTCCCCCTCACAGATACCTGCCTGTTCTGCAGGTCTGTTTTGTATCCCCATCTGCTCTTCCTCCTGTTTTCTGATTGTCCTGTTTTCCCTGAAGTCCTCTGAGTAACGTCCTATCCCTCTTTGGGCTTCAAACCATTGCACCCTCTTCTGTCTTTCACTCTTTTCTGCTGAGACTGATTTCACATTCCCATTCTGAAGATCCTCTCAGGCTGGACTGGGATCTTCCAGGTGTAAACAGGTTCCTTCAGGAACACATCTAAGAATGATACATATGCCAACCCCCCTGAATCCTGTTTATTACCACTTTCTTGTGGGGCATTTCTTCTCCTTGTCACTATTTTTCCAATCTCTAGACTTCAGCAGTGAAAAATCTCCCAAATTCCCTCCCAGACAGTCTGACATGAGATCTCTCATTTGCTTTCTTCTCCCTTTCATGTGTTTTGTTTTCCCATAATGTGTTTGGTACTTGCTCTGTCACAGCCTGTACTCAGAGCTGGATTCAACATGTTCTTCTCCAGCTCAGCAGCTGGAGAGGATGCTCAGGGAGGGCCATGGGTGTCAGCCCAGGAGGTTCTGCTGGTTTCAGGGTGTAGAGAAGGAAGTTTTCCTTTATTTCCAGTATGTTGGAGGGATTGAGTGACTCCTCAGTTGAGGAAAAAGATTGAGGGGCTGGAGCGGGGCCAGAGAAGAGCAACGAGTCTGGAGAAGGGGCTGGAGCACAAGTGCTGTGGGGAGAGGCTGAGGGAGCTGGAGGTGTTCAGCCTGGAGAAGAGGAGGCTCAGAGGTGACCTCAGCACTGTCTGGAACTGCCTGAAGGGAAGTTCTGGCCAGATGGGGGTTGGTCTCTTCTCCCAGGCACTCAGCAACAGGACAAGGGGGCACGATGGACTCAGGCTCTGCCACGGGAAATTGAAGTTGGAGAGCAGAAAAAACTTCTTTGCAGAGAGAGTGCTCAGGGATTGGAATGGGCTGCCCAGAGAGGGGGTGGATTCCCCATCCCTGGAGGTTTTGAAACTGAGCTTGGCCGTGGCACTGAGTGCCATGATCTGGTAAAGGGACTGGAGTTGGACCAAGGGTTGGGCTTGATGATCTTGGAGGTCTTTTCCAACCCAATCCATTCTGTGATTCTATGGATGTGGCACTGAGGGAGAATCCACCCTGTCTTGATCCAACCCTACTGTGATCACCAGCCCATGGCACTGAGTGCTATGGGCTGGTGATTACAGTGGGGTTGGATCAAGGGTTGGACTTGATGATCTCAGAGGGCTTTTCCAACCCAATCCATTCTATGATTCTATGAAAGGGACAGGGTTGAATGGCCACCCTGGTACAGCTGCCAGTGTATGTGACTGGCACCCAGAGGAGTGGAAGGAATACCCAGGTGGACAGTCCCACACCTTTCCTTCCTCCCATTTCCCCAGCCCTTGGCTGCCAGTGAACCTGAGCTCACACCACGTCTCCACTGACCCCCTGCTAACGTAAGAACACCATTAATGTTGTATTTTTTTTCAGACAGTATCTCAGAGTCAGTTCATGCCTTGCTGCAGGAGGAGCACCCAGCAGCCTGTGCCATCCTCCGGCCCTTCATGTTCTCCCTCGGGGCTTTGGCCTCAGGCAGCTCCTGCAGCTCCTCCAGGAGCTCCCCACACAGCTGGCGGAACACCGGCAGCCTTTTCCTGGAGCCAGGGGAGGGTCTCAAATCCGAGGCTTCCTTCTCCAGGCGCTGGGAGAAGGTGGGGATGTTCTGGGGAAGGGAGGAAGAGCAGTCTCCGTTGGTGCTGAGGTAGTGCCGTGCTCTGGGGCGGCAGGACGTCGATCCGTGGTGGACGTTGCTGGTGCCTGCGCGGTCCAGAGGGTGGAATGCAGGGATGTTCCTGCAGCTGTTGAGGAAGATGTATCTGATGTCCCTGGAGGTGTGGTGGGGTGTGCACCTTGGTGATGAGGAAAGGCTCCTGGCTTCACACTGGGAAGCTGGTGCCCACATTGTTGCTGGCCTCGCATGGGGAGAAATCACAGTTAGCAAGGTGGGAGGGGATGGAGCTGGTCAGGAGTTCTCAAAAACCCCCACAGTGATCCCTCCTCCCAAAAATATCAAATTTCCAGAATCCTCTCTCCCCCTCCCTTCTCTGAACTGACCAACTTTGACAAGTTACCTCAAGAACAGCAACACAACTCCATCAGTTTCACATCACAATCAGCAGAAAGCCACCAAAATGAGGACTTTGCTGTGTTTGTCACAGAGGAGAGGGTTGGAGCCCAAGCTCCAGTTCATGGGTGACCACAGCCCCCACCAGCCTGGGTGTGGGAGTGTGTTGTCAGAGACAGACAAGTTGGCTCCATCATTCTTGGAGCTTTTTCCAGGAATGAGTAACTGGATTTAGGATCTGAAACTGCATCTTTGGGGAAAGGCTGACCCTGTGCACTCTCACACAGCCTTGTGTGTTTTTCCATCATAACCCACTGAATATTTAAGCTCTTTCCCAGGTTTTGTACATTGCTGTGTAAAAATGCAGGCTCTTGGAGGAGGGGAAAAACCAACCTCCTCTATGCTTTGATACCTGGTTGGAACCTACAGAGTTGACAAAGAGAGAAGGCGACCAACCCTGGTCATGGATAATTCATCTCATGCATAACTCATGCTCACACATTTCATGGATAATTTAGGATAAGGGCTTGCAAGATCAGGATCTCACATGGAAGTGAAGGGTCTCTCATGAGCAAAGCTGATGGCAAACTCTTGCTGAGGGACGGAGAGTTTCTCAATGTGGCAACATGCCAATGGCTGGGAGAGCAGAAATGCTGGGGTTCCTTGAATGTTGGCATCTTCCAATCTGGCCAAACTCAAAATACATTTGGCACAGTGTCCTTTCTCTGAGGATGGCCAAAATCTGGTCAGTTGAAGGAGATACAAGCACACAACTCCACCGTGTGGGAGCAGGAGGCCTTAAATCCTGGGGCTTGTCCAGAAATCCAGAAAAAGCACCTTCTCTGCAGCCCAAGTGCTTGATCATCTCTACTATGAGCACAATGTAATTAAGCATTTTTATCCTTACTCATCATTACTACTTTTTTCTTCCCTTCCAAACACAAACCAGAAGGGGACAGTTGATATTTTCCCCCTGGTGTGAGAGCACCAGAATTTCACGCAACGAAGGATGAGATCTGTGCTCTTAGACTTGGAAACCTGTTTAATCCACCCCAGAGGAAGGCACCACAGCACCCAACTGGAGTCCAGCTCCTCAGATCCAGAGGAGGTGGGATCTTAAAGCTCAACTCACAGGCATCAAACATTTAAGCAGAGCAGGCGAAGGCTGAATTATTAAAATCACCCTACGTGAAATGTTTCTCTCCAAGAAGATGAGCACTCTCCTTCCCTGGTTCATTGTCTCTGCGGGGTGTCAAAAATACTAAGGCTCATTCTGCCTTCCCCATCCCCCTTGAGATACTTGGAACAAGTGAAGCACTCCCAGCTGCCAAGAAACACTGAATATTTATGAATCCCCTTAATCACAGAGGCAGGGACCATTCCAGCCAGCAATGTTTTGGCCTTGCCTCCTAGGGAGGATCAGAACTTGCTCCCAGAAGTTTTTTCACCACCCTGGAGCTGATCAACAGCATGCCCAGTTCAATGGCCAACCCTAGGAGTAGTTTAAGGGATGGAGATAATTCATACCTGCTCCTGCACTGCCTTTTGGGGTTAGAAATACAAATTAATTTGCCTTGGGAGGCACCTCCACAGCTTCAGCCTTGGCAGCAGAGAAGCAGCAAGGCCTGGGGAAAGTGTCCTGACTTTCTTACTGTTTTCTCACCGTTGTTATCCCATTATTTCACTGCATATGGTGTTGCTTCAAAAGAAGAGCAAGCCCAACACAGCACCAAAGTGAAGCAAACAGTGATTTTTTTCCCCCTGTTTCTTCTGTATTTTCCCTTTCCCCATCCTACAGTAACAGGGGGCACTGGGACAATTAATCGTGAGAAAAGAGGTTATTCCTTGGTCAAAATGAAATCCAAGGCTTTGCTTTTATCTTCCTGTTTGTGTTTCAGCCTGCACAGAAACACTTTTTTAAATTCCTCATAAGCATTTGGTATGAAAGGGAAACTCCTTGGGTATTTTGGTTTGTCAGGAGTTTTTTTGGGGGCTGTTGTGCTGTTTTTTGTCAAACATACTTATTGCCTTCTTTTAACTGGCTCTGTCACACGGAATGTTCAGAGCCTCTGGTTTGAGGAAGCTTCTGAAACTGCCTGTCTTTGATCAAGGCACTTGTGTAAACCATTTGTGGGTGCTTGCAGCCTTCTCAGGTAAGAGATTTGTCAAAGGCAAGTTATTTCCAGTTGAGCTCACTGAGCAAACATCTGGATCTTAAAGAAATTTCCAGGTAGAAAACAGGACACGGGGTTTGTGCTGTGGTGGAAGGTTCTGGCTGCCTCCTGGAACAGCAATTTGGAGCAGGAGAGGTGTGTGAGCTGAGCATCATTATTTCCAGTGCTCACCAACATGCAAACAAACCCAAGACCTCCTAAACCCAAAATTCTGGAAGGAGATCCACAGTGAGAGTGGTTCTGATGGAGCAGCAACCTGGAAAACTCTCAGTGTTTGGGGGAGCTGTGATGGGCTGGTGGCAGGTGACTTGCATTAGTCAGCTCTCTCACTGCTCCCACTCCTGAGGCCCTCTGGCTTTATGGAGACTTCTCTGCTCTCAGCATTGGCCTCCCTGGACCCAGCAGGAGTGGAAAAGCTGCTCAAATATTTATTAAAAAAAATGGTGTTCTTACAAGACTCACCGAAATCCTGGGTACTTTTCTGCTTGGTCCTGACAGACAATTAGTGTCTTCAGAACACTTTGACAAGGAGCTGGATGGTATCCACCCTGGCTTTGGGGGATTCTGGCAGAGGTTGTGTGTTGATGCTGCAGCATTCCGTTGTCATGCCAGCGGAATTCTGGGCTCTGTGTCACAAAGTACCAAGATCTGACCACATGTGGCACCAGCGCGAGGGCAACGTGCCTTTATCTCTGCTTGGATGTTGTGCACGACCTGCATGGGAGGGATCTGAGCACCACAAGCACCACAGGACTTCCCTGCACCTGGCTGGAGGTGTCACTGCCCTCTAGTTAAGGTATGGATGTTGCAGACCCCTCGGAGAGCTCCTGTCTCATGGGATGCTGGAGGACACCTGCGCTGTGGTCACAGGGTGGATCCAGCCCTGCTCACACCAGCGTTGCCACAGCAGGTCCCAGTCCCCTCTGTGGCATGGCCAGACATGCAGCCAGCACCCAAAGGGACACCTGGACACTGGTGACATGATACACCTGCTCAGACATAGCTGTGGGATCCCTGCAAATGTGAGATCTGGGGGAATTGTGACAACTCCCTTCAGTCTGAAGTTCCCCTGAGCGCAGGTTGCTTGTCCTGGGATAACTCTTGAGTGAGCAAAGCTCTCTACAACGACTTCACAGGTTGTGCTTTCAGGCTGAGTGTAAAAACCCTGGTCCCTCATGTCATAAGAGAGCTACAGAACTTGCTGAAGGTACAGCAGAGCCTGGTGCACTTCGGAAGGGCTCAGGCTCCCTGTCCTAAAACATCCTTTGCAGCTGTTAAACAGCTTTGCTGCATTAAAAGCCAGAATGAATTGAAGTCATACTTGTAAAGAAATAGGTTGCAGGATTTTTAGCACTCTGGGAATTGGGAGCAACACTGCTTTGTAAATTAGATCTATTAAATACTTAGTAATATCAAAATTTCATGTGGTACTTTTCTTCAAAGAAGGCTGAGGTGGGTCTGTTCATCAAGCACTTTTCCCTTAGACTGACCTGGCCTTTCAGAATCACTTGGGAGGTCGTGTTTGAGCCCAAGTTAATTCCTAATGAGATTTCCTACTTCCCCAAGGCTTTCTACTGACGTTGACAAAAAAAGAGAGACCAGACCAGAGCCTTTTATGCAGACATTTCTCAGCTTTGAAGATGTTTCTGCAATACCAAAATTGCCAATCACATGGTCAGAACTGAATAGTTCTGATCCTTGGGAACCATAAGGCTGGAATCTGAGGGAGATGGGCCCTTCCTGCAGCAGGTGATCCTCATTGTGGCATGTATTTTATTGAAGAGGAGGCTGGGATGGTCCTGCTGGGTTTGGGCTTGTGGCAGGGCTGGGAGGGTGGTTGTTGCAGAGCTCCAGCAGTGACTGACAGGCACTGGGATATCCACAGAACAGCGTGAAGTGGGAACTGTGCAACCAGCTCATCCTTTTAATAAATGAGCCGATGATCCTCTGCATGTGAGTTCTTCTGGTGGTGCCAGTGGTGTTTGCTGGTGTGACAAGCTCATCCCAGGGCAGCTGAAAGCTGCCTTTAACTGCAGATCTCAGGTGGGACAGCACAGACCACCCCCACCTCCCAAAAATCACAGCTCCTGTGGGACTCAGCCTCAGGAAGTGATGCCATCAGAGAATCCAAAAACCGGACTCTGAGCCAAGTTAATATGGGATGAGATAAAAAGGTACATTCTTTAATGTCCAGGCTTAGGGCTTTTAGGAATACATGATGACATCTTCGTGCTCCCCCCCAACCACTGGTTTCCATGGCTTTTATAATATTGCCCACCCAATCACTACTTTACACATTTCTCAGTCCAGCTCCAGTCCCACCCCTGTGCCATCCCCCGGGATTTGGGACCCTCTGTCTTCATCAGCTCCTCTTCCTCAGGCTTCTGGAGTCCTTCCAGTGTTCTTAGACTCAAGGTTGTTTGTTTATGTCTGGTCTTGTTCTGCAGGCCTCTCTGATATTCTTCAGCTTCTCTGCCTTGAAGAGAGCCTAAATAGCTAAAAGAATTTGAGCTACTGATCTGTGGTGGGGGGTAGGATATATAAACATTGAACTTAAGCTGCCAGAATACCAGCATACTAAAAATCTACTTTGCTACAGCTACAAATCCTTCTAAAATCTATAAAAATGAAAAATCAGAAACCCCAACCCCTTCAGCATCAAAGTATTTAGCAATGCACAGCAGGTTGATGGGACAGGCAGGTTGATGGGACAGGCAGCCCAGACTGTGAGCTGCTGGAAACTCAGTGTGAGAACCTCCCCAAACCAGAAATGGGTTAGTGGAGAAGACCCTCCCACCAGGAACTCCCCACACACACTCTCCCTCACCCCCTGAGCTGGCAAACAGAGCCCTCCTGTGCCCCCACCCCTTCCCCAGGTGCTGATATTCCTCTGTGTACATTCGTCTTGTTTATTCCTGCCGTGCATTGATGCAACAGGTCATACCTTTGGAAGAGGCTGCCAAAGATAATCCACATCCTGTCACAGTAACAAGATCATCAGAAGGAAAACTGAAGAGATAATAAACCAGCAGGAAAGCTGAAGAGTAAGAAACAAAAGAGGAGCAGAGAGGAAGTGACAATGTTATCTTTGTGTAACGCTCCTCTGAGTCACCATTAGTTATTTAAGATATTCATCTGCCAGCTCCCAGCCCCGTCAAATTAAGAGATCCAAGGGGTGGTGGGGGGTTTTTTTCATTGCCAAACAAGTTGCTCTTGTCCAAAGGGAGAAGAGGCTTCTGTGAACGATGGATGTGTTTTACTGCAGCTCACTTTGGGAGGCAGAAGGAGGCAGTGCCTGATGGAGCACATGGACTTTCTTCTGGGAGTGAATGTTTGGTGGTTGATTCACAGAGGGTGTAACACGAGGACAACAAGGATAAGGAGGACATCAAGGGTAAGGACAGCAGCATCACCCATTGCCACAGCTCAAAGCTGATGCTGCAGGGATGAGGCACAGGGTTGGACACATGCCCTTTGGAGAGAGGTTGTCAGATGGGGGGAAACAGCCCCAAAACTGCTGCAGTTCTCCAAGGAGAATCAGTATAGGTCCATCCCAGGATAACCACAGGCTTCCAGGACAGGTGGTGCTGTGGGAGCTGAGAGTGTGACCAAGATGTTGTCATAGAGAGCATCAAACCCAACCCTCAGCCTCTCCAGACACCTGGACCAGGTGACACCTCTGAGTCATCATTTCTGCCCTCTCACTTCTCCATCACTTCCAAGTTCAGTGACCCTGAGATTAGCTCAGCTGGTTAGAACATGGTGCTGATACCACCAGTGTTGTGAGTTTGATCCCTGTGTGGGCCATTCACTTGGGAGCTGGACTTGATGATCCTTGTGAGTCCCTTCCAACTCAGAATATTCTGTGATTTCTGAAATTCAGAGCAAGTGGAGAGGCCCAGGAGGTGCCTCTCCTGCTGCCAGGTGAGGCTCTGTGTGTACCACGTGTGTGTGTTTGGAGAGGCACTGCTTCCCTCTGCCTCTCACTCCTGTCAATTAGCCCAGGATTCAGGAGAGCAGCACAAACATTAATTTAACATATGGGCTCAAAATAAGCAAGACAGCCCTTCCCTGAGGGCTTTGCAGAGAGAAAGGAGGCACCTGGCAGGGAGAAATGGTGAAGAGGGAGGAAAGAAAGGAAACACAACTGGCTGCAGGATGCCCAGCTCCCCTTGATTCACATCTAGAGGGTGGAAAGGGTGACAGGAAGGATGGATAACCCTGGCTGGGTGACTTCTCCCCTTGCAGTGGGACAGCACTGCAGAGCACATTGGACAAGCCTTGGAAAAGTATCTCCCTCCTGAGCCCTCCCAGGAAACCAGAGCCCTGCAAACCGGCGAGGCGTGGGATTAAATAAATTAATGATCTGAGGAAGGTGGATAGGAACAGTCATCTTGCTGGTAAAAAAAACCCCAAACCACAAGAACTGAGGATTTATGGCAAGGGTCAAAGGCTCACAGCCCCTTCCAGATCCAGGCTGAAAGCTGCATGGGGTCCCTCACTCCTGAGTGGCTGCACATTCAGTGCCAGCACGAAGGAGCAGGAAATTATCACGACCAAATAATTAG
Source organism: Pithys albifrons albifrons (assembly GCF_047495875.1). Lineage (NCBI taxonomy): Eukaryota > Metazoa > Chordata > Aves > Passeriformes > Thamnophilidae > Pithys > Pithys albifrons. The sequence goes on along the minus strand of NC_092478.1, from coordinate 3,002,827 downwards.
CAGCACAGCAGCTGGGAGGGCTGCACAGGCAGATAATGTTGCAAAACGTTAAACAGCAGATTTAGCATTGTCAGGGGCTTCTGCTGAAGCCAAAACAGAGTGGGGGAAGATCTGAGGCATTAGATGGGGGAACTCTCCACACAGTCCACTGAGCTGGGCCCTGTGTAGCTCCTCTTGCACACTGTGCCTGCTGCATAATGTGCTGTGTGGGACCATTTGGGGGTGAGCCAATGCCAGCAGGACCTGCCCACCCTCTTCTTTAAAACTCTGATAACAGAGGCTAAACCCCATCCCAGTCCCCACAGCAGCCTGAGCAGGTTTCCTTGTGCTGACTTGGCCAGATCCCTGCAGACCCAGAGCACAAGATATGCCACCAAATAACCAAACTGCCGAGTGGCACCTCTTTGTGGGGTGGACAAAGCTGTGAGAGCTGGAAAAAGCTGTGAGAGCTGAACCGCCCATCCCACAGAGAGCATTTTACTGATGGCAGGAGAGAGCCCAGTGCAGGCTCAGAGCTTGGCTGATGGGGATAACAGGGTCTGCTCTGCACCACAGCCACCTGCCCGGGCACCCCCAGCCCATTGCACATACAATCAAACATCTGCTCAGCCCTAATGGCTCTGCACCAGTGCCCAGCCTGTCCGAGGGGTGACCTCGGGCTGGATGCACCGGTGCCCATTGCCAATCTGCCAGGCCAGCTGTCACCACAGCTCTGAGACACCCCATGCCAACCAAAACCATCCTCCTCCCACCACACACGAGCCTCAAACGGCACCTCCATGGGCTCCTGCGGCTGCAAACACCTCCAATTCTGAGCCAACAGCTCCCTGGGGGAGCCCTTTGGAACAGGTACTGGAGACCTCAGTGCTCGTCCTTGGCAAAGGCCCAACCTTGAATGCAGCAGAAAGAGCCACACATAAAAACTGTGATGTCCTCTGCTTTTATTTTTATGTGTTTGTTTTATTTTGCGTGTTTATTTTCAAGGAGATCACCAGTAAATTTAATGTCAATACAGTTAATCCCCATATATATTTACTGAGGGCAATTAGCTGGCATTTATATTAAATATACACAATAGACAGTTGAATATACAGTTTATATAGTATAATTAGATATATACACACACATAAATAGATGCATAACTCTGTCTGCAGCGTGTGTTGGTGAGGAAGGACCGGGGTAATGTGCCATGACAATATTTATCTCACACCATATTTATACCCTGGTAGCTGGAGAAGCACAGTGGGGCTCTCTGGGAGGGTTCTGGGAGCAGCCACGAGCAGAGTGGGGGTTGCAGGGGACACACAGGTGGCTGCAATGCCAGAGGGATTCCAGGGGGAACAAAGGGCTTTGGGGACCTGGGGAATCAGCAGCAAGGGGAGGCTGAGTCAATTCGAGGACCCAGAGCAGAGGGAAGGAGCTGCTACCCCAGGCAGAGGCTCAGGAGCTGCCCTGGAGCAAAGGGCACAGGAGGTGGTTTGGGTGTGTTTTCCCACTTTGCTCCAGAGTTTCTGTGCATTTGGCTGTGGTGGAAGCATTTAACTGGATATATTCCTTTTGCAGTGGTGGATATGTGGGAATTGCTGCATGTGAGCAGGCACAGAGTGGAGGGAACCTCCTGACCCTTGGCTGGTGCCAGAGCCTCACTTGACTGCACCATCAGTCCCGTGCAGTGGCAGGAGAACCTGGTTGCCCCTGGCATATGGACAGGGCTGCCCAAGCCCAGCCTGTGTCCAGGTGTGGGAGCAGATGTTGGAGGGAAGACCTATCCCAGAAACACAAAGGCTGCCAATCCTCCTTGGCTTTTTCTCCAGAATCCTTCCCTGCGGTGAAACTCTTCCTTGTTCCAGATGGAGCCTTGATGGTTGGGAGAGTCTGCTGGGGAACTGGTTGGCTGGTTTGCCATTCCAGCCTGGCAGCTGTGCTCTGTTTGGAGGGTCCATCAGCCTTCCCAGAGCAGAGAGGGTGAGGAAGATCTGGCACATCGTGGTCCTGCAGCACTTGGCTCCTCTGGAAGCACTGGACAACAGCTGAGAGGGGCAGCTGGGTTAGAGGACCAGGGAGAATTTCCTTTAGTTGTCATCCCTCCTTGAAGAAAAAGCTGTTTGGAGACACAAATTTTTATTCCCAGAAAAGACTGATCCCTGTGGAAATTCTCCCACACTTGGCCCATCTTTAGAGCTGGGTACAAGTGTTTGACCAACGTGCCTCTTCCCAAAAGGCCATCACTTATGTGGATATAGCAAAGCCTTGCACTTTGCAAGCTTGCAAAAGCATTCAAGATTTGCTAAATATGCAGATTATAGTTTGTCACTAACAGTAATAAAAACTAACACAGCCATTTCCCCCGTTCAGTCTCTCCCATATTCATTCCCACTCCTGCTGGAACTGCAGATCTGAGCAATGGGAACTGCTCATGCGTGTGCCTCCACCTCCATCATCCCAAACCCCTGAGAGCAAACAGCCTCCCTCTTCCTGCATCCAAAAAGCTGTGGACCTTCCTCAGGGGAACCATCCCAGAGCTCAGTGCAAGGCTGAGTCAGTCCCAAGTCCCAACCTTTGTTTGCTTTAAAAAAAAAGTCAATTTATTCCTTTGTGTGCCTTCCACCTGTTCCTCCTTGGCTGCCACCAGGCTGGTTTTTAATCACACAGATCTTTCACTCTGGATTGCACAGGCAGTGTTAAAATCCTGCCTGTAGCAAAGTGTGGAGTGAAGCTGTGCTGCCTCTGGAGAACTCTGAGTCCTCAACATCCCTCCTTACCTCTGAGCTTCTCCAACCTTGTACCAAATTTAAGGGCCTGGCTGTATTCTGGGAGCAGCTCTGTCCTGCTCCTCCAGGGCAAAGTAAGCCAGACAATGGCATAATTAAACCTTCTCCTCCCTTCAAGTACTGTTTGGGGAATTTGATTCCCAACTGCTATTTATGGCTATTGATTTCTGCACTTCTTATTACGGCGTTAAGTGACCTGTAACCAGCACAGCAACTGGCGGGTTTATCAATCTCCTTCGGATAATTAGTAACAGGGGAAGTTGGGAGAAGCAAATAAATGGGGTGGTTGAGAAAAGTTTGTTTACCACCCAATGAGGGGTAACCAGAGGAAGAGGCAGTGAATGCTTACATTTCATGGTGCCCATCCTGGAGGAGCCAACCTTGGATGCTGCTCCCAGTGCTGGGCGGGATTTGGGCACTGGAGGGGACAATGTCTGTCCTGGGCTCCTGTCCCATTGAGAGCAGATGCCAACCCCTGCCTTGGTGAGGCCACACCTTGAGTGTTGTGTTCAGTTCTGGGCCCCTCAGTTCAGGAAAGAGATTGAGGGGCCAGAGAAGAGCAACGAGGCTGGAGAAGGGACTGGATGTGGCACTGAGTGTCCTCTTAAACACCTCCAGGGACAGAGAATCCAACATGTCTTGATCCAACCCCACTGTGATCACCGGTGATCACAGTGGGGTTGGATCAAGGGTTGATGATCTCAGAGGTCTCTTCCAATCCAACTGAGAAGAGCAACGAGGTTGGAGAAGGGACTGGAGCACAAGTGCTGTGGGGAGAGGCTGAGGGAGCTGGGGGTGTTCAGCCTGGAGAAGAGGAGGCTCAGAGGTGACCTCAGCACTGTCTGGAACTGCCTGAAGAGAAGTTGTGGCCAGGTGGGGGTTGGTCTCTTCTCCCAGGCACTCAGCAATAGGACAAGGGGGCACGATGGACTCAAGCTCTGCCAGGGGAAATTGGAGAGCAGAAGGAAATTCTTTGCAGAGAGAGTGCTCAGGCATTGGAATGGGCTGCCCAGAGAGGGGGTGGATTCCCCATCCCTGGAGGTTTTTCAGCTGAGCTTGGCCGTGGCACTGAGTGCCATGATCTGGTAAAGGGACTGGAGTTGGACCAAGGGTTGGACTTGATGACCTCATAGGTCTTTTCAAACCCAATCCATTCTATGATTCTTACAGAGGTCTCCTTGACTTGAGGGAACAGCTCTGATGAACAGCCACGTCCATGGGAGCTCAGCCTGGGGACAGGAGGGTTGGATGAGTGGAAGAAGCACCAACATCTGCATGACCATTAGTGGGGCCAAAATGTAATAAATCCCTTTTGCTGGCATATCCCATCCCTGGAGACCAAACCAGCCCCTCTCTCATTGCCCTGCTGGTTGTTACACTCAGAACAAGGGTCAGAGGGATAATTAGCATTTTGTCCTGTTTTCCTATTGAAATGTTACCTGCAATTAACTCCCTCCAGAGGAGCCAGACAGAGCGTGGCCCTTCCCTGGATGGGGGTGGATCGACCTGCAGGGCAGGGCTGGCTGGGATGAGCTGAGGGGCTGCCAGGCAGTGAGTGCCTGGTGTTACTTACACTGATCTCATGCCATTTGTCATTAAATTGCTGTGAGCAAACATGGCAATCTGAAGATGATTAAATGAATCAGTCCTGCAAAATAAACCCGGAGCTTTTATTAGCAGGACAGGAGCAGCAGGTTATCTGCAGGTATGTTTAAAGCCCTTGGGATGCCCTTGCACAAACAGGTTTCAAGGGTGCAAAGGGTGGCTGGAAATTGAGAGTTAAAAATGAGAATTAAACCCACGTTCTCCTCAAGGCTGGGACAGGGCCATACCCCCAAATAATCACTTTGCTGCTCCTTGCTGACCTCTTCCCCATGCAAATAGCTCTTCAGTGGAAGGGCTAATTCATTCTCACAGCTAAAAATGATCATTGCTGTGAGAAAGTGTTCTGGGCGTGAATCCTTTTTGCAGCAAATAGCAGCATTAACAGGTTCATTTTCTCCCAGCAATGCTATCAAAATCTCTTTAAGCTGCTTGCAGAGCATTCCACAGATGCACAAGCCTGCAGAATGGGTGGGAGATGTGATTGCAGGCAGACCTCCTGCCTCAGCCTCCAAGCCCAGCTCAGCCCCGTGCTGAGCAACATCCACTGCTGATGGTTGTGAGAGTCCCTGTTCCCTCCCAAGGTGCCCCAGGAGCATGTCCTAGAGATGCCTCCAGTTCTAAGAAAACATGCAGGAAGGAAATGGCTGCTTTTCTGCAGACAGACACACAGCACTGCTTGGGAATGGAATGGTTTCCCCCCACGTTACAGCCTCATGTCCTCCTGCCACAGCTGACTTGGGTTTCTGGGATTTCTGGACATTGTTTTGCCTGCATTCAGTTGCCACCTACAGCTAATTTGTGTGGCCTGTCCCCCATGTCCCCAACAGATCAGCTCTGGCTGCCCTGTCTGAACTGGACATCCCACCTTTGCATCTCCAAGCTCTGCTGGAGGCCTGGTGGAAGGGTTTATATCCTGCAGTTTTCCCAGAAAATGAAGGAATAAGAAGTTGAAGTAGTTGAAGGGTGGATCATTGCCAAAACTGGGAAAGAAACATGGGCTGCTTATCCTCTGCTTTATCCATGGGCTGTTGATCCTCTGCTTTATCCTCCAAGCCAAGTGCAGCCTCACTGCAGCATGTTCAGGTGTTGGTGCTGTCACACAGCAGTGCCCAGGTACTGCTCCAGCCTTAGGAACCATGGCATAGACTGGGATAGACTTGATCTGGGGCAAATTCCAGCTGCTCATTAGACATCTTTCCATGGACTCAGTGACTTCAGTGCAATGCCAAGTTCTAGCCCAGATCTTGAGGATCGTAGAGACAGAGAATGGGTTGGGTTGGAAGGACCTTTAAGGGCCATCGAGTCCTGCAATGAGCAGGGACATCTTCATGTAGACCAGGCTGCTCAAAGCCCCATCCAACCTGGCCTGGAATGTCTCCAAGCACAGAGCACCTCCCACCTCTCTGGGCAATCTGTGCTTGGTGTTTAATTACCCTCACTGTGAAAATATTTCCCCTATATCTTAATCTCAAGCACAAGTGCTGTGAGGAGAGGCTGAGAGAGCTGGGGGTGTTCAGCCTGGAGAAGAGGAGGCTCAGAGGTGACCTCAGCACTGTCTGGAACTCCCTGAAGGGAAGTTCTGGCCAGGTGGGGGTTGGTCTCTTCTCCCAGGCACTCAGCAACAGGACAAGGGGGCACGATGGGCTCAAGCTCTGCCAGGGGAAATGGAAGAGCAGAAAGAAATTCTTTGCAGAGAGAGTGCTCAGGGATTGGAATGGGCTGCCCAGAGAGGGGGTGGCTTCCCCATCCCTGGAGGTTTTTCAACGGAGCTTGGCCATGGCACTGAGTGCCATGATCTGGTGATCAAAGTGGAGTTGGATCAAGGGTTGGACTTGATGGTCTCAGAGGTCTCTTCCAACCCAGCTGATTCTATGATTCTATTTTGAAACCATTGTCCCTTGTAATGGTCTATACACTACAGGATGGCACGTTTGAGGTTCCTCCTGGCTCTGGCAGAATCCTGGGGATGCAGATCTGGCAGGTTTTGCAGCCAGAGGGGAGTCAGGGCTGAGTAGCATCTCCCTGAGAGCAGGCACAGTGTGAGGCTGTGGCTTCCCAAGCCCAGGGATGTGCTGAATGGAGCAGCTGGCTCGGAGCAAACGCCATCCAAAGGTCAGCAGCGCTGCTCCCTTTGCAAGAAACCCACACGCCTTCCCCATGACAACCTGTTACATGCTCCAAAGGAAAACAGCATTGCTCTTTTCTTTATTATTTGCTGAATTGCCTCTCACATTCGGCAGAGCTGCCTCTTCCTCCCCCTAAATCCAAACTGTGACTTTTTGGAGTGATGTGAGTCAGTGCCCTGGACTGAGTGTTTTTGCTGTCCCTGCTGTGCCAGCACGTGCTGAGTTTCCTGGGCAGAAACACTGGACCAGAGAACTCCCCTCTTGTCCCAGTTTTGTATCACAGAGATGCAACCCCAGAGCAACATGACAAGGAAAGAGGAGCTGCAGTTCTATGGCTGTGGGATAAAATAAGAATGATGCAGAATTATGGCAGAAAGACTTAAAAGGGGGGTTGGACAGAGACATCACTCTGCCTTGGCTTGAGAAGCAGCTCCAAGGCAGGGAACAGGAGCTCCAGCACTGACCTGGTGCTCTGCATGGGAAATCTGGTGCCCAAACCCATTTGGGCTGGATGTGTCCCCTCAGCCCAGGGGACATTTAGGGACAAACTGGCTCCAGAGTGTTTCAAGGAAGGGATAAACTTGACACCCAGGGCTCACTCCTGGCTCCATCCCACTCCCCCTCAACTACCTTGGGCAAACTGCTCAGGCTCCCTTAGCAGCACAATAGCACTGACAGAACTGTCCTACTTTGCAGGGATGTTTTGAAGACAAATTTGTGTTTCCCTGGGGAGAGGGACTAGTGGAAAACCTGCTCACCAACCAAACAGGGCTTAGCCAGCCAGGTTGTAAATGAATGACATGCTTAAGGAGCCTGGAAGGGCCATCTCAAGGGACAAACTTGCCTTTCCTCTCTACTTTTTTTTTTTTCATGGAGGAAAAACCCATCAAGATAAATTGGAGGATATAAAATCAAAAAATCTTCGGTAACCTCTTTGACTATTAAAGTAAAATAATGATAATAATGAGCTGCAGTTTCACTCATCTCAGAAGATGAGAAAAAAAGAAGTCAGGCCAATTTCTTTTTACTTGCCAGCAGATCAGAGCCTGACCCAGATTGGCAGAGCTCAGCTTTGATGTTCTTGGAGGAGGTTTAGTTGTGGCTGTTGGACTCCAACCCACGAGGTTTCCAAGCACAAGCCGTGGGTCAGGTTTGATGGGCAGAACCACACTTGGCTCTCCTGTTTTCTCTGGATTCTCCTGCCCAAGAGGCTCCCCAGGAGAGCTGCTGGTTCCTCAACACACAATCTGGCAGTTTATACAAGTGACTAAAAGGGAGGGGGGAAAACATCCCCCTGCTCCAAGTTGTGAATGCTGAGCCCTTGGGAGCTGCAGCCCAAGGTACAGACAAACAGCAAATAAATGTCTGTGCTGTCCCTCCTGCAGACATGAGACCTTTAATTATATTTACAAGTAATTTCTGCCAAACCTTATACTTCAGTATTACAAAAAGTTCCTGTTGTCACTTTTCCCCCATCTTTTTTTGCATCCCTGTGAAATGGCAAGATAGATGGAAAAGGCTAAAATAACGAGATCTGATTGAATAATGAATAAAGATTAATGAATTTTTGCTAACGTAAATGATTGCATGGTAATTGCTTTAATAATATAAAATTATTTTCTACTGCAAACTATGATTAATGATACCAACTGAGCATTCGAATCGTGGGCCTGTTTTTTTGTAAGTTCACTGATTAAATAACTAACATAATAGTTCACCCTTAATTTTTCTATGGAGAGCCATCACCAGATAATTGATTGGGACACCAAGGTCGAGTGAACCCACAGTTTTATGTATCAAAACTCTTCCTCATCTCTTGACTCCTCACCAACAAAATTAAAAGGAGAAGCAGCTTCTCCCCCACATCAGGAACTTGGGCATTACTTTTTTATTCAGGGTAGTGGGTTGTTGGTGTGACGTGTGATGGCCCTCGCAGAGTAGGGGGAGCAGAGCAGGGGTCTCACTTTAGGACAAGACAGAGAGAGGCTGAGCAGTCCTGTCTCAAAGCTTGGGATCCAAGGAAGGGAAGAAGCAAAAGGAGTTTTTTCCCCACTCATTTTGAGGTGAAACAGTCCCGTTTTGGAGGTGCTTGTTGCTCACTCGACCTTCCAGGGCAAGGGGTTCTCACCACCCCAGTTTGCACCCCACTTTTGGCAACCATTTCCACACCTCTGAACTCTTTTGCCTCTCTGGCAACAGAGACAAATCAGCCGTGGCCTCCTCGCCTTAGTGGGGTATTAATGAAGCGTTTAATCATTTGGTGTTTCTTTTGCTTTGCCTTCTTTTTGTTTTAGTTTTCAGGAATCAGAGAAACACTCAAGCATGGGGAAAGGCAGCTATTGAACGTCGGGATCTGTTATTTGCCCCCATGATGGGGAATTAATTGCCTTTTGATTAATGAGCCCTTCAGAGCTGTGCCTGAGCTGGGACTAAGAGGAAGGAGGAGGGAGAAGTGGGGAGAAAATCAGCTGCTGTGCTCCATCCTGGACGGTTTTGGGGATGCCAGGAAGGGGTTAAAGAGCCAAAAGCTACTGGTGCTGTGGGGCGATGTCGATGGTGGGAAGGCAGAGGGAGAAATCTTAGTCTTGGCATGTGTCAGAAGAGAGAGAGAGAATTTCAAGCAGCAGTTTAATTCTATGAGTGCTTTCACTCCCCTTGAATGGAGAAGGGGAAAATTATTTAATTAAAAATATATTTACTTTTAATGCAACCATCAATATTTCCATCCGTGCTGATTGTTGAGAGGGTTTGTGTGTTTGCATGTTTAAACACTTCTGAGCTCTGCCTCTCACTTACTCCTTCTCTGTCAGCAGCTGCTTGGGCACACTCACCCAGATCCCTGAACACTCACCCAGAACCCTGGGCACACTCACCCAGATCCCTGGGCACTCACTCAGATCCCTGAACACTCACCCAGATCCCTGGGCACACTCCCCCAGATCCCTGAATGCTCACTCAGGTCCCTGGGCACTCACTCAGATCCCTGAACACTCACCCAGATCCCTGGGCACTCCCCCAGATCCCTGAACACTCCCCCAGATCCCTGGGCACACTCACCCAGATCCCTGAACACTCCCCCAGAACCCTGGGCACACTCACCCGGATCTTTGTGCACACTCCCCCAGATCCCTGAATGCTCACTCAGATCCCTGGCCACTCCCCCAGATCCCTGGCCACTCCCCCAGATCCCTGAACACTCCCCCAGATCCCTGGGCACACTCCCCCAGATCCCTGAACACTCCCCCAGATCCCTGAACACTCCCCCAGATCCCTGGGCACACTCCCCCAGATCCCTGGGCACACTCACCCAGATCCCTGAACACTCCCCCAGATCCCTGGGCACACTCTTACCCAGATCCCTGAACACTCCCCCAGATCCCCGAACACTCCCCCAGATCCCTGGGCACTCCTCCAGATCCCTGAACACTCACCCAGATCCCTGGGCACTCCTCCAGATCCCTGAACACTCCCCCAGATCCCTGGGCACTCCTCCAGATCCCTGGGCACACTCACCCAGATCCCTGTGCACACTCACCTGAATCCCTGGGCACACTCCCCCAGATCCCTGGGCACTCCTCCAGATCCCTGAACACTCCCCCAGATCCCTGGGCACACTCACCCAGATCTTTGGGCACACTCCCCCAGATCCCTGGGCACTCCCCCAGATCCCTGAACACTCCCCCAGATCCCTGAACACTCACCCAGATCCCTGAACACTCCCCCAGATCCCTGAACACTCCCCCAGATCCCTGGGCACTCCCCCAGATCCCTGGACACACTTATCCAGCTCCCTGTGACTTCCCAGCTTGGGGGCTTGGGCAGTTTTTGGCAATTCCCAGAACGGATTCAGCTCTGCCAGCTCTGGATTTCAGGTCCCCACTGTGTGTTTTGCTGCCTGGGTGCTCTGCCCTGCCAGGTGCAGGTGCTGCAGGTGCACAGGCCAAGAGAGCAGGGAAACAGGAGCATTCCCTAAACTCAGGAGCTGGGAGCTGCCCCTGCTGCTGTTTCCCAGATAATTTAGTCCATTGAAAATGGCAGGATTCAGGGATTTTGGCAACAACACACCCAGAGTTGTACAGTAAAGCTCCAGCAGCCCTTGCAATCTGTATTCCTCCCCAGTGTCCAAACTCTTCCCAGTCAGCCATTTGCCTTTCTTGTCCTACACTACACGGAGGGATTTAAGGGATTTCTGTGCTATAGCCTTTAAATCTCCTTGGTGGGTGCTGCTGAATGGCAGCCCAGTTGGATGTGGCTCTGCTGTCAGGGTCCTCCCCGTGCTCTGAGCACACAGGGACAGCAGCTTTGGGTGAAATACAGCTGGAGGAAGGAGTGCTGGGAGAACAAAAAGTTTGGCTTTTGCTTGAAACAAATTGCCTTTGTCAGTTTGACCTTGAAGCTCAGCCACCAGACCACTAGAAATGGCAGATGCTCCCTGTTCTCATCCTTCTTCCTCTCTCCAGAGGTGCTCTTGTCTCCCAGGACTGGCAGCATCATTCCTTATTTCTGGGGCTTGGATTGTATTGCTTTGCTTGGTCTTCTTTTGCTGTTTATTTGCTGGTTTTTTTAATATTTGCAAGGCCATGAGGAACAAGCCCTTCCTTCCACAAGGCTGAGTAGGTTGGCCTGGTGGTTTTCAGCCCTGTCTTCCCTTTTAAGTTGGAGATCAGAAAAAAATTCTTTGCAGAGAGAGTGCTCAGGCATTGGAATGGGCTGCCCAGAGAGGGGGTGGATTCCCCATCCCTGGAGGTTTTTCAACTGAGCTTGGCCGTGGCACTGAGTGCCATGATCTGGTAAAGGGACTGGAGTTGGACCAAGGGTTGGACTTGATGATCTCAGAGGTCTTTTCCAATCCAATCCATTCTGTGATTCTGTGATTCAATGGATGTGGCACTGAGTGAGAATCCACCACGTCTTGATCCAACCCTACTGTGATCACCAGCCCAGGGCACGGAGTGCCACAGAGTGCCCTGGGCTGGTGATCACAGTGGGGTTGGATCAAGGGTTGGACTTGATGATCTCATAGGTCTTTTCCAACCCAATCCATTCTGTGATTCAATGGATGTGGCACTGAGTGAGAATCCACCACGTCTTGATCCAACCCTACTGTGATCACCAGCCCAGGGCACTCTGTGCCCTGGGCTGGTGATCACAGTGGGGTTGGATCAAGGGTTGGACTTGATGATCTCAGAGGTCTTTTCCAACCCAATCCACTCTATGATTCTGTGATTCCATGGTGGTCAGAGCCTGGGCTGAGGGTCTGGGTGAAGATCAGAGCTGTGGCTCTGCAGAACCCACTCAGGCAATGCCATCTGAGCCGAAGGCAAAGCAGCAGCTCTGCCTCTTTATTGATGCCACTCACGGCTTCATTTCCTCTCTCATATTTCAAGTGGAAAATTCGGAGAAAACAAAAAATTAGCAGGACATTCTTAGCAGAGTAGCAACAAGCAGTACAATCTATTAGCAACAGCCTTTTTTGGGCACGCACAGTTATTGCTTGGCATATGTTTCCAGCAGAGCTGCTGAAGGATAGAGCCGTCACTGAGAGCTGAGAGCCTCTGAATCTTCCTTCTCCTGGCAGGGGTTTGGTTGCAGCCCATCAGGCTGGTCCCATCACTCCATGTCTCCCTGAAGGAGAAGGTTCCTCCAGAGCCCGGAGCCTCCGGTGAGACGCGAATGCAATTTGTTGAGTTTTCTGAAAATGGTGTTGAAATGATCTCAATCCCTGGCTCCACATGAAAGATCAGAAGAGCCAGGGAGGCAGTGTTGGACACGGAATGGAAATGCTGCTCTGCAGAAAGAAGAAAGAGAATTAGAAACTTCCTGGCGGAAATTCCCGGGTATTTAAACCAAACCCAGTGGCAGCCAAAGTTGCCTTTGCTGGACTCAAACCATTGAGCAGAAACAAGGACAGAGAACCCCAAAGGGCTTCTGTGTTTTTCTCCCTGTCCAGAGAAGGCTCTTTCTGAGCCATTTCTAAAGCAACCCTGCAGTCAACCCTTTGCCTTTTATTGCCACAGTCTGTTCCGCTTCCCATCAAATACAGCCCTGGATCTTTTTCCTCCAAGCTGCTGCCCAGCCCATTGTGGCCCATCTGGTGTTTGTGTGAGCGACTCACCATCGAGCTGTGCTCTGGTCCTCCCTACATTTCACCAGCTGTATCAGATACCTCAGACCCTTTCTCCAGTTTCCCATCACTCAGTCTCAGCTCTGGTCTGATTTTGGTTTCGTGTCCTGCAAAGGGTCAACAGCCTTTGCTGGGGTGAGCCCTCTGCAGATCTAATAAACATCTCCCCTCTTCCATCATCGGGGAGGTTAATTGAAATATTGAATCACCCCAGATCAAGAGAGACTCCTGTTAGACACATCCCTCCTTTCTGACAGAGAGCCATTGATAATCCTCTCCAGGCACAGCCAAATTGCCACATAAAGCTGTTTCCCAGCTTGCTGATGAGAATGTCATGGGGGATGGCCTGAAAAGCCTTCCTGAGGTACAGACAGATGGCACCTCCTGCATCTCCCCCAGCTCCAGCCCTGCCACCCTGTCACTGGAGGAAATTAGATTGGTTTGACCCAATGTGGTCTTTACAAATACATGTTGGCTGTTATTCCTTTTCCTCTGTCCTTCCAGGTGTTCCTTCATGCTCTGTTTGCTCTCAGCCCCAAAAATTCCAAGTAAGCTCATCCTGCTCCCTCCCCTTCCCAAAGGCAGGTGTTGCATCTGCTCTTTTTCTGCAGTTTTGCACTGTCATCTTTTCAAATACTGCTGTGTTGGCTCCAGAACCATGTTCAGTGGTTCTGGCTGTGCCCAGGGATGGAGCTGGCATGGCTGAACCACTTGGAAAACTCCTGTCTTAGCTCAGGATGCTCCCAACTCCTCTGTCCCTCCCCAGCCTGATACTCCTCAGTGTTAATTGTGTCAGACACCAACTCACAGTTGATCTGTTTAGTAAAGACTAAACTGAAAGAGGCTTTAGCCATCTCAGCATCATCTGTAATTGCTTTCCCTCTTCAGCCACTCTGACATTTTCAAATGGGATTTTTATTCTTTTTTTTTTATAAATCCAAAGTGACTTTTTCAGCTGTTTCAGAATGTAAATCAATTTCTTTGTAAAAAATTGAAGCATTTTAATAACGCCACTGCAAATGTTGAAAAATAATGCCTTGAAATAGCTGAAGCAAAATGTTTTTCTTGCTACTTGTGAGCAATTCTCTTGGGAATAACTGTTAATGGTGCAGCCAGAAATTGAGGGGTTTGGAAAGGGAAAAGATTCAACCCCCCAGAGTCTCATCATTGTGTTTCTCAGTAATCAGGAGCCCCAGAACTGCCCTGCCATGTGTTGGCTCAACCAGAGCTTCCAGTGCCACTGCAGTTATTTCCCTGTAAGATTTCTCTGGGCCAGAAAACTCTGGATTCTCAGGCAACTCCATCTGTATCGACAGCGATCTGTGCCACCAGCCTGAATCCAGGGAAACAGGGAAAATTGGACGGATATTGAGCAGAAATGTGTCTTGTCCCACGCACAGCAGCTGAGAGCCAGTTTGAAATGCAAATAGGATGGGGAAGACTATGGAAATTCAATAGCAAATGTTCTTTAAGTTTCTTTCCATCCAGTTCAGATCATTAGGCAGAGCTCTGGCTGCCCAGAGACCTCTGGCATGAAACAGAAATATGAAATCAGACCTTTCTGCTTCGCTCAAGTCAAAGTCTGCACCGTTTTGTGCTTTGCTGTGGGAACCTCCTCACCGATTTCAGCTCCATCTTACGCCCTGATTCCATCAGATCATTCCAGGAGCTTCCAAGCCTTCTCCTGACTTCCAGAGGGAATTGATTTGTGGCCTAGCTCCTCTTATGCAAACATTGTCCTTTAACTGAAGTAGCTCTTCCTTCCTCTGTCTGGGTGATGGATGGAGCGAGCGCGGGTTTGCCATTCCAGCCGTCTCCCACAACAGCTGCTGCTTCAGCCCGGAGAGGGATGGTGGTTATCTGTATAAACAGCTTTCTCCACAAAGTGATTATTCCCAAAAAGCAACCATCAACTCTCTAAAATCAACACTTAAGCACTTTTAGTGCATTGGAGATATTCGCTGGAGAACTGAGTCAGAGGGTTCAGCGCAAGGAAAATTATAACTTTCCTTCCAGAAGTCAAAGTTTCCATTTTTTCCCTTTAGTTTTGGATGAAAAACCATCTGAAATAGAAAAAAAAAAAGCACATTGTTTCATAGGATGAATCTCCCAGCAGTGCAGCCTGGCTGGGATAGAAAACTGAGATCCAGGGCCCTGGCATCAATTCCTGCATCTACCACTGGTGATCAAGGAATGACTTTGAGCGAGTCCTTTGCTCCCTGTCTACATTTCCCCTTGGAATGGAATTCACCCAGTTTGAGAAAAAGAGGCTGAAAGAGGCTGTGGGGTTGTTTGAACAGCCCGAGGAGAGACAGAGAGGTGGGAAAGGCAGGGAAAGGAGAGGAGAGGAGAGGAGAGGAGAGGAGAGGAGAGGAGAGGAGAGGAGAGGAGAGGAGAGGAGAGGAGAGGAGAGGAGAGGAGAGGAGAGGAGAGGAGAGGAGAGGAGAGGAGAGGAGAGGAGAGGAGAGGAGAGGAGAGGAGAGGAGAGGAGAGGAGAGGAGAGGAGAGGAGAGGAGAGGAGAGGAGAGGAGAGGAGAGGAGAGGAGAGGAGAGGAGAGGAGAGGAGAGGAGAGGAGATGGAGCAGGAAAGCCCCAGTGCTGTTCATGGCAGGGGATTGGAAGGTGCAGGGACATCAAACAGGGACCCTGCATGTCCTGTCCCATAACTGGCCATTGTTTTGCTGGGCTCAGATTCCACTGCAATGGTTGTTGTTGGGGCAGATGGAGCTTGGCCCTGGCAGAAACAGCCACAAAGGCTGATGTTCACCACTCCCTGGCTGCTGCTCTTCCCCCCTCAGCTCTGCTCTGCTCCCAGAGAGGGCACAGGACCATTCCAGGGGTGCCCAACACCCCTCTGCTCTGCTGCCAGAGAGGGCACAGGACCATTCTGGGGTGCCCAACACCCCTTTGCTCTGCTCCCAGAGAGGGCACAGGACCATTCTGGGGTGCCCAACACCCCTCTGCTCTGCTCCCAGAGAGGGCACAGGACCATTCCAGGGTGCCCAACACCCTCTGCTTTGCTCCCAGAGAGGGCACAGGACCATTCCAGGGTGCCCAACACCCCTCTGCTCTGCTCCCAGAGAGGGCACAGGACGATTCTGGGGTGCCCAACACCCTCTGCTTTGCTCCCAGAGAGGGCACAGGACCATTCCAGGGTGCCCAACACCCCTCTGCTCTGCTCCCAGAGAGGGCACAGGACGATTCTGGGGTGCCCAACACCCTCTGCTTTGCTCCCAGAGAGGGCACAGGACCATTCCAGGGTGCCCAACACCCCTCTGCTCTGCTCCCAGAGAGGGCACAGGACCATTCTGAGGTGCCCAACACCCCTCTGCTCTGCTGTGCTGATGTGCCAGAGGAGGGGAAGGAGCGAGGGGAGGACGTGCTTCGCCTCACCAACTGTGGCACAGCAGTTTCCCAAGAGCACCGAGAGAGCAAAGTCTGTTGTGGAGGGTACTTAAATCACTAATTAAAGCTGTTACCCTCCGGATGACACGAGTACAGGCTCTTCGGAGCCTGCTTGGACGAGAGGGATCATCAGCTTGTTTTTCTGTCTTGTGCCTTTCCCTTTCCTTTTTTTTTTTTCCTCCACCATCCCCGCTGTTTGGGATTCGCTCCTTTCTCCTTAACCCGCGTCTCCCCCCAGACTCCCGTGCTTTCAAATGAAGATATCGATCGGGAGGCTTTGGAGGCATCGCAAGTCGTTTGCATTCCGCCGTCCCTCTCCGTTTCTCCTCCGAAACGCCGGTCGGGGTGAAGTTTGGCGGCTGGAGCGAAGGAGGGTTGGTTGCCGTGGTTACCGGCACTGCCTTCATCCCGGCGAGGAGGAGGAGGATGCAGGACTCCAGAGCAAAGCCTTTTCGCACAAACTTCTGCCTTTGAAACTCGGGCAGGGGCTCCACAGCACCCTGGGGTCACCCTTGGGTCACCCCTGCCCTCCTGCAGCAGCAACGATGCCGAGGGGGAACCTCCTTGGGGGCAAAGGGGACGGGCAGCACCTCCAAAAAATCCTGCCTGTCCCAGCTGGTCCAGAGGTCACTTCTCTCCTCCTGGAGGATGTATTTGCCACACTGGAGATAGTTTGTGGGTCCCTGGAGCCCCTGAGGACCCCCTGATTTCCCTGGGCTGGTGGGTACCTGGCTCTGAGGGATGGCCAAGGTTGTCAGGGGGGTTGTGCAACATCTCAGAGGGCTTCATGCAGCCACGTGTGGGGGAATGATCCTTTTCTTTATGCCCTTCCTGCTGCATCCCCCAAATGGGTACAGAGGGCTGAGCACCCCCTGCACCCAAACCCCAGGGGGTTTCACTCCCTTCACACCCTGGAGGGTCCAGGAGGATGAACAGACCAAGCAGGTCTCCCAAAACACGGACTCCTTTGTTTCCAGGTTACTCCAGATTGTCTGGAATTCTGTCTGGAGATGCAGCCACAACAATTGTTGATTATTTGCAGCTCCTGTGGGACTGGTGCCTTGGGAAGGAAAAGCAAAGAGCCTGCACGGAGCAGAGGCGAGAAATTCAGATCAACATATTTCTGGAACGGGCTCAAGAACTGAATAAATAGGTGAATAAATTAAATAAATAAAGGGTGTGGGGGAGAGAGGGAGATGGCCTTGCCATGTCAAGATAACTGTACCTTGTCCCCCTGCTCTGCAAACTCTGCTGAGCAGATTTATTAGTTTTAATTAACAAGAGGGGGGAAAAAATGGAGCTGGGAATAGATCCAAATTTCAACTCACAAAATCACTGCTCCTTCCTCAAGATTGAGAGAGAAAGAGGGGGAATGACCAGAATAATAATCAGAAAAGAGATCTGGGTGCCAAGAAAGCCACTTCTCTGCCCAGGCTTTGCACTGGCTCGTAGGGTGAGGAGGAACTTGTTCAAAGCAGAACGGGAAGTCCTGGTAAGGTCAGAGTTGAGGGCTGGAGCCTGTGCAAAGTTTGGGGCAGGGCAGATGGAAACTCCTACCAAAACTTTTCCTTTGGTGGGAAACTGGAGCTGGGTTTAAGGTTATGTCTGTGTGTAAAGTGCTGTTTTTCACAGAAAATGTCTCTTTTTTATCTTCTTTTCTTTTCCATTTTGAGTTCTCATGCCCCACAATGAGTGGTTTGGGGCCAGCCAGTTGGGGATGTGCCCTCAGTGGCCACAGGGAGATGTTCCCACACTGCCCTGGGCACTGGGGAATGGCATTTTTGTGCCAAAACAACATCAACCTGCTACCCCTGGGGTGCATTCCTGGGTGCTGGTAGGAAGGTATTTAATTTAACTCTTGGTATTTGTTTATTCCCAGTAGCAGAAGAGAATTGAAAAAATAAAAACCCAACTCAACTTTCAGTCCAGAAAGCACTGACAGTTCAAACCATCCAAAAGAAAAACAGATATTCCTTTTATTTATTAGTGGGTTTTTTTTCCTGTTGGCATCCAGTCGACATTTTCTGCCAAGGATTTATGAGGATGGAAATACATTTTCCTCCTGTCAAAATGGTCTGTGAGGGAGCCCTGGTTGGGAATTATCTCCCTCCCTCACAGGGCAGCACTGGGCAGAGCCCCCTGCTCCCCACCAGGGCCAGCAGGACCATCAGCTCATTAGCCTTGATTAGTAACCAAGAGCTCAGATACCCCTGGGCTTCTCCTGCAGACAGTTCTGTCCTATGGCATGGCAGGTCCTGACTCAGGGAACTTGCCTCTTGTGTAGGAATTACCTTTACAGCTCTGCCCCATCAGCTGAACATCTCCATGTGGCCCCATGAGGGTCCTGAATTCCTCAGGGACTTGGAAGGTGCCCAGAATTCCTCAGGGACTTGGAAGGTGCCCAGAATTCCTCAGGGACTCGGAAGGTGCCCCCAGAGCACAGAGAGAGAAGGAAAACGGGCTTTGTTTTTCCCTCGTGTTGAAATTGTTCCCTTTAAACTTTTCTTTTAGCCCATTTCAGAGGAGATGGAAAGAATGGAGTTGGATCTGGCTGCCAACATCTCCAGGATTCCCAGGTCCCTGGACCACAGCTCGTGCCCTGGTCCCATCTCTGCCCTTTACAGATGTTCCTTGCAGGAGTTTCGTGAGCAAACACAGCGTCGCTCTCCAGGAAACAGCAGCGAGAACATTTTATCTTTGACTTTCACAACTCCAACAAGTCCCTCAGGAAAAGCACAAGCAAGTTTTATTAAAAATAAAAAACCCTCGTGGAGAGGACTAACACTTTGTCTTCCAGATTTAACAGGAGCCGCCGGAGACGGAGAAGACAGTTCAGAAAAGCTCTCAGGGAAAAGCAGGACATAAATAAACCAAGCTAATAACAGCTGGACCCAGCAGAGTGATGGATGCTCAGGACCCTGAGGGACAGCCAGGCTTGATCCATCTTATGGCCAAAACAAGAATTCCAGCAAGAGTTCCCAGGGAAAACACAGCCCGATGTGGCACCACCATGAAAAGCAGCTCCTCAGGAAAAAAAATCCCACTGAAAACCAAAGAGCTGCATTCTGGCCCTGGGATGAAGATCCACCACTTGCTTCATCCTCATTTCATTGAGTTTTCAAGGCTGGCCTGGCACAGGACACACATGGGAGTTACCACAGGAAAGGCTGTCCCAGGGGTGACTCCATGGACATGGCACTTCAGATGAGGCAGGAAAAAAGGATCATTTCTCCTCAAAGTACATCTGAGTGCCCCGGTTGACTTGCAGGCCAGAAAGATGCAAACCCCAATCACCATCAGATGGGAAATTTTAAGGGTGTTTGATGTGTTTGAAATTCTTTTGTGTCTCATAAGAGCCAAACTCCTGATACCTACTCCTCTTCTTCAGTTAGAAATCCAAACATCTTCGATTCTGGACTGAGGGATGCCCAGAGAGGGGGTGGATTCCCCATCCCTGGAGGTTTTTCCACTGAGCTTGGCCGTGGCACTGAGTGCCATGATCTGGTAAAGGGACTGGAGTTGGACCAAGGCTTGGACTGGATGATCTTGGAGGGCTTTTCCAACCCAATCCATTCTGTGATTCTGTGGATGTGGCACTGAGGGAGAATCCACCATGTCTTGATCCAACCCCACTCTGTGCCATGGGCTGGTGATCACTGTGGGGTTGGATCAAGGGTTGGACTTGAGGATCTCGGAGGTCTTTTCCAACCCAATCCATTCTGTGATTCTGTGATTTTTAAGAAGTTTATCACAACCCAGTTACCTCCAAGATCTCATCCCATCTGTGCTTGAAATCTGCCCAGGTGTGCCAAATTCTGATGGTGGAAAGGTGAGAAATAAGCACAGAGAAGGTGTGATTTTACAGCCTCAGTTCCCCAGGGAAGGAATCCAACAAGGGCTACTGGGAGAGGTCAGGTCTGAGGTCTGATGGCACATGTTCAGATGACTTCATCAGCAGTCTCTTTGAAACATTTCCATGGATGCTGCTGGCAGAAAATGGGTCTCTTTTTTAAAAACTAAACGATGTTGTTTCTTTCCCACTTGAGAAATGTTGACATTGTGTCAGGGAAAAGCAAAAAAAAAAAAAAAAAAAGCCAACCAAAAAATACAGGCCAACAACAAATGTTGAACAAATAGAGATGTTTTCACTTTGGAACCAAAAATGAAAACAGATCTGTGGAAAACAGAAATAATTTCATACTAACAGCACCACTTACAACTCAGTCTCCCATCGATTGCTAATTACGTGCCAGGCCACTGGCAAAGTGTCTGACAAGGAGCTCTGGACCAAACCTCAAAGCAGCAACTCAACCCTTTGGCTTTGGGCTCCCTCCACGTGTGGCATCAAGGTTTGTTCCACTGCTGTGATGCATTGGGGAACAGGCCAGGCTTTCTGGACACCAAATTTACCCTCATTTCAGAGCAGTGATTTACTGGCATTTGAGGATGATCTTCAGAGTCAAGGACGTGCCTGATGTTCATGTTGCTCCTCTCCTTGTCCATCTCTGAGAGCCATCGTGGCCCTGGAGCTGCTCAAGTGACCGAGGGGCTGCAGTGCTGGTGTGTTCCTGTGTCTGTCTGACACACACTGGCTTAGGAGGGGCAGGACTCTTGTTCCCAGGTTTTGTGCCAGCCCAAGGTGGCAAACTCAGCTCCAAGAGGCTCTTCCCCTCCGTTTTATCCTTGTTGGTGCATTTTGGCCAAGAGGGTTTGTGGGGAGCAGGTGAAGGGTGGAAGTCCCAGCAGTGGGGTCTTATCAGCTCCAAATCCCAACAGGGAAATCCCAGAGGGGTCTCATCAGCTCCAAATCCCAGTGGGGATATCCCAGAGGGGTCTCATCAGCTCCAAATCCCAGTGGGGATATCCCAGAGGGGTCTCATCAGTTCCAAATCCCAGTGGGGATATCCCAGAGGGGTCTCATCAGCTCCAAATCCCAGTGGGGATATCCCAGAGGGGTCTCATCAGCTCCAAAACCCAGTGGGGATATCCCAGAGGGGTCTCATCAGCTCCAAATCCCAGTGGGGATATCCCAGAGGGGTCTCATCAGCTCCAAAACCCAGTGGGGATATCCCAGAGGGGTCTCATCAGCTCCCAAGCCTCCTGCACTCAGTGCTCCAAGGCAGAGAGGAAGAGAGTTGGATTGTTTACACATAAACATTCTGGCACGAAGCCACCTCCATAAGGGAAGGAGGGGGGGAAAAATCAAAAGAGAAAGAACATGAAAAATTAATAAGATTTTAGACTATTGCATTTTCCAGGACTTGCCGGATTGTGGCTTTTAGTTCTCAATCAATCACAGTTCAATTGGACTGATTAATTTCCCGAAACACTTTGTTGGCTGGCTTGGATCTGCTTTCCACTCCTGAGCCAAGTCAGGGATGGAATTGGGGTACCCATGTGGGGGTACCAATGTGGGGGGTGCCCATGGGGGGGTACCCATGTGGGGGATAACAATGTGGGGGTATCCATGTGGGAGGTGCTCATGGGGGGGTACCCATGTGGGAGTACCCATGGGGGGGTACCAATGTGGGGGTACCAATGTGGGGGTACCAATGTGGGGGCACCCATGTGGGGAGTGCCCATGTGGGGGTACCCATGTGGGAGTACCCATGGGGGGTTACCAATGTGGGGGCACCCATGGGGGGGTACCCATGTGGGGGGTACCAATGTGGGAGTACTAATGTGGGGGTACCCATGTAGGGGTACTCGTGTAGGGGGTACCAATGTGGGGCATACCAATATGGGGCATACCAGTGTGGGGGTACCCATGGGGGGGGTACCAATGTGGGGGCACCCAATGTGGGGGTACCCATGGGGGGGTACCCAGTGGGAGGTACCCATGTGGCAGTACCCATGGAGGGGGTACCAATGTGGGGGCACCCAGTGGGGGGTACCCATGGGGGGGGTACCAATGTAGGGGTACCAATGTGGGGGCACCCAGTGGGGGTACCAATGTGGGGGGCCCCCAGTGGTGTCTGCCCATGTTGTACCGCAGGATGGGGATCCCGGACCCAACCCGAGGGGCACTAACTCTGTGCCCGGTGCCAGCTCAGCTCCCGCCGCTCCTCCCGCGCATTCCAGAGGCTGCTGCCAGCCCGTCCCTTTGCCTTGGCCTCGCTGCCCTGGCCCCGATGCCCGGGGTTAAGGAGAGCACTTTATTGTGCCTAACGAGGCGCTTTGCCCAGCCAGCCAGAGAGCAGCCAGCTCAGCCGTGGATTGTCTTTCCCTTTTTATTGCCCAGCGGGAGGAGCGCGGGGAAGGTCTTTATGTGATTTTAGAGAAAGACAAAATGCCTTAATAGCAGCCGGCGCTGCCTCTCTGGGACCCAGGGGACCCTCCAGCAGCCCGTAATAATCATCGTAAATAAAAGGGGATGGATCTAGTGTGCTGCATGGGCCGTTAAAACAAGCCCTAGGGTGGAAGGGATGTCTTAAAAACAAGCTTTAGAGGATGTTTCTCTCCTCATTGCCCCTCTAATTCTCCTTCCCTGCATGGCAGAGCAGTGGAAGGCTGGCACAGCTCTCCCCTCTCCCAGCCTCGATTAGCCTGACAAGCATAGATAGATATATATATAATATACATATGTTATCTTTACTTCTCTGACCTGTGGCTTTCTGGAGGGGAGTCCCACATGTTTAGGCTCATGCCTGACTTTCTGACCTGGTAAAGCTGAGTAAAAAGATGTTTAATCTTCTCAGTGCTCATCCACTGAAGACAACCCAGCGCTGGCTCCTCTGGCCCTTCCCACGAGTCTCTTTGCAGCTTCTCCAGGGGCTCAGTGGGTATTACTGCGCTGGGTGAGATGAGAAATCTGGAATTCCAACCCTGGAATGCAGGGCAAAAGGTGTAAATCAGCCTTCACAAGGAAGAAGAGAAGGGGGAAATGGGGAGGAACACAGATTTGACCCCAGGTCCTGCTGCACTGGGAGTTTCCCGCAGTTGTGGCGCTCCCGGGATCCCGACACCGAGCACAGGAAACATTTAACTCAAGAAACGAGTCTTTGCCAGGCAGCCTCTCTGTCTTTGGTGGCCTTGGTATCAGGGCTGGATGGGCCCAGTGTGGCATCTCAGGAGAGAAGCCCTTCCACAACCCCATGGGGAGGAAGGGACTGTGGCCTCCACAAAGCACAATGAACTTCCAAGAGAGCGGATGGCAGAGCCAGGATTTCAGGAGCTTACAGGGAGGCTGGGGTGAGTTTGGTGTGGGCTAAATCTGCCTTCTTTTATGGCTCAGAGCATGGTGGGGACAGGGGGAGGTCTCAGGAGGGAAGGGACCTTAAAAGACTTCAGCATAGAGGATGTGTGAACTCCCTTTCCTTTCCTGTAATACATACTCGTTTCTCTCAGGGTGCTTTTCATGGCTTTGCAATCAACAGATTGGCAGCTAAAACTGGTTTTTCTCCCTTTTCTTTAGTTTCTTTCCCCTTCTGCAAATGTTTGGCAGAAAGGAGAACCTGCAATAAAAAAGAAAAAAGAAATAAAAGCAGTTGATTAAAAGCCCCGAACTCTTAACTGTGAAAATGTTTTGAAGCAACTGTAACTACCTTTATTTTCCACATGATTCTCCCATTCTCTTGCATTCACACCCTTCACAGTTCCAGATGGAACTCTGCTGTGGAGCTGCTGGTGCTCAGAGGGATGTTTTCCTGGCACATGCAGGGAACTGCTGCACCACATTCTCCTTCAGCTCCCCCAGGCTCTTCTTGGCTGAGGAACATCTCCCAGGAATGCCTGGGAATAACTCACGGGGGGTTTGCCACACGGGATCTGGGGTGCTCCCCATCCGCTGACCTTCCACCAGCTGGGGCTGAGCTGTCCCTGCCTGTTCAGGGGCTGATGTGGGTGATGGAGCTTTGGGGAGGGCTGACCCCATTCCCACTCACTGTCCTGTATTTCTCCATCCCTCCTCCTGCTGCATGGGCACAGCCACCCAAGGGGAGCTTTGCAGGGTGTGTGCTCCACCCCTCCTGTTCCCCTCCTGGCACTTAAGCTCTCTTTGCTCCCCTGCATCTAACAGGGCATCACCTTGTCCAGATTTCTTGTGGTATCCCCTTGCCCCCCACCTGGGGCTGCAGCACCAACAGGGAGCTCAGCCTGGTTGTCCCCACTCAGTAACTCCCACCTCAGTCCTCGCAGTGTGGGGACAAACCATGAGCAAACTGGAGGTGCTGGGCTCTTGTGTGAGGAGCTGACAGGAGCAACCCCAGTGCTTGGATGTGCAGGTGAGAGGCCCTGTGTGTTTGTCCCCCCTGACTGTGTGTGGGAACAAACACACCTCCCCTGGGATGAAGCTGCTTCCAGGCCACGCTGCATGACAAGAGTTCATCAAGCAATTAACATCCTTTGCAATAAAAGCACTTCACTTCCTCCTGCTGCCTCTCCTATTAAGTTCTCTCCCTCTCCTGCAAGGAACATTTTGACTTTGGATAAAATAGCCTGGTTGGGAGAGCTTTAGTGAGGGCTGGAGGCTGCAGCAGAGCCGAGCCCTTCCCTTTCCTGGAGGCAAAGCTGGGATGTCCTGCTCTTGGGGGAGTTGTATCCTGACCAGATCTAGGAAAAATACCCCAAATCACCCCCCAGGAACTGCATGGAGTGTCTGCTCTGGTCTCTGAGCCCACGTGGAGGGTGAGGGAAGGCAGAGAGGGCTGTCAGCCCCCACAGGACAAATCAGGGGCTTTTCCATTGCTCCTGAACAGCTCCTACAGCCCTGGAAAAGTGAAGGGAGAGGGAGCCAAATCTCAACTCCCTGTGCCAGCACAGCCACTCCAAGCTGCCCATGGAGAGCTGGGCTGCCCTGTGCCCTCCTGCCTCCACCTCCATCCCACCACTGGCCTCAGGCACCACCTTCTCTCCCTCTGCCCACGGCAGGGCAAGCTGTTGTTGGTAAGTTCTGTTCTGTCTGGGGGCACTGTTTATCTCCTCTGAGAGGTTTTCTGGAAATCCAATTCATATCCTGCAGTAGAATGAAATCATTTTAATGCTGTGGAGCTGCCTTGGGTCCAGAGATTGGCTGTGCTGGGCTCTATCCCTGGGCTGTGCCACAGGGATGGGAAAAGCATTCCTGGGCATGAGAAAGGGTATCCTCTTGCTCCTGGACAGCCACTGCAGGGCCTGGTGCCCATCCTGTGGGCACTGCCAAGGACACAAAGAGCCAGGCTGAGACCTCTCTCCCCATCCTGCAGCCAGAGGGACAGGAGTGGGCAGTGCAGGAGCTCCTCTGCAGGCTGAGTTATCACTCAGGTGACTGAGTTACCTCAAAGAAATGCAGCCAAGGCAGTGAGGTGATGTGCCCTAGGAGAGGGCACTTTGCTCTGTGAGATCACACACTGCCCTGGCAATTCCTGAAAGAAAACAAAATGAACACACTGACTTTTGTAGGCAGCTTTGTAGCTTTGGCTTTCCAGGGGCTGCTCATTCCCTCCTCAACATCCACTCAGGCAAGCAGGGGCTGAGCTGATGGGCAGGCTCAGGGCAACCCCCCTGTGTGTGGCTGGGGGTGTGGGGCACTGCAGCTCCCATTCCAGAGTGCCCAGCAGGACCTGGCTGTCCCCAGGGACACAGCCCAGCTCCCAGGGGAGCCCTTTGAGCAGAGCTGGAGCCACAAAGGGGCAGAGCAGAGGCTTGGCGAGGGTTTGAGAGAGAAGCAAAGCTTTGATCAGATCAAATGGTTCATTATGATGGATTAGAGAGATGTATAAAGGACCAGCAGGTCAGGGCAGAGGCAGCTCAGCCTGGGAATGGGACACTCAGAGGGAAATGTGGTTATCAGGTGCAAACAGCAGCACCCAGGGGCACTGCAGTGGCCAAAGATGGAGAAAAAGCTGTTTCATTTTGTTATACTGAGTCAAACGTTTTGACTCAGGGAAGAGTTTTTGTGGCTTTTTCTTTTCCTGTTTTGAATTTTTTTTCTTTATCCTTTCCATAGAAAGTGGAAAATTTTTGTAAAAGCCTTTTTTTGTTAAAATCTCCGATTTTCATTTGAAAAACATCTTGGAGATTTTTTTCTCATTTTTTTTTTTACTGGGGTACATCTGGAAGTTTCTAATATGCACTAAAGAAATGACACTGATCCTTCTTGTCCTAAAAATTCCCTGGGCTGTCATTGTGCTCCAAGCCCTGGGTGTGCAACTCAGATCCCCCAGGCTGGATGAGCCACATTTTCCTGCAGCAGCAGCAGCTTAACAGGGATTTTCCACACTCACTCCCACACACAGAACATTCCCTGCAACCCCCAGGAGTTGGGAAATGCTCTGGAACACCAGAGCCCTGTGGGTCTCAGCATCTGTGTGGTTAAGCCTGGTCTTAATGCCCAAACCCAAATATCTTCTCCTTCAGCAGGTGCAGCCCAGAGTGAGTGGGATCAGCACAGGTGGAGGTTCACAGAGTCATAGAATGGATTGGGTTGGAAAAGACCTCCGAGATCATCAAGTCCAACCCTTGGTCCAACTCCAGTCCCTTTACCAGATCATGGCACTCAGTGCCACGGCCAAGCTCAGCTGAAAAACCTCCAGGGATGGGGAATCCACCCCCTCTCTGGGCAGCCCATTCCAATGCCTGAGCACTCTCTCTGCAAAGAAGTTTTTTCTGCTCTCCAACTTCAATTTCCCCTGGCAGAGCTTGAGCCCATCGTGCCCCCTTGTCCTATTGCTGAGTGCCTGGGAGAAGAGACCAACCCCCACCTGGCCAGAACTTCCCTTCAGGCAGTTCCAGACAGTGCTGAGGTCACCTCTGAGCCTCCTCTTCTCCAGGCTGAACACCCCCAGCTCCCTCAGCCTCTCCCCACAGCACTTGTGCTCCAGTCCCTTCTCCAGCCTCGTTGCTCTTCTCTGGCCCCGCTCATGGACTGGTGTTGGGATGCAAGGAGAGCACCCAGGAGCAGAGTCCAGCCACAGCCACCTCCCAAAGTCAGTATGAAGAGCAAGGAGGCTCCAAATCCTAAAATAAATCCTATTAAAAAATCCAACTAGCTAAAATAGGATTTATTTTAGGATTTGCATCTGGAGGTCCCCCCCCTCCCTGCTGGTGGAGTCAGTGCTGAGCAGAGGGTTTAAAGCTGAAGTTCAGCTTTGTGCATCCTCGAGCTGTGTTTTAGGAAGGGCTGCTGGGCTGGTTTGGGGTGAGGGCTGTGCAGGGCAGGGATTTGGGAAGGGGATGGAGATGGGACACTGAGGGTTCCCTGGAGCAGAAACCTCCCCCCGTGGAATCAGCTCCAATGAGCTCATTCCCAAAGCAGATCTCGCTTGGCAGAAGCATTCAGAGGATGACTGCAAATTAAAAACAAACAGAGGAGAGCCAAGAATCATTTATTTGGAGAACAGTTTGCAGGTTTTGTTTAGGGTCTGGTTTTAGCCTGGCACTTGTTGATTGTATTTGCACTGGAAATAAGATAAATGTGACACCTGCTCCATTTAATCTTTCTCTCCCTTTTCCTCCCCCCTCCATCCTTCCTTCTTTTAAGAATTCACCAAAAGAGATTGCAAAAGAGGGAGAGATGTTAGATCATGTGCCTGATTAATGATTCTCTGAGGGGAAAAGAAATCATTTAACAGCAATAGAGAGCACTTTGGATTGAAAAGAACTTTAAATTCCATGTTCCAGCCAGGAGCAAAAACTGGAATAACAAACCCAGGAAAGCTCATGTCCATTTTGTTATCACTGCTGGCCCAGGGGGGCTTTGTATTACTATTAAAACAAGATATGGAATGAGTAAATATGCAAAGAGGCTTCCAGATACAAAACAAACACGATGGAGAGGCACTAAGGAAGGGAGGATGCAAGGAGGGAAAGGGGCAGGAGGTTGGATTTGGTGTGGGCACGTGGCAAGGCTGGACATGAGGATGTCTTGGTCTCTTCTACCTGAAGACTGGAGCACAAGTGCTGTGGGGAGAGGCTGAGGGAGCTGGGGGTGTTCAGCCTGGAGAAGAGGAGGCTCAGAGGTGACCTCAGCACTGTCTGGAACTGCCTGAAGGGAAGTTCTGGCCAGGTGGGGGTTGGTCTCTTCTCCCAGGCACTCAGCAATAGGACAAGGGGGCACGATGGGCTCAAGCTCTGCCAGGGGAAATTGAAGCTGGAGATCAGAAAGAAATTCTTTGCAGAGAGAGTGCTCAGGCATTGGAATGGGCTGCCCAGAGAGGGGGTGGATTCCCCATCCCTGGAGGTTTCTAAACTGAGCTTGGCCGTGGCACTGAGTGCCATGATCTGGTAAAGGGACTGGAGTTGGACCAAGGGTTGGACTCGATGATCTCGGAGGTCTTTTCCAACCCAATCCATTCTGTGATTCAATGGATGTGGCACTGAGGGAGAATCCACCACATCTTGATCCAACCCTACTGTGATCACCAGCCCATGGCATTTCATGCCATGGGCTGGTGATCACAGTAGGGTTGGATGAAGGGTTGGAGTTGATGATCTCAGAGGTCTTTTCCAACCCAATCCATTCTAGGATTCTATTCTATGATTCTTCTTTTAAGCACATTTTTGGCTCAGACTTGGCCCCAAATTGCCCTTCCCCACCAAGGTGCCCCCTGCACATCTTGGAGCTGAGGATCCCATCAGCACCCAGGGAGATCCTGTCCTCTGCTGCCTGTGCAGAGAGGGGATGCAATGCCAGACAGAGGAGCAGAAAGGAAATCAGGGGGTTCTGGAAGCAGCTCTGGAGAAGAGTTTGGCCCTGAGCAAAGATCCCAAGCCCTGCCAGTGCCGTGCCCAACTGCCCAGGGACAGCTCTAATGGATTTATTATGTTCCTCTCATCACTCCTCCTGTAACAAAAGGTTATTAAAGCCAGCAATGCAAAACTGTAGATTATTTTTCCCCATCTTTCCACATGGTCTTTTAATACCCACAGAAACAAACCAGCAATTTGCCATTTCCTTCAAACAAACCGTAAAGAATGAGTGAAGAAAATATTGTCACAATCGTGTTAATTCTGTACTAATGAGCCATTGCCCTGCTCAGTGAATTGTCTGCCTGTGCCTCCTCCTCCTCCTCCTCCTCCTCCTCCTCCTCCTCCTCCTGACCCCCCCAGTGCTGTGCCATCAAGGACTCAGAGTGTGTGAACATGGGAAAGGCAAAGCAGAAAGGGAATGGCGTGTACAGAATTAGCTGTTTGCTTTCCTCTGATTGTTGCTATTAATAAAACATTACATTAAATCAGTGCTGGAAGAATATAATTGGGATCATCCATCAAATTTCTAGAGGAGAGGAGCTCCTGTGTGTCAGCTGAATGGAGCAGCCACTGCAGGGAGTGTGGAGAGGGGCAGGCTCGTGGTCCTGGGGCTTGAACTGGTCCCTTCCACACAACCAGCACCATTTCTGTCCATTTTCTGCCTTTCTTTTCTATGGGCAAAGGCAGGAGGTGGGGGCAGGAGGAGACATCAGCTGGGGACCCCATGGCTGGACCAGAGTCTGCTGGGGTTTGGGATTGAGGATTTGGGATTGAAGATTCGGGATGTCACATCCCTGGAAGTGTCCAAGGCCAGGTTGGACAGAGCTTTGAGCAACCTGGTCTAGTGAAAGGTGTCCCTGTCCATGCAAGGGGATTGAAATGAGATGGTCTTTAAGGTCCTTTCAAGCCAAACCATTCTGTTCTATGATCTCTGATTTGGTTTCAGGATGGTCTCTATCCATGGCCAGCTCCTTCTCACTCCACACAGAGACAAACTCTCCATCCCTTGTGCTGACAAAGCCAGAGGGAAACACCCTTCAGATTGACACCAATAAATTCCTTTGCAATAGGAAGAAGAACAGTTGTAATTTCAGACACTTTTCAGGGCAGCTGAAACCATTATATGAAGGATTGACCCACACAACACAAACTGGAGATTGTTCCTAAGCCCAGTAATTTTTGCTGGGCTAATGCACCTCTTCCCTGGATTCTTGTTGTATAAGGGAGCAAATAACTGATCCCTCTGCTCCCAGGGGTGGGGATGGACTGGGACAGCTGAGCTGGCAACAAGGAAACTTTCTGGCTGGCAGAGAAAATCCTCTCAAAGGCTGCAGGACTCGTGGATCTCCCAGAGTCAGACACACTGGATCAGTCCTCAGTCTGAGCTCTATTAAATCCCAGCCCTGGCAGCTTCTGACTGCAGTGTCCAGACTAAATTGCCAGGTGTGACTTTGTTTAGTCCCATTTCTCTGAAATTTAATAAACCCTTTAATATTTCCTCTCAGGGAGTGTATTTGTCACTTTAACTTACAGCTCTTGATGTCTTTGATACATCAAACAGGTCAAATCCCTTTGGTCTGTCACTGCACAGCATTTTCTCCAGGTTCACTCCTGTAACTCTTCCCTGAATCCTCAATATCTTCCTTCAGATCTCCAAGCCTGCCTGGACTCAACGATGCCCCAGCAAGGCAATTCATTAGGAATGTTCTCCATTATGAAATAAAACACCCAGTGATCATTTGCCCCTATTTATGTTTTATTTTCCCTTTCCTTGTGCAGATAAATGGTGCCACACACACACATCAGGCTTCTAACAAGCACTAATGAGTCTACAATAAAAACAGAATGGTAACTGGGAAGGCAGAGATTAAGAAAAAATAAGATAAATGCACGTGGTATAATATTTTTAAAACATGCCCCTAATTTCAGAGCATGATCACAGCTAAAAATAGGACCATCCATCAAAATCCTGTCACACAGAGAGTTTGGGACTCATTTCAGACAATGAAGAGCTGAAAGAAACGCCGAGTTTCTTACGGTATTAATACATAACTGAGCAATCCAAGAAGAGGAAATTACATTAATGGCACAAATGGATCATAATAAAAGACCATTCTGACATGTCAATACTCTTACTCAGTGGTATTAGAGAAATCAGAGAGGGAAAAGGCCTTTCAGTGAGAGCTGGTGCCTGCCCCCTCCTGCAGCCCCTGGCAGTGCCAGGCACAGGGATCCATCTGGGAATGGCAGGGCTTGAGGGGGCTGGGGGTCCCCTCCTGCCTCTGCCTGGGCTTATTTTAACCTGACTGAGCTCCCATGTGATTGCTTGGGGGTGCAGTCCAGGCAGGAGCAGGGGACAGGCCAGGTGTGCCACCATCCCATCCTGGTGTCAGGGCACCAATCCCTGCCAGAGCTGCCACAGGAGCTGCCCCAGCAGCCAATTCCTGCTGTCATTTCCCTGAATCCAGCACTTCATCCACTCCTGACACTTGAATAATTGGTTATCTGAGCACCAAAGATTAATTGCTGGTAGTTAATCTCCTTGGAGAGCACTGTGGAACCACCACCCATTAGTCTGGCTGTGGAGAGGCAAAGGCTGGAGGCCCTCACAGGGAACTTTGGGGGTGATGGACTTGGGATATCTTTGCAGTCCCTTTAGGGTTGTTGGATTTGGGATATCTTTGCATGTCCCATCAGGGGTGTTGGATTTGGGATATCTTTGCATGTCCCTTTGGAGTTGTTGGATTTGGGATATCTTTGCATGGCCTTTGGAGTTGTTGGATTTGGGATATCTTTGCATGTCCCTTTGGGGGGTGATGGATTTGGGATATCTTTGCATGTCCCTTTGGGGTTGTTGGATTTGGGATATCTTTGCATGTCCTTGCAAGAGCTGGCACTTCCAGGTGATGGCAACTTTTTTTTATGAATTGGAAATGTGGAAGTTTGGGCAACAGGAGGCAAAGGGAAATGAGAAGTTGCAGTGTGGAGCTGATCCTGCTGCTCCAAGTTTTGTGATCACTTCATGAAATGAATCCAACCCTAAACTGTGTCTTGAGGCTCCTCGAAAGAGAAAAGGACCAATTTGCTTTGAGCTGAATGGGACTGAAGGGCTTTCCCCTCCTCTTTTAATTAAAAGGGATTCCCATTTAATATAAAATAAAGCCAAATAGAGAAGCTCTCCTATGGAGAGTAAGAAAAAATAAAGGAACGTATTACAAAAATTGGAAGCAGATAGAAAATGTTCATTTGGGGAAACATTTTGACAAAGAGAAAGGTATTTTTCTTGTTTCCAGTAGATTTAGCAGACAGACAGAAAAGTAAAAAGGAAATGTTAATGCCCCAGGGTATTTTTGGGGCAGTTGAGACCAGGAGAAAGGGCTGTGAGCTGGGAGGGTGCTGATGTCCTCTCCCAAAATCCCCATGTCCTCCTGGACTGGCCAGGGCTTTCCAGGGGTTTGGCTGTGACTGTTTCATCCCCACAAATCCAGCCATGAGCAGGCTGTGCTGACCCTGCCACTGGTGGGGCACAAGGGAGGGGGACAGTTTGGGTGCCATCAGTGCCATTTTCATGCCAGAAATGCTCCCAAGCAGGGTGGGATGAAGGATGGAATTTGCTCAGGGCCTGAATTGGGCTCTGCCCTCCACGGAGTGAGCAGGAACCTCCTCCAACAAAACTCAGAGCACACTCGGCCTTCCAACATTTCTTCTCTTGGAAAGGTCACCCATTAGCTGATGTCATGGTCACTTTAGGGTGCCAGCAGCCCTCTGGGGGCTCACACTGCAGGGTTGTGGGTCTCCTCTCCCAAAGAACCTCTGAGCCCCCCTCATGATGGTTCCATCCCATCCCCAGCCCCCTTCCCTCCTCCCTTCATCTCCATCAATCCAAGGCTGTCAGATCCTCTGTGCTCTCCCCACACCCAGAGCAGTGGGACTTGCTCTTGCTGTCCTGGCTGGGTGGCTCCAGGGATGGGAGGGTGACAGGAACACCCTGCTAGAAACAGTTTAATAACTTGGGCTTGTGAGACTGTGCAGCATTTCTGAAGACAGGAGGAATTTTTATCACAGTATTTTTGACCAAAACATTCTGTTCAGCCCCAGCAGGTCTTTCTCATCTGCATCACCAGCACTGTGTAAAAGCTTGTTTTCAGTGCTCACACCACATCCCTTCTCTGTTTTCCAGGAAAGCTGCCTGGAGCAGTTCTGTATCCCAGCCCAGCCTTGTCAGCGAGTTTGCTCTCCCTGACTAAAGATTTGCTCAGAGGGATCCTGCCAGTTCAAGTCACTCTGTGGATGAGACTCCATGTCTGGCTAAAGCCACCCCTTTCCTCGCCCAGCACTTCCCAAACTCGGGTGTGCTGTGGCTCCCACCAGATTCTCTTCCCAGCAGGAATGTCATCCTGCAGTGGGGAATGTCATCCCTGCACTGGGGAATGTCATCCCTGCAGTGGGGAATGTCATCCCTGCACTGAGGGATGTCATCCTGCAGTGGGGAATGTCATTCCTGCACTGGGGAATGCAGTGGGGAATGTTATCCCTGCAGTGGGGAGTGTCATCCCTGCACTGAGGAATGTCATCCTGCAGTGGGGAATGTCACCCCTGCAGTGAGGAATGTCATCCCTGCACTGAGGAATGTCATCCCTGCACTGGGGAATGTCACCCCTGCACTGGAGAATGTCATCCCTGCACTGGGGAATGTCATCCCTGCACTGAGGAATGTCATCCCAGCACTGGGGAATGTCACCCCTGCACTGGGGAATGTCACCCCAGCACTGGGGAATGTCACCTCTGCACTGGAGAATGTCATCCCAGCACTGGGGAATGTCATCCCCTGCACTGGGGAATGTCACCTCTGCACTGGGGAGTGTCATCCCTGCACTGGGGAATGTCACCCCTGCAGTGAGAGGTGTCATCCCTGCACTGGGGAATGTCACCCCTGCACTGGGGAATGTCACCCCTGCACTGAGGGACGTCACCCCTGCAGTGGGGAATGTCATCCCAGCACTGGGGAGTGTCACCCCTGCACTGGGGAATGTCACCCCTGCACTGAGGGACGTCACCCCTGCAGTGGGGAATGTCATCCCAGCACTGGGGAGTGTCACCCCTGCACTGGGGAATGTCACCCCTGCACTGAGGGACGTCACCCCTGCACTGGGGAATGTCATCCCAGCACTGGGGAATGTCATCCCTGCACTGGGGAATGTGAGCTGTCTCCAAAAGTGATTAGGCAAATTAACCACAGACAAGGTTACCATGGGTGGGTAGGCCCAGAATGAGGAGATGACTTCTGAGTCAGGGTTTTCTTCCCCCTGAACACAAGAGAGGCAGGACTGGCTGACTCCCTGTCCCTGGGATCAGTCTCCAGGCATCTGCTCTTGGCAGCTGTCACAGCCCCGATGTGAGGGACACTGGATTGATGAGACCCAACACAGCCCTTTCCTCACCCTTCCTGGGGATTCCCTGCATTTCCCACAAACCAGAGAATATGTGGTTTTATGCTTCCTGACTCAAGCTCTTCCCAGATTTCACTCCCTTTTCAGAAATGGAAACAGATGAATTGGGCAACCTCAGCACTAGTCCAGCCCCCAGAGTATATTTCAGAACAAATTTGGAGGGAAAGAGTCCTTAAAAACACAGAGGCAAATAGAAAAGGATGTGAATTGCAGTACAGACAGTGCCAGGGTTGTCTGGCTTGGTGCTGGACTGAGGAAATGCTGCAGATCCCTTCTCTCCACGCTCCAGTGCAGTGTCTGGTACAGCACCTTGTGGGAAGCTATTAATGAGGACAGGGATTAATGGGAGAGTGGAAAGTGCATGAGGAACTTGCTAAAAAGGAGCTGTCAGCTTGGACTGCTGCACACGGAGGTGTTTGGCTTCCAGGAGATCCATCCCCAGGACAACTGAGTGATTTGGTTCCTGACCTGAGCTCAAATATTGCAAATGCACGAGTGGCAGCACAGCAGGGTAGGGAAGGGAGGAGAAATGTCTCTGATTGGAACTCTGGTGGGATTTATCTTCTGCTTTTCTCCTTAAGGCAAATCCAAGCAGGGAATGGGCAGGAAAGGTCTCTGCTGTAGGGAATGGAGCACTCATTTGATGACACAATGGCTTCCTTGGCCTGCTAGAAAGAAGGTAAAGAATATGCAGGGAAGGAGAAGAGCTCTTCAGGTTAAAGGACTATCCTGTGCGGGGGAAAACTCAATAGAAATTAGGCACTAACACATTTAAGCTCAAACTTTGGAGTTGTAAAGACAGTTTAGGAATTAAGGAGGAAACAGGCTACACAGTTTTAAGACAGAGTGTGATACATTAATGTAAGAGATGAATGGGTTGCCTTCAGCAGGAATTGATCCACGAGACCATTTTCAAGAAATGGATGTAACTGGTGCCCTTCACGTTCCCTGTGCCCCCCTTGGGGAGTCTCAGGAGGCAGCAAGCCAGTTTGCCAGTCAGTTTTGCCTCATGGAGCTCCAGTGACAGCTCTGCAGCCACTTGTCCTGCTGCCCAGCATGACCTCTGCCCATGGGGTACCTCGGTACGATCAGCCAGGCCAGATGCCCCTCCCAGGCACGGGGCAGAAAGCGCATCCTGCTCCCGGCACGTTCCCAGAGCCCCAAAGCAGCCTCGGGAACAGGAGCATGAATAAAACATCTCCCTGCTAAGCTCAGTTTTCCACAGGCTGAGCCCAGCCTGGGAGAGCTGTCACCAGTTTCCCGCTCGGACGCTCCGCAAACTCCAGC
This sequence comes from Pithys albifrons albifrons, assembly GCF_047495875.1. NCBI lineage: Eukaryota > Metazoa > Chordata > Aves > Passeriformes > Thamnophilidae > Pithys > Pithys albifrons. The sequence continues at coordinate 2,967,393 of NC_092478.1, read as the reverse complement.
AGAGCAGATCAAGGCTGAAGGACACCATTAAGGAAGGAGACAAATCAAGGGCACAGAGAAGGCTCCTGTCTCCAACTCCAGCTTTCCCCTCCTCCTTTTACTTGGGTTTCTGTTCCTACTGAGGGATTTATACTCGGGCTCCCATGGTCTGCCTTCTTAGGGAAACACAAACCTCCACATCCCAATGGCTTCTTGGTGCTGTGCAAAACATAAATAAGTAAAGCTTTTGATGTCAGGGAAGTTGGGAGCTCAGCAGCCTTGTCTGGACAGCTTTGAAGTGAGGGGAGGATTTTGCTGAGGTGGGTGGGCAGAAGATGGCTCTGGTAGGAGAGAGGGGCTGAGCTCGGTGTGCCAACAGGAGCCTGATGGGCTGGGAGGGATTGGGGTGGAAAGAGGACTCAGTGTTGGGTCTTGTCCCTGGTTACACCCAGAGCTGGAGGGAGCAGAGAGAAGCTGAGAGGGCAGCAGGGACTTGGTGGGGAAACAGGGATTGTCCCAGATGGGAAGGTGCCTTTGACAGTTTCCACTCCCAGGACAGAGTTGTGATCACTCAAGCTGCTTTCCAGACCCTCCTGGTGTCATTCCTGATCAGGACTGGCAAAAGGTTGCAGTGAGGTTCATGCACACATGGAGTGTTTGGATGCAGAAGGGTGGGCTTGTTGGAGTGTGGTTCACCTTTGGGATGGAGCTGGAGACCCCACAGCAAGAGATGAGGAAGAAGAACCAGAAGGGAAGGGCAAGTGCACTGCCAGGTCCCAGCCTGGCCTGCAGTCTCCCACTTGGCTTTGGGTCCCCTCTCTCTTGCCATGGAGAGAAATCACCATCAGTTCCCATTCTGCTGGAAGTTCTGCCTCTCTCCAGGCTGGCTCAGGGCTGGCAAACAAGTGGGAATTCCCACCCCACCCTGATCCATGGGGAGTAACAGGCCTGTGACTGTGGGTGTGGGAGCTGCTTGCAAGGGGAGTTCAGGAGATCCACACATGTCCCAAACCACTGCTGCCCCCCAAAAGCAGTGAGATCAGGCTGCAGGGAATGCACTGCCAGCTGGTTCTGTCATCCCTGGGAAAGCCAAAATACATTAGAAAAGGCTAAAAGAGCCATTTGCAGCCAGGTGAGCAGCCACGGTGTGGAAGGGAACAGAGCAGAGCAGCTGCCATGTGGCTCTGCTTGCTGCCATTGGACATGGCAGCGCCTCTTTATCATGTTTGCCAGGTCCTGAGTGTGCCACTCAGCATTTGACACCCCCAGGTACCACTCCAGCACATAAACTGCTGGCTGGGAGCCAGCCCGGGGTGAGAGCTGCAGTCAGGACTGAGCTGGGTTTAGTTGCTTTAGTTCTGAATCACGTCCTTGACAGAAAGCAAAACTTCAGCTGCCTCCTACGTGTGGGCTGAAGGGAGTGAAGGTTTTCTGCTGGGCATTAATCCTCCCGGTGGTGGAGGTATTCCACCCACAGCTCTATCCATCACTCTGTCTGCTGAGAGATCTGCCAGGGAAGGGGAGATGCAGGCACAGATCTGGCTGCTGGTGAACCCTTTGGAGGGGAGGCCAACACAGACCCCACCTCAAGGGCATCTGGGGAAGGTCTCAGCTGGTGGCCACAGGTGGGTCTCCTTTGAAGCTGCTCCACTCAGTTTGAACTACTAAATATTCACTAGAGTGGGGATTTCAACCCAAATATAACCCAGAGCTGGGGGAGCTCTGCCTCGCTGCTCCTCTTTTTGATCATGTTGTTTATATCTATTTATGTGTCCCTCAGGAAAGCCTGAGGCAGGAGGGACCATCAGCCTCCCTTCTCCCTCCACTGCTCAACTTCTCTCCAGAAGTTGTTGCTGAAGGTTGTGGGAGTTCAGCCTTTCTGGGAAGGTCCAGCTCAGGCTGAGGCAGCACTGAGCCAGTTTCACTTTGTGCTTTTGTTTGGAGCCTGCTGGGTTTGGATTGATGATGCTTTTTGTGTCATTTTTTTGGTTTCTTTCCAGGATTCTGCCAACCATCCCCCTGCCTTTGCTATGGCTTTGTAACCACTCCTGGTGCTGGAGAAAGGGCATGGTGCTATCAAGTGGCTACATCATCAGCACCATGAGGGTCACCAGCATCCCACAGAGTCACCACAGACTGACCCAACAGCAAACTTAGCACTGGGACCTCTTGCAAAACAGTGCAGGGTAGGTCTGTATAAATCCGGGCCTCACCTCATCCTTCAGAAGCTTTTTTGGGACACTAATGGTGGGAGAACAGCTCTTGGAATAGCATAAATAGCTCTTGGCATGTATGAAAGCCTGGGCAGTGGCCCAGGGAGGTCCTGGGTGGCGTGTGGGGAACCATCAGTGAGAGGGGGAACCATCAGTGAGAGGGGGAACCATCATGGAGAGGGGAACCATCATGGAGAGGGGGACACATCAAGGAGAGGGGAACCATCATGGAGAGGGGAACCATCAGTGAGAGGGGAACCATCAGTAGGAGAGGAAACAGAGAGAGGGGACACATCAAGGAGAGGGGAACCATCAGTGAGAGAAGAACCATCAGTAGGAGGGGAACCATCAGTAGGAGGGGAAACAGAGAGAGAGGACACATCAAGGAGAGGGGAACCATCAGGGAGAGAGGAAACATCAGTGAGAGGGGAACCATCAGTGAGAGGGGAAACAGAGAGAGGGGAACCATCAGTGACAGGGGAACCATCAGCCTGTGTGGTTCGTGTGCCTGGTGGTGCCCGAGCACAGCCAGGGAGGGGCTGGACAGCTGTTCAATGCCTTCTCTGTGGTCTTTCCCTGCAATAAAGCCCTAAAGTGGCTGTAGATCATAGCAACATTATGCAAACTGTCATTTGCATAATCATTATGCAAATGCAGATGGATAACCAGCTTTAACCAGACTCAAGTTGCTTTCAAGTGCCTCTTTCTCAGCCGGTACTTCAATCACTGAAAGGACAAAAAAAGAAGCCCAAACACCAAAACTTCTAACGTTCTTCTCTTGGTTAAGCAGGGCAGGGAGGGAGAGGTGTGGCGTGTGCGGGTACTGCAGTCCCCGAGTGGCCTGGAGGGGTCACTGGTGGTTTTCACATCCAGAAGCCCTTGAAGGGGCTGTCCAGAACTCAAAGCCCTCGGCTGGCAACTGGAGGAGCCCAGTACATGCTCTGCTCCATCCCAGCTTTCTTGAGATCTTTGGAAACTCTCTGGGCCTTCTTCATCTGAAAGTATTTTGTGGGATTGTGGGGACAGGTGAGGAGAAATAATGGGATGTTCAGGTAATTTATTGGTTGCTAAGCTGCTCCTCCTGCATCTGAGGGGCTAAAAGTGTAACTGTCTCCTGGCAGAAAAGATATCTGAGGTATTAAACATGACTGCATGGAACAAAGTGAGATATCTTGTGCTGTCCCTCCCTTCCTGCTATGGAGGGATCAGCCCTGGAGCACCTCGTCCCTCCTGCTGAGGGAGCTGGACCAGGGTCTGTTTGTCCCCTCTCGGCTGGCAGGGACAGGCACAAGATTGTACACTCTCACCTCCAGTGACACTCTCTTCCTTCCCCTCCTTCTGTGAAGTGCTTTGAGTGCAGTGACAGTTCAGAGGCCAGTGCTGACAGCCCCTTCCTGGGGAGCTGGTGATGTTAGTGCAGCCCTGGCTGCTGTGGGGAGTCCACACCCACCACAGGACGCTGCTGCCACACTCCCCTTCCCCTTCCATCCTCATCCCTCACCACCATCTCCTCTCTCTCCATTTCTGCCTCCTGACAGCCCTGACTTTCCTTTCCCTGCTTGCCCACCTCAACTCCCTGCCTGGGCTGTCTCCTGGAGGTGTGGCTGCTTTCCAGCTCTCCCAGCCTCTGTAAGGAGAGATGGGAGCATTAACCTCGAAGTAAACTGAGTCCTGTTCCTCCCAGAGCAGCTCCTGTGAGCCCTCTGTGCCCTGGGTTGGTGCCAGGCTGGGTCAGGAGCATGGGTGGCCTCTTGGTGACCTGCAGAGAGATGCCATGCAAAACCTCAGCTCTTCTTCCTCTCCAGGCCTGGGAGTCCTTGGGCAATCTCTAACTAAGGAACTGCTCATCCCTGCTGTGTGATTGAGGGATATCACTGAATGTCCTCAGAGAGAACAGATTAGGAAGAGCACAGGGTGACTCAGATAAGGACTTTTATCAAGGGAGAGGCATAAGAAGATTCTGGGTGACATGAAGATGTCATGCACAGACCTCACTAGTGAGAGGTGCCCAGACCTGCCCAACCCACCCTGGCTGTGTCTCAGCATCTCCCACCCCAGCTGACACAGTGACTCAGGCTTCCTGCACCCACCTGCAAACTCCCTGGCCCAGTGGCAGGGAAACAGGACCCCAAAGGGCTGTGGGGTCCCCTGAGAGCAGGGCTGGAGCTGTGGTGGTGGAGGAATTGGGCTGTGATGCTCAGAGGGTGGGAAGTTTGTAGAGCTTGAGCAAGGGCCGTGGGCACACACGGAGAGCGATGGAAACAGCGTGGCAGGGGGGGGTCTGCCCCTCAGAGACCTTCCCTGCTGCAGGTCCTGCATCCAGGGGGGCACACTGGTGTCTTGGTCTCCCTCTTGCAGAGGCATTAACCTCTGAGTTAACTAAGAGGAGAGTCCCTGCTGAGCAGAGCTCTTGACATGCAGTTTGAGCCCTGCTCAAGGTTGAGGCTCCAAGAGAGGGGAGGCACACAAGGAGAATTGCAGTTGCTTTAAATGAGGGCCAAGGTAATACAGTGTCTGTAGCTCTTCATGTCTGGCTGTGAGACGTGCTGGTGGGGCAGAACTGGCTGAATGTGCCCTGTGTTAAAGGAAGGACCAAAACTCTTCCTGTGGCAGCAAACTGGTGGGGATGGAGGATGGGCAAGACCTTCTCAGGTGTGTGGAGACACAGATGTTGACCTGCAGGAACATAAGGACCTAAAATGTTGGAGAAGGGGCAAAAGTCTGCTGAAGTGCTCTGAGGTGCTAATGGCAAACAAGATAAATGGCTGAACCATCTGTTTGTGAGCTTCAGGGAGATGATTCAAGAGTTGGGGGTAGGAAAAGGGGCGACTTCGGGAACACTTTGTGTCTTAAAGAACAAAACAGCCCCCAACTGAACTGAAATAATGGATGACTTCATAGTGCAGTGCTGGCACACACTGCAGCCCAGCCCTCAACAAACCTTGTCCCCACTGACAGAGGAACATTAAAAATAAAATAATAAGAAGAAAAGCCATGATTTCCTGAAGTAGAAGCAAATGTAATTTGATTACAGCCCTTTCCTACTGTGTGGCTCTGCCAGCATGGCAAGACTCAGCAGCAAACAATGTGTTATACTCCAAGTGTTGTGAAACTGGGCTTTTTCTCTTGTTTTTCTGCCTCAATAGTGCACAGGTGTAGGAAGAAGGGAGAAAACAGAAAAATCAATGTATTGGTAAGTGCTAAAAAAAGGAATGTGTTCCCTAAAATACAGGTAAGAGCAACTGGAAGAATTCAAAGAAACTAATGGACTATGAATGACCAGAAGGGTCAAAGACAACAAGAAAGCACTTAGACAGAGCAAGGGATTTATTTCTGTGTCAGAAATGGCTCTGTTGTTAGAAACAGATGGTAAAATTGTAAAATAGCAGAGTGGGAAAGGTAGAAATGCTCCACAGATGTTCCAAATAGAGAAGAGAGAAGGCAGGAGGATTTATTTGCCACAGACAGTGCTGTGGCTGGCACAGAAACCCCCCACCCTCAATGCAGGAGGCTGGAGAGCATCTGATGTTTGTCAGCCTGAGCTTGGAACCCTAAAATAACAAGGCAGTTCCCCAAATTGCCACTTTTCCCACCCAGATCTTCAAAAGCTGGGAGATTCCCAGGGGGGCAGAGGGAACCCAGTATTGGTGCAACTCTTAGGGAAGACATTGGGTCACCCTGAGGCAAAATCATGGCAAAACCAGTTAGAAATGTTACTGGTGAAGGAGTGGGCACTGGAAACACCTTTGTGAGCTGGCATAGCTTGGGGAAGGGTGATCTGGGGGCATTTCTGGGGCATTTCTGGCTACATGGTGGATTTGGGTGGATTAAGATTTCTTCAAGACCTTTGGCTTGGTGCCACGTGGCCTCTTGTTTCCTTCAGGTGTATTGTGGGGAATTAAAAGGGTCTTTATTTGATGGAGGGATCACTGATGGTGTTCAAACCGCAGGTAATAACGGAGCGATCAATGAGGGTTTGTCTCCATCGGGATCTCCCCGGGATTCTCTTCGTGGCTCAGTGTCATTTAATAACTTGCTGAGGAAAAGGTGGAGTTGTCACTGGTGTGCAGAGGAGGGATGGGGACAGGGGGTGGAATATTGGCAGGGAAGTCTCCAGTGGCAGAGATGGAATTAAATGATCCCACCGTTTGGTCAGACAGGGCCACACCAAGCTGGTGTTACGGGTTGCTGGGAAGCAGGAAAAGCCAATTTATTTATAAGCACATGCACAGGGCAAAGGATCAGCCCTAAAAGAGGTGAGTAGTCAGGGGCTCTGTGAGCACAAATCACTGCCCAGGGCCTCTGCTCCACACCCAGCAAGCAGAGGATCCAGGGGCAACCCCTTCTCCCAGTGGGTGATGCCTCAGGGCTAAACTGTGGGGCAGGCCAGGCTGAGCCTGTGCTTAGCTGCAATCAGCACTATCCATAATTACCATCACTGCTGATGGCTCATTATCCACTGTGCCAGGTCAAGGGAGTTGTTCCAACAACCTGCCAGGTCAGGCCTGGAGCATGGTGTGAAAAGCAAGAGGTGAGAGCGAGAGGGATGGAGGAGAGAGGTGTGAACGTGGCATTTTTGGGGTGACTGGAGGAGGAGGGATGGAGGAGAGAGGTGTGAATGTGGCACTTTTGGGGTGGCTTCTTCAGGAGGAGGGATGGAGGAGAGAGGTGTGAATGTGGCACTTTTGGGGTGGCTTCTTCAGGAGGAGGGATGGAGGAGAGAGGTGTGAACGTGGCATTTTTGGGGTGACTTCAGGAGGAGGAGGGATGGAGGAGAGAGGTGTGAACGTGGCATTTTTGGGGTGGCTGGAGGAGGAAGAGGGATGGAGGAGAGAGGTGTGCATGTGGCATTTTTGGGGTGGCTGCAGGAGGAGGAAGGCTGGCCCAGGTGACAGCCCTGCCAGGCTTGGCTCCAGCAGCACCCCCAGCTCACTCTGGAGGTGGCTGATCACTGAAGAACCAGCTGTTCCCCTTCCCTGGGATGCAAAGGGGGAGGTCCCCCCCGAGTCACCCATCTCTCATCCCAGCCATGATTGGGAGGGGCTGGTGGGGTGGGTCCATGCATTATTCTTTTTTAAGTTGAAAATAACTAAAGAACACTCCAAGCCCCTGCTCCCACACCAGAATCACAACCAGCCATGAATAATTTATCTTCAAATAATTAATTATTCAGCTTATTTCTTCATTAGCTGAAGAACCTGAACGCAATTAGCTGCTTACCTCCACAAAAAGAACCAACTTTTCCTGAAGCAAATAAATAAAATATGAGGAGATTTTCACCCCCCAAAATATCCAAACAACCCACCCACTGGTGACCCTTTGCAGCAGGTTCCCTGAAGACCTTTCTGGGTGTTCCCATGCTGGTCTCATCCATGGAGGTTGAATTGGATCGAGGCCCCTCAGCACTGCCCAGGAGACAGTCACTAAAATTCTGGTCTAAGCCAGCTGGGATGGGCTTGGCAGATCACTGGGGGACCTGGTGGTCCACTCCCAGCTTGGCACCCAGAGCTGCTCTGTTTGCAATGACACCCTCACATGGGGTTTTTCTGCCTTCTCATCTCTTCAAAGTATTATATTGTGGTTTTGGGTCCTTATGCCTTTTAAAATCTGGTCTTTGAGGTGAGCAACATTCCCCCTGGGATGGGCTGAAGTGAGGAAGCAGATGGGGGAGAGCAGTCTCAGCCTCTGGGTCCTCTCCACCTGTGTGATTCACCAAATCACAGAATGGTTTGAGTTGGAAGGGATCTTAACCCTCCTGCCATGGGCAGGGACACCTCCCACCAGCCCAGGGTGCTCCAAGCCCCATCCAACCTGACCTGGAACACTCTCAGGGATGGGGCAGCCACAGTTTCTCTGGGCAACCTGTTCCATCAGTCCTCTTGAGTGATCCTGGAAGTTGCCAGCACAGTGTTTGGGCAGTGCTGCTGCTGATTGATGCACCCAACCTCCCACCCCTGGTCAGCACATCCAGCCCTGCTTCCACCTCCCACTGATGTGACAGCAGCTCCTCTTTTTCTCTCCATTTCCTGATTGAGATGCAGCTTTGCCTGAGGTAGCTCTGTCAGCTCCACCTTCCCCCCATTTCTGCTGAGCCCAATAAAAGCTATGCAAGCTTTATCACACTCCTTTTTTATTTATTTGTATTCTTTTGCCTTGTACCAGAGCCAGAAGGGCCTCAGCATCGATCCTGCTCAGCTCTGCAGCTGCAAGCTCTGTACACCCTGTGCCTTTGTGCATGTCCATGCAAAGCTGCTTCCTGTGTCCCACTCTGGGAGATATTCCCAGTTTCCCTCTGGCTCTGCCAGATGCCCACACCTATTGCACAGCCTTTGCTGGAGGCTGCAGGTGGGTTTTCTGTGCCTGTGTCCCGATCTCTTGGCTCTATCTTTGTTTCCATCACACACTTTGGCAGGTTGTAACAGCTGCTTTTATCTGTTCTCTTGGCAATCTCAGACGGTCTGGATCTTCAGGCAGCTTCTGTAAATGCTGACTGCTCTTACCTGAGTGATCTTCCTGCCTGGATTTCAGCTGGTGGAGATTAGGCTGTGTGCTGAAGGATATGCATCTTGCAATTGCCTTCATTATCAGATCTAATGGTTTGCTCACTGCTTGGCTCTTCCTTGGCTCTCTCATGGAAAACTTTGCTGTGCTGAGGACTCAGGGAGCAGGGCTGTGCTTGTGAGAGCAGGGAAGGAGGAGGCAGAGGAGGGGGAAGGCTGTAGAGTATCCTCTTTGGAGCTGCCAGGGGTGCAAACAGAACCTGAGGCATCATCAGGGTGGCCTTGGGGAGTGTTGAAGTCATTACCTGACCACATTGATGCAGTCACTGCCCATGGGAAGAGCTGCTCCCAGGCCTGGGGAGGGATCAGTGCTGCTCCTAAAGGATGGGCATCCCTGGAGAGATGCCACTACAGCAGCAGTGGAAGCCACTTGCTCCATCACATCTAGGGGCTGAGACTGCTCTGCCACATCTGCTTCCTCACTTCAGCCCATCCCAGGGGGAATATTCCTGCAAGACTCAGACCCCCTTCAGCATCCCTGTACCAATGGTCAGCAGGATGATCCAGAGAACTGCATTGCCAAGAAACCCCTGACTTGTTCTCCTTCCAGCTGGCTGAAATCTCTGTGGCAGCACCTGAATCCACCAGTGCTGTGCCAGCTGTGGACATTCGCCTTGGCAGATTCAACTGCTGGGGAATCCTGGGCATGAGCTCCATCCAAAATTGCTCAGCACCTCTGGGTGCTTTGGCTGCTCCAAAGACGGATTTTCTCAGACCATGAAATCCTTTTCGGTGCAGGGCTGTTTGCAACGTGGCCCTGTGGGGATCAGATTGGAACAGGCATGAGGAAAGATGAAGTCCCAGCTGGGTGGTGAGGACTAGAGCAGGAGAGAAAGGAGGAGTCTGTGCTCATGCCCTGTGCCAGGAGTATCCAGCCTTCTTCAAGAACAGTTCCAGCTCTTGCTGCTCCAGGAAATGCTGATTTTCCCTTCTAATCCCATTAGGAATGGCAGGAGTTGGAGGGACAAGTGTGCACAGCATTTTGTCTGCTGGATCAGGGCTGGGAGTGGGGAGCAAACGTGCCAAAAGGGGACTGGGGGGTTTGCAGGATTGCTGCCTGTTCTTGCTGCTGTGCAGCCCCTCAGCTTTGAGAGAACAAAGCAGTTCTCTCCTCACCCCTTCCCTGCCCATCCTGCCTTGTCTCCCTTCAGCCCCTGGTCAAAAGTACAAAAAAACCTCCCCAGAAAGCAGATGAGCTGGTTAAGTTGTGCAGGCAGAACACCTGTGGACTCCAAAAGTATTCAAAGAATTACATGGCAACAGGTTCTTCTCCACCCAGATGAGACCCAGGGCATGTCACAGAGAGCTGGCACTTCCTTGGGTAGGAGCTGCTGGGCAGGGAGGCTGGAGAGCAGCCTGGGACATCTATTTTGGGCCTTTTCTGCCATGAACACAGTGTGTCCCAGCCCCCTTCATGGGCTGGCTCCTCAGGCAAAGTCTCCCAGATTGCAATGCCAAAGCAGGACCACGGGAATAATTGGCCATCTCCTCCTGCAGTTATTCACAGCCAGTTTCAGCCCATTTGTCCTCGTGCCAGCATTGTCTTCTGGCTTCAACAGCTTTTCTCCCTTCTGTGTATTTAGACCCTGATGTATTTATAGCTGACAGTGATATTCCCTCTTGGCTTTTGTTTTGCTAACAGCCTCCCTCCTCATGGTCTCCTGCTCTCCTGATTATCCAGATCCCAGGTTGTGTCTCTCCCTGGGGTAGCACCACTCCATACCCCACAAGTGGGATGTGCTTCTTCCCCCCGTGTTCCCAGACATCAGTCCCATTCACAGGCAAAGTGTCTCATAATCCTCCTTCCCTCAACTTGACCCTCTTCCTGAAGGACTGACAGAAAGGCAGAGAAGAATCATCTCAAGCCCAGTGCGTGGCCTTACGCCTTGTGCTGTTCTGCTACAATTTCATTCCACTTCTGAGGTACTCAAATCTTGCACTACAATATCCCATCTTCCTATTTTGCAACCAGGCTCATCTGAACATTCCCCAGGGGAACAAGGGCTTTGTTCAGAGTGCTAGAGAGCCTTGGGTTCACTGTGTGTCTTAGGCAGATGAAGAGAATGTTATTGTAATGATCAAATAAAAGGAGGATCCCTACATGGAGCTGGTGGTCCTCTGGTGCTGCCCTGGTCGAGTGGTGGCTCCCACCTGCAGAGGTCCTGAAGCTGCCTTTGCATGGAGTTGGACCAAGGGTTGGACTTGATGATCTCAGAGGGCTTTTCCAACCCAATCCATTCTATGATTCTATTATCCAGGCTGGAGCAAAGGTCCTATGGGGAGAGGCTGAGGGAGCTGGGGGTGTTCAGCCTGGAGAAGAGGAGGCTCAGAGGTGACCTCAGCACTGTCTAGAACTGCCTGAAGGGAAGTTCTGGCCAGGTGGGGGTTGGTCTCTTCTCCCAGGCACTCAGCAATAGGACAAGGGGGCACGATGGGCTCAAGCTCTGCCAGGGGAAATTGAAGTTGGAGATGAGAAAAAAATTCTTTGCAGAGAGAGTGCTCAGGGATTGGAATGGGCTGCCCAGAGAGGGGGTGGATTCCCCATCCCTGGAGGTTTTTCAGCTGAGCTTGGCCGTGGCACTGAGTGCCATGATCTGGTAAAGTGACTGGAGTTGGACCAAGGGTTGGACTTGATGATCTCGGAGGGCTTTTCCAACCCAATCCATTCTATGATTGCAGGTTGGGGAAGTTTCTCTTCTTCCCTGCCTCCCTCCTGTGTCCCAGCCCATGTGGTGTTGACCCTGAGATCAGCTCAGTTGGTTAAAACTTGGTTGTATAATGCCAAGGTCATGGGTTCAATCCCCTGTGTGGGCCATTGACTTAACAGTTGGACTCGATGATCCTTGTGGGTCCCTTCCAGCTCTGAGCAATCTGTGATCTGTGATCTGTGTTTGCAGGCTGCACCTCCAGCTCCAGTCCAGGTGGATGGAAAGGTTTGATCCCACAGACAAAGGGGATGTGCTAATCCACTTAGCCTGTCGAGATCTTCCCTTGCTAAGCCCTTGTAATGTTGTTTACTTACTTTCAATTAGCCTCGTGTTGGAATCTGCTGTGAAGCCTCATCCTCTACGAGATCAGATTAATGGGTTTGTGTCTCTGTTTAAACACAGCCCCCACATGTGCCGTGTGCCAAACCAATAATACTTTATCTTGATGTGATAAAAATAATTCCCGGCAGCGACGCTCTCCCTGGTGCCTGTTCCGCGCCACTCCAGGGAACTGCTCGCTCCTGTCTCCTGCTTCCCTGTTCCACATCCTCCTGTGGCTCTGACCTCCATGGGCAGCCTCACCCTGGTTGCAATCTGAGGCCAAGCAGCGCTGGGATGTGCCCCAAGATGGACTTTAATCTTTTCCCTGTTCTCCTCCCATAACACCCCCCGTTGTTCTCTGAGCCAGAGAGGATCTGAGGCTCTGGAACCAGCTGTTCTGGCTCAAAGCCTTTTTTGCAAGGTTTAACCCTGACTTGATGCACCTTCCACTTCGTGCAAAACTTGGTGGCCTCCGTGACCTCCATTCCAGGACTCCTCTCCTGCCATCAGTGCTGGGCCCCTGATTCTTCCTAACACCTTCCTTGTAGTGAGTGCTCAGCCCTTTACCTCACAAGCTCTTCTTTGCAAGCTTTTATTTTTAGTTCCCCTTCCTCCTGCATGGGAGTTCTGGCAGCTCCAACACCTTTTCACTTGATGCAGTTCCAGCTATCCTGCACATTTCTGTCCATGACCTCTCTCCTGCTGACTTCACTAAAAATTCCTTTTGTTTCTCCATGTCCACTCTGCTTGAAATCAAGATCCACAGTTGCAGCCTTATTGTTATTTGTTCATTCACTTAATCACACATTGATTTAGGTCAAATGTTCCATTCAGGCTCCCTTCTGCAATCAGCTCTTCCATAATATCTATCTCACCAAAACTAAATCTAAGTTGTCCCAAGGGTTCAGGTGCCCATCAGCCTGCCAGCTCTCACATCCAGCTTTGTCTGCAAGCAACCTTTGCCTTCCAGACTCCCCGGCAGGCCAGAGCCACTGGAGTGGTTCCCACAGGGTAAAGGACTCAAGTGCCCCAGCCAGAACTTCTGTTTCCCTCCCAAGGGGGAGGTTTGGTGCACAAAGAGGTCACAGCTTTGTCTCCACACTCTCAGTGCTTGCTGTTATATTAGGAGGATTCCCCCGGTCTGGTTGTTCAAAGCACTTTTTCCTTCCTCTCACCCCTGTGGGTGTCTCCTCCACTGCACTGGTCTGCAGAGGGTCTTTGGAGAGGACCACCAGTGTTTGCATTGTGAGCAACCACCAGCTGAAGGGGTCGGTCCTGGGCACTTGTCCTGAGCTGAGCCACCCCCCACAGAACCACAGAGTGGTTTGGGTTGGAAGGAACCTTAAAATCCATCTCATTCCAACCTCCCTGCCATGGGCAGGGACACTTCCCACTAGACCAGCTTGCTCCAAGCCCCATGTCCCCATTCCAAGCTCTGTCTGCTGTGCAGAGTCCCCTTGCCAGAGCTGAGCCTGACCTTGGGGAGGAAATGTTAATTCCTCAATTTTCAGGGCTGTTTATCTCAGCCAGAGCTGGAGGTGGGCAGGAGGCCAGTGGGCACAGCCCGGGCAGGGGACTGGAATTAGCCAGGGCTCTTTAATCCAGCAGAGGTGCCCCCAGTTCAGGGTGGGGTGGTGGGGGTGGCTGGGCTGGACTCTGCAGATGGAGGCACCAAAGTGCTGACTCTTAGGACACTTGATTATCTTCTGACATTGACTTTTTTTGCTCCCCCAAGGAAACACTGTGATAATGAAAGGCATATCTCAGGGAACTCATCCAGCAGCTCCTGCAAGCACAGGGCTTGGCTGACTGGATCAATCTGACCTCCTGGGTCAGTGTGACATATGACAGAACTGGCCAAAAGAGCAAACTCGAGCTGGGAAGGTTGTCAAGAAGGCTAGAAAGGAAATCTTCTTGTGCTCAGCTTTTGGGTTCTTCAGAGATAAAGCTGAGTTTTCAGCAGCTCAGGGCAAAATTTAATTTTCTGGTTGGCTTTACTCACAGCCCACCTGACTGCTCTTTCCCCCCTTCCAAGACACCCAATTCCCAGCTCCCACTTCTGCACTCCAGCTGCCACGCCAGGCTCTTGGAGGATCAGACCTGAGCCTGAGGAGCACTCAGCATCCCCCCATGGGGCTGGACCCAGGCACTGAGCACCCCAGGAGCCATCAGCCCCTCACGTGGCAGGATGGGACCTGACAGGGAGGTGGGTGGAAAGGAGGGGCAAGGAAATCACGGCAAATGGGAGCTGACTGCCCAATAATTGTGGACAACAAGGCTTTTCAGCAGGGCCATAAATCAATGGCAGATGGAGACACACGAGGTGGTGACTATTGATTTCTTCTTCTTTTTTTTTTATTACTTCTTCTTCCCCCCTGTTTGCTGCCCAGCAGAGTGGAAAGGCTCTTGAGGCAGCACTGCAGGGGTTCCTCTCTGATTGGCAGCTCTCCCACCTCCCCTCTCCACTGCTGGCTGCTGTGCAGGAGGGCAGTGCTCACCAGTGGCCACATCCAGAACATCCATCCATCCATGGAGCCTTTGGATCCCACGTTGGTGGGCTTGGCTTGGCCTCCCAGGACCTGCTTTTGAGCCTGGGGGAACATCAAGGCTGGAGGCAGAGGTAGGATGGGGTTAAAAAAAAGGCAGATCACAGCTCTGGCCAAGGTCCCAGCTCAGCATCTCCACCAAGTGACCTCCACCCTGCCACCATCCACCCCATCCACCCAGCAGCTTTCCCACTGCCCCACTTGTCATGTTCTTCTAGTGAATGTCTCAGTCTCTGCTTCTCCTCCTCTCCCCCTCTGCCACTTGGAGTTCTCAGATGTGTTTAAAGGGACCTGCCAGGTCCTTCCAGGTCCCTCTGCAGTGTCTCTGCTGCTCTGAGGGGGGACAGCAAGACACTGTGTGAGGACCCTGAGATGAGCTCAGTTGGTTAAAACTTGGTTGTAACAATGCCAAGGTCGTGGGTTCAGCCCCCTGTGTGGGCCACTGACTAAAGAGTTGGACTCCAAGATCCTTGTGAGTCCCTTCCAACCCAGAATAGTCTGTGAATACCCATCTGTCTGTTCTGAGGGACACCCTCCACTCCACCCTGCAGTTCCTCAGAGAGGGACAGGGTGTCCCAGGAACAAGAATAATGTTGTTACAGGAAATCCATCACAGGACTGGGCAAAGCTGTGGGGGTTTGGTTGGACCAGTGCTGAAAAATAGGACTTTTCTCCTTGCTTAATCTTTTCTTAACATCTTCCCTCCACCTCCCCTGCTCTTGGGGGGCTCAGCTCTTTGAGGGAACCTCAGTGCAGTGTCTGTGTGGGTGAGCAGGGGCTCCCATGCCCTGGGTTTAGCTGGCATTTCTGGGCACTGCAGTAACAGTGAGGGTGTTGCTGTCCCCTGGCTGTGAAGGCAGCACTATCCTCGTGGGGAGAGGGGACATTGCTGTAGTGATGCCTTTCTTTCCAGGATGAAAAGCTCTGCTGTTAGAGCTGCTCTGAGCTGTAGGTTTTTTTCCCTTCTCTTTTGTTCAGGGCTGCGCAGAGCACTTTAGAATTCATAAACTGGTAATTTATTGAACAAGTCTTTGGAGAAGGGAAGTAATGAAAGCTGCTGTGTGAATTATGGGAGGGTTTGGGATCCTATTCCTGCCAGGAGCTCGGTGGGTTCAGGGCCTCCAGTGGCATCCAGGCACCCACTGAGGAGCAGATCCCTCACAAAGCCACACCAGAGGCACATGGAAATGGCATTGGGGCTGCCAAAATCAAACCAGGAGCCACCTCCTGCAGGAAGACTGTTGGCCTGCCCTGTAAGGGTGGGGAATTTGCTGTCCCTGTGGCATCAGCAGGCACAGGGGGGCTGTGAGGGCCTTTTTGGTTACCTGCTTTTGTACCTACCAGAAATTCCTGGCTGGTTCCTCCAGCTCAAGGTGCTCTGTGGCCACAGGCACATGAGTTTATCCCTTGTCAGCAGGGAAATCCTCAGGGAGACAGAGCCAAAACATTAATACAGGATCACTGTGTTAACCATCCATTTCCTCCTGCTATGCAGAGGCAAAAAAACAATTTTCTGCATCCTCTGATCCCAAGTGGTGTTAGGAGGCTGGGCAGGTGTGGCTTCTCCTCCACAGCTGTTGGAGCTGGTCATCCCTGAGCCCACCCTTTACAGCTGCAGGTGTCTCTGGTTCTGGGAATAAGGGAGGTTTGACTGAACATTCCAAGCCACAACTCCTGGAAAGCCCTGAAAGATGCCCAGAAAAACTCTCTCAGGGAAATGCAGCCTGGCCTGGCCCCAGCTCCACAGGGAAACTGGGAACCAGGGGAAACTGGTTTGGGGTTAAAAGCAACATCTTAGTGACTCCTGGAAAAGGAGAGATGTGAGGTTTGTACCTGAGCAGCATAAATAAATGAATTAATGAATGGATTAAATGTAAATTGTGGCAGCTTTAAAATGAAAGCCATAGTTTCCAAAAGTGCTTTTAACCAGTACTTATTTCTGCAGCAATATAACTGCCAGCAAGGGCTTAATTCATTAGCACCAGAACAAAATGAAGACCCTGTAAATTTGAAGTCCAATTTAATTTCCCCAGAAAGAGCTTTTTTTTTCATCTTTCTTTCCCTTTCCCCTCTCTCTCTGCCCAAGGAAGGAGGATTTCCATCACTTGGAGCTGTTGTGTGCCTCCTGCAAATGGGATTTTCTCAGCCTGCTGAGCTGTGGTGAGGTGGGGTGGCCTGGGCAGGGTTTGTGTGTCAGGACTCTGTGCTGCACATCAGCCCTGAGAAAGGCCAGCGTGGCTTTGGAGAGTTCAGGCTGTAAATCAGTTCTGGGAGGGGAGGGGAGTGGAGGCTGAGGGGAGACACAGCTTGGCCCAGGTTGTCTTGGTTTTGTGGCAATAGATATGCAAGGACCTGAGTGCCCAAGTGCCATCAGTGACATCCCCAAGGGGTTTGCAGGGGCTGTTGGTCACAGCTGAGGCAGAATCATTCCAGGTTTGAGGACCTGGGGAGATCACGTCCTCTGGTGAGTCCTCCAGGGCAGGGAGGGTCCTGCCAGGGAGGGAGGGGGTGCTGAGCCAGCTCCAGTGGGGCAGCTGGGTGTGCTGCTGGCATTCCTGAGGCAGCTGGGCCACCCCACCCTGGAGGGCTCTGTCCGTAAACCAACCCCTGGCTGTCCATCCCCTCCCCTCCAACCTGCTGCCTCCTCCTTGGGTTCATCTCCATGGCTGGACTCAGCTCCATCAGGAGTGCAGATGGCCTGGCCATGAGGTTGGGGCATGTGTGCATGTGTGTGTGCAGGAATGTGCTGCTTCCAGAGCAGGAGAAAACCACTAATCGTGTGTTTCTGCCCTAAAATGGGAGACAGACAGAGCAAATGGGGGAAGGGGCCTGATGCAGCAGGAGGAGCACCATGGTCTCCATGGAGTCTTTGTTTATACTCCTCTCATTTCCCTGTCTCCAGTCTTTTTTCCTTTTTTTTTTTGTTCTGTTTTTCTTCAAAGGGAGTATTTTTAGCATGTAGGAAAGAGCAGAGCACTGGTTTGCTGGATGCAGGGCGAGCAGGAGCAGATGGTGTGCGAGCTCCTCACGCTGTGCTCCTTGCAAAAACACCTCTGTCTTGAGTCACTCTGTGGCTGCTGCTGTCCTGGGCTCCCCATCCTCCTCCTCCTCCACAGCCCAGGCCTCCCCTGGCTCACCAGCTCCATCCTCAGCTCCTGGGGCAGCTCTCAGTGTGAGGGGGGTTATGGTACATGGACCAGCACCTTGTGCAGGTGGGGCAGATGCATTTGGAGAAGAAAAGGATGGGACTGATGTGCAGGAGAGATGGTTCACCACCCTCCCACTGCTCCTGCACTGCTCTGTCCCCTCCCTACACCCAGTAACCCAGTAAGCAGGCTCAAACATTCCTGACTTTGCTGCATGGGAAGGAGACCAGAACCCTCCTCCATGGGCAGAGATGGAGCCAGGCTCTTGGGGAATGGTGTCACCAAGGGAAACTTCTGGTACTGGAACAACTCTGCTTCCTCCAGAAGGATCCCAAATCCAGCCAGAGGATTTTCTAGCCTGAGGAATGAACGTGGGCAATCTCTTGTTCAGATACATTTGAAGTTTGGGGTTTTTTTGTGGATGGATAAAAGCTAAATTGGTTCCAGCTTAACTTGCACATGAGAATGTCTTGCTAAAGGAAAGGGAACTTTCCCCAGTATGTTCCCAGAGTGGTCCATTCCTGGCACTGGGAATATCCAGTTGCTTCCCAAGGATCCTCCTTCCCCTGAAAAGCCACACAAGGAGCTCCACTGTGCCAGTCCTTTGCTATCCAGTGCAGGGCCCAAAGCTGCCAGGAGCAAACTGTGACAGATCCTTTTTACTCCCTTGTTTCACCTTCCCAATATCCAGTGTTTTACAGGGAAGGAAATGTTTTATTTCAGGCTTTATCCTTTTTTCCCTAATTTTTGATGGATGTAGTCTCAACCTTTATACTATCTGGAAAATGAATATTTTACTATAGTATAAAAGCTGAAATTGCATGAATTAATTATGTTTAAATATTATCCTGCATATTTGATTCATGGGGTGGAATAGCTGGTGATGGAAGGGAATGTGTTGGCTCTGCTGGGCAGATCTCAGCAAAAATGACCTGGAAGTGCAACCCCTCTACAGCCCCCTTTGCATTTGTGCTTTTCCTCCTTTTTTTTCCCAACATTTCCATGCAGAGGGCTGCAGGAAAGCAGGTTTGTGTCTCTGAGCTTTCATCCCAGCAGCTCTCACACAGTCACCCCACAAGTCCTGCAGATCACCACGATGTCCCCAAGGCCACATCCAGGCTGGGGCTGCTCCCAAGGCAGAGGAACCCACAGGAGAACATCCCCATTGCTGCTGCTAATTACCCTGGGGCTGCAGCCTTGTTAATTACCCACAGGTTGTCTGTAGTCTGGGAATACAGGATGCCTGGGAAAAAATATTCCCATGCAACACTTCGGGTGGACTTTGGTAAGGGAGGGAGTGGGGGAGGAGGACAGTGGGCAGACAGGCCATGCTGTGTCTCTGCTGCCTTACCTGGGACACACCACCGTGTCTCTCCACCACCTCCAGTGTGCCCAGTGCCACAGTGGGGCTTTACTGGGGGTGGGTGGCCCATGCCCACAGTCAGTGCAGCCTCACAGGGCCTTGGTTTACCTGGTGGTGCCCTGGTGGTGCCCTGGTGGTCAGTGCCCAGCTCAGCACGGTACTGTGGGTGTGATTTGGCAGGCTGGGGACCAGGGCCACCATGTGACCTTGGTGACACTGTGCTCTGAGCCCTCCTGGAAGGTAAACACAGGGCACAGTCCTCCAAACAGGCTCACAACTCCAAAAGGCACTTGGTGGAGGGAAATGGAGAGGGAAGAGTGATGATTCCAGCCTGAAGGGCAGTGCAAACTATCTCTGGACTGAACCTGGGACAATTAATACCTCCAAGATGGGCTTAATGGATTGTTTGAGATTCGGGGCTGTGAAGTACAGTCAAAAGCAAAGTGTTTGACTGTTGTTATAATTGCTACCAGGCTCCTTTGGAAGCCCAGTGCAAAGAAATAGATAGACTTGAGCCATCAATAATATCGCTGGAGAGGAAAATTGAAGGGATATCTGCCCAATTAAATAACCTACAGGGCTGGAATTGAGAATCAATGTGGCATGAACGATGAGGTGTGGACTGCTGCTGCTGCTGCTGAGCACTAAATCCACCACAGGCTCTGGGTTAACCAGGGGAGAGGGTTGGGATCTCTGCTGCAGCCAGGATGGGCTTGGAGTGACCACTGCAGGAGGCAGGAGGTGGCTGGAGAACAGCTCAGCATCATTATCCATGGGCTGGGACACTGGAAAGTCATGGATCTTCAGAGCCCTTCGCTGCTCAGGTGGGACCAGGGCAGAGGCAGGGCTGGTGGGGTGGAGGGATGTGTGCAGGGATGGGTCCATGGTCCCAGGGAGCACTCAGGAGCTCTCGTGGAGGCTACGTGGGGACTGCTGGGGCAGTGATGTGTTGTCTTCTGGGGACTGCTGGGGCAGTGATGTGTTGTCTTCTGGGGACTATGTTGCCGCCTCTAATTCAGGTAGGTCCAAAGGACCACCTTACAAGTTTTGTTTTCACCTTAAAAGGACATGTTTCCAGCCTCAACCAATTGGAGTCAGCCCTCCACACCTAGGGTGGGGTCACTTGAGGTCATATATTACCTGTGTTTTTGAATAAACTTGGGATTTGCTTGACCATCATATTGGTGTGTGCAATCTCACCAGAGCGTGGTCTGCAACAGGACTGCTTGGAGAGTGATGTGTTGTCTTCTGGGGACTGCTGGGGCAGTGATGTGTTGTCTTCTGGGGACTGCTTGGAGAGTGATGTGTTGTCTTCTGGGGACTGCTTGGAGAGTGATGTGTTGTCTTCTGGATATCGTCCACTTTTGGGAAGTGGATTTGTGGAGAGGTTTGAGTGCTTGAAGGGGGCTTGTTGAAAATGAGTGGACTGGGGAGGGGGAGGGAAGGGCAGGTGGCTCTGGGGATGGGGCAGGGACCTGCTGAGGACACAGGACTGCAGCAGAAGAACATCAGATGTCTATTTACAGTGAAAGATGGAGAGAGGGAATAGGATTGGAGGGAAGAACTGTGGATCTTTTGTCCTGCTTGAGGAAAATCAAGACGCAACCTCTGATGCCTGTGTGGGTTTTTCAGGACATACCATTGGTTGGCAGTGCTGGGACAGCCCCACCCAAACATCACCCAGGGCAGAGTGGGCCCTCTGTCTCCATGGGAATGTGATTCCATCATCTGGGCACCTGTCCAGCAGAAATTAAGGGTAAGAAACATCTGCTCTGTGCAGCTTGTTCCTCCTTCTCCTCCTCCCACCTTCCCAAGGTGTGCCCCCACTGTGGCACAGGGGACACAAAAGTGAGAGATCCTGGGATGGGACAATGGGAGGGGACACAGCTGGATCCAGGCTCGGCCCCTTTAATTTTTTATAAAGGAGAAATTAATTTTGCCTTTGCCTAAGTACCTGTCACTTTAAATTACTGTGTCTGATAGTGAAAATGACGAAGCAGCCAGGTCATTAGGCAAATTTTAATTAGAGGCTCAGATGTCCTTTACTAATAAGATGCTACAATTCTTTCATGGTGTTCCCACTTTCCATCATGGGGTCTTTCCAAGCTCACCTGAGATGTGTTTGGTCAACAGCTCAATGTCCAGATGGAGGTCAGTGATGAGTGGAGCCCCTCAGGGGTCTATACTGGAACCAGCACCATGGGATGTCTTCACCAGTGGCACAGACAGTGGGATGGAGCCCACCCACAGCAGGTTTGCAGGTGGCACCAAGCTGAGCAGTGCAGCTGACACTCCTGGAGGACAGGATGCCACCCAGAGGGACCAGGACAAGCTCAAGAAGTGGGTCCATGTGAACCCCATGAGGTTCAGCAAGACCAAGCACAGGAGAAATAACAGCCAGAGAGCTCCCCACACACATCCCTGGCCAAGCAGAGGGGAAAAGCAGGAAGGAGGAGGACAAGAACAGGCTCTTTTCTTCCACTCTTGGCTGGTGACAGGATCAAATCTCCTCTCCCAGTGTGACCAAGCCTCTGTGCCCTGCAGGTACACATGTTCTTATGCTGGGTAATTTCACAAGTGAGATCCATCCATTAAGCTGCCGGTTCCAGTCACTCCACTGGTGCAAAATAACCGACAAATGGGATTGTGACCTACTTATATTTTTTTTTCCCTGTCCATGCAACACGGCTGGAGCCAGGCAGGGAGCAAGGCAGGGCTGCAGGGTGGTGGCTACAGGGAGTCTGTGCCTGGATCCCACTTCTTGGGGCTGGGGGAAGGAGAAGAGGGGCTGGCTGGGCTCCTTCTCCCTGCAATTCCCTCATCCTCCCAAAACACTGCAGGGAAGGAACCTGCTCTGGGAAGGGAGCTGATCCAGGATGAAAGCAAGTAAAATCATCCACTTGCATGGCAGAACTTGCTGTGTCCAGCATGGAGGTGAGTAATTCCCTGCAGCTGGAAGAGCAGCCCTTTCAGCTCTGCATCCCAAGCGTGCTCTGGTTGCTGTCCCAGCTGGATGGACCATCCCTTCCCAGCACAGGGTCAGCTGTGCATCCCAAGCATGCTCTGGTTGCTGTCCCAGCTGGATGGACCATCCCTTCCCAGCACAGGGTCAGCTGTGCATCCCAAGCGTGCTCTGGTTGCTGTCCCAGCTGGATGGACCATCCCTTCCCAGCACAGGGTCAGCTGTGCATCCCAAGCGTGCTCTGGTTGCTGTCCCAGCTGGATGGACCATCCCTTCCCAGCACAGGGTCAGCTGTGCATCCCAAGCGTGCTCTGGTTGCTGTCCCAGCTGGATGGACCATCCCTTCCCAGCACAGGGTCCAGCCTGAGGATGTGGGTTTGTGCCCATGTGTGTCTCTGCCATGCTGACTTTATTATTCCCATCACTTGACCATCCCCACGGATTTTCACACTGCTGGGAAATCCTCAGCAGGAACAGTTTTATTGACAGGAAAGGCATTTTACTCATAATGGAAACTTCCTGCAAGAAAGTGGTGCTTTCAATCAAATGTTGCTTGGGAGGGTGAAGGGAAGGGAAAATTATGCCATGGAGCTTTTTGGTAAAGTGAAAACATCCTTGTTTTCACACATCTGGAGGGGAAAGCTTCAATTTTTCACCTCTAAATGATTTTCATGCTGACATTTCTTTTCTTCCATATAATCAGGCAGCTCTAAATATTGGAGTTTCGCCGCCAGAAGGAAACACTCTGAGCGGCATCTCCCCGCCTTTCCCACCTTCCCTTCCCTTGCCTTTCTTCCCTTTAGGTGTTTGGAAATAGAGGAATTTCTCTCAGGCACTAGAGATTTCACTGCCTCCTTGCCTCTGGCACAGGCTGAGGGCATTTGCAGCCTCCTGGCACCCCGAAGAGCCACAAAACCTTGTTCCTTGCCCAGTTGTTTCCTCCCCAGCAGGAATCACACCGAGGTGAACCCAACTCTTCCCTCTTTGTGTGTGTGGATGTTCCACGTCTGGAGACTCAGTGGTGGTGACCAGCAAAACAGGGGAGAGAAGATTTAGAAAGAAGATTATGCAAAGAAGTAGTGGCCCTTTTTTCCCCTTTCTCCTCATCTTGTGCAAATTACCCTATTATTCTGCTCCCTTAGGATGCCTGAGTGTCCTTATTTCTTCTTTTGAGCTAAAGTCATCCATGCATTAAATTAGTTCTCTGCCTAGAAATAGCTTGATTACTTTCTCCAAGCTGCAGTTAATGTGAGGTTCCCTGAGAGCCTGAAAAATAAAAACAGGGCAGAAATGGGGAGCAGGGGCAGGATGCAGCCTCCTGGAGCCAGTAGGAGATGGGTTTGTCTGGAGTGTGAGGGGCCATGGTGGGCAGTGGCTCTCACCAGCATCCCCACCCAAGGACACGTGGAATGGCTGGGGCTGGACTTGGAGGCCCATTCAATCCTGTCCATGGTCCTTCCCATAGCTCTGGGTGAATAGTGGTATTTTTCATCATGGCTTGTCTTGAGTTGTGTCTCAGATTTCTTGCCTTTTCCATGTCGTTGCTCTGTTGAACTCTGATGGAAGGGAAGGAGGGAGACTTTGGCAGGACACCCCATCCCAGTGCTGAGGATGGGACAACTGAAAAACTTGTGACAGCTTGGGAAGGCCCAGGGTCCCTCAGGATCCTGGATTTTCTTCCCTACAATAAGTCTACCCCCATTGCAGAGCTCACCAGCTCCCAAGGTGGGAGTGCACTGTAGAAAGCAGCATATTTGAATAACAAACCCTTACTTCTCTTAATGCATTGGCTCTAATAACACGGTCCAGGAGGCAGCACATGCTCCCACCCCAGCCAGGATCAGCCCTTCAGCCCTGAGAGCAGCACCACAAACCTGACACCTCCTCCCTGCTTTGCCTCCGAGCCTGTTCCCTCATTGCTTGGGCAGCCAAGCTCCTCATCCCTCCTCCACCCACAAACCACAGCAGTTTATCTCCCTCACATCCCTCCCCTTCGTCTGTAACAGCAGGAAAGGTGGAAGCTCAGCACCCCCAGAGCCTCTGGGCTGGCACAGCACAGCTCCTGTGGCTCCTCCAGGCTGCCTTCTGGCCATCAGGATCGTCCCAACTTTCCCTCCCTGCTGTTACACACTCTCTCTTCCCCTCTTAACCGTGGCTGTTTTTCTTCTCCTCACCCTCATTTCCTTTTCCAAGGAGACAGCCAGGGCTGAGCCTGTGGCCTGAGAGGGGCTGTGAATCTCAGCTAAATGGCCTCAGAAAATGTCCTGTGCTATTCCGTGCTCGTTTCTTTGTATCGCCTTGACATTTGTGTTCAGTTTTGGGGGGTTTTATTTCTCTTCCCTTAATTCCCCTGACTGCTGGGCAGGTGTCTGTTCCCAGCTGATTGCAGGAGCCCCAAGAGCTGTTCCCTGAATGGGAGCCACTAATTCAGGGCCAATTATCCCTCCTTTCCCGCTGCGTTTTGCTGTACCCTTTACAGAACTACATCTGCAGAGCTGGTGCTTCATTTCTTCCTCCTGCTTCCCAGTCCTTTGGCTTCCCACAGGCTCCTCCAAACCCCCCTGTCCCAGTTCAGCAAGCCAGGACCAGTTTCTCCCTGTGTGGGTGTGCCCAAAGCTGGGCATTCTAAACCCTCTGGACCATTGCCCAGGAACTGTTCCCAATGGCCCATTGGCAGCAGCTGCCCAGGGCACAGCTGAGCCCTCAGGCTGGGAGCTGGCTGGGAAAGAAGCCTGGCAGAGGAGCTGGGAGAACTGCCCTGCAGGGACTCCTTGGCACCTCCACACCCACCTGAGGGCTCAGCTCTGCTCAGGGGCCAGCAACGAGTCCAAAATCCCCCCTGACTGCCAGAGTCAGATCCCCCAGTGTGGAACTCCCTGCCCTGGGGGAGGGACTGGGGGCTCCCACCCAAACCTGAGGGGAGACAGTCTGGGGTTTTGGGGACTGGGGAACCACTCACTGGATCCAGAGGAGGAGCAGCCCCTGGCCAGGAGGAGCCCCCCACTCTCCACCAGACTGTGCCATCATCTGCACCAACAGGTTTTTATTTCCCTTCCTTTTCCTTTGGACTCGAAGAAACCACGTGGGGCTCAGCACAGGGGCCACCAAACCCCCCTGTGTTTGTGCCCCAGGGGGTGGGTTACACTGCTGGGTTTGGGGGTTAAACCCAATTTCTCTTTGTGCCATTGCATTTATTGTAATATTGTTATTAAATTGTAATTCTGATTTATAATCTCCTTTGTGTTGGGTTTGTTTCTCCTGCTGGTTTGCCTTTAAACCAGCACACCCCTCACTGCTTTTACCACTTGCTGAAAGTCATTTGAGGAGCATCAACAAGCCCAAGGTGTGTGGCTGGGGGTCTCTCCCAAGGCCTGTGCTGCATCCCGGTGATGTTCCTCCTCCTCCTCCTCCTCCTCTCTGGGAGCAGACCAGTTTTCCCAGCAGCTGGAATGCTGCTGGAGCCATCCTGCCATGTGACTGGCCCACATACAGCCACTAAAGGAACAATTTGTGGTTCCCAGAGCCCAGGCAGCATCCAAGCAATCAATTCCCATTCCATGGCCTCCATTCCTGCTCTCACAAACAGTGACAAATGGAGCATGGCATCGACTGGGATGGAGCAGTGCCAGCAGGAGGGATAATTCCCTGGCTGCCAGATGAGGTGGGAGGGGCGGTTTTCCCACTGGGAAGCTCCCAGTGATGGAGTGCAGAGGTGGGAAGAGGGTCCTCATTACAGCCACAGAGCAGATCCTGGTGGAGATGGATCAGCAATTGATGCTTTGGGGGTTCCTGAGGCTGGGAAAGGGTTCCCAGCCAGCAGTGGGGTCAGTGTGGCTCCTCCTGGATGAGCATCCACAAACCTCTCCAGGTGTTTGAAGGGAACCAGGTGAGCCTGAGGTCTTCTCCAGGGTGTCTGTGAGAGAGGAGCCACATCTGGAGGGGCTTTTGAACCATCCAGCCTGTCTTTTCCTAATGAATTCACACCCACAGTGTTAGAATTTACTCCCTGGCTCACTTTGTCCAAGGCACACAGGAGCTCCTTGCAGGGATGAGGAGGTGGGAGGGTGAGCTCTCCAAACTGGGGCACACCAGCAAGGAAATGTCCCTGGGCTGGTCCCAGCCCCTTCCTCAGTTGCTGGAAAAGAGATAAACTGCTTCAGGAAAATCCTGTCCATGCTAAAAGATGAAATAATGCCTCTGTGTCACTACAGCTTTTCTCTTGTCTTCCTTTAATTAAAAAGAAAATGTCTCCCTCCAAAGTCATTAATTACTAATGACAGAATTAGAGTCAGTAAAGAGGGAAAGGAGGAATAAGATGAAAAAGAAAGAGAAGAGACAGAAAAGGCAAAACAAACCCAACACCCAAAAAGCCCACTGGCAATCTGAGACATTTGAGGCTTGAGAGAAATTAAGGAAATAATTGCTTGATTTGAACTTAATTCTCACTCCCACTGGGCCCACACACGATGGGCAGAGTGTGGATGGAAACCACCTTTCCAGTGTCTCTCACTCCCACCAGAGGAAGGAGAGAAGTCTCTCTGTGTGGTGTAATCTGCTTTTCCTGCTTGGAGGCAGGTCCCGAGGCAGTGCTGCCCATCAGGGTCCTTTTCCTGCACTCTGCCAGATTTCCACGCAGGAAACTTGGATTTAGCACCATAATTCCCAGCCACACTTTTCCACATCTGCTTTACCAGCCCTGGCACCTCTCGTGGCCTCACCCCCCCTTTTCTCCCTCCAACCATCCCATCTCCCCAGACAAAGAGTCACAGCTCTCCCCTCCTGATCCATCCCATGTTCTGCTGGTGCCAGGGAAGGAGAAGAGCTGCAAGCTGAGGACAAGCAGGGACAGCTCTCCATGCCCAAGTTTAAAGCTCCTTGGCTTCGAAAGGCCGACTTAAATTGCTTGAAGACTCTCTGAAAAATAGATTAAGGGCGTGGGAAGAGGGAAGCCCAGCTGAGCTGCTGGCTGCCTGCTGAGTGCTTATTATTTTTGTCAGCTGAGTGTTTTAACTCGATAATCTCAGATTGAAATGGGTTTCTGGAGGGGAGGGAGCAGCAGGAGACGAGGAGGCTGCTCCTGTGGGAGTCTGGATTAGGCAAAGAGCAAGTTCCAGCCTCCCTTTGGATGGTGAAGAGAAATCTCTGACCTGGAGGTGGGACAGGGTGGCAGTCCTGGCTTTGGAAGAGGAACAGGAAAAGAAGGTCACCTTGTGGTGGATCTCCAGGTTCCCCACCTTATTCTCCATCCTGGCCATCCCTGGTGTTTGGGAAGTGAAGGTATCAAAGCTGGGCTTTGTGCCCCCTGGATGGGGACTATGACAGTTCCTGTCCCTTGGGACCCACGAGGGACAACAGGTTGGTCCTCACTAAATGCCCTGCCAGTGGTGGTGGCTTAAGTTGTGTGCCAGAGGGGAGGGTTTTCAGGGGGCAGATGGTTCCCCACACCCATCTCTGTCCTGTGACCTCCTCACAGCCCCAACACCCAAAGTGCTGCCTGGTGATGGAGAAGGAAGTTCATCCTTGCCATTCTCCAGGTGACCTGTCTTGCAGGCCACCAAACTGTGGTGGGCACCATCCTCCCTCTCATTAGGAGGCTGCAAAGGTGTCAACCTTCTGCCCCAGGCTGCAGAATCCTTAGGGCAATTCTTAGCCCTTTTCCCTGTGCTGTGTCACCCTCAGACAGCAAAATCTGGTCAGCACAAGTCATGGAGGTCCCCATGGAGGTCTCTGTGCCCAGGCAAAGCCCAGCTGGTTTTCTACATGCTCTCTCAACACTTCTCACTTATTTTCTTCTTCTAGAACTATAAGGCATGTGCAAAAAACCCAAAAATATGGGAAGGAAAATCCAAGGGTTTTTCACTCTTCAGTCCCCCCGGAGGCCACAGCAAGCAGAGATGGGGAGGGAGAAAAGCTACTAATGCATCGTTTTGTCTTCAAGCAATTTTGTGAAAATGAGTTAATCACAGGGTCACAGAAGCCATAACCATTAATTAATCCCCAGCAAGAGCCGGAAAGATGAATTATTTCCTGCAGTAAACAAACATGAGTAACAGCGTGGCAAGGAACGGAGCTCCCGCAGGAGCAGCTCAGCCCACACCACCAGCAGCTCCTCCCCAGCGCCCTGGGACGGCCACTTTGCTCCCCCAGACCACACACCAACCACCTGCACCTCTGAAAACCCCCCGGTGGGAACAGCTTTCCTCCCAAATCACTGCCCTTGGGGAGGGGAATGGCCACAAATGCAGATGTTCATGTCCTGCTCCCTCCTGGTGCCCTGGGCAGGGCTGGTGTTCCCAAAGTTTGGAGCAGGGGTGGGATACTGGGTGGGCAGTGCCAGAGGGTATCCTTGGGGTCCCTAATCCAGGTGGATTAGACTTGGTTACAAACCAATAAAACTCCCCAGTGGGTCATGTCAGCAGATGGGACAAGCCACGGATGTGTCACCTCCTGCTGGTGTGTCCCTGCCCTCCTGTGACACCTCCAGGGGTTTCACTGCCTGCGGGCTCTGCTCCTGCTGCCTTGTGCTGGGAGGAGGGAGGGATGGCACGGGGGGAGGGATGGGAGGAGCTCCATAATCTGTTTCATGCCTATTTTTGCATTATTGTCATTTTAATAACGATCTGCTCTTGTATTTTCAACTGTTTTAGAAAGATCCTGTTAAATCCCAAATGCAGCTCTAAAGATGGCCCAGAATAAATTAAACTCTGCTGTAAATCCAGGTGTCTCCTTGAAAACTGCCCTTTTTGGGTTTGGTTGGGGGTTTTTTTGTTGCTGGTTTTTTTTTTGCTTGATTTTTTTTTTACTTGATTGTCTTTTTTTTTGTTGGTTTTTTGTTTGTTTTTCGTTGTGGTTTTTTTTGTTTGTTTTGGGTGTTTTGGTTTTGGTGGGTTTTTTGTTTGTTGGTTTGGTTTGTTGTTTGTTTTGGTTTTGGTTGTTTTGGTTTCAGTGGTTTTTTGTTTGTTGGTTTGGTTTGTTGTTTGTTTTTGTTTTGGTTGTTTTGGTTTTGGTGGTTTTTTGTTTGGTTGGTTTGGTTTGTTGTTTGTTTTTGTTTTGGTTGGTTTGGTTTTGGTGGGTTTTTGTTTGTTGGTTTGGTTTGGTTTTGGGGTTTTTTTTGGTTTTTTTTTGCTTTCTTGCCTTTTTTTTTTGGTCCTTCCCCTCATTTCCCCACATGAATCCCTGGCCCTTTTGGATAAGAGGGTAAGAAACCCTCAGAAATTCATCCTGTGGCAAACTCTTCCTCTAAACTCAAACCACCCCAGTCTCAAAAAAAATAAAAAAAAATAAAATTCTGCTTTGCTTTAGGCTCTGTGAGCTGGCTGTGTGTGCACACCATTCAATTAGTTTAAACCCAGGTTCTATTTATTTAGCTAAATGGAATAGGAATAATGCTAAAACCAAACTGAAATCATCCAAATTCCTCCTGGGCTGTCAGGGATGGTTCAGGGCAGGCAGGAAACTCTCTTGGCTGGGGCTCATCACCTCTGCTTTGCATTTCTTTGTTAAGCCTCTGCTCAGCTGGTCTGGTTGTTCCATGTCAAGCCCAAAGAGCAATTCTTCCAAGGTGTGGGGTGACTGGGGAAAGGAAAAACCAAAAAAAACCCCAAACCCATCATAAAATCATGGCTGTAGATCAGTGGGAAAGGGGTTTTTTTATATAAACATAATTTTGATGCTTATCTACCTTTTTTTGCTTTAATATTCTTTTAATTTAAAAAAAATAAATCCATTAAAAGGAAGTAAAAACATTTCACTCAGAAATTATCTAAAGGGAACTGAGTGTCCTGAAGTGAAATATCTTCTTTTGAAATCAAGACATCAAAGATTTCAGCTCTTTCCAGACACATTTCTGGGTGTCTCCAGCCAGACCTGCTCACCCAAACTGAGCCCTCCTGGTTGTCCTTTTGCTGGGAATCACCAGTTGTGGTGTTTAATCCTGGAATAAGTGACTCTTCCCTTGACACTGGTTTAACCATCACTGGTGAACTCCAAACCATTTGCTGGTGTCATTTCCTGAAGAGCTGCACAGGAAGAAACACAAAGCCCAGACAAACCTTCCTGGCTGTTGGATCAGAACCTCAAGGATTAACACTTGAAACCTCATCAACCAGTTTGCATTCAGAGAGCACAATTAACTGCAGGCAGCCCCAGACACAAGATAAGGGAGCCTGTGATAGTGCCCATCAATCAGACACTGCCAAGAGAACAGGAGCATTTTGCTGAAATTTCTCATCTCATTTATTTGATAACTGACCTTTACAAAATTTGCCCAATCTCCCCCAGCCCGAGTACCACTTGGCAGTGTTTATTCTCCTGCTGCCTGCAAGGATCATTCTCTTCACAGCCTTTGACAGGAACACTTCAGGAGCCTTGGCAGCCACTGGGAAGGTTGTCCAATGGCCCTGAAGGGAAACAGGGATCAGGAAGATCCCTGGGAAATAGGGAGCTTTCCATAAGGAAAATCTTATGGCTGTGGCTCAGATGGGAAAAGCTGAGCTGGAAGAAGCAGCAAAGTGTGAGCTCAGGAAGGTGCTGGTGGCTGGTGGTTCTTTGGTGACCCACTCCAAGAGGGATAAATGAATCATTTCCCCAGCCCCAGGAACTGAGTGGACAGAGAGCGAAGCTGCTGGTGCCACAGGGAACAAAATTCCTCCTTCACCTGGGTGAGAGGAGAGGATGGAGATGCCTCTTCAACAGTCTTTTATAGTCCTCCTCCAGCAATATTGGAGTGCTACATGGGAAAACAACCCTGATTCAGCTGGCCTGAGACCTCAGAGAAAGCCAAAAAACCCCCTCAGAGGCTCAGGGATGGCTCCAGGTTGGAGAAATCCTTGAGGCATGAGGAGATGGTGGAGCAAGGGCAGCAGCACCCAAACAAGGTGTTGGTGCTGCCATGGAGCAATAACCCACTGCTGGAAAAGGGGGAAAGGTTGGGATATATAAACCCTTCCAGCAGGAGAGCAGAAGGGAGGCCAGACAGCTCCAGACTTTAAAAGAGAGAGAGAGAGAGAGAGACAAAATGAGCCTTTGTGATATCCTCGCCCATTTACACACATAAAACTTTCCAAATGCTAAGCCAAATAAAGTCGTCTTATCGGTGTATTACCACTTAAGGCTCTTTCAGGCAGATTTAGAATGAATTAGTGCTTTTTTTAACTACAAATAGGAGCAAAGTGAAATTTCTTACTCCATCAGCCTGTGCAGCTTCTGCCTTAACCCGTGGAGGGGAGAGAGGCAAGGACTGAGCAGGGTCAAGGCTGGGCCAAGGTCCCTCCTGGTGCTGAGCTCTGGTGTGAAAGGTGCTGCTTTCCCTGGATCCTGGAGATTCTGGGACAGGTTTTTCTAAGGTGAATTGACTCCATACCATCTGTTATTCCCCTTTTTATCCTGAATGATGAAGCTTTTTGGAGCACAGATGGTACCTTGGCTGTTCCACCTTGCCATCACCAGGAGACTCACTCCAGCAGTGGGAAAATGCCATTGTGGCTCAATATCAGGGTGAATTGGCCACTTGGCCAGGACAGTGGTGGGTGCTGTGCCCATCCTGAGAGCCCTACCCATGCCCAGAGCCAGTGTGCCCCCCTGGTTTTTAAACTGAGCTTGGCCGTGCCATGATCTGGTAAAGGGACTGGAGTTGGACCAAGGGTTGGACTTGATGATCTCAGAGGTCTTTTCCAACCCAATCCATTCTATGATTCTGTGATTCTGTCTATGTCTCAAGGGGTGAGCTATGGGATCCACAACAAATCCAGGTCTTGTCCTGCTTCTCCATCCAGACAGATGTTGGGACAGAGAAGGGTCGAGCACTGTTGTCTTGACCTGGAGACAAAAGTCAGGAGTAACCTGAGCCCAGAACTTCTCTCCCAGTCTCAGCTGGGACAACAGGAAGAATGGAGGTGAGCTGGGCAGAGGCAGCCTGGAGGTGATGGGTGATGCATCCCCCCTCCTGTGCCCTCACTGGGGTGTTAATTTGCAGCCCTGTGCACAGGGAGACACAAAATTCAGCTGGTTTATACTTAGGGGGGTAGAATGGGCCCTCCAAAGGAGCCACCCAGCCCCATCCACCAGCAGCTTGCCCATCAAACAACTCACTGGCCACACTTCTGCTCAGGGTCCTCATCACCCATTTGAGAAACACCAATTAGCAATTAGTTGCTTGACTTCATTGATCTCCACTCCTCTGGTCTCTGTCAGACTGTTGGGCTGTTTCAGGAATGCTAATGTTTCAAAAAGCTTCTTTTTGTGTGTGTTTTGCAGGGAGTGAAGGAAACAGCCACTGGAGGCTTTGTGGCTGGAGTTATTTATAGAGATTAATGGTTGTGGATTTTGGTGCCTCCAGGAACCACCACCATATGCTGGTGCTTCTTAGTGAGACACGTTCACCCCACACACACACACAGCTCAGTGAGGGCCCAGCGTGGCTGAGCAAGACCAGGGAGGGTGGACAGGGGCTCCAGGGGGATCCCACCACCTGGGGAAGCTGCCAGGAGGACAAGGGTTCTCCAAAGGATGCTCCAGCTGCTGTGGGTCCAACCTGGTCCAGGCTGGTGGTCCCCTCTCTGGGGATGTCCTCACATCTCTCCAAGGCTGGAGGAGGGGTGACTGAGTCCCTGCTGTTCATCCAGCCACCATTCCTTCTCTCCCTGCCTCACCAGGCAGTCCAGTGAGCCTTGGGAATGTGCTTCTAACCATGTCCAAAAATAAAACCCCCCTGTGGATCTCAAAAATCCCAGGCTTGCAGAAATGCCAGTGCTGGAGATGTTGTACACACCATCCCTCAGGAGCAGGGCTGGGCTTTTTTAGGACTTGGCAACATTTGTCCCTCTCCCCAGCTGCTCCAGGACTGAACCAGTATGGGAGCAGGGTGGCTTCCAACACCTCCTTCCCAGAATACCCAGGCCTGGGATGAGTTTGGGTTTCCTGGGGCTTTCAGCATTTCCAGTCAGGATCATCCAGGATCAATTGAGATGCAAAGCTTTGAAAATGGTCTTTTTGGCCACTCTGTGATGGTTTCTCTCTGCCCTGTCCTAGACACAGCCAGTGCTGCTCTCACTGGGATCCATCAGAGAATCATTGCCTGTCCATCTCACACAGCTCCTGGACAGGCAATGATTCCCCAACCCGGCTCCTGCCCCTACAGCTCTGCAAGCAAAGGAGGAGCTGCTCAGGGAGAGAAGGTTTGATGTGAGCTGGGACAGGAGCCAAGAGCTCAGGGGACTAAATATCCACTCACTTTTCACCCCATGGTCTCTCACAGCAAGACACGTGGGATGATGGTGGCAAAGGAGAAGACACTGAGATGTTGCTCCCTTGGGAGACCAGCCCTCTGCACACTGTCCCTGTGGGCTGTTGGCACCCGGGGTTCAGGAGGCTCAGAAAGGCTTGGGAATGACACAGCCAGTGGCCACCAACCCCCAGCTGTCCAGCACAGGCCAAATGATGCCACCCAAACCATCTCTGCTGGCGTGGAGGTGACCTGGGCCATTTGCAAAGGTGACGAGTCAAAGCCAAATCCATCCCTGAAAGGTTCACCTTCAAAAGGGGCATCACTGGTGCCCTTCCAGAGTCCTGCAATTAACAAGGAGTCATTAGTGGAGCAGCTGTTGGGAAGGACCTCCTGGGATCCAGCCTGTGAGAGCCATATGGTGCAGGAGGGATGGGTGGAGGAGCGATGTCGGAAGCCTGTTGGCATCTGCCAGGCTGGGGCGATGTGGGAGGCACCTCCTGCCACATGCCATGGGATGGATGGTGCCAGGAGCAGGGCTGACATCTCCATTTGCTCCCCTTCGCTGTGTAACTCTCGGAAATCTTGGTTCCTTGGCCTGGGGCCACGAGGCTCTCCCACAATGCAGGTGCTCTGGTGTCTTGTGGAGCTGGTGGGAAATTTGCCACCACACGTTGCTTCCATTTGGGATTTTCAGGCTGCTCCTTTGCATCATGTTAATCTTCCACACTCCAGAGCAGACTCCAGTTTCCAGCACGGACTGAAAGGAGAATTTTCCCCTCGGTGAGGAATCAGCTTCTTTCTGATTCCTTTTCAGGACTTGCCAGGATAAGAGGAAAAAAATTATGTTGAATCTCCAGCTGGGTCTGAAAGACCCTCCTCAACCCTTCACAACCCACTTTGCAGTCTGTTAACACCAACTCCACTATCTTATTCTCATTGATTTTTGAGAGCTCCTGGGCCATCCTGCTGGATTCTGAAGCTGTCCAGCTTTCTTTTTTTTTTTAAAGAACACTTTCTTCCCAAGGCAAAAGCCAGCTCTTCATGCTTGTCCTTTTCACAGAAGGCAAACGGAGCTCACTCTGAAAACCCCACAAAGGCAGGAGTGATCCCACTCCCCCCATCCCTGCCTTCCTCAGCTGCACTGAAGCAAATTAAAAAGCAATTTGCAAGTCCTCCTTCACAACAGTCCAGCCAGGGCAAGGTACAAGGGCTGAGTTTCAGTTCACTGGCACGTGGAAGGAAGTGACAGGTGGCTTTTGTTTGCCTTCAGCCTCTGTTTAAATGAGCAAAGCACCCGACAGGAGCCTCTCCTGGCTGCTCCAATTCCATGGGAAACAGGAAAGCAGCAGTGGCAGGAGACAAGTCTGGGAGGTGTGGCTGAAATGGCAAAGACCTTCCCTCCAGCCCAGTGCATGGAGCAGGCTGAGCTCTCCCTCTGGTCTCTCCAAGACCAACCAAGAAGGTTGGACAGGCTGAATTTTGATTTCTGAATCCAAACCCCACCGTGTTTCCCCACTCTGAGGCTGCTCCCTGTATCCAGCCCAGTGCATGGAGCAGGCTGAGCTCTCCCTCTGTGTCTGTCCAAGACCAACCAAGAAGGTTGGACAGGCTGAATATTGATTTCTGAATCCAAACCCCACCGTGTTTCCCCACTCTGAGGCTGCTCCCTGTATCCAGCCCTCTCCATGCCCAACTGCCCAAGCCTGAGCAGAAAGCCCCTTTGTCTCCTTTGGATGTCAAACCTTCAGCTCAGCATCTCCATGTTCTTATGCTGAGACAGGACACTCATTCTGACACACAGAGGCTCTTCCTCTCCCCAGGCCTGGTCCAAATCCAGGACATGCCATATTTCAAAAGAAAAACCAAAGTCTGTTGTTTTAATCCCTGCATTCATGAGGCAAACTGATCCTTTGAGTGTGAGGCTGAGCCTCACCTGCAGCTTCTCCCAGGGGATGGGCTGGGGCAGGATCAGCCTCTGCTATAAAAGGGATCCCTGGGTTTTTGGGAGGGTTTGGCTCCTGGGAGCACAGTTGGCACTGCAGCAGCAGAGCCCTATTTCTGGCAGCCTTCTGGCACTGAGGAGGGGACAGGCTTTTGTACGGGATGTGGGGGATGCTTCGCTCTCCTTTCAGATGAAGGGGGAGCTGCCAATTGCATGACTCAGGGTGGGTTTAAGGAAAAGTGGAATGAAAACATGAGGGTGTTGGCTCCCACCTCCCATCTCTCCCACTGCCAGAGTTCATACAGCTGTTTCCTTTAGCTCAAAACTTGATGCTAAAAATACTCCTGAAAACTTGGGGATGCTGACATTCCAAAGTGCCTCATTCAGAGCTTTCTCCATGCTTTTTTTTTCCCCTCTTAGTTGCTTTCTCCCTGTGCAAAGAGGCTGCCCAGGTGCTTCCCTGCTCTGTACCAGGGTTTTCCAGCAACAGGGTTTGGGATAGGCCATTTGGTCCCCATGGGAGGTGTGCAGGGGCTGGCCAGAGGAGAAGGATGGGGTTGGCAGGGACAGAAATGATGAGCAGAGCCCAGCTGAGTCAGAGCTGGGGATGTGACCCCTGGGAGAGGCCAGATTTACACCAGCCCCAGGCTGTTCTTGGTCCAGCAGAGAAATAACTCCTCTTCTCCCACCCACTGCCTCCTCTCTGCTGGCTGAGACCCAGGAGCCATCCTGCTCTCCAGCCTGGAGCTGCCAAGGAGAGGATGTTGGCCCTGGGCATCTGGGGCATCCCATGCCCTGGGAGGTGGGGAGAGGAGATATGGGAGCAGCAGGATGTTCCCATGCTCCATTTATCCTCTTTGCTGCTGCATGGTCAGAGCCTGGCTTTGAGGCAAGGCTGGATTTGGAGCCAACCTCTCTTGAGTAGTTTTCTTTCACCACCCTGTACAGAGCACTAGGAAAGAGAAGTAGGAACGTGGTGGCCTCTTCTCCATGTCATCCCTGGGGGAAACCAAGCAGGAAACAGCAGAGAGATGCCCTGTGTGATCACTGCCCCTCAGTTCAGGAAAGAGATTGAGGGGCTGGAGCGGGGCCAGAGAAGAGCAACGAGGCTGGAGAAGGGACTGGAGCACAAGTGCTGTGGGGAGAGGCTGAGGGAGCTGGGGGTGTTCAGCCTGGAGAAGAGGAGGCTCAGAGGTGACCTCAGCACTGTCTGGAACTGCCTGAAGGGAAGTTCTGGCCAGGTGGGGGTTGGTCTCTTCTCCCAGGCACTCAGCAATAGGACAAGGGGGCACGATGGGCTCAAGCTCTGCCAGGGGAAATTGAAGTTGGAGAGCAGAGAGAAATTCTTTGCAGAGAGAGTGCTCAGGCATTGGAATGGGCTGCCCAGAGAGGGGGTGGATTCCCCATCCCTGGAGGTTTTTCAGCTGAGCTTGGCCATGGCACTGAGTGCCATGATCTGGTAAAGGGACTGGAGTTGGACCAAGGGTTGGACTTGATGATCTCAGAGGTCTTTTCCAACCCAATCCATTCTGTGATTCTGCGATTCTATGGCATCAGGTCTCTCAGGGTGCCAAGTCATCTCCTCCTGCTCCTGCCATGAAAAGAAAGAGTCCAGGTGACCAAGGCAAAAAGAAACCACCAGGAAAATCCACCAGGAAAATCCACCAGGAAAATCCGCCCTCCCTGGTGATTTGCTCCTTTGCTTTTTGCTTGAAGCCTTTCCCTGCATCATGGTGGGGTCCAAGCCTTGGGCAGCATCCAGCCCTGGTTCCTGCTCCTCAGAGCAGCCCCACAATGTGACTGAACTGCTCTCTGGATGCTCATCCAGGTGCTCTTGGACTTTATCTGCCATCAGCCCCCGGGACACCAATCCCCAGCTGAGCACAGAATTACTCCGAGCAACCTTTCCTTTCAGATATTCAATTTTAACTTCCTCTTTCTTAATTTAATTCCATCATTCCTCCCTTTCACCCCCAGGAACTGATATCCCGTCCTGATAACCAGGGAGAATTTGCTTTGCTGTCTTTAATTTGGCTTCGCTATTTAAGAGGCGAAGAAGAGGCAACGCTCCGCTGTGTCTGACGGGCTGATCCTTGTCAGCCTCTCAGCCCACGCCTCTTCCACGCTTCCCAAAACCCCGAGTCCGTGCTGGAGGCACATTTAGGAGCTCGGGGAGCTGTGTCAGGAGGGGCAGCCCCACACCTGCATCCCACCCATCCCAGCCCCTCCATCAGTTAATCCCTTAATGCGCTCCTGCCACGCTCCCTTTTCCTGAGCGTTTCTCTTCTCCCCCCCCCCCAGCTATTTTTATGAGGCCTTTGTTACTTCCTAATTGTCCAAACCACTTTTCCACATTTCTCGTGATAAAGGCAGATTTTTAAAAGCAGTTCAGCATCTCAGCCATTTTAGACTCATCATCTGCTTCATCCCTTTTATTGTTTAGCAAATGGCCTACTTTTCCTCGAACATTTTTATTCCCCCCCCAAGAGAGGGTTGATTTTCCCCCTGTTTTTTTAACAGCTTTCTTCTACCTCTTAAATAATTCCTCTTACATTGATTCCTCCTGCCTTTATTTCATTATTCCATTCCCACCCATTCCTCTGCTGGGCCAACCTCAATGGGCTCTGCCTCTCTCCCAGCACTGAGACTTGGGCTTATTTATTTTATTTCCTTTTCCTTGCAAACCTCTTGGGTTTGGGGGGAGTTCATTGCATTTATCAAAGCAGGGGAGGAGCTGGTGCTGGGTTTCATCCACCCACAGTGACATGCTGGGCTGCACAGGGGGGTGGTTGGCATCACAGGGGCCATACAGAGCAGGTTGGGGTGGGTTTTATTTTCTCAGCTCTTTTTGGCCAAAAATATTCCCATATAATCACTGTCCATGCACAGCCTCGACACTTATCTGATGCTTCCAGAACAAACCAGTTCTTGGAGGAAAATCCCAACAGTCCCCTGGTCCCTCACCCCAGTAAAGAGGGAATTTGGTCCCAAGGTGGAGTTTTTGGAGCTGTCTGGGGACCACTTGAGCAAATTATTTCCTATCAGAGAGAAGGGAATGGAAAGGAGACAAATCATGACTGCAAAACAGTGTTGTTTCCAAATATTGAAATAAGGGACATGAAGAGAAAGGGAACTTTTAATCTTGGAGGCAAACAAAGCCTTTCCCTCCAGCTGAGGCAGGTGAGAAAAAAAGTCCCTGTGGAAAATGATGCTGAATCCCACCCTGGTCCAGTTGAGCCCTGGATCAATGGTTTGTGCAGGACTCACTTTGCTATAAACTCAACAGAAACAGGAGCTTTTGCATTTGCTGTTTAAGACTTTTTTTATTTTTAGAAGGGAAACAAAAGATGTCAGGAAGATTAAAGTTTAGGTCTGAAACAAGCCTCTCTCTTAAATCTCCTGAGGATCCAAATTGGTGTTTCCTCAGCTGCAATAGCAACATTCAGCTGGATTCTGGGTGTAACAAGTGATATTTTAAGATTAAAGGTATGTACAGCACATCCCTGTGCCTGCCCAGAGCTAAGTGGAAATGGCAGGACAAGCACGTTGGTCCTCCAAGCACGCAGAGACCGTCTCTGTGCTGGGGAAAATGAGGGCAGCACGTACTGAGGTGTCTGGGTGGAGGGTGAGGATGGAGGGAGGAATCCAGGCAGGGAGGACTCGTGTGTTTGGGGGCAGCTCCTTCCAGAGAAGAGCAACGAGGCTGGAGAAGGGACTGGATGTGGCACTGAGTGTCCTCTTAAACACCTCCAGGGATGGAGAATCCACCATGTCTTGATCCAACCCCACTCTGATTACCAGCCCAGGGCACTGAGTGCCCTGGGCTGGTAATCAGAGTGGGGTTGGATCAAGGGTTGGGTTTGATAATCTGAGGTCTCTTCCAACCCAACTGAGAAGAGTAACGAGGCTGGAGAAGGGACTGGGGCACAAGTGCTGTGGGGAGAGGCTGAGGGAGCTGGGGGTGTTCAGCCTGGAGAAGAGGAGGCTCAGAGGTGACCTCAGCACTGTCTGGAACTGCCTGAAGGGAAGTTCTGGCCAGGTGGGGGTTGGTCTCTTCTCCCAGGCACTCAGCAATAGGACAAGGGGGCACGATGGGCTCAAGCTCTGCCAGGGGAAATTGAAGTTGGAGAGCAGAAAGAAATTCTTTGCAGAAAGAGTGCTCAGGGATTGGAATGGGCTGCCCAGAGAGGGGGTGGATTCCCCATCCCTGGAGGTTTTTAACCTGAGCTTGGCCGTGGCACTGAGTGCCATGATCTGGTAAAGGGACTGGAGTTGGACCAAGGGTTGGACTTGATGATCTCGGAGGTCTTTTCCAACCCAATCCATTCTGTAATTCTGTGATTCTTCCTCCCACCCAGAGCTGTGAGTTGGGACAGGAGGGGAATGGGATGGTGAGAACTCTGCCCAAGTGCACAACCATGTGGAGAATCCATGAGGGGAGTAATGGGGTGAGGACTCAAATGAGGAACAGCTTTGCCTGCTGGGCTGTCCCAGCACACCCCACAGTGCCCCCTGCCAGCTGGGGCTTCTTTGCTGGTGCTGCCCAAGGGGTTCCCCCTGGGAATGCTCCTAATTGCCTGGAGAGTCTCTGATGTCTAATGAGGACGACACTCCCAGCATGGCCTTTTCCTCAGTGGGGCCATTAATTATGTCTTTCTCTCCTCTGTCAGGCTGTGGATCCTCACCAAGCCTGTTAGAACATAATTCTCTTCAGATTTCCATTTTTGCTGTCAAATTTGGTTCCTATTGCCTTGCACTGTACAAAATGACAAGGGAAGACACTCTGGCTGTCTCAGGCACAGGGAGCCTGATCCAATAAACCTCTTTTTCTCAGGAAACCAGGCCTGTGGAAACCAAAATACCCTTTTTTTTTTCATTTCTCTGGCTTTTTTTTTTCACATTCCTCCTGGCATTGCTGAGGGACAGAAGGGATGCACCTTCCACAGCAGCATCCAGGGATCACTCCCTTTGGAATGCTTGCCATGGTCTTGGAGCACTGCTGAAAACCTGAATGGCCTGTCCTGGAGTCACAGGAAAATCTCATGAGCCAACCCAAGCCCTGAATTCTTCACTGAGCTGGAAGGATTTCCCACTGGGAGGGTACCTGGGTTTAGCTGTAGGATAATTCCTTCTTTTTTTCCTCCAAATAACCTCTATGGGCTGCAGAGCTTGGTGCTCTCAGGGGCTGGGAGTGGCTCTATTTTGAGGGCTCAAACAACAGTTAATGGGGCATCTCCATCCCTTCCCTGGGATGTACCAATGACCCTGCCCAGCTGCACCTTGGCATGAAAGAAAAAAATAAAAAATAAAAAAAAAAGAAGAAAAATTGCTTTATGAGGTTAATCCCAGGGGAAAGGTGTCCCTGCTCTGTCACCCTCCCATATCTGTGAGTGCCAAGGAGAGCAGGAGCCAACTGGGGCTGGAGGAAGGATCCTGAGCAGCTGCATCAATCTCAACTCTGCAACAAACCAGACTAGAAGATTAAATGTTTTCTCTCCCTTTTTAATGTGCCTTATGCCTTATTTATGACTCTCATTGAAGGCAGGGAGAGAGCAGGGATGTGGGTAGAATAATGCACTGGCTAAAGGGGGGGGGAAAGGAATGACAGGTGGGAACAACTTCTGGCAGCAAAGCCAGAGCTGAGCTGGGTGAGTGGCAGCGGGGACAGGGACAGGATCCAGGCTCAGAGCAAAGCACAGCTCAGGAGCTGGAATATGAAAGGCATGAAGAGAAAACAGGGATCTGGTGGTGG
Organism: Pithys albifrons albifrons; assembly: GCF_047495875.1. Classification (NCBI taxonomy): domain Eukaryota; kingdom Metazoa; phylum Chordata; class Aves; order Passeriformes; family Thamnophilidae; genus Pithys; species Pithys albifrons. The sequence goes on along the minus strand of NC_092478.1, from coordinate 2,926,677 downwards.
ATGAGGGCTGGGAGTTGGGTGCAGGCTGAGAGCAGGGAGGACCCTGGGGGCAACTGAGCCAACAGGACGTTGGCCAGGCTGTGCCAGGGAACAAGGGCACAAGCTGGAGTGTCCTTGGGGTACCCGGTGAAGGATGAGGACTGACATGGGCTTACCTGTTGGAAGAGACCACCCTGGGAAGGGACTGGCAAAGAAACTGCCAGGAAAGTTTTCCCTGGATGCTTGGGGGCTGCTTTCCTCAGCCCATCCTCACTGGCTGGGTCACAAGGCTGAAGCTGAGCTGATGAAGAAGGGACCTGGTTGGGATGTGAAGGTGCTGAGCTCCCCTCTGCTGCCTGAGGATCCAGCCCTGAACTCAGTGTGCAACTCATCTAAACTCCAGAAGCCATTTCAGGTGAAAAGCCAGAAGAATCTCTTCCTTTCAGAGCTCTTCACAGCTTGCAGAAGTTGTTTGTGCTGCTTCCTCCTGACACAGAAAGGCATGTGGGCAAAAAATGAGCCTTTGCTTCCTCTGGTGTGAAGTAACCAGGGAAGGAAAGCAATGAAATTAAATCATCCTCCTCCACAAAGCCCAGAATGCCAAAACCAGCCAAAATTCAGCTCAGAAGTAGATCCCCAGTGTGTGATGTGGTTTGGTGTCGCAGTGGATGTGGCTGCACATGGAGAAGGCACAGCATGGTAGCTCTGGGTGCACCCATGTTTGGGTGTGCCCCTGTGCCCACTGGGCTCACCCCAAACCCAGGGCAGGGCACCACTCTTCACCTGAACATGCCAGGGAGCTGGAAATGCACAAATGCTGGAAATTGGGCTGCCAAAGTGCAGCAGGCCTGCAAAGAAGAGCTCCAAGCCTCCGAGCAGATGTTGCTCATCCCACTACACCAGCCCTCATCTGCTCCACAGATGTCCCTGACTAATGAGCAGCTCCTTCCTACCTCTTCCCCTCGTGCTCTGGGTCACCCCAGGTCTGAGTGATTTAAAAATATTCAAGGGCTGTGCAGCTCAGCACAAGGCAAAGGGTTTTGCTGCACCTTGGGAAACTCAGGTCCAGTGACTGACCAGGAGGTGGGGTTTGGGAGCCTTTTAAAGCCCTTTTTAAACCCGGGATGAAGCAGCAGTGTTGTCTGTCCCTCACTTTTCCTCCAGCAAGATCATTCCTGGGCTTTGGATGCTTCAGGCACAAGGGGAAGGATCCCTGCAGGAGGTGGTCTGAGAGCCCCCAAATTCAGCACACACAGTGATGCCAAAGGGGTTTTTGTTCTGATTTTCACATTTTGTAGATTTTAGGCACACAGCAGTTGTAGATTTTTAGAGGGTTAATATTTCTAACAGTTTAAGTTTAATGCCTTTCTATCACTACCCCTGTCCCAGAACAGGGAGCTCAAATTCCTTTAGTTAATTAATCTTGTTTAGACTCCTTTCCAAGGTAAAGAGCTGAAGGATATCAGAAGGCCCACAGAATGAAACATAAACACAGGTCAGAGTGACCCAAAAGCCAGAATTGGATGAACTCCAAGAGACCTTTGTGTGCCTGAGGAAGAGGAACTGATGAAGACAGAGGGTCTTGACGACCCCAGACCCAATTCCAGGGGGTGGAACAGGGGTGGGGCTGGGGCTGGACTGAGAAATGTGTAAAGCAATGATTGGAGGGATCTTATTATAAAAGCCATGGAAACAAGAACTGGGACACATGGATGTCATCCTGTATTCCTGTGGGCCATAGGCCTGTGATATTAAAGGACCTTTACTTTTTATCTGACCCTACACTCAGAGTCCTGTTTTGGGGGGCGGCTCTCACGGCATCACAGGATGCTACAGAGCCAACATCTGGCCTTTTGCAGACGAGGGACTTTGGAAGGGAAGGAGCCTGCTGCCCCCAACATCTCCACTGAGCCATATTATTAGTTTTGGTGATTAAATCAAAACGTGTTTGCAGGTGACAATGCTGTAAAAATAAGTAGGAACCAGAGCCGACATTGTGAACAGGAGGCAGGAGCATGGAGCTCAGGCAGCATACATAATCCGTGGGGAAATAAGTGTGTGAATAATGAATGGGCACTGGAAAAATAAAATACATTATTGTGGTAAAGATAAGTCTATTAAAGTCCTGCTGCAGAGCCTGCCTGATAAATTACTGAGTCCTTCGCCTCTGGCTGCAGCTCCTCTCTCTGCTTGGCTTTATCACCCTCCTCTGCACACACCTGGGCAGGGAGTCCATGGGTGGGCACTCATGTCCTGGGATGCCCACAGCCACCTCTCATGCTGCTCTGTGTCCAGCTCTTCTTGCAGAGAGACCCAGGTGTTGGAAACTCTGTCCCTGCACCATCACCCTCTGTGTGCTGGCAGGAGGGCAGACACAGCAGCCCTTCCCTGCCTGCACGGGAGTTTTCCTGTGGCTGCTGCTCCAGAGGATAAAGGCAACTCCCCACTCACCATCTGGCTCCTCCCCAAGCTCCAAAACAACCCAACCCAAGAACATGGGGTGACCTGGGTAGCAGAAGCTGTTTCTTCACTCCATCAACCCCAAAGCAGCAGCAGCCAAGGCCACCATGTGCCAGGACCTCGTGGGTGGCACGTGTAGTCAGGGACAGGTTCGCACCTCAGGGTGGGTTGGCAGCTGGCACGGCCCAGCCCCAGGCTCAGCCCCGGCCCCAGGCTCAGCCCTGCAGTGAGCTGAGCCTGGCTTTGCTGCCCTAATTAGAAACACCCCAATTAATCGGTGTGTTGCTTTTCCATCACAGCCTCTCCGCTCTGAGAAGAGCCTGTGTTGTTCTGCACTGACCTGAAACGATTTGTCAGCGGTCAGTGCAGCCGTGGCAGGGACGGTGTCTGCTCCCATTACAGCTTTCCCTTCTGATCTGAGCTTCGGTTCCCTGTTTATTTTTTCCCAGAGAAAAAGGGGTTTTGTTTTGTGTTTCTCCTTCAGCAGCAGGAAATTTCCAAAGGAGCAGTCACTTTGAATCAAAGTCTTTCCCTTCCAAATGAGCCCGTGTGGTTTGGGGAGACTTTGCCCGTTTCTTTTTGAGCTTCTCCAGGATGTGACTTGGGGGAAGTGGGATGTGGGGTCACCACCCTCAACCCTGCCCTGTGCAACAGCAGGGGCAGATGTGAGGGGACAAACTGCTGTGTGGTGATGATTGTCCATCAGCTAAACTCCTGCCTCGTGATGGATCCAGGGAAGTGGCTTCAGGGTCTTCCTCCCTGCACTTCACCCTGGAGCTGTGACAGCTCAGGCTGTGCCTGAGTGTTTGTCCCAGCAAACAGGGCAGATGGACTTGGGACACTCTTTATGTTCTCAGCTGAGCCTCAGTCCTGGGCTTTGATGGGCAGACTGGGAGGATAAATGGGGGCCTCAAGTTGTATCAGGGGACATTTAGATTGTGTATTAGGGAAAATATCTTCACTGAGAGGGTTGTCCAGTCCAGGCACAGGCTGCCCAGGGCACTGGTGGAGATGTGGCATGTGGGGACACGGGTCTGTCATGGCCTTGGCAGCACTGGGTTAACATTGGGCATGATGATCCCAGAGGGCTTTTCCAAACTGAATGATTCCATGACCACGGTGCTGATGGTCCCATCAGGAGCTGCAGGGCTGCAGCTCAGTGGGGGTGCTGCAATGGATAACTGGGCATGGAGGAGCAGCCCCAGGGAATCCTGCTGGGTGCCTGCCAGGGCCATGGCACGGGAGGGCTGCCAGCTGGGAGGTGCTGCACACCAGGTCTGCTTGGGGGAGGAGAGGTAGGAGCAGAGAAATCTGTGCCATCACAGGAGAGGGAAATTGCTCAGGCTGTGCACCTGCTGCCCACACCCAGAAAAGCACCACAGTCCATCCCTGTTTATGCTTCCTGCCCTTCTCCAGGTGGTGTCAGTCCCTCTGTCCATCCAGCCACTCACTGGGAATGGGAATAGTGAGTAGGGCACTGAGGGACACTGAGCAGAGGTGGGATCTCAACGGAGCCTGGGACTGTCCCTGTCCTGCAGCATTTCTTAGGGGGAAACTGCACCGTTGTGATTGTTACTCTGCTAAAAGAGCACGAGAGAGAGGGATGTGCTTTGAGATGGTCATGGCACCTTCAGCGAAGGGCAAGGTGGCCTTTTTGGGGCATGGGAGCACTGCTGAGCATTGTTTCCTTGCTCAGATCTTCACCCAAGGAGCTCAGGGATGTTCTTTTAAAGCAGTCTGGGCATTGCACCCCATCCCAGCACCCAGAGCTGGCTCTGCCTGGGGGCAGCCCAGGGTTGCTCCATCCCAGAGCGATTCTCCCAGTCTCGACGGCAGAGCTGCATCTTCCCCTTCTCCTCCTCTCTCTCCAGAGCTGCCACCCTCTGGGGAAGGCACTGGGAAGATTCCCGCAGCAGAGGAAGCACCAGCGCCGGCTTCGCGTTTGAAGAATGAGTCCGATACACGTCGTGTGATTTGGGGAATTGCAGCGGGGGGAGGATGGGGGAGGAAATGGCAGCTCGGAATATTGGGGGTAAAATAACATCAATAAGGAAAAGTGCGAGAAGGAAATCAGGCAGGGCTGCCCGTCAGCTTGCTGATTTAAGATTCACTTTGAAAACCTATTCCCCTTCAGGGGGAACACGTGGCTGCCCCGCAGCGCCGCTCCGGAGGAGGCGTTCGGGAGGGAAGGGAAGGGAAGGGAAGGGAAGGGAAGGGAAGGGAAGGGAAGGGAAGGGAAGGGAAGGGAAGGGAAGGGAAGGGAAGGGAAGGGAAGGGAAGGGAAGGGAAGGGAAGGGAAGGGAAGGGAAGGGAAGGGAAGGGAAGGGAAGGGAAGGGAAGGGAAGGGAAGGGAAGGGAAGGGAAGGGAAGGGAAGGGAAGGGAAGGGAAGGGAAGGGAAGGGAAGGGAAGGGAAGGGAAGGGAAGGGAAGGGAAGGGAAGGGAAGGGAAGGGAAGGGAAGGGAAGGGAAGGGAAGGGAAGGGAAGGGAAGGGAAGGGAAGGGAAGGGAAGGATCGCGGGAGCCGCCACTGGATCGCGGGAGCCGCCACTGTATTTGCAGCAGAGCGGACTTGTGTGGTGCTGAACCGCCCGGGAGAAGAGCTGGGCTGGCAATTTCTGCTCCCGAAGCCCCACTGCCCCTGGAGAAAGGGAGTGCGCGGCTGCGGGTGGCTCAGGGCTTTGTGCCCGCACTGTGGCCGAGGCTTCGGCTCGGGGGGTCACCGGGAAGGCGCTGCAGAGTCCCGGGGAGAGGGTTGGTCTCCGTGCAGGAATCCGGGCACAACCCTCCGGGAAGAGCTTCAAAGGCTCGCCTGCCTTAAATACCTTTCCTCCTTGTAGCCTCTGCTTTGCATTTTCATTTTTCCAACACCTCATAATCACACTAATTAATACATTCTGGGATAATTCTTCCTGGCTTCCATCAAATTTAAATCAGCCTTTATTTGCATATTGCCGTGTTTGTGGTGTTTGTTCAAGTCCAGCATAACCTTGGGCTTCATTAGGAACCCAAAATCGAGCTGGAGAGCAGAAAGTTGCCATCAGGTCGCCTGCCTTTATTTTCCTCCCAGATCATTAGAGCCCTTTGTGGTACCACAGTAGCACCTTGCAGCACCGTGCCCACGCTCAGCTGCCACCAACCCATTCACAGCCCATGGTCACCCCCCGGGAATGTCGGTGGAGCTGAATTTGGTGAGGTCAGTGCTGTCTCATGCATCTGGTTGACCCCACCAGCTCTCCCTGGGACGCTGCATTGTCTCCTGCAGTGGGCAGTTCATGGCATTATCCCACCCTGGTGCCAGGGCTGAGTGCCCCTTCCCCAGCCTCTTCCTTCTCCTTGAAGGTGACACCATGGGATAAGGAGACATTGGCTAATGCTGTTTGAAGTCACTCTTTCCAGCCAAAAGAGGTAATTTTGCCCTTTGATTCTGCTCTTTTCTTACTTTTCCTCCCCTGGTACAGAAGGAGTGATGGGGTGGGCTGGGCATGGGACAGGATGGGCACACAGCTGGCTTTTACTCCCCAGCACAGGAACTCACAGCCCTCCTGCTCCATCCTTGTGAAGGTTGGGGGAGAGGGGTCTCTGGAGGGGGTCCTGTCCATCAGCCATGGGATGAGAGGCTGTATCCCCATCCCTTCTGCCTGTCATCTCTCACAGGGGAAAGTTGATGTTTAATCACTTTGACAGCCAGATTTCTGTGGCTGGGGAGGTGAGAAGGTCTGGAGGCTTTACTAGACCAATGACTCAAGAGTTTGGCCTTTATTGGGATCAAAAGCCCCCTTACCCTGTCCCCTCTCTCCTACCCACTGACAAGCACAGAGAAAGTGCAACTGGGTGGGTAATGGAGAGGCTTAAGGTTCTTTTTGGCACATTTCCTGATATTCCCCGGGGGAATTCCCGCTGCAGAGCAGAGCCATCCGTCCCTCCCCTCCCGCTCTCCCTTCCCCGCTCCCGGCAATGGGAAGAGCCGCAGCCGCTGTGATCGATCCTCGGTGTCAGCGCAGCTCCCGCACCCCGGGGCAGGTCAGGCCCCTGTGCCCCCAGCGCCGGGCGGGGTGCGGCGCAAAAGTCACCCGGATCACCGTCACAGCCATTAATCCTAATTAGAGGTGCCAGGGTGGGTCGGAGCAAATCCACCCCATCTCATCTCGGCTGTCACGTCGAGATCCTGCAGGGCTGAGCCCCTCCGTGTCCCGCGTGGGGCTGCTCTGCCCGGGCTGCGGGACCAGATACAGCCCCCAAGGAAGGGGAGGAGAGAAGGCCGGGAGGGTGGAAAGTAACGGGCAGGAGGTGAGGCTGAAGCCTCTTTTTCTAAAGATAACACGGATACTGGAGCTGTGCCCTTACTGGGACAGCTGCTGCTTCCCTCTCCCTTTCTATCCCAACAGCAGCAGCTCCAGAACCATCATCACCTTTCACAGCCCGTCGGAGAAGCCTCCAAAAGAGCCAGGAGGCAGCACAGGCAGCAGCACCACACCAGGATTAACACTATCCCTAATTTTTTCTTTTCAGCAATGGTTGTTTGCATTGAAAATCTCAGAGACTTTTGCCTCTGGCTGACACGCTCCCCTCATCACTGCATTTGCTCTGAAATGATTCCCAAAATATTCGTGGTGGGAGGGGGTGTGTGTGTTTGTGTCCCAGCTGTCTGGCCATTTAGAAGGGCAAAAAAATGATCAGATTCCATTGGCTGCTCAGTGCACGAGACTCTGCTGCTGCATTAGCTGTATCAGCTTGGAAAATGTATCCTTCAATCAGTTTAAGCCTCTAGGCTTGATGTAATTTTACTGCTGCCTTCTCTCTAAGGTACTTTTACGGCTTCTATCTCTAAGTATTTACAGACGGGGAGAGCAGCAAAGTGAGAACAGACTTTGCTCAATTTTCACCGACATGGGTGGCAGCTCAAGGGTTGGCAGACAGGGCTTTTCCTCTCAGGATTTGCAAGGACCCGTGGTGGGATCCATCCTGCTCACTGACACAGGCAAAGAGGCTGTTTAATCACCAGCAAAACCTACAGCCTCGGTAGGAACTGTGGCATTTATTGGTCCTTAAATCCTGCTGTCCTTGGTCTTCCTTCTGGGAACTCAATTGGCTGTGGGTGCAGCTCCTCACAAGGATATTCTCTGATCTCTGCTACCTCTTCTATCCCTTCAGGTCTGTTAAAGGTCCAGTATCAAGTTTTCCAGAGGAAAAAACACCCTGGAGATGGTAGAAACTTTAAATGTGATGCTGCCCGAGGAGGGATGTGCTGCCCACGCTGCCAGCATGAGCTGCCGGCTTTCTGTCACTCTGCGACCGAGTCAAATCCTAAATCAAGGGCAGAGGAAGCACCAGACTTAGGCGAATGTTTAACCTGAAGTCCGTGAGACAAAAGGACCTGCTTTAAGTTAAGCATGCGCTTAACTGCTCTTAGAGGTGAGCCAAGAGTGCTGAATCCAGCCCTGCAGCGAGCGTTTAAATAGAGCTAATTGCACATTGTGTGTAATGGGCAAGTTCTCGCCTCCAAAATCACCAACAATTAATTATTAGGAAGATTCTTTAGCAGCTGCATAATAGACACCGGCAGTGCTCTGCAGAGGTCCCATTCCGGCTCCATTTGCACGGGTGGTGGCACTTTGCTCACTCGATGGAATAAGTGCTCTGTTCAAGCTGCGGTTCAGATTCCTGAGCCGTGTCCCACTGGGGTGTGTCGTGTGGGACCCATAGCCAGAGACCCAAAGGGAACCAGAGCAGGGAGAGTGGAAACGATGGGGCCCCTCACCATGAGATCACTGGCCCACCCCTCTCCCTGTTTGCCCTGACCCCTGCAAAAGAGGTGGGTTCTGCATCATTTCTGTTAATCTGGTTCTTCTCCCTGTGCCCAGTTCATGCTCAGGGACAGCCCTGCTGTCCCTGCTCTGGAAGCAGCAGCAGCATCCCTGTCCTCCATCACTTCCCATGGACTGCTCAGGCTGGTTCCTCCTGCAGGGTCCTGTGTCTGAGGACAGCCTTGTAGTGGCATCTGGGGTTGCTCAGGCAGGAGGGAGGCAGCAGAGCCAAATGTCCCACCAGGGGTCTGCAGTGAAAGCCACAGCCTTGACTCCTGGGGATGTTCATCTGTATTACCTGAACCCCGTGAAAGAGCTAATCCCAGATCTGAGGGTCTTGAACTCCATCCAGCTTCTCTTCTCTTGGATTAAACCCATCCTAAACACACCCCATGCCCAGACAAGGCTTTTTTATAACTTATTTTTTATCCCACCCTGCAGGTAATGGAATTTAATTCACCCACATGGCCCCAGAACTACCACGACCTTCTCCAGCACCTTCTCTTGGGTTTCGACAGGTTGTAGCCAACTCTTCCTCTTCCAGTCATTTTAAAATAGCCTGTATGGATTGAAATGCTCCACATTTGGATGACAGAGATAGGAAATAACCATGGAGACCAGTGGAAAACTTGTCCTGTGATTCTGTAGGTGTCCTTTCATCCCATCCCTGGAAGGCACAAGGGATGCCCACCAAGCTGATTTGTTTTCTGCCAGGTGGGACACAGCCCACCAGTCCATCCCTCTGTCCATCCCTCCATCCATTGCATCTCAATTTAGCCAATGCTGAGCCAGGGCCACTTGTTGCCTTGACCATGCAGATGAAAGTAGGGTTGTTAATGTAGCAAATGAAATTCATTAATCAAAGGGGAGAGAAAATCCTGAAAGGAAGAGAGCTCATTCATCCACTCACTGCCACGTCTAATGGTGCTTTTGTTTGCCTGCATCTTCACTGTGTCTTGTCTCACAGAGGCAGAAATTTTAGAACTGAGCCAAGTTGGAAATTCCAGCAGAAGAAAGACAAAAATCCCCCCTCCCCACCTCCCTTTGCATCCTCCAAACTGGGGAGGTTGCTAAGTGACAGCATTTCTGCTCTCACTAACTCACTGTGAGAACCTGAGCACTTAAAAGCAGGAAAATGGCTATTTAAGGACATGATAACTCATGTTCTTCAGGAGCGACCAACAAGCTGTTTGTTCTTAGAGGAATGGGGGTATTTTCACCCAGGAATTCAATTTGGAGGGGATGAGTAACAGCTTTGGAGGGAATTTGGCCTTGCCTGCACCTTGTCTGCAAAGAGGCTGAAGGTGGAGCAAGGGCAGGACCCACAGGGTGGGGTTTAGTCCTGTTTGTGCCCCCAGAGCCCAATGGGCAGAGCTTGGCAGGTCCACACAGCCAGGCCTCAGTTTCCCTGCCCTGTGTAGGGAACTCAGGACAACTTCAATGTAGGAGTTCTGGGAGACCAACACTGTGGATCCTGTCCCAGACATGATGTTGAGGAGCTGAGCACAAGCCCTGTGGGGAGAGGCTGAGGGAGCTGGGGGTGTTCAGCCTGGAGAAGAGGAGTCTCAGGGGAGACCTTATCACTCTCTACAACTACTTGAAAGGATGTTGTAACCAGGTGGGGATTGGTCTCTTCTCTCACGCAACCCACAGTAGGACAAGGGGGTACAGGCTTAAGCTCTGCCAGGGGAAGTTTAGGTTGGGTATCAGAAAGAAATTCTTTGCAGAGAGAGTGCTCAGGCATTGGAATGGGCTGCCCAGAGAGGGGGTGGATTCACCATCCCTGGAGGTGTTTAAGGTGAGACTGGACGTGGCACTGAGTGCCATGATCTGGTTGGATTAAGGGTTGGACTTGATGATCTCAGAGGTCTCTTCCAACCCAATTGATTCTATGATTCCGTCATCCTATGATTCTATATTCTATATTCTATGATTCCATGATTCTATGATTCCATGATCCTATGATTCTATATCCTATGATTCTATATTCTATGATTCTATATTCTATGATTCCATGATCCTATGATTCTATATTCTATGATTCCATGATTCTATGATTCCATGATCCTATGATTCTATATCCTATGATTCCATATTCTATGATTCCATGATTCTATGATTCCATGATCCTATGATTCTATGATTCTATATTCTATGATTCCATGATTCTATGATTCCATGATCCTATGATTCTATATTCTATGATTCTATATTCTATGATTCCCTGATTCCCTGATTCTCTGATCCCAGTTTTACTCACATCACCTGTGACAAAGGATCAAGGGGAGCTCACTCTGCCCTTTTCCAAGCTTGGCTTTACCCACACAAGTTCCCACATGGATCAGCTGGATCCTACATCCCACACTGCAGCTCTGGTGCCCAGCAGCAGCAGCAGCAGAGCTGGATTCAACCAGCCTGGCCCTTCCCCTCTCGCTGCTGCCAACCAGCTCCATTTATTTTTTTTATTCCGCAGTTGTTGGGATTGCTATTCTGTGATCCCATTTAAAATCATTGATTTACCACAGAGTCCTCAATAAGCAATTTGGAGCAATTGAAGCTGTTATCTTGCTACACATCACGTGCTGTTGGGAGTGGGGGGGAAAGGGGGAAGGAGAGGGAAAAGAAGAAAGAGGAATGGCTGGAGCTGCCCACAGCCAGCCTGGATCCACTCTGCAGTGCACTCCACACCTCTGAGCCCTGGGGAGGTCTGGAGGGGTTTGCAGGTTGTGGTCTGGGGTTAGAAGGGAGTCTTTGCTCCTTTTATTAGGATTTATCGTGGATTTACCAGCGGAAAGGGCGTGAGCTTGGGCTGGTGTTGTGGGGTGGCATCTGCAGAGCCCACAGGATAGGGCAGACCTAAGGGGGGGTCCTGAGGGTCAGGACTTGGGAAGGGGCTGGATTTTCCCCCCACTGATCAGCAACAACCCCAGTCATGGACATGGAAAGCCTGGCACAGCCCTCATGCACCCACCAGTGCTGTCAGTTCTTTTTCAGCCTGGGTGTATAAATCTCTCCTGTCCCTGCTGGGCAGGAAGGTTTGCAGTCATTCCCTTCCAGGATGGCTTTTCCTCTTCTGTCTTTTGCCATCTTCTTTGGAAAAAAACACCTTTTTTTGAAACACTGAGTTTTGAGAGGAAAGGAAAAGCAAATTCCAACCTGATTACAAGGGAAATTTGCCATCGGTGAGCTTTGAAAGAAAACATTCCCCAACCACATCAGGCAAGTAGCAATTTCCAGGGCCATTGAAGGGCAGGATAAAACCTTCCAAGACTGGGATTTGGGCTGTACTTCTCACCAATAGGTTTCCAGTACCTTCAGGACTCACCTGGAAAAGAGTTCAGGTCTTCAGAGTTAGAAATGCCCAAACCCAAAAGCCCAAGGAAGGTGGATTCAGAATACCTGCATTTTTTCAACCACAGCCATTAGCTGGAATCAAATCATAAGAGCCCAGGGAAGGTGCCCCAGAGACTCTTTGCCTCCACACTAATGGATGGAGAACTCCCTCCTGATCATAACCTACAACAAAAAAGCCTAAATCCAAAATCAGGTAATAGAGAGAGGACCTGGCAAATGTGTGCACTGCAGTGATTTGAAACAAATTGTGGACATTCTGAGCGTGGAGAGAAAAATAAACTGGTTATAAAACAGCTACCTGAGAGCCCTGGTAATGACAGCTTTAAAAACAGACTAATGAAATGATTCAACTGCTTTCAAGAGGGTTTGGGAGCTGCTGTTTGGGGGCAGAGATGTGCAGGAGGGGGCCCAAGACCTGGCTGCATTCACAGAGCTTTCAAAGTGATGCTGGCACTGGGGTGGGACCAGAAATGATATTTCTTGGTGAAAAGGCACTGAACTCGTTGCTGCTGCTCCCAGAAAGCTCTGCTTTGTCTCTCTCACACCTCCAGTGCTTTCTGCTCAGTCTGGCTGAAATGGAGATGACCTGTGGTGCTTTTCATGTGGGCTTTTACCCACCCAAGCACACAGTGCCCACTCTGGGTGGGTAAAAGCCCCACCAGTGTCTGGTGCAATCCCAGCCCGTGGAAAACACCCAACAAAACCCAAGGAAGTACCTCAAGCTTGGAAGTTGTAAAGGTCCCCAAATGCCCAGTTTTTCTGGGAGGAAGAGAAGAACTCAGTGCCAAGGGCCAGGACAGGAGGTGTTCCCCAGGCTGCAGGACCTGAGCCACATCTCTCCCAACCAGCTGGAAATCCTGGAAACCTCCCCTCAGTGGGATCATTTCCATGCTGGAGGGCTCCACGCTGCCATGATTCCCCATCCCTGGAGGTTTTTAACCTGAGCTTGGCCATGGCACTGAGTGCCATGATCTGGTAAAGGGACTGGAGTTGGACCAAGGGTTGGACTTGATGATCTCGGAGGTCTTTTCCAACCCAAACCATTCTGTGATTCTGTGATTCTATGATCAATGCCCAGAGTGGTTGGGATGAATTAGAGGGAATTAGGACCAGCAATATGGGGGGAATGAATGGGCACATGGAGAACAGGAGAGCTGGGGCACCTCTCACTGGGTGCTCCTCTGTGGCCCCAGCTCATGATCCCTCTCTGAGCTTCCTGGAGGGCTCCAGCTCCATAAAACCACTGATTGGGTTACACTGATCTAGAAACAGCATTTTCCCCCCCTCCACTGCAGATACAACACTGAGAATCCTCCTCATGCACTAAGTAATCCCAGAGCCATTTGATAGCAGCTGCCAGCACGACGTGAGCAGCAATTATTCCTCATTTTCCTTAACTGTGTGTGTGGGAGAGCCTGGAAAGGCATCTCCATGTGCCCCCACCCCAGACCTAAAGCAGGACGAGGTTTATTAATCTGCTCAGCAGGGTCCTGCCAGACAAAATGTAATTCACAGCTGAGACAGAAAGGGATGGGCTCCCAGGAACCAGCAATATTATTTACATGGCATCGATCGGTGCGGAGCTTCTGCTGGCTCAGCAGTTTGAACCCCTGCTTTTCATCAGTGGAGTGCTTAACCCTTGGCTAATTGGATTTGCATCGTTAGGGTGATCTATGCTGCCTCCAATTATTCCATGCACGGTCCTGGCTGGGCACCTGCTGCTTCTGGTGGGGACAGGGAGCCAAAAGGTTTGAACCTCTGCAAGGGCAGGGCGGGCACAACTGCCCTGCTGTGGTGGCACCTCAACCCACTGGTCACCAGCAGGGACAGGGCTGGAGCTGGAGCTGGAACTGGAGCTGGAACTGGGTGGAAGGTTGGGCTGAGGGAGGATTTTAGTTACCCTGAAGTGAGTGTGGATGGAACTCTCTGAAATGGCACCTTGCAAAGGACAGAGCTAAACATTTTAAATGGAGGGAGGGGGACAGGAGAGGGAGGGTGTGAAAACTGGCTGTGATTAATGCCTGAGCAATGAATTACTGTTACATTAATTAGGCTGCATCTGAGACTGCAGCCCTGAGCCCACCTACCCACAGGCCAAGGACACACCAGTGTCAAGGTAAGCTGAGGCACAGAAGGGTGAAGTCCCATCCCAGGGCCACCCAGGGAGGCTTTGAGGGACTGGGGCTCTGCATCCTGTCCCTCTTGTGCGGGGCCATGGCAGAGATGCTGCTTCCATCCCGTTTGGTCTTCCCAGTTGCATCCCAGTTTAATCTGTTTTTTTCCTCAAAGCTGAGCTGGTTTCTCCCACTGTGGAGATCCTCATCCTGCAGAGCAGTTCCTTGGATTCACAGTGAAGAGAGTGGCAATAAAAAAAGACATAAACCCACTAATTTGCAAGGAATGAAGATCCACAATTTTTTCCCTGCACTGCTAAAAGGCTTTATTTTCCCTGGACCAGCACCAAGAACCACTCAGAGCTTTGGCCTCAGATGTGATGAGACCCCAGAAGTTCAGCTCTCCCTCAGATACATGGGAGGTGCTTTCTCCCCCAGGGAGATTGAAGGGCCCTGGCCCCACACAGCCCTCCCAGCCTGGTTTTCAATCACATCCAAGAGGAACCTTTTAATGGGCCATAATGCCAAGCCCACAGACGGGTAATTGGGTGCCATTCTCTGAGCTGTGTCATGGGAGGTCAGACAAGCTGCCCTTTGTGACCTTTAAATCCAGGAACTAGCAAAATTGAGGCTTTACTTTGGCCGTGCTGCCGGGACATCTGCTGCCTGCCCTGCCTGGCTCTGCCACGAGCCCGGGAATAGCTGGATTTAGCAAATCTGGGCACTCCTGCACCCTCTGTGGGCAGCAATGCCACCCACCGCTCCACATCCCTGCCAGAGCAGAGGTGGGAGGGGGCACAGCATCCTTGGGCAGGGTGGTCCCACCTGCATCAGACCCCCACGAGGATCCTGTGCTGCCCTGTGCCAGTGTGATCCCGTTGGAAGGGCAGGAGGGAACTACGGGAAATGATCCCTCCCTGCCCAGTGCTGAGTCGGGAGAAATGAAAATGAGCTGTTGCCTTACGGGAAGCTGATTTAAAATGCACCGGTGGTTAAAGGGATCTGCCTCTCCTTATCCCATCGTGGGAATACCTTTATGGAGCCACTCGACTGACAGGTTTGGGGAGCAGCCCAAGGATCTGGGAGCACGGCTGTCCTGAATCACAGAATCCCAGGATGGTTTGGATTGGAAGGGATCTTAAAGCTCATCTCGTTCCAACCTCCTGCCGTGGCCAGGGACACCTTCCACCGGACCACAGAAGCCACAGAAATACACCAGAATTCCCAGCAAGCCAAGAGGAGTCCTGGAGAGCAGCACAAGTTCCCAGCAAGCCCTTAAAAACCTTCTAAATGGGCTCCAGTCCCACTATACCTGGAAAGTGGCCAGGGAATTCCTACCGAATGGGGGGGGAAACCCATACCAGGATGCTCAAACCATGTGGAGACTCCTCAGTGCTCCTGGGGGATTGGGAGACCTGCAGCCCATGGCTGGGGCATCCCATCCAGCCCCAGCTCCTCTCCCTGCACCAGCAGCCACGGCCAGGGCAATATTTAGGCAGCACAGAAGGATCCACAGTTGGGAGGGCAGGAACAGCTTCCAAGCGCGAAGGAAAAGCCCAAAAGTTTGGTGTCTGTTGCGCATTCCTATTCTCGCTCACTCGGGAAGCCGGTCCTCAGCTCCAGGTGGTGTGGAGATGAGAGCATCCCTCCTCTTCCCTGGGGAGGGATCTTCGCTGAGCCAGGAGAAAACGCAACCGCGAGCCCCCAGAAATAAGGCTGCAATTACCAAAGTAATTATGTCCTGGCTGCCGCGCAAATCCTGCCCCCCGCCAGTGTCACAGCGGGGCAGGGGAAGGGGAGGGGCAGCGCGGGAGGTCCTGCCTTAATTAACCTTCCCTGGACACGGGGAGGGAGGAGATGACTGTGGAGAGGCTTTTATTATCCCAGTTCCCGGAAAATAAATCTCCCACCCTGGGGGGACTGTCCCCTCCATCCCACTCCAGGCGCAGGATGGATGGAAAAGCAGTTGGGTCCTTCACAGCCCCTTGGGTTTCGACAAGTCCCACCCTGGGGATAGGAGTGCACGTGGAGGGAAAGCAGCAGGAGGCATCCCAAGGGAAGCACAACAGGGATGTGCAGGGGTGGGATTGGGGGAAAGGGAGCCTGATGGCTGTTACTGATTGAGAGAGAACCCAAGGCGTGAGCAAATGATGGGGAAAATGGAAGGGGCTGACCCCGGTGGAGGGTAATTCTATTTTTCACTCTCCTTTGATCCCTGCTCTCTCTCTCTCGCATGAAGACATTGCTGCTTTATGAGGTTTGTTGGTTTTTTTAAGAGTATCGTTTTTTAAAGGAATTTTTAAGGCAGGGCTGGGCAGACCAAGCTTCCCTCTGGGAGGTGGGGGGCATCAGGGAGCAGGTCCCTCGCTCTGCCTCCTCTTAACAGGTGGCTTGTGCAGGCTCACACCACCAAATTAAAATGTAAATATGTTCCTGCCTGCTGGGAACAGATAGTGAACCACTAAACAGGGAAAAGGCAGCAGAAATAAACAGAGTGAGTACTGAGGGGAACTGGGAGAGAGGCTGCTTTTTAATTATTTTCCCCTTTTATTTCTTTCAGTAAGATTTGGCTGTTTGGTGGGGGATTATTTCCTGGGATCTGATGCAATAAAGGGGGAAGGGGCTGGCTTTGTATCAGGTGGGTGCTGAGACACAGGTGGCCAGTGGCCTGTCCCAGTGGGTGCCACCAGCCCCCAACACAAGGGTGGGCTACAGTCCCATCTCTAACTGCTGTCTGAGGTCATTCTTTTTGTATGTGCCTACTGAGTCATTCCCATGGGAAAAACCAAAATGGCACTAATGGGACTGAAGAGGACCATCTGAGGAAGGGACCAGACACCATCAGACCCCACCAAAGCCTTCACAGCGTTCCCATTTTTCCTCTTTGCCCCCAGGCATTTTGTCCTCTGCCTCCTGGTGCTTTGCTGATGGACTTGAAGGGCATCAGGAGCCCAAATTGGTGGTGAGCTGCTGCCCTGGTGCTCCTGATGGCCAGAGGAGGGACCATTTGAGGACTGGGATGGTGGGTGATGCTCAGGGCAAGTGTGTGTGTGTGTTTATGGGTGTCTGGATGTGCATCCACACACCCTTGCACCTGAGCAAAGTCCTTTGCATTGATCTGTACAGGGACTGCACACATACATCCTTTAAATATATATATAGTAAGTATGTGTGTGTATATATATATATGCACAGTCATATTATAGATGCATATATATGTATAAAGTATAAATACATACATATGTATGAAGTATAAATATATATAGAGAGGTATCAATAAATAGATACCTATAGAGCTACAGGAAATGGTTTGGTCTCTTCATTCAAAAGCAAAGCCACCCTGAGCAAGTGTCTTGCCCTTCCTGCTGCCCTTCACCCTGATCCAAGGGGAAGCAGCAACTCAGAAGTGCCTGGATGGAGGTGCCTGGGGGTGCAGGTGACAGGACACTGGATGAAGGTGCCTGGGGGTACAGGTGACAGGATACTGGATGGAGGTGCCTGGGGGTGCAGGTGGCAGGACACTGGATGGAGGTGCCTGGGGGTGCAGGTGGCAGGACACTGGATGGAGGTGCCTGGGGGTGCAGGTGGCAGGACACTGGGTGGAGGGGCCTGGGGGTGCAGGTGGCAGGACACTGGGTGGAGGGGTCTGGGGGTGCAGGTGGCAGGACACTGGGTGGAGGTGCCTGGGGGTGCAGGTGGCAGGACACTGGATGGAGGTGCCTGGGGGTGCAGGTGGCAGGACACTGGGTGGAGGTGCCTGGGGGTGCAGATGGCAGGACACAAGCTGGGGGTATCTGGCCATAAGAGCATCATGAGCCCCTGCAAACAGCCTGGGTTCCCCTGGCCCGCGGGTGCTGCCTTCCCAAGGGCTCTTGGAGACCTGAGCTGGATCCATCAGCTGGAATGGGAAGTGATGGGCTGGAAAACTGCTGCTGCTGCTGCTTGGTGTCAGACCTTGGGCCTGGCTACAGCTGCAGGAGGTGGTGGGAGAGCAGCCAGAAGAAGAGGGGCAAAACCTGGCACTGGCTCAGCTGTGGGGACACCCCACACTGAGCCTGCCCAAGCTGCCTGATTCCTGGGGATCCCTCTTTCCCCCCACCTCCCACCCTCACAGCTCCGTGGACCAGGAGTCAGGTGCTGCTGGGTCTTATTACAATTATAAAATTTTATTATACCCTTTTCTTACCTTTCCCTGCTCTTCTTCTTCCTTTTCCTTTTTCCTCCCTGCCCCACAAATATTCATATATGTTAATTGGAACGAGGAGGTTTGGCAGTTCCAAGCAGGGAAATCAGCTGTGTTAATTTTACAGCTCGGAGCCACTATCAGCTCTGCAGCTCCTTCAGCCAGACCTGGGTCCTTCAGATAACAGGGCACAGTAAAACCCACTAATGGCATCACCCTCCTGGCCTCTGAGCACGTCTCAATTCCCCCACACATACATATGTATAAATATGTATACATAAAATCAGCACAGAGCTATCAGGTAAGTTTTAAGGCCACTCAGGGGAGAAATTTTCATAGCCCAAAATTGATAAACTCTTTAAAGAGGCTTTTGAAACACCACACACCATCCTGGTCTGCTGCTCTCTGACAGGGAAACTGAGACATGGGGGCAGCAAGGATGGGCTGCCCACCCTTCTCTCATCAGGCTGCCCAGGAGGGCAGGATTTTGGGAGCCTCAGATCCACAGCTTTGACCCCAACATGCTCTAAGTGGGAGTGAAAGCTGAGCCAAGCCCCCAGGACCCTGGAAATGTGTGTGTGCCCAGCAGATCCCACACCCACCAGGGCTGACCCCGAACCACTGGAAGCCTCCACCTGGGGCACCACAGGGCCAGGGCCCATCACAGTGCTGCAGTGCTGCTTGCTTTCAGTTCTAGGCTTTTTGTTTCATTTTTTTCTTTTCTGGTCTTTTATTTAAGAAAAAAAAAAAAAGAAAAAGAGAGACACAGTGGTGGGTAACTTCCAATGCAGAAATAATCCGCTGCCAGCCTCCACCTCCCCCCTCCACCAGGTGATGCCAGGGGGGTCCCTGTCCCCACATGTGGGTGCCCATGGGACAAGTGCACAGCCCGGGACCCCCAGCCCCACAGCCCTGGTCCCTGGGTGTCCCCACAGGGGTGACCTGGTTGAGGATGCTCTGAGCTGGGAGATGGGGTGGCCCTGGGCTGGGGGGACCTCTCGGGTGAGCCAGAGGGGCTTGGGAGCTGCTGCCAGCGCGGGGTGACCAGGGAGGCATTGGGTTATGGCAGTCAGAAGGCACCACAGAGGCTGAGCCTGGCTCTGGACATCCCTGGTGGGCTGGCACTGGGAGAACTGGGCTGGCACTGGGACATTCAGGCCAGGCCGGGTTGTGGGTGTCCCCACCCAGGCCTGGCACCCCTGGAGCATGGGAAGCCCTCGCAGCACCTTCCAGTCCCGGAGCCACATTCCAGCACTGAGGGGGAGGAAATCAGTGGCTTGTCCTGGAGGTCCCAGTGGGGCTGTCGGGCTGGGGGGTCCAGCACTGGCCCCATCACTGGGAACAAAGGGGCAGGCAGGCTCATGGGCAGCAAACTTGTTGGCCACCCCTAAACTGCCCCTTGCCCAGGGGCCACAGCCCTTCCCAGGCAGCAGGGGAGGGGGACAAGCCTGGCATTTGGACACTGCAGGAGATGGGGACAGTGGTGCCCCGGGCCTGTGGCCATTGGGCTCCAGCCCCCCAGCAGCTGCCCTCCCCTCCTGCCTCACCCAGCATCACCCCCAGTGTGGGCCAGCAGGCTCTGGGTGGGAGGGGACCCCTCCAAACACCCCAACAACCACAGGGCGGCAAATCCCTGAACCGGCACTCACTGCCAAAATTGTGCAACTGAGTGTAGCAAAGGCAGGGGTGGCCTTCAGGAAGCCCCCACCTGCCACCTCTCTGCTGGGCTCCTGGGGGGAGCAGGACATCTCCCCTGGGGAGGGCAGGACATGTCCCTTCTCTCACCCCTGCCCAGCAGGGCCGGCAGCACCACCCTGCCCGTTTTCCATGGGACACGCACACGCACCGAGGTTTGGACCCCATCCCTCTCCGCCCCCCTCGCTGCCCCTCACCACAGGCCAGCAGGCTGGGTGGGCACGTGTCTGCCACTGCCTCCCCTGGCAAAACCAGTCGGGAAAGGGCCAGAAAAGCAACAGGCCCCCACGGGGTGCCTTCCAACAGGGTGAGGGCGTGAGATGTGCAGAACAGGGAACACGCAAGAGAACCAAATTTGGGTCTCCAGCCCCAGGGGAGCAGCCGGCGTGGTGTGGCGTGGTGTGGCGTGGCATGGCACGGCGTGGCATGGCGTGGCACAGCGTGGCAGCCCCCTCCCTCCCGCCCCATCCCCTCTGCCCCTGCGTTAAGCGATCTCTTTGATTCTGCGGATGTAGTTGTGAAGCTCTTCGGGGTCTTGCAGCCCCATGTCCTGGCACACCCACTCCAAGTCCTCCTCATCAGCGATGGGGATGGAGTTGTAGGCCAGCTCGTCAGAGGGCATTGTGGCGAAGGTGGTGAACTTCACCCGCTTCCGTTTGGAGGTGGGTGAGTTGAGTGGGTCCTCGCTCTGGTCCCGTGTGGAGCCCCCTGAGGAACCGTCCCCTCGGCCGTGCACCTGGCTCTGCACACTGGTCTGCGAGCTCCCGCTGCTGTGGTGGTCCCCATGGCAGCAGGTCTGGACATTTTCCAGGGGGTTCCCCGGGCTCTCGGGCTGTGGGGAGAGGTCATTGTGTGCCCGCAAGGGCTGCCCGTTGCCCAAGAAGACCCAGTGGTGGGAATGGTCCATGTTGGTCTGGCCTTCAGGCGGGATGCGTTTGTGCCGGTATTTCAGCACAAAGACAATGCAGTTGATGAGGAAGACCAAGATGGCCAGGCAGAAGACGCCCAGGAGGGCGTACATGCCTATTTCCAGGTCCGTCAGCCCCCGGGTCACCTGGACAAAGCCAGTGGGGATGGTGGGGAAGTCCTCGGTGGGATGAGACGCACTGGACATCCTACTGTCCTCGCTTGGGTCCGCTTTCCTCTCCACCTCTGCCCGCAGGGTGGTGCTGGCCCCTGTCTCCCCCAGCCCCGGCTTGCTGGGCATGTGGTCATAGTCATAGGTGGGGTCCTCCTCTGACCCAAAGTGGACCCGCACGGTGGCCAAGGCTGTGAAGAGGACGCTCTTGCGCTTGGTCTTCTGGCAGCTCTCGCAGATGACCAGCTCCGCCCGGAGCAGCTCCCCCGTGCCCTCACTCTCTGCCACCACCAAGGGGAACGCCCGGTCCTGGGTCACCGACACCACCTTCTCATCCAGGCTGCTCACCACCAGGTTGTAGTCCTTGGGGTCGTAGAGGGAGAGGGGGGCCGTGGTGCCGTCGCTGTAGGAAATCCACAGGCTCAGGAGCGCTTCCTGCGGGACCAACACAGGCACCGGTTGCCCAGCAGGATGCCAGTCCCACCTGCACCTGCTTGTCTATCCCTCCAAACATCTCTCCTCTTTTGCATCTTTCTTTCCACCCAATTCACCCTTTACCCCTCCATTTTCTATCCTGCTCCAATTCTTATTTGTTTTTCTCTCTAACCTGTTCTTCCCTCCATGTTCTCTACACATGCCAGGGCCACCCCAAATCCCAGCCCCAGAGGTGCCAGATGTGGCTTCCAGAGCTGTGTTAGGAACTGTATAGGATTTCATGTCTCCCACTTTGTTGCCATGGTTGTGTCTGGTCCCCAGACTGGGCAGGGCTGGATCACAGGTCTGTGTCAAGTTTTATGGGGTGCTTTGGGGTCACCAAGGTGTCAGAAGGACAGTGGGTGCTGGGGGGGCCTGAGATGAGTGTGGGCAGGATTTGGAAGGAGGGGGTTGTGGATGGAACCCTCCTTCCATCCCAAGCTCCCCACCAGACCCACCAACCCCAAATGCACCCTGCTGGTCTCACCTGCTTGAAGAAGCTGAGGGTCTGCTGGACAGAAGTCCGGGCGATGATGGTGTGGCTATTGCCGGGGCTGGGGTGGAGGGACAGCGAGAGGCTGGAGACCACCTGGGCCTTCAGGTCCGTGATGCTGACCTTCTCCTCCGCCACCGTCACCAGCGTCTCACCCAGCACCGCCTCCACGAGTGGGGACACGACCTGCAGGGGACGAGGGTGCCCGTCACCGCCTGCCATCCCCCAGCCAAGCTGGCAGAGGTGGGGGAAGGTGGCTGGGGGTACCTTGAAGAGCGTGGTGCCCGGCTCCCTCCCGGCCAGCGTGGCACTGTCCACCATGTGGGCCACCCGCGGGTCGTCCACACGCATGAAGTCGCTGACCAGGTCAGTGACCTCCACCAGCCAGTCAGGCCCCAGCATGGTGACCACCTGCTCTGTGCCCTCTGCTGCTGTGGTGTGGAACTGGGTGAAGACCTGCAGTGTGGAATGCTGGTACTGCAGGGCACAGCCCCGGCTCTGCTTCCGCTCCTCCTCATCCTCCTCGTGCTCGCTGTCCCGCACCGACCTGTGAGATGGGGCAGTGGGTGGGCAGTGCTGCCAAGCTCCCCACTGCCACAGCTCTTCAGCTCCACCCCAGGAAAGGAGAGGGGTGGCCAAGCAAGAAAAAATGCAATGGCACCAAAAAAAAAGGTGGCTCCTGGCCAAAAGATGCCCATTGTCCAGGAGATATTCAAGGGCTTTAGCAGCACATGGTCACAGTCACCACCATCTCTGCCCACTACACAGCTGAGAGGACAAAGTATCTCTGGTAGGGATGGACACCTGGAGGTCTCTAGAGCTCAAAGAAGGGCTAACTTTGGAGCTTAGCTGTTCCCAGTTCCATCCAGGGAAGTTTTGAGCATTGCCAAGGAGAGACATTCCCCACCAGCTCCAGCACTTGACCAACCTCACTGCAAAATTTCTTCCTTCCAAACAAACACTCAAACTGTGTCCATGAGCTCTCACCTTTCCACTGAGACCCCCTGAGATAACTCTGGCTCCATCTGCTTTAAAACCTCTTCATTAAGCAGCTGAACAAGGCAATTACCCCACCACCACCACCACCTTCACCTTGCCTTCTCCAGGTTGGGCAGACTCCACACACGGTGGCTCAGCAGCACCCACCTCCTGTCTGGCAGGATGGGCACCCTCCAGCCCTTCACTTGGCTCAGCCGGGTGTCAGAGAGCTCGATGTGCAGCGGCAGTTTGGGCACCCACACCGTCATCTCCAGCGGGGCCGAGAGGTGCTCGTAGGTGAAGGTGACCCGGGCGCTCATGGAGCCCTGCGACTCCTTCCCGCTGACGAAGACGTAGTCACAGCTGCTGGAAACCTGGGGGAGAAGGGAGGGTGGGAGGTTGCCATGGTCCCACAGATAAAGCAGAGATCCTGGCAGGAGGATGCCCAGAGGATGGCAAGTGCTGGAGGAGCAGAATTTCACCCGGAATGTGTCCAGTTAAAGGTGGCTCCAGGAACAGGGACACTCTCTCCTCCTCGAGATCCCTGCTAAGGGGCACAGACCACACACATCGTGTCCATAATGCAAAGTGTCTCCTGGCCCAGGTCCTCCTGCCAGCCCTCACCCACTCCCACCTCCCCTTAGAGGTTTCTCTTTGGCCTCTGCACTGAATTGTACCTTTTTTTCCACACCTGAGCTAGAGGAACCCATGGGTGCTTTGCAGAGGTTGCAAATTCCTCCTCATTTGCCCCAAAATCTTCTCCACCAGAGGGCACAGGCACAGGCAGCAAGCACAGACCAGCCATATGCCCATCCCCACCAGTGCCCTGTCCCTGTCCCTCCTGCTCACCCCAGAGGGAGCTTCCTGCAGTCCATCTGAATCCTCACGTTCGTCTTCTCGCTCTTTCTATGCTAATTCCCATTTATGCAAATGCCATTAGTTAAATGCACTATAAAACAAATACATCCTGTGGGGAGTCACTCGTTACTGACCTACTGAGCCAATTAAGGAGCTCAGAGGACACTACGGCAGCATCACCCAGTGTTTCACTTTAGGTCACCAGTCAACAGCTCCTTCCCAGCAACAGGGACAGAAGACTATCAGCAAAAGGGGCTCCAGCCTTCCATCTGC
The DNA here is from genome assembly GCF_047495875.1 of Pithys albifrons albifrons. NCBI lineage: Eukaryota > Metazoa > Chordata > Aves > Passeriformes > Thamnophilidae > Pithys > Pithys albifrons. Next base: position 2,902,934 of record NC_092478.1, on the reverse strand, counting down.
AGTGGCCCCATGGCCCGGCCTTGACCCCCTGTCCCCTCCCTATTCCATCAGGGATTGCATCCAAGTTGTTTGATGCCAGGGAAAACCAGAACTCGTTTGCTCAGCCAGCAGTACAGTCGCTCTCGAAGGCACTGAGCATCTCAACAGCACAGAAAGGCTGATTTCCAACAAGCTGCTCCCCCACATGGATTCTCTGATGGCTGATAAAGAGTTGAGGCCGTGCTGCATGGTAGCTGGCAGCAGAGGTGACAGCACCCCTTCTCTCTCCCCACCAATTCTTTGAGCACCTGTGGTCAACCAGCTGCAGGAACTTTGGACTTCTGAGCCCACAGCAGGGCCTGACTTCTACAACAGCCCATGTTTGGGTTGCAGGAGCCCACCACAGGGTGCCCGTGGTTCCCTGAGGTCAGCGGAGGAGGCAGAGCCCTGGACCTGCATTCTTGGGCACTGGAGGGAAGTGCAATGCAGGAGGGTTTGTTCCTTGTCTTCCTCTCAGAGATACCAGCTCAGCAAGTCTGAAAAGACAATCTCATCTCTGGCGAGGCAGTGTCTGAATAAAGATGAGCTCTTGGGTGAATCCTCCAGCACAGCCTGCTCTGGATATTGTGCCATTTATCACAATAAACACGATGGGCTGCTGCTTGCACTACCTTGGCTAATAAACCCCCTGGCATCTTCTTCTGGGGACCACTTGCTCTGCAATTCAGGGGGTTGAAACTATGACAACAAAAAATCCCAGCACATCAGGCCTGTCCTGATGATGGAGTGACTGCAGATGAGCTTTCACAAGAAGCCCACGCTTGTTCGGAGACACTTCCCGGATTTTCAGCAAGGCTTTGGGAAGCGAGAGGCTGAGATCTGCCTGGGCTCCGAGCCAAAGCACCACTGGCTCTGCTTCTGTGGCCAGGAGCTCCCTGCTTGGCACGGCCTCAAGCACGGCATTGAGGGGACACATGTTCTCCAAGGCCCTCGGGAGCAAGAAGAGCCACCACGGCTGGTGGCACCCCATGTTGTCCAAGGGTAGGTGTGGAGGACCAGGGTTCCCACTGAGCTGACTTGCTCCTGGTGGGTCCTCATGGGGATGTGGATGGTGGGCTCCTAAGCAGGTTCACACACAGGTGAGGTTGACCATCACCCACTGAGCATCACTGGCAGCAGAGGTGACCCTTCCACTCCCTACCTGTTCCTCAACACCTACACAGCCCCCAAGGTCACCACACAGGCAGGCAAGGGGGACTATTTCTACACTCCCTTGAGTGACAATGTCCTCCTGTCTGGGCTGAGCATGGGCACCTTTGTCTCCCCGTGTCACCACAGAAGGGGGTGAGCTGACAGCTCCCACCCGTGCTCTCCCACCATCCTTCATAGGTGGTTCTGGAACCTGCACAGCCACAGTCCACACCAGGTCCAGGACAGATTCCCTCCATGTTACCCATGAGACCAACCACCACCAAGCCACAGCCGGCGTGGGGAGAAGCAGCTCTCCAGCCCTCCCTCATGTTAAATTATTTACAGTAACAGATAGCACATCCCACTCTGTAAGCTTTGATTTATGTAACAGGTTTATAGCCCTGACACCATAATCATACTCCCCAATCTCAGCAGGTAACTGAGAGCTCCCTCGGAAATGAAGCTCCAAGACAAACACAAAATAATTCAGGAAGAAATTGCATGGGGCTGGGAACGGGAGGCGAGCCGGGGCCGGAGGGCTGCTCCCTGCATTATTCATCCTGGCTCCTGTGCATGTGTCTGCTCCCCCCAGGTCTGGGGACAGTGTGTAAATAGATTTATGAGTAGAAAGGCAGCACATTAAACAGTTTAAGTGTCTTGGAGTCCATCCTGAAGTGTATTATTGCTCCAGTGTTTTATCACGCTGTGGAGGACTGGTCTCCATAAATTAGACCCGGTGCTGTAAATTGCACAGATCGGGAGTTTTAGTCGAGAACTTGGGTAAACAGTTTGTGACACTGGTTGTCACCCACCCACACCCATGTACAGCCAGGGACAGCAAATCCCAGTGGGTCCCATCACCCCTGCCTTAGCTGGGAGAGCTGCTGGTGGCTGCTGGCAAAGGGTGGGCAAAGGGGTCACGGGCTGGGGGACATGGGAGAGCCTGGACCCCAGCATGGCTCTGTGTCTCTGCCCAGCACAGCAGTAAGGGAGGGAGGGCTGGGTGCATGCAGGGAGAGGGGTGGGAAGTGTTTGGGAGAAGGTAATGATGTGTGGGGGTGGATGGATGGAAATGGTGGTAGAATGACATGGACAGGTGGGCAGATGGATACATCCAGGGATAGAAAAATGTATATGGATGAATGGGCTTGGTGATGGAAAAATGGGAAGATTTGAGGACCAACTGCTGCCTTGGTGGTGGGGGCTGGTGAGGGGGCACTGCTGCTGCTCAGGGAGCCTTTTGGTGCCTCATCAGCACCTCTCCTGTGCAGTCCATCTGGCTCCCCTCCCTCAGTCCCCTTTTTCCCTCCACTGTCCCCAACTACCCAGCTCAACTCCCACACCCTGCTGGGGACAGCCCTCAGCCCAGCATCCAATCCAAACAGGAGACAAATGTCATCCAGAGACCCAAGTGCAGCCACTGATGGAAACAAGCAGCTTACATTGTGAGGTGACAATATTTTCCCATATCAGCACTCAGTGCTGTGATAACCCACAGTTATTGCTGCTGCCTGGTGCCAGCCTGAGCAGCACCAGAGCATCCCATGGCCTCTTCAGGGACAGTGACAAAGTGCCTTGTCCTTCTCCCAACAAATCCCAGGGAGAAGCATGCATAGACTGAAGCCACTGAGAGGATGATGCTTGGGATGGCTGGGCTGATGTGGCCCATCAGCTCAGTCCCTACTGCCAACTCACAGAGCTCCAGTCCATGCTGCTCTTGGGATCAGAACCTCTAGAAGAAGCTCAGTCCCTTGTGAGCATCACAAGAACCCCCTGCCCACACCAACCTTGATGATGTCTTCGTTGTTGGACTTGCACTCGACCATAGCCGAGACATCCACGATGACGCCGCTCAGCTCAATGGCAATGACCTTCACGGGAATGGCCACCGTCCGCCCCGTCAGGATGGCCGTGTTGATGATCTCTGTGTCCTGGGGATGGGACACAAAGGAGACCATCAGGTTAGAGGGCAGTTTGACCCCCTGGGGTCAGATCCTGGAGGCCCCTCTCCCCCTCCAGGTCTGGGGCAGAGAAGGACCTGGGTGTGGATGGGTGGGATATAAGGATGTGTCGGTGCTGTGGGGCAGAAGGGCGGGTGGGAGATCCCTCAAGGGGACACACCACCTCAGAACAGATAACTAAGCAGAGGGCAGGAACCTGCTCACCATGGCCAGGGGCACGATGGCCCTGATGTCCCTCTGGATGACCGTCAGCTCCGTCACCACCTTCTCCAGGTCGGGCGGGGGGTTGCGGCCCCGGTAGTCGATGTGCCACATGATGCGGCGCGTCACCGACTGGCTGGTGAAGTTCTCCATCTCAAAATCCAGCTGCATGATCTCAGAGGAGTCATCCTCGTCCCTGGGCAGGGGGACAGGAGGGGACATGGTGGGCTGGGTGTCCCAGGTCCCACAGACACCCCATGATCAGTGCCAGGCAGTCCCCAGCATTCCCAGCAGCCCTCCTTGGTGTCCCCATGCCTGTCAAGGGGGATTGTACTGTGGGTACCACCACGACACTGGCTCCCCAACCCAGCAACCCTGACCTCCACCTCTGCCAGGGGCTGCTCCAATGGGAGCCTGCAGATTCCCATGGGACTCTACACAGTGGGAGAGAGAAATGTGTTTCACTGCCTCTACCCAGCAGGAGAAAAACCTCATCAGGTCCCCAGGGACTGCTGGGTGATGTATTATCACAGGGTGAGTGTGTGGCTGCAGTCCCAGGGGACAGTGGGTGGCTGCAGATGCTGTCCTTGTCTCCCTGACTCCATCCTCCCAGCAGTGTGGCTGGATTTACTGCCCTGGGCTGCTCCTGCCTGCACACTTGTTTCCCACAGGTCAGACCCCAAGTGTCCCACACCCAGCAAAAAAAGTCCCTATACAAGACTCAGTCCAAGCTGTTGACTTTACAGCCCCTTCCAGCTGGATCACATGGGAAAATGGAGTCACAGGAGAAAGAGGTTCAACCACAGACAGCAGATGGGGCAGTGTTGGGCTGGCACTCGGGGCAGGGCTGCTCCCCAGCCTGTGAGGGCAGCCATGGGGATGGGGAGGTAGATGGGACCAGCAGGGGATAACGGGCCTGAGACCATCAGCTCATCAAACACACACACAAATTAATGCCACTGCTGAGGACAGCAGGACATGGAGCTAATTGAAGGCACTGAAATTTGGGGCATCCCCACAGCAGGACAGGATGGAGGGGGTGCACTGCCAAACCCTGCACACAGTGCCAAACTAAGGGGACAAGCTGCCCCTCTGCATCATGGTTTGGACAGTCTGATGGCTACAGCATCCACAGACCATGATCCTGCCTTCCTATCTCTGTCTCCAATCTACAGATCCACTGGGAGGGCTTGGGATTCAACACCCTGGCCCCAAGTCAAACTTCTGCATTGCTCCCCAAAAACAGAACATCCCCGACACCCTGGAGCCCCCACTAACAACAGCACCAGCAAAAGTCCCCCAGAGCTGGGTTAGGGGAGAGGGGAGGAAAAGTGAAACCACTGTGGAAGGGGAAGCTGGGACTGGCTCCACTCTCAACTCGCAGTGCAGCAGCAATTGAGAAGCTCCCATCGATCTGGGGATGCAGGATACAGTTGGGTTTCTCTCTGATCAATATCTAGTGAGTGAAAGGGAGCAGAGAAAGCGGAGAACAAGAAGCTGGAGCTGCTCCAGGTCATGGCAAGCCCGGATTCCTGATCCCTGGTTCCACAGCAGCACTGAGGGGCTTTGCAGTGGAGCTGCCACACAGGGGCTGGTGGGGTCCTGGCAATACCCCCAAGGGTGCAGAGAGGAGTAGCCAAAGGCCACCTGGTCTGAAGAAGGGGATTTGGTTGTTAACTGTCTCTTCCAAGGCAGAATTATCACACAGCCAGAAGAGGCAGGTTCAGAGGCAAAGCAGAGCTGCAGCTTCATGCCAGATGTGGTCCAGTGTTGGAACTCTGCACCATGGGGTGCCCAGAGGCATCCCAGGAACCCCGACAGGACCAGCCTCCATCTTCTGCCTTCAATGAGCATCATCTGCTCTCACCCATGGCAGAGACAAGATCCAGGCTGCCCACACTGGGGGAATAATTTAGAATGCAGCTACTGGGGTGCAAAACATCCCAAACTACCCATTATCACCCCAAAGCTCAGGGCTCTCACCCCTCCCTGCACAGCCAGTGCTGCCATAAGCCCCCAGAGCCCCAGTGAAACAAACTCCTCTGTTTGCACAGCCTGGAGGGCAACACGGCTTTGAGTCATTCATACTCTCCATTCCGTTAATATTTGATGGAGTTGTTTGTCTAAAAGGTGATTGTAATCACTTTAAATTCCTCCTCCGTCTCTAACCTTTGCAGGCTGATTTGAAGCAGCAGTGGCAGCAGCAGAGGGGGAAGGGGGAGAGGATCTCACTGCTGGCAGCTCTGGCATCCATGTGCTGTGCAGGAATGCTGGGCTGGGCATGCAGAGGACGGGGGGCTCACGGCCCTGGGGACACTCCACTATCAGCCACAGGGCCACAGGCTTGGATGCTGTGGGGTGAAGGAAAATCCACCCTCTGGAAAAGTCCTTTGGGGGAGGTTCTGCAGAGAACTTTTGAGGTCACATTTGGAGCAGTCAGAGCTAAGGATCTTTCTGCAAAAGCCTGTCCTCAGATTTGCTCAGTGCTGGGATGGGGGGCACAGATATGAGGAGACTTCCATCATAGAGGCAGGAACAGCTTGGGCACATCAACTGGCTTTAACCTGGCTCCTGGAGACACTTGTGTCTCTTTTTCCAAAGACACAGTGATGGAGATATCACAGCCTAGTGAAGATTGTTTTCCAGCACTTCAGAATCTTTCCTGCTGGTGTTCTAGACCCTATGCCCAACCCCTGCCTTTGCCTGCTGTGTCTTGCCAGTCCCACATCTCCTCTTCTCCAGGCTGAGCTGCCTCTGGGTTTTCATCCCCCTTTAGTGCCACCAATTTCACATTCTGGCTGTGCCTCAGTTTCCCCTGTCAGCACCTGGATTGGGGCCAAGGCAAAAGCACTCCAGGCCAAATCCCAGCTCATTCCCCAGCACCTCCAGAGGTCAATCCCTTACCTGGGCCCAGCACCATCTGCTCTGGACACATCAACAGTGGCAGTGGAGTGTTTACCACCCGTCAGCAGCTCCGAGCTCACCAGCCACTGCCCACTCCTCGACCTGGTGCTGAGCAGGTTGACACCCTTCTTGGCTTTCACCCTGCAGAGAGCAACAATCAGAGCTGGACTCTCACCCCCAGGCATCCCTGGATCCCCCTGGGATAGGCCTTGTCATAGGCCCAAGGGAGTTTTTGCCTCAATCCCTCCTGGCTGTCAGAAACACCACCCAGGCTGGCAGCAACCCCACAGGGCTGAGCACAGCCCAGCTCTTCTTTTTCATAGGATTTTGTTCCTCCCATCACTCCTCCAGCAGGAATTGGGTTCCCCAGCCCCAGTGCTGCCCCTGTGGGACTGGGCATCCCCAGGGTGAAGGACAGGAGAGCCTGGAGCTCCGTATCTCCCGTGCAAGGGACCTGCTGGTGGCCCAGAAGCCACAGGGACACTTGTAAACACCTTTGAAGAGATGTGGTTGGGGCTTGTACCCCCATCTTTAGGAACAAGCAGCAAGAGAGGTTCCCCTGCACAGTGCCCCATACTGGGATGCTCAGCACTCACTGCCCCATTCTGCTTCCATCTGGCTCTGGGGCAGGATGAGGGGAAACAGCAATCCCATACCTTGTCCCCAAAGTGGCTGTGACTAAACCCACATCTGCTGGCAGAATCCCAGTGCAACTGGGAACCCTGGGAGAGCAAAGGCAGCAGTCCATTGTGCCAGTGTAGACCCTGGATGGACAGCCCTTCCTCTGAGAGGCTCCTACTGCAAATCCCCAAAACTGCAAAACCACACACCAGCTGATCCCCTCCCTGGCCTCCCTCACCTTCCCAGCATCCTGCCAGATCCAGCAGAGCACCAGCAGGTCCCACAGACACCATCACCCTCCCCACCCTCTCCCTCCTGCCCATGACAGCCCAGATGAAACAACCACTCCCGGGAGAAGCAGGAGCAGCTCCAGGACCTTACCTGAGCGTGAAGTGCTCCACCGTGGAGTTGGACATCAGGTAGAGGAGGATGCTCAGCACCTCCCCCGGCTTGAGGGGCTTGTCGGGCAGGCGGATGAAGATGTTGCCGTCCAGGTGATGCTCCTGCATGGGCGGCCCCGGGGGTGGCTGCAGGAGGCTGACGCTGCCGATGCGCAGCAGCGGGTGCTGCGTGGGACCCTCTGTCCTGGCGCCCGCGGCCCCGCGGCGAGGCACCGTGTCCCCAAGGCACTGGCCGGCCCCGTCGGGGGCATGCAGGGTGTAGTACAGCTCGGCCTGCTGGCTCTCGCCCGGCACCTCCAGGCTCTCGGGGCTCTTCCTCCTGCCCAGCGGCACGGCCGAGGGGCCGAACCAGGCGTGGGGCAGCTCTGCCTGCACCAGGCACATGGCCAGGCTGCCCCGCAGCCGGCACGAGCTCTTGATCTCGCGGGCGTCGCGGAAGGCGTGCAGCCGCACGCAGGGCAGCCGGTCCGTCACGTCGAAGTCATCCCAATCCCGGCCGGCGACGTAGAAGAGCACTTGGACCACGGGCTGGTTGGCCACCAGCCGGGGCTGGATGATGAAGGCGCGCACCTTCCAGTTGACGGTGAGGCGGTTGGGCACCTCCAGGGTGCTGGAGGGCTGCAGGTGCTCCTTGGGCAGCACCAGCCCCGTGCTGAAGGGGCCCAGGGTGACGTTGAGCACAGGCAGCTCCTTGGTTTGGAAGACGACGAAGGGCTCGGAACGCTGCAGGGGGGCACTGCCGTTGCCCACCGGGCTGGCTCCCACCTCCTTGAGGAAGAAGGCCAAGCGGGTGTTGGACAGGCGGTAGCTCACGGGCAGCAGGATGGCACCAGGGGGCTCGGCGGGCTCAGGGCTGGGTGCTGGCCCCTTGGCATGGGCTGCAAAGGGGATGGAGAGTGCAGGTTAGTGTGGGGCATCCCCATCCAGAACAGCTCCTGAGCAGGGAAAACAGATCCAGGCAGGGAGTGGTTCAGTCCTGCAGCAAGAAGGAGCTGGACCTTCAGCCCTCATTACCCTCATACTCCTCATAAGGGCAGTAAGAGCCCAGCTGGGTTTCTCCCCTGCAAACCAGAAATACAGAACACCTCCCCAGGACCTCAAGCATGGCTGTGCCTCCTGACAGTTGGCAGCACCATCACCAAACTCACCCTTGGCATGGGAGGGGGTGTCAAGCAAAGAAGGATGCTCAGGGACTGCCCAAGGCTGGGCCAGGGTGTGTTGAAGCCACATCCAGCCTTGTACTGTCCCTGGGGAGCCCAAAGCTGGTCACTCACCCTGGCACCCATGCCAAGGCACTGACTGAAGCAGCACGGACCCACTTGCAGAAACAGAACATAACTGGCTTCATCCCTGCTTCCAAACCCACCGAGAAAAGGACAAAGTTTCTCCAGAGGTTTGTTACCAAAAGTTAAGTCCAGGCTAGTTTTTGGCTGGCAGATCCCACCATGTACCTATCATCAAGGCTTTCCTACTGCTTTTAGCTCCCAGGTGACATGAAGAAGGTGGCTAAATCAGGCCCCAGATCTGCTCTGTCCCCACAGGCTGCCTGTAAGGGTGGTGTCACAGCCAGTCTGTCCCCCACCACCCACCCAGGGCTGCCATTCACACGGTGCTGTCCCCTCACAACAAAGCCAGCCCAGAGGACATTTTGCAGACATGGACATGACCTGGTGGGAAAGTGCTGGAGATGATGTTGGTGCCACCTTGTGCAAACCCCAGCAGTGCTCTTAGGAAAGCCCTTTTGGATCATTTTGCCTTAACAAAAGAGTAACTCCACTATGGGCAGAGCAGGCAGCCACTGGGGGTCTGAGCTGCCCAAGCCCCTGGGGGGATGCCAGTTACCCCAGTGCCACAGTCAGCAAGTGGAGAGAAAGCCCAGGGGAGTGTTCCTGCTAAAGCAGACGCCGCGCAAGGCGGCTGGTGCGGAGCCGACCCGCGGCACGCGCTGTGCTGGCAGCTGGGGGAGCCTGGAAGACATCTCAAGGTCTTTGCATTCTCCATCAGCTGCCAGAAGCTCCCAGGAGGGCTGGGTCCCCCCCACTCCCCTCGGCTCTCCGCCAGCCCCTCACATCCCCGCTCCCAACGCTGATTGCAACGGCTCCCAAGCGGCTCCCGAGCGGCGGAGCCCAAATTACCCGTGTCAAACATCGGGGAAAGGTGCGGATCTGACGGCTCAGCTCCTGGGAATGACTCAACCCCCTTCCTCACAGGGGCTTTGGAGCGTGCCCAGGATCCTAAGGCTTTTTCCAGCCAGGAGAGTGGCCTCAGATGAGGTCTCCAAGGCTGAAGGAGATGCAGGAAGCCCCAGCCCACCCGAGGCACTCTCTGCTGTGGGGCACAGGGGAGTTAAGCAGCTTAGAGGGCTCATAAATGGATTGGCACTCAAAACGCGACGGGCAGCATCCACAGCTACATTGCCTGGGATGAAAGTTGTCCAAGAGCCAGATAGAGAATGCTGGGAAAACACTGCCAGCACTACTGTCAAGGCCACTGTGTTGGCACCACCATGGGCACAGCTCCGGCCTTTGTCCCCCCATCCCACTCGCCTTGTGTGTTTTCCCACCTCTTGGAGAGCCAGGAGCTGCAGGAGAGGTGCTGAACCCCTGGGTGACCCCTCTGATCAGCAATAACCAGCAGTGAGGGCTTTTCTGCTCATACAGGTGAAAGAGGTTGTTTCCTGCTGTGAAATGTGAAGGTTTGCATCCTCCCTGCCATCGCCAGCAACAACAAAAAGGCATTTTTTCCAAGGTATGAGATTATTCATGGAAAAGGATGCATGAGCTGGAGTGACATGAGCAGGACCGCCTGGGTGAGGTACCAGCAGGACCAGTGGAGGCACAGACAGCAGGGAAAGGGGCTTTGTTCAACCCACTCATTGAAACAGCACCAGTTTTTATCCCTTAAAAATCTCTGGGGTTTGCAGAAGGATCAGGGGGGTTTGCAGAAGGATCAGGTCATTTCACAAAGAAAACACACACAAAACCCAACCAACTCAATGCCCAGAATAGCTCCAAGCAAAACCTATCCTTGGGGTGGTGCAAAATGCTTGGGGTCACCACTTGTCCCTTGAGAGTGGGACATGAGAACCTCTGTGCCCCCCACAGCGAGCACTCCCTGCCAGTGAGGGGCAACACTGTCACCCACTGCACTGGGAGGGCTAAAGCAGCTGGATTTGGGCTGCAATTTGACTCCCAGGCCCAGCTCGTGGGAGGGACCCCCAGCAAGCAGCTCCTTCCTCCCTACCCTGGGGATTCTCTGATGGCCATAAGAGAAGGAAAGCCCCTCTCAAACACGTGCTGGGCACCCTGCTCAACTCAGAGGGTGCCAAACTCTGCGGGGATGGGGACACCTGGGGTGGCCCTGTCATCAAACCCAGCACACTGGCCATGCCAGATGGGGGAAGGGACAGGGACGAGCTGGGATGGAGATTAATGGGATGGCCACGATTAGTTCAGCGCCGGCGGATTGGCGGCACCCAGAGAAGCTATTTCCTTCCACAGACAAAATGCATTTAAATGATGCCATAATGTGTTGCCGGGAGGGGACAGGACCGGCGCCTCCGTTCCTCGGCCATAAACTCATCCTGCCAGGACAGGGTCTCACCCAGCCTGGGGTGGGTGCCAGGATGGGGGAGTCACAGCCCAGCTCAAGCCTCTGCACCACAGAGGGTGGTGGGAGAGGCAGGAGATGCAGCTGCTGGTAGATAGCAAGGAAAAAAGTGTGAATAAGGATGGATAAGCAGAGAGCATGGAGGGTGCATGGATGGATGGAAGGAGAGAGGTGGGTCTGAAATGGCTGGATGAGAGAGAAGAGGTGAAGGATGGAAGAATGGAGGGATAGAAGAGCACAATGGCTCAGGAGAAGGAAGGAGGGAAGGAAAGGCAGGCAGGAAGAAAGGCAGGAAGGAACAAAGGAATGAAGGGAGGAATGAAGGAATGAAGAAATGAAGGAAGGAGAGCACAACAGCCCAAGAGATGGAAGAAAAATGGAAAGATGGACAGACAAGCAACACAGCTCAGAAGACACCAGTCCCCACACCACTGTCCCCATTCCTTGCCCTGGTTTTGAGCCACCCCTGGCAGGGAAGGTGGCTGGCATGTCCCCCCTCTGGCTGGGTTTTGGGGGCCAGAAGGGTTAAGCCCTGCTCTGCAGCCCCACTGCTGCAGTTAATGGGATTTGCAGCACCTGACCCGGATTCTGGGTTTATTAGGCCGGCACAGAGGGGACCATATGGTCCTTCTACCCTCACAGCTCAGCTCTGCAAGCCAGAAAGCAGCTCTCCATGCCTGGCCAGACTCCGTCAGGCCTGAGGGCTGCCCAGACTTCCCAGGCTGAGGAGCCACCCTGGCACTACAGCGGGATGGGATGGGCCTCCCGTGTGTCCCACCCTCCCATCCCACAGCAGCCCGTGGGAAGCTGGGCTGACCTGCAACCCACGGCCAGGAGAGGGTGGAAAGGGGGACAATGTAAACACACAACTGCTGGTGACCCCCTTGTTGAGCCCCCACATCTGCCTGGCCAGATGTGCCCTGCACTCACTGCAGACACATGGCCAGATGGGCCAAGCTGCTCTGCCCACCCAGGAGGGCACGTGGGGACAGTGGCAGCACCCTCCAATCCTACCTTAAAATCCAGACCACTCTCCCCAGGCTGAGGGGTCTCACTGCTGCAAAAAGCAGCACCAAAAGCCTCTTCCCTGCTCAGCATGGCCCCATCATGTGGCTTTGGTCACCACTGTCCCTCATCCTGATCCACATCGCCTGCTCAGGGGTACAGTGGTCAGGCAGACTGACAGACACATAGGAAAGGAGGCTGAAGGACAGAGTGGACATCACCATGGCTGGAGGGGAACACCAGCTCATTTGCCTTCCCCTGTTGCCCTGAATCCCCAGAAAATGGGGCATGGGGGGAGCACAGATCAGCCCCTCCATCCTGCCCCCACTGCAGCCTCATCACATCCACCCCTGCTCCCACCTGTTATCCGGAGGCTGAAGACCCTCCTCCTCTTCCCCTTATCCAGAACTGATAGCCATGGCTGAGCCCCAGCTTAGCCCCAGCCCCAGCTGTCTGCCATAGGGATCGCTTCAGCCACACTCCAGGGGGGATCTTTATCCTGGCTTATCCTGTGGGAATCAGCGAGGGGCTCCCAGTGGTATATCCCCACTTAGGAGTGGACGAGTGTATAGGAAAACAACTGGAAAAGAGGGAGGGGAGGTTTGAGGTCACGCCAGTAAGGTTAAAACCTCTCATGGTGATAAAAGGCAGCACTGGGGGCTCAGTGAATCAATGGATTGAAGGCAGCTCCAAGAGAGATGCCAGAATACCAGGGATGTGAGACACCAGTCCAAGCTCCCCTTGCTCCTGCCCAGGCCATCACTGGGCTTCCATGGTGCTCCCACCTTGGAACATGCCAGAGAGTTGTCCATATAGCAGTGACTTGAGCTGCCACAGTAATAAAATTCTCCCTCCATGGGGAGGGATGGCAGGGAGTGTGTTACACTCCTCACAGAGGATCCACACCAGCTTCCAGCCCAGCTCCAAACTCCTTTGGAGGCGTTTCGGTGCACACCAGTCACGGAGATTCCCAACCACAGCATGAAAAGGCCAGTGGGATTTCATCAATGATCCCAGACCTTGGTCACAGTCCTGGGACCCTGCAAACCACTGCAGCCCAGGGCACAGCCACCATCTCTGCTTCTCTGCACACACAGGCAGAGGATGCTGTTTCTCCCAGCCCCAGGGATGCCAGCAATGCCAGGACCACCAGTGGTCCCATTTTCCCCCAGTCCAGTCCCACACCAGTTGGACATGGTGGTGGATCCTGCCCCTGAATCAGGGAGATGAGGGCAGGACATGCTGCTGCACCACCCAAAGGATCCACCCAAAGCAAGGGGACCACAGAAAAATCCCACAGCCCTGAGGAGAGGAGGAAATCCAGCCTGGATATTCCCCACCGAGAGGGATCTCCCAGCTGCAGTTTGGGTCCAAGCTGGGATAAAGCCACACCACTTCCCTGAGCATCCTGTGGATCCCCCTGACCATCACAGCCCCAAAACCTGGTGGTTCAGGTTCAGCCCCCACAGCCACCAGGACCAAGCACAAAGGGCAAACATGGGTGGCAGCAGCCCCAAATACCAGGGATGTGCCATATCTGGAGCTCTTGGGAATGTCCCAGACCTGGATGTTCCCACAGCTGGATGCTCCAGCTAGAGGTGTCTAGAAGGGAATCTCCCGGGGAAGGGTCAGGCTCACACATCTCCCCACCTGACCTGGGAACAAGCACTGCACCCACATTCCCTCCTCACCCCCACAGCACCAATCCCTGATGCACTAAACTCCCACCAAGTGGGGGCAACACCTTCAAACACCCTAAAAAGCAACAAAAAGGGGAAACAGAAGTTTCCATGCCTCCACTTCCACTCAAAACTCAGCCCCAACAGAAGCCCTACTCTCCTGCACACTCCCAGGGGAAAAAAAAAACAGTAATAAAGCACAAGCCAAAATTAAAAAATACAGCTGAGCCCCTCCTAGAAAGGTCTGAAATGTTACCTGCAGACAGAGCCCTGAAAATTATTTTTGGTGACATAAAAGACAATAAGCTCTCCCTTCCCTCCGATGCACTGAGAGCCTCCATCTCCAGTCTCAGCTAATTGGAACTCAATTAAGTGAATAATTGTTACAAACATGAAATTACCTTCCCCAGGCGGGTGGCAGTGAGACACCTCAGCTGTGACTGTGGGAAGGATGGGATGCAGGGATGCTCCAGGCCCTCAGCTCTGCCCATGGACACAGCAGGGATGGGGTGACAGGGATGAGAATCCCCAGGGTACTGAGGACCACGATGTTAAAATGGTCCAGGCTTCCCAAAATCAGCCTGGGGTAGGAACTGAGTGGGTGCTGGCCGGGATTTGTGTATCAAGTCTTGCTGTGAGCAGCAGTGCTGGCTCAAGAGTGGATTCTCTGTTGTCTAATATAGGGTTGTGCTTATGCCTGCTAGATTCTCCTTCCTTTTAGGTCCTCCTCCCAAAGGTCCAGCCTGCCTTCTCCATCAGCAGGAGCAATAAAATCCTGTAACACTGGTTGGGCTCAGTCCAAGGCCAGCAAACAGCCTGTACTTGGGGACCAGCAGCAAACAGGACCCATCCCAAAGCCACAACAGCCTGTGGTGCCAAGGTCTGTGCTTCCCCCAGGAAATTAATAAGAGGGAATAAACAGAAAAGAAAAAAGCAAGGGACCTAAAGGAATAAATAAATATGGCCTAAATGGGATGTGCTGTGCAGAGGCACAGCCTGCCATAAATTCCTGGAGCCAGCAAGGCTTTTACACGGCAGCTACTTTAGAGCAATTTCCACAAATCACAGCAAGGGACAGGCTGGGGGACGGGGAGGAGAAGGCCTTTACAGAGGAGGAAGAAAAATGAAGAAATTAATTAAAAGTGTGGGGGAAAAAAGGACAGGGAAGTGGCTGAATGAATGTCCACAGGGATACCCAGGGGCTCCCAAAGGCAATGGGAGGGGAGATACTCTGAGATAAAGTGGACAGCCCATGAACACCCAACATGTGCCATGGCAGGTCCTGGGCTGGGTGACCCCCATGCCAGACTCCCCCCCCCCCCATGTTGGGACCTGGGACCAACCCCCCAGCAACAGGGGGGCACAGATGGTTTCCTCAAGTAACCCCCTGGGGAAGCCAAAAGTAGGAAGACTGGCAGGTGAGTGCCCTGTAGGGTGGCCTGGAGAAGCAGGGACAGGGACAGGGAGAAACCTGTCTTGGGGCAGAGTCAGTGCAATGACACTCCCAAAGCCACGTGTCCTGCTCAGATCACCCCTGTCCCCTCTCCATCCTCTCCCCATGGGCAGGAGCAGGAACATCCTCTCAGCACCCTCCAAATCTGAACACTGAATATGCCCCCCCAGGCTGTGCCAAGCAACATGTTTCAGACTGATTAGACACTGATTAATTATTTCCCCCTGGTGACGTGTGTCAGGCTGCGCTCAGAGCTGGATTCAACTCCAGAGGCACTCAAGGAACACGAAGAGCCACAGATAAACCCAGTCTCAGCCCTCAGCAGCCATGACTGGGGTCCAGCAGCAGCCCCAGACCCCCAGCAGTCCCAAAAGGAGGGTTGGGAACAGGTACCAGCTCAGGACTTTGCCACCCAGCATCAAACATGCAGGGCTGGAATCCATCCCTTCCCTCCCTGCTGGTACGAGCACATCCAGCAGCCGCACTGAGCTGGCAGCAGAGGGTATTGCATTTGCAATCCTATTTATCTTCCAGAGGAAAAACACAGCTTTTCCTTAAAGAAAAATAAATCCAAAATTAATTCACTCTCAAGTTGTGTCAGTCCTGGGGACGAGCTCAGCCCATTTCAGCAGGGCAAACCTGCCCCAGTAACTCTGGAGGGGTCTGGAGGTGACAGCACTGCAAGCAGAGGCACAGCCCCCCCAGCAGCACCTGCTTGGGCTTTTCCCAGAGCTGGTGAAAACTCAAAGGTGGCAAATATTAGCCAAGCAATGGGAAGATGCTCACCAGCAGGAGACAGTGGCTTCATCAGAAGACTGTGAATTGCCTTGCTGATGATATCCCCCCAGGAGGCCAGAGCAGCAGTGAGGAGCTCAGCACCCACCCAGGGTGAGGGACAGGGGCCCATGGGGAGCAGCAACTGGTCAGGCAACAGCTTAGGGAGAATGAAGGGAGTGGTTCCCTGGAGAGCCACATCCTGAGAACAACCTCTGCATCCCAAACCTGGGACATTTGCAGGAGAGGTGATGGCCCATAAATCCACCAGCTCAGCTGGTGCTTCCCCAAGGTGGGGATCACTGGACCACCATCCAGTGTGGCTGGAGGATTCTGTGTCTCCCAGTTTGCCAGGGAATTGAGCTCCAACCTCCCATCCCCTTGGCAAGGAGCATCAGGGCCTGCCTCACTTAGCACCACTGAACCATTCTCTCTTTCTGCTACCACACATGGACAAACTCCTGGGGGAGACCCCATCCCACAGGCACCACTGAGGTCCCCAGCCCCGTCACACCATGTCCCACCCCAGGAGCAGCCACATCCCTCCCTGCCCAGGGGGCTGCTCATTAGCAGAGCCATGTATTTAATAATAAAAGATTCTGATTAGATTAGCAAGAGTGACCTTTCCCAGATGGATTGGGGTGCTCCACGGTGGCAGCGACAGGCGCCACACGGGAGGGGAACACCCGGCAGCTCAGAGACTCCTCTGCACACCCAGCACAGGTTATTCTGGCTGAGCAATTGCAGCAGCCAAAAAAAATCAGCTTATGCTGTCTAAGCATCCCTTCCCTCACCCATCATTGGCCCAGGATGATGCCACATCCTGCTGACTACCTCCACAGGAAGGGAAGGAGCTGGGATGTGCTCGTGGAATGTTGGGGATGCACTGCAGGGAACCCCTGGTTGTGTTGGTTTTTCCTTTCTGCCTCTTTTACAGGATGCAGAGAAGCTGGAAGAGGGACCTCAGCATGGTCATGGTGGAGTGATTTAAAGAGTAGCATTTAAAAAAAAAACCAAACCAAAATAGCCAGGTTTCCAAAAATTGCTGAGCAATCCCCATGTCCTGCCTCAGTTTCCTGCAGTGTGCACACACAGCCACAACACACACACAGAGAAGGACAGGACTGGACAGGAGTGTTGAGGTGCCTTGGAATTCTCAGAACCGAGTTCTGCGACTGATGGTCACCAAAATCATCGCTCAGGCGATTTCCATCATGCTGCCAATAGCATCCTTCATCCTCTTCCCTTTCCTCAACAACACCAAGAGGACAAAAGGGGTGGAAGAAAAGACAATTTCCCAGTGAGGTATCCAACTTCACATCACTATATCCCAGGACAAGCATCTTGCTGTGATTTAAGGCATTGGGGTTGGAGGAACATGGAGTGGGCCCTGGGGTCATGCAAGGACACTCTAGAGCCAAGAGGGGTGTCTTTGCATGTTCCTCTTTTCTGCAGCACCAAAACTAAAACTTGTGCCAGGTTTAACCCAGAGACCAGATCCCATCCTCTCACCTGCCTGCCAGGGCGAGGAAAAGATCCTATTGCCTCTTCTCTGCTCCTGGATGGAGCCAGGGATGCTCAGCTGCTCTGACCCCACCAGCATGGCCAGCTGTTAAACAAGCAAACACCAGGTGTATGTTCCCAGTGCACATTCCTGGTGTGTGTTTCCAGTGTGTGTTCCTGGTTCGGGTGTTAAATGAGTAAACATCGGGTGTATGTTCCCGGTTGGACAGCGACTTATGGCATATCTCCACCTGCTGGTCTGAAAGCCCCTGAGCTGGGAGATGCTCAGAGGAGATGGGGATGGGGGTTGGTGTGTAATCCCCCCACCAGGGTTAGGATATGCTGGCTGGAGACCCCAGCAGGGATGGAGCACAGTGTTCTCCTTCGCCACCAGCCCACGCCTGGGACTTGCCTGTGGTGGGAACAAGCAATGGGATATGAAGGAATAGCAGCACAGCCCCATTCCCATCAGCAGTGGGATGGAGGTGTCGGAGCTGTGGGATCCAGCACAGCATCCCAGGCCTTCCCTGCATGCCGGGACAGATGCTGAATGACCCCAGCAATCCTGGACCACTGCACACCTGCAGCCCTGCACCTCTGCACCCCTGCACTCCTGCCTCTGGTCAAGCACTGCCTTTGGGAGAGGGGACACTGAGACACACTGCAGGGACAAGCCTCAGCAGGGATAAGATGCAGGAGTCCAGGCTCAACCCCATGGACAGCACAACTCATTCCACAAACCGTGGGTAAATCTCCCTGTGCCGCATCCCAACAGGTCCCAACAGCTTCGCAGCACAACTGTGCTGAGCAGACACCACCAGCAGCTGCCCTGTGGCCCAGGGCTCTGTGTGTCCATCCCTCTGTCCACCCCAGAGCACTTCAGGCCACCCTGGGGCCATCCCAGCCCGGAGATGCCAAACCAAGCTTTTTCTGGAAGCAGCTGATCTGGGGCCTCGGCCAAGCGGCTCCCGGAGAGCGCAGCAGGAGCGAGGCTGGCACGAAGGGCTGCTCTCAGAGAAAAAACAAGGCAAAAGGGAATGAAATCCTCCAGGCAGGAGAGAGCAGGGTGCTGCTTCACCGCCGGCTGACCCCGCTGCCAGCCCGGGCGATTGGGAAGAAACGCTGGAGAACCAGGAGCTCTCAGGCTCTTTTTCCAGCTCCATCCGAGACCTTTATTTGTCCAGGAAAGGCCAAAGCAGCGGCAGCAGCGAGGGCAGCTGCGCATCCTGAAAAGAGCTTCCAAACTCCTGGCAGAGGCTCCTCTCTCCACCGGCACAGGCATCCTCCCATGGCACCACGGCCAGCCCTGGCACAGCCCACCCTCGCCCACTTCACACTGGCATCGCTGCCACTGGGACCCCCCACCCACCCATTGCACCCCCAGCCCAGGGATCAGATTCTGCCCTGGCCTAAACCTGAGGCCTGACCCACTGGGCTCGTGGTGTCCCAGCAGCAGGTGGGGGCTCAGAAATGCCTGGAAGGGGATGGGGAGGAGGGGGGCACATCCAGCCGCTGCACCAGAGGCTGTTCCTGATGGATCACGGCTTGCACAGGGATATTTCCCACGGAGACAGCACACCCGACCCAGACAGGCAAACTGGACAGAGGGAGATCCCATTTCCCCACCGACTGCCAGACCCCTGCAGACTCCAGACCCAGTGGTCCCAAAGAGGAAGGGAACTGTGCCAGCAAACCCTGCCCAGGCAGCACCCCAGGAAACAATCAGTCTCAGGGTACAGGGTGGCAGCATCTCCTCCCCAAAGGATGCCACATAAAGTTGTAGCTTGACAGTCTGGAGCATCTCTACTCCTCTCCAGGATCAGAATCTCCAAGTGGACACCCCCTGCAATGCTTTCAATGTCCTCCCTTCTCCTTATTTCACCACTGTGGGTGAGCAGCTCCCCAAGCCCCTCAAAAACCCTGGGGGGCTGCAGATGCTGAGAAAGCCCTGCCTGAGCCCCAGCAGTGCCTTGGCCATGGGCTGCCGGTGCCACACCGAGCCAGGCACGGTCCAGGGATCCCCTCCAGCTCCTGGGGGCATCATTTGAGCTGGGCAGCACAGCCCTGAGGACACTCTGAGCCCAAGGCCAGAGCCAGGCTGGCAAGAGGGGTCTGGGTGACCCCCCCAAACTGCAAGCAGCCCCCTGCCCTCTGCTTGGCCAAGGCAGCTGCCAGGGAAAGCAGCTTCGGCATCTGTGCAGCTTGGGTTTAGATGGGAGCCATGCATAAAAATCATTCATGGAAATCATGTCCCTCAAGGTGTGTGACCCCTCCTTGGCCTCACTCGCCAATAAAAGCCCCCAGCAGCAGGTGCTGGTGTCCCCAGGGCTGTCACCGGGGCAGGCCAGGATGTCACCACAGCTCGGCCACGGCACGGCAGTGATTTGGATTTAACTCAGGGCAAGGGGGTGCAGGCAGTGGGGGGCCCCCAAACCTATAGGTGGGGGGGATCAGAAAGAAAGAGAGGGATGGCAGGGGCTGCACCCCCATCCATCCCCACAGCCCAAAATGATGCCACCTCGGCAGAGCTTGCCCAGCAACTCAGCGCAGCCTGGGAAAGTGTCTGGGTGCGGGTCTGGGGGATAAGCGAGTGGATAATAGCGGATAAAGCCCCTGATCCTCCCGCTAAAGCAGCTCTGCATTAAGGAGACAAGGGGCGGGGGGGGGTGCCAGGGGCCCCCTCGCCCCATGTGCCCCCCTGCCACCCCGCTCCCTGCCCCGGCACACCACCCTCCAAGCGCTGGCGAGCACAAGCTGTCATTTTATTAAGCCAGGAATAAACTCTAATCTTCACCCATTTCGCTTTGAGGGGGGAACAGGGAACCAAGGGAGGGGATGGCAGTGGGAAGGGGGGGGGGGGGGTCCCAGCCGGGCACAGAGGGGCAAGGGCTGCCCCTGGAGGGGGGCAGATGGTGCAAACCTCCCTCCGGTATTGCAGACAGACAAATAACCACATATTGCCCCCGCAGCTCCCCCGGGGCCGGCACTTACCGGGGAGCAGCAGCGAGAAGAGGCAGCAGAGCAGCCCGGGGAGCATCTTCTCCGGAGAGGCCATTGCAAGGTGGGGGGCAGCCAGAAAACCGGGGGGGCCCCCGTGGCAAAAAAAAATTTAAATAAAAATAATAGTAACAAAAGGAATTCAAACGAAGCACCAAAAAAACCGCAGAAATCCCCTAAATCCAACCACGTGCGAGCCGGGAGCAGCAGCCAACGGTGGAATTTGGGGAGGGGGGGGAACCGGTTCAGGTTAGGGGGGGCTCGGCTTTGGCCCCCCCCAGCTCAGAGAGCAGAGAACCCCATCTCCGGTCCCCCTCCCCTCCCCAGCCCGCACCCCAAACCTGCCGCAACCCCCCCCCCAGTGCCTGCAGGGCGGCTGGGGGAGCGCCCAGCCGGCGGGGGCGGGTTCCCCTCCTCTTCCTCCTCCTCCTCTTCCTCCTCAGGAGCCGGCAGTGGGGGGAGAAGAGCACGTGTAACCCCCTCCCGGGGAAAAAAAACAGCACCGATGTGCTGATGGAGGATGATGGTGCAGGGCGCGGGTCGCCAGCCCCCCTCTGAACGAGGATAAAAAATAAGAATTCCAAGCGGTATTCTTCCAAAGGAAAAGAAAAGGGGGAGAAAGCAGCTGAATTAAAACGCTTCCCCAAGGAAAAAAAAATAAACAGGAAAAGAAGAAAACAACAAGAACGTAACAAAAAACCACAACCCAGAGCTGGGTGAATAATTAATCCCAGGCAGATGCGATTAATCGGCGGCAGGAGCAGCTCGGCGGCGGAGTCCCCGCATCCGAAGGCAAAGTTTGGGGGGGACCGCGGGGTTCAGCCGCTGCCCCCCTGGCAGGGCTGGGAACGGGGGGACCCCGCCATGAGCGTGGCGAGGAGGGGAGTCAGTCCCCGCCTCCTCTGTCCCCCCGTTCGGATTAAAGAGGGGGTGCACCCCCTCCTGCTCGCGGATGGAATGAAAGACGGGGCGCTGCAGCCTTGGGCAAAGCGGCAAGTTGAGGGGGGTTGTGCCCCTCGCCCTCCTCCGGACACCCCCCGCCTGTGCCGAGCCGAGCCGAGCCAAGGCGAGCCGGGAGGGCCTCGCTGGGCGCTCCGGTGGCCGCTCGCCCGGCCGGAGCCGCATCGGGCTCCGGTGGGTGCCAGCGAGGGGAGGGCGGCAGGGGGAGGCGCCTTCCTCCTCCTCCTCCTCTTCCACCTCCTCCACCTCCTCCTCTTCGGGCGAGGAGGTCCCCGCTGGTGCAGCGCGATGCGATGCAGCCCCCGCCCCGCTCCTCGCGATCCCCCCCGAGCCGCTTGGCAGCCGATCCCCCACCCAGCACCCCGGGGTGCGTCGGGGTGGCTGCCTGGCGCTCCCTGTCCTGCCCTGCCCTGCCCTCCTCTGAGGGCCATGCACGGCCTCGGCTGCAATGCAAGGGAGCCGGAAAAATGGGGGGTTTGGACCCCTCAAGTGGGGCAAGAAGTGTGGAGCACACACCTCATCACCCTCTAGGATGGACAGGGACAGAAGGGTTTGGTCACTTCTCGCCACCCTGGTGGTCCCTGCCCCATCCCTGCTGTGACCAGGAGATCTCCTGCCTCCCCAGCTCCCTCTGAAAGTGCCACCCGCGGGGATCAGCCTTGTCACCCCACTCCCTGCAGCACTAAGGGTGTGGGCAGTGCCCGCCTGCAGCTCCCAGACATGGCTGAGGGTGGAGGATCAATCACTGCCTCACCCCTGACCCTGGTGGGCTGCCTGGTCCTGTGCACACCTCCATAAAACCAGGGACTGTCTCCTGCAGGGCCCAGAGGTGTTTTAAGCACAGCTGGGGAGGGATTCCTCTTGTCCTGGTTTGCTGGTGTGGAGCCATGGGAGAGTTGGGATTTTGGGGAGCAACATTCCCTTCATACAGGGAATGCCACACTGCCCTCAGCCACACGGTGCCCAATGGGGACATGTGAGTATTTGCCAACCAAGTCCCCATCACAGCCATTGCCTACATGGCTTGTGTGACCATCTGCCATGGCTGGTTTGGCCACCCCATCCCGTGTGGTTTTTCTTTCCCCCACCAACCCCATGACCGCCTCCTGTGCCTTTGCCCTCCCTCCTCTGCTGCCACATAGTTCTCCCTCTCCCTCCACCAGGAAATACTGGCCAGCACGTTCATCCTGGCAGCCTCATTTACAGTGGAAGTGCATAAGACATCTCCATTAATGCCAAAATAATTCACAGCAATTAATAGGATTGACCTTGAGCAGTGACAGAAGCTGAAGATGCCCCCATGAAAAGCAGATGGACCCTGGGCCGAGCCCTTGCACACCCCCTGCATCTTTGGGTGCTGCTGGGAGGTCTTTGCAAAGGATGCTGAGGAATGGCAGAGGGACCAAGGTGAAGAAGAGGAGGGAGGAGGGATGTGCCCCCAAACCCATCCCCTGGAGTTCTGTGGGAAGGGCTGAGGATTGGTTTTGATGAGTGGAAGAGGCCCCGCGCCACTGCCCAGGCACTCGCTGCTTGTTTTCATAAAATTCCCATGATTTATAAGCCAATCTCCCGATTGCTCTGGGAAGGGGAGGGCTGACTCACGGGCTGCATCCCCGGGGATGGGGAAGTGTTAGAGCAAAGCAGTGGCCAAGCCATGCTTTGCCTCTCCCCAGCTTGCCCAGAGGGCAATGGGACAAAGCCTCGGTTTCCTCACACCAAAACAGGCCCCAGGGTTGGGAAACTGGGGATGATGACACGACCATGCAACATCCTTTCCCTTCATGGGATCCTTTTCCCACTGATGGATGAGAGCTTTTAAGAGGGATGTTTGGGTGCAATCCCTCCTGCGTTCCCGCGACGCCTCTGGCAGGTTCTTGGCACCACTGCTGGGATATTTTTCAGCTGTTACAGAAATAAGTATTTTTACCCCAGCTGGATTTTATTTATGACTCCAGCTTTGGCAGGCAGAGGGGCTGGGGTGGGCAAGAGCAGGTGGCTGTGATCTCTCTTTCCCAAGTGAGAATCAAAGCTGGGATTGCCGCTTCTCTTGGGGAGATGCCGGAGATAAATCCTGTTATTTTAGCAGGAGCTGAGGCAAGGAAGGTCAAAATGTGAATCCAGCACAGGGGCCCATCTGTCTTTTTGGGGACCCACCCAAACACCTCCTGCTTTTTAGGACATAAAATACACTGGAAAGCACAAGGAGGGATTTTCCAAGGAATTACCCCCAAAAACATTGAGGGACATCCAGGCAGGTTGGGGTCTGGCTGGGGACAGCAGCCAGCACCACCCCAGTGGCATTGACTTCACTCCTAAGGGCACCACATCCACCCCAATCACAACATCCCCTTGAGCCCCTACACTGAGAAGTATTTAGGGGGTGCAAACCCCATGGGCTGGAGGCACTTTCCATATGGATAAATCCCAGGTGTGGGAGCAAACCCCAGGCAAGAGCATCAGTGCCAGGTTGGGCAGAAAGCCCCGCCGTGCCAGGACAGCCCGGCCTCTCCCGGTAATCCCTGCCCAGCGTTTCACCTGCCAGTAATCCCGAGGCAGCACTAATCGCTGGGATAACAGTGCCCGGGAGGTGCTAATCACCAAATCCAGCCCTAATCCCTGTGGGAGCCTCTGGGGAGGTGTTGTGGCAGAGCCAAACCACCAAGGCAGGCGGGCAGTGGGCACTGGGGCTGCTGGGAAGGGGCCCCAGGGGGAGAACGAGGGGTCCAGGGGGGAACCCACCTTTCCCTCCTCATGGAAAAACTGAGGCACTCACAGGGCTGATGCCCAAAGACACATCTGAGCTTCCTCCAACTCCACTGTTCATCTCCAAGGGTTGTTCAGGGATCCTGCTGTGATGGTAAAATGGAACCATGAAGGGCAGGGAGGGCTCCAGGGGTGCAAACCCCACTCTGGATGGATTGGCATGGAAAAACTGGCACCAAACCCCACAAAAGCAAAAGCCAAGAGCCACAACTGAGGTTTGCACCTGGAGGAACACTCTGGCCTATTTCATTCATGCTGTGACCCCCAGGACCTTCCAGCAAAGATAAATCACCTATAAACCAGAAAGGATTAAAATAAAAATGCCCTGGGAACGCCCCAGGACAGCGAAACCCTCACTCCAAGCCTCCAGTTTTCCCATTATTTTCCAATAAAGATTGATCCAGGCAGGGAAGTTCCTTGCCTGCAAGCAGCTCTCTCTGATGGTGACTGCCTTGGTAGTGGCTGGAGCATCACACCCTGGCCCAACAGCCAATTCTGTGTGGGAGCTGAATGGCTGATCCTGGAATGTGATTAAAAATATATATCAATTCCCTCCCTTCCAGAGCAGTGCCCGAAATAAATGTGTATCATCCACACGTAGTTCTGATAATGACATTAATATAGAAATCCTGTAATTGCCATAAATTGATTTTATATTATTATTTCTAAGGCAATGGGAAAAAAACCCCAACCTTTTATTGGAATTAATTGTCCAACTGGAATTCCTCACAGTTGGAATTAATTGTCCAACTGGAATTCCTCACAAGGTTCATGGCTTGTTGGGTGGATCCACAGCTCTGTCCTGATGTTCCCTCTGCCCATCTGGGGACTGTCTCTATCCCTGGTGCCCACGACCATCCCATGGTCTCCTTCATCCCAGGGTGATACTGGCAGAGGAAAATGGGTGGGAAAAGCAAGAAATGGGCTGATATTTCACCCCTGAGATGCTGCAGGTCCTGAGCAAACCACATGGTCCCCACGACCAGCAAATTGTTTTGACTTTTGGGTGCCCCAAACAGTGCAACGGCACATTAGATATTGAATGCAATATTTATAATATTAAAATGAATATTTTAATAGCCCATAAAAGTAACGGAAGGGTGAATCAAAGCAGTCGCATCAAGCCCTTTCCTTCTTGCAAGATAAAAATGTTTCATTTCAATTTCACTGTTTGGATTCGTCTTTGCCTCGACTTTTACGTTCTGTTAAAATATTAATTCCAGGCTATAACATAGAATTTTAATATTTTATCTGATATAACAAGTCAACATTATCAAAGTTGTTGGGCCTCAGTATGGGAGAATGAGGAGAGTGAAAGGGCCCCATGAGAGGGAAACTCTGTGGCCTCAGAAGGAAATATCTCAATAGACCAGCAGGGATATTTTTTCCCCTTTCCTTCCAAATATTTTTATCCCATGGGGAAATATCTCCATTTCTGCTTTTTTATTTGTTTCTGATGATTAAAAAAAAAAAAGAGTGAAAAACCAAAGCTTGGGTTTCCCTGGCAGGGCAGGACTGATGTGTCTGGTGCTGGTCTGCATTTTGTGTGCACGTGAGAGGAGCATCCAAGGCATCCCAAACATCCTGAGGAGCATCCAAGGCATCCCAAACATCCTGAGGAGCATCCAAGGCATCCCAAACATTTTGAGGAGTATCCAAGGCATCCCAAACATCCTGAGGAGTATCCAAGGCATCCCAAACATCCTGAGGAGCATCCAAGGCATCCCAAACTTCCTGAGGAGCATCCAAGGCATCCCAAACATCCTGAGGAGCATCCAAGGCATCCCAAACATCCTGGGGAGCATCCAAGGCATCCCAAACATCCTGGGGAGCATCCAAGGCATCCCAAACAACCTGAGGAGCATCCAAGGCATCCCAAACAAACTGAGGAGCATCCATGGCATTCCCAAATATCCTGAGTCGCATCCATGGCATCCCAAACAACCTGAGGAGCATCCATGGCATCCCAAATATCCTGAGGAGCATCCAAGGCATCCCAAACATTCTGAGGACCATCCAAGGCATCCCAAACATCCTGAGGAGCATCCAAGGCATCCCAAACATCCTGGGGAGTATCCATGGCATCCCAAACATCCTGGGGAGCATCCATGGCATCCCAAACATCCTGATTTAAACACAGCATCCCAACATCCTCGTGCAGAACTGATGAACACGATGTTTCTCCCGGTTTCAAAGCACTTAATTACAGCAGCTCGTTAGGAGGGGGCGGTTATCTTGGCAGCCAGGGAGGCCGACAATAGACTTTCTTTTCTTGCCTTGCTGTTTGGTTTTGTTTGGGTTTTTGTTTTGTTTTTTTGTTTTGTTTTTTTTTCCCAAAAAAGTGGAGATTTTGAGTCGGGTTTAGCCACTGGGTGATTTCAAAAGCAGCTCCTCTGAAATTGTGCTGGGCTGAGGCCACGGGCACCCCATGCTGGGGGCTGTTGGACCTGGGGAGCAGCACAGTGAGAACCAGCACATCATTTTAGTGTTATTTTGGAGGGGCTGAGGGGATTTGCAACACCAAAATAAAATCCCAAGCTCTTGAGTTGAGCAAGGGAGCAGCAGATGCTGGGAAAGCAAAGGCAACAGGTTCTGCCTGAAATAAAACCACATTTTGCATCCTGGCCTTGGGTTTTTCAGTGATGGCTGGGTCTCAAATATACAAACACATCCAAAAATGCAGAATCCAGCCCTGCTACACACGCTGTGCAGTTTGGGACCTTGCAGGGGTGCAGGAGGGCACGGAGAGATTGTCCCCAAGTGTGTCCCCAAAGCATCCCCATGTCAGGGGACACCCAACTGCCCTGACTCACCTTTCCACTCCACTCCTTTTCCTGCCTCTCTGGCCCAGATGGAAAGAGAGACAGAGAAAAGCACTTAGGAGGAGAACAGCCCATTTGCTTTGGTTTCCCAGTTGCCCCCTCGCTTGGCTTGGCTCAGGCAGTTTGATTTTCCAGAGGCTTTTAGGCCTCCCTGGGTCCCTGATCAGATGGAGCCTGTGGGGGTGGGGGGAACTGGGGGCTGTGCAGCCCTTAATGGTGCTGTTGGGATGAGCTCACCAAGCTCACCATGGGGCACAGCCTTGATGTCCATCACACCAAACAGCTCCTGGCCAAGCCCCATCTGGAGCTCACAACTTCTAAGCCACTTTCTCCACCCCTCTCCAGCTCCCCAGCTGGATTCTCTGGGCTTGAGCTGATTCTGGGGAGTTTGTGGGCAGTGGAGGTGTTGGGCTGGGGCTGGGTTTATTTGCAGGGTGAGAGGTACAGGAACCTTCTGTAGCTCCCTCTCAGGGAGGGGCTGGTTGTTTCCAGCATGGATTCACCAAAGAATTGCATGACAAATTCTGTTTGGCCAGTTCCACTGCTCCTGAGATGCTCAGCCCTGTGCCCACCACATCCCCATCCATCCCACATCCATCCATCCATCCCTCTCTGCTAATCCACCCCCATCCATCCATCCCTCACCCATCCCCTATCCCTCCATCCCTCTCCCCACCCATCCCACACCTCTCCTCTCTGCTTCCTCCCCCAAATGCCCCTCATCTCTCGTTCCCTCTGTCCCCATGGCCACCATCCCCTTTCCAGCTGAGGACCCCCATGCCAGAGGGCCCCTCCACCCGAGCCCCTCCCCAGCCGAGCAGGGAGAGGCCCCGGCAGGGAACGTGGCCCCTCTTTCCCCTTCACTGGACCTGTCACAACAGCGCTTGTCGGCGACAGAGACGGCGCTGGGAGAGGGGCTGGGACCGGCTGAGCATTCCACAGCCTGACTTGTTTTCGAACTGGATTGAGTTTGTTCCTGGGCACGGGGTGGTGGCAGCTCCGGGGTCTCACCTGTCCTGCCCACCACCGGGCACTCTGCTGCCCCCCAAAACCCAGCCAAGCATCTCCAAACTCCCAGCAGCAATTCGGGCGTTCGTTCCCTGGTGCTCCCCCTGCGCCTCCTCCCTCGGGAGGTGGTTTAACACCAGCAGACGCTTCCCCGGGGATCTCCCTCCAGGGCTGACAGAATGCTGGAGTAGTAATTGCGAGCAAGGAGTAATCAAACACAGCCCCAATTCCCTCCGCAGGCTCCCAGGAGGCTGTCGGGGCTCTGCTGCGGCCGAAGGGGCACCTGCCCAGCCCGGCAAGCCGAAACCATCCCCGCCCACCAGCCTCGGGAGGCGAAACCGGAGCTTGGCTTTTATCCCAGGGCTTGGAGCTGCATCCCCAGCGCCTGCTCTGCTGGCGTGCCCAGTGGGATAACGCTGGAGCAGCTGCTGATTCAGCTGGGTCAGCCCCAGCGCTGCCTAATGGGCACCCCGGTAATGGCCAGGGTGTCCTGGGGGTACGGGATCCCAGCTGGAGTGCGGGCCGGCCAAACCCTTCCCTTCCTGCCATTAGTGTCTCTCAGCTGGGATTTGGGCTGTTCCCATCCCTCTGGAGGGGAAGAACCCCCTGGAAGACCATTTAGGACCATGAATTTTTCAGGAGCTCATTTAGCAGCAAACATCTTCCCATCTGGTTCTGTGCAAAGTGGATTAACCCCTTCAGCAGCCCCCGGGGTGGGGACGGGGGAGGCAGATCGGGAGTGGGAATGGACTGCTGGGATCTGGGGGTGGAAAACGCAGTGGGGAGGCAGAGGTAGGAGCAAGGGGGTGGGGTCACCTCCTTGATTTACTCTCCATGGCCAACAACAACCTGCTCCCTGCACCAGAAGGATGCACGGGCTGGGGCTGGCAGGGAGTGGGCAGCAGCACAAACTGGATCTCACCCAAAACACCTTCAACAAGCAGGAAAACCCCTCACTGGGCATTTCCAGGATGCAAAAAACCTGCCGGGAAATCCCTGCAAAGGGCTTTGTCTGCATCTCCCATCACCTGCACGGAGCCCCTGGGACCACAGGCAGTCCTGTATCCAACGGAGAGGAGCCACCAAACAGGACTGGGAGGCGTCAGGGGAAACAGCGTTTGAACCACAGCCATTGCTGGAGTCTGGAATAATTATAGCACTGGGAGCAAAAGAGCCTCCTTCAATGTCATTTCTCTGCTCAATATGCAGCAGCTCTTTAAAATAAAATAAAAATAAATAAAATAAATAAAATAAAATAAAATAAAACAAAATAAAATAAATAAAATAAAATAAAATATTAAAATAAAATAAAATGAAATGAAATGAAATATTAAAATAAAATAAATAAAACGAAATAAATAAAATAAAACAAAATAAAATAAATAAAATAAAATAAAATATTAAAATAAAATAAAATAAAATGAAATATTAAAATAAAATAAAACAAAATAAATAAAATAAAAAAATAAAATAAATAATATAAAATATTAAAATAAAATAAAATAAAATGAAATATTAAAATAAAATAAATAAAATAAAATAAAAGCCCTAGAAAGTTCAAAACTGGAAAGGGAGGGTGGGAGATGGCCAGGAGAGGAGGATTCTCAGTGGGATAGTTGCTGGGCTGTCTCAGGGAAGAGGCAGGGGAAGAATCACAATTTTCTGGCTAAATCTGGTGTCTAAGATTTCAAGCAACAATTTGCATCAGAGCCAAGTGGTTTTTCAACAAAACGCTCCTGCCCTTGGTGGTGTCTGGCCAAAGATGATTCAGTATTTGGCTACAGGTGGTCACATCTCAATTAAAGCCCTCGATGTCTTCAGTGATGTGTCTGATGGATCCTTTACATCGACCCACTAATGGGCCTTGGCCCGGGGATGGTTTTTCTGATGTCTGCAGCCCTTTATGAGCCTTTGGGAGGAGGGAGGATGATCACATCCTTCCTCAGCCTCATCTTCCTCTCCCAGAGATGGGTGTGGAGAGTGAGGGTCCCCCATTCGTCCTGGGGTTGGATCTCCCCGGCCTGGGATTCTGCTTTGCAAAGTCAAAAGAGGCTGTTAAAGGACTGAACCTCTGCCACCAACTTACAGGGTGTCCTTTGTCATCTCCCTTCCCTTTGCCCCCGTGCACAGCTCAAAATGGTTTGGCATTTCAGGGCACTTCCAGAAGGGCAGCAAAGGGGGGGCTGAGCCCTTCCACCACATCCCATGACTGAGGTTTCACCACAGCCCCCACCCCTGGGCCTTCCCACTCTCCCACATCCCAGCTGCTTCCAGCCCTGGTTCCAGCTCTGCCTGAAGGTGAATTTGGGGGGAGCAGCAATGATTTAGGGTTTCACTAGAGCCAGGACACACAAAGCACTGTTATTTGTTACAAACTGCCCTGACCAATATGTCCCCTCCAAGACACCCCCCAGGCAACCTGGTTGTCTCCTCCCATGAAAAACCCTTCCCAACCCTCTTGGAGGGCAGATGCCCAAGATCCCCTTTGCATGTTCTCTCTCCCCTTCTCCTGGCAATCCTCCAGGGGTTTGGCCCATCCCTGACTCTGACAGTGGGTGATTTAATTTTACCATCAGAGCATCCTTTAATTTTACCATCAGATCATCCTTTTAATGCAGCTCAGCAGGAGGGATCATGCCCTCAGTACATGCCCAGAGTCTGCAGGGTATGGGATGTCCCATGGGATGTCACAGCACTGACACTGTGCAGGTTTCCTCTCTGTATTATCAAGCATTGCCCTGGCATGCACAAAACTCTCCCAAAACAACCAGGCAGCAAGAAAAATAAGAATATGCAAAGGTCAGGCATGGGAAGACAGTGAGTTTCTGCTTGGCTGTGCAGGGAGAGGTCTGTGGTGGCCCAAACAGCGTCTGCTCCCCGAGCTTTGTGTCAGTGACACTGAAAGGAGTTGCAAAAAAATCCATTTGCTTCACCCAGAGTAGAAAAACAAGAGAAAAAAAAAGACATTTGCAGCCTTGAAAGATTTATGTTCTCCCTCCAGAAGCTGGCAAGACCACGCAGACTCTGTGGAGCTGCTCAGTGCCAGGGATGCTCCTCAGCAGGGTGGATTCCCATGGGAAAAGCCAGGTCAGGGGGCATGGGAGCACCTGTCCAACCCTGCTCCATCCATTAGTGATCTTAATTAATTATTCTGCTCTTAGTTATGTTTGTGAGACCCCCAAGTAGCAGCAAGAGCTGTGGCTGAGCAGGGGGACCCCAAAATGAGCAGAGAGACCCTGAAATTATAGAGAGACCCCAAAATGAGCAGAGAGACCCTGAAATAGGCACAGGGACCCCAAAATGAGCAGAGGGACCCTGAAACAGGCACAGGGACTCCAAAATGAGCAAAGAGACCCTGAAATAGGCACAGGAACCCCAAAATGAGCAGAGGGATCCTGAAATGATAGAGAGACCCCAAAATGAGCACAGGGACCCTGAAATAGGCACAGGGACCCCAAAATGAGCCGAGGGACCCTAAACACATAGAAGGACCCCAAAATGAGCAAAGGAACCCTGAAATAGGCACAGGGACCCCAAAATGAGCAGAGGGACCCTGAAACAGGCACAGGGACTCCAAAATGAGCAGAGAGACCCTGAAACAGGGACAGGGACCCCAAAATGAGCAGAGAGACCCTGAAACAGGCACAGGGACTCCAAAATGAGCAGAGAGACCCTGAAATAGGCACAGGGACCACAAAATGAGCCGAGGGACCCTAAACACATAGAAGGACCCCAAAATGAGCAAAGGAACCCTGAAACAGGCACAGGGACTCCAGACTGAGAAGAGGAACCCCAAAACCAGCCTTTCCTCAGTGCAGAGCCATGACTTGAGTGCTGGGGCCCTGCAGATGTGCTGGTCCTGGGTACACCCGAAAAATGCTTCCCACCCCCAAAGTGAGAGCGAGAATGTCCTTCCCAAGCTCCAGCCCCAACTCCATCCTCCTCATGGGTTGGAGCAGCCCAGCCCAGGCTGGGGGAGCAGCCCCCGAGGCGCTGCGTTTCTAATATCAATGAGCAGCGTTCCCTGCTCGGGGCTGGGGCTGGGGCTGGGGCTGGGGGCGCCCCTCTCCCCCCGGGACCCCCCGACCCGCCGCCTCCCCCCCACCGGCCCCGCAGCGCTCCCCGCACCAGGCGCCGGCGCCGGCGTTATCAGCGCGGCCCCGGGCCAGGTCTGCCCGAGCGCCGGTGCCATCCCTGGAGCCCGGCGGCTGCGTTTAATGCCATTAAAAAGCAGGCAATTTGGCACTTAAGTGTCCATCCCAGACTCCCACTTACCCACTCGGGAAGGGAGCGGCAGTTCCGGCGGCAACCCCGACGTGCTCAGTCCCAAACAGGGTGACAAGGAGGATGCTTTGCTGGTCAGGGGCTGTGACAGAAGGTGGTCCCAGTCCTTGGGGCTGGAATCAGAGCCTGGGATCAGGAATGGACCCTGTCCTAGTCCTTATTATTTATTATTTATTTCTTATTCTTTATTCCTTATTTCTCATTCCTCGTTCCCTATTCCTTATGCCTTAATCTTTGTTCTTATTCCTTATTTCTTACTCCTCATTCCATATTCTTCACTCTTTATTCCCTGTTCCATATTCCTCATGCCTTAATCTTTTTTTCTTATTCCTTATTTCCTATTCCTCCTTCCATATTCTTCATTCTTTATTCCTTATTCCTCATTCCTCTCCCCCTATTCCTTAAGCCTTATTCTTTATTCTTATTTTTCATTTCTTATTCCTCCTTACTTCTTCCTCATTCCTTTCCTTATTCCTCCACCTTTCCCTCTGATCCCTGTTGGGGGTGGCTGGATAAGCAGGAGGTTCCAACCATCCCAAAGCTGTTTTCTACTCTCCCTCTTTCTAAAACTGCCAGAAACTTGGGGAAAGAAACCCCATTTCCCACCTCTCTGCCACCTGCCCTTCTCAGGGGTGCAGTCCCCCAAACCTGATGCTCTTTGCAGCAGCCCCTGAGCCTGGTGCACACCCCAGGCCTGGCAGATCATTTTGATATTAATAAAATCTCGATGTTTAATGTGAGTTTTTTTGGGGGAGTCCCAACTCACCCCTTTGAACCCCACAGAGTCACTCAAGTCTCCCTGCCTGCCCTTCCCCATGTGGCTCCTTTCCATCCCAGTGGGATGCAGGAGCTCCAGCCCACCAGGACCAAACTCCCATAAATTAGAAATCAAACACCCCAAAATGGCAAATCCAATCTGATCATCTGCCCAAGTGAGTGAGGGCAGACAAGGACCCAGAGCCACAGCAAAGGGGGAACTCTGAGAGGGAAATTAAACCTCAGGGTGGATGGATTGGAGGTTTATCAGCAGCTTTTGATGGCAATAGATTTTTGTAACAACCCAACTTTATTACTGGAAACAACGTGAGGATGCAAAGTGGCTTTAAGGCTCGTTAAAAGCATTTTCCAACCATTTCAACTCCCTTCTCCCATCCCCACTGCTTCATCCAGGGATGCCAAGGGGTCTGGGCAAGGGATGGGAAGGTGAAGAAATCCTGGCCCAGCCCAGTAAAACCAGCACAGCTTCAGTGGGGTGGGATGCACTGGTGAGGACAAGGAACAAGGCACAGGTTTGGGTGGCACAGGGATGGGATGGGATGGGATGGGATGGGATGGGATGGGATGGGATGGGATGGGATGGGATGGGATGGGATGGGATGGGATGGGATGGGGTGGGGTGGGATGGGATGGGATGGGATGGGATGGGATGGGATGGGATGGGACGGGACGGGACGGGACGGGATGGGACGGGGTGGGACGGGGTGGGACGGGATGGGGTGGGATGGGATGGGATGGGATGGGATGGGTGGATCCCACCAGGAAAGATTGCAGACCCTGCCCTGGCCAGTTGCTGCAGGTGTCAGGGATTATCCTCTGCCAAAGAACTGAGTTCCCTTTCCTCTTGACAGAATCCCAGTTATGTTCTTGACAGGTGATATTTGTACCTGTTTTAGTGAGTAAACTGCAGCACTCACAGTAAATCAACATCTTGGACCAGCCCTGTGGTCATTCCCAAGGGATACTCCATCCTGCAGCATCCTCAGATCCTCCTCTTCTTGTGGGGAAGAGGAGCCTCAAGGGCAGCACTGCAGTGGCCAAAAGGCTGGAAACAGCCTAGAAAAAGGAGCAGAAAATGAGGTGAGGGCTGAGCCAGAGCCATGGAGAGCAGTGAGTGTGGGTGGCAGAGTGTCCCAGACTCTTCTCCATGACCAGCTGGATTCTGGCTCTGGGTTTGGGCAAAGAGAGGAAAGAAAATCCCCCTCTGGGACTGCAGGGTCGGATGCTTTGCATCACCCACATGGGGTCAGTTTTCTGGTTTTTTGGCCAAAGCTGCTGGAGCTTGACCTTGAACAAGTGTCTGGTTTCCTTCTGCCAACCCAAAACTGCCAGGTTTTCAGCAAAATAAAAACAGTAGCTGGATAAGAGCTGTTCTTCTCTAGCACTGGAACCAAAGGCAGATTTACTGGTACCCCAAACATCCCAAACCTCCACCATGGCCTCGGCACCACCACAGGGTGACAGCCAGGCTTGGGGGGGATTCTCAGGTGCCACTTGGGGACACCCACATCTGGCTGGGGACACCCACATCTTGCTGGGGACACCCAGCAGTGAAAGGGGGAGCCTGGCGAGGAAAGTGAAGCAAACAGACCCTTCCCATCATCACTCCTCCCCCAAATCTGTCCATTTAATGCTTCTATCATCCTGTTTGGAACCTAATCATGGTGGGGATGGAATTAAGGATCCCCCCTGAGAGAGCTGTGGTCCGAGCCTGACTCCAGCACAGAAATGATATTGAATTATTTCCCTGCCATTTCTGGGAATTGCTGGTTAAGGCTCTTGGACAGCACTCGCTCACAGCTCCTAATCTCATTCACCTGCCATTTCCCCTGGGAGCAGGGCAGGAGGCAGGGAGCCTTTCCAGGGGGCACAGAGATGGGGTATCACATTGCTCAAACAGGCAATAATTGATATGAACCAGAACTGCTGCAAATTCCATGCCAGGGCCCATCAGGAGTGTGGAGTTGGGGAGCAACAACTGAAAAATGGGTCTTTGCACCCAAAATTGCTCAAGAGAGGAGAGGGCAGGGGAAAAAGCAGAAGTTGAGTTTAATTGTGTGTGTGGATTAATCATTAATCATCATTCCCCAGATACCCAGCTAAGCACTCAGACACCTGCCTGGCACCTGAGAGTCACCATGTCTCTTGCAATTAAGACTGGGGATGAAATGTTCTCCCATTCCTCAGGATTTCCACGCCCTAAAGACAGATCTGGTGACACCAAACAGCTCCAAACTCGACTGAACTTGGCCAAGTTGCTCACAGATGTAAATGAGAAGAGAGGAAATGTGATGGTTTGGGTTTCTCATTGGCAGAGAGAGATGCTCTGCCTTGCAATCCTTCCCTTCAAAGTTGCCTTCAGGGATGCTGGAAATACCTGAAATCCAAGCAGCCCCACCAAGGGCTTTCCTTTCAGCCTCCACAAAGTTATCATTTAATTAAATCCAACCCAAAATGCTTTGATTAGAGCCCAAGACAAAAGTGTCTCTTTTTTCAGACCTTCCTATTAACAAAAAACCCTCAAAAACTGTGGGTGTGGAATTTCCCACCTGAGTTCAGGCAGATAAGGGATGGAACAGCATCAGGGATGGGTGTGGTGCCCAGCCAGGCATCACCCCAAGGAGGCAGAGCAAGGAGAGTTCTGTAAGAGAAATCCTCTTAGCCCCATCATATCTTTAGCTCAATTTTGGCTACTTTTTGGCTGGAAAGTTGTTTTTTTTTGTAAAAAAGACCTGTGTCTCATCACCCCCATCCACCTTCCCTGGGGGAGTTGATGACCCTCTGTGGGTCTGCAGAAAAACAGGAGCTGCAACTCCCTGCCAAAAACAGCAGAGAGGGTGCTGACACCAGCTTCACTACCTCTCCTGTCCTTAGTTCCTTTTTTTGTGCCATTGATATGATTTTTTCCCTGGCTCATTTCAAGCCTGACTTCCCCAGACTCTCCCTGACATCTGTTAATATCCCTGAAACGGAAGCCTGAAGGGGCTGCGAGGCTTTGAAACCACAACTGATGCTATTTTCAGGCCACGATGGGCTCAGGAGGGGTTTTCCCCACCCTGGGCTCAGTGCCTTGCAGGAGGATCCTGGTTGCAGGATGCTCACAGCAGCCCCAGGCGATCCAGGGCATCATCCAGGGGAGTTTTCCCCTGGCTTTGTCGTGCAGGGACAGCACAGCCCCATCCATCACAGGCAGGAGCCTCTTCAGACCCTGATGTGGGTTCTCCATGAACCTGGGTTTGTATTTGCAGGCAGGAGAGGAGCTCCTGAAAGAGGGAATGAGGGTGAAAGACAGATTGCCCCGAACAGCAGGGCTGGCCCAGCCCAGAGGGGACTGGGGACAGGCATTTAGTGCCTCTCCAGCCAGCGATGTGCCAAGGGAAGGGGAGGCATCACCAGCCAGCACATCCCACCGTGCCCAGCCCACAGGACTGCCACCTTCTCCTCTTGCCTCCTCATCCTGCTAATTTCAATCACAGCAAATCCATCTGGATAAAATAGAAAGCCAGCAATTTTATTTTTTCCCCTTTCTCCTCTCTTTTTTTTCCTTTTTGATGCCTCTGCAGCGTGTGGTGGATGTAAACTGCGTTCTCTGCGTGGCTTTGCTGGCTTAGCACAGCCCCTGTTTTACTGTACTAATGACTTTTTACACTCCAGGTAAAATCAGAACAAGACAAGAAGGTTTTGGAAAGCTCGTTCTGACAAATTCCTCACTGTAATTACTGGAGCAGAAAGAACTCATCAGCAGTACAAGCCGTTGCTCCGGGCGCTAAAAGTCTCGAGTGGTGAATGGCCCAGATAAGGGAAGTGCAGCGGCCCCGCCGTGCAGGGCTCGGCTCGGCTGGTCCCCCAGCGCCGAGGGGGTCAGAGCAGCCCATTGGGGCTTCCCCTGCCAACCTGGAGTGATTTTATACCCCAGTGACCCAGAGCAGTGCCCGCTGCTCACAGGGTTGGGTTCTACAGTGGCTGGCAAAGTGAGGCTGAGCATCACAGAGAGTTCAGAAAATAAAGGATCGTTATTGTCGTTATTAACAGGAGGGACCGAATAGCAGGAAACCAAAGAGAAGGGAGAGAGAGGAGGGAGATTAAAGCACACCTTGAGTGTTGTGTTCAGTTCTGGGCCCCTCAGTTGAGGAAAGAGATTGAGGGGCTGGAGAGGGGCCAGAGAAGAGCAACGAGGCTGGAGAAGGGACTGGAGCACAAGTGCTGTGGGGAGAGGCTGAGGGAGCTGGGGGTGTTCAGCCTGGAGAAGAGGAGGCTCAGAGGTGACCTCAGCACTGTCTGGAACTGCCTGAAGGGAAGTTCTGGCCAGGTGGGGGTTGGTCTCTTCTCCCAGGCACTCAGCAATAGGACAAGGGGGTACAGGCTTAAGCTCTTCCAGGGGAAGTTTAGGTTGGGTATCAGAAAGAAATTCTTTGCAGAGAGAGTGCTCAGGGATTGGAATGGGCTGCCCAGAGAGGGGGTGGATTCCCCATCCCTGGAGGTTTCTAAACTGAGCTTGGCTGTGGCACTGAGTGCCATGATCTGGTAAAGGGACTGGAGTTGGACCAAGGGTTGGACTTGATGATCTTGGAGGTCTTTTCCAACCCAGTCCATTCTAGGGTTCTATGAATAAGCCCAAACATGTAAGCACCCCAGTCACCAAAGAGTGACTCACCTAAACTTGTCTTACCAACTCAGAACACTCCCCCAAAGGCAGGGGCTACATCTTCCAGGCCTTGTCAGACAGCAGGTGTCCCTGCTGGCTTTTTGGGGAAAGAACCCCCAGCGTCAGGAGCACAAGCACATGGGAGAAGGGGACCCAAAGCCCAGGGCTGAGCTGTGGTGGGACCCCCAGCTCTCCCCTCAGCCCCAGACATCCCTGGATGAGGGCTGAGGAAGCGGAGAGCTCTCCCCATCCTCAGTCCTCTCCCAGCACTCACCCCCTGCTACCACAACAGCCCAGGATGTGAACTCTGGCAAAGGGTGGGATGCAGGTGGTCAGGATGGGGCTGCTGAGATATCCCCTGACACGGGGGACATGAGGACACAGTCCAGGAGGGACCACAGTGGCATCCCCTCCACTCCTGCCACCCCCCTGCCACTGCTGTCACCTAAAAGTATTAGTCATTAGGGATCAATAGTGGATTAGACACTCAGGCCCATATGGCTTAGACACCACGGGTGAAGCATTAGAGAAAAGCTGGGCAGTGTGGGCAGTGGAGGGACAGGCTGGGGGGCAGCTGGGGAGGCAACCTGGGGGCAGCCAGGGTGGGACAAGCAGGCAACTCTGTGCCCTGAGAGGCAGAGGGTTTCACTGGCACAGGGGCAGGAAGGGGATTTCAAGCCCAGAGGAGGACAAACATGGACCTAAAGCTGGATGGATCCAGAGCAGGGGGAGAAGACACCTCCAGTGTCCCCCCCACCAAGGCCAGTTCCTGTTCCCTGGCCCCCCAGAGCAGCCCCCAGCAGCACTGCACTCCTGGAGAGCTCCCACTGTCTCCTGGGAAAGCTTGGAGCTTGGATGCTGACCCACCCTCTGCACTCTCCAGCTCCATTTGCTGCCCCTGGTGACCCATTCATTGAAACATGGGAGGTCCCATCATGCTGGTGGGCAAAGATGCTCTTTTTGGAGCATCCTGAATCTCCAAAAAGACTTTTTTGCTGATTTTTGTTGGATGGCACCCAGGTCTTGTTATCCCTCCCCTCTCCCACCCATCCCCATATCAGGGGGATAGGAAAACAGACTCTTTCCTTTCCAGGGGCTCCTTCTCTTCCTTCAGGGTCCCTGTGCCCTGATCTTGGCACCAAGGGTGGGTGCAGACAGCCCCGTGCCCCCCACCAGCCCCACGAGCCCCTCTGCTCCCACAGAGCAGGGCTGGAGCAAACATGGAGAATGGATCCCTCTGCTCTTAATCTCTCTCTATCTGCTAATTAAATATTGATGGTAGTTAAATATTCATAGAACATTTGGCTCAGAGTTTAGATCTGTCTTCAGGCATACGTGGGGTCTTTGATGTGTTATTCTTTTGGTCACCCAAGGTCCCAGAAGCCTCCAGACTTGTCAACACTCTTTTGAGGTTTTGTTCCCCCCTTTTCCCACGTGTTGCTGGTAAAGGTTTCAGTTTTTTCATTCCCTTCTTCTTTTCCCTCTGTATTCACTTTCCTAATTTTTTTTTCCCTGCAAGGAGGATTTCATCCCTCCCCAAGGAATTCCAGACCCGGGACAGCAGCTCTCCATCCCCTGCACAAAACGAGGAGGAGGAGGAGGAGGATGGGCAGCAGCAGTGATGGCAGTGCCATGGGATGTGAGGGTGGGGCTGATCCCCCTCCACCTTTCTCTTCCAGCCTCCAGGATTTCTCCCCAGATGATTCCCGTGGTGCTGGGGGTGTCTGGGAGCCTCGTGGTGTCTCCAAAGGGGAAGAACCCGAGGCCATAGGGTTGGGTGAGACCTGCTGCTCTCGGTGCATCTCCATCCCTCAGGAGAAGCCGCGGTGGGTCCCAGGGAGGGGGGCACGCCCGGGCCCCGGGGGTGCAGCACCCCAGGCCGGGAACCCCAACAGAAAGAGCACCATGGCCAGGCCGGGCCACGTGTCGGAACCTCTTAGACAGCCGTTCCTTGGGCAGCACTGACATCTTGTGCCGAACGGAGGGAAAGCATCATTCAAGGCTCGGAGGGACGCAGAGATCCCTCCAGGGCAGCTGTGCCCCAGACGGGCACCCCAAACTCTGCTTATGCCCAACCATGGGCTGGCACCTCACCCAGCTCCTGGTTCAGCCACTGCCATGAACCCCGAGCAAGACCTGGGGGCCCAAAAATGACAAAAGCCAGAGGACACAGCCCTCCCCCCAGCCCTGCACAGCTGGTGCTCGTCCCCATCATCATCCCCACCATCATCATCATCCCCATCATTATCTCCATCATCATCCCCAGCATCATCCCAAAGATCATCTCCATCATCATCATCCCCACCATCATCATCATCCCCAGCATCACCTTCATCATCATCATCCCCAGCATCATCTTCATCATCATCATCATCCCCAGCATCATCCCAAAGATCATCCCCATCATCATCATCCCCACCATCATCATCATCCCCAGCATCATCTTCATCATCATCATCCCCAGCATCATCCCAAAGATCATCCCCATCATCATCATCCCCACCATCATCATCCCCACCATCATCATCATCCCCAGCATCATCTTCATCATCATCATCCCCAGCATCATCCCCATCATCATCATCCCCAGCATCATCCCCATCATCATCATCCTCAATCGTCATCCCCGCCATCATCCTCAGCATCTTCATCCCCAGCATCATCCCCAGCATCACCTTCATCATCATCATCCCCATCATCATCATCCCCATCATCATCCTCAGCATCTTCATCCCCAGCATCATCCCCAGCATCATCTTCATCATCATCATCCCCAGCATCATCCCCATCATCCTCCCCATCATTATCTCCATCATCATCCCCAGCATCATCCCAAAGATCATCCCCAGCATCATCCCCAGCATCATCCCAAAGATCATCCCCAGCATCATCCCCAGCATCATCATCATCCTCAATCATCATCCCCATCATCATCCTCAGCATCTTCATCTCCAGCATCATCATCCCCAGCATCATCCTCAGCATCTTCATCTCCAGCATCATCCCCAGCATCATCATCCCCAGCATCATCCTCGTCATCCTCATCCCCAGCATCATCATCCCCATCATCCTCTCCATCATCATCTCCATCCTCTCCCCACGTCCCTCCCACGCCCAACTGAAGTGCTGCATTCCGTGTTTCTCACTGTGAATTTTCCACACAGCAAACTCATGGGGGGACAGCAGGAGGAAAATCTTTGCCACAGCCAGCCCAGGAAATATTTGTAAAAGTATTTGAGGGAAATTCCCAAAAGCAGCTCATGACAAGTGCAGAGTGTCCATGACAAGGCCACAGCGGCTCTAACTCCCACCACCTCGGAGCAATGCCAGGGGAGGGATACACAAGGAAAATACCCAGATGTGGGTCTGGAGGAAATGAATTCATCTCCTGTGGGGTGTCTTTTCCTCCCTGGTCAGGTGGTGTCTGCAAATATGTGTGAAAGCAAACAGTCACCAAGGCCACAAAGGCAGATCGTGGCTGCTGATAGCTGGGAAAACACCATGGGGACCTGGGCCAGGCTGTGGGGGGATTATCAGGGGTGCAACAGAGTCCCCCAGATCCTGGGGATGCTGATCCCTGTCACCCCTCACTGCCTCTCTGCACCCTGAGGGCACTGCCCAACTTTGGGTCTTGTGCCTGGAGAAAATCCAGAGAGACCAGCAAGTCCCTGGTGTGGACTCTTTGATTCCTTTTGACCCCAACTCCTGAGTGCAGAGAATTTTATGAACATCTGACTTGCCTTTTCAGTTTTCTTTTTTTTTTTCCTCCATGTGCCTTTCAGGTCTTTGGGAAATCATGAGCCATGTGCAACCTGCAGAAATCAGGGTGCAGATCAGGACTCAGATGGGGGTTCAGGTTAATTTTGAACTCTGGGCTCTCAAAGGTCAATGTTGAGGAGCAGAGGGAAGAGATCCCTCAAGTGGAGCAGCCCAGCTCTGATCTCAGTTTGGTGTGTAGAGGAGGAGGAGTTTGGAGAGGAGTTTGCAGAGGAGTTTGGTGTGCAGGGAGGTTTTGAGCCAGGGCGGTCCCTGTGCGGGGGCCAAAGGACACGGGAAATGAGTCAGCACAGGGCAGAGACATCGAGGAAGGGGGAGAGTTCAGCTCGGGACAGCTGAGAGAGGATGAAATGCCAAGGGACAACATGGGTACCACTAAACCCCTTTCCTCAGGTGATGGGGAGAGAGATTGTCATCCCAGACAAGAGCTTTTCACCTTTGGGATCAGCTCTGCCGTGGGTGTTCTGAGCAGCTCTCCCTCCACTGCTTTGGGTGGAAAATCCATCCCTTTGGGGCTGCTTTCCCTGTTACTGGGCCAGTGGGATGGAGGGCACAGGGAGCTGGGCAATGGGGGGCCTGCCCCTGCACAGCCACTACCCAGGAGCAGAGCATGGACTGCAGAATCAAGGGAGAACCCCAAAACCCCAGAGATTTACATCAAAACCTCACAATGATATTTGTTTCACTGAGTTCCCAATTCCCACAGATGGGGAGCACCCACAGATGGGGAGCATCACTGCCAGCCCTTCCCTGTGCCTGGGTGAGGTGGGTGAGGGTGAGACAGCCTGGGCTGAGCCTGGAGATGCAGCTGCAGCTTCTTCCAGCAACATCTCTGGCATGTCCAGCATTTGGTGCTTATCTCAGCGTCAGCCCCTGCGAGGTAATGGAAAAGCTGATCCGACCAAGGTTTGAAAGGGAGAAAGGTAAATCAAACAAATCCTTTACAGCAACAGACCTGCCCTGGCAAAGCCGCTTTGATCCCGGCCGTGACTTTGCCTGCCCCGTCCCGCGGGCGCTGCACTCAGACCTTCCTCCCGCGGGGTTATTGATCAGCTGGATCGGGAAGCGCCGCCGCATCAATAAAGCACCGGCACACCCGGCTGGAAAAGCCGCTCTCCCCCGGGCCGAGGGGCATGTCCAGGGGCTGCGCTGCCGAGCAGGTGCCCCGGTGTGCCCACAGATCCCTCTGGCAGCCCCAGCGCAGCAGAGCTCTGCCAGGGGAGGCTGCGGCTCCTTCTGAGCGCTGAGAGGGGTTTATCACCCACACTCCTGGCAGAGGTTTCTCCAGGAGCTGCTTTGCTTTCAGTCCAGGGGTGTGGAGAAGCACAGGGCAGCCATGGGGCTGCAGCATCCACTGGGACATCCCAATTTGCCCCAGAAGTGGGAGATTTGGAGCACCTGCACATTTTTTGGAAGGGGCAATGAAAGATCAGTCCCTGGCAGGGTCCTAAATGCCTCTGCCAGCCCCCAGCTTTGGCACCTCCCCCAATGCAGGAGCAGAATCAGTCCCGTTTATTTTGCAGAGGCCAACACCTCTGCAGCCAAGCCTGGAGCCAGAGCTGGGAGTGCTGGCAAAGACCTCCCCATGAAACTCGGGGGGAAAAGGGAGGAAAAGGGTGTTTTCCAACCCAGATCACATGTGGGACCACCCTGGAGCAGAAACTGGTCCACTCATCACAGCAGTGGGTCTGACCATGTTTCATGCCCTTCTCTGCATCAAACACAAAGGGCTGATGAGCTGGAGGGGAGCTAAGGCCAATTCCTCCTGATCTCATCAAGAGCCACAGGAGCACCTGGTTTGGCCTCTGGCTCCTTGGAGGCCCCATGGGCATCCCCAGCTCTGGCACAAGGTCTGTGCAGCCCAGCAGAGCCCTGTCCTGGCTGATGTGGGGATGGGAAGGGGATGTTCCTCCAGAGATGCAGGCAAGGCCTGGGGACTCTCAGGAGCTGCCAGCTCCAGGGGCCCAACCAGAGCTGAAAATTTCTCATGTTCCAAAATCCCCCATGCTCCAAAATCTCCCTCCTCAGGGTCTGCTCACCCCACAGGGCCAACACCACTCCCTGAGCTCCTG
The DNA here is from genome assembly GCF_047495875.1 of Pithys albifrons albifrons. NCBI lineage: Eukaryota > Metazoa > Chordata > Aves > Passeriformes > Thamnophilidae > Pithys > Pithys albifrons. The sequence continues at coordinate 2,859,548 of NC_092478.1, read as the reverse complement.
GGAATGTCATTCCTGGGCTTCTTTGACCTGCTGCATCCCAAATATTTTGCCTAGAAGTCTTTAAAATGGACCTTTCCCCAAGTAATAAACCCTTTTTTATTTTCCTTATGTTCCATTTGCTTGTTGCAGGGAATATTTCCTGCCCTTAGACAAGGTTCTTGGTGCGTGGGGGTAAGGAAAGGGATGAGGGAAAAGATGGATCCAGTAAGGGAAGGGCCAGCCAGGCAGCTGTGCCGGACGAGAACCAGCTCTCATCTGCTTTCCTCCCCTCCCTGAGGAGAGATTAGTTGGGAGTTTGGGTGATGATGAAGGAGCTCTGCTCTGTCAGCCAGACAAACACAAACCCACAGACAGCCCTGGGGCATCACCCGCCCCACTTCCTGCACCTCACTATTATCCCAAGCCAATTGAGGCTGATTTCTGGGAAATGGCTTTGGAGAAGAGCAAATGGAGGGATACGTGTGGTCCCACCATGGATCTGGTCTCCATTCCCATGGGGGCACGTCCCTGCCTGGACCAGCAGCCCATCTCTTCTCCATGGCAGGGCTGCAGTACAGCCCAGGGTGCCCGAAATGCCACAGGGTGCTGTTGGCATTGCCAGCCCCACGTGGTGGGCTGTGGCTGCCCTGACAGCCAGGCTGGCAGGGATGTGTGTCTGCCTCTCTCTCCCCAGCACTTCCCACCATCCTCCAGCTGCTGGCAGCTGGGATGCACCCTGGGATTTGCTGGGGGGAGAAGGGGCTTTCTCGACAGCTGCAGCCAGGCAAAATCCACTTGGAAGCCCCAGGCTGGCCTCTGCCTTTCCCAGCTCAGCACGGCCAAGAACATGAGCTGCTGCTTTGGCACCAAGTGGAGGGAAGTGGAGCCACCTGCCCATCCTCCCCCCATCCTCCTGGGCCCCCAACACCCCCCAAAACAGCACAGAGATGTTTCTGTGCATGATGCAACCAAACAGAAGCTGTTTCTCTATATGTTTATTTTCTCTATGGGTTTTTAATATTTTTTAGAGGGGACATATTTGGCTGTTGGCCACCTGAGCCAGGATGTAAAGCAATAGGATACAAAATTTCACGGTGCAGGGGGAGGACATGCACCATCAGGAGAGTGCAAGGCTGTCAGGGACCTGCAGAATGCTGCTCCTGTCCCTGATCCCATCCAAGGGATCTCCCCAGGCCCTCTCTCCCACCCTGGGGTCCCCCCATGGGTCACACAGCCTGCCCAGGGTGCAGAGCCAAACTTTGAGAACAGCCTGTCCATCAGCCCTAACGCCGGAGGCAAAAGCTCAGGAGAAATCCCAAGCCCACTGGATGCCAAAAGCGTGGCCTGGGAGCAGATTTTTCTTTTCCCAGGGTTGTGCTGGGAGGGGATCAGTATCAGTTACCCTCTGTGCTTTGGGATGTGGCAGGGGACCAGGTCCTCCCCCTGCCGCTGCAGCCGCCGGCCCCGGGGGCAGAGAAGCCCCTGCTCTGCTATAAAGGCAGCCAGGCAGCCCCGGCGCAGCGCACGGAGCAACCCGACCCGGCACACACCATGGGGAAGGCAACCAGCGTGGTCTGCGCCCTCCTCCTCCTCCTCCTCGCCACGCTGTGCTGGCAGAGCCTGGCTCAGAGTGAGCATTGCCATCCCCGCGGGGGGGGGACAGGGACAGGGACAGGGACAGGGACAGGGACAGGGACAGGGACAGGGACAGGGACAGGGACAGGGACAGGGACAGCCCCAGCGCTGCGGGACAGGGACAGCGACAGGGACAGCGACAGGGACAGCGACAGGAACAGGGACAGGGACAGTCCCAGCGCTGCGGGACAGGGACAGGGACAGGGACAGGGACAGGGACAGGGACAGGGACAGGGACAGGGACAGGGACAGTCCCAGCGCTGCGGGACAGGGACAGACCTCAGTGCTGTGGGACAGGGACAGGGACACCCCCAGTGCTGTGGGGACGGGTCTGCCTCGTATGTGGGGAACAAGGGGGCTCCTCCCAAAGAGCTGCCAAGGGAGGGCTGAGGTGGGAGCTGGGGGTGTCCAGGCTAAGCCGAGCTTGTGTTGTCCCACCCAGGAGCTCCAGCCATGCCAGACAAGTGCTGCTTCAACTTCCAGACGAGAAGGATCAAGAGAGACAACGTCGTTGCGTGTTACCCCACCAGCCCCGAGTGCCCACACCAGGCTGTGATGTGAGTACCCTAAATTCACCCTGGGGGTAAAGCCCCTCTAGATCCTGACAGACCATTTGCCTTGCGTTGGTGGGTCCAATCCTGATCCTCTGTGTCTCCTCCAGGGAACTCCTTGCTGGGGTCCCTGTGGCACCACCCCACTAACCTCATCCTCTCTCTGCCCCAGTTTCAGAGTGAGGAACGGGAAGGAGATCTGCACCCAGGCAAGCAGGGCATGGGTGAAGAGGTACCAGCAGAGCTTCCAAGTCAGCTCCTTCTCCATCCCCAGCTAGTCCAGAGGCAGCAGGGAGTCCTCTCCATGGGGGACACCGTGAAGGAAACCCCTTTGCAGAGGTGGCTGTGGGGACACACTGGGATGGAGCAGCTCATTGGGGACACCCTACCCATCACGCTGGGCTGACCCTCACCACCCCCCTGCAGGCAAAGGGCCTTTGCCAACCCTGGCATCCCACCAGGATGGGGTGTGCTGACCCCGTGGGGTGCTCAGGTCTGGCCCCTCACCATGGTGTGCATGTGGGAGAGGCTGTGCCTGCTGGCCTGGCAGCAGCCAAGGGGTTCAGGGGGAGCAGCTCCACTGTTACTGTTTGTACAACACTCTGAATGGAATTAAACATGATCTCACTTATGCAAACATCTGTCTGTGGAGTGTCTTGGGAGGAGCCAGGTCCTGTTGCCCCTTTCCCAGCCAGGTGCTGGGCTCAGTGAGGAGCCAGGAAGAGGCAAAGCCCCAACCATGTCTCTCGTGAGGATGCCCAGGGTGAGCCTGGGGCCAAACCATGTCCATGCTTTGGGGAAGCACCAGGGAGAGCAGCAACAAGCAGGAACAGCCCATGAGGAAGTGGCTTCCCATGTTCCTCATCCACCATCCTAAGGGGAGAGCCCTGGCCCAAATTCTATCAGAGGAACCCCTTGGGAATGCCTGGTTGGGCCCCACTGACAGACCAAAATCCCAGGATGGGCACTGAGACCAGGACAGGCATCCCAATGGGCAGCCAGCAGTGGGTCTCAGGGTGGGGTGGGGCAAGCCTGGTCACAGCCAAGCCACTCACCCAGTGCAAAACTGCAAGAGAGGCATCAGAACCGGTGGTTATGGGTGGCTTTTGAAAAGAAACTCTCACAGGACTTTGGCAAGGGTGAGCATCATCCTGTGTGGTTTGCTGGTGGTGATAACCAACCCCAAAATAGACTGTCAGCCCCAGTGCATCACCCACCAGCCGCTCACCACACTTTCCAGCAGCCCTCGGGTATCTCAGTGGCCAAAGGGGCTGGGAGAAGGAATTTCCCTTCACCACTTGCCCTTTGTCAATATATCCAGGTGGTTCTTTCCGTGGGGAGAGTCCAAAGCTGTCATGGAAAGCCTGGCAGGGGTTATATATCACATTGAGGTGCAGGCAGGAGGGGCAGGTGGCTCTCAGTGGTCTGAGACAGGGAGAGCTGCTGGTGCTGACTGAGCCCCAGGTTGGACATGAAGATCTGCTCCTTGGCACTGCTCACCCTGCTCCTGGCAGCTCCCTGGACTGGAAGCCAGGGCTTGTCCTGTAAGTACCAACCCCGAGTCTGTCCCCAGGGCTGTCCCGACTGCTCCACTGATGGGATTTGGGAGGGGCATGAGAATTCACCTCCTGCTTCTGCTGTGGGACTGGGGGCTGGGAGGCATCAACAGCTGCCCCAGCACAGGACTGGCCTGGACTTGTTCAAAATGAGCAAAAAATAGGTTTGGGGATGTTTTCAGCCCCAGCTGGGGAGCTCTACTGAGAAACCCCCCACAGGCAGAGAAACAGGGGCTCCTTCCTTAGGGAAAAGCATCACCAGTGAGGATGCAAGAGGGGCCCCCATAGCATGAGGGAGCAGCAGAGTGCCCAGGGGAGCACCCACAGCCCCAAGCAGAGCACCCACAGCCCTCATGCCAGGTGTGGCAGAGCACTAAAACCCCTTGTCTCCTCCTAGTCCGCAGGTCCAACGTCATGTGCTGCCACAGGGAGCAGTTCATCTGGAGGAAAATCCCTGCCTCCAAAATCCAGAGCCACCGGAGCACACCTTCCCTCTGCTCCCACAAGGCTGTGATGTGAGTGGTCCCAGCTTCCCCCCCAGCCTTCCTCCCTGACATCCCACTCCTCACCCTCCCTCACCCACCTTCCCTGCCGGTTGTTCTGCCTTTGGGAAGCCCCAAAAACCTTCCACCCTGCAAAGGGTGCTGTGGGTGGGGGTGCCCTTACCTGGCTCTTCACACTCACCTCCCTCCTCACTGCTTAATCCCAAACAGCCCCAAAATCCCCACATTTCAGCTGCCAGTCAGAAAAACGGGAAGGAAGCCAAAATTGCAGAGGTTGCCCAAAGTCAGCATTTCCAGGGAAGTGGGGGGCAGGATGCTGCAGGCACCTCCACTCCTGGGCTAACACAGGATACTCTTTCCCCCAGTGTGGAGCTGCCAAGGAGGACGGTCTGTGTAGACCCAGAGCTGGGCTGGTTCCAGAAGTACCTGAAGGAACAGAAGTCAAAAAAGATCTCCGTGTGAAGCTGCCTTGCCCATAAGCTCTATTTATTTGTTTCCTGTAATTATCTGTATGTTCTTGTGTCATTAATTTATGAAGCTGCCTCCATCCCCTCCCCTGCTGTCACCCCCTCCACTGTCCAGCACATCCCTCAGTGGGGTCAATAAACCACCTTGTGCTGATGGAGTGAGAGATGTAAATTCTGTGGGAGAAAATGGGTCACACCAGGGCTCAGCATTCCCACAGAGACCCAGGAATGGTCCAGGAGCTCCTGGGAGGGCAGGGAAACCTGAAGGACCAAGCCTGATGCCCCCAGCACCACTCTAAGATGAAGCAGCCCCTGCCCAGACATGGCCTTTGAGGATGCCCTGGGCAGCTCTGCCAGGTGGGATGGGGGTTGAGGCAGGAAAAAGGCAGGCCAGGCTGGCAGTGGGAGAAATGTTGGCTCTGTGGGTTTTAAGGTTAGTTTGGTTTAGTCACAGATGGATTAAGTGGTTAAACAGAGGTGGCTGCAGAAGGAGAGGGACTAACACTGTCCCCCAGAGCTGGGCAGGCCCCCACAGACAGCCACCCGTGGGAGTGACCCTGCAGGTCACTGGGAACCCCCTTGTCTCATGGAGAAATCCCTCCTGCAGCCCCCAGAGCCCGTCCACCCACCACAGGGGCAATGAGGGTGCCAAACAAAGGACATCAGAGCACACCAGGCCTGTCACTTGTGTCAATAAATTCCTTAAAGAGAAGAAGATGCTTTGGGGCAGGTTTCCAGCAAGGGCAGGGAGGCTGGAGCATCTTTCATCTCCCTGGTTCTTATCAGGACACCAGCCCTGGAGCTCTGGAGCTGCCTCTGTCTCCCTGCTGTGCCCAGCAGAGCAGGGTGAGAAGGGACATTTGTGGCACATCTGGGGACAAGTTGGAAAGTCTTTTAAACCCCTTCAGGGGTGGGGACTCCACCACTGCTCTGGGCAGCTGTGCCAGGTCTGGATAATCCTTTCAGTGAGAAATTCTCCTCAGTATCCAACCAGAACCTCCCCTGGTGCAACTTGAAGCTGTTTCCCCTCATCCTGTCCTTTGGGGACAGGGCCACAGAGCCCGACCCCCACCTGGCTCCCCCCTCCTGTCAGGGGGTTGCAGAGAGTGAGAAGGTCTCCCCTGAGCCTCCTTTTCTCCAGGCTGAGCCCCCCCAGCTCCCTCAGCTGTTCCTCACCCCACTGGTGCTCCAGACCTTTCCCCAGCTTGCCCAAGGACTGTCCCTGGGGGACACCACTGGTGACCAGCCCCTGCTGGATGTCACTCCATGCCCACCACTCTCTGTGCTCAGCCACCAGCCAGTTTGTCCCCCAGCAAACAGGACACCCATCCAAGACATGAGCAGGCAGTTTCTCCAGAAGAATTCTGCATTATCTACTTCCCTATTCCTTTGTGACTCACTTGAATCACGTTTTTGATGAGCTGGGACAAGCCTTACTTTCAAAGATACCCTTCTACATGTTGGCAGATTTGTTGCCATTTATCTGCCCTCCTTTAAGGTGTTTCTGCACCAGTCAGTGACCCCAGGCCCAATCTGCCACAATCCCCACGGGATCACATCATCTGGGATTGTTCCTTCCCTTTGGAAAGAATATTCTTGCCTATGCCTGTAATTGCACGTGCTCAACCAAAGCACTTTTGCAGACATTCTTTGGAAAATGAGACTTAACTGACTTTTCTAGAGCTGCTCTTTGGTGCTGCAAGTCCAAGGATTAAGCAGAATATTGGGGTGTGTGAAGGATGGAGCAGAAATGACTTAATAGAATAATTACATTTGGGAAAGATCTCTGTGATCATCAAGTCCAACAAAACAGTGTCCACCACCAAACCATGTCCCCAGGGGACACATCTACACACCTTTGAACACTCCCAGGGATGGTGGTTCCACTTCCAATCCCACATTCCCTTTGACCACCCTGACTCTGAGGGGGATGGAGCTGACCCAGAGGACACTGAGCCAGGTGATGAAAGCATTTAATGCCTTGGAGATGACAGATTGCCAAGAGAGGGGCTGGGGACAACCAGCTCGGTGTCCCTGAGGTTTGGTGAGCTCTGCTGGGTGGCTGGAGGGTGTCAGGCACATGAGGCTGCAGGGCCAAACCACCTTCCCACGGTGGGATCTCACTGCTCCCCTCGGGAATTTCTGGAATGCCACCCCCTGGGTGTGCTGCAGCCTCCTGCCTGGGAAGAGGTTCTTGCTCCTGCCACTCTCCTTCCTTTCAATCTGGTGCAGAAGTCACTGAAGCTGGAGGGACAAGAGCTGTCTTTGATCCAGGACTGCAGAAAACTCCCTGTGTTGGGTTGTGATTTTGTGCAGGGCATAGCACAGGATCCGTGGAGGGGGAAGGGACATCTGGGAATTGGAATTAAAATGTATCAGCGTGAACTGGTTTAGGAATTCCACTTTGAGTGCTGAGTTACTCTCATAAAACAGCAGACCCAAGGGTCAGGGTCAGCTCTCTGCAGGGTTCTGCTTATAAACCTCAAGCCACAGGATCCTTTTGCATAATTTTTATCAATGACTGTCACTTCCCAAATAGATGTTGCTTAATGCCATGTGGCACTTTCTTTCATTTCTTGCTTCCCTTGGTTTCCTCCTGCCTTAGGCTGGTGCCTGGGGAAGGCAGAGGCTGCTGTGATGCCATTAGTGCTGTGGAATGCAGGGCCCTGGGTGTCTAGAGCCTCTCTGAAGGAGATGGTGAGAACATCCCTGTGCCCTGGCTCAGGGTCAGAAGTGCAGCCTTGCTGCCAGCAGCAGGGATTTGTCCTCAGGGAAAGCTCTCTGCAGACCTGCAGCAGCTTCTCTAAGGTTGGCTGCAGGCTCTGGCAGTGTCTGAGCTCCCTCAGCAGCCCTGGGCAGCAGAGGCAATGCTGTCCTCTTGTCTTCTCCTCTAGTCTGGATGAACCCCCTGGCACTGGCCTCTTGCCCTGTCTGGGCACAGGACTCTCTTGCTGCTCTTTCTCACTCTTCTCTTATTCCTTTTTTCTGGAAATGTGCAGCCCTACAGGGCAGGGTCCTCACCCCAGGGCTGAGCAGGTCTGGGGTCTGCCCTGCCCACCCACCCTTCCTGCTGTTTCTGGCTGCTCTCTCCATGCAGGTCCCACATGTCACTGTGCCCTCCTTGTCCTGCTGTGCCCTCAGTCAGTGAGGGTGGTCCCTCTGCTCTTTAACCACAGTCCCAAGGGGTGATGTGGTTTTTAGATTTGAATTCCCTCCTTTTCTTTGTGACACTCAGCGAGGCAGTGCCAAAAGCATCAGGTCATACAAGACTGGTGCCATGTTTGCTCATCACTGGCATTCTGGTGCCTCTCCCACTCCATGTGGGAGTTTGTCCTGCTGATGAGATGCCCCCAGTCTGGCTCAGGAGGAAGGAAAGGAACTCTTTGGGGCCTTTTGTTTGATTGCACCTGCCTTACCTACCCACTTTTTTGTTATCTTTTCCCTTTTCTCACCTGGGTGCACTAAAGATTGTGTTGAGTGCTCGACCAAAACTTCTTGTTTCTGCAAAGACAGGCCAAAAAGAAGTGGCATCTTTGGCTATTTACCCCCTTTCCTAACAGGTTTTTCATTTCTTCTCTTTTTCAAGTTTGTATTTGCAAAGCTCAAGTTTCTGTTTTCACATGTTTCCTTCCCCCTAAATTTGCCTCCTGTTTCTCTGATGAATTAAAATGTCCTCTGCTTACAGAGGTTTTCCATGGCAGGAGAAATAAAACTGCAAGTCATTTCTTTGCTCTGCCTTTACGCCAGTTCCTTATATTTAATTCCTTAAAGTCCAACTATCTAATTTTGTTGGGCTGCAGTTCTGGGCAATTCATTGAAATAGCCTCAATTCCAGTTATAATGGAAAGTATTTCATCAGCATCCCGTAAGAAGACCCATCCAACCCTCACCTAAATGGAGAACCGAAAGCTTGACCAGTCACTTGTGCAGCAAAGAGGAAATAGTTCTGCCATTTCCATCACTAATCATCTCGTGACTGAGATTTCCTGCCGGATGACAAGCCTTCCTCTGGTGACTGCTGAAACCAGAGCCCTCAGATTATTGTGCTTCCATTTGTCATTCCCCTGCTCTCAGTTCCAAGGGTTCGCTGGGTGTGGGGCATCCCTTACCACCCTCTTGGCACTTGTGGTTTCCTGGTAGTTCTTGCACCAGGCCAATGTTGCCCACTGCCATTGCTCAGCCCTGACTGTTGACCCCTGACCCACTTCTCCTGCCCAAGCCTCTTCCCTTCCCTGCATGCCCAAGCAAGAATGAGAGCAAGAACCCTCTGCTCCAGCCTCTCAGCAGGGCACCAGAGTCCAGTGCCTGCACCTGCAGGGCCTCTTTGTCTCTGCCATCTCTCCAGGGTGGGAATGCTGCCTTGGACCTTCACCCAAGCAGAAAGGGACAAATGAGAGCCCACAGTGACCTCAGGCCCAACACAGCCTTGTTCCTACATTATCTTTTCTTCCCTGCATGCCCAAGCAAGAATGAGAGCAAGAATCCTCTGCTCCAGCCTCTCAGCAGGGCACCAGAGTCCAGTCCCTGTACCTGCAGGGCCTCTTTGTCTCTGCCACCTCTCCAGGGTGGGAATGCTGCTTTGGACCTTCATCCAAGCAGAAAGGGACACATAAGAGACCCACAGTGACCTCAGGCCCAACACAGCCTTGTTCCTACATTATCTTTTCTTCCCTGCATGCCCAAGCAAATATTAGAGCAAGAATCCTCTGCTCCAGCCTCTCAGCAGGGCACCAGAGTCCAGTCCCTGCACCTGCAGGGCCTCTTTGTCTCTGCCATCTCTCCAGGGTGGGAATGCTGCTTTGGGCCTTAACACCAGCAGGAAGGGAGAAATGAGAGCCCACAGTGACCTCAAGCCCAACACAGCCTTGTTCCTACATGATCTTTCCTTCCCTGCATGCCCAAGCCAGAAGCAGAGCTCTCAGTGGGCATGAGGGTGTGCAAGGCATCGTCACAGAGCGAGCTGTGGATGCCTCTGGTGGGGCAGAGTGACAAGTGGTATTTGGGGCAAACCTGGGATCCCCCTCCTGGCAGAGGATTCCTGCCAGCAATAGTGGCTGTGGCTGAAGGTGTCCGTGCCAGGGCCCCTGAGCTGGGCTGGGGTCTCTGTGCACAGAGTGTCTCCACAGCCCCTGGCACAGCGATGCTGCTGGGGCTGCTGCAGAGCACAGCCCTGCCCAGGGCAGGCTGCTGTTCCTTCACAGCTGCCTGCCTGGGATTGGCATCAGAGCTTGGCCATGGAGCTCCACAAGCCCAAGCTGCTGTTTCTTCACAGCTGCCTGCCTGGGACTGACATCAGAGCTTGGCCATGGAGCTCCACAAGCCCAAGCTGCTGTTCCTTCACAGCTGCCTGCCTGGGACTGACATCAGAGCTTGGCCATGGAGCTCCACAAGCCCAAGCTGCTGTTCCTTCACAGCTGCCTGCTTGAGACTGACATCAGAGCTTGGTCATGCAGCCCTACAAGCCCACGATGCTGTTCCTTCACAGCTGCCTGCCTGGGATTGGCATCAGAGCTTGGCCATGGAGCCCTACAAGCCCACGATGCTGTTCCTTCACAGCTGCCTGCCTGGGATTGGCATCAGAGCTTGGCCATGCAGCTCCACAAGCCCAAGCTGACCTTGTAGCAGGGGCAGAGTTGGTGTCGGTGTTTGGGCTCCAACCATTCCCCTCCAGGCACCCAAAGTGCATCTTGAAAGTTGCAGCCTCGTGCCCAGCAGTCCCTTCCCGTTCTGTGGTTTCCTTGTTTTTTCTAAATCAGCAAATCTGGGTGATTCTGACATAATTTCCCCAGTATGATGCACTCACTTTCTTTCCTTGAAACCCCGAGCCCGCCCAGCTCAGATTGGGCATAAAAGGGGAGCATGGCCAGGGGATGGAGCATCTTGCACTGACAGCCCTGCAGCCTCCTCAGCTCCTGCTGTGCCCACTGACCCCTCATCCCACGGCACCATGAAGGTCCTGACAGCCACCCTGCTCGCTCTGCTGCTCGTGGCCTCCTGCTCTCCAGCTGAGGCCCATCTTGGTGAGTCCAGAATCGCTGTGTCCTCCCTGGGGCCAGCTGGGCCAGCGCTCCATGGGAGCTGCTGGAGACCCCCATGCCCAGCAGGGACCTCGTGGGGCTGTGGGGAGGGTGGGGAGCAGGAGGCTGTCACAGGGTGGGACATGAGGTTGGGCTTGGGGGTCTCCTGGGGGGTGACTGGCAGGGAATAGGACAGAGAGAGTGGTCAGACATTGGCATGGCCTGCCCAGAGAGGGGGTGGATTCTCCGACCCTGGAGTTTTTAAGGTGAGACTGGATGTGGCACTGAGTGCCATGATCTGGTAATCAAAGAGGGGTTGGATCAAGGGTTGGACTTGATGATCTCAGAGGTCTCTTCCAACCCAGCTGATTCTGTGATAAGGGGAGGGTGGGAGATGGCAAATCCCTGAGGAACCCCATGGAACCCCATGGGCCAGTGTGACCAGAGCCTGTGCTGTACCTGGAGACTCACCAGGGCTGTCTGTCTGTCCTTCTGCCCTCACAGATTCTGTCCCCACCTCCTGCTGCTTGACCTACCAGACACGTCCCATCCCAAGGAATCTGATCGCCTCCATGTACGTCACCAGCAGCAGCTGCAGCCAGCCTGGTGTGATGTGAGTGCCCACCACTGCCAGGGGCTCGGGGTGGCTGGGGGGCTCTGGGGACATGGCTGGGGACACTCGGGGTGCTGCTGGTGGGCACCTGGCGGGCTGTGCCTGACCCTCAGCATGGTTTTCTCCTGGCAGAGTGATCACCAAGAAGGGGAGGGAGCTGTGTGCAGACCCCCAGCAGCCCTGGGTGCAGGAGCGCCTGAAGCACTTCCAGAGCCCACCGAACTGACCCTTCCAGCTGCCACCCATGGTGCCAACAGTCCTACCCCTTCATGGCTTCCAGCCCTGGGCACACAGCATTGCTCCTGACCCACAGCCTTCTTCAACGGGGAAAATTATTTTATTTAACTTATTTAAGTTAAACTAAATATTTTATTCTAATTAAAATTATAGCACAAAATTAATTTATATCATGCCAAAATAATACACTAAAATAAAGATTATTTCAGTTATATCCGTGTGACTGTTAATGAAGAGTCATTTTGGATGCTTCTCTGATGTGGGAGAAGGGACCCCCAAGGACCCTCTTGCAGAGTCTGGTCCTGCTGCTCCAGGTTGTGCTTCCAGCAGAAGGACATGTGGGATGGAGGGAACAGCAATCCTGTCCTGCTCAAAGCCCAGCTGGCAACTGAGCACCACACAGCCACTTGCCCACTTCCCCCCACCCCAGTGGGATGGGGAGGAGAATCAAGAGTAAAACCTGCTCACCAGATGTTGATTGATGCAAACTCTGTCCCCAAACCTCAACTGGCCCCTCTGGGCATGATGTTTTATAGGGTGGAATATCTGCTTGGCCAGCTCAGGTCAGCTGTCCCAACGATGCTCCCTCACAGCTTTTGGTGCAGCTCCTCAAGTCCTTGACCAGGGTAAACACTCCTTAGGAGTAATTAAAACATCAGTATGTTATCAACATTATTCTCATATTGAATCCATCATCAAACATCCCCCCAAAAAACAGAAATCCATCAAAAGAATCAACGTAGCTGAAATTATCGTCGTTTTAATTTATTATCTTGACACAGTTTAAATATCCTGACACACACCAACATTAACCTAATAGCTTCCTTTTATAAGTTCAGAGATATTTGTGATGAAGGAAATGCAGTAGATTTCTCTTGTCTGAGCTTCAGGAAGACACTTGAAATGATGCCACATAGTAAATTATTAGATAAGGCAGAGAAGATGTGACTGGCATATGAAAAGTACATTTGGAAAAGAGCTGCCTGAAAGAGGAGAGTAATTGCTTGAGCTACAGGGGGATGTGTTACACTGGAGGAGGGTTATCCTGCACTTCCTTGGGTTCCTGCCTCAAAAATTACTCTGCTTAACATTTGCCTTAATGATCTTGGCACAAAAAGCAGGAGAAGGCAAAGGAAATGTGCTGATGAGGCAAAATGAGGTGGTATCATCAATCTAGAACAGGGCAGAATATCACACAGAAAGATTATAATGACCTTGAGGAGTGGAGTAACAGAGGAGGGGTTGGAGGCACAGAGCAGGCTGTGATCATCCTGCTGGGGACAAGGGACAACAGCAACAGCCACCCCAGTCTGGGAGCCTCTCAGCTGGGCATGTGTGGGGCAGGGAAAGAGCCCTGGCACACCCCACAGGACTGGGACATGTGGGGCAGGGAAACACTCCTGGCACACCCCACAGGACTGGGACATGTGGGGCAGGGAAAGAGCCCTGGCACACCCCACAGGACTGGGACGTGTGTGGGGCAGGGAAAGAGTCCTGGCACACCCCACAGGACTGGGACGTGTGTGGGGCAGGGAAAGAGTCCTGGCACACCCCACAGGACTGGGACGTGTCTGGGGCAGGGAAAGAGCCTTGGCACACCCCACAGTACTGGGACATGTGGGGCAGGGAAAGAGCCCTGGCACACATCACAGGACTGGGACATGTGGGGCAGGGAAAGAGCCCTGGCACACCCCACAGGACTGGGACATGTGGGGCAGGGAAAGAGCCCTGGCACACCCCACAGGACTGGGACATGTGGGGCAGGGAAAGAGCCCTGGCACACCCCACAGGACTGGGACATATGGGGCAGGGAAACACTCCTGGCACACCCCACAGGACTGGGACGGGTGTGGGGCAGGGAAAGAGCCCTGGCACACCCCACAGGACTGGGACATGTCTGGGGCAGGGAAAGAGCCCTGGCACACCCCACAGAACTGGGACAGGTGTGGGGCAGGGAAAGAGTCCTGGCACACCCCACAGGACTGGGACATGTCTGGGGCAGGGAAAGAGCCCTGGCACACCCCACAGGACTGGGACATGTCTGGGGCAGGGAAAGAGCCCTGGCACACATCACAGGACTGGGACATGACTGTGGTGTTAAACAACACGAGAAGAGTCAGATGCAAAGGGCTTGGGTTGAGGGGTTGGGAAAATGAGACTGATCCACGTGAAGACATCAGAGTGACCCTCGGGCATGGAAGGAGGTGCAGTGGGCACTGCTGGGGTGGGGACACATGGCTGGAAACTGGCTGGGGATGCCAACAGGTAGGAAATGAGGTTTCCACATGGAAGCAGTAGGTTTCTCATGCAGGTTTCTGACCCAAGCAGGGCAGATAAACACCACCTACCACCCACATGGGGATCAGTCCTGCTGTGCAAGCAGCAGGACCCAGAAGCCATCCAGACTGGAGGTGGAATTTCCTTCTCAGTGTTAATGGTTTGCCTTTACAAGAGCCTCTTCACAGAGGTGTTTTGGAGTCCTGCTTTGAAAGGTGTCACTAACAATGACGTTGGTTTGGAATCCAGAGCTCTGCAGGGCTGCACACCCCCCAGGATGGCAGCTGCCTGCTCCCACTCCCAAGACAACCATCAGACTCACTTGTTCCCCTCCAGGAGTGGAGGTGGTTTCAGTGGGTTTGGTATGTGATTATCTGATTCTCCCTGAAACTGCTCTGGCCTGCTCAGCTCAACCTCTCACTCTGGAATCAAGGAATAATGGCACTTCATCCAAATTTTCTCTGGAATGTCTGTTTGGGACACTCCCACCTCTTTGCCTACCCCAAAGGAGCCGGTCTGAGGCAGAGCCTCTGGTAGTGCAGACACCCCAAACTCCCAAGCTGATCCTTTGCTCCTTCGGCTCCCCAGGTGTGAATTGACTTTTACAACAAACTAAAACTAAATATTTACAATTAACATTTTTCTCTTCACATTCCCTGTACATGCTCATCCCAACATCCCAGTTGCCACCATCCCAGCCCTCCAGCCTTGCTGCCACATCCCCAGGAACATGTCACAGTCTCTGCAGTGCCTCAGCACAACAAATCTCCTTTGGGTTCATCAGGGAGTTTCGATTTCTCACTTTTGGGTTTCCTCCACATACCTGCCCCTGATCACCTCCTGCAAGTCCTTCAGAACTTCCTGGGCTGCCTCACTGCTGAGTTGAAAGATTTTTATAAGACTATTTTAAATGTTCAGGCTTTTTCTATTGACTTCCTCTTTCTCTGAAATCTCCCTTTCAAGTTTACTGGTGCAAGATTAATTCTGGGGTCTGCTTGTACCCCTTTCCTTTTCAACCACAGGATGTGGGACTGACTCACCCTTGGAGGGAGGATTACTTAATTGTCCCTCTGTTCTATCCCCTGCTCTGAGAACCCCAAACCCACAGCATCCCCCACCTCATGCCCAGCCACAACACTCTCTTTGGACACTCTCTCCCACTTTTCAGCTGAAAGGGACCGATTTTTCCTTTTGTGAATTCCCCAGTGAGAGCACTGTGGATGATGGCCCTGCAGGTAACACACTCCAACACCTCTGCTTTGCTTTTAGGACCAAGCCTGGAGTAATGGCCACCATTAGCCCTTTCCCATCCTTTTAAGAGCCAGTTCCTTCCTGCAGACTCCATGTCTGGACCCTGCAGGGTGTAATTCAGCATGACAAAGCCTTCTCCTCCCAGGAGAGGTATCACTCCTGATCCAAAGTGCTTTTTGGTTTGAAAACTATTTTCTGCCCTGGGCTAAAGGCCTCAGTGCAGTCCCAGGGTGGGCTCCCCTCTGTGCCCAAAGCCCCTTCAAAAAAGCTGACCCTGCTACTGCTGAAAATGCCTTGCAGGAAAGTGGGAAAAGAGTCCAGAGAGTGCAGACAACCAGAAATAACAAAATAGGGATAAGTCTTGCACCTGGGCCTGTCTTTTACCCATAGAGCTGTGTGAAAAAAACACAGTTTGACCTGACTCACCACAGCTGTCCCTGTGCCAGGACTGTGTGCCCACCACAGCCCCCAACACCAAGAGCAGCAGGCTGGGAGCACAGGTGACAGTGGCACACTAAGGGTGCCAGCCCAGAGCTCCAGGCACATCCTCAGGTGGGAGCACAAGGGCCAGCACTGGGAAGGACACAGCTGCCTCCAGCAACACAGAGCAAATGTCTGGGGCACAAGAGCCAACAGACCTTGCTGGCTCAGAGGGCACGAGGCTGGAGAGAGGCAAAGGGGCAACACAGACAGAGGGATGACAGCCTGTCTGCAAGGGAAAAGGGGAAGGAGGTTGCTTTGTGTGTAATTCTGCAACAGCAGCCTGTGCAGGCAAGATGTGAACTCATCCTGCTGCTGGTAAATGGACTCCTTAACAACAGAGCAGCAGCAGCACGAGGAGAAGGTCAGGATGATTCAGGGGTCAGCCACATGGGCAGTGGTGTCCACCTTCCAGGGCCTGCTCAACCCTGGCTCATCTGGGTGATGGGAATATGAACATGGCTTTGAGAGACAGGTCCCAGGAGAGGATGTGCTGTCTTTGAGGTCTGAACAGCATTTGCTGTTCCCACAGCTCAGCTCAGCTCAGGAGCACCCTGATGAGCCAGAGCTTCCCATCTCAGGTTTTTATGAGGAAAGGGAGAGGCCCTTGGGGTAAGAGCAAGTGGGTTTCCAGAGACACCCAGAAAACAGTGCTGGGCACAGTGATCAACTTCCACACAGAAGATCAGCACTCACCACTCACTCTAGGACCAGAATTCCTCCCTCTCAGGTGATGTCTTAGCACTTCCTCACTGCTGCAGGATTTTTAATTCCACTTTTTTTTTTGCTGTAGTTTGAGACCAGCACATCATGTCCTTTCCAGCGTGAAAACAAAGGATGAAATTGTTCAGTGACCTCTGTAGACTCTTCTCAGGACTCTCTCACCCTCTTTGCACTACACACCACACTCTGCAAGTGTAACAGGCCTGTGCTTGTTTCAAATAGCATTAATAAAAATATCACATAGCACGGGGGCCAGGGGGGGTCCCACATGCTCCTGGCAGTCATGGGGGAATCCACTCATGGCCATTTGCACAGTCTGACAGTGACAATGAGGTGTCAGAAGCATTAAGGGATTTTTTTGTGATTTGGGGAGCCAGGCCATACCCACGGGACCGAGCTGTGCCTGCAGTAATCACGTCTCAGAATTATAGTGCTTGCAATTTTTGAATCTCCATCAAGAATGATGTCAAGTTAAACTGCAGGAAGAGAGCAGGACAAGTTCAGGGTAGTGTGGGAACACAGGAATTGGCAGAGATTCCCAAGGAGCAATGCAGGCTTTCCCAGCCAGGTCTTTCTAAGCTGTGCACAGAGCAGCATCACAGCACCATCTGCTGCCTGCTGGTCCTCAGCAGGCAGCTGTGAGTTGGGCTGGGAGCTGACAGCATCATCAGATAAATAGCTCACTCTTCAGGGTGCCAAATCTTGTAATTACTGATTAGAACGTGAATCTGTGTTCTCTTCTCTGCTTTGGGGGAAACCAGGGCTCAGACTTCTACACTTTCTGCAACAGAACCACAGCCTCAGATCCAGTGGTCAGTACTGCAAGTGAGAATGAGCATCAGAAGCACCAACTTACAAAGTTTAATTGCTGCAAACACTTATTTAGGTTTCAAGCAAAATAACACCCCAGTGGCAACTTCTCTTTGCACCACCCTCCCAGCAGCAGCCCAGTAGCTCTGACTCCATCTGTGGCTGTGCAAGTGTTTCTCCTGCAGATCCCACCTCCTCTTGCCCCACCTAAATCATCCAAACTCCCACAATACAGGCCTGCAGGAGCATGGGCAATGCACAGCAAGAACCGTGTGAGCCAGCTGGCAGCAGGGTGACCTTGTGCTTTCCTTCACTGTGACATGCAGGACCAAGTCCAGAGAAATAAATCAGCTGGGCACATGGAGCAGTTCTCTCTCTGTGCCCCCTGCCAGGATGCAGCTCAGATACAACAGCACAAGGAAGCCCAGCACGTGTGAAGGATGAGGGCACAAGCTCAGTTCTCTGTGGCATGACACATGCAAAAAAAGAGGGAAGAGGAGAAGAACAACCAGGGAAATCCCAGCACTCCTCCTCACCCTTAAATCTGAGAATGCCATCTCAGAGTTGGTTTGTGCTGTTTCCCTCTAGAACCATCTCCTATCTGATATAGAAAATGGTTCCCTGTCCCAGACCCTGGTCAGTGCCCCTCCCCAACCTTGGGACAGTATCTGCCTCATCCCTCTGGCATCTCCAACAGCTTCTCCCTCTCACACACAAGGCTTTAACAGACAGCTCAGAAATTATGTAATAGCAACAGTCTGCAAACATCATGTGCCAGATAGAGCTGGGAGTGAATTAACACACTGCAACCCACCCACCCAAGGCAGCAAGTGCACCCAGGGCTGGGAACAGCCAGGACACCACTGCAGGTCACTTCTGTCCCTCTCCACCTGGGGCTGGTACGAGCCTGAGACAGAGCTGGCTGCAGCTGCCAGCCCCTGCTGTGCCCAGCCTGGTGCCCAGCCTGCACAGAGGAGATGTGTGTGTTTGTTCTTCAAACCTGCCTCGTTAACGTTGTAGGAATATTGACACAACACTCCCTTCAAAGCTGTTACCAGCAAGTGCAAATTGAAGCTTGTTATTGAATGCATTTTTTTTAATCTTAGCTTTTAGAACAAGGTATTTAACAACACTAACACTCATTTTTACATCACATGTCACATGCTACTACTTTAGCTGCAGCTGCATCTTCTCTGCTTCCCCAGAAGCCCTCAGAGTGAAGATTTATGGTGCAACAGACACTTAAACACACACAAACCTGGAAAATGCGAGTGGGTTTTACTAATGAGGCAGACAATTTGCTGCTTGCATCCCTCCATCAGAAACAAGTCCAACTTCAACAGACAGCAACAGCATCTTCTGTCTTTGTCTAATTTGGGAGCTGTGTTCCACAGAGCTGGGAAGACAGTTAATGTATGCAAAGTCTGCTCGAGTGGCAAAAGCAACAGAAAGTGCTTCATCTAGTCAGGGACTGTAAAAGCAGGAGCTTTGCATTCCAAACAAAGGATTCCCCCAGGAATGAGGGGTATTTGAAGTGTCCACTTCTGCATCGGGAATTAAAAGCTGAGATTTCTCACAGAGAAATGCAAATCAGTGAAGTGATCCGAGAAATGTTTGGGGAGGAAAAGGGAAATATTTGGCAGGCAAACATTAAAATGTTGAGCAGCTCTGTGGGATCAGTGTCCCCTGGACCAGATCAAAAACATAATTAGACTGTTGAGTAGGTAAACACCAAGTTTGTGTACAGCTTTCTCATCCCAAACACCTCCTGGGCACTTGCTGCCTCATGTCCTTCCTCCAGCACTGCACTGATAAGTCAGTGTGTGAAGACACCTGGGGGAGGAAGGTTTAGCAGAGTGTAAAGGGTTTCTTCAAAAGTGCACAAGTAGTAAACAACACTCCTCTGGGTCTGCATGTTTGCCATTGCACCCAGAGACACTGGGCATGTTTTACAGGGCAGTTTCAGTGCTCCCAGCTGGTGTCTCTGCCTGGAAGGTGATGGCACCTCTCTGACCTCAGTGCCAGGTCTCTCCAGCACAGAGCTGCCCCAGGGTCCTTGGAGAGGGGCTTTCTGCAGAAGCCCAAAGAAGGCCACCAGTCCACCAGTCTGGCAAGGAAAGGAGAGGCTTCAGATGTAGATGACATCCGAGTCATGCTGCTGAACCTACAGAGGTAAATCAAAGAAGAAAAATTAGTTCTGCCTTCGATTAACTCCCTTTGGTCTGGTTCTCTGGAGCCTTTTGCAAGATGCCCTGCAATAGCTTTTTCTTCCTTCTTTAAACCACTCTATTTGCCTCAGCCCTGCCATTGGAACGAGGTTAGTCTTAAAATCACTTCTGTTACTTGCCTTAGAAAGAGCTGTTCCCTCACCTCTTGCTACTGTCAGCTGTGTTCCTCCTAAGCACACACCTCTGAATATCGAGGTGTTGGATGTTCTCTACAGGAGCTTCAAACTGATCCTAAAACCCCTAAGTCTTGTTCACATAAAGCAACAGTAAATTCATCAAGCTTTCTTCACTCCCAATACCTTGTACAATTAGCACTGCCTACAGAAAGCTGATTTCTTTCCCACTGTTCAAGACCACACACCAGTCTTGACTCTCCAGTTCAGTGATATCTAAAAGCAGGATGTTTTTTAAATAAGACCCAGCTCACAGCTCTTCAGGACTCTGACAGGGAATATGTGGAAGAGAACTGATCTGTTGGAGGTCTGGGTATTTATTGGTATCCTCCTCCCTGCCTTTTAAAAGCAGAAGACAGGCACAGGATGTTTTATGCTCTTTATACCTGGGGGCACATTCCTCATTTCTAAGTCTGGCTGATACAAATAAAATTTAACACAGATCCTCCTACTGTGTGTGGGCACCTCTGCTTCATTTACCAAGGCTGACAGCTTTGCATTCCAGCTTAGATCATAAGTGAGAGAAAACAGGAGGCCTCAAGGTATAAACAGTCCCAAATGATGTGCCAGCACAGGGTCTCCAGAATCTTGCAACATCCTTGCCCTGACTTGTCATCTGAGAGAGTGTGACAGAGCTGGACAAACCAGGTCCCCACAACCAGCCATTCCCTCTGAACTCTAAACTTCTAGTGAACATTTGGGAACTTACTTACAAATCTCATTACCTTTATAATCTGTTTTCTGGTTCCTGTGCCCACACTGTTGGCAGCCAATGAGTTTGCTTGAGAAGATGACTTTTCCACTGGCACCGTGTGCTGAATTTTGTTGGTGCAAGGCCAGCTGCTTGCAGGGGTTGACAAGTAAGCAGGGAAAGGTCTTTGAAGATTTATATCCAGTGAATCTCCAGTTTCGAAGGTTTTCATCTGTGATGGGGCCTCGAAAAGAAAAGAGCACATGGAAATTTAATGCCCTCTCTATATCAACACTCAATAAGCCAAAAAGAACATCAGATGAATAGTCAGAAAATAAAAGCCATCTTTCCTCATAATTTTTCCAAGTCTCCCTTCTCTCTCTAAAACTGTTGACTCAGAGCCATTTTTGCTACATGTGGAATAACCTGCAGACAAAGCCAGCCCTATTCTTGTACTGCTTCAAGAAGTGTTGATATAAATAACAAGCAACTTATGACAAAAACCTGAGTCTAGTTCCTCATTCCTTAGAAAAAAAAACACACACCAAGACTTTATAACTTTAGCAACCACAAAGCACATGAATAAGAATATTATGCAAACTATAAAGAACCAGATTTAAATGTCAGTTACAAGAATTTTGTTTGCTCCAAGCCCTTAAACCCTTATTGTGATTTCATAATCTGTGATTTCTTTAAGCTGATTCTTTTTTGCTCATGGTACTGGTATCATGCCCAGGAAAAAATGCCTTAGATTTTGTTTTGACATGAATTTTCCTCCTCTGTGCTCATGCTTCAAATATTTTACTATCAAAGGTGCTAAAGCCTTGAGCTGAAATACAGCAACTACCTTTGGCACAGCCACACTGTTCTCTTTTCTGGTTCATGCTGAGGGAATGGCAGAGGTTTAGGGTACATACATTTCCTAAGGAGCGATCCAAGGAGCCCAGGACTTCATTCCAGTGGGAGTAAAGCCCAGACTGTTTCTCTTCCAGTTTCAAAGCATGAATTTCAGACTTCAGCTTTTTCAGTCGATCTTCGAATTTCCTGCTCTTTTCCAAGTAGTCCAGCCTGAGGCCACACATTGGAGACAAAAAGCTCAGTGACAAAACATAGCCAAGAACAGGGAGGTGTGGAAGAAGAAGACTTGGTCCTTCTTTCATTTGGAATTTTGACAGGCAAAAGCAAGCCTGGCACAAGTCAGCCTGGCTCCCCTGAACTGCTGAGAAGGGGGTTCACCACCTTATTTTCCTTCCTCACTTTTTACCAAGCATTTCCTTCCAGACCAGGGGAGGAAAAGCCTCTGCTGGATTAGCTCACAGCAATACCACACTCCAGCACTAGGGGGAAACTTCTGTCCTCTCACCTGCGGTTAGTTTGGCAGTGTTTTGTCCCCGACATGGTGCTCCCCAAGACAGAAGGTTCTGGACCTGTCATGCCTCGATGCCACCAGAACACTCTTCCTCTGTATAAGTATCTGGTCTTACACAGACACCACACCAGCTCAGAAAAAGGCCATATGTGCAAGTAGGAGACCATCCCAAGTTATTAAAAGGATGAGCTGTGATCTCCAGAGATTTCTTTTCCTTTTTATACTTTCCATGGTTAACATTCTCATTTATTTACACCCCAAGCATACTGATACCTCTCTCTCTCTATCTCAAAGGAGAGTCTCTTGAGGTCAATGTCCTTCAAATCCAGCTTTATGGATCCCTTGTCAAAGTTGGCATCTCTGGTGTCAGGTGGTGAGTACTGAGGGTACTTGGCCATGTGCTGGAAGAAGCAACACAAGCACTGTCAGTGAGATCTGATTGTTTGATTTGGGGTTTATCTCCTGAAGAATCCCAAGCTGAGCCTTTCATAAGACTCAGACACACAGATGCTCTGCAGCCCTTCCCCTGGACCCAGCTGAACTGCTCAAGTACTCAACCCACAGACCCACGTGGGGCAGAGATGTATCCTGGCTGCAATTTCAGCAGAGAATGGAAATCCATCCTCTGCAAGCCTGGAGCAGAAGAGGAAGCTGGGGCACACATCCTCAGTGCTGCCTTCTTGCTGGAGACAGCTCCATCTGCTTTGCCTCATGACACTCACGGGCAATTCCCATGCCAGGCTGACACAGCTGGTTCAGTACAACCATCTCCCTAAATTTAAATGGCACCAAGTCAGTATTAGGCATGAAGGCAAGACAGTCTCTGCTCCCCAAGTCCCAGCACCAGTCCTGTTTTTAACTTTTGTCTTGCCTCCTTTTACAACCTGACTCTCTGCCCTGAACAAACACAACTTCCATTCTCCCTACACTGTTTATGCACCAGTTGGTCCCACAGGTGTTTGTCTCCCCAGCTGGATGCAGAAAGGCCACTACTCAGCTTGATGGGGGCTATAAAAATACCATCAACATCTGACTATCTCTGAAGATGAAGTGGTGCCCAGTAGAGCAGAACCTTACAGGATAATTAAGCCTGGTTATGTCCAAGAGTTTCTGCTTTGCCTTCCGTTCAGCCTCCCTGGCTTCATGCAGGTCTTGTTTCAGATGCTCTGCCTCCTTGGCTCTGAAAGAGAAATAAATCCTGATGTGAATGGCTGATGATTGCCAGTATAAAACAACACATGGATTTCAGATCTATGCACCTCATTATCTTCCAGAAAAGAGCCCATAAGTGTGATATCTTTACCCCAAGACACATGTGGCAGGAAGGTCACATGGAGAACTAACTTGACCCAGCATGACACACACCTCCAAAGATAATCCTGCACAAACTGGCTGAATTAACATGTTTTTTTCCTATTCCTAATTTCCATGGGCTAAGATGTGACCTGCTGATACAGATTCTTCAGGCCATCAGAGAAACTCCCTGAGGGAGGGAGAGGTGCAACATAACTGCTCTTTATTTTGGAAAGCTTTCTGGCAGTATCCTAAAAGAAATCAGAAAGCCCTTAATAGCAAGGTTAAACAGGCCTGCCCTGCATTTTCAATCAACTCACTGTTATGGAACATACAAACACTTAGAGTGGCTTCTATTCCACACAAGTTTGCCTGGTTTACACTTCTCAAAGATCTGAATGGGACACAAGAGACCATCACATGGTACTAGTTATTGAAAACAGCCTCCCACCTCACAGGGATATAGATTGGTGAATTAATATAGTTAGGCAGCCAGTGCTCTTTGATAACACTGAACAGATAATGCTGGTTCTTTCAAACTAAACATCCCTAAGGCTTTGCTTGTGATCCTCTGTAACCCTGAGCTGCATCACCACCACTGCTACCAGGTGGAACAAACAAGAGGCTCAGTCACTGGGAAGTGTCACTTCAGGAACAATCCCTCCCTGCTGGGCTTAGCTGTGAGAACAGCAGCCCCCTGTGCTCCCAGAGAGCCAGCTGGGGCCACACAGCCCCAGACAGGCACACCCACCTGCGGTCAGACTCCTTCACCAGCTTCACCGTGATCAGCTCAGCCTCGTGCATCTTCTGCTCCATCAGCCGCTTCTCCTCCTTGGTTTTCAGGGCTGTGAGTTCCAGCCTCTGTCGCTCTTGCTCAGCTTCTGCAGCATTCTGGGCCAGCAGTTTGGCCTCTTCTTCTGCAATCTGAGCCTTCTCAGCCAGCAGCTCTGCTGCTTCCTGCGATCGGAGCTGAGAAGAAACAACTTTTCTTAGTTCCCTGTGTAGCAGCTACAACATCACGCTGCAGACAGGCAGGAGAAGGCATCTTTCCCCAAAAAATCTAGTGATAAAAATATTATTTCTTAAATAAAAATGAAATATAATTGCAGGGTCTGGTGTTCCTCCTCTGCTCCAGAACTTCCAGCCTCTCACCTCTACAAAGCAAAGAGATACATCTGCCTAGAGCTGGACAAAGATGTCAACCAAAAATTGAAGTCAGCTCCTTCACTTGTGCACCCATGCCCCTTTCTCCCAATTTCAGCTCCCAGGTTGCTCCCTTTCTCCCCTCTTTGCTTGAAGAAAGCACTGTGAACCAAATACAGGGCTCACAGCATAAGGAGACTAAAGATCAGTATTTTTCCAAGTATTCCTGCATGCCCTTTCCACCAGTGATCAGAAGCTCTGCAGCCTTGCTCGAGCTACAATGCAAAAAATAAAAAAATCCTCCTTCCCAACCAAAAAAGGCCATCAAGGACAAGAATATTGAGATGAACATGCTACTCACCAGGGCCTCATTTGCCTGCCTGGCTTCATCTTCCAGCTGGAAGAGCCTCCTTTCCAGCTCCTCTTTGGCTCGTTCTGCTTCTTCCCGGAGCTGCTTCTCCCTGGCCAGCCTCTGATTCTCCATCTGGGAATGGCATGAGCAACACCACGTTTGTGGGTTGGCAGCAGGATCTCACCTGGGCCTGAGGCAGCACAGCAAGTGCATCTAAATGAAGAACAGGCTGTTCTCTGTCTGGGGGACTGAGAGCCCCCAGAGATTTGCACTTGGCAGCACTGAACTCCCTCAGGAGGTAGCACTGGTGGTTTCAGCCTGCTAGAAGAGCCCTTGGACTGAGCTGTTATATACTCCAAACCTCTATGATCACCCATTCAGTCTCACAGACATCACTGACATCCCTGGATGCCACAAACACACTGGAGCTGTTCCCACATTCACTCCTGCTGCACTTTGCCACCTCCCCCACACACACTGATGCAAGGCATGGGCACCAAGGGCACCAGGTGGAATAATAATCACTGTTTTCAACAATATAAGAGCAGAAAGAACCTACCTTTTTTCTAGCTTTTTCTTCCTTGGCTTGTGCTTTCATTTGCTGGATCTCTATTGAGTCCACTTTTCTTCTCCTCATAAACAGGTCATGGTTTCCAATGCACAGCTGGAAAATCTGGATAGGAAAGGTAAAGCAAATGTGATTTTTATGTACTTGTGCCCCAGCCAGAGGGACAAAGAGACACACTGGGCTCACAGGACAATTCTGAGTTCAGCACAAGTGCTGGCACAGTTGCTTCCCTTCCAACAAAATCATCTCATATAACAGGTAAGTTTGTAAGAGGATGAGAGGTTCCTTCATCCTCCTCTGATGCCACCCCAGACAGGAGCTGCTGCAGTGGCTTTGCACTTTTTCATCCACTGCATCCTCCCCTTCCAGTATCTGGCTTTCCTTTTGTGATTTGGGCCTTCTTTCACATCTCTCTTCCCACCCACCACCTCCCCTTCCCAGAGAGGGCAAACAGAAGCTCCCTGACTCCCCAGACAGAACAATTCCCAGGAAAACATCAGTGCTTCATCCTAGCACTCCCAAGCTTTTACAAGTAGTATTTCTCTCTCAGGTATCAGCCACTCTCACCAGGCTCAGCTTTAAAGGAGGAAAGTAGGACACTTACCAGTTTATTCACTTTGAGTTGTGAGGAAAAGAACTTGAAGACTTCTGCTTTTTTGTCAAGAGGTTTAATAGTTAACTATAGAGGCAAAAGTAAAAAAGAAAGGAAGCACAGTGAGAAGGAAGAAAACAAAGCTCAACTTTCCATACTAATGCAAACTTTAGCTCATCTCCACTTCTCTCCAGGGAAGCAGCAATTTATGCCACAAATGGGTAGAGTGATGCAAAACCTTTTTGCTCCAAAGAATCAGACCCAGGGCTGTTGTTACCCAGGTTTCTCTGCCCCCACAGTGGGCTCTGTTAGAAGATAAAACCTCCCCAGACCCACCCCAGTGCCAGTTTGGATGGTGGTTTTCATAACACCACCTGTGCTCTGCACACTACAGGAACTCTGGAACAAGCTGTGGTTATCAGGCAAACAGAATCCCCAGAAGGTGCCACATTCCTGAAGACAGGCAGATGTCAAACACCTCTCAGAACTCCAGTCATTGCAGGTGTAAAGATTCATCCAGGGCCTAAAGGACTTGTTCCTCTGACCAGCAGGTGACAGTTCTGGAGCTCCTGCTTTCTCAGTTTTCCAGTCCATCTCTGCATCTAACTCTGAAAAGCAAATCTCATCTCTCAGTGTTTTCCAAAAGGCCCAGAGGAAATGGGAAAAAGTTCTAGCCAGGTGGGGGTTGGTCTCTTCTCCCAGGCACTCAGCAATAGGACAAGGGGGCACGATGGGCTCAAGCTCTGCCAGGGGAAATTGAAGTTGGAGAGCAGAAAGAAATTCTTTGCAGAGAGAGTGCTCAGGGATTGGAATGGGCTGCCCAGAGAGGGGGTGGATTCCCCATCCCTGGAGGTTTTTCAACTGAGCTTGGCCGTGGCACTGAGTGCCATGATCTGGTAAAGGGACTGGAGTTGGACCAAGGGTTGGACTTGATGATCTCAGAGGTCTCTTTCAACCCAATAAATTCTGTGATTCAATGGATGTGGCACTGAGGGAGAATCCACCCTGTCTTGATCCAACCCTACTGTCATCACCAGCCCAGGGCACAGAGTGCCCTGGGCTGGTGATCACAGTAGGGTTGGATCAAGGGTTGGACTTGATGATCTCAGAGGTCTTTTCCAACCCAATCAATTCTATGATTCTATGTGCTGTCCTTTGGCAGACAAACTCCAGGTATTCCAGCACCAGTGTTGGTTTGTTTTTCTGATTACAGCCTTCCATGATTTGTAATGAGAATAAATTTTACCCACTCCCCACATTACTCCCTACAAGTAAAAACTGGGCTGTGAAATCCCAGTGAAATCCCAGTGGTGGGTTTGTGCTGGAGCCTGAAATCAGGCACTGGCAAAGTGGCAGAACTCAGGCAGAAAAACATGGATCTCTCCCTGCATGTCTCCTCTTGCCACTGCACCTCAAACCTCATCTACAAGGAGGTTTTCTGCTGGGGAAAAAGGCATTAAGTTTTATGGCTCATCGAGTTCCTGCTGAGATAACTGAGGAACCAGTCACGGTGGCATTCAGAATATCTGCCTTTTTCAGAGCTCAACACACTTGTTTTGCAAAGGACAAGCAGCAGGGAAGGAAGCAGAGCAGAGTGTGAGGGCTCAGAGCAGCCCCAGGGAATGGAGGTTATGAGCACATCTGAAAGGCAGGTCTGTTATTTTTAGTTTTGTAACAAAGCTCCCCAGGATTTTCCCCTTCTCCCCCAAATTATTTAAACAGAGAAAGCTTTCAGGCTGTTCCAAGAATCCCAGTCCACACCCATATAAAAAGAATAATACATCAAAGCCATCAGTACCTCTTTCTCACTATAGGAAATGTTTCTGATAGTGCTCCACTCAAAGGACTTATTTGGAGAGAACCTGTTATTAATGCTGTAGATATGAATCCCTTTGGCATCAACTCCAAGGAGGAGATCTGTGTGGTTTTTATTTTGCTAAGAAAAAACCAGAAATCAGAGATAATATAGAGACAGAAAATAATATAGATAATAGATAACAATATAAATATAATAGATAATAAATGGCATTTATGGTGACATTAAACAACCCCAGACAAGAATTACACTTATTTTAATGCACAGACATTTATCTGTATTTTTAGGAAATTGGTGTTTTTAGAAAATATTGTGAATATTGTCATTGCTACCTAACTAAACCAAGTCCTGTAGGTTGACTTCAGCAGCTCAAACTATTTCTCCTTCTTCCTATTCAATATATGGAGCTACTCAAGACCTTTGTCTGATTGTAAAACATTAATCTTATATGTTTTATTCACCTACTCATTTAGCAGACAAGTAAAAGTCAGGACAATCACTACACATCCCATCACCAGCAGGGACAAGCAGAAGTCAGGAGTCCCAGTTCCAAACTCCCTGGAGGATTTTAAAAGGAACAGCATCATCATCTACAGCAATTGAGAACTGCTAAAATAAGGCACTTACAGCAATTGGAAAATAATTGACACCATACATTTCCAAGTCTTGGGCAATTTTCAGGTAGTTCATCTCAGCTTCATCCCTAGAGAATAAGGCCATGGTTATAAGAGTCCTTTCTAACTTTTCTCCCCTGGCTGATTCTACATTCCCCACTTAGAAGAGAACAGGCAGTCTGCTCCTCTGAACAAACTTACTTTAATTTTGCCATCTTGCTCTCAGCAATTGAAAAAGGATAATAAAAACAGCATCTCAACAGAATAAAGGCAGTAAAGTTGCACCTATTTTGGTTCATGAATCATGTATAGTGTAATATTTATTAAAATTCAAGTCCAGTCTTATCCTTGTGTTAGTTTTGCCACTCCATCATTATTATGTCTTGGAAACCTACCCTGCTATTGTTTTCCATTACTTGAATATATTTCCTTCAGAAAATAGAGTTCCTTGAGTCCTGAACAAACTCTAAAAAGAGCTTATGGCCAAGGCCAAAGAAGGGTGAAAATCTCCCCCACACACTTTTCTTCCCCCTTCAAGGTGAGGCATCAATAAGTCTTGAGGAAAATATTCAATAAAAACAGTGCTAAGAAGCCTCTTGAACAGCCAAAGAGAAACTGAACCCAAATATTCAGCAAAGCTGCCTTTGGGTGCCAGCAGCTCCTATTTCTCATTTAATTGAATTTCCAGACATGCTGAATGTCTTGAAGCAGCAGCTGAATGTCCACATGGATCAGCACCAAAAGCCTTGATGTTGTGTCTTTGCTGGTTTGGGTCCTTGCTAAGTTCACTGCCACCCTTCTGAGCCACAGTTCTCACAAAGTATAAAACATATCAGATCCATTCTTTTGGTTCTAGGAGAGACTGGTGTGGCCCAGCTGCAGACAGGCAGCTCCTGCACAGGGCAGACCTCAGTGACTCCAGGTGGCTTAATCACAGAATCAGCTGGGTTGGAAGAGACCTCCGAGAGCATCAAGTCCAACCCTTGATCCAACCCCACTTTGATCACCAGATCATGGCACTCAGTGCCATATCCAGTCTCATCTTAAACATCTCCAGGGAATGGGGAATCCACCCCCTCTTTAGGCAGCCCATTCCAATGCCTGAGCACTCTCATTGTAAAGAATTTCTTCCTGATATCCAACCTAAACCTCCCCTGGCAGAGCTCAAGCTGTTCCCTCTTGTCCTACTGTTGGTTGCCTGAGAGAAGAGACCAACCCCCACCTGGCTACAACCTCCTGTCAGGAGTTGTAGAGAGTGACAAGGTCTCAATGGCCTTCAGTGAAAATGCAAACCTCTGAGGAGCACCTGTAGGTTCAACACAATTCCCTCTCTGCAGGAACTGCTCTCTGCTGGCACACATGGACTCTGAGGAGGCAGAATTTCACACAGAGCAGGTTATGGAGCTCTGCAAGAGCCCTCAGCTTCTGTTCACCTCAAAGCAAGTCATGTTGACAAGCACTTGGAGCCCTACACGAGACACTTTTTAGCCCAGATGAGCTGGTGGTTTTATTCTTAGTTATAAATTAATTGATTAACACAGCTGGGAGACCAATATTCCTTTGCATACTCTACAAGAGTAGACAGCAAATAACCAGCCCCTGAAATGTGTGGGGTTTCCAAAGAATGCAATGATTTCAGTACCTGGCAATGCCCCTGTGCTCAGCATACCAGGCAGTGATCTTCTCTTCCCACATCTCTGCTGTCAGCTGGTACTGCCTGAGGACCTGCAGAGGGAAGGAAAGAGCTTGGTGTCCTTTGAAGATCCATGTGCAGCCTCTCCCAAGCCCTGTGAGTGCAGCAATGCAGTTCACAGCTCAGTCATTCTGCAGTTTCTGATGCTCTGGTTAAGCCACAGCAATATCTGCCTTGCAAAGAGCAGATTCCAAGGTTTGGTTTCATTCACAATAAAGACTTACCCTTTTGGGTAAAAGCTCATCATGGGCTAGAAAGCCTGGCTCATGGAAATTTGGGTCATAGTCACCATACTGTGCCAAGAAAGGAAAAGATAATTCAGTTCCTTGGATGCAGAAGGCTGAAGAACTTGTTGCTTGTGTAGTTTGATGTGTTTGCTTGAGACAGATTTTGTTTTGGTTCTCCTGTGTACAGGGGAACAAAATCAAGAGGTTTCTCTCATCTGAACAGCCCATGGGAGTTACTTCCAGGCCTTGTGTTATGGCTCCAACACATTAAGGTGGGCTGTAACCTCAGACTTCAGTCCTAACCTGCAGCCCCATGAAACTGCAGGGATGAAGGAATCTCTTCCATGACTTCACACCCTGAATTAGAGGAAGGGGAGCTCCCCTGCTCCTACAGCTGCACCTCAGCTGAGCTGCTGCAGAGGGACAGCCCTGCTAAGGGGTTGTGTTCACATGAGTTTGGCTCTCAGTGGCATCAAGTGGCATGTTCTGAGAGATCCCAAAAACCACCAGGTCCTCCCATTGTGTTATCTGCTATGAGCACCTTCTACATCCTTGGTTGTTTTGTCAAACAAGAAATCATTCTAGCTGGGAGAAAGATTACATTAAAATGTTAAGACCACAGAAATCCTCTGAATTGTGAAAGCATAGTATAGAAAAAAAATCTTGTAGTGGCTTTTAATGCTTATTTTTCTAGCTGTGCCCATTCCTCCCAGGATGACCCACTTCTTTCACAGCAAATTGTAACCCTGCTGGGTTGTACATACCCCCCTGTAGATGTGTTGGTTAAAAAAGAGTCAATAAAAGCCCTTCTGTGCACAAACCTTGGCCTGAACAGCATAAGATGCCAGTAAAACTGTTGCTTCTGGTGAACAATAGATTTCCTCATCCAGGATTTGTTTCTTAACCTAAACCAACAGAAAAAGGGAGCAAGTTAAAGAAGCTCAAAATCAGGACTTATGTCAGGCTTGAAATGAAACCAGACATGCCCAGACCATAACCTGGCACCAAACATCAATCACCATCAGGAGTTAATAACAGCACCAGTAAATTGGCATTCAGGAACACAGGAAGCCTTCACTTAGCATGGCATTTAGTGAGACCAAAAATGCCAGTCAGCTCTCTCCACACAGTTATATAAGGAGTCCTGTAAAAGAATATGTTATAAAACATGAATTTTACTGTCTGCATGTCATTTCTTCTGATAATCCTTCTTGTGCTTCCTGCTTTGGAAAAGTTTGTTTTAGATCATGTCAAATATCAAATTACAGGTAGGAAGGGAGCTCTGGGGGTCACTTAGTCAGGACCTACTGGACCAGAGTGCTCAGGGCTCACTGGAATTGCCAGGGATGTCCTGAAACCATAATCATCTCAGGCTTTCCAAAACCAGAAAATAAAGGAGCTGCCAAAAAGGGAAGTTAATAGAGCACTTATTTATTCAATGTCAGTGGTCTAAGCCCAACAAAACCATAAGGAGTTAAAAATAAAAGCCCAGTATAAGTGGTAAAGAGCCTTTTAACAGTCTTTTCTTTTTAATAATCTGTGGTGCTGCCAACACCAGAGGTGCAATAAATAATTTGTAAGGTGGTGTTTGATTTTAAATCAGCTGTGTGATTTTTATTTGAAAACCTAAAGAGGGAAGGGGAAGTCAATCTTCACAAATCTTCCTCTTGGGTGTGATGTTTTCAGCCCAGTAACAAGCACAAGACAACAAAATTGTGCACAGCACAGTCTTAAACATTTCCAAAAGGAAAAATGACTTGTGATAGCACCAAGATACCCTCACAAATACACCTTGGCACTGCAGGTGCTGTGAACTGAAATGAACCATCAAGAAAGTTTTGCTGTTAAATTTAGGCTCTATATGAACCTGAGTTACAGTACAGGGAAAATTCCTCTTTGGCTGTTAAAATGGAAAGAATGAAAAGACTGAAAAGATTCTTCTTCCAGTTTGGAAAGCTCCAGGTTTCACACTCCATGGTGCAAATGATGGTCCAGAATTTAGAATAATGTAGATAAATCCCCCAGAAGTGTCTGGGGTGGTTTTTTCTGATCAGTGTTTACAAGGACATTTTATTAAACTCCACAAAGAAGGAACAAATTCCCTCATCTTTAAGCCACAACATTTACCTTCAGTCACTTACATTTATTCAGGAATTTTGCAAAAGGCTCTTATGCCCCATTAATTTGCAAAGGTCTGAATAGTCAGTAGAGCTGAAATCTGGAGGCATCCAGATGTCTGTACATGTTTTTCCTATTAGCATCCAGGTGTGATCTTGAGTTCTTACACTCAGGAAACTTTGCAAGTTCAAATGTGTTTCAGTCTTGCTTTCCTACTTTGGAATGACAAGAATTTGCTAATTGCATATCTGCTAGTCAAGGCAGGTTCAAGCAGGAAAGAAAAAAAAAAGTGAAAAAATCAGGATTAAAAGACTAAGAAAATAGTTGTGTCCCTTTCAGCTTAAGAAGCAAATTGCCAAGTGGTGGGTTCTGGATGAAGTTCTGGTTAGTTCTGCTTGGAACAGCAGCATTTTCTCATTATTTCATTAACACATCCCCCTCAGGGAACAAGGGGATTTACTGGCTTTATTTACAGCTGAACACTGAATTTATTCCAGGCATCAAAACGACCTGCACAGACACATCCTGCTGAAAGTTATGGAGTAACACAACACACCAGAAGGCTGAGACTTCCAGAGGGACTCCACAGCCCCTCAGGAGAGGAGGAGGAGGATGTCACAGACACTGGAAGAAGCAGCTGACCAATGAGTGAGCACCCAAAATTCAATGCTTGTGCTCCATTGCCACATCCAGCCTGTGGCTGCAGCTGTGGAGCCACCCAAGGGCTTTTCCTGGGTGATGCATCTTGGATAACACTCCAAGAATCTGCTCCTTCATCTACTTTTTAAAGGAGATATGAAACTGTCTGTACTGTCTGTGCCTTATAGAACCTGCTAGAGGAGAAAACCTGTATTTCAGAAAGGCTGTCAGAGTCTCTGATCTTTTATTCCTACAATCCAGAATGAAGATTTAAGGAGTCCTTGTTTTCTACTGCTTGTGCCTTCCACAGTCCTGCACAAATCTCCCAGTAACCACCTGGACTGTTTTTAGGAACTCCCAAGTTTTACTTCCAGCAATTGTAACCACAGATCTTGTTCCATCTGCTGCTGATAAGGGTGAAAAAGCTTTTTGTCCCCAACTGCTTATTACCATTCCTTCCCTCTCCTCCACAACTGCTTCCAGAATTGCCTGTGCAGTCACTTCTCCCCTCCATGTACATCTAATAACAAGCCTCTCCTAATGATGCTCATTTTGGAAGGACAAGGTCAGGGAATGGCTGCACAAGAGGTTACACCAGCAGCTCTGAGAGGGCAGTGACAGGAAGAGACTCTTCATCCCCCTTATCTGCAGCCAGAGCAGACCAGGTGACAGTTCTCTGAACTTCTCAAACTGATAAAAATGATGGTTTCACTTT
This sequence comes from Pithys albifrons albifrons, assembly GCF_047495875.1. NCBI lineage: Eukaryota > Metazoa > Chordata > Aves > Passeriformes > Thamnophilidae > Pithys > Pithys albifrons. The sequence goes on along the minus strand of NC_092478.1, from coordinate 2,826,218 downwards.
ATACTTCTCAGTAGTGCCCATTAAGGGCAGAAGCCTCACAGTTCTCCAAGAATTGCCATCCTTGCATGGATTTTTTTAACATATATTAAAGGAGAAAAACATGTCTGGAATATCCAGGTGTGGAATTATCCCCAAACTTCTAGATGTAAAAGTATTTTCCATGAAATCACAGATCTCAGCCATTTATCTCCAATTCTTAGCATAAAGAGTAAGAAAAAAAACCTGCAGAAGGCAAAACATTCAGTTTACCTGTACACAAACCCACAGCAGTCAGGAGAGGTGTTTGTGTTTCATAAATTAATATCTTTACAGAGACACTGATGGAGCTGAAGCAAGAAAAATCATTGAGACCAAGAGCTGCCAACAAGATCAAAGACAATACAAAAGGACTGGGGTAAATACAGAAAGAATTCATGGTTAAAAATCATTCCTGACCTGAAGGAAGAATAAGTGCTGGGTAATTTCCTGTAATAGTTCCTCTTCTACCTTCTCGGGGTAGAATTTAGCCAAAAAATGAAAACTGATGGGATCTTCTTTGGGGATTTCTTGATCTAAAACCTGTTTAGAGATAAAGTAAAACCATCAGTGAAAATGATACATAAGTGGCTCAAGATGATATTGCCAAGGAAAACCAGAGAGCAGCCATTAATCCACATAAAAGAGCCTTCCCATATTTTAGGAGGAAGGGCAATGCTGAGCTTTAATCTAAGAGCAACCAGTGCATATAGTGGTGATTAGTGTGGGATGCTCCAGGTCCAATGGGACAGAAGAAATCAGACCAAATAATACAATTTTAGTCTTTAGATGCTTCCATGTACAGTTATGAGTTGTCATGGAACACAATCCTTTAGCTCTTGTGCTACAGAAAAAGGAAATCTTTCTTAAAATAAATAATTGCCACACTGTCCTATTTGTTTCCTCTACCTTTTTGTCCATCTTCAACCAGGTGCACATTCCTTTCATTGTGTACTGCAGCCCAAAGAACCAGGTCTCTCTTAACCCAAGGGCTCGGCACACCAGGTCAAACAAATCCTTTCCCTTCCACTTCATCTGAAAGAGAGAAAGAAAATTAAGAAAAACTTGCATGTCTGAAATGAATTTGCTCCATTTGACTTTCTCCTTTCAGCTCTTATTTCACCTTCAGATTTTCAATGAAATATTCCTGCTGCTGTGCAAGAGTTCCTGTGCTCCATCTCTTCTCCCTCTCCCTCCACAGAGCAACTGGAGTCATTTAACCACAGCACCAAGAGCTCGAGGAGCACAAGGAGTGAGGATTGGACTATTGATTTCCTGGGACACAGCCAATTAAAATTGGTCAAAAAATATTGCTCAATGCTTTCTCCAAATTGGAGGGGCTGAGAGAAGGCCAGGGGAAATCAAAGCAGTGTCAGGGCACAGGGTGGGAATGCTGGACAAGGAAAGCAAATCCACCTTTCACACATCTCTGGGATTTCAGTGGCACAAGGCCAGGCCTTTGTGCTGCTCTGATTTAAATGAGCAGGAACCTGAGAGAGCAAACTTTGATTAAAGGTCCCAAACTCACAGACATGATGCCTCATTTTCTCAAAGAGGCTGCACATCTGTTTCATCTATTTGACTACATGTTAATAAGATGATTTTGTCTAATTGCCTGGGTCAGCCACGAAAAACTTGAAAAAAAAAGTGAACTTTCAGGCAGTGTTTGAGTGGAAAGCTGGAAAACACCCCAGCAAAAGAGCAATATCTGGGGAGAAGGGACAGAGAGCAAAGGAAGGAATACATTAAGCTGGATTTGTTAACAAGGACTCTGATCTCTAAATCAAATTTCCCCAATCCTTTATTTTCACAGCTCTGCCTCACTCTAGATCAGTAAGTCACAGAATTGCACTGCTTGTGACTAACTCTGCCTCTGAGGGACATGGGAAATGACAAACTAAATGACCCACAAGACACTCAAGTCTCATTTAAATTGCCAGTCCCACTAGACCTCAGTTTTGTACCTCCTCATGAGAACTGTGCCTTGTTTGGCTTTTGCTGGGTGATTAGGAATTAATCAGGCACAGTTCTGTCTCCTCAATACTGCAGCCCAATTTATTTAGCAATTGATCACTTGCTCTATTTTTTCTTCAGCCATTATTTCTCTAACCAATTTTCCAGACAGTCATAACTAAGAGAAGAAAAGCCAGGTTTTTACATTGATCATTTTTCTCTTCTGCCCACAGACACCACACAGTCACTGCAGTTAAAGAAATAAACTGGAGCTCATTGGCCAAAGTGAAGAGAATGTCCCAGATCAACTGAGCACAAAGGAAAGAGTTTATAAATTATTTTGGAAGCAACACCTTAGCACCAGCTTTGACCAGAATTCTTCATTTCAGCTGGCAGTGATTTAAAGTGTTGTGTTACTTACAGAAAAAATAATTTTAGGGAGAAGTAGGAGTACTTATAAACAAGCCCTGCATCCTGTCCTGGAATGAGGAAAGAAGGTTTGCTGCTCATGCAGCTGTCAGACAAATGGATTTCATGCAAACAGCTCCACATTCTGCACAGTTTGAGCTGTTTTCCAGAAGAACAAATCTGAGACTGAGCAATCCCTGGTTTATTGAAATAATAGATGCATTTTAAACCCATCCATGACCTGACAATGTGAACTTTCAGCATTTCTGCCCTGCTAATGGAAAGGTCAGTCCCATCTTGGCAGAGCTCTGCCACTCTCACCTCACAGCTGAACTCCATCTCAGCATCCACAGTTATGATTTTGACTTTAAAAGTCTTGGGCTGTTTCTTCTTCAGGCCACGGATGGACATGTTCTTTAGTTTGTGAGGACAGGCACACCTGAAACCACACACTACACCCAGGGAGGGGAATTCAGGAGCATATTCCTGGCTAAATTCCACAGTGCGATGAGTCCAAACACGCAGAACAAACCCACATTTTGGTGTCTAAGGCAATAAGGACACTGAAACAAAAAATAGATTTCAACCTTTAAAATTAGCTCAGCAGAACACACAAACATAACCTTATGAAGTCAAATAAATAACTCCTAAACTCAATTCTTTTCCATAAGTTATGGCTCCTCGAGGCCCTGATCTTCTGGATTTCTTTGTAACATGAGATCTCAGCTCCCTGAAAAAATACAAATGCCAAGAATATATGCAGTGAAATGAAGCTGAATTTATCACATTCCCTTGGGCTTCCAACTCACAATGACAAGTTATTTAGAAGAGATTTTTTTCCAGTGAAGTTCTTGTGAAATTATTTTGATTTTGAGGAAGCTGACAGAAAATTCCTTCATGAATCTTCTATTCTAAATACAATCAATTGTATGACATCCAAAATATTGATGAGATCTGCTAATTCCACAGCCACAAGGGGGGTTTGTGGATGTATTCAAACCAAATGTTGAAAGCTGGGGTTAAATGACAGTGAGAATCTGCACTAAGCAGGTGAATATTTCTGAGAACAGGAAATCAGCCTGCAAAGCTTTTTCCTTTTTATTTTACAAAATTAACAGCTCAGGCTTGCACAACCCAGTGAGGATCTGTGAACTCCACAGGGCAAGAGACTGAGGCATTCTTGGTTTCCTACAATATAAGACTATTACAGTGTGGCAGAATTCCAACCTCTCCTTATGGAATCCCAACATACAGTTCTAGTTTAAGCTGAAAAGTTCCATTTTTCTGTACCTTCCAGGACTTCATAAAGTATCTTGCCCCTTCTTTGCTTCTGCTGAGCTCTAAATTGGCTTGAAAATGCCCTGATTATTTTCTACTTACTTCGTGCTCCTCATCCAGAAATTTTAAAGTCACTAAATGGGCAGTAAAATAAATATGGAATTTTTCTTTTCAGGTTGTAGGGAAGTTGAGGCAGAGAACAGATGAGGTAGTTACCAAATCATATGGAACATCAGCAGCAGAGTTGAGAACAAGTGCTGGAGACAACTCAGAGAGTGGAAGAAAAGCTCAGGAGGAAATTCATCCTTCTGACACCACTGGGACCAGTTGAGGAGCTCTGTCCCTCCAGTTGGCTCTAGCAGATCTTCTGCTGAAATCTTGTTTGGTTTGGGGGCAACACACCTCTGGAAGGACAATGGACTGGCTGGAAAAATATCTGGGGAGAGTCCAGAGGAGACATCCAAGGGCTAGAAAATCATCTGTGGTAAAATGAAAGAACTGGTTAGTGCAGAGAAAGGACAGGGTGGTGAGACATTATAATGAGCACAATGGTTAGGACAAGGAATAATGGGCTTAATTAAGTTGCAGGCAGGCTGCAGAGGGAGAAAAATCCACTAACAGGCATATTGTGATGCTGGAAAAGCAGAGAATGGTGTTCCTGTCTTTCTGAATTTCTAAATAAAACTGTGACAGCATCTGGTGCCTTGTTGAGACTGGAGGGATCTACACCCTCAAAGCTCTGCCCCCACGTTGGACCTTCTGCCAGTGCCCACCAGGGATGGGCAGATCCAAAGGCCCAGGGCACCACCTTCTCCTCAGGGATTATTTTTTTAAACAAGTGAAAACAAACCTTTGTTTCCCCTGTAATTTGGGCAACACCTCAGTGCACCCCACTGAGCAGAGCTCAGCTCCCTTCTATTTAGCACAGGAAAATGTTTTCAGTGAAGGGGAAAGGAATATTTAAACCCCAAAACCTTCCCACAGCAGTGGGGTGAAGTGACCACAGTAATATTGACACAGAGAGCATCATGTGAGGGCACCCAAACCAGCAGGAATTACCCCAGAAGTCTTTGGATCTGCAAGATGCAAACCTGTTGCATTCCAAAGGTGTTTCCTGGGCCAGTTTTCTTCAAAACCAGAGACTTACTGTAAATAATTGTACCATTTACATGCATTTATAGCATGAAAATACAGACTTCTACACAACACTGGAAACAGCCCCTTCTTCTGTTAGTTCTAAAGAAACACCAATGGCTGAAGACAAAGGAGAAAAAAGCTTCATAATTCACTTTTAATGTGTAACTTGAAACAGCCAATTGAACTTAACAGGAACTTGGAGTTAGGGCCAGTACAGAACATTCTCAGAGTTTCATATGGAAAACTCTGAGCAGATAAAATATAACAACTGCAGAAAAAATGTACTAATTTTCTCAAACTATGAGAAAAATACCAGAGCCCTTCATTTTGACTTTGAAGTTCTTTCATTTTTCTTATATAACCTGGTTGAAATGACAATATAATTTGTTCAACATTTCCAATAGCATTTGTTGTTTCTGTCCAGAATTTTTATTCCATGGAAAAGAACATTCTGACTCAGAATAAAAAGACATTTTTGAATATCAAATTTTCCCAAGGAAAGTAAACTGCATTTTGATCAATAGCACTGGTAAAGAAATTGGAAATGGTATTCACACTGAACAGCTTAAATGGATGTCAGACACTGACAACAGAAGCAAAAGCACTTAACAGTCAAGTTTTTAGAAAAATAACTTTCTCAAATAAGAGAAATCTTGCCCAGTAAGACAATCTGGGTTTGCAATTTTTTGTTTAATGCAAAAGCAATCCCTGCTAACAACAGTGTTTAATTGTGAATCATGTGCAATGTGCTTCAAGGGAGAGTTTCTGATCCCCAACCCAGGGATTTATTCCTGCAGTTGCCACAGGGATCCAGGATAAGACCCAGAAACAGCAGGATGGGATAGATCAGGGCATGTCACAACCTTTCCAAAGAACACGTTAATCCAAAGTAGGATGGGGTGATAAAAGATTCCTGGCCAGGCAGAATCTGGGAACAGGCAGTTCAGAAGTTGTGAACATCCACGGCCCCTCCTGCCCCTCGTGAACTTCCACGGCCCCTCCTGCCCCTCGGGGGCACCCACGGCCCCTCCTGCCCCTCGTGAACTTCCACGGCCCCTCCTGCCCCTCGGGGGCACCCACGGCCCCTCCCGCCCCTCGGGGGCATCCACGGCCCCTCCCGCCCCTCCCGCCCCTCGGGGGCACCCACGGCCCCTCCCGCCCCTCCCGCCCCTCGGGGGCACCCACGGCCCCTCCCGCCCCTCCTGCCCCTCGGGGGCACCCACGGCCCCTCCCGCCCCTCGTGAACTTCCACGGCCCCTCCTGCCCCTCGGGGGCATCCACGGCCCCTCCCGCCCCTCGGGGGCATCCACGGCCCCTCCCGCCCCTCGGGGGCATCCACGGCCCCTCCTGCACCTCGGGGGCACCCGCGGCCCCTCCCGCCCCTCCTGCCCCTCGGGGGCACCCACGGCCCCTCCCGCCCCTCGGGAACATCCACGGCCCCTCCGGCCCCTCCTGCCCCTCGGGAGCATCCACGGCCATCCCGCCCCTCGGGGGCACCCACGGCCCCTCCCGCCCCTCCTGCCCCTCGGGGGCACCCACGGCCCCTCCCGCCCCTCGTGAACTTCCAGGGCCCCTCCTGCCCCTCGGGAACACCAACAGGGGGATGAGAAAAGCTTTGTGTGATGAGGGGAACAGAAAGGCAGCGATGAGGAATAAAACAGATGAAAGAAGTGACATCCACCAGCTCTGGCTGGATTAAAATCTCCCTTCATGGACAAGGAGAAAACCTGGGGAGAGTGTGGGGGTGCCAGAGAAACTGGGAACAGCAGGGAAGAGCAGGAAGAACTGGCAAGGCAACTCTTGCAGGGCTTGATGCTTATCTGTACCCCAGCAGCAGGTGGGCAGTGCCACACCAGGGCTGCCCTTCTGCCCACATGGGAAATAACCCACACTCAGACAGCACTTTCTTACAGCCCTCACTGGCAACTGCAAAGAGAAGAGCATTAAATCAGCACTCCCCCCAGCCAAAGCTCAGGGATTTCACCAGAATTCAGCACTTTAAGGGACAGCCACACAGAAATACCTCAAGGAACAAGCTGCAATTAACCTGTACAAGAACTGAGAGCACGTTTTATTTTCAGTTTAGCATTCCCAAGGTGAGTGGATCGTTTTTAAGGACTCTCCATCGGATATAAAACTTCCCTTTCCATGGCACTTGCTCTCAGTGCCAGTTGTGTGTGAGCTGTTCCCACCCACCACACTCGGGGCAGCCACAATCCAGGGAAAAAGCAGCTGTTTCCACACACACAGAAAATCAGCAGCACTTTTCAAGGTGAGAACTCCTCGGTCTGAGCTGCAGATGGGCAAGGGATTAATGGCAATTGAGACCCCTCTCTCACACTCCCAAAACCAACCTGCCCCTGAGGATCAGCACAGCAACAACTGAAGCAGCTGCCCCCAAAGTCCTTCCAGGAGCTGGAAATACAAACCCCTTGGGAGTGCATGAGGACTAAGGAGAGAGGCTTGGGAAGTACTTTAAGAGCCACCACCAGAAGATGTTTGAAGCACCAACTCCAAAAGCACATTAACATAAGATACTACTACAATCTGAAAGACTCCTGTCATTGCTGAAATATTTACTGCAACTCTGAGCTGCAAATTCCCCTGACTCATTGTGCTTCTCCCAGCTCCTGAATTTCCATACTTCAGCTCAGAAATTAATGCAAGCAATTTGAATGCAGACAACACAGGAAAGCGTTGTGGGCTTTCCACACTTGTTGACTCACACTCCTGCCTGTGCTCCCTGCCCAAGGAACAATTTAAGCAAAGAATTCACTGCTTTAAAACGGGTCAGCAAGATAAAGGTTTCTCTTACCCCTCAATTTAAAAAGAAGTTATTTAAAGTCACCAGCTGGAATCAAGACTTACCTTGAATGAAGATAAGAAGAGAAAATAATTCTCTTTAATCCAAAACTCTGTATTTTCCAGCAGACATCAATACCCAGCCCTCAAGTTCTGCCACTGAGAATAAAATCCAAGAACAACTTTGCTCCTTGCTCCCCTTCCCTTTGTTTCCATGAGCTGCAGCATGTTAGCGCCCTCTGAAAAATCAAAGAATCGTTTTCCCAGGTGATACCAACAGGCTCTTAACCTTTTCCTGTCTGGACCAACCAGGCTCCTCCTCCCAGTTTCTCTCCCCTGTAATTCAAGGAATAAGGCACTAAAATAAGAGAAGCCCACAAGTCTTGACTTGGATGTTTTGTAAGAAGTGATAATGAACTTCCAAGTAACTCCTTTGATAGAATCTGATCAAACTATTTCAACGGTGTCTCCAGCTGTACAAAGAACAGCCTGTTCTTTGGGAACAGGGAAAGGGAAGCTGCACTTTGTGCTGTTCAATAAATATGATTCCCTACCTGCCCTCTTGCTGTGGTGAGAGATGATGGGACACTCACATCAAAAGGGAACCAGCCTGAAAACTGAGCAGCAGCCAAAATACCAGCAGAAAGTGATAAATGGACATATTTATGTAAGAAAAAGAATAGCCTCAGCCTGAAGTTGTGTGGACAGAGGCTGGGAGCACATTATCTCAAAGGCACTGGCAAAGACAAGATTTTTTTTCCCCATTATTATGTTTATAAGTGGTTTGGTTGGGATTTTTTACCCAACACTCCATCTTATATTCAGACTTACACAAACTAAATATCCTCCAGTTCCATGGACAGCAAGGACAACAGGCCAGCTCTTCCTCCATATGTGCTATAATTAGTCCAGATTTACATGGAAAACCTTCCAGACTTGGCTCATGTACATCAGTGAACAGCAGGGGGAAGAGCACAGAAGTTGCTCCTGCCTGGAGACCACAAAGGCAGGCAGTGCTGACACTCAGCTCCATCCCCAAAATTCAGTGTAAAGTGGCCCCTCAGTGCTCACCCCTCATCACCTCCAGCCCAACATTTGCCTGCTGCAGGTTGTGTTCCACCCCACAGCACAGCTGTGGCACCAGACCAGGTATTTACACCAAAAATCCAGGCTGGGTTCAGCTGTGGGAGCCCCCAGGGCTCCCCAAAAACAGCAGTGCCCTGAAGAAACAGGGGCCAGACTCAGCACCTGCAGGTCCTCCTGCCCCTCCTGCTCAGGAGACACAGAGAAAAGTCTTTCCATCAGCTTTGGTGTCTCTGTGCTGAGGGACCCTCAGGGGCAGCACAGAGAGACAACATCACTGTCAGAAGAACATTAAGATATGGGAGCATGTCCAATGAAGGGTAACAAAGCTCGTGAAAGATCTAGAAAATGTCTTATGAGGAACAGATCAGGGAACTGGGGTTGTTTAGTCCTGAGGAGGCTCAGGGGACTCTCTGAAAGGAGGTTACAATGGGGTGGGAGAGGGATCTGTCCTACCACACCTGGAGTGAGAGGACTAAAGGAAACAGCCTTAAACTGAGACAGGGGAGATTCAGATTAGGTATTAATTTTTTTTTTCACTGTTGGAGTGGTCAGGCACTGGAACAGGTTGCTCAGGGAGGTGATGGAATCACCATCATGGTGCTCAAGAGGTGTCTGGATGTGGGTGATGAGTTTTTAGGACTTTAGGGGGTACAGTGGTAGCTCTGGGTCAATAATTGGGCTGGATAATCATAGAACAGGCTGAGGTAGAAGGGACCCCTCAGGACCAGAGTTTAACTCTTAGTCCTACACAGACATCCCAACAATCCCACCCTGTCCAAACCCTCCTGGAGCTCTGGCAGCCTTGGGGCTGTGCCCACTGCCCTGGGGAGCCTGGTCAGTGCCCACCACTCTGGAGGAAGGATCTTTTCCTGTTACCTGCCCCAACACAGCTTCATGCCATTTCCTTGAATCCTTCACAGGTCACAGAGATCGAGGCTGCCCCTTTGCTTCCCCTCATGATGAAGCTGCAGACCCCACTGGGGCCTCTCCTCAGCCTCCTCTTCTCTAGGCCCAGCCAACCCAGTGCCCTCATAAGGCCTCTCCTCATCCTCCTCTTCTCTAGGCCCAGCAAACCCAGTGCCCTCATAAGGCCTCTCCTCAGCCTCCCCTTCTCTAGGCCCAGCAAACCCAGTGCCCTCATAAGGCCTCTCCTCATCCTCCTCTTCTCTAGGCCCAGCCAACCCAGTGCCCTCATAAGGCTTCCCCTCCAGGCTTTCCACCATCCTCGTGGCCCTTATTAAAGGACTCTTACAAGGATCCCAAACTCCTTTCCAACCCCAATAACCCACAATCCCTGAACACCTTCCCCTCCGTGAGGGGCCATTAAATACCCCGGCAGGCCCCACCCGCCTATGGCCACGCCCCTTCCAGCTCTGGCCACGCCCCACCTGTAACCACGCCTCTTTTCCACGCTGGCCACGCCCTCTTGTAGGCCGCTTCTCCTGGTGTTGGCCACGCCTCTCCACACTGGCCACGCCTCTTTCGCAGCTGGTCACGCCCTCCCATTGGTCGCCTCTTCCCCACTGGTCACGCCCCTCCGCTGGCCACGCCTCTTTTGCAGCTGGTCACGCCCTCCCATTGGTCGCCTCTTCCCCTCTGGTTACGCCCCTCCCGCTGGCCACGCCCCTCCCTCCGCGCGGCGCTTCCGCGTTCGGCCCCGCCCGTTCCGGGCCCGTTCCTGTGAGGCCCCCGAGGCGGCGGCGGCGGCGGCAGCGGCGGTGAGAGGGGCTGGGAGTGGTATTTGGGGGTTCCCTCAGCCCAGGATCGCTCTCTGAGTGCTCTCCGAGCCGCTCAGCTGAGCCCCGCTGTGTGTGAGGCCTCCCGGCTGTGCTGGCGGGGCAGGGCCTGTCGCGGAGCGCTGTGGGGCCTGGGAGTTGGGGGGGGCCGGGTGTGGGGTGAAGGCTCTCTCTGCTTGAATTTCTTTTTTATTCCCAGCCTGCCCGCACTGCTTTGGAGCTCCCGTGCTCAGTGGGTGCTGCACAGGCCTATCTGTGTTGTGTTGGGCCTTAAAAATTGTGTGGATGGGAAGTTCACACGTGTCACTTTGCTTATCAACCTGTATCTGAGAGGGAGAGGAAAAGGCCATGAGTCTTCATCGGTTTTAATATTGGTTCAAGTCTTTTTTATGTTTAGCTGTTGATTTTGCCTCTGACTCTTTCAGGAGAGGTACAGAAAGCTCTCCCAGTTAAACCAAATAAGGTAGTCAAGTATAATTAATTGCAGGAGAGAACTAACTCAGGAGTGGTTACACTTACTCTGGGTCAGGCAACTCTTTGATATGTCACTTATGGCTTGGGCAGCTCGTTACCTTTCTGAGGTTTCATCAGCTCAGCTAATAATGAGATGCACAGAAGCAAACGACTCTGAACAAAAGCTCCAGGCTGAGTCTGGTCATACATGGACCTGCTGAACAAGTTTCCAGCCAAAAGAGCTGCTGGAGTGTGAGTTCCATGAATCACATTTCTGTGATGGGTGAGAATTGGTTTGACTCAAAGGAATTCTTTAGACTGGGATAAGGTCTCATCCTTGTGCTGTTCTGTCCATTTTTGCTGCTGTCCTTCCCCTGATAACAAGGCCATGTTCATATCCCTTATAACAAGGCTGAGGTGGTGCAATATATGGAGTTTTGAACTGTTTGTGTCTACCCTTTTTCCAACAAAATCACCTAATTAAGCTGTTGGTCTGAAATGTGAACATTTTGGTGGTGATCAGAAACCAGTTATGTTTTTTTTTATTATTATTTTGTTAAAATAACACATTTCCTTGCTTGTTGCCAGGCACTGGATGAGCAGAACTAAACAATGTCTGTCCCACGTGGAGCTGTCCATGCAAAATGGATAGTGGGGAAAGTCATAGGAACCAAAATGCAGAAAACTGCCAAAGTGAGAGTGACAAGGCTCGTGCTGGATCCCTATTTACTAAAGGTAATAACATCTGGTCTTGCATGGTGGGGTTTGAGTTATATGGAGGACCCTGAGATCAGCTCAGTTGGTTAAAACTTGGTTGTAATAATGCCAAGGTTGTGGGTTCAATCCCCTGTGTGGGCCATTGACTGAAGAGTTGGACTTGATGATCCTTCTGGGTCCCTTCCAGCTCAGAATAGTCTGGGATTCTGGGAATGTTCTGTTGGTTTGACTCTTGCAATTTTTGATGACTCTGCAACGCCAACTCCTTAAGGAACTTGCATAAGGATTTGGCTTCAAAGGATGAGAAGCATTGTGGGGTGAGGACTTACAAATTCTCTGCTAAATGTATTTCTTTGAAGTGCCTTGTTAGTTCATTTGATCTCAGTTGGGAAGGTAAGTTTTTGTTGGGTTACACTTTTGGGTTTCATTTTTTCATGTTGGTGTGGAATATGCTTTGGAAACTTGACATTCTCTGAGTCACTTTTCTAGTAAGTTTTCCAGCTGTTTTTCTGTCTGCACAATTGTGCCATTGCTGAGTGTTTGAATCTGTCTGGGAGGTGCTATAAAAGTTTGTATTCCTTGTTAATCCACTTCAAACAAGAGGTTAAAATACTATTTTCTTCATTTTTACATAGGGAAATGGGTCCATGGGGTGGAATAACTTGCCTTTGAAGAGAAGTTTAGGGATAGAGTCAGGATTGGATATTGGCTCTTGTGGAACCCATTTCAATATTTTATCCAGCAGAAAAACCTGTTCATTTATTTCTTAAAAATTCTGAATTCTGCTCTTCCGATAAGAATAAATACTAATTTTATATATGAAAGAAAATAAGTTGAGCAAGAATCTAATGCCAAGGCTTCTTTCTTTTTTTCCTTCCACAGTTCTTTAACAAAAGAAAAACCTATTTTGCCCATGACCCCCTGCAGCAGTGTGTGGTTGGGGACATTGTCCTGCTGAAAGCTCTGCCCGAGCGAAGGAGCAAACACGTGAAACACGAACTGGCTGAAATTGTCTTCAAGGTTGGAAATGTCATAGATCCCATCACAGGGAAACCCTGTGCAGGAACCAGATTCCTGGAAAATCTGTCAGATTCAGAAAACCTGACAGAGGCAGATACCACCTATCTAAGTGAAAAACTTCAGGAACTGAAAGTTTGTTCAACAGACAAGTAGTGGGGGAAATATTTAACCCTGGGGGCTTCCAGCTTGTCTCTCTCTCTCTCTGTCAGGGGTGTTTGAGGCCCTGCTGTGGTATGTGAAATGTTTCAGTGAAATCTGTAGTCAAAATAAATAGTAAATGTAGTTGTTTATGCAAAAAGATGGTCCAGATTGATAAGCACCCTGAAAAATGCAAGTTTAGTGTTAACAGTTTGTTTTATTGCCTGGAGTTTTGCCCCAAGATGTGGCAGTTCCCCAAACCAGCTGCCCTGGAATGACTCCTGTGTGGTGAGAAAGAAAATACAACTGTGGGAGGATAATTTTATTATTTGATTGTTCTGTATTTCAGACAGTCTTCTGTGGTTTGTAGGATTACTGAAGGTAATGCCATTAAAGCTTTTGGAAGGAAGTGCAGAATTTTAAAACCAGCTTCATATTTGTGTCCCTGTTTCCTTTTACAGTCACTCATCCCACATTGCAGTGCCTTCTGACTTCCAAAATCTCTAACAAAAACACAGCCTGTTGCCTTTAGAGTGGCAATAAGGTGAGAATAAAAGCTTTGGGCAGCTTAGAATGGGTGGCTTTGTAACTCATCCAAGGGGATTGTTCAGTGCTGGTAGGGCTGGATCTCTCTGATCTGCCAGCAGGACAGAGAAGCTGATGAGAATACAAACCCAAAAAAGTAAAAGTAAAGATGGTTAGTTTTAGTCTCATCAGAACAGCTAATTAAAACACATTTTGGGAAGATGCAGGTGCTGATTGGCTGCATGCTTTAATGTGGAGCTGGAGGCCATAGCAGTTAATGATAAATTATAAATTATCCCTTTATCCTGGTGCAGCTCTGGGATCTTGTCTTGCCTTCCAGGACATGAAGCAACCCAAGCCTTGTGGTCCTGACTTCTCATTTGGATCAAAAAACAGCAGTTTGAGAGAGCAGTGTGGGCCATGAAAGTTGTGAGAAACCTTTTGGAAGTGTCTGTGTGTGTCATTGGTCTTTGTTTAAGATCAGAAGCTGAAAAAGGTGTGTCTGAACAGAGTTGTTCTGACCTAAAATAATGTTATTTAAGGAACTGAGCCATCTTGCATTAGTACTTATCAGTTGTGTTCCCTTCCACTGTGTAAATCCTTTGCCCTTCAGCTTCCTGCACCTGCACAAAGTCAGTTTTGGCTGCCCACAAACTATTAACAAACCCTGATTGAACTCAGCAAATTATTTGGGACAGGAAGAATGAGATCTTTAAAATTCCTTCAGTGCTTCAAACAAAAAAAATGCTGCTCTTTGAATGCTTTTCTTCTTTGCTGTCCTGTGTGTTCAGGGCAGAGAGATGGGATGTCAGGACACCTTGGTTGAAATGTCTCTGTGTAAAATAATGTGAAATGTCTCTGAGTTTGAGGAGGTGCCTTAATTAGATGGCTGTGGGTAGTTCTTGTTGATTTGTTTTGCAGAGGTTTAGGTTTGTGTGTTTACTCTGTAACTGTATCTGGCAAAGGGAAGGAAACCTGGGCTTTGACTCCTGCCCAGGTGAATGTAAAACATGAAACTTCATCCAAGCAGAGATTGGGAGAGATCAGATCCAGGAGAGAGCATGGCCCTGGGCTGTGGGAAATGCACTGAAGTTGTATCTAAGCAGGCAGTAAAGGAACAGGACCCTCAGTAAATGGGATTTGAGAGTTTTAATAACTAGACATAATATTTAGAAGAAATAGGAGAAGTTTACTGTTACTGAGTTGCATCTACATCTAGTTAGGGAAGTAAATACTGTTATTTCCTGTGATTCCTCTTGAGTAGCTGTGAAAAATGCCATATTTTTTCTAACATTGATTCATCGACCTGCAGGGAAGGCAGGAGGGCTCTGCAGAGGGATCTGGAGAGACTGGAGAGATGGGCTGATTCCAGTGGGATGAAGTTCAATAAAGCCAAGTGCAGGTCCTGCCCTTTGGCCACAACAACCCCCTGCAGCGCCCCAGGCTGGGCACAGAGTGGCTGGAGAGCAGCCAGGCAGAGGGACCTGCGGGGACTGAGGGACAGGAAGCTCAACAGAAGCCACCAGTGTGCCCAGGTGGCCAAGAAGGCCAAGGGGATCCTGGCCTGGATCCAAACTAGCGTGGCCAGCAGGCCCAGGGCAGTGACCCTTCCCCTGGACTCTGCCTTGGGGAGGCCACACCTTGAGTGTTGTGTTCAGTTCTGGGCCCCTCAGTTGAGGAAAGAGATTGAGGGGCTGGAGTGGGGCCAGAGAAGAGCAACGAGGCTGGAGAAGGGACTGGATGTGGCACTGAGTGTCCTCTGAAACACCTCCAGGGATGGAGAATCCACCACATCTTGATCCAACCCTACTGTGACCACTCTGTGCCCTGGGCTGGTGGTCACAGTGGGGTTGGATCAAGGATTGGACTCGATGATCTCAGAGGTCTCTTCCAACCCAAATGAGAAGAGCAACAAGGCTGGAGAAGGGACTGGAGCACAAGTGCTGTGGGGAGAGGCTGAGGGAGCTGGGGGTGTTCAGCCTGGAGAAGAGGAGGCTCAGAGGTGACCTCAGCACTGTCTGGAACTGCCTGAAGGGAAGTTCTGGCCAGGTGGGGGTTGGTCTCTTCTCCCAGGCACTCAGCAATAGGACAAGGGGGCACGATGGGCTCAAGCTCTGCCAGGGGAAATTGAAGTTGGAGAGCAGAAAGAAATTCTTTGCAGAGAGAGTGCTCAGGGATTGGAATGGGCTGCCCAGAGAGGGGGTGGATTCCCCATCCCTGGAGGTTTTTAACCTGAGCTTGGCCGTGGCACTGAGTGCCATGATCTGGTAAAGGGACTGGAGTTGGACCAAGGGTTGGACTTGATGATCTTGGAGGTCTTTTCCAACCCAATCCATTCTATGTTTCTATGATTCTATCCCAAAAGGTTATAATTTTTTCCAGTGTACAGGCTGGGAGGGCTGCTGGAGAACTCACCAGATGAAAATGTGACTAAAACAAAATCACATTTCAGACTGTTATTTAATAGAGTGATGGCAATTGGTAGGTTAAAATGATTTAAAGAGGCACCAGAACAATTGCACTTTAGTGATGTTCAAGCACATGGCAGCTGTTATTTTTGGGATTGCTCTCATGGAATGCTGATGGAGAAATCATAAAATGGCAAGGGAAGGTCTGCAGGGAGGTGATGGAAACCTTGTAGGTGCTCTGTGGAAGGATAAGGATTAGTCATTGACTTGTTTTCTGTGTTTATTGACCTGTTGCTTTTAGAACTGCCCTTTAAGTGTAAGCATAATTATCAGTTTATCCTTAAGTAACTTGAAATTAAGGATTCCATGCCAGCACTTGCCACCTGTTCAACCAAACTATCTCTGAGTGGAGAAAAACCCCCTCAACTGCATTTTGGGGGAGAATGTAGAACAGGAACAAGGTTTTACATGACTGGAAAAACAGCTGGGCTTGTTTTCAGGGGCTTTGAGGTGAAACCCCAAACTGAGGGCTCGGGGTCCCCCCAAAAATGGGGATAGGTCCCCCCAAACCAGGGCTGGGGTCCCCTAAATAGGGACTTGTGAGACCCCCCAAAAGCACCCCAAACTAGTCTAGATCCCCACCTGAACCTGGGCTGGGGTCCCCCCAAAACAGGGGCCTGGGATTTCCTCAGACAGAGCCTGGGGTCCCTGCCGGAGCAGGATGGGACCCCCAAACAGGGTCTGAGTACCCCCCAAACCAGGGTCGAGGTCCCCCCAAAACCAGGACGGGACCCCCAAACAGGGTCTGGGATCCCCGCAAACTAGGATGGGACCCTCAGAGTCTGGGCTCCCCCAAACTAGGGCAGAACCCTCAGACCGGGTCTGGACTCCCCCAGGCGGGGTCAGGGTCCCCCAAACCAGGGCGGGTCCCCCAAACAGGGTCTGGTATCCCCCAAACCAGGACGGGACCCCCAAACAGGGTCTGGTATCCCCCAAACCAGGACGGGACCCCCAAACAGGGTCTGGGGTCCCCACAAACCATGACAGCCCCCCCAAACCAGGACGTGTCCCCCAAACAGGGTCTGGGGACCCCCAAACCAGGGCGGGACCCCCAAACAGGGTCTGGGGTTCCCCAAACCAGGACGGCTCCCCCAAACAGGGTCGGGGACCCCCAAACCAGGACGGGCACCCCAAACAGGGTCTGGGACCCCCCCAGACCAGGGCAGGGGCCGCAGACCGCGCGTGCGCACAGGCGCGTGCCCGCGGGGGGCGTGGCCGCAGCCCCCGGCCCGCAGGGAGGCGCCGGACAAGATGGCGGCGCGGGTGCTGCTGCGGCGGAGCGCGGCGGGAGCGGGCGCGGGGCCGCGCCTGGCCCTCAGGTGAGCCCCGACGGGGCGAGCGGGCGGGTCGGGGCCCCCGCGGGAGGCCGGGCCGGGTGGGGCCGCCCGCACGGAGCTGCCTCCCCGCGCGCCGCTCCTCTTCTCCGACTGGAAATGGCGCCCCGGGCGCGGGGCAGCGGCAGGGCCTGGGGCGGGGAGTGCGCCCCGCCGGGGTGTCCCTCAAGGTCACGGGCCGCAAGGCCGGCCCCTTCCTTCCCTCCTGCGAGTCCGCCCCTGGGTGGGAGGATTGGCCGTGCCCCTGACCCACTGGGCTCAGGGTGCACCGGCACCCCCGGCCCTGCACGGACATCATCCCTCCTCTGCACGGACACCTCCCGGCCCTGCTCGGACATCCCTCCTCTGCTCGGACATCATCCCTCCTCTGCACGGACACCTCCCGGCCCTGCTCGGACATCCCTCTTTTGCACGGACATCATCCCTTCTCTGCACCGGCACCCCCCGGTCCTGCTCGGACATCCCTCTTTTGCACGGACATCATCCCTCCTCTGCTCGGACACCTCCCCGCCCTGCTCGGACATCCCTCTTTTGCACGGACATCATCCCTTCTCTGCACCGGCACCCCCCGGCCCTGCACGGACACCTCCGCCCCTGCTCGGACATCCCTCTCTTCTGCACGGACACCCCTCAACCCCGCACTGATATCCTCTTCCACATGGACACCCCCGGCCCTGCACGGACATCATCCCTTCTCTGCATGGACACCCCAGCCTTGAGCCGACCCTTTAAGCCTCCCCAGACACCCCATCTCTGCACAAACACCTCACCCATGCACGGACACCCCAGCCCTGAACTGACACTCCACCTTTGCACCGACACTTGACTCCTGCACAGACACCCAACCCCTTCATGGACACCTCACCCCTACACAGACACTTCATCCTTGCACGAGTGCCCTTCCCCTGCACTGACACCCCATCCCCTCCTTTCCCCTGCTTGAACACCCCGTCCTGCACAGTCCCCCCACCCATGCACGGTCCCCCCTGCCCTGCACAGGCCAGGGTGGGGGTACGGGCACCCCACAATCACCTACCCCCCAGTTTCGGGGTGCTCAGTGCCCTGCACAGTCCTGGATGGAGCTGCAATGTCAGGATTCTCCACACCCCTCCAGGGCTGGGTTGTGTCACTGCTCTGTATCCCAACTCCTCCCAGCAACAGGGGGCACAGCCAGCAGCGTGCCAGGATGCAGCTCCTGCACCCCTGCCCACCATCCACCCTTCTGTGTTGGTGAGGCCACACCTTGAGTGTTGTGTTCAGTTCTGGGCCCCTCAGTTCAAGAAAGAGATTTTTTTTTTTGCTTTTTAATGTTATCCCTTAACTCCAGCTTACTCTTACTCCTGATAAAGCTGCTTCACAGAAAAACATTGTGATTATTATCTCTTAAAGTTTGCTTCCAACAATGATCCTCAGGAGAGGGTTATTATTTATTGGTTTGCTAATTCTGTTGAATAAAGGGGAGGAAATGATGATGGTTTACAGGTCTGAGATGAAAACTGAGTGTTGCAGGACTGGAATTGAGTTCTGTCTGTTTGGTGCCCACTGAGCATTCAGTGTTTACTTTAAGGGAGCTTTTTAAAACAACTTGGATTTCTTAGGTGGGGTTTTCTCCTTGTGCTCTGGGCCAGCTTGTGTTGCTGTGGCACTTGATGTGACAACTGCAGTCACCTGTGCCTGGAGATGGGAGGGAGCTCATTCCAGCCTCTCCAGCAACAGCTTATCGTGGAATGCCCTTTAAATGCCTGCACTCAGGAATAGCTGCTTGGCTGTCAGCACAGCCACATGTTTGTGTGTTTGCCCAGGGCCAAGCAAGGCACCATTTTCAACAAATACACCAAAAAATTCCTTCTTAACACTGAAGGGTCATCTCTTCTCCCAGGCACTCAGCAATAGGACAAGGGGGCACGATGGGCTCAAGCTCTGCCAGGGGAAATTGAAGTTGGAGAGCAGAAGGAAATTCTTTGCAGAGAGAGTGCTCAGGCATTGGAATGGGCTGCCCAGAGAGGGGGTGGATTCCCCATCCCTGGAGGTTTCTAAACTGAGCTTGGCCGTGGCACTGAGTGCCATGATCTGGTAAAGGGACTGGAGTTGGACCAAGGGTTGGACTTGATGATCTCGGAGGTCTTTTCCAACCCAATCTATTGTGTGATTCCATGAATGTGGCACTGAGGGAGAATCCACCCTGTCTTGATCCAACCTTACTGTGATCCAACCCAATCCATTGTGTCATTCTATGGATGTTGCACTGAAGGAGAATCTACCCTGTCTTGATCCAACCCTACTGTGATCCAACCCAATCCATTCTGTGATTCTCTGGATGTGACACTGAAGGAGAATCTACCCTGTCTTGATCCAACCCCACTGTGATCACCAGCCCAGGGCACTCTGTGCCCTGGGCTGGTGATCACAGTGGGGTTGGATCAAGGGTTGGACTTGATGATCTCAGAGGTCTTTTCCAGCCCAATCCATTCTATGATCTGTACCTCTTCTTCTGTGGTTTTTGTTTCTCTCCTAGGAAAGGCTTTTCCTCCATCCTGCTTCCACTTCATTGTGTTCTTTTGAGAAACTGGGATTAAAAGGTTGATTGTTGTCACACATTTCCAGTGTGAACTGCTTTGTGCAACACAGACAGGCATCTCCATGAGGATATTTTTCCCAAAGGAAATTGAGATTTTTTTTACTCCCTGTTTTTTTTTTAATATGAAGGATTGTCACAAACTTTTGGTATCTTGAAAACAGCTTTGAGTTGGAGGTTGGTTGCTGTTCTTCTGGATCTCCCAGTCAGTAATTAAGGGTGAAAAGTTGGCACCTGAGGCAGAAAAAGGTTTAAATTTCCAGTTTATAAATAAATAGATGTGGTATAAATACCACCTTTTTAGTATGTCAGAAAAATACTTCAGTATTTCAGGAGAAGATTGAGGTAGAATTAGTTTTCTTCATAGTATGAGGCTGTCAAAAAAAAGGCAAAATGAAGTGATTTTGTGAGATGGAGAAAACAAACATTTGAGTTTGGGGTCCCCTGTTAGACATTGCAGAGAATCAGTTAAATGTCTCAGATTTCTTGTTCTTCTGCACAATCTCTGCTGTTTGAGGGCTCCTGAGATGGAAAAGAGAAGAATAATTCCTTCAACACATCATTTAAAAAAATTACAGTTATCAGTTGTTTTATGTGCTCTGTGGTGTAAAGGGAGGTGATATTATTTTGAAAGAACACTTGCAGAAACTGAATAAAGAAAACAGATTTTAAAAAAGACAGCAAAATTCTTCTGTTTCAAAGAGAGGGAAATGTGAATGTTGTACAAAGAGTGTGGATCTGGTACCTCAACCAGAATCTGCAATTGAAGCATTTACAGGCTGTTTGTTTCCTGCCACTTGTATTTTTTTCCCAAATTAGACTTTCATGCTATTTTTTTTTGCTTGAAAGACGTGTCATTTACCTTTTCCTTTTGTAGAGCTGTGTTTAAGCAACACAGGAACATGTGGCAGTTCCTTTCCTATCTACACTGTACACAGTTTTCCTCATGCATCTTTTTTGCTCTTTTTCACTCCTGTCTGTGCATTGGGACAGACCCAGCCCTGAGCTAAAAAAGGATTAAAGAGGAGATAAACAGGCAGCAAAACCAGCCATCCCTTCCTTTCCCTTCCTTTCCCTTCCTTTCCTTTCCCTTCCTTTCCTTTCCCTTCCTTTCCCTTCCCTTCCCCTCCCTTCCCTTCCCTTCCCTTCCCTTCCCTTCCCTTCCCTTCCCTTCCCTTCCCTTCCCTTCCCTTCCCTTCCCTTCCCTTCCCTTCCCTTCCCTTCCCTTCCCTTCCCTTCCCTTCCCTTCCCTTCCCTTCCCTTCCCTTCCCTTCCCTTCCCTTCCCTTCCCTTCCCTTCCCTTCCCTTCCCTTCCCTTCCCTTCCCTTCCCTTCCCTTCCCTTCCCTTCCCTTCCCTTCCCTTCCCTTCCCTTCCCTTCCCTTCCCTTCCCTTCCCTTCCCTTCCCTTCCCTTCCCTTCCCTTCCCTTCCCTTCCCTTCCCTTCCCTTCCCTTCCCTTCCCTTCCCTTCCCTTCCCTTCCCTTCCCTTCCCTTCCCTTCCCTTCCCTTCCCTTCCCTTCCCTTCCCTTCCCTTCCCTTCCCTTCCCTTCCCTTCCCTGCCCTGCCCTGCCCTGCCCTGCCCTGCCCTGCCCTGCCCTGCCCTGCCCTGCCCTGCCCTGCCCTGCCCTGCCCTGCCCTGCCCTGCCCTGCCCTGCCCTGCCCTGCCCTGCCCTGCCCTGCCCTGCCCTGCCCTGCCCTGCCCTGCCCTGCCCTGCCCTGCCCTGCCCTGCCCTGCCCTGCCCTGCCCTGCCCTGCCCTGCCCTGCCCTGCCCTAATAAACATGGATAGTGTGTAGCTGGTGAACTGGGTTGGGAGAGGGTAAATCTCAGTGGGGAATGAACTAGAAAAAAAAAACAGGGAATTTTTAGTAAATAGATACATCTAACTGTGTGTTGTGATACTGTTTGCATCCAACTTCCTTGTGCCTGTTTTCCCTTTGTGGTGGGACTGTCAAGCCACTGTCAGTGCCAGTAAAAGCTGCTTGTCCCTGTGCAGGGGCCTGGGATCCTCAGCCCACAGACCTGGAGAGGACAGCTGGTTAAAATCCCTCTTTGTCCGCAAGGTGGACCCAAGGAAAGATGCCCACTCCAACCTCCTGGCCAAGAGAGAGACCAGCAGCCTGTACAAACTGCAGTGTGAGTGGGAATTTGGGACTTGATATCTCCAGTTCTTTCCTCTGTTCCCCTGTGTCTCACCTCCTGTTGTCTTTGCAGTTCACAATGTCAAACCAGAATGTCTGGATGCCTACAACAAGCTTTGGTAAGTGTGTGTGCTCTGTTTTCACATTTTAGACATGTTGATTTGGTCACAAGCTGCTCTGAAAATTGGCAGAGATCATAATTATCTAGAGGGGAGGTGGAAAAAATCTGCCTTTTTAGGATTTGGTGTTAATATTATTCTTGGAAAGAGATGGCAAAAGATGCTTTGCTCAGTTCAGCCCTCCCTTCCCCTCTTGGAGGAGTTTTCCTAAAATGCAGTTTAGGATGATCCCTGCTGTGAGAACTTGGGTGACATTTGTTGGAACAGCTCTTCTCCCTTCCCTTAGTCTCAGAATTCCTGATCCCTGCAGGTAAGGATGGAATGCTGGCCTGTCCCAGTGCAGCTTCCAGGCAGGAATGTGTTCAGAGTGGTTATTGTCTGCACACAGGGAGGAAAGGGAGAGATCCCCTGTCAGGAAAACTACACACCAGAGTTAAACTGAAATGTAACTTGGAGGAGATGTTAAAAACCACTGGGTTGGTTTTCTCTCAGCTCATCTCTATCCTTTTCCTGTTACTGAGATCTGCCCTTAAAGAGTCACACAAACCTCTGGATAGAATCTGGCATTGGGGTGATTCCTTCCAAAGGGAGCTCTTATAGCTTTTCCAAAAAGCTACAGCTTTATAGATGTATTAGTTAATCACATTTTTAATTTACTGCTTTAAGGATGAAACTGCAGCAATATCAGTCCCACTTCTGCCTCCATAACCACCTTTTGGAGCCAGAACAGCTGCCTTAAAGAACTGTTTGTTTAAATTTGGGATTGTAGTGAGCCTCACACTCACCAGGGCTTGACTTGTCAGTTAAATAAAACATTCCCAGCACAATGAAAACCCCACTGTGACCAGATTTGTAAGTGTGGTGTGTTGGGGAGCACCAGCTGGGCTGGAGGGAGGGGAAGAAGTTCCCAACTCCCAGTTCATCCCTCCACTGCTACTGGTTGGCTGCACATTCAGGAGATCATCTGTCACCTTCATGTGTTCAGCTTTGAAATGGGGCTGGAGGACCCAGAACAGTTTTCCTTTCTGTACAAACACAGAAATCCACCAGAATAACATTCAAGCAAGGTATTTTTAGCTTTCTTTTGTTGAACATAACTGCACAGTGAAGGACAATTAGCATTCAACCAGCTTTCTGTTTAAAAGCTTAATAGAAACATGTCCAATTATACAAGAAGGGAACCACTTCTCTGGATCATTTCATGAGCTGCCTAAAAGGCAGAGGTTTCTGTTTTCAAGGAAAGGGACAACAGCAAAGAAAGAAGCTGCTGGCAGCAGTCAGATGAAATATGTGGTCAGATTTATTCTTTCCAAAGCAGATTTAAGTATTTCAGGGAAGGAGAAGACTTGAATGGAGTAATAAACAAGACTAAGCCTCTCTGAACTTCCCTCCTCCTCTCCCTAAATAAAAGATGAGCAGGTTCATTCTGTATCAAATCAGAATAAGCATTAATCATCATGTACTAATAAAGAAATAATGTAATGAGGACAATTACAAGAGTGCTTCCTGAATCACTGTGGTTTAAGGACCCTTTCTGAAGAATTAGGGACAGTTATTTCTAAAAATCAAAAAGATGGTGTTCCTAAGGTATTTTGTGGGCATTTTTTTTCTCTAATTTGCAACAATAAATTATAAGGTTATGTAATAATTTCCCATTCCTGTTCAAAGCTGCCTTTCTAGGATCTCATGATGCTCTGCAAAAATGAACTGATGGTCAAACATCCTTGAAAATGTCCTTGGAAACTCATTTGATCATATTATTTACACTGTGGAGTGAGAAATCTTGGAAGTACAGATCAGTAATGAGATTTGCTCAAGGTTGTCTGCAAAGTCAGTGGCAGAATCAAGAGGAAAACTCCTGTCTAATGACTCCCAGCCCAGCCTCCTTTTTATTATTTGATACTGTGCAGAGACTCGTTGCCTTTGAGCCAAACTGAGTAAGAAGGGGAATTACTCAGGGAAAAATACAAAAGGCAAAGTTCAACCAGACTAATTGACTTACTCATCAAAGCACAGTGAGGTGGAGGCTGACTTGGGGCTGAGTCAGCAATCAGGAAAACTTAATTTCTTTATGCTGATGGAGGACACTTCCAAAGTGTGGGAAAAATTGTTAGAAATATTAGAAATAGTCAAAGAGAAATTTTCTGTCAGAGGTATTTTCAAGGCAGTTTCACTGTATGCAGCAGTGGGTAAGTTGCCTCAAACTTTCCACTTTCTGGAATGGTAAAAAGCCATAAGGCTGTGAGTAACATTTCATCTATCCAAATACTCATTTTTATTCATTCAGCTCAGCAATTAATTGCATTGTCACTGGTACAGGAGACTCTGCTGTCCTATTTTTGTGCATTCTCCCTCCCTTGATAAAGCAAAGCTTTTCCTCCAGCAAATCACCCCTGGAGTTGAGCTGCACTTGCTGTAAGTGAGACACCCTGATATTTATTTTCCTAATGTGGCATTTAACCTTTTAGGTGCTAGACATAATTTATTGCATCAGAAGAACCCCCCCATGCTTTGTATTTGTCACACAGCCTAATGGCAACACTTACCTCAGTTTTTCCTGGTGCTGGAGCAACTCTCCCCCTGCAGAGCAGATTTGGGTGTTTCAGCTTGTGAATTTTCATACCTAATGGTGAACGTGTGGTGCTTTGTTATACATATCAACTGTAGCCTCGCTGAAGGCAATGCAACACAGTGTCTGTATTCCTTGTTTTCAAGTCAAGAGGTGCTGCCAAAGATTCATGAAGAAAAACACTACCCATGTGCACTGGTGGGGACTTGGAACACGTGGTACGGAGAGCAAGATCAGGCTGGTAGGAGATAGAAGTACAACAGAATGTAAACCCATGCAAGTGAAACGTGTGCTTGGCAGGTTTCTTCTCTTTAAATCCTCTCTGTTGACAGTCAAACCTGTGGCAATGTGCTCAGCAAAGGGGGTGGTGCATCACTTTTTTTTGGCTGTGTTAACATTTACAGTGCTTGCTTTTGTCGTGCTGAGTTTGACAGTGAAGCTTTAAATTCCTAAATTTTGTCCTGTTGTTAATACACTTTCATGTTTTGCAGGTGGTAGATTAACAGTTTGGGGGAAATGCTTGTAAAATGTGGTCCTTTTCGTGGGCACAGATGGTGTTCCTGAATATTGAGGGTAAAGGCAAAGGCTCACAGAGCCAGAGTTTATCCCTCATTGTCCAGTATAAAAGCTCTGCTCAGGCTTTTATACTGTAATTGCTGTATAATAATGAAAATAAAAATTATTCAAACCATCTGAGAAAATCACTGCATTGTAAACTTAACAATAAACTCAGGGGAAATTTTCCTGGGGAAAATCAGGAATATTTCTGTTCTTGTTCATACAAGGAAACTGGAACACTGGAACTAGAAATGACTGAAGAGCTGCTACAGAGCTAAATCCAAAGAGTCTGGTGCAGGGAGAAAACCTGGAAAATGCCCTAGACTCTGGGAATTTGCAGGAAGGGGAAGCCACAAATACAAACACATGGTTAGGGCTGTACCAGGATCAGTGTCAGTGCTTTGTAATTGAAAAATAAACTCCTGCACACGTTAATTTTCCCTGAATTCACAGCAAATTGCAATATTGACAATAAATGCAAAGAAGTTACAGTAGATAAACCAAAGAATGTCTGAGAGACAGTTCTGGAAGGAGAATTGGGGAATGAAGGCAATTGAATTGGGAATTTCTCAGCCAAGTCTCAGTGGCTGCTTTTATAACATATTAACACAGACTGTATCTGTAATTTCATCCACAGCCTGCCCTGGAAATGTTATTGCAGCAGTTCCAGCAGTGTAATAAAGCAGATTATGGGGTTTGAATAGTTCAGTACCTGTGCAGGCTGGGTTAATATTGGGTGGATCTATCAAATTTGGCCTGGGGCTGAGGCAGCAGGAGAAGCACTGGGTGAATCTGTCCCAGGGAAGTGCCTCACATTTGTTTGCTGCCCTGAGAGAGGCACAGAAAATGAGGAGAGAAAATAGTCTGGGGGATTCTGTGAGGTGAAATCATTGCCTTGCTACAATAAGTGCTTGTAAAGAAATCTTGTTGCGATTTATTGAAGGGATTTGTTCTGATTTATTAAGGAGAGAATGCTTGAGAAAAAATGCTCTGAACTTGTTTTTATGGGGAAAGTTCTAGCAAATGTAACAGTTCTAATGTGTTCAGATATCTTCTGCTTTTATTACTATTGACCTCAAAAATAACACTTGCATCGTTTTTCATGTCCTACAGAAATGCTTTTGTGCTGGAGTAATTTACTGAACTGCAAAGTCTGCCCCTCTACTGCTCTTAGATGAAATTGGTATAAAGCACGTTTTTGGAATTAAGTCATCCTCTTAAATTGAATCTTAATTTCAATAACAGTCATGTCAAGTCATCACATCTTATTAGCATGGCAACAGGAAGCCCTTTCAGAAATTTCCCTGTTACACCTTCAGAGTAAATTGCAGAATTTTCCAAGAGAACCCTTTTGAAAAAGCAGATGATTCCATTATTCCTAAAATATTCCAATGTGTAGTACTTTTGTTAATGAAAATCTATTTTTAAACCTGCCACCTGATTTCTATTTTTGTGTAATTCTGTAGTATGAAGAGCATTTTATACTGTGATTTTTCCATGAGGCTTAGCAGTGGTCTGAGGCATCCCTGAAAAAGCTTCTTTTTCTCTGTTTCAGTTCATTTGTGGAGATATGAGGGGGGTTATCCAGCTCTCAATGAGGTCATGAGCAAACTTCGTCAAAATAAGGTAAAAAGCATTGATTTAATGTCTAGGTTTGGCCTAGTTCCTTTACTAACCCTGGACTGCCCAAAGTCTCCCCAGCAAAGGGAATAAAAAACTGAAAAGAACTCAAAGAAACTGCACTGAATTAAAACAGAAATTACATTTTTTCAAACGTCTACACCCACATATGCAATGGATTATTTTACTCAACAGAACAAAGAGACCTGCAGATTTGGATACCAAATTTTACTTCAGAGTCTCTTCATTCACTGTACAACTTCAGAAACCTCTTTGGAAAAGGATTTTTTTTTTAATGTGCAGAATTACTGAAGTTTTATAACTGAATAGGCAGTTAAATGCCTCCCTGATCTGGAGACAATTTTATTCTTACACTTATTTTCAGTCCCTCGTGAATGTCACACCTGGATGGAGTGTGTTTGCTCTTTGTGCTTCTTTTTGCAGCACTATTCTCAAATGAGCTTCCCCATTTTAGATTCAAACTGAGAACGTTGGATTAAGGCAGAAGGGAATGTTCAGTCCAAGTTATGAGGGTACAGAAAATGAAAGTGAATTTCACTTCTCAGGGACAGATTTTTTCATAGAATCATAGAATCGATTGGGTTGTGGCTTTTTTATCCTTTCCCAGAAGATGCTGTGAGTAGCGTGGAAAAATTTATATTATCCTAAAATTGTATAAAAAGAAATGCCCTCCCCCCAAGCCAATTGGTGTTGTTTTACAGCTGGGAGGCAGAAAACATATTGGTGCAAAGCATTCCAATATTTAAAAGCCACATGGAGCTGTAAAAATGGGAATGAGCCCTCTAAATCTTCTATCAAATGGTTAATCTGTTGATCCTTAACAAGTGCTCTGCACAGTACTGAGAGGTTCAGATTCCCAAGTGCAGGTTGGAGCATCCCGTCAGATCTTGGAAGCTCAGCAGGGTCAGCCCCGGATTAGTACTTGGATGGGAGACCCCCTGGGAAATGCCGGGGGCTGTAGGTTCTAGTCCTGAGGAACTTCACTGGCACTGTCCAAGCTCCCTCGGCCGTGGCAGATGAACCTCAGGACTGAAACGGAGGGGCCAGTTCTACACACGCTGAGCCTCACCTAAAATCCACTGCGCAGGCTGGAAGGGCCCACCCACCTGGGGACAGCCCTGCCCAAATCTGCGTTCGGGAAGCCGAGCCACACACACAGGGCTATAACTGAATAGTTGATTAAAACCACTCAGTGCCCTTGGACTTTTTAATCACACCTGGGGAATCCAGATACAATGTAAAGGCTTTCCCTGTCGTAATAAACACTCTGCCCCACCATGTGCTGTGCAGCTTTTCCTTGTTGCAGAGCGAGCCCCAGTTTGACAGAGATCCCGTGGTTGTTTGCAGGAGTTCACAGAGTTCCGCAGGGAAAGGGGGAACATGCTCCTCTCTCGCAAGAACCAGCTGCTGCTGGAGTTCAGCTTCTGGAACGAGCCCGTGCCCAGAGATGGGCCCAACATTTATGAATTGAGATCCTATCAACTTAGAGTAAGTTTAAATTTTGGTTTGGATTTTTTAAGCTGTTGTCAGATGGTCAAAGGGTGTTTGTACAATGCAGATGGAAAACAGACCTTGTCTCAGAAATCTGGTTCTTATCAAAGGTGCTGTCTGAGTCATTGTTGCTCTCAGAGTGTGGGGTCCAAAGAGAAGGCAGGTTCCAACAAGGCAGTGATGTCTGCAGGGCTGAAAACCCTGTGCTTTGTTTGGATCCTTCAGGCAGATGACCAAGAGGTAATGCAGTCATTAAACAGAGTAATTATAGATTATTCCAATATGCTTATCACTGGAAGGAAGTGATTTTGATAATTGTTTTCCATGCATAAATGTTGTGAAAGCTGTCAGAGTGTCCTGACTTCTTTAAAGAGCAGTTTGAACTTTCTGTTTTGTTTTCACAGCCTGGAACAATGATTGAGTGGGGGAATTACTGGTGAGTGTTGTCTTTGCACTTGAACTCTCCTCTTTGGGAGCTGCATGTTTAAAATCCATGAGGAGGAGGGGTCAGGGTGGGTCTCAGCACTTCTCCTGCTGTACTTGCACAACTCACAGGACAGTTCTTCAACCCTGAATTTATCCTTTGAGGAACTGAAGAGGAATTCTGTGCACAAACAGCACTGTGGGCTCTGTGGTTTGGCTTTGCTTCACAGAACCCTCTTAGTCTGCTGCAGAAACCAGTGATTTGAACAGACAGCTCTGCCTGGGGAGGGGTGGCAGTTACCTGTGAGACTGCACTGATCTTCCACAAGACCACTTTTAGTTTAAATGGCCTAAATTGTGGATCCTTTAAGCTTTAAAACTCAAATTGCTTCTTGAAAAGCTACTGAGTAGCACATTTGTGTTTTAATAGATGCTTGAAAAGCATTTGAGACAGTTTTCTGTTGATTATATACTTCTGATTTTGTCTTAAAACCAGTGTAAGTTACTTTCAATAAACATTCACAATTGTAGAGGTTGATAGATAAATTCAGAGTATTTTAAATTATTTTGGCAAAGATCAGTTCTTCAGATGTGTCATTGTCATTGGTATCATTTTTTCAATTACAATAACATGAATAAACTGAATTTAGAATCTAAAGTACTTATATCTCTACTGGTAGCCAACCTGTTTTATAAGATGCAACAGATTTATAATGAAGAGAAATATTGATCTTATTTATACAACTCTTACTTGTACAGAGGTCTGTGAGAATAAAACATTTGTTATTCCACTGTGTGGAAATTCCAATCTGTGGGAAATGATTGTGGCTAAAATGATATGATTGAAACTCAAGGATTTAGTTTTAGAAGAAGCTGCTATAAAAAGGCCACTTTACACTGTTTCAAAAGTCATCTTTATACTGAACCTAATGTTGAAAAATTATTAAAGCACAGTCTGGTGAAACTGCAGAGCTCCAATTTTAATGCATTCTAACAAGATATGTAGGTACATCTTCATTTCTTAGTGCTAAAAATGAGGCTCTTGCAGGCTCTTGCTTATTTTTAATTACTGAAATGTGCTGCAAATGCTGTTGAACATTTCAGCTCCCTTTGATCTCTGTGGATTATCAGTTATTTCCTCCCCAGACCTGGCTCTAATGTCTGCTTTGCTCCTCTCCAGGGCTCGTGCAATTCGTTTCCGACAGGACAGTAATGAAGCAGTTGGAGGGTTTTTCTCCCAGATTGGACAGCTGTATATGGTTCATCACCTTTGGGGTAAATTCATGGGTTTTGCTCTTTTTTCACAGAGTCAGCCCCTCACAGACTGGTGACTTTGCCCAGTTTTTACAAAAGGCAAAGGGATATGTCAAAAATAGGGTTTTATGTTTTATTTTACATCAACACTGTTGATTTTCTTAATTTTTGTGGGGGTAACTTTAACAAGCAAGCAGAAGTGACCATTTCCTGGTTTGTTCTGTTTCCATCAACAGTTTCTCATGTCCCTTTCTTATTAGGAACTACCTGTTTGCCCTCAGTACCATAACCATGACACGTCCTGCCATCCCCATTCGTGCTGAAATCAGGTTTTTGCAGTTTCATTTCAAACACCACAAATACCACACCTCAAAGGGAAAGCCAAGCATTTGTTTACATTCCTTCACCGAGGTGTTCTGGCTCTCTCTGTGCATTAATCCCCACAAATACCGAGCTCTTTTCATGTTAGGATTGTCTCAATGTGAAGAAACTCCCTCTAATGTTACAAAAATTTGCAGTACTATCTTCATATGACTATTCAGAATGTTACATTCCAGCATTACAAATCTTGACACCACTCATGTAGAACTGTACTCCTGTATTATTTATCTTACCTGTGGCTGAGACATTCTTCCCAGTTCCTTCTGTTTTCCTTCGTTTTGGAGCTTTTCCTTTTCGCAGAGAGAACTGACTTTTTCCCTTCCCAGTCTTTGCAGCCTCCCCAGAACAAAGGGAGCTGTTCTTGTGCAGAAGGAAAAGGAGTTACTCCTAAACTTTGTGCTTGTTTTCCCTCCCCAGCTTACAAAGATCTGCAAACCAGAGAAGATATAAGGAATGCTGCCTGGCATAAACCTGGCTGGGATGAACTAGTCTATTACACAGGTAACCTATTAACTTCTCTGGAATGCTGGAGGCAGACCTTGCTGTGGGCCATCCTTTCTGTGCCTCAGCACATCCCACAGTGGCCAAAAAGCTTTGCATCTCAGTGGGGAGGGTGTCTGGCAGGCAGTTTTTCTGCTGTAAGGGAGAGGAAGGACATCACACTGAACTCCAAAGGGAATTTTGCTGTTGATTTTACAGACTTGGAAAAGTGCTAAAAAATTACTGCATTGATGCCATGAATGACCCTTCCCCCCAAAACCAGGACTTCAGGCATGTTAGTGTAGGGTAAGATAAAAAGTAAAGGTCCTTTAATATCACAGGGCCATGGCCCACAGGAATACAGGATGACATGCATGTGCCCCAGTTCTTGTTTCCATGGCTTTTATAATAAGATCCCTCCAATCATTGCTTTACACATTTCTCAGTCCAGCCCCAGTCCTACCCCTGGTCCAACCCCTGGAATTGGGTCTGGGGTCGTCAAGACCCTCTGTCTTCATCAACTCTTCTTCCTTGGGCACACAAAGGTCTCTTGGAGTTCATCCACTTCTGGCTTTTGGGTCACTCTGACTTGTGTTTATGTTTCATTCTGTGGGCCTTCTGATATCCTTCAGCTCTACCTTGGAAAGGAGTCTAAACAAGATTAATTAACTCAAGGAATTTGAGCTCCCTGTTCTGGGACAGGGGTAGTGATAGAAAGGCATTAAACTTAAACTGTTAGAAATATTAACCCTCTAAAAATCTACAACTACTGTGTTCCTAAAATCTACAAAATGTGAAAATCAGAAATCAAAAACCCCTCTGGCATCAGCATTAATAGTAAATTTTTGTACAAGCACTTCTGTAGAAGGACAGGTTTGTGTAAATGCTTGTGTCCAAGAATTTAGGAAGCCAATAGTGAAATTTATATTAAATTATTACCTCTGGTATTTCATGAAATATGAGAGCCTTGTTAAATGCATTCCTTGGAAAAGGAAATTCAGACTTTGGAACGAGAAGCCAAGGAGATCTTGGAGATCAAAGACAGCTTTCATAACAAAACTCACCAAAGCATGCCAAGCATGTCAGGTTTGTGTTCCATAGAGTACATTTCAAAGGAAGTATAGCAGAAAAATGTGAGATAACTTCCATTGTGGCAAAAAGGAATAGAAATATTTGTCTTCAAAGGAGCAGAGAGATTGTATTTAAATCACTTGTTCTCAAAACTGCTGTGCTTCAGTTACAGGCATGTTGGTGTTACTGATGGCTTGGCATGGAGAGCAGTTTGCAGGCAGTAAGAGCTGTGCAGACTGAGTGTGCTCATGATCTCTGTCAGTGAAATTAAACCCTGTCTGTCTTTTTTTTTCAGTGCCCCTTATTCAGGAAATGGAATCCAGAATCATGATCCCGTTGAAGATTTCTCCACTTCAGTAAAGTCACTGATTTACTTGTGCCTACATAGATAAAGTGACAAGTATTTGTCTTAATTTATGGTATACACTGTATATCATAGTCTGAAATATAAAAGTACTGTATTGAGCTTATAAAAGAGACCTCTTTTCTTCAGAACCCATGACCTTCTGCTCTTAGGATTGTGCCAGGGGGAAAAAATAACCAGGACTGTAATTAAAAGGTCGGTTAATTGCAAACAAGTCCAAAGACAGGAGTTCTTTGTGAGACAGCCCCCCAGGTGAGGTATGGCCTCCAGTACTTCAATCTCCTGCTCCCCAGGCACTGCTCAGTGTTCAGCCACAGCTGCAGGACTGAGCACTGCCATTGCTGGGACCTTTTTGTAGCATTTTAATGACTGCAGGTTTTAAAAACAGGCGTGGGAGTTCTGAAATCAGACACTGAAGCCCTCGGGGAGCTGTGAGTGACACCTGGCTGTTGGAGCAGGCCTGAAGTCAGTCAGGAGCTGTGCATTTCCATACAGGCAGTCATTAATTGGGGCTAATGCTGTCAGGTGGTGGTTTGTGGGCAGAGAGAGGGCACCCTGGTTGGCAGGGACTCTGGAACCTGTTGAAACCCATCGCACAAAGTGAACTCTGTGAAGTGTGACCCACAGTTTTCAAAGAAATACTGCCAAGATGTGGTTGTCTGAACACTCTGCAGGGAATCAAATCAGTCAAATACATTTCTCTCTCCAAATAGCTCAGAAGTCTGGGAAAAGGGGTTTAATTTAATAAGCAGTTGTGACTTCAGACATATGCTTGGTGGGGTGTTTCACTCCCTGTACCTGAATTGGTGTGTGAAACTGGAGCATGTCGAGTCGATGGAATTGGCATTTCGGTGTCCCATGATGTCCAGTTCTATTTTGGTTTCACTTTTAGTCTAGAATGTATCAACACTTTTGGTGTCTGCAATGATGTGAACATCCTGTAAGTGAAAATAATATTCTCTCTTTCAAGTGGCTGCAAGAATCAGTGTAACATACTGAATGTACAAATCAGTTACTGAATGTCCAGTTTGTACATTTCAATAAGTTTTCAGGAAGATCATATCGGTCAATAAAATCCTTTTAATTTTCACATTTTGCTGGCACCTTATATGTATTGCTCCACCTGTGTTTTCTCTCCTCTTGCAGTGTTTATTATGGAAAATTTGAATAACTGGATAGGCTATTTCAGCTCAGTTATCACTTCTCTGGGTCAGCAACAGCATTTCCCACTATTCTGCTCTCCTTCTCCAAAGTGAATTTACAATCTCTCCATCACATCCCATTTTGCTGAGTGTTCTGGAGGTCATAAGTGCTGTGGTGATAAGTACAAAATACTTTTCCTTTTGATTTTTCTCCACAGATTATATTATACTTAATATTTCATGTCTGGTTTCTTTTCCACTCTCATGAAGTACACTACACTTGTGCCTTCACTTGAATCCATCTTGAACAGTCATTATTTGAGCTGTTTCTCATCTGTTTTCACATTTCCCTCTTGTTGTCAGCTGGTTATGAGGTTTTACTGAGTAGAATTCTGTACTGCATCAGTTTAAAGTTCTCAGCTTGGCTTGCTCAGTGGGCCAAGGAAGTCACTTGAGCTGATCCTTCTCCTCAGTCAGCCCCAAGCAGTACTGACATCTGGGGCTGTCGTTTTCCCAGACTTCTGGTGCTACTGTTCAACTACAAAAGGAAACAAAGAATGACAGTAGCAGCTTCCAGTCCATTTTATTTCTCCCAGTATCCTCCCATCTTTCTTGCTCCTGGAGAATTGTCCTTTTAACTAACCCCTCATAACCAGCAATCTCAGAGATAAATGGCAAAAAAAAAACATTTTTGGAGCTTCAGGATTTTGTGGCTTCTGATGCAATCCCTGTTTCTTACCTGCAACCAGGAGCACTGGGAATTAAATCCTGTCTGGCAGAGCTCTTGTTGAAGGACCATGAAGTTTTGCATGATATGAAACTGGAGGAGTAACTGAGGTGACATCACACAGCACAAGTGTCTTGCCCAGTCCCCAAGACCTGAATTCCCATAGTGGTGCTGTCATGAGTTGGGAATGTGCCCCCTGTCATCCTGAGCTTTGTGCTCATGCTCTGGCTGCCATCAGAGCCAGATTAATTCCTGCTATTTTACTTACAGATAAAATAGTTCCTGTTACATAACTATGTAAACTCACTGAACGTGATGCAATAGATAAGTAATGCCAATCTTTCCTTTTCTTTGCCTGAGCCTTTGGTTTTTCCCTATTTTGTGCACACTTGTGCTTTTCCTTCTTAATTCAAGGCCCAGTCTGCCTTTTTGCCTTGATGAGCAGTAATTCAGCATTCCTTAGAGCAGAACTGGTAGAGTTCAGAACTGAACTCATTCTCCAGTGGTGGGAAAGAGTGGAATGATGCCTGGAAGAGTGTCTGGGAATTACCAGCTCTTGTTCTACTGTATTGAAGACAATTAAAATTCAAGTTTAGCTGTCCTGTGCTCTTCCTACAGCAGACTGCAAACTGTGCCTCATGCAAATTGAATATCTCATTTAAAGCAACTCTGCCTCACTGAATAATCACTTAGGAAGCTCTAATATGAAGGCAGGTGGTCAGCAGACCCACCTGCAGACCAGCTATTCCTTCCCTGACCTGTGCTGCTCTCCAGACTTTGCCCCACTGTGATGGGATGTGTGTCCAGGCAAATCAGTAGCTTGGCTGTAACATTGCAACTTCCCTCACTGCTTTATTCCTCCTGGTTTTTTCCACTATTTCACCAACAAAGGAGCTCAGCTGCTCCCTGAGCTCAGTAATCCTCCTGGTACCTCCTGGCCTAGAGGTCAGCCTTAATATTTGCCCAGTGGAAGGGGGGTGGTATTTTTTCCCAACCCAGCCAGACCTAAAGAGCTGTTGTGAAATCCCTGGCACTGCCCCACGTTTCCATAGCACTCTGACTGGCAGAGGATCCTGCTGTGAATGTTAACGTGGAGCCTCTGCATGGCTTCTGCCTGGGCATGAGGGGCATTGCCCTGCCTGGCAGCCATGGCACTGTTTGCAGGGCCAGGGCCTGCAGCTCGAGCTCATCAGCTCCATGTCAGGTTTATTCTTTCAGTGGCCTTTCAGTTCAGTAAAGAACAGCAGCAAACAAACATTTCTGCTTCATAACTGTAGGATTGCAGAGGGGCACAGTGGGAGCAGAAGGAGTTTATGCCTGTTCTGCTCATGCAGTTGGACTGAACAAAAGCAGGATTGTACAGGAGCTGCCCTTGGAGCTGGCTGAGACTTTTCCCAGGGAGAGTTTAAAAGAGCCCATCTTTAACACTCCCAGAAGTTCTGCTGAGCACTGCCAGCCATTGTCTGCCTTGGCTTTTGTGAAGGTTTCCAAACTCTGTGTGCAGACACTCAGAGTGGCTGTTCCATGTCTGCCTTATCTAAAAAGCCATCAGAAGTTTGTTTCTGGATTTGTTTCCTTTTAACCCTTCTGTAGTAGTTAAATGCTGTTGTAACTTCAAGCAATTATTGCCTTTATTTTTTTGCCAAAAACATTCAAAGGCATCACTGAGAAGTGCCATCCTTCACTCTGGGGCTTTCTTAATTCCTCTTTCCCCCATGTCCTTCCCAATGATGTCACAGAAAGGGCTTTAATTGTTGGTGATGCTTTAACAATTGGACAGGAGCTGCCTCAGCTTGATTTAAGGTAAGGAAATGTAGTGCTAGTGGTGAAGACCTGTGATCATTATTAGACAATGTGAGATTTTGGAAGGTGGGGATGTCACTTCTCTATTCCATCTAGAAATCTGTGGTGGAATGAAAGAGAACTGGCACACTCAGACTAATCTTCAGTCTCTAGAAAAATACTGGGACTCTTTGTAAGCACCCAGGGGATAAAAGCCTGCAGAGATTTTTTTCAATACAGATCATGTCATATCTCCCCATCTTCTTCCTGTGATGGTTTCATGGGAATGGAAGGAAGTGGAAGGTGTGACATTTATTTCAACATTAGCAAAGCTTTTCACATTATCACAGGTGAGATTCGTACGAGGCAGGGAAATAAAAGTCCCATGATGTGTCAGCAAAGCTGGTTGAAAAGACACATTCAGAAGAGTTGTCAGGAACTGCTGACAGAAAGGCAGCATTTACCAAGTGTGTGCAGTTGGATCAGACCCTGCAGCCACAAAGGAGACAGCCCTAAGAAACTGGGAATGCTCAGTCAAGCTCAGAGGAGAACTTGGAACAGGTCACACTTATTTCTAGCCCAGTTCAGGGGTGGTTAATCCACATTTGAGGCAGGGGAGAGACTGAAGTTTCCCAGAATTTCCTTAATCAGTAGACCATTTGTTTTTTAAAGGTTGATGAATTAGCTTCCATCCAGTTACAGGCTGATGGGGGTGGGTTGTTAAATAAGGATAAGCAAACAGTGTCACCATTTTACAAAATCACCATTTTGGAGCATTTTAATGAAGTTTGGGAACCACTGCATCACTTGCCTTAAAATATGTTTCTTGGACAGGGAAGAACATTGCATCTATCTCAGCTTGGCATGCAACTCATGTCTTTGAGACAGGTTGAGTGACAGTGAAATAACAGCTCTCCCTCAGGTTCCTAGAACCATATTTTACTGAAATCAGATACTTAGGGATGTTTCCTACCTATCTGCTCCCTGATTAACCCAGTTCTGGGGTTCTGTTCAGTGAAAAGTACTTGCCATATTGTTTACCCTTCAGGCTGTGTTATTGTTACTTGTTATTGATTAGGCAAAGTTCTTGTTTCTGCCTCCCTTTTTTTGCCACCCAAAATAAGAGGTTTTAACTTCAATGATTCTGAAACAACAGATAAGCAGAAATTACATGAGACCAATCCATTAAGGTATTTTTAACTTAATTTTCTATCTTTGGGCTTCACTTGTGAGTGAATAATCAACTGACTTCTTCCACCATGGGCAAGATGTTCAAACATGGGCAAGATATTCAAAAAATCTCACCATTTTCTTTATCACACACTCGAGTTGGATGGTGCCATTTGCCACACGAGTTTCAGGCCAGAGGTGAAGGTACCCAACACCCAGAATCATTAAAAACTCCAGCACACAACTTTGCAAACAAATACATGTTTAATTGCACTGTATAATGAATTTACAGGGGTTAAATAGATTATTTTACTGTATAATTTATCGCTCCTCCAGTTCCTTTAGCAACTCATCAAAGTGGGTGATGTACCATTTTGCTTTCTCCTTTACTTGCTTTCTGATTACATTTCCTCCAAATCCAATGAAACAATCCTGGCAGAACAGAAAGGACAGCACATGGATTATTGCAGGCCCATGGAAGGAATGGTGCTTCTCAGCAATTCAGTTGCTTTAAGCTTGGATTTTAAATTCCTGGCATTCCTCCCCTGCCTCTTCCCCCGTTTTACTTTGCATGTTCACCTTTCAGCTTTATTAACAAGAACTTCATTAACAACTAATTCTGCAGCACTTTGGTTATTAGATCTAATAGGAAAGTTGTCTCTGCCTTGTAGCTTCAAGATTGCTCAGATCTGAGAATTTTCTGAAAATCTGATGTAAATGTGATGCAATTCTGGGGCAAGTAAACATTGGAACATCCCACAATTATCCCCCTGCTGTTTATCTGACCTCTGTTTACCCCATTTGATAGATACCAAAAGCAAACATTAACCCTGTCTTCAATCATTAACCAGGAGCAATCACCATTTCTACATCTCAGAAAACCACCTGCAGTGAAAGTGCAGGGTTTAAAATTTCCACTGCTGCTTTTTTGCCTGGAGATTGGAAGCATTGAGCAAATACTGAGCTGCTTTGGTCACTGCTTTGGTCACCCAGCTGTCCCTCAGCAGGGGTGAGAAAGGGTGTTGGGGTACTTTTTTGTGGGCAAAGGTGTTAAAAGGGAATTAAGATCATTTATAAAGTTGTCCTTCTATTAATTTCTTTTATTATTTCACCCCATCAGAGCTGATGTCTGCAAAGATTTCATCACTGTGCAGTGAGATGAACCTTCTTGCTAGGTCAGATCAGGTAAATGTGCAGCAGATCTGGGCCAGACCTTCACACTGAGCACCTTTAATTAGTCCCTGAAGTCCTGTAAAGAATTCACACCTCACTTTTCCTATTCCTTTCTCTTTGCTCCCCAAAAAGATTTGCTCCAAAGGGATTCAGAATTTCTGTGGTACTTACACCAGGGGGGCAGGCTTCCATGTCTGTGGCTCCATCTCCAATCATAACTACTTTCTTAAACTGGAACTGTTCTTTCAGATGAGTAATAACCTTTCCTTTGCCCCCTGATTCAGCTGTTGGTTGTGTTTCATCAAATCCTGCGTATTCTCCTAGAAGTGGTGGAAGGACAAGTTGGACATACAGCACATTTTCTTGTAAATGAAGAGAGATCTATGCCTGTGGTTCTGCCATCAGAAAACAGCTCATTGCATGCAGTCTGTAAACCTCAAAGTATCAGCATTCCCCCCAAAAAATTAGAAGGTAAGAGTAAAAGCTGGGGCTTTACCCAAGTCTTCAGTGGGGTCATTTTCAGAGAGCTGAGTGCTAAAATAGAACCCCTGTATGGGTAGTGCTTCTAATCCATTCCCAGTCACTCTGGTTCAGTCATTCTGGTGTAAACATTGCAAAAGCAGCATCCAGAGTGATGTATAAACAGTGTAGGAAACACTGAGGAAGGGAAAACCTCTCTAACTACAGTTGTGCTTGATTACAGCAGCTTAAAATCCAGAGCAGCTCTGCTGCAGAACCTCATCCATGCCCCAAAGTCACTGAAATTTGTGAGAGCAGCTCACTGTGACCTCTTTTAACTTAGAGGACCACGAGAAAATGAAACTCTGCTCTCAGCAACTATAACATGGTTTACCTTTAGCACAGCTTGCAATTAAAAAGTCACTGCAGCTCTATTTTCATAGGTGGGAAATGACCTAAACTTGGTTTAGTAAGGTCTTGTAGTTTTCCTGCTTGGGTTGGTAACAACAATGTGTAAGGTGGGCAGTGTCTGCAGCCCAATGGGAGCCTAAAAAGTGGCATTAATTAGGAGAGAAAAGAGACTTGCAGGGAATCTCACCATTAAAATAAAACTTGAGCCTGTTGGCAAAGACATTTGCTGTGGGGATGTTGAGCTGCAGGGCCACGTGTTCCACGATGCTCTGGAACCCCCCAGACACCAGGAAGACCTGAACCCCTCGTTGGTGGAGTCTGCTCACCAACTCCCTGAGGAGACAGAGCACAAAGTTAAAATACAGCTTGCTAAACAAGGCTGCCCTTGCTCTCTCTGTGTGCTATTCCAGTTTAGTTTGGGTCTGTGCTGCTTTCCAGCTCCATCCATCTCTGCTGCCAAAACCTTTTCCTTCTCTCCCTTGCACACAAAAGAAAGAGCTGGACAAAACCATCATGTCTAGAGACAAACAGGGATTTAGTTCCTCAAAAACCAGCACTCCCTAGGAATGTTTTCTTTGCACTTTCATACTGGTCACACAAGAGCAGATCCAGTTCAGGTTTTTTTGGAAGGGAAGTAAAACAACAGCAAGAAAATTAATCTGCAGGTGAAAAGTAGGGAATGTGGGGGAGATAAAGCCACTGCTCCAAAATGCAAAAGTGGATGAAAAATGCAAATGTTTTCTAACTCAGTGTTGGTTCCCCAGACACTGCACATCAATCCCATCTTTAGAAGAAGGCACCAGCTACAGAAAAGGAATCAAAAAAGAAGTTTGTGGACCCAGTTAATGTCAGAGGGACTTAAAGGCAATGAAAAGGTTTAGGGATTTGGCTCTGGAAATAGGAAGATCAGGCTGCAGGAATGCTGAGCAGTGGAAGTGGTGGCAGTAACAGCAGAAAGGCTGAAGGCTGAAAAGCAAAGTGAAGGCTCAAAACAGGCTACATAGAAAAGGAGGAAGAAAAGGAAGGAATGAAAGGGGGAATCACATGATTCTAAACAGGGAAACAATGTTCTCTTTGTAGTTACATCTAGCTGTGTCTTCTACAGAAAAAGCTGAGCATGTGCTTCATTTCAAGGAGAAAATACAAGCAGAAAATGATCTAAATCTCCTGTTTTGTGCTAAAAAGACTTGGAATTATTGTCAAATTTTGTAGTAAAGAAATTATTCTCAACTGTTTGAAACAATCTGAGTAGGAGAAAAAAATCCCAAACCTTTTCAGTTTATAAAGTTCATTCCAAACCTAAAAATGAACAAATACACCTATATGTGTGTATTTGCTAAATGAGTTTTTTAGTACTTTTTTAGGGACTTCAGGGCAGAATGGGAAGCTCTGGGTCCCCTAGGCTGAGTCAGAGGTGTGGCTGCACAGAGGGGTGTAAGAGGTAATAGAGCTGTGGAACAGACCAAGCCAGTAATTCATACTGGGTATTAAATCTCCTTCCAGTTCCACCACCCATGAAAAAACAGGTGTGATTGACCAATCATTCCCATTTAATCCTCAGGCCAGGATTTGAGCTTGCCAGCCAAAGTGCCAGTTAATATCTAAGACTATTTTCTTTTTACATGGGTGCTTAACCACTTGACAAGGACTCAGCTCCTGATACAAGCTTTGGACACAACCAGCATGGATGTGGAGCAGGAAGGGATTCCAGACCAGCTCTGTGGTCCTACAGCACCACTGATGGCACAGAATTCTGTTTGTTTATTCCCTGTGCTTCCTGGATCCTTTTGTTTTTTTAAATCATTTGAAATTCTTCTTACC
This sequence comes from Pithys albifrons albifrons, assembly GCF_047495875.1. NCBI lineage: Eukaryota > Metazoa > Chordata > Aves > Passeriformes > Thamnophilidae > Pithys > Pithys albifrons. The sequence goes on along the minus strand of NC_092478.1, from coordinate 2,785,398 downwards.
TTATTCCTGGTGTGAGCTGAGGTGGGTTGTCAGATATTAATTTCTGCACTTGTTCGTAGGAGGGACGGATGAGGCCAAGTCGTGCCGTTAAAGCTGCTTTGAATGTCACAGTTCCACCCATGGCCCTGCGGGTCCTGCATTGGGAGCCAAAGAAACCAAATCAGGGACACTTCACAAGCTGAGGCTTCTCCCAAGAACAGTTAGTTAACAAAGAGTGACAAGGAACCACGTAAGAGTTTATGGTTGTGGATTGTAGTGAACCTGTGTGGTAAAGGAGGAGGTTGGTACACTGAAAAGATTGGGAGCATCCACTGGTAGGAGATCTCCGTGAACTGGAAAACCAGTGAGGCAAAGGAAAACAAATCTGTTCTCTCTCTGAGTGCCATGGGCTACTGGGACCAGTATTCCTGACCTGCAGCTCAGGTGCCCTTCTTTGAACTTGAATGGCATTGGTACAAACTTCAGTGCAGCCTCAGAGAAGAGTGAGGAGAGTTGTCCCCATTCTTCCATCTCACAGTAAGGTATCCTAGTTCCTAGTAAGGTTTGCTAGTTCCTAATAAGGTTTCCTAGTTCCTAATAAGGTTTCGTAGTTCCTAGTAAGGTATCCTAGTTCCTAATAAGGTTTCCTAGTTCCTAATAAGGTATCCTAGTTCCTAATAAAGTTTCCTAGTTCCTAATAAGGTATCCTAGTTCCTAATAAGGTTTCCTAGTTCCTAATAAGGTTTCCTAGTTCCTAGTAAGGTTTCCTAGTTCCTAATAAGGTTTCCTAGTTCCTAATAAGGTTTCCTAGTTCCTAATAAGGTATCCTAGTTCCTAATAAAGTTTCCTAGTTCCTAATAAGGTATCCTAGTTCCTAATAAGGTTTCCTAGTTCCTAGTAAGGTATCCTAGTTCCTAATAAGGTTTCCTAGTTCCTAGTAAGGTTTCCTAGTTCCTAATAAGGTATCCTAGTTCCTAATAAGGTTTCCTAGTTCCTAGTAAGGTTTCCTAGTTCCTAATAAGGTTTCCTAGTTCCTAATAAGGTATCCTAGTTCCTAATAAGGTTTCCTAGTTCCTAGTAAGGTTTCCTAGTTCCTAATAAGGTTTCCTAGTTCCTAATAAGGTTTCCTAGTTCCTAGTAAGGTTTCCTAGTTCCTAATAAGGTTTCCTAGTTCCTAATAAGGTTTCCTAGTTCCTAATAAGGTTTCCTAGTTCCTAATAAGGTTTCCTAGTTCCTAATAAGGTTTCCTAGTTCCTAATAAGGTATCCTAGTTCCTAATAAGGTTTCCTAGTTCCTAATAAGGTATCCTAGTTCCTAATAAGGTTTCCTAGTTCCTAATAAGGTTTCCTAGTTCCTAATAAGGTTTCCTAGTTCCTAATAAGGTTTCCTAGTTCCTAATAAGGTATCCTAGTTCCTAATAAAGTTTCCTAGTTCCTAATAAGGTATCCTAGTTCCTAATAAGGTTTCCTAGTTCCTAATAAGGTTTCCTAGTTCCTAATAAGGTTTCCTAGTTCCTAATAAGGTTTCCTAGTTCCTAATAAGGTTTCCTAGTTCCTAATAAGGTTTGTGAGTGCTTAGCCAAGGTTAATGGTGAGGGCTGACCTTAGCCTATCAAAATTTCCATTAGAGAATTCATATCACTGTCATTTCATTGGGTGGCTCCACAATTCCAAACCAAGCTACTTCACATTAATTCCACTTCTCATTCCCCAAATCCTTTTTAAACCTCTAATAACCTCCAGCAGAGCGGAAGGAACCGCCGTTGTGAATTCCCTGTCACGGGTTACCCTTCCCCAAGCCCATTTTTGGTGAGTTTCTGTGCCCCAGCCATACGTACATCTCCGCCACGGCGTCGCCCACGCCGCAGAACTTGGCGAGCTCGTCGATGCCCTCCTCCCTGATGACGGTGCTGTCCACGTCGAAGCACACGGCGTCGGCGCTGCGGAAGATCTCCTTCATCTCCATGAGGGACGCCATCCTTTTGGGAGCCTTCTTACTGTGCGGGGACAAGATAAAGTCTTTCTCTGAGTGGGAGTACTGCACTGTGTCCTGAGCCATTGGTGCAGCTGCTCTGATCCGTGCGAGAAGGGACGAGCACAGCCTGCTCGCCAGCTTTTATCCGGGCGGGAGCGGCGGTGGGGTCTGGCTCAGCTGCTGATTTGCTCCCTGTTGTTGCTGCCTACTGGATGTCCCCCTCGTGCTGCAGGTGGGCCGTGGAGCCTCGGGCAGCTGCTGATTTGCTCCCTGCTGGCTCGGCCCATTGACGTTCTCATGGGGTTCAAGGCTGTGGTACTTGGCACCTGCTGCACCATCAGGCTGCCAAGGGCTGTTGTGGGGCTTGCAGGTCTCTGTCTCAGCTTGCCCTCACCACTCACGTGGGTCTTGATTTCTCATCTGACCCAGTCTGGCAGGTCAGATTAGTTGCCCCAGGACACCCAGCCCTCAAGGATTGTGGTAGACATAACTATCATAATTATATCAGTGAGTGGTTGTGCCTAAATCATGAAGGTTGAGATCCTTTTCTAGGTCTTGATTAATACAAACTAAATATTTTCATCATCTCTGAATGCATACAAGATTTGGCCATTAGCACTGGGGATTAGTCTTATAAAATCCCTTAAAGTCTTGGGCTTTGAGAACTTCACTCAACCCATTAAGACATCACATTTGACATGACAATACCTGATAAGTTTATTTTCTTCCCTTTTATATCTGTCCACTAAAAATGTTGAGCACTCCTGCAGATCAGGAGCTCGAGGAGTTAAGTATCTTCTTACTCTTCCCTCCCCATCTGTGGTTCATCCTTTTGTAAGGGAGTTAATTCAGTGTGAGCTTTACTAATCTACATTTTGACACAAACAACAGCCTCCTGTCTATCTCCCTTCCCACACTTTTGTAAAAGTTTTTGTTTGCTTGTTCCTTCTAATCTCTTAGGCATCTCTCAGGACTTGTATAATTGATCTGGGTAGCAGGTTCTCTCTTTTCCTGGCAGAGGGGAAAAGCACCACCAAACAGCACATTCTTAAGAATTATGGATGTCTTTATATACCTTCATCTTTTGTTTTCCTATCACTAAGCTGACTTATTTTTCTCCTGTATATCAGGAGAATTTTGAAGGTGGCAGGTTTTACATACACAAATTCTCATTTATTTTTTGCCCTTTTGGGACAAACTTTTCCCCCCCAGATACAAAAGACACCCACTGAAGATGGAGAAGATGATCATTCTGTACCTTGCTGTGGAAAAATACAGGAGCTGACAGGCACTGATGTCACTCCCTGCCAGACAGGAGTAACCCAGGGATCACACATGGTAAGCACATGGTGGCTTTATGTGCCCACCACAAGATCACAGCTAAGCAGTTGATGTTCAAAGCAGAAACAGGAACCTTTGGGTTTATTTCCAGGAGAATTAACCATGTGGCAAATATTGGGATACAAAAGCCTTTATGAAAAATTACCATAATCACTAAAAATTTGTGGAACACACACACATCTTGTATCTGTTCCTGGGCATAAAGAGAATACTCCAGTCCTTAATTGAAAAGTGAAAGTTTATATAAATGAAGTTACCCAGTCTGAGAGGTGAAACCTGTTGTGAACAGCCAAGAGCTGTGTTTCTCAGAGAGAATCTGTTTGACAAACAGGTAGATGTGAAGTAACAAGAAACAGAGCAAGTGATATGATATAAAATTTGCACTGGATGTATAAGAAATACAGTCAGATACCATCACATAAAAGAACCCTCTCTCTCCTTGGTGGCCACTTCCCTCTGGCAGAGACATTTGGCAGAGGGTGGACTGGTGACACGTGAATTTCACGTTTACTTTGCGTTAGCCTTGACTTGACATTGGCTCAGAGCACTTTGTTTGTGTTTTCAGTGCAATATTGTGATTTTCCAAGCAGCAGGGCTTTGATTTGGGGGCTGGCATCACTGGGGCGTGTCACTGACGTCACGGTGTTCCAGCCCTGAGCCCTCCTTATGCAAAGCCATCCTGTTGCCTCATGCTCACCTGGGGCTGCTCTGCAACTCTGCCCCATCCTGATGCAATGTCACCCCGTGGGGACACTGCACTGTGACGTGGTCTCTTGGTGAGAACCTGCAATATATCTCTGGATACATGTCTGCAACATTTTAATTTCTCTCAGCAAAACGTTATGGCTGTAAGCACACACTGAGAGCAGGAAGGAAGACATTTTTAACTCTTCCTTCTCTCTGAGATCCACATTTCCCACACTCCTTTCCCTTCTGGATGTTCCTCAGAATGATGACACCAATGTTGTGATGGACTTTGCACTTTGATGGACAAATAAAGAAGTTAGAGGAAGAATTATGGACACCAGTTGTGGAGCCATGGTTGGAATTAACCCTGTCCTCTCTTGACTGGAATTAACCCTGTCCTCTCTTTAATCCATGCAATAACTCTTCAAAACCAGTTTCAAACTGTGGTTTATATTGCCTAAAATTGACAGGTTAGTAGAAGGAAGAACTGGGGTTTGAAATGCAGAAACCACCAGTAGTTCATCAGAACAAAAAGAATTGAAGTTGGGTAAAATGTTTCTGTGGACAAATCTCTAAGAGCTGTGTAAGGGAACACCAGGGTTTTATTCCACAGGCCTCTACAGTTGGCACAGATTAATTACAGGGCATCTGATTGCTTAAATGTATCAAGGTTTTAATGAGACACTAAGAAAAAAGAAATTCCCACAAATAATGAGTCCTGTCTCCCTATGAAAAACACAGATGGAGTATCTCTGATCTTCCTGCCACTGAATTTCAGAGAGAAAATCTCTTCCCAGCCTCTTATTTGCAGGCTGGTAAAGCATCCAAGCAGCAAACATTTCAACAGGTCTCATAAAATATTGAGGGGAAAACCTGGAAAGAAGAATATGGAGACAAGAAGAAACAACTGGCAAAGTGATTAGAGAAGACATAAGAGCAACAGAGGGAGAGAGGTTGGGTGAAACTTGAGATAAAGATGGAGAAAAAGGAAATCAAAAGGGAAAAGTGGAATTCCCATGAGATCTTGCTTCCAGATTATGAACTACTAAAGGGGGAAAAAAAAGCATTTTCACAAGAAATAATTCTCTTTCACAACACATAGGGTGGAGTCAAAAAAGAAAACACAGGAATTATGTAAGACCACATGTCAAAGGAAAACAACTGAAATCCTCTGTGTTTGCTGTCCCTTCAAAGAAGGGCATTTGCCTCACTGAGAAACACTGAAACGTCCTCAGAACCTCCATGGAATGTAAATGGAAGGAGAAAGTGGTGGTCAGAACTGCAGGTGTTTAGGGCTGGAATATTTCAATGAGGTCTTAACAAGGTGTCAAAATCCTCATTGTGACTAGAACCTCACTCGTGTTATGTTTCACCATTCAGAAGTGCTGCCACGCTGTTACTTTGCATTTTGTTCACATTTTGCTGTGAAAAAATGAGGATTAAGTGAATCTAAATGAAGCATTACCCAGCTCTCAGGAATATCCTTGTTTGCAAACAATTCCTGGTGTTTCTGATCCACTTTCCCATTTAACATTGCAGTGAATATGCAGAGACTTTTTAGCAGAAGTTCACACACATTAAACAGTTTCTGTTGCATTGAAGGGAAACTGCTGCTTAGAATAAGGGATTTGGAAAAAATAGTTCTTGAAACTTTTGGGGGGACTTTTTCCCACTACAGGAGTGGTTCTGCTTCTAAGAACATTCCCAGGAGTGTTTCCATGATATTACTTAAACAAGCCACTTAATCCTCATTGTTTCTAGTCCTGTGTTTGTAAAATGGGAATAATACAGTGACAGCTTTCCTGTGCTGAGGTAATTCTCAGAATTAGCAACGTTTTGAAAGCTTTAGAGAAGAGGTGATCCATTTAAGCAGATTGGTTTTATTTAAGCAAATCGTGGCTGTTACATCCTTGCAAGTTTTAAAAGTTCAGCCCATCCACCCATAATTCTGAGTTTCAGCGTGAGAATGGAAAGAGTCAGTCCTTAACCTGCTGTTTTCTGTTCAGTTTGTAAAGGCAGCGACACAACCTGTGTGCAAGTCCAGAGATGAGCTCCTGGAACTGTGCGTTGTTATCTGACCAGCAGTGCCTCACAGTGAACTCAGTGAAACACCTCGTAAAAAGCAGCTGAAACGGGGCAGCAGGAACCTGATGGATGTTGACAGACACCTCCCAGCTCTCCAATCCCCTCTCGCCTGTCCTGACAAAATGCTGGTGCTCCCCCCTGCACGATTGCATCATTCATTCATGCTGCTGTTATAAAACAGGCTGAGCACGCTGCTGTTGGGCACAGAGGGGCCTCTGCGTTCCCTGTGCTGGAAAAAATACGGAGCTGAGAACCAAAACCAACCCCTTCCGAGCTGAGAGAAAAGATCCCAGTGACTTACAGAGTTGGACTGGCAGTGGCTGCTGCTGCGGCTGCTGCAAACAAAGCTCTTGGCTGCACAGGACAAGGAGGGATGAGCCGAGACCTTCAGTCCCACAAACCCTCGGCACGGGCTGCGCTGCAGGGGAGCCGCATTTTGTAAATCACGCTCCGATAATCTGCTGAGTAAGCCAGCCCGGGTGGTTTGTTTGGAAGGGTTGCACACATGTAACCAGAGAAGTCCAGCTGTTCGCTGACAGGGAAGGGAGGAGAGGTGTAACCTTCCGACGTCAGGGGAGGAGCCGCCGAGCCCGGCTTGGGGCGCTCCCAGCCCCGGTGGGCACGGCTCGGGCAGACCCGGCACAGGCGATGGGGAGCTCAGCCCTCACCCAGCCTGTGCCACGGGCATGGGAGGATTTTTTGAACATCTTTCCCATGTTTGAACATCTTTTCCATGGTGGAGGAAGTCAGTTGATTATTCCTTCACAAGTGAAGATCAAACCAAAGGGATGAGCCCGAGGAGCGGCTCCGACAGGCACAGTCAGGAATTTCCCCTGGCATGAAAGCAGAGGCAAAGCAGGGACACTTCGGAAGGGAAGTTACAGCCAGGTGGGGGTTGGTCTCTTCTCCCAGGCACTCAGCAATAGGACAAGGGGGCACGATGGGCTCAAGCTCTGCCAGGGGAAACTGAAGTTGGAGAGCAGAAAAAAATTCTTTGCAGAGAGAGTGCTCAGGGATTGGAATGGGCTGCCCAGAGAGGGGGTGGATTCCCCATCCCTGGAGGTTTTTAACCTGAGCTTGGCCGTGGCACTGAGTGCCATGATCTGGTAAAGGGACTGGAGTTGGACCAAGGGTTGGACTTGATGATCTCAGAGGTCTTTTCCAGCCCAATCAATTCTATGATGCTCTCACCACAGCAGAGATGAAAGGGGCTCTGAGCTGCTTCAGGATTGCCCTTTGGCTTGAGCATCCCTGTGCAAAGTTACACACACAAATCAAAACCCATCAAAAGCTTTGGAGCAAAATGAAAATCTCTGCACATAACAAGGCTCTGTTTTGTGTCCCCAAATACAGTGTTGTCAAAAGCAATGGGAAAACTGCAAAACCTGCCTGTGCTCATGTCTGTGCATTACACAGCTGAGCTGCCCTCCAACACTGCTGTGGGCATTGGTGAGGAAAGGGCTGAGTGCCAACCCAGAGTTGTTTGGTTCAAGGTCAAGAAAGGCCAATTTAGCTGATTTAGCTACTCTTGTTCACTTGTGATAGTTGTCCTGTGACTGCTGCCCACCTTGTCAGACTGTTCTGCACCACTGGATGCACCAGTCACATTCTATGCATGACCTCATTTGCCATTCTGGCCTTATTGCCCCTCAAAATTACATGTACTAATTAAAATCCATCATGTTGTGTGCCTCTCCTCCCATGTTTTCCTTTATATTTTTTTCAGATGTTCTCATTACACACCCATTTGTCAGCAGGAGCATCTGTCAGTAACTTCTGGTGTCAGGAAAAGATGGGACCAAGCCCCTTTGCTGCAAAATTCACCAGGGCCATGGATCACCCTCCTGGTCCTGTTTGTCAGCTTCATCATGGCAGGACAGTGTGTTGTTTAAAGCAGATTTAGAAATCATTTCTGTGAAGAAGGTTAAACAAAAACAGATCTTGATAAAGATGAAAGAAAATGGCTTTTACTGAGAATCTCAGAGGGGTTTTTGCCAAGATAAGCAGCGCGTGGCTGGACTAAGAGAATTGCTGCTGAATATTTCATGAAGGATATTCCCTTTGTTTGGCTTAGTTTAATAGACATGTTGGTTTTAATTCAGTTAAATATTTTGATTCTAATCTGGTGTAATCCATTGAATTCAAAGGACAATTTAAGTGTAATAAGCATTTGTCCTGTATTTTTAATGCACTTTAAAAACAAATACACAGAACAACTCAACAACTTCAGGTAAGACTGAAAAAGGAAGAAAAACTTGTCTTGATGGCTGGAAAATGCTGCAAAATGTGCATTTCATGTAAAAATGCTTGTGAGAAATGTTTCTATACCTTAAAATGTCTATTCTTGGGCATGTGATGCAGCAAAGAAACACAGAGAGCTCCATCTGGAAGCCTCAGGAGGGTGTTCAGGAGTGGAAAGCCCAGTTCATGTTGATGTCTATTGATGCAAGCACAGCATCCAACCTTGTACCTGACTACAGAACCTCTCCAGTTGTACAAAAAGAGCAGAGTCCACCTGCATGAAGGATTAGAATGTCTCTGAAAACACCTTTTTTTTCCCCCCCTCCCAAAAAAAGCATCTAAAATTCCAACTAAATTTTTCCAGCTCTAATAATTCCCCTCCTGAACCTGAACCTGGCTTGGGGAATGGCCACATCACCACCAGCCCCACATGTCTCAGGAGTTTAGAAAGGATAATTCCTGCCTTTCCATGGGCATCAGCAAGGAAAACATAAAATATAGCAAGCTGCTTGTCTGGGTTTGACAAGGCTGCCCTCTGCTGAGAACAGACAAAAAAGGGACAAACCAGAGAAGGAAGAGCAGCAAAATATCTGTGTGTGGCCTGGGGGCTGTAGAATCCAGGGCAGAGCTGGGAATCCAGGTGTTTAAACTGGACATTCCATCCAGGCACCTCAGATATTCCCCCTGCAGCCTCTCTGGGCTGGGTTGGGTGTTTTGTTTTGTTGTGGTTTCAACAGGCCAGCAGTGTCCCAACAAAGGGAAGACAAAACTTCAGCAGAGCTCCAGAGCAAATAATGGAATGCCAGGTGTGATTTCCTGCATTTTGCAATGTTTGGTGTTTATTTGTGATGATTACAACAACAGAAGAGAAAGCCCAGCCACTCTACTAGAATCAGCATGGAAATATTTCACAAGACATGTGCACTGCTCAGCTAAACAAAGGGATCCCAACCTGTGCTGAATTGTGTTCAAACACCACCAGCTTCATCTAAAATATTTAAAAACCAGAAGCCCAAGGATTTTAGCAGCTCCAGGGATATTAGTCCCTTCCAGAGTTGCCAAGTCAGGCTATGCATGGGAGTCCTCCTGTCCTGCATAAGATGGTATTTTGCCCTGAAACCCTCACCCAAAGCAGGTGCCAGAGCAAAACCCACCCAGGGTTCCATCAAACTCCCCCAAAACTCCTGTGCAACAAAACTGGGGTTGCCCCACACAGCAGCCTTTGATCAACCTCGAATTTTAACCACAAACCACTCTGATTATGAATCCAGTCTGCTTAACTATTAATTCTATTGGTCTAACGTTAAATCACAGGAATTAATTATTTATCCCCACAGCTCTGGGGGTGTCTGTGACATGAGAGGGTGTGTCGAGGCCCGGCTGGCCCTGCCCATGTGGAGCCACAGAATCAGAATCACAGAATCAGTGGGGTTGGAAGAGACCTCTGAGATCATCAAGTCCAACCCCACTGTGGTCACCAGATCACGGCACTCAGTGCCACATCCAGTCTCATCTTAAACATGTCCAGGGATGGTGAATCCACCCCCTCTCTGGGCAGCCCATTCCAATGCCTGAGCACTCTCTCTGCAAAGAATTTCTTTCTGATATCCAGCCTAAACTTCCCCTGGCAGAGCTTAAGCCTGTACCCCCTTGTCCTACTGTTGGTTGCCTGAGAGAAGAGACCAATCCCCACCTGGCTGGAACATCCTTTCAGGCAGTTCCAGACAGTGCTGAGGTCACCTCTGAGCCTCCTCTTCTCCAGGCTGAACACCCCCAGCTCCCTCAGCCTCTCCCCACAGCACTTGTGCTCCAGTCCCTTCTCCAGCCTCGTTGCTCTTCTCATTTGGGTTGGAAGAGACCTCTGAGATCATCGAGTCCAATCCTTGATCCAACCCTACTGTGATCACCAGCCCAGGGCACAGAGTGCCCTGGGCTGGTGATCACAGTGGGGTTGGATCAAGACATGTTGGATTCTCCATCCCTGGAGGTGTTTCAGAGGACACTCAGTGCCACCTCCAGTCCCTTCTCCAGCCTCGTTGCTCTTCTCTGGTCCCGCTCCAGCCCCTCAATCTCTTTCCTCAACTGAGGGGCCCAGAACTGAACACAACACTCAAGGTGTGGCCTCCCCAAGGCAGAGTCCAGGGGAAGGGTCACTGCCCTGGGCCTGCTGGCCACGCTATTCCTGATCCAGGCCAGGATCCCACTGGCCTTCCCGGCTCCCTGGGCACACTCTGGCTCATGTTCACCCTCCTTCCAATCCAACCCCCCGAGTCTCTTTCCCCCTCGCTGCTCTCCAGCCACACTCCCCGCCCGCTCCGCGTGGGCGGGGCCAGACGGAGCGACAGGCGCCGCAGCCAATGGGAGCGCGGGGAGCACGCCGCCCAGCCAATGAGAACGCGTCTGCTCCCGTCCCGCACCTCCCCACCGGTGCCCTCAGCGGGCGGAGCGACAGGCACGACAGCCAATGGAAAGGCGCCTGGCGCGGCGATGGGCCAATGAGCGCGCTCGGAGTGTTCTAGAAGGGGCGGGGCCCGGCGCGCCCGCCCCGCCCCGCCCGGCGCGCTCAGAGCGCGGCGCGGCCATGGCGGTGAAGGCGCTGAACCCCAAGGCGGAGGTGGCTCGGGCCCAGGCCGCGCTGGCCGTGAACATCAGCGCGGCCCGCGGGCTGCAGGACGTGCTGCGGACCAACCTGGGCCCCAAGGGCACCATGAAGATGTGAGGGAGCCCCCGCGCCCCCCGCCGCGGGTGGGGTTGGGTGGGGAGTGAGGGCGCACGGCCTGAGGGGAGGCGTGAGGGGAGAGGGAGGCGGAGGAGGCTCGGAGGGGCCGGGGTGTGCGGGGGGGAGCGGAGCGAAGGCGGTGCGGGCGGGAGGGGTGGATTGATGGGTGAATGGATGGATGAATGGGCGGGGAGGGAGCGGTGCGGGCCCTTGGCCGCCCACGTGTGCCGGGCCCGGGGCGCTGCTCACCCCCCGGTGCCTCCCGCAGGCTCGTGTCGGGGGCCGGAGACATCAAGCTGACCAAAGATGGCAACGTCCTGCTGCAGGAAATGGTGAGCTGGTGCTGATCTCTCCGCTGTGGGATTTAGGGAGGCAGGAGCCTTCTGGAAGTGCCAGTGAGGGCCTGAGGCTGAGGGGGCTCCACGACCATCACTGCCCTTGGCTGCCTTGAGAGCAAATTGTCCCTTGGGAGGAAGGTAGAGAAGTAAGGGAAGGTTAAATGGGTTTTCTAATGCTAGAGGTAGTACTGTAAAGAAAATAACCATATAAAGCTGAACAGCACCATAAATGGCCCCACTGGGTTTTATCTCACTGCAGGACAGTTACACAGCACGGAGCTTTTCAAATGTGGATGCTGTTGTAGGTTCACAGGCCTCTAACCTGTTAAAACACTCTTCAGTCAGCCCTCGGTGATGCCAAGGGATGTGTGTGTGCCTTGTGTGAAAGGACTGACTGCTCTGAGTAACTGAAGTTGTGCAGAGTGGACACAGGCACGGTGCTCACAGCTCCAACACCACCACATGTGCTGCTCAGCAGAGGAACTGGAAGGAAACAAACTCACTGAATGTTCTTTAGTTTCATAATAAGGGGTAAAATAAACAGCCAAAGGAGGAGTAAATGAGTTTGGGTGTGTGATCCTGCAGGGATTGCTAAATTAGCTCCAAACATCATGCCAGGAGCAGCTCGGATGTGATGGTGATGAATCCTTTCTCTGTCAGGCTCTCAGTGAGCTGAGCACTAGTTTGGCTCAACATTTTGTGTATAGATTCATAATCTGAAGGAGGAGATAGTGTTACATGGGTAAATTTAATCAAATTACTATCAAGAGTGACTGTTAAATGATGTTATTACTTGAAACATGTTGAATTGACATAAATCATTGAAACACCACCTAGTCCTTAAATACTTTCCTTAGCTGATCTCAGATTGTTGCTTCCTGTACCAGTGCAGTGAGACTTCCTGCTCAGTTTCTTATTTTTCTCTAGCAAATCCAACACCCCACGGCCTCCTTGATAGCAAAAGTAGCAACAGCACAAGATGACATCACTGGAGATGGCACCACCTCCAACGTGCTGATCATCGGGGAGCTCCTCAAGCAGGCAGATCTCTATATTTCTGAGGTGTGTGTGCAGTGTTTGTTGCAGGGAAAAGCATCACTGAGACCCTGCAGCTTGTTTGGTTTAATGTTTAATGCAAATGAAAGGTGAATGTGGATTTCTGCTTAAAATGAATATCAGTTGGTTAAAACTTGGCTGTAATAATGCCAAGGTCAGGGGTTCAATCCCCTGTGTGGGTCACTGACTTAAGAGTTGGACTGGATGATCCTTGTGGGTCCCTTCCAGCTCAGAACAGTCTCTATTACAGAGGTTGTGAAAAGGGAAAAGCTGGAGAGGAGGCCTTAAGACTTGTGGATACTGTAACCTCTAATAAGGTTTTGTTTGATAACCTGCTGTTACTTTGTTTTGTGTGAGTTAAAACTTGATGTTTATAAAAGGAGATGAGGGCAAGTGTTTGGGTATTGCAGGTTGAGAGTGGACATTCATATTGCACAGTGAACACCCAAGTGTGCTTTGTAGTTCCCTTGGTTTCAGTTCTGTGCTAGAATAATCTGTACTTTTCCTCTGCATTGAAAGGATTTGCATTCCTTTCATATGTATTCAGAAGGACAGAACACCTTGTCTTTGTAGCTTGGATATTCCCAGTGCTTTGCCAGTACCTGGAATATTGAAACCACAGCTTCTGTTTTTGAAAAAGTACCATTTTATCTTCAATTGTCTGATGATTTCTCTTCTCTTGCATTAGGGTTTGCACCCTAGAATAGTAGCAGAAGGATTTGAGATTGCAAAGGAAAAAGCACTTGAAGTTTTGGAGCAGGTCAAAGTAACCAAGGAGATGGACAGGGAGACCCTCATAGATGTTGCCAGGACATCCCTCCGTACTAAAGTTCATGCTGAGCTTGCTGACATCCTGACAGAGGTGAGTGTCTCCCCTGCCTCTTGGTGTGAAGAGGTCCAGGCACTCAGTGCTGGGGTTATTACTGGAGTGAAATGTGGGTGGAAAGCTGTGAACTTGCACTTTGGAAGACTAATGGTCACCTTGGGGCTTTTTTCCCTCTCCCCTCCATTGCAGGCAGTCGTAGATTCCGTTTTGACAGTCAGGAAACCAGATGAGCCCATTGACCTCTACATGGTGGAGATCATGGAGATGAAGCACAAATCAGAGACTGACACAACGTGAGTCCTGAGTATCCCTGAGCTTCAGTTCAGTGCTGCCCTGGTGTCTGAGCTATCTGGGGGGGGGTTTGGTTCCTTTACAGGAGAACTTGAGGAGAACCACTGAGAAAACACTGGGGAAGGGCCAAAAGAAAGGCAGAAATAGAGATTTCAGCCATAAATATCTCAACAGCAGAAGTTTGTCAGTCACTGAACTTGATTCCCTGATGAAATTTTTGAATAGCAGAGAGTAACTCTGGTTTAAGTTTTAACACAACAGCGCTGCATAAAGACTTTTTACTTTAATAACCATGTCTGTGGCTTGGTTATGCTTTAGGTTTATGAAGAACAAAATGGTACTTGATAAAGGGAAGCTGGATTGTGGTGGTCTAGTTGGATATTGCACAGGCTTTCTCTGTACCTCAGTGGCATGGCTGAATTCTGCACTAGCTCTGCTCAGTAGCTGGTGCAGTCAGACACCATGCCAGAGCAAATTCCTTTTTCACTCTGCTTGGTGTGCTTTTCCTATGGGAATGGGCATGCCCTTGGAAGGGGAATACAGAATCCCTGTTTGCTCCCAACACAAGTGCACAGACAGTTGTGTTGGAGCAGTTCCTCTGTCAGTTCTCTGGCCAGCCTGCACTTCCATGAATTGCATGTATTTTTATGCATCCATTGACACACAAAATGGTTTTTACTCTTCCAGGCTGATCAGGGGGCTGGTTCTGGATCATGGTGCTCGCCATCCTGACATGAAGAAGAGAGTGGAAGATGCTTATATTCTGACTTGCAATGTGTCTCTGGAGTATGAGAAAACGTGAGTACACGGCAGGGAGGTGAGGAGCAGGAAATGCTCATGTCCTAAAGACTCTCTATCAACTTGTGCTTCAGTCTCAACCAAAAGGACTGCACAGGAGTGGAAGGTGAAAGGGAAGAGGTGATGCCCCTCCTGCAGCCCTTTTGGAAAAGGGAAGGTGATGGATGAAAAAATGTCTGTGACAGGCAGAGCTTCGTAGAGTTTTTTATTTTATTGTTTCATTGAGTAAAGGCTGAAAGTCCTTCTTTTCTTGGACATAATTTGATATTCTACAGCAAACATAAATACACTTCAGAGTTCTCTCAGTTTCAAGTATTTCTTGTAGTGGAAAAACTATACTAAAGAGAAAGAACAGCAGTGTTGGGTTGGGGTAGTCTTGTTATTTTGTTTTGATTTCTTTAGAGTGTTGCTGAAAGGATCAGTCCTCGTGCTTAAGTTTATTTCCAGAGCAGAGAGCATAGTTTTCTTACTGCTTTTTTTTGTTTTTCTCCTTCAGAGAGGTGAGCTCTGGATTCTTCTATAAAAGTGCTGAAGAGAGGGAGAAGTTGGTGAAAGCAGAAAGAAAGTTCATTGAAGACAGAGTGAAAAAAATCATAGACTTGAAAAGAAAAGTCTGTGGTGATTCAGATAAAGGATTTGTTGTGATCAACCAGAAGGTGAGATTAATTAATTAATTCCTTGGCAAGCCGTGTGCTGTTTGACTGGGTACAGAAATGGCTGAATTTAGGCTTCTGAATTGGTGTGTGGGCCTCGAGGCAGACCCTACTCAGTGTCAGAGAGAGGTTTTTTAGGTTTTTCTTTATCCTGATGGTCACTTTGTTTCCAGGGAATCGACCCATTTTCCTTGGATGCGCTTGCCAAAGAAGGAATAGTTGCTTTGCGGAGAGCTAAAAGGAGGAACATGGAGAGGTCAGTTCCTGGGGAGAACAGAGGGTGAAACAACCTGCTCTTCCAAACTGGAACAGTGAGTCAAGCCTGGCTTAAATCCACCTTTAAGGACTTGGACTAAAATGTCCACTTCAGTCTATCCAGCTCTTCCTGGTGTAACTCGGGGTGGTTTGTACACACTGTAGGAAGGTCAGTTCAGCACGGTGGGTGATGGGGGAATTTGAGCCCTCAGTATGCTTCAAATGTAAGAGAGACCTAATTCTGCAAACTTACTTTTGTAAGAGCTCTTTCATGAACAGAAGCAAACTGTTCCAGGCCTAGGAAGTGGGTGGTGCAGGCTGCAATTCTGCCCTTATTTTAGTGACTTCAGGTTTTACTGCCCATGAAAGCAGGTGCTGAGCTGTGTGTGTTCTCTGCCAGGCTGACCCTGGCATGTGGTGGCACTGCCATGAACTCCGTGGAGGATCTCACTCCTGACTGCCTGGGACATGCAGGGCTTGTCTATGAGTACACCCTGGTGAGTACAACCAGTGTTGGCAGAGCTGTGTGGGTACTGAATTAATTAAAGGGTGGGGGCATTTCACATCCTCATGCCCACTTGGATTCTGGTGATGGGGCGGTCCTGTGGTGATGGGGCGGTCCTGTGGTGATGGGGCGGTCCTGTGGTGATGGGGCGGTCCTGTGGTGATGGGGCGGTCCTGTGGTCATGGGGCGGTCCTGTGGTCATGGGGCGGTCCTGTGGTCATGGGGCGGTCCTGTGGTCATGGGGCGGTCCTGTGGTGCTGGGGCGGTCCTGTGGTGCTGGGGCGGTCCTGTGGTGCTGGGGCGGTCCTGTGGTGATGGGGCGGTCCTGTGGTGCAAAGGAGAGCACTCTGGACTCCAAATTCCAAGGTCTTGAGCTTGAGTCTCAGTGGGACCGTCCCCTGGCAGTTCAACCCCTCCCTGCCATCCCATCCCGTCAGATCTCAGATGCTCAGCAGGGTCAGCCCTGGTCAGTACCGGGGGCTGTGACAGTCCCGAGGGCTTCCCTGTCACTGTCCAACCTCACTCTGCCGTGCCAGATGGACCTTGGGACTGAAACGGTGGGGCCAGTTCTGCTCATGCTGTGCCTCACCTGAACAATCCACTGCACAAGCTGGAAGGGCACAGAGCACACCCACGTGGGGAGAGCCCTGCCCAAAGCTTCGTTTGCCAAGTCTGGCCATACATACATACAAAAAGCTGACCCAAGTGCCTGACAGGAACACTCAAGGCTGTTTTTCCCAGGGTGAGGAGAAGTACACCTTCATTGAGAAGTGCGAGAACCCGCGCTCGGTGACGCTGCTCATCAGGGGCCCCAACAAGCACACGCTGACCCAGATCAAGGACGCGGTGCGGGACGGGCTGCGCGCCGTCAAGAACGCCATTGAGGATGGTGAGTGCTCTGCTGCTGAGGGGAGGAGCTGCTGTGGGGACTCTCATTACAAATCATGGAAGGCTGTAATCAGAAAAACAAACCCACGTTGGTGCTGGAATACCTGGAGTTTGTCTGCCAAAGGACAGCACATAGAATCATAGAATTGATTGGGTTGGAAAAGACCTCTGAGATCATCAAGTCCAACCCTTGATCCAACCCCACTGTGATCACCAGCCCAGGGCACTCTGTGCCCTGGGCTGGTGATCACAGTGGGGTTGGATCAAGACAGGGTGGATTCTCCCTCAGTGCCACATCCATTGAATCACAGAATCACAGAATTTATTGGGTTGAAAGAGACCTCTGAGATCATCAAGTCCAACCCTTGGTCCAACTCCAGTCCCTTTACCAGATCATGGCACTCAGTGCCACGACCAAGCTCAGTTTGAAAACCTCCAGGGATGGGGAATCCACCCCCTCTCTGGGCAGCCCATTCCAATGCCTGAGCACTCTCTCTGCAAAGAATTTGTTTCTGCTCTCCAACTTCAGTTTCCCCTGGCAGAGCTTGAGCCCATCGTGCCCCCTTGCCCTATTGCTGAGTGCCTGGGAGAAGAGACCAACCCCCACCTGGCCAGAACTTCCCTTCCCTGACCCACCACAGTCAGAGCCCCTGTGTGTTCCAGTTAGGGTTCTGCCACCTTGTTTACAAGGAGCTGCTAACTATAATCACTGACCTGCTCAGCCACAAGCTGTCCTTTTAAGAATGAATAGATCAAACTGCACTAAAAATGAGCTGTTTGAATTGCAATAGGCACTTGCTGTGGACTGACTGTCAAGTTTTCCCTTGCAGGGTGTGTGGTTCCAGGAGCAGGGGCACTGGAGGTGGCAGTAGCTAATGCTCTTGTTAAGCATAAACCCAGTGTGAAAGGAAGAGCCCAGCTTGGAGTTCAGGCTTTTGCTGATGCTCTGCTCATCATTCCTAAGGTACAAGGAGTTTGTGGATAAAGTCACTTTATAACATGTGCAGACCCATCGTTTTTTCTGCTTGAGGGCTCTTTTATTAACAACATGAAATGATGTCTCTGTTCTGCCAAAGGTTCTCGCTCAGAACTCCGGCTACGATCCCCAGGAGACTCTAGTGAAGGTTCAGACAGAGCATGTGGAATCAGGGCAGCTCACTGGGGTGGATCTGAACACTGGTAAGGACTTGCTGAACAATGGGGTGATGCTCCAGTAAGAACCTGTCTTGGCTCAGCTCTGAAGAACAAAGTTGCTCTGAATGCAGGAAGTTTTACCTTTGTTCATAAAAAGCTACACAAAAACCTTGGCAGGTGTCCTGTTGCTGCAGTTGGGTGTGTTGTACTTCAGAGCATTCTGGTTTGAGTTTTCTTGTGAAGATAAAGCAGATGGTAACACTGTGTTGGATGTAGAGAGTGATAGCAAATTTCAGACAGCAGAAAGTCTCACTTTGAGTTCTGTGGACTGGTTATTTATTGACTGTTCACTTCTCTTGTAGGGGAGCCAATGGTGGCTGCAGCAGCTGGAATCTGGGATAATTACAATGTCAAAAAGCAGCTGCTTCATTCATGGTAAGGGGTTTGCAGCATTTTCACTTTTAACAGCAATGGCTGTTGGATCATTTAATAAATCATAATGTGGAACTGAGATATCCCAGGCAGAGGAAACTGTCTTGGAAACAGAAATAACTTGAACTGTGTCAACGTTGCAATTCTAACAGTATTTATTTACTGCTTCTAGCACCGTGATTGCCAGCAACATCCTCTTGGTGGATGAAATCATGCGAGCTGGAATGTCCTCTCTGAAAGGCTGAGCTGGATCTGCCCTGGGCACAGTGACAGTGGCAGCTCCAGTGGAATGTCTCCAAGGAATCCACTGCTGGCCCAGTCCTTGGCCACAGTGCATTTCCCAGCAATGGAAGTTCCTCTGCCAAAAGGGGCAGCCCCTTTGGTAGACACGGCCACCCAAAATATGATCAACTTAATCAAAGATTTGGCTCTAAAAATGAGTTATTTATTTTTGATTTCACTGAAGTGTGTGGTGGCTGCAGTTCCTTTTATTTTTATCCAATAAACTGTTCTGTTCTGTGCTTTGTGAGTGTTGATTCTTTAAAACTTCACCTCCTTAATGTTCTGCTTTCAGCCTTCCCAGCACTCCTGATTTCTTTTTTTTGGGAATGCTGTGAAACTACTTCTCAAGGGTCTGCTGTGGGAATAGGGTGGGATCAGGCCTGGAATTCATTTAGTAAACAAAAAAAGCTGGATTAAGACAATAGTTTTGTACTTGCTTATGAATAAAACTGAGTTCATACTGCAGAATGGTTTGAAGTGGGTTGAAGGAAGGAGCTGTTCAAGGTTGTCACCCTTGTCACAGCTCAGGGGTGGATTTTTAACACTGGTACTGCTCCATTATTTATGGACAAGGAATGCCAGAGCAGGACTAGGCAGAGCTGCGACTTTAGTTGTGTTTGTGTGAGAACAGGCTCCTGCCCTCCTAAATATTTCCCTAATCCCAGCGCTGCCTTGTGTTAACGCACCACTCCGTCCTCACCCACGTGGTTGCTGAATGACTATGAAAGAAACCTTAAAAATCCAAAACACGCATCAACAACAAAAAACCCCAACTCAAACACCAAAGAAAGCGCCCCTTGCTTGCCTGGGTTGCGGGTGTGCCCCGTGCCAGGCGGCGAAATGCGCATTTCAGCCCCAGAGTGGTGTCGGTGCCGCGGACCTGCCCCTTCCCTGCACAGCGAACACGCACGTGGGGCCGCACCCGGAAGCGCTTCCCGAGCGCGCAGCACCTCCGGGTCGGAGCCAGCGGAGCCCGCGGGATGGCAGGGACGGTCGCGATAGTCGGGATGGCCGGGATGCTCCTGCTGTGCTGCGAAGCGCTGGGCGCTGCTCAGCGCGGTGAGAGCCGGCACCCCCCGCGCATCCTCCCCCGCTCCTTCCCGAGACGAAACGGGACTTACACTGTTTTAAACCCTGTTGCAAATCCCCTCCGGACTTTGCAGAAGCGCCGATCACAGTGGCTGCTGGAGTGCATCCCCACCTGGAGCGCATCCCCCCCTGGAGCGTATATCCCCTCTGGAGCGCATCCCCCCCTGGAGCGCATCCCCACCTAGAGTACATCCCTCCCTGGAGCGCATCCCCCCCCCCGGAGCGTATCCCCCCTCTGGAGCGCATCCCCCCTCTGGAGCGCATCCCCCCCTGGAGCGCATCCCCCCCTGGAGCGCATCCCTCCCTGGAGCGCATCCCCCCCTGGAGCGCATCCCTCTCCAGCCCTCGCGGGGATGCTCTGGCAGCAGCCGCGCTGTCCTGCCCGGTCGCGTTTAAAAATTTAACTTCTCCTCCTTGATCTCTTCCCCTGTAACCCCAGGGCAGGAGGAAGGGATGGTGCAGCTGCCCGGAGGGACGTTCCGGATGGGATCCGACTCCCCGGAGAGGAGAGGCGAGGAGAGCCCGGGCAGGGAGGTGGCGGTGGGACCGTTCGCTGTGGACAAACACCCCGTCACCAACAGGGACTTCAGGTGAGGGCGAAGGCGCTGCCCTCGGGGCGGCGGGGACGGCGCTGCCCTGGCTGTGGGTGCTCCTTTGGGGCTGGTTCCTGCGGGCCGAAAGCCAACGCTTGGATGCTCCCAAAAATGTGTCTGTCAGTAACAGGCCACCTCTACAAGTGCAAGCCAAAGCATCTTACCAGTGCACCTTGCAAGCATCTTTTTAAAATTATTCTTTCTTTTCCCTCCTTTCTTTCCCCTTCTTTTCTTCTCTTCCTCTTCCTTCTCATCCTCCTCTTTTTCCCCTTCTTTTTGTCCTTATTTTTCCTCTCCTCTTCTTCCTTTCCTTCTCCTTTTTCTCCTCCTTTTCTTCTCCTCCTCTTCTTTTCCTCTTCTTTCTTTTCACCTCCTCCCCTTTCTCCTCCTTTTCTTCTTCTCCTCCTCTTCTTTTCCTCTTCTTTCTTTTCACCTCCTCCCCTTCTTTTTCCCCTTCTTTCTTTTCTTCCTCTTTTCCTCCTGCTCCTCTATTTCTCTGCTGCTCCTCCTCCAAACACACTTTTTTTTGTGTATGTGCCTCTTTTTTACTGGTAGGGCTGTTTTGCTTCAGATTTCAGGCTCCTGTAGGTTGAATTCCCATTTGTAAACTCCAGCCCTCTCCATGAATTTTATTGAAGCCCTTGTACAGAGCACTAATGAATGCACTGGGGAAATGCCTTTGCTTGCCTGGCTGAGCCCTTGTTGGTTAAAAACACCTTCTTGCACCAGAAATGGCCCAGTAATGGCAATTATTTCAAATTAGGCAATGGGGAAACAAACAGGGTAGAACAGGGTGAGATTATTCAGTAGCATGTGACAGTTTTTTGCATTTGGGGGGCATTTAACCAATGGCAGCTGCAGATTTTATTGGCTTGTAAGGGATTTTTGTTCTCTGCAATTGTGACACTTTATGGGAAACCCGAGTGCAGGGTGAGTTTACCTGCACAGGTAACATAAAAATGATCAAATCTGTGAACATTGGATGGTTAAATCTGTTAAATCTGTATCAAACCATATGGAGCTGTGCTGGGGAGGACTCTCTGGGGCTGGGGTGTCTGTGGGTCATGTGTGAACTTGTTGCATGCACAAATCGCTGTGTTTGGTGGTGCAGCACTTGGAGATCTCTTACCCAGACACACCAGTGTGTTCTATTTATGCCAGGGAGTTTGTCAGAGAAAAGAAATACAAAACAGAAGCAGAAGCCTTTGGCTGGAGCTTTGTCTTTGAGGATTTCGTGTCTGAAGAGCTGAAAAAAAAAGTCACCCAAAAACTGGAGGTAAATCTGAGAGTTTCAGTAAATTTAAGAGTTTCAGTGATGATGGTTTTGCTTTTCCACTGAGGAACAGCTGCCTCTCAGGGCAGGAGGTGGCTCTTCTTGGGGTTTTCTTTAGTTTGGGGTTGTTCTGCTTTTGAACCTCAGAGGGTTGAGCTGGGGTTGATTCTGATGCTCCTCTGTTTGCATCCTCTGTGAGCACTGTCAGAGCTGCTCCAGGGAGCTGGGGGAGAGCAAGGCACGTTTCAAAGGACTCCAGTAATCAAACTGTAAAAGTTGAAAAACTAAACCAGCATGAGCCTCTTGATCTGTTTTCGCTTTTAAGGGCAGAGATGGGAAATCACCACCCAAATGCCTGGGATAACCCAGCTCAGACTGCAGCTCTGAGCCATCTGCAGACTGACCCACTGCTGTGGGATGGTGTCAGGGGGTGTCACTGGTTCAGGTGTCACCTTTAACTGGTGTCATTGCTTTTCCCAGTCGGCCCCGTGGTGGCTGCCCATCGAAAAGGCCTTTTGGAGACAGGTGAGTTAAAACCTGGTGTGGTGAATCCTCCCCATGCTGGGAGTACCTCTGGGGGTGTGTGTGTCAGTGTGTGTCAGTTTGTGTGTGTCAGTGTGTGCTAACCTCACCCACCAAAAATGGGGGGGAAACAGCCACTCTGCTGCCTTTTCCACCCCTTCATCTCCAATCTGCCTGCTGCAATTCCTCCCAGCCCTCAGGCCCTGGTTCCAGCATCAAGGACAGGCTGGATTACCCCGTGCTGCACGTGAGCTGGAATGATGCTCGGGAGTTCTGTGCCTGGAGAGGGAAGAGGCTCCCGACGGAGGAGGAGTGGGAATTTGCTGCCAGGGGAGGACTGGAGCGTATGTACCACAAGCTCTCACCTTTTTCCATGTTAGTTCCATCAGATCCAAACCTCCATGTTTTCAGAGGTTATTCTGAGGGGTGTTTGAACCACCTTTTTTGATCTATGATTCTAGTCCTAATGACAGTAATAATGCTGAAAGATAATTAAGCTGTTGCTGATTCCCATCTCTCCTCACTTCTTTGGTAGTGTCTGTAGGGATAGACCCACAGACTCTGTTCATATAATTATAAAACCAGTCATAAGTGTGACACAGCAGTAACAGGTGTCTTTTCCTCCTTGGCAGAAAGGCTTTATCCCTGGGGAAACAAGTTCCAGCCAAACCGTACAAATCTGTGGCAGGTGAGATCCTAAAACTCATCCCACCTGCACTGAGCTCTCCTGAGGTGCTGCTGAACTCAACCACTGCACTGGCTGTGGGGTCCTGGGAGAAGCAGTGTGGAGTTACTGCAGGGAACTGCAGCTCCTTCTGATGGGTTATCCAGAATATCTTTAGAGAGCAGGGTCACCCCAACCTCCCTGGAAAACCAGGATTTCAGTGCTTCTTAAAATTCATACATTAATCTATTTGAAAAGAGAGAGAACTTGGGAGAACTTCAGGTGGTTGATCTGTCTTGGCCAAAAATGCTGCGTAGCTTTGCAGTGGGTTGTTAATTGCCTAATTTAAGTGTAAGACAGCCCTGTGAAATGCAAGATTTCCTGTTGTTTCTGTGGTGGTTCTTTGCTCAGAGTGCTCTTTCTTCCCACAGGGTGATTTCCCACGAGGGGACACAGCTGAGGATGGTTATCACGGGGTCTCCCCAGTGACAGCATTCCCCCCTCAGAACAGCTACGGTATGAGGCATCCTCAGCCTGGTCTGGGCCATCTGCTTCCTAAATTAACACTAATTATAAAATCCTGTAGTTGTGGCAGAGCCTCAGGTGTGATGTGGGGTCACATCAGCACCTTGATGGAATAACCAGTTGGTTGATGTGCACCCAGTGCACTTCAATGCACTGAACCACCCCCTGCTTTTAATTAAAACTTGGTTATTTTGCAATTCAGTGGGATGTTCCTGAAAATCCTGAGCACATTGTTTGGAGGGCAGTGGCTGCTGGGCCCTCACACAGATGGGAAATGATGAGGCACATTAAAGGCTTAGTTGTAAACTGGGGTGAGTTTGTAAAGAGCTTCTGGTTCCCAGTCCCACCACTAAACCACACTCTTGCAGTGATGCTTTGAAAGTCGTGCCCCTTCTCATACTCCAAAGTGCTTTATGTGCTCTCAGAATCCTGACACAAACCCCTCTGTGCCTCAGGGCTCTATGACCTGCTGGGCAACACCTGGGAGTGGACGGCGTCGGAATTCCGGGCTCCGGGACAGCGATCCAGGCAGGGGGCTCAGCCCATGCAGGTCCTGAGAGGGGCCTCGTGGATCGACACTGCAGATGGTTCTGCCAACCACAGAGCTCGTGTTACCACCAGGTAGGTCTGGGCAAGGCCCAGGGACTGCTTTGCAGGGATTTCCTCTGGTTTGATTTGGAATGGGAGTTTGTTTTAGATCTTTATTCCCACTCAGTTTGTTTGAGAAGCAGTTGGGAGAACATACTGTAAAACTGCTAAAACTTCCTTTCTGTGAATCCATCCCTAACTGCTTCTCAAACTGTGTGTGCTTTCCATCGGGTGTTCAGAATTAAATGTTTTTCTTGAAGTGATTCAAGGGATGTGGAAGATGTTTCTGGTCTGTTACAGCAGGTTAAGTGATCTAAGTGTTAACTAGGAAGGGGTAATTTGGGGTTTCTTTTTCACTGTGAGAATGGGGAACACACCAGACTCAGCCTCTGACAACCTCAGCTTCCGCTGCGCTGCCGACATCCCGCCCGGCACAGCCCGGAAAAGCCGGACCAAACCCGAGCTCTGAGGGGTCACCTGGGAACACCTGAGGCATTTTCTCCTGTGGAGATGATCAGTAACCCCCAGCTGTCACTTTCCTGAAACCCTTTTGGTTTTAAAAATTAAAAATAAATACTTTCAGCTCAAACTCCTCAGCACTGGGATGTTTGGGCAGGAGCAGTGGTTGGGAATGGCAGGCAGGGGGTTGTCTTTAGTATCCTGTTGGTGTGGTGGATATTCCAGCTCTCCTTGTGTCCATTTTCAGTAAGCAAAGAGGTGCCAGTGTGTGGGACTGGGCCAGAGCCACTCTGACCTCCAGCCCCACCATGACCATTAGTGTGGGGCTCCCATGGGGGGCACATCCCTCCAAGGGGGATTCATCCATCACTCCCCATCCCCTTGGGAAGTCCCAGCTTTGTACCACCTGCTGAGCCTTCCCAGAAATAAAACAAGGCACCTTTATTGACCCTTGAGCAGTGACAAAATAATGTGTTTGCTTGTTTCTAAGTGCACAGATGACACAAACCAGTGACCCACATTTCCTGAGTGTTACAACCAGCACAAAAGGTACAAACTGTCTGTGCACGAGCTCTGCACCAAACCCGATGGGATGGGGAGCCCTAAGCACATGAGGGGGCAAGGATACCACTCAGGCCACTGCTCATTCCTCCTGCACCTCTGACTGTCCCAAAAGGGTCCCGCCCTGGTGCCAGGCTTTGCCCAGGGCTGATCCTCATTGGGAGCTGCAGCTGGTTATGGCTCTATTAAAAGAGATGCCTTTTCCAAACCTGTTCTTACAGTGGGACACACCCCAGGGGCAAATCACAGCCATCTGCTGGGTTTGCATTTGCACCTGACCCAAGGCCAGCAAAAAGAAGAGAAAAAGAAAAGAAACCACCCCTTTGTTTTCCAAGATTTTACTCGCCTATCCTGAGCCCCAGCAGGGGCTGGCTCAGCAGCGCTCAGAACAGCCCCTCCTCGGCTGCCAGCGTGAGCAGGATGGCCTTGCAGGTGTTCTCGAAGAGGGCAGCCCTGTTCTGGGCCTCCCCCTTCTTCACCCAGTGCCGGTATGTCCTGAAGGCACAGGCGTCGATGAGTTTGCGGACGGGCTTGAGGGCGTAGGGGTCGCGCAGCACCAGCTCCCTGGTCACCGCCTTGGAGTGCCGGTACTGGTAGTAAATGCGCACCGAGGCCAGCACGGTCAGGCAGATCACCTGCAGCACAGGGAACAGGCTGCAATTCCCGGCGCTCCCACAGTGTGTCCGTGTGGAGGAGAGGGGGGGCAGCCTGGCTCCTGGCACAGGAGTGGGTCCATGTGGGGCTGTGCCCAGGGTTGTGCCAGGGAATCACAGAATCACAGCGTGGTTTGGGTTGGAAGGGCCCTTAAAGCCCAACTCGTTCCAACCCCCTGCCAAGGGCAGGGACACCTTCCACCAGCCCAGGGTGCTCCAAGCCCTGTCAACCTGGCCTTGGACACTTCCAGGGATGGGGCAGCCACAGCTTCTGTGAGCAACCTGTGCCAGGGCCTGCCCACCCTGCCCTCTGGCAGTGGGAAGCCATTCCCCCTTGTCCTGTCCTTCCAGGCCCTTGTCTCAAGTCCCTCTCCAGCTCTCTCGGAGCCCCTTCAGCTACTGGAAGGGGCTCTAAGTTCTCCCCAAATCCTTCTCTTCTCCAGGCTGAACAACCCCAGCATTTTTAGTAAGTTGTTTTTTGGAGGTGAGAGGCAATTTTCCCCTTCTCTTATTTACCTCTCTGCTGTGAAAAATCCCTTAGGAAGAACAGAAAGCAAGCACAGTAGTGCTTGGAGAGGGGTTTCCACTCAGCGTCCTGCCATACCCCAGGTCCATTAGCCTTGCTGAACTCCTCAGTTTCTCCTGGCTCAGCTGGGAAACCCATCCATCCTCCTGCTGGCTCAGCTGGGAAATCCATCCACGCTCCTGCTGGCTCAGCTGGGAAACCCATGCATGCCCCTGCTGGCTCCTGCAGCTCCCAGGCTCCTCCTCACCTTGAATTTGCGGAAGGGGCTGAAGTGCCGCACCTCCTCCACGTCGTACTGCTGGAAGAAGGGATGTGCCAGCGCCTCTCCCGCCGTGTAGCGCTGCCGGGGATCCACCACCAGGAACCGGGAGATCTGCAGGGGGACACCCACACGTACCCCAGGGCTCTGCAGCCCCTCTCCCCGCTCCAATGTTCCCCATCCCGAGCACATACCAGGTCCTTGACGGTGTCCGAGCGGTCGTCCCACTCCGGGGAGCCGAACTGGTAGTCCCCGTTCATGATCATCCGCAGCATCAGCATCTGCTTGCGGTGCCAGAAGGGAGGGGACCCGGCCAGCAAGGTGTACATGATCACCCCGGTGCTCCACCTGTGGGCAGCCCACACGGAGCCTCCAGCCCTCCATGTGGCACCCCAGGGGTGGCCACAGGTGCCCTTGCCTCCCTGGGAAACCAGGAGGAAAGTGCCCTGGTGGTGTCGGTGAGGGAGGCTGAGCTGCTGCTGAGGCTCATTAACCCTGATGGGTAATGAGGAGCAGGGGCTGCCCTGATGCTGAGGAGGAGGCTGAGTTGAGCTGATGTGCAGTTGGTCCCTGAATGCTGCAGGAGGAAGCTGTGACATGGAGGTATTTGCCTGACTTGGGTTTTTTAGGGGAGGGAGAAGATGTGGGAAGGTGGGATATGGTGGTGCCAGCAGGGATGCTCTGGAGTTACTGAGCTTGGGCTGTGGTGTGCAAAGTGACCATGGGTATTAAAACTGGAAAGGGGCTGAAACGCCCTGGTGTGTTTCAAGTGGTTGGTTGAAACCTGAGGACCTGAGCTTGAAGCCACCAGAGATGGCAGCAAAGTTGCTGTGGGGCTCTGGCAGGCTGTCCTCAGCTGGCTGCTCTCCCAGGGGCTGCCTCAGATTCATGGATGTTTAAACAAGGTGTGTATCTGTGTCTTGGAGCTCAGCTGAGTTGATTTTTCTGAGCAGAAACTGTTACTTTCCCTCCTCCCTTATGGGGCAAAGTGGGGAGATGCTGCTTCTCCCCCTGCTCTGTTCCTGAGCCCCCTGGTCACCAGGACAGCCTCTCACAGCTGCCAACGTCTTGGTGCAGCATTTAACTCTTTCCAAACACTCAAATGGGTGTCCATTGGCACAAGTCTGGCTGTGCCTCAAACCACGTGTGTTTTGGGGACAGCCCAAGGGTGAGGTGTGGGGCAGCATCTCACTCACATATCGACCTCCTTCCCGTAGCCTTGGTGCTCGTCATCCATGGAGCACTGCAGGATCTCGGGGGCCAGGTATCCAGGTGTGCCACAGATCTCTGCAGGGACAGAGCACAGCATCCCCCCCTGAGCCACCCAGGGGGTTTGTACCATCCCCACCCACCCCCGAGCAGTCAGTGAGGGGGAATTGGATCCCAGGTGGGATCTTTGTGGTGATGGTGCAACTGCAACTCGGTGGTGACTTTCCTTGGTCAGCTCTAGTGGTTAAAAAGTGAGTGAACAGAGTGATGGGGATGCTGGTGGGAGGGGATGCCTGTGGTTCTTTGCAGGGAGGAGTTGGGGGGAAAAAAACTTAATGCTGGGCAGTAAGTAGACAGGGTAATGAGGATCAACGGGAGGAAAAAAGAAATGGAAAGAATAGGATGGTTTTCCTAAGGGGCAGCAACTTTTTCATGGCAAGGAGAGCAGTGTGGAGGCTGAGGGCAAGCAGAACTCCTGTGTGAGCAGGAGAGCACCCCAAGGCCAGCACCAATGTGCACCCATGGCAGAGAGACTGGCCCAGGGAGACAGTGGGGCTGGGAAAACACTGACTGCCATGGGCACTGCAACCACCCTCACCTCACTATCCTCCTACCTTTGAGCTTCTCATTCTCATTCAGCTGGCAGGAGAAGCCAAAGTCTGTCAGCTTAATGTTCATGTCATCATCCAGGAGGATGTTTTCTGGCTTCAGGTCCCGGTGGACGATGTTGATGGAGTGCAGGTACTGGATCACCTCCAGCAGCGCTCGCATGATCTTCCTGGGGTGGGTGACAACACGTGTCTTGTCCCAAATGCCCACTGGCACCACACTCCCACGGGTGGGACAGGGGCAGGAGCACAGCCTGGGTGCTGTTTTGCCCGTGGGTTGTCCCTCAAACCTGCACTCTGCTTTTGCAGTGTGATTTTCAGCCACCTGCATCTGGCCTTACCTGGTTTCCTTCTCACTCAAGGTGACTTTCTCAGTCAGGTAGTCAAAGAGCTCCCCTCTCTTCATCCTGTACAAGGGAGAGGAAACAGTCAGGCAGTGGCTGAACTACAACAGCAAACTGGGGGAGGATGGCCTAGGGGGTCACTGCCCTTAACAGCCCAGGGCACCCACTGCACAAAATAACCAGCTGACTGGTTTGTAGAAAGGGGTAAAAATGCCTTTATATATTGCTGTAAAACATGAGGCAGGAGGAGAAAAGGCTGTGCCTGGAGAGGGCAGGTTTTGGATAGAATCACAGAATTGTTAAGGTCAGAAAGGACCTTTAAGATTATCAAATCCAACCATCAAAGATGGGACAGGGACGGGGCTTTCCCAGTGCCATCCCCCTCCACTGACATCCATCCTGCTGCCCTGGCATCAGGAGCTGTGGCATCACAGACACCCTGGTCCCACTGAGCATATAAATAACCCACAGGGAGGCATAACAGCTCCCACCAAATGTTACAGGGAAACCTGAGCTGCTGATGGAGGGGAACTGCCAGTGGCAAGGCTGCAGTGAGCTGTTTCATTTCTACCTTAAGCAAGAGCTGATTGTGCCCCAGCTTTGCCCTGCCTGGGCCATAAAAAGCTGGGGCCAGTCTGCAGAGAGGGAGCAGGCCTGGGGTGCTGAACAAGCTGATACTTACAGGTCAAACACCAAGAAGAAGAAGGTGCTGGATTCATAGCTGTCCTTCAGCTGGACTGCAATAAAACACAGTGGCTGTGAGCACAGTGAATAGCATGTTCCTGCCCATTAATGGGGTAAAAATTGCTGATTTAATAGCTAATTAAATTAATGAGGAGTTGATTTGCACTAGTGCTTTTTTTGGGAAGCAACATGGGCACTGCTGGTCCATGTGTGGAGTCAGAGGTGCCCTGCACTGCGTTAGGACCATCAGAACTCTGACCCTCCAGGGACTTCACCCCAAAAACCCCTTCCTGGGGCCACAATGGAGAATAACCAGGCAGAAAACCCCTTTGCCTGATGCTCAGGGCCTGACTTACTGACGTTGGGGTGGCCCGAGACCTTGCGCAGGATGTCGATCTCCTTGGTGGTGGCCTCGCGCAGCTCCTGCACCTCCTTGGGGGAGATGTTTCCCGCCGTGATGTCGATGATCTTCACTGCATATTCCTGCCTCGTGGTTTTGTGGATGCACCGGCGGACGACGCTGCTCACCCCCCTGCCAGGGACAACACAGCCAAGATGGGGCTCCCACCTTCCTCCCCACCCAGCCTGACCTCATGGCCGTGCCATCAACACCTCGGCTGGTTGGTATTTTCATGCACGAGCGGGTCTCGCTCTGTCACCCTGTCTCGGTGGGACAGAAGGTTTTGAGCTGATGGAAAGTGCTGTTCCAGGCTATTTTTAGCCCCATGCTGCTGTGGGGCCTGTTTGTATCAGATTCCCAGGGAACACTGTTCCTTTTGGGTGCTGGAGTATGTGAAACCAAAACAAGCTGTTTGCCAAGAACGAGCTTTACCTGCCCAAAACCTCCTTCGGCTCATATTTTTCATAAAACTCCTGGGATGAGCTCCAGTCTGGTAGTTCCTCTTCCTTGGTCATCTCTGGCTCTGATCTGGCAGCACTCTGGGCTTGTCTGCAGGCAGAAAGGGGCTGCAAGGAGAAAAGGGTGAGGATGGTCATTCACTCTCCCCAGGGCTGGGATGCTCCAACCCTTCTGGAGGAGAAAATACTGAGGAGGAAGGAGAAGGATGATCCTGGACCAAAGATGAAAGGGGTTATTTTTTTGGTTGGAAAAGCAAAGCTTTGCCCTGGGGGCACTGAGGAGATTCCACTGGATTCCCCCATAGCCTGGGTGTCCCAAGGGGCAGACCCAGCCTGGCTGCAGCACCTCAGAACCTCATCCCTTCCCCACACTCAGCTCACAGGACAAGTAGCAGCCTCCAGAAACATCACCCCATGCCAACACCACCAAAGTCCCTTGCCAAGTGATGCAATCTGCCTTTTTTTCTTTTATTTCATTTTTTTCCTCTATTATTTTAAGATGATAAAGTTACCTTTGCCTAAGGAGGAAAAAATAGTGTTTAAAAGGAAGGGGAAAGGACTAAGGTGGGGAAACAGATGGTGAGGGCCAGTGAAGCAGCATGAGGGGCTCAGGGGCCAGGGGGCAGGTGGGGGACTGGGTGCTGTGGGGTCAGTCAGGGCCAGGCCAGCATGAGGACAGCAGCTGAACAAGCTTCCTCAGCCACTCCTGTGCAGCTGCCAGCAGCCTCCAAAACTCCTGGAAGGCTCTTATCCCATTTCTGTTTCCTATTTCAGGGTTGGGGTTGTTTTGACATGTGCTGCAGTTGCTAAAGGCAGTGTGACAGTACTGTGGGGGGCAGAGGGAAAACAACCAGCACTCCTGATTCCAAATTTTTACTGGCTCTTCCCTTTAAGCCCCAGGAACTGGACCAATGTTTTCAGCTTGTTTCTGTGCCCATACACAGAGTCCAAGCAGTTAGGATGGCAGCTCTTAGAAACCTGGGCAGCAAAATTGTCCCTTTGGGGTGACAGTTGCTGGGGAAGGGACAGAGGTGGGCAGAGGATGCCCAGTACTGCAGGCTTTCCTTTGCTCCCCTCTCCGAGGTGCCAATAACTTTGCCAGGGCACTGACATCTCTGAGTACATTTAAATCTCATTATCAGTGTGAGTCTGTCCTGACCTGGTTGTAAGGACCGATGGGGTGTTTTGGGTGCCTGGCTGCTGCTGCTGCTGGGAGGGATGTCTCACATGGGATGGAGCATTCCTGAACAGCCAGGAGTTTGATTTAATTGATAAAATTTCAGCTGTTGGAAATACTGTAAGCAACGCCAGACCAACTGGAATTATAAATGACATTCATTAAAGTAAACTAAAAATAAGAGGAACTGGACTCCACACAATCTATGAGATTCATAGAGAAGACATCTTATTACACAGAACCCAAGGTTAATACAGGGTTAGGACTACAGCTTATTGGCTAAAAGAGTTACACACCACCACAATGGATACTTCAGTTGGTTAAAACCTCTCTCTCACAAGTCCCATGTTTATATTATTTCATCCTGACTGTTTTCGTGCACCTGCAGAGTCTTGTGAATTCCTACTATGAGAATTCTTAGGGAGTAACCCTCCTCCCTGTCAGCCAGCAGCAGCTGAGCTCTTTGCTGCTTCTGGCTGATGGCTGAGTCTCACAGGGCTTTCTGTAGACCTGAATTGCTCACTTTTGATTCTACTTTAACAACAATGCACGAACAGGAAGTGGGGAAAATGAAGTATCTCTTAAGGTGGGGGAGAACCAGAAACTTCGATTATTTTTGAAGTGAAAAATGCAGATCCAGGGAGCTGGTGCTGTGGGGAAGGGCTGGGGGGCATTGGTGGGGCACGGCTGGGAGAAGCCTGGGATGTGGGAGGGGAGAGCAGGGGGGGTTTGTGCAGAACACCCTGGAATTACATAAGCAGCAGGGATAGGGCACTGATGGGACACGGCAAAGGGGGTCGGGGGGATTCTCTGTCTGCACGGGGAGGAGTCCGGTGGTCGCCTCGGTCCGTATTCCACAGCGAGCAAACCCCCGTCGGGATAGCTCTGGAAAGCTCAGGCTATCCCAGCCTTCAGCCCCGCAGCGAAGCTCCCCCTCCATCACACTCAGCCCCGCCAGAAGCGCCGTCCGGAGCGACTTTGGGCCGCGACCCTCCCGGAGGGAAATAGCGCTGAGAAGGGAGGAATTCCCGGGCTGCGACACCCGAAACCGAACCCAAAGCCAAACACAAACCCAACCCACACACACAGAGATACAAACACACACATAGAGACACAAACAGAGACAGACACACAGACAGAAACACACAGAAACACACAGATACAAACACAGACACAGACACACACACACAGACACACACACACAGACACACACACACACAGACACACACACACAGACAGAAACACACACACACAGACACACAGACAGACACACAGACAGAAACACACAGAAACACACAGATACAAACACAGAGACACAGACAGACACACACAGACAGAAACACAGACAGACACACAGACACACACACAAACGCACACACAACACTCATTATCACACACAGACACACACAGACAAACACACACAGACACACACACACACAGAAACACACAGACACATAGACAGACACACACACACACAAACGCAAACACACACACACACTCACACTCACACTCCGATCCCGGCCCGGCGGGTCGCGGCCTCACCTCACAGTGCCGGTTCCGGGCCTGGCGGCGGCGCTCGGAGCGCTCAAGGCCGGCGGGGCGGCAGCGGCAGCGGCAGCGAAGGGGCCGGGGCGGCGCAGGGTGACAGCGAAGGGGCCGGGGCGGCGCGGGGCGACAGCGAAGGGCGCCGGGCGGGCATGGCCGGGCAGGGGGAGCCGCGGGCCGGCCCCGCGTTAACCCGCGCCGCTCGCTCCGCCCGCGGGAGGGGCCGGGCCGGGAACGGGCACGGAGCCCTGCCCTGAATCCTGCACAGGGTATAACCCCCAGCACCGCCGCGGAGGGACCTCCTGAGCGCCGGCTGGTGAGTCAGGTTTGCTCGTGTGTGTATTTCTGACAAGCTCCCCAAAAGGCACATTAAGAGCTTTGATACAGGGACTCCTCAAGAAAATGGGTTTTATCCCTTCTCCATAAAATCATATGGTCTTTGCTAATTTTTAATCAGACCTGTACTAATTTTTATATTAATATTTGATTGTAGCTTGTACCCAAGTATTGTCAGTTCTCTTAACCAGGCATCGCTTCGAGGAATTTAACCCGGTAACTGTAAGATGAACTTTAAGAAATAAACCAAAATCCCTGTTTAGATTAAAGGCTAAAACTGTAAGAAAAATCAGAAAACCTGTCTAGGTTAGAGACTGAAGGTATAACATTGATCAGTTAAAAGGAAATACAAAGCTGCAGAGATGAGAGCAGCCCATTGGAGCTGTTCAGTCACCCCAAATATCCTGCCTGACTTTGGGGAGGGGGTTTCAGTTGTAACTCAGGATACAAACCTGGAGACATGAAAGTCTCATTGAACATGTTTTTGGTGGGGTTACCTCCATGTTCCCAGGGATGAATAAAAGGATTTCATTCTATTGGATTTGAATGTTTCTTAACTCCCCCTGGGAGACTCCACCTCCTCCTTGGACAACCTGTTCCAATGCCTGGCCACTCTAACAGTGACAAAAATTTCTATCTTATCAGATTTTCCTGGCTCAGTTTAAGGCCATTTCCTCTCTCTGTTTGGCCAAATTGGTTTTATTTCTGTTCCACTGGGGAGCTCCATCAGCAAAGCTGCTCATGACACCAGGACAGGCAGCTCTGTCCTTGTCCCCATGTGAGGTGACCCTTCCCCAGGAGTTGGACTCAATGATCCTCCTGGGTCCCTCCTAACTCAGTATAATTTAGGATTTTGAACACTAATTTAATCTTTTCCCTTCCAGCAACTGCAAGGGCTTTAGGAACAGGCAGAATATCCAACAGCACAACAGGAATTCAGGAAAAACAGGTCATGCTGTAAGATGTTTTTATCTAATTTTTTCATGTTTTTATCAGGAATTGCACTTTTCAGAGCAGGGTAACTCTGGGAGTGCACCTTATCCAGCATTACCAGAGAAGGGCAGGAGGGTGTTTACTCAGCAAGCTCCAAGGATTTAAGCAAGGCAGGAGCTGGCTGCTCCCTCCCATGGAAAGAGAAGGGTTTGCACTTTGCATCAGTAAACACTTTTAAAATAGTGATTATTCTTCTTGCTTCATGGAGCAGCAGTGGCTTTGTCACTTGCCTGAGCCAGACAGGACCAAAAGGCCACACAACCCTCCTCTCATGTGTCAGCTCCTGTCATAGGATGAAAAAAACTTCCAGCCTGTTAGTGGGAACAGGACTCTGATGCTCAGAATCCCTTGAATCTGAACACAGAGCTTGTTTGAGAGGTAGAGAGGAGGTTGTTGGAATGAGATCCACTGTGCAGAACAGTGTGGAGTCAGCCCAGCCTTCCCTGTCACTGCATTTTCATCAGCACAAGTTTCCTGTGGGGTTCAAATGCTCCAGGAGGAGATCCCTGGCAGGCACAGGTACCCCCAGAGCTACAGCATTCCCAAACTCCTGCAGCTCCAGCCCTCCTGGCACCCTTGGCTGGCAGAACAAACCCTGCCAAAATCAGTTCTCAGCTTCTCCTCCTTCCAGCTCAACTCCAGCACTCAGAACTCGAGCCCAGAGAGTATTTATAGACAGGTTTATTCATACACAGTATCATCACATGTATTCAACACAACCAGCAAACCAGTTAACCCAAGTTGGCTCATTCTGCTTTATTGTTCATTCTTCCATCTTGTGCTAAATTAATATGCAGCTGGTAAGTTGTATCATGTCAGAGGCAGCTATGGCAGGATGAGTGGGAATATGTGAACTAAGGAGATAACAGATTGCTTTAAACTTTATTATAATTGAAGCTTTTTTTCATTCATAGGTCAATTCTTGCAAGATGGTCTTCTGCAGGCTTAGGCCAAACCTGAAAGGTAAGGAGTTCTCTCAGTAGGTTTTGGATCCCTGAGTGGTGGTTTCCATTCCCATAAAGGGGGTTTGTTGGGGTGTTTCCCATCCCCTCATCCCTTTGCTGGGACATGCTGAGCTGCAGACACCAGCAGAGCACCCTGGGGTGCAGCACCTCCATCCTCCCAGGTCAGGGTGGTTTGATACTGTCCTTCCCACAGGCTCCCAGAGCTCTGCTGATTCTCCCAATGTGCTGCTGCCACTTTTCCACTCAGCTTCAACTCATCCACCAGCAAAGAACTTCAGGAATTCACCCTCTCTCCACCCCATCACCTCCAGCTACAGAACCAAAGCAGCAACCCCAGCAGAACAGCAGCTGCCTTACCTGCTTTCAGTGCCACCACTCCCCATTCTTTACCAGATGGATCAAAACCCCAGGACATCATTCCCACAACAATTTTATTCATCAGCCCATTTAGTAGTCACCTGTTAGCACTGTCTACTTACCATTGGCAAACCTGCACTGCTTCAGCACCTCACTGAAGCCCTCACACAGCTTGAGGTCAGTCTGGTTCTGTGCACACTCCAGGAATTGTTTGATCTCATACTGGCAAGGACCAGCCTGCTGCTGCTGGGCAGGCTGAGCTGCCTGGGGCTCCTGAAACAGCACACACAGCCCTGTAAGGGCCCTTCCAGCAGCTCCAGCTCAAAGCCAAACCACCCCTGTGCAGCTTGGTGAGGTTTCTTCCCTGTGTTTTACTTAAAATCTTCCTTCTTAAATGGAAAAAAAAATAACGGGCTGAAATACAAAATAATTTTCCAGCAGTGTTATGACACACTCAGGAAAGTTTTTAAAACATTCAGAGCAGTTTTTAAATTTACAAACACTTGGGTGACTTTGGATATGCTCAGGTAACTCTGGATGGCATCTGGATAAAGCTGTTGCCATCATCAGGCCTGAACGTGGGAGTCCTGCCTGAAGAAGGGGAATATTGTAGTAGAAAACAACCCTAACACTGTGTCACAAGCACCCATCAGTCCTGCATCCCTCTGAGCTACTTTAAAGATACTCGTGGTGAGTGTTATGGTTACCTTGGAGATTCAGTCTTTAACTACAGACCACAGTTATAGTCTATAGTATATAGAAACTGTACCTATATAGCCCACTTGGGTGGTGTTTTCATCTCCAGCAACCACCTCAGCCCACGAACAACTGCTCTGTCAAGGCATCAGTCGGTGTCCAGCTGTGCCTTCCCTCACCTGGTAAGTGATATCGGGCCGAGCAGCTTCGGGGCTGCTCCCTCCACTGAACCCTCCGGTGATGGCGTGGCCGATGGTGTGTCCCAAAGCCGAGCCCACGGCGACCCCTCCGGCTGTCGCGGCCATCTGGGCCATCAGCCCCGGCTGCTTCGGCGCCGGAGCCGCCACGGCAGAAGGCGGAGCGGCGGCGGGGACCGCGGCCCGGGGAGCCGGCGCTGGGGACGCGGCTCTCATCGGCGGGGCCCGGCTGCGGGGAGAGAGAAAACCTCCCATTATCATCGGGGCAGGGCCAGGCGGTCACAGCCCCTCCTCGGGCACTGAATGTCCCCAGGGGGATGCGACACACACGGCCCGGCGGGTCCAAGGATCGCGCTGCGGTTACACAGCCTCGTTGCACCACCAGGGCAGGGACTCCGCGTTCCGCTGAGCGACTTATGCAAGACAGGGACATGTTTACGGGCTTCTTTCTGCCTCATCGTCCCGCCATCCACAACGGGCTGCGCTTGCACGGAAAAACGAGATACGACCCAAAAGGGGCTGATAACAAGGCCTTAATGTTCAGGCACAGATCGAGCAGACCCAATTCCATCCCCGCAAGCACCAAATCCCGCCACCCCCGCGCCACCCCAGCTCCAGGAGCCAGCCGGGCCTCCACCCACCCCCGCCGTGGCGCAATGGCGGCCCCGCCACCGCGGCCTGCAGGGAGGAGGCCCGGCGGCCCTCACCTGGCGGGGGGCGGCACGCGGGACGTGCGGCTACGGCTGCCCCGGGGCATGGCGATGGCGGGGAGGGAAGCGAAGCGGCGGCAGAGGCCGAAACCGGAGCGGAAGCACCGGGAGAGGCTCCGAGAGCGAGCGCGGCCTGTCCCACACGCGCCCTCCGCTCTGAAGGTCACCGCGCGCGCGCCACTTCCGGTGTGGGCGGGGCTTGCGCCGTGGCCACGCCCCCTCCGCCCCCTGAGGGGACGCGCGGGAAGCGGAGCCGGGAACGGAGACAGGAACGGGAATAAACCTGGGGATAAACCATGAACGGGGATAAACCCGCTCCTGTGGGACCTTCAGGGTAAAATAAACCATAAACGGAGAGAAACCTGCGGCTGTGGGGCCTCAGGGTGAAATAACCCATGAACGGGGGTAAACACGATCCTGTGGGGGCTCAGGGCAAAATAAACCATGAACGGGGATAAACCCGCTCCTGTGGGACCTTCAGGGTAAAATAAACCATAAACGGAGAGAAACCTGCGGCTGTGGGACCTCAGGGTGAAATAATCCATGAACGGGGATAAACCCGCTCCTGTGGGACCTTCAGGGTAAAATAAACCATAAACGGAGAGAAACCTGCGGCTGTGGGGCCTCAGGGTGAAATAATCCATGAACGGGGGTAAACACGATCCTGTGGGACCTCAGGGCAAAATAAACCATAAACGGGGATAAACCTGTGGGTGTGGGGCCCTCGGGGTAAAATAAACCATGACTGGAAATAAACGGTGCGAAATAAACGCCTAAAATGCGTGGAACGTGTTCCAGTCCTCAGGGAATCGTTCTCTGTGGAGAAGAAACCCCCAAAAGCCCTTCAGAATTCAGCACTTCAGTCCAATTGCAAGTGTGAGATTTTAGCCCAGAGAAGACATTCAGAAATGAAATATATATATGATATATACAAGGTTTATGTGTATGTATAAATATGTACGTGTATGTGTGTTTTAGATATATAAATATAAAAGATATGCATATATATAAAAGAGATAGACATACACATACATAGAAGACATAAATATCTCTTTTATATATATATGTGAGATAAATATCTCAAGGTGGGTGTCAGGAGGTGGTGCCAGACCCTTTTCAGTGGTGCCCAGGGACAGGACAAGAAAAAAGGCCATGAACTAAAACACAACAAGTTCCACCTCACCATAAGGAAGAATTTCTTTCCATGGAGGAGGCAGAGCCTGGAACAGCTGCCCAGGGAGGGTGTGGAGTTTCCCCCTCTGGAGACATTCCCAACCCACCTGGAATTCCTGTGTCACCTGCTCCAGGTGACCCTGCCTGGGTGATCCCCAGAGGTCCCTTCCAACCCTGATTCTGTGATTTTCACCCCCAAAATCCCCCCCAAAAAGGGTCAAAGGCACCTCCTGCCCCCTCAGCCCCTCACACAAGGTCAGCTGCACAGGCTGAGCCTCCCTGCTTGGAGGGGAATGCATTTTTAATTCATTTATTAATTCTTGTATTAATTATTTTCATACACAGCAGCAGTAATGCATCGTGACAGTGCCACAGCCACCAGTCGTGGTAATTGGTGACAAAAAATTGCTTGTTCACAGTTTCTTCAGTGGCAAAGGACCAGCCATTTGAACATCCTGTGTGTGAGGGGATGTCACTGCTGTCTGTGAGGGAAGCATTAATAGTGTGGGTTTGTGGAGCACCAGAAGCACAGGTAAGAAAAGCAGTTTAATTAATGTCAAAATTTGTAGGAAATAAATATAAATGACAAAATGTTCTCTTGTATCTCCCATCTCTGCTCCTCTCCCATTGTCCCTCTCTCCTTGTTCCCACCATGGCATAGGGAGTGGGAGATTCCTAATTCCCTTTACACTTCTAGAGTTCAAACAACTCATTTCTTAATGAGGGCTTTTCTCAACTCCTTTTAATTAATAGCTTTCCACTCCCCTTTTTTGCTGGCAGGGGGATTCTTGGTGCTTGGAATCATTTTGTAACAGGTCCCTCTTTGTCCTGGTTTTGTTCTGAGGAACAATGAGGGCAGGATGGGATGAATGTTGCCTTTGTGCTTTGTCCTCCTGCCCTCCTTGGGAAAACTCCAGAGCTTCCTTTAGTCCTGCCTCACTCCCCCATCTCCCAGTGCCCACAGCAAGGAACTGGGGAAGGGCAGGAGAAGGAGCAGCCCCAGACAGAGCAGAGAGGGTGGTTAAGGTGGTGTTTGCAGAGAGCAAAGATTGATTGTTTCCATCTGGGAAAACCAGAGGCATTGGCTGGTCCTGCAGCCACTGCCAGGAATTGATGGTGCTCCTGACAGGACCCAGAGCAGATCCAGCCCTGAATGTGGGGCTGTGTCTGTGTGATGGGGAGAGGGACTCACAGATCTGCTTGTGCTTAACAGGGATGGGGAGAGGGACTCACAGATCTGCTTGTGCTTAACAGGGATGGTGAGAGGGACTCACAGATCTGCTGCTTGTGCTTAACAGGGATGGTGAGAGGGACTCACAGATCTGCTTGTGCTTAACAGGAGGATGGTGAGAGGGACTCACAGATCTGCTGCTTGTGCTTGACACAGGGATGGGGAGAGGGACTCACAGATCTGCTTGTGCTTGACACAGGGATGGGGAGAGGGACTCACAGATCTGCTTGTGCTTGACAGGGATGGGGAGAGGGACTCAGATCTGCTTGTGCTTAACAGGGATGGTGAGAGGGACTCAGATCTGCTTGCGCTTGACAGGATGGTGAGAGGGACTCACAGATCTGCTTGTGCTTGACAGGGATGGGGAGAGGGACTCACAGATCTGCTTGTGCTTGACAGGGATGGGGAGAGGGACTCACAGATCTGCTTGTGCTTGACAGGGATGGGGAGAGGGACTCACAGATCTGCTTGTGCTTGACAGGGATGGGGAGAGGGACTCACAGATCTGCTGCTTGTGCTTTACAGGGATGGGGAGAGGGACTCACAGATCTGCTTGTGCTTAACAGGGATGGGGAGAGGGACTCACAGATCTGCTTGTGCTTAACAGGGATGGTGAGAGGGACTCACAGATCTGCTTGTGCTTGACAGGGATGGGGAGAGGGACTCACAGATCTGCTGCTTGTGCTTAACAGGGATGGGGAGAGGGACTCACAGATCTGCTTGTGCTTAACAGGGATGGGGAGAGGGACTCACAGATCTGCTTGTGCTTGACAGGGATGGGGAGAGGGACTCACAGATCTGCTGCTTGTGCTTAACAGGGATGGTGAGAGGGACTCACAGATCTGCTTGTGCTTAACAGGGATGGTGAGAGGGACTCACAGATCTGCTTGTGCTTAACAGGGATGGTGAGAGGGACTCACAGATCTGCTTGTGCTTAACAGGGATGGTGAGAGGGACTCACAGATCTGCTTGTGCTTAACATGGGGATGGTGAGAGGGACTCACAGATCTGCTGCTTGTGCTTGACAGGGATGGGGAGAGGGACTCACAGATCTGCTGCTTGTGCTTGACAGGGATGGGGAGAGGGACTCACAGATCTGCTGCTTGTGCTTAACAGGGATGGGGAGAGGGACTCACAGATCTGCTGCTTGTGCTTGACAGGGATGGTGAGAGGGACTCACAGATCTGCTTGTGCTTAACAGGGATGGGGAGAGGGACTCAGATCTGCTTGTGCTTAACAGGGATGGGGAGAGGGACTCACAGATCTGCTGCTTGTGCTTAACAGGGATGGTGAGAGGGACTCACAGATCTGCTTGTGCTTAACAGGGATGGGGAGAGGGACTCACAGATCTGCTTGTGCTTAACACAGGGATGGAATCTGATCCCACCTCTGGGAAACAGGCCATGATATCCCATTGCTCAAGTGCACGGCGTGTTCTTCCAAGGCTGAGCCAGGCCTGGGGCAATCCACAGTGGCTGCTCCAGAGGCAGGAGCAGCTCCAGGCCATGGTGGGTGCTGGGGAGAACAAACTCAAATAAGAAACAATCAAATCCGATAGAACAAAATCCTTCCTTTTATTCACCCCCACCACAGACATGCTCAACAAGACTTTTGTGTTTCCAGGTTTATATCCTGAAACTCCTTCCCCAAAGTCAGGCAGGATATTTGGAGTGACTCTGAACAGCTCCAATGGGCTGCTCTCATCTCTGCAGCTCTGTATTTCCCTTTAACTAAACCATGTTACAGCTTCAGGCCTCTCATCTAGGCAGGTTTTCTGATTTATTTTTACAGCTCAGCCTCTAATCTGGACAAGGATTTTGGTTTATTTCTCAGAGTTCATCCTGCAGCTCCAGGGTTAAATTCCTCCTTGTCCAAAGCTCTGTGAGGGTTGAGAGAACTTCTACACCAACTGTGCTTGGACAAACTTGGGTACAAGATACAATCACAAATTAATATAAAACACGAAGTTAGTGCAGGTCTGATTAAAAATTAATAAAGGTCATAAGGAGAAGGGATAAAATCCATTGTCTTGAGGGGTCCCGTGTCAAAACTTTTAATGTGCCTTTTAAAGAGCTTGTCCAAACTACAGATCCCAGCAAATCTTACTTTGGGAATGTTGGCAGGCGCTCGGGGAGATCCCTCTCACCCCGCACGGGCGCTGTTTGGCTCATTCTGTCCCAAATCCTGGAAAACTCCCGGAGCTTCACTGCCTGAGACCCACGTCGCCTTCGCTATGAAGTGACACATCATCCCTGAGGGCCGTGCCAGTCGCGTCGGCTTCCGCAGCCTTTCTGGGACCTGCCGCCTTTCCCCTGGCGGCCCCGATCGGAGGGAATATGTGGGAAAAGCTCCTTTTCCTGCCGAATTCCAGGTGGGAATGAATGGGGGGGGCAAAGGGCCCTGCGGTGCCCCCGCGGCCGGCAGGGGGCGCCACCCCCGCCCCGCCCCGGCCTGACGTGACGTCGTCGCGAGGCGCCACGTCCGGCGCGAGCGGCGGGGAGGGGGGGGGCGTGGCCGGAGAGGCGGGCCAATGAGGGCGGCGCGCGCGCGGGCGGCGGCCAATGGGGATGGGGCGCGCGCGGGCGGCGGGCCAATGAGGAGCGGGGGGCGCGTGCGCGGGCGGGCCGGGCGCGCGTCGCGGCGTGAGGCGGAGGGGGACGGGGCAAAGATGGCGGCGCCCGTCCTGCTGCGGGTGTCGGTGCCGCGCTGGGAGCGGGTGGCGCGGTCCGCCGTGTGCGCCGCCGGCATCCTGCTGTCCCTGTACGCCTGCCACCTGGAGCGCGAGAAGGGCCGCGACAGCCACTACCAGGCCCTGTGCGACCTCGGCGAGCGGGTGCGCTGCTCCGCCGCCATCACCTCCAGGTGAGGCGGGGGTGGGACCCGCCGCCCTCGCCCCCTTCTCGCCGGTG
This sequence comes from Pithys albifrons albifrons, assembly GCF_047495875.1. Lineage (NCBI taxonomy): Eukaryota > Metazoa > Chordata > Aves > Passeriformes > Thamnophilidae > Pithys > Pithys albifrons. The sequence goes on along the minus strand of NC_092478.1, from coordinate 2,743,210 downwards.
GGGCGGCGGCGGCGGCGCTGCCTGCGGTGCTCCCGGGGGGTCTGCGGGTGCGGGGCGGTTCTCTGAGGGGCCTGTGGTGGGGGCCTGGGGCAGGCGGGCCGGGAGGAGGCTCAGCGGCCCCCCAGCGCCGCAGGGCCGGGGCCGGGGCTGGAGCCGCGGCCGGAGCCGCTTTTTTCGGGCTCACCGCGGGCCGGAGGGTGAGGCACCCGCAATTCCTGTGTTGTAATCAGTGGCAATTAGGTGGAGCGGCGGGCGTTCTCGTTAGAGCGAAGTGCTGTGGCTGTTGCCGGGGGGTTGAGGCCAAGGCAAACATGTGGAATTGCAGGTGGTTCGCTTTGGGCCACTGTCATTGTCATTGCGGGGTCTGTGGCACTGTCGCTGTGCTGTCACCGGGTTTGTGCCACAGAAAAAGTGCTTCATTCCAGAGAGACTCTGCAGCAAAAGCCCCGTCCAAAGTCTGATTTATTTTGCAGGACTCCAGTGGGTTTAGCAGCTGTTTTCTAAACGTCAGTGGCTCTTACTCCTGTCAGGAGAATCGGGGTATAAACTTTGATGTGCTGTTCACTTGCCTTGTCATGGAATAGGTGGTTGAACTGCAAAAATGAAAAGGCTCACCCTGCTGTGTAGTTAAAAGTGATTTCAGTAAAAACGTGGCACAGGAAATAGTTCCAGGTGGGCTCAAACTTAAAGGTCTTTTCCAGCTTTAAGGATTTTATAGTTCTGGGTGTAATTTGGCCAAGCAACTCTCTTAAATCAAGTTGTCAGATAAGCTGAAGAAATAAGACTTGGCCATCAGTCTCAGAATTGGTCAGAGCACAGAATGTTTGTCTCTGTGTGTGCATAAATATAGAGGCATAAAAAGACATCCACTATAACAGGAGGTGGGAAAGAGGAGTTTGGTTCCTGAGCAGATCTGTGTGAAATGTTTTCTCCTTTTCTTTAATGAGCATTTTGTTATTGCCACGTTAATGCCTTTGGCTGAGTTTATTTTTCCCCCTCTCAGTGTGACCTGTGGAAAAGCTGTCACAGTTTTATAAATGTATTTCCTGCATCATGACAAAAAGCCAATTGTGGTGAATATGCCCATGCTCTGTCAGGGTGGAAACTGTGAAATTATTGAGGTAAAACATGCAGGGAGTTCATTCTCTTAAATCCTCTGAGGTGACAGCAGTGGGATTGTCCCAGAGGGGACTCTTGTCACTGAGTGAGGCTTTAACTCTCCTTTTCTCTCTGTCCCCAAATAGTCTTTAGTTTGTAAAGCTGCTTGTTCATGTCTCTGTTTGAGAATGTCCTGAAGTGGGAAGGTTTGACCCAACCAGGGAAAAAAACTTCAATAAACTTGCCAGATAACATCAAATTTATAAATTAAAATGATGCACAGGCTGCTGAGATTAAACCCTACAGTCAGGATTTAATGCTTGGGCTGCTCATCAGTAGTTTAACTTTCACCACCAGGAGCAAAAGGGAATAACAGGGATTTAATAATCAAAGTCTCCTCCATGGGAGGCTGTTCTTGTATTGAACTGGTTCTCCAACAGCTTTGGGTTGTTGCTGCAAATGCTGCTACTGAGTCAGGGCTTTTGCTGTCACAGTTTTGGTGTGTGTTTACTAAATGCTTGGGAGAAGGAAAACACCTACAGATATAATTGGACTTACTTCTAATTATGGAATCATGCCTGGTAATTACAGTGTTGATTAGTAATGCAGCAGCTGACAGGGTGGGTGTGCCATGGCAAGGCCTAGAAAGGCTTTGCTGTGGGAATTCTTCCTAAAAATGTGAAGAGTTAGGGATGAAACCAACTCCAGATCTCAGGAGAAGGGTTGGAAATGTCAGGAGGGCTCGTGGTGCTTGAGGCAGGTGGGAAAAGGAGGTTGTGGAAAAGGAACTTGCAAGGTCTGTTCAGTCAAACCATATTTGGAGAGGAAGGTGCTTTGCCCACTGCAGGACACAGAGAGAGGAGGAGGAGGAGCTGCTCAAAGTGCTGCTTTGAGGGCCAGTGATTAAACTTTGATTAACTTTGGAAGAAATTAACTTCTTTTCCATGTTGCCACAGCTCCCCATCCATCAGCCACTCTCCCTTTCTCCAACTGAATATTCCTCATTCCCACAAGTTTCTCTGAAATTTGATTTCCAGGAGGAAGTTTGAACTACAATTGAGGTTTTCCTGGGACAGGAGAGTTTTGTGTTCCAGCTTTTTCACATGTCATGCAGATTTAACCTTCATGTGTTTCTTTCCTCATTAAGTTGTTACCCTGGCAATCAGAAATTCTGTGATTAGTTGATTAGCAGAGTTAACTCTACAGAGTTAAATGGTGATAAACTTGTGTTTTGTGGCCTTTACTGGCTTGTAGAGTGTTCACTCAGTTGTGTGACTTCTATTTAAGCTGAATTTGCTGCTGGAACTCAGAATGTCACAGCCTTCACTTTTTGAGTGTTGACTGAACTTTACAAAGCACTTAAAAGTGGTGGGATTAATTTTAAATGTAAGGAATAATTAGAAGAAATTCATTTATTCCTCCCTGAGCTGAGTTTCTGGTATTTGGGGGTGAGTTTTTTCACTAATAAGCTGTTGGTATTTCCAAGTCTGGCTTTTTAAGCCCAATCTGGTATTGGCACAACCACAAGAACAGAAATGTAAGAATTGCCAGAGGGAGGAGCACAGAAAATCTCCTATCACAGCCTGACTCATCCAGGAGATTATGTTGGAGAGATAAACTTGCCAGGATCCCTCACCCCAAACAGGAATGGTCAGCATATTTCAGGCTTTTATCATGGGGAAAGTTCCTCAAGTAGTTTAAAAATAAAAACTGCTCAGGGCTGTATAATAAAAGAAGGTGTTGGAGAAATAACAAACATTTTCATTGGCAATTGCTGGAGGTGTTTTAAATGAATTGCTGTCGTGTATCTGAGAATAAGTGGTGATGCCAAAGGGGTTTTTGTTCTGATTTTCACATTTTGTAGGTTTTAGGAACACAGTAGTTGTGGATTTTTAGAGGGTTAATATTTCTAACAGTTTAAGTTTAATGCCTTTCTATCACTACCCCTGTCCCAGAACAGGGAACTCAAATTCCTTTAGTTAATTAATCTTGTTTAGACTCCTTTCCAAGGTAGAGCTGAAGGATATCAGAAGGCCCACAGAATGAAACATAAACACAGGTCAGAGTGACCCAAAAGCCAGAAGTGGATGAACTCCAAGAGACCTTTGTGTGCCCGAGGAAGAGGAGCTGATGAAGACAGAGGGTCTTGACGACCCCAGACCCAATTCCAGGGGTTGGACCAAGGGTGGGACTGGGGCTGGACTGAGAAATGTGTAAAGCAATGATTGGAGGGATCTTATTATAAAAGCCATGGAAACAAGAACTGGGACACATGGATGTCATCCTGTATTCCTGTGGGCCATGGGCCTGTGATATTAAAGGACCTTTGCTTTTATCTGACCCTGCACTAACGTGCCTGAAGTCCTGGTTTTGGGGGGAAGGGTCATTCATGGCATCAATGGCAAGAATTACTTTAGAATGAAACTGGCCAATGGCAGTTCCTGAAAAATCCTTTTGGTCCATTCCCTCTGTGGAACCAACAGACACGTTGGGGAATATGGGGAGTGTTACAGCTTGAAATAAAGTGTGACCTTTAAGCAGCAATGCAGAGACCCAGAGCCTTTTGCTCTGGCCTTTTCCATGCCCTGGGAGATTCTGGGGCCTTGTAATATGTTTCTGTCTTGATGAGGAAGGTTCCTGCAGAGCAGGGTTAGTGCAGGGCTCAGTTTTTGAAGGAAGTTTTGTGGCCTGGAGGGCATTAGAGCTGTGACAGCTGCAACACAGACCTGGGGCAGCAGGAGAGGGACCAAAGGGCACCTGTCATGGATATCTTTAGCAATATTTGCAGTGAGGAAGTGAAGAGCTTTGGCAACAGCCAGTATTGATCCAGGTTAACATCTTTACCTGATTACTGAGGAAGTTCTGGAGTCAAAATGGGATTCCAGGAATCTGTGTTTGTCTGGGTGCAGTTGATAGATGGTGTATTTTTAGGAATTCCCTGCTCTGAACTTGCTGCTGGTCTTGGATTGTGGTCTTGTGTTTGAGCCACTCTGAAATGCCTGTTCTGAAAAAGCCTAGAACAGTTTGGGTTGGAAGGAACCTTAGAGATCAGGTATTTCATAGAATCATGGAATGGATTGGGTTGGAAAAGACCTCTGAGATCCTTAAGTCCAACCCTTGATCCAACCCCACTGTGATCACCAGCCCAGGGCACTGAGTGCCCTGGGCTGATGATCACAGTGGGGTTGGATCAAGATGTGGTGGATTCTCACTCAGTGCCACATCCAGAGAATCACAGAATGGATTGGGTTGGAAAAGACCTCCAAGATCATGAAGTCCAACCCTTGGTCCAACTCCAGTCCCTTTACCAGATCATGGCACTCAGTGCCACGGCCAAGCTCAGCTGAAAAACCTCCAGGGATGGGGAATCCACCCCCTCTCTGGGCAGCCCATTCCAATCCCTGAGCACTCTCTCTGCAAAGAATTCTTTTCTGCTCTCCAACTTCAATTTCCCCTGGCAGAGCTTGAGCCCATCGTGCCCCCTTGTCCTATTGCTGAGTGCCTGGGAGAAGAGACCAACCCCCAGCTGGCCAGAACTTCCCTTCAGGCAGTTCCAGACAGTGCTGAGGTCACCTCTGAGCCTCCTCTTCTCCAGGCTAAACACCCCCAGCTCCCTCAGCCTCTTTGATTCTGTGTAGGAAAAGAGAGAAATTTGAATTAACTGAGGGCAGAATGTGCAGCAACTGGTGGTCATTCAGTAGGAATCATGTTTGTGGTTCTCAGGCTACAGGAATAATGTAGATGAAAATGTTTCCTCCTGAGCTCAGCTCCAGTCTGTCCTCTGTCCTGTGATTTGCCAGGGGTGGTGGTTCATTCTGAGCATTGCCAAGGGTTGGGCAGCAGGTGGAATGGGCTCTGCAGCTGCAATTGTTGGGTTTGCTGTCTGAGGGTTCAGCAGCTCCTCTTTGTTCACTGGAGCAGAAAATTCAGTGCTAAAGGAGAGGAGACTCCCAGCAGTTCCTTTGCTGAGGGAGCCCTGCCCTGTGAGCCAGTGCCTTCTCCCTGGCTGGGCCAGCAGCACATGGCCAAACAACACTCAAACTGGTGCATAATGGGCCTGACTGGGAGCAGAGGCTGCAGAGTGAGAGCTGGGAGAGTCCAGAGATTATTCCAAGTCCTGGGAAAGGAAGGTGTCTCAGGAATGCTTGTGGAAACCAGCTTGAGTACTTTCAAAGTTGCTCCTAAAGCTGCAGAAACTGATAATTCCAGTGACCTTTTCCCCATCATCTTTCTAGTAGGGAATTAATTAATTCTAGTAGGGAATTAATCAGGCATTGGAATGGGCTGCCCAGAGAGGGGGTGGATTCCCCATCCCTGGAGGTTTTTCAGCTGAGCTTGGCCGTGGCACTGAGTGCCATGATCTGGTAAAGTGACTGGAGTTGGACCATGGATTGGACTTGATGATCTTGGAGGACTTTTCCAACCCAAACCATTGTGTGATTCAATGGATGTGGCAATGAGGGAGAATCCACCACATCTTGATCCAACCCCACTGTGAGAATCCACCACATCTTGATCCAACCCCACTGTGAGAATCCACCACATCTTGATCCAACCCCACTGTGAGAATCCACCACATCTTGATCCAACCCTACTGTGATCACCAGCCCAGGGCACTCTGTGCCCTGGGCTGGTGATCACAGTGGGGTTGGATCAAGGGTTGGACTTGATGATCTCAGAGGGCTTTTCCAACCCAATCAATTCTATGAATTAATGATTTAATACTTCAGACTGAGGGACATCTTTTGTAACGTGCCTGAGCTATGGGAGTATTTTATTTTATTTTATTTTATTTTATTTTATTTTATTTTATTTTATTTTATTTTATTTTATTTTATTTTATTTTATTTTATTTTATTTTATTTTATTTTATTTTATTTTCCAACCTTACAGTGCTTACACCAGCACATGTAGTTTTGCTTTTCATAAATCATTTCTAGCTTGACTGAAGTGGTGCTGGAGGATACATAGAACAGAATGTCATTTGTTTATTCTAAATATTGCTAATAATTTAAACATGAAATTGAGTCTACCCAAATTTTTGAGCAGTCCTGGCAAGTTTCCAAATGGGAATTTTTCATCTCCTTTATTGTGGCTTTTAATTGAAGGCTTTTACTTAATTTATTAAAACCATTAAGAGTGGCCTAAACAACTTGAGACCATGAATTAGGTTTAATCCAAAATCCTCCAGTGAAGTTGGAAAAAGCTGCAACCAAAGTTTCTTAACATTGCTGAGTATTAACATGGTGCAGATCCTTTGAGCTTTCTATGAGTGTGTGAGCACAGCCCAGCTCTGCTCCCCTCTGAGAACTTCCACTCTGCACCATAACTCATCCCACAGGTCTAGTGATGCCTGAAGGAAATGTGCAAATCACTTGGCAAGTGTGGCCTTTTTTAGGAAAATTGTATTTGTTGTTTCTTCAGGGTAATTGGTGCTTGCTGTTGATAACAAATAATGCTTATGGGGTGATAAATTACCCCAAATGAAGGGTTTTAACTAACCTGCTACTACTCACAAACACAACTTGAATTTTTTACTTAGTTTTCTTAAAAGTGTCTTTTTTTTTTATTTTCCCTTTTCATTGCAGCAAACCCAACAACTGAGAGAGAGAAATGTGTGTGGGGAGATTTGCTGCTGCCCAAATGCAGAATGTCCTCAGATTTTTGGTCATATCATATCAATCATAATCATATCAATCATAATCATATCACTCATATCATATCAATCATAATCACATCAATCATATCACATCAATCATATCACATCAATCATATCACATCAATCATATCACATCATACATATCACATCATACATATCACATCATACATATCACATCATACATATCATTCATATCATATATCTATCATATCATATGTATGATATGATAGATATGATATGTATGATATGATATGATAGATATGATATGTATGATATATCTATCATATCATATCATATCTATCATATCATACATATCATATCATACATATCTATCATGTCATATCATACATGTCATATCATACATGTAATATCTATCATATCATACATGTCATATCCGTCATATCATACATGTCATATCTATCATATCATACATGTCATATCTGTCATATCATACATGTCATATAATACATGTCATAGCAGTCATATCATACATGTCATATCATACATGTCATATCTGTCATATCATACATGTCATATCATACATGTCATATTTATCATATCATACATGTCATATCATACATGTCATAGCAATCATATCATATCCCAGTCCCCTGAAGGGTTTGAGCCTTTCCAATTAGTGCTGGAGGAGACTGGAGTGTGAGCTGGGCATGCCATGCTTTGCTCAGGGCATCACTGCTGGTTGGTGTCAGGGCCATGACCCGAAGCCAGCTGGCCCTGGCCCCATCTGACGTGGTTTCCTTTGTGGTAAAATGAATATACAGTGGGGAGTTCCCTTCTTGGCCTGAGAACTGAGGGTTGGCAGGGGAGACTGAGGTGATTCTGCTCATCCCCAGGGGCTGGTGTGGAGGGCAAAGGTGTGGAGGGCAAAGGGGTGTGCTCAGAAAGCAGCTGGGACACCCAGAAGGGTTTCAGGGTGGGCTGCTCGGTGTGTTGGTGCAGGTGAAACCCCAGTTCAGAACCTTCTTGAGCTGCTTCTTAACTTAATGATGATTGAGGCCAAGGAAAGCATCTTCTCTTCATCAAAACCATTAAAACATCTCCTGCAGGTCCCTGTCAGGACTGGAGTTCTTGGCTAGAAAAACCCTGTAGCATTTCCTACAGGGAGTGGATGGCACAATAATGTAACTGCTGGCTAAATAAATACCTCTTGTTTTGTTTGTTTGACTTGCTGTGGTTGGCAGGCTTAGAATTCTGCTGCTTTTTGAGCCAATACTGATAACTTCCAGCTTTTAACTTGTTAAACATGAAAGTTATTTACTTGTCCTCTAAGATGGATGAGATTTCAGTGCACTAAATGAGGTTCTCATGGTTCTTTCTGCCAGTGGCGTTTTCTCTGCTAAATGATGGCAAAATGGTTAAAGTGTATCCCATAATACCCTTTCTGGAATGTTCATAACTGTGCAAAAGAGGTAAGGATTTCACAGTGTGAGGTTTTTTGGAGGTGTGGCACTTGTGGCTCACAGTGACCTCAGTTCCAGGGGACACAAACACGGCTTTAAACTTGTCAAAGTGCAGCAGAGCTGAGCTTTAAATGCCCCAGACCAAAGGGGACACTGCTTAGAGAGGGTGTAATAACTGTCACCTTATTGCACATTGGGCTGAAAATTACTGCAGTGTCCAGTTTTAGATGTTGGGAAACTACATCAACAATTTATCTTGGGTTTTTTGAATCACTCTTTAATTTTTTCCAGAGTTGTCTGTGCAGGTGTGGAGTGAAGCAGGTTGTGCTCTTGAACAGAGAGGGAAATGGAGCTGCTTGAAACACACACCAAGGTGTCTAAATGGTTTCTTTTAAAGCTTCCTTGTAGTTAGTTCAGATTGCTTTTCATTTTTAATAGCAGTGAAACTGGGGTGTGGTGAAAGTGGGCTTGGCCCTGGGGTTTGTCACAGGCTCTGAGTCACTCCTGGGGACTGCAGCTCTCACCACTCAGAGGTGGGAGCCCCAGATCAGGACCAGGGAAATGTTGGTCACGTTGGGCTGTGCTTTTATCTTGCTGTGCAAGCAGCTCTGTAATCAGTGCAAGTTCAGTTTACTTGGTATTGTGTATCCAAAAATTGATACCAGTTAATAACAGTTGTTCTGAATTATCTTCCTTGTAAGACAGGCAGGTTCTCTGAAGAACTTCTGCTTTATTTCTTGGAGCTTATCCTGTTATTGGGACTTCCTTCTTGCTATTTGTTTGCCATATTTTTTGCCATTTTTTTTTACTTCTAAATTATCATAACTCAGGTGTGTTTTGCCTGATTTGGGTGGGAAAAGGAGGATTATCCTACTCAGTTTTTATCCTTCTAAACTATCATAACTCCAGGTTTGTTTTGCCTGATTTGGGTGGGCAAAGGAGGATTATCCTACTCAGTTTTTATCCTTCTAAACTATCATAACTCAGGTTTGTTTTACCTGATTTGGGTGGGAGAAGGAAGTTTATCCTACTCAGTTTTTATCCTTCTAAACTATCATAACTCAGGTGTGTTTTGCCTGATTTGGTGGGAGAAGGAAGTTTATCCTACTCAGTTTTTATCCTTCTAAACTATCATAACTCCAGGTTTGTTTTGCCTGATTTTGGTGGGAAAAGGAGGATTATCCTACTCAGTTTTTATCCTTCTAAATTATCATAACTCCAGGTTTGTTTTGCCTGATTTGGGTGGGAGAAGGAAGTTTATCCTACTCAGTTTTTATCCTTCCTCCATTGCTTGCTAAAGTTCTTGGTTCATTGTGGATTTTAGTGGGTTTTAGGACCTCCTCAATAAAACCAGGAGGTGATTCAGGAGAGAAATTAAATTCAAATAAAAATATACAAAGTCTAAATACTTTTGAGTTTGATGCAGAAAACTTGCTCACACTTCAGACTTTGTAAGACTGGGAAAAGGGTTTTGTGTTCAAGCACAGGCTGCTTGGCTGCCTTCAAGTGTGAGATGTGAGATTAGAGACTGAAATTTAATTCTTCATGTCCTCAAAGCTGCTACAAGGCCAACAAGATACTTAATGAACTATTTTGCATGTGGCAGAAGCTCTCACCGTGCTCTGACCTTGCAGCTGGGAACAGATCACTCTGGAAGGGCTGGAACTCCCCATCCTTCCACCAGCAACATTTTATTCTCTTGCAGAACAGCTGCAGGTTCTGTAGAATATAAAATTTCTGATGTTTTAATCTTGAGTTTGCCTTTGAACAGGATGGGATTTGCTGAGTGCCAGAGGTGGGAGCTCACAGGGCAGGGAGGGATCAGCATCACAGGCTCCACAGCTGGGGTTGTGCTGAGCAGGTCTTGGTGAGCAAAGCCTGAATGTGTTCAAGCCCAGCTTCATGTCCCCCTGCAGAAAAGTCTCACCTGGAGATTTGAACAGTAAATTGCACCTGTGGGTGGTAAGCTGAGCTATCTGTAAATGGAGTGATACAGAACAATAACAGTAGGCTGGTAAATGGAAAATGATACCTTTAATGTATTTGCCTGGCTCTTCAGTACTGCCTTTGGTAGCTGGACAGCACCAGGCAATTGTTACATGGGCTGTGACATCTTACAAAGTAAGGCTAAAAAATAAACAGTTCTCACATAAAATCCAGATAACATTCAGCCCCATGGGAGGGAAATCTTGTCACAGCAGAGATTCTTTGGAGTTTGCAATATTTCTTTATAATGTTTGCTAATCTATTGTTCCATTCTGTTTGCTCTTTTTTGAAATCCCTCTCTGGGAAGTGTGTGAGTGCTGCACTCAGATCTTTGGGCTCCATCCCTGGTGCTGCTTTGCCCACCCACAGCCTGGGCAGTGGGGCTGTTTCCCTTCATGTGCAATCAGCTGTGCCCCCACATTTCCCACAGCCCCAGCCTTGTCCTGGATGAGTGCAGGGAGCCAGGCCCTGCTCCTCACACAGTTCCATGTCTGTGTGACCCTTGACAGCTCTGGGATGCTCAGCCACCATCCCATGGCAAAGCAGTCTTGGTTAAAGCTTTATATTGGCACAGAATTATAGAATTGATTGGGTTGGAAATGACCTCTGAGATCATCAAGTCCAACCCTTGATCCAACCCCACTGTGATCACCAGCCCAGGGCACTCAGTGCCCTGGGCTGGTGATCACAGTGGGGTTGGATCAAGATGTGGTGGATTCTCACTCAGTGCCACATCCATTGAATCACAGAATGGATTGGGTTGAAAGAGACCTCCGAGATCATCAAGTCCAACCCTTGATCCAACCCTACTGTGATCACCAGCCCAGGGCACGGAGTGCCCTGGGCTGGTGATCACAGTGGGGTTGGATCAAGACGTGGTGGATTCTCCCTCACTGAATCACAGAATCATAGAATGGATTGGGTTGGAAAAGATCTCAGAGATCATCCAGTCCAACCCTTGGTCCAACTCCAGTCCCTTTACCAGATCATGGCACTCAGTGCCACGGCCAAGCTCAGCTGAAAAACCTCCAGGGATGGGGAATCCACCCCCTCTCTGGGCAGCCCATTCCAATGCCTGAGCTCTCTCTCTGCAAAGAATTTTTTTCTGCTCTCCAACTTCAGTTTCCCCTGGCAGAGCTTGAGCCCATCGTGCCCCCTTGTCCTATTGCTGAGTGGTGGTTGGTGAAGTTGCAGCTTTTTGAACTTGCAGCTTCTGGTGTGTCCAAGAACTTTATAATCAGGTGTGGGATAAAGTTGTACCTCATGCTCCCCCTGTTGCTTGGTTTTCCAGGATAACCCTGAACTTCCAGTGGTTATGTCACAATATATGGATCTCTTTCTTTTCCCAATATATGGATCTCTTTCTTTTCCCAATATATGTATGTCTTTCTTTTCATTTTCAAGAAATGAACTGGAAATGCTGCTGTCAAGCAATAGGTGCCCAAATGGGAGTTAATTGGTTTCACTGTTTTACAGATGGGGTCGAGGATTTGGCCTGTTGGGTTCCATCTTTGGAAAGGACAGTGCAATAAATCAGTCAAACAGTGTTTTTGGACTCGTGTTTTATATACTACAAATGCTACTTGGTAAGTATTAATTAATTCAGAGCCTAAAGTGCATGGCAGGTCTGTGGTGCTGAAGGAGAAGTGTAATATACATTGCACAGTCTGCAAGAAAGCAGATAAATGCTTGTGATTTTTATATCTTTTTTTTTTTTAGCACCAGTCTAATGATCCATCTGTCCAAAGGGCTTCAAAACCTGACTGATAACAGGAGGAATTGCATTTCCCTCTGCTATGCTATTAATAATACAAGTGGCAAGAAAGTTTCTGTGCTGGTATTTTCACTTTGGTATATTTAGCATGATAGAAAAGAGAGGAAATAAAAATGGAATTTACAAGTTTTACAGGAGAAACAGGCAAAAAAGTGCATGAAATGTGCTGTGTGGCTGTGTCTGTAAAGCTGTTCATCTCGACAGACATAACTTGACCAAACTAACTTTGGTAACTCAGGAATACAGAGGATGGTTAATACAAACATACTGCTTATCACAGAACTGAGATGCTCCCCTCCAAGTGGTGGTTTCTCAGTTGTCTTGAACTCGTGGTATTTTAAGCAGGTTTTTGTGCAACACACACTTGCTGAGTGTGAATTAGAGCTCAGGTCTGTGCTGGGCGTGGGTGGGAGCGGCCCCAGTAACTCCCTCTCTCTCGTTGCAGGTATGACAGCAAGTGCAGTAGCAGCTCTAATCCTCATGACATCCTCCATAGTGTCTGTAGTAGGGTCACTGTACCTGGCATACATTCTGTACTTCGTGCTGAAGGAATTTTGCATTGTCTGCATCATCACATACTTGCTGAACTTCATTCTCTTTATCATCAACTACAAACGATTAGTTTATTTGAACGAGGCCTGGAAACGGCAGCTCCAACCCAAACAGGAGTGACCCCTCTTGGAACTCTTGACTGACAGTCTGAAGACCCAACTTCCATTAAGTTTATTTTGCAGTAATTTTTTATTCTCCATATCAGACACTTTCCCTGAGAATCATAACTGAATTTTTAATTATAAATTTGAAGGGGCCCCCGATAATTTTTCTGTGCTTATCTGCAGTTTAAATGTGGTTATGAAAGAAAGCTCTAATACAATCAAAGACAAGCTTTAACTTTACTTTGAAGGAGTTTTAGCCACAGCAAAACCTAGACTGTCTCTTCCCCCTCCACTTGTGAAGTGGGTAACACTTGCTATAAAATATCCTGTATATAAATTCAGGTATAACAAGATGTGATCATGACATTAAATATTCTAGACTAGCATCACCATATTTAATGTTGCCATGTTTACAGTATGTGTATTACTTTTTTTTTCCTTTTTTTTTTTTAGCTGATGGACTTAGATTTGACTAGGACTGATACTGTAAATAAAATTAGAAGTATTGGTTTCATCCCTGGAGAACTCACTGTACAATGGGTTTGGTTGGGAGCTGTCAGAGGGTTCAGCTCCCAGTCGACTGGCACGATGGAAGAAGTGACCTCTAAAGAGAACGTGGAGTTGCTGCACTCACTGCTTGTGCTCTCCCAAGAGTGATGATTGGGGTTGGTTCCATTTTTCCTTCTTTCTTTTTGTCTCCAGCACCGAAAACGGAATTAAAGCCGAAACCTGAAGTGTGTTCATTAAACCACAACCTCCTTAATTTCTGTCCAGAATGAAAACAGCTTCGTGTGGTCAATGAAAAGCTGCCCCCAGGATATTCTGTGCAGGTTGGGGGTTGGTGCATCCAAGTGTTCTTTGAAGGGACTCAGTTTCCACGCAGAGCTGTTTGATTTCTCAGCTGTGCTCAGCCAGCCAGTGTTACCCATGTCTGATGTTCTGTGAATGCTGCAGTGCAGAACTGCAGTTGCAGTGGAAACCACTGACCAAGCCATGCACTGAAAAAGCAGTTACTTAATTGATCTTCGTCAGGATCCTCTTGGTCTGGGCTATATTGGGAAGTGAACTTTAGGCCTGACACACACACAAGATCCCTTGGAAGGGCAGCCTGTTTAATGGGATAAGTAAATGTGCTCCTGAAGATGAAATGTGATATAGTGCTATCATTGCTCTTTCTAATAACTAATTGGGGAAAAAAAAAATTAAACTGCGGATTTAAACAAAGGAACAAAATTGTACATGTTGTTTCTGCACTCAGTACTCTAAGGCTGAATGTTAAAAGTGCCTTCTGTCTCAAAATCTTAAACCAAATACTTTGTGTTGAACTTGGCAGGCAGAAGTGTCCTTGCTTTAAAAATGAACAAACAAACAAACAAACTTCTCAGCAAACTTGCTGGGGATAGAAGAGTATTAAGAGATATAGTTTAGTTTTTAGACTGAGAAGTGGTAGCAGTATTGTTGTTTCAGTTCAATTAAAAAGGTTGATGGTGATTTGGAAAAGTAAAATATTTGTGTTTCAGACTCTGTGACACCAAAATGTGTAGGTTCAGTTCCTGTCTGTAATTGGTGCTGTGCTGCTTTTTGCCCTTGTCAGCTTCTAAATAGGAAGAATTCCAACTGCATACCACTTACTTAAAGAATTAATTTAACTACTTTTTGAATTCTTTTCTCAAACATGAATGTCAGAGAGACACTTCCATTGTATGGATAAGTGGATTATAAACACTAAGTTGCTGAGGATAAACTTGACTGTGAAACATGAAGTGTTTCCATAGAGCAAATAGAATTTTTAGATTGAATTCACAAAATAGTATTTAAATTACTACTGATGTCATTTTCTGGTTTGTATCAAGGGTGTAGGTGGAAACTGCTTTTATGTATAGAGTTCTGTGGTATGAGTAACATCTGTTGCATGTAACACTAAATTACTCGTCCCTCTTGTCTGACAGTTTTAGACAACAATTCATTAAATGCGTTTTGTATTGACCAGAGTATAGTTAAAGCTTGTCTTGATGTTTAGTTCTGTCTCTCTAATGCCTTGAACTTTGATATGAGGGGAATGAATGATGTTAAAGTGGTCCCTCAAGGCTTTGGTTTGTTCTCTTACAAGCCTTGAGGCTGTGTCACTGTTTAATAAGCTGTACAGATTTATTTTGATGCATTCCTGTGATCCACACTGAGGCATCTTCTTTCATCCAAGGAGGAGGTGAACTGGTGCTGCCTGCAGTGCTCATATCTCAGAACAAGCAGCCATGGAGACAAGTATAACCAATGAGTACTTGGTCCAATTTCTGGGGAAAAAAAAAAGTCAAAAAAAAGCCCCATCAGCTGAAAGTATTGGTGTTGACTTAACTTCACTGTGTCTTGTGCTTGTTTGTGTGGGCATAGTCTGTTAATTCAGTTTGTTCAGTAAAAATGTTTAGGGCCAGAGTTTCAGCAGTGGTGTCTGCAGTGCTTGTTTGTGTGCACATGGGGATCAAATGGAGCTGGAGTTTGGTCTCTGGGAGAGTTTGCAGCTACACTTTGTGCACAAACTTGCAAATCTGATCCTTAATTGTGAACTCTTTTGTCTTGTGTGCTTTTCTTGCAGTTACTTTTTACTGGAAGTGATTTGCTAGAAATGGCCCCGACTCTTCTACTTCTCTCTTGTGCTTCAGAAATGCAGTTGGCCTGAATAAAGGGCAAAATAATCTTAGCAGTAGAAATTTGGAGCTTTTTGCTTCCAGTTCTTTGACTGTTCTTGTTGCTCCCAATGATAGAAACAGCATCTTTCTTCCAGTAAAATGGCTCAGGTTATGATGTGGTGGAAATCAGAGGAGTGTGTTGTCCAAATGCCCCCCTGCCAAAGCAAATGTGGTGGGAAATGTGTGGTTGATGCTGATTGTACCCTTCAAACCCCAAAGGCAAATTCTGAAATATCTCAAGGGTAAGCACAGGTAAATGACACCTGGGCTGGCAAGGGACAGGGGGATGTTACACAAATCTTAGTTGTGGTTTCAACACCCATGAGAAGGGAGGGAAATAATTGACAATATCCAAACAGTGGTTCTGAACTTGGGTTCTTCCTCCCTCTCTTTGGGTCTCAGAGTCACAGAATATTCTGGGTTGGAAGTTCTGCGGCAAGGGCCGGATTGGAAAGGCAAAAGAACCTCATCCCAAAACCTGCTTAGGAATTAAACATTCCTGAAATCCTCTTACTGTAAGGTACTTGCAACTCTTAAGGCCAACAAAGCATTCTTGTCTCGTTGAGGAAATGAGTGTTCTTGGAGGTTTCTCACTGTAAAGTGTTCACGGTGCTGAGGCCGATGAAACATTCCCGACCACCTCTGATACCTGAAGTGGCAACAGATCTCTGGTGAGGAGGTTTCTGCATCCTGTGGTGTTTGTCTGCTGCTGTACAGAGTCTCTCAGTTGGTCCAGAAGGTTGGTGAGGTGCTTCAGGCAGCACTTGATGCTCCTAATTTATACAGGCTGAAGTCAGAGGTTGAATGGCTTTGGTTCTGCCAATGTTGTTTAAACTGGTCCAGAAAAGTTGAAGTATTCTGTTACCATAAAACTGTATTAAGCATGGCCTAAATATTAGGTGTTTGTTCTGTACAGTGTGTTCCATCAACTATTTATTACTAGTGCTTTAAACTCCACATTAAACACCCACTTAAATGGAGTCACTGGGCAGATGTTCCTTTTATCCATACAGGCTGAGAGATTCTCTAGTGGAGGTTTAGGATACAATTTTGCTAACAGGTAAAACAATGTAAATATGTATGAATTCTATTTGTTGCACATAACTTTTTTGGTATAAAAAAAAATAAATGTAGAAATTACCTGTGGATGTCTTGCTGCAATCATTCTTATGCTGCATTCATGCAGTCCAGACATAAGAGCTTGAATGAACCCAATCAGAGGCCTTTTTGGACTCAGTCTGAGCCTTAGAAACTGTTTTTAATGTCAGTACTGTAATTCTGTTTCTAGAAATGTACTAAGTTGTGGTTTTTTTCAAAGACATTGTGTGTGTTAGCAGTAGTTTGAAGCACTTGATTCCCCACAGATCCCAGTTTACAGAATTCCTGCAGCTCCATCACGTTGTGTGTGTAAAGGCTGAGCAGCCTTGACTTGAGGCTTTAATTGTTTACAGTTCTTTAAGCAACATGCAAAAAAAATATCCCCCAACACTCAGTGTGTGACTTTGTATCACTTCCAGCTTTATTGGTTCTGTGGGTCTGCTGGAACCCACTGCCACAAGATCACAAATTCTCTGGGAAATGCTGTGTGTGTGCTCCTGGATTTGGGGGCTGAGGGAGCTGCTGGAAGGGCTGGGTGGGGCAGCTCAGGCTTGTGATTGCACCGAGCTGTTCCCAACAAGCAGGGACTGAGCTCAAACATGTGCTTGTCATACATGTGGGTATCAAACTCTGCATCTGCTGTGCTGGACTGAAAGAAGTTAAAACTTTCTCTTCTGCAGCTGCAAGCCCTGTGTTACCACAGGGATCTGAGCCCTGTCTGTAATGAGTGAACAATGTCAGGTCCTTCTCTGTATTTTGGTGTGTTATGTCTGTTGAAATGGAGAAGAATTTTTTTCTTTAAATGATGTCTAGAGATGGAGAAGTTGAAATGACTGAATTTCAAACACTGGTAGTGGGCTTAAATATGGTAATTGCTTTTACCATGGTACATTTGAACAAGTGTCTTTTTATTGTGCATAGACATAGATTTTTATATTCTGGGGTTTTAGTTATATAGAAAATCTGGATGTAACATGGTGTGAGGAATGTCAATAGTATCTTCTTTTCCCTTAAAAACTTAAGAAAAACTGTTTTGGAGTCTGCAGCAAACATCTGTGTCCTCTTTCTGCTTGTGGCAGGGTGGAAGGTGCATCGAAAAGAAAGAGAATTTGGCCACCACACAACATAGGAGCAAATATTTTCTTTCTTTTTCACTTTCCTGAGCCACTAACACAAGAGCCAGTGACAGAAAACGGAGTCAGGGCAAGAGTTTCACACAGAATCTGTGAATTGTGAAACTACATAATTGTACCAACTTCCATCGCTCAGGAGGAGTTCTGCCCTTCTGCTGTGGGTGCCACTCTGCTGTGGGTGCCACTCTGCTGTGGGTGGCACTGCCCTTGGGTGCCATTCTGCTCTGGGTGGCACTGCCCTTGGGTGACATTCTGCTCTTGGGTGGCACTGCCCTTGGGTGACATTCTGCTCTGGGTGGCACTGCCCTTGGGTGCCATTCTGCTCTTGGGTGGCACTGCCCTTGGGTGACATTCTGCTCTGGGTGGCACTGCCCTTGGGTGCCATTCTGCTCTTGGGTGGCACTGCCCTTGGGTGACATTCTGCTCTTGGGTGGCACTGCTCTTGGGTGCCACTCTGCTGTGGGTGGCACTGCCCTTGGGTGACATTCTGCTCTTGGGTGACATTCTGCCCTTGGGTGCCATTCTGCTCTTGGGTGCCATTCTGCTCTTGGGTGACATTCTGCTCTTGGGTGACATTCTGCTCTTGGGTGCCACTCTGCTCTTGGGTGCCACTCTGCTGTGGGTGGCACTGCCCTTGGGTGCCACTCTGCTGTGGGTGCCATTCTGCTCTTGGGTGCCATTCTGCTCTTGGGTGCCACTCTGCTCTTGGGTGACATTCTGCTCTTGGGTGCCACTCTGCTGTGGGTGGCACTGCCCTTGGGTGCCACTCTGCTGTGGGTGCCACTCTGCTCTTGGGTGCCACTCTGCTCTTGGGTGCCACTCTGCTCTTGGGTGACATTCTGCTCTTGGGTGCCACTCTGCTGTGGGTGGCACTGCCCTTGGGTGCCACTCTGCTGTGGGTGGCACTGCCCTTGGGACAGCCCTGGGATGCTGCTGTAAGGTATTTGCAGTCTGAGTGTGCTGAACTGTTCTGTGAGCCTTGGTGTGATCTGGGGCAGCCTCAGGCCAGGCCTTTGGTGCCCCCAGAGTGCTGTGCAGCCCAGAGGGGACACCACACCCTGTTACTGCCTGAAGAAACACATTAATTTACACATGGCCCTGCCCCAGAGTGCTTCAGGCCAGTACCAGAAAGATCTAGAACAAACTTACCCTCTTAGACTGTAGCACACAGTGACAGTTTGATATGAAGGAAACCCTTCCATGCTGGAGGGTCAAAGTGCATTGAATAGTGGCAGTTTTGGTACTGAGTAAAAGAAATTGTGTTCAAGTTCAGTTGATGTAGTACCTGCCTATCTGACATATTCCCCCTTGCTGTAGGATGAATTCCATGCTGTGCTGGAGTATGGTGGGTGTCCTCACAGTGGGTCACACCCCCCCTGATTGCTGGGAGTGCTCAGGAGTTCCCAACACATCCTGTCAGGCAGGAGAGGCTGCTCAAACTGCTCCTCTGTGCACAATTTGCTGTGAGCTGAGTAGTGTTACTGTTAGGGAGTATAACTGGAAAACCTCATTTGCATTAGGGGAATGTGATCTTCATTTAGAGTAACTTAGTTTGTTTTTTTTTTAAGTTAAGCATTGATTTGTGTCATGTAATATTTGTGCTTTGGGGTTTTTTTTTTGCCATAAACGGATACCTCAGTCAGGATCTCTTAACTTCAGCTCCTTGAAACTCTGAATATTTGTTTTCCTCTCTGGAAAGAGGAAGACTCCAGCAGAGGAACCCAGTGTTTCTGATCTGCTTTTCATCCTTGGAGCTACTTCAGGTGGACTAGAAATCGCATTAGACTTGCAAGACTCGAGTCAGGCATGAAAGTTATTTAAACAGAAATTTAATAAGAAGTTCAGCATAAAATACCCTTTGATTTCATTTTAGACAGAGGGAATGTGATGTTATTACAGGAGGAAGGCAGCTTGATTCATTTGCAATCTTCCAGTATCTTTCTCTAAGAACAAATGCAGCTGCTTTGGGCTGTCGTTGGCGGGTAAATATTCCTTTCTTGTTCCCCAAAACACGTGTGGTCCCTGGAGAGAAGTTATAAAAGAAAGTCTATATACCATGCTCTTACAGCCCCTACTTGAACTGCTACAGTGTCTGTACTAAATCAGGTTAGGAGGAAGAGACCTGTGCACTTCCTTCTCCTCGCAGTCAGGTGCACTGGGGAACTTGGCTGATGTCACTTGGGTCACCTGGGCACAATTAATTGATGTGAGGGAGCAATTCAGCTGCAATTCAGTGTATTTACAGCTGGTAAGTCCATGGCACTTCACCCTGGTGTGCCCATTACCTGCAGCAGTTGTGCATTTACAACAGATATTCCTGCCCCTGGTTCCACCTTGAAATGTGATGGGGAAAATGTTGGTGACTATTTGACTGTCCTGTCCTTTAGTGGTGTCTGTGTCCTTTTAGCCTATTTTAGTTTTCATAGAAAAGAGGATTGCAACACAGGGAGAGGCTGGAACTGCATCTCTGTGTGTCTCCATGTTCTCCATCCTCCTGTCTGAAACTGCTGCCACTTTTCTGACCACTGCACTGACTGAGCTTTCTGCTGCCTGTATTGGTGCTCTGTGGATTATCCTTAGTGGTGTTCCCCAGTCAGCACTGAGTGTTCACCACCCCAGCTCACTGCACTGGCACAACCAGAACTGGTTCCTTACCAGGTCCCCTGAGCTGGAATTGTTTCATTTCTGTGGGACTGCTCTGCAGAGTGAGGAATATCCAGTACTTTGTGACTGCACTTATCACTTATCAATAGTGGATGGAGTGTCATGATAGACACTTGGCTGCCAGTGTGGCATCTGCTCCTCTCTTGCCAGACCTCTGCCCAGCTAATAATGCATTATTTTGGGTGCTCTGGTACTGAGGGCAGTTGTAGATGAAATGGGAAGCAAGTGAGACACGTCCTGACAGCTGAATGAGGCTGAATTTGGGGTGGCCAAGAAACAGGAGCAATCTGGCTCTGCTCACAAACTTCCCTTGCCCTGCCCTAGTGCATTGTCCTTTTTCTGGGGATCCTCTGCCTGTGGGACATGCAGCAGCTCAGGCTGGGCAGAGGATGCACCAAGTACAGGCAGGACCTTCCCTCAGCTCTGGTCATGCTGGATTTTGTCACAGGAACCAGCAGTGCTCTGTCTTGGTAAACAGAGGGCCTTTTGTCCTGCCCTACAGCCCAATATTGTTTGTGTGGCATAAACCACTTCAAACCTGCAGGGAGGATGGGGAGTTGTTTAGAGTACAAACAGGAGCTTACCTTGATTAGTCATGAAATCAGCAAAGTTCCATATGAGCTCCCCAATCACATACTCCTTCCTCTTCATGTCAAAGACAGAGTGGTACTCCCTGAGCATGGCCTTCTGGTACTCCTCACTGAACATCAGAGGTGGGTCCTGCAGCCAGGGAGGAGAGGTGGCTCTGAATGCAGGTGCCAGTTCATCCCAGCAAAGGCATTTCCCATTTACTGAGGACCTTCCTGGGGACAAACTCCATGGTTGGTTGGTCCCATTTACTGAGGACCTTCCTGGGGACAAACTCCATGGTTGGTTGGTCTGCCCATTGCAGCTGCATCAACAATGGCTGTCCAGGGACAACTGGCAACTACTGACAGTGCCAGGGCCACACACAGAACCTACAACCAGAGTTGCAGGGTGAGGCTGTGGTGGTCTCTGTCATGACAGTGTCACCTCCTCCTGCACCACATCAACATCCAGTGTTGCATCTTCCAATTAAGCATTTTCTACAACTGCCAAAGTAGCTTTCAGAGTGCTCAGTGCTCTTAGTCACAGCTAAAAACTCCCCCTTAGGCAGACCTTTACCTTTGTTAGTGGCAAAGGGTTACAATGCTGGAGTCTTTGAGGCACTCACAGCTAATGCATCTCCAAACCAAGTCAGGCTGTGCCCAGCTGTGCCCACAAGGCTGAGCTGTGAGAGCTGCAGTGCCCTTCCCACCTGAGCCACCCACACCACTCACACTGTGCAGCCCAGGAACCGAGTCTGCTCCGTATTCACTCTGGATGATGGGTTTGTGGTAGGTGTTATACCAGCTCTCAAACTGTGCTGTCAGTTGTAGTGGGATCACTTCCAGGTGCCCTGGGTCGTGGTACCAGGAGAAGTAGCTGTTCACACAGACCACATCCACGTAGGGAGCCTACAAAAAACAAGGTGAGAGTGTTTTGGCACAGCCCTCAGCACAGACACCCTTCTCTCATAATGCTAAATCCTCCTTTGGGCTCATTTCATGGAATTCAGGTTTAATACATGCAGAATGAAATCTTTTTCCCCATCACTCAGGCCCTCCCAACATGATGTCTTGCCCAGGAAAAAACCCAGCAGGATAAATTTAATAGGCTGCTACATATTAATTTGGCATTTTTCTTACAGACTTAGAAGTCACAGCAAAAAGTTAAGACAAGATCAGCCCATTTCATCTCAGGTTTGTTAGAAGCTTTTGTTTCCAAGATGTCTCTGGCTTGCTGGTACATTTGGATGTACTTTCTGAGTATTGGAATGTGATTACCAAGTTAGTGGTCAAGTATTTTGACGAGCAACTAAATTTGTGCATCGCTGGTGCAATACTAAGAATTCTGCAAGTTCTATGCCATTTCTACCACATGGACAGTATGAAAAAGGGCACAAAGCCCACTAAGGTGATGTTGTATGTAACTTGTTCAATGTTCTCTTAACATGTTTTGTAATAAAAGAAAAAAAGTTCTAATATCACATCAGTGTATGAGATCTGTTGTTTGGCTTCGTTTTCCTGTGCTGGAGGAGGTCAGAGCATCTCCCAGGGTGGGGGATATTGGAGTTGGTGGGCAAGAGCCTCACTCAACAGCAATAGCCAAGAGCAGATTCCTGCTGGGCTCCTCCAAATCAGGATTTTTTTTCCTGGCATGGGGAGGAACAGACCTTGGAGTTACAGACTCGTAATTGTAGGACAGCTCAGAAGAAACACAAAGTGTAACCTGTAGCACAGACATGTGGTAGAATCAGGTACCTCCAAACTCACCTGCCAGAATTCATTGTATAGCAGTGACAAGCATTATAAAGCCATCTGGAAAAATTCAGAATTACACAGGGAGTACCCTGGAAACAAATGTATGTGTTAATTCTTTGGTTGATGCCACGGCCCAAGCCACAGACATCAAACAAAAATAGCCCCTTGGTTATTTATCCAGCTCTAGGGCTTTAATTATGAAGCTGGAAGAGCTTTTAGATTATTCCACACCAACAGACATGTGCCAAAGAAGATCTAGAGCAGTTTAAAGCAGGAATTAAAGCAAAGCTTCCTTCCACAGGGTTGTTAGCATTTTAAGGAGGTTTAAGCTTTGGCTTAATTGCAAGTGAAAATCCTGAGCATTAGTAAACACAATCAATGGAATAGCAAAGCATGGCAATATTAATGGAATCCAGAGGTCTAATCCTGCACACAAAGAACTCTCTCACAGATAATTTTTTTTTCCAGCTGGGCTACAACCACAGGATAAGGTGCTTTGTACTAGAACCAAAAGTGTAAGTTTTCTTCTGCCTTTCCTGTTAAATATTTCCAGTAAATCTGGAGAGGTGTGAGGAAAGGGCTGTAAAACAAGTGACAAGGAAAGGAAATATAATGTATGAATTTAAAAAAAAAAAAAAGAAAGAAAGAAAAAGCCAGAAAATAAAGTAAACTTACACCACGATCCTGGGCATAATTAGCATTTGTCACAAAGGTTACAGGTCTGGAGGGGTCGAGAGCTTTGGTGTGAGCTATCACTGTCCTGTTTGCAAACAGGAAAACAGAGTTCACCAGCAGCCAGAGCAGCACAGCCCCATTTCCCAGCCTCTCTGCCCTGCCTCCCCCACGAGCTGGTTTTTGATTCAGCAGGAAGTGTTTTTAATTAAATAAAGGGACTATCTGCCATAAATTGGTTGCCATCCCACCTGAGGAAGAGCAGAGTGGAAGCACAGCAAGAACAGGCACCTTAATTTGTCTGTTGGTGCCACAGCTTGGGAGCTGCAGAAAGGACAGTGAGTTTGAGGGCAAAACTGTAAAAAGGGTGATGGGAAATTTGGGAGCAACTCTTGGAATGTGTTCCTGAGGAAACACAAGGCCCTGGCCCTGCAGCAGAGCAGGCAGAGCTTGGCTGCTTTTGAGGAAACCCTGAGTGAGGGAGGTGAGACAGAAGGGGAGGGTCAAGCTCTGCTGCAACCCCAGTGTGGTTCCACCCCAGGGTGGTGGAATGAAAACCTCACAGGTACCTCTTAAAGCACCCACAGCTACAAGGGACAGTCTGCTACCCCATTCCAGAGCTGCCTCCTGGCTATCCCAAGCTTAAATCTCTTTAAAAATAAACCCAAGGGGTCTGTGGGGACTGGAAGCAGTAGCTTTGAAGTGGGGTGTCACAATCTCCTGCAGAACAAGTATCTGGCACTGACTGAAGAACTTTGTCTTCAGAATGAAAGGCCAATTATTTTGCAGCTTTGCTGTAATTCTCAAAGAATTCAGCACTTCCAGTGGTAACAAGGAATACCCTGTTGCCATCAGGTCTGATTTTGCTTGATCCTTAGCTCAAGAAGAGATGCTCAGCCCAAGATTCCTGGTAACTTTGCAGAGCCTTACTGTGGCACCCTGAGATCAGCTCAGTTGGTTAAAACTTGGTTTTAATAATGCCAAGCTCATGGTTCAATCCCCTGTGTGGGCCATTGACTTGAGAGTTGGACTCCATGATCCTTGGGGGTCCCTTCCAACCCAGAATAGTCTGGGATTCTGTGGTTCAAAACCAGCAAGCTGAGTCAGCTGAGCAGCTCTGAGCACCAGTTCAACACATGCAACACTTCCAGTACCACTTCAGGGTTCCCAAAAAACACCTGCCCTCTCTTTCCTACTCCTGTGTGCCATCCCAAAGGAAGAAGATGCATCATGTACCAAATGTCCAGGGCTCAGCTCTGTGCCAGCACATGCACTTACTTGAAGTAGAAGGCTGCAGGGGGCAGCTCTGATGCAGGCTCGTTGGCCACAGACCACATCACCACCGAGGGCCTGTTCTTATCCCTGCGGATCAGCTCCTCCATCACAGCCAGGTGGTGCTGCAGGGACCTGTTCCCAAAGCTCTCCCTGAAAGACAAAAGGAGGCGAGACCCTAAAATCCATCCCCTGTGGAAACTGGGGGTGTATGAGCACGGCTGGGATGGCTCCTGCCCTATTTCCCCACAGCTCTGTGCACAGTTCAGGGCCGTGGTTTGGCCTCATTAACTGTGCCATGTGGCACAGTGCCCTCTGGTTGCCCAACCCCTCGGGGCACACGTGGCGCAACGGGACGGCTTCTAAAGAGAGCAAAGTGCTGCTTATGGGGACAGGGCAGGGCGGGAGGGTGTTTGGAAGAGGCTCAGAGGGAACAGAGGGAGAAGGGCAGGGTCTCTGAGCAGCTCTCACAGCAGTTTGATGCCCACGCCCGGGCACTCGTCGATGACCACGATGCCGTAGGCGTCGCACAGGTCCATGATCTCCTCGGCGTAGGGGTAGTGGCTGGTGCGGAACGAGTTCGCCCCCAGCCAGCGCAGCAGGTTGAAGTCCTTCATGATCAGGGGCCAGTCAAGGCCTTTGCCACGGATCTGGGGGGGAGAGAGAGAGAGAGATCACCCCCTGCCCCACTGCTGGGCTGGGGCTTCTCCCCAGATGTTAGCCCAGCACCTCAGCTCCCCTGCCTGATCCATCTCCAGCACTGCCAGGGCAGGGACACCTCCCACCAGCCCAGGTTGCTCCAAGCTCCATCCAACCTGTCCTTGGACACTTCCAGGGATGAGGCAGCCACAGCTTCTCTGCCCAACCTGTGCCAGGGCCTGCCCACCCTCACAGTGTCCTGTTCCAGTGCCTCACCACCCCCACTGCTGACTGACTGTGTCAGTATGTCTGACTGGAAGCCACGGCTGGAGATGGTTCAGCATCTCTGCCAGCACACCCCAGGCTCACTGAGGGATGGCAGGACTTTGGCAAAACCGGGCATGGTGTCCCCTCAGTGCTGGTAAAAGTTCACCCCTGGCAGTTCCCAGCCTGGGGGAAGGGTGTGAGGACACGGCCCCTCGGAGAGGAGGGGAGGCAGACAATGAGCTGAGGGGCCACTGGGTGCCCCTGCCATGGGTGCCCACACTTACATCAGCATCCTCGTGCTTGTTGACACCGTGGAAGTAGAAGGGCCTGCCATTGATGAGGAACTGGGTGTCGGTGACATGGACCGTGCGGATGCCAACCGGGAGCGCGTACACGTCCTCCAGCAGTGCCCCCTCCACCTGCGCCTGCATCCTCACCTGCAGTGCCAAGGAGGATGTGAGTGACGTGCTGGGGCTCTCAGCATGCCCTGCCCTCCCTCCCTGCTGTCTGGGAGGGCTGCTTTGACCTCCCATCCATGTGCCAGCCCTGCCTCAGCACACAGCCTGCTCCTGCTGCTGCTCCTGCTGTATCTCTGGTGGGTCTCAGGGCAAGAGCAAGGTCTGACTAACAGAAAATAGAAATCCAAGCTGGGGAAGTTAAAGGATGAAGAATGAGCCCCTGGATAAGCTGCCTGGGGCTTGCTCACCCCAAGGGCTGCACTGTCTTTTCCCCATCCTTATGTGGCCCGTTCCATCTCCTGCAGGCAACAGGACCACTCCTCTGCCCTGCACCTTGATGCCAGCCAGACACGTTACCTGCCCACAAGAGAGACAAACCTGAGACCCTGGAAACTCATAGCAGCTCCTCCACCCTGATTTCTGCAGCTAAACATCACTACTGATCCTTAACTCTGTGTCTCCCAGACTCTCAAGCTATTGAAGCTGAGCCCTTGTCTTGCAGAGTGGGAAGAAAGGCCATGGGAGAGGTTGGCAGCCTCTCCTGCTCCTCAGACTCTGCTCTCAGCCTGTAGGGCATCTCCTCCCCTGTATTGTCTCAGGTGGGATGGACTGGGCCCTGAGTGGGAAGGGGAAGCACCTCAGAGCACACATGGCATGCCTGTCTCACTGACAGAGCCTTCAGTTCAGCACACAGAGAGCTGGCAAAGCTTGATTTGATTACTGCCTAATTAGCAATGTCATGCTGGTCACATGAACAAAACCCATGAGAGAAGGGAAGGGAAGTTGGGCCACATGACAGTTTCTTAACCCTGTCAGACAGTCAGAGCCAACACACAAAAAGGAGGAAATGCCACTTTACCTCTAAGGAGTAGAGATATCCAGGGTTCTCGTGCATCAGGTAAGGCCACCAAAGATTTGGGTTCAGGACTTTGAGCTCTCCCTCTGGCCCATCACCTGTAGCCACCACTTTGCCCTCCTGGTCACGCAAACTCAGGGACAAGGAATAGACTGTGCTGCCAACAACTGACACCTGGTACTGCACCATTGCTGGTTCAAAGGAAACAGAAGACAATCAGAGACTGACACAACAGGAAAAATAAATATATCACATATTGAAGGGTTTTAACACAAAACAGCCTTAAAAATGAGGGAGATACAGAACAACAGTGGCATGAATTGAGTGTAAGAAGCATGACCTGTCTTGTGATCCAGAAGTTTCCAGCAAGATTTGGGTATCACACAACTCTCACTTCGAGATAATCATGGTTGAAGTGGCAGGATCTCTCCTACTGAGAAACCCTACCCTGAGAAACACCCAGTCATGCTCTGACTTGAACAAAAGTTTATTGCAACTACTTCTCTTTTTCTCACTGTTTCTGAATGCTTTGTCATATTCTTTGACCACAGGCCAGTTCAGGCTCAAGAGAAAGCCACTGCAAAACAAATTTAGTCAGAGTTTTGCAGGATACTTTCTCTGCTGCCCTTGGCATTCCCATTTGGAGGCTGAGGTGGCTGCTGGAACTGTCCTGGACTTACCAACATGCTCTGATGAAGTCGTTGTCACAGTAATATCATCGATGTAGACAGAAGGAGTGGTGTAAAGCACAACTGGGCGATGGATTCCAGCATAATTAAAGAAATCAAACTTGATGTCCTGTACAAAGTAGTTCTTGGGATACCTGAGTGAGCAAGACAGGAGAAATGGCTACATTACATTTCATTACACATGAACTGAGGGCAGTATATGGATGGTGGCAATGCAAAGTAGTCAAGTCATCACAGCTGCTGGTGCTGAATTGTCTTTACAGCCACCCGGATCTGTCTTTCAGTGCTGCAATAAAGGATTCTGCCAGTAACAAACAGTGATGCCCAAAGAGTCTGATCCTTCAGCATAGCTGGTACTTGCAGTTTCCAGCTAAGACAAGCTTCTCAAATCTGCCACTGATTCAACCTGACAAATCACTTAATCTCAGCTCCCTGTGCATAAAACAGATGCAATAACTCAGTGCTGACTCCTGGTAACACCAAAGCTTGAACTCCTCCCTGCTCAGCTGCTGAATTTTGGCATAAATACAATCCATGCTTTTGTAAGTTGCTGGGAGGGTTTTATGCACCAGCAGCTGAGTAAAGTCCCACTGTGTCCCCTCTGGGGCTGGCCCAGCCCCACAGCAACTCACCTTGTTCTGTCAGTCATGTACTGGATGGAGCCTGGGGGCAGAGTGTGGGGGGTCAGGGTGTTGTTGAGGGCCACAGTGATGCGGCATCTTGGGCTGCCCTGGATGACACTGCTGATATCTGCTTCAAAAGGGAGGTGCCCCCCTTCGTGCTCCACCACTTGCACCCCATTGACCCACTGCAAGAGAAGACATAAGCCCAAAAAATGGAGTTGTTTGGATTTTGTGGCAAGCATAGCATGGAGAAGGGAAGGAGCCCAGCAAAGAGCAGTTGGGATTCCCAGCAATGCTGAGCCTTTTCCTGGGCTCTTGATCCTCCAGGGATGAATCCAGCAGCCCTTCCTTTGCTGGGAGCCAGGCCTGGGGCATGTACAAGTGCCACAGAGAGACACAGTTTGGGGCAGATGCAGTAGCAAGGAAATACTTAATTACTAGTCCTGATATTGGAGGATCAAAGAGAAACTGGAAATCATGGCTGGGGGAAAACAGGCAAGAGTTACAAAACCAGCAAAGGGATACAGACTCCAGGCAGAAATGTCTCTGCTGAAGAGGAAATGAGATGAATTGTAGGGCAGCATAATTTTGGAAGCAGCTGGACCTACCACGATGGAGTAGTAGTGGGCACTGCCGAAGCGCAGCACCACCCTGGTGCCAGGAGGGTCCTGCAGCCAGCGGGCAGGGAGCAGCACCTCCTTCTCATACCACACCCAGCCGATGTAGCTCTCCAGGGCAGGGTCCTGAGTGATGTCATTGAAGCTGGAGGGCACTGGCATATCCATCACGGGGCCAGTCTGGCAGCAGTTCCATGCAAAGGGAAGAAACAGATAATGGAATCATCAACTGGGTTGGAAGAGACCTCTGAGAGCATCAAGTCCAACCCTTGCTCCAACCCCACTGTGATCACCAGATCATGGCACTGAGTGCCATGTCCAGTCTCATCTTAAACACCTCCAGGGTCAGAGAACCCACCCCCTCTCTGAGCAGCCCATTCCAATGCCTGATCACTCTCTCTGGAAAGAATTTCTTTCTATTACCCAACCTAAACCTCCCCTGGCAGAGTTTAAGTCCATGCCCTCTTGTCCTACTGCTCGTTCTTGAGAGAAGTGACCAATCCCCACCTGGCTCCAATCTCCTAACAGGTAGTTCCAGACAGTGCTGGGGTCACCTCTGAGCCTCCTCTTCTCCAGGCTAAACACCCCCTGCTCCCTCAGCCTCTCCCCACAGCACTTGTGCTCCAGTCCCTTCTCCAGCCTCGTTGATCATTTAAAAAGAGGAATTTTACTGTCTTGGCTGTCCCACTGTACAGCTGGAGCTGTCCCCTTCCACCACAGCCTTACAATCCCTTTGCCAAGTGGAAATACTTGGGGAAACCTGTTTAGAAACCAGTGTGGTGTGTCACAGGTCCTACACAAGTCCCAGTTAGCAGCAGGCAAGGGGATCTGCCTGTTCCTACAGGAAACAGCTGCTGGTCTCTTTTCCCCTCCTGCAGTGGTTTCATTAATGGCTCTGCTATCGTGGAATCAAACAAGTGAGGGGGGGAAAAAACACCCCACGTTGCTGTTTTAGCCCAGGGCTTCCCACAGCTGGTATTTTCTCCAGCTGTTGGGTGAGCAGTGCAGGGGTTGTTGGGGTGCTGCTTGTCAGGCTCAAAGCTGCAGTGAAAGGATGGCAACAATAATGGATATTTTGGGACAGATTTCTCTGGGAAGGTTTGTGGAGACTGTAACAAGTTCACCCTTTCTCAGCCCCTGAAAGCAGCAGATATTCCTGGGGATTACAACAGAATCAATTCACCTATTTTAAGGTAAGGGTTAGAGGGAGGCAGTGCCACAGAACACTGAACATGGAGCTTTTTGGATGCTATTGCCAAACAGCTCCTCATTTTTAGCACCTGCTGTGCTCGTGATGTTGCACAAACAAGGGCTGCAGCAGCAGCTTCCCCTTTCCTGAGGAAGCCTTTCCATGGAGAGGGGAACAGGAAGGTCCCGTTGCCATCATGTGCGTGGCTGAGTCAGCACCAGCACTGCAGAGAACTCAGTGCCCTCATCACACACCAGAAAGTCCTAGTGGGAAAATCCTTGGATGGTGAAGTGGATTTTCTGGAGTTTGCTACAGGACATCCTTTGGGATGGCCAGACCATGTGTCCCCTTCTGGGAGATTCTCTGATGTTTATAACATGGAAGCTGCCCATGGTTCAGGATTCCTCTCCACTGCTGGCTCCTTTTGCAATAACTTCCACCCCCACAATGTCCTTCAGCTCTTCCTTCTTTCCACAGGTTGGCAAAAAAAATGGCCAAAGGACTAAAACCAGGAATTATGAATGACTGACACATTTTATGCACAGAATGCACAACTTCTTTCCTTTAGGTAATGGTGTTAATTTCCTAACATATTTCACTTAAACACTTAAAATTTGTTTATCAGCACTTTGCAACTTTGGAATAAACAACTCCAGTGCCCTTTCCAGGCATGTTTGTGTTTATTCTGAGCTGCTCCCAGCAGGTCAGTGCGGGGCAAGCCGAGCCTGCAGCGCGGGGCAGCCCGAGGTTCATTCAGAGGGTTCGGAGCAGCTGCAGGACCAGCAGAAGGAGCAGCAGAGGCTGCTGAGGAGGAGAAGGAGTTCCCTTAAGAATAATTTCTGCACGGCCAGAGGAGAGCGCGGGGCGAAGGGCAGCGGCTCCGCAAGAAGGGAAGGGAAGAAGGAGAAGCAGCAGAAGAAGCACCAGAAGCAGCAGAAGAAGGAGGAGAAGAAGAAGGAGAAGAGGAGAAGGAGCAGGAGGAAGCCTGGCCCGGAGGGTCCCTCCCCGCCCCGCCGCCCCCGGTACCTGGCGGAGCGGCTGCCGGTACCAGCGCTGAGCGAACCCCGCGTCCCTGCCCGGGGAAAAGTCGGCGCGGAAGCTCCAGAGGCCGCCGAGCTCCTTGCGCTCGCGGGACAGCGTGTCCCTGGGGTAGAGCATCCCGGCCGGCCCCGCCGCTCGCCCCGGCAGCGGCAGCAGGAGCAGGAGCAGCGGGCACAGCCCCGCCATGCGCCCGCCCGACGCCACCGCCGCCATCTTGGGTGTGGGCAGTGCCCGCCCGGGGGCGGGGCCGGGGGCGGGGCCCGGGTCCGATCCAGGTCCAGATCCTCGTCCTGATCCGATCCCGGTCCCGGTTCCAATCCCAATCCTGATCCCGGTCCCGGTTCCAATCCCGATCCCGACCCCGGTCCTGATCCAATCCCGATCCTAATCCGATCCCCATGCCGGTCCCGATCCCTGTCCTGATCCTGATCCAATCCTGTTCCCCATCCCAGTCCCGGTCCCGATCGCGATTCCGATCCCGATCCCCATCCGGATCCCGATTTTCCACCCCGACAGGCACAACACGCAGCTGTCGGTCAGGCTGTGTCTGACACAGTCACAGAAGCAGCAGGTTGGTTGTTTGCAGATCCATGACAGGTTTGGCGACACAACATCAGACAGGGGACAGACACATGGGGGGTGCCAGTGACTATTGTTTGAGATGTGACAAACAGCCAAACCCACCCTCGTTCTGCAACCAGCAGAGTCCCGCATTGCCCAGCACCAACCACCAGGGTGGTGCACAGCTGGGAGTGAGAATAAACAGCTGGAACAGGTGAGGGTCTGCAGGGCTGAGATGTGTGAAGGTGCCACGTGGACACACAGCAGCCTCCCCAGAGCACAGACAGTCCTGCTGCTCTCCACCCACCATCATCCCTCAAGAGCCTGAGCACACCATAACCAGCTCCTCTCCAGGTTCACACAGCCCTGACCACCTCCCAACCCTCAGCAGGGCTGAGGAACCCCAGCCCAACCCTGCCACGAAGAAAGAAGACACAAGACGGGAGTTTCAGTGAACTACAGACACCCCAGTGTTTATTAACTCCACAGTAGTGGCACAGGCACAACGCTGCATCCACGGGATCTCTCCCCACACTCTAAGCCTGTTCCTTCAGCCTCTTGAGCAGCTCCCGGAGCTGCTCGATCTGGGCGGACACGCTGCTCTTGGCGGTGCCGCCCATGGCCGTGTACTGCTCCACGCTGCTGACCACGTTGAACACCTGGGACACATCACTGCCAAACAGGGGGCTGGGGGAAAGGGCAGGGGTGAGCACGGGGCTCTGGGAGCTGCTTCTCATGCTCAGTGTCTGCAGAGGCAGTGAGGGAGTGAGCAGGGAGCTTTTCTCCAAGGGGAAAGGCCTCCTGCAGCCTCGTTTCTGCATGGCCTGAGAGCAGCTGCTGGTGACAGAGCAAAGAGTCAGCTCCAAGGGGAGACTGAGGAATTTCAGAGCCAAATTCCTGAGTGGACTGGTGCCTCCAGGTCAGGGCATGAGTTTCTTCCCATCCCTCCCAACAGCTGAAGCACATGTCCAGCTGGGGCAGAATGGAAGGGATTGTGCTCCCCTTTCATGTTTTCAGGCCCAGCAGGAGCAGGCTTGATATTCAGTCCAGGAGAATTTTGGGGTTCTGCCTGGCCCAGGCACTTTGGGGAAGGGCTTATTCCCAGGGAGGCTGATCCCTGCCTGTGGAGGGAAGTCAAGGTGGGGTAACAGCAGCACAAACCTGATGCTCTTCAGGTCCTCCAGGCTGAGATTATTGATGGTGATGCCTTTGGTCTCAGCGAGGTGCACGGCCTTGCCAGAGGTGACATGGGCTTGTCTGAATGGCATCTGCAGTGAGCAGGGGGCAGAGCAGAGGGTCTCAGCTCACTGAGCAGCACTCTGTGTCCACAGAAAGCCCAGCTGCAGCTTTCCCTCTGATACTCACTCCTTTACGGACCAAGTAGAGAGCCAGGTCAGTGGCCAGCATCTCAGGGCTCAGTGCCCTCTCCATGTTCTCCTTGTTGATCTGCAGGAGGGGCAGAGTAAGATGTTATCACCAGCTCCTCCTTGGGGCCATGCTCTTCCTTAGTGGTTAAGGTCAGGGGAACTCATCTGGAAGTGCCCTGGCTCTAAAAGGATGCTCTGACCCCCTGAGCAGCTGAGAGAGGGGACCAGAATGACCAATATGGGTGAGACAATGAAGGGTTTTTATCTTGGGACTCTGTGTTACTGACAGCAGGTGCAGCACAACCATATTCAACAGTGAGAGGCTGAAGCCTTACCTGGAGGGTGGAAATCACCCCTGTGGCAACCTGGAGCACAGCACTGAGGGTGTCTACAACATCAAAGACAGCCTCCTTGTCCTCCTGTTAGAACAGGGATGGAAATGGCTGTGAGTCAACCTGATGCAGCCCAAAAACCCAACAGGCTGAGCAGTCAGCTCTGCTGACTCCTCAAGAGAGCTGAAGACAGTTGTGTCTGCTCAGAGAGATGGTGTGAAAAGTAACAGGTGCTTTACCTGCAGGTCCTTGTTGTAGGTGCTTGGGAGTCCTTTGAGCACCATGAGAATGGCAGCCAACTGCAGAAAGAAACAGGTGGGGCAGTGAGTTACTGAGACAAGCACATCACTCAGCACAGGGGCAGAGCCCACACTGGGCACAGCTCTTCATGCAGAGGAATAAGGAAGATGCTTCAGCCCTGGAATTTGCAGTTTCCCTTTCCCCTTCCTCCTTTACCAGCTCACCCGTCCAAACACCCGCCCAGCTTTGCTGCGGATCAGCTCCAGGCTGTCAGGATTCTTCTTCTGAGGCATCACACTGCTGCCAGTGCTGCAAAGAAGGTGTTTGGAGTGCAAAGGTGAGCCAAATCCCACTCCATAAAGACACAGGTCATGCAGCATTACTGACCCAGCCCTCCAAAAGCAACATGTAGGTCACTCTTCCCTGTACACCTCTTTGTGGAGTAGGAAAGCAGTGAACTGATTGAGTTTAGTTTTGCTTTTGCAACTTGTCTGGGACTACCACACAGTCCCACTTCTCACAGAGGAAGCAAAAAGGAGGATCTCCCCCAGCCCCTCCAGGGTGGTTTCAGCAGGCCAGACTAAGTGATCTCTGGGAGGGAGGGCTGTGGTGGTGCCACCCTGAGAGACAAGGAGTCTGTTGGGGTTGCAAACCCAGCTAGTCAAGAAAGGGCTTTAGCAGCATTCCCAGCTGAGGAGGAAGTTCTCTCTGCCAGCAGTTGCTGGGCACCAGTTGCTGCGCTGAACACAGTCTGGGATGAGTTACCAAAACCAGAGTGACCATCACTGAGGAATGTTCACCCTGAGGCTGCCTTTGGGCCAGCCTTTTAATGCTGTCTCAGCCTTTGCACACACAGACCCCAACCAACCACTGCCTCACTCCCTCAGGAGGGGACAGCCAAGGACAATTGCACCTCAGAGACCAAAATCCTACCTATAGGCATCAGAGAGGGTCAGGAAGCCAAACTCGCTGGTGCTGTAGATGATGAGATCCTCAGCCATCTTGCTAAGGTGGATCATCAGCAGGGTGGCAACAGAGAGGAATTCCACTGCAGACAAGGCAGGAAATCAGCAGGTGAAAAAGCTGCTTCTTTGCTTCAACAACCCAGGGGAGCCTGACTGGAGATTTACTCCCTTGTGAGGGATTCCAGTCCCCTTATGAAGGGACATTAACTGGGAAGCTCTCAGACCCTGCTTCTCACAGTGCTGGGGAGAAGCCACCGAGCTGTGCTTACCCACAAAGTCTCTCTCACTGACGGCATCCATGCTGTTCAGGCTGATGGAAGCAAAGTCCAGCTCTGTAAAGAAGGGCATGGACACAGGAGGTCAGGCTTGGCATGACAGGAGGTGGAATGCACCAGGCTGCCCCATGTGCAGGTGGCTGTGAGCCCTGGAGTGGTCCCAAGGAACACAAACATCCTTAGTGGGATCTTGGTTACTATCCCAGGCAGCCAGTGGTGCAGCACAGGTGGTTCTGTTTATGCTCCCACCTTGGAGCCACCTCCTGTCTCACTGCAGTAAAATCCTCCAGGCTCACCAAGCCACTGGAGATCCCACATCCTGTTGCTGAGTATCAGCTCACTCTTTCCTATTTGTTTATTACCCTCCACTCCCATGTTCAGGTGCTGCAGCACATGCAAAATGACATCAGGACAATGTCTCAATGCTTCCCCAACTCCCAGATATTATGAGTAGTCCTGTGCCTCTCAGTCACAGGGAGATATTTACCACTACACAGAAGCTCTCTATCAATTCCCAGGGGGTTGCCAGCCAGAGCACCACTGCCAGGGGAGAAAGAAGCAGAAGTCATGGATGGTATCCTGTCCATTCCAACCAACACTGAGCTCGAGCAGTCACTGATGACACCCCTCTGAAGATTTCCCTCTCCTCCAGTTCATTCTGGTCTGGTAGGAAGCTCATCAAACTCTGGAGTAAACCAGAATTTTATTTCCAAAGAGGAAGGTTTGCTTGATGAAAGTCCTGCATTTCTTAATTTCAAGAAGAGATAAGAACAGTATTTCTGTGGTGAGGGTCTTCTCTTTGGTGAGAGAAGCTGGGCTTGCCCCCTCACAGCTCTGCAGTGCCCATGAAATAGAAACCCCTGTGGCTGAGGGCACGTACAGATCTGCCTCTTGGCCACATCCCAGAGCAAAGTGAGGGCTGAGGATTACACATGATGTAAACTTTACCTTCCCAAAGGCAACACGTTGATCCTCCTCTTCACCTGCCCCAGGCGCTCAGAATCACGGGTCAGAGCAACAGCATGGCTGGGGGAGGACAGGAGAGAGGGAGCACCTGAAGCCAGAAAATCTCACAGCCCAGAAAGTAAGAATGGCCAAAGGATGGAGAGCAGGGAGTTGGCCAACACTGCCCATTCCATGCTTGGGTTCCTGGATCCTCAGAGCCACACAGGAACATGGGGAGGTCCTATTCCAGTTTGCAGGGTGCCCTCTGGTTTGTCACCAGCCCTGGCTGCCCCTCAGAGGGGGATGGATGCACTCCTGGCCCCCACTGGAGCAGGGCCTCGAGGGTGGAGAAGGCTGATCCAGCCAGGGGTGAAAGGTGCTCACCTGAGCAGGAACTGGCTCCATCGAATGGGCTGAGCTTTCTGCAGGTGGGTGTAGCCAGGCAGGATGACATCGATTTCTCTGCATGGCAGAGGAGACAAAGAGGTGAGCAGCAGCTGGCAGGGTGGAGGGCAGGGGCAGCTCTCTCCCTCCCTCCTGCTGCTGCCCCACTCAGTCCAAGCCTACAAATCTGCCCCAGCAAGGCCAAGGCCACGGATTTGGAGAAGGACTTACATGGCAGCACGTTCCACCAGGGTCTTAATGAGCTGCAGGAGGTGTGTGGAGATGATGGAGAGGGAATTCTTCATGAACAGCTTCAAGTCAGTCACAACCTGTGAGAGATTGTGCTTGGTCTGACTGTGGCCATTGTGACACACCTGGTGACCAAATATTGCTCAGCAGAAAGCCTTGGCATCATTATCCCCTCCTTATTCTATGCCATGGGAAGGTGCATCTTCCTCTTACCTGATATGTCCCTGGCCACTGATTTGTGAAAGCTGCTGTGTGTTGCTTTCCACAAACAGAACCAAAGCCTGTTCCTCCCAGTGGACTTCCCAGGTATTGTCAAGTTTGGATCAGAGAATCCCCAACCAACACAAGTCAGTCATCAGTAGAAGGACTGATCCTGAAAGATGTGTGGCACCCAGGCAGCAGAGTCAGGGTTTCTGGAGGCTTTCAAAGCAATGTCAGTGGAAGTTTGTGGCTTTTTACCACCAGGAAGCAATGTTGGAGATCCCATTCCCCTGTGTGGATGAGTCATTGCAGCATAACTAGTTTAAAGCCCAAGTACACGCTGGAGAGTGTCAGGGCATGTGAAAGATGGCATAAAAATTCAATTAAGGAACAGAAGTGGGGAAGGAATACAGAAGGAGAAGAAATGGTTCTGACCATACCTGATCATTCCTGCTTCTTCCAGTGTGCAGCTTTCCAGCTACGTCTCCAATCAGCTCCTGAGGACAAGGGGAGGATTTCTATCAATATCTCTGTATTCTAAGCAGGCAACTCTGCATGAGCAGATCTCCTCCCTGTCTGGAGGGGACTCAGCTCTAGGATCCTGTCAGTAGCCACAGGTTGTGTTCTGGGGAAGGGCAGGTTTGGGTTCTGTGTTTATACAGTGCCACTTCCACAAGAGGCAGCTTTGAGACACTGGATTGTGCCCTTGAGGTCCAGAGGAATTTCACAGAGTGACAGAGGCACATGCCCTTAACACCAGGCAGATCTGGGCACAGAGGAACAGGACCAAGAGGACAGGGAACCCAAACCTTCAGTC
Source organism: Pithys albifrons albifrons (assembly GCF_047495875.1). Taxonomy (NCBI): domain Eukaryota; kingdom Metazoa; phylum Chordata; class Aves; order Passeriformes; family Thamnophilidae; genus Pithys; species Pithys albifrons. The sequence goes on along the minus strand of NC_092478.1, from coordinate 2,706,054 downwards.
TGCGTTCGTTGGCAGTGTGGATATCCTCATCAGTTTGTTTCAACACAAAGGCTCCCTTGGACCATTCCTCAGAGACCTACAAACAGCAGCAGAAACACCACGATGGTTATTAAGCTCAGGGAGACTGCTCTCAGGTCAGGAGCCATTCATTCCAGCACACATGACAGTTTGTGAAGGAAAGAAATACCTTTTCCAGGCCACCCAGGATCTTCTCCAGCTCAGTTTTAGACAGGATTCCAGCCTTCTCCAAGGCTTTGGCATAAGCCATGCTTCCCTGGATATCAACCTCAGACAGTTTCTGATCATAGGAAATGGAAGCATTGAGCATCTCCATGACTGGATCTGTGCTTCCACTGAATCTTCCTCCCCAAAGTTTATCCCCCTGAGAGAGAAAAAAGCAAATTAAAGAGGCCTAATAACTTCAGGTAGGACCTATAGGGTATATAAAATCTAGTGATCCATTTATCCAGTATAGAGAACATGCTCAGCTACATCCTTTCAGTGTGCAGCACTGACCAGAAAGGCCCCTGGACTTCAGAACCTTTGGAAGTAGTTGAAGACATTGGAGAAACATCATTGTCAGTATTATTTCCCCTGAGCTCAGGAACCCTCAAGATATTTCACCTCTGCAGGGAGTCCTGGAAATCAATATCAGGGCACCTGGTGCAAACCAGCAGGGATTTCTCTTTTGAGGCAGCAGCACATCAACAACCCTTTGACAGCCCTTTAAAGGGGAGGGAAAGTAAAGCAGTCAGTAAGAATTAAAGTCAGTATCCTCTCAGTCCTTTCTGTGCTGTGCAATTAACAGATTGTTCTTTGATTGACAAAGAGCTGTGGGCCAGCATAAGCCACATTAGGAAGTGTTTAAAGTTACCATTTGAAGCATCTCTAGATTTCATGATGTTCTTGCAAGCTTTGGTGTCAAATCAGCATAAAAGTGGTTAAGATGCACATGGCCCAGAGGGAGGTCTGGGTTCAGGAATGCTCACAAAAATAAATCAACCAAAGGGTGTTAAAACACATAGAAATAAAAGGGCTTTTTCCTCCCCAAACCAGGATTCATGTAGTGATGTCACACACCTGAATGTGTCACCCCTTCAGTGGGTGCCCAAAGGCAGGTGCAGTTCCAGCTGTGCATCCCAGGGTGTGTTTAAGCTCCTGCCACCAGTGACTCAGCACCTGGATGGACTTGCTGGCTGAACCCACGTGTGTGTCTGGCTCAGAACCTTTTGCTTGCTCAGGTGAGACAACCCTAAAGCTCAAACTCTGCCAGACTTGCACTGAAGTGGGTAAGAATTTTACATGGGCAGAGACCTTACAACTTATCAAAGACCTCAAAAGCAACTTTCCATTCCTATCAGGCACAAAAAAACCCAAAAACAACCCAACTGGAAGACATTTGAAGGAAGGGACTAAATACAATTGCATTGCAGAGTGGGTAATAATTACTCATCTATTTTCTTTTTGCAAACACCTCTATGAAGTCTCTTTCCCTGCTGTCCACTGTAACTACCATGGACAGCTGGCAGGGCAGTTGCAGACTGTTCTGTGCCAGGGCTTTACAGTCACACAAAGCACTGTGGAGGAACCTCAGAATTTCTTCCCTAGTGACTGTCTCCATGTCTGTGCCAATCCCTGCTGCAACAACGTGCCTGAGAGGACAGAGCCTGCAAGGAGGAGTCTGGGCATGTGCTTTGGGGCATCTGTAAGGCAGCTTGGTCAGAAAGCTGAGGGAAAGCTGAGCAGGGACTCAAGAGTTGAAAAAGAAATGTTAGAGATCCTCAGCACTCATTTGGTGCCCTCAGGAGCACGGCACAGGGAATGCTAAACTAAAGGCCATTCCAGAGGCTAAACACTTGGCAGGGGAGCAGGAATATTCAGTTATAACCTCAGTATGATGAATTTCTATCAAAGTAAGGAGTGGATGAGCAGAAACACTGCAACATGTACCTCTGCAATCAGGAAATGAGAAGCTAAAAGATTAATTTGGGGCAGCTCCAAGCCTCTGGTTGGAGCAGTGGCTGTACAGCTGATGGGCACCGCCTGCAACCCGGGGCAGAGGAGGCCATTTGGAAGCAGAAAGTGTGACTCGCCAAGATGCCTGGTCACGTCTCAGCAGGAAAGGGAACTGAAAGTGCAGCTTTTATCCAGCGAGGTGTTTACCCAAGCTGCTGGGAAGTGCCTGCCGTCTGAACACCGGCGGTCAGGCACGAACCGCACCGCTCCTTGGCTTTCCCCAGGGACAGAGAAGACCCTGGAGGCTCCGGGACTTACAGTTTAACTCAGCCGAGAACCCCCGAGACAGCCCCGGAGAAGCAAAGTTCACCCTCACCTCTGCTGCCATTTCGGACGGTGTTTGGTTCGCTCGGCGACGCCGCAGCTGCTGCGACCCGCGGGACGGTGCGGTGCGCTCAGGCTCTGATCGCCGTCCCTGTCGCGATCCCTGTCGCTGTCCCGATCCCTGTCGCTGTCCCGGTCCCCGCCGCGGTTCCTGCCGCCCCCCGGCCCCGCTCTGGCCGCGCCCCGCGCTCACAGCCCTCGGTGCGGGGCCAGAGGCTCGTCCCGCCCTGTCGGGGCGGAGTGTCCGGGGCCGGCCCCGCTCCGGTCCCTGCTCCCTTCCCCGCTGCTGTCCCCGCTCCCCTCGGTGTCCGTGTCGTGCCCCGCTCCTGTCCCTGCTCCCCTCGGTGTGCCTGTGCGGCCTCGCTGCTGTCCCAGCTCCCCTCGGTGACCCCAGGCTGATCCCCATCCTGTCCCCGCTCCCCTCGATGTCCCTGTTCGGCCCCGCTCCTGTCTTCAAATACCAGGAGAATGGATCTGGTTTACGGCCAGAAAAAGGAGAGAGTGACAGAGGTAGGAGGTGCTGAAAAAAGGGAACTTTGCTGTTCCTGATCCTTTCACCACGTGTTTAAAGCACAAATGGTCAAAAGTAGAATGAAGGAACTGATTCTCCTGGGGTACTTTGCTAATGACAGGAGATTTAGCTCATGGCAGTTTGCTCTGTCTGTGCTGCAGCCCTTGCCCTAAACTTGGTGAGGCGACTCTGATGTTCCTGCCACCACCTGTGTGTGTTACAGAGCCTGAGTCAAGCACAGGGAGAAGGTGCTGAGCAAGGCACCAACTTTACAATGCTGTGGCAGAAAAGAAATTTTGCTGGGTGAAAAGGGACAACCAATTCCATTTTTCAATTCTGCCAACTTCCCCTTCAAGAGACACATTTCAAGTGCAAAGGGGATAAGACCCCACATTCTTTCAAACCACTGACCACCTCCCAACCCTCAGCAGGGCTGAGGAACCCCAGCCCAACCCTGCCACGAAGAAGGAAGACACAAGACGGGAGTTTCAGTGAACTACAGACACCCCAGTGTTTATTAACTCCACAGTAGTGGCACAGGCACAACGCTGCATCCACGGGATCTCTCCCCACACTCTAAGCCTGTTCCTTCAGCCTCTTGAGCAGCTCCCGGAGCTGCTCGATCTGGGCGGACACGCTGCTCTTGGCGGTGCCGCCCATGGCCGTGTACTGCTCCACGCTGCTGACCACGTTGAACACCTGGGACACATCACTGCCAAACAGGGGGCTGGGGGAAAGGGCAGGGGTGAGCACGGGGCTCTGGGAGCTGCTTCTCATGCTCAGTGTCTGCAGAGGCAGTGAGGGAGTGAGCAGGGAGCTTTTCTCCAAGGGGAAAGGCCTCCTGCAGCCTCGTTTCTGCATGGCCTGAGAGCAGCTGCTGGTGACAGAGTCAGCTCCAAGGGGAGACTGAGGAATTTCAGAGCCAAATTCCTGAGTGGACTGGTGCCTCCAGGTCAGGGCATGAGTTTTTTCCCATACTGCCCATGCTCTGCGGCACTGGGATGGAAGTGATTCTGTCCCCCTTTCATGTTTTCAGGCCCAGCAGGGACAGCCTTGATATTCAGTCCAGGATTTTGGGGTTCTGCCTGGCCCAGGCACTTTGGGGAAGGGCCCTATGAGGAGGCCCATTCTCAGGGAGGCTGATCCCTGCTTGTGGAGGGAAGTCATGGGAAAAAAAATGACACAAACCTGATGCTCTTCAGCTCCTCCAGGCTGAGATTATTGATGGTGATGCCTTTGGTCTCAGCGAGGTGCACGGCCTTGCCAGAGGTGACATGGGCTTGTCTGAATGGCATCTGCAGTGAGCAGGGGGCAGAGCAGAGGGTCTCAGCTCACTGAACAGCCCTCTGTGTCCACGGAAAGCCCAGCTGCAGCTTTCCCTCTGATACTCACTCCTTTACGGACCAAGTAGAGAGCCAGGTCAGTGGCCAGCATCTCAGGGCTCAGTGCCCTCTCCATGTTCTCCTTGTTGATCTGCAGAAGGAGGGACAGGGTAAGATGTTATCACCAGCTCCTCCTTGGGGCCGTGCTCTTCCTTAGTGGTTAAGGTCAGGGGAACTCATCTGGAAGTGCCCTGGCTCTAAAAGGATGCTCTGACCCCCTGAGCAGCTGAGAGAGGGGACCAGAATGACCAATATGGGTGAGACAATGAAGGGTTTTCATCTTGGGACTCTGTGTTACTGACAGCAGGTGCAGCACAACCATATTCAACAGTGAGAGGCTGAAGCCTTACCTGGAGGGTGGAAATCACCCCTGTGGCAACCTGGAGCACAGCACTGAGGGTGTCTACAACATCAAAGACAGCCTCCTTGTCCTCCTGTGTTAGAACAGGGATGGAAATGGCTGTGAGTCAACCTGATGCAGCCCAAAAACCCAACAGGCTGAGCAGTCAGCTCTGCTGACTCCTCAAGAGAGCTGAAGACAGTTGTGTCTGCTCAGAGAGATGGTGTGAAAAGTAACAGGTGCTTTACCTGCAGGTCCTTGTTGTAGGTGCTTGGGAGTCCTTTGAGCACCATGAGAATGGCAGCCAACTGCAGAGAGAAACAGGTGGGGCAGTGAGTTACTGAGACAAGCACATCACCCAGCACAGGGGCAGAGCCCACACTGGGCACAGCTCTTCATGCAGAGGGAGAAGGAAGATGCTTCAGCCCTGGAATTTGCAGTTTCCCTTTCCCCTTCCTCCTTTATCAGCTCACCCGTCCAAACACTCGTCCAGCTTTGCTGCGGATCAACTCCAGGCTGTCAGGATTCTTCTTCTGAGGCATCAGGCTGCTGCCAGTGCTGCAAAGAAGGTGTTTGGAGTGCAAAGGTGAGCCAAATCCCACTCCATACAGACACAGGTCATGCAGCATTACTGACCCAGCCCTCCAAAAGCAACATGTAGGTCACGCTTCCCTGTACACCTCTTTGTGGAGTAGGAAAGCAGTGAACTGATTGAGTTTAGCTTTGCTTTTGCAACTTGTCTGGGACTACCACACAGTCCCACTTGTCACAGAGGAAGCAAAAAGGAGGATCTCCCCCAGCCCCTCCAGGGTGGTTTCAGCAGGCCAGCCTAAGTGATCTCAGGGAGGGAGGGCTGTGGTGGTGCCACCCTGAGAGACAAGGAGTCTGTTGGGGTTGCAAACCCGGCTAGGCAAGAAAGGCCTTTGGCAGCATTCCCAGCTGAGGAGGAAGTTCTCTCTGCCAGCAGTTGCTGGGCACCAGTTGCTGCGCTGAACACAGTCTGGGATGAGTTACCAAAACCAGAGTGACCATCACTGAGGAATGTTCACCCTGAGGCTGCCTTTGGGCCAGCCTTTTAATGCTGTCTCAGCCTTTGCACACACAGACCCCAACCAACCACTGCCTCACTCCCTCAGGAGGGGACAGCCAAGGACAATTGCACCTCAGAGACCAGAAACTTACCTATAGGCATCAGAGAGGGTCAGGAAGCCAAACTCGCTGGTGCTGTAGATGATGAGATCCTCAGCCATCTTGCTAAGGTGGATCATCAGCAGGGTGGCAACAGAGAGGAATTCCACTGCAGACAAGGCAGGAAATCAGCAGGTGAAAAAGCTGCTTCTTTGCTTCAACAACCCAGGGGAGCCTGACTGGAGATTTACTCCCTTGTGAGGGATTCCAGTCCCCTTATGAAGGGACATTAATTGGGAAGCTCTCAGACCCTGCTTCTCACAGTGCTGGGGAGAAGCCACCGAGCTGTGCTTACCCACAAAGTCTCTCTCACTGACGGCATCCATGCTGTTCAGGCTGATGGAAGCAAAGTCCAGCTCTGTAAAGAAGGGCATGGACACAGGAGGTCAGGCTTGGCATGACAGGAGGTGGAATGCACCAGGCTGCCCCATGTGCAGGTGGCTGTGAGCCCTGGAGTGGTCCCAAGGAACACAAACGTCCTTAGTGGGATCTTGGTTACTATCCCAGGCAGCCAGTGGTGCAGCACAGGTCATTCTGTTTATGCTCCCACCTTGGAGCCACCTCCTGTCTCACTGCAGTAAAATCCTCCAGGCTCACCAAGCCATTGGAGATCCCACATCCTGTTGCTGAGTATCAGCTCACTCTTTCCTATTTGTTTATTACCCTCCACTCCCACGTTCAGGTGCTGCAGCACATGCAAAATGACATCAGGACAATGTCTCAATGCTTCCCCAACTCCCAGATATTATGAGTAGTCCTGTGCCTCTCAGTCACGGGGAGATATTTACCACTACACAGAAGCTCTCTATCAATTCCCAGGGGGTTGCCAGCCAGAGCACCACTGCCAGGGGAGAAAGAAGCAGAAGTCATGGATGGTATCCTGTCCATTCCAACCAACACTGAGCTCAAGCAGTCACTGATGACACCCCTCTGAAGATTTCCCTCCCCTCCAGTTCGTTCTGGTCTGGTAGGAAGCTCATCAAACTCTGGAGTAAACCAGAATTTTATTTCCAAAGAGGAAGGTTTGCTTGATGAAAGTCCTGCATTTCTTAATTTCAAGAAGAGATAAGAACAGTATTTCTGTGGTGAGGGTCTTCTCTTTGGTGAGAGAAGCTGAACTTGCCCCCTCACAGCTCTGCAGTGTCCATGAAATAGAAACCCCTGTGGCTGAGGGCACGTACAGATCTGCCTCTTGGCCACATCCCAGAGCAAAGTGAGGGCTGAGGATTACACATGATGTAAACTTTACCTTCCCAAAGGCAACACGTTGATCCTCCTCTTCACCTGCCCCAGGCGCTCAGAATCACGGGTCAGAGCAACAGCATGGCTGGGGGAGGACAGGAGAGAGGGAACACATGAAGCCAGAAAATCTCACAGCCCAGAAAGTAAGAATGGCCAAAGGATGGAGAGCAGGGAGTTGGCCAACACTGCCCATTCCATGCTCGGGTTCCTGGATCCTCAGAGCCACACAGGAACATGGGGAGGTCCTGCTCCAGTTTGCAGGGTGCCCTCTGGTTTGTCACCAGCCCTGGCTGCCCCTCAGAGGGGGATGGATGCACTCCTGGCCCCCACTGGAGCAGGGCCTCGAGGGTGGAGAAGGCTGATCCAGCCAGGGGTGAAAGGTGCTCACCTGAGCAGGAACTGGCTCCATCGGATGGGCTGAGCTTTCTGCAGGTGGGTGTAGCCAGGCAGGATGACATCGATTTCTCTGCATGGCAGAGGAGACAAAGAGGTGAACAGCAGCTGGCAGGGTGGAGGGCAGGGGCAGCTCTCTCCCTCCCTCCTGCTGCTGCCCCACTCAGTTCAAGCCTACAAATCTGCCTCAGCAAGGCCAAGGCCACGGATTTGGAGAAGGACTTACATGGCAGCGCGTTCCACCAGGGTCTTAATGAGCTGCAGGAGGTGTGTGGAGATGATGGAGAGGGAATTCTTCATGAACAGCTTCAAGTCAGTCACAACCTGTGAGAGATTGTGCTTGGTCTGACTGTGGCCATTGTGACACACCTGGTGACCAAATATTGCTCAGCAGAAAGCCTTGGCATCATTATCCCCTCCTTATTCTATGCCATGGGAAGGTGCATCTTCCTCTTACCTGATCTGTCCCTGGCCACTGATTTGTGAAAGCTGCTGTGTGTTGCTTTCCACAAACAGAACCAAAGCCTGTTCCTCCCAGTGGACTTCCCAGGTATTGTCAAGTTTGGATCAGAGAATCCCCAACCAACACAAGTCAGTCAACAGTAGAAGGACTGATCCTGAAAGATGTGTGGCACCCAGGCAGCAGAGTCAGGGTTTCTGGAGGCTTTCAAAGCAATGTCAGTGGAAGTTTGTGGCCTTTTACCACCAGGAAGCAATCTTGGAGATCCCATTCCCCTGTGTGGATGAGTCATTGCAGCATAACTAGTTTAAAGCCCAAGTACACGCTGGAGAGTGTCAGGGCATGTGAAAGATGGCATAAAATTTCAATTAAGGAACAGAAGTGGGGGAGGAATACAGAAGGAGAAGAAATGGTTCTGGCCATACCTGATCATTCCTGCTTCTTCCAGTGTGCAGCTTTCCAGCTACGTCTCCAATCAGCTCCTGAGGACAAGGGGAGGATTTCTATCAATATCTCTGTATTCTAAGCAGGCAACTCTGCATGAGCAGATCTCCTCCCTGTCTGGAGGGGACTCAGCTCTAGGATCCTGTCAGTAGCCACAGGTTGTGTTCTGGGGAAGGGCAGGTTTGGGTTCTGTGTTTATACAGTGCCACTTCCACAAGAGGCAGCTTTGAGACACTGGATTGTGCCCTTGAGGTCCAGAGGAATTTCACAGAGAGACAGAGGCACAAGCCCTTAACACCAGGCAGATCTGGGCACAGAGGAACAGGACCAAGAGGACAGGGAACCCAAACCTTCAGTCTGCGTTCGTTGGCAGTGTGGATATCCTCATCAGTTTGTTTCAACACAAAGGCTCCCTTGGACCATTCCTCAGAGACCTACAAACAGCAGCAGAAACACCACAATGGTTATTAAGCTCAGGGAGACTGCTCTCAGGTCAGGAGCCATTCATTCCAGCACACATGACAGTTTGTGAAGGAAAGAAATACCTTTTCCAGGCCACCCAGGATCTTCTCCAGCTCAGTTTTAGACAGGATTCCAGCCTTCTCCAAGGCTTTGGCATAAGCCATGCTTCCCTGGATATCAACCTCAGACAGTCTCTGATCATAGGAAATGGAAGCATTGAGCATCTCCATGACTGGATCTGTGCTTCCACTGAATCTTCCTCCCCAAAGTTTATCCCCCTGAGAGAGAAAAAAGCAAATTAAAGAGGCCTAATAACTTCAGGTAAGGACCTATAGGGTATATAAAATCTAGTGATCCATTTATCCAGTATAGAGAACATGCTCAGCTACATCCTTTCAGTGTGCAGCACTGACCAGAAAGGCCCCTGGACTTCAGAACCTTTGGAAGTAGTTGAAGACATTGGAGAAACATCATTGTCAGTATTATTTCCCCTGAGCTCAGGAACCCTCAAGATATTTCACCTCTGCAGGGAGTCCTGGAAATTAATATCAGGGCACCTGGTGCAAACCAGCAGGGATTTCTCTTTTGAGGCAGCAGCACATCAACAACCCTTTGACAGCCCTTTAAAGGGGAGGGAAAGTAAAGCAGTCAGTAAGAATTAAAGTCAGTATCCTCTCAGTCCTTTCTGTGCTGTGCAATTAACAGATTGTTCTTTGATTGACAAAGAGCTGTGGGCCAGCATAAGCCACATTAGGAAGTGTTTAAAGTTACCATTTGAAGCATCTCTAGATTTCATGATGTTCTTGCAAGCTTTGGTGTCAAATCAGCATAAAAGTGGTTAAGATGCACATGGCCCAGAGGGAGGTCTGGGTTCAGGAATGCTCACAAAAATAAATCAACCAAAGGGTGTTAAACCACATAGAAATAAAAGGGCTTTTTCCCCCCCAAACCAGGATTCATGTAGTGATGTCACACACCTGAATGTGTCACCCCTTCAGTGGGTGCCCAAAGGCAGGTGCAGTTCCAGCTGTGCATCCCAGGGTGTGTTTAAGCTCCTGCCACCAGTGACTCAGCACCTGGATGGACTTGCTGGCTGAGCCCACGTGTGTGTCTGGCTCAGAACCTTTTGCTTGCTCAGGTGAGACAACCCTAAAGCTCAAACTCTGCCAGACTTGCACTGAAGTGGGTAAGAATTTTACATGGGCAGAGACCTTACAACTTATCAAAGACCTCAAGAGCAACTTTCCATTCCTATCAGGCACAAAAAAACCAACAACCCAACTGGAAGACATTTGAAGGAAGGGACTAAATACAATTGCATTGCAGAGTGGGTAATAATTACTCATCTATTTTCTTTTTGCAAACACCTCTATGAAGTCTCTTTCCCTGCTGTCCACTGTAACTACCATGGACAGCTGGCAGGGCAGTTGCAGACTGTTCTGTGCCAGGGCTTTACAGTCACACAAAGCACTGTGGAGGAACCTCAGAATTTCTTCCCTAGTGACTGTCTCCATGTCTGTGCCAATCCCTGCTGCAACAACGTGCCTGAGAGGACAGAGCCTGCAAGGAGGAGTCTGGGCATGTGCTTTGGGGCATCTGTAAGGCAGCTTGGTCAGAAAACTGAGGGAAAGCTGAGCAGGGACTCAAGAGTTGAAAAAGAAATGTTAGAGATCCTCAGCACTCATTTGGTGCCCTCAGGAGCACGGCACAGGGAATGCTAAACTAAAGGCCATTCCAGAGGCTAAACACTTGGCAGGGGAGCAGGAATATTCAGTTATAACCTCAGTATGATGAATTTCTATCAAAGTAAGGAGTGGATGAGCAGAAACACTGCAACATATACCTCTGCAATCAGGAAATGAGAAGCTAAAAGATTAATTTGGGGCAGCTCCAAGCCTCTGGTTGGAGCAGTGGCTGTACAGCTGATGGGCACCGCCTGCAACCCGGGGCAGAGGAGGCCATTTGGAAGCAGAAAGTGTGACTCGCCAAGATGCCTGGTCACGTCTCAGCAGGAAAGGGAACTGAAAGTGCAGCTTTTGTCCAGCGAGGTGTTTACCCAAGCTGCTGGGAAGTGCCTGCCGCCTGAACACCGGCGGTCAGGCACGAACCGCACCGCTCCTTGGCTTTCCCCAGGGACAGAGAAGACCCTGGAGGCTCCGGGACTTACAGTTTAACTCAGCCGAGAACCCCCGAGACAGCCCCGGAGAAGCAAAGCTCACCCTCACCTCTGCTGCCATTTCGGACGGTGTTTGGTTCGCTCGGCGACGCCGCAGCTGCTGCGACCCGCGGGATGGTGCGGTGCGCTCAGGCTCTGATCGCCGTCCCTGTCGCGATCCCTGTCGCTGTCCCGATCCCTGTCGCTGTCCCGGTCCCCGCCGCGGTTCCTGCCGCCCCCCGGCCCCGCTCTGGCCGCGCCCCGCGCTCACAGCCCTCGGTGCGGGGCCAGAGGCTCGTCCCGCCCTGTCGGGGCGGAGTGTCCGGGGCCGGCCCCGCTCCGGTCCCTGCTCCCTTCCCCGCTGCTGTCCCCGCTCCCCTCGGTGTCCGTGTCGTGCCCCGCTCCTGTCCCTGCTCCCCTCGGTGTGCCTGTGCGGCCTCGCTGCTGTCCCAGCTCCCCTCGGTGACCCCAGGCTGATCCCCATCCTGTCCCCGCTCCCCTCGATGTCCCTGTTCGGCCCCGCTCCTGTCTTCAAATACCAGGAGAATGGATCTGGTTTACGGCCAGAAAAAGGAGAGAGTGACAGAGGTAGGAGGTGCTGAAAAATGGGAACTTTGCTGTTCCTGATCCTTTCACCACGTGTTTAAAGCACAAATGGTCAAAAGTAGAATGAAGGAACTGATTCTCCTGGGGTACTTTGCTAATGACAGGAGATTTAGCTCATGGCAGTTTGCTCTGTCTGTGCTGCAGCCCTTGCCCTGAACTTGGTGAGGCGACTCTGATGTTCCTGCCACCACCTGTGTGTGTTACAGAGCCTGAGTCAACAGCACAGGGAGAAGGTGCTGAGCAAGGCACCAACTTTACAATGATGTGGCAGAAAAGAAATTTTGCTGGGTGAAAAGGGACAACCAATTCCATTTTTCAATTCTGCCAACTTCCCCTTCAAGAGACACATTTCAAGTGCAAGGGGATAAGACCCCACATTCTTTCAAACCACTGACCACCTCCCAACCCTCAGCAGGGCTGAGGAACCCCAGCCCAACCCTGCCACGAAGAAGGAAGACACAAGACGGGAGTTTCAGTGAACTACAGACACCCCAGTGTTTATTAACTCCACAGTAGTGGCACAGGCACAACGCTGCATCCACGGGATCTCTCCCCACACTCTAAGCCTGTTCCTTCAGCCTCTTGAGCAGCTCCCGGAGCTGCTCGATCTGGGCGGACACGCTGCTCTTGGCGGTGCCGCCCATGGCCGTGTACTGCTCCACGCTGCTGACCACGTTGAACACCTGGGACACATCACTGCCAAACAGGGGGCTGGGGGAAAGGGCAGGGGTGAGCACGGGGCTCTGGGAGCTGCTTCCCATGCTCAGTGTCTGCAGAGGCAGTGAGGGAGTGAGCAGGGAGCTTTTCTCCAAGGGGAAAGGCCTCCTGCAGCCTCGTTTCTGCATGGCCTGAGAGCAGCTGCTGGTGACAGAGCAAAGAGTCAGCTCCAAGGGGAGACTGAGGAATTTCAGAGCCAAATTCCTGAGTGGACTGGTGCCTCCAGGTCAGGGCATGAGTTTTTCCCCATGCTGCCCATGCTCTGCTGCACTGGGATGGAAGTGATTTTGTTCCCCTTTCATGTTTTCAGGCCCAGCAGGGACAGCCTTGATATTCAGTCCAGGAGGATTTTGGGGTTCTGCCTGGCCCAGGCACTTTGGGGAAAGGCTTATTCCCAGGCAGGCTGATCCCTGCCTGTGGAGGAAGTCAAGGTGGGGTAACAGCAGCACAAACCTGATGCTCTTCAGGTCCTCCAGGCTGAGATTATTGATGGTGGTGCCTTTGGTCTCGGCGAGGTGGACGGCCTTGCCAGCAGCAATGTGGGCTTGTCTGAATGGCATCTGCAGTGAGAAGCACAGGTTGCATTCAGTGACCAGTCAGCTGGAGTGTTTTTTAATGAAAAAAATGGATGTGTTGCCTTTTTTGATCGGCCTGTTTATCCTCAGGCCAATCTGAATGCCAGGTTTTCTGGGGTGGAAGAGAGGAGGTTTTAGTAACACTCCACCTCTAAATTGTTATCAAGTCCCCCCCAGCAGCAGTTCCACTGCTTGGGATACATGTAAAGAATGTGTTTACAGGTTTTGAGTTTGTTGACCCAGACTGATCATCACCTGGATACACAAAATAAACAGCAATCTGCATCCAGAGAAATCACAGCTCCAAGTCTCCCTCTGATACTTACTCCTTTATGAACCAAGTAGAGAGCCAGGTCAGATGACAGGATCTCGGGGCTCAGTGCCTTCTCCATGTTCTCTTTGTTGATCTGCAGAAGAGGGGTGAGAGGGAGATATCACAGGCTCCTCTTTGGGGACACATCAGCTGAGAGTGAGGACACAGTGAGCAATATGGGCAAGGCAATGAAGAGCCTTCATTTAGAACCAGTGTGGAGCTCTGCTCCTTGAGTTACTGACAGGATGTGTACCACGACCATGTTCAGTGGTAGAGACTGAGCTTACCTGGAGGGTGGAAATCACCCCTGTGGCAACTTGGAGCACAGCACTGAGGGTGTCTACAACATCAAAGACGGCCTCCTTGTCCTCCTGTGTTAGAACAGGGATGGAAATGGCTGTGAGTCAACCTGATGGAGCTCCAGAGGCTGAGCAGCCCAACCAGGAGAGCAGGTGTGTCATCCCAGAGTCTCCTGCCATGGCCAGGGTGTCACCTGCAGCATTGCAGGGCCTCAACCCCTTCCCAGCACCCTCACACAGGCAGGGGCAGTGCAGGGAAACGGAGGGGCAGGACAGCTCAAGGGTAGTAGGTGACTGTGTCTGCTCAGAGAGATGGTGTGAAAAGTAACAGGTGCTTTACCTGCAGGTCCTTGTTGTAGGTGCTTGGGAGTCCTTTGAGCACCATGAGAATGGCAGCCAACTGCAGAGAGAAACAGGTGGGGCAGTGAGTTACTGAGCAAAGCACAGTTTCTCCTTCCCCTTCCTCCTTTATCAGCTCACCCGTCCAAACACTCGTCCAGCTTTGCTGCGGATCAGCTCCAGGCTGTCAGGATTCTTCTTCTGAGGCATCACACTGCTGCCAGAGCTGCAGGGAAAGTGTTTGGAGTGCAAAGGTGAGCCAGCTCCCCCTCCATACAGACACTGCCTGAGACAGCTCATGTATCCCTACTGACCCAGCCCTCCAAAAGGCATGTAGGGTCCCTTTCCTTGTACACCTCTTTGTGGTGCAGGAAAGCAGTGAACTGAGTGTGCCAAGTTTCTCCTGTTTCCCACAGCAAAGCCTTTGGTTTTGGAGCTGCCACACAGTCCCACTTCTCACAGAGGAAGCAAAAAGGAGGCTCCTCCTCCACACCCCTGCAGAGGTGGTTTCAGCAGGCCAGACTAAGTGATCTCGGGGAGGGAGGGCTGTGGTGGTGCCACCCTGAGAGACAAGGAGTCTGTTGGGGTTGCAAACCCGGCTAGTCAAGGAAGGGCTTTGGCAGCATTCCCAGCTGAGGAGGAAGTTCTCTCTGCCAGCAGTTGCTGGGCACCAGTTGCTGCGCTGAACACAGTCTGGGATGAGTTACCAAAACCAGAGTGACCATCACTGAGGAATGTTCACCCTGAGGCTGCCTTTGGGCCAGCCTTTTAATGCTGTCTCAGCCTTTGCACACACAGACCCCAACCAACCACTGCCTCACTCCCTCAGGAGGGGACAGCCAAGGACAATTGCACCTCAGAGACCAGAAACTTACCAGTAAGTATCAGAGAGGGTCAGGAAGCCAAACTCGCTGGTGCTGTAGATGATGAGATCCTCAGCCATCTTGCTAAGGTGGATCATCAGCAGGGTGGCAACAGAGAGGAATTCCACTGCAGACAAGGCAGGAAATCAGCAGGTGAAAAAGCTGCTTCTTTGCTTCAACAACCCAGGGGAGCCTGACTGGAGATTTACTCCCTTGTGAGGGATTCCAGTCCCCTTATGAAGGGACATTAATTGGGAAGCTCTCAGACCCTGCTTCTCACAGTGCTGGGGAGAAGCCACCGAGCTGTGCTTACCCACAAAGTCTCTCTCACTGACGGCATCCATGCTGTTCAGGCTGATGGAAGCAAAGTCCAGCTCTGTAAAGAAGGGCATGGACACAGGAGGTCAGGCTTGGCATGACAGGTGGTGGAATGCACCAGGCTGCCCCATGTGCAGGTGGATGAGAGCCCTGGAGTGGTCCCAGGAACACAAACATGCTCTAGTGTTGCACCAAGTGGGGTCTTCGCCGTGAGCCCAGACAGCCACTGTGCACAGGGGCGGCTCTGCCTCCTCCCACCTCACAGGCATTGCCTGCCTCATTGCAGCAAAAAGCCTGAAGAAAGGAAGGTTTTGGCACCAGGGCAGGTCACTACAGTGCCACTGGGAGCCCTCAGCAATGTTTCCCTCCCTCCTCAGTGTTACAGGCAGTCCTGTGCCACTCAGTCACAGGGAGACATTTACCACCTCGCAGGAGCTCTCTATCAATCTCCAGTGGGTTGCCAGCCAGAGCACCACTACCAGGGGAGAAAGAAACAGAAGTCAGGCAAGATACTTGGCATATCCCAACCAAAACTGTAAGAAGCAGGGAAGGCACCTCTGAAGACTTTGCAGAGCAAAGCAAGGCCCAATGATGACACAAACAGTAAATCTTACCTTCCCAAAGGCAAGACATTGATCCTCTTTTTTATCTCTCCCAGGCGCTCAGAATCCCGGGTCAGAGCAACAGCATGGCTGGGGAAAGGCAGGGCAGAGAAAGCTCATCAAGTCAAGAGAATGCCTTTTTCCTTTCCAATCACTATTCTGTCATGCCTGGAGTGTGGGATCCCCCCTCAAACAAGAGGATGGAATGGAGCCTGCACACCAAGGTCTTCACTGGCACCCAAGATTCTCCATGTTACCACATTAGTTAAGGTGTAACTGTGGCCAAAGTACAGAGAGCAGGGAGTTGGCCAACACTGCCCATTCCATCCTTGGCTTCCTGCATGGTCAGAGCCACACAGGAACGTGGGGAGGTCCTATTCCAGTTTGCAGGGTTTGTCACCAGCCCTGGCTGCCCCCTCAGAGGGGAATGGATGCACTCCTGGGCCCCACTGGAGCAGGGCCTCGAGGGTGGAGAAGGCTGATCCAGCCAGGGGTGAAAGGTGCTCACCTGAGCAGGAACTGGCTCCACCGGATGGGCTGAGCTTTCTGCAGGTGGGTGTAGCCAGGCAGGATGACATCGATTTCTCTGCATGGCAGAGGAGACAAAGAGGTGAACAGCAGCTGGCAGGGTGGAGGGCAGGGGCAGCTCTCTCCCTCCCTCCTGCTGCTGCCCCACTCAGTCCAAGCCTACAAATCTGCCTCAGCAAGGCCAAGGCCACGGATTTGGAGAAGGACTTACATGGCAGCACGTTCCACCAGGGTCTTAATGAGCTGCAGGAGGTGTGTGGAGATGATGGAGAGGGAATTCTTCATGAACAGCTTCAAGTCAGTCACAACCTGTGAGAGATTGGCCACAGTCAGACAACACAGAATGTGACATATGTGGTGACTGGACACTTTTACTGCAAAGTGAGCCCCTCCTTGTCCTGCATGATGGGAAGGTGCCTCTTCTTCTCATCATTTGGTCATATTTATGTGGTGATGTCACTGTTTCTTGCTCTCCAGGAGAGTTCCAAAGGCCATGCTGGTCTGAGGTCTCATGAACTGAGAATGAGGAGGAATACAGAAGGAGAAAAAATGGTTCTGACCATACCTGATCATTTCTGCTTCTTCCAGTGTGCAGCTTTCCAGCTACATCTCCAATCAGCTCCTGAGGACAAGGGGAGGATTTCTATCAATATCTCTGTATTCTAAGCAGGCAACTCTGCATGAGCAGATCTCCTCCCTGTCTGGAGGGGACTCAGCTCTAGGATCTTGTCAGTAGCCACAGGTTGTGTTCTGGGGAAGGGCAGGTTTGGGTTCTGTGTTTATACAGTGCCACTTCCACAGAAGGGAGTTTGTACACCTGATTGTGCCCCTGGGGTTCCAGTGCCACAAGGTATAAAGGCACATGCCCTTAACATCAGGCAGATCCAGCTGCAGAGGAACAGGACCAAGAGGACAGGGAACCCAAACCTTCAGTCTGCGCTCGTTGGCAGTGTGGATATCCTCATCAGTCTGGATCACACCAAAGACTCCCTTGGACCATTCCTCAGAGATCTACAAACAGCAGCAGAAACACCAGTCAGGCACAGCAATCACCCTGTAAGGGTCCCCAGCAAACACCAACTTCTGCCATCCCCATGGAAACTTCACCCCAGAGTGTTAAGTCTCATGTGAGCTCTGGCATTCAGGCCAAGGCTGGCTGGCTGCTGTATCCTGATGTTCTGTACTACTGGGATTCATCTCTCTACCCATGAAAATCCTGCAGAGTTATGGCTATATTAGGATTTAAGTATTGCAAGGAAAAAGTGAGCTAAAATGTCAGTGATTGCTTTAGCATTGTCCACAAAGGGTTTCCTATAAAACATTGTACAGACTCACCGTTGTCCATGGTGGGTGAGCAACAACAATAGATAATTTAAAATAACACTTCACTGCTGACTCCTCTGCCCCCCTACACATGCTATGTATGCATTGCCTCCTACCAGAGAGATCCCATGTGGCAGCAGGAATGTTCTTACTTCATACTGAAATGATTCCTAGTGAATGCTCAGTCTGAAGAGGATGGGACACAAGGACATTTAGAGATGCTTTTTAAAACAGTAACTCAGATGCTCTCAGGTCAGGAGCCATTCATTCCAGCACACATGACAGTTTGTGAAGGAAAGAAATACCTTTTCCAGGCCACTCAGGATCTTCTCCAGCTCAGTTTTAGATAGGATTCCAGCCTTCTCCAAGGCTTTGGCATAAGCCATGCTTCCCTGGATATCAACCTCAGACAGTCTCTGATCCACAGTAATGGAAGCACTGAGCATCTCCATGATTGGATCTGTGCTTCCAACAAACCTTCCTGCCATCATTTTATCTCCCTGTAAATGATAAAGTTGAGAGGTGTGTTCAAAAGACTTATGGATATATCATCTAGAAATCAGTTGCTGTCCATCCCACTTCTTATCACACTAAAACTGAGGACAATCTCAGGAATGGGTTTGGCTTTTTTCCATTGTGTACCATTGAACAAAAAACCCCTGGAGTTTAATGCCAGTTGTACAGGTGAAGAGCATGACACCATTACTAGAATTTAGCCCTTAAGGTTACAGGTCTGGCTCAGGAATCCTCCAAGACACTTTACTCCTGCAGGACTCAGTATGTCCTGTCTGTGAAAACAAGTATCAGTGGTGCAAGACCACTTTTAAAGCAGCTGCTGACCCTTTGATAGTCTCCTGACAAGGGAAAAAAGTAAGGGAGATATACTGAAAGCTGGTACCTATTATGTGAAATATTAAAAAAATCCCACTCTTTTAGGGAAAATATCAGAAAACATTCAGTTGACAAAGAGCTGTGGGCCAGTACAAGCCTCATCCTGTAAAACACTCCTGTTACTATCAAGTGGTTGAAGTTACCATTTGAAACATCCCCAGAACCCTCGACTTTCTTGCAAGCTTTGGTGTAAAATTAGGATAAAATTGGCCAAGGTGCAGATTGCAGAAAGAGAGGTCTGGGTGCCTTCCAGCGTTACAAATGTCAGCGTAAACTAACAAAAAAAAGGAAGAGAAATCCCCAAATCTCCCCGGGAGGGCTCGGCAGGTGCGCGGACCGGGCAGGCGGCAGAGCTACCATGGACAGCGGGCGGCACCGGGCACCGGAGCTGCCCTTCCCGAATTCCTGCCGGAGGGAAGGGCAGGCTGGAGCCTGCGGAGCCAGGGGGCAGGATCGGGGTGCTGGAGCTCTGGGTTTGAGGCAGGAGTGTCAGCAGAAGCTGCGGAGGGGAAATGGGAGCTGAAAAAGCCAAAGTTTTGCAGCTTCTCACTGGGAATGCCGTGCCCGGGGGTGGTGGCGGAGGAGACCGGGAGTGAAGGTGGGGCTGGGAAATAAGAGCTGGGATGGGGAAGAGGTGCCCAGGGACGCCTTCGCTGCTGTGGGTCATCACCAGGGGCAGAGCTGGGGCGCTGGACTATTGCAGCAAAGATATTTGCTATCCCCTTCTCCATTTAAAACCCGAGAAAACGAATCATAGAATCTTTAAGGTGGTAAAAGATCTCCAAGACCATCGAGTCCAACCACTAACCCAGAACTGCCGGGACCACCACTAACCCATGTCCCCGAGGACCACATCTACACGTTTTTGGAACCCATCCAGGGATGCTGATTCCACCACACTCCAGGGGACCCTTTTGCAAACGAAGCAGAGAAAGACACCAAGCTCTGGAGATGGCCAGAGCACCCCGAGACCACCCCGACGAGAAAGCAAAGTCCCCCCTCACCTCGGCTGCCATTTCGGACGACGTTTTGATCGTTTGTGCAGCGATTCCGACAACTGGTACAACCTGCGGGACAGCGCGGGTGAGATGAGGCTCGGCTCAGCTCAGCCCTGCCCCGCTCCGTGCCCCTCTCCCCGCCGGGTGCCGGGGCCGGTCCCGGTGCCGGTGCCGGTGCCGGTGCCCTCCGTGCCCCGCTCACCTGCTGGTCCCGCAGCCCCGGCCGCTCGCTCGCTGCTCCCCGGTCCCGCCGCTCGGCTTTTACACGCCTCGGTGCGGGGCTGGCGGCTCGTCCCGCCCCGCCGGGGCGGGGTGTCCCCGGGGCCGGCCCCGCTCGGTCCCCCCCGCAGCCCCCTGTTCCCTTCCCACCCTGCTGCCTTCCCTCCGGCCCGGCTCGCCGAGCGCTTGGCCGGGCAGAGAAGTTTCTTTGGAGGGAGTTTCGCCGCAAGGAGGAGGGTTGGGAATGATGCTCCCGTGTTTCTTCTCGTCGAAGTTCCTGGCGTGGCTTCAGGCGCTGCTCCTGCAGTGCTTGAGTGTCTCGTGTCTGGACAGGGCAGTTCCTTTCCTGGGAATATCCCTGTGCTGAAGGAGTCACATCTCTCTGTGTCACACCCCTTAATGAGTAGTCTTTGATATGAATGTAATCGATATTAAGGTGCTCTGTCCCCATTGCCAGAATAACACACCAGAATAAAACAGACGGGAGCCAGTTGCTCTTCCCCATTTCTGCGTGGATGAGCCTTCCCTCCCCACTCGTACAGATGCTGCAGCCCCAGCTTTGGGACTTCCCTGCTGTCCCCCCCTGCGTGGGGTCACTTGCCAGGAGGCTCCTGTGAGCTGTGGCTTTGGGGTGTGAGGCTGTGCTTTTGGCAATAGCCCTGACCTTACACTCATCACACCCTAAATATCTTGGAAGCAAAGGACCGATTTAAAGCACAAGAAAGCTTTGGGAACAGAAAAACTTCAGCTCAGCTCTACTTTCCCATTAAGTCTTCAAACAGAGAATTTTCTGCAGCCACTTCACAGAAAGTTGAGTATTTGCTGCTTTGTCTAATAATTTTCCATCTACATTGACCAAATCTTTCACAGAGCTCAGGAAACATATTCCAACTTTTTAGTTCACATTTTGGTGTGTTGCTTTCTTCTCTTTAATTGACCCTCTTGTTCTTTTTCTGCTGTCCTCTCAGTTCTACAACTTATCTCCTTTTCCATTTTCCACAAGGACTCTGACACTGGGAAAAAGTGTGAGATCCTTTTGCAGTCATTCCTTCCTACTGTAAAATCTCTAATTTTTACCACTTTTCTTGCCTTCTTCACCCTTTAAAAGTGTCCTTTTCCTTACTCTGGGCTTTGACAAGAGATTGCTGATGTGTTGGGAGAACAGCAAGCAGTGAATTTGTAACCAGTGAGAGCTTATTCACCTGTGTCTGATATTCCATGAGGCAGGGATGTGTCTCCACATGGGATCTGGCAGCAGTGGCACTCTGTGTTCAGCAAACTTCACAGGATTACTTGGCCTGGACTACTCTGCCCAACTCCTGTCCCAGTTTATATCTAGGAAATTAATAATTCTCTCTTTTTCTATTTTTAGATGCAATAGACAATAACTATCCTTTCTGTATAACAATGTAGAATGTAGACTAATATTGTTATAACAAAAGTGGATAAAAGTGAAACTGCAAATACAAGCAGAAGTCCTTAAAAGTAAACATTGAAAATTATGATTTCTTAAAGACACTTGGAGCTGGAGAGTAGGAATTTGTTTTGAGGGGAAAACAGTAAAAGAGCATTGGAAAACAAGTTCTTTAATTCACACCAAAGTGCATTCTCATGACTATCTTCTCTATTTGTTATGGTTTGCATGGCTCTCCACTTCCCATCATTTTCTTTCAGTATTTTGTTTGCTTTGTGAAATAGAAAGATCCTCATACCACAATTAATATCGAGGAAGGTCTGAGGAAAAGCTCTTCCATTTGTTTTTCTTTCTGGGACAGTGAATGGCAAATCATTCCTAAATTAATATTCCCAATAATGGGCTATGTGTCCATTTGAAACATGGGTTGGACTCGATGATCTTGGAGGTCTTTTCCAACACAATTGATTCTATGATTCTATGATTTAGGAATAATATCTCTGCTGGAAAGAAAATTCCCTAAATTAATATTGTCCACCCTTTTTGAGGTGATGGACAATGAGGAAGTACTAGAGAGTAAATTGCCAATTCTGCAGCATGGAGAAGTTTAATTAAATATATTTTAATGTGCTCAAAGATTTGAACTTTATTTGTACAAACTTTTGCAATCAGTCACAGCCTCACTATTTCTTTTTTTGTGTGTGTGTTGGATGCTCAGGGAGTGCAGCTCCAAAGGAGCTTTAGTGGCTCTAGAAATACACTTTTCACAACAGGACTGACTTTCACAGCTGAGCCCAGAGAAGAAAAGGGATGGCAGAAACTGCTGCAGTGCACCTTCTTTAAAAACATCCTTTTAAAACCGTCCTTTTGGTTTAGAAAAAGCAAAAAGCCCCACGGGCTGAAAGTGCTGCTCAAACGCACTGTCAGCTCGGCCGATGTGAAGAGGTGCTGACATTTTTTGTTAAAAAAACCCCCAACTTTGTTTAACGAATTTTGAATGTAAAAGGGGGGGGGAAAAAAAGACACCATACGGTGATCAGCGAACTGCTGAATACAGTAAACATCTTTCATGACAAAGAACACAAATACCCTGCAGATCTGCTGTCAATAGCAAGTCCTAGGCCCCCTGCTTTCAATAGTTAATACCGAGGCCCCTCTCTCCCCAAGCCTTAGTGGTAACAATCACAAGCCAATGCTTAAAATGTTGACATGCTAAGCACATTTAGAAAAACCTATGTCTGCATTCCCTATGGATGGTGTAGCATAACTGTCTAACACCTAAAGAGCAGCAATTAAACCCAGTGAACTGACCTAATCACCTCCTGAACAGTTGTAAGGGGAATGAGCTCTCTTAGACATTCCCCTTCTCCATTGCATGATGTCAGTGGACCTGGAGCTGACCCATATATGTATTTACACTCTAATGGGCTACATGTGTCCTTTGAAAACATTTAGGAATAATATCTCTGCTAGAAAGAAAATTCAGAGCTGTTGAGGGAGGCATTTGTATTATGCTCAGCCATCCCAGCTGCATCATCATCAAAGCATCACTGATTGAAAAAGTGTATCAGCAAAGGTCTGGAGGGAAACTTTTGGAGAAACAGTGGAAATAAAGTTGATAATTTGGTGCTGGGGGAGAGATATAAAGAGGTGCAATGGAGAAATAACATTAATGTGCTGAAGATTCTGAACCCTTTTCTGAAGAGAGTGATGAGAGGCAGGCAAAGATTAGTAGACTTGTGGAAAAATCCCTGAAATTTGACTGGAAAGACCACATTTTCACAAGAAAGCTGACATGCTTTCTCTTCCTTCCCTCCCTCTGACCTGGCTGGGAGCTGGTGTAGGCAGTTTCATGAGCAGGGTTGGAAACATGGCAGAGAAGTTACAGAGCATTTGCTGTGCCAGTTTTGGCCAACTTACAAGGCCAGTTAATCCTGCCATGAAAAAGGGCAGCATCCATCGCATCCTGTCCCCTGAGCCACACCAGCTGCTCTCAGTCTGTGCTGGAAGACCTTTCCCCTGGCTCTTTTTCCACAGGACTCCACAAAAACTAATTCTGGAGTATAAATGACTTTCTATCTGTACTACAGTCAGCGTGTGATGGGTTCTACATATCCACTGAAAGTTTTGGGGAGGGATTTCAGCTGAAAAGGGCTGAAAAACCTTTGCATTTGGCTTTTAAGGTCGCCCAGCACTTCTGTACCTGGTGATGGAGGTTCCTGAAGAGCTGGGAGCTGCTTGTTGCCCACAGTCCTGCTGCTGAAGACTCTTCCTGCAGTTTGCTCACGTTATTCAGAGTCCATTCAGGACTTGCAACACCCCAAGGAGAAGAAAAGTGCTAGAAGTGGAATTTTGTCTGGTTTGATTCTGGAGACAAAAGGGGGTGGTGGGTTCTGTGCTGGCATTGCAGGACAGAGGTTGGGAGCTCAAATCATAGAATCCTAGAATGGATTGGGTTGGAAAAGACCTCTGAGATCATCAAGTCCAACCCTTGATCCAACCCCACTGTGATCACCAGCCCAGGGCACAGAGTGCCCTGGGCTGGTGATCACAGTGGGGTTGGATCAAGACAGGGTGGATTCTCCCTCAGTGCCACATTCATAGAATCACACAATGGATTGGGTTGGAAAAGACCTCCGAGATCATCAAGTCCAACCCTTAGTCCAACTCCAGTCCCTTTACCAGATCATGGCACTCAGTGCCATGGCCAAGCTCAGTTTCAAAACCTCCAGGGATGGGGAATCCACCCCCTCTCTGGGCAGCCCATTCCAATGCCTGAGCACTCTCTCTGCAAAGAATTTTTTTCTGCTCTCCAACTTCAATTTCCCTTGGCAGAGCTTGAGCCCATCGTGCCCCCTTGTCCTATTGCTGACCCTTGGGATCCCTAAATTGCTCTTAAATCCCTGCTGCAAAGAAGCCCAGATGCATCTGTATGTGACTCCTTAGGGAGTTCCTGGGGTTGTATTTGCACATAAACTTTTGCCTGAGAGATAACGCCAAAATTAAGGAATTAATGTTTCCTTGGCCAGGTAACTTCCCTTGCTGTTGCCAATGGGATTTTCAATTATTTGCACTCAGTGAGGCACCTTCAGTTTTGCTGAGAATGAAAAGGGCTCTTTGCAAAATTTAACAGCACAAAAATTAAACGGAAAAGCATCACAGTGATGGCTGGAAAACACACAGGGTGGTGGGGAGCTCCAGAGCCGCGTGTGCTTTAGAAGACAACAGCACTTTTATTTAAAATACAAGCACTTCAGCGCTGCACATGACTGGAGATTGGATTTGGAAGAACCTCCGCGATACTGCCTTGATTTTGTAATATTTAACAGTGGCTAAATGTCGAGCTAAGTGTGATTTCGGGACAAATTTTATACAAATGTTTATTCAAAGTACGTACAAATTGAGGCACAGGAGACGAACAAATATATCAGCATTGGTGGTTCAGTGGTAGAATTCTCGCCTGCCACGCGGGAGGCCCGGGTTCGATTCCCGGCCAATGCAGATGACGTTTTTCTTTACCACTTTCTTTTTTTTTTCTCTTCTTCCTTATTTCTCCTTCCTTTTCCGCTTCCGTCGCGGCCTCCAAATCGCTCCGCTGCTGCCCCACCGTGTCCCGTTCCTGCCCCGTTCCTGCCCCGCCGTGTCCCGTTCGTGTCCGGGAGCAGCGGGAGGAGCCCCGAACGGCTGCGCGGCCGCACAAGATGGAGGTGTAAGGAACGGGCCGGGGGAAGGAGACGGGACACGGCGGAGGCTTCGGGGGCTGCGGGGCCGGGGCACGTCTGTGTGGGGAGGCGCGTGTGTGTGTGTCTCGTGTCTGTCTGTGTGTCTGTGTGTTGTCTCTGCGTGTGTGTGGTGTCTGTGTGCGGGTACACCCACGTGGGCCCGTGGGTTGTGCACCTACAATAAGCCTGTCAGGGGTATATTGTGCCTGTACCTCCCAGCAGTGGGTTCTGGGCACAAACAGGGGGTGTTTCCTTGCCCTTCCAGCCCTGCTCGCAGCAGCAATTTGGGGTAAAGGCGTCCCCATCATCTCCTCCATCCCATCTCCTCCATCCCATCTCCCCCATCCCATCTCCCCCATCCCATCTCCCCCATCCCATCTCCCCCATCCCATCTCGCCCATCCCATCTCGCCCATCCCATCTCCCCCATCTCGCCCATCCCATCTCGCCCATCCCATCTCGCCCATCCCACCTCCCCCATCCCACCTCCCCCATCCCACCTCCCCCATCCCACCTCCCCCATCCCACCTCCCCCATCCCACCTCCCCCATCCCACCTCCCCCATCCCATCTCCCCCATCCCATCTCCCCCATCTCCCCCATCCCATCTCGCCCATCCCATCTCGCCCATCCCATCTCGCCCATCCCATCTCCCCCATCCCATCTCCCCCATCCCATCTCCCCCATCTCGCCCATCCCATCTACCCCATCCCATCTCGCCCATCCCATCTCCCCCATCCCATCCCATCTCGCCCATCCCATCTCCCCCATCCCACCTCCCCCATCCCACCTCCCCCATCCCATTTCCCCCATCCCATTTCCCCCATCCCATTTCCCCCATCCCATCTCCCCCATCCCATCTCCCCCATCTCGCCCATCCCATCTACCCCATCCCATCTCGCCCATCCCATCTCCCCCATCCCATCCCATCTCGCCCATCCCATCCCATCTCCCCCATCCCACCTCCCCCATCCCATTTCCCCCATCCCATTTCCCCCATCCCATCTCCCCCATCCCATCTCCCCCATCCCATCTCCCCCATCATCTCCCCCATCTCCCCCATCTCCCCTATCCCATCATCTCATCTCCCCCATCCCATCATCTCCCCCATCCCATCATCTCCCCCATCCCATCATCTCCCCCATCCCATCTCCCCCATCCCATCATCTCCCCCATCCCATCTCCCCCATCCCATCTCCCCCATCCCATCTCATCTCCCCCATCCCATCTCCCCCATCATCTCCCTGCTTGCCCATTCCCTCCGAGCCCCAGGAGTGGGAGGAAGGGAATGTCTGGTGGTATTTGGGAGAGCTGTTCCTGTCTGCACAGCTGGATGTGCTGGAGAAGGAGGAAACCTGAGGAATCAGCCCCAACAACTGTGAACACAGAGAATTTTGGCTGCTGTTTCTGTGCAGTGTGTTTTGCCCTGCTGTGTGTTTCGGTTTCCTTAGTGTAACCTGGGCACAAAATAATAGAATTTGACCCATTTTGAAGCTTAGAAACTCATCAGTTGTGTGGAGCTCCTTAAATTTCGTGTTTGTGTAGGTGAAAACGTGGTGCTGGTCTAATGAATGGAGGCTTGGAGGGTGCAAATCCCATGGGGTGTATCAGCACCCACAGCTCAGCTGAGCTACTGCACTTCATGCAATCCATGGATGCTTTATCACCATTACATCTTTGTGCCATTATTATGAGCTCTTCAAGACATAACATTGAAAAGCAGATAAGAAACATCTGTTGAAATACAGGTTTGTGTGACATAAGTCTTAACACGAGTAGCAGCCTGTGGGGAGATGAGCTGATGTGGCTGTTGCACACTGAGAAAGGTGCTTTTGATGCCATCAGTGGTAAATCTGTGATGCTTCTTCTACATCCACTTGGTTTTATTGCCCTGAGTAGCCCAATACATTTTTCAGTGGTGCTGCCTCTTTTAGGAGGTTCTTCAGGGGTAGAAAACCTCAAGTCCTGAGCTGTTGGTGAGTGTTCCTTGAACTGGAATTCAACAATTTAGTCCATTAAATTAGTCCATTAAATTACTGTAGGAATTTAACCTTCCTCATCTTTAACCTCCTGCCTGATGCCCTTCATAGAGGGAAGTTTTGCAACTGCTCCCAAGTTTTACCCTGCCAGAACTTATTAGAGAAAAGACCTCTCCATAAAATACTGTTTTTTAAATATGCAACATTATTTGAGGCAATAGACTTAAGAATGTGGAGTGTCAGTGATATTTGTAGAGGTGTGTTGCCATATTCTAAAATATTTTTTGGTATCTGTAGAACATTTTGTTTTGGACTAAAAAGTGGGCAAATATTACTTAAAGATTCTGTAAAGTGTTTATACTTCTGGCACTAATATGAAAATTCTGTTCCTTTCTGCTTAAGTCTTAATCTCTTTAAACTGTTTGGTTGAAAAATATACAGTCAAAAATACACATTCACAGAATCACAGACTATTCTGAGTTGGAAGGGACCCACAAGGATCATCAAATTCATTATTTAGTGTTCATTATTTATAATTTCTTGTTCCCTGATGTAAAATTGATGGTTGTTTCATGAGAGTCAGGACTGAAGGAAATTTTGTTTCTACTTTGTAAGTTCTGCAGAAGTTTTAAGAGTTTATAATTTGATATTTCAACACAACAGAAATCGTTGAAGGTCTGAGACTGCCCATTGTTAGAGAAAAAAAATAAGGGTTTTTCTGAATGGCAGAATTGACTGAAAAAGGAAGCAGCTGTCTTAAATAATTTAACTTTGGGATGACTGCACAGGCTCATTGACTCGACACGCCCCTTGCCCTTAATAAAGGAATAATTCCATATTATTATTTCTAACAAAGAATGTCTTTGATCCCGAGGGATTTCTGCAGCCCCAGCCCCAATGCAAACATTTCTGAAGACTTGCATTTACCTCCCAACAAAAGCTACGTGTGGTTTGTAAAACATGAATGAAAACTAATGCTTGCCTGAGCTCCCTCGCTGGGCTTTCACTCCAGTCAGCAAATGGGAGTTGAAGTTTCATCTCAGCGTATTTCAGGAGGTCCTTTTCATTTAAAAACAATGATAGAACCTGTGGAAGTTTGTGGATGCATTTAACTCGTTCGAAAGTGATGAACGTGACAGTTCTATTCAAACAGTTGGTGGTGCTTAACAACACATTGTACCTTTTTTTTTTGTTGTTGTTGGGGGTTTTTTTTCCCCCCCCATAAGCTGCTGCACAGACCTGAGAAAGGCCTTTTTGAACTTTTGTTTGGAAACTTTCTGTTGTTGTGGCTGCTGACTGCTCAGCAGAACGTGTTGTGCAGGGAACACAGGATGTTCTGTGTCAGGTTTTCCTCCCTTTTTTAGTTTAAAAATGGAAAATGACAGTATCCAGTAGTAATAGAGGTGTGATTAGTCTTGATGCCAAAGGGGTTTTTGTTCTGATTTTCACATTTTGTAGATTTTAGGAACACAGTAGTTGTAGATTTTTAGAGGGTTAATATTTCTAACAGTTTAAGTTTAATGCCTTTCTATCACTACCCCTGTCCCAGAACAGGGAGCTCAAATTCCTTTAGTTAATTAATCTTGTTTAGACTCCTTTCCAAGGTAGAGCTGAAGGATATCAGAAGGGCCACAGAATGAAACATAAACACAGGGGAGAGTGACCCAAAAGCCAGAAGTGGATGAACTCCAAGAGACCTTTGTGTGCCTGAGGAAGAAGAGCTGATGAAGACAGAGGGTCTTGATGACCCCAGACCCAATTCCAGGGGTTGGACCAGGGGTGGGACTGGGGCTGGACTGAGAAATGTGTAAAGCAATGATTGGAGGGATCTTATTATAAAAGCCATGGAAACAAGAACTGGGACACATGGATGTCATCCTGTATTCCTGTGGGCCATAGGCCTGGGATATTAAAGGACCTTTGCTTTTATCTGACCCTGCACTAACGTGCTCAGAGTCCTGTTTTTGGGGGGAAGGGTCATTCATGGCATCAGTCTAAATATGTGCTTGGCTCTGCAGTCACCCTGGAGTGGTGGATAAGAATTCTTGCTTTGTTGGGACTGAATTAGTGTTTGGTTGGTGGGAAAAGGATAAGGAAATAGGCACATAAAAATGAAAAAAAAAAAAAAACCCAAGAGGAAGTGCAATAATTTTTTTACTCCATAAAAAACCTGACTGATAAATTTAATTTACTCATTCAATTAGTGCCATATCTATGTCTATGCCCACACACAAACAGTTGTATTTTCTTTCTCTGTGCTCTTGACTTTCAAAGAAATTGTGTGTAATCTGAATTATTTTTTCCCATCAGTCTCTATTAAAAAAAAAACTAGAGGGTGTTTTTTATTGTAAGAGAGAAGCAAAGCAATTTGGTTTTAGTGTGAAGTTGGGTGAGTGAATAAAATGGGTGGCTGAGTAAAAGGAGTGTGTTGTACAAGTGCATCATGATTTGTGAGGCAAATTGTGCAAAATATACTCTATATTTATGTCATAATTCTACTAACAGTGTGAAAAAGCATTTTCCAGAGGTGGCAACAGCTTGGCAATGTAGAATCATCAAAAATAGATTTCTTGGGGTTTCCTTTTCATTAAAAAACTATGAAAATAGTGGCCTTTCTTTTAGAGTCTGTGGGACTCAGCAAACTTGAAACAGCTTCTTTTGGAACATAATGAATTGTTTTCATTCTTCCTTTTAGAAAAGATGCAAATGCTGCATTGCTGAGTAACTTTGAGGTAAGTTTGCCTGATCCTGGTTTTAAAGCTGCACTTTAAACCTCTCCCCAGTCCCTTGTATGATATTTGGAAGCTGAAAAAGAACCTGTAGGTGATTTACACCCCTCTGCATTTGATCTGGTTTTAAGAAAAAACCCTTTTCAACCAAGATATGGAAATGTTTTTTTGCTGGTAATGATGTTTAAACACTTTTCACCAGCTGGAGTCAGTGTTTCATATTGAACCTTGTGATGGGCAGTGTCATCCAAGAACCTGAAACTTGTCTGTGCAGAGTTGTGTTCAAAGCAGAGCTACAATGTCAGAATGCATCTCTGTGAGCCAGGATATATATCCATTAATGCTGTGGGGACCTTTGGCATGACAAAGGCAGGAGGACCATCACCTGCTGGGGGATGTTGCTTTGAGCATCACTCGGTGCCAGCACAGCAGGGCATGACCCAGCTCTGTCCAGCACAGGAGATAAACAAGGCAGATCCATCCTGCCAACTTCTGCTTTGGGGCTCTTGGATAACATTTAACAAGTGCTGAAAAATCTGTTTCAAGGAGTCACAGTTATTAAAAACCAATTTACATCCCTATTCATCACTCTGGGGCCACACATTTTTCATTTCAGTTGCTGCTGCAGCCACCAAAACAGCCACACTTTTTTTGCTGTTTGGTTGATAGGATTTTTTTTTGTTGTTCATTTATGTTTTCCTGCCATCATATTTTCAGAAATGGTCCAAACCCCTTTATTTTTTCCCCCCTCAGGTGTTCCAGTTACTCACTGATCTGAAGCAGCAGCGCAAAGAGAGTGGCAGAAACAAGCAGAGCTCTGGCCAGCAGAACCTCAACACAATCATGTATGAGGTGAGTAGCACTGGCAGAGTCCTTTGCAAATTAACCCAAGCTGCTGGAATTCACATCCTTAGGAATATTAATAATTCAGTATCAATTTTCCCCTGGTAAGAAACACAGTAAAAGATTTTATTTGCCACTTTTCTCTGCTCAGTTTGCTCAGGTTGAGGGAACTGAATTACACTGGCAGGGCAGAGTTATCCAGGTGTTGTCATTCAAATCTGTCACAAAAAGAGTTTTAAAACAGCCTGTTTTTTAACTCTTGGGATGTTTTAAATTCAAGATGTTCTATATTTTTAATACACAGAGCAGAGCTTGCTGACATCTAAGGGATTGATGATACCACCTAATCATGATTTCAAAACTGATCAGAGAGATCACACCTGGGGTTTTTTCATTAGCATAATTAAATTAATAATTTCCAACTAAAAGAAATTATTTTAATTTTTTTTTTTTTGGTGAAAAGAAAAGCAAAATCACATGTACAGATGCCAGATTGGTAATAAATATTTCATCTCTTGCTAGGAAGAACTCCTAAAAAAAACCCTCCTAAAATCATACAATGCAAATATTACCATTTTAAATATCTCAACAACTTGGTCCAGCCTTGCAGTGTGGCCCTTTGTGCTGGGGAATTGCATGAGCAGCACATGATTGACAGTGAGTTGAAAGCCCTTTGCCTTGCTTGCATGAGTAATTCTGTTGAGCAGTGAAACTACTCATGTGAATAAGATTTGGCCTAGGCTCTGGTTTTGTTTTAGTTCTGGCTTTGTTTGGAAAGGTATAGAGTTGTAATTCCTGAGCTTCGTATTCAACAAAATAGGGGCTTACCAAAAATCTAAATTAAACCTCCATGGAGACTGAGAGTCTCTCCCTGGACCTCTCTGAAACAGCTGAGAAAGATCCTGTGAGTAAATTTTATCAGAATGCTTTAATTGCCTTGTTATATTTCTAAGTGTTAAATACCTATAGGATGCTGGTTTTGTGCAGGGAGTGAGGTTGGGGTAAACTCTGTGTGTGTTTTCTTTCTATTTGCCTGAAAGAAAACCAGAATTTGGTCTTTGTTCTTGCTGGGTGTGCCATCACAAGCTCTGTGCATGAAATAACCACATGAAGGGCACTTTATTTTGCTTTATATTTGTCATTTTCATGGTTTGAAATTACCAAGAAACAGCTAAACTGGATAAGAAGTTACTCCTATTAAATAATTCTATTGCATGGCAATATGATGGTTTCATTTCAGTTGTTCTTGATGAATAACAACTTCATTTCATCTGAAAAGGTCAGACAGGGCTTAGAGAAAGGAGCTTTATCCAACACCTTATTGTGCTTTTAAAGACATTTGTGAGTAGTCCAGTGAAACTGGTCCTGAAATTCATGTTTCATCAACTCTCTCTGCTAAGCAGGTTAATTACCATGTGCTGTTGAAGCCTCTTTTCCCTTACCAAGCAGTTTTAAATGAGAGCAGATTTGAGTGAAAATACACTGAAAATACATTCACGTATTTTCTTACTTGCCATCCTGATCTTGGAGCTCATTTTCTCCACTGTTTGTTGTTCTCTGCTCTGATTCAGCTTTTTCTGGCTTCTGACTTTTCAAATATAAATACTCAGTTTAAAGATTTTCTGAGAAAGCAACTCAGAGTATTAGGGGGGTTATATTACTATTACTATTACTATTACTATTACTATTACTATTACCATTACTATTACTATTACTTACTATTACTATTACTATTACTACTATTATTACTATTGCTATTACTACTATTACTATTATTATTATGACTATTACTATTATTATTGTTAATAATAACAACAACAATAACAACAACAATAACAACAACAACAACAACAGTAATAATAATAATAATAATTATGATAATGATAATAACAACAACAACAACAACAGGTGATATCCCACCACGTGTCTGCATTTGCAGTGCATTAAATCCATCAGGAGTCAGTTGTGTCCAGACTTTTAAAGCTTTGTGTGCTGTGCAGCAGCAACAGGTGAAGATTTTCTTCCTAAATTCCAAACAAGCAATGGCAATTTTCTTTTTTCAACCCTTCAGTGGCTGATGCACGTGGTGAACCCATAGCAAGGGTTTCCTTGACTTTTCTATTGGTGCTCATCACTTCCAGCTCTTCAATTTGGTGTCTAATTCAAGCAACAATAAATATTTAAGAAGATTCTAAGCTGCTTCAAGTGAAAAATCAGCTGTGAACTGCAATTTGTTTGGGGTTCTTTATCAACAAATTGGTTTTTTTTTTTAACTCAGGTCAAATTACCTTGTGTATTATCCACCTGTTAGATATTATGTTGTTTTAAATAAAGCAAACTAATGTAAAAGTTAATCTGAGTTTGGAGGGTTCTACATGTCAAAAAATGGAGCAAAGATGAATTGTTTCAGGTCAGATAAATGTTTCTAATAGTTGAGTGTCCTTTCAGATTTCCTGGCAACACACCCCTCTGTTGTGTGAACTTTAAGAAAGCATTGCCAAATATCAGGTAAAGGATGAAAACAACCATAGAGAGAGAGCTTAGAGAGTGATCTATGAGAGTATTGGCACTGAACACATGAAAACTTGGCAGAAGGTAATGAGGGTTTAAGGATGGACAGTATTCAACTTCTCTGAAGTGCTTTTAAAAGCAAAAGAACTAAAAATGACCCCCAGTAGAACCCCAAGCCTCATATCTTGCTGCTTTTTAAAATAGCTGTGAATCTGTACATTTTTATTGGGTTTAAAGGGAAGAGTAAAGAAGTGATTCTGTTCAGCTCAGGTTTGTGTCTTGAGCACTTTGTTATCATCACCTGAGATTGTTTCAAACCAAGAAAGTCTTTTCATAAACAATTTGTGGGTTTTTTGTAGGGCTCAAATTCACTGTTTTCCTGGAGCCTTTAATGTGCAACTTTCATAGAATCACAGAATCATAGAATGGAT
This sequence comes from Pithys albifrons albifrons, assembly GCF_047495875.1. NCBI lineage: Eukaryota > Metazoa > Chordata > Aves > Passeriformes > Thamnophilidae > Pithys > Pithys albifrons. The sequence continues at coordinate 2,672,919 of NC_092478.1, read as the reverse complement.
TGGGTTGGAAAAGACCTCCAAGATCATCAAGTCCAACCCTTGGTCCAACTCCAGTCCCTTTACCAGATCATGGCACTCAGCACCACGTCCAATCTGTGTTTAAAAACCTCCAGGGATGGGGAATCCACCCCCTCTCTGGGCAGCCCATTCCAATGCCTGAGCACTCTCTCTGCAAAGAATTTCTTTCTGCTCTCCAACTTCAATTTCCTCTGGCAGAGCTTGAGCCCATCGTGCCCCCCTTGTCCTATTGCTGAGTGCCTGGGAGAAGAGACCAACCCCCACCTGGCCAGAACTTCCCTTCAGGCAGTTCCAGACAGTGCTGAGGTCACCTCTGAGCCTCCTCTTCTCCAGGCTGAACACCCCCAGCTCCCTCAGCCTCTCCCCACAGCACTTGTGCTCCAGTCCCTTCTCCAGCCTCGTTGCTCTTCTCAGTTGGATTGGAAGAGACCTCTGAGATCATCAACCCTTGATCCAACCCCACTGTGATCACCAGCCCAGGGCACTCAGTGCCCTGGGCTGGTGATCACAGTGGGGTTGGATCAAGACATGTTGGATTCTCCGTCCCTGGAGGTGTTTCAGAGGACACTCAGTGCCACATCCAGTCCCTTCTCCAGCCTCGTTGCTCTTCTCTGGCCCCGCTCCAGCCCCTCAATCTCTTTCCTAAACTGAGGGGCCCAGAACTGAACACAACACTCAAGGTGTGGCCTCCCCAAGGCAGAGTCCAGGGGAAGGGTCACTGCCCTGGGCCTGCTGGCCACGCTGTTTTTGATCCAGGCCAGGATCCCATTGGCCTTCTTGGCCACCTGGGCACACTGTTGGCTCCTGTTGAGCTTCCTGTCAGTCAGTCCCCCCAGGTCCCTCTGCCTGGCTGCTCTCCAGCCACTCTGTGCTGTGGACAGGTCAGATAAATGTTGGTGCAGAGGGAATAGGCAAGGCTGTATTTCTCACCTGGGTTTGGTGTATTGCCTGGTTTTAATTCCCTCAGCAAATTCCAGTATATCCACACTGGAGACAGAACAATCTGAGTGACCTGTCTCATCTCTGACAGCTTAAAAAAGGTTTTTCCCACTGTTAGAAAAGGTACAGAGCCAAACCCCAAAACCAGATGTCATATGTTCTGGGGAGCTTTGTCATAGACATTGGAATTGGTCTTGTTTTCCACTTTGTCTGAGTAGTACTGAGGAGACTTTTCAAAATCTGCTTGTTTCATACACAGCTGGCAAAGTGAATAATAACTGTGAAATAAAACAATCTTTCCTTCTGCCCTTTGCAGACACTGAAGTACATTTCCAAAACCCCCTGCAGGTACCAGAGCCCAGAGATTGTGAGGGATTTCCTCATTGCAATGAAAGGCCACAAGCTGACCAAGTAAGTACAGAAGTGCCTTTGAATAGATGTGTAAACTCAGGGCAGTGTTTAAAACCTGATCCCCATGTACAGGGTGATAATCTGGGTGTGATTATTGTGTTTTCTGCCATTATTTCAATACTCAGCCAAACATCTTTTCCTTCACCCACATGGATGAGGATTTCCCAAAGTGGGCTTGTGTTTCCCAATGTATTTCCCAAACAGATTCTTGTCAGTGTGTTGGTTTCAGAATTGAAATTCCAAGCACAAAGAGTTCCTGAAGTGTTTCCTAAGTTGTAAAAGGCTTTTCAGCATGTTAAAAAAGCAACAAACCCATTCAACCTTGGTTTGTTTTAATTTTATTTTGATGAATGTCCCTAAGGAAAAGTGTAGGAATTCTTAGAAGGCAAAAAAAGCAGTAAGTAAGTAAATAAAATCCTAGTACAGAGGTAGGGGAAAGAATGTTATTTTTAATTTTATTGTGAGTCTGTGATCCCCAACTCATGCAGGTCCTCTCTTGGGGTTCCACTCTCTCCTTGCATTTAGAATGTAAACTGTTTGTGCTTTCTTTATGTGCCATTTGTTCACCCATGTTTATGTCCACCAGGCTCTCTGAGATGTTATCTAAACATTTCAGTTATCTAAATATTGTGTCAATCAACCCTCCACCCTCCCTCTGCAGCTTCTACTGAGGCTGAACATACAGAAAATAAAAGATTTCCCTCACAGTTACAAGAAGACTCAAAGGGCATTTTCCCTCTTTGGCAGTGGCTGTTCACAGTGCTTGAAACTCAGAATCCTCTTGAACCTCTGCAGGGTGTGAGTGAAGCCTGTTGTAAATTCCCAAAGGAATGGAATCAGTTGGGCACTTGCTTAGAGAGCTCTAATCACCCACCTGAATTTAAAGCAGAAACAACTAATATTTAGTTATTTTAAATGACCCCTCCTTCACTTCAAATGAGCTGTTTATGCTGTGTAGACACTCACTGCATTTTTCTTCCCTGCTGGAAGGACTCCCCAAGGGGTTTAATCCTCTGGGGGAGAGGCTTTTATAAATTTGGTTGTGTCACAAAAAGAAATGCCCAGTGAGAGCCTCTGGAGGGTGCAGTGCTACAAGGCAAGTTTTTAGCCTCTCCTAAGCAGAGGAAGTCGAGTAGAAAGCAGATTGTCAGCTCTTTTGTTGGCTTTCAGTGCCCCCTCTCTACAAACAGTTGCTCCCATCCAGGATAGCAGCAGCTGATGTTGCTGGAATTGCAGACTCAGGAGTGCTGGTCCTTGGGAGCTTTGCCATAGACGTTGGAATTGGGCTTGTGGTGCTTTCTTTGGTAAAACTAAAGTTGCCAGGTCAGTAGGTCAGGGTTTAGTCCTCCTGTAGCTCGTTGTATCTAACAGGGTGCTCGTTGATGTGATGGGCAAGATGTCCTAATTATATCCTGGCCTGGAGGTATTGAGGCATGGAAGAAATAACTTATAAAAATCCTGCTGGTGGTGTGGCAGGGAAAGTGCCTTCAAACTGGCAGTAAACTATCCCTCCTTCCTGATAGTGTGGAACAGCCTTGTTCCAAATGAAATAGGCCTGTCCTGTCTGTCCAGGGCAGCAGTTTGGGAAGCACCACCAGAACAATCTACCACAGCAAAAAGGCAACAGGAGTCAGAAAGGAAAATGGGATTTTTCAGAGTGCAGGTACTGAATGGCAAAGGTATGAAAGTCTCACTGAAAGTCAGTGGGTTTGGTTTTGTTTAAAGCTCATTTTTAAACTTCTTTCAGGTAGGATTTGAGCAGAAGCTGAGGGTTAACTCTTACAAGAAGCCAGGAGAGCTCTGTTATAACATTAGATACCTTGATTAGATACCCTATATGGCATCTCCAAGTGTGAAGTACTGAACAATTTGAGTCATAAAACTTCTAACTAAAACCTGTCCCATAGTGCTGAGATATTTTGTACAAGATCTACTCAAATATTCACCTTCCCACTCCTGCTTGTTCAGTGAGCTGGAATATAACCCTGTTGCAAAGGTTGCAGTAGTTACAAGCTTTAAATGAGCTTTTTGACTGATTTTTTATGGATGCTGGGAGGTGCTTTGGGTTTAGGTATCATCCCCTCTGTCCTTTTTCCTTTCCTCAGTCTGTAAGCTAAGCAAGAGAACTATTCCCAACTCATCTCCCTGTGCACAATGGCAGAAGGATGAGAGTGAAGAGCCAGCCACTACTTTATGTGACAAATTTACTGTATTTATGGCTTATCAGAGCTCACATTGGATGGTGGTACCTTGGATTGTGAGCATCCTGTTCAACTTCTACTTCATTAATATCTTTGTCATCTGGTAAAGAACTTGCCAGCTCTGCATTTGCCATGTCCTTTACAAAATAAGGAACAGAAGTGTTGAGTGTGATCCTGGCACTTTTTCCTTCTAATCTTTTCCACTCAGACACTTGAGTTTGGAAGTGTCAGAGCCCATCTGGCAGCCCCTTCACACTGAAACACAGAAAGCATATGGTGTGCAATTACTCCATAATGCACTCTGTGTTAAACCACTTAAAATAGTAATAATGCCCCCAAGGAAATTCTGAACTCCCCTTTGCTTCATAACCAAGGTCATTTCCACACTGCTCTCTTGTTAAAGAAATGAAAAACTAAAGGCTTTGATCGTTTCCATTCCGTGGGACGGAGCTGGTGTTTGTATAAAAGACTCCACTAGAGATTTCATTCCACCTCTCTGGTACAGAACTTTCCTTCCTCTGAGAGGAAAGAACCTGCAGTGTTTGCTCTCCAGGACCTTCCTTGCTTGATCTCTGGAGTGACCTTTCCTCCCACGAGGAGTAATGAATTCCAGAGTCTGTCTTGGCTGCTTCCTTTCTGGGTAAGATGTGCTCTGTCCCTTAATCCCTGAGCTGGTCAGACACTGTCTGTGCTGGGAACAGCTCTCTGAGGGTCCCTGGTTTAATATAAGATATATTTGTCTGTTAGTTGGTGTCTGTCCTCATACAAATCAATGTGGTTGGAGGGCAGCACTGCTCACAAAATGCCCATCATCTCAGGCTGCTTTGAATTCCTTGTCATGACTCTGCCTCTAATCAAGGGGGAAACAATTATTTCTACCTGAAGGGAAGTTCTGGCCAGGTGGGGGTTGGTCTCTTCTCCCAGGCACTCAGCAATAGGACAAGGGGGCACGATGGGCTCAAGCTCTGCCAGGGGAATTTGAAGTTGGAGAGCAGAAAAAAATTCTTTGCAGAGAGAGTGCTCAGGCATTGGAATGAACTGCCCAGAGAGGGGGTGGATTCCCCATCCCTGGAGGTTTTTCAACTGAGCTTGGCCGTGGCACTGAGTGCCATGATCTGGTAAAGGGACTGGAGTTGGACCAAGGGTTGGACTTGATGATCTCAGAGGTCTTTTCCAACCCAATCCATTCCGTGATTCTGTCATTCTATGGATGTGGCACTGAGGGAGAATCCACCACATCTTGATCCAACCCCACTGTGATCACCAGCCCAGGGCACAGAGTGCCCTGGGCTGGTGATCACAGTGGGGTTGGATCAAGGGTTGGACTTGATGACCTCGGAGGTCTTTTCCAACCCAATCCATTCTGTGATTCTGTGAATTAAGCCATGTCTTTGTGCTCTTAATTAGGCTCAGAAGCTTCTTTCCTAAGGCAAGGACTTTAAAGTTTGCAGCTGTACCTACAAAGGCAGGCAGGGGGCTGTGCCTGCTCAGCTGTCATTGCAGCCCTCGGCGCTGGGCTGTGCTCGTGTATGGGAGAATTCTGAGGCAGGGAAGGCACAGCAGGCACCAGCCAGAGCAGCAGCAGCAATTCAGAGCTTTTAATCAAGGGAATTCATAGAATCATCACAGAATCATAGAATGGATTGGGTTAGAAAAGCCCTCTGAGATCATCAAGTCCAACCCTTGGTCCAACTCCAGTCCCTTTACCAGATCATGGCACTCAGTGCCACGGCCAAGCTCAGCTGAAAAACCTCCAGGGATGGGGAATCCACCCCCTCTCTGGGCAGCCCATTCCAATCCCTGAGCACTCTCTCTGCAAAGAATTTCTTTCTGCTCTCCAACTTCAATTTCCCCTGGCAGAGCTTGAGCCCATCGTGCCCCCTTGTCCTATTGCTGAGTGCCTGGGAGAAGAGACCAACCCCCACCTGGCCAGAACTTCCCTTCAGGCAGTTCCAGACAGTGCTGAGGTCACCTCTGAGCCTCCTCTTCTCCAGGCTGAACACCCCCAGCTCCCTCAGCCTCTCCCCACAGGGCTTGTGCTCCAGTCCCTTCTCCAGCCTCGTTGCTCTTCTCTTCTCAGTTGGGTTGGAAGAGACCTCTGAGATCATCAACCCTTGATCCAACCCCACTGTGATCACCAGCCCAGGGCACTGAGTGCCCTGGGCTGGTGATCACAGTGGGGTTGGATCAAGACATGTTGGATTCTCTGTCCCTGGAGGTGTTTAAGGGGACACTCAGTGCCACATCCAGTCCCTTCTCCAGCCTCGTTGCTCTTCTCTTGCCCCTTTCCAGCCCCTCAATCTCTTTCCTCAACTGAGGGGCCCAGAACTGAACACAACACTCAAGGTGTGGCCTCCCCAAGGCAGAGTCCAGGGGAAGGGTCACTGCCCTGGCCCTGCTGCCACATTGTTTTCCCAGTCCTGCTTCCACTCACCTGCAGGACTCACCATGCAGGGCTTGGCAGGCTGAGAGCAAAGTGCAGCTCCTGTAAAATCACCTAAATCTGTTATTGCTCGTAGTTGCTGCTCAAAATAACAGCTTAACAGGTCAGCATCTATTTTGTGATGGATTTTTCTCTTTAGTGCTACAGGCAGAAAAGAATTCCTTAAAGGTAAGTTTTAAATATAAATAGTAAGGTGTGCAAAGAATTTAAATCTCTCAGAGTCATTTCAGAGGCTGCCTTGTCAAATGAAGCAAATTCAGAGATATCTAAACATACATTTCACTGATACATAAGGTTTGGTAGAGCACAGTTTTCTGCACAGTTTCATGAGTTATTTTGGTAAAATTGAAACTGTGGAACTGAGATTTTTTTGAAAATGGAAACCTCTGAACTGACATAGTGAATTTTTTATTATTACCTTGTTGAGGCCTCAAGCTTTGGCTCACACTGCAGCACAGTAAGCCATGTTGTACTTGGAAATACTTTATGCCACTAGCAGTTAATTTTCCAGTTTTAGTCCCTGGAATGGCTTCATATTTTGTAAGGTGGGGGGAATGGAGTTGCATGAAAAGAACATTTATTAAGCTTGTGCTCTGTAATTATGGTTAAATGCAAACTAGCTCTACTTGTGCATCTTCCTGTTACTGAAAGCCTATCTTGGATCTGATTTTGGAATAAGCAAATTTCCAATCACTGCATATTATTATGATTTTGAAAAACTGGACAGAAACATTGCCCTTTTTGTCTTTAAATCAGCACAGTCAGGGACGTGTTGAGCTGCAAATCTGTGGTACTTTTACAGAGTATTTTCCCTCATTACTGCCAAAAACTACAACCTCTACAATATTAAAGCCTGAACCATTTACTTTGTAATTTTTGTCTCTTCCAGAGCTTTCAAAATGAATATTCAGCAGCAAGTCAGGACTGGTGCTTGTTTGACAATGGCATCTTTTAATAGACTTTACAAAGACTGTTGTGTCTCCCTCTGCATTGATTGGAGATTAACCCTTTGATCTGTAGCATTGTAGCTCCATCTTGGGGGCATTCACAGACCCCTGTCACCCTCAGCTTTCACCCTGGGGAAGGAAAACATCCTGACTGTGCCTTGGAGAGGACACTGTGATGTCACATTTGGGGGTTCATCCTGACTGTGCCTTGGAGAGGACACTGTGATGTCACATTTGAGGGATTCATCCTGACTGTGACTTGAAGGGGACACTGTGATGTCACATTTGGGGATTCATCCTGACTGTGACTTGCAGAGGACACTGTGATGTCACATTTGGGGGTTCATCCTGACTGTGACTTGCAGACACTGTGATGTCACATTTGGGGGTTCATCCTGACTGTGATGTCACATTTGAGGGATTCATCCTGACTGTGCCTTGCAAAGGACACTGTGATGTCACATTTGAGGGATTCATCCTGACTGTGCCTTGCAAAGGACACTGTGATGTCACATTTGGGGATTCATCCTGACTGTGATGTCACATTTGGGGGTTCATCCTGACTGTGCCTTGAAGGGGACACTGTGATGTCACATTTGGGGGTTCATCCTGACTGTGACTTGAAGGGGACACTGTGATGTCACCTTTGGGGATTTATCCTGACTATGACTTGGAGAAGACACTGTGATGTCACATTTGAAGGTTCATCCTGACTGTGATGTCACATTTGGGGGTTCATCCTGACTGTGATGTCACATTTGGGGGTTCATCCTGACTGTGCCTTGAAGGGGACACTGTGATGTCACATTTGGGGGATTCATCCTGACTGTGATGTCACATTTGGGGATTCATCCTGACTGTGATGTCACATTTGGGGGTTCATCCTGACTGTGACTTGCAAAGGACACTGTGATGTCACATTTGGGGGATTCATCCTGACTGTGATGTCACATTTGGGGGGTTCATCCTGACTGTGCCTTGCAAAGGACACTGTGATGTCACATTTGGGGGATTCATCCTGACTGTGATGTCACATTTGGGGATTCATCCTGACTGTGATGTCACATTTGGGGGTTCAGACACACAACTTGCCATGGTTGACTCAAGACCATGGGATTTGACTCTGAAGTATTTTTATTTTCAGCACTAATAAAACCTGTGGTTATGTGCACAGCTGGAACTTTATGGCTTTCCTGGGAGCTATAAAACATACATTCCTGAGGATAAATTTGCCCCTGCACAGTCACAGATGCTTTAGGAGGTTTTTTAGCTGTGTGTGCTGTGTCTTGGCACTGACACTGCTCTCTCCTCACCCAGACCTGTAGATCTCTCACTAGAAAAGCACCATGTGCTTGCTTTTATATTTAAGTACAGCCTGGGAGTTCAGTAGATAAAAAATGGACAACACCAAGACACATAATAGGAGGTTTTGGTTAAAATACACCTGCTGCAAGGATGTGCTTGCTGCTGACAGAATATGATGCATTTTGTCTTAATTTCTACTACAGAATGTAATTCTTTTTATTATTTTTTAGGATTGCTGCACTGTAGCAGTGTGCTGGCTGTTTTGTCTGCCCAGAGTGATGTTGAACACAAAACAGTGGTGTTATTTTATCTTTTAGAACTGTTTTTTAGGCTTACACTCTTCTAACTCAGCTCCTCCAAGAGACACTCTCTCCTGTCCGATTTTCTTCCCCCAAAACTCCTCACATTTTTGTCTCCCACAGGCTGAGCTTTTCATCTCCCCCAAGGCCACTCCCCATGGTTTTGCCCCCAGCTGGAAATGCTGTTCTTGGCTGGAGCTGAGCCCCAGAGCTGCTGGCCTGGCCTGGCAGCAGGAGGCACTGCTGTAATTGCCTTTTGGAGATTTCTCACCAGGCAGGTCCTGTACAACTCTGTGACACGGGCCATTAACTCTGATTAGTGGAGTCTTGCTTTTATGTGAGAAAATTACTTTCAGCTGTCACTCATCTTTCCTTTGTGTTCTCCTCTTGAAAGAGCAGCTTTCATGTTCCAAACAGTGTTCCCAAAATCCAGGCAGTCCAGGGGAAATACAAATAAATACGTTTGGGGGCAATTAAGCTGAAAATATCCTTCACCTTCTGTTCAGATGAATGGGACAATTACCCTTTTTATTTAATGAGCATCAGGGTAACCTGCATGCTGCAGACAGTGTAAAGATGAATTCATTGGAGTTGTGAAAAGTTTATTTTAGTTTTTAGATTTAATGGAGCATGAAGTAAATTCAGGCTTATGTCTGTGCCCAGGCAGTCAGGACTGATCCTGATGCACGTTCAGGCTTGCAGTGTTTGCCTTCCTGAAAGCTCATTTTTGATGGAATGGTGGGTGTTCAGGTTCTAATTTGAAGAAATTCCAGGTACACAGAAATTCCAGGTACAGCAGTTAATTCTTAGTGTCTGTGTTAAATAAAATCAGTGCAGTGGGTGCTGAGCTCCAGCTCATACCACATACCCTGCTCTCTGCTGGGTTGGGGGCTCAGAAATTCAGGTTTCTGTCACAACAAGGAACTTCAGAGGCATTTTTTGAGTGTTTGCTTCAAGGGGATACCAAGTCATAGCCCTCTGGTCAGGAGCTGGAAGGTCTGGAATGGCACACAGGGAAGAGAGCTGGGACCAAAATAGCCAGAGAGTCTCCTGGGATCAAAACATCCAGAGGGTCCCCTGGGATCAGAATATCCAGAGGGCTCCTGGGATCAAAACATCCAGAGGGTCCCCTGGGATCAGAATATCCAGAGGGCTCCTGGGAGCAAAACATCCAGAGGGTCCACAGGGAGCAAAATATCCAGAGGGCTCCTGGGAGCAAAACATCCAAGGGGTCCTCTGGGAGCAAAACATCCAGAGGATTCCCTGGGAGCAAAACATCCAAAGGGTCCTCTGGGAGCAAAACATCCAGAGAGTCCACAGGGAGCAAAACATCCAGAGGATCCCCTGGAATTGAAACATCCAGAGGGTCCCCTGGAATTGAAACATCCAGAGGGTTCCCTGGGAGCAAAACATCCAGAGGATTCCCTGGGATCAAAACATCCAGAGGATTCCCTGGAATCAAAACATCCAGAGGGTCCCCTGGAATTGAAACATCCAGAGGGTTCCCTGGGAGCAAAACATCCAGAGGATTCCCTGGGATCAAAACATCCAGAGGATTCCCTGGAATCAAAACATCCAGAGGGTCCCCTGGAATTGAAACATCCAGAGGGTTCCCTGGGAGCAAAATATCCAGGGGGTCTACGGGGAGTAGAATATCCAGAGGGTCCTCTGGGAGCAAAACATCCAGAGGATTCCCTGGGATCAGAACATCCAGAGGGTCCCCTGGGATCAAAACATCCAAAGGGTCCCCTGGGACCAACTTTTAGATGCAGTTACTGAATAGTTGGTTATTTCTCTGTGCCTTTGGGTTCAGTCTCTGTGGAAATTAAACAGAAGCACTGCTTACCTCATCATCCTATGTTAACATGTCTAAAGGTGGTTATGTGTTAGTGTTAATTAGTGTTCATGCCACACAAGCACCTTCAGAAATGTCATTTCTGTCGCTTTGGGGTTTTTACACCCTGCTGTTAATTCCTTTGTGGTCACTTTGCCAATTGGGAGCTTTGCTGATGAAAAACAGGCAGGAAATTCTTCAGGTAACACTTTTTAATGACTTGCAAGTTCTCTCTCCTTCTTCCATACACATTTTAAAAACTGCAGGTCCCCTGAGTGTTGCCACCTTTGCTGAAATGATGCTTTTGAGATCCCTTTGGCCCTTCTGTAAAACCTCTATCAATTCATAATGAGTTATAATGATATTAATGGCTCAGAAGCAAAAGGTCTTGGAGAGGTGACCTTTTCTCTTGTGTCCTGTATTTCTTGCCTTCAGGAAAAATGAACAATTTCACTAATTGATTGTTTTAGTCACGATGTGTAATTGGTTTTAATTTACTTCTGTTTCATGCTCTGCCACTGGCCCTCCTGTGACAAACATGATGGAGCTGTTGCTGCTTTAAAACAGCTCTGCATAAGTCAGGTTTGCATTCTTTAACTCAGACATGAAATGGCTTTACCTATTTGATCCTGTTCCTTTGGCTCTGAAGTTTTGTTGGCAAGACATTTCAAAGGTGCTGCTTTGAAAGACAAGAAGATGAGAAAATTAATTTTAAATGTCCTTTTGTGAGAGTCAGATAATCTGCTTTGTGTGGAGCTGTGGTGGAGCTGTAGGATGGGATTGAGGTTTGTTTGCTGCAGGAGAGAAGAAAGAGTCTCTTGTAAAGGCTCTGATCTCAGGAGTGCCATGTGAGTGCAGTGCAGTGAGAAACTTTGTGTATAAAGTAGGAATTCATTGCACAGTTTGTAAGGAGGGCTCTGGGAGGAGGGGGAAGGCTTTTATAGACAGGTGTCCTCAGAGAAACTTGTCTCTGATTTAGAGGTCTGGAAACTGAGGCACAAACACACACCTGGCCAGGGACCATAAGGCAAATAACCCTGACAGGAGCTCCAACTTCTGCCCTTCCAGGCACTGAACAAGGCCCTTGCCCAGCCCTTGAGGAAAAAGCACTAAATCTTTCATACATTCAGCTGAACTGGCCAGATTTTTGTGCACTGAAGATGTTATTTAATGTTCTTTACCCAGCTCTGTTCAGTTTTACACCAGTGGTGTTTTTTTCTCTCAATCATTCCTTAAATGACCTGCTCTCAGTTTGAAAGGATTTCAGTGCTTGTCTTCTGTCATGATTGAGGTTTTATTTCTGTCCTTTCCTTAGTTATGACAGGAGTAGATGGCAGCAATTATAAATCCCTCATCTCTTTGACAGTTAAGCAGCCCAGAGTGGTGCTCTCAGCTCAGAGTTAAATCCAGCACAGTCTCCTGGTGTAAAAATCAAGCTGCCAAACAGATCCAAGTGATGAGCATGGGAAACCAAAGGAGGTGTATTCACTCCTTCCCACCCGTGGAAATGTGTTTGCCCTTCACCCTTGATTCTCCAAAAGCAAAGCAATCCAATGATAAATAAATAGGAGGATTTCTTTGAGCTTTCTGTTGTGAATTGTTCATTTAAAAATTGCAAAGTTCTCCTCTGAAACTCAAAAGTCATAATTTAAATGATTTTCCAGTATTTATAAAACCAATGGCAGAATTACTCAGGTGGATCAATTAAAAACTTCTTTTTTGAGGATTTTGGGTTTGTTGCCAGCAGTTTGGATCTAAACCCAACAGTCAGCAAGTCATCTCTCTGGAGCTGTTTTGTGTTCTAAAGGCTTTGATTGCACATCACAAACCCTCTGGTGCAGTGAGACCTGATGTTTGCTTTCTGCAGAGTTGTCTTTGCTGAGCACAGTGCCCTGTTCTCCTGTTCCCATCACCAACCACTTGCAGTTATGGATATTTTAGCTGAAGAGGGGCTGTTGGATCATCCAGACTGTGGCAGTGCAGGATTTTTCCTTCAAGGAACATCAGCCAGGAAACTTTGATGCTGGTGCTGCTCATTCTGTGTGTTCAGGGGATAAATGAAGGGCCTTGTTCTTGGGGTGTCAGCTGGGCTGCTCAGGGGCTGAGTTCAGCCTCTTGCCACATCCATGTGTGTGACTGTACAACCAGGGCAGGGCACTGCTGCTCCTCACAGGCTTCTGCTGAGCCCCTCAGGCTCTGAACATGTCCCAGAACCTGTCCAGGAGTGCCTGGAGGGGGCTGTGAGCTGCTGTGGGAGCTCAGGGCAGCACTGTCAGAGGCCATGGAAAGGCAGTGGTGCCTCTGAGGTCTCTCAGACACACAGACATCTGCCCTTGGGTTGGAAACCATAGAATTACAGAATCACAGAATCGTAGAATGGATTGGGTTGGAAAAGACCTCCGAGATCATCAAGTCCAACCCTTGGTCCAACTCCAGTCCCTTTACCAGATCATGGCACTCAGTGCCATGGCCAAGCTCAGTTTCAAAACCTCCAGGGATGGGGAATCCACCCCCTCTCTGGGCAGCCCATTCCAATCCCTGAGCACTCTCTCTGCAAAGAATTTCTTTCTGCTCTCCAACTTCAATTTCCCCTGGCAGAGCTTGAGCCCATCGTGTCCCCTTGTCCTATTGCTGAGTGCCTGGGAGAAGAGACCAACCCCCACCTGGCCAGAACCTCCCTTCAGGCAGTTCCAGACAGTGCTGAGGTCACCTCTGAGCCTCCTCTTCTCCAGGCTGAACACCCCCAGCTCCCTCAGCCTCTCCCCACAGCACTTGTGCTCCAGTCCCTTCTCCAGCCTGGTTGCTCTTCTCTTCTCGGTTGGGTTGGAAGAGACCTCTGAGATCATCAAGTCCAACCCTTGATCCAACCCCACTGTGATCACCAGCCCAGGGTTGGATCAAGACATGTTGGATTCTCTGTCCCTGGAGGTGTTTAAGAGGACACTCAGTGCCACATCCAGTCCCTTCTCCAGCCTCGTTGCTCTTCTCTGGCCCCTCTCCAGCCCCTCAATCTCTTTCCTGAACTGAGGGGATCTGTGTTCTCTTCAAAGGCTTCCTTTCTAAACAACCCACTGGTCCAATAAACTGGGGGAGGGACCTCCAGAATTCATTTCAATGTGCATTAAAGATGCCCTCTAAATAGTAAAAAATTCCCAGAGTTAGTTCTTCAAAGTTGTAATTCACTGCTATAACTTTGTATTTGTGATGGGCTAAAAGAATAAGCAAGTTCCTGCCATTTGCCTGATGGATTGGAACTTCTTAGGTATGATAATTGTTCTTGTGGTTGTGTGTCTCTGCTCTTTGATGAGCTCTTTAGCATTTTCTGCACAGCCTGAACAAAGCAACAGTCCATATTAATTAATGCTTGTACAGTAATGAGCTGTAGGTCTCTGCTTGCACCTTGGACTAGAGGGGGCAACAGCAGCCTGTCTGAACACTTGAGAAAATGCTGTGTTTAAGACACCCAAATTTGTTCATTAAACCACACTGCAAACCCAGTCAGAATTATTGCTGGCAGTGGCATTTCGTGCCTAAGTTATCAGGAATGTGTTTGCATCACACCAGTCAGTTGAGGGCATCCTCAAATTCCTCAGTAATGTGGATTGTCTCACACTTTGCTTTTTACCAGGGCAGAGAAGCTCCAGCTGCTGAACCACAGGCCTGTGACTGCAGTTGAGATCCAGCTGGTGAGTAACAGTAACAATGCCTCTGACTGTTCAGAGCTTAAATGGAAGCAGCTTTAACCTTGAAGATCGATTGAATAATTACTTTCTCATGGCCAGTGATTGAATATATCCCTTTATGCACATCTTTACATACACTGTTTCAAATCCACTCAGCTTCCTGCCTGAGACCTCCTTAGAGACCTGCCCATCTTTCTCACAGGCAGATTCTCCACCTCTGTTTGTTCAGTGTCACATGTTGAAAATGCCTGATGGAGTCATGAAAGGTTAATTATTGCAGCCAAGAATATATTTGACCTGAGTGGTTTTGCTGCTGCTCTGTCTGTGATCCTGGACTTCACTTTTTGGCAGCTGGTGGTTTTGATGGCAGAGTTTTGTGTGTCACTAAAACCAAACAGGCAGAAAAGAACTGAGTGATGATTGACACAGAACTGTGAGCAGTGATGCAGGATGAGATATGGATATAAACATTCCTGATGGAATGCAGCCATTGTCAGTCTGTTAAGCATAATTCTGATGTAAAGAAGGATTGTCACTAAATAGAAATAGGTGATTATATTCCTGGAAGGGTCTCCTTAGGAATCCAAAACCCCGTGGTAATAAAGAGATTGTTATAATCAGGATGTTATTTCAGTGAAGGTCTCTTGCATTAAGAACATCTGTTTGCAATCTTATCCTGAAACCAAACAGAGGAGTAACAGGATCATATTTTGCTGCAAAAAAGGGAAGGATTAAGAGGTACCAGTAGGACTGTTTCTCTTCCATAGCCACGGAGTGGGGATTATAATGCTGAGGGCATCTCTTGGAAGAGTGTTTGTAACTGAGGAATTAATGCTGTGTTTGTGACTGAGGAGATCAGTGTCAATCATCAACCCAACCAAGAGCATTAAGGCTTCATGAGCTTTGCTTAGGCACTTAGTCATAAGCCATGATGTGGAGCCTTTGTTGGCTTCACATGCATAGACACAGATTTATTTTATTGCCATATATACATTCTTTTTCTCCCCTTCCTTAAATGCAACAATATTTTGCTGCTTTCAGGTGACTCTGGTTTTGCCCTTCTCTTCCCTCCTCTCCTTATTAACCCTCCCTAGTTCCTTGTTATCTCACCTACCCATAAAATACTGAAAATAGTTTGCTCCTGTGTCGTGTTTGAAATCCAGGACACAAGTGTAAGAAATTTGGGCCTTTATATTAGAAGTGAGGTGTCTGTAGAGTGTCATATTTTAGATACTGCAGTGTTTGTAGTGTCAAAATTAGATGAAACTCGTTGCTTAAACTTAGAGAAACACAGACACAAGATTTGAGATCAGTGTCAGTTCATTGTTTATCCAGAACCTTTCTCTAGTGATCAAAAGCAGCTTGTGAAAAATGTAACATTCATACATTTGGGGAGTAGCCTGAATTTTTCTTGTCATGGAAGTGTTGGGGATGCAGCTCCTCCTGTTCCATTGCAATTCCCCTGCAATTCCCAGGGCTGTTTTCTCCAAACCCAACATCACAGTGATCTGAGTTGGCTGGATTGTTAACACTGTGTTAGATTGAGCCTCCCCAAAACTGCAGCACATTCACTCCTTCATCAAAGTGCAACAAAGTCTTTGGAGCTCAATCACTGCTGGGAAACTGCAGAGTGAAACCCAGACCTGGGAGCCTTTGCAAGGAAGTGATTCTGCTGTTCACTTGCTGTCTGGAGCTGTTTGGGGCTTTGGTGAGGACAGGGGAAGGAGATTGTAGCAGTCACTGAACACACAAAAGCTCTGTCTGCTGAGAGTGTGAAATGATGCAGAGCAGTGGAGGCTTCAGCTCCCCTTTGATGTTTGTAGGGAGAAGATTATCCAGGCACAGATTTCATGCAGGCAAGTCAATTCTCTGCAGCTCCTGCATGAGAGACAACCTACTGAGAAGGGAATATTAAGCCTAAAATTGCCTTGATTCTCTTACCATTGAACTTCCCCCTGCCTCTTAAAAGCTTTGAGTTGCTCCTGGAATTGAATCAGAAATAAATGATGATGAAAACTTCAGACCAGTTCATACAGTGCAGGCACATCTTTTTTAAAAGCTTCAAAGAAAATGCTAAACAAGCCTTGTCTGTCTCTGACTTGCTCAAACAGTTCTGATGTCTCAAATTTTTGCTCAGTGCTGCCTGTCCATGGGTTGAAGTCAGATTCACCTGACAGGCTTTTAAAAGCTCATGTGAGAGGAGAGTTATATTTATTGTTGCTTTTTTGCCTTTCCAGCTTTTTATTTTTTTACTCTCCCTCCATAAAATTCCCTGGGTTTAGTTGTATGCAAATAACAAATGGATTTTGATAAAATTATGTTTATGTTGTGATCTTTTGATCTCAAGGTCTTCTGTGAGTCTTTATGCAGAAATTGGTGCCATTGTCCATATTTGCCTTTTCCAGACCTTGTGCCAGGATTTGTTTTCAAACAACAATAGCAACAAAAGGAGCATGAAATTCTAATCCATACCCCACAGGGTAAAACACTGTACACACTGCAGTTATCTTGACCTCCTCTTTTAATCTTTGACATCTGTTGTTCCTGGCTCAGTGACTCACAAAGGAGGAAGAAGAAAGACAGTGAGTGATGTTCATCTGCCCATGACAGTGGTTCAGCTTTGCTTAATGCTGAACATTAAACATCAATCTTTTCTAGTGAGCAAATTGCTCCACGTTCTTCTCTCTGGATGGAAAAGCAGATTTTAATTCTCTGCTTTATTAAAACTAGATTTGCATCTCAGACAACTTGGTACCTGCGTGCTCTGCATAACCTGCCAGGTTGTCTGTCATAATGATGGAACATGTTCCTCTGGAAAATGGAAGATCTTGGAGGATTTAAACATTCTGTTTTCTCAACAACATATTCTGCTTTCCACTTGGTTAATTAGCTCTGGGGGACATTAATCCAATCATTCAGTGTTTTACTTTATTTCTTTGTTATGTGTTTTTTTCCTATTAGTGTGTTGGTGCTGAGCAATTTCAAATTACTACTCACAGGAGGAAATAACAGTCATTTTCTCATCAAACATCTACCTCCTACACTGGAGTTAAATTATGTGCTTGATGGCTTTGGAAGTGATCAGAACCCCTATTTCCTTTATTCCTGTAGTTTACTATTTATTTTTTAAATAGAATTCTTGGCTTATTATTCAAATAATAGCTTTTAGCCCACAGGTTGTTCTGCTCTGTGATGCTGAGGTTTGTTCCCCACCAACTATTACTTGTCCTTGGGGCAGTTTTTCAGAACTTTCAGTACTTTTGGGGTTCTTTAGTGTGGCTTTATTTATTCTTTTAACATTTGCAGTCTGTCATGTCTCAGGAGACTAAATGAAATAAACATTAGCATTGAAAGCTTGAAAGAAGCACAGCAATGATGATGAAGTCTCTTATACTTGGCTTTTGGTTGGGTAAATAGCAAAGGTATGGTTTTAATTAGGGAAAGCTGTTCCAAAGTGTTTGTCCTTGTTTCACCGAGCAAAACAATCTCGACAATGCTCTGTGTGTGTCTGTGCTCATATTCTGTGCTCTCATTAGCACATGGAACTATGGACATACAGATTGGCACATTTCCAGAGAGAGGAATCAGGCATTGGAATGGGCTGCCCAGAGAGGGGGTGGATTCCCCATCCCTGGAGGTTTTTCAGCTGAGCTTGGCCGTGGCACTGAGTGCCATGATCTGGTAAAGGGACTGGAGTTGGACCAAGGGTTGGACTTGATGATCTCGGAGGTCTTTTCCAACCCAATCCATTCTGTGATTCAGTGGATGTGGCACTGAGGGAGAATCCACCGTGTCTTGATCCAACCCCACTGTGATCATCAGCCCAGGGCACTCAGTGCCCTGGGCTGGTGATCACAGTGGGGTTGGATCAAGGGTTGATGATCTCAGAGGTCTCTTCCAACCCAACTGAGAAGAGCAACCAGGCTGGAGAAGGGACTGGAGCACAAGTGCTGTGGGGAGAGGCTGAGGGAGCTGGGGGTGTTCAGCCTGGAGAAGAGGAGGCTCAGAGGTGACCTCAGCACTGTCTGGAACTGCCTGAAGGGAAGTTGTGGCCAGGTGGGGGTTGGTCTCTTCTCCCAGGCACTCAGCAATAGGACAAGGGGGCACGATGGGCTCAAGCTCTGCCAGGGGAAATTGAAGTTGGAGATCAGAAAGAAATTCCTTGCAGAGAGAGTGCTCAGGGATTGGAATGGGCTGCCCAGAGAGGGGGTGGATTCCCCATCCCTGGAGGTTTTTCAGCTGAGCTTGGCCGTGGCACTGAGTGCCATGATCTGGTAAAGGGACTGGAGTTGGACCAAGGGTTGGACCTGATGATCTCAGAGGTCTTTTCCAACCCAATCCATTCTGTGATTCAGTGGATGTGGCACTGAGGGAGAATCCACCATGTCTTGATCCAACCCCACTGTGATCATCAGCCCAGGGCACAGAGTGCCCTGGGCTGATGATCACAGTGGGGTTGGATCAAGGATTGGACTTGATGATCTTGGAGGTCCTTTCCAACCCAATCAATTCTATGATTGTGTTTCTGTGGTTTAATTTATGAATAAACACTTCCATCTTGTCTCAATGGACTGTCTGTTACTTTCTGATTTACCTTCTCCACACATGAAAACTTTATAAGCTTCTGCAAAAGACTTTCTGCCATGAGAATTTACCAGCAGGTCTTAACCTGACTCTGCTTAATGTGATTCTGTGATTACCTTCTGATTTAGTAATTATGGTTGGTTTGTTCCTCTGAGAAGCTCAGCCACAGTGCTCAGTTGAACAAAGCTCCTGTTAAAATGTGCAGCTGGGAAGGGCTGTGTGAGGGCACTGAAATCTCCCACATCCACATTTGTTTCACAAGCACAGCTCTGGTTCCCTGTTGTGCTTCCCTTTGGAACGAGGCGTCTGCCAGGGCTTCCTGTGCAGTTGGAAAGGGATCTGTCTTATAGCAAGATTCAGGGATGGGGATCAGCTGCCTGTTGCATTTCCCTGTGTTACAAAGCCCATGCACAGATGTCTCTGGAGAGGAAGCAGAAAATTGGCATCATTTTCCTAGAATCATAGAATGGATTGGGTTGGAAAAGACCTCCGAGATCATCAAGTCCAACCCTTGGTCCAACTCCAGTCCCTTTACCAGATCATGGCACTCAGTGCCACGGCCAAGCTCAGTTGAAAAACCTCCAGGGATGGGGAATCCACCCCCTCTCTGGGCAGCCCATTCCAATGCCTGAGCACTCTCTCTGCAAAGAATTTTTTTCTGCTCTCCAACTTCAATTTCCCCTGGCAGAGCTTGAGCCCATCGTGCCCCCTTGTCCTATTGCTGAGTGCCTGGGAGAAGAGACCAACCCCCACCTGGCCAGAACTTCCCTTCAGGCAGTTCCAGACAGTGCTGAGGTCACCTCTGAGCCTCCTCTTCTCCAGGCTGAACACCCCCAGCTCCCTCAGCCTCTCCCCACAGCACTTGTGCTCCAGTCCCTTCTCCAGCCTCGTTGCTCTTCTCTTCTCAGTTGGGTTGGAAGAGACCTCTGAGATCATCAAACCCAACCCTTGATCCAACCCCACTGTGATCACCAGCCCAGGGCACTTCAGTGCCCTGGGCTGGTGATCACAGTGGGGTTGGATCAAGACATGGTGGATTCTCCATCCCTGGAGGTGTTTAAGAGGACACTCAGTGCCACATCCAGTCCCTTCTCCAGCCTCGTTGCTCTTCTCTGGCCCCTCTCCAGCCCCTCAATCTCTTTCCTGAACTGAGGGGCCCAGAACTGAACACAACACTCAAGGTGTGGCCTCCCCAAGGCAGAGTCCAGGGGGTCACTGCCCTGGGCCTGCTGGCCACGCTATTTCTGATCCAGGGTATTTCTTGATGTATCCTCCATTTAGTAAATGTTTGCCTCATTTTAAGCCTCAAGTACAGTTGATTTAGTTGGAACTCTTGAACACTTAAGTCCAAACAAGCTCTGGCTTAACAGTTACATGTACGAAGTGCTTAAGCAAGTGTAAAAATTGGTTCTTAGTTTTCTAAATAAAAGTGGCAATGCCCTCAAAGGTGAACAGAACTGTGGCTTCAGTGACCCTCTGAATATTTATATCTATTGCACAGTTCTGAAAAAATGGCTCTTTTTGTCAATACATTATCAATAAAGTAAGAAGCAACTCTGGGTACTCAAGGTTGAAAAGTAAATACAAGCTGCTCCTTTTATTTTTAGCTGTAGGACCTTTATGCCCATTAAGTTACCAAATAAAGTTTTGCTGCTTCCTCCCTCGATTCCTTCTTTGGTTGTCTTGTAGATTATGTTGTGTAGAACATCAGCTTTATATTGTTTAGAGCATTGGGGAGCTGAAATGTGAAAATTGCTTCCTGTCTGAGTATATTGCAGTGGGAGTTTAATAACTGGCTGTTAGTAGTGAGGGTGAAATAGAAGTTATTAATGAGGCCTGACTTGACTGAGTTATCTGGACCACAAAGTTGCATTTCACAAATAATTCATACTGTGTGTATGTGGGAATGACACTGATGTGCTGTAGCATTTGCTGTTAAACCCCTGTAGTTATTTTGGGATAGCACAGCCTTGAGTGTGGTGGCTTGGGAATTATTTATTGCAGGAGCCACAGAGCTGCCCTGGCTCCCTGCCCTTCTCTGTGCTCCCTTCAGAGCCCCTTCCCCCTCAGCCCTGAGGAGGGACAAGCTGCACATCACGGGGGTTATATCTCTAAATTGTATTTCTGTAGCACTGCCCAGTTCTGCTACTTGCCCAAATCCCTGAACTCTGAAAATGCACAGCTCAGCAGGGGTTGGGTTGGCCATCCCCTAAACTCTGCCCATGGCATGGGCTGTGAGGGGGATCTGTTTCCATCTGGGGTGTGTGGCACTGCCAACATCAACAGCTGAGGTCATACACTTATTTCAAACATTTGCATTTTTGTTTTCCTTAGTCTAAACTTTGCATTCCTGACTGCTTATGGTTTGAGTCTGTTCCTTGAGCAGTTTTAGCCAAGTGCAAGTTAGAGGTTAGCAAGGCTTTTTGCTGGATATTTTTTCAGAGATTGGTACAATTCTTGGTGAAGAGTCTGTGCTTAAATGCAGTTGTTTCATTTTGCCTCTTTGGCTTTTTCTTACACATAATTTCTCTTCTCAGCACCATATTTTCTGTACTTTCAGCAGGAAAGGTATTTTGTCATAGAGCTGTAAATCAGAAGGCTGTGAGAACATCTCCTGAATGTAGAATAAGCCTCTGAGTGACCTTCTGTTGCCCTTGAAATCTGTTTTCCTTTAGGACAGTTTCATTTGTCTCTTTATCTTCATGCTGTCTGTGCTTAATGTTTGAGTTTTACCTTTTGGCCTGTTGCTTTGCTGCTTCCTCACTGCTTATGTTTCCTTAATTCAGGCTCAGGCTGTTTTTTCACTTCCCTAAAGAGTGAAAGAAATGGATTTTTATAGTTTATCCTTTTGATCCCTTGAACTCTTCAGTGGTATCACAGCAAAATAGCACTGGAACATCCACTTGAATAGTCAGCTGTTTGTCCACCCTGATTTGTGTCTGTTGGGGGTTCCTGGTGGGAGAGGCACCAAGAGGAGCCCTTGGTGAGTCTGATGCTGTAGGTTAAGGAATGACCATCCCTGTGGCTGTGGATCTGGGAGCAGGAGGGATTCTGGAGCTCCATTGCCCCCTGCTCAATGCAGAGCAGCATCTTTGCTTTAAGGTGCTTTTCTCAGCTCTTTAATGAGACCTCAGCTACAGCAGCGAAGCATCTGGAGCACAAAAGACTCTTTTCTTCCATCAGCTTTGTGCTAAAGTGTGATTTCAGGTGCCAGGGAATCCCCAGAGCTGCTGTGTCAGTGCCCAGGTCGTGTCTGCAGTTTGTCAGCTGGGCAGGGCTCGTGCTCAGCCTGTTCCAATGACATCAGCCTGGTGGGTCATCCTGGGGCTGGGGCATTACTCATCTGGAGGGATGTGCTGTCTGAGGAACAGAGATTAGACACAGAAGTGTATCCTGCCTTAAATAAGAGTTGGTGCTGGTCTAGAAATCATTATTTTCTGTTTGAGTTCTGCTTTCAGCCTGATGGTTAATTCTGTCTCCCTGAAGTGAGTGCCTGAAGCAGAAAGTACAGAGAAAAAAAAAAGGGAGAGGAGAGATATAAATAGGGAGGGATAAAATTAAAGTGGGTGGACTTCTTGTCATCCCATAAATCAAATCTAAACTAGGCAAGGTGCCATTTTTCTGAAGATCAGGAAGCAGAGGGGTGTGGGAGACATTGGCCACTGAGAGATCAGTCCTGCTGCCTGGAGTGGCTTTGCCTGTCCAAAGCATGTGGGCTGGGGCCTTGTGATTTTCCTGCTTCTGTGGAGATGTCACCTTTAAAATTCATGGTAAAAGGAATTAATAACACTCTAATCCAGTCTCAAAACCAGGCTGATAATCCTCTAAGAAACTGAATAGCACAGGTCATCTGTCGAGTAATGCAGAGCAGCAGGATTGGCACCAAGGAGTGAGTGTGACACACTTTACTTTTATCATGGAATCCCAGAATCCCAGAATGGTGTGGGCTGGGAGACACCTGAAGGAACATCTGGTTCCAACCTCCCTGCCATGGACAAGGACACTTCATGGCCTGCTGGTGGTGCTCCAAGGTGTGCTGGACAAGCTGCTGGGGTGGTTCCCTCTGGGATTGGGATGGTTCCCTCTGGGATTTGGATGGTTCCCTCTGGGATTGGGTGGTTCCCTCTGGGATTGGGATGGTTCCCTCTGGGATGCAGCAATTCCCTGACCCCACTGCAGTGGCTGCAGCAGTTCACAGGTCACACAGATCACAGACTGTTCTCACACAGGAGGAGGATTTGTAGTGTGTTTAAGTGTATTTAGTGTATTTTTGCTTGCACATGGATATTCAGTGTGTGCCTCCTGCTCCAGGAGTGGATTGGAGTGTGTTTCCTTGCAGGGATCTGGGGCCAATCCTGGTGGAAGATGATCCCATTGTGCAGAGAGGGTTGGTGGGACTGAATTAAAAACCAAGTTAATTGAACACTCTGCTTTACAGAAGGCAAGAGGCATCTCACCCTTTATAGCTGGGGCTGATTAAACCTGCATTGACTTGGAACCATAATTAATATAAATCACTGCTCTTCAAAGGACATTTTAAAGGATTTTGTGTAAGAAAGAAAACTCAACCCCCACAATCCTAATTGGTTTCCTTTGTGTTTGAAGAGTTCCTCTGACTTGCTTTTCCAGTCCTCTGACAAGCTTTTTTTCTCTTTTAACAGCTGCCTATAAATTAGGGCAGTTGTTTTACTGGTGGCAGTGATAGAAGAATTCCCACAGCTCCACAGTGGGAGCAGGTTCCTAATTAATCTCATGGAATCACAGAGTTCATTCGTGACAGCATATTTTGTGTTGCTCAGAGCTTTTAAATGCCTTTATACTCAGGAATCTCCCAATCTAAGCCAATTCCAGGGAAGTGAAGCTGCTCTAGGATTGGGTGGGTTCTTTTATGGCCTGGTTACTGCCAGGTGAGGTGGCAGCACTCAGGGACCCACTCAGGATGTCTCATTTCAGTTCTCACATGAAAGCACAGAAAGTTGGGAAAACACAGAAACTTGGGAAAGGCACAGAAACTTGGGAAAGGCACAGAACTTGGGGAAACAGAAACTTGGGAAAGCACAGGAACTTGGGGAAACACAGAAACTTGAGGAAACAGAAACCTGGGAAAAGCACAGAAACTTGAGGAAGCACAGAAACTTGGGAAAACACAGAAACTTGGGAAAACACAGAAACTTGGGAAAGGCACAGAAACTTGGGAAAGCACAGAAACTTGGGAAAACACAGAAACTTGGGAAAACACAGAAACTTGGGGAAACACAGAAACTTGGGAAAGGCACAGAAACTTGGGAAAAACAGAAACTTGGGATAACAGGGCTGGAAGGAGGGACTGAAGAGGAGCTAAATGGAAAGCCCAGCTCAAGACATGGATGTGTAGCTTGAGAGAGGCTTCAGGAGAAAGCAGGGAGGAAAGCCTGTTCTCAGGGTGGGGTTTTCCCTGTTGGAAGGAAAGCAGGATCTCATCCCAGAGTGCCAATTGTAGTGCATAACAATGGAGCTCTTCTGCTTTGTTAAATATTGCAAGAGTTCTGCTTTGTCAAATGCTTTTGTAACGAGCTCAGACTGTGCCCTGCATCCTTTGACAAACTATTTCCCAATGAGTTGAGTCTTTCCTTCCGGAGCTGAGGAAGGAAGTGTGGATTTAATGATGACAACAGATTGTTCTTTGCCCTGCAGATGGTGGAAGAAAGCGAGGAGAGGCTCACAGAGGAGCAGATTGAGGCCCTTCTGCAGACAGTCACCACTATCCTTCCAGGGGATCCAGAAGAACAGCAGAGAGACTCAGCAATGGCAGTGGAAGACAAAGGTGGCCAAGCTTAGGAGGCACCTGCACCAAAGCTGGCAGCAAGTTCAGAAGACAATCAGTTTATATTTTTCTGGTTTTGGTAACTTGATACCAGTTTAATCCTGTACTGGACATAACTGTAAAATATATTACAATTTTTATTACTTGGAGGTGATGAGGGAACCAATTGTTTAGAAGAAGGCATGGAAAAGGACTCTATTGTTTGGGGATTTGGGGCTGGCAGTACCAGAGTTGGTGCTGGAGCAGCCTGAGGAATCCTGGGCTTTTGTCATTTTTCCATTGCCCTTGGAACAGCTGTACATTTGAATAGGGCTCTGCACAGCTGGCAATGTTTTAATTATCACAGCAGGGCTATAATGATAATTGCTTTCAGAAGCTTTTGAATTGCCCAAGAGGCTTTCAGAGCAGGGGCTGCAGTGCAGAGATTTGGGGGCCTGGTGAGCCAGAGAGAGGCACAGGAGCTGCCTGGGCTCTGGCCAGGCACTGCCAAGCTGGCTGTTGGCATCATGGAACTGAAAGGATCTGTTCCCAAGGGTGTCTGACAGTCCCTCCTCAATAAAAGAGACATCCACATCACCAAAGTGCCCCTGGAACCAGGAGCTGGGCCACTTTGCAGCAGGGGAGGCTCTGGGCTCCAACCTTAAAGCTCTGACAAACACAAACAGCAGAACACTGAGGGGTGAGGGGTGTGTTTTCCCTCTGAACTTTTATGCCATTATTTATCCACAGACAAATCACTCCTGTGAACATGCTGGTGGTGGTGGAACAAATGAGTCAACACCGAGGTCCTGATCTGGTTTAGGAGAATGAGAGTCAGTCCTGGATGAGGCAGAATTTTCTGTGTGCTGAGCTTTTGTCTGGTGAAGGATTTCAGGATCAAGGATTTAATGCTTGAAAGCCTTGATGGCTGTAATAAATCATTTGTTTGTGTGTTTCTACCCACATAAAGTCAGGAGCCACCATGGCACTGGTTTATATTATGACTGCAGACCATTCCTGTATAATTATTGGGATGTACTGGAAGTAGAAATAAAATTTTAAGTACATCCTGGGAGTTTTGTGACTTACAGACAAGATAGAAGATCTCAGATATCTGACTTTTTTCCCCCCCTCAGGTCTGTCATGGTTTTGTTGTGTGTTTTTATGCAAAGAATTTGTGCTTTCTGAGCTTTAGTTGTGCTGTATGTGAAAGGGACTGATAAATTCCAGTGTCTGGGGGATTTGTGATACGTTTCCATGGTATTTAAACTTCTTTGATGTTTGGAGAGGATAGAAAATTATTAGAAAATGTATTTGTTGCCTCTTAAAGATAATTTATCTTAAATGTCTTCTAAAAGTACATGTTGACTGGGTGGGTGTAGTATAAGAGGGGGAAAGTCCTGGGTGGTGTTGTGATACATCAGTGTGTATTTTTTTCTCTAAATGTGCAAGAAAACAAGAGAGATAAGTGGATTATATCACAGAATGCCATGCAATTAATTTTAAAATTAGCATTTTTATTCACAGCAGTCACTGGTGTTGTTTGACATGCTGTGGCCTTGGGCTGAGGGTGTTTACATTTTTATCTGTCCTTTTCTAAAATTAAGGATTGAAGTATGATCTAAACTTATAAAAAGCAAATGAACCAGATCCTAAGTATCTTTAGCCAGCCAAGGATGTTTTAACAGATCCCTGTGGCTGGATGTTCCATGCTGGGAATTGGCAGCTGGTTATCAGGAGGGATTTTTTGTCAGCATCCCTGTTGTCTTGTTGTGGTACAAAATACAAGAACTCAACACTTGCTGTTGTATTTAAACCTTTCCATCAGTATCAATTCCAGATGGAAACATCTATTAAGTGCATGGATCATTTGTTCAGACTCAATTAAGATGCTTAAACCAGGCATAAATTTCACTAAAAACTGCAATACTCTGTAACATGTGAAAGGATTTGGGATTTTGGCATCTGCATTACAGCAAGAAATGATTTTTAGACCTACAGTCACTGGAGGTCCAGGTGGGGAATTCCTGGCTCTGAGGGCAGGTTTGTGTTGCTTTTTCACTCTCCTCCATGTCCAAAACCTGAGCTCAGAAGTGTTTTGTGGAAAGCAGATGTCACCCTGCTGCTCTGACACCATCCTTCCTCTGTCTTGCATATTACAGAAGGATCTGCCTCTCTCCCAGAGCTGCCTTTTGTTTCCTTCTCTAAGCAGTTACACCCCAGCAGATGGACCCTGACATTTGGTGGCACCAGGAGAGGCTGATGCTCTGGGGGTGCAAGGAGAGTTATGTGTGTGGGGCACTGAAGAGCTCAGTCCCTACTTCTGAGAAGAAACAGAGTGCTCAGCACCTTCTGAATGTTTAAGAAATGCTTATTATTTTGGGGGGTTTTTCATTTTTTATCTCTTCCTCACTTTTCTTCTCTGCTGTGTGTTTGGATCTTGGCAGATGAATGCTCAGGGCAGCTCTTGTGCTCTGAGTGGGAGAAAGGGGGAATGAGCTGCCAGAATTCCTTTGCTGTTGTGATACTTTAAAACACCTGAGGTTTCTTTTTTCATAAACTCAAGGCTGAGAGGCTCAACTTGCTTGAGGATTCTTTGGCTGGAGAAGTTTTATTAGAATAAACTTTGTTTTATGGGAGGAGAAGGAGCTGCTGCTCCTCCCTGGCTGTGCTCTGGTGCTGGGCAAGGGGAGCAGATACACTGGGATCAGATGTCCACAGGGAATTTTGCAGAAGATACAGGAAATCCTTCCTGATCTGCTGAGCAGCTTTGGTGGAGGTCACACCGTGGCAGGGCTGTGTGTGGGGCTGTGCCCACCCACCACTGAAATGCAGAATTTGGCAAGCAGGGAGCAACGTGGCTTTGGTTTGTCTTTGTGTGGTGAGTTCAGCAGGTAAAGGTGTGCAGCAAAAGCAAACCCACAAAATGTGGAGTGTTGGTTTTCCTTGGAAGCAGGTTTGCTCCTGCAGCAGATCTCCAGACTGCACTGAGGCTGGACACTGAAATGGCATTCACATGTTCATACTTTGCTCCTTGTCCCGTTGGAAATACGTGTTTTTTCCAACTGATGGCTGAAGGGAGAGGACTTGGTTGTCTCTGCTTGAGCTGGGGGTTGGACTGGGTGATCTCCAGAGCTCCCATCCCACCTCAACATTCCTGTCAGTCTGTTTGCCCTTCCTCCCACAGTGAACTCGGGGTGTTTCCATCTGCCCACTCAGCACAGGGGCAGTGGCTGCTCTCACTTAGGGCTGGGATTCAGCACTGGGAGTTCTCCCCTGTGCCCCTTCCCATCCCTGCCTGGTGCAGAGTGGCCCCTTTGCAGGTGGGAGGCTCTGACACAGCACCAGTACTGGATTTGTGGGATATCAGCAAAGAGAACAGGACAGACTGGAAGGATTGCAGTGGGATTTGGTGTCCTGGCTGGGGGTTTATCAGTTGCTTGAGGCTGAAATGGGGTTTTATGGAGTTGCTCCAAGTGAGCAGCTGAGTCTGTTCAGAAGAGGCTCCTGTGGTGTGAGGGATGTGCCCTCCCAGGATGCTGCTGAGATAAGGTGCTCCAGCAGTTTTCTCTGGAGTTTTTCTGAGTGTTATTCCCCAGGCCAAATGAATGTGGGTTCACAGTGAGGTTGATGCCTGGAGTGCTGCCCAAGTGCCTGTTTAACATTTCTGTGCATGCCCACGGATAAAAGAGCCCTTTGTGCTGCCAGCTGGGAGCTGGGGAGGAGGCAGCAGCCCTCAACTTCCCTGTGCTCTGGGGGCAGGGTGTGGGTGTCCATGACGTGCTGCTGTGCCCGTGGTGCCATCCTGGGCACGTGGGTGCCCATTGTGCTCGGGGTTCGGGGCTCCCTTCCCACAGCAGTCCCAACCTGACCATGGACCTGCATCTCTGCAGTGGACACTTGGAAGTTGTTCCTTACAGGGTCTCCAGTTTGGAATTGCACAGGGCAAGGAGTTGGCAGACAGCACAGCCTTGTGCCCCTGGGAATTGCCCACTGTGAAGGCACATCCTGTGGGTGCTGCACATCATCCCACTGCTCGTGGCACAGGTAATGGGGAGCTGAGCTGGCATGGAATGACTTCCTAAGGAAAACATCTGTGCCCTTGAGTTGGGCACAGCATCAAGGCCAAGGGTGGGGCTGAGCCAGGAAGCCAAAGGGTTCCCTTGCAGCCAAGAACTGGCATCGTGGGCAGGTGGCTGTGTCCTCTCCAGTGAGGGACAGCCATGATTCCCAGAGCAGCAGCACATTTAATGTGTGCAGTGATCACTGAGGGATCGTGTTTCTGCAGGAGATATAAATTGCTCAGGATCCTCTTGTGTGTAAACTGCAGCTGCAGGAGCAGGCCCTGGGCTGGGGCACGTGGATGGTGCTCTCTGGACCTTGGTGGCACGAGAGCCACAAGTGGCTGAGCATCCTGGAACCCAGGAAAACATGGAGGGAGCAGCACTCGGTGTTACCCTGGTGACAGA
Organism: Pithys albifrons albifrons; assembly: GCF_047495875.1. Classification (NCBI taxonomy): domain Eukaryota; kingdom Metazoa; phylum Chordata; class Aves; order Passeriformes; family Thamnophilidae; genus Pithys; species Pithys albifrons. Next base: position 2,644,004 of record NC_092478.1, on the reverse strand, counting down.
GCTGGTAAAGGGCAACTTGGAAACACCAAAACCAGCCTTTTGGCATCAGCAAGGGGTTGTTGATGGTGGGGAAGACCCAGTTTGAGCACTGGTAGAGCTGGTGATGTCAGGGATGTGGGCAGGGCCATGGGAAGAGCAAGGCAGGGAGCTGGAAATCTCCAGGGGATGGATGAGTGGTGAGTACCAGAAGGAGCAAAGAGCCTCTTCCCTTCCCCTGGGCAGCAAGAAATGCCCCGAGGATGCCAGTCCCTCACACCACCTTGATAACCCAGCACTCCTGATGTTCCCCTGTGAGATCAGGGATTGGGAGTCCTCTCCCCAGATCCTGTAAAAGGGGAGGGGATTTGCAGCAAAAAAACCAGGGAACTGATTGTCCTTGTGATGTCAAAGCTCTTTAAAACATTTCAGTTTGGATGCATCCCACCCCCACACCCCTAGAGGAGCCCAAGGAAGTCTCTAAAGAAGCCCAAAGTACCTTTAAAGCCATTTTCTATTTTTTATTGATATTTTCTAACCATCCCAGAGTGGGGAAGGTCAGGTTAGCCCCTTTCCAAAGGGCTGTGGAGGTGCCTGGTGGGAGCCAACCAACTTCCTGAGGGGAGTCCAGGAGGGAATTGTTTAGGTTGGAGCTGCTGGAGACGTTGACAGAGAAAATATTTTCTGTTCCCACAGAAAGAAATCCTGCTGCAAAGTTTTTATTGAGCAAACAGAAATGCCTGTGCTGAAAAAATCAGAGCTGTGTCCAAAGCACAACTGAAATGCAGAGAGCACTTGGGAAACATTTATTAAGCCCCAGAACTTTTGCTTGCCACGAGCAAGAGTCTCCCTGCACATGTTGCTTAAATTAATATACCTTTCCATTAAGGAGCTTTATTTTATTAACTTGAGTGTTTATAAAAACAGCCATCAAACGTAGCTGAGATGCTGTTAAACTTTTAAGATTCCTACAATAAAGCCAGCCTGGAACCAGCCAAATGGGGTGAGAGAACATCTGAAAAGAGATGGGAAAAGCCAAAAAGTCTTTGGGAAGGGTGTGATGCAAATGGTGAGGCTGGGAAGGGACCTGCAGGGGCTTCAGGGAGGCTGCAGATGGTCCCAGCAGGGCTGAGTGCCTGGTGCTGCTGGTACCCAAGGGCTGGTACCTGAAGGGCTCTCTCAGCATCTCTGCCACCCACCCTGGGGAGGCAGCTGGGTGAGGCTTCATGGCAGCACCCAGATGGTGCTACAGCCTCTGTACCTGGGCACAGGAGGGTGGACATGGCACTGGTGCCTTTGCTCACCTTGACCAGCTTTGGCACTGAGCAAAAGGGCCTGTTGTGTGCTGTGCTTTGAAGCCTTTGGGAGTGAATCCCACCCCTGGTCCTCCTCAGGTGAGACTCCAGCACTCAAAGCCACCAGAGAAGGCAGATCAGACCCTGGGGCTGTTGTGCTGGAAATGGCCCTAAAATGCTTCTGATGCTCCAAGAAGCTGGTGGAGGGCATGGAACTCCTCCCTGTGTGCTGCTGGCGCTGCCCATCCATGCCAGGTGCCTGCAGCAGGATCCTGGAAACCACCAGCTTTGGTGGGATGAGATGGGAAGTGCAGTGTCTGGGAGTTCACCCCCAAACCTGTGACTGACTCTCCAAACACTGCTGCTTCATGATTCAGCCTCCAAATGCTGATTCTTCCTCTTTGGACACTGAGGTTTGAGCTTTTCCCAGTTTTTTTCCCTCCCTTCCCACAGCTCTGGACCTGAAGCCTTCCCTCCAGTGCCAGCTGAGCTGGTTCTATCAGTCCAGGAGAGGAGGCTCCAAGGAAAACCATGAATATTGAGAGACTGGGGATGCAGCAGAGAACTGGAAGTGGCAGGAGGGGAGGGAGAGTCAGAGGAAATCTGAGGATTGGGCCTTTCTTCCAGAGCCCAATAGTTAATCATTAAAACATGCTTATGTGTAACTAATCTCTGCAGGACAATGAACTGAGAAATTATTTAATGCAATTGAAATGGGTCATGGTGGCTGCTATAATGAGTGTGGGCCCAGCCAATGGGAGCCACCAGGCTCCTATAAAAGCGGGTGGGGGAGAAGCAGCAGCTGGTGGGGAGAGATCAGCGAGGAGGACCCGATGCGTGTCCTGAGCCGCCTCTGCCCGTGCTGAGACCCTCCCAATCTGCCCCAAATCAGGGCCAGCTCCAGGCTGAGCCCTCTTCCCCCACTGGTGATCCCTGTGGTGGTCAGTGGGTGCCGTGGGAAGGACAGGACCTGCCCGGAGCGGGCACTCAGTGCCCTCAGTGCTGCCCGCGGGCACCGCAGCCGCCCCTTGGAGTGGCAGAGGATGAAATGCAGCAGTGCCGTGAGTTGGGGGTGGCATTGCCCCACCTGGGGGTGAGTGGGATGCCTCTCCACGAGTGGGTTGAGGCCATGGCAGTGGCTGGTTTGGGTGGGATCCCATCTGGAGCTGTGTGTTGTCACACAGAGGGGATCGAGGGGTGGGGGATGAATGGGAGTGGATTTTAGTGGAATTTAATCAGCCTGTGAGAGGGATTGTATCAGCCCTGACTCCTGTCTCAGGTGCCACCCTCCAGCACACACCTTTCTCCCAGTCCTGCCAGCAGGGTTTGCCTTTGTCCCTGATTGCAGCCCCACGGGATTGATTGTCCCCACACCAGGTGACATTGGTGACCCTGACCATGGCTGGGAGGAAAGTCAGCCTTGGTCTGCTGGGGGCAGAAGTGACACAGGAGCTTCCTGCCAGCCTCTTGCCTGCCCTAAAATACCCCAGGGAGGTGTTAAGTGCAGTTATTTCCAGCTCCAGGGCACAGACATTTATCTCCCCAGCAATGCCAGTCCTTAAAAAGGCAGTAAATCCCCCCCATCTCCTGGCATCACATTCATCCTGCTACTTGCTTTTCCTCCAGGCTTTTAGTTTAGTGGTATTTTGTCTGTCTCTTTTTGTGGCTTTTCTGCCTTTTGCCCAATTTTAAGTGCTGCACAGATGATTAACACCAAACCCCACTTGAAATCAGCTTTCAGCCCCCTTATTCCTGCTTACAAATAAGCAACTGGATGTGAGGAGTTTTGGATGTGATGGTTGCTGTGCCTGCCAGCTGCTCTCTGATCCAGAAAATACAGAGCACAGCCTGTTTCCTGTTAAATTCTGCTGCTTGCATTGGTTTACATTGTTTGCCTCGTGTTTTATGGCTTCCAAGCTGATGTTGCATTAAGCTGGCCAGGGTTTAGGCAAGAAATCAAATGCAGGCACTGGCAGAGTTCCCCAAACACATTCAGGAGGGTTGGTCCTACAGTCACATTGTCTGAGTCACTGGAGGAGCCACCCCAGAGCAGCCTCGCTGTGTCCTGGCCCTTTGTGCTGGGAAAACGTGCTCGGTGGGCAGTTTGGGAAGTTGTGTTGGTGTCTCCTGACTTGACCCAGGAGCTTGTTTTCCACCATAAATTCTTCCCTGTCCTGTTGAGGAGGGCAGTGAGAGGGGCTGGGTGGGAGCCCAGCACTCAGCCAAGGCCACCCCACCAAAAAAACACAGGCTGGGACAGAAATTCATGTGTATATTTCTGTGTGTGTGTTTATAGAATAAGAGAGGAGGTCATAGAATAGATCAAGTTGAAAAGAGACCCCTAAGGATCCCTGAGTGCAATTCTCTGCTCCTCATCTCTACCTGAAACTAAACCATGTTACTCTGAGCTTGTCTACAATGAATTTGTAATTCTATTTAGGACATTTTTTGGTGGGTGAAGATTTCAGATGTCCTCACACCCTCAGGTGTGAAATCCACACTTGGATTTCACCACTCCCATCACTCCAAAGAGCCTGACAAGTCCATGACAGCCCCTGTGGAGGGAGAATTCAGGTTAAATTGAATTTCTTTTAGCTGACAAAATCAAGCTTAGCCATGCAGGAGGTGATGAAAACGCTGCATGTCTGGAACAAGGAGCCGTGGTGGGGGATGCCATTTAAATTCTGTCTTGTCTCATCTTTAACAGTGTGAATTTGAACTTCACATGTAGGAAACTCAAAGAAAAGTGGGTGCATCATTTCCTGAGCAGCTTTAGTGGTGTTCCTTCAGAGCTTTATGTCATTTTAAGGCTATTTACACCTCCAGAAGTGTAATTCCTGCTCCTTGGAGTGGGGATGTGGGATGGACCTGCTGGGCACTCCTTGCTGCCAAATGCTTGTGCCTTGCACATGGCAGAGCTGCCAACAGATTTAGAGGACAGGATATTTTTGCTGTGGTTACAAGAGCCAAGTCCTGCAAGAGCAGCCAAGCTGGCAACTCCTCCCAGGGAAACTCTGCAGGGTCAGAGCCAGCTGCCCGTGCAGGAGGAGATGGCACTGCTGGCACTGAGCTCTCACTGCCACCATCCCAACCAGAGGATCTGAAACCTTTGATCCCTTGCAAGCAGAGCTCTGTGTCTTTGCAGTTGGTTTAATTTATTTTTTTTTTATTCTGGGATTTGTGAGCTGCTCTTTCACCTCCTTGTGCTGTTTTCCAGGCACAGATGAGATCATTTCTTGTATCCTCAGCATTACAAATAAACTGCTGGATATTTAGCTCATTAAGTGGCCACCCCACGTGGTAAAGCTTTACTAACTCGGGACCTGATCCTGCAAACTGCTGGAGATTTTCAGCTGTTTAATCTTCAGGGGACAAGCCCCACAAGAAACACCTTATCCCTCTTCTCTTCAGGGTCAGCTGAGAGCATCACACATCACTCAAAGGCAATGCCTTCAGCACTGTGGTTGTGAGACTTTATAAAAGCTCCAGCTTAGCCAGTGTCTGTGATACTGCCTTTTTTTTCCTAATATATATATTTTTAGGAAAACCTAAAGAAGGGGGAGGAATTAGCCTTGTTCTCAGATGTCCCCATGCTCTGCTGTGTCTGTTGTGCCACATCAGCAGCTGAGGCCAAGCCAAGGACAGGGGAAGATTCCTGTAGAGTATTCCCTCCTGCACTGAGCCTGGAAAAACACCCACTTCTGTATTTATTGAATGGCTGGGCCTGCCCACCAGCTGGAAAAACCTGAGGATTCTGCCCCTCACAGCTGGGGGAAAGATCTCCCTGTGAAATAAATCCCTGTGATGCCTCAAACACTCTGCCTGGAGAAAGGGGTGAGAGCTGAGCACGGATATTCCACTCCCCTGGATTGTTTCTGCAGACACACGGCAAGATCAGCCCTCAGCTGTCACATCTAGAAAGCAGCAGAGACAGGATCAGACAGAGATGGGGGAAATGGAGCCATTTATCACAAAATGCTGCCTTGTGGGGTCGGGGTAGGAACTGCCTCGATCCTCTCTGAGCCACAGGTGGGTTAAGGTCAGGCTGTAGCTACCTGAAAAAAAGTCCTTATTCTTCTGACTTCAGTAATCTCAGTTTAAATCCTCCTGATGTGGTGCTTGCAGCAGCAAAGCCAACCCTGCATGGTGCTGGTGGTGGAGCTGGCCCTGCTGGGGTTGGGGAAAGGAGGGATCTCAGCTGGGGCTGGGGGAGAGGGGGAAGTTTCTTGGGGCTGCAGCACCCACGTGGTTTGAGCAGGGAGGGTCTGGCTCAGAAAATTGCCCAATGTGCAACCAGACCCATGCCAGGCTTTGCCTTCTATGGGACTCTGGGCAATGAGGATGGCTCAGAAAATTGCCCAATGTGCAACCAGACCCATGCCAGGCTTTGCCTTTCTATGGGACTCCAGGCAATGAGAGGTGAGCTGAGCTCAGTTTTTCAGGCTGATGCCCTTCCTGGCAGGTGGATGCAGCTACAGCCTGGGATGGGTGAGGAGCTGGATGAGTCCAAACCCTGCATGGCCCAGGGATCACTGCCCAGGAATCACTGCCTGGCAGCCCAGGGCAGAGCTGGAGGTGAAGGAGTGATGCTTTCAGGTTGGCACAAGGATGATGCTGTGGATCCTGTGCTGGCAGCTGAGGCTTTGTGCAGGCAAACACCAAGAATGGCAGCTCTCTGGTCCCACAGTGATTCCCACAGCTTGGTTTGGGTGGCTTTGGCTGTGGGGAGGCATAAAAAATGCCCAGCAGTCTGCTCTGGCATCCCCTGGGCAAGCCTTGCCCTGCCAAGGGCAAACTCTGCACTGCACTGTCACTGGTACATGAGAAAAGCAACAAAAATGAGTGTTGCTCTGGAAATGCAGAGACAGACCTTGGCATCCTCCCAAGCTGACCCATGCCCTCCCTGGGTGCAGGGCTGGCAGGTTTGCTCTGCTCCCAAGACAGACTGGGGGAGGTGCAAAGGTGGGATTTTGGGTGCAGAAACATTGATTCAGCACAACCATCTCATTCTCCAGCTGTCAGGGCATGCAGGGGAATGGCATCAGCTTCATGTCTTGTGGGACCTGTTTTCCCTCATCTCAGAGGCTTGTGGACACAGGTTTTGGATTTTCTTCTCTGAGAATTGTAACTCTTCCCTGAGTCCAGGCTGGTTTTTTGGCTCAGTCAGCACTTACAGACACTGTTGGGTGTCACCTGCCCCCACTGCTCCCCATCCTGCTGGGATGTGCAGCCAGGAGTGGGTTATTCCAGATCCCTGAAGCAGGGCAGGGATGGGAATCACCCTCAGCCCAGGATCAATTTGGGGCATCTCAGAGCCCAGGATGTGGAGAGGGACATCCAAGCACTCACCCAGGGCCTGAAGTCTGTGCTGATTTAGTGGTTGGCAGTTGAGTTTGTCACTAAGGTATTAAGTCCTTCCTTTTTCCCTATGGTCAGAGGGCTGTTTATTCATCCCCAGAAAGGCACAGATAACAGGATTGACTTAAGCACATCTTTGACACAGAGCCAGCTCAGCACTCAGCACTCACACTCTGCCCAGGGAGGGGAGAATGCCCAGCCATGCTCTGGGCTCTGGGACAGCCCAGGGGACACGTGGGGCTGGCATTTCTGAATTACTTCTACCCAGAGGCCAATTGAATTTCCCAGACCCGCAGGACAAGCTGAACTCCAACCCCACTGCTTTGTGCTTTATCCTCTCAGTATCCTCCAAATCCCTCTGTCCCCCAATTCTTTCTGTAAAGGCTCCATTGATGTACAGCCTTTTACAACGGGGGGAACAGGGAGATGTTTTGAGGCCAAAGTGGCAGCTGAGCCCTTCACCCCTCCCTGGCTTTCAAATCCGCCTTTGGTGAGTTCAGGGATGAAAACCACAAGCACCAACCCTCCTCCAGCTGCCTCTCAGTGAAGGAGAGATCCTCCTCATGCAAGAGCAGCCAGCCAAAATTGGGTTGTGCAATGGCTGCTGAGGTATTCGAGGAAAAAGAATAAAATTTAACAGTTCTGACAAGAATTGCCTAAGCCAGCAAGCTCAGCTCTCCTTGCTCAGGGCTGCAGGAATGAGCTGGACAGAGCCAGAGGGAAATTCTTTGCATTCTTAGGATTGGGAAGGTGGAATTAAGGTGAAATACTCCTGGAGGAGGGCCAGGGGATCTGGAGTAACAAGGTTTCTCTTGCTTTTAAATATCACACTGGAACTGAGTTCAGGAAGATGTTTGGAGTGGAGTTGGTGTCAGGAAAAGCATTGGATTGGAAATCCAGGGAGGGAAAAAAAGCCTCATTTTTGCCTCTGAATGTACCAGACCTCCAGCTGGCAGAGGTCAGGGCAGCAATGCTGGGGACAGAGCTCGCTCACACAACTCGTGTGATGTGGCAGGAAAGGGGCTGCTCCCCAGGCAGGCCCTGGGGTGGGTGTCAGGCAGCAACATCTGTCCCTGCAGCTGGAGCTGTGCCAGGCTGGGCTGCCTGAGGCTGTGCAGGGTGTGCCTGGCTCCTCCAGCCTGCCCTGGACCCTCCTGTGCCCTGGATGGAGCATCATCCATGCAGCCACCACATCCAGCTGATCTCTGCCACTGTGGAGAAAAAGTCTGGTTTGTGTTGTGGGTCCCATTTGGAAATAACATGGAAATAGAGCTTAGTGTAGGCTCCTGAACAGCAGCAGCTTTCAGGACTCAGGGATGCTTTTCCTTCATCCTCCTCCCACCACCAGCAGTCCCAGACATACCATGTGGCACAGCTGGAACTTGAAAGCACAGGAACAACAGCAAGCCATGTGTCTGCTGAGGGAAAACTGGGCAAAAAGCAGGCACAGCCACCAGGACCCTCCTGTGCTCCTTCTGGAGCTGTGGGAAAAAACCAGGAACAGGCCAACGAGGGAGAGGCAATGCAAATGTCAAAGATGAGCAGAGTTAAGTGCTGTCACTCCTCGTGGTGCTTATTCACCAGCAGCAAGCGGGAGCTGAGCTCTGTCTGCACCCAGACGGTGAGTGATGCAGTATTTGATGGGTTATTTGAACGCTGATTAAAGAGGACCCAGCGTGGGGCACCACTGCACACAGCAGCTCTGTCTGCTTTCCCCTGGTGCTTCCCCCTGTCCCCTCGGAGAACAGCCTTTTTCTCCCCCTGGAGGGACTGTTTGATTGCCACGGATTGGAAGGCTTTAAAAGGGACTATCTGTGTGAGTCACAGTTAAAGCCATAAAAGAAAAACCAATAAAGGCGCCTGCAAAGTGCTGTTTAATGGATTGAGGGAAACTTACTGGAAACAGGATCCAGATTGTTTCATCTTTAAATTGTTAGTTCAAATCCAGCTGCATTTGGGAGCAAAGGCCATTTATTCCTCATCAATAGCTGTCAGGGAAGAGAAATGTGAAAGGGATTTTACCACCTGAAAGGAGCTGTTGGTTTTTCTGTGCTCTCTGTGTCTAAAGCCTGAGGGGTGTCGGGGACTCTGGAAACTCAGACCTCACAGGGCACTGCCTTTCATGCAATGAAAATACTTGTCACTGGTATCTGTTCACGTGGAAAATATTGATTTCTTAGCAAATAGAACATACATGAGCTGCACCACCATGTTCACCCCTTTGACAGCACCTCAGTGAAGCAGGAGCAGCTCAGCCGTGTGTTGGTGCAAACCATGTCCTGGCAGGCTCATAAAAGTTTTATGGCAGGCCCTTTGCAAGGGCTCTGAGGCACGAGGTAATGAGCTGTGATTAATTGCCCCGTCCCGACGGTGTCACTGTCACCTCAGCCCCCACCCCATGGGATCGGATGACGTCAAAGCCCAGCTGGTTGTTGATTTTGTACCATCCCTCTGGGAGACAGGACAGCTGATGAAACCAAGTTGGGAGGGAGTGTTGACCTGCTGGAAGGCAGGAGGGCTCTGCAGATGGATCTGGATAGACTCGAGAGATGGGCTGATTCCAATGGGATGAAGTTCAATAAAGCCAAGTGCCAGGTCCTGCACTTTGGCCACAACAAGCTCATGCAGCGCCCCAGGCTGGGCACAGAGTGGCTGGAGAGCAGCCAGGCAGAGGGACCTGGGGGGACTGAGGGACAGGAAGCTCAGCATGAGCCAACAGTGTGCCCAGGTGGCCAAGAAGGCCAATGGGATCCTGGCCTGGATCAAAAATAGCGTGGCCAGCAGGCCCAGGGCAGTGACCCTTCCCCTGGACTCTGCATTGGTGAGGCCACACCTTGAGTGTTGTGTTCAGTTCTGGGCCCCTCAGTTCAGAAAGGACAAGGGGGCACGATGGGCTTAAGCTCTGCCAAAGGAAATTTAAGTTGGATATCAGAAAAAAATTCTTTGCAGAGAGAGTGCTCAGGGATTGGAATGGGCTGCCCAGAGAGGGGGTGGATTCCCCATCCCTAGAGATTTTTAAACGCAGATTGGCCGTGGCACTGAGTGCCATGATCTGGTAAAGGGACTGGAGTTGGACCAAGGGTTGGACTCGATGATCTTGGAGGTCTTTTCCAACCCAATCCATTCTATGATTCTATGAGTCAGACCCGGTCTGAGGGATTTCGGGATTAAAAGGGGATGTCCTCCCACGCGGTGGTTTCCATCTTTTTCATACCAAGGTCTCTCTGATGGTGGTGCTCTCTGCCAGCCCCAGCTCTCTGCCAGCCCCAGCTCTCTGCCAGCTCCAGCTCTCTGCCAGCCCCAGCTCTCTGCCAGCCCCGTGCTGGGCTGCCCCACTGCAGGGATGGCAGAGGGGATGTGCCAGCCACAGGAGGATTTGGGACACAGAGGGCAAAGAGCACAAACATCTGTTGGGGATGAGCAGGATGAGTGTCCTTTACTCTGCTCATGGCAGAGGTGGCTTTTCCCAGGCTGAATTTTGGAATCTTAAATTTCTTTGGCTGACTTTTTTCCCCGTTTGGCAAGCAACAAAAATCTGGGGAATGTCCCATGGGATTGTTCCCCTTGATGTGACCCTGCAACAGCACTGACATTTCCTCAGGGTGTTTGTCTGCAAACACCGTGGCAGCTGGGCCAGAGCTCCTGTATGTAAAGAAATACGTTTTCAGTTTGATTTAGCTTTTACATGTCACTGTGTTAACAAGTCTGATTCAACCTGTTTTCCTGCTCTTGAGGAACAAAAGCTGACTTTCTGCGTGGAGCACTGAGAAGGAAGTGGTTAGGATGGCCCAGGGCCACTCTTTGTTAGTTTAGAGCCGAGTTAATCTGTACAATGTGTGTCTCCTCCTAGAAATGCCCTTCCTGGGGTGAAGAGCTGGTTCAGGTCATCCTCACTCCTTGCCTGGCCGAGTCACCCGGCTGTGGGGCAGAGCTGGGAGATGTGCCAGCAGCTGGCGCGGCTGCCGCCTCTCCAGATGTGCTCACAGCTGCACACGCGGTGGGCACACGGTGCTCAAGCCGGGCTGTCATTTCCCTCAGCTTACGGGACACTCAGAGCGCTGCACTGAAACCCTTTGCCCGGGACGGGGGCACTGCGTGCCTGGGCTGGATTCACCCGCAGGACGCTCCTCTCTGAGGGCCAACCCAGCGGGTGACACGCTCGAGAGCCACCAACCCGCCTCTCCCCCCGGCAGCGGCTGGCGCGGCGGGTGCCAAGACGATGATGTCGGGCCTGCGACAACATCTGTGTGGCACAGCTGGCCAGATGCGGCGGCGCGCGGGCCCCGCCAGACGCTCACGTGGCGCCGCCGCCGCCGCCCAGCTGTGCCCGCGCCAGATGTGCGCGCCAGATGTTCCCGCGGGGCGGGGTTTAACGGCCACGCCCCCTCGCAACTGCCAATCAGAGGCGCGGGACCAACCGCGCGCCGCGACACATCGAGGCCCGCGACCAATCAGGGCGTGGCTGCGATCTCCATGGCAACCGCGGGCGCGCGGCTGGGGGGAGGCGGCGGCGCGGCCGGTCCCGGTCCTGGTCCGTGTCGCGATCCCTCTCCCTGTCGCGATCTCGGTGCCGGTCACGATCGCTGTGGCGATCCCGGTGCCGCACCCTGCGCACTGCGATGGTGCCCGAGGGGAGCCGCGGCGGAGGAGGGGCAGCGGTGCGGCTGCCGCGCGGCTCCAGCAGCAGCGCAGGTGAGGAGGGGCCGCTCCCGCAGCGCACCTGGGGCAGGTGGGGCCGTTCCCAGAGCCACCCGTGCCCCGCCCGAGCTGCTGCTCTTCTCGGCCGGGCTGCAGCGGCCGCGGCCTGGGGCGGCGGTGGGACCGGGTCGGTGCCCGCGGGGGCCGGGCCAGGCAGGGCACGGCACGGCACGGCACGGCAGCAGCGCTGCTCCCCGCGGATCCCAGCGGGATACATCCTAAAGTTTCCCTGCGGGAGGAGGGAACACTCTCTGGAGCAGCGCCCGGCGCTGCCGGTGCCGCCGTTCGGGAGCGGCCCCGAGGGCAGGAGACACCGGCGGAGCTGCCGCTGTACCCGCACACACAGCGTGTCCCGCCGGGGAGACGCGGGGTGGCGGGTGGAAGGGACCCCAAAGCCCCTCTCGGGCACGGACAGGGGCAGAGACACCTCCCGGCTGCCCAGGTCACTCCAAACCCCGTGGGGTTCGTGGCTCTGTGGCCGCCGACGGGCCCGGTGGTGGCTCAGCTGGAGCGGGATCGCTGCTGGCGGCGCCGCAGCAAAAAAGCCGCTTGCGCTTGGTCTGTGAGTGCCCTGGGCAGGTTTGTAGCTCTGGGTGTTCTCTCTCAGTGCCCTGGGCAGGTTTGTAGCTCTGGGTGTTTGTTCTCAGAGTGCCCTGGGCAGGTTTGTAGCTCTGGGTGTTCTCTCAGTGCCCTGGGCAGGTTTGTAGCTCTGGGTGTTCTCTCTCAGTGCCCTGGGCAGGTTTGTAGCTCTGGGTGTTCTCTCAGTGCCCTGGGCAAGTTTGTAGCTCTGGGTGTTCTCTCTCAGTGCCCTGGGCAAGTTTGTAGCTCTGGGTGTTCTCTCTCAGTGCCCTGGGCAGGTTTGTAGCTCTGGGTGTTCTGAGAGTGCCCTGGGCAGGTTTGTACCTCTGGGTGTTCTCTCTCAGTGCCCTGGGCAGGTTTGTAGCTCTGGGTGTTTTCTGAGAGTGCCCTGGGCAGGTTTGTAGCTCTGGGTGTTCTGAGAGTGCCCTGGGCAGGTTTGTAGCTCTGGGTGTTCTCTATGAGTGCCCTGGGCAGGTTTGTAGCTCTGGGTGTTCTCTCTCAGTGCCCTGGGCAGGTTTGTAGCTCTGGGTGTTCTCTATGAGTGCCCTGGGCAGGTTTGTAGCTCTGGGTGTTTTCTGAGAGTGCCCTGGGCAGGTTTGTAGTTCTGGGTGTTCTCTCAGAGTGCCCTGGGCAGGTTTGTAGCTCTGGGTGTTTTCTGAGAGTGCCCTGAGCAGGTTTGTAGCTCTGGGTGTTCTCTATGAGTGCCCTGGGCAGGTTTGTAGCTCTGGGTGTTTTCTGAGAGTGCCCTGGGCAGGTTTGTAGCTCTGGGTGTTCTCTCAGTGCCCTTGGCAGGTTTGTAGCTCTGGGTGTTCTCTATGAGTGCCCTGGGCAGGTTTGTAGCTCTGGGTGTTCTCTATGAGTGCCCTGGGCAGGTTTGTAGCTCTGGGTGTTCTCTATGAGTGCCCTGGGCAGGTTTGTAGCTCTGGGTGTTTTCTCTGCAGTTCTTTGCCCTGTAAAGGGGTGCTGAAATCCCTCTGAGCCACAGGAGCACACAGAGCAGCTGCTCTTCTGCTCTTGGTGTCCCACTGACTTTTTGTCCTCCTTTTTCCTTTCTGCATCACTTTAAAGAGCTCGAAGCCTCCGTGTGTTGCCAGTAAAATTCCTTTTGTTGAACTGTAACTGTAGAACTTAACAAATCCTGTTTGTTCTTGCATAACTGGGAGCTTGTTGCTAACTCTTTTTTACCATCCTAGAGGCAAATCCTGATAATTTGCTGTATATATTCCATATGTAAGTGGAGCAGAATGTGTGGAGTTATTTTCTTTGCTTTGTAGCACAAACTTTTAATTAGCTGTGTTTTAAACTCATTTTAGAGATCTTAAATGTGGAGAAACCTAAAAATGCTGAATTTTGAGTGCTTTGTTAATCTTATTGGCTGGTTTGGGTCTGGTGTGTGTTTTCTAATGCTTGTTAAGGAAACCTGTAAGTGTTGTTAAATTCAGGGGAAGGACAAACAGTTCTGAATTTCTGTTTACACACATTAATATTTATTCATGTGTGTGTTTATCTGTCTAAGGGAGGATTATGAAGAAAGCTGTTTTTTGGGGGGGGAATAACAGGTAAAAACAAAGTATAAAACTTTATCTTTTTTCTATTGATTATATGATGGAAATGCATGAATATAAGAATATCTATTTTTACTCTTTGTAACATGATTGTAATAGAAATTATGGAGTCATTACATAGTACGTGGTATCCCCCAATATAAAAAATTTAAATTCAGCAACAGACTATGACCATGAAGGTTCATTTGGCCTTTTACATTTTTCAGAGCTTCAAGTTTTGAGGAGAAAAAAAAAGGCAACAAAAGAGGTGTAGGTTCAAAGGAATGTAAATGTGTAAACAATACTAATATAGCTCTACAGAGTGAACTGCAAGGGAAAGTTGTTCACACATCTGCATTCCCTGGGCTTGTCCAGCTTTGTTCTGTCGTTCCAGTTGGGAATCAGCTCTCCATGAGGACTGGCATCACTAGATCCAGGTGGTTCTCTCTCAGCCCAGATGTTTTCTGCCACTTTCTTTGTGGACTCCATCATTTCTTTGTGGAGGTGAATAGAAATTGCTCATCCTGTTTTATCATCCTTGTTTCCTGTTTGACTAATAAGAGCAATCTGGGGGGGAACAGCTGCAGGGCTTGAGAGCCTGAGGACTTAAAAAGCTAAAGATGGACTTGCTACTCGAGGCTTCCTGGGGTTTATTTTTAGCTTTTGAGTATTTTGCTTGGATTTCCTTATCTGTTCCCTGACTGGTGGTAAAACATCTCCAGTCTCTGGGGGAATCATTAAGGTGATGGTGCAAATGCTGCTTTGAAGGGATAAGAATGTTTCCTGAATACTCAATTTATTTTTGGACCATCTCCTAAATGAGCCTGTGATGGTTTGGATGGTTTGGAGGGGAGTGCTGGGAATATTTCAGTCGTGTTCCCTGGGTTTGTGCTATACCATTATCATGTAACTCTTGGCTTTCCTCTGCAATCTTCTTTGTGGTGAACACACACAAACAACCACAAACAAACCAGGTCACTGAAGGAAAGGGTTTAGGGAATTCCTTTTAGTTTTCATTAAAGAATGCTGACAGTCTTTACCTTGTGTGCAACTTGGACTATTTGATCAGCTTAATACAGAATTTCCTCTAAAAAATATGCATCCTCCCCACTTTGCCAAATGTGTATTATTTCAAAGATGATTCCTGAGAATTCTCAGTCTTTGCTGCCTTTCCAGGGTTTATTTTTACAGAGGAAAAGAGAAGGGGCAGTAAGAGGTAGGGAAGGTACTGACATGGTTAAGATTTGCTTCTTTAAGTCCTTAACAGCATTTTCATGAGGTCAAACAGTGGCCTTTGAAATTTTTCAGAGTTAGATTTAAACCAAACAAAAAAAAATGTAGAGACTGCAAAGATGTGAATAATGTTTCTGTAGTTCCTCCAGTGTGAGCTATAGAAGGATGTTGTTCCCTGCACTTGGGCACTGCAGGAACAAAACATAATCCACAAAAATCTAAGCTGCACTACCACACTTGCCCTTCCTAGAAGATGATCCTGGTACCAGAATCTGAGCCAGAAGTTCAAGGCATGAAAGCAGAGGACAAGTTAATCACTAAAAAATGCTTTATATATATATATATATAGGGTTGGATTTCTTTTTTTTAGGATGGATAATGCCACTGTTGCTGTCTTCTCATTTTAGCCTTGGAAAAAGCTCTCTGGGTGAACATGAGAAGAGGGAGGTGGTCCCTTTCCAGCCTCCAAAGTGAAAGTCTGAGCTGTGGAGCTCAAGAGGATTTTTTGTTACTGGGTGGTAAAGGATCATCTTTTTTCCTCTGGCAGGAAATGCTTTAAACAACAACACTGTTTGAAGAAAACTGTCTTAACATAAAGTACAAATGAATGACTTGCCTCTTGACTAAGCTAAAAATCTTCAACATTTTTTGCATGAACTTGAGGGAAAAGGTCTTGACCTGCTCCATGTAGGGGGAGGGAAGGAGAATTAGTGTGTGCAGAAGGAGGAAACAAAGCCTTGGTTTTGCTTTGCTAACATCATCTTGTGGCTGACTCATAGCCCTGACTTTTCTGGGCATAAAATCCAGTTACATACAATTCTGCTTGGCTGCACTTTCTTGTGATGAGACTTGTATATCCTAATTCACTTCTTTTTTTTTTTTCTTGGGTTACACTTAAACGTTTCTGGGAGTTCTTTTTAGTGTGTCATTTGAAACTTGCTGCCAAAGGCCTCTCTGCCACTGTGATCATCTGCAATTCCTCAGCCTGAGACTGTCTTGTGTGTGTGAGGGGGTTGTGTTTGGGTTTGGTGGGTGATTGTATTTGTTGTTTGGTTTGTTTGGGGGTATTTTCATTAAAAAAAGTTGCCTGTGCTTGCAGGGTGAGTGGCACTTTGCTCTCCTCAGGTTCTTAAAAACCCTACAATATTTCAAAGCTCTGCTTAAATGCTGACCAGGGATTGCTGGTTGCCTTGTTGTGATTTTTAAAAGCTCTCACTTTAGTTGCTGTTAACAGCAGAGCATTAATAACTTTTCTAATCCTTCAGGTTGACAAACGTGCTCAGAGCTCTTACTCATGGGGAGGTGGGGTTTATTTGCAGGCAGGAAAAAAAAAAAGAGAGAAACCTTGGGTTTATTTTGCATATCTTGGGCTTTCAGCCTTAATCTCATCTCATTACAGCTTGGAAAAAGAATTTCTGTGTTCATTCATAGAATCATAGAATTGATTGGGTTGGAAAAGAACTCCGAGATCATCAAGTCCAACCCTTGGTCCAACTCCAGTCCCTTTACCAGATCGTGGCACTCAGTGCCACGGCCAAGCTCAGCTGAAAAACCTCCAGGGATGGGGAATCCACCCCCTCTCTGGGCAGCCCATTTATTGCAATAGTTCTTAACAATGTTCTAATTTATTTTTTTTCAGTTTTGGCAGACATTGATTTACTTCGGAGGATTCCCATGGCACGTGAACTAGTGGATAATTCACCATAGTGGTCTCTGAGTTAGTTTGGAGTGAGAGACTTTCCCAGAATGGTTGGCAAACTGAAGCAGAACGTGCTGCTGGCGTGCCTGGTGCTCAGCTCGGTCACCGTCTTCTACCTGGGCCAGCACGCCATGGAGTGCCACCACCGCATGGAGGAGCGCGGCCACCCGCCACGGGGGGACGGTCCCAGGGGCACGGCGGGCGCCGTGCCCGCTGCCAACACCACCAGAGCCTTGGCCTACAACAAAGACATGCCCTTGATCTTCATCGGGGGCGTCCCTCGCAGCGGCACCACCCTGATGCGCGCCATGCTGGACGCCCACCCCGACGTGCGCTGCGGGGAGGAGACCAGGGTGATCCCCAGGATCCTGGCCGTGAAGCAGATGTGGGCCAGGTCCAGCAAGGAGAAGCTGCGCCTGGACGAGGCCGGGGTGACGGATGAGGTGCTGGACTCGGCCATGCAGGCCTTCCTGCTGGAGATCATCGTCAAGCACGGCGAGCCCGCGCCCTACCTGTGCAACAAGGACCCTTTCGCTTTGAAATCCTTGACTTACCTGGCCAGGATTTTTCCCAATGCCAAGTTCCTCCTCATGGTGCGGGACGGCCGGGCCTCTGTGCACTCCATGATCTCCAGAAAGGTCACAATAGCTGGGTTTGACCTGAACAGCTACAGGGACTGCCTGACCAAGTGGAACCGGGCGATAGAAACCATGTACAACCAGTGCATGGAGGTGGGGTTTGAGAGGTGCATGATGGTGCACTACGAGCAGCTCGTGCTGCATCCTGAGAGGTGGATGAGAACTCTCCTCAAGTTTCTCCACATCCCATGGAACCAAGCAGTGCTGCACCATGAAGAGATGATTGGCAAAGCAGGGGGGGTTTCTCTTTCAAAGTGAGTATGAACGTTCCTCCTTTAGCTGCTATTGGTCTAAGAGGTTACAGAGTACTAGTCATAACTTGGTTTCAGTTTTTATGCTGGTGGTGCCTCAATAAGTGGTTTATGATGCCTCAAGGAAGTGGTTTATGATGCACCTGGAACATAAGAGTTGTTAACTCTGCTGGAGCAGGTCCAGAGAAGAGCAATGAGGCTGGAGAAGGGGCTGGAGCACAAGTGCTGTGGGGAGAGGCTGAGGGAGCTGGGGGTGTTCAGCCTGGAGAAGAGGAGGCTCAGAGGTGACCTCAGCACTGTCTGGAACTGCCTGAAGGGAAGTTCTGGCCAGGTGGGGGTTGATCTCTTCTCCCAGGCACTCAGCAATAGGACAAGGGGGCACGATGGGCTCAAGCTCTGCCAGGGGAAATTGAAGTTGGAGAGCAGAAAAAAATTCTTTGCAGAGAGAGTGCTCAGGGATTGGAATGGGCTGCCCAGAGAGGGGGTGGATTCCCCATCCCTGGAGGTTTTTCAGCTGAGCTTGGCCATGGCACTGAGTGCCATGATCTGGTAAAGGGACTGGAGTTGGACCAAGGGTTGGACTTGATGATCTCGGAGGTCTTTTCCAACCCAATCCATTCTGTGATTCTGATTTGCAGTCTGGTTGGTTCCACTGCCCAGCTGTCCCACCAACATCTGGGGGACAGCTCATATGGGGCACATGGGGACACTCATCTGGAGCACCTGAATAAACTTCTGATGGTCAAGGCTAACTTGAATTTGGATGTCCAGTATCAGCCTTGCTTCCAATATAGCTTTGCTTTTCTCTGTGCCCCCAAATAAACCTGAATTGTTTTATCTAGACTGGGGTTACCATCCCAGCAAGATGATCCATTTGATTTCAGAAGCAATATTGTTGTCAGTGGAAGAATGGCCTTTGAGTTGTACTTGCCAAGAACAGCCTCTTCCAGGAAAGTTGAGAAGCTGTTCCAGCAGAATAGAAAGCAGAGCTGGAGTGTTTTTCTCTTGGCAAGTGCTCCCAAAAGGCCAAGCATTTGGATGAAAATTAACCTTGGTGTAAGCAAATCTCTCTCTATTCTGTCAAACATCTCTGCACCTGATTGAGCTGCTTTCACAAACCAACCCAGCTCTGCTTAGAAAACCTGGATGGGTCCTGTGAAAAGAAAATCAGATTAATTCTCAAGTTAAACCACTCTGGTTTCTTTGCCCCTCTTTGCAGCTGAACAACTGAAATACAGAAGGTGGCTCAGCTTTACACTGGCAGGGGAAGGTGTCAATGTTTGACTCTCCTTCTGGTTTTTGCTGATCTACCAGCTTGTCTTGTTTAATTTTGTAAAATATTGATTAAAAAGCTCCATTCCAGCAGTAAGGCATGTCCAGTTAAATTACTCAGCTTGTGATTTTGGAATGTTCCTCACTGGCCAAGAGCTTCTGAGGAAGAGGTACCTTGTCCAGCAAGGAGAGGAGGCTGAGCAGAGACAGGTCAGACTGTTACACAGGGAGTATATTTTTTATTTTTAAACTGCAGTTTTGAGAAAAAAAAAATGGGAGATTTTCTTTATTTAATGCCTATGGATGTGACAGTGGATTCTCTATTATATTGTACTGGAATATGATTTAAAGCAAGTCATAGTCAGCAGCTACAAAGACAACTTAAAACTCAGGTAATAGTTACATACTTAGTCTGGAGGTTTCACATCACCATTCCCATCAAGTTTTGTTAAGTGTCCTGTAAAAAATAACTGTTCATAAAGGCATTTCTAGTAAAATATTATTCCCTTAGAGCTTCCAGATTAGTGTTTTTAAAAATTAATGGACCTTTATACTGTAAAACTGCTGAACTCATCCAGTCTCAAGTAATATTTCTTGCTGAGTCTGGTGGAGTGGGTTGGGAGGAGTTGAGAATACTTGTTCATGTTTCTAAAAATTAAGAATATGGATTGTTGAAGGTGAAATGTTGCTTGATGTTTATTTTTCAGTAAAAGCTTCCAACTTAGGACATGTTCTTGTGACCCTCAATTCAGTCTGTTCACAGAATTCTTTATGCTTTTATTATCTCTCATGAGATGATACAGGAAAGTAATTTATTTTAGAGGGCTCTGGCAATAGTGGAAAAAGAATTGAGTTATTAGTGCTGTGTCTGGGGTGGGTTTTATTTAATTAAATCCCCTTGCAGTAGGTGGTGAGGTTTGTTTTTCTGTTGCAAGAGACCTTTATGATTTGATAATGATTTCAGTGACTCAGTCTTTAGAAAGCTGCAGAAAAACCAGTGAATGTGAAAGCCTTGAGCTTAATGTCAGTGTTGTGTCATTCTGTGACACCAGTTGGAATTGTGCAGGGGAACCTTGAGATTTTCCCAGTCTGGTGTCCTTGTCCCAATAAAAACCTGCTGGGATTGGCATCCCCAGGTCCTGGAGCTGCCTCCAAAGAGCCAGTGCTGAAGATCAGAGATAATTAAGGAAATTCAGAATTCTGTTCTCTCCTGCAACTCTGTCTCATTTTAACACTTGCCTCATACCAAGGGCTTCAGGCTCTTTAATGATGGGATTTTAAAAGCAGAACACTCCAATTATATTGCAGGTTATACTGACAGGAGGAGGATCTCACCAATACCAAATCACCTCTATTGAAGTGTGATTTTCATTTCAAAAGTGCCACCACTTAGGCCTGGCCTCTGTAGGGGAGCAATATCAAAATCCTGATAAAATCAGCTCCCAAGTTGTCAGCAAGGTGTCAGGTAGGGTAGAAAACCCCTGAACTCAGAGGATGAGCTGTTACAATCTGCAAGGACTGGGGTCTGTGTAAAGACTTCAGAAAACAAGCAGAGACCTCAACCATCTTTCACTGCCCTTGGAGACCTGCAGACCTTTCAGACAAACTCAGCATCCACTTCAGAGACCTGATGCAGGTCCAGAATCAGATGCCTGGAGGTGTTTTAATTGTTGGAGGCTTTTCTGAAGTGAAACTTGCCAAGAGTTTGTTGTTTGAAGCCTTTAAAAACACTTTGAGAAAGAGATCCCAGTAAAAAGTCTTTATGATGATGCCATTACCTGCTAATAGAAAATAAATGTTTCAGAATACATTTTTCACTCACTTGAAATCAAAATGAACTCTGTCAAGTGAAATCTGTGTCAGAAATCTGCAACTACTGGTAGTAATTGCAGTGCAGACACAAATATTCCTTTAGGCAACTTTATACATACGTATACATATATATGTATTTTTATATATTTTATATATATTTATTTTATATATTTATATATTTATTTAATAATATTTAATAACAATATTTAATATTATTTTATATACACACACATATATATACAGGCTGTTTAGTTATGAACTTTAGTTCTTTTCTTTTTCAACTTTTTATACATTATTTGATAAGCTCAGAGACATTCTGTTGCTAAATTTTTACCTCATCAAGCAACACAGAATGTCTTGTTATGTTCTTGACACAAATTAACTCTGTATTCATCCCATGGTTGGAGTGCCAAATATAACCTTGCTTTGTCCTTCTCCAGGGTTGAAAGATCTACTGACCAAGTGATCAAGCCGGTGAATGTGGAGGCTCTGACCAAGTGGGTGGGCAAGATCCCTGCTGATGTCCTGCAGGACATGCCTGTCATTGCCCCCATGCTGGCCAAGCTGGGCTACGACCCCTATGCCAACCCCCCCAACTATGGCAAGCCAGACCAGAAAGTCGTGGAGAACACCAGGAGGGTGAGGATTTGGGGTGTTTAACTGTTGTGACTTGTGTTGTTGTGACTTGTGTTGTTGTGACTTAGAATCATAGAATGGATTGGGTTGGAAAAGACCTCCAAGATCATCAAGTCCAACCTTTGGTCCAACTCCAGTCCCTTTACCAGATCATGGCACTCAGTGCCACGGCCAAGCTCAGTTTAGAAACCTCCAGGGATGGGGAATCCACCCCCTCTCTGGGCAGCCCATTCCAATGCCTGAGCACTTTCTCTGCAAAGAATTTCTTTCTGATCTCCAACTTCAATTTCCCCTGGCAGAGCTTGAGCCCATCGTGCCCCCTTGTCCTATTGCTGAGTGCCTGGGAGAAGAGACCAACCCCCACCTGGCCAGAACTTCCCTTCAGGGAGTTCCAGACAGTGCTGAGGTCACCTCTGAGCCTCCTCTTCTCCAGGCTGAACACCCCCAGCTCCCTCAGCCTCTCCCCACAGCACTTGTGCTCCAGTCCCTTCTGCAGCCTGGTTGCTCTTCTCAGTTGGGTTGGAAGAGACCTCTGAGATCATCAACCCTTGATCCAACCCCACTGTGATCACCAGCCCAGGGCACAGAGTGCCCTGGGCTGGTGATCACAGTGGGGTTGGATCAAGACATGTTGGATTCTCTGTCCCTGGAGGTGTTTAAGAGGACACTCAGTGCCACATCCAGTCCCTTCTCCAGCCTCGTTGCTCTTCTCTGGCCCCTCTCCAGCCCCTCAATCTCTTTCCTCAACTGAGGGGCCCAGAACTGAACACAACACTCAAGGTGTGGCCTCACCAAGGCAGAGTACAGAGTACAACAACTTGTGTTGTTGGGACTTGTGTTTTGGTTGTTGGGGGGTTTTAAGGCTGTTTTTAATACCTTTTGATACTTAGCAATGTGTTTTCCTTGTTCTGGGGAAAAAAACCCAGAATTCTTTGGGACCTTGAGCATTGAAAGTTTGGCTCCTGCTGCTTGTCTTCAGTTGGGTTCATCTTCCTTTCTCCCAACCACAGGCTGGAGCTTTTTGGAGTGTGGGGTTGAACCTCTCTGAGAACTGTCCAGATAGTTGGAGAACTGGTTAGTGGTGGAAAAAAACCTTTCTTGTCTGGGTGTCCAACTTGATGGATGAGCTCAGTTTTTATATATGAGAGTTGGCAGAAGCTCTGTCACAAAATGACACCCCAAATATTTGGTGGAGTTTGAGAAATGACCCATAGAAAATGGCCCAAGATGATCAAAATTTTCCAATCCTTTGCTGTAGAACAAACCAAAGATGGAGGAAGGTCTGGTGCTGATTAAACTCAACTCAAGGATTTTAGGCTGAATTTAATGTTGTTGGAATTGGAGTAGTCAGACTATGGAGCTGTTTATCCCTGGAGGTATCCATTGAAAAGTTCATTACCATTGTTTGAAATAGAATTCTTAACTCTGCTTCTGTTCCTCTGAGCACGTTTATCTTATTAAAAGAAAGTGACTTTTGAAGTAATCAGTGGAAAAACTGAATTAAACCATTTAAAAGGACTGTCTTCCACCAGCCTCCTGATCCTGGAAACATCAGTTGGTGTGCTGAGAGTGAGGAAAAAAACGGGGTTTTTTTTGTGAAGTCTCTAAATATTTTTGCATTATTTCTCTTTAGTTGCTCTTCTTGGGAAATTATAAACAATTGATCAGTGTATTAAAGGCTCAGTTATTACAGGTTGGCTGTTTTAATAACTGGTAGCTCAGCATGGAAAAGGTGACCCACCTTTTTGGCAGGGAGAGTGGTTGGCATTTAGAGGTTTTATTACTTTTTTAAATGGCTCCCAAACTAACTTTTCTACTCTTAAAAATCCAAATTTTTATTGTACTGCAACAATTTAAGGTTGGTTTTGTCTTCCTGATAAAATTACAGAAGTTTTTACAGCATCTGATGACTTTTCTGAGGCTTCTCTGTGGCCATCTCAGTCCAAGCTGTAAAAACTGCCTGGAGTTCAGTTGGTTCTTGAAATCTATTTCAGTTCAAAATACAAGAGAGAAATTCAGGTAATAAAGCCACAAACATAACTTGTAAATAAATTACAACCTAATTTCAAAGGCTGGAGTGTTTTGAGGCTTTTTTCCAAGTTGACTTTGAAGGATAATTTGGTTTTTTACTAATGTTTAGAGCAGCTGTGATAAAACTGGAGGTTGCTGCTGTAATGGCTGATCTCAAACATATGGAACACTTGGTAATATTTTGGCTGCTATTTTAATTAAATATGTTTACTGACAGCCCAAGACAGGATTTTAGTGTTGTTGCTTATTGTAATACCCAGAATATATTTCATATATTTTCCTAGTCACTTGTTCTTTGTAACAAAATTACATCTGCACATGTGGTTTGATAGAGATGAGGGAGATGTCCTGAATTAAGGCCAAAATCCAAAAAAAGTGAAAGGATTAAAGATGGTTAAGCTTCAAAACTTTGACTATTCCTTTTGAAAGGGAATATTGGAGAGGATATTTGAAAAGGGGCAACGTGAGGGTTTCCCAAATTGGTGTGTGCCCCCCAAGGAGTGTTTGAACAGGGCTCAGATCAGTCTGGGCACTGGCACAGCCCAAATTCCTCCCCTTTGTTTGCCCCCAGCTGGTTCCCAGCAAATCCCAGCTCAGCCCTTTGTGTCCTCTGTCCTTGCCCTTGCCTGGGGATGTTCTGCCTTCCCAGGGCTCAGCTTGGGAGGCTTTCCCAGCTCAGATCCCTTCCCTCAGGCTGGGCACCCCTGGCAGTGCCAGGGGAGGAAATGAGCCCTGGACATGGGAAATAACTGATATCCTGGTTGGTGCCCAGAGGAACTGACTCACTGCTGAAAAATGCTTTGGTTTGGTCCCTCTGCATCTTTAGTTTGTTTTTATTTGGGAGTGGGAAACAGACACATGAAAACACTTGAAGGTGTTTGGGGAGAGGGAGAGGAGGCACCAACTGGGCTGTGCCAGCTTTGCCCATCAGGGACAGTGTGTGGTGCCCTCTGGGTTTCCCCTTCTCTTCCCTGAACTTGTGTTCAATCATAGAATCACAGAATGGATTGGGTTGGAAAAGACCTCCAAGATCATCGAGTCCAACCCTTGGTCCAACTCCAGTCCCTTTACCAGATCATGGCACTCAGTGCCATGGCCAAGCTCAGCTGAAAAACCTCCAGGGACGGGGAATCCACCCCCTCTCTGGGCAGCCCATTCCAATCCCTGAGCACTCTCTCTGCAAAGAATTTTTTCTGCTCTCCAACTTCAATTTCCCCTGGCAGAGCTTGAGCCCATCGTGCCCCCTTGTCCTATTGCTGAGTGCCTGGGAGAAGAGACCAAGCCCCACCTGGCCAGAACTTCCCTTCAGGCAGTTCCAGACAGTGCTGAGGTCACCTCTGAGCCTCCTCTTCTCCAGGCTGAACACCCCCAGCTCCCTCAGCCTCTCCCCACAGCACTTGTGCTCCAGTCCCTTCTCCAGCCTCGTTGTTCTTCTCAGTTGGATTGGAAGAGACCTCTGAGATCATCAACCCTTGATCCAACCCCACTGTGATCACCGGCCCAGGGCACTCAGTGCCCTGGGCCGGTGATCACAGTGGGGTTGGATCAAGACATGTTGGATTCTCTGTCCCTGGAGGTGTTTCAGAGGACACTCAGTGCCACATCCAGTCCCTTCTCCAGCCTCGTTGCTCTTCTCTGGCCCCGCTCCAGCCCCTCAATCTCTTGCCTCAACTGAGGGGCCCAGAACTGAACACAACACTCAAGGTGTGGCCTCCCCAAGGCAGAGTCCAGGGGAAGGGTCACTGCCCTGGGCCTGCTGGCCACGCTAGTTTTGATCCAGGCCAGGATCCCATTGGCCTTCTTGGCCACCTGGGCACACTGTTGGCTCCTGTTGAGCTTCCTGTCCCTCAGTCCCCCCAGGTCCCTCTGCCTGTCCCTCTCCAGCCACTCTGTGCCCAGCCTGGAGCACTGCAGGGGTTTGTTGAATTCATTCCTTGCTGCTGCAGCTTGGAAAAGGGAGCATTGATTTAAATAGATAAATAAACATGTCTAGATTTTCCCAGCCTTTTGGAACTGGCATTTGGCAAGTTAAGTGTGTTCCTGTGAATTTGTAAATCCTTTGCTCTTGATTTCTTTGGATTTCTTCACCTGGGGTAGTTTGGCAGAGAATTTTGCCCTGGGTGTTTTGTTGAAGATGAAACTGTCCAAATTAAATTTTTCCAGAGCTACTTTTCAGTACATAGTAGGAATAAATGTATCTTGTAACCATTTGTTGCTTCACTTTGCAAGCAATTCTATTATATTTATATTTGTGGTTTCCAAGGCTTTAAACTTTATCTGTTTTCAATGAATACAATTCAAGTTTAGACTTCTAAAGCTGAACTGCAGTGTTGGGGTAGTAACCCCTTAGAGTGACTAACTTGGAATAAATGTTGGATTTTCTGACACTTAATACTCTAATAAATCACAGTTTCTTAGGCCAATTAAAATGGCATGAGTAGCACTTCAGATAAAGGATTTTGTCCATGCCTGGCAAACACTAAGGGGGAATAACTGATTATTTTAATTTTTTTTTTAATAGGAGTTGCTCAGTTTTTTTGGGGGTTATGTAATTGCTGCTTAAATTGAGTGTGGAAGTTGCAACAAGAGGGTGGAAGCCCAAATTATTGGCAGGGGAGATTCTGACTCCACCTAGAGATGCAACAACATTGTCATCCAGTTCATTGCATAAAGATAAGTGGCATGAAAATTGTTCAGGATGCAACACATCCTTGTAGCTAAAAAGCCTCTTTGGAATTCAGGCAGGGCAGGATTTTATCGTGAGGATTTTGTGTTGCTCCCTTGTAGAAGATAATTTTAAAATATTCCAAACTTTCAACTGCAAGATGTCTTTGTTCTCAAATGTGATTAAATGCAGCTGTAGAGTTTTATTTCTACTGCACTGAGCAAAGTCTGTGAGTTCTTGGAGGCTGCAAATTGGGCTGGGCAGTGAAAATCCAGTTCAGCAATTTCCAAGCTGCTGCTCTCAGTCCAGAAGGTAAAAACCAACTGTGTCAAAGTGCCTAAAACAAGGGCTGGTACTGAAGAAAAATGGAAAGAAGTGGCTGGTGTGGTGCAAAATATTATTTTCTTCTAAGCCTTCTGAGCAGTCAGGTCTTGTTCTTGGTTTTCCTCTTTTCTCCTTTTCTGTCCCCTGCTGGTCACTTGCATATGTACAGCTTAAATATTTTTTTTCCCTCAGTCTAATGACAAAATGCTGATTCTCTCCAGCAAAGGTACAGTGCTTAAATTAGAAATTCTATCTATGCAAGGAAAGCAATGCTCTTGGCTAAATTTGGATTGTTCCACTTTGCTGTTACCTGTCTAGGACCCCAAAACGCTGAGGTTGCTTTTCTGTGCTCCTGGAGCCCAGCACAAAGTTAATGAGATACAACCAGTGTTTGTGCTTTGTCATCTTAGCTCTGCTTTTGTTTTAGGAACTCACAGAGCCTGAAGCCAAATTCACCTCCCTCGTGTTGGTCTCCAGTGCTGGAATAAGAAATCTCTGACAGAATCTGCTCCAGAGCTGTCAGAGCACAACAGACCTGCCTGATGGTTCCAATAACAAAGCCCTTCCCTCTGTTTATCTGTGTTATGTTAAGCCTGACAATAATATCTTTTATGTGGTTTATCTTGTCTCAGTTAAGGAATGCAGAGCAGAGGGAACAGGGGCTGGCCAGGGTTGTGCTGCTCAGCAAGCCCTGCATGTGACCTTTCCTCAGCACAGTTCTGGGCTGGGCTTTGCTTGGAAGTCTGTTAATTTTATAATGATTGCAAGAGCTTCTTCATTATAGATACAGAACTGGCTACTGCTTTTTTCCCCAGTTTAACCAATTCTACATCAAGGACAACAACATCCTTAAGGAAATCAGAGAATCAGTTGGGTTGGAAGAGACCTCTGAGAGCATCAAGTCCAACCCTTGATCCAACCCCACTGTGATCACCAGCCCAGGGCACTCTGTGCCCTGGGCTGGTGATCACAGTAGGGTTGGATCAAGATGTGGTGGATTCTCACTCAGTGCCACATCCACAGAATCACAGAATCACAGAATGGATTGGGTTGGAAAAGACCTCTGAGATCATCAAGTCCAACCCTTGGTCCAGCTTCAGTCTCTTTACCAGATCATGGCACTCAGTGCCACATCAGTCAGATCTTAAAAACCTCCAGGGATGAGGAATCCACCCCCTCTCTGGGCAGCCCATTCCAATGCCTGAGCACTCTCTCTGCAAAGAATTTCTTCCTGATATCCAACCTAAACCTCCCCTGGCAGAGCTCAAGCTGTGCCCTCTTGTCCTACTGTTGGTTGCCTGAAAGAAGAGACCAATCCCAACCTGCCTACAACCTCCTTTCAAGTAGTTTTCATGGAGTTTCCATCTGCAAACGGGGCAGAAAATACCAATAATTGAGCAGTGTGAGCTGGTTGCCCAACCACCATGTGATGAAATACCAGAGGAGAACCATTTTCCCTTAGAAGTGTCTCCCATGTCCCTGTCAGAGTTGGGTTTGTGTGTCAGCAGTTCCCCAGCACAGCCCAGCAGGGCAGAGCAGCTCCCACTGCAGCATTGCTGGGTTATGGTTGGCTGAGTGGTTTCCTCTCCCATCTGTAACACATTCCAGCAGCTTTTCTTTGGCACAGCCTTCCCTCAAAATGAATTTGTATGCTTGGAACACACAGTCTAGTAAGTTCTTTTAACTTCTTCCTGGAGTTGTGTTCCTTGCCCTGGTGAGAGCAGGAGAGGGATGCACAGACCTCTGTGGAACAGCTGGGGTTTCATCAGGACTGTTGGGATACAGGAGGTTCCTCTCATCACATCCCAGAGCTGTTACCTGGCTCTGGTTTGTGTCTTTTGTGTTCAGTTGGTGGCATTTTCTGCAGTAACATCTGAGAAAAAAAAAAAACAACCAGTTTTACTCACTGTAGTTTCATGCCTGGTTTAAATTGTGAGGAAACATCTCTTGTTAAGACTCAAAACATTTAGGACAACTCTGATTTCAAGAGATTTTTAAAGACAGAAACAGTCTGTGATAAAGGGCACAAAGTATATTTGATATCATTTATCCATGAGGATAACTCTGCTGTCAGAGATGTGTGGTGGTGGCTGGAAGGCCCAGTGTCTCCATTTACACTTGTCAACCTCATCAGAAAGGCATTTGGCTTGGTGGGCAACTTCTCTGCTCTTTAAAACAAGAATTGGGGGGTTATTTCATCTCACTTGTGACCTCCAACTGCACAGATTTTCTCAGTGTCCTGTACTTTTGTTTAATACCCTCTCCACTGGGTGTTTCTTCCAGCATGTGGATTCCCAACCACACAGTTTTTCTCCAGAGGTCCTGATACCTCATTTTTGCAAAATTAAAAAGCCCAAACCCATCAGTAATGCCTGAGGAGTTAAAAACAACCAGACCAGAAGGAGGTAGGGTTGCAAGCTGCTATTTGGCAGATATTCCTGGGCTGCCTAAAATGCTGCTCTCTGTGTTGTCCCTACTGGGTGTAAATATTTCCATCTCAGCTGGCCCTTCCTGGGCAGCTCAGCAGAGAGGTGGGAACTGTGTAAACCTTGTGAGCTGCTCTGGAAGTTCAGGGCAGGTTGAGGGGGTGCTGGGCAGTAGAAGTTTGGTTGTAGAAAGGGGGCTCTGCACAGTTTTTGCCACTGGTCTTCCTTTTTCTGACAATAAACTTGTGCTCTGCAACTTTGTTTTGAGGTGTACCAAGTCCAGGCACATCAATTGCAGGGTGACTTTTACACAAAAAAAACCCATTATCTCTGAGACTGGAACTGGGCAAATGTGATGTGGCTCTTTCCAAAGTGGGTGAAAAGCAGAGAGTGCTTTTTATCATCTGTAAGGATGAATTACAGGTTGCTCTTCTGTGTTATGCTTCTCAAACTCTCCCTGGGTGTTTGAAAGGGTTTTCTCAGACAACTGAATGTGCAACTTGTTTTCTGATCTCTTTCTGAGAATAATGTGCATTTATTTGGTTATAAGAATGTGTTTTGTTGATTTATTTTTGTTTTTAATGCTGCCAACAGTGAACAACAAACCGACCCAGACTTAAAATCCCTTTCTTTTGGAATTCCATTTGGACTTAGAAAATGAATTCCCTTAGAAATGGTTAACACCATTTCTTCTCAATTTTACTGAATTCTTGGACTGGAAATCATTCCAATGCTGTGCTTCTGTCTCTTTAATGCCACTCTGAGTAATGTGTTTTAAACTTACAAATTGAATTTTGAACCTTTCATTTCTTTGGCTGCAGATGGAGTTATTGTTTTTAGAACTTCTGGACTGCCATTGATCCCTGGCTTTGGGTTCAACAGGGACTGCTCAGGGCTTTGGGAACTCCTTTAAACCAGTTTCTCTGCAGTCTCAGTCCTGACCAAACCAGCCTGTAGGTAATGTCAGTTCTGAACTGAAATTAGGCACATTTAGAATCATAGAATGGATTGGGTTGGAAAAGACTTCCGAGATCATCGAGTCCAACCCTTGGTCCAACTCCAGTCCCTTTACCAGATCATGGCACTCAGTGCCACGGCCAAGCTCAGTTGAAAAACCTCCAGGGATGGGGAATCCACCCCCTCTCTGGGCAGCCCATTCCAATGCCTGAGCACTCTCTCTGCAAAGAATTTTTTTCTGCTCTCCAACTTCAATTTCCCCTGGCAGAGCTTGAGCCCATCGTGCCCCCTTGTCCTATTGCTGAGTGCCTGGGAGAAGAGACCAACCCCCACCTGGCCAGAACTTCCCTTCAGGCAGTTCCAGACAGTGCTGAGGTCACCTCTGAGCCTCCTCTTCTCCAGGCTGAACACCCCCAGCTCCCTCAGCCTCTCCCCACAGCACTTGTGCTCCAGTCCCTTCTCCAGCCTCGTTGCTCTTCTCTGGCCCCGCTCCAGCTCCTCAATCTCTTTCCTGAACTGAGGGGCCCAGAACTGAACACAACACTCAAGGTGTGACCTCCCAAAGGCAGAGTCCAGGGGAAGGGTCACTGCCCTGGGCCTGCTGGCCACGCTAGTTTGGATCCAGGCCAGGATCCCCTTGGCCTTCTTGGCCACCTGGGCACACTGTTGGCTCCTGTTGAGCTTCCTGTCCCTCAGTCCCCCCAGGTCCCTCTGCCTGGCTGCTCTCCAGCCACTCTGTGCCCAGCCTGGAGCGCTGCAGGGGGTTGTTGTGGCCAAAGGGCAGGACCTGCACTTGGCCTTGTTGAACCTCATCCCATTGGAATCAGCCCATCTCTCAAGTCTATCCAGATCCCTCTGCAGACCCTCCTGCCTTCCAGCAGGTCGACACTCCCTCCCAGCTTGGTGTCATCAGCAAATTTGCTGCTGATGGACTCAATCCCCTCATCCAAATCATCACTAAAGATGTTAAACAGGACTGGACCCAACACAGACCCCTGGGGACACCACTGGTGACCAGCTGGATGCAGCTCCGTTCACCAGCACCCTCTGGGCCCAACCCTCCAGCCAGCTCTTAATCCAGCTCTTAATTTGTGTGTTAAACCCAATCTTGGGCCTGCCACTGGTGAGCTTTGCCTTTGGAAACTGGGGGGTGTAATTAGTGCTATTTCATGGGAATATAGTATCAAATAAAACATTTTTTTTCCAGGCTGGGACATTATTTTTCTTCCAGATGGATCAATGCCCTTGGCTGTCCACTATTAGGAGTAAATGCTGTTCCTACAAAGGGCATTACTGTGATAAATGTGGATAGATGGATGGATGGATAGATATACACATATTTTAGAGCAGACATATATAGATATAATATATACATATATATCTGCATATAGAGATAGAATATAAAAAATAGACTGAGTTATAATTGCAGGAGAAGGGCAAGGAGGAGGAGGAGGTTTCTAGAGAGACAGACATGGTTTTGCCCACTGTGTTCTGAGTCATAAGGTCCCACCCCCAGGATTTTGTTTGAGAATTCCCAGCTGATGATTGCAAGGATTTGCCAGAAAAGGTGAAGGATCCTGTCTGTTATTCTGTAACATTTCTTGGTGTGATAATGTTGCTCGTTTGTACCTTCCATTGCTGCTCTCCTGGACACAGCCTGCATTTTAAGGGCTTGGTTAAAAGCTGCAAATGTGAAATCCTCTCCTTCATTTATAAATATTTATGGTCTCCCAAGAGCCACAGGCTGAATTTCTGACCAGGGTGACTTTCATTAAGGTTTCCATGGCAGTGACAGTAGCCCTTGGCTGAATACAAATGAGAGCTGTGCCTGTTGGGGTTGGATTTTAAGTGGGAGTTCATGGACCCGACCAGGATGTGTCTGTTCTGCTCATCTGGTCACAGGGAGGCAGAGAAAATGCATGTTGTGAATCAGCATCCCCTGATTTCCTGAGCTCTCTCCCTCTGCTGCAAACCAGAGGCTTTGGAGTAGCCCCATTTCCATTTTGTGGCTTTATAGAATTTTTCTAAGTGGATTTGTGCCTTTTTTTTTTCCTTTTTTCTTCCTTCTTTTTTTCTTCCTTCTTTTTTTCTTCCTTCTTTTTTTCTTCCTTCTTTTTTTCATCTTTTTTCTTCCCTCTTTCCTTCCCTCCCTCTTTTCTTTCCTTCCCTCCCTCTTTTCTTTCCTTCCCTCCCTCTTTTCTTTCCTTCCCTCCCTCTTTTCTTTCCTTCCCTCCCTCTTTCCTTCCCTCCCTCTTTCCTTCCCTCCCTCTTTCCTTCCCTCCCTCTTTTCTTTCCTTCCCTCCCTCTTTCTTTTTTTCCTCTTTTTTCTTTTTTTCCTCTTTTTTCTTTTTTTCCTCTTTTTTCTTTTTTTTCCTCTTTTTTCTTTTTTTCCTCTTTTTTCTTTTTTTCCTCTTTTTTCTTATTTTAGTTTTTCTTTTTAAATGCTTATACAGAAGCACAAAGAATTCATGACATTGGGATGGTCACTCTTTATGGTTCTGGAACTGAGGGAGCAGCTGCAGAACTGCTTTGGGGAGCCAAACCTTGGGGATAAAACCTGATTTACCAACACCCTGTTCACCTTGCAGGTAGATCTGTTCTGGCATTACTGGATGGTAACAACACAGAAAAATCTTTTTTCTTTGGTTTTTTTTTTCCCTTCCCTTGTCAAGCTCTTGAACATTTCACACAGTAGTGAATGAGAGCTTTGAGCAGTGTATTTTCTGTTTGTTTTTCCAGGTCTATAAAGGGGAATTTCAGCTTCCTGACTTCCTTAAAGAAGTGCCACAGGTACAGTATGGAATTAATTTCCTTTTTGCAGATGTAGGAGGAAATGAATGTACAAACAGGCTTTATAAACCACTTCTTCATGAACTTGGTTTTCTGATTGATGACAAGAGAGCAGCTTGGCCATGAGGAGGAATCTCCAGGTCCAAACCTCTCTTGAGTCCCTGTGTAACCTCAGCGTGGTGCTTGTCAGCCTGAGCTGCCTGAATATTGCTGTGAAACTCAAGGAAATTGGAGTTTCTTTTGCAGATGACATTGCAAAGTGTGTTATTTGTAGAGGAGCTTTTATTTTTTGTTACCTTGCATGGAAAGGTTTAAAGCCAGGATAGTAAAGAGAACAGAGAGAGGAGTACTGAGAGACCTTAAAAAGAAATAATAATGTTATCAGACATAACCAACAAACCCAGCTCAGCCCTGGGGAGGGTTGGTGTGTTGATTTAATAATAAGGGAGCTGCTCAACTTCCTATTTTATTGAGCACTCAGAATTTGGTGCTTCAAAAGCTGTTAATTGTCATCAGCTCCCCAAGGGGCCTGACTTGGGCAAAAAAAGTTGGAAAACCAAAATCCTTCTCATGGGGCTCTCAGACTGCACATCTGGTGGGACCTTCTCCCAGCCATGGAGTGTCATGGAAGCACCTGGTGGGACCTTCTCCCAGCCATGGAGTGTCATGGAAACACCTGGTGGGACTTTGTCCCAGCCATGAATGTCATGGAAACACCTGGTGGGACCTTCTCCCAGCCATGGAATGTCATGGAAACACCTGGTGGTATCTTCTCTCAGCCATGGAAACACCTGGTGGGACCTTCTCCCAGCCATGGAATGTCATGGAAACATCTGGTGGGACCTTGTCCCAGCCATGGAATGTCATGGAAACACCTGGTGGGACCTTCTCCCAGCCATGGAATGTCATGGAAACACCTGGTGGTATCTTCTCTCAGCCATGGAAACACCTGGTGGGACCTTCTCCCAGCCATGGAGTGTCATGGAACCATGGAATGGTTTGGGGTGGAAGGGACCTTAAAGCTCAACTTGGTCCTTCCCCTGCCATGGGTAGGGACACCTTCCACTGTCCCAGATTGCTCCAAGCTCTGTCCAACCTGGCCTTGGACACTCCCAGGGCTGGGGCAGCCACAGCTCCTCCATGTGGGAGGCACAAAGGTTAAGGACACACAGGGGAATCCACCACGTGCAGACAAAGCATTTTGACTTACTCTGTTCCTTCAAACGAAATTAATTGTTTAAAAAAGCAAAACTGGTTTCTTTTGTTCCAGCCAAGGAAGACAATAGAAAGGAAGACCCGTGGCAAGATAAAATGAACATGGATCAGTAAAGTCCAATAGCTGTAGTTTCATGTTTTCAGAATATACCTTTGCTGTGGGCACCAAATCTTTCTGATGAGTCTTTGTGTGATGTCCCCTGATGTGGGCTTGGCTTTTTCCTGGCTGGCTGCTCTGCCCTTGGATCAGTTGGTGCTCCTGCTTGGCAAGTTGTGCTCAGCTCTGCAGGGCCATTCCACACCTGGCACCACGCAGCTGCCCGGGCTGTGCCCACACTACTGTCCCTCTCTGCTGGCCCCAATCTCTGCAGCTTAGCCCAAAAAGTGCTGGTTAAATGTCCTTAATGTGCTGCTTAACAGTCCTGTCAGCCAACTGTGCTGAGCCATCCTGCTGGGGTTGGTTCTGATGCTCTCCCGTGCCATTACTGTGGTTATTTCAAGATCATCTACACCCAGTTGCTGCAGGAATAGGGTGTGTCAGAACAGATTAAATATTTCTGGTAGGGATTCATGGAAATGCAGGGACATGAGTTACCCTCAAACCTGAGCACCCTGTGTGTGCTGGGAAATAAATCCTGTGAATGGATCCCTGATTGAATCCTTCAAATCCTTGATTAAATCCTTCAAATCCTTGATCTTCATGCAGTGTCTGTTGGTTAAATTACAGTATTTCTGGTTTCCAGTTATCTTGTGGTACTTCAGAAGAACCTGGGCCACTGTAACAAGTAAATGTCCTTTCACTCCATGGGACAGGAGGGTTCCAAGTGAGGCTCTGCTGAATTCCAGGAGGTGCATTTATACACTTAGCTGGGGACATGACAGTGCTTACCAGACTCTGAGATTTATCCTGGGTAAAGAAAGATCATCTAAAAGGCAAAAATAAGCTCTGAGAAACAGTAAAAGAATATTTCTTAAACCACAGAACCTGACCCTGGAGTAGAAGTTGATAGTGTTCTCCTTTATTGTTATAATAAAGTTAAAATTAACATACCTATGTTACATAAATCAGTGGTTTGAAGTACAAGCCTTGGTGCTGATAATGGTATTTTTTCCTCTAATGTAAAATAGCTAATTGTAATTATTTATTTGACAGACTGAACCTATGGAATAGAAGATAAAATGGACATTTCTTGCACAGAAGGTAATGTAAAAGCCTTGCAGCTTTGCTCCTTTAGTGCTCTTAATTTAGTTAAGATGATTGTTTTTTGTAACTCCATGTAATATTCTGGGTAAGAAAAATATGAAGGACAGATCTTGACTCAGAGTCTGTAAAAATCACCTTGAGGTAAGTGCAGTCCTACCTGGCCCATCACAATTCCAGGATTTGCTGTGACTGGATTGTCAGCACTATTTTAGAGCTTGAAAAGGAAGGAGTACCTAAAACTACACTTTTTAAAATGAAGAAACAGTGCAGCTTTAAAGATATCTCTTCCTTGACAGTGTCTTTTTGTTTTTAAAGTAATTGTCCTTTCTTGATAGTGGAAAGTGCAAAAGATGAACTGCTGTGTATAGTTTGCTTTTAATGTGTCCTGTATTCAGTAAGTTTAATGAACTTAGAATCACAGAATCATAGAATGGATTGGGTTGGAAAAGACCTCCAAGATCATCGAGTCCAACCCTTGGTCCAACTCCAGTCCCTTTACCAGATCATGGCACTCAGTGCCACGTCCAATCTGTGTTTAAAAACCTCCAGGGATGGGGAATCCACCCCCTCTCTGGGCAGCCCATTCCAATCCCTGAGCACTCTCTCTGCAAAGAATTTGTTTCTGCTCTCCAACTTCAATTTCCCCTGGCAGAGCTTGAGCCCATCGTGCCCCCTTGTCCTGTTGCTGAGTGCCTGGGAGAAGAGACCAACCCCCACCTGGCCAGAACTTCCCTTCAGGCAGTTCCAGACAGTGCTGAGGTCACCTCTGAGCCTCCTCTTCTCCAGGCTGAACACCCCCAGCTCCCTCAGCCTCTCCCCACAGCACTTGTGCTCCAGTCCCTTCTCCAGCCTTGGTAGTAATTGATTAAACAATGGCAAGACTGTGCAGTAAATTCCAGACCAGTTAAGGAAGGACTGGTGCAGGATTTACTGTATTAATGCAGGATTTTCACTTGTCAACTGTGTTATCAGATATTCTGGCTGGACAACAAGATGGCAAAATGCATCCAGTTTAAATATAGCCAAAAGCAACAGGCCCCACCAAAATACCCAGAATAGATCCTTGCATGGCCCCTAAATATAGCCACAGGCATTGCACCACTGAGCAATAATGGACATAAAAGCTTTCCTAAGATTAATTGCAGGCCCTCACTCTGAAATCAATAAAGAAACCATAATCTTCCCATGGAGTCAGTGTTCAAATGACTAAAACATCAACTTCATTTTGCCACTTAGCTCTGAAAAATGCCTTTAAAACTGCAATATTTCTGTCTAAAGCTGCTGCCCAGTTTCTGAGAAACCAAACTGTGAACTTCCCAGCAGTGACTTCCCCTGGTCCTTTGTGGGGAGACACTTCCAGCATGTCAGCACAGCCCACTCATCACAGTGTTTGGAGTGTCAGTGGAAAATCAGTATATTTCTTGCCTCTAAAGAAGTCACTCCAATGACAAAGGATGGACAAAGCAGACACATTCCTTACAGGAAAATGTTGTGGTTAGTCTTGGCAGTGGCTTTTCACCAAAAAAAGAACAGTGTTTGCTCTTCATTCTGCTTTGTCATTGGAGGGTAAGAGCCCAGTATTGCCTGGGAAGCTCAAACATACCTTTATTTTTCTTTTTCTGTAGGAAATGGACTGCTGCCTTTCCAGTGGGAATGTTCCCTGAGGCTGTGCTGCCCATGGCCTCTTCCTTCACAGTTTTCTCTCCCATTTCACTCCTGGTTTTGTTCAAAGTTTTGAGCACGTGGGAATTGTTCAAAAGAAAACAAAAACACTGATGTTAAGGTAGAGAAATGTATTGCATTCACACAACTATTTTTTTAAGGTTTTAAAACATGCAAAGCAATGCCTGTCTGATGTTGCTCTGTCTTACAAAGCTCCATCTTCAAAGATTTTATTATTTTTTGTTTTGTTTCTTGTAGCAGTTTGGTTTTAAATGTATGAAACTTTCAAGAGTGGTCTGTGCTTGTCCCAAGAAATTTTTGGTGGAAGAGTTGTTTGTTTTATTCATATGTGGAAATTGTTAAATATCTTTTATTTAAAAAGAAAAAAGTTGATAAATTACATGTCTAATTACAATTCAATGATCTTTTGTATTTTATTTTTCAAAATAAATGCTTTAAATGTGATTTTTGGGGGGTTTTATTTATTAGTGGTTTTGCTTCAGAGTTAAGACTTTAACTGATTCAAGATATTGATGCATTAGTGGAGATATGATCTTATGTTCTGTGTTTGGATCTCTTTTTAAGGTTTGCAATTTAATCCCTTTTGTTTGTTTTTAATAGCCATGTGATGAGGAAAAAGTAAATTGCAGCGTCCCACTGAGAGGTATAAAGCAAATAACATGAGATTTGTTCACTGCAGGAAGACGTGGGTAGTTTTTAGCCCCTTGAATTTGAGCCTCAAAAGCAATTTATGTTGGGAGTTCTGCTGGGGGGGAACTGCTGCTGAAACCCTGCAGGGAAGTTGTGTCCCAAACATCCAAACTTTGGGATACACTGTGGAACATCGTTATTCGGGTAAGGCATTTTGAGATGGTTTTCATCTGGTTTTCTGTTCCGTTCATGATGCTGAAGGTAAGCTCAGCTTTTCCCACTGGTTTTAAGAGAAATTCTTCCCCAAATACTCGTGTTTGCACAAATTCTGCCCCTTGGGCTCTCAAACAGCTTTGCCTTCCCTCCCTTTCTTTCGACTGCCCCATTTGAGATGATTAACGAGTCTCTAAAACCACCACTGAACGAACAACATCAAAGTGCCTTCAGCCACCGCATTAATTTTACACTTTGGTTCCCATTTCCCGAGTCCTTCTCGCTCCGCTCGCTCCAAAACTGAGCCTGGGGCTTCCCCTGGTGCCCGCCCGGGGCAGCGCCGGCCGCTCATTACGGGCCATTAATTAATGCTGGGCGGGTGCCTCGGGGCTGCGCGGGACTGAGGGACGAACCTGAGCCCCAGCTGGGCAGTTTTGGGGGTGGCAGGTCCCGGTGCCAATCCCGGTGCCATTCCCGGGGCCAATCCCGGGGCCGCCCGCGCGGGACCCGCATGGGCGCTCGGTGATGCCGGGGCCGTTCGCGGAGCTCCCCCCGGGCAGGGGAGGGTGGGCTGAGGCGGCCCCGCTGCCCCATCTCCATCCCCGGCAGAGGATTTTGGTGACATTTTGGTGAAAGAAGGCTGTGGACACCCACACAACGTGAAGATTTTGATCTGATCATCTCTCTGAAGAGTATCTGTTTGCCCAAGAGCATCCAGGTTCTGTCTGTGTTCATTTTCATCTTGCAGCATTTCCTTTAAGAGGTGAGACCTACAGACAGGCTCACGATGTGCACAATGAGTGATTAGCAGAATTATAAAGTCAGAATAGTTAATCGCATCTCTCAAAAGTTTCTCCTTCCTGATTTTGATGGAAGCACATTGATATAGTCGATAAATAAATGCACCAGATGCACTTGTGCAAATAATCCTTCTCTCTTCCTATTTGATGGTGATGTGAGAGAAGGAGCTTGCAGGGTTAGAGCTAAATCCTCTGGCAGGGTAATGTCTTTGTTGTGGTGTTGTGACGCTGCTGGAGACACTCCAGCAATCCTGGAAAAGGGGATTTTACATAACGCAGTGCAAAGAGAACAGCGAGGCTTCTCCTCTTTGCTACTCCGCTTTTTTGATTACTATTTTTATACCGCACCTCGTTAGTTCATCCCATGCTCCGGTTGAAGGTGGACTGTGAAAGCCTTGCAGATGCTGCTTGCGCAGGAAATTGGTAATTAGCAGCCATTACGCAGGATAATTAGTGGAATTAAACCCATGCGTCTCGGATGTGTGATGCGATGCGGTGGGCAGGGAAGCGCCGACTTCCTGCGGCCGGTTAGAAATCTCGGTTTTCCGCTTTCCCGGGAATGCCATCCCTGCATCCTGGCGGTGCCATCGCTGCTGGCTGAAGGTGACAGCCAGCCCCGGGTGTCGCCCGGCGCGGGGCCAATGGCGGGGCGTGTTCCTGCATCCCGCCCATGGCGAGGGACAGGCTGCGAGCGCGGCCACCCCAATGCGCGCAGCAAATGCCATTGGCGTGCCAGGGCGCGGCGGAGCCAATCGCTCCCCGCACTGTGCAGCCAATGGATGCCGCGCTCCTGCCCGGCCCCGACATCGGCTGCGGGGCTGGAGGGCCTCGGAGCGGCGGTGCCAGCGCAGCCCTGCCCAGCGCGGACCCGCGGGGTGCTCCCCGTGCCTGCCGCGATTCCCTTCCCAACCACAGCGATGCCACTGTGAGCCCTCGGGGTGACGCGGCGAGCGACGCGTCCCGCCCTGCCCCGGCCCGCGGGTGGCGGGGACAAACCGCGCTGACCCGGGCTCTGTGTCCCGTTCCGCAGTGCCACGGCCGCCCGACCAGCGGACCTGCTCCCCAGAGCCAGAGGGATGGTGGTAGTCACGGGGCAGAACAAAGTGAGTGGGAACCCGGATGATGCCATGTCGAGCTCGGATGCAGAGGATGATTTCCAAGAGCCGGCCACTCCTACTGCAACCCAGGCAGGGCAAGCGCTGCCTCTGCTGCCCCAGCAGGTAAGAGCTGCTCACCTGGCGAGGGCCGGGGATGGCCGCACGTAGTGCCAAAGAACCCGGGATTTCCCTGCTGGAGTATTTGTAGATACCCAGTTCTGAATGTTTGAATAAAACTAAGTCTCTCGAATTTATTTCAAAGCTCGGCAGCTTTAGTTGTAAGTTCTATCCATGTTGGGACTTGAGAATTATAATTAAGTGTTTTTCCTGGTACTTAAGGCATCCTGGGGTGTGATATTAAGATTTTAGGCCTGATGTAAATACAGAATCGATGGGGGTTTTTTAGGGTATACAAAATCACTGGAGAGTTTTCAAGGGTATGGTCTAGTAGTGTAGGGACCAGCAGAGTAGCAGCTGAAAGCAAGTCCCAAGACTCTGAAATTCCTTCTCTTTTTTTCCCCCTCTGTGTGTGTGTCCCTGTAGAAGGGGGTGGGACAGCGTTTGTTTTGTTTTTCTCTTCCCCACAAAGAGCCAAGAGGAGGAATTCATGCTTTTAATGAATGCCTGGCCTTAGAGCTGGTACCTGCTGTTTCAGATTTCTAGCTCCAATTAAACCTCTCAGTGGTTCCACCCAGCAACCAAAGTGTCCAAACTGTTAACCCTCGAACCTCCCTGGTAACAGAATCCTAGAATGGATTGAGTTGGAAAGGACCTCCAAGATCATCAAGTCCAACCCTTGGTCCAACTCCAGTCCTTTTACCAGATCATGGCACTCAGTGCCACAGCCAAGCTCAGTTTAAAAACCTCCAGGGATGTGGAATCCACCCCCTCTCTGGGCAGCCCATTCCAATCCCTGAGCACTC
Organism: Pithys albifrons albifrons; assembly: GCF_047495875.1. NCBI lineage: Eukaryota > Metazoa > Chordata > Aves > Passeriformes > Thamnophilidae > Pithys > Pithys albifrons. Next base: position 2,604,055 of record NC_092478.1, on the reverse strand, counting down.
TCTCTGCAAAGAATTTTTTCTGCTCTCCAACTTCCATTTCCCCTGGCAGAGCTTGAGCCCATCGTGCCCCCTTGTCCTATTGCTGAGTGCCTGGGAGAAGAGACCAGGGCAGCACAGCAGAGTTTATCCCCTTGGCCAAGCCTGGGTGGAATCTTTGGGAATCTCAGAGAGCTGATGGTGTGATTGCCTTGGCAGTTCCCAGAGGTGGTGCCCCTGAACGTGGGCGGGATGCATTTCGCCACCAGGCTGTCCACGCTGCGGCGCTACGAGGACACGATGCTGGCCGCGATGTTCAGCGGGAGGCACTACATCCCCACCGACGCCGAGGGCAGGTACTTCATCGACAGGGATGGCACCTACTTCGGGTATGTACAGGGAGGTCCCTCCCGAAGGGTGGCGATTTTAAAGCAAAACAGGCGTTAATGGTTGTTTTCCTTCTGGCTGAGTCGTGTTTGTGTAGTAGGTAAATGTTGCTGGTTGGCATCTCCACCTTCAAAGCATCACGAGGATGTTGCAATTAAAAAACTATTTCAGTTTTTCAGTGGAAAAATAAACAACAAGCAATGTTTTGTATTTGGACATAGATTATCTTCTTTCAAGGTGTCTGGTTGTTTTGATGTTTTAAAACATCATTTTCGAAAGGATTCACTTTTCCTTTGCAGAACCTTTGGAGTTGGACCAAGGGTTGGACTTGATGATCTTGGAGGTCTTTTCCAACCCAATTAATTCTATGATTCTAACACTGGATTTTAATTGGTATTACAGCATCTGTGATAAAGAGGAAATGGAAGGAATGATGCATCCAGGTTTCTTGCACAGCTGAAAATATATTATTTTCAGTCTTTAAACTGGATACAACAGAACTGGTAAAAAAGCCCAAGCCTCAAAGAATTTATTTTTCATAATTATTTTTGCTGGTAGTGCCATATTCCTTCAGCTTCAGGATTTCATCTTAAGTGTTTAGTTTTTATTTTTAAATCCACTAACAATGGTCTTATTAATGCTCTGTTTGACTTGGTGTGAGATTGCCAGAAAAGGTAACCAGAGTTCTTGGGTCCATGTTCACAGGGTAAGGTCTTTGCCCAAAGCACATGGTGGAATTTATCTTACATTTCTTATTTCTCCTTTGTTGGCATTTCCTTAATGTCTTCAACAGAGAAGGACTGAATTGTTTTCAAATGACATTTGGGTTGTACCATAATCTGGGACAGAAATAGATTAAGCCACTGTATTAATTCTAAAATTATTGTGTCTTTACACGTGGCAATTTGCTGGAAAATCAAATAATTTGTGATATTATCAATCTGGATTGAAAATACAGCTGGAACAGAGCCAAGTTAGCACGTGCTGTATTTGTTGACAGTCTGAAGAAAATGTCAGTAATGTTTGTTTCATTTATATTAGTTTAATACTTATAAAGTGATTTCTTTCCCTGTTAAAAAAATCTTGTCACTTAACAGTGTTCCAGAACTGCCAGGAAATGTTGTTTCTCTTTTTTTTTTTTTAATTCTTATTTTGTATAAGGCCCTGATCCTGTGTAGAGAAACCTCCTTTGCCAGTGAACCATCCATTGAGACAGAATCCTGGGTCTGTGTGGGGTGAAATGTCCCTACACAGGATTTTCTGGGGAAAGATTATTTTGTCACAGACCTCAGTTTGAAATGCAGTGACTACAATCTCTTTCTCATGAAATACTCTGTCGTCTTCCATTTGAAGTGGTTCCTCCACACTGAATTTAAAATGCAATTTTTTTTTTAATGAGTTTTGATATTAACAGAGGCTAAATGTGGAATAGTGACTTGCAAACAACATGGCTTTAAAAACATCTGTTGGGAAAATGGATCACTTATTTTGGTTACTGTCTAACCAGAAGGATTTCTGTCTCAATAGAGCAAACAATGAATATCCAGCATTTCTTCTCCTTTACCACCTGCAGCAGTTTTTGGCAGAAATGTGTTTCTTAATAATATTCTTGCCCTTTTTTCCAGAGACATCCTTAACTTCCTGCGCTCTGGTGACCTGCCCCCGAGGGAACGAGTGAGGGCAGTTTACAAGGAAGCTCAATATTACTCCATAGGACCTTTGCTGGACAGTCTGGAGGACATCCAGCCTCTTAAAGGAGAAAAAGTCAGACAAGCTTTCCTGGGCCTCATGCCCTATTACAAAGGTAAAGAAACAAAGTGTTCCTGACTGTCTCTTCTAGTGTGATTCAAGTGTTACACGTTGTGCTTTCCATCTGCTTTTGGTTTCTGTTGGATTTCCAAAGCTTATTATGTCATTTTCATGCTGTTTAGGTCTTTGATTTGTTACAAGGATGGGGATTTTTATTTAAAAGAGAGCAAGATCTAGGCCATAACATGCAAGCCTTATTAAATGGGAGGGTTTCTCTGCATTTGTCCTGTCAGGACCTGCAGCTGAATAAACCTGAGCATGTAGTAAGGACCTCAAGTTCACCTGTCACGACACCTGAACTGCACAGACACAGTTCTTAATTGAGCCTTTTAGGGGCTTTTCAGGGGCTTCAACCCCTATTGTTAAATAAATCATTTGACTGCATCTCATTTTATGGGGTTTTCTGGTAGTTTATGTCTCTGTCTTCTTTGTCATGGGTTACAGTTGTAGTTGTGGAGAGAAGGGAAGCAGAAGAAAAGGGGCAACTGTGTTTACATTAGCAATATTTAAACTATTCTTGTGCAAGGATATTTAAGTTTCAGGACTCTATTCAGAGTGACTTTTTCACACAGTTACACACAATATTACAACTTATACACACCATGCAAACTGTCTAACATCACACAGCTATAGCTAATTAGTAAGTAATACATATTTCCTAAAAATTGTTAGATCTAAACAGTCTTAATGTAACTTATTTGAACTTGATAAAAGAGCTCTATTAATGTTACTCCACGCAGTTTCTGCAGGCTTCGTTTCCAGCTCCTGTGTGAGCCCAAGGTCTCCAAAGAGATTCCATTCTTATCTCAGAAGCTCCACCTGCAAATCCATCCTTGGTTCACTACCTTGGAAAGGCAGATCTTCCCTGACATTCACCAGATAACTGGGATTGATTTGATTGCTGTTTATTTTGCTGCATGCAGCTTCTTTTTGTGGCCAACATTGTGCTGAGGCTGATCTTATGCTGAGAATACCTCACTAAACACTGCAATAATGTTCAACAGGAACTAAGTGCACCTCTTTAGCTCGGTGATTCAGTGAGAATTACACTTTGGGGGTTTCCTTTTCAGACCACTTGGAACGGATCGTGGAGATCGCCAAGCTCAGGGCCATGCAGAGGAAAGCCAGGTTTGCCAAGCTGAAGGTGTGTGTGTTCAAGGAGGAGATGCCCATCACTCCCTACGAGTGTCCCCACTTCAACTCGCTGCGTTTCGAGCGCAGCGAGGGCGAGACGAAGCTCTTCGAGCACCACTGCGAGGTGGACGTTTCCTTCGGGCCCTGGGAGGCCGTGGCCGACGTCTACGACCTCCTGCACTGCATCGTCACCGACCTGTCTGCCCGGGGCATCACCGTCGACCACCAGTGCATCGGCGTGTGTGACAAGCACCTCATCAACCACTACTACTGCAAGAGGCCCATCTACGAGTTCAAGATCACCTGGTGGTGAGTTGGGTGGCCCAGGATGGTGTGAAGGATGAAGGACTTGCGGGGGCCGATTGGTTTTTGGGTGGTTTCTGCGACGTTGGCTCCGCTGCTCACATTCCTGGGGGTCAGCCCGCCGTGGGCTGAACCTGCTGCACAGGTGGGAGAACCTCTCAAGTCTTGGCAAACCAGCCTGAAATCAGACTGTTGTTGGCTCAGGTACCTCAATGAGGCACAAACCACAAATCACCTCACGGGAAGGATGGAGAGGAGTGTCTGAATCTTCTGGAAGGTGCCCCAGCCACGTGGCCTCTGTCCCAGTCCCAGAGTGGAGCTGCAGGGCTCTCCTGCACTTTTGGGAAGCTGAGGTGCCAGTGTTGATCATAGAATCACAGAATTATAGAATTGATTGGGTTGGAAAAGCCCTCCAAGATCATCAAATCCAACCCTTGGTCTGTGGTTCAAGTTTACCCACTTAGAAACACTTTAGTTCCTACTTAAACTTCCCACTTTATACAATGGAATAATTCCCAGCACAAAGATTCTGGAGATGTAATTTTGATGTAATAGATAATTTAAAAAACAAGACAAAAAGGAGTATTCCCTATATATTATCAGTTGTTGTCAGGATTAAGCTGTATTTTTTTCTAATTAAGAATCTGCATCGTGAATTATAATGTTATATTTTAATTATTATCATTGTTATAACAAAGAATAGCAGATTTGGAATATATTCCTTAATGCTTTTAGGAATAATAACTGTCCATGGAAGACTTGTGCCTGTTTTTAGCCTTAGAAATTCTAAATGTTTACAATATCTGCAAAGGAAAAAAAAAGAAGCTCTATAGAATCAGGTCAAAAAACCCCTATATGTGTGTTCCTATTAGCAGAAGTAAGAGGAATATTTAATGTATATTATTTTATTACTGACTCTTTTTACATTCTGTGATATTAAACTTTGTTCTGAAGTCAGATGACACTATACAAGTGCTTCCTTCACTTCACCTTCTTCAGACAATTAAGTCTTTTATTTTTATCATTCTTGTTGATCCTCCCTGGTGTCAGATCAGGAAAACCAAAAGTCAACCTTCATATTCAAATATTTCTCCAATTATAAATCAGTATATCTGGGTGGTAAATCCCATTCTGTGCTGAAAGAGGCAGCCACTGCAGGATCACAGATATATATATATATATATACACACACATATATATATATATAAATATATATATATATACACACACACACACTTCTGACATGAGTAACCACATCCCAAAGTTGAATTTTCCTGGATATCCAAAACTGAAAGGGGTATCTAAACATCTAAAGATCTTCATGTTTAGTGGGCTACAGAAAACTCAAGTGTTTTACTAAAAGACCCCACTTGAAGGGGCTTTAAAATTATCTTAAGGAGAGAGAAAAAGTCAATATTTGCCTATTGCATTCCACTGGATTAGTTAGTCCAAGAAAATTGCTTAATGACCAAAACACTTCAGAAAAACATTAATTGCAGTGATGAAAAAACTCAGTTACCTGAGCTAATTTTTCGAATAATTCTAAAAACTTTATGATGAAATTTGTCTTGCAAAAAAGAGGCCAACTTGCATTGTCATAATTGGGAATTTTTAGTAAATTATCTCTCTTAAGTGGGGGCTCCAATGATCTCCTTGTAAATGTTTATTTATGAGGATCATTGTCAAGTGCTGAATTTCAAGTCCAGAGCTTAAATTTGAAATGGAGGGAATTACATGCATTTGGATCTTAAGTTTGTTTAAATTGTTTTCTTAAAAATTGGCCTTTGTGTTACAAGTTCTTGTGTTTGGCAGTTCAAAATTAAGAGTTAAATTGAGACTAGTGAAGTTTCCCTACAATGAGAGGAATTTTCTTGGTTTCTTCACTGCTTTGCTGGCTTCATTTTCTTTTATTTTCCCAGGGCATCTTAAACTGCAAACCACAATTTCTTATAAAATTACATAAGATCTTAAACCCCTTTTTGATGGATTTTTTTAAGTTTTGGGAAGTCTGTCTGGGAGACACCTCATAATGTAATATATGCAAATCCCTGAATTTGTTAATGTGAATAGTTTTGAGCTTTTGTGGTTCAGTTTTGTAATGGTCTTCCCTGAAACTGGCAGGAGTGGTGAGGGTTGAGTTAAACTCTGGCCCTCTGATAAGCCAATTTATGCCTTGGGGTATCTCCTGCCCTCATTTTGTAAAATCGCTCATCCCAAAGGCATTTGATGTAGGAAAAAGTAAAGTTTTTGTGGGTTTTTTTTTTCTGTTGTGCTTCCAGGAAAACCAGGAATCTTCCTTGATTCTTATCAGTGAGTCATTAAGAGAGTCAGGGCTTGGTAATCCACTCACACTCTGCACTCTAAGCCTCTTCAGCAGCAAACAAAGCCCTCCCAGGGCTGGTCTGGCTCACACAAGTCCTTGAAGGCAAAACTCCAACACTTCTGTATGAGAAACGAGCTGATTTGCATAAACACCTAATTTGGCCTTTGCTGAGGGATTGTTCAAATTCCTGCCAACTGAAGGATGTTGGTATTTTAAACTGTTCCAAGCAATAGCTTTGTTAAACCCTGATCTGCTCTGAGCCACTTGTTCCAGTGAGAGGCTGGCCAGGTTATTTTGATATTGCAATATGGTGACTGCAGGTTGCTAAAGACTCAGTGAAAAATCTTAACTACTGTCAAAAATACCTGAGTAAATTAATTAAACTTACTTATAATCACCTTAATTTCACTCTTCTACTTATTTTTTTAAATAAAGACTGTTAAGAAATATAAACTTCCTTCTCTTAAGGGCTTGCATCTGTTTAATAGGAATATGTATTCAGCCTAAGTAGGTGTATTTTGGGAGTTATATTCTGGTTTTTATTGCTTGATATGGGCTGAAGGGCAACAGCATGAGCCCTTATCTGTTTGGGTTTTTGTTCTTAAAAAACTAATTACACATCTAATTAAAGGCCATGATTTTCTATCTTCATTTGGCACTTGCAGGCCCTGGGAATGAACCCTCCTGTCCCAGCTTTATTCTCACTGCTCATTGTTTATAGATGATGTGGGGCAGGTGACGTGATGAGGAAGAGGATGGAAAGGCTCATGTCAGAGCTGGTTGTTCCCATTGCAGAGTGTTCTTTGCCTTTGATTTCAGCTCTCGTTGTGTGTGAGGCAGAGGAACATTCAGCACCTTCTGTGTGAGCTCAGTCTGTCAGGAACTCAGGGCAACTTGCACTGGGCATTTATTCCTGTCAGTGTTACAGTTCATTGGGTTGTGAGTCTGGGAGATAAGAGGGTGGGAAAATCCAGTGGCTGTGGATTTGATGCCACACCTGGGTCTTTCTTTTCTGTGTGGCAAAGCAGAGTAATGGTTTGGGACACAACTGCCTGACAGGTACGAGATGACTTGAGAGCAGGGACTGTAGAAAAATGATCTCTTAACCCACCATAACCCTCTGGGATATATTTCTTTCACATCCTTCATTTAATAACTACTTTTCTCTGGGCAATTTATAGACTCCCCTGGCTTTAGGTTGTGGTTGGCATTGCTGAGCCTGCAGTTGTGTTGAGTTCTCTGGTCATTTCTATCTAAACAGTTGTAAATGTTTTCAGGTTGTTCACACACAGCAGAACCACCAGGATGGTTCTGAGTTTTGGGCTATGGAAACATAATTTCACTTAACAGAACCCACCCTCCCAATCTTTCATTAAATTTCTACAAAAAAAGCTTATTTCAGAGGGTAATTATGTTCTGTTTATCTCCTGTATATAGTTCTCTAACTGGAAATCCCTTTCCAGAACAGCAGTTCTTAGTCATTTTACTTACACAAGCTTAGTATCAGTTTACCTCCACTTTCACTGTGACTTTTCTAACTGGGTTTTGTTTTGCTGAATTATGACTTGTGTGTCTATGCATTGTAACCTGTAATGCCTTTGAAAATCCAGCCTGGATGCCAACGATCAGGGTTTGGAATTATCTCCAAATGTGTTTTGTTAATAATTATGTTGATGTGTGATGTTCAATACTGTGAGTACTGCAGTGTTTTATTTCTTAATACTTTTGACTTTTCAGTTCAGGTAATATACAGTCTATGTTTTTTATTTAAACACATAGAAGAATATGTGGATATAAATTTGTGTTGTGCAATAAAAGATTATTATACTGAAAACTGCTGGAATTTGGCTCATCTGCTCTGCAGCCACTCCCATGCCCCTTAACACTCCCTGGGATGAATTTGCTTTGTGTGACTGATGGAAATGAAGACACCAGGCTGGGTTTGAATGGCACGAGGGCTCCTTCATCACCTCCTCAGCACATGGCACTGACCCACAGCATTGCACTTCTCTTTCCTTCCCTCCACTTCATGTGACAGTGCACAGAAAGTCCCAGTGGCTGCCCTGGATTGTGCAATGCTTGAAAACAAAGTTTCTCGACTTGCTTGGTGGGCTGTGTTCAGAAATACTTGTTTCTGAAGTAACTAAAAATACCCTTTCCTGGCTGTCCATCTGTCCATCTGGAGCAGTCCCTGTTTCAGAGCAGCGTGTCTGTGGTGAGACCCACTGGGGAAGGGAAGGAGAAAAAACAGAGACCCAAAGCAGGTAACTGAGAATGGAAAGAGGACTAAGTTTGAAAGAGCAGCGGCACTTTCTGGTTTTGCTGCGGTCAGCGGGGTCAGGGCCTGGGGGTGACAACAGAGGAGCAGAGAGGGAAAGGAGGGGAAGACAAGACACTGAAAACTATGGATCTAATCGTAATTCCAAGAATTAGGAACGTGTGTGTGTGTGTGTGTGTGTGTGTGTGTGTGTGTGTGTGTGTGTGTGTGTGTGTGTGTGTGAGACAGCCCCGGCAGCTCTTCCCGGGCCCCGCTTTACCCAGAGCCCCCTCAGAGCCCCGAGCCCGGCCGAGATCCCCCTCAGGGCCGCGGGGGCCGCTCTGCCCTCCCCCGGGCCCCGGTTCTTTCCCTCAGGGCCTTGGGCTCCACTCGGCCCTTCCCCGGGCCCCGGTTCTTTCCCTCAGGGTCTTGGGCTCCACTCGGCCCTCCCCCGGGCCCCGGTTCTTTCCTCAGGGCCCTGGGCTCCACTCGGCCCTTCCCCAGGCCCCCGTTCCTCCCTCAGGGCCGCGGGGGCCGCTCTGTCCTTCCCTGGGCCCCGCTTCACCCGGTGTCCCCTTCGGGGGCCGTTCGGCCCTTTCCCGGGCCCCGCTCCCCCCGGTTTCTCCCCAGGCCCACGGGCGCCGCTCCGCCTTTCCCAACGCCGCTTCCTCCCGCACTCGGCCCCGCCCCGGAGGTTCCCTCGCCCTTCTCGCCCTTCCGCCGGAGCGGAGGGAGGGCCGGAGGCAGCGCCGGGCCGGGCCGAGCGGGAGCAGCGCAGGCGGAGCTGGGCCGGGCCCGCCGCCCGGGGCAGCCGGTGAGAGCCCGGGGGTGCGGGGGCTGCCGGGGGTCGGTGTCTCCCCGGTATAAGCCCTGCCGGGGGTTCAGTCCCTGCCGGGGATCGGTGTCCCCCCCGTATAAGCCCTGCCGGGGGTTGTTCAATCCCTGCCGGGGATCGGTGTCTCCCCGGTATATGCCCTGCCGGGAGTCGTTCAAGCCCGGCCAGGGTTGGTCTTTCCCCTTATAAGCCCTTGCCGGGGTCGGTCCCTCCCGGTATAAACTCTACAGGGGGTCGGTCCTTCTCGGTCCAAGTCCTGCTGGGGGTCGTTCAAGCTCTGCCGGGGTCGGTTTCCCTCGGTATAAACCCTGCTGGGGTCAGTCCCCGTCGGGAGTCGTTCCCCTCTCCCGGTATAAGCCCTTGCCGGGGTCGGTCCGTCCCCTCCGGTGTGAGCCCTGCCGGGGTCGGTCCCCGCCGGGCTCCGTCCCCTCCGGTATAAGCCCTTGCCGGGGTCGGTCCGTCCCCTCCGGTGTGAGCCCCGCTGGGGTCGGTCCCCGCCGGGCTCCGTCCCCTCCGGTGTGAGCCCTGCCGGGGTCGGTCCCCGCCGGGCTCCGTCCTGTCCGGTGTGAGCCCTGCTGGGGTCGGTCCGTCCCCTCCGGTGTGAGCCCTGCTGGGGTCGGTCCCCGCCGGGCTCCGTCCCCTCCGGTGTGAGCCCTGCTGGGGTCGTTCAAGCCCTGCCAGGGTTGATGCTTCCCGGTATAAGCCCTACCGGGGTCAGTCCCTGCCGGGGTCGGTGTCCCCCGATATAAGCCCTGCCTGTCGAGTCCGCCCCTCCGAGGGCTCCGTTCCGGCCCCACCGCCCGGGATAACACCGGAGGGTGCACTAAATCTTCACTCCCTCCCTCCCTTTGCGGCTCCCAGAGCTCATTTTATTGAGTATTTCTGTGTTTTAACGCGGGGGGCTGCACTGGCAGCTGTCGGGGGCTCCCCCAGAATGCCCCCCAGGCCTGTTTGCCTGATGAGCTCCTTGTGGATCCGTGAGGTTTTGGCTTTTTTCCTGTGAGTATTGCCTGTGCTCTGCCGAGGATTAAAATCCTGGAAACTCGAGCCAGGTGAAGTCCGGAGAATATTAAAGCTCCTGTAGGTGTTTGTCTTCCTCCATGTGCAGCTCCTAAAGCTGTTTTCTTTTTATTATTTATACATATTTCAGCTCCGTGGTTTGTTCCAGAAGTTAACAAGGTGCAGGTGTCACTGATACCTTTCCCAATATCCCCCCAGCCCGTTTTCCTGGGGAGTTCCTTGTGGATCAATGAGTTCTTTTGCTTTTTTTCCAGTGAGTGTTCCCATTGCCTGGCTTCTCACTGCGGGGCTGTGCATCAAAGTCCTTTAAAGCCAAGCCAGGTGAAGTCTGGAGAATATTTAAGATGCTTTTATGGGTGTTTGGCACAGTTTGAGGCACTTTGTGCAGTGTTTCAGGTTGTTCCTTGCAGTGGGGAGTGGCTGTAACCTCAGAGAGGGTGTGGGATTCTGAAAGGTGAATGATGTGCTTGAAGTAACAAAAAAATTCTCTGAGAGGTTGGTTTGATGCTGTCTTAACTCCTGCTGCTCTGTGGCATTGCTGTGGTTTGGTTACTGCATTGACTGAGAGGGGTTTATAGGAAAAATTAAGCTGTTGGTTTGGGGGTTTCTTTGAGCTGAGAGAGGCCCAGATCTGGCCCAGTGCTGGGAATTAGCAGCACTGCACAGGTTTGGAGAAAGGCTGGCATTGTGGAGGTTGGGATTTAAATCCAAATAGTCATTAAACTGATTTTGAGGCGGTGCTTTGTGTTGGCAGTGCCTCCCAGCAGCACTTTGGGAGGTGCACTTGGTTTTACAGTTCCTCAAGACTCCTTTGAGCCCAATGACTGACCAGCACTGAAGGACGTGGTGTTTTCCAGGACCTGTTTTACTCTGGAATTGGAGGTGTTGGCCTTCTGGACGGGGTTACACGAGTGTTTTGCAGCAGGGAGGATTAGGAAGAGAATTGTAGCTCAGTGGAATGATTTGCTGACAAAAAGCCCCCAACCAAAACAACATTCATTGGAAGGGAAGAATAGGATAAAAAGCCAATTATACCCATTCCTAAAACGGGTGTACACAACAAAGTGATTATAAGCTTGAACACAGTCCATGAATCTGGTATTTAGTTTTGTTCTGCAGTGTTATTTAAGCCAGAGTGGTCTCTCTTGGCTCCCTCCTTCCCCTCTTGAAGTTTGCTGGATAATCCCCAATTATGCTTGGGTTTTTTCTGGTGATTAACTGCTTCTGATCTTGAAATTGTGCTTGTGAAGTCCTATTAAATTGCTGGTAAGTAACAAGTCAGGTACAAAGTGTATAAGATGTTTCAAAGTTTTCCTCTGAGGTTGTAGCCAACTTCACTTCAATGTGTCCAGGTGAGCGTGGGTGACATATTGGCAAAAAATAACGTGGAGAAACCTCTCACTGCTGTTTCTAAGGAGATTTTAGATGTTTTAACTAATCCTCTTCATGAATTCCTACCCAGTCAAAGGGTACAAAGAGTTTTTAGATGTTTCCTGTGATTTCATTTAAAAGCAGAGTTGGGAGTCACATGTAGAGGGTGAGACACAGGCTGGTAATTCATGAATCTGTGCTGGTCCTGCTGGGGGCTGAGTGGTCATTGCTATGGGCAGGAGCTGAGCATTTAATGGGGTCAAACAAACCAACCTGTGGCTTCAGGCCTGTGCTGACATTTGGGGGGCAAAGCTCATCCCCAGGCTGAGGGAATTGTGAGCTCAGAGGGCAGAGTTGGAGCCTTTGGGGTTTGGAGGTTTGAAGCAGTGGCTGCAATTTCCCCTCCCAGTGACAGTCCCCAGCAGCGTGGGTTGTTTGGGGTGGCTGCTGTGTTTGTCATCACAGTAATGCCTGTTTGGGTTTTTTTCTTTTCTTGAGACCATTTCTTAGCAGTTTGCACTGTTTTTCCCAGGAAACTGCTGTGTTGGAATCTCCTGACTCCAAGGAAGATGCACATTCAGACTGTGAGCACAGCAAAGATGTCAGCTGGTTTCTTGCCTAATTCCCAACTTGTCTAATGGCTTTTGTATTTTCTGAGCTCATATTGCCCCACCCTTTCCTTTGGAGGAAATTAACTCATGTTTAATTACCCTTCTGCTAATTATATGTTTGGGGTTACACCTGAATCAGGGCTATTTCAACACTGCTCTGAACACTTTTGTGGCATTTGGGGCAATGATTGTTTTTGAATTAAATACACTTTAATTTAATTAAGGGTCCTTTTCCACTGACAAAATGCACTGTTGTTAGAGACAGTAACTCAATCCCATCCTTCCACCCCCTCAGTTTTTATGTCCTTTCTAATCTACTTTATAAATTTATTTTTAATAAAAGAAGTTGCTTGCTATTCTCTTGATCTGAACTATGAGGTAGTTTTCAGGCATCACTAAAATGTGAAACAGCAACAGTTAATATAAGAATTGTGTCTTTGGAGACTTCCCTGGTTTTCTTTTCTTTCCCTGCTCTAAAATCCCGTGTCTGGGGATGGCCAGAAATGACCAACCAGCTGCAGCAAGTGATGCCTCATGAGACATTGTGAACACTCTTTGGAGTACTTTGATGTTTTTGAGTAAGAGGACTTAAAGTTGTTCATTAGAAGAATTAAAGTTGTTCATTAATTGCTGTGAAGAAACGTAAAGAGCTGAATCACATTTGCTTCAGTGCAGTGAAAGGAGTGGTGTGGGTTGTTGCCAATAGTTGTGCCAAGGGTTGTTTTGAGAACACTGTTAGTTTCAGGGAGGAAAAAACAACACGAAAAAACCAAAAAGAAACCAAAACAAACCCCAACCCAAAACAAACCCACGGGTTCAGAGTCCCTTCTGTGGAGGGTTGTCCTGATTTTAGATACATTCATTAATGAACATTGTTACTTATAGTGACACTCATTTACAGAACAGTCTTACAAAGCTACTACTTAATTTCCAGTGTTAGTTTGCCGAGTTTTTAACTAATTGTTTTTCATAGCTGGCAATAATTACATATTGACCTGCAATTACCTCTCACTAGGGGTGTTTGAAGAGTCATTAAACAAGACCCTTTCTCTTCAGCTTTGATGTATGAGCTTTTCCAGCCAACTGTTCTCTCAGAGGTGACCTCAGCAATCCAGGACTCATCAATAGTTTGTGCCCCAGTCGATATCTTGTTGTGGGTGGCACAGTCTGCACTGGCAGCAGAGGGACCTCCCTGCTCCATCCCTGGGAAGGGAGGGAAGTACCTGCTGGAAAAGAAAAGCCTGGTGGTGTTGCAGGTAAATCTGTGCTGCTTCTAAACCTTATTCCACAAAGTGGGAGCCAAAGCTGTGTCTGCAAACCCTCATGTGTTCTGAAACTTCTTTGGGATTTACTGCTGAAATGGTGTTATGTAAGTTTAGTCTTTCATGTGTGCATTAAACCAGCCCTTGGTGGCAGATCCTGTTTGGATTGAAGGAGTCCCTTTTTCCTACCACAGAAAAGCTGAGGCTGCTGTGACTGATTCCTGCTTTAAGAGGTTTACTATGAATTTTTCTGGGTGTTTTGTAATCTGGTCTGTGTGAAAATGAAAATAGAGTCTTTTGCTGTTGTTGAGAGCTTTGAGTGTCATACAGAAGGTCCCATGTCCTGGATTGCTGCTCCTTCAGTCCCTTCTGTGGGGCACTGACAAAAATGGCCTAAGGATTTATGCACTTGTAACAAAATTCATGTTTCCTGTGTCTTGACTCCTCTGTTTGCTTTAGTAAATCTTCAAAGGCAGGTCAGAGTATGTGATGGGGAAAGGGTTGTGGCTGTCAGAGAGGTTGGTTTTGCTGGTTTTGGTTCATGGGCTGCTTCCCTGGCTGTGGTAACTGAAACCTGAACTGTTTGCACAGATGTTTTTGGTTTCAGTTCTGACAGAGCCACAGAGGAACTGGTGGGCAGACAGCTGGTTTATCCTTCCTAAAAAAAATAAATGTGAATTTCCTTTTTCTGAAGTCAGAGCTGAGATTTATTGGGTTTTCTTCTTGAATGACAAACTTGACAGGAAAAATCCAGGGGTGGGAGCAAGGTGGGAGCAAGGGGTGAGCAAGGTGGGAGCAAGGGGTGAGCAAGGTGGGAGCAAGGGGTGAGCAAGGTGGGAGCAAGGGGTGAGCAAGGTGGGAGCAAGGGGTGAGCAAGGTGGGAGCAAGGTGGGAGCAAGGGGTGAGCAAGGGGTGAGCAAGGGGTGAGCAAGGTGGGAGCAAGGTGGGAGCAAGGTGGGAGCAAGGGAGTGAGCAAGGTGGGAGCAAGGTGGGAGCAAGGTGGGAGCAAGGGAGTGAGCAAGGTGGGAGCAAGGGGTGAGCAAGGGGTGAGAAAGGTGTGAGCAAGGGGTGAGAAAGGTGTGAGCTGATCTTGCACTTCTCACAAGGTATTTAAGTAAACAGGTGAATAAAAGAAAAAATTTAGGTAGTTGTAGGTACAACAAGAAAAAAAATGTGTTGATAGGAAGATGTCTTTGAGAGCTTTGGAGTAAATTGCATTAGAGCAAGTGGAAAGCTAATTATGAATTAAAGCACAGCAGCCTGGGGTCCTTTACACATGCCAGACTTCATAACAAAACTGCTGAAAGATGCTGGTGGTGAAACTGGAGAAGGAGATCTGAGACAAGGAGTTACAAATTAATAACCAAGAGCTCAGTTTTTTCTAAACTCTTCAGAGGGATGTTGCTGATTAACAGATATTAATGTGTGATGAGGTTTAGTGCTGGTGTAGAAATGCTTAAAGGAAGATTCTGTCCCGTGGTGTTTGTGAGGAGATGTGAAAGGAGGTGCCAGTTCTGCTTTCCTGGACGATTTTCTCAGCAGTTATTTGAGGTACTTCAAGCATTGTATGAGTATATTTTAAATTCCAGGGAGGGAAATGTGTTTCTTGGAGTTGTTGAGGAGTCTTTTAACTGGGATACAGGAGATGTAAGAAGGAAGTTTGGTGCAAATCACCTCTCCAGACTGTACTAGTTAGTTGTTATCTTCTGGTGCTTTGTTGTCCTTCCTGAGTAGTTTGTGTGTGTTTTTTTTTTAATTGAGGTATTTATTTATTTTATTGTAGAAGTTTGTTACCCTCCTTAGTGTTGTTTTCCTGACCTCTCAGTGGTCAGGTGGTGTGAAAGCTCCTCAGAGCTCTTTGACTCCTGGAAAACAACAGATTTGTTCTTTGTTTTGTGTTGTGTTACTCAGAAATGAGCTTTGACCAGGTCATTCTTTCAGGGACAAGTGAAAATAAGAGGTCTCACCCTGCAAAATAAGTGGTGTGACTGTGCAAAATTGATGTTTGAATAAGGAATTACCTTTAGCTGGAGTGGGAGGGAGAGAAGGGAATAGAGAAAGGGAAAAAAAAACATATTGGACTCTGAAAAGTTCCAAGAAAACATTTCCAGATATGTAAGATCATAAAGTCCACAGTGATTTAGTTGTTGAAAGTTGACTTGAGAGGGTTTTGTCATCAGTTCCTCAAAACTTGTTGAGTTGTTCTGTTAATTAAAATCTTAATGCTGACCTGCAAAAATTGGCTGTGAGGCTTTTTTTGTAATGGCCTTTTCTTTTCCAAGGAGACAGAAAGTCTCTGCTTTATGTGCACCATGTGACTTCTTCCTCTTGATTCGGGGTGACCTCTGCTGTCCCTGGAGCTGATGGAGCTGCAGAGGAAACACTTGAAGGGGAGGGGCAGAACAACTTGCTTTGGAGTGCCTTGACTTTGGAGCTGGGGAAAAGCTGCTGGACTTTGACACTGAACACAACCTTATTTTTAGCTCTGAGGTGCACAGAGGGTGGGCAGGATGCCAGAGGTGACTGTGGCACTCACTGGTGTGTGGGTGAAGCTCTGTGGGCAGAAAAAGCATCTCTGGAGACAGGGAAAGTGCACACTGTGCTGTGTCTGGTGGCTTTCAGAGAGCCAGATGTTCAGTTTTCAGACATCTGGGGGTGTGGAGTTTGGTGCTTTTGAATAAAACAGCCACCTGAGTTCATGGAATTGGCCTGCAGGCTGCAGTGGCAAAGCTGTTGTGGCTTACTCTGCTGTGGTGGGTGAGAGGAACAGGGTTTTGTTTCCTTGGGTGGTACAAATTAGTGTAAAATTTCTGTGGCATTTGTGCTGTGAAAATATTTTTATCTGTTGTGTCTTTACAGCTCCCCATGGTTGACAATGAGAACATTCAGGCTGATCAGCTTTGTCCCTACCAGCCAATATTGAACATTTTCTGCTGGTTTTTTTCTAGTTTGGACACCTGCAATAGAAGCCTCTGATCAAAATGCTGCTGCACCTTCTGGTTTGAAACTGAATCAGGAGCAACTGGAGAGTTTCAGGCTTTTGCTTCCCTTCCCTTTCCAGAACTGGTGGTGAAGGGCAGGTGGGATGCTCTGCAGTGCCTGTCCCAGGCTGTGCAGCTGACAGACCTTTGGTGTTTCATTTCAGGGCTGCGAGGTGGATTGTCAGCCCCTCTCAGTGTGTTTTAGCCAACACAGAGACCTTCCTGGGGAGGAGAGTAACTGAAACACAAAGGTTCATGTGAAGGGAATGTTCTTCTGTTTCTGTTAATTTGTCCATATGGGAATGAAAATCTGGGCCTTGGTTTTTTGTGTCCTTTTGCTTTGCAGAAGCACATTAATGTCTGTTTAGCTGTCTGACATTCCAGTGGGAAAGAGAAGCATATTCAGCTGCTCTCCATTTATATAAATCAGAAAACGTGTCTTTATAAATTATGCCATTAAGAGACTGATTGTCTCTACAATGAAACTATTTTTAGGTTATTTTTCAAAACTTCCAAAGATAGAATAGATGTTAGTGGAAGGAGTCTTAATAGATAAGATGGAATATTTCATTTGTTCCCCCCTCAGAGAAAATGATGTGTGTTTCCTGTTACTTTACTTAAAAGAACTTGCATAGATTGATGGGAAATGTTAAACATTATCAGTCTTTTAAAATGGTTGATTTTAGATAATTCAGCTGGGACCAAAATTGCTGTTATTTGTTATAGGAGAAAACTGTCAGTGGCAATGACACTTGTGCTTATCAGATCTGTTTGGTGGGAGACCCAGAGAGGAGTTTGGGGCTGAGTGTTGGAGGAAAACAGGAGAACTCTGGCACAGTTACTGCTGTTCTTCAGTTTAAGGAAATCACTTTTTGCCTTGCTTTCCATCCATGGCATCTCAGAGTGTGTTCTGTTTGTTGTGTGCTCTAAGCCTTGGACTGGAGAGGAGAGCCCTCAAACCTCAGGGGAATGTTGGGTTAAAATGTGCTTTTCCTGTGGGGGAGGATGTCCTGGAGCACCTGTGCTTGCCAGTGTGAGAGCAATAACCTGAATTGCTGAGGAGCTTGCACAGCTCACATGGAGCACTGGGTGGCAGGAAGAAAAAGATTGGCTGGCCAAGACCTGCTTCCCAGTGAGTGCCTTGCTGTGATATTTCTGGTGTGTGTGTTTGTCCACATTGTAATCCAAATGTTAGTATTCTGATAGGCAGACCTTAAACTTGCTAATGCAGGTGATCCTGTGCTGCTTTTCTTCCCAAATGAATCCAGCTTTTAACAGAGAGCACAGTATTTGCCTTGCCTTTGGGAGCAGGCTGGCACGTGGGAGGGTTTGTGCCAAGCAAGAAGGGAAGGGAGTGCTGCTCCTTGGAAGGCAGGCTTGGCACAGTGATGGTGTGGGCATGAGAATCTTTTTGTTGAGTCACTAAATATAAATTCTATAAATTCCATGGAGCTGTTCTGTGTGCAGGCACCCACCTTAACTCTGAAGTAACTTGAGTACCAAAGGGAATGGAGATTCACCTCATCAGTGTTGCTGTGCCTGGCTGGGTCACCTGTGAGGCTTCTCTGTGCTCTGAAAACATTCTCTGTATCACAGATATAATTCCTAAAGCCCCATCAGTGTGTTCCTTGCAGAGTCTGAACACAAACCCGTGTACACTCTGTCTCTTCCTCAGCCTGCTCTCTGCATTGCTCATTGGAACTTCCATATTTCTTTTCCCCTCTGTTGCTTTGTGCCTGAGAGTAGAACAATGTGCTGGTAAGCTCAGAGACTTGGGTCTTCCTCCCAGAGTGTGGCTGGCACTGCTGCCCTGCCCTGGGCCAGCCCTGGTGCTGTTTGCAGGGCACAGCGTGGCCAGCAGGCCCAGGGCAGTGACCCTTCCCCTGGACTCTGTGTTGGTGAGGCCACACCTTGAGTGTTGTGTTCAGTTCTGGGCCCCTCAGTTGAGGAAAGAGATTGAGGGGCTGGAGCGGGGCCAGAGAAGAGCAACGAGGCTGGAGAAGGGACTGGATGTGGCACTGAG
The DNA here is from genome assembly GCF_047495875.1 of Pithys albifrons albifrons. NCBI lineage: Eukaryota > Metazoa > Chordata > Aves > Passeriformes > Thamnophilidae > Pithys > Pithys albifrons. The sequence continues at coordinate 2,585,763 of NC_092478.1, read as the reverse complement.
TGTCCTCTGAAACACCTCCAGGGATGGAGAATCCACCATATCTTGATCAAGGATCAAGGGTTGGGTTTGATAATCTGAGGTCTCTTCCAACCCAACTGAGAAGAGAAGAGCAACGAGACTGGAGAAGGGACTGGAGCACAAGTGCTGTGGGGAGAGGCTGAGGGAGCTGGGGGTGTTCAGCCTGGAGAAGAGGAGGCTCAGAGGTGACCTCAGCACTGTCTGGAACTCCCTGAAGGGAAGTTCTGACCAGGTGGGGCTTGGTCTCTTCTCCCAGGCACTCAGCAATAGGACAAGGGGGCACGATGGGCTCAAGCTCTGCCAGGGGAAATTGAAGTTGGAGAGCAGAAAAAACTTCTTTGCAGAGAGAGTGCTCAGGGATTGGAATGGGCTGCCCAGAGAGGGGGTGGATTCCCCATCCCTGGAGGTTTTTCAGCTGAGCTTGGCCGTGGCACTGAGTGCCATGATCTGGTAAAGGGACTGGAGTTGGCCCAAGGGTTGGACTTGATGATCTGGGAGGTCTTTTCCAACCCAATCCATTCTAGGATTCTTTGGAACACATGCTAATGCTGGGCTGCCTTTGGGGCTCCCTGCTTATGTAACTGTGCTCTTCCTCCTCTGCCATTTATTTCGTTGCTATGGTGTAACTGTTAAATAATTAAAACAGGTGACTTCCTTCTGAAAGGCAAACCTTCAAAAGGAATTATTTCTAGCAGGCTGTTGCCATGTGTCTGTCTCAACCCCTTTTTCTCTTTAAACAGGAAGAAAATGAGCCTGAAATCTGAGCGCAGAGGGATTCACGTGGATCAGTCGGAGCTGCTGTGCAAGAAGGGCTGTGGTTACTATGGCAATCCTGCCTGGCAGGGCTTTTGCTCCAAGTGCTGGAGAGAGGAATACCACAAGGCCAGGCAGAAGCAAATCCAAGAGGATTGGGAGCTGGCAGAGCGGTAAAGAACCTTCTCTATTCCTTCAGCCTTCACTAAACCCTATTCCTGACTCCTCTTTTCTAGTCCTGTTTGCTCTGACTCAGTTTCATCACAACTTCTCAAATTTGACCTTTCCAGCAGGAATTAAAACCTTCCTCTCGATGCAAAGATGAATATTTATGACATTCTAATAGGTTTCAAAAGAAAGTCTGTGAAGTAACAAGTGTAAACACCCACCTACCTCAATAAATACTTTGACCTAATTTGCATACTTAAATCTGTGATTTTATCTACCAGTTAGAAGGGTGAAAGTGATAATTTTGATTCAAATCCCCCTGCTCCTGGAACTGGCAGTTCTTGTCCTGCTTGTAGCCAACACCATGGTTTGACATTTCAGTTGCTGATTGAAAAAAATGGGTTTAGTCTTGTCTGTGGCCATTCTTTTAAACTGCAGTGTTAAGCCCAAAAGTATCAAAGCTTTGGCTTGAATAATTCAGGTAATTTTTCTAACCACTTATTTTTTGCAACACTATTTAGTTTCTCTGGTGTGATAAATGCTTGACCCTGAAAATGGGTGTTGGAGGAAATCTGTGCTTGAGTGAGAAAATATGAGCAGGTGGAACTGCTTGTTGATGGGTTTGGTAGAGCTTGGAACCCTTTGGAGACCTTGAGTTACCCAGTGATTCATTAACCAAGGTCAGTGGGGAGGAAAAGAAGGCATTAATTAAGTGGACTGTTCATGTCAGTCTGCCTGGAGGAGGTGACATCTGTGGAAGGTCCCTGAGCTTGAGTTGGGTCAGAACTGATGGTTATGGTTTGGAAACCCTTAAGTTTTCTGACATTTAACTCCCCTAGACCCTCATACCTTAGGCTTTGAAGTAGTTATTTTGTTTGATTTTAAAGTTCTCTTTCCTGTCTGGCACTGGAAGAGATTTCTGCAGAGAAAAGTGGTTGGAACCTTTTCTAACCCAACCTGAAGGTGCCAGGTGTGCCAGTGAGTACAGCAGAGGACATGGCACTTTCTTTCCTCTGCCATAAATCTGTCTTAAACAGTTAATAAGAACATAGGTATTATTAGAGCAGGTAGTTATGCTGCCAGTCTTGTAACATCTCTGTACAATAAAGTGGGGTATTTAAGGAGTTTTTAATAAGTAGCTGTTCAGCAGGGGGATGATGAAGGCACAGATGAGCTGAGATTGTTTGTTGTAGTGCACAGACAGCCTTGTCAGCACAGATAACACACAATTCCTGCCTCAAGAGATTGCTGATCCAAGACTATTTATGGTCCCTCCTGAGCTGGATGGATGTTTAAAGACAACTGCTCAACCTTCTTGAAGGGCAATATAATTTAACCTCTTTTAATCCTCCTGCATGGGAAGAAAAGTTGAAGGATTGGTGTGTTTGGCCTTCCCTACTTTGTACCTGTAGATTAAAAGCTGAGCTTGGTCTCTGCAGAGCACCCAGTGAGGGGAGTTGCCTCATTCACTCAAGCAAGTTTATCTTTGAAAACAAATTATAACAACACTGATCTGTTTCCCAGGATATTTCCGAGATTGTGGCAGGGTGTTTCCCTTCAGTAAGATGGCAGAGGATTGCCTGGGGTTGTGAAACTCAGCACGATGCAGGGAGGAAGGCAATGAATGAATTGAGCTTTGGAAATCCTCAGCTCTGCCTTACAGACTTCAGGGCTGTGACAGGAGGGGAGGGGACCATGATTATACCTCAGTCTTTCTTTAGACCTTACTGTTTAATCCTTCCTGGTCATCTTAACCTTTCCCTTGCTTTTACCATTGCACCATGGAAAGGGTGAATGTCACGCAGTGAAGGAAGATGTAGGAAGCAAGAAATGAAGGAGGGATAAGGGGGAATTAGCATGTCAAATGAGTGATAATTATTGCACAGGAAATTACCATATTTGTCTTGATTTTAAGCACTCCAGTTAGACCTGTGTTTTTGTCATTGCAGGCTCCAGCGTGAGGAGGAAGAGGCCTTTGCCAGCAGTCAGAGCACCCAAGGGGCCCAGTCACTGACCTTCTCCAAGTTTGAGGAGAAGAAAACCAACGAGAAGACAAGAAAGGTCACCACTGTGAAGAAGTTCTTCACTGCTTCTTCCAGAGCAGGAGCCAAGAAGGGTAACCACCTCCTTTGCTTTGAATGGTTCTGTACAATATGTTGAATTAAGAAGTGTTTCTGACAGGTGTCATGTTCTAAAAGGCAGAGTAGAGCTCTGTGGGTTGACTTTAAAAAAGCTGGAACAATGGTGCTTCTGGAGAGCAATTGCTGCTGAAAACACAGAAAAATGTGGGCTTTTGGGTGGTGCCAGACAACTTTTAAATAGAATAGTGCACTGCTAAACCTGGGGCTGTGTTTGTGTGCATTGTACAGGAGTTCTTGCACTAAAGTGTGGCATAAATGTACTGAAGGACCTTGTTCCTCTTGCACACACTCTTGGTAAACTCCTGAGTCAGCCACGGTGTCATACTGTGGGTCAGGAGCTGAAGGGGGATTTCTCCTGGAGAAAGCAGGAGAGTCACCTCGAGGAAACTTATCTAAGTGTGATAGAAACACTGAGATAACTCATCAGCTGATGCTGCCATGAGGGATCTCTGACAGCCCTAGCAGGAAGAATGGGATGTGTAAGCAGGGTGGCTTTAACTGAAATAAATGGGAGACTTCAGTGTTTGTGTGCACGGGGGTTGTGAACATCAAGTTTGTGGCTGTCTGAGTGTTTGTTCTACAGAACGTGTTCCAAGAGTGATTAATGGCACTGATATCTTTGCATAGCAACAGCTTAGACAGGCAAAACCCAGAAAATTCTGGGCTGTGGAGCAGGAATTCCAGAAGGAAAATCAACACAAACCTACCTTAGCATTATGGACATTTCCTTACTAAGAAACATGCCTGGATTTCATCCGAGAGTTGTCACACAGAGTTGGCTGCGTGAGGCACCCACCTTTGTAATGAAAGCCTTTTTTTTATGTTCATTCCTCTCACTTGCCATGTTTTCTTTGTTTCCCCTGTGCCACCTCTCCTGCCACGCCCCTGCTGGGGGGTCCTGCTTGGGTTTGCATTTATTTCAGCTGCTGAAGAGAAAATCGTTAAGCAAGGACAGCTTGGGAGGGAGCGAAATGCTGATAACATTCTCAGGGACTTGAAGGAGATTTTTACTCCCTCCTGGGAACTGGCCTCCCCTTCTGAAGGTAAAGCAGCACAGCCTGAGCAAGCTGTGTCTGCCTGGTTTTAGTGAGCTTACTTCTTAGTTGGGCTTTGCAAAATACAAACTAGGGTTGTGCCAGTTCCAACTCGTGCTCTTACACATGAAGATGACAAAAAGAGCAAGTCCAGCACCTTGAGGTGAACCTGAATCTCTAAACTAGTTCTTTGCTTTTTTGTTGGGACAGTGTAGGAATAAAGCTGAAGCTTCTTTGAGCTCCACTTTGTGTGACCACTGAAGGATTATACACTTTCAAAAAATAAGAGTTTTGTAAGAAGTAGCTGGACCTTGTGCTGCTTCATATTTTTATCAAAAAAGAATGAATGCCAGGTTGCTGTTCTAAATCTGATTATGTTGAAACTACTTTTATTTAATAGTTGACACTTCAAGGATTTTTGTATTCTCAAGACATTTTCAGATGTTTGTCATGTTAATCCAGAAGACAATTTTGTATCAAGAGAAGACTCAGTGGTTTCATTTAAACCAAAATGAAAAGCCCTTGGTGCAAACAGCTTTAGGAGCTCAGCCCGTGTTATTTGTGTGCAATTCTGACTTGTTCTGCTGACTAAAGAAATTTGAAGACCTACCATTCTTTATTTTGCAAATTATATGAAGAAGATGAGTGACTGGAGCTAATGAGAAACCCTTTTTGTGTTCCTTGCTTGGACTCAGCTGTGACCATGGCACAACCATAGTGAATCACTGGAGTGCTCCTGTTCTGCTGTGACAATTAGCATTTCTCTAGAATGCCTTGAGAAAGATTTCACTATTAATAGTGTTTGTTCCTTGTGAAGGTGATCCTTTCTTAACTGCTGCAATGCTCTTTCTTTTCACTTGGGCATATTTCCTCTGCTGGGTTCTCTTTAACTCCTTCAAATGGAGTTTTGTTTCTGTAATCAACTTCTTTTTAGTTGGGCTTAATTCTTTGACAAACCTGGAAATAGTTTGTTGTTGAAAGTACATTTATTCCTGCAGTCCTTAATAATCAGTGCCTGTTGTACAGGTTAATTTTCCTTAAATCAGGATTTCAGCTCAGATAGTAATGAAGCTGCAACTCCTCTGAGTGACCACGAGTAGTTCTTGGTGTGACTCATTAAAGACAGTTCCCAGAATCCCAGATTGTTCTGAGCTGGAAGGGACCCACAAGGATCATGGAGTCCAACTCTTCAGTCAATGGCCCACAGAGGGGATTGAACCCATGACCTTGGCATTATTACAACCAAGTTTTAACCACCTGAGTTCATTCTAGTATGAATTTTTTTAATACTTAACAGTAATTGCCTCTCTCTAGTAACTAAAAATCTATTTTAAATTTGTGACTGAAAAAGTAATATTCATATTCCTTAAGGTCAAATAGCAAAATGAGGTTCCTTCTTTTTATCATGGAGTGGAACTCAGTGTTGAAGTAAGTAAATAAATCTTCAAAATGAGATCAATAATTAACCATGGAAGAAATACCTTATAATTCTGCCCTTTTGAAAGTGGACCTGCTTTGTTTATTACATCAAAACTATGCTTTCCACTTCTCTAATATGGAATGTGACAAATTTAGATCAACATCCAGCAGTGGAAACCCTTCAGACTGAACCCCACCCAGGCATTTGTGCTGCTGTGAATCTCAGGTGCAAAGCAATCACCTCTGCAAAAATGTCCTTGTGCAACTAGACAGGAGTTTGGTTTGCACTTTCCATCTCAGTTGCTGCAGTTGGAATTTAAATATTTGCAAACCCTTTTGTGTTCTTATCGTTTAAATACCATAAATGTTCTGATGGCACCTGAGCAGGTGATTGCCCAAAGAAGGTGATGCTGAAGTGTGAGACTTGTGCTTTGGTCAGAAGGTCAGTGTTTGTTGGTCACTGGATGACACAGCTTGGAATTTAGTGCTGGATCTTTCTAAAAGCAAGTAACAACAATCAAGCAAACAAGACCCCCACTAAGCTACCTTAAATCCAGATTAAACCACCTTAAATATATTAACCCCCTGTATTTTTTTATTTTGGAGTTCTGCATGTGTGCTTAGTGAAACAAGGATTTTTTTTGTTGTGCATGTTAGAATTTTCAAATGGAAAGATATGTTTGTATCGTGTTGACCATGAATATTTCCATGTTTTCTGTCTCTCTGCTGCTTGCTTTGCACCATGTTCATTTACATCACCTCTGTTCAATCCTCCCATTTTGAGCAGTGTTGGCTGGCAAGCTGAAAGGTGGGTGAACTCAACTTGGTTAGTGAAGGTATTGGAGCAGCACAATTAACTTGCAACTTGAAATATGATGTGGAAAAAAAACCCCTGTGGTTGTAGCTCTATAAACTTTCATCCAGTGGTGTGTGCAGTGTTGTTCCTGGAGTAGAACTGCCCAGTTTGTGCTCTCTGAGCTGGTTCCTGAGCAGCTGAATGAACTTGTGTTGGTGCAAGCAGAGGAGCAGGAATGCAGAGGTGAGGGGGAGTGGAAAAGGGACCACTTGGCCATCTCAAACTGCTGCAGAATCCCATCTGGAAGCCTTGATTTGATATGGGAATGAAAATACAAGAAATCCAAAAGCAAACCCATGTTACAGTCATTTGCTAATATAAAAAGCCATTAGTGTTAATGAGTGTGTGGCTATAAGTGTTTCACCTCAGTGGAATACTCTGTTTCCTGGAGTTCTGTTTAACACCATCCACTGGCAAAGCCTGACAAAGAAATGATCAATCATCTCCACAGTTGAAAAAAACCAACCAGGAATTTTAAACCCCATTAAACCCTTGCTGACTTTCTCCCTCAGTGTCCAAAGCTGATGTGCTGTGCCCAATTTTCCCAGCAGAGATCCAGGAATCCAAGGCTCCCAGCCCCTCCATCCACAGGCAGGCCAGCATCGAGACAGACCGAGTGTCCAAGGAGTTCATAGAGTTTCTCAAGACATACCATAAGCCTGGACAAGACATCTACAAGCAATGCAAGCTATTTTTGGACACAATGAACCATAAAAGGGTAAGCCCTGCGTGCCTTTTGCATAAATAAAGTGGGGAAACTGGGGAGAGGGGGAGAAAATGCTGCACTTCTCCCAGTTTGGGGTTTATGGAGGAGCCTTCAGTGATGTGCTCAGTCAGATGAAGATCTTGTGGCAGCTTTAACTTCTGGCTGCCTCATTTTTTGGTGTTCTGTGTAACCAAAGACTCCTTCCAAAAACAGGATCTTGGAGAACTTCCCTTTGCAACCCAAATAAATTAGTCTTGAATAAATCCCACATAAATTAGTCAGGTCAACAATTTTCTAGATAAATATGACTTGTGGAAATGATAAGATGGTACATAATGAGTTTTTAGATATCTTAGAGTCACAGTTTGGGTTGGAAGAGACCTTAGAGACATCCAGTTCCATCCCACTATCCCAGGTGGCTCCAAGCCCCATCCAGCCTGGCCTTGGACACTCCCAGGGATGGGGCATCTTAAGGCTAAAAGCCTATAAAGGTAATAGAGCATCAACTCACACATTTCCTTTTATTTGGGGATGGGGAACCTGATTGTGCTTTTTTAAATATGGCATAAGAGTTACATCTTCATTTTCCATTTAGAAAAAAAATCTATGTTTTTGCAATATTAATCAGTCTGTAGTGCCACCTATGGTTGGAATGAGTCAGTATTCAGCACATTTTTTCCCCTCTTCTCCTTCCTTTCCTGTTTTTAGTACGTAGTTACTCAAATTATCTCCTTAAATTGGACTATTAAAGGCAGTTCTGATGGAATTTTACATGCCTCCTACTTTAACAACATCTTGAAGTTTGTTTTCTATCAGATCTGATTCATTCTGAGCACAGAGTTTGTGAAAACAGTGATGTTATTATTGGTTTCAAACACTGAAGGTTTTCTTTTCTACTTCCTTGATAGTTTGTGCTGGTCAAAGAGAACTCAAAACATCTGATTTGCTGCCACACATAAATAAACCAGGTCTAAAATGCAGAGCTGAGACTTTGTGTTCAGGGCAACTGTCCAGTTTTTGCCCTTAGAGAATTCAGATGCCAAGTTCTGTCTGCATTTTTAGGTGTAATTTTATGATGGGATTTAATGGTGAAAAGTGACCTGCTCAGTTCATTTTAACCCTTCAAACCTCTCTTATGTTCTTCAGGAGCTCAGTTAAGTAATGCCCAAAAGACTCTGTTTTTTTTCCCAAATAACACTGTGAATGTATTTCACAGTAAGTTTATAATTAGAAATGTTTACTGTGTAGATATTCTTTCAAACTATGATTTATGTTCTTTGGGTTTTGTTACCCTGTATATCATTAGAGGCAAAATAGGGACAAGCTTTCTCATGGTAGTCTGTTGTTTTATTTGCTTTACTCAGGGCTGTGCCTGGGGGAAATGACATTGCACCTGTTAATATTCATCTGTTCAGCAAATAAATGCAAGTCTTTCACTTGTATGTCTTGGTTTCTCATACTTTGTGATCTAATTTAGCCAGTACAAAAACATCTGATGACACCTCTGCATTCTCAGACTGTTACTGCAGCTCCACTTTGCTTAAACCAAAACAAACCATCAGAGGTGTTGCTGCCAGTTCTCTCTCTCACACTTTGTGTTCTGTTACAGGATTTGAGTATTGAGGAGCAGTCAGAATGTGCCCAGGACTTCTACCAAAACGTGGCAGACAAATTACAGACACGTTGGAAAGGTATCAACTTCCTCTCCTCATAACTGGAGAAAAAGGGATTATTTGGGGCTAAAACCTCTTGCATTTTCAGCAAAAATCACTATAAATTGTAAAACACTTCAACATTCCAAACCAACTTCCAGAAATGCTGGTAACAAACTCTAGTTCAATAGTTGGAATTATTCCCAGCAGCACCAGTTCTGTAAAGTTTTGCAGCCTGAATTATTTGTCTTTACAGGTTTTGCTTAAGCTCTCCAAAATTTGCTTCAGTTGTTTTAATTTTTTTGTTTAAACCCAATAGTGTTTGTTTAAAACTCAAGGTAAATGTGCATCCTCCAGGTTATCCTGTAATGCAGGAGCAGCCAGTTCTCCTGGGCACTGCTTTTGTGTGTAAGGCAAAGCTTCAACACACCCAGGGATCTTTTAGACATAAACAGGAAACTGGAGGACCTCAGTGAATTTATTTTCAAAGACTCTTTTCAATAAATATTTTTGTAAGCTCCAAGCAGCTGAACCTGATCTGTGTTGATTGTGCTTCATTGTGAACCTGTGCATGTAATTCCTTTGGCACGTGGTGTTTGACCCATTATATTTTTATTTCTGCTGCAGAGAGGGAAAATACTCCAATTCTCTCCATTGTGTGTCAGTTCAGGTTGGCTCAAGCCAGTCACAGATTTGATGATGTTGGGATCAAACTCTGTGAAATCTTCCAAAGAGCCCTGGGATGCTTTATTTATTTCTGGGATTTGTACCTTTCAGTGTCCCCTGAAAAAGTGGAGAAAGCAATGGATCAGATTGAAAAGTACATCATGACTCGCCAGTATAAATATGTCTTTTGCCCTGAAACTACTGATGATGAGAAGAAAGACCTTGCTGTCCAAAAGAGAATCAGGTAAGGCTTTAAAGGAAAAATATTGAGGAATGCCCAGTCCTGTAAATGAGCTCTGAATCAAACATGTGAAAACCCTCCTGCTGTGCACACAAAAATGGCAAGATTGTTAAGCAGAATGGGTTAAAATATTTTAAACCCAGAAGAATTTAAAGACTGGATAATGAAAGTTGCTGGACTGGGAAAATGAAATGGTTTGCTTTTGTTAAGTTATGGCAAAAACCCCAAGAAAGTATTTTTTCTGAAAATAAATGACTTCAGTGGAATCAAGTGGCTCATGCCTGGCCTGGTGCCTCACCCACACAAAGCACCCCTTGTGCCTTGGCTTCAAGAGGCAGCTGGTTTCAAACACCTGAATGTTCCTGGCATAGAACAGTTTAACCCTTCTCTCCTGTCTCAGGGCCTTGCACTGGGTGACTCCCCAAATGCTGTGTGTTCCTGTCAATGAGGAGATTCCAGAAGTCTCTGATATGGTTGTAAAGGCAATTACAGGTTTGTGAATGACAGAGTTTAAATTTTAAATTTTATCTTTTGTCCTTATGGGATTATTGTTGGCTGTCATCAGAGGGGAACCAGCCTGTTAGATTTGTAGGAGTCTTTGTGGAATATCTTTGGACTGGAATATCCTGTGGGAAGCAGGAATAATTTTTCCACCAAGCAGGAATAATTTTTCCACCACAATAATGTTTAGGCTTAGCTGATCTATTTGAAACACTTGGCCTGAACCAACAGAAGGTTGAATAAACAGATATTTTATGGAACAGCAAACACCACAGATAGAAATGGTGCAATATTAACATTGCCCAGTGAATGTCCTGCTGTGATTAACACACTTTTAGTGATCTGAGAACTTGTTTTATCTTCCAGATATTATTGAAATGGACTCGAAGCGTGTCCCCCGTGATAAATTAGCCTGTATCACCAAGTGCAGCAAGCACATATTCAATGCTATTAAAGTCACAAAGAATGAGCCAGCCTCTGCTGATGACTTTCTGCCAACACTCATTTACATTGTTCTGAAGGGGAACCCACCCCGCCTGCAGTCCAACATCCAGTACATCACACGCTTCTGCAACCCCAGCAGGTTAATGACAGGAGAGGATGGATATTATTTCACCAACCTGGTAAGTGCAGGAATAGTGTGCTTTTTATACAAGAAAATTGGCCTTATTTGGTTGTAGGAATTGCCAGTTAAGAGAAGCATAACATGAAGGGAAGTTCTAGCCAGGTGGGGGTTGGTCTCTTCTCCCAGGCACTCAGCAATAGGACAAGAATCAATTGGGTTGGAAAAGACCACCCAGATCATCAGGTCCAACCCTTGGTCCAACTCCAGTCCCTTTACCAGATCATGGCACTCAGTGCCACGGCCAAGCTCAGGTTAAAAACCTCCAGGGATGGGGAATCCACCCCCTCTCTGGGCAGCCCATTCCAATCCCTGAGCACTCTCTCTGCAAAGAATTTGTTTCTGCTCTCCAACTTCAATTTCCCCTGGCAGAGCTTGAGCCCATCGTGCTCCCTTGTCCTATTGCTGAGTGCCTGGGAGAAGAGACCAACCCCCACCTGGCCAGAACTTCCCTTCAGGCAGTTCCAGACAGTGCTGAGGTCACCTCTGAGCCTCCTCTTCTCCAGGCTGAACACCCCCAGCTCCCTCAGCCTCTCCCCACAGCACTTGTGCTCCAGTCCCTTCTCCAGCCTCGTTGCTCTTCTCTGGACCTGCTCCAGCACCTGGTCCAAGGGCAGGATGAGGAACAGGACACATCCTGGAGCTTGCAGTGCTCTCACTCTGTGTTTTGTTTGCAGTGCTGTGCTGTGGCCTTCATTGAAAAACTGGATGCTCAGTCCCTAAACCTGAGCCAGGAGGATTTCGATCGTTTCATGACGGGTCAGACGTCCCCGAAGAAGCAGGAATGTGACAGCTTCTCCCCCGATGTGTGCCTGGGGGTGAAGCAGATGTGCAAGAGCTTAGACCTCCTCTCTCAGTTGAATGAGAGACAGGAAAGAATTGTCAGCGAAGCCAAGAAACTGGAGAAAGACCTGATAGATTGGACTGATGGGATTAGGAAGGAAGTGGAGGAGATCGTTGAGAAATACCCCTTAGAAATCAAACCCAAAAGTCAAGCCTTGGCAGCCATTGACTCTGAGAACGTGGAGAATGACAAGCTGCCCCCACCTCTGCAGCCTCAGGTCTATGCAGGATAATTACCAGTGCAGAGCAGCATTATCCTCACCCACTACTCTCTGCTGCTTGGGAAGGGAGGTCAATTTAAGGCTAAAGATCAGATGAGCTTAAATCAGTACGTTTTTAAAGGTACTTCTTTTTTTTTTTTTTTGGTTAAGTGTAATGAATTGTATTTATTTTAGTCAAGTAGATTTCTATTAGGCTTTTGTGGGGTTTTGAAATGAATTTAAATTTTCTACACAAACTGGTGTAATTTTTAAGCAACACTAGTCCATTGACATCTTCCCTGAAACTTCCTTCTAAGCATGCACTTAATTGTTTTTAAAAATGAGTTTAACTTAAATCCAACTTCCAACAGAAACTCAAAAGGTACCAATGTCTGAATTTATTCTGTAGCTATAAAGATGAAATATATATTGTAAAATATGTAAAATTGTAAATAGATTTAAAATCTGATGTCTCAACTGTGCATGACAGCTTGTGTATGAATGAAAACCATCTAAAAGTGTTCATTTTAGCACCTTTCAGTTACATCATCTTGCAGCATAAAGGCAAATAAAATACACTGATAGTGTTTGGATAAGCTGGATGGGAGAGCTGATGAATTGCAGAGGAGATCGTTGTGATGATTTGAAAACTTGATGCTCGTCTGCTTTGCAAAAAAAGAAACGACCCTGGTATTTTAAAAGAAGACATTTCTTCATGTAAATGTTCCCTCTGCTTTGTCAGGACACCTGGTAGCCTTGAGTGGTGCACAAAAATGCACAAAAATGCTACTGCTTTGGAAGAGAATGTGGAGCCAGGCTTCAGAAACAGGAAGAAATATTTGTATTAAAATTTTCATGATGTGGAACGAAAGGTGGGAGGGAGGAGATTGTGCAAGAGCTGCACCAAAAGTGGCTTTATCTTCTGGCATTGCCTGGTCCTTCCCATCAGTGGGATAAGTCTTGGTTGCTTTTTTGACAATCCTGGTAGATAAATAAGTTCATATAATTAGAGGTTGCTTTTTAGAAGAGGCATGAGCAGTAATTGCACTTTCTTTTCACAAAACACCCGTTTCCTGATCTTTAGTGACCCCCTGGACCATGGAGGTCAGCACAGCTTTGTGTCACTGAAGTTTGGATCTGTGCATTTCCAGTTCAGAAGAACAGCTCACTCCACACAAGAGGAACCTCTTGCAACAGAACTTTTTTATGCCAGTGAAACATTTTCTAAATCATTTGAAATGCCTTCCAGCTAACCCAGCCTGCTGTGACTCCTTTGTGTACCTGAGATATCCAACATGGAGCTGCTTTTAAGCAACGTTGAGTTCTTACCATCAAGGAGGAAAGAACCTACCTCTTTATTTCAACTTCCACTGCTTTTTAAAACACTGCTATATTAAATTTGCACTGCAATAATTTCAGACCTCGACTGTGATTTGTCCCTTCCTGTCAGATGTATTTATCCATGGGAACTATGCAGCCCACTGCTGAGGTGCAGCGATGAGCTAACAAGAAATTAAATTTAAATTCAAATTATTCAGTGTCTCCACGTGTCACTGCGCCCAAATTGCTTTGGATCTGACCAGCCTTGCAGGAAATAATCCTGTAAAGGTTTGTTTCTAAACATTGGGTGCTAATTCTGATATCCAGGTACACAGGTTTTCCTGGGGCGGGGAGGGGGAAGCAAACTCAGCTGTTCTGTAAATTCATTGTTTAAATAAAAGTGTGTACATTAATGCCCTTGTTAATGAGTTCCTAAAAGTCTGTCAGCGGGTTTTGTTATGCTGTTAATGATTAATGTGACTATAATGGTGGCTGCTTCTGCATTCTCTGTGATTCCAGAGACAACTCTTGGCCATTCAAGTGCAAGTCTGCGAAATAAAGCATTTTTTTTTCCTTTCCAGAAAGGTCATTGTAGTCATAAAGCACTTAAGAACGATTTACTGGTGCTTTGTAACTAAAGTATCTCTTATTCACATACCATCCTGTTATCAAGCCGCTAAAGTGGGAATGTTTTCAGCAAACAAATGGGGCAGGTAAGATGGATTTCCATACCCAGCTAAGTGATTTCCCCCCTCCCCGAGCAGCGATCCCGGCGCAGGGCTGTGCTCTGCTCGATCCCCGGGCAGGGCTGTGCTCTGTGCTCGATCCCTGCGCTCGATCCCCGGGCAGGGCTGTGCTCTGTGCTCGATCCCTGTGCTCGATCCCCGCGCAGGGCTGTGCTCTGTGCTCGATCCCTGCGCTCGATCCCCGCGCAGGGCTGTGCTCTGTGCTCGATCCCCGGGCAGGGCTGTGCTCTGTGCTCCATCCCCGGGCAGGGCTGTGCTCTGTGCTCGATCCCCGCGCAGGGCTGTGCTCTGTGCTCGATCCCCGCGCAGGGCTGTGCTCTGTGCTCGATCCCCGGGCAGGGCTGTGCTCTGTGCTCCATCCCCGGGCAGGGCTGTGCTCTGTGCTCGATCCCCGCGCAGGGCTGTGCTCTGTGCTCGATCCCTGTGCTCGATCCCCGGGCAGGGCTGTGCTTTGTGCTCGGGTCCTACAAGTTTGAGTAAAATACAGTGAGAGGTCCCAGCCCCTCCCATACCCGTTCCCATACCCGTTCCCGTGCCCATTCCCGGTGAGAGCCCCTCCCACATCCGTTCCCGTGCCCATTCCCATGCCCGTGCCCGTTCCCGTGCTCATTCCCGGTGAGAGCCCCTCCCATGCCCGTTCCCGTGCCCATTCCCATGCCCATTCCCGGTGAGAGCCCCTCCCATGCCCGTTCCCGTGCCCATTCCCATGCCCATGCCCGGTGAGAACCCCTCCCATGCCCATTCCCATGCCCATTCCCGGTGAGAGCCCCTCCCTTGCCCGTTCCCGTGCCCATTCCCGGTGAGAGCCACTCCCATGCCCATTCCCGTGCCCATTCCCATGCCCATGCCCGGTGAGAACCCCTCCCATGCCCATTCCCATGCCCATTCCCGGTGAGAGCCCCTCCCTTGCCCGTTCCCGTGCCCATTCCCGGTGAGAGCCACTCCCATGCCCATTCCCGTGCCCATTCCCATGCCCATTCCCGGTGAGAGCCACTCCCATGCCCATTCCCATGCCCATTCCCATGCCCATTCCCGGTGAGAGCCCCTCCCCTTGCCCGTTCCCGTGCCCATTCCCGGTGAGAGCCCCTCCCATGCCCATTCCCGTGCCCATTCCCGTGCCCATTCCCGGTGGGAGCCGCCCCGCCCCGCCCCTCGCCCCGCCCTCCCGGGCCCCTCCCACGCTGCGGGCGCCGCCTCAATCTTGTCCCCCCCGCGCCACCGTCCGCGCGGCGGCGGGTGAGGGGTCACGGCTGCGGGCCCGGAAGCGGCGGCGGGGGCGGGCCCGGCCGTGTGTCCGTCCCGGGCCGTGTGTCCGTCCCGGGCCGTGTGTCCGTCCCGGCGCCTGCCCGGGGAGCGGCCTCTCCCCCCGGCCGGGCAGGACGATGGTGCAGAGCCCGCGGGCCCGGCAGCGCCGCCGCCTCTGAGCCCCGCCCGGCCCGGGGCGCCGGTAAGGCCTGAGGGGACTTGAGGACTCGGGGGGTCCTGGGGGCAGCGGAGCTTCTTTTGGCTCAACCTGGTGGATTTAAACCTTTTATTATTTAGGTTATTGAATGATTTAAATCCTCTGCTTTTGTTCCAAGAGTGGTTCGGCGGCTTGAACTTTGCATGTGTGGCGTCGTACCGGGGCGGGGGGAAGAAAATGGTGAAAAAAAGAGTCATTTTGGTAGCGCTGAAAATATTTCTGGTTCAAAACAGCTTCTGTGTAGTGATTCCTTCGTTAGGGGATTTTGGGGGCGGGGATAGGGTTGGGGTTTTTTTGGTTTTGGTTTTTTTTTTTTTTTTCTGTTTGCTACATCCCCATATTTTACCCTCTCTCACCCTTTTTGGTTTAACTTGGTTGACCATCTCATGATGTTTTTAATAATAAACCCGGAGGTGCATCGTGCCTCGAACATGGCTGCTCTGAGATCCCAGCCATAAATCAGGACCACGGACACCCCGGCAGCGTTTGGGAACCGGTCACAGCACAGCCCTTTGGCTTTTTTTCTCCTTTTCCCTTCGCTTAAGGGTTTGTCTTCTCTGGGGAGATTCCTTGTTAGGAATTGCTGTGGCCGCGTAATTAGAGGGGAGGAATTCGAAGCAAACCTGGAGGGGAGAGAAGGGCTCGGTAAGGGTTGCTCTGCACATCCCTCTGGAACTTCCATGGGGTTTTTTCCCTTTGGAAGGAGACCCTGTGGTGGTGAATCATTGCTGCGTTTTTAGAAGGGCTGAGTGACAGGAGATCCTTCTGGGCTGGACGGACAGAAGGTTCTCAGTTCTCAGTTAAGAAACAATCCAATCCATTAGAATAGAACTAAATTCTTCCTTTTATTCAGCGCTGGGAAGATGGGGGGTAATTCCACCAAAGATTTCTGTGTTTCCAGGTTTATATACTTGGTTACAACTGAAAGCCCCTCCCCAAAGTCAAGCGGGATATTTCGGGTGACTCTGAACAAGATCTAATGGGCTGCTCTTATCTCTGCGGGTCTGTATTTCCTTTAGCTAAACAATGTTACAGCTTCAGGCCTCAGCCCAGACAGGTTTTCTGATTTATTTCTTCCTGCTCAGCCTTTAATCCAAACAAGGTTTGGGTTTATTTCTTAAAGTTCATCTTACAGCTCCAGGGTTAAATTCCTCCTTGTCTAAAGCTCTGCGTGGTTAAGAGAACTGACAAACTTGGGTACAAGCTAAAATATAAAAATAATAGAAAATACAAAGTTAGTAGAGGTCTGATTAAAAATTAGTAAAGACCATTATGACTTTATGGAGAAGGGATAAAATCCATTTCCTTGAGGAATCCCTGGATCAGTTCCCACTCCCATATGGTGAGTTGGGTGCCGACCCATCCCTCTCCCCGTCCCTCTCCCCACCCCTTTCCCCGTCCCTCTCCCCACCCCTTTCCCCGTCCCTCTCCCCACCCCTCTCTCTCCCCACCCCTCTCTCTCCCCACCCCTCTCTCCCCCCACCCCTCTCTCCCCCCACCCCTCTCTCCCCCCACCCCTCTCTCCCCCCACCCCTCTCTCCCCCCGCCCCTCTCTCCCCCCACCCCTCTCTCCCCCCATCCCTCTCTCCCCCACCCCTCTCCCTCCCCACCCCTCTCCCTCCCCACCCCTCTCCCTCCATCCCTCTCTCCCTCCATCCCTCTCTCTCCCCATCCCTCTCTCCCCACCCCTCTCCCCTCCCTTTCCCCACTCCTCCCCCCGTCCCTCTCTCCCCCCGTCCCTCTCTCCCCCCCGTCCCTCTCTCCCCCCGTCCCTCTCTCCCCCCCGTCCCTCTCTCCCCCCCGTCCCTCTCTCCCCCCCGTCCCTCTCTCCCCCCGTCCCTCTCCCATCCCGCCGCCTCTCCCGGGAATCCGCCCTGGCTCCAGTCCAGCTCCTGCCCAGCAGGTGAGCGCAGCACAGGGAGAACTTTCGTAGGCAGCCCGAGCAGAGAGAATATTGAATTGCGAGCTAACACCGAGCTGTGCCCGCGGGGCTGAGCGATGCTCCCTGTCCCGGATCCGGCGGCATCAAAGCAAGGGGATTAAGCCCTTGGAAGCGCTGTCACCTCCCGGGATTTGAGGAGTGGCCCGGGGCCGCTGGAATGCGATTCTTTCTCTTCCACTTGAAAGACAAGAACTTGAAATGCCGCCTGATAAGACAAAATAGTGGCTGTGCTCTGGGAGGAGCATCTGAGGGCACGAACAAACAGACCTCGGTGTCCTTTGTGTGAGCCGGATGCGTTTGGGGAGAGACGGGGAGAGGGAGCCTGGCACGTCCTGGCCCCCCGCGCCGGTGCCACAGGAGTGCAGCTCCCTCCTGGAACACCCCCGAGCCCACCCCGCAGCCTCGTTATCTCTGCTCATCTTAATTTTGATTAATCAGCATGAGAAGTTTTGTAGTAATGAAGCTTTTCCATCAAATGAGCCCCAAACTGAGCGTTGACAAAACTCGCTGGTGCAGAATTTTGTTGCTTTCCCCAACTCTCCCCTTGCCAAAGGCATGGCTGGGTGGGAGTTTATTTTCTCTTTCAGACCATCCTGCCCTGTGAATAAAGCTGCTTCCCAGGACTCAGAACTCCCAGGTTTTGTTTTGCAAGAAAACTTGTGGATGTCCTGGCATGTCAGGCTGTGTTTGGTATCTGTGAAATGGAGACTCAGCTACAGGAGTTTGGGCTGAGCAAATTAAAGTCCTGTTTCCCTTGGCCAGTGGGGGTGAAGTTCACAGACATGACAATATTCCTGCCATAGCCTTGATACTTCAGCTGCTGCTCAGGTCCCTTAATTCAGTTATTTTTGCTGCTGTTTCTATTTTCATTAGTAACTCCTGGCTGTTTCCTGCTTGTCTCACACAGCCAGAATTACCTTCTTTCCCCGCCCAGAACTCTTGATTTTGCCGTCCCCAAAGCTGCCATTTCCTCCACTTGTCAGTCATTTTCTGCTTGGGGTTCAGGCTGTGTCTCTCTTTGCATCCCTGTCTCCTCACAGTTCTCATTTCAGGCCCTTTTTGTGGCATTTCTCTCCCTGCTGAATTTGGTACCACGTTCCTTAATGAGTGGCTTTAAAGAAGTCAATTATTAACCTCATTAAACTGGCCACCTGAACAGTCTCTGATTAATAAACTCACTGAGAATTTTCATACTCCTTGATTAAAGCTCTCCTGTGTTTCTTTGGCCATTGTCAGCACAGAGTTTGTTTTCTCCTGGCTCTTTAAAGATCTCATAAAACACAATAATTTTACCTTTCTCTCCCAGGTTCTCATGCTAAGCAGCACTAACCAGAACAGCATTTTTAATACAACTTCAAAGTCTTTCAGGCTATTACTGTGTGTTTTATTGTAGTCTGTGTGATTTAGATTGTGGTACCTCACGTTGTAAGTCCTGACTTTGGCTTGTAAAACTTGGATGGTATAAGAGTGCCATGGAAGTGTCCTCGTTCCCATGGCACAGACTCACTTGCCTTTTCCAAGTTTGGCACCAAAATAGGTATTTTCAGCCCGAGGTTCATTCTGATTTTACAGCTGGTTTTGTTTTAAACTGAGTTTTTCACTTTCAACAAAAGTCACAACTCGGGGTCCACTGAACCAGTGGAAAAAGTTTTCCTCACATTATTCCTATTTCCTGACATAACTTTCTACCCTTTGCTGACTCTTCCTTTATAATAAAACTTCTGGCATTTAAAGGAAGTGTTTGGAACTTGTTTGGATTTGTCTGTTTCTGCATCAGTTTTATTTTAGGTGGTGAATGAAAATGGACTTTGCTGTGCCAGGAGCATCAGCTGGCACAGAGTTCAGGTGCTTGTGGTTTGAGCTCCATTTGTTGGGAGGGGCTGTCAGACACAGGTTGAGTAATGCTTGAGCCACATGTTTTCCTCCTGATTTTTTAAGTCATCCACCTTTTATAGTAACTTTTCTGTCTTTAGAGAGAGTTAAAAGTCAGGAACTGGGGTGCTTAAGATTCAATTTGGTCTTTAAAATTTGCTATAACTGACCAAATGACTTCCTTGGCTTTGTTTTATGGGCAGAACTGAAGTGTTTGCTGTTCATGTAGCTCTGGGGGACGTTGAAATGTTTAATTATGCTTTGAAAAGTGTTCTGAGGGGTGGAAAGAAACATTTCATGCAAGTGTGAAGCATTTTGCTTCATTCTGCTCTTGGAAGTCCCCAGGCTTTGTTAATAACCTGCCTCCTGACAGAGTTATCAGAATAACACCAGCAAGGAATGTCCTTCCCAACAGGTGACATTCCCACTCTGCTGCTGCCCTGGAGTGTCCTCTCTGTGCTCTTTGCATATGCAAAGGCCAGGCCATTTTCCTGCCACCATTTCTGCTTCCAGCCTGCAGGAGAGTGTGAGGGTTTTGTCAGTAAACAGATCTGTAGAATAAAATCCCTCAGAAAACTGATAAGCCCTTGTCTGTTGTGAGCCAGTTCCCTGTTATCTCCCACCTGGGAGCTTTCTCCTGGAGCAGTCCTGGGGCAGCAGATGTGTTTGTGCACATCTGGCCGCAGATCTTTTGGTTGGGTTTGGTTGCAGTGAGTTCAAGAATTCAAGGTGATGTTTTCATCAGGTTTCTCCCTCCCCAGTTCCTCCTCACCTCTCCTGGTCTGTGCTGTGGAGAAGTGCAGTGGCATTTACTGGGAGGCTGTTTATTTTGGGGTGTTTTTTATCACTGAAGGACAGGAGAAGGAGAAGAGGCTCAGCTGGACAGGGGTACACTCTGCTCTGGAGCTTTCCCTCCCTTTCATAGAATCCTAGAATGGATTGGGTTGGAAAAGACCTCCGAGATCATCAAGTCCAACCCTTGGTCCAACTCCAGTCCCTTTACCAGATCATGGCACTCAGTGCCACGGCCGAGCTCAGTTTCAAAACCTCCAGGGATGGGGAATCCACCCCCTCTCTGGGCAGCCCATTCCAATGCCTGAGCACTCTCTCTGCAAAGAATTTTTTTCTGCTCTCCAACTTCAATTTCCCCTGGCAGAGCTTGAGCCCATCGTGCCCCCTTATCCTATTGCTGAGTGCCTGGGAGTCAGCAATGGGATGAATTTCTCCTTCCTGCCTGCCCTTCTGCTGCTGACAGAGCTTTTAGGCTGTACAGTTTCATTCCACATGGTCTTGATTTGCTTCCTAAAAAGATGATCTGAATCTGCTGCAGATTCTGGCACCTCTTTCCCCACAGGTAAAGTCTTGCACTTGGCCTTGCTGAACCTGGTGAGGTTCTCACAGCCCCATCTCTCCAGCCAGTCCAGCTCCCCCTGGATGGGATCCCTTCCCTCCAGACTGTGACCTCTCCTCCCAGCTCGGTGTCACTGCCAGCCTTGTTGGGAATGCCCCCTATCCCATCCCGTCCCACCCCATCCCGTCCCGTCCCGTCCCGTCCCGTCCCGTCCCGTCCCGTTCCGTCCCGTCCCATCCCACCCCACCCCATCCCATCCCATCCCACCCCACCCCACCCCACCCCACCCCACCCCACCCCATCCCACCCCATCCCACCCCACCCCACCCCACCCCACCCCATCCCACCCCATCCCATCCCATCCCATCCCATCCCACCCCACCCCACCCCCCAAGGATGTGGCACAGCCCCACTCCCAGTGCTGTTCCCAGCTGGCATCTCTCTGCTTTACTGCTTTATTTTTTTTTCAAGTTCAGTTTGAAAAGAAGAAAACCAAACCAAAGCTAATTTTGGAACCTGCTGCTGTTTTACTGCTTTGAAATGAGCAGCACTTGGGGATGAACTGCTTTGTTTGCCTGTTATTTAGGGATGGTTTGCTGAGAAAATCACCCTGAGCTTGATTTGTGTTAGTAAATATTTTCCTGGCAGCAACATTATTTTCATTCCAGGTGGTTAACCCTGATGTGACCCATTTCCCAACCTCATTGGGCTACTGGTAATGGGGCATCTTTGAGAACATAATTGATTTATAAATAAACTGAGCTGTGCAGCTCAGATGAAACTGTTCTGAGCAATGAGATGGTCAGGCTTGGAAATCAGGGCTGGGATGGGCAGTGCTGCCCTTCTTTCCCATCCCCAGTGTTCCTCCCTCAGGTATTTCAGTGGTGCTTTTGTATTTAGACCCTTCCCCACTACAAGAAAGGGAATTATTTGTAAGGAAATGTCACAATTTCCAGCTTGGTTGTGGGAAGGTGGTAGTTGACATTATGACCAGGTGCAGGTAAAAATGTCAAACAACTTTGATGTCTTTAAAATTCTTGTTTAAAGTTGTTTTTCCTTTTCAACAACTGCAATTTTGCTTTTAATATCTGCTTTAGTGCAGCATTCATTTTTTTATTGCTGTTAAGAATTCAGTTCCTTTGATATTAAGCCCCGAAATGGGAATTTAATCCTTGGGCTGTGACTCATTTCATTGACGTTTTGGTCTTTGCAAGAGACTTCAAGATTTTCCTTATTTGTAATTTATTCCTGAAAAACTCATCAGTCTATTTCAGCAGTTTCCTTTTCTATGTTTTTTCATATATAAATAATTCTTTCATATATAAATAAGGAGGAATTTACTCCTCTGAGGTTGCTGTCTGGTCTTGAGCTGCACTGGAGGAAAATTCCCTGAGTTGCAGAATCCATGATGATTTTCTTGCTTTTCAGACAGACATCTCTGTTTCCCTGGGACTCTGCCAGATGAACTGTTGTGTTGCCATCCTTTCCCATTGATATTTCTTTACCTGTACAACAGAACTTTCAGGGTTTTGAGGGCCTGATTTAAGAGCACAACATCTCCTGTGCTCGTCCAGGGTTTCCTGGTGAGTTCCATGAGCTGTGACTCTGCCTTTGGTCCTGATGAACACCCAGCAATGATGTTGGACCTGCTGGCCAGTGTTCCAGGCTGGCAGTTTTCATCCTTCCCCTTGTGCTTGAGCTCCTTGTTGGGCTGACTGGGGAGATTTTACTGCACTGGTATTAAAAGGCTTGGCCAGGGTGGGGAGAGGCAGCAGAGTCATTAGAGCCACTTGCTAAATTATTTATTTGGCTAAAAAGTGAAATCTGATCTTGCTTGCCTGACCTGCCAGGAGGTAATAGCATTTGGCTTCTTTTTTTAACTGTGAAGAAAAAGTAAAATTTCAATCATAGCAAGTTATTCATTTGCACACAGGAGGGAGGGAGCTACAACTAGAACTGGTAGAAGAATTGCATTTGTGTTGTGGTTCTGTCAGAAAGGAGGAGCTTAAGAAACCCCTAAAATCCAGTGGGAATATACATTTATATGTACCTGCAGTGATCTGGTTCACAAACTCCTTTAATTATTAATGCTATTTAAGCACTTTGATGAAAAATCAGTAGTTCTTTGGGCAGCAGCATGAAAACATTTGTCATTGTGGTTTGCACCAGCCATATCCAATTGCTATTTTCATGTCAGCTCTAGTATTGAAATCCACAGTTGTTCCCTTTTCTCTCTCAAATGCTCAAAAGGCATATTATGCCTCGGAAATTGCAGCTTATTGCATTTTCTAATTGCTTTCAAAGCCATTGAGTTATGGGAGCATATTAAGCAACTGGCACTTAAAAGCTGGTGATCTCTTACATAAAAATATTAGCCCAAATATTTTTCTGCGTGTGCTTTTCAGCACATCCCATTTTATGGCTGATTTTAGACCCTTTGGGAAACAAATGTGCTAATGGAGCTGCTGGAAGCCCCTTTAAAAAGGACTCCCAGCCCTGTGTGTGCTGTGAGTGACACTCAGCTCTGATTAAACGCTGCAATAAACCTGAACCCTGAGCTGTGTTATGTTCAAGAGGAAATTCAGACGGGAACGCTGAATACAGCCCTGCTTTTGGTTTATCTTTTGATCTTTTTCCCATCCCAACATGTGTCTCCAATGTTTCTAAATGGAGTGTTGGGGATTTGTAAGAAATTTGCTGCCAGGGACAAGCCGGGCAGAGCGGGCAGGAGGGCGGGTCGTGCCCAGCATGAGCCCTGCCAGCCCCAGCTCTCCCTCCCATCCCATCCCTGCCTGCTGCCACCTCCACTGGCCTGCTGGGCTGTAGCACAGCTGGGCTGGGACAGAGAGACAAGTACTGGTAAGGTGCACATTTATCCTCACCTTTTCTTTCCTCTCTCCTTCCCCTCCTTTCCCTGCTCTCACTCAGAGATGCTTTATTTTTGCAGAGGTGTTTGCAGCACCTGGTTGTTCTCGCTGATAAAAACTTGCCGCTTTCCTGGGCTTTGCAGAGTGGTTGGAAATGGGTCGATGGTGCAAAATAGTAAACCCAGGGTGTGATCTTATGCTCTCCAGTGCACTGTCTGAGCAGGTTTCACCCAGGAGAGCAAGCAGGAGTGTGGGGAGAGTCAGCAGGCACAGCTCAGTGTTGTGCTGTTGGCACAGCACCTCAGGTCTCTTCTCTGGGAGTTGAAGTTTCTCCTCTCTGGGGCAGTTTTGCAGGTTTTGTCAATATTTCTTCTGTTAATACTAAGGGAAGCTTTTCTGGCAGTAAAACCCTGAGCATACACAAGGAAGTTGTGATCATTGCACACTGAGGGACCTGAAAAAGGCTTTGTCTCAGTGCTTGTCCTTTACCCTGCTCTTGTTTTCTTTTAAATCAATAGATCAGATCAAAGATCCCTCCCTCCCTTCCGTGTTCCTCCAAGCCTGTCCCTCTCTCATCCTCAGCCCTGCTGCACCTGGATTGTAAAGGAAGAGTCAGTGAGGATCCCCCACACCTGCAGGGAGCAGAGTCCTGACTTAATTAAAGTTCCACACCTGTATGGATGCTCAAACATTCCCTTGTAGTATGGAATTCTCCAGATGCTGATCCTGGAGTTGGCCTTTCCCTGTGAATTTTGGAGATAAGCAGCACATTGGTAGGAGCAGTTACTGCCTTTCTAGTTCAGTTGGGGTTAAAAGCCTTTTCAGCCAGGATTTTAGGTATGACAGAGATGAGAGGTTGGCTTGAAGTCCCTCCTTGCAGAATTTCTGAAATGGATGTCCTAAGGCTGCCCTTTGACACTGGACTCTTTTGCTTTTCCTTCTGAGTGGCCATGGGGAAACTGATACAGTAAAGTTCATTTGCTTCTTTCTGCTCAGCAAGTGAAAATTCAGGAGGGGAATCAGACAAAATATAATATTTTGGACAAAAATTAATGCTTCAGTACATTTCCTCAGCATGTGTAAGGTCCTGTCTTTGCTTACAGACTATAGAAAATGTTCTGGATCCTGGAAGAATCAAATAAAGACAAGGAGCCTTGCAGCCTCCACCTTCTTGGGTGTTTCTGACCACAGGATTCTTGATGCAGAAGCCTAAAATGCTTCTCAGATCCTGTTTTGAAGGCAGCATCACCTGGGGCTAAGGATTGGGTAAAGAGGGATCCTTAAGGCTCCAGCCTGAGTTCTGAAAGTATGTGCAGGATGTAGAATGTCTGACCTGCAGGCTGGGTCACAACTCTGACCACGCTGTAATTTGGGGGCTCCAAACATGCCTGGAATTAAGTGTAGCAGTGTGTGTGGGGAAAGGAAAGAACTGGGTTTATTGCTTATCAGTGATACTGAGCTGTGCCAGAAGTTCTCATTTCTTCAGCTCTGTTCCCAGCTGGCAGTTTCAGGTGCTGAGAAGGTGAAGTTGAGCATGTTTTGATTTATGTTGTATTTAAGACACCCAGTCTGTGTTCAGTCAACAGTGCACTCACATAATTGAGTCTCACTTCGGTGTATGATTCCATTTCTCAGTGTCAAACTTTTGTCTTGTGTCATCTGGAACCCACAGCCCAGTCACTCTGTTGGAATATTCCTTCTTTTCAGGTGAACAATCAGAATAATGTTCTACATAAACCTGTTGGAGAACCTGAAGGTTTATGTCAGCAGCCGACCTCCCCTCGTGGTCTTCATGATCAGTGTCAGTGCTATGGCAATAGCTTTCCTGACACTGGGTTATTTCTTCAAAATCAAGGAGATCAAGTCACCAGAAATGACAGAGGTAGGTACAAAATGTTCCTGAGCTAAGCAGTGGAAATACTAATTAGAAAAACATTCCTAGAGCTAATGGCCTTTAGGAGTGGTACTCCCAGTTGGGTGCCCCCACTGAGTGTTACCTCCTGCCCCTCCAACTGGAGGCACAAAAGGCAAAGATCACAGGCTGAAATAAGAAAAACTTACTGGAAACAGCAATGAACAGTAACAGCAATAATATGAATAACAAAAGGTGTAAGAAAAGAAATAATTTACATGGACATACATTCCTGTAATAGACAACACTGGACAGCTCCCTCCACCTCCTTCTCTCAGCTGGAAGGAACACCCTTCTCCCTGGAAGTGAGAATCCCTTTCCCCCAGCAATGATGTGAGGTGGTATAGAATAACCTTCAGGTCTGAGCCATACCCCCTCCTGGCTCCTGCAGAAAATGACCCCTGTCCTGGCTGGAATCAGCACATTATGGGAGGGTGTCTTCGTTATACCCACCTCTGATTTCATGGGGGAGATGCTGTTGGTGTGAACGTTTGGTGGGCTTGTTTTGTTTCAAGGATGAGGCCAAATCATCCATCACAGATCTTCCCTATCCTGGCAAACCTTCCTGTTTCTCAGCCAGCTGGTTTGGGAACCTCCTTACCCAGCAGTGCTGTTCTGCCCTGAGGGAAACCTCGCCAGAAACTGCTCCTGCCCCGAGCATGGTGAGAGCAGACCAAGTGAGGATGTTCCCTTTGCAGTTCAGAGGATGCTGTGCTGAGCTGTGGGCAGGCAGTGGCTGGGACTGAACACATCTGACTGCTGTCAACAGCTTGCCCTGCTGTTGAGATGGCCCTGGTGGTGTTTGTCTTGCTTTGTGAGCTGTGTCATTTCTGTTCAGTGCAGTTTGTTGGCTGCTCCAGGGAGGTGGCTGAAATCTCCGTGTTTGTTTTAAGGACTGGAATACTTTCCTCCTGAGGTTTAATGATTTGGACTTCTGTATATCTGAGAATGAAACCTTGAAGCATCTCCTCAATGACACCACAACTCCAGAAAGCACCGTGACCAGCGGGCAGGCGAGATCTTCCACCCAGTCCCCACAGGCCCTGGAGGACTCTGGGCCCATAAACATCTCAGTGACCATCACGCTGACGCTGGACCCGCTCAGACCCTTTGGGGGATATTCCCGCAATGTCACACACCTGAGCTCCACCATTTTTGGGCACCAAATTGGACTTTCAGGTATGCAAGACTGAAGCTTTATGAATTCAGTTTCCAGTTGGATCTTAAAGGTGTTTTCCAACCTTTCAAGGGGGAATGGCTTCAAACTGAAAGTAGGTTTAGATGGGACATTGGGAAGAAATTCTTCCCTGTGAGGGTGGGCAGGCCCTGGCACAGTTTGGGCAGAGAAGTTGTGGCTTCCCCATCCCTGGGAGTGTCCAAGGCCAGGTTGGACAGGGCTTGGAGCAACCTGGGCTGATGGGAGGTGTCCCTGCCCATGGCACAGTTTGGGCAGAGAAGTTGTGGCTTCCCCATCCCTGGAAGTGTCCAAGGCCATTTTGGACAGGGCTTGGAGCAACCTGGGCTGGTGGGAGGTGTCCCTGCCCATGGCAGGGGGTGTGTAATGGTTTGACCCATGGCAGACAGAGAATCCACATAGATTCTCTGTGCCTGCTAATTTGAGGCCTAGCTAAAACCACTACAGGGTGGAATGAGATTCCTTTCCAACCACCATTTGGTGATTCTGAATAATTCTATTACTTAAAGGATAACTGTATAACCAAATAAAAGGTCAGCAGCTTATTACTGGTGATAAAAATCTTTTGTGTAGAACAAGGATGTGTTTCCAGATTTGTTGTGAGTACATTCCTGTGCAGAGCCCTCCACTTGGTTGTTAGAGAAACATTTCCCTGCATTCAGAATAGCAAAGAACCTGCAGGTGTGCCCAGGTTAGGCTTTGTGGTTTTAAATGATTAACCTAATGACAATGGAAGGTAATTTTTAAGCCAACAGCATTCCAAACAGCAAAAGCTTGTAGAGTGACTGTCTTCAGTTGTCTTGATACAGCTTCAGGTCCTTAACTGACATTTTAAAGGCAGTGAGACAAATACACATTAGAGAGCAAGTATCATGTTGTCTAAAAATAAATATGGTTTATCTAAAATGCATATGTGAATAAGCTTTAATATCCCAAACAGCAGCAGATAAGATGATTACAGTCTCTGTGGTGTGGGGTGACCAACCTGCTGTGTGGCTGCCTGCCAGTAGGTTTTGACAGCAGTTTGTAGCAAATTAATAGAAATTAATAATAGAACCTCACTGAGGTGTAGCTTTTAGCCAGGGTTGCATTTTATGGCAATCCCTGAAGGTGTCTTGGACCTGAGAGACATTACCCATAGCTGCAAATCTGTGTTACTGTATTTTCTGTTGTTATTTTGCTGCTGCTTTAAGAGCTATCAAATGCAAGCTCCATTTCCAGCAGCCTGGAGTTCTTTTCAGTCTCAGTATATCCATGTGGAGTTATTGTGTAGGACTTAACCTGCAGTTCAGTATCTGCTGACACCTTTTTGTCTACACAGATAGTTCCAGCTGGAAAAGTGAACATCAGAAAAAACAAATGTGGAAGAAAGTTTTTAGGAGGAGAAAAGCCTTAAAGATCTGTGACTTTCTAATAACGTTCTCTGAGCATGAATGAGTTCACTTATAAGTAGTTTTTACTTTCTGAAGGTTGCTTAATGACCCCAGTTCTGTGGTGGGAGAGATCAGAAAGACCAGCAGCTGGGATTTTTGTTGTTTTGTTTTAGTTTTTAACTTTGTTTCTGCTCTCTTTGTTGCTGGTAAAGATCCTGGATGACTTCAAAGGTGCAGATTCGGGCTGTTTGTTGCTGCCTTAATCATTTGTGTGTTGTCCTTATGCTAGTGATTGTTGCTCAGATACTTTTGTGAATGAAAACCAGCTTTGCTTCTCTCTTTCTCAAAGGCAGAGAATCCCATGAGGAAATAAATATCACCTTCACCCTGCCAGCTGCCTGGAATTCAGATGACTGTGTTCTCCACGGCCACTGCGAGCAGGTCGTGTTCACCACCTGCATGACTGTGACAGCAGCCAGCAGTGTCTTCCCTGTCACAGTGTAAGTGCAGCTTAAACACCCCTTCACACACTGGGCACTGAGGGATTAATTCCTCAGCTGCCTCTCTGAGGATGTGAGTTCCTCATGAACATTCCTGTTGACTGTGGAAATTATGTACCTTCCCTCCTTCCCCCACAGTAAATCATTGGTTGGGAAAATTCTGCTGCCTTTTAGCAGCACTAGATTTTTCTGAGGGTGTTTTAAACTGTAGCCCATCCCTGCCTGTCAACATGCTGCCTATTCTTCACTGGGAGCAAGCAATCCATGGAGATTTAAGAAAGATACCCTGTAATTTAGTTTCACTGCCTTGTGTAAGAGATAAGGTTGGACATGAAGGTTCTTCTCCTCTTCCCTCTGAGAGATCAGCATAAGCCAAATGCTGCTGTGCTGCCCTGTCCCTACCCCAGCAGGAACAGACCTTCCATCCAAATAGATTCCCTTTGTCTCCTCTGGGTTCTCTGACACTTCAGTCCTCCCTGGAGAACCACCACACAGAGCCACGTGGCTGTGTGAGGCCTTATGGAAACCAGTGTTTTCCCAATTAAACTGTGGGATGTTGATTTACTGGAGCAACATGCAGTTAAATTCTAATCTTAATACAGGAACCATATGGGTTTTATAGACCCTTTTGGTTAAACTTTGGGATTTGTTGTTGTTTTGGAAGGTCCAAACTAAGCCCAGGTATTGAAGAGACAGTAAAAGTTGATGATCTCGGAAGTCTTTTCTAACCCAATCAATTCTGTGATTCTGTGATTCTTGCTGACCATGGGGAATGCCATCAGGGTGCTAATTCTCTCTGTTTCCCCACAGTCAGCCACCACATTGTGTTCCTGAAACATACAGCAATGCCACGCTGTGGTACAAGATCTTCACCACAGCGAGGGACTCCAACACCAAATACGCACAGGATTATAACCCGTTCTGGTGTTACAAAGGAGCAATTGGAAAAGTCTATCACGCTTTAAATCCCAAGCTCACTGTTATAGTTCCAGATGTAAGTGCTGGGGTGTTTCTAGATGGTATTTTGGAGAAATGCTTAGCTCTGTTTTAATTGAACACGGTTCTGTTTGTGTCCTAAATTAGTTGTGTTCAGTGCTGGGAGGGCTGAGACAAAGCTGGAAAAGCTTTGCCCCCAGTGGGTGTGATGGGCTTCATGTAATCTCCATGTGCTCACAGCTCTTAATAACTAACATTTATATTTTGAAATCACTTCACAAAAGCCTCTCTCAGTATATGGGAAAAGATCTATAACCCTGATTTTTAACACAAGGAGCATTTTGACTCTTTGTGCCACAATTAGGAATCACTTTCATTACTACACCAGCTGCATAAAGGGGGAACTTGATTCATGAAGTAATTTCTGTGTTGTTCTGGTAATTATTGCTTTAATATAAAATGCCAACCCCTGGTGCTGTGTCAGTAAATGGCTTTAATTCTCTGTGCAGGATGATCGCTCCCTGATAAACCTGCATCTCATGCACACCAGTTACTTCCTTTTTGTGATGGTGATTACAATGTTCTGCTATGCAGTTATTAAAGGCAGACCAAGCAAACTGAGGCAAAGCAATACAGAGTTCTGCTCTGAAAAGGTGAGTCTGTGTGGTAACAAAATATTGACTCTGATAAGAAAACACAGAAAACATTTTTTACCCAGGACAGACTGGTTTTTCTTGTCTTTGGAGATGTAGATTCAGTTGCCTTTCAAAGAGGGTGTTTCACTGTGGACAGTACAGGTGGGTGCCACATAAGACATGTATGTGCTTTGTAGATCCTGAGAATTAGACTTCTGTGCTACACAAATGGATTATTGCAGCTCAATAAGGGCTGGACTGCAACTCTTCTGCCATAATTCTGATGTGATTTGAACTGTTTTGTGTGAAGCACTGAATAGGAGGCATTGAGTAGTTCTATTTATCTTTTATCACAACAGACTGAAAACTTTGTATAAGACACAATTCTAATGTTTGTTAATCAGAAATAACTTAAAAACAATAACAAAGCTATTGAAACAGTCATTGTTCAATACTGCATTGGAGAATTTGCACTTTGCTTGAAGGATTAAATATTAAATTTATTAGTTTGTGAAATAGAAAGCCAATGTTGACACCTTTGGACCTTAATGATATTTTGTAGCTTTTTGGGTTGGGTGGTTTGGGGTTTGTATTTTATTGGCTATACCAAGAACAAAACACCTTCAGACTTTGATTTTCTTTCCAAGGTTCTTTGAAAAGGCAAGGACAGATACACCAGCTGCACAGGGATAAGTAATATCACTATTACTGGATTAAGAACTTGCCTTTAATGAAATGTTTTCTTTTCCTTTTGTTCAGGTTGCTTTGTCAGAAGCATAACCCATCCTCCCCTGACGAGAATGACAGAACCGTAACCATTGCCTGCTGAACCCACAACGGGTCTGACACTCTGTGAATACATTCTCTTGCAATGTTGGTTTATTCCAACCAAAGACATTTCAAGTGCCTGTAATTGATTTGTACATATTTATAAGAGTCTCTCCAGAACAGGACAGGTGATGCACTTGTTCTGCCCGTGGTGTGGGCAGAACCTTCAGTCTCTCCCTGTGGACGTAGCGGAATGTGTGTGTAGATCCCCTTAGTGACATGGCTCCTCATAGTCACAGCCAGAGATTTTTGTCTAGCTGCATCTGGGCAGGTGAAGATGCCTCTGCAAGTGTCTCAAACAAACCAAGAGATCTTTGGTTTTTTGCCCAATATGTACAGTGTGTTTGAAACAGTATGCACCTTTGATATAATACTGCATTTCCAAAGCCACCAATCTACTACATGAATTAAATGTGTGTTTGTGTGGCCTAATACTTTCTTCCATTTGCTCCTTGCTTGCAAGAAAAGATATCAACATTTTAGGTTTTCTTTTTTGTTTTTCTCTATTTTTGGGAAAAAGAAATACATATTCACATTTTAATAGTGCTGTATTTAGGACAAACTTGTGCTTTAATTCATAGTAAAAAAAAATTAAGAAGTGAAGTCCCATTTAAAAATGTTTCTTACTGAAAAGTACTGTTTGACATTTATTTCATTTGGTTTTTGGTTTTTGTTTTTCTTTTGGCTTGCTGAATGCCAGAGAACCAGTCAGCATAGAGACTATCTGGAAAACTTTCCACTTGGCCTCCCATCCACAGCCCTCAAGCCAGGATTGTGTGTCTCTGTAAACTTTTTTTTTTCTGGAAAGTGAAACTTAATAAAAAGATGTATTGTATTAACAGTCTGCTGGGGCTCTGCACAGCCTTGGGCAAGTGCAAATAATGAAAGGAAAAGCAATCCCAGAGTCTGTTATGGAGCTTCACTTTGGGACTGCCCATCCAGCTCTGAAGGGCAGCTGAGAATGACCCTTTGATTGACTTTGTCCCATTGCCATTTAATGCTGTCCACTCAGGGGAGGATGACAAGAAGAGTAGGGCTGTTGTGATTAAGGTCAAAGAAACCAGACACTAAACCACTTTCTGTTCTCTGTGTCCATTCTTAAATCAGAGCTTTTATTCTGTGCATTTCTTCCTTTTCCATTCTGCCTTTTGCTGTTTTTCTTCCTGGCTCCTTATTGAGTAGCCTCCTTAATTTCAGGAGTCAGGGGCTCCCTGCAGACATTTCCACCACTGCTTTTAAAATCTCACTGGTTGCCTTAATTGAGCTTTCATTGTGTCTCTCAGCTTTCTCATCAGTGTAACAGCTCTGCATTCACACCCACAAGCTTTTTTCCCCCTCCTCCTTTTGCTCTAAACTACACAAAAGAAGAAAACCAACTCACAGTCTCATAGTCTCAACTATGCTGGCTTAAGATTCTCATTTATTACCTGTAGACACCATTGATTGGTACCTCCTGGTCTGTGTGTGGGACTTCAGTACCTTCAGTGAGTCTTTATTGAGTGTTTGAAGCGAAATAGTCACAGTTTTCTTCAGAACTTGTTTCCTTACAGAATTTCAGTTACTTCAGTGGTATTAACCAACATGTTTTCTCCAGGGATGTTAAGGCAGAGCTTTAGACATGGCCTAGTTTGAAGTCTAGGGATAAAACAAAGCTTCCAGTTTTCTCTTGATGCTGCTATGGGCTAATGCTGCTTCCCTGAAACGAGTCAGAGGAGTCCAACAGGCAGACACCTTCTCCTGGAAACAGCTCCTCATTCACACAAGCCCAGCCTTCTGCATTGTACTGACTTGGAGAATTGCCTGCCAGGGTGGCTTGGTGTGGGGACCAAAGGCAGGAATAGCAAATGGATTGGGGGGAAGGTATCTCTGGAAATACCTGGAAAACACTCAATGTAATGAGACTCCTTTAGAAAAGCCAAGCCAAATCCTTGCTGTTTCACCAAATGAAAAATCAGACTCCAAATGTCCAAACTGGGATTTGGTCTGTTGGGCAAAACAGATTTGGTTTTCTAATCTGGCTTTGCTAATTGGTAATTAAAGGAGCCTGCTTGAAAACTTCTCACCCACTGTATCGAAGGCCCCAAAATACTAAGATTGTGATCCCCAAAAGCAAAAGGGAAGATGTTAGAGTTGTATTTTGGCCTTAGTTTATCCCTTTGCACCCCTGTATTGCAGCAGAGGTCAGAGTGTCCCCCCAGGTGGACGTGCTGGAATACTGGGGAATACTGGATTGTTCCTAGGCACAGTGTACAAAGTGAAATGCAGCCAAACAGAAGAGTTAAAACTTTAATATTAAAGTTCAGATCATATTGATCTTTCCTTTTTTTGGTTTCTTTTTTCTTTTTAACTATGACTTGAATCAGTTTTGATTCTATTTGTACGTGTTTTCTTGTTCTTAGAAAGCTGCCATTTTCTTTTGCGTTTTCTTTGGCATTACGTAGAGAATCTGAGCCTTGGTTTCAACCCTCTGCAGGTGATTGTAGGGTGAAGATGGCTGTTTTGGTTTGGTTTGTTCTTACATTTCACTTGTCTTGTTGCATGATGGTTAATAGCTGATTTGGAAATGACATTTCTCTCCTAGATTAATTTTGTGTTTGTAAGATGTGCATATTGCTTTGCAGAATAAAAACTATGAAGTTTAGTCCCTTGTCTTTATTTCTACAGCCCAGTTGCTGCACATTTCATTAAATCACCTACATTATATGGGCCACTGGAGGAAATTAGTAGTGAAAACCTGCAGCAGAGTGGAATTTCAAAACCTTTGTCTACCTGAAGTGTAGTGAGCACCTTCTGTAGACTTGTTTTCTTTATGTTTTGTGGTGCAGGAAATGCAGCTGCTGCCCATCAGGCAGAATTTCTGCCCTAGACCCATCTCTCCTCTTGCTCTTCCTTGATGCTGCTCCTTCCTTCCACTGCCTCCTGTCCACAGGTGCTGTGTGTTACTCAGAGGCCCCAAGAGCAGGTGCTGAGTGTTCATTGTCTGCAGGTGGAAGTGAAGATAATGTGGCTGAACAAGTTGCACCTGCGTGTTTTCAGTGCCTGAGAGAGTGGGAACATCGTAGTGTTGCTCTCAGGAGCCAGTTA
The DNA here is from genome assembly GCF_047495875.1 of Pithys albifrons albifrons. NCBI lineage: Eukaryota > Metazoa > Chordata > Aves > Passeriformes > Thamnophilidae > Pithys > Pithys albifrons. Next base: position 2,551,920 of record NC_092478.1, on the reverse strand, counting down.
AGAACCAGGCACTGTGTGTTTAAGTGCAGGAAGACCAGGTTGCCTTTCTGCTCTGAAAACCACTTCAAAGCATCCAAATAAGCATCCAAATGGGCCTGTTCAAATGTGGTGAGTGAGAGTATCACTGACATTGTTTAGTAACTTTTACTGAAAGACTCTGAGAATTAGAATTTTTTTTTGTACAAATCCCCCTGGGATGGCTCTGGGAAACCTGGCTAGTTCTGAAATGCCAGGAATGAGCCTTAATGCCCTGTGTTAATGTGGTCCCAGGTTTGAGTGAGTCTGTTGCTACTTCAGAGAGCAAAGCAGTGCTGTCCTCTTGGCCTCTGAATCTGTCCCTCAGCCAGCAAAGAGGAAGAGAAAGGCAGTTGGACACGTATCCACTTGTTTTGTTAAACTCTTTCATAACCAACAGCCACTGTTTGGCCAGTGCAGGGCTTTGTTTGAAGAGTTTAATGGAAGTGCAACTTCCTTGAGGAAAATCCTGGTTGCGTGCTCAGAGTTGCACTTGACTAAACTGACAGGAGGATCTGTGGTGAGTTCCTGCTGGGGGAAAGGTACTGAGCAATTAAATCTGTGATGCAATTTGGTTTGTTCTGTAGTCAAAGGTGAGCAACCTGCTGCCTGGACTGTTTCCAAGGCTTTTATATCGGGAAACTCTGGCTGTAATTTAGTGCCACAGTCTTAAGTCAGGTTTTTCCAAAGCTTCCTCCTGGCTCTTGATGGTATGAGCAGCTTAAAAGTAGGTGTTTTAAGCAGGTGGGACAAGGAGGGGAGAGGGAAAGGCTGTTTTGCTGCAAGGGTGGGGTGCACAGGAGTGACTCACTGGGTAAGCTCATCGGGCTGTTTGCTCATAACAAGGGTGTTTGTTAACAAACATTTAAGGGCAATGAACAATTAGGTAAAGGTGCTCCTCTGGAAGACACGGTGCTGTTTGTTAGAAGGGTGGGAGGAGAAGGACCATCTGCCATCAGCAATGGCGTTTCTTTAGTCGGCTGCTTTGTGCCAAATATTTTGGTGTTAGGTGAAAGCTGCTGACAATCAGGAGCAGCGTCTGCTCCCAGCCGAGCCTGCTTTCTGCAAACTGCTCCAGCTTTCCCTGTGAAATGAAGAGTTTCAATGAAATGTTGTTCTCCAAAGCTCATATGAATGAGTGTGCTGGCAGCTGCTGGAATTTGGATTGTAAATTCTCCTTTTCCCTTCCCTCCAGCACCAATCAAAACTTTGCTAGTGATGAATTGCCTGGCAGAGTGGGAAATTAAATCAGTAGCTAAAGGTAGAAACCCATGTTTCTGTTAAACTCTTGTGACTTGTTTGTCTGCTGCCGCCAGCTAACTTGGTGACTTTCAGACTTGATTTCTGAGCCCCACAACTGTCCTGGAGGATCCTCAGAAGTGGCACACACAAAGGTTCCTTTGTAGCATCCTTTCTGTCAGCTTTTGCCAACCTTTTTGGATGCAGTCTGTGGACTGACCTTGAAAACAGCTCAGCTAAATAACCCAGCCATGCTGAGGAGCAAGAAGGGACCTGGCTGGGTTTGGATCTCCCCCCAGCACCGTTCCTGAGGTGTGGGATCCTTGCTGTGCCTTTGCTGGTTTCCTGGGACAGCCTCTTTTGTGCTGCTTCTTTGCAAAGGGCTTTTACAGCTCCAGTTGCTGTGACCTTCACTGACAGCAGTAAATTACCCTTGGCTTGCAAATGCATCCAACAGACCAGGCTGGCACAAGGAGGGGGAGACCCTGCCCTGCCCTGCCCTGCAAGGCCTCCAAACGGAACCACCATTCCCTAATTACCTTTGGGAGATGTTTCTTTACAGGATGTTAAAGAACCAGTTGGGATCTAAGCATAGATTTCCTTGTGCTATCTCCATTGTTAGCCCCTTGCAACGTGATTCTTGCACCTTAATGAAATAAATAACTACGTGAGATTTAATCTGTAGTGACAAAAAAACCATTAAAATAGTTGGAGCAAGGCAGAGATCAGGGGGAGCTGGAAAGGGGAGCCCAGAGTGGGGGGAGCCCTGAGGATGGAGGGACTGGAAGGAAGAGCCCGAAGGAGTGGGATCCCTGTGGACAGAGAGGGTGGACTTGGGGTGTCAGAGGGGCAGGACTTGGGGTATCAGATGGACTGAATTTCTAAGGTATTGGAGGGGCAGGATTTGGGGTATGGACAGGGCTGGGTTTGGGGTGCCAGAGCGGCAGAATTTGGGGTGTCGGAGGGGCTGGGTTTGGGGTGTCGGAGGGGCTGGGTTTGGGGTGTCGGAGGGGCTGGGTTTGGGGTGTCGGAGGGGCTGGGTTTGGGGTGTGCGCTGGGCTGGGTTCGGTGCCCGCCCCGCTGTGCCCCCACATCGCCGCCAGGTGGCGCCGCGAGCTCGGGCTGGACCCGCCGGGCAGAGCCGGACCCTGTGCGGGAAACGCCCCATCCAGGGGCGCATCCTGGGGGAATCCCGACACCCCAGGGCATCCCGAGGGCATCCCGGGGATCCCCAAGCCAACACCTTGGCTTCCCGAGCAAGGGGCAAAGCAGTTAGATGAGCCTCTTCCTGCTATCGATTCAAGGAGGAATTCCAGAGGATTTCCTTTTCCCTGTTGTGACTGTTGTAACCCTCAGGCCTGATGCTGGTGCTGGCTGTAACACACGGGGTCTGCCTTAATTCAGGATTGATATCAACCGTGATAGCAACTGATACAAGTGCTTTTTCCAGGACTGTGGCTCAGATCCCTGCTGGCAGCAAGACATCAGGATGTCTTGACCAGGATGCAGCTCCTGTGCCTGACTCTGCCCAGAAGGCAATGGGAATTAGTCACCTCATTGTTCTTTTGAGGATCTGAGCTTTTCCTCAGCCTCCTACTTCCAATAAAGCCACAGTCCAGTGTTTCTTGGCCCTGGTGGCTGAGGGAAATCCTCCTTTCTCCTTCTGCTTTGGCTCTGGCTTGAATGAAGATGCTCCGTGCGTGGTTCCCTCTGTCTGTGAGTGAATGAGGCAAACTCCTGGCACACTGTGCTGCACCCAGAGCTCTGGGAGCACAGCCTGCATGTAAATATTTATGACACTTCATTGTGCATGAATAAAATGGTTTGTAGGAATTCAGGAAACCTTAATCACGGGAAGTGTCCCAGCAGGGCCTGCCCTGGGAATGCCACTGGCCCGAGGATGCTCTGCCATGGCTGGAGCACCACACAGGGCTCACTGTCTACCAAACTTCTTGTGTGCAGAAGGGATGTGGACCAACACAAAGCAGTTTTTCAGAAGAAAACCTCTCTTCCCCCAGGCATTGCCTGGGCCTGACAGTCTGTGTGTGGAACAAACAAGTGGCTGTGGCACAGGGGGGAAGCCTTGCCCTGGCACACAAGGGGCCCATCATCTTCTCAAAGCCTGGGCACAGCTGGAGGCCGGCAGGGGCCCTGGTGTCATTTAGAGCAGCTTGAAAGCTGCTGTGTTGGAGGTGAGTGGCAGGAGGAAGGAGCCCCCTGGAGCCCAGGGCTTGTTGGAGCCCAGCATGGCAGGACTTGCTGCCTTTTGCTTGGCTGGGGCAGCTGAATATGCAGGACACACAATGGCCCTCTGGAAGGGTTGCCCTGACAAAATCAAAATACTTGGAGAAACACTTCTGTGTTGCTGAGAACTGAGAGCTGAACAGATCTCTTGAACACTGGAAGGTGAGCAGGCACTGCCTGACACCCCCTGGGCTCCTGCAGCACCCACACCCACCCTCAAGTCGTTTGGGGCATCTCAGCAGCAGGCAGAGCTCAGAGCTGCCCCAAAGCAGAGTCCAGGGTGCCACTCCTGCGTGGGAACACGTGGGGCTGCTCCCTGGGAGAGGCAGCAGGATGTGCAGGGAGGTTGCTGCCATCTCCACTAAACTCTCCCAAGCCCTAAGTCAGTCCCCTGAGGCCTCCTGGTGCTGTGCAGATCATAATCCTCAGCTTAGAGCTCAGTGGTCTTTACCCAGGCATGGGGAGCATCAGCCTGTGGGGGCTGGCAAAGGGTGGCAGTGGGGCCTGGTGAGGGTCTGCTGGGTGGCACAAGCTGCTGGGTATGGCCAGGGTTGGTATTTCAGGTCACTGGCAACAGAAGCTGCTGAAACCAACATTTCTGCTGGCACTGAATCCTCCTATGTGTGGTTTTTAACTTACTTTGAGCAGGAGGTGCGTGATGTTCCCAGTGCTCTCCATGTGAGTCTCATGGTGTGACCTCAGGAGGGTCAGAAGTTTGTGGCTCTTGAGGACAGCACATGTCTGCTATTTTTGGCCAAATTTCCTGAGAGTAGCTTGCAGATGTTCACGTTGTTGGAAGCACAGTGTCTGCAGGAGATGGCTGGGCCAGTCCAGGAAAGCCACTGGGTGCCTGCTGGAGAGCTCTCTCTGCTGGTGTCTCCTTCTGGAGCTTTTAGTCCTTCTGGTAGCGCTGCTGTCTCCTCCTCCTCCCAACCTCACTTCATGTGACACTCAGCCTTGCCCACAAGTGTGCCATTGATTGCAAAACCAGATTGTACTTTGCTGCCAAGAGATTTTGGGAAACATCCTTCCCTGCTGCTCTCTCTTTGCAGGGAGAGGGTGCTCTGAGCATCATTTCTCCAAAACAGGTCACTTCCAGCCACAGAGCTGTGGGGTTTCTGCTGTTGCAAAAGCTGCCAGTAATGCTGTGACCTTCAGCATGCCTGGGACCTTCAGCATGGCTGTGAGGGAGCCCATTCCTGGAAATGGGAAACTCTCCCCATGCACTTCATCACCCAAACTTCTCCCTGCCAAGTGGTAGTAGGGGTTGCTTTTCCTTCTGGCAAATGGAAGTGCTGGGATTTGTTTGTTTGTTTTAACCTTCTGGGAGAAGATGCCAAGGATGTGTTAGAGGAGTTTAATTTAATATCTTGGGCTTCCAGAGGTGCTGAAAGCAGAGGGTGAATCACTGGTCTGTCCTGTGTGGGAAGGCTGAGATCTGTGTCGTGCCACTGTGGAGTCTGCAAACAGTGGGGGGGCATTTTCAAGGCTCCTGCAAAGGGATTTATTTGCTACCAAAGCCACAACAGAGAGGAACCCCCTCTGCAGAGCCAGAAAGACCATTTAATCCAGAAATCTTTGATGTCTTTGGTTTTTTGGGGGGCATTTGGCCTTGCTTATCCAGGGGTGAAGTTACCAGTGGGTTGCCTGGTTTTGGTGCATGGGGTCCTCTCCTGTGGGTGGATGGATGTGAGGATGGGGTGGGAATTGCAGAATATCAGATGGGAATGGGCAGGTCCTCACTGGTTTCTTTTTGGGGTGTTTTTGGGGGGCTGTCACAGTTTTGACAATACAGAGCACCCAAGTCAGGCTGCTCTGCTGTGATGTAGAACCTGACCCAGAGCATTTCCAAGTTGCAGTTCCACCCTTTCCATGGATGGAAGTGGCTCTGTTGGGCTCTGCCTCACCCACCACAACCATTTGCTGTGACTGTGTTAAAAAACCAGTACCACCTTGTACAAACCTCACCTGTGTCAATGCCTTGGTGCTGAGGCATTGGGTATTTCTGTTAAAATTCATCACACACAATAAAAATCGTGGCCAGACTAAATGCTGTTTATGAAGAATTGAAGACTTTCTGGTCAGGAAATGATTTACAGGGCAAGGGGTGTGTGAAGAGAAAACAGGGTTGAACCAAAGCACGACTCTACCTCTGCAGTTTAGGGGTTAAAATAAGAAAGCATCAAATCTCTTGTTCTGGCAAAGGTGGGTCTGAGAGAAACGCTGATTTTTGGGGACCACCCTGTGCTCAGTCTGCCACTTGCTTCATGTCCTCAGCTACAAAACAGGGATAAAATCTCTCTGTTCTGCTGGTTCTGAGCCCTGCACTGGGATGGGATCGATCCAAAAGCTGCTGCAGGAGTGGGTGGCAGCCTCTCATCGATGTTTGCTAAGGGAGAGGGGGTGTTTGGAAGGATTCTGTGGAGTGGCAAGGGCTGTAAAGCTCCCTGGGATGGCCTGGGGGGCAGGCAGGGCTCGCTGCTCCCCGCTGTGCTCCGGGTCAGTGTTGCTGCTGCTGCTCACAGTGCTGTGCCTGGAATCCAAAATCAGAGGTTCAGAGCCCTCCCTGCAGGAACTCAAAGCACTCCTGGATTATTTCAGTGCTGAAGGTTGTAGTGAGAGCGAGAGCTGCAGCCTTTAGCTTTGATTTGATTTCTCTTTCTTCTCGTGCCTTTTAAGACTTTCAGGGCTGTGACTTTCCCTCCCACCCCCCCAGGATTCACCACACCAGGTTCATGTGCTCCTCACTGATCTGCAGCTGCCACACAGCCAGCCCTGCTCTGTCCTCACAACGTGGCTGGTTGTGTTGACAGCCCGAGACTGGAGATTCCCCTCTGCTTTCAGGAGTTTTCCCTCCTGTTCATGGCCAGGGCATTCCCACAGGACACCCAGGGGAATCCTGTTGTGTCTGGTGTCCATCCATGGGTTGACTTTCTCCCAGGCCCTCAGCAATAGGACAAGGGGGCACGATGGGCTCAAGCTCTGCCAGGGGAAATTGAAGTTGGAGATCAGAAAGAAATTCTTTGCAGAGAGAGTGCTCAGGGATTGGAATGGGCTGCCCAGAGAGGGGGTGGATTCCCCATCCCTGGAGGTTTTTAACCTGAGCTTGGCCGTGGCACTGAGTGCCATGATCTGGTAAAGGAACTGGAGTTGGACCAAGGGTTGGACTTGATGATCTCAGAGGTCTTTTCCAACCCAATCCATTCTGTGTCTCTGTGATTCTTTGAACTGCTGGGGTAACAGTCTGAGCAGAGGCTTCCTCATGGAGGTGTCATATGGAATTCCAGGCTCCTTCCACTGCAAATCATGGAATGGTTTGGGTTGGAAGGGATCTTAAAGGTCATCTCATTCCAACACCTGCCATAGGCAAGGGCACCTTGCAGTAGTCCAGGTTGTTCAGAGCTCCATCCCTGCTGGCCTTGGACACTTCCAGGGATGGGGCAGCCACAGTTTTTCTGGACAGAGTGAGAGAAACCATCTTCAGAGCGACCCAAAGAGACACAAGCTCAGCTTTCCCCCAGGGATTTCCTTACAGGTTACTGTAGCATTTGGGTCCTGTACAGTCTTACAAACCTGGGCCTAAAATGTGAACACACATTGGCAAAGTCATTATTTCAGGGCTCTGAGCTGTGGCACAACAAAGTGACGTTACTGTGAAGAGCTTTGGCTCCTGGTGGGGTGTGGGCTATCCCAGGTCAGCTGGTGATTTACCAGCAGTTACAAGCAAGGGGGAGATTGGAAACATTTAGTGCAATATCTGAAACCTGTCTCATCATCTTCTCTGAACAGCAGCACTCCCCTGGCTCTCCATGATTTAACACCCTCATCTTCTTACTGCAGAAAATAAGCTCTTTGCTGAAGAAGCTTTTATCTAGATTAAGGCTGAGAAGACTAAGCAGGGAGGAGGCCTCAGACTTTGCTCAGGACTGGTACCATCTGGTGCTCGAATGAGCCTTCTCTGTTCTCTGCTGAACCTTTCTGTGGCTTTGGGTTAATTTGTGCTCATTTACTGAAAATAAAGAAATCACCGACTGGTTGTGCAAGGGAAGAGGTTCTCAGTGCTGGGAGCTGGTGATGCAGAGGCTGTGGGTGGCTGGAGAGCTGTGAGGTGGTGGCTGTCACTGCTGGGGTGGTGGCAGAGACCCCTCAGAGGGTGGCTCTGGACAGGGATGTGTTGGCTGTGCAGAGGAGCCCCCGCACCGGGAGGGGTTTGGGGCACAGCAGAGATGAAGGGCTGAGCCATTGCTGGTTGATTTCTGGGGCAATTTATATTATTTTTGCCAAGTGTTGGTGGCTGTTGCTTTTAGTTGCTCTGAGATGAAGTCCAATGACTGCAGTTAAAAATGTGGGTTTCCTAATTCTATGGAGCTTTTCTTGCATCTCTGAGACGCCACAAAAGGAGCTCTGCAGTACAGAGAAAGCAGCTCCACACTTGTCACTCCATTTCTAATTCTGCCCTAGAGTTTAGGTCTGTGTTTTGGGTTGTGCCTCATCTCCACAACTCATTTTTCTTTCTAAAATGCCCGAAGCTTTCGATGCTCCCATCTGGGGGAAGGAAAGGACTGTCCACCTGCATCCTCTCCCTCTGACCCCGTCCTTCTTCTTCTTCCTCAAGCAAGATGCAGTTTCTTTCCTTCTATTTACCTTCACCGAGTGGTTTCTGCTGTTCCTTTCTTGTCACACATCCGCTTGTCCTGGGGAGGAAAAGAATCCTGGTGGGGCTGTCGAAAAATGAAGAAATAAAGAGAAATTGAAAGGAAGAAAGAAATAGAAATAAATCAATAAATCGAAAGAAATGGAGAGAAATGGAAATAAATCAATAAATCGAAAGAAATGGAAAGAAACAAAAATAAATAAATCAAAAGAAAGAAATAGAAAGAAATTAATAAATTGAAAGAAAGAAAAAATTGAAAGAAATAGAAATAAATCAATAAATCGAAAGAAATGGAAAGAAACAAAAATAAATAAATCAAAAGAAAGAAATAGAAAGAAATTAATAAATTGAAAGAAAGAAAAAATTGAAAGAAATAGAAATAAATCAATAAATCGAAAGAAATGGAAAGAAACAAAAATAAATAAATCAAAAGAAAGAAATAGAAAGAAATTAATAAATTGAAAGAAAGAAAAAATTGAAAGAAATAGAAATAAATCAATAAATCGAAAGAAATGGAAAGAAACAAAAATAAATAAATCAAAAGAAAGAAATAGAAAGAAATTAATAAATTGAAAGAAAGAAAAAATTGAAAGAAATAGAAATAAATCAATAAATCGAAAGAAATGGAAAGAAACAAAAATAAATAAATCAAAAGAAAGGGAAATAAATCAATAAATCGAAAGAAAGGGAAATAAATCAATAAATCGAAAGAAATGGAAAGAAACAAAAATAAATAAATCAAAAGAAAGGGAAATAAATCAATAAATCGAAAGAAAGGGAAATAAATCAATAAATCGAAAGAAAGGGAGAGAAATAGAAATAAATAAATAAACAGAAAGCAATAGAAATAAATAAACAAACAGAAAGCAATAGAAATAAATAAACCAAAAGAAGTAGAAAGAAATAAATAGAAAGAAATAGAAAGAAGTAAATAAATAGGAAGAAATTGAAATAAATAAATAAACAAAGGGACATAAATAGAAATAAATAAATAAATCGAAAGAAAGAAAGAAATTGAAATAAATAAAACTGGGAGGAGCAGATCTTTGGCTTTCCCTGTCCTGGGCATCACCGTCCTGGCTGTTCCCCTTCAGTTCCTGCCTCTCTGCATTCCCCCCCAGTTGCTTTGCATTTACCATCTCCCTTTCCTCACCACATTTTCCATCTGGGCCGCATTATTTTGGCATCCCAAGGAATGTTTTAAGCTGTGCCCTCCCCCTCCTCCCGGGAAACAAGGACTTTCTGCAAAGGGCTTTCCCCGCCCCTCTGGGGCGCTGCTTCATCAGTTTGCTGGCAGCGAACGGGGGAGGGGGGGCATCATCAGCTATTCCTAAAGCCCAAACCCTAAACATCAAAGGTTCCACCTATTTATCTCATCCCACACTAAACTGGTTCAAAGTCCTGAATTTGGGGTCTCTCAGGCCATCACAGACATGCCAAGGAGGTGGAGATGGACGAGCTCCAGTTCATGCCTGGAGTTCAGCCAGGCCAGGACCAGCCCTAAGAGAGGAGGAAGCTCCTTATTAAGGAGAAACACAGTGTAAAGTTGATTCCAGTTGCCTCGATGTAGTCACTTCCTCACAGTAAACTGGTAACAAAATTAGTGTTTCCAAAATCAGAAAGTTTTCCTTGCACAAGTGACTCTCACGAGTCCAGAGAAGAGCAACGAGGCTGGAGAAGGGACTGGAGCACAAGTGCTGTGGGGAGAGGCTGAGGGAGCTGGGGGTGTTCAGCCTGGAGAAGAGGAGGCTCAGAGGTGACCTCAGCACTGTCTGGAAGTGCCTGAAGGGAAGTTCTGGCCAGGTGGGGGTTGGTCTCTTCTCCCAGGCACTCAGCAATAGGACAAGGGGGCACGATGGGCTCAAGCTCTGCCAGGGGAAATTGAAGTTGGAGAGCAGAAAAAAATTCTTTGCAGAGAGAGTGCTCAGGGATTGGAATGGGCTGCCCAGAGAGGGGGTGGATTCCCCATCCCTGGAGGTTTTGAAACTGAGCTTGGCCGTGGCACTGAGTGCCATGATCTGGTGAAGGGACTGGAGTTGGACCCAGGGTTGGATTTGATGATCTCAGAGGTCTCTTCCAACCCAAACCATTCTGTGATTCAATGGATGTGGCACTGAGGGAGAATCCACCCTGTCTTGATCCAACCCCACTGTGAGAATCCACCACGTCTTGATCCAACCCTACTGTGATCACCAGCCCAGGGCACGGAGTGCCCTGGGCTGGTGATCACAGTGGGGTTGGATCAAGGGTTGGACTTGAGGATCTTGGAGGTCTTTTCCAACCCAATCCATTCTGTGACTGCAGACTTTGATTTATAATCATTGTTTTTGAAATATTGACTTGTTACTCTGGGATGGAAATGAACATGATTTAAGCCTCTCCATGGAAAGGAAGTCTTGGATGTAGGTTAGTTTTAACGCCTTCCTTGAGAGATTTGAACTGAAAACACAAAAAACTTTGTTTATTCCTTCTCAAAAGAAGGGTGTTTTCAGTTTTAAGGATAGAGAAGGTGTCTGAGCTGGGCCATGGCATCACTTTGGACTTTGGGAATGTCCGGATCTTGAGGGTCTTATTCTTGCTTGGAAAAATATGCTATTCCACACTTTCCTCTAAATATAACATAATTCAGCTTTGACAGAGTTTAAAGAGGAGGGGAAAAATTTTGCAGGTAAACTTTGTGCTGCCCACGGTGGAATTTGCAATCCCAACTGAGAGTCTAAGCCCAAATCTTCTGCTCTTTGCAATGCCCTGGAAACAGTCCTCTCATCCCAGATAAAGCCTGGGATGCCAGCACAGCTTTCTGTGGACACATCCAGTCAATGAACATCCTCAATCCAAAAGGCAGATGAAATTATGAGGATTTATTTGTCCCCCTCCCCCTCCCATCTGCATTTATTTTCCTTTCAGGCTCCACTGAGCAGCACGAAACAGAGCTTTGAAATCACAGTTTATTTATTATTTTAATCCCAGGGGAGCTGCAAACTTCTTGCCTGCCTGAAGAGCAGCTCCAGGTGCCAAGGCTGGTGGCAAACCCAGGCTGGAAAGTTGTTTTTCCCTGTCCCTTGGCATCAAACGTGCCCAGCGCCTGCATCGGGCACAACGAGAGGGCTCCCAACAAGAGGGTTAAGCAGCTTTGCACAAATAGGATTTGGACCAGTTTGTTTGGGATAAACAAGCCCTGAGTTCAGCTCCTCCTGCTCAGCCCCAACAGCTCCAGTGGAGGGAGGTTGTTTTGTTGCACCCTGAGCTGGGCTGTGTGTGCCAGGCTGGGTCACCCTTCTCTGTCTCTGGCACCCAGATCTGACAGGGCTGAGGCTGCCAAAGGGCTGCAGCTCGAGCTCCAGGGTGGGCCTCTGGCTCCTGGATTAGGTTCTGGAAGCAGAGAGAGGGAGGGTGAGGCTGGAGGAGCCCTCACACAGCTGGGGATGGTGGAGCTCCTGCAGGTGAAACCCTTCACCTTTGGGAGCCACAGAGCCAAACTGGGAATGGGAATAATGGCTGGAAAGGCAGTGCCTGGGGTGGGAAATGGGCCAGAGAGCTTGGCTTGTGTCCTCACAGCCCTGTGTTGTCCCCAGAAGCCACCTCAGGCTGGGGCTTCCAGCAGCACAACCATCCCCCAGAGCTGCTCCTCCAGAGGGGTGTCAATCCCGAGAGGAATTTGGAGAGAGGTAACCAGAGGCTTCCTCCCAAACTCTGACATGGGCAAAACCAACTCAACAACCCCTTGCAATTCCTGAGCACCCTCTTCCCAAGGCAGAACACGCTTGGAGTTGGGCTGAGCGAGGGAGGGGTTCAGCCCTTCCACAGAATTCGTCTCCACGTCACGGTTGGATTCTGGGAAACATTTGGAAAACATCAGGAGCATGAGGCAAACGGACTTGTGGCTCTTGGCTCCTCTTCTCCTTCTCCAGGAGGGGCTGGGTGTGATCCTGGGGGGCTCCCCTTGCCAGTGTGGTTGGCAGGGGCTGGATCAGCCCCTCTGGCACTGCTGGGTGGTCACATCCCATTATGGATCTGGTGGACACAACTGTGACATGATCTGTCAGAGTCTGTCTCCCAAATCCACCTCTGAATTGGCTGCTTTTCTTACAGCACAAAAAGATAATTCTCCATCCAAATGCTCACTGCTCTCTATTCCTGCTGAAGCATCTCAAGGCAATAACATTCCCTGCAGACCAAAGTGCAGAAAGTTGCCCAAGACTTTTTAATCCTGCTGGAAGGAAAGCAAAGAGTAGTTTTCAGGATGACTCCAGAAAAATGTTTGGCAGCTTTAACCTCTTGCTAAACAACTTTTGGACAGTGTGTAAACAGCCTTTTGGTTTTATAAACACAACCTCCAGCTCATTGAGTGGGAAAAAGGCTGAAGGCATCATGTGAAGGAAGATGAATTGCTTCCAGCAGCTTAAGGAGGTTTATATTTGTATTTGTATTTTTATTTTTATATTTGCTCAGGGTTAAGGGTTGGAGTTGGGACATACTTTGCATGGGAAATGTGGGAGGAGAAAGAGGTGGCACTGCAGGGGGAAAGCACCTGAATTTGGGAAAAGATGAGATTATAAAAGTGGTTTTGGACAGTGGATATTTGATGCCCAGGTGTGGGGAAGGCCACCCTGCTCCTCTCTGCTTCAGAGGGACCAGTTTGGATGCAGAGCATCCTCCCAGCACCTGTGGGTGTGAAGCAGCCAAGCACCTCTACACACCATCCCTTTGGACTGAGGAAATGCTTCTGGCATCTAACAAGTATTTTTCTACTCTTCTGATCTGACTAAATGATTGAACTCTTGTCAGTGGCATTTGGGGTCAGACTTCCTGCACACCAGTTTATTCCATCAGGTCATTGACTCACGTGGTTGGATGTTCCCTGACTTCTGCATAATGCACTGAAAACCTTTCATTTCTTTTTGATATAGAAGTGAGAACAATCTTAAACGGTTTGTGGGAGAGAAGAAACTGTTGTCTTTCATGATTTCATGATCTGAAGTGATTTCCCTTTAAAGCAGCAGACTTCTAACTCACTCAATATTAGACATCATAAAAAACATGAAAGGAGTTAAAAAAAAAAGAAACCCCCTTAGACAAACATCTACTAATTTGAAGTTTGGACACATCTGCACTAAGGAAAAAATGCACATTGGCCCTGGATCCACTAATGAGTTTAGCAGAACATTTCATCAGCCAGGGCTGCTGGGTGAGCTCCAGCCCCCAGAGCAGTGCAGGACAGCCCTGGCTCAGAACTCAGGGGCTGGGGGTCGGTCTTCTGCTGCTGGGTGGGCTTGGTGGGTATGTTTGAGTGTGTGGAAAACTCTGTGTGTGCATGAAAGCTGAGGCTGGGTCTGCAGCGGGGTCGGGTCTGCAGCGGGGTCGGGTCTGCAGCGGGGTTGGGTCTGTGAGGTTGGCTCTGCAGCTGCATGAGATCCTTCTGAGGGTCTAGAAGTGGATAACACTCCAGGATGGAGTGCACATCTTGTGCTGAGCCTGGAGGTTGTTCTTGTGCTGCCCTGAATGGTCACAGTTCCTTTGCATCCACTCACAGGGAACATAAACCCGACTCCTCCAACCTGCAGTGCTTGGGGTTTGCTTTGCATGGTGGAACCAGAGTACACCCCACACTCTTGGCTTCTTTTTTTATCCCTGGCTTTGTCCTGTGTGCTCCAAATTAGTCTGCTCAGGAGCAGTGGGTGAACTCCCTGCCCTGCTGAGTGAGGTGTCAGAAGTGCAAAGGTTGGGCTTTGTTTATTTGCTCTGGTCATGGTTCTGTGCAAAGCCACCTCCTTGGGCAGGGTCCTGAGGGCTGAGCTCCCCTCTCCTCTGGGGCAGCACATGGGGAAGGGAGGGGGTTTGAAGCTTTAATCCCAAGGGGATAGGTGTGATGGCATCCCACAAATGTGAAATGGCCCACTGGATGGACCCAAAGAGGTGAAGAGATGTCTGTGCCTTCCTAGTGTAGTCAGTCCTGCAGCCTGTGCTCCCAGAGCTGCCCCATCTCATGGGAATGGGCACAAACAGCTTTTTTGAAGTGGTTGAACATCAGTGATGGGCTGGATTTGGTTCTCCATGTGCCTGGAGTGAGTGATGGCTCTTGGCCTAAGGGAGGTGTGTGCTTTTCCCTCCATCCTGGCTGAGATGCTCTGTTTGTATGGCTGTGTCTCTTTGAAGGAGGCCCCATGGCCTGGAATTCTGGAGCAGAGCAGGGAATGGGGGACCTCAGCCCTGGCAGGGCTTTCTCTTTCTGCCTCTTTTCCATTATTCAATGTTTTTGTTGGAAAGGTGAACTGACCCCATCTCACTGGCTTCTTGCTGTACCACAGGCTGGGAGATGTAAGGAAAGAACAGGCCCAGAGATGAAACTTGGGGACAGGCAGAGGATTTCAGGGCTGGAAGCACCTTGTCTGCCAGCTCCTGTTAGGCAGGAAGGCTGTGGGTACCAGCAGGACTGAGGCTGCACTTACTGGTTGGGAAAGAACTGACAAGGTCTATTCCAGTGGGAAAACCACCTTATGCAGAATCCTGGATGAGGTGACTGGTCCTGTCCCATGATTTTGGGGCACAGTGTCAGACTCCAAGCCTGAAATGCTTCTCCTTCAATTGGATTTTCAGACACAGACCCCACACAGCATCTTGCAGGGTCACAAAAGCCCTTCTTTAATGCCATTATGTGTCATAACCCTGCCAAGAGGACTGATCCCTTCAAAGGGAGAGGCTGTCCCTGGAACAGCATCTGCAGGGGGAGATGCTGCTGGAGGGGTGTCAGGCACCACTTCTGCTGCCTCCTGTTGACCTTGGCAAACTGGCTGCCTCTCCCTGCCTTCTCCAGGGACATTTACTGCCAGGTGAGACCTTTGGTTAACACACACTTGTGGTTTCTGCAAACCACGTGGCTGCATCTTTCCTCATCTGACTTCACCTGATATGGCTGAGCCACTGTAATGTAGTTTTTGGCTCCTGACAGCAGTTCTGAGCTGCCTTTTGAGGGTGTTTTTGCCAGTGTTTGGTCCTGTTTTGGCTCATGTGCAGCCAAACCCCAGTGAAGTCTGTGGGGCTGTGTTTTTTCTCGTGGTCCCTGTACAAAATGCATTACATGAGTTGGCCTTTGGAGTTTTAGAAACAATTATGTGGCTCTCCAGCTATTTGGGGATCAAGGAGAGCTGCTTTTTATCCATCAGCAAACCCCAGTCTTTGTGTGTTTGTGGATGTGCAGTTGCACAGGATGCAGAGGAAGCACAAAGTTCTCACGTGTTGCTTTGGGATTATTTCTAACACAGTTGCAAAGAGTCCCCACAGCTCGTTCCTGCCACAGCAGGTGATGTTTTCCCAGCCTGGGCACTACTCAGTGGCTGCAGTGGGTCTTGTCCTGCCCTGATCAAGCAGAAGGGTGGGGTGGATGAAGAGTTTGCTGCATGTCTGTGTTGGGAAACAGCCCCTCATGTTGGGAGAGTGTCTGGGGCTACTCTTGGGGCCTCATCAGTCCAAAGCTTATTCCTGCCAGGCACTTCTCCAGCACTCTGTGTGTGCAGCAGGTGAGTGCTGCCAGTCTGGCACAGTTTTCATCAGGAGCTTTATCCAAGAGCTTTAATCCGTGCCCTCAGTCCTGCCAGCTGAGTGCCTGGAAAACAAGGAATGACTGAATGTTTCAAGGGGAGCTGCTGGAGGGAGCAGCCCGTGCAAGGTGTGGTTGGAAGCTCTGGATGGGGGCAGCGGGGGGAGCTTCGGGCAGGGGATGGCAGGGCACAGGTGGTGACTCCAGATGGGCACCGGAGCGGCTGAAGGGAGGGATGATAGTGAGGGAGAAGGCCAGCAGTGCAGGAGCAGCCAGGATTCCGTGCGGCTCGGCAGCCGGCAGTGCCCAGCATCCCCTGCCCGGAGCTGTATCGCGGAGAGCAGCCCGGAGGGCACAGGCGTGCCCAAAGCACATCCCTGCGGGGGACGGGCACGGCCAAGCGCCCGCAAATCCGCTGGGGCGAGACCAGAGAGGGAATCCCTCCGTGCTCCTCCCCGGGCACCACTGGCGGGGATGCCCCTCGCTGTCCGAGCCTGGCACAGCCCCCGATGGGGCAGCCCCTAGACCCCACTGGGCTCGATAAGGCGGCGGAGGAAGGAAGAGCCCGGTCCGGCTCCGGCTTCCTCCGCAAGCCCTGCCTCGGTGCACGGTGCCCGCCCCCGTTCCTCCCCCGGCTCTCTGCGCTCCCCTGAGCCGGGCGAGGCGAGCTGAGCCGAGCCGAGCCGAGTGGAGCTGAACCGAGCCGAGCCAGCCGAGCCGCGCAACAGTTGCCCCCAAATCGCGGCCGCCGCCCCCGCTCTGTCCCTCCCCTGGCCGGGGGAGCCCCCTCGGCACCGGGAGGAGGAGGAGGAGGAGGCGGGGGCGGCTCGGGGTGTGCGCGGAGCCGCCGCCGCTCTGCAGCGCTGAGCTCCGCCGGTCCGTGGCAGCGCCCCGGGAGCAGCTCGGCCGATCCGGCTCGCCGGGTGCCCGCAGCGATGGAGCGGAGCGGTGGGGCCGAGGCTCGGCTCCTCTCGGCCGGGCACAGCCGCCCTCTCCTCCGCCTGCGGGAGCGGAGCCGCCCCGCCGGGCACCGGCCGCCCTGCTGAGGCTCCCGCACCTCCCGCACCCCTCGTGCATCCTCTGAGCCCGCCGTGCATCCCTCCCCCCGAAACCCTTTGTGCATCCCCCAACCTCCTGTGCATCCCTCCTGTGCATCCCCCACCCCTTTGTGCATTCCCCCGTGTACTCCCAGCCCCTCGTGCATCCCCTCCATCCTCCCGTGCCCCCCTCGGCCGCCTTGTGCCCCCTCTCCGTGCCATCCAGCCCCCTCACCCCTTGTATGCAGCCCCGGGGCTGCGGGAGCCGCGGCTGCACATCATGGGCACGAAGCAGACCAAGGGCTGCCAGCCGGGCAGCGCCGGGGAGAGCCCCCCTGCCCACCATCGCAAGAAGGTGCCCCCCAGGGAAAGGGGGGACTTCCTCGCTTCCCTCGTGGTGAAGTCCGGAGAGAAGTTTGGGAAGGGCGGAGGCAGCAGTTTGCCCCCTTACCACCGGCGGATCTGCATGATCCAGGACATGCTGGTGCTGGTGAAGCAGGGAAAGCAAGAGGAGGCCACCGAGCTGCTGAAGAACCTGCGGCAGGTGAGGATGGGCAGATTTCTCCGAGGGGAGGGGGCTGTGCCTGTTTTTGGTGGGGGAAAAGTCTAAGAGCAAAACCCACCCTGGTTTGGAAAGCCTGTTGGCAAAGGGAGGGCACGTTCAGTTTCTGCGGGTCTGACTTTCGTGGCGTAATTTTGAGGAAGTGGCAGAGGAGCTGCAGGGTGGTCATGATGCTGGAGATGGGAAAATACCCCCGGGGTGTGCTTTGCATTGTCTGCCGGCTGCATTTTTCTCCTTCCCCTCGTTCTGGCGTTGGTCGCTGTGGGGTTTGCAGCGCTCACGGCCCACTCAAGGTGGTTCCCACTCAACTTTCCAAAAGTTTGGTGTTTAAAGCAGCTCTGTAAAAGCGCTGAGGCAATTTGAGCTGGCAGCTTTTGAGAATCAGCTCTTTTCTTCCTGGCTCAGAAATACCCGGAGTTGGCAGCTTGGCTTTTTATCTTGTTCTTTTTTGACGCACAATCGCGTGGTGGAGTTTTGCTGCTGTTGGCTCGGGGTAAAGAGACGCTGGGCGGGAGGGGGGAATTAATTGTACGGAGCCCGAGACCTTTTGCCTTGAAAGTCTGTTTGAGCTGGGCATTAGCTGGGAAGCAACAGCACGGAAAGTTGCTGTGAGCAAACAGAAAGGCAGCCGAGGAGCGCTGCTCTGTATCCAGCAAATTAGCATTTAATCTTTTCTACTGATAGATGGTGATAAAAAGAGCGAAGTGCTGGGCATTTTCAAGGCTCTGGGGTACACAGGGCTTTGGAAAACAGCGAGTTTTCCATGCAAACCCAAACTAGCTCTGTCTTCAAGCTGAGGTTTTCTCCCGAGGAGCCTGCACAGCGCTCAGCTGTTCCACATAACCAGTTCTGCCACCTGGGAAAAAGTTGCTCACAACTTTGTTGGGCATCAGGAGCTGCTTTTTTTGCCCTGTTAATCTGTTCACGGGAAAACTCAGCTGGTCCAGAGTCTGGTGGTTTTCCTTTTGGATTTTTCTTTTAGCATTCTCCCCCCACACCTCATTTTTGGTCCAGGTAAGTTTTTAGCAAGTGGATGTGTGTGGTTTGGGGCATGTCCCTGACCCATCCAGCCCACTCCATTTATCCTGTCAGCCAAGGGCCCCTCGGCCCAGCTGCTTGACGTGGTTTAGGACTATCTTTGGAGTAGCCCAGCTAAGAAATCTGCACAGTTTTGTGTGTATTTGTTTCCTTATGGAAAGCTCTTGGAACTTACTCTCAGCCTTGAGATTATCTTTATTATCCCTCATTGGGAGTGGTGTCTCTTTGAGACAAACACCTGCCCATTTGGGATCTGTGGGTTGAGCACATGGCTGGGAAAATCCCCTGGGACAGAAGTGACCCTGAGCTGGGCAGCAGATCAGTGCCCAAATGTTGCACCCTCTCAGCCACGCCAAAGCCTTATCGTTGCACCAGCCCATTGGAGCTGGCAGAGAGGCAGGTGCTAATTTTAGAGGGTGTTTATCTCAAACACCTTCCCAAAAAATAAATCTTGGTGTCTGGGGAGTGCCATGAATCACTCTCAGGTTCTCTCTGGCTGCAGAGACTGTGTTTTCTCAGCGATGCTCTGGGCTGTCCTCACCCTCCCCACAGGTTGATTGTGCAGAGAGAGGGAGCTGGGACGTGTCACAGTGAATGCCCTAATGACACATCTGACCGTGGGGGCATCCTGTCATCTGACTGGGGGTAGGAGGGAGAAACAGCTACGAATTAATCTTGAAATGCTGGGGGAAGTGAGGAACCTGTTACAATCAGGTATGTCTTTGTCAGGGAGTGTTTCTGAAGAGCTTGCTCTGATAAAATGTATCTTCGAGTGTCAAAATAGGGAACACTTTGTCCTAGATACTATAATAGACTCAAAGCACGTTTTTAATGAGGTGAATTATCCCTTCCCTCCAGGTAGTCAGTGTGGGATGCCCCACTGAACAAATCCTGCTTGCTGTGGTTTCCCACCAATGGCTCTTGGGAGGGGACATTTTGGGGGTGCATTGGTGGCTGCAAGGGACACTTTGTTTGCTCCCTACCAGTGGGAGCCTTTGAGAGCTGAGCTCCTGCCATGTCTCAGCCTGAAAGGGAGGGCTTGGAGGGAAGGATGGGCAGAGACTTTTCCCCTGAGCCACTCACAGGGTGCCCAGTCCAGAGGGGCTGTGGCATGGGCTGTTCTGTGTAGCTGCTGATGTAGCCAGTGATGCTGCTGCAAAACTGGGGTTTTCAAGCCACCCCAGTGACCTGGTGCCCAGCCCTCAGTTGGCATTTTTTAAATCCCAGCCATTTAGGTCTTTGGGAGCCTTTCCACTGCCTTCCCCAAGCTTTTTAGTGGGCCCAGCATGCCAGTGAGGGGGTGGGTGGCAGCATCCCTGCCTTTGGAGAGGCTCCATCGTTTTTTCAAGGAGGATGTTGTCAGAGCTGAGGCTTTTCAGTTCTCTGTGACAGAACGCCCTGCCCTACCCACCCACTGCAAGGCAAGGCTGGAGGGGCTTCTACCTGCCTGCTGAGGGTCCCACAAGAGCTGTTTGATAGTCAAAGGGCAGGGCAGCAATGCCATGGGCAAGCCCTGCCTTTCCAACCCCACCACTGGCACCAGTGCCCACTGTGGCCTTCTTCATTCCACCAAATTCACCCATCCTGCTCCCCTCCCTGAGGCAGGAGCAATGCTGTTGTCTTTGTAAGGATTAATTAGTGTTTCCAGGGACACTGGGAGGTTGCAAACAACCCTAAAACGCTGAGATACGAAGCAAACTTTCTTTTTGTTTGAAAAGATAAAAAATGTGAGCAGCAGACAGCCTGCTTTGCTCCCAGACTGCTCCTCGGAGAGGTCAGCAGCAGGTTCTGCAGCAGCAATTCGATCCCACTGCCTGCCCTCAAAATAACACTCATGTTATTCCTGCTGCAGGAGCTGGCAGGGGCTGCTCCAGAGGGTATGTGCTCCCTGGGCACATTTAACTACACCCTCCTGAGCTGGAGACACCCACTGCTTTTTCCTTATGTTCTAATAATGCTGGCAGTGACCCAGAGCTCAGGCCCCACAGTGCAAAATTAAAATCCCTTCCCCAAAAGTGCCTGTTTGGCTGAGGTGTTCACTCAGGAGCCATCTCAAACTGCTTGTTGCTTTGGGCAGTTAAACACATTGGAGGATAACTGGAAATGCACAGAAATACTTAACATTTTATTGAGGCTGGAGTTTGGGGTTGCCAGGACCTCGCTGGTCACCTGGAGGGAACCAGTTGCTTTTCATGGGAGTAATTGTTGTGCTGAATAAGTTGGAATCCAATTTCTCTGCTAGACTTACCTGTCAGCATCTTCTCTGCTTTCCAAGGAGCTGCTGCAGGGCCTCACCCTTAGAGAGGATGAAGAATGAATTAATTCAGGGTGTCCAGCACTTGGGGAACCTACTTCAGACCCTGCACCTCACCCATGCTGCCTGTCAGGGGTGGGGGAACTGCAGCTCCACTGTGCCCAGTACCACCAGTTGCAGAGCAGGATAGGCTTTAATATTCTATAGTGTATCATTTTTATTTTTACCTTTTTTTTTCTCCACACTCTTGGGTTTCGCTGGTTAAGGCAGCCAAGCACTGTCAGTATATTAAATTCTGGGAGTGTCTCTCCTGCTGGGGAGAGGATTTGTAAAACAAAGCATGTTTTCCTCCTCCCTGCTGCCAAATGGATCGGTTTTCCCAAGTGAAATGCTGAAGCTCTTCCCAGCACATTACGTTTCACTCCAGGAATTTGCCATTGGTTATGGCTCGACGTGGAGGTTTTGCTGGGCTGTTGCTGCTGCTCCAGCAGAGCTGGGCTGGTGGGAGAGGGGAGGAGGAGGCAGTCAGGGCATCTGGGCATCATCTGTGCAGGGCAGGAGGGGTGCAGGAGCTCCAGGAATTAAACAGGCAAGAGGGGGAGGAAAGCAAAGTACTGTAATAAACCTCAGAGGGCTGGAGGTGGCCAAAAGCCAAATGGCAAGGTCCACTTGGGTGGATTCTCCACCACAGCAGCTTCACCTGGGCTGTGATGGGGTGTGAAGGGCAGGGCAGAGGGGGCAAAGTTTGCAATGACTGCAGTGTCTCTGACAGCTCATCAGGATGAAGGGGATGTTTCTCATAGAACCATAGAATGGATTGGGTTGGAAAAGACCTCCGAGATCATCAAGTCCATCCCTTGGTCCAACTCCAGTCCCTTTACCAGATCATGACACTCAGTGCCACAGCCAAGCTCAGTTGAAAAACCTCCGGGGATGGGGAATCCACCCCCTCTCTGGGCAGCCCATTCCAATGTCTGAGCACTCTCTCCAGTCCCAGTTCTTGCTGCTGCCTCATCTTGGATTCAGACTTTCTGCTGGCCCCTGGCTTTGTCCCAGCCTCAAACACACCCTTCAGCCCCGCCAGTGCCAGAACTGCTCCCATGTTGCTCCTCAGCCGAGTGTTTGGATGTGCTCATGGACACCCAGAGCAGAGTGTGGGGAGTGCTGAGCTCTGGGTGATGTGATGCAGCTTGGCTGCAGCCTGTGGGCACAGCATGGCTGGACTGTGCCACTCTTCACTCCCTCTTGACCCTGTGCCACCAGCCATGGGGCATCATGGAGATGGAGACCATCCTGTGCCCTCTGGAATGCTGGAGGGCACCAGCAGCATCGTGTCTGTGGGTGAACCCCTGAACACTGAGGTGCCCAAGGCTGGGGTTTCTCAGCTCCCCACAGCCTGGGAGCTGCCAGCAGAAGGACAGACATGAAGAGGTTGGCAGAACTGGGCTTGGTTCTCTGCAAGTGGGAGATCCTGGGGCCAGGAAGTCGGGGCTGAGGGCAGGGACCTGCTGTGCCAGCAGTGCCAGGCACCGCAGGGTGGAAGTTGGGCAACCCAGCTCTTGAGTGGGGTGGCTTTGGGATCAGCACTCATTTCCTCTGCTTCAGGCTGCTGATGAAACCATCAGTCCTCCCTGAAATTATTTTTAACCCTTAGGCTGCTGAGTCATTGACAGCAAATGGCTGTGCCTTGCAGTGGTGGGGTGTTTTCTGCCCCAAACAGCACCTGCTCTTCCCCACACTCCCTGACCCTGCCCTGCTGTGAGATGATCTCTTGTTGTGTCCTTTTGTGCTTCCCATCCTGGCTTCTTCTGCTCTCCTTCCTTCCCTGGGATTCCCAGGTGGATGTGTCCCGGGTCTGCTTGGCATCCAAGCAGTCTGGTTTTAATTAACCCCTTGGAAGGGTTTGCTGCTGCTCTTCCTGTGGAAAACGTGTCTTTGGGGGATGTTGAGGTGCAGGGAGGGAGGGAGGGAAGGCAGTGCTGCTCACCCTGCCACTGACATGGAGCAGAGGGGTTTGCTCTTCCCACTGGAACTGGGGAATCTCATGCCTAAGGAATGAGTGTTGGCAGTGATGCCACTCAGCTGGGCAGGTCCTGCTGCTGCAGGTCTGGCAGTGGTGGGACCTGAGCATGGGTGAGATCTGTGTTCATCCACCCTCTCCATCTGAGCAGCACGTCCTGGCTGAGCTCCCTCCATGCCCAGTTTCCCAAGGGGCCCTGGCCCAGCCTGGCAGCACTGCTGGCTCAGAGGGCTGTGTGCCCAGAGAGGTGGGGACTCTCACGTGCCAAAGCTCTGGACCCAGGAGGTGCCTTGGCTGAAAAGGCTTCGAGATGAAACTGCTGGGTCAGCCCTTGGTTTCCTTCCTCTGGAGCCAGGCTGGGTTAGGCTGGGCTGGGTTAGGCTGGACTGGACTGTACAATGGGCAGGTGCTGCTCCCAGAGGAGGGGGAGGCTCTGCCCGTGCCCTCACTGGAGACAGAAGTCTCCAAGCTGGGACAAGTGAATGGTTGCAGTTGGCACCTCAGCCCCTGTTCAGCACTTTATCTGTCTCTATACAGCAGGAATGTGTCTTTCCCCCCTCCCTCCCTGCCCAGGCTGCTGCTTTCCCCTCTGATGTGAACTGCAGCAGCTCGGGGCTCCAGCCTGCAGACAGCCTGGCATCCACCTTCTCTTTTTTTCTTTTTCTTTTTATCTTGCTTCAAACTGTAATCCCCCAGTGTCTGAGGGTGTCTCCTCTGCCTTGCCAGTGTGTGGGTGTGATGGCTGTGTGGGCAGAGCCCTCCCTGCAGATGCCAGAGCTGTGCTGGAGGGTGCAGGGGGGCTGGGGGGCAGGAATGCAGGACAGTGCCCTTGAAATCCAGTATATTGTAGCTTTTTGAAGGCTTGAGGTCAAAAGTAGCACTTGATGTGTTGGGGGGTTGGTGGCTGTGGCCTCTCTTGGGTAAAGGAGGTGGTTATGTATTAATTAATTTCATTTTTGTATGAAGAGATGGGGAGTTTTTAGTATTTAACTTCTGCAGGTCCTCCCTAAATGCCTAATGTGATTTAATGCCTAATTCCTTTTCTCTTCTTTGTGTGTCTCAGCCTCCTTCTCTTCCAGATTTTGGAGAAAAGACCACTGAATAGTGAATTTAATCTTGCAAATTGTCCTTTCCATTCCTCTGCAAGCAAAAGGCTTTAACTCCAATTACTGCTGGCTCTGACCTTGCTGCTGTGAGAGTAGAAACTGCTTCGAGCCTTCCAGCTCTCTCAGATCTTTTCAAGACTCTTTATCTTTCAGACTTCATGTCTTTCAAAGTCAGCAACACTTTCTTTGTGTGAGGGTTTGAGCTTCCCCAGCTCGAGAGGGAGCCCTGGACACGCCTCAGTGCAGAGGGGAGGGAGCTGCCTCCTCCCTCCTGCCTTTGGGCATCTCATGGGGTCTCTCATTCCTTGGGGCCTCTTTGGATTACAATATCATCTTCCTGGAGGTTCCCTTGCCATTACAGAGCAGGGCTCAGGTTTGGTATTGGTGGTGGGATTTCTTCTGGAGAGTTTTGGGGGTTTGCAGGGGTTCCAACAGCCTGTGCATCCCTGTTGGCCCCTGGAGGGTTTCCCTGAGCTCTGCTCTGCACCAGCACCTGATCACGCTGCTCTCTGCTGCTTTCAGTCCTTTAATGTCCCCTTTGCCTCAGAGGTTGCTTTCTGAGCAGTAAGAGCAGCATTTCCAGCTGCTTTGCTGCTGTTCCTGCTTCCCACTGCTCCTCCTGTCCCTGTGTGGGTGTGCAGGGTCTGTGAGTGATCACAGAAGGAACAGGGATTGCTGTGTGAGCTGCCCCAGAGATTATTTGGGAGGCACTGTCTGACAGTCAGAGTGCTTCTAATTCTGAGTTGAAATGAAGGTGGGTTAATTAAAGAAGGCCAAGCAGCCAGCCCTGAGCAGGACCCTCCACTGGGCAGGTTTCTCTGGAGGATGGGGATGTGTGTGCTGCGTTTCTCAGCTCCTTGTTTTGTGTATCTACAGAAAATGAGAAAATGGATGTCAGCTGGGAAAGCCAAAGTAATCCAGGTTGGAAAAGCTGAGCCACCAGCATGGGGATTGGGTGTAGAGCAGCTTGGCCAGGCTGGGGGTGACAAGGACCATCAGGGACAGCACCTCCAGCTTTCTGGGCAGTGAAACCCCATTTTAGAACTCTCAGTAGGTAAAAGACACCAAGAGCAGTGAGCTCTGTCTGCCCCTTCCTCCCTCAAAAGACTCCAAGAGAAACGAGTGTTCTGTCCTTTCCTCCCCCTCCAAAGCAGGATGAGCTCAGAAAATATGATACTAAAAGCACCTTGAGTGGTTCCTGGATCTTCATCTCACAGGCAGAGGAAGGAGAGCAGATGTGCCCTGAGCCTTTTGCAGTGTGAGGTGGGAAGTGGTTCCTTGAGCTGGAGATGTCCTGAGGGGGTTGCTGGGACACCTCTGTCCCTGTTCCCTCTGTGCCTGCAGAGCTGGTCCCACAGAGCACAGTGCTTGGTGTGGGCACTGGTGCCATCTCTCTGGCCATGATTTGGGGGGGAATTGCAAAGCAGGAGGTGGGGGGAGTCCCATGGAACAAAAGAGCCTCAGGCTGGACTGTGGTGAAAGAGCATGAGGGAAGAATTGCACCTGTTGCAGCAGCTACCATGGACTTTGTGTTGGATAATCCTCAGGCCCTGGGCCATCCTGAGCTCACCAAAGTCAGGGCAGTGAAGAACAAATCTCTGCAGGAGCTGTTCAAACAGCCCTTGCTTGCTGGTCCCTTCTCTGGAGGTTCTTGCTGGTCCGTGGTGGGTGGCATGGAGACAGCACCAGTTGCTTGTCTGGCATTCCTTCATATATTTTCATTTATACCACCTACTTGCAGACAGTTCTCCTCACTCCAGGACTGGAAGAGGAAGAGATTGGGGTGAACTCTTGCTCCCAAAGTCTTTGTGGCTTCCTGGGCCAAGGCAGAAAGTGTGAAACAATTTGGGATATGAGTGTGAATGACCCACCCTGTGGTGGTGACCACAGCCAAAATCAGCCAGGAGAGAATTGTGACTTAAGCAGCCCCTTTTTTTTTTTTTTTTGGTGGGTAGAGTATTTTTTTGGGGGGGTCATTCTGTAAGAAAGAGGATCTTTTCCTGTTTGGTTGTAAAAAGCTGCTTCTGCTTGGTGTAACTGGACACTTCCTTTGCTGAGTGAGGAGCCTGGTGGATCTGGGGGTGTTTATTTAGGCAGCTGTTGGGCTGGTGATTCATTTTGTGGGGTTTATTCTGGTGGGAAATGGGGAATTTGGGGTTTACACGATTGATTTATTCTTTTGTATTTCTGCCTCGAGTTACAGGGAGATGAAAACGAGTTTTAAAAGCAGCAAACTCGTATTTGAATGTTATTTGCTCAGTTAATTAAGCAGGGTGGGTGTGTGAGGCAGAGAAAGTAAACGTGACAAACAGGTTTTACATTTAAAACTAATGGATTCATTAACTGGAGTGTTAATTGTACATAATGAATGCCACTGGTCACCATAATTAGAGATCTTGGTCTCTCATGTTGCAGTTTGACTTGCAGATTGGAAAACAGGAGTTTCTCCTTTGTGCTCCTGATTAGTTCATTGACCTGCTGAAATGAGGTGCTGAACTGGACTGAGTTACAATCAGAGAAGGACAGAATGTTAAAGGCTTGGAACAGATCAGAGACTCAGGTTGGCAAAGACTCTTCAGATCGTGGAGTCCAACCTTTGAATTACCTGAAATTAAGGTGTTCTCTTTGTCCAGACTCTCCCAAAAGCTGTTTGTGCTTCAGTCTTTCCTGGTTGTGTTTTCATCAGTGACTTCCCCTGAAATCTTTGGCAGCCAACGTGTCCTCCTCACCTGGGTGGCAGGAGCTGTTGAATATTAAAGCATGGCCAGAGGTTGGAGTCACCTCAAATTGCTTGTTTGAAATGGGTGTTTTAAAGTCAACGTATTTAATGTTTAAAGCCATTTTCAATAGTGCTATTAATTGAACTTTAATGTCATTAGATTGAATTCTAGTGCAGCCCAGCCATTAATTCTTCCTTAGCCAGTCTGGGCACTCACTGATCACTTTGATGAGCCAAACACCTTTACCATTGGGTTTCTCTGAAGAGACTGAAAAATTTGGCAGTGCTGGGTGAGCAGTTGGAGTCGATGATCTCAGAGGGTTTTCCCAACCTACGTGATCCCACGATTCTGTAATGGGGGAAAGCTTCTGTTCTCCTGGCTTTGCAGAGGGAATGGAGGGGCAGGAAGGCTGAGCATTCCCCTGGCAAAGGAAAGGGAACATCCACTGGAGCAGGGAAAGCCCAAGAGCAGGAATGGAACGTGCAGAAGCTGCAGAGTAGAGCTCCCAGTAGCTGCTCTTTATCTCCTTCTGAGCAGACACATCAGGGAAGATAAAGCAGAAAGGGAAAAGATAACACATATTGGGTCTGATTGTCAGCCTGCCCTGGCTCTCCCAAAGTGGTTTTTCCAACCTATTTACTTGTCAGTGGTGATTTTGGACGAGCCTGTGGTATCTTCAGAGAGAAACAAGGGTTTCTTCTTCTTGTTTAATGTCTTGAAAAAGGAGTCTTTCTTTCAGGCATGAATTTGTGGCATTTCTTGGCAGGGGGGAACAAGGTGCCAAAGCTCATTTGGTGTTACCACGTGCCAAATGCCACCCCCCATCTCGTGTGTGTGAGGCTGTAGGTGTCTGGTTCTACACTTTAAAACCAGCTCAGTGAGTGCGTCAGACACATCTCAGAGCTGCCTTGATGTGGAATTCAGCAGTTTATGGCCAATTGAGGAGTTTCAGCCCAGGGCTGTGAGTGTCTCGGTGGGGCCAAAGCAGGGAAGGGACGGCTCGACTCGCTGCACAGTGAGCTCATCCTGGCTTTTCTCTTCCTCAGCTCATCATCTTGCATCGAGTTTCAGGGATTATTCAGCCCTGTGGTTAAATCTGGGAAACGATATTAAGAAGTTGGTCCCATGTCCTGAAAACTTCTGGGGTTCTTCTTTCTCTGCTCTTGAGGTCGGGAGAAACTGGTGGTCAAAAATATGAGTGTTGGCTATTTTGAGGTTGGGAAATGAACGTTCTGGACTGGCAA
The DNA here is from genome assembly GCF_047495875.1 of Pithys albifrons albifrons. NCBI lineage: Eukaryota > Metazoa > Chordata > Aves > Passeriformes > Thamnophilidae > Pithys > Pithys albifrons. Next base: position 2,524,250 of record NC_092478.1, on the reverse strand, counting down.
TGCTGGAGATGTGGTGGGAACTTCAAGCCAAAGACTTTGTTCTACCACCTGTGGGAATATCCTTTGGCCACAGCACTTCATGGGGCCTGGTTTAGTTTTCCCAGGAAGACCCAACCACCCCTGGGATGCAGCAGCAGGAGGGATTAGAGGGATTAGCAGGGAACTCTGTCACCTCTGGCATCTCAGGCTCTTCCTGGGGTGGTGCCACATTGTAAGCAAAGAGGGAAACAGCCCAAGGCATGGAGGCTGAGGCTTTTCTTGGTGGGTGCTTGGCTGATGTTCCCCTTCTAGAGCTGCCTGTTCTGGGACTGATCAGTTGTCTCTTGGTCTCATCCCAGACCCAGCAGTGAAGGGTGGGCAGAAGCCACTGGTGGAAGGGGCAGGGAGCTGTGAGAAGCAAAACCTGCACTGAAATGTGCACTCCCCAGCTGGGCTGTGGCTCAGCAGTGCAAGCAGCAGGTTTCAGTGGGACCAAAAGGAGCTTCAGGCTGGTTGTTATCACCCACAGGTGGCAGCTAAGGGTGTGCCCAGGGCACTGCAGTGCCACCCATCCATCACGTGCTCAATTCCCTTCGCAGAAGCTTCCTGGGCAAAGGTATGTTTTGTGCCTCAGTCACTGGCAGCTCACTTGGCACAGCTGCTGGCATCTCCCCTGGGAAACCAAGTATCAACAAGAGCCACTTAATGGCCCAGACTGTCAAACAAAGCAGAAATATTCTCATTTTTGACTGGGGACTTTGGCAACTTTTATTGCTGAACAGGATGTGCTGCTGCCCATACAGCAGGAGGAGGCTCCTGATGGGCAGGAGGGGATGTTCTTACCCCTGCCTGCTGCCCCACCTGCCTGGCATGGGGTGCAGAGGGCACTTCTTCCTGCTCAGAGAGGGCCCAGAGCCCACAGACGTGGCAGGAGCAGTGGGGTACAGCAAAGGCTGGTTCTGCCCCGTGTCTGGGCAGCACCCCAGGAAAGCTGCCCTGAGTTTCTCCTCTTGGCCAAGCCTGGGGGCTCTCAGGCCACGTGTGGGTTAATGTGTCCCACCCCAGGCAGCCCCTGGGCTCAGAGGAGCAGGGGAGCAGCCACCACCCCCAGGCCTTCCTGCAGCAGAGTGGGGAAATGAAGAGGAGGATCTTAATAACACTTACTGGAAATATTTGCTGGAGAGTCAGTGCTGGCTGAGGGAGAGTCAGAGTCACTGCTCAGCCCAGCCCAGCCCAGCCTGCAGTTTGGCTGTGCCTCCTGGGATCTCACTGGGGATCTCACTGCCTGATTTGGGGCAAAATGCTCTTCCACTGCTCCCTTGATCTGCATCTCACTCTGCTGAGCTGCTGGTTGTGGTGTGTCCTGTGCTGCTGGGAAGGGACTGGGGTGGGGAGGGCTGTGAAGGAAAGAAGTTTTGCTTATAAACTTGTGCTCAGTGCTTGGCTAATCCAACCCCCTTGGCTTCAGTGGGATTTAAACATGTGCTTGTAGTTAATCAGGTATTTAAGTGGTTTTCTGACTTGGCAAGCATGAGAGAAGGGATCCCAGAGGGGAAGGAGGAGAGCAGAACTGTGGCCTCCCAACTGAAGGTGTTTGGAAATGTGGACACAGGAGGCAGAAGGCAGCAGTGTCAGTTTGGGGATGTGGGTTTAACTTGCTGTGACTCAGTTTCTCCTTTTGTTCAGGGGAAGATTCTCTGCATACCCCACATGGGCTGGGAGGCATCAAAGATGACAAGGAAGGCAGTGGTTTGGTGAGATGGGGGTGATGCAGCACAGAGGGAAGGTCCCACCAGCAGCTGCTGAGTCCAGGGCCGGGCACCTCCTGCAGAGCAGGGCTCTGCCAGGCAGGTCTCTGACCCCCAGGCTCTGCCAGACAGGTCTCAGACCCCCAGGCTCTGCCAGGCAGGTCTCTGACCCCCAGGCTCTGCCAGGCAGATCTCAGACCCCCAGGCTCTGCCAGGCAGATCTCAGACCCCCAGGCTCTGCCAGGCAGGTCTCAGACCCCCAGGCTCTGCCAGGCAGATCTCAGACCCCCAGGCTCTGCCAGGCAGGTCTCAGACCCCCAGGCTCTGCCAGGCAGGTCTCAGACCCCCAGGCTCTGCCAGGCAGGTCTCTGACCACCAGGCTCTGCCAGGCACCCAGGATGAGACCAGAGGGCCTTGAGGAGGAATTTTAAGGGAGATCATCCCCCCTCACACACTGAGAAGCTGCTGAGAGTGAGGAACTCCACAGCTGTTTGTTGGGCTGCACTGCAGAGGGTAATGCAGGGCCTCAGTTGTGACAGCTCAGGAGTAAGAAATACCTTCCCTTCCCTCACTGATTTCACCCCAGGGACAGTGTGGGATCAGGACTCACTCAATAAGCTCACACAGGGCTGGGGTCAGGCTTTTCAAAGCATGGATGGAGCTGCTTTGCATCCTCAGGCACTTTGCTGGGTACCTGGTCCTGTGCACTCCACCAGAACCACCTCCATCCTCTGCTGGGAAGCTGAAGGAAGGAGAAAAGAAGCTCCTTGCCCTCTGTGTGAAGGAACTCCTCCCAGATTTCTCCCTACTGCCATCACTTTGTGCACAGGTTATTTGATTTTCTTGCTTGGGGTTTGTGCTGTGGCTGCTCTGCCTGGTCCTGGTTGGATCTCACAGCAGGAGAACAAACCCCACTGAGCTCCTTTGGTGGCCTGGGCTGCTCTGGGATGTATCTCCACATAAACACCCAGCATTCCAGTTGCTGTGATTATTATGCAAAGTGTAAATTATTTAAGCATACAAGTTTGTTATGTATTGATTTGCTATTGCTTTGAATCCCATTACACAAATCTGCTTTATTAATGGACTTTGGCCATGCCTGAGATTAACTGTGATGCTGGATTTGCAAATGAAAGAATTGAAATTCCTGTTGTCCATATTAATGACTTGGGGGGTTCTGGCCTCCTTGGCACGCTGGGGAAACCCTTTTTTTTTATTCTGTTCCTGTTGTCTTGTCTTAAGTAAGAAAATAAGTTTGGTGCTGTGGAGTTTGGTTGGGTTTCTCTTTTGCTTGAAGCCCCTTTGAACTGTTGGGAAGGTACCAAGTGTAGAAGAGGCTTCGTGCTCAGTGTGGGACAGGCTGTTGTTATTCAGAATAAATCTTAATGCAGGAAAAGATCAGGGAGGTTTTATTTCTATGTTGAGTTCAACTCTGCTTTCCCTTCTTTTGCATCCATCTGTGTCTTGTTTCCTCTAAGAAAAAACCTCTCACAGGTGTCTTCCTGCAGGGATCCAGCTGTAAAGAGTAACTCAACTCTCCTTGCTGGTAGAAAAATGAGGGACATCCCTGAATTTTTGATGTCCAGAGGCACCAATGGCAACCCAAGAGCCCAGCAGTGCTTGGGAATGTGTTTGGTGTCTGGATCTTCATTTCTGTCCCTGTGCTCTTCCCACCCAGACTCTGCAGTGGTACAAATGCACACACACAAAAAGGCTTGGTAAGATTTTATTGGAATCAGCTGCAATTTGTTCATTTAAATTACCTTCTTGTAAATTATCAGTTTAAGGAGTGGATTGAATATTTGTGTCTCTCCAAGACGTCTTAAATTACTTCCCTTGAATAGCTCTGGCAAAAAGCTGTGATGAGGAATCACTGACACTTCCTTTTACTGGTGCCTGTATCAGTAATATCTGAGGTTTCATTCTGACACCATCCACTTTGAAAGACCCCAAAACAATTGTCAAAGCATCCCTGTAATCTTCCACCACCAAAACTGAGTCCCTTTGAAGCAGAGCTTGGTACTCACTGAGCACTAACAACACATCCCCCCATAGCTATTGCAATAATAATCAACCCAGGGCTTGGAAGTGGAACCAGGGCTTAGGTGGCACTTCTTGGATTGCAGATCTTATTGTGTGTGCAGGGAGGGATTGATTTCTTTTGGGTGCAGCTGGGGGTCCAGGAGGATCCTGGTGATACAACATCATTATCACCAGCGCAGGTTCTGCATGATGTGCCTGGGAATGGCAGTGCTGGGGGATGATGTGGGATTGTTTCCCAGTGCCACACAGGGCTGGCAGCCTCCTCACTGCTGGGCAGAGCTGTGTTTCCCAGTGCCACACAGGGCTGGCAGCCTCCTCACTGCTGGGCAGAGCTGTGTCTCCCAGTGCCACACAGGGCTGGCAGCCTCCTCACTGCTGGGCAGAGCTGTGTCTCCCAGTGCCACACAGGGCTGGGAGCCTCCTCACTGCTGGGCAGAGCTGTGTCTCCCAGTGCCACACAGGGCTGGCAGCCTCCTCACTGCTGGGCAGAGCTGTGTCTCCCAGTGCCACACAGGGCTAGCAGCCTCCTCACTGCTGGGCAGAGCTGTGTCTCCCAGTGCCACACAGGGCTGGCAGCCTCCTCACTGCTGGGCAGAGCTGTGTTTCCCAGTGCCACACAGGGCTGGCAGCCTCCTCACTGCTGGGCAGAGCTGTGTCTCCCAGTGCCACACAGGGCTGGCAGCCTCCTCACTGCTGGGCAGAGCTGTGTTTCCCAGTGCCACACAGGGCTGGCAGCCTCCTCACTGCTGGGCAGAGCTGGGCATCAAAACCAGAGCCCCGTGTCAGGGAGGTGTGAGCGATTCCCATCTCGGCATTTTTGGCAGCGCTGCTGACACAGACCTGACTGATCCCCAAAAATTGTCAAGTTCCTTTTGCCATCATTGCAGAGGCTGAGGAGAGCAAGGGATGCCATCAAAAAGCAGCGTTTTGAGTGGGCAGAAAAGCAAATGTGATGTTTCAGCTGTGATTTGCAATTCCATCTGTACTTGGCTGTGTTGGGATCTCCTGCTCCTGGGAACAGCTGATCAGGGAGGGCTCAGAGAGGGCTTATCACCCAAGGGCAGGATTGCAGTGTTGTACATCAGGAGATCCACACTGACCTTCTCAGCTCGTGGGGACAGCTGCTGGAAACAGGAGATGGGGCTCAAGTGGGCCAAGACAATAAATCTGCTTTCCTGCTTCCCAGAGCCTGGTTCAACAGAATTTCTGCCAGAGCCTGGCAGCTCCTGCCATGTTGTGTTAATCTGTGAAGTGAGGGTGATTTGGAGAAGGTGGCTGGGTTAGAGCAGTGAGAGAGAGGTGAAGACTCCCAGTGTCTCATTTTCTCTGTTAGAAAAGAGGGTGGTTCCCCAGCACAGGGCCAGGTCAGGATGGATTTCCTGCAGGTTTCCCTTGACTGTCCATCACATCAGCCCAACCTCAGCTCTAGGAGAGTCCAACTTCTCTCAGTGTCCTCTCTGAGGTCCCAGCTGGGCACCATCTGGCCCAGCTGCAGAGCATCTGTTCTGTCCATCCACCTGCTGCCACAGCCAAGTCCTGGTCCCTTCCTTACTGGGGTCTCTCCCTTCTCCTGACACCCCCCAAACTTACAGGACCTCAATTAACTGTGAGGCTTCTGCCCCTTTGGCACAGTTAACAGGACTGGCTGACACACAGAGAGTTACCTGGGGGCACAGGGAGGTGGGAGGATGGACAGGCAGCACAGCTGCTCAAGCCTTGCTGCCTCTTTTTGCTAAGACTGGGCCATCTGAGCCAAGATTTTTGGACTCTTGTTGGCACATCCCTCTGCAGAGGTGTTGGCAGGGTGTGTAAATCCAGGTGCTGGGGGCATGGAATGCCATCCATGCAGGGGGGTTAAGGAGCAGAGTGCACAAAGTGCTGCAGCCTCAGTGTTGCTCCAGCAACTGTCATGAGTTGTGGTGTGTGGAGGGAGACTCAGCTGGAATTCCAGACAGGGAAGGTGTGTGATGGCAGATGCTGCTCCTGTACTGGGAGTCCTTCACTTGCTGCACTCCCAGGCATTGGGGCAGCATCTGACAGGCAGTGGAATTTATGAAGACAAGTGATTCCTCCCCATCTAACAGTGTCATCTTCTACTTGGGAACCTCTTCCCCTTTCCTGCAAGTTCCACTTATCTTTTCTGGTCCTCTAAATACTTCCTGTAAAGATGTGTGTGTGTTTATTGCACGTGAGCACCAAAGATACAATAACTCCCTGCACAAATAAAAGTCTTCAGTGGCCATAATTAGGCATTTCCTGTCACCTTCCAAGGATAAGAGTTGTTTGAGCTCCCATTTACCTCCAACAAAAGCATGGGGGCCTGAAGCAAATCTTAAAAACAGAACTGGTATTGATGGGTGATCAGCTGCAAAACAGGTGGGGCTGTTCTTTGGCTGGAAGAGTGGCCACAAAACCCATGCAAAGCTCTGGGCTTGCTGTGCTGGGAAACAAAGGTGAGAACAGGACGAGTGGGGTTTTCCTGCTCCAGTTGCCTAAACATTAAATGTCTAGGATCAGCTAATTAGAGGGGCTTTCCTTGGCAGGTGACTGATAGAGAAACCACATCCAGAGACTGACTCAGCCAGGCTGTCTCAGAACAGGATGAATCACCCTCTTCATATGAATTGACAGTAGACTGAGCTGAGGTGACAGGTCTGGATCCTGAGCTGGCAGCAGATGATGGGCATCCTGTCCTCAAAGTCTGTTTTCCAGCAGAGATCTCAGGGCCTTTTACAAGGGAAAAATAAGGAAAAAAGGCAGGGAGAAAAGGTGCAGTTGGGAGCTGGCAGCTGGTGGCACAACTGGTGCCAACCCTTCACTCTGGGCATCAGCCACTGCCCCGTGCTGGGCAGGAGGACCCTCTGCAGCCCTCAGAGGTGCTGGGCACGGAGCACAAGGAGTGATAAATTGAAGTTCTGCTTCTGCCCTGTGGTTTGGATACTTCAGTCAGCATCTGGGTTGCTCCAGCAAGATGTTCCAGCACACGTGAGGGATGGAAATGGCAGAGGATTGGATATATTTGTCTTATTTCCTTTTAATGTTTCACTGCAGAGCTGGTAATGGGAGGTCCAGCAGCAAGAGCAGAGTTCATAGGGTGGGTGCCTTGCAGGGTTGAGGCATTAAACTGTTCCTTTGGATTTTAGCCCTGTGGTGTGGGGGGCTCTGGGTGGAGTTGGTGACGGGGTGAGGAGGTTGTGAGAGTAGCCCTTGGTGTTGGCACCAGCTGTGCTTTGCTCACAGCCTCCCCCAGCACTCCCCCTTGGACCTGCAGCTTCTTCTGCCTTGGGTTGGGCGATTGCTCTCCTTGGGAAGGTTTCAGTGCAAAGCTAAGGAGACTCTTGTGCCTCAGTGCTGAGGCTGCTGGGAGGTTGGGCTGTCACCCATCCATCTGGGAGCAGGAGGAAGGAGTGACAGGTCCCACCAGAAGCCATCTGGTGCAGGCTCTGCGTGGCCAGCAGGGTCCTGGCTTGGGGCTGGAGCCCCAGCTGGAGTGACAGCCCCAGACTGATCACTGGGATGGATGGGAAAGCAGGATGTGGGCAGCTCCTGCTGCTTTAGAAGGGATGAGTGAATAGTATTTTGTGAGCTTAAGACAAACAGTTGCATTAAAGGCAGTGATGGATCTAAATGGTTTGCATTGTTCAAAGCAAATCTTGGAGTCACCTTACCCAAACAGCATTTCCAAGCTTTCCCTGCACTGGGATCCCACTGGCTCTGGAAATGAAGATGGGATGGATAGCTGAGGCTCTCCTTATTAAATATCCACAGGCACTTTCCTGAAGAATTCTTTTAACTGTGCTCTGGCCAGACTCCAGTTGGAGTAATTACCTTTGCCTCTCAGGATAAAATAAAAGCAGTGCATTTTGCTGCAAATCTCTTATTCTCAGTTGTTTTTTATCTGGATGGTGGCATCAGATCTCTGGCCATTAATCCATCTCTCAGAGTTTCTATAATTCCAGCCTCCTGGAGGGGTTCAAGCTGCCACCATTTATTATTTGAGTCAGTCTGGCAGGGAAATGTTTGCTTCTTCCCCAGAGCATCAGCTCTTCTCCAGTTCCATCCTCACTCAAGGCTTGAATGAGCGATCATCGGTTCCAAACCAGTATTAGCTCTGCTAAACAGAAAATATCCCACATATTTAAACCTTGTTTTGACACCAGTCTGGTGGGCTAGAGATAGAAATTGGAGTAGCAGTTGCTGGTTTGTTTGGAGGTTCCAAGGGTGTATCAAAACTAGCGTGGCCAGCAGGCCCAGGGCAGTGACCCTTCCCCTGAACTCTGTGTTGGGGAGGCCACACCTTGAGTGTTGTGTTCAGTTCTGGGCCCCTCAGTTCAGAAAGGATATTGAGGGGCTGGAGCGGGGCCAGAGAGGAGCAACGAGGCTGGAGAAGGGACTGGATGTGGCACTGAGTGTCCTCTTAAACACCTCCAGGGACAGAGAATCCACCATGTCTTGATCCAACCCTACTGTGATCACCAGCCCAGGGCACTCAGTGCCCTGGGCTGGTGATCACAGTGGGGTTGGATCAAGGGTTGATGATCTCAGAGGTCTCTTCCAATCCAACTGAGAAGAGCAACGAGGCTGGAGAAGGGACTGGAGCACAAGTGCTGTGGGGAGAGGCTGAGGGAGCTGGGGGTGTTCAGCCTGGAGAAGAGGAGGCTCAGAGGTGACCTCAGCACTGTCTAGAACTGCCTGAAGGGAAGTTCTGGCCAGGTGGGGGTTGGTCTCTTCTCCCAGGCACTCAGCAATAGGACAAGGGGGCATGATGGGCTCAAGCTCTGCCAGGGGAAATTGAAGTTGGAGAGCAGAAAAAACTTCTTTGCAGAGAGAGTGCTCAGGCATTGGAATGGGCTGCCCAGAGAGGGGGTGGATTCTCCATCCCTGGAGGTTTTTAAGGTGAGCTTGGCCGTGGCACTGAGTGCCATGATCTGGTAAAGGGACTGGAGTTGGACCAAGGGTTGGACTTGATGATCTTGGAGGTCTTTTCCAACCCAATCCATTCTGTGATTCTGTGATGCCCCACCCAGATGTACTGGTCCAACCACAGCTGCCCAGTTGCAGCTGAGCCACACTAAATGCTGCCTGCCCTCTGCAGAGGTGCCACGTTGGGCATCTTTGTGTTGCTGAGATCTGTTTTTTTCCCCCAAAACACACTGGAATGTGGTTACCCTTCAAGTGCTTTACTCTTCCCTCAGCCCATCACATTGATTCCTGTCTTATAAAGCTGTTTGGGGATGAGGACAGGGATGGACAACATGACTGTTTCATCCTTGTTTCCTTAGGATACCCAGTTGAGAATTAAGCTGTTTATTGCATGTGTTAAACATCTTATTCACAGACTCACAGACTATACTGAGTTGGGAGGAACCCACAAGGATCATGGAGTCCAACTCAAGTCACTGGCCCACACAGGGGATTGAACCCACAACCTTGGCATTATTACAACCAAGTTGTAACCAGCTGAGCCCTGGTTTATAGGGGATATACTCAGGTGACAGGAGCTCTTGGGCTGCAATAAATGCACCAAGCACAGCTAATCCCTTGAGCAGTGCAATTCCACACTGCTTGCTCTTATCTCCTGGGAAAGTGAAGCTGCACCACGAGCTGAGAAGCAAATGCTGGAGGGTTCATCACGTGCAGAATGGGTGGAGACTGATTTTACAGGGCCAATTGTAACAGGTGCATCCAGAAACACCAAGTTTAACAGCAATTTAGTAACCTCATGACTCAACCACACATAGGAAGATTTGGGAAGGAGCTGAACATCCTAAAGATCAAAGGCAATTTGCTGGTTTGTTTTCCAGGGGGGACTTCACCAGACACAGGGGCTGAGCAGCTGGATGTGCCCTCCATCCAGAAGAACAACCCACACAGTGCTTGAGGCTGAGTCACATCTCACATGCCTGTCTGGGCTGACCTTCCTCCCCACGCTGCTGCTGCCACTCACCTCATGGGCTCATTCTTCCCAGAGAAGTTCTGCAGATGATTGATGGCACACGATATTAATCCTTCTCTTCCTGCCTGCCTGACCTTTGTTTCCAATTCCAACCTCTTCATTGTGCTGGCCTGGCTGTTAGTGGAGATAAGAGGCAGTTTTGGAAGAGCTGTTGGCCAACAGAGCAGCCCTTGGGGTGTTGATGAGCAGCCCTGATGGTGGAGCAGCTCGGGGTGGTGTTTGGCACAGGAACCTCATTTAGGCAGCTGGTAACTGGATTTGCTCCACGTTAGTGAAAGAAGCAACAACATAACCTGCTTTCTCATATGACTTCTCACATGGACCTGCTGCCTTTGCCTCTGATTCCAGTTCAATTTGCAGTGATAAGTAGTTTAATAAGCAAAAACGGGCTTGGCCTCTGTTGATTCTGGCTCTGGGTGGCTTAGGGGAGCTCTAAATGATGCTGCAGCTCATGGAAACACAGCTTGGAGCTTCAAAATCTCTCTGCTCAACTGGTGGCTGTTGTGCTGCTGTTTTCCACAGGCAGCAGAAGGGGAATAACAGGTTGTTTTACCTGGCACTGAGGAAAGGGGGGCACAGCTCTGAGTTGTCCTGCTTGCAGTGCTTGGGGAGGGTTGGCCTGCAGGGTCAGTGTTGGGCTCCCAGTTCTGGGCTGGTTTGGGGGCTGAGAGGGTTTTTTTTGTGGTTGTTGCTTGCAAAAGAGACCCAAGTTGAGCAGAGCAACAGGGCAGACTCTGCCTGGGCTCTCACTTGGCTTGGAGTTTTACAAAAATAGTTGGATTCTGTGCTGCCTTTCATAGCTGTGGCTGGGGAGTTTCTTTTGCTGGCTGCTGAATGGAGTCATTACATTTTTCTCCTGGATTTCTTTGATACAAATTTCTAACTCACAGATGGGTTGTTGGGGTTTTTTGGTGTCTTTCTTGTGTCTTTTTTTAGAATCTAAGAGCTTTCCATTGCTGCATTCACAGAGACTCCTCCTGATAACTAGTCAGTGGCAGGAACTTTTCTTCCCAGTGGATAAGCCTTCCTGAAGGATGGACCAGTGGCTTGGCTTCCTCTCAGCCTCCTAAAGCTGGAAAGGAGTCAGATAAATTGCAGGAAGGTCACGAGGGACTGTCAGTTTGTGTCACTACCTGCAGAGACTTTCCCTTCTCCCTCTGCATGTGACAAACCATCCCAGCACGGGGCAGGATTTGGGGTGCACTGCAGAAAAACATCCCTGAAGAAAGCCATGCTCCTGCCTGGCTGATAAATACCATCAATTTTAAACCCTGAACACCCTTCCTGATTCAAAGTTGCACTTGGCATGCAGGTAAAATCCCCCAGGAAAAGGGAACGTGCTGGAAAAGCCCAAGTGGCTGGGCCAGATTCTGGGCGTTGCCTCCAGGGCTGGAGATTTGTGATTTGCTGCTGACAGCATGAACTGGTGTTAAGTTATTAAATTGCAGATGAGCTCATCACTTGGCCTCAGACAAGTTTCAGCCTTGAGTGGCTCTAACATATTACATGTGGTGGAAAAGAGACAGTGCTGGTGTGGCAGAGAGATGTAGGGAGCAGCTGAGGGAGACATCTGGGCTTCAAAAAATGCCTATCAGGAGGGAGGAGGGAATATTTTATGTGAAAAATGTAAGTTCTCCCAGGAGAGAGGAGGAGAAATTCTCTGATTTATTAGCTCTACGTTTTATTTTAGCTTAAGGGAAAATTGTCAAGAGTTTTGAGATGCTTAAAGAGAAGGGGCAGGATGCTAAGCCTGGTTTGATCCTGAGAGGTCCCAGTGAGCTGAGTGGGCAGGATTTCCTCTGTCAAGTCCCCAGACAGGCTCTTTTGGGAGTGTGTGGTGTTTGCCAGCGATGCCACATGACCATGGACCAAATCCAGCTCTTGGCTGATGTTTCCTTAATCCTAATGCTGAGCTCCACCAGAGTGGGAAGGTGCTATCCACGCTGCTGTTTGGTGTTTCTCCTCCTGAAAGAGAGGGAGTTTCCTCTGGGCATCTCCCTGCCCTACCTTCTCTTTTCCCTTTTATTCCTCTGGTGGAGGAACCCAAGCTCCAGTTCTGCACAGCCACCTGTGCTGGAGTGCATGAGGATAAGGATGATCTTTTTCCAGCCTCACCAAAGCCAACCACGCTGGCACAGCCTTGGTGGGCTGGCCTGGCCTGGCTGCCACAGTGAGCACAGCTGAGATTAGTGCATTTTTTAAGTGCCAGCTTGGCAGAAGCCGTGACATGGCCCATAAATCAATTTGGCCACTTGATTTTTCCATCTGGGCGTGTTTGTGCTCGGGGGGGCAGCTTGGCTGGTTGGGGTTTGTGGCTGGTTGGATTTGTTGTTTTGAGGCTTTTTTTGGTGCTCCTGGCAAGGCAGAACAGCCTCACAAATGTGGTTTTGAACTGCCTCGACCCTCTTTCCTAAATGACATGTTTGCAGTCACAGGGTTGGCAGAGCTGGTGTTAACTCAGTGCCGTGGGGGGGATCCTAAAATACCAAGGAAACCAGTGTGATAAAGACCTGCCACCTCGTTTGTGGCCATGGGCTGTAATTGCAAGTAATGTGAGATCCCTCTGGCTGCTGCAGGCAGTGTCTGAAGGCACAAGAGATTTTTTTTTAAAGTGAAGATGATTGTTTTCAGCCTGTGTGATGTCCCAGAGCAGCAACACCTACAGCTGCTGTGCCCTCCCCTGGGGGTTGTTGGAGCATCTCTGAGCTCAGGGCAGACTCCAGTTTATTGCAGGGGCCCAAGGGATTATTGGCTTGTATTTGCCAAGAGGGAACCCTTTGTGCCAGATGCCACCAGCTCCATGGGAAGTAAAAAGGCTGCACTATATATATATTTGTTTATTATTTATATTTGAAGTAAAAGGAGTCCACTGTATGTAACCCTTCCCCTCCTCGTCCCTATGCACTAACATGTTTCATATAATGATGAGTTGTCTGCCAAAATTCCTCAAATTATTATGTCTAAGAATTGCAAATCATAGAAAATAGTCTTGGAAGGAACCCCAAGAAGTCTGATCCATCTGAACTGCTCCTGACACAGCCCTGTCCAGTTTCCAATGGCAGAGCTCCCACCCCTTCCCTAGTTTGTCTAGTCCAGCACTTTGTTCTTCCCTCATTCCAACTCATCCTCCTGTTTCCATTGCTGCAATTTCAGGCTCATTCTCTCCTCCCTGTGCACAGCAGACCCAGAGCACATCTCTGCTGTGTTTATTCTCCAGCTGCAGTTTCATGTTGACTGAGCTGTCACATTCTTTGGAGTCATCTTTGGTTTTCCTTTGTTGCAAGCGCAGCATTAGCTCAGTGGATTTATGGCTTGTTCAGATTGATTATTTATTTATGGCTTGCATGGATTTATTACTGGCATGAGGATGTTCATCCTGCCCCCCTAATGCCTCTTTGCAGAGCAGATGGAGGACAGGAGTGCAGGTGATGTGCTCATGTGTCCCTTCCTTGTGTTGGGTGGTGATGGGGATCACTTTCTTCTTGGCTTCTCCACAGGCACCACCACTGTGGGCTCCTTTTAACATCCCCATAGTGCTGGCTTTTTCAGCTCCTTAATACTGCTGCTCTGCCCTGTCCCTGCAGGATCTGGGGATGGAGTCCACCTCTCTGGATGATGTCCTGTACCGCTACGCCAGCTTTCGGAACTTGGTGGATCCAATCACCCACGACCTGATCATCAGCCTGGCACGGTACATCCACTGCCCCAAACCGGTGGGTACCACGGTCCCATCCCACCCCCGTGGCTGTGCTGACCTGGGACACAGCTCTGCTGGGAGTGGGGAGCTCCTTCCTGAGTTCCATAGAAAAAGTCTCCTGGTTGCTGCAGTGTTTGTGTGTCTTTGGACCAAGAGGATTTGCTTGGAGGTCTTGGTTTGGTTGCACAGTGTTGGACTTTCCAGCTGACCAGGTGACACTCACCTCATGCTGGTCCTTTGGTGTTCCCACTTGGTTTGCAACTTATTTCTGCATTCTGCCACTTTGTGTTTTGAAGACTGTGCCCCAGCAGGAATGCTTTATGAGGAGAACAGACCATTCCTTGCCCCTTGTGATGTTTATCACAACCCAAATGACAGAGAGGCCTTGGCTGTGCCTTCAAGGCCAGGTTTCCAAAGAAAGCACAAGCTCCATGGGCTGCTGTTTGGGTCTCTCTGTGAGTGCAGATGGGGGTTTTAAAAACCCTTAACCCTCTTTAGCTCTAGCAGTTAAAGGGCTTTGGAAAATCCCAGGGCAGGGCTGGCAGAGCAGCTCAGCAAAGCCCCATCCCCAATCCCAGCCTTGCCTGGCTGTTCCCCTGGTGGTGCCTGCACCTCTCAGGCAGCACTGAAAGGTGTGGTCCTGTTTGCAGAGGGTGTTAGAAGTGGGCAAACAGCTCAGAGTGCAGGCTGTGTCCAGCAGCTAACATGGGGCACAGCTTCCCCACCAAAATTTATAGTGTTTCAGAGACATGGTGACAGCAATGGGGATTTAAAACCTCTTCTAAGCAGTTGGTGCAGCTGGAGAAGTGACATGATGGGACTGGAAGCAAATTGGATTTTGCCTTTGTGGCTCTGGATGGATTGAATTTTCTTCACTCCTGTTCCACAGGAGCAATGTGTGCTCAGCCACAGGGTCTTTTCCTGCAGGAGCTCTGAATTGCTCAGGTTTGCAAAGTGGGTTTGATGACATGAATTAACACACATGAAAAGAAGAAAATATGGAAAGAAAAAGTGGTTATTGTGACCTGGATGAAATAATCCATTTCTATCCCTCCTTCAGCCCTGTGCTATAAGGATTAACTTACCAGTGATGTTGGGGGTTTTATGCCCTGAATTTTTAAAATATATTATTTCTGGTGGAGCTGTGCTGAAGCTAAAGTGAGCAATTTATTTCCTTATTTATCCTCTGTGCTGTAACATGTGGCTGGAACTGTATTAATAAACTCAGTTTCTAGAGGGTGAGTGTAATCAGAGCACCCTGACCAGTAGCTCAGTGCCTTTATCCCCAGACCAAGCACATAATCCAGCTCCTCTGTCATGTGTTGTGTTCTTTGGTCTTCAATTCAAATTATCACTCCAGCTTCTGACATCAAACTTGTTTTTACAACCTAATGAGCTGAAATTACAGCTCTGAGGCAGTGCCATGTTGAGGGACACTGGCACAGGGTGAGCTTGGGATCCTCAGGGAGTTTCTTTCCTTTCCCTTTTGCTGTGAGATGTGCAAGGGAAATCTCACACATCTTGCAAAGCTCTCAGGTTCCAGGTGCAAAGTGCTATGAGAGTATTTTTTATTCTTTGCTCTAAGAAACATTATAAAAGGAAGCTGATTTATGAACAAAATCCTCTCTAAACCCCCAAATATCTGATATGAAAGCAAAGGGGATGATGAGGATTCAACTAACTCAGTTCTGTGTTCTGTATTAATGGCTCTTTCCTGGGTTTTGGGGCTGGTCTTGCTCCAAGTGTGAAGATCACTCTTTATGGATATTTAAGACATCTGTGATACATTAAAATGTCCTGAAGTAGAAACAGGCTGCAAAGCTCAGCCCCCACTAATGACTCTGGTTCTTTGCTACCTTAATGTGCCATGCTCTCTGCTCATCTTGTCTTTGAAAAAGAGAGAGATCTTCCCCAAAGCCCTTGTGTGTGAGCTAAAGCTGAGCAGAGTGCCTTGGCAACAGGGGAAAATTGCACTTGGCAAGTGTTTAAAGTGTTAAGGCTAAAAGGGAATAATGGTGAGGTCTGGATGGGCTGTGATGGGACTGCTCTTGGCTCCTCCAGGAGTTACTGTATGAAATGGAACTGCAGAGCAAGCTCTGCCTCACCCTCCATGTCCAAACTCTGGGGGATGCAAGGAAGTCACTGACCTGCTCTCTTAGTCCCTCCTGACCTGAGAAATGTGCTCCCCAGCACATTGTTGAATTTGGGGAAGCACCTCAGTCTGCACGTGAGGATGTGGAGCAGTTAAGCACAATCTGACCATAGAATTGTTTAGGTTGGAAAAGACCTTTAAGGTCATCAAGTCCAACCAAATACCACTCCTGTGTGGCACTTTTATCCAAACCACTCCAGTGTGGCATTTCATCAAACTTCTCTCTTTTTGAGTTGCTTAAACCCCAAATCCCAAGCCCAGCTGGCAGAATTGCCAGGCCCTTTGCTCAGTTCCCATAACAATAAGACGACCTTTCCTAACCACCATCTGCAAACCCTCCCAAATGCCTCGGGGTGGATTTTAGCAGCCTGGAGATGGATTTTGCAGGGCCTCCAAAATGTCAGGTGCCACATCATGCAGCAAGTGATGTGTAGAGAGCTGTATGCTCAGCTTCCCCCCTCCTGCCAGGCAGCTGAGAAGCATCTTGGTGTCACCAGTTGTCAGTGATGAGCATCATTGCTCAGGTCGGAGCTGCAGCAGGAGATGAAAACAAGAACCAGCAGCAGGAAAAGATGTTTCATGGTTATCCTGAGCTTGCTGTGGGGGTAAATAACCTGTGGGTCAGGGTGTATTTGCCCAGTTTGTTTGAATCTTTCCCGAGGAAAGATTCCCTTTCACTCTCCAAAGGCGTCCAGGGGAAATGATGGAGGAAGAAACAGGTCCCTCATTAAACAGTAACAACATATTTTATTGATGTTTTCTGATGGTAATTGACGTTTGAGTTCAGCTCCTTTAGCTTTTAATCAGAACATAATTTACCACAGAGGAAGGAAGCACATTGATTCCCTGCCTTCTGGCAGGAGAGTGATTTATTTACCAGGAGTGCTGAGGGACCTGTCCCGTGGGATGGCTGCAGGGCTGGGTGGGACTGGCGTGGGTATTTTACTCCCCGTGTGCCAGGGTGGGTGAAAGAAGCTCTAGTAGATATTATGACCCCACTCCCAGTTGTTTTGGGGCTACAGGCAGCTGGTACACCCATTTTTCAACCCTGACCACTAAAGGCTGGCAGTTCCCAGGGAACATTTTGATCAGTCCTGTTGCACTGGGGTGAGTCTTCTGCTCTCCTGCAGCGTCTGGGGGAATGGATGGAGATGGTGGTATGTCCAGAGTCTCTGCCCCAAATTCTGCCCTTGCCCTGGGCTCTTGGGCTTGCAGAACCATCTGTTGTTTTGCATGTACCCCCAAATTTCAGATTCTCTGCTGGGTACATGCAAAACAACAGATGTTTCTCCAAGCCCAAGAGCCCAGGGCAAAGGCAGAATTTCAGATTCTCTGCTGGGTACCATGGTCAGGCTCTGCAGGGGGGTCAGAGGTGCTGAGTCCCTGTGGGGCTGCAGGGTGAGCTCAGAGCACTGAGGATAAACCACTGGTAGCGCCACACAGCTCTCTGTGCCCTTTCCTTCTGGTTCCTCAAGGAAAGGGAAAGAACCCTACCAGCCTTTCACAGTTAGGGAAAAGACATGTCTGGGTTTGGGAAAGGCACAACACTGAACTCACCAGGCTGAACCAAAACCCCTCAAATTCTTTCCAGAGAGAGTGCTCAGGGATTGGAATGGGCTGCCCAGAGAGGGGGTGGATTCCCCATCCCTGGAGGGTTTTAAACTGAGCTTGGCCGTGGCACTGAGTGCCATGATCTGGTAAAGGGACTGGAGTTGGACCAAGGGTTGGACTTGATGATCTTGGAGGTCTTTTCCAACCCAGTCCTGGAATTTGAAGAGTTTCTGGCCTTCAGCCCATGTGCAGCATCACAGCTGCCTTGACAAAACTTCAAGCTATTTCTTGGAGCAAGGAGAAGTTTGTCCCTTTGCTGCTGCTCCCCTTGGCATCTCCCAGCACAGTCACCTTGCAGGGGGCAGCTCTGCACCCCTTTTTTTTGGCTGTGCTTTGTCTCAGAGTTGCTTTCACCCAGCCACATAGAGGAGATGTCTCAGAGAGCAGCACTGCAGGTTTGGGGTTGGGCAGGACCCTGATGAGGTAGGAGAAGCCCCTCTGGCTGGTTCATCCCATAGGGAGAATGTGCCTTCCTTTCCCTGGGATTCACCATGTGATTGCTCCTTCCAGTGGGGGTGCACCTGGTCTGTCTGTAGTAGGAAAAAAAGTAATAAAGAGAAGCAAAGGGCTGAGTTCTTGTAGGCAGGGAAGGTGCCAGGAGGATTTCAGTGATTGCTCTTCCTACACGGCAGGGACTGTGATTTCTGGGCAAAGTCCAGCAAGTGATTATCTCCCAGTTTGGGATATTTGTGGCTTTGGGTTAGAGCTTTATCCCACCCTTTCCATCTTCAAAGAGTTTTGCAATCACTGGGTAATTTGCTAATCCTCCTGGTTTCTCTGACACTTTCCTTTTTCCCCTTGCCATCCATCCTTCCAGGAAATCCCCAGCACAGCTCCTGTGTCTGCATCCTTAGTCTCACATCTGCCTGGAGCACTTGCTGACACGACCCCACTCCCTCCAGCCTCGCTGCATCGTGGAGCTGTTGCTGGGAGAACTTGGATGCTGCTTCCTTATTGTGATCTTATCTTTTTTCTTCAAAAAAAAAAAAAAAAGGAAAATTCCCAGTTCTCTCGTGCCTCCAGGGCCCCACGGTGGTTAATGAGCTGGAGAAGAGCCGTGCTCTGAGGGTTATGCCCTTGCCCTGGGAGTCACATTTTCAGGGAACAAAGAGGACTGAGGGGAGGGGTCGCTGCTGCCCCTCCCCAGGTTCTCAGGCACATCCTGAGGCTCCCAGGGCTGTGGTGGGGGGCTGAGAATCCCCAGGGAATGACACAAATATTTGGAGCAGTATCCCAGGGACACTCCAGCAGCAGGAATGGGCTGGGCTGGGGATGCTTCCCGTGGGATCTGGAGTGGAGCAGCTCAGACACAGGCTCTGCTGGGCTGGGAAAGTCTCCCCGTGGTGTCCTCCATTTGGGACATAAATAACCAAATAATGCACGTGTGGTTTAACCCAGGGGGGAGGTGGGGACAGGGGACAGTGTTATTGTGTTCAGTTCTGGGCCCCTCAGCTCAGGAAAGAGATTGAGGGGCTGGAGCAGGTCCAGAGAAGAGCAACGAGGCTGGAGAAGGGGTTGGATGTGGCACTGAGTGTCCTCTGAAACACCTCCAGGGACAGAGAATCCACCATGTCTTGATCCAACCCCACTGTGATCACCAGCCCATGGCACTCTGTGCCCTGGGCTGGTGATCACAGTGGGGTTGGATCAAGGGTTGGACTTGATGATCTCAGAGGTCTCTTCCAACCCAACTGAGAAGAGAAGAGCAACGAGGCTGGAGAAGGGACTGGAGCACAAGTGCTGTGGGGAGAGGCTGAGGGAGCTGGGGGTGTTCAGCCTGGAGAAGAGGAGGCTCAGAGGTGACCTCAGCACTGTCTGGAACTGCCTGAAGGGAAGTTCTGGCCAGGTGGGGGTTGGTCTCTTCCCCCAGGCACTCAGCAACAGGACAAGGGGGCATGATGGCCTCAAGCTCTTTGTTTCATGGCAGCTCCCCACATCTATCAGGAAGATACAGATGCACTTGGCATTGAAAGATGGTCCAGTGACCTTTGCCAGGAACCAACACTGGCACCTCCATTGGTGACTTTGTTTATAGCTCTGGAGTTGGCCCAATTTATTTGGCTGAGGATCTTGCTGAGTGTGTCAGGAGCAGCAGTTGGAGTGGTGATGCTCCAAGGCCTCCTCCCCAGGCCCAGCTTTGCTGGGCACAGCTCAGGCAGGCACAGGGTGGGTGCAGATCCCTGGCACTCCCCACACTGCTCTGACTGCTGCTCATTCCTCCTCTGCTGTGGCAACTGAGCTGGGTACCCTCCAGTAGCTCTCACAGAAGATTTTTATATTCTTTTTTGCAATTTCCCTTTATCTTGCATGTCCCCCTCAGGGCCATCTATCACCTCGAATTTTATTGCCTTCTTTAATTGCATCTCTGAAGTCCAAGTGTAATATTACTCCAGGAACCTTTTGAATAACTTCCTGAGTTGCTGCAGTCCCATTCATCTCCTGCTTCTGGCTCTCTTGATAAGCCCCATTGTACATTGCTTTTCATTTTGGTGTGTCAACACTGAGTCCAAGGCATCCCACTTTGGCCTTTCATCAGAGCAGAGGGGGAGTGACTCTTATAGCAGGACCTGAGCTGCAAACTGGGCTCCATTTCTTTTCTTTGTTTCTGCAAATGTTGCCTTTCAGTGTTCTGCTCCAGCTCCTCATTTGGGCTGGTTCAGGGTAGAGTTTAACTGCTGGAGTTCTTGGTGCTCCGTCCTAGGGGAGCATTTGGGATGCTGGAAACAGTTTTAAGGTTTGCCTTCTACTGAAATCAAATAGAGGGGTCTCCACACCGAGTATTCCACGTGCAGGAATGATGTTCCCAGGATGAAGGCACTTTCTTTGCCTTGTGGCTGCAATGGTTTGTGCCTGGACAGAGCTCTTCATTCATCAGAGCAGCAAATCCTGCAGCATCCAGAAAGTGATGTTGCAAGTTTTTAAAAAGGAAAAAAAAATTAAAGTCAAAATGACCCTTTGGGAGACCCAATATGGGAGCTCTTGTGTGATAAGATTTTGCAGCCCAGCACTTCTTTTTTTAAAAATTTCCCAGAGATTGATCGTGAGTGACAGAAATATGGGACTGTCTAATAACACAAAAAACCCCCTGTCGCTTCCTCCACCCCCAGACAATGGCTAATTGTTCTAATTTGGGTCAAACCCCTGCTGTGCTGCAGCAGGAATCCTTCACCAGGGCTCTTGAATCATTAACATTGGCCTATTTTACAGGATGTTTGGCCCCAGTGCAGCCCCCTGGGGGCTCTGCACATCACCGGGGATTCTGCTGCTGGAGGAGGAGCAGGTGATTAATTTCCTAATGAAAACAAATTAATTTGCAAGAGCATCTTCACCACGAGGCTTTCCCATTCCTTGTGTCCTCCTCTGAGCTCTTTGGCTGCCTCTTCTGGAGCAGTTTGTGCACCCAAATCTTGTCCTGCATCTCCTGGGAGTCATTGCCACTCAGTGGTGCAAGGAGAGCAGGCAGTGATGTTATCCCAGGGGAGCCACGTCCTGCTCCTCCCGTGTTTGTTTTCCCATGGTGCAATCCCTCTGCTTCCCATTCCCCCCTCCCTGCCTGGCAGAGTGAGGAACACCATCCAAGGATGGCTCATTGTGGTTAAAGGGTGTGCAGATGTTGGGTGACGCCTCACCCATGAGGTCTGCTGTGGTTTTAGGCCACATTGGAGACCATCAGTGAGGATAAAAGTGGTGTCCCTGCAGAAACCAGGGCAGGTTTGGCAGGACAATGTGCTGATCTGGCTTTTAGCCTCCACCTGCTCTTGCTTATCCCTGGGGTTTGACTGACTCCTCTTTGTTCATGGAGAGCTCCATCCCTTCACCCAGGGCTCCATCCCTTCATGCAGGGCTCCATCCCTTCATGTAGGGCTCCATCCCTTCACCCAGAGCTCCATCCCTTCACCCAGGGCTCCATCCCTTCCTGCAGAGCTCCATCCCTTCACCCAGGGCTCCATCCCTTCCTGCAGAGCTCCATCCCTTCCTGTAGGGCTCCATCCCTTCATGCAGGGCTCCATCCCTTCATGCAGGGCTCCAGCCCTTCACTCAGAGCTCCATCCCTTCCTGCAGAGCTCCATCCCTTCCTGCAGGGCTCCATCCCTTCACCCAGAGCTCCATCCCTTCATCCAGGGCTCCATCCCTTCACACAGGGCTCCATCCCTTCACCCAGGGCTCCATCCCTTCACCCAGAGCTCCATCCCTTCCTGCAGAGCTCCATCCCTTCACCCAGGGCTCCATCCCTTCACCCAGGGCTCCATCCCTTTCTGCAGAGCTCCATCCCTTCACCCAGAGCTCCATCCCTTCACCCAGGGCTCCATCCCTTCACCCAGAGCTCCATCCCTTCACCCAGGGCTCCATCCCTTCACCCAGAGCTCCATCCCTTCACGCAGGGCTCCATCCCTTCACCCAGACCCCCATCCCTTCATGCAGAGCTGCTGGCACCTGGCAGCTTGCTGTGGGGATTACCCAAAGGTAGGAAAAGCAGGGAGGTGTCAGAATCCATGGTGTTTTCAGCTGGTTGCACAGAGAGGAAGGTGTTGCTGGCAGAGGGCAGAGAGAGGAGCGGCACACGCTGATGCTTCCCAAAATGTTGGGAGGCTCTAATTAAGGAATGACTGTAATGTGTTTCCAGACCTTCCAGTGGAAAACATGAATTGAAACCTTGTCTTTTGTTATTTTTCCTGTGTTAATTTGCCAGGCTGAGCCATCCCCAAGGCCAGGGCACCACCTGGTTCTTGCCACAGGGTCACCAGTGGGAGAGGAGCTGTGGCATCCCTGAGGTTTAGCATAGACTGACATCCCATTGAAATTTGTGGGATTAAAACCCTCTTTTCAGTTTAAGCGTGGTGATAAATGAGGTGTTGAAGAGTATGGGTTTCAATATGCTCTTAAAGCCATATTTCCTGGCAATCAGGAGGGATGGAGCCAAATGCTTGCAGGGCTCAGGTGGGAAATGGTTCCTGCTGTTCCCAGCTCATGCTGACAGTGTTTGCCATGCAACATGCCCTGCTGGTGTCTCTGCATCTGGAGTTTCTACCTGAGCTGCTGAAATCACCTCTCACTGTGTGCCTCTAGTGCAGCTGGAGCTGGGCAAGTATCACCCCTGAATTAAATCAGCTTTTGATTAATGGCAGTCCCTGCGTTGGCACCTGGATGTGCCTGGGAATGAACTACCCCAATTTATGTCAAGGCTTCATTCTGATACAATGGATTGAACAGCAAAGCTTAAAACCACAAGCCCTGCCCTGGTGTTTCTGCTCCAACCCTCTGTGTCCTGTGTGTTGGTGTTTCACCTTGAGAAACCCCCAGGCATTTGTTTCCCTGTCCACCCAGAGGTGATTTGTCAAAATCCCAACTGCTGTTTGGTCATTCAATATTTATAATGTCTTTCTAAGGCTGGTCCTGCTCTGCTGGCTCAGAGACAAGGGGGAGAAGACATTGCATAAATTAGGCTGCCTAAACACGAGCTCTGCTGGGGCACTTGGGCAGGGAGGACGTGAGGGCAGCAGTAATTGGGTGTCCAGACAGAGGAGGTGCAGCCTCTGCCTCAGCATCTTCCTCATCATCCCTGCCCAGCTTGTCCCAGCACACAGAAAATCCTGGGATTGAACAGCCCACACCAATTCCTTATCACGGGGTTTCCTGTTTGGTTTCTGTGTTTTCTCTAAGATGTTTCCTGATGCAGCAGTTTGATAAAACCAGGCAGACACCACAAATTGCCACATTTTGATCTTTTTTATCCTTATTGATCTTTAAGTCAGGTTAATCTCTGCTTGTGACCTTTCAGAGAGCAGGGTGGGTGGTTCCTGGTATTGGATGTCACATCACGTATGTGAAGGCCTTGCAATGAAACATTATTGAACAGTCCAGACACTGGTGATTGTATTTTGTTTTATTTTTAGGAACCAAAATCTCTAGAACCAAACCCTTAGAAACTTTCAGAGTTAAAGCTTTCCAAGCCAGTATCCCTTGGGGTGGAAATTTCAGTCAAAAGGGAGAGGACACCACAATCTGTTTTCCTTCAAGCCTTTTTTTCCCCCTAAAAGATATTTTTAGAGTTTCTGCTGAGTGCTGTTCCCAAGACCTCCATCAGCTCACAAAGCCTCTGTTTGCTCTTCTGTGAAGCAGTTTTGACAGTAATATATGGGTAGTTTGCTTTATTTAATCAATCTCTATAAAATTACAGTGCTGAAAGCTATTACGTGGTGCCAAATGGTAACGGTGCATCCTTGAAGCATCTCAGCAATCAGAGGGGAGTTTTTTCCTCTTACACAGTTTTGAGGATGGTCCCTTAAGGTTTGTCACCCTGGGGTGACATCCCAGCATCCCTGGGGTGTTTGATGGCCACGCTGCAGGAGCTCACGTGGTGTCCCTGCCTTGTCTTTGCAGGAGGGGGACTCCCTGGGGGCCATGGAGAAGCTGTGCCGGCAGCTCACGTACCACCTGAGCCCCCACTCGCAGTGGAGACGCCAGGGCATCATGAAGAGGAAGCCACAGTCCTGGTGAGTCACCCTTGGAAAGCACTGCCACCCCCCTGGTCGCTGTCCCCAACCTGGCCCTTGCACCCTCCAGGCCACCACAGGCTCAGGAAAGCAGGAGGGAGATCTCTCATGTGGCTTTTGTGGGTGCTGGTGGGAGTTGCCTGCAAATCTGGGAGGATTCCAGGAGGAACAAACCCACCACAGCCTGGAAAGTGCTCCAAGCCATTAGCCCAGCTGTGAGAGAACTGGAATTTCAGTACCTCCCAGCCTGCCACAACCTCCAAAATCACACAATCATAGAATGGATTGGGTTGGAAAAGACCTCCAAGATCATCAAGTCCAACCCTTGATCCAACCCCACTGTGATCACCAGCCCAGGGCACGGAGTGCCCTGGGCTGGTGATCACAGTAGGGTTGGATCAAGACAGGGTGGATTCTCCTTCAGTGCCACATCCATAGAATCACACAATGGATTGGGTTGGAAAAGCCCTCCGAGATCATCAAGTCCAACCCTTGGTCCAACTCCAGTCCCTTTACCAGATCATGGCACTCAGTGCCATGGCCAAGCTCAGGTTAAAAACCTCCAGGGATGGGGAATCCACCCCCTCTCTGGGCAGCCCATTCCAGTGCCTGAGCACTCTCTCTGCAAAGAATTTTTTTCTGATACCCAAATTTTCCACTGTCTCCAGTCTCACCAGTGTTTTCCCCTCATTTGTGGTTGTGTTTTTGTGGTTGTGGTTTCCCCCAATTTGTGGTTGTGGTTTCCCCCCATTTGTGGTTGTGGTTTCCCCCCATTTGTATTTGTGTTTTCCCCCCTTTGTATTTGTGTTTCCCCCCATTTGTGGTTGTGTTTCCCCCCATTTGTGGTTGTGTTTCCCCCCATTTGTGGTTGTGGGATGATTCTTCTTGCTCAGGGCTATTGAAGGGGCAATGGATGCCATTGGATTGCCACCTCCTTGGATGGACACAGTCCAATTTTTAGTGGGATAGCATCCCTTCTTCCCTGAGTGCCTGCTGGCATTCCCACTGGGCACTGGGGCACCTGGCCAGGAGCAGAGGGGTGGATCAGTCCCTCCTGGAGCAGCTCCTGGGACCCTCTGGCACCTCTGCCCAAGGTCTTGGTGAGCAAGAGCCCTGCCCAGCTCAGCTGAGTGCTGAGCAAAGCCAAATAGCTGTAATTAATCTCCCCAGAAATATGGCAAAACAATTACAGGGGAAAACTGCTTTTCTTTATTGCACAACTGCCATATCCATCACAGGTGATAATCAGAAGCAGAGCAGCTGGAGGAGGAGGGTGGGGACAGATGATGGAGGGGCCTGGAGCTGATTCTGCAGTCAGACTGTGCTCTGGTCAGGCTGTGCAGGAAAAGGGGGAATGTGCTTCCCAATTCCATCCCATCCCAGACACCAGGTCTAGCCTGTGTGTGCACAGACAGAGCTAAATGGAGGGAGAACTCTCAGCCTTGGTTGCTTACCCTGCTCTGCTCTGTTGCCTGGCACCAGAGCACCCAAACCTGTGCCAAATGACCTTATTTTTTTTCCTGATGTTATAAATCTGTCTGGCTCTCCCTTGCTGTCTCTGTGCCTCCCTGTGGATTGCAGGCATTGAACATCCAGTTGGAGAGGACAGCCAATAGCAGGAGGGTGAAGCCAGCCTGCAAAAGTCATTTGTGTGGCCCTGGCTGTTCCTCAGGCCACGATTACAGCCCAGAGTTTAACTACCCAGCATGGAATTGGCTCCTGGAACCTCCCTGCCCCTCCTGCTGCCAAGCACTGCCTCCAGCATCACAAAAGCCAAACTGGGAATCAAAGCTCCCTCCACGTGTGTGTGATTGCTTTGGAGCAAGGGCTGGACATGTGGTGGGGAGGGAGACCCAGGGAAACTGTGCCCTTCCCATCCCTTAGGGATATCCCATGTGCTGTCCGTGTTGCTGCTGTGCCCAGGAGGGGCAGAGATGCAGCAGGGAGGATGGAGCTGCCCTGAGCAGTGAGCACCAGCTGAAGAAATATTGATAATTCATATCCTGACTCCAAATCTAGCCCCATTTGACATCAGGGGAAACCTTTTTTCCCACACAATTCCTGCTGATGCCACTGAAGCACAAAGCAGGGAAGAATTTAGGGTGAAGCAGGGAAGAATTTAGGGTAAAGCAGGGGAGAATTTAGGGTGAAGCAGGGAAGAATTTAGGGTGAAGCAGGGAAGAATTTAGGGTGAAGCAGGGAAGAATTTAGGGTGAAGCAGGGAAGAATTTAGAGTGAAGCAGGGAAGAATTTAGAGTGAAGCAGGGAAGAATTTAGGGTGAAGCAGGGAAGAATTTAGGGTAAAACAGGGAAGAATTTAGGGTAAAGCAGGGAAGAATTTAGGGTGAAGCAGGGAAGAATTTAGGGTGAAGCAGGGAAGAATTTAGGGTAAAACAGGGAAGAATTTAGGGTAAAGCAGGGAAGAATTTAGGGTGAAGCAGGGAAGAATTTAGGGTGAAGCAGGGAAGAATTTAGGGTAAAACAGGGAAGAATTTAGGGTGAAGCAGCTCAGTCTGACCACTGGAATTAAATGGGGTCAATCTGGACCTAAATTTGTGGATTTTTTAACTCTTGTTGCTCTACAATAAGCAGAGAAACCCCTCAAAAGCAGCCTGTGCCTGCCCTGAGCCTGGCACGGAGCTCACAGGGGTGTCCACACTGGGGGGAGCCAACGTGGGGCTTTCTTCACTTTCTAACCCCATTTTATGTTTCAGAGGTCCCAGCACTCCCTCGTGCAAAGCCACCAGTGCTGGGAGGTGTGAAGAGCCAGCATCTGATTTTTTTCCTCAATTCACTGGATTTTCCAGGTGGCTTTTCTTTGCCACTTGTCCTTTCTGCTGATGGCAGGGCCAGCCTGGGGTTCTCCTTTCCACCCAAGAGTCGGTTTGAACTCCCCTTGGCTCTCCTAAGAGGATGTGGAATAGTTAGAAATCACCTTGAAAATCCCTGGCTGAAAGTGCAAACTTTGGGACAGCTTTTGGAAATCAGGAGGCTCCATCAGGCTGTGGCAGATTTTAACCCCTGGTTGTGTGGGTTGGGTGTTCTCCAGGTACAGAGACCTGTTAAAACAGAAGAGAAAGGTGTTTTGGTTTAGTGATGAACTTGTGGAGGCTGAGCAGCCTTGTTTTGTTGGTAGGAATGATCTTTAACATCCCACTCCTAATTTCATCAGGGGCACAGAACGTTTCTGTCCTGCAGGATTGCTGGGTGCTGGTTTCTCATACTGGCTTGCAGGGCCTGCTTGCATTCCTTTACAATGCAAAAAAAAAAAAAAAGAAAAAAAGAGGGAGTTTTCTGGTGGGGAGGAGCCCTTTTGAAAGCAGAAAGAGAATGTTTGTGGATGGAAATCCTCAGCTCGTGGGCGAGTGATAGGAGCAGTTGTAGCTCCTGCAACAAATGGTCCCTTCAGAGCATCCACCACAAATCCCTGTCGGTGGGAGGAGGCTGGAGCAGGAATTGTGCACTGGCTCCTCTTCATTAAACCCCCTCTGTGTGTCTGTGTGCACAGCAGGCTGCTGGGAATGCTGCAGGGTTTGTGATCCACAGCCTGTGGGATGTGGGTGTGGGTGATCCCTCTGTGTCCACAGGACTTTATTGTGACCTGTGACTGTCCCAGGGAGCACAAGGGACAGAACAGCCAAGTGCTCTACAGGACATGGAGAAAATGCCACAAAGCCCAGGCTGGGACATTGGCTGGGGCTGTGATTTTGGGGGGTGTTGGACATCACTCCACCTTTAGCAGTGGAAAACAGGCAGTTTCCAAAGCTCCCTGCTCTTCCCAGCATGTGTTTGGCGTGGAGAAAAGCAGAACTCTGGTTCCTGGTGGTTCCTCAGGCTGCTTGGGGTTGGGAACTGAGGTTTCCTCTCTGGGGTGTTTGGCCCTGGCTTACAGTTGGGTCCTGTATCCCATGGGAGGAGGTGGGTGAGGGACAGAGGGGCTCCTGGCCGTGGTGGGTCTTCTGCTCTTTGCTGGGTCATATCCCAAC
Source organism: Pithys albifrons albifrons (assembly GCF_047495875.1). Classification (NCBI taxonomy): domain Eukaryota; kingdom Metazoa; phylum Chordata; class Aves; order Passeriformes; family Thamnophilidae; genus Pithys; species Pithys albifrons. The sequence continues at coordinate 2,496,584 of NC_092478.1, read as the reverse complement.
AACTGAAGTCTCCAGCCTCATGGTCACTGAGCCCATGAATCCTTGTGCTGCCATCCACCTCAGGAGCTGAATACCTGCTTTGGTGGCTCACACAGATGGATCACCCCAGGCTGGGACCCTCTCCAGCTGGTGGCTGCTGATGTCTGTCCCTGTTCTTGCCCAGGTGTGTTGTCACCAACCTCCAGCCCCTCAGAGCTGGGGTTGTCTTTGAGGTGGTGATTGCAGTGAGGATGCAGGTGGAAGGGAATTCCTTCCCAGAGTGGGCACTAAACACCAGGTGCTGCCTGTGCCTGGAGATCATTGATAAGAGCTGGGGTGGGGCAGAGCCTCCCCCTCTGCATCTGCAGCACAGAAATATTGTGGTTATTACCATGTTGTTGCTGTTCATTGCCCTAAGAGCACACCAGAGGCCACCTCCAAGCACGTCCTCCCCTGCTCTGACTGAGGGTTGGAAATCAGAATTTGATCTCAGCTCTCAAATCACAGCCTGGCAGAGGAGGACCAGGTTTCCCTCTGGAAATACTGAATGGCCACCAAACACACCCACAGCAGCAACTTTGGGAGGTGCCTTTGGTGTGGTCTGGTTCTTGCTCAGCCAGCAGCACAAACCTGGACTCTGTTCTGTTTGGAACCTTGTAGTCCTGGAGAGCAGGAGGGGCTGGTTCCAGCAGTGCTGTGGGGTCTGGATCCTGGCCAAGCAAACAAGGTCTGCTGGGGCTCAGGACACACACCATGGCCAAACAGAAAGGGTAAAAAGCCTTTTGAGGTAGCAACAAAGAGTAGGGAGAAATATTTGGAAGTGGGTAATTCTACAGCACAAATCCCAGGAGTGCACTTGCCATCACCCCTGTCCTTCTCACCTCAGTCTTCTCCATGGCCATGGGGCATTTCCTCCATCTGCCAGTCTGGGACTCTCTGGACTTTTTATAGTTACTCAAGATGTGACTTTCTATTTCTTTTATAGTTGGGATTGGAACAAGCATGATTTGAGCTGTCAGTTGTTCTGTTCTCAGTGCTCCTCCACATGATGCTGCTTCTGGGTTCCTGCCTCCTGAATTTATTCCCTTTGGCACATGCATGGCTGGAAGGACAGTGCCTTCTGGAGTTTTGCTCTCTGATGGTCTGTGTGACTTCCAAACTGCCTGGTCAGAGGCTCCTTTGTTTGTGCAAAGTCCATTTTCCAAGACAGCTGAATTGGGGCAACCTTTTGGGGCTGGTCCTTTGCACACACTGAGGTCCCTGGCCAGGATTTTTTGCTCCACGCTGACACCCCAGCAGGTGAGTTTGAGGGAGTGGGGTGAGCAGATTGAGTCTGGGGTTAAATATGCCTAACCTGCTTCCCAAAAGGGAGGGAGGTGGCTCTCTGGGAGGTGCTGGCTGTGCTCTGGAAAGCTGGGATGGCTGGGATCACACAGCTGGGTTTTGCTGCTGGAGAGGTTATCCCTGACAGCTCCCAGGTCATGGAGAGGCTGCAGCTCCTTCCCCTGTGCCAGCCCAGCCCTCCTGCCTTGGCCAGGAGCTGCTTTCTAAGCTGTAAATAATGCATGGCTATTGAAATGCCACCCGGAGAGGTGCCACAGGGCAGGCTGTCACCTTGCAAAGGGCTTGAGGTTTTCCACTGGCTCAGTCTGTAAAATGAGCCCTCACCCTGCTCGTTGCCCTCCACAAATTGTCTGGGCTGCTCCAGAATTTAAAGCAATTAACCCAAAGGAGGGAAGTACCATTTTCCCCCCACACTGATGGAGATTAACCCTGACAAATGCTGGAGTTGCCTGTGCTGTTCCCTCCTTGAGCAAATGAACTGACAGCCAGAAGTGCTAGAAAAGAATTTAAAGCAGAAACCCCCCCGAGGCTGGGGATGAGATGATTTACAGCAGCAGGACATCTCCTCCCACTGACTCACCTGTTCTGAGCTTGCTCAAGTTCTTGCTGCAGCCTTAAAAGCTTCAGGTGATCACAGGCACTACCTGTGATTTAAAACCTCGGTTTCCAGCCACCTTCCTCTCCCCTCCTGCAGCTGAACTAAGGACTAACCTGGTAGAACATCCATCCTGCTGCCATCACTCCCCTCCCACCTCCTTGCACTTAAGTGCTTGTGCTCCCCTAAATATGTTTTTAAGTCCTGTGACTGATTAGGAAAGGCCTTTGACTGTGAAAAGTGTAGGAGTTTTAATTTATTTTTTTTTAATAATTACTCCTCTGCTTCTGGGCAGAGTGGAAATTAGATTTTCTATTGACACACGGCAGAGATTATTTAAATCTGTCCTCACAGAGCCGGGAATCAACTGGTAGAAACTGTTATTAAACGAGGGAATCAGCCAGTGAAATAATTAATCTCCACACACGCTTCCTCCCCGCCTTGGAATTCCTCCAAACACACCGTGATTGTTTGTCCTGTCTAAACAGCCACTGCCTCGTTATTCAGGTGCTGAGGGGGAATTTGGTCCCTCTCCTGGAGTTTGGATGCTGCTCCTGCCCCCGAGGGGCAAAGGAGGCAGCGCTGCCCCAGAGAGGTGCCCCTGTACCCCCCAGCTGGCTGGGGTGGCTGCCACCCTGGCTGTATTTCCCAATTAAGACAATCAAGCTTTATAATGAGGCTTTGATAGAAGCTGTTTAAATTGCCTTTTTTTTTTCTGAGCCCTTTCACACGGGGCATGGTTAGTGCTGGTGAATGGAGGTGTTTGATGAGCTCATCCATCACTTTGACTCGAGGCTCCCATCGCTCTTGGATGGGAGTTCCCACCTCTCCTTGAATGGAAACGAAGCTTTGGCACAGCGGTGCCAACAGGGCTGGTGGCACTGCTGCTCCTGGTGCCCAGGGCTGGGCTGAGGCTTGCAGCTGGCACAGATGGAGCTTTCCTGGCACAGGCTCTGCCTCGGAAGCCCAGCCCTGGTTGCCTGGAGAAGAGGAGGCTCAGAGGTGACCTCAGCACTGTCTGGAACTGCCTGAAGGGAAGTTCTGGCCAGGTGGGGGTTGGTCTCTTCTCCCAGGCACTCAGCAATAGGACAAGGGGGCACGATGGGCTCAAGCTCTGCCAGGGGAAATTGAAGTTGGAGAGCAGAAAAAAATTCTTTGCAGAGAGAGTGCTCAGGCATTGGAATGGTCTGCCCAGAGAGGGGGTGGATTCCCCATCCCTGGAGGGTTTTCAGCTGAGCTTGGCCGTGGCACTGAGTGCCATGATCTGGTAAAGGGACTGGAGTTGGACCAAGGGTTGGACTGGATGATCTCAGAGGTCTTTTCCAACCCAATCCATTGTGTGATTCTGTGATTCTCATGTCCAGGCGTTTCTATCTGTCCCCTTGAGGTCCCCCCTTCCAATCTGACACTTCAGCATTGCACATGGAGCCATCCCTCACCTCATGTGGTGGAGAAAGAACCCCCCTTTGGCCACGGGCTGAGCATCCCACCAGCACTCAGGAAAGCCAGAAGGGGCTTTTGCATCTCAAAAGGGGCTGATTGGCACTTTCAAGCAAAGGGATCCCAAACTGCAGAGAGCAGCCCCTGCCCACGTTCCGTTCCCAGCTTTGGCTGGCACTTGTCTTGCCAACACAGGACAGCCTGTGTTTTGACACATCCCAGTCCCTGAGAAACGGGGCATTCAGCCCCAAGGCTGATGGCTTTTGTCTGGCACCGTGTAGCCCAGGGTGCCAATCTGCTCCTCCAGCTGTTTCACGCTTCCCTTGCCCATATTGGGGTGCTGGGGTGGGGGTTTGGGGGAAGAAACTGTCCCTGTGTGCTGAGCCTCCTGTGAAGGTCAGTTCTCACCGTACTGTTGGGGATGAGGATTGGTCCTCAACAGCATCTTGGCTGGGAGAAATGCCCATCTGGAGTGAGTCCTCTCCTGCATTCCCTGGTTTAATGAGCTCTCAGGTCATGCTGGTCACTGAGTGCTCAGATGGGGTTCATTATCCCAAAGATGATGAGTTGGAGACTTGAGAGGAAAAAAAAAATTCACATGTCTGTTTACATAATATGAACAAATTACAGACCTTGGGAAGATTTGTTGTTGGGCTGATCTTTCCAGCATCATTCCAGCTCAGAGCACGGTGACACAAACCCTCAGCACTGATGGGTAGAAAACAGAGAAAAGGCAGAAAACAGAGAAAACGTTCTCGTTAGGAAAGCAGAGGGGGAGGTGCTTGGGGTGCAGTCTGATCCAGCTGATAACAGAGCCTGGGTTGTAGCAGGAAAGCTGAACAACCGGGCAGGGAAAGCTCAGGGAAGGGGTTTGTGGTTTTCCTGCCCGTCTGGCAGGATTTGTGTGTTGCAGGGTGGGGGGAGCCGGGCAGGGCTGGGGGGTCTGTAAAGAGCAGTGTCTTGCATTCCTTCTCTGTTCTGCCCACTGAAAAGGCGCCTTGGCAGCAGCTCTGTTTGCATCTTTGGGGGGGAGCTGAGCACTGAAAGCCCCAACACGAGCGAGGAAATTACCTGCCAAGAGCAATGAAGTGCTGGGCGAAGGTGAAGTTTTCTTTGGGCGGTTCAAGCTGTTCCTCGCTGCCTGTTTGCCTTTGTTTGGCTCTGCAATGGCCAAGGCCACTTTGGGCTGCCCCTCTGCTGGAGAAGGGGCTGCTAAAGTGGAATAACTTCGGGAGGGGGAGAAAAGCTGCACAAGGAACTGTGCCCAGCAGGAAAAGGGACCCACGGGGTGCCAATAAGTCAGGTTAAAGCCCTGCTCCAGGGAGCAACTTTCTGCTGTACTTACAGAGGAGTACTATTAAATTTCATTGGAACAGAAGATGAAAAAAACTACAAAAAATATCCCTTTTTCTTTTGAAGGCATGAGCAGGGAACTGGGTCAGGTTGGATCCTGTTATTCCTCCTGTGATGAGAGCTGAGGTTACAATGCTGGCTCTGTTCTGCTGGGTTGAGTGGGACCCATTGTTTTCTGGGCACGTTAATGTAAAGCAGCTGCATCCCTGGGGCAGGGAGGGCTCCAGGAAGCCACACACTGGGCAGGTCTCATGGGCTTCAGCAGGGATCTCCCCCCTCTGAGTGTGCCCACCAACCAAGGGGAAGCAGGGCAGTGACAGCACAAGGGCTTGCTTGGCCAGTGGGACTTGTGTTTATTGAAGATCATGCAAACCAGCACTTTTCTGGCTGGACAGATGTGAAAATTATGATTAAAAGTGATAGCAAGGCCAAACCTCAGGTGAAAGGCTTTGGCTGTCCCTTCATTTGGCAGCTGAGACCTTCTCACCAGGAATCTCCTGCAGCACAAGTTCCTGGGTGTCCTGTGCTCTGTCAGTGAGAGCTGGGAGGGGGTCCCTGACCCCCAGATGTGGTTGGAGAACACCAACCCCATAGCTATGGTCAGCTCCAGGTCTGTCCATCCTCCACCCTGGATGGGGAAGTGACCCCTCAAAAAACAGTTGTCTGAAACCTGTCCATGGTCAGGCTGGAACAGGAGTTGGTGGCTTCCCTTTGATCTGTCTCTCAGTGTGTCAGGACTCATGTTGGGCTTCAGGCCCTCCCTTTGGACACCAGAGGTGTTGGGGTGGCAGTGGAAAGGGCAAGGGTTTGCTTTGGAATGAAGATAAGCCAAGGACCAGAAGGGGGAAGGGAAAACCAGGGGGTGCTCCCAGCCCCTGGCTCTGGAGAAAACTTCTTCCCAAAGAGTGTGAGGGCCAACCAGGGACCTTGGGGCCAGGCTGGAGCTGCCCCTCGTGCTCTGGCTCTCATCAGAGCAGCACAGGCAACAGGGGACCTCAGCCTGCCTAAACTCTTCCAAATGTGATCTGTGCTCCAAGAAAATAAACAGTTTAGGGAAAGCAAAGCCCCAGGCACAGACTTTGGCAGCTGATCACTCCCTAATTGCAGGAAGAGAGTTGGGAGAGGGGGGGTATTTTTATTCCTTTGGGCTGGTTTCTGATGAGAAAACTGTGCTGGAGGATCAGAGTTGAAGCTTCTCTTCCCTTATCCCCCACCCCCAAAATTCCCATTTTCTTCCCCTTTGGAATTCAACTTATTTCAAGGAACAGAAAATACAAAGAGCCCCTGCAAAGTGTGAACCTCAAACCTTCAGCAAGAGCCTGTTCAGTTGGAGACCTGGAGCTCTCCACAAACTTTTCCTGGGCTTTTTTTGTTGTTGTTTGATGGCACCAAATGCAGGTTTGAGGGCTGGGAGAAGATTTTGGTGGGCAGAAGTGAACTGGAGCCTGGCTGTGTGTTTCCCCCAGCCTGAAGCTCTGGAATGGGATGGGGATAATTAACAACAGCCCCTTTCATCTGCAAATAGACACAACGTGTCAAAACTCATTTGGCTCTCAAATTTGTGGTGAGGACAGAGCAGGAGCAGCCACATGTTCCCACCCCACTCTGGGGGTCCCATCCAGCCTGGTTTGGGGTCATTCCTTGCAAAAATAAGACAAAGCAGTAACAAAACCAAAGGAGAGGCTGAAATGAAGGATTTCAGGGAAACATCCCTGCTGCTTTTGCAGAAGGGGCTGGAGCCCCAGCCAGCCCTGCCTTGGCACTCTCCATCCATCCATCCATCCATCCATCCATCCATCCATCCATCCATCCATCCATCCCTCCATCCCTCCGTCCCTCCCTCCATCCATCCCTCCCTCCATCCCTCCATCCATCCCTCCCTCCATCCCTCCCTCCATCCATCCCTCCATCCATCCATCCATCCATCCATCCATCCATCCCTCCCTCCATCCCTCCATCCATCCACCCACCCATCCATCCATCCATCCATCCATCCATCCCTCCCTCCATCCATTCCTCCCTCCATCCATCCCTCCATCCCTCCCTCCATCCCTCCATCCATCCCTGGGGATCTCCCATCCCTCACCATCCCAGCCCCTTCCTCTTGCCCCCTCTCACCCTTTTCTTTTTCCTTCTCTTCCTTTCCACTCACTGGTTGTTTTAAACATATTGGCAGCAAATTGTGTGGTTTTATGAGCAATTTGCTGGTGATTTCTCTTCCTGGGGCCTCTTTCCTTTGGGCACTGAGGTCCCTTTCCCAGGCAACCCAGAGCACATCAGCCTCCCATCTCCCTGGTGGGGAGCTGCTCATGTAAATCCAGTGTCACTTGGGTATTTTTGTATCTACTCAATCATCAAAGTCCCTTTCCAAGAGTCTTTTCAGCTTTTTATTTTCTCCTGTGTTAGAATTTAAGGAAAATGCTGTTTGTTTTATTGCAACCCATCATTTATTGTAATGCAAACATGAACAAATTCTTATTTTGGGCCAATTCTTTTCCAGGGGGTTATTTACAGAAGCAACAATCCCAACATGTTGTTTTCCTTTGAATTCTTGATTGTTTTTCTGTTGGCACTTTTGCAAATTGCCTTTTCTGCAAATGCAGGTTATTAATGGGGTGTCAGCTGCAGTTTCTTATTTAGCTGGAGTAGAATTGGTTGGAAATACTCCAGCACAGTTTGTCAATAGGAAAACTCAGGTTTGAGAGCAAGATTTGTCATACAAAGGATGATACAAATACATTTTATTTTGGGGAGGATGAGGATAGAAAAATGGAGTACTCCAAGAGCAGGATATTTACTATTTTTCTTTTTGCTCTGGGTTCAGTAGAGTTCTAGCACAGGATTGTGATGGATCCCAAGGGCTTATTTTTAGAATTTTGTTTAGCAGGAAATTAAAAACAAGTTGGGGAAAATCCCTCCCTGTTCTTCTAACACAGAAATGGTGGTTCTCAAACTGAGCAAGACACTTCCCTCCCTGTCTGAATCCAGGCTCTGCTGGACCATGACAGGAGCTGGATGTGCCTCATGCAAATGAGAGCAGTTCTGATTGTCCCTGCTGGAGATATTTATCAAGCTGCTTCTCCTGGTAACTACTTCATTTTCCAAGAAGCTCGTTGCTTTTCAAGGTTTAATTGGGTCCTTTCACTAAATACCAGAGAGATTGTGCTGCAGCAGCTGAGGCTGGTGAGAGCTGCAGGGGAGAGGGGGCTGGTGGTGGAGCTTGGCCATGGGAAGGATGAGGAGCATTTTTTTCATGGAGTCATCCAATCATTAAGGTTGGAAAAGACCTTGAAGATCAGCAAGTCCAGCCATTAACCCAGCACTGCCAAGCCCACCACCAACCTGTGTCTCTAAGCACCACATCTACAAATCTGGTCCATCCCAGGTGTTTAGTTTGATTTACCCTCATCATTGAACCTTCTTGAGGGGTTACCATTGTAGGCCACCATCAGTGGCACCAAATCACCAAGTGCAGCTGCTTCTCCAGCCCCAGCAATTGGCCCCAGATGGATTTTCCTGGAGTTTCCAGCTAATGGATCTGTGACTTGTACTTGGCCAATGTTAGTGGGTCAAATTTACATTGTTTGGACTGAAAGGCAAAAGCACTGCATGGGGTTTTTTCCCCTCTTTTAAATTAATTTCATTAACTGGTTCGATGTATCTGGTTCCTTTCTTGTGTATTGTTTTTCTTGTCAGCTTCCAAAACCACCTCCCACAGCCCACGTGCCCATGAAACCCAGTGCAGAAGCCAATCCCTGCCTGCAGTTCTTGCCTGACTTTCCTTCCCCTTGGTGACACTGTGGGGTGACACTGTGAGGTGACACTGATCTGTGAGGTGACACTGTGAGGTGACACTGTGGGGTGACACTGTGAGGTGACACTGATCTGTGAGGTGACACTGTGGGGTGACACTGTGGGGTGACACTGATCTGTGAGGTGACACTGTGAGGTGACACTGTGGGGTGACACTGTGAGGTGACACTGTGAGGTGACACTGATCTGTGGGGTGACACTGTGAGGTGACACTGATCTGTGAGGTGACACTGTGGGGTGACACTGTGAGGTGACACTGATCTGTGAGGTGACACTGTGAGGTGACACTGTGGGGTGACACTGATCTGTGAGGTGACACTGTGGGGTGACACTGTGGGGTGACACTGTGAGGTGACACTGTGAGGTGACACTGTGGGGTGACACTGATCTGTGGGGTGACACTGTGAGGTGACACTGATCTGTGGGGTGACACTGTGAGGTGACACTGTGGGGTGACACTGTGGGGTGACACTGTGGGGTGACACTGTGAGGTGACACTGATCTGTGGGGTGACACTGTGAGGTGACACTGTGGGGTGACACTGTGAGGTGACACTGATCTGTGGGGTGACACTGTGGGGTGACACTGTGAGGTGACACTGATCTGTGGGGTGACACTGTGAGATGACACTGATCTGTGGGGTGACACTGTGAGGTGACACTGTGGGGTGACACTGTGAGGTGACACTGATCTGTGGGGTGACACTGTGAGATGACACTGATCTGTGGGGTGACACTGTGAGGTGACACTGTGGGGTGACACTGTGAGGTGACACTGATCTGTGGGGTGACACTGTGAGGTGACACTGCTCTCTGCTGGTTGACTCTTCATCGAGGTGAAGGATTTGATGCTGCTGGAAAAGGTCAACACTCTATTCAGGGATAAAAATGACTTTTTCTTGATATTTGTATTATCAGCTTTTAGAATTTAATATCTGCCCGTGGAGACATCACACCATGAAGTCCTGGGGGTTGGAACAAGATGATCTTTAAGGTCCCTTCCAACCCAAACCATTTGGTGATTCTATGAGTTTAGTAAAGAAATATAAATCACAGCTGCTTGACTGTTGTCATTATGATAGGAAGGATTTATTGAGGAAGATCTTTGTGATACCAACAGCCCTCCCATTGCCCCACCACGGCCAAAGCCACAAGCCCCATGTCAGCTCTCCTGGGGCACAGGAGGCTCTTGGATGCACAGAATTGACTCTTCCCATCAGATACCCTGAGCTTTCCGTGTGGAGTAGAGGTGGAACAGGCCTTGGTGTGGAGCCAAAGAAAATGCAGAGGGGTTTGGAGAGGGAACCATGGAAACACCAGGCTATTCCTGGAGCAGTCCCTGGGCTGGACACACTGAGAAGGTCATGGGGGGCATCATTCCCAGCGTGCCACACCAGGGATCTGCTGCAAGAGGAGAATTCAGGGAAATTCCAGCATTCCCTCCAAGAAACAGCCCAGTGGCAATAGGAGATCCTGTTTAGGGATGTGATTCCCACAGAGCATTTCCCAGCAGGCACAATTATTTTGTAAATGGCCATAATAAAGTGAATTTTGGTGTCACACATCAGGGACAAAATGAGGAGCAAACCCTGCCCAAGACGAGCTCCAGTTGGGCAAAGTGCCCTCCCTGCCCCCCAGATCCTGTGGCACTCACTGCAGGATTGGGCTGGGACTCAGAGCAGGGGAAGGACATCACCCAAGGGCATGTCTAGACTTTAGGACATGAAAACTGCAAACCTTTGCAAAACTGGGAAGGCTCTTGAAACAAGAGACCAAAATAATTAATCCCCACTGGTCCTTTCCCTTTTAACAGTAAAGACTTAGGAATTTTGAATGTATTTACTAGTAAGCTGTGAAGGGGCTTTAAAGTTACATATTTTTATATTTATATATTTTTTAAAATCCTCTTTACCCAGAATCTCTCTAAGGAGAGGAGTGAGATCTTTCCAAGCTGTTCATTTCTTAAGGCAGTGAGGGACAGAGACTTTGTGCTGTTAATAAACCTCTCAACCTTTCTGTGGTGGTAAACAAAGAGCTGAAGCAGCTCCAGAGTAATCCCAGCAACACACACTGGAGTGAAGTAAAACTGAAGTGGTGAAGTCAAAGGTGAGGATGAGCTGGGGAGGGGCAGTGTAGGAATCTCCTGTCTCCAAATTTTGGAGTGGGGAGGCTGATTTGAGCTCTGTGTACTCCTTTTATCCCTTTTTTTCCACTCCCTTTTATTCACTGGCACTTTAGTCTTCCAGCATCAGTGGGTGTCCTCAGGTCCTGCATGAAGAGAGAGGAGGAATGAGCAGTTCATTCTCATCTTCTGTGGTTTGTTCATCCTTATTATGATACAAACATGATATATTATAGGATATTCAGCACACATTACATTATTATATACACCCCAAGCAGGTTCCTCATTTAAGCTAAATAATTATGTTTTCTTGTCTCTGTTCCTCCTCTGAGGCTGGGGGAGCTCAACCATTTAGTGAACATTATTTACTAACAGAGGACCTGCCTTTGCAGCATTTGTTTGTATTCCTGCCCTCCATTTCCCAAATAGCCTATTCCAGTGTTTGACTGCCATCATTTGGAGCAGGGACTTTGAAAAAGCACTTTGATACCACCACTGTTTCAGGGCAAATCTTGTATCTGAGCATTTTACCTCTTTTTTTTCTTCCCGATGACTCATTATGTTCAATAATGTTTTGCTGACATTTTTGTAAATAGTTTTCTCCCCAGGTATGATATGAATTTCTTACTGTAATTCTTCACTCTCTGGGGCTGCCTCTTCATTTTTCTTGAGCTATTCCTTTGCCCTGCAAGGAAGAGGCTCAGTAGCCCAGTTATCCTTTGGTACACGACACGTTGGTGTGTCTCATGTCACGATTCTTGCAGTGCTTGAGAGAAATGTCATGAATTTTAAACCAAGAGGAAACCCCTGTTTTTTAATTCTGTTTGATCTAAGCATCAGCATTCCTGTTGGTGGGATTTTTTTCTCTGATCTGATTCCATACCTCATGTGAAATGGCTTTCAGTTCAGTGTGTACAAACCAGCATCCTGCCAATGTGTGAGCAGGAGCTTAATGCAGGGCTGTGTTCCCAATCCTCTCATTACACTGGTTAAAACCCCAGCTGGGGCTAAAAAAAAAATCAGTGTTTTCCTCTGTGGAACAGCCTCCTAAAATGTCAGGATGAAACCAAGTGGGTGTAACTGATCCCCCAGTAAAGCTCGTAGGGATTTGTAAGATCTTCCCCCAGAGATTTGGGGCCGTTCTGTGGCCAAACTTTGTGGCAGAGCTGCAAGTTGTTCCAGCTGTTTGTTAACATCACATCACCCTCATTTCCATGGCGTGGCTCAGAATATCCACTGAACTGTTTATGTTAAATCATGTTTGTGTCCCGGGGGACAGAAGGGACATGGGCTGATGCAGGAGAGCAAACCCTCCCCCAGAACAGGCCCAGGGCTGCTCTGCCCTGGGGATTCAAGAGATTGCCTTTGACACAGGGTGAAAAGGCAGTTTGTACAAGAGAATCAATCTGTTCCAGCAGGCATCAGCTAAATCCCTCCCAGGGGGAAAAGGATGGAGCCCCAATGAGAAATTCTCTTTTGCTGGCTGGCAGAAATCATATACAGGCTGCAAGGGAAAAAACAAATGTGGAGCAATATTGAAAGCAGCTCAAAACAAACAAACATACAAAAGAGCTGTCCTGAAATTATCCCCATCCTCTCTTTGCTATCTCCTTGGCTTTGCTAATTTAAAGCCTCTCTAGAAGTCCCACAAGAAGTGACATGATGGCACCACTCCAAGCAGGGGGTGAGATCCATGTTGGATACCCCAAGGATCAATGCCTGGCTTTTTAGCCATGCTGTTAAAAGGTTATCAACCACTCACAGGGGTACCTGAAGGGAAGTTCTGGCCAGGTGGGGGTTGGTCTCTTCTCCCAGGCACTCAGCAATAGGACAAGGGGGCACGATTGGCTCAAGCTCTGCCAGGGGAAACTGAAGTTGGAGATCAGAAAGAAATTCTTTGCAGAGAGAGTGCTCAGGGATTGGAATGGGCTGCCCAGAGAGGGGGTGGATTCCCCATCCCTGGAGGTTTTTCAGCTGAGCTTGGCCGTGGCACTGAGTGCCATGATCTGGTAAAGGGACTGGAGTTGGACCAAGGGTTGGACTTGATGATCTTGGAGATCTTTTCCAACCCAATCCATTCTGTGATTCAATGGATGTGGCACTGAGGGAGAATCCACCACATCTTGATCCAACCCTGCTGTGAGAATCCACCACATCTTGATCCAACCCCACTGTGAGAATCCACTGCATCTTGATCCAACCCCACTGTGAGAATCCACCACATCTTGATCCAACCCCACTGTGAGAATCCACCACATCTTGATCCAACCCCACTGTGAGAATCCACCACATCTTGATCCAACCCCACTGTGAGAATCCACCACATCTTGATCCAACCCCACTGTGAGAATCCACCACATCTTGATCCAACCCCACTGTGAGAATCCACCACATCTTGATCCAACCCCACTGTGAGAATCCACCACATCTTGATCCAACCCTACTGTGAGAATCCACCACATCTTGATCCAACCCCCCTGTGAGAATCCACCACATCTTGATCCAACCCCACTGTGAGAATCCACCACATCTTGATCCAACCCCACTGTGAGAATCCACTGCTTCTTGATCCAACCCCACTGTGATCACCAGCCCAGGGCACTCCGTGCCCTGGGCTGGTGATCACAGTGGGGTTGGATCAAGGGTTGGAGTTGATGATCTCGGAGGTCTTTCCAACCCAGTTGTTTCTATGATAGTCTCAGACCCACACCTCGCTAAACCCATAACCACATCCCTCTCCTTTCTCTGCCCCCCCAGCCTGAAGGCCGTGCTGATGGGGAAGCCCCAGGACAACACGGTGGACCTGTCGGGCATCCCGCTGGCGCCGAAGGACGTGGAGCGGGTCACGGCGTACCTGCAGCACAGCGCCGAGCACATCGACACGGTGGAGTTGGGCTTCACCGAGCTCACCGACGACGTGCTGCTGCAGCTGCTGCCCGCGCTCTGCCGCCTGCCACACCTCACCACGCTGGCCCTCAACGGCAACCGCCTCACCAAGGCCATCCTGCGCGACCTCACCGACACCCTCAAGGATCCCAAGAAGTTCCCCAGCGTCACCTGGATCGACCTCGGCAACAACGTGGACATCTTCTCCTTGCCACAGCCCTTCCTGGTCAGCCTAAAGAGGCGCTGCCCAAAACAAGGCAACTTGCCGACCATCCTGGAGTTTGGGGAGGGTCAGCTCAGCGATCTGGAAGGGCAGGATGGTCTGGTTGAGAGCCAGGAGGACCTGCCAGCTGCATTGGGCAAGACCGACAGCACAGACTCGCAGCAGACGGACAGAACAGACAAGGCTGGGGAGCTCCCCAGCTCGGAGCGAGGGGCTGTGACCCCACAGACATGATGTCCAGCTCCAGGGCTCCTGGGTGAGTGTGCTGAGCAAGGATTACTCCAATCCAAGACCTCAGAGTTGCGGGGTCCTGGCAGAGGGGCAGCTGAGATGTTTTGGGAGCCTGGACTGCTGCCTCCCCCTGTACCATGAATGCTGATGATTTTCTTTTCAAAGAACAGGTAAAGGTGATCACGCTGAATATTTGTGTTTTATAAAAGCTGCCCAGGTATTTTTAAGCATTAGTGATGTCCTGTGGTTTTGGTTCTCTCAAACATGCATCTCCAAGGGTGGACTGTGAGGGCCTTAGAAGAGCAGGAAGAGGGAGCAGAAGGGTGCCCAGCCCGGGCAGGGAAGGGTTCCTCTCCTTAGTGCTGGATCTGAGGTGCCCAGCCTGGGCAGGGAAGTGTTCCTCTCCTTAGTGCTGGATCTGAGGTGCCCAGCCTGGGCAGGGAAGGGTTCCTCTCCTTAGTGCTGGATCTGAGGTGCCCAGCCTGGGCAGGGAAGGGTTCCTTAGTGCTGGATCTGAGGTGCCCAGCCTGGGCAGGGAAGGGTTCCTCTCCTTAGTGCTGGATCTGAGGTGCCCAACCTGGGCAGGGAAGGGTTCCTCTCCTTAGTGCTGGATCTAGCCAGGCCCTGCTGCTCTCCCACAAGTGATGGACACTCAGCAGTCACCCCAGAGAGCTGCCACTGAGATAAACCTGACATCCTTTCCAGTCCTGACTGCAGGAGTTGCTGATGAGTGTCACACACTAACTGGGGGTATTTCTCCTAATATTGTGAGTCAGCTTGGAGAGAGAGCTTTGCTTTCCTGGTGTGGAACTAAATCCCTGTCCACAAGGTGCCTGGACACCACCCTCACCCTCCAGCCTTACTGAAACCAGGCTGGCACTTGTGCCTGCCCAGTATTTATTGAGATTTTGTAAAAAGCAGTTTCTCACCAGCTGTGCTGCTGTAATAACTCCAGAGCTTTTAATTGTGGTACCTGGAACTTGCACCAGCAATGCTGGGAGTGTGTGACCCATCTGGGGGAGTGATGCACAAAACAGAGTGCTCAGCTCAGGCTCGTCACTGTTGCTGACAAGAGACTACAATACTGAAGGTTTTTAAAGGGAAAACCAATCCTGGGGTTCATCCTTCTATCACTGCCACTAAGAGTTGGGCAGTCCCAGCCAGCTGAAAGGCTTTGGGTCACTCAGCTGTGTCCTTTTGCCCCCTGGACCAGAAGTGCTCTGTTTCTAAAACCTCCCTCTGTTTTTCTCTAAGAGACTTGGGTTTGATTTTATTATAATTTTGATGGAAAATGGATCACCCAGAGCAGCAGCACTGGAATGTGCACCTTGGCTTTTGAACCACAATTCCATTTGATCCTAAATCTCAGGAGAGGGCAGGAAAGTGTGAAACACTTGCTCTCCCTCCCATTCCAAGGACCAGATGTGACTCTTTGCAGAGGGGGAGCCCCTTTCTTTGTTCCAAGCCTCTCCCCTGGCCAGCTCACAGGTTGTTCTCTTGGCTCCCAGCACTCACTCTGGCTTTACTTCTGCTGGGTGCAAACAGTCAGACTTGGTTGTGCCTTTGGCTCTGTCCATTCAACATCCCAGCACCAGGAAGCTTTTCCAGAGCTGCCAGTGGTTGTTCCTCCTCTGTTCACAAGTAGGTAAGTTTAGAAGAAACTCTGTCACTTGTTTTAATACATTTGGCAACATTCAGTATGATTTGCATGTATCCAAGCCTTTTTTTGTTTGTTTTTTTTTTAATTCTAACTCTTTCCAACAGGCATGAAAAAACTTTGCAGTGAATAAACTGTTCTGTTTGAAATCTGTAATCAGAATAAATGACAATGTTTAATACCCAGTGCTGAATTTTTCCTCTGTCCAGGTGGAATGCCCAGCAAAAACCAGGAGCAGAGAAGGCAGTGCTAAGAGCTGCTGGTCTGGGGTCTGGGTTCAGCTCTGTGCCCAGAGAGCATTTAGCCCTTCTGAGACAAGGAAAGAACTAGAAAGAGCCTTTTATCAATATATCCATGGATGCTGAAGGATGCACTGAATTACTTTCCTAGGAAAAGAAAAAAAACCCCAGAGTTCTAGCAGAGACAGTTACTGGTTATAAAAGCAAAAGGCTTTGGCTAATCAGTCCCTTCCTCACAGTGTGGATTAGTTCAATTATCCATTTAGTGCACTTCAGGATAATGATGATTCTCTGGGCTCAGGAAAGAGGGGGGTTTGGTTTTGGTTGTTTTTTTAAAGAAAATCAGTGTGAAATGCTTCCCTTCCCAGCTCATCAGCATCAAAACAAGCTCGGGGCTCCCTCTGTGTACAATCAATGTTCCTTGTGCTGGTGCTTCGGGTCAGAAGCATTTAAATGGCCCTTGCAAGAAGGATTCAAGCACTGAAAAATCACTGCTGGTAGAATATTGACATTGACTGAGGTCATTTCTTGTCAAAGAGGGGAGGAAATGGCCACTATAAAATCAAGAAGTCCATAAAACACCCCAGCCTGGTTTGGTTTGTTATCTCCACCAGCACCACAGCTCTGCCTGGGCATGAAATAAACTGGTGTGGGGGAGAAGATTTATGTCTTCAGCAAGAAAACTGTAATTGGAAATCATTCTGTGCAGACTGAGGAGCCCACAGCGAGGGGAATAGAAACAGCAGGAAGGAATGGGAGAGGCATGAAGGGGTTGGTGTGACACACTCAGGGGGTGCTTCCAGCTGGGTTATCTCTGAATTCAGAGTCTGCACAAGACCTGTTTGGGTTTTGAAAGGGATTATTCATTTCAAATGAGGGTTACACTCCTGGGGATAGTTGGGAGCCCCAAGCACGGGTGTGTGGGAAAGCAAAGAAGCAACAGAAAGTGCTGCTGGGAACATCCAGAAGCTCAAAAATCCTTTGGCCAAAAGCATTGCTGATGCTCACCGGCCCCTTGCAGAGGGGCAGAAGAATTGCAAATGTCAACCCAAAAATGCTGCAGAGGAAAGGTCCAAAAGTGGCCCAAAGGACTAAGGGGGAGGCAGCAGGGGCTGAGGGGTCAAAGGGCTGCTCAGGCAAAGGCACCACAGCGGGTTATCCCACTGCAACTGCCTTTGCAGTCAGGCACAAACATCTCAGGGCTCTCCCGTGGTTCAGCACACCCCTTTGGAGCAGCAAGAGAGGAGGAAGCTCCTGACCTCATGCAAGGACCACTCGTGTCCTCAGAAAGGCAGAGACTCCCATGTTGCATTAATGGGGAGCACATCGTTGGTAGCTGCTACTGCCACAGAAACTAATTGAGCTTATTAGCAGTGCTCATGGAATAATGCTAATGAGGAAGGGACAAAACAACTGACCTGAGCTCTGCAGTGAAATGTTCCTTGGTGAGCAGCAGATTTAATCTCCCCCAACATCCAGAATTTAGGTATGCTGGACTGCTGTTCTGCTGAGCAGACAGTTCCAGAGCAGAGCCACCAGCCCTCCATATGCCCCAGGGACTCTCCTGAGACCGAGTTAGGTCACACACACCAAATCAGGCTTTCCCCACAAGAAACATAACCCCTGGTCAGACCAAAACCTACAGAAGTACTCTGGTTATTGTGAGAAAAATCAACTCCTGCTTCAGCTGGTTGAATTAGAAGAAACCAGCAGGAGCTAAAGAAGATGTTGGCAGGATGCAGTTTTCCCTGTGGAGAGGGTGACTGGAGAGGGTTCCAAGAGAGAAAACTCGGACAAATCTCACCCACAACATCTGGGACTAAAAAACTGACCATATAAAAACCCAGGAGGAGTTTAGGCTAAACCTTTCAGCAGTTCTCACACTACCTCAAATCTGGTAGTTTTTCCCCTTACTAACAGAAGGAAAAGTCCTGGCTAGGGGAATCTTTTGCATTATTCATTGGCAGCTGATGCCAGTGTGTTTAATATTGGCCCTGGAGATAGAAAACAGTCTGCTTGAGCTCAGCTGATATGGAAAATGTATACAGCAGCATTTGGAAAAGTAATGGAAGTATTATCCCTCAAGGACTGCTTGCTTGACATACCAAACACTCAGCAAGCACAGTCAGAAACCAGAGGGGTTTCACCTCCTGCTGATCACAGAGCTCAGAACCAAAATTACATCGCAGTTGGGATGTGCCTGATTCTTGGTGAAATCATTTTCCTTGGTGGAATGATAAGGCCAGTGCCAAAAGGGCCCAGGAAAAAGGTGCCAGATGCCAAATGCTGAGCCCTGAGGAGAACCAGCCTCCTGAACAGGCAGAAGTCCAGGGCAGAGGTTTTGGTGGTCCCTCTCATTGCTTCACTGAGTATTGAAAACTCAATCATTTCATAGTCAGTGAAGCCCAGACAGCCTCCAACCACCACCCCTTCCACCAGTTTGTAAACAGCAGGTCCAGCAGAGCCCCAGCCCTGCCAGCACAGGAGCTGTGCCCACTGGGAAGGACAGGGGGAGCCCTGGATCCAAACTGGCACTGCACACAGGAATTTAGGGATGTTACTTGTCAACTGCATAAGCCCAAGGTTCAATTACTCCCGATGGATGGGGAACTGGAGGTGCTTTGTTTTATAGCCTCTTCTGGCACTTTTGGGCTTGCATTTTCTACCTTCTCCTCTGTGAACATGCAGAGACAGAGCTGGTTTTAACTTCAGCTTAGTTTACAGTTCTACAGAAAACTGAAGACCTGATTTAATAGTCAGAAGATGCAACCTGTTCACCACCACCTTTAATTATATGGGCAGTTTTCTGAGTTTTCTCCTGACTCTTAATAGTTTATTGATTCTGTGGCTTCTGTGCCATTTTTCTTCTTTGCTTTTTATTAACTCAATCTGAGGAGAAAATAAACCTGTGGAACACCCTCACAGGAGGCTTGGCTGAGCTGAACCTGCTGGGGCAGGCTGAGCTCTGCACTGCCAGTGGCCTGTTGCATCTCTCAGCTGTTAATGGAAGCAGAAATGGATTTGAGGTTTACAAAAGTGAAGCACAAGGAGGAGAGAAAGATCAATACATAACTCACTGAGGATTTGGCCCATGTATTTCTGGTTTTTCAAGGCAGGTGCTGTGAGGCTGCTGTTCCTGCCTCTCCCTGTGGCTCCTGGGCTACCTGTGAGCTGTGTCCTTGTCCTTCTCCAGAGCTGCCCTGGGCTGGTGCAAACCTTTGGGGAGCTGCTCTGTGATTAGGAATTTGCATTGCAAGCAGCAAGTGGCAGCAATCCTAAACACAGCACAAAAATATGGGATTAAAGCCCAAAGCACCTCATTACAGACATGCCCGTCCTACAACAGGGATGAACTCCTGGAATAGATACACAGACACTCAGGTATATGTGAAAAACTCAATCATTTCAGAGTCAGTGAAGCCCAGACAGCCTCCAACCACCTCATCTTCCACCAGTTTGTAAACAGCAGGTTCAGCAGAGCCCCAAAACTGTGAGATAAAGAAAGGATAAGGGCTGTAACAAATATGGAAAATCCAACTGCATCACCACAGCAGCTCTTCAGCAGCTGCTTCTTGTTTTGCTGTTACCTCCAGGTAAGACTTTCAACTCCAGCTTGCTTATATAAATGAAATATAAGGCAGTAAAGAATCAGTCTCTGCCACCTGCTATCCCAGCTCCTACCAAACTCCTGTGGAATGCTGCACGTAGAGATGCAGGCAGGAAAACCCCAGGGGTGGAAAGAATCCAAACACACAAAATAAAGGCAGGTGCTTCAGGCTGTGTGCCTTTATACATCACTTTCCAAGAGGAGGAAAACTTCACCATTAGTTTTTTTTTTGCTTTATTTCTTCTCCTCCACTGTGCCCACCTGCTTGTTAAATTATGAATTTAAAGGCTCAGTGTTTTCCCAAGTGCTCTGAGGGAAGCTGGGCTTTCTTGCAGGCTCAGAGCTCCCCTCCACCACAGGCACTGAACAGCACAGAGCTGCAGGCTGAAATGCAAACCTCCTCCTTTCCTGTACCCCTCACTTGCCTTCCTTTGCCATGAAAATCTGCCAGCTACGTTCAGGGAAGGATAAAAAAACCCCAGATAATCAGGCAAATTATGAGAGGGAGATTTTCAAAAGAACAAAGCACCTAATTCTGCCTTCCAAGCAGCTGAAGAAGAGGCTTTGCAGCTGAGCTCAAGGCCAAGTGGGTGATACACATTTTCCCCAAAACTGGCAAAAGTTCCTGTAAAAATCACTTCATTGTTCAGCCAAGGGGAAAAACCCAAAACCCAACCCCACAAACAAAAGCAAGCAGTAAAACAGCTTAAAGCATTGCAACACTCAGGACATGCAAACCCTATTTCTTAAAAGCTCTGATTTCACTGCAGCTCATTCCTGGAGCTCAGTCCAAGCTCAGCTCACATCTGGCCCCTGCAGTGAATTGGTGGCACGGGAGGCCCCTGCAATGAGCTGAATGAACCAATTCCCAGCAGCACTGGGAGAAAACTCAGCTTTCCCACCCCAGAGGTGGCTAAACTCAGCCTTCTGAGATGGGACACATGAACTACATGAAGTCAGAGATGGTGGAATTTACAGGGAACTGATAAAGAGAAGTAGGAAGTGGCAGTAAAATTACACTGTGCTTGTCCCTTCATCACAACAGTTCTTCAAACAGGTTTTTTGCTGTTCTATCAGCCCTGTTCTCCTCCCTGAAACCCTTTTCCTCAGCTTACTGACATGCTCCCCATCTCCAAAGACCTTTCTGAAGCATAAAAGCAGGATCTCTGACATCCCTTCTCCTTGCTGCAGCCTCCTGGTTTGGACCACCAGCAGCCTGGCCCTGACATTAAAGCTTTGTGTCACCTCCTGCAAGCACAGAGCCCCTTCCTCCCCAGCAGAGCATCAACAGGCTGGTTTGGAGATCCCTGGATGAACCTGAAATCCTCACATTCCTCAGTGCAGGGTCTTCCCAACACCTGCTGAAATTGCTGTGCATTTCCAAGCTCGCAGCTCACACTCTGCTTTGCAATAATTCTCATCACCTTCCCAGCAGGTATCTCATGTATTTCACATCCTGAGGAGCTCTAGGCACAAAGATTTTATTATTTACTGCTATGGCTGAAAGTAATAAATATCTGATTTGACACAGTAAAGTGAAATTGCTTTATGCAGCCTCTGACCAAGTGTGCCTTCCCTCTCCTCCTCTCCCCACAGCAGGACTCCAAGCTCCAGTTTCTTATCTGTAATGAGGAGGTAATCTGGAATCAAGATTACCTGCTGGACCACATGGGATGTTAAACATTATATTAAACACTTAACCTGCTGTTGTGGGCTGCATTAAAGAACTGTACACAGTCACTGGTCACCTGAACACCAGCACTGCACTTGCTGTCAGACAAGGGCTGTGATAACCAAACTATTATCAGCAGCATTTGCTACCAGAGTATCTTGACTCAGGTGTTTTATTATTAAAGTTTAAGCTGTTCAGGAAAAATTCTTTTCTATTATAGGTGATAAACTGGAAGTTTGTGTCTGAATGTGCTACTGAACCTCAAACCTGATCCCCTGTTCTGTTAATAACAGCACCCAACACAAACCCACAGCCAAAACTGCAAGTCATCAGATGCAGTTTGCACGTGCACAGAATACAAGAAAAAATAAAGAACAGCACACCTGCAGAAACTGTCCTACAGGATCTGGAGAAACACATGCAAAGGAGCAATTAAAAAAATCTAGAAAATAAATCAAAGTGATACTGAAAACCAAGGAGAGATCATCAGAAAGCCACGGGCAGCTCTAGAAATATCAATCATTTGTTTAGAGTTCATGTTGCAGATCTGCCATGCAATTATTTTACCACAAACCATTAAAAATAAAAAACCTCTTATGAAAAAAACAATAAATCAAAGGACTGACTTGCAAAAACTGACAGGAGTCTACAAAAAGAAAAGAAAGCACTTACAGGAAAAGTCTTAATTATTGGAGATGAAACTTTTAACATCTCCATTTGATTAAAACAGCAGGGATTTCACATTCAGTCTCCATAAAGTGATTTTCTCATTGTTTTGTTCAGGTTTCAGTTCCACACACACAGGTGCTGGGCTGGAGGGTGTTTGTTGACTCCAGCTGAGCAGAAGCTCAACACCCACCACTGAGGAGGCACAGTGGGGCTGGCAAGTCCTGAGGCTGCCAGGGAGAGAGAGGTAATGAAGAGAGAATCCTTCCTCATGCAGCATTTTTATGGAGCTTTAACTCCTTTGGCTCCTCATCACACTGTTTATTCACGCTCTGTGTAACTGCTGTGACCAGAACACTCTGGGCTTGGAACCATCACAGGTTTTGCTGGTCCAACACTGAAACCCATTAATTAACAACTAATTAAAGAGCTGACATTTTCAGTGTGTGTGGAATTCTCTGCATTGTAATGAAAGTTGCAGATCTTACTAGACAGCTGGGAAGGAACCAGCAGTAAAACTATTTCCCCAATCACATCTTCCAAGGCTGTAAAATCTCTCAAGAAACACCCTGAGCTTGGTCATTGCCCCATCTTGTGGGCTCAGGCAGGACAGATGATGTTCCTCCTTTGAATTGAGAGCACAGGAGCACAAAATGCTTCATATTCTTCCCATATGTCCTCCTGCCATGCCCTAAATCCAACTCCACCTGTTCAATTCTCACCATGGGCAGCAGCATCAGGACTGGGGCATGATGTTTGTGCTACAATTGATTTCAAGCCCCAAAATTGAAACACTAAATTTGTGAACTGACAAAAGTTTGTCCTACCAGTCCATTAAATGATGCATTAACCTTGTCCTTCTTTACAGAATATGTGGAATGTGCTAAAGCTCTGGCAGAACAAGGTCAGTTGGGTGCTACAAACACTGCTCAGCATGAGAGGCCAAAGACCTCAAAGGCTGTTTTGAGCCCTCACTCTTTGCTCAGAGTTGCTGCCTGTGACATCTGAGAAATTATGACAAAGCACTTGCCAAGGTGGCAGCTGGAAGAAAACAAACCTCTAACACTTTTTTTGCATGACACCAATAGCACCTTAGTTGTTCCTTGCTAGGAAACAGCAGCTCCTTTGTGCCTCACTTCTCTTTCACTAATGTGAAATGAGGGAGAGGATTGAAAAATTAACTGCTCATCCATCTGCCTTTGGGGGAAAAGTAGTGAAGTTTCAAAATTTAGGACTTATTTTATTCTAAAAAGTGAAGATACACTTTCCTCCTAAGTAAAGACATAGAGCTAAAACTGCAGCAGCTGAAATGGCAGCAACCAAGACAAGAATTACAGAGAGATTTGTCTGAGGTCTCCACCCCTCCAAAAGGTCATTCCTTAATGTGCTAAAGTGATAAAAACAGACACAGTGGGGTTTTGAAAGAGATAATTTTAATTTATGTGTAATCACAACAGTGTAACTGTTCCCACTTCTCAGCATCTTCAGACAGAAAGCCACGTTGTGTCTACAAACACAGTCCCCAAGCTGATGGGTTTTGCTGGATTTCTTCTTCCTCAGACCAGGTGTTTGCAGCCTCAGCACCTCTAACAAAGCAGCAGGGTTAGAGAAATCAGTCACCACCCCAATGAAAACTGTTCATGCAGGAGATACCATCAGAAAACCTTTGCTCACCACCACTCAATCTGCCGGTAATTCCAGCAAGTTTTGGTTGGTTTCATCACATGATATCTTCAGGTAAATGGATACATTTCTGGCAGAAAAAGACTTTCAGCCCTTTGCTCTACAGAGCTGTCAGCAAAACTGCAGGGCAGGAAACAGCTGCTCCTACACATTTTTTGGCCTAGAACTTCATTAACTGTATATTTAGAGCTAAGAATATACAGAAATATCATAGAATAGAATCATAGAAATGATTGGGTTGGAAAAAACCTCTGAGATCACCAAGTCCAACCCTTGATCCAACCCCACTGTGATCACCAGCCCAGGGCACGGAGTGCCCTGGGCTGGTGATCACAGTGGGGTTGGATCAAGACAGGGTGGATTCTCACAGTAGGGTTGGATCAAGACAGGGTGGATTCTCACAGTAGGGTTGGATCAAGACAGGGTGGATTCTCACAGTAGGGTTGGATCAAGATGTGGTGGATTCTCACAGTAGGGTTGGATCAAGATGTGCCACATCCATAGAATCACAGAATGGATTGGGTTGGAAAAGACCTCCGAGATCATCAAGTCCAACCCTTGGTCCAACTCCAGTCCCTTTACCAGATCATGGCACTCAGTGCCACGGCCAAGCTCAGCTGAAAAACCTCCAGGGATGGGGAATCCACCCCCTCTCTGGGCAGCCCATTCCAATCCCTGAGCACTCTCTCTGCAAAGAAGTTTTTTCTGCTCTCCAACTTCAATTTTCCCTGGCAGAGCTTGAGCCCATCGTGCCCCCTTGTCCTATTGCTGAGTGCCTGGGAGAAGAGACCAACCCCTACCTGGCTGGAACTTCCCTTCAGGGGGTTCCAGACAGTGCTGAGGTCACCTCTGAGCCTCCTCTTCTCCAGGCTAAACACCCCCAGCTCCCTCAGCCTCTCCCCACAGCACTTGTGCTCCAGTCCCTTCACCAGCCTCGTTGCTCTTCTCTGGACTTGCTCCAGCACCTCCTTGGATTGCAGCCAAAAAAAATCACATTAAACTAAGACCACACTAAGTATTTAACTCACCTAAGAGACTCTCCTGCTCTGCTGTCCCACACTGCCTTCCACAGGACTTGGGAGGAGCTGGAACATCAATGGGTAAACATCAGTAACAACCAGCACAGGGCAACAGAGACCTGCAAGCTGAGTATCAGGAACTATCAGGCTTTAAATTGGAAAGAGATGAGGAAAAGCAGATTGAGCCATGCTTTGGACTGACAAAATACACTTCTCAAGTTCCTTACATCTTATGAACCTCATTTATTCTCAGTTTGGATTTTACCTGGTACAAGGCTCTGTGTTCCACTGAAATTCACCTCTTACCTTCAGATTTGGGCCACCCCAGAAGAGCAACCTGCTCCCATCCTGTAATGTCAATCTACGTGGAAAGCCCAGGCCCTGTAGATAGAGTGGAACAGATGGACATGAAACTTGGTTAAGTAATTCTAGAGCACTTTTCACAGACAGCAAACATAACCACAAGTTGCCTGATCAGCTTGAGAAGAGATTTCTGTAGCTCAAACTGCACGTGTGGAGCTGTTTGTCAGACAATGAGGAGGTTTATCGTCAGTTCTCGCATCTGACGGCACTTCCTATTCAGGGTTATCATCATCAACAGCCAGCAGCTTCTGCATTTAATTCCTTAACACAGCAGTTGTTTCATCTTTAACCAACACTGTACAACGTTCCTTTGTGTGTAAGAGGCATTAAGTCTGTAACTTGTGGGTACACAAAGCAAATTAAATAAAACCTCATGAAAACTGATTTAAAGATGTAATTGTTACTGGTTATTCCTGACTAACAATGCTGCATTGTATCATTAGCATTAAGTAAACGCCTGGGACTTGTGTGCTTTAGTACAAAGAAAACTGTAACTTACTCTTTATTTCAAGACATCTTTCTGCTGTGGGAATAAAAGCAGAAGTATTATTAGGACACTCTTCAGCAGTAATTTTAAATTACAAGTATACAGTAAATTTATACAGGAAAAAAAAATAAAACCCAACACAAAAACCAGACCCTCACGACCAACACTCTACTTGCAGTTTCTGTTGCTAATAATCACCGAAATATTTATACCAGACAAGTTTTTGGTAGTCAACAATCCTCTTTAAATTCAGGCACAAGATTTAAAACCACCTAAATTTAGAATTGTATATAAATGCAGCTTATGAAACTGCGTTTACCATTAGGTCAATTTTCAAACTGAAACTGCAGACAGTCAACTTAAATGTTCACTGGATAGAAAGGGCCTGGCACGTGGACCAACCCAAAAGAGAGGCCCGTTTGCTAAACAGCGCCATGAAAGGCCATGGAGGGCAGTGAAGGCCGAGCACAGCCCAGCAGCGCGTGATTCCCCTCACCGAGCCCTCCTCACTTACCGGGACGGCGTTTCCTCAGCCCTGCCGTGTTCCGGGCCCCGGCCCGGCCCGGTGTCCCTCCATGGCGGCCTGAGGGGCCACGCGCGCCGCCCTCGCGCTCCCCCCAGCCCTGCAATGGTGCGGCCCGGCCCGCGCGGCCCAGGAAGGCACGGCGGCCGCCACCATTGCCGAGCGCGGGGGGGGAGAGGCTTCTCTTCAGCCTGCTCAGTGATAAGGGCGCCACGATCTACACGCCGAGCCGCCGCGTGCCCAGCCGGTCCCGGTCTAGACCACCATTCCGGTCCCGGTCCCGGTTCAGGCCCCGGTCGCGGCCCTCGCGACCCGCGGAACAACCACCCTCAGCCAAGGCGCGGAGTGAAAGGGCGGCCTTACCCCACGCGGTCCCTTATAAAGGCTTGGGACGTACCACTCCTCGGCAAGGGGGGGCGGGCCGTGCCATTGCTCCAGCCAGGCGGGGGTGCCCTGAGGGCACGTGTGTGGCTGGAGGGACTGGAGGGATGGAGGGACTGGAGGGGATGGAGGGACTGGAGGGGATGGAGGGACTGGAGGGGATGGAGGGACTGGAGGGATGGAGAGACTGGAGGGATGGAGAGACTGGAGGGATGGAGAGACTGGAGGGATGGAGGGGATGGAGGGACTGGAGGGGATGGAGGGACTGGAGGGTTGGAGGGACTGGAGGGGATGGAGGGACTGGAGGGATGGAGAGACTGGAGGGATGGAGGGACTGGAGGGGATGGAGGGACTGGAGGGATGGAGGGATGGAGGGACTGGAGGGATGGAGGGACTGGAGGGGATGGAGGGACTGGAGGGATGGAGGGACTGGAGGGTTGGAGGGACTGGAGGGGATGGAGGGACTGGAGGGTTGGAGGGACTGGAGGGATGGAGGGACTGGAGGGACTGGAGGGATGGAGAGACTGGAGGGGATGGAGGGACTGGAGGGTTGGAGGGACTGGAGGGATGGAGGGACTGGAGGGATGGAGGGACTGGAGGGGATGGAGGGACTGGAGGGGATGGAGGGGATGGAGGGGATGGAGGGGATGGAGGGACTGGAGGGACTGGAGAGACTGGAGGGATGGAGGGACTGGAGGGGATGGAGGGACTGGAGGGACTGGAGGGATGGAGGGATGGAGGGACTGGAGGGGAAGGCAGGGCAGGAGCGGGGTGGCCTTGGCTGGGCACGGGGCAGGGCCAGGCTCTGTTTCCTCAGTGTAAAGCACAGGATTCGTGTTTCACACAGATTCTGGTTATCTTTTCTTGACTGGGAGTATAAAGCCATTCATTATGGTACATCAGCATTAAAATAATCACTCATGCAAACCCATAAATTAATTAAAATATCAAAGCTATTTATCAAAATCTAAAGGTTTTTTTTCTTGCCTTGGTGGCTGCCATTTCAGCTGATGCAGTTTTAGCTCTGTTTACTTAGAAGGAAAGTGTATCCTCACTTTTTTAGAATGAATTAAGGTGGTTTAGAAGAGCTTTTATTCAGAACAGAGCAGCTGGTTAAATAAATGTTCCATTCTCCTGCTGCTTTGCCATCCTAGACTGAAAACAAGCAGGCTTTGCTTTCCTTGTGCCTGTCAAACACATCCCATTGTCTTAGAAACAAACACAAAAGCACCTCCAATTTAAAGTCTATCAATGCCATGTGTTCATTCTGCCTGAACTATTTATCAAAAATACACCCCTACAGAACAGCAAAATGTTCCTGCAAGGACTAGTGTGGTCCTGCAACTAAAATTCAGGGTAGTTTTTCCTCTGAGACAAAGATCCTCCAACAAGAGCCAGAGCCAACGTTCCTGCCATTTTCATTTTAGTAAAACACAAAGGTATCTCAGTGTAAGAACATTAATTTCTGCATCAAATTCCTGTGATTAATATCTGGGAGTTCAGGGAAAAATCAAGAACATGTTAAGTTAAGCACAAAGAAGAGGACTTAGAACAAAACTCTCTTTGCAATCTCGAAGTCAAACAGAATTAAATTAAAATGTTGAGGAAGATTCATGGTAATTTTTAATTCTCAAATCCCAGCAGTTCTGGTTCAGGGAACCAAGGAAGACCAAAGTTGAAAGAATTCCTGATACCAGCAAACACTTTTCAAGGTTTCTTTCTACATCATTAAAATGCAGAACCAGAAAAATACTGAATTACAAACCCCTCTCTGTAGGTCCCTTCCACAGTAAACCTCTATTTTTCTGGCAGCAAAGCCACCATGGCCTCACTGACACACATAAATACAACAGACATGACTAACAGAGGCATTTTTAAGGCATATTTATGACAACCTGGAAGGCAGAACTGCTGTTAAAGGTGCCTCTTCCTCACACACAGGCCTGTGTGTGATTGATTTCTGTTCTTGATTTCACACATCCATTAGCTCAGATCTTTAATATCAGATTCTCTATTGCCCTTCCCAGTCAAATTTGTCCTTCACCAGGCTCAAGTTATGAATATTTACAGTGCAACACAGTGGGGCACAACCAGCTGCTGATGTTAAAACATGCAGAATAATCCTGACTTCACAGACCAGGGGTGTGGGATTCCCAACTCCCATCTCCTCTCAGGAAAAGGAAAGGTCATCATGGATTCAAAGCAGTAACACAACACAGAAAGTTTTACTGGCAAAAGGACATTGGTTCAATGAACTTCATGAGGATCTTCAGCAGTGGGTATGGTGTGGGTGTGATTCTCTTGGAAAGCTTTGGGAGGGCTATTAAGGAAAGCACAAATGAGTTATTACAGTGATCAGACATTGCAGTCGTTTACTCTCAACAGTACTTTTATGAAACATTTATATACTCAATAATTAAATATAAAATCAAGGATGAGTGTCACAAACAAAGGAAATAATAAGGCTTGAAGCCTGGTCTGCCCCCAGATTGCCCTTCTAGTCACTGTACCTTTCATTTTATCTTCCATTTTACATGCTATTCTTACACATAATAAAGCAGTAAGAAAAGTTAATTGCAGATTCCTTGCTGAAACCTCAAACCTACTTCAACTTAGTAAAAAAACAGGGAAAAAAAGAGAAAACATTTGCTTGTTAAAAAGCAGGAATTGTAAGAGATACTCAGACATTTTGGACTGACAAAACCAAGGAAACAGGGACAATGCAAACAAATTTTCAGACAATGTTTTTGCTACCTGTTGTTTACCTGAATGTGATGGGCTGCATTATTCCTCACTTAGAATTACTGGCAACCAAAACAAATGCCACAGGCAACAAGAAAAAAATGGCAGTTGCACACTGGTCAAAACCCTTTTCCTACCCAGGGAGGGAAAATGTGCAGGTAAAAAAGGTGAATGTAACAAGTCAACCATGTCCACAGCCACATGTACTATACAGGAAGAACATTCAAAAATACTGACATGAGACAGTGATTCTATAGTTTTCCTTTTCTCTCTCAGTTATATATATATATATAGATAGATAAACAGCACACAGGAGAACACCACTGGAGCTTTCACCGTGGCCAACAGCAAAATCCTCACAAATATAAAAATTTATGCTTTCCAACTGTGCTCCAAAACATAACCCAGGTGAAACGAAAGAAATATTATTTCTCATCATGTAACAACAACAAAAAGCAAACCCTTACACAATTCTCAAACACCCAACTTTGCAGTCCTGAACATCTCACTCCCTTCTATAGCAGAACGTGGTATCACCAAAATGAATGAGCAGAATTCCTTGAGAGTGGTGACACCACTGGGATGTGCCAGGAAATTTAACTGCACTACAATGTTTGAATTGGAGTTACATTCAGTATTTTGGAGGAAGGGAATGTGATAATCCCTTCATGCTTTATCCTTGCTGGCTGCCCACCCAGGGAGCATTTCTGTTATGACTTCAAGAGGAAAGGAAAGGTGTTGGCAAGAGCCAGAAGGGCACAGCAATGATGTCCATCCATCATGAGATGCCCTGTTCTTTGGATGAAGTGTGTAAAACATTTTCTTAGAAGCCTCCATGATGAAAACATTAAGAACAAAAAGGTATCCTTAAAAATACAGAGCATTTCTGCCACTTCTTTGAAGTTCAAAGCTCAGGGTAAAGTGTTTTGCTAAAATTAACTCCAGGTTTGCTGTAATAAACATGTATGACAATGCCCTACACAGCACAGGGCCAGCCACAGACTCCAGACAAATGTGATTGCTTTAAGTTTCAAGTGGTTTATGCACCTCTTTTTGTATAAAAGGAATAGAGACACTTCTGCAGCCTTCACTGCAGAGTCTTTGCCAGTGTCCAGCTTTAGGGCAAAGGGAATCTTGCCCCACTGCAGAGTCCCAGGCTGAGGCTCAGGATGGCAAACCAGTCATGAGTCAGAGTCTGAGCCAGAGCTGCTCTCTCGACTGATCTCGATCTGTAGAGATGGTAAATGATCCAACCGACTCTTTTTTTGCCTGGATTGTTCTTTTTCCTTAATGAGGGCGCCCCAAACCCGCTGGAGCTCTGAATCCTCTTCCTCTGGAGAAGCCACAGAGTTTTCAGGTTTATCTGAAGTCTTTTCTTGTGTCTTCGGAGCAGCCCCTAATCGGGTCCATAAATTCCCTGATCACATGAAAAAGAAACATAATTTGTTAAAAACCTGGACAAAGTCAAGGCATCAAGTCTTAAATTCACTGCATCTCTTCAAACCCCTTGTACTCTTCTCCCACTTTAATGTTTGCCATGGTTTGAATATGCTTTGAAGCAGGAGTTGAAATTAAACAACAGAAGGCTCAGGGCAGTCGTGTTCACTGTCTGGGACTCCCTGAAGGGAAGTTCCAGCCAGGTGGGGGTTGGTCTCTTCTCCCAGGCACTCAGCAATAGGACAAGGGGGGCTCAAGCTCTGCCAGGGGAAATTGAAGTTGGAGAGCAGAAAAAATTCTTTGCAGAGAGAGTGCTCAGGCATTGGAATGGGCTGCCCAGAGAGGGGGTGGATTCCCCATCCCTGGAGGTTTTTAACCTGAGCTTGGCCGTGGCACTGAGTGCCATGATCTGGTAAAGGGACTGGAGTTGGACCAAGGGTTGGACTTGATGATCTTGGAGGGCTTTTCCAACCCAATCCATTCTGTGATTCAATGGATGTGGCACTGAGGGAGAATCCACCCTGTCTTGATCCAACCCCACTGTGATCACCAGCCCAGGGCACTCTGTGCCCTGGGCTGGTGATCACAGTGGGGTTGGATCAAGGGTTGGACTTGATGATCTCGGAGGTCTTTTCCAACCCAATCCATTCTGTGATTCTGTGATTCACTCTTGCCCATTTGCAGAGAATTCTACACAAAGCCCTGAAGTGCCACTGCATTCATTACTCATTTCAGTGCCCTGTTTTGACCACAGTTTTACAGTAATCCCCAACTCTTCAGCATCCCTATATAAA
Organism: Pithys albifrons albifrons; assembly: GCF_047495875.1. Classification (NCBI taxonomy): domain Eukaryota; kingdom Metazoa; phylum Chordata; class Aves; order Passeriformes; family Thamnophilidae; genus Pithys; species Pithys albifrons. The sequence goes on along the minus strand of NC_092478.1, from coordinate 2,465,329 downwards.
ACCACTGCTCATAAAAATTCCCAGCTCCCACCTGTACATCTTTAGATTTCAAAGCTCTGACCAAACACCTGCTGATTTATCTTGAATTTCACTCAGCTGAACCTCCTCCATGCCTTTCTGCTGAAATTTCCCTTACACTCCAGAATGAAAGGAATTGCATTATGACATTTCCTCCACAGAACTAACCTGGTTTCTTCTCTCTGGTGTCAGAGTAGAGGCCTTTCACATCTTGTTTGGGGATTCCTAACCTGCTGTGCACATCTGAGATTGGTTCCCGACGAGGAGCAGAGGTGCTGCTTGGAGGTTTCATTTCTGGAGAATGTGGCCTTTTTCCCAGTCTTTGTCGCACATCTAGGGATGATTCCAGTGATTAAAATGACACAAAGATCATGTTGCATTTACTCCAGCTCAGCCAGCTGCTTTTCTGTTGCTCACAATTTGGAACTAAACAGATTCTGTGTATTTATCTTTTCTGCTGTCTTTTCATTTAAATCTTTGATAATCAGATTTCAGTCCTGGCAATGGCTCCAACACAATTTATCCAGATTTCATTTCATTTTTGGCAATAAATTTGACACAATGTTTTCAGGTTGTGCTCTGTCCAGAAGATCAGAAAACCAAGTTACTCCATAGCCTGCTGCACTTCTGCTTTAGCAGCACAGCATGGGATAAAATTCCATGAAAATAGGTGTGCATGCAGTGATTCTTTTCAGATTTCTTTAGAATTCTGTTTGATATTTTGCAGAATAAAATGAAAACCAGAGTATCAGAATTCTAAATATATTGATACTTGGCCTTTGATCTGAATTTTGCATTCTGAAGTTTGTCTGGTTTTTGGCCAGATGTTCCTTGTCTTCCAAGGGGGGTTCACACAAAAATATGAAGGCAAAGGGAATTATAGGACTTATGTGCCAACTTGTCAGAGGTCCAAAATAGGCAGGAGGGGTAAAATATCCCAACATAACTTAAGACATTACATTGATGTAAAAATGTATCTTTCCAGTCAGATAATCCTCTGAATATTACATGTGTCAGAGGAGTTGAAATTACACATACTTGAGTCAAAACCCAGTCAATTAAGCTCAGAAATAAGGCCTGCCAATTGAAAAAGCATCCATATCCATGTAATACATGTTCTTTCACATAAATGTGGTGTTTCACACCTGATTTTGTGCATGGCCTTCCCAGTGTGCTGTTTGAGAGAACTGTACACCATTCCTGCCTCAAGGACTGAGCAAATCAAAAAGGACAAACAGACAGAGCCAAAGAAAATGGATAAAAATAAACATCACTAAATAAGCTTTCACTAAAATGGCACTTCATTTTTCCCCAAACCAATCCCCAACTCAATGTCTTAGAGTGGAAAAACTGTGTGAGTGCAGAGTTTATTTCCAGAGGAGCAAAGATGTGAAATGAACTTATGAAGGAGTCTGAAGTTACCTGATTTTACAGTGCAGTTTGGCTGGCGAGGCCCAGGGTTATTCTGACGTTTCTCTTCTAACAGTAGTCTCACATCTGCAACTTTCTCTAAGGATCCTTTGCTGCCAATCCTGTTTTTGATGTTACTGCTGGCTATGCTATCTGCTCGCATGGAATTCCTAAAAAAATAATAGATTTAATGCCCCTGAAATGAAATTTAGCAGTTCTTAAATCTCCTTGTATGTAAAAGAACCTCACAGGAAACAATAATATCAGGATTTTTCTGCTGAGAAACAGAGGTAAAAACATTGTGTGTTCCAGTCAGAATCCTGAATTTAGCAATAATCCCATTAATACCTCAGTATGCATTTCAAGGCAGGTATTGAGTTTGTCTCCTTAAGGCTGTGCCTCTGGGTGAAAATTCAGAACAGATAAGCAGCCTCAAAATTGGCCTTGACATTATAATGAAGTATAATCATAAGGGACACATTAAAGTTATTTCAATAATATACAATATATGCAGTTTTTGTTAATAAGCCCATAATGAATGTAAATCCCTTGTCATCAACACTTACAGGTTAGAGAAGAGGAAGGAGTGAAGAGAAAACAGAAAAGTTATTTCTTCCTGGCTTAGCTATGAAATGCATGAAGTTAATTATGGCTGTTTGCATAAATTTCTATTGATTCTCTTTTGAGTCTCATTATTATCCATAAGCAGAATTCAGAGACCTGCCCAAGAAGCTGTATTTAAAAACATGCTAGTTTTATCACAAGCCTGTTTCTGTAACACTTTTTAAAACACCTACTACAAAATTACATTAAGAATTAACAACGTATCTCCAACAGTTTGTCCTCAAGCTTTGACAGCTCCATCACTAATTAAAACCTGGAATGCCTTAAAGAACATGGCATTTTTACCTGATATTTTTCAGTTGTGACTCCACCTCATCTGCATACATTGTCATTTTCATGCTTTTCTTGGGAGAGGGCGTGGATATCATTTTCAGTTCAAGGTCATAGTCCATCTCGTCAGAGTCGGAGCCGCTGGAGCGCCGGGCCGCGCTTCGCTCCCGCGCCTGCCGGAACGCCTGCAGCTCGTCACGGTACTCCACCACCACCCTGCCATCTTCATCCATATCCTGCTCCTCCTCCTCCTCCTCTTCCTCCTCAATAGGCTCCTCAGGAACATTTACTAAGCCTGTAGGGAAGCAGAGTCATTCTGATGAACCGAGTTTTATCAGCCATATAAAGGACTTCAAAACCAAGACAAAGGAACGCCCCAGCTCGCTGTAATTAATGAGCCCTTAGAAATAAGTCTTTGTAGTTCTCTAAAGAGAGTGAATAGTTTGCAAAATATTCAAATTGGAAGAAAACTGCCACAGGACAAAGATGCCCCTGGTGCTCAGTACCTGAGAGACTCAAGTAAACAATTTTCGGCGGCGAGAAAGGACTTCACCAATAAGCTTATGAAGTTTATAGTGAAGACCCTTTACTACACAAAGCACACAGTTTATATGGGGTTAGGACTACAGCTTATTGGCTAAAAGAGTTACACACCACCACGCCAGATACTTCAACTGGTTAAAGCCTATCTCTCACAAGTCCCATGTTTATATTATTTATCCTGGCTGTTTTCCTGCACCTACAGAGTCCTGTGAATTCCTATTATGTGAATTCTTAGGGAGTAACCACCTCCCTACCAGCCAGCAGCAGCTGAGCTCTTTGCTGCTTCTGGCTGACAGCTGAGTCTCACAGGGTTTTTCTACAGATCTGAATGGCTCACTTTTGATTTTACTGTAACAACAAGAGACCTGTCCAAGTTATGAAGTACAGCTGCCTCTTGTAGAAGGTGCAGTTCTTACTTTCTGAACTAAGCACAGCAATTCCTGTGATCTTGCAGGGCTTAATGAGTCAACAGCTGGCTCTGCAATAATCCTTTCAAAGCCTGTAAGCAGTAATGCCAAAAAGAATGCATGTATCTTTATGGTGAATTCATCACAGACACTGACTTAAATATAAACTTGAATTAATCATCAGCAGTGTGCAGGCATCTTCTCAGAAAGCAGGACTTTACCTGCACATAAAATCTTCCAGGAGATTTGATACATCCATGGCTGTATCTTAGCCAGGCCAATCATATGAAAATGTGACACTGTACTTGTCTCATGTCAGATTTTTATAGAATTATACCTCTGCCTTAGGGAGTTGATGAAGATATTCAAGCCTAATTAATAGAATTTTCTAATCTTTACTGTTCTATGTCTAGACCTTGCTTTTTAAAGCAAAACAACTGACTTAGCAAGTACAACAAACTGCCCAACAAACCTCTACCAAGTTTGAAAAGTCATCAGATCTTTTCCCCCTTGATGCTGTAAGTCCCCATGTCCTAAACTTGTAAAAGAAAAATATCACACCAAGAGCAGCAGCTATTTAAGTAAGTGTAGAGTCTCTCAGTTGTTTCCTGCACTCTTAAATGTAATTCAGATTTATTTTCTTTTTAGAGAACTTGCACACACCAGAGGGGAAGGATGAGGTGCTCAAGGCCCTGTGCAGCCACCCCCAGCCAGCTGTGTCCCTGCAGGGCTGTCCCACTCCAGCAGTTACCTGAGTGACGGTGTTTATAGGGAGGAGTCAGACCAACATCATCCCCAATCAGGGTCCTTTTCTTTATCACATCCCGATGGATCCGACGGGAATGGTACCTTCGTTTCCTGGAAAACCACACAAAGAATGACATTCCTGTCACAGAAAATGAGCTGCACTGAGTCCTGGATTAAGGACATGCAATTACCACCTACTTTGACAGCAGACATGTCTTTATGTCAGAAATCTGTTCTGAATGTTTTGAATACAAACATTCCATATTTTCATGAGAAAATACTCCCCTTGCAAATTGAAAATCACATTTATTTACACATAAGAAGCATCTACATAAACTGAACTGAAAGAAAACCCACGAAATAAAAACTCTTTTAAGAGTATCTTGTCCAATTACCTGTACCATTCCCATTGCTCTGTCCAACACTCACCAAGAGTTGCTGAGAATTCCTTTCATGCCTCCATAATTGGGATTTCCATATTTCATGTAGTACTGGCTCCGCCTTGCAGCTCCCAGCTCTTTTTTGTCATCTGAAAAAAACATAAATTAGAGGAATTTTTCCCATCTTACAACATCTCTTGCAACACAGCATAAAAGTAAATAACCACCCCAACACAGAGGGTGAAAGTAAGACTGAGTATGTCTTACAAATCAGGGTTACTTCACCCTCCTCCATGAAGGATTCAGTTTTGCTGACACCTCTGAAATTTCCCCGACTAGCACAGTTTTATTTGTGTCTAGAAACTTAAGTCCAGGGAGATGGAGTTTCTACATGTCAGCTTAACAAGAGCATTACATCCCACTGTCACTGCTGGAGGCTCTACTTACCTTACTCATCACCTTTCTTTTCTTTATGGATGTGTCACTTCGTGCACGGTCCAGAAATTTTACGGATTTTCATTTTACTCATAAATATAATTTAATATTTCAACTGTATTTAGTAATAATTTCCATTAATCCCTTATTGCCATCTCAAATTATATCCATATTTATAAAATATGAAATTTACCTCTGTGGAAAAGGGCATCATGGAACCTCTTCCATGGTATTGGGAAGAATGCCCTGAGCCCAAGGTAAGACTTTCAGTATAATTTTCATCTCTAATTCACACAAGAAATGGGGATATATTGCAAAATCTTAATACCTAATGATGAGCAGAAAACTAACACTTTTGCAAATAAAAAGTAAGTACCCTGAGTCATTAATTAGTCAACAAATAAAACCACCACAAGCAATGAATTCACTGTGCTTGTTAAGCTGGTCATTTACCTTTAGTAGCAAATCTCATGAATAGCTTGTTTCCTTTAGCCAGTTTATTGGCAGGGCGAAGGTCATTACGCAGGAGAGAATCCTCTTCTACTTGGGAGAGGGCATCCAACTTGTGGGGCAAAAAAGGTATTTTGGACTCAAGAATAAAATTACTGTTGAACGAAAATGGATTGCTTGCAGAGAAGCAATCAACTCATTATTCAATTCAGCTACTTTTCAAATTATGTTCAAAGTGAATTTTTAATGCAAACTGCCCTGAAAATTTAAAACATTTCCTTCTTTTACCTCATAACATTATCTCAGATCATTAAATCCAGTAATTGCCAAGTGACATTGTATTACTTAATGAAATGCAGAAAATAAATAGCACAACGTGGACACTGATAAAAAGTGATTTTTGTTTTGCTTGTTTCATATCTAAGTGGGTTTACTACCAGGTCTCATGCCCTCACACTATGACTAAAAAGCTTCCATTTTCATTTATAGCTGCTTTACAGAAACTAAAATTCAGACTTCCATGATGCATGAGTGTTTACTGAGCCATTCCTAAAGAAAATACTAATCACAACTATTATATACTCAGCCAGTGAAGATTAAATTACTTACAGGACATCAATTTGTATGCTGATTCCCACAGATCTATGGACAGCCCAAATCCCATTTGTCTCTTTAAGCACTGCCTTCACTGCTGGAAGGTCATTGCCTTCCATCATTGTTCTTTCATTGCCTCCTCTCAGCAGAAAAGAGCAGCCAGACTTGCTCTTACACACTGGGAGCCCCATCACCCTCCAAAATCCACTTCCACAAAACACTCTTCCATTGGGATGATCACCAACAGCACACTCACACTTCTTCTCATGCCCCATCTAATTTACTTGGATAATTGTGAATTGCAAATAGAAATGGATGACCCTACAAGGCTGTGAAAACTTTGCACCAGTGAGAGCAAAACTTCCCTGACAGTGTTTGCAGTTCCCTTCAGGACTGACCTCCACGTCACTTGGATTGTCATCCTCCACCTCCCCTTCTTCTGTCTCATCATCAGAGCTTTCCTCCTGTTTTTCTAAGAAAAATGATGGGGAAAACCAAACAAACTCCATTTTAGTGTGTCAGTCCCATTTGATGGATTGCCTGCATTCCCTGAAATCACCCTCAAGATGTTTCCCTTTCTCCTAAAGAATAATCAAACCAGCAAATGCTCTGGAAATGAGAAGCACAGAAAGAGTGACCCAGAGAGCCCCAGTGCAGGTAACTGCCTGCAGCACATGAGGATTATTCATTGAATTCTTTGAAAGCAGTTAAATTGCAATGCATTTTCAGGGTATGGCAGAGATAAGCAAGGCCAAGATGCTAAAAGGCACATAAAAGCCTTTTTCCTTCAGTCCCCCTTTAAAATGCCACAAGTACCTACAAACAGCCAATACTAACACTGTGAAACAGGCTATGAATCAAAAGCTTAGAGGTTTTAGAGAGACAGTAGCAGAAAAGGAAAAAAAAAGAATCTTAGTGACTTAATTTTGAAATGACATAATTAAAAGAAGAGTGCACACTTCCAGAACTACTAAAATTGTGAGATACTTGTGCAGAATTTGTGGGGATCTTTTTAGCTCAGAGTAAGAAAATTCATACTGTGTTGTTAGCTTGGGGTTTCTTTAAGTCCTCAGGAAAAAAAAGTTAAAAAAAAGTAATGAATATGGACAGCTATCAACACATACCAATATCATTTGCAAAGATCTCACAGTACTTCACAGACATCAGACTAAAAAAACCCCTCTTTTATATTTATTTTATCTTAAATCTCATCCAAGAATAGACTTGAAAGAGTCTGAAAATAGAGAGCAGCAGCTGTTCAAAAGATCCTGAAAATATTGCTGAGTGAAAAGAGTAAAACACAATTACCCAAACTGAAACCAAAGAGAGAATGAAGGTAAACAAATTACCCAAATTCAAACCTGAATAATTAACTTTCATCAGGGACAGTATTCATGCACTTTTTTCCTCCACAAATTAGAAGCTCCTCATGCTTCTCACAGTAAAGAGTATTCTCTTGCTTCCCTAAATGTTTAAACAGCCCTCAGATTCCTATCTAAAAAAGGAATGTAACCAAGCCAGGTTACTCCAATGTATCTGGATGCATCTCACACCTTGGGATGTAATTGAACAGTCTGGACTTTATCTCCAGATGAGCAGGACTAATTTAGATGACAGTTTTTATTTTCAGATGTGGTGTGATGATAATGTAATATGCAATCCATAGCAAACAAGATTAAATATATATATTCATGCTCCATGTAAGCAACATAATGTCTCATCTCCCTAAAACTTCACAGCAAGTCTTTAACAAGCATTATCAACATTTACCCAAAAATTAAGTCAGATGGATGTTTGAGGAGCCACTGCATTGTGGAGAAAACAAGAAAAGAGGAGGGAGTTATAAGGATTCATGAGTTTAACAAAGCCCTAAACCCCAAACTTTCCAGGCAAGGCTTTTGGTAGCACTGCAGATTAGGTCATATATAATATATGTAAGCAAAATCTGTGGGAGAGTCAATAAATTCATCTCATTTTGCTTTGGAACCACAGCAGTTTACCAACTACCCAAGAGCAAAACACTCCTCAGGTAGCAAAAGGTTGATTTCAACTCAGACACACAAAAGTAAAACTAAATTTACAGCTAAGGCATTCAGGCACCAGATTTATCACAACATTGAGATGTATTTTTGCTGCTTTGCTCTTTTATAATCAACCTTTAGGTGCTTCTTTCTTAAAAGTGTAATGGCCAAATTTAGAGATGATCCATATGATGGTGAAGTGATGCACTGTCGTGTTGGTGGGAAGGATGGTGGTGTATCCAAAAAGGAATCAACTGTGGCATTTCAAAAATAGGGCTTTTCCTCACACCTGCTTTTTCCACACTCAGAATCCCTCCTTTCACTGCCTTTGTGTGCACATCACACAGATTTATTTCCATGCAGTATCTATAAATACCAGCTCTGAGTGTGACCCTGCATCTCACACATTCAGTATTGACTGAATTACTGCTTTTGGTCCAGCTCCAACCCACCTTTTAAGAAGCAGCTTCTTCAAAAGGTTTCCAAGATGAAAGCCTTTTTTAAAGTGGCAGAATACATTTACCTGAAACTATATGATAGAAGCTCCTTCAGTAATTCAGATTATGCAGCACCCCAGCACAAGTTTAAAGTTTCATTGCTTTAAGGAGATGATGTCTACAAATGCAGATCTCAATCTACCTTTCTTGGCTTTTTCAGCTGTCTTCTCTTCATTGTTTTCTCTGATCTTTGTTTTCTCCTGATCAGGCAAGGAACTCATATTTATCAGAGCCCGTGTTGCTGTTACTTCATCAAGCCAGACCACATTACCTGTGACAGTTACAAACACAAAGCCACAATGCAGTTTGTGTATTTAGGCAGCCACAGTCCCAGCCTGACTGCAGGGAAAGTGCTGAGAGAAATTCAGGAATGCTGTCACATGGGGACATGACAGACAAGGCAGCAGAGACACCTCTTGCAGGGAAAGTCATACTCTTTAACGTGCTGGACAACACACAGTTTTCAGCAGATTACAAAACACAACAACTGAGGAAAACCAAAGTCACTGAAATGCACAACCATAAATATTAGAGGCTTCCTGAGCACAGAAATCAGGGTACTGACAGGGTCAGGGTATTCATGAGTGTGTTACCACATAAATGTGATTAAGGAAACAGCAGGAGGAAGGGATTTAAGCCTTCATTTTTTTCCCTTTGGCGACTTAACAGAACCTTGGACTTTACTGTGGAATTCTGTAAATCTTTTCCAAAAAGCAGGAAAATAAGAGAGATTGCTCAAGGCCTTTGCAGATCATCATGTACACAGGTTAACAGTGATTCAGTATGTGCCTTGCATGTGTCTTAAGTATCAGCAGATGCTACTAAAATATAACTTATTAGGCCAATTAAAAGCATTTCATAGATGCTGAACTGAAAGAGTTAAAATGCTTAGAAAAAGGAATTGAATGGAAGTTTTCTGCACAGATGCCCTTGGTGTAAATACATCAACAAATGTCACTCACTGCTCTGCTGTTAAGCAGAGTGAAAACTATACAGAGACCCAAAATATAAGATTCTCTTCAATTACTCAAACAGACAAGTCTCCTCCTTCAGGGCACAAAACCATCCCAACCTGCCCAACTGCACAGCTCAATCACCTTCTCTCAGATATCATTTATGTCAAAATGGAAGCAGCAGGTGATTTTAGACCTTTTCTCAGTAAGCTGCAAGTTATTCTATGCTGTCTCTTCCCAATAATAAATACTTTTTCAGATACTGAGCTTGATTTTCACCAAGTTATTAATTCTTTCCTTCTTTATCTTTTCTCACTAAGGCAGACAGGGAAACTGAGACACCCAAAGATCTGTGACTTTGAAAGGCACTGAGACATCTGAAGTACAGCCATGATCAGTATTAAAAAACCCAGTAACAATCACAAATACTCTGTTTACTTACATGATGTGTCATCCAACCACTCGATATGAGCAGGGGGATACTCTTTGAAATAGGCAAAGATGTCCTGTGTACTCATCTCATCCACTCCACAAATGTAAATTGTGTCTAGTCTCACTTTAGGGATTGCTGTGAAGAGGAAGAGAGACAAAACTGGTACTTAATAAGAGTTTCTGTATAAGTAACATATGACTTTACAAAGCAAAACATTTTAAATAAGTTAAAGAGAAGCTAATTGATGTTTGATGTACCATTCTAACTGTGATAACTTGATTTATTCCTCCACTGAGAATCAGAAGAGGTTACATCACAAGCATTGGTAGATGCAGGGATTGCAAAGCAACCAAACTGCCTTGAAAAGGTATTTTTCTCTCTGAATCCTGCCAAAGTGCTATCATTAAGCACTGGAGAGCCAGAACACTAATGAAGCAGTGCACATAACACTTCCACATCTATCACCTGCTGGAGAGCTGTAACAAGGCACAGCTTAGCAGGTCCAAGCTGCCAGCTGGAAAAAATCCTTAAGAACTAACTGGGTGCCAAAAGCACCAATCTGTTGTGCACATATTGGCTGATCTGCCTGTATTCCAACAAGCCATCAATGCAGCCTCACTGAGTACAGCAGAGTCTGATCTCCCTGTGCACAGGACGTGGAGTCCTCCACATGTACACACACAGTGCTCCAGGGCTGGTCTTCCACAGAATTTAAAAATTCTTAAAGCAGCACTGATCCAAAAGATAAATCCTGGACATGCAGCAGCACTAAGTGCTGTTGCCAAGTGTTATGGGTTCACCCAGGTGGGCCTAAATTTGGGCTCTGAAGTTTGGACTAGGCTGAAGCTGTCAGCTGACTTGAGCTGGGCTGAGCTGACAGCTGACCTCTTCTAGCCAGTAATTTTGTATTCCATACCACATTATGGCATCATCTCCAGGGAAGTAGGAACCAGTGTGGGAGTGGTTAAGGCAGTCACTTCTCAGCCTCCTCTTGGGAGGACACACGATGCTGTCCCAGGGGGGATGGAGAGGACCAGGCCCACCACTGGTTCACAGGGTACCTCAGGAAAGTAAAATGTGTTCTGGGTCTCTCCTTTCTGCTTGGGTTTGTCTCCCTGGGGAATAAGCTTCTTCTTAAGTAATGTGTAGTTAAGACAGTAGAATTTGTGTGTTCGTTCAGAAGTTGAGGTGGGGAACTGGACTTTGTTGTTGTTGCAGACTCGTGTGAGTGTATATTTGTACTGTGTGAGTGTATATTTGTACTCTCTTCTAATTGTCTCTTTCTTTCTGTGAAAAATATATGTAGATTTAGTATAAATGCAGTTTGAAGTGTTTTTTTTCTTTCCCCTCTCTTTTCCTCCCTTTCCCTGGTGTTAGGAGGGAGGCTTTTCTCTCTGTGCTTGGGGGGGTTGGCAGTTGCTTATCTCAAACCAAGACACCAAGTGGTAAATAAGGCAGCAAAAAGCGTCCTCTTCTTCCTAGGGTTGGTAAAACAACTGCAAACTGCCAAGTAGGTTAAAACTAATGACATTAAAATGAAAAGGTGGAAAACCCCCAAAATTATTTCCTTTGGCAAAACCTCTGGGAGTGCAGGAAATACAGGATAAATGAAGTAAAGAACCTGTGAGGAAGTAAACAAAGGGATCTGTTCTCCTTGACTGCTGGATGAACTCGTACCTTTCTTCATCATGTCCCGATCCAGCGCCACGTTCCTTTGGGCAAGATTCACTTCAGCTCGGAAATGAAAGCGTTTGGCTCTTTGTTCCTTCTTCTCTATTGCTTCCTGCAAAATGCAAAAAAGTGGCATCCAAAACAGGACTCACAGCAGCACTCTCGACAAATTGCACTTTAAAATCCACCAGCCAGCAACAACCTGAGGTAAAAATCGCATTAATTCTGAAAAGACCTGTGAGTTTCAAAGTGTAGAAGTAACTCATCAAAACATTCCCATGCCACAGAATGGTTTTAATAGTTGTTTTCCCAGCAACACAATGGGAATCAAGATGGGAAAACAAGGTAACAAATGTAAAAAGATTATGCTCATCAAAAGAAAAAAAGCTCTTTTAAAAGAAGCATTTCCACCAAAAGGAAAATTCATCTTTTAACATTATGGAGTTTTTTCCCTCTCTGTTTTTTTCAACATATACAAAAATGCAAACTTGTCTCTCTGAGCATGAGTTTAACACTAAGTTTAACATTAATTTAACAGGTGGCTATAGAAATTTTATTTAGACTGGCAACTCAGAGGCTTTTCATGCAGCTCATGAGCAACAGCCCGTGTGGATCTTGTGCAATTTTGGAAACTCACTGAGAAGCTCCTTGTTCTACAGATTTTATTAGGGAGCATTCTGGGTTTTGGATCTTAGTAACAGTCAGATTTGGAACACAAACTGTGATTCATGCCAGCTATCTGAGCAGTTTGTGCATGTTGGGAAAGACAGAACTGAAAAGGTTCCTTCCTTTCAGCAGCTACAACGAGACTGTGTTCAAGAGCCATAGCACAAAAATTACCTTGGAGGTCACATCAATTCCAGTAATGAAACTTCCAGCTTTGTTTTCATATCTCCTACTGGTGTCCTGAAACAAAGCAAAATGGTGAGGAAACCTCAAGGAACACTGAAAGCAACACTTTTGTTACACTGAAAAAACCCTGAAAATACAAGAAATACATCCTCTTTCCCCTGACCCAAGCTACATCCCTAGATGAAGACAGGCACATAAGCAAGAGCTTTCTCTGATGTCAGTGAAAGTAAAAGGACATGAACTGAACTAAACTTCCTTTACTGTAAGGACTCTTTGACAAAATTTAGTTTCTATGTCAGCCACTGCCAAGATTTTTATTTACTCTCTCTCAGCAATACAGGGGAAGTCATCAAATACCTTCTCTAAATTAGACTTTCACAATTCTGGTTTGGGGTATGATTTCCTTGTAAAACATGAACAGATTTAGTGATGACACCCAACCCCTGAAGTGTCACTTTGCAGCTTTTAGTCTCAAAAAGTCAGAACACCAAGCCACATCCACAATTAAACATGTTAACTTTTTATTCTTACCATTACTTCTAACCCAACTTCCAAATAAGATAAAACATTACTGGATAAAAATGGAGAATGATGAGGGGGGAAAAACCACAGGTTTGCCATCCATCAGTCAGGACTGCTGAATTCAGAGGTGTATTAAATCCCACAGCCTCTGGACCAGCAACCCAATTCTGTCCCCTTCCCTTGCTGGCATTTGCGAAAATGGCACCTCTTCACTCTGGCACCCTCAGGACCATCACCTGGCAAAGGTTTGTGGAGCTTTTTCAGGAGTAAACGTGTTCCTTACACTTGTGCTGCAAGAATAATTTTGGCTAAAGGAGCTTTCTTAGGTGCAAGTCAGTCTCAGTTTGGAAACACCAAAGAACACCCAATTGTTTTAGTAAGAGCATCAAAGTTTGCCAAATGTTTATAGTTACTAGAAAAAGCAAAGCAAAACAAACACTGTTTTTAAAATTAGAAAGATGTACTGTCTGAGGTCGACTCGGGGAGCAGGAGGAAGCGCCGCAGGACGCTGTCCCAAGCCGCATGTTGGGGACAAGCACGTTGTAGACCAGATCAGTTTCTAAAGCCATTTCCAACAAGTTCTGAGAGCAAAGGACTACTTAGGATTTTAGAACAGTGACCCATTTTTAGTTATTAATCCTAATCCTGCTAAAACTTGGGTAGAAACAATTCGGAAGAATGAAAAAGGGAACAAAAAACCTGCCAAACTAGAAAGGAAACAGCTCGCACTGAGCAGAGCCCACGGTCGAGCTCAGCTGCAGGTGTTGCCCTCACTCTCCCACCCACTCACCCCAAAGCCTGCCCTGCACCTTCATCCCTTCCTTCCCACGCACATCCCGCTCGCCTCCTCCCAGGGCTCTCCCACTGGGACACCCCAAATCCCGCCGTGCCCGATGCCATCCCCAAAATGCCCTCCCCTCACAGGCCGCTCAGCCCCGGGGGCTGCTCCCACTCCCCGCCCGGTCCCGCCGCGTCCCCCCTGCCCGCCCCTCACCGGGATGAGCTCCCGCAGCGAGCGCCGCACGGGGATGGTCTCCAGCTCGCCCTCCTCCACCTCCATGGGCTCGGGCTCCGCTCCGCGCGGATCGGCCGCGCTCGCCTCCGCCTTCACCGAGATCCGCAGGCCGCGCACGGCCGCCATGGCTGCGCCGGGCCGGGCCCGCCCTCCGCGGCCAGCGAGACGAGCGCGGCGGGCACAGAGCGGCGGGGCGGGCACCGAGAGAGGGAGCGGCCCCGAGCGCCGGGCGGGCGGAGCGCAGCGGGGCGGGCACCGAGAGCCGGGCGGGCCCCGAGAGAGGGAGCGGCCCCGAGCGCGGGGCGGGCACCGAGAGCCGGGCGGGCCCCGAGAGAGGGAGCGGCCCCGAGCGCGGGGCGGGCACCGAGAGCCGGGCGGGCCCCGAGAGCCGGGCGGGCGGAGCGCAGTGGGGCGGGCACCGAGAGCCGGGCGGGCACCGGGCGCCGGGCGGGCCCCGAGAGCCGGGCGGGCGGAGCGCAGAGGGGCGGGCACCGGGAGCAGTGCGGGAGCGGGGTCGGTATCGGAAGAAACGCAGCCGTTACGGGTCGTCACCCGCAGCCTGGCGCACCCCGAGCCAGGGCACTCCCAGCCCGGCACATGCCCAAGCAGGAGGCACCCCCAGAGCCCGGTGCACACCGAGCACCCCCGAGTGCAGCGCGTCCCGAGCCCGGCGAACCCCCGCCTGGCACACACGGAGCACCCCCGAGTGCCACGGGCACCCCCGAGACCCAGCGGATCCCCGGCACAGGCACCTCCAGCCCGGCACACTCTCGGCATGCCCAGTGCACCCCAAACCCGGGCACCCAGGGCACCCCCTGCCCGACGCAGAGCTCATTATGCAATAATTAGGGTCTCCTTCATTCCACTTGGTGCTGACATCGCACAGCAGCACCTGGCAGGAACCTCCAGCACAGGGGATACTTCCAAGCTGGATGTGAAGAGTTAGGGCAGAGACCACACACGTATAAGGTGATAAACAGCCGAGTCTGAACTAAATGTAAGAAGAAACACATTTCTGAGGCAGAAATGCTATTTCTTCAGGTCATGGGGAAAAGAAACCAAAAGACGGAACTTCTACTCCTTTAGCTTTAATTTTATGAGTAGGGAGGAGTATTGCCACGTGATCTAGACCACATTTACAAAGCCAAAGCCTTCCAGGAATGTTTGGGCAGGATTTCAGGCAGCACCCAAGACAAGCAGTGCCAGCAATGCCAATGTGCTCAGCCTGGTGGCAGAGAAACAGGAGGCAGGAGAAAGGTTAGGGAGTATCAGGGAGCCTGAGGAAGAGAGAGTTTGGTGGGACCAGGCTCTGCCTGTATTTTTAAAGTTTTTTATTAATAAAAACAAAAACACCCAAAAACCAAAACAAAACAAAAAAAATAAACACAACAAAAACCCAAGCCCCCACCCCAAACCCTCCACCAAAAAACCAAAACAACAAAAAAAGTCATTCTTCTGAGGCCATGCTCAGAGACTTCTGTGTCTCCGGAGAAGACGTCCCTTGTCAGGCTCTGGGCACCAAGGCCTGTCCTGCAGCGGCGCTGGCGGTGTCAGCAGTGCCTGGGTGAGCGGCTTGTGGGGTGTCTGGACAAGCTGCTTCTGGGGTGTCTTGTAGAGCTGTGGTGCCCAGGAGACGTGGCCACGGGTCGTGGCTGGCTGGTGCTCCTGTGAGGTGGCAGGGCCTGGGGGAGGGTGGCAAGGATGAGCCCCCCCTGCCCAGGGGCAGCCCTGGCTGGGGCAGCTCTGCCAGCCCAGGATGGGGCAGGCAGCAGGGCCACCTGCCCAGCCACAGACCCTCAGGGTCAGGGTGCTGCCCCCATCCAGCAGTACACAAGCTGTTGTGCCACGTTGGCCATGGCCATCCCCCACCTTGCTCCAGCTCCAACCCCAGTCAACCCATCCACCAATACTCCCACTCCATCCTGCTTCCACCTCCTCCAGCCCAGCCCAGCCCCCAGACTCCCATCCCACGCTGCCCAGCTCTTCTCACACAGCCCTGCTTGCCCCTTGGCCCCCTCCTCATGACAAACAGTTCCCTCCCCTGGCCTGTGCCCTGACAGGGCCATACCCAGCTTATGCTGTGCCACCACATGAGGCTGGTCCTTCTGGCTCTGGGAGGTGTGGTCACTGCTGCCCTGCAGCTGGGCCATGCCAGGCTGGGAAGGAGAGAGCCCAACTCAGCATCCCCCAGCAACCCTCCCAACCCAGCTGTCCCTGGGGAAACAGAAGGCACAGATTCCCTCTGGACACTCATCCTGCCCCACCCAGCCTTGGTCCCCCCTGCTGTGCCCCTGCCTTTGCCATCCCTACCTTGCTGGGGAGTGTCATGAGGCTTTGCTGCCGTGCTTTGGTCTGAGGGCAGGGCTGGATGTGCTGCAGTGCGTGGCTGGTGGTCCTTTGGTCCCCACTGTTCTGGGGCACTCGGGGGACCCTACCATTGACCACTGTCCTCCTGTGGGATGGGACACACAGGGATGCTCAGTGCCCAGCACAGGGCAGGGCATGGAATTCTTTTCACAAGGCACACCTGACTCCCCACCAAGCCTAAACTCAGGCTGAGGCCAGACACAACTCATCTCATGTGATTGCAGTGACCTTGAGACAGAGACCTGGGCTGGACAGGGCAGTGCAAGGGGGCTGTAAAAACTGCCTAGTCCTTCACAGCCCCACTCTGCTCCCCTGCTCTGCCCAGGCCCTCCGTGCCCTCTGGCCACACCCTGAGAAAAGCTCTCCTTGCCAGGGCAGGGCACGCTGCACCCTGGGAGCCAGGGATGTGTCCTCAGGTTCCCTACCTTGGGCCATGCTGTAGGTCCTTGCTGGGAGGCAGTGGCTGCAAATATGGGAGTGTCTCAGGGTACCTGAGGAGGGCAGAAGCCACAGGTGGGTGACAGGGGACAAACACCCCATGTTTGCCTGGTGCAGCACCCCAAAACCCACAGGCTTGTACCCTTCAGCATCCCACCTCCTGCAGCCCTTGGGGACATGCCCCCCCACCCCCTGGTGATGGGCAGGGCTGAGGAGGGGGTTCAGCAGGGTTAGACCCCTCAAGAAGGCACCCTCATCCCTGTGCCTGGCACAGCTGGGTCACAGCTGGCACCCATCAACCCCCATCCCACTCATTCAGCCCCCCCAGAGCACGGGTGATACTCACGGGCCAGGAACGTGCGTATTGACCGTGCGGTCACAGGACAGGCACGTGAAAGGGACTGGCAGCTGCCTAAGCAGGGACAGAGAAAAGGGCTGGGTGAGCTCCTGGGTGGCCACAGAGAAGGCGCAGCTGCTTCATCAGCACCCCCACGGTTTGTTTGGCATCTAAATTGGAGCAATGCCAGGATATGGCACTGTCTGGGACAGCTGGAGAGAACAGGACCATCACTGTCCCCAAAGCCATTGCCTTCCCTGTCTCACTCACTTCCTTATCCCAGCGGCGCTCTCGCCCAAGATCCTCGTCTCAAGTTCCTCCAAGTTCCTGTTCCAGTTGTCCTCTAACAGCCTCCGGAAATACTTCAGCTCCCTGCGATCCAGCTGTGGAGAGGTGCCCACCCTCAGCCAGCTGCCCAGGATGGCACATGGCAGCCTCCAGGGAAAAGCCAGGAGGGGGATCCTCAGAGGGACACTGCCTCAGGCTGCCAAGCCCCAGAGGTGCCAGTTCTGCATGGCAGGGACAAGGCCCTCCTCACCTTGTTTTCCATCATGTCGCTGAGCTTCTCTTGCATGTCCTTGTAGTTCTTCTTCTGTCCCAACATGTAGCCCTGCATCTTTCTCATCCTCTCATCCAGGTACAACATGCTTTCCTCAAACTGGGTATGTTCAACTTTGCTGCCCAATGAGTCTTTGTCTGCTTTCTGGCAGAGGTGAAAGGCAGGAGAGCAGAGGTGAAAGGGTTGAGGAATCACAGGCAGGGTCAGCACTTGTCAGGGGCAGAGGGAGGAGCATTCCCTCCATGCCACTGTGCCCCTTTCAGGGCAGTGTGACCCCATTCTCCCCATCACCCCATGGGGCCTGTTCCACCAGTTGAGGGGCAAGGGACCCACACTTGGTGTGGAAATTCTCCCTCTCCCAGGCCAGCTCTGCCACCCAGCCCCCAAGGCATGAGGGGCATTTGTGACCCTGCCCAGGAAGCTCTGGGCTGGCACAGAGGTCCCTTGAGACTGTACCGTATCAATTGCTGCCAACATGGTCTTCTCATCTGCTTTCTCCTTCTGCAGCCTCTCCAAGGACTGGGACAGCATCTTTCAACACAGAAAGCATCCCATGACGACACAGCAGGGTTGGAGCTGCCTCTTGGCCAAATGAGCACCCCCTGCTCCCCCTACCCAAAAACTGCCAGGAAAGGCACTTGGAACCTGCACAAGGCAGTGGGCAGGTTGGCAGGGGGACGGAATCCTTGTGGTCCCCTTCCTGGAGTCTGCCTGAGGGGTGCTCTGACCTCTCAGGGCTTCCAGCCACTCACCTCAATATCTCTCTGCTTTAGCTGAATGTCTGTCTGGAGGCTGACTGAGGTGCGTCTGAGCTCATCACAGTCCCCTTGGATCTTGCTGAATGTGTCCTCCATGTGCTGCAGCAGAATCTGGTCCTGGTCCAGGGAGGCAGAAGAGGTGGTGCTGAGCAAGGAAGGTCATTTTTCCCCACACGGACAGACCAGGGTTACTCGGGCAGTGGCCACGAGTCCTCAGTGTCAACAAAGAACAATCAGCCTGGGGATCCCTTCAGTCCCCTCCCCAAAGCTCTCTGATATTGAAGGTGAAGTTGGAACACTCTGCCTTCGCCACCTCCTGTTCCTCCTGCACACTCCCCACTATCTCCCCCAGCTCACCCAGCTGCAGGAAGGGCAGAAGGAATCTGCTCAGAGATGGGATGGATGCAACCAATAGGCCTGGGTGCTGTGGGGCTCGATGGTCCCAGCCAACCAGGGGATGTAACAGGGAACCCTGCCAGGACCCCGCCACCGAGCTGTCAGGTGGTGGGAATGCTCCGCCAGGACCTCACCTGGGCACTCAGCTCATTGGCTGTCTCGGTCACCATCTGCCTCATCAAGGCATACTTCTTGTCCTGCTGCTCTCCCATCTTCTTCAGCTCAGTCTTTGTCTCCTGCAGCACAGACCTGGCCAGCGAGATGGGGTCAGGGGCAGGCTTAGCCTCCCCAGGGCTGCTTGGGCAGTGTCCCTTGCCCCCAAAACCAAGAAACTCCCAGATCTCCTGGGCTGAGCTTCCTTGCACCCCCACAGGACATGAAACCCTCTCCCATGCTCTTACTCCATTTGCTGAGTGATCTGCTTTCTGCTCTCTTCTTTCCACTTGGCCATATCCTCCCTCAGCTTTCTAATGTCGTCCTCCAGCTTTTTCATCTGGGAAGGGCAATGGTGGCAGTCAGGGCACAGACCTCATGTTGTCCCAGCACAGGGGCTTCAGCTGCTAGGACAGACCCAGGACCTGACCCCAAACCCCTGGCTCATGAAGCCACACTCAGGTACCCCACGAGAGCCCAAAGGTGCCACCACCCATCAGCTCACCGAGGCAAGTGCCTGCTTCATCCTCAGAATGTCTTCTTCCATGTGGGACTGTGTCACCTTCAACCTGTCAATCTCCTCCCGGAGGTCCTGGAAGTCAGCTATGGCCTGGGAGAGAGGGGTGGTGGGGGTGAGCCCAGGGGAGGGGTCCTGGGGACCTCCAGGACCTTCACCCCTGCCATGGTGTGCCTAGTGCAGGGGGACAGGTCAGGGTCTGGCTCAGCCAGGCTGGCAGGGCACTGTGAGCAGCACTCTCCATGTGCCCAGCAGAGCCAGGGGTGCTGAGCCTCTGACTGGCAGAGCTGAGGCCAGTGGCTGCTGTGTCAGACCCACAGCTGCCTGATGGCAGCAGTTCACCTGGTCATGCGCCTCCTGGGCCTTCTTCATGTCCTGCACCATGTGGGACTGCGCAGCCTTTAATGTCTGGATCTCCTGGAGATGCTTGGACACAGCCATGGCCTGGGAGAAAGGGCTGTCAGAGCTGAGCCCCTGGGGAGTGTCCTTGGGGAGCACAACCTTCACCGTCACTGTGGTCTGCACGGACCTGCGCCTCCTGGACCTTCCTGATGTCCTCTGACACACGGGAATGCTCAGCCTTTATCTCACCAAACTAGGAAAAAGGGTTATCAGGTGTCAGCCCAGGGCAGCAAGTCCCCAGAGACCCCCCCACCTCTGCTCTGGGGAGCTCATGGCACAGGCAGGGTCAGCAGGGAGAGCCCCAGTGCCACCTGCCTGAGCCAGGCTCTGTGCCAGAGCACTGAAGCCCATCCTAAGGGCAAAGAGCTGCTGCCAGTGGCCCAAGCACAGCCTGGGCAGCAAGGGCAGTGTCAGGTGGTGCTGGGGAAGTGGGGAGGGACTGGGTGGTGGGGGAGCACCCAGGGCACTGGGAAGGGCCACTACCTCAGACTTGAGTTTCTTGTAGGATTCCATCTCCTGCTTCACTTCCTTCATGTCAGCGGCCAACTCAGCGAGGGAGGGGCCACTCAGCTCGCCCGTCCACGGCTCCTGGGTCGTCAGGTACTGCAGATCCAGGTGCCCCAGCATGGCCTGCAGCAGCTTCCTCATGGCTGCAAAATGGACAGCCCCTTTCTGGGGCATCCCAACGGCAAGATCCAGCAGCTGGGAGAGGCTGAGCGTGTCCATGAGTGTTGCCATGTCTGCAAGAACAGCCTTTCTGCCAAGGCAAGAACTACCAGGTGTGAGTAAAAGAGATGATAGAAGGGATGACCAATATGGATGATAATGGGGATGAGCAATGGGGATGGTTAAAGGGGTTTTAAAAGGGATGACCAGTAGAGATGCTAAAAGGGATGACCTGTAGGGATGGTAAAATGGATGACCTGTAGGGATGCTAAAAGGGAATTTAAAAGGGATGACCAGTAGAGATGCTAAAAGGGATGACTAATAGGGATGCTAAAAGGGAATTTAAAAGGGATGACCAGTAGAGATGCTAAAAGGGATGACTAATAGGGATGCTAAAAGGGATTTTAAGAGAGATTACCAGTAGAAATGCTAAAATGGATGACTAATAGGGATGCTAAAAGGAATGAGTAAAAGGGATGAGACAATGGATGAGCAAAAGGGTTGATTAAACGGATGAGCAAAAGTGATGAGAAAGCAGGAGAGTCTCCAGCAGGCTCCTTCTCCCTCGTCCCTCAAAGGACTGTGGATTGCCCTGCACGTGCCCCTCTACATCACAACTGGGGTCGCCAGGCAATGGTCCCCACTCCACCCCCAGGAGCCAGGGGGTCATAGTCATGGAGTCATGAGTTCACAGAGCCACCTGTGTCCAAGGCAGCTGTCTGTGGTAGTGACCAGTCAAGTTCATTCCCAGTGACCTGACATGGCTTCTAACATACAGCACATCTAACTAAAAACATCCCAGTTCAGGTTTCTGGCAATTCCATGTTGTTTATTGGTCAAAAATGTTTGGCAAGTGCATTGAATAAAGAACAATGAATTAAGAACATGAAATAAGAACAATGAATAAAGACATGAAATAAGAACAGGAAATAAGAGCAAACAATAAAGAATATTAATAAAGAACATGAATGGAATTAAAACGGCTTCTCCTCTTCTTCACTTTTTTCTTTGGAGGTTCCATTCCAGCTGGAGATCTCGGCCATGGGTGGTGTCTTCTGTATGGGGGAAAACAAAAAAAGAAAGGAAATTAATTCAAAGCGGTCCTTCTTCCCAGTTGTTTTTCTCCCAGATTTGGTTTGTGTGTTTTCTTTCCACTCCATATGCTCATGTCAAAGCATCTCTGCCCATGCTGCCCATGGAAGGACTTGGTAACATGGACAAGTTTCTGCTGCCAAGGCAGAACAGTTGCTGCTGTGGGAGTGCGAAAACACCCAGGAAGGTCCGTGTTCCTGCACTCTCCTGTGCCCCATGAAGTGCCAGGGCCATGGATGGATGAAAGGGGGGCACTGGCCTCTGCCACCTGAATCCTTTGTGCTGCAGGAAGATGCCAGAAGAACAAGCCTGAGTGTCTGCAGTGCAGCACCAACCCCAGGGAAAACACAATCCAGCCTGAAGGCAGCAAAGCTCCATTTTGAAATGCCACCTCAGTCTGTTTAACTTCATTCCTTTCTGGATCCTCATCCCTGCCTGCCACATCCCTCCCATCCAGCAGTTCCTCCAGTTCTCCTTATCCTCAGCTTTGCCATGATGTGGGGAGGCTGCTCATGCTCCTGAGACACCCTCGTGCCCCCTGTGCCCAGGGCTCCTCTGCCCCTCCTGGACACCTCAGCACCTCCTACTTGGGAGCTGCAAACAGCTGAGCACGTGTTAATGCTCCATTCTCACATCATTTCACTCCTCCTACACAGACTCCCTGCATTGCTGCCTCAGGGTGATGGACTTGGCCTGGTCTTGTCCCTCAGTTGTTATTTTCTTGCTTTCTGAATTTTAGAGGATCTCTGGGATGGATCCTGGGCTTTGGACCAGAGTTTTATTTTAAATAATCCAACTGCAAGCAGGGACCCCCTTTGTTAAAATCCATTCAAATGAAGCCATTGAAAAGGGAATTCCCACTGGGATTCTACACAACTCTCTGTGCATCCTTATTTCATTATCTGTTATATTCAGTTATCTATCTTGGCCTCCTTTAACAGGGGAAAAGTAGTAATGTGTAAAATACTTACAAATTCCGGTATAGAGACAACTCAGAGGAGGAGAAGGAGGAGGAGGAAGAAGAGGATGACTTCTCAGGGAAAAAGGATGAGGTTTCCTTCTGGTTTCTGGCATAAGCTTCACTGGAAGGGAAGAGGGGAAGGAGAAAGAAGAGTGAAAGGTGGGTAAAGGAAAACTTTCTCAAGCTTTGGATATAATCAAAGTAAGTTAATACATGGAATTCTTCTCATCCACATCAGCCTGCTAAGCCACGGGCACTCAGTCTAAACTACTCTTCTACAGCCACAGCACAAGAACAGGGAGAACAATTTTATTTCTACTATTAGAAAACAGCACAGTTTGAAGGTGAAGCTGCAGTGGCAGCACTCCCTGCCCCCTGGGGCAGGTGGTGGCCACTCACAGGTTTCCACACAATCACTTTTGGGCCAGTTGAATTAATTGCAGACTTACACATTAATAGCTGGGATTGCGTATTTGCCTCTGGGTGTGAGCATCACCCCCTTCGTGCTGCGGTCCTTCACCTCCACCATGAAGCTCATGGGGATTCCTGAGCTCCTTTTAATCTTGGGAACAGGACTGGTGGGTGATGATGGAGCAGGACCCAAGGGTGTCTTCAGGTCACTGCAGGTGTTTTTGGGAAAAACAAAAAAACAGGCATGTGTGTCCCTCGTTAAAACAAACACCTTTGGGATTGTTCTTTGGTCTTCCAAGACCAGACTGGACCAGATTGTACCTTATCAACACTTACTTAAGAGGATGGTAGAAACCACAGGATTGGATCATCATGGCTTTGATTTTGTCCTCTTCTGTCGCGTTGGCCTCAGCCAGATTGGGGGTCTGGGACAGGAGAGGGTTGGACACACATTTGGAACAGCCAAAGACAACACCCCAACCCTGCCCGGGAGGGATCAACCCCCCGGGGCTTTGCTTTCACATTCATCCATCCACAAAAGCAATCAGCAGGTTTCAGGGGTTTAATGAATGGGTGTTTCATCAACACCCTTTTTTTCTCTCCAGGAACACAGTCCAGATCCACAGCTCTGGTATCATTTCCATCCACAGTTACAGAGAAATTTACAGACTGATTTGTTTGGACACAAATGGTTTACAAAACACAACAAAGACCCACCAAAACATGACCAGGAAAAGACAAAAAATTCAAATACGGCATTTTTGACAGAGCAATAACAAAAACGATGGACACAATTTCCACCATCTGTGATCAAACAAAGGAGTTTGTGTTGGCCACTGTCCCTGACCCCAATGGGTGAGCACGGGCAGCACCCAGGGAATGGATCTAGAGCTGGCATGGCCAGAAATTCAAAGACAGCCCCACAAGTGTTTCAAAAACACTCATGTTTGGGCTGCTGCAAACCTTGAAATGTTCATAACTTGTAATTCAATTATTCAATAAAACCTTTTTTTGTTTCCAGTACAAAAATAATGACATAAAAAGGGAAACAGCTGCTGAAGTGCTGCTGCTTTGGGTCTGGAAGAAGGTTAATGCTGCCACATTACTATGGGGTGATAAGGCAGGTGCTCCCCTTCTCCCTTCCCAGCCTGGGGGTTCCTCTTTCCAGGATGGTATCACAACATACACACGTTACAAACTTACAATAAACACTTTTAATTACGAAACCCACAGTTTTGTTTGCATTACAACAGTTACCCAGCTGTAGATCACAGGGTAAGGTTCAAAAAGACAAAGCAAATAATTTTTTCCTGAAGTTTTTGACAGAGAATATTTCTATACCTTAATGAGCTGGGCCAGAGAAAGAGGGACAGAAGGATCAGCAGTCTGTTCACAAAAAAATTAAAATTAAAAATTAAAATTAATAGAAGGCTGCACTGTTTAGAATGAAGTGCAGTGTGCAGGGGAAATGTGAGACTGAGGTTTTACATACGGCCTTGGATGTTCCCCTCACTGGCTTATTTGGGTTCCTGGCAGAAGAAATAGAGGTGATCAGAACTTAAAATTAAGCACTTGGGCCCAGCACAAAACAGTGAAAACAGCCAATAAAACCTGAACATCAAACCATTATGTTCTGGTAGGCCAGTGAATATGGCAATTTATTTATGTACAGAAATGGTTCTCTCTTGGTACATTCAGTGCAAGTAAAACCAGCCTCCAAAATCCCATTTCTTCAGACTTTCATTTCTCAGCCAGAACAGTGACAGCCTCAACACTCAGAAATGCAGATTTACTTCAATGCAAACCAATCCCTGCTCTGACAAAGCAATACCAGAACTGTCTGCAGCTCTGTCTCTGTGGCAGCCCCAGCCCTGTGCCCACATCTCTGCCATCCTGAGCCACGACAGGTCCAAAGTGCCCAGTGTGTTACAGAAGCTGCAGTGACTAAAAACAGTAGCAGAAAGGTCACCTGAGAGCAGTTCCCAGGGATTGGTGTGATTTAGGAGCCCTGCAGGGGAAAAAAAATCTTAATTGGCAGAATTTCCTTTCAGATAATCTTGAAAATGTGTTAATATTTTGGGAGTTATTTATTACATTTGAAAACTTGCTGATATTCCACATACTCAATGATTCCTCAGGAATCAGAGGTGCAACCCCCATGACAGCAGACCCCCATCACCCCCAAACATCAGCTGCTCTGCCAGAGGTTTTGGCACTGTTTCCAGCTGAAGGGACAGAAAGCTCCTCTGCCTGGCTGATTGTCACCACTGCAACTGCACAGCTGTTCTCTCCTGATCCCCACACAGTGATGGGATGTGGGAGGCTCCCAACATCCATCCTCTCACTGCAGGGCAGCCCCACAATGCCAGCAGAGGTGCCATCCAGCCCAAAAGGGATGGGGCAGCACAAACCACCCATATTGCCATGAGCCCCAAACCAAAGCTGTGTTTAGAGGCACAGCA
Organism: Pithys albifrons albifrons; assembly: GCF_047495875.1. NCBI lineage: Eukaryota > Metazoa > Chordata > Aves > Passeriformes > Thamnophilidae > Pithys > Pithys albifrons. The sequence continues at coordinate 2,439,968 of NC_092478.1, read as the reverse complement.
CTGAGGCCTCCAGAATTCTTGGTCTGTCTTCTGTAGACAATATGTAAAAGCCCCAGATTTGGGGTGTAAGAATACCTGCCATATACCCCACACCCCCCAAACCCCTCTCCCCCTGTGCAAGAAATAATCAAACACTAACAACTCTTCTGAGATGGGAACACATTAAAAGAGTATTTCTACTAATGCATAATTACTACAATGTACTGGCACTGCTATAACGGCAGTAAAAGCAAACTCATGCAATCTGGAATCTCTCCATGCAGAGGAAACAGGATCTGCAACCCCAAGAACAAATCACCCCAAGAACAAACCCAACAGAATCATTCAGAGGTCACCACTGTTGGAGTTTGAGCCCCATGTCCCTGCAGACCTAAAAGAGTAAGTCCACTTTGGGACAGATACATGGCAGCAAAAATGAACACCAGCTTTGATGAGATACAGTCTGAGTGCCTCTGTAAACCCATATCCTTAACAGAGTTCACAGCCTGACATCCCTCCCAGGGAATCCAGTGCTTCCTGGACACTCACGTGGCTCGAGCCGGGACCCTCCTGACGATCACCGAGACGTTCCTGGGGATTTGAGCGTCATCAGAGTATTCTGGGAATGACCCAAACGCAGCAAAAATATCAATCAAGCAAGAATGGCTATGAACATGGAATGACCTGGCCCATCAGAGCATCCCTTTACAGCTCCAAAAGCCAATTTTAGATTTGCCATCGTGTTTTCTCACCCTGGTTTTATCCCCCGGGATCAGAGTTCTGCTCCCACAGACCCCACAGCTGGTCTGTGCTGCCACCAGCCTGGTGGCCCCCGAGGATCCCACACACACCTTCGTTGGTCTCGGCTTTGAGGATCTGCAGGTCACAGTTGGTCTCCTTCAGCCTCTCCCGGTCCATGATCTGCCTCTTGAGGTCGTGCAGGGAGATGCTGAGGCCGTGGAAGGTGATGATGCCGTGGGTCAGTTTGGAGGAGAGTTTGTAGTGGACACCTGACCTGGCCTGGCCACCCCGGCTTGGCCTCTGCTCCCTCTGGCATGTGCTGGATTCCATGCCTGACCTGGCTGAGGTGACTCGGGCACCTGTGCCCCTGCCCTGCCAGGGGGATCCAGGACACCACCGGCACCGGCTGCCACAAGCAGGGACCAAGCACGGGGCACTGCCACCCACCTGCTGCCCTGTGACCTCCTGGCACCATGGAACCACCATGGAACCACCATGGAACCACCATGGAACCACAATGGAACCACAATGGAACCATGGAAGTAGGATGGAACCACAGAGCCATGGAACCCCCAGAGCTCTGCTCAAAGAGGAAGTCTAAGCATTCCATATCCACCTGCCAGGAGTGGCTGCACTGGGACTGTTTGATGGAGAAAGGGCTCAAACAGTGCTGAGGTCCAGGCAAATACCTGGGAGATGGTGCCAACTGAAGCCCAAAGCAGCTGTTTCTGCCCACTGAACAGTCATGGAGAGTATTCCTTCTGGTCCAGATCACAAACCACTGGATTTGGAACTGGTTCAGAGATGCATTTTGGGGAGTTTGGGGTTTTTCACAGGGTTTTTTGTGTTTTGTTTTATTTTTTCCCTGCCAAGCAGAATACCCCATTCTCCAAGTGTTTTGAGTCAGAATGTTACAGAGAAAGTAAAAGTACTCAAGAAACTTGAGCTCTGGAGTTTGGAGTTCTTCTACAATATTGTGAGATATTGGATTATCTACATCTGTTATAAAAGACAGGTCAAGAAATTTGGGTCACATCAAAAGGATACAAATTTTAATGCATCATTCATTTCATCATTCAGGCTTTCTGAAGGGAATTTTGCCTGTACAGAACGTTCCTCTCCAGTAAGCACAGAAGAGGACATGCACCTCCCCCCTTTTAAAATATGTCCCAACCATCAATTTTGCCTTCCCAGCACCTTAAAAAAAAGTCCATCAAACCACTTTTTTCCTCTGATGGTTAAAATTGCAGCCCAGAGTGCTTTGGGACAGGACAGACTGTGCTGTGGCAGTCACTGGTGTGTGTCTGCCTGGAATTTAATGGCCTCAGTCCTCCTTTGGAGTCTCTGGTGCTGATGGCTCAAAGATCACTGCCCAGGGCTGATCTTCCATCCTGCTGCTGGTTTGCTCTGCAGAGCTGCCAGAGGGAAGCCAGGCAGTGCTGCTGGGGCAGCCAGGGAGGGAAAGGGCTTTAGGAAATCCTTTCCCAAGTCCAGCTGAAGCTCAGGAAGTTTTCTGCCAGTGGAATTACTGCAGCATTTCCATCTGCCACAGCCCTGGTCTGGTTCTGAGCTTTCAGCTCAGACTTGGTGCAAGAGTTGCCTGCACATTTCTTTCTGGGTGGCTGGTGTGAGCTCAGAGTGGTTGCCTGGAGTGTGACCTCATGCCTTACCTGGTTCCCTGGTGAGCCATGTGCCCGGGCTCCACCCTGGAACCCCACTGTTGCCCAAGGAACTCAGGCATTTGGGTGCTAGCTTTGGGGTCATGGGGTGCTGGTGGGTGGCCCTGATGCTGGTGCTGGTCACCTGGCACCCTAGAAACCCTGGCTCATGGCTGTGGGTGGCCCTGGTGCCCTGGCTCCCTGGGGTGCACCCCTGCCTGCTCTGCTTTGGGTCCCCCACTCAGCGCTCACAGCTCTGCGAGGACATTACTGGGGTCTCTGAGGATGACCCCAAACACAAACAGTGCCTGGAAGCCCTTGTTGAGGCTGCTAAACCACTTGCCTCTGTCACTGTGGGTATGTTGTGGGACCCCAGGGACCCCAAACACAAGAGGGATCCTGCACAAGGACCTGCCTGGCCCCTCCTTTCCATGGCCCCTCCATCCCAAGGGGGACCCCTGCCCTGAACAGCACCCTGTAACCCTGTGGTGTTCTCTTCTGCAACCAAGACCCCCACACTGCCACTGAGCAGGATCCTGGGGAGTTGGGGACCCCAGGACCCACCCCAGACAAGCATCCTTGGGACTCAGAACCATGCCAAGTCTCCCCAGTCCTATTCTGGACCCCAGGGACTTTTGGGCACCCCAACCCTGCCTGAGACCCTGAGAATTCCCCAGCCCTGATAGGGACACACTGCTGAGGACCTTAGGAATCCCTGGGGATCCCTGACCCTTCCCAGTATCCCTAAACCCTGATCAGGACTCCAGGAACCTCCAGAAACCCCCAGAAACCCTCAGACCAGCCCTGAAACTCCAGCCCTAACCTTGTATGCTGATTCCAGTGTCCCTGTACTGGTTCCAGGGGCGGGGCAGCGAGAGGAGCTTCGGGACATCGTCATGGATGCTCTGTATTATGTAGAGGAGCAAAAGGACAAGAGTGAGCAGGGGACATGGGGCAAGGGGGATGTGCAGGCCTTGAGGAGCATGGAGTGGAGGTGAAATACAGGATATGTGGAATTCTGGGGTCTGTAAAGAGTTATTTGGGGAATCCTGAGGGTCTACGGGCTTCAAGGTACAGCTGCTTAGGGGCTCGAGGGGGTATTTGGGGATATGGGGGACTCCAGGATGGATAGTTGGGGTTGAGGTGAGTTGTGCAGGGGATCTGTGGTGTCTGGGAAGGGTTATAGGGATGGGGGAGGACACATTGTCTTACCTGGACATCTGGGTCACCCCAGAGCCCTTTAACAAGTCTCTACAGGAAGCTGTCAACACAGTCTGGGTGAAGCTGAGCCAGCTGGAGAAAGGTATGGGGACAGTGGGGACCCCCACCCTGGGTGCCCCCGTTCCAGAGAAAGCCCCAGGGAGCCCACCTGGGCCCTGACAGCTCATCACAAGTGATGCCCAGCCTAACACTGCTTCCTCCCCCCCCAGTTCCAGCCTGCATCCCTCCCTGTGGTGAGTGCCCATCCCTCTGTCTTGCTGTTCCTTGTCCCCTGGTGCATCTCCCACCTCCCTGGGACCAGCAAGTCTCCCTTTCCCAGGACTGCAGCCAGCTGCCCGTGTCTTCCAGTGTGCCACCTGCCGCTTCATGGACTGCAAGTTTCCCCTGGACTGCCCAAGTACAGCACCAGGACAGGCTGTTGCATTAAGGAAATCTTCCCCAACTTACCCCCTTTCTTATCTTATTTGTATAATATTTTTTATATTTTTGTGGAGCTTGAGTGACTCCAGTTATACCTTTGGTACTGATAAAGGTCAAGTGGTCTCGCTTTGCTTTTAAAGGTCCAGGCTAGAAAGATGCAGAGTATTTGCTCAGCAAGGGTGGTCATACACTGAGGGTGGGTAACTTTTGGGGTGGAGGTGTGTTCAGTATTATAATGAGATTATAATGAGCAAAGTTCCTCCAAAATAGAGGATTTCACCACAAAATGAAGCAATTACCAACTCAGAGACTGATATTTTGGATGGAACAGAATAATATTTCTTGTTTGGCAGATGCCATGTGTTTTATCAGTACCTGTGGTGATCCCAACATGCCAATTGCATGTAAGGTGATCCCTACATACCAACCACATTCCACCCTGGAATTCCACAGCTTTCTTTAGGATGTGGATATAACTTTAGTCTCAGTAATCTTCCCCCAGTAGTTCTCCCACACAGCCCCTGGCACCCAAGCTGGGCTCACCCTTCCTGGACTGGGCTGCAGTGACATTTCTCCCCTGTGCTCCCTCCCTGAGTGCCCCTGCCCAGGTGTTCCCCTGCCCACCCCTGCAGCCAGCCCAGGAGCACCAGCAGCTGTGTCAGTGCACAAACAGGTGTGAGTTCACGTGCCTGGCATTGCTCCCAGTGCAGGAGCTCTGGACCTACACGGATGAAACCCTCGTGCTGCGCTGTGACGTGCCCTTCGCCATCCCCGCCGGCCTGCCCGTCACCTGGATGTTTGCCCCAAATGTGAGTGGCACAGGAGCTCGTGGGAGGGTGTGAGGACACATCCTGGGCTGCCACCAGAGCTGGGTGTGCTGGAAGCAGCAGCTGTGTGAGCACACACAGGATGCTCCTGTGAAAGGCTGCACACGAGCAGAGGGAGGTCACTCATGTGGTTCAGATCCAGGTGTGCACAAGCAGAGTCATCAAATCACAGGATGGTTTGGTTTGGAAGGCACCTTAAAGCTCATCTTGTTCCAAACCCCTGTCATAGGCAGGGACACCTTCCACAAGACCAGGTTGCTCCAAGCCCTGTCCAACCTGGTCTAATTGAACAAGTTATATTTCTTTAAAAAAGAGCCTGTGCAGCAGGGAGAAAATGCTAAGAGGTGATTTTATCCATGAAACAGAGAACAGATGACAGGCAAGCTCTGGGTGATGTCCAACTGTTAGAAAAACAAATTAAAAGTTTAGGGCTTTTGAAATACTTTAGTGCTCTCAGATCTGGACAAGGAAGTTAACAAAGCCTGAGAGAGAAATTTGTTGTTGAGAACTGAATGCCAGGATTGCAGAATTTATAAACCACAACGACACGTTCCATAAACCAGAGATGCCCTACCTGGGAAAAATATAATAAAAAGACTGAAAATGTGGACTAATTAATGTGAGAAGTGAGAAACCAATAACCAATAGAAAGTATAATACTAATTAATGAAAAGAACTGTGTAACTTGTAAGCCAATGAACACTGATTTCTCTGCTGCTAAAATGTATGAATAGTTAAAAGTTTTGATGACTGATGGGCATCTAAAGTGATGCCCATGGAAGTGCTGAATAAAGCATTTCTAACCTAACCAGCTGGGTTTTGGTGACACTGCCCTTGGACACTCACAGGGATGGGGCAGCCACAGCTTCTCTGCCCAACCTGTGCCAGGGCCTGCCCACCCTCACAGGGAAGAATTTCTTCCTGCACATGCAGGAAATTATTTTTGTGCCCACCCTGGCTGTGCCTCGCTGTGTGCACACAGGGGGCACGAGGAGGGCGGGTGGCACGGGAGGTGTGTGACACTCCCCAGCACAAGGAGCATGAAGGGGACGTGTGCCCAGCATTGTGCAGGGTGCTCTGCTGTGCTGGTGGGCTGTGCTGATGCCTCTCCCCGTGCCCCAGGTGCGCACAGAGGAAATCTCTCTGTTCAAAGAGCTCCAGGGGAACCCAGGGAAGCCCTCCCGCCTGACCATCGAGCAGCCCGAGCCGGGCACCGTCGCCTGCCGCCTGGGGGAACCCTTCGAGCCCGTTGCCCGCAAGTTCTTCTACCTCAACGGTGAGCCCGGACAGCTGAGTGCCCTGGGGGTGGGCAGATGGTGGGGGGAGCAGGACCCCACACACCTGGGGCCGTAGGAGAGGGATGCGTGGGATGGGCAGGGTGCCAGCACACCTGAGCTCAGGGTGCACAGGGGGGTTGGGGCAGGTGTTCCCTGTGCCTGGCTCCTCTGGGGGCAGTGGAGCATGTGGGGTGAAGCAGGTACCACAGGAACACTCATCCCTGGGTGCAGGGCCCATGCCCTGAGCTGCCTGTGTGCCCGCAGTGTCAGAGGGAAGCATGGCAGAAGAGAGAAGCCTCCAGGCCATGTTCAGCACTGTCCTGCACTGGCGCCACAACGAGACCCCCGTGCCCCCCCTGCCAGTGTTAGGGCTGGCACTGGCAGTGTCCTCCATGGTGCTCGTGCTGGTGGTGGGGTGAGTACTCCTGACCCAGTAATCTGTACCCCCAAAATCCCCATGGCTTCTGGGGTTCCTCTCAGAGCAGCAGGAGACTCCCAAGCCCCCCTGGATTCTCAGTCCCTTGGGATTCCCTGCAGGTGGGAGGGGACTTGGGTGTCCAAGGAGGGACCATTGAGTGCCAGGACTCCTCAACTCACAGGTCCATGTCCCCTGGGACTCCCATTTTCCTCTGGCCCATTCCAAGCTCTCCCACTTGCACCCAGGAGCACTCCAGGCTTCCCCCAGCTTCCCTAAATGCCCCTGTAAACTTTCCACTGTTTTCTCCAGAACCCCCACTGTCCCTTGGGGGCTTCAGTTACAGTCACTTGTCCCAGTTGCCCCCAGGGTCCCATACCTTCACTCTTAGACCCATCAGTTTCCCCAAGGCCTCCCCAGTTGCCCCTTGAGCCCCTCAGGTGCCCCATGTGTCCCCATTCTGCCCCCCCTGCCCCTTGGTGGGAGTACAGGGTGTCATCCCTGCTTCCCTTCTTTCTCCATTCCTCCTTCTCTCTCCCAGGGTCACCTGGCAATGTGTCTGCAGGACATCCCACAGACATGAACAAAAGGGCAACCAGAAGGATTCTGAATCCCTGAGCTCACTCTTGGAACCTTAACACATGGATTCATCCCCAAGGACCAGAATTTCTGCAATTGCTTTTCTTGTGCTGGGTGTGAGAATGGCAAGTCTGAAAACAAATACAGAGTTCTGAAAATCTGGATTATGCTGGTGATAGAAATTTGGGGTTCTTTGGCTTGCAGACAATAAAACTGGGTACTGGGCAACATTTTCCTTTCTGTCCTCAAATACTCAGATCTTCTCTGTTCCTTTTAGTGTCTGCTTAGTGCTGATTTCTCTCCTCTGTTTCACAAGTCCCTCAGATTCCATCTGTTACCCTCCATTGATGCTCAGATCCCTGAAACCCCTCTGCCTGTGTCCTGAGCTCCAAAATGCACCAGCTGCTGCCAACACTGTCCCACAACTCCCTGGAAGTCTTGGAGCCCCACCCAGAGCCAGGCTGGGCTTGACAGGAGCAGATTAAACAAGAGCCCCTTGACCTGGCAGGACCTGCCGCGGTGGTGGGAGGCGGGGACAGCCCCGTGTTTGCTCTTCACCTGGTTGGTGACTGTGGCATTCAAGTGTTTGTTTACTGAGCTGCACTCTTCAAAGTTCCCAAATATGCTGTTCCCAGGGGAAATTCCATCCAAGTCACTAAGCACTCGCAGAAGAGACCATTCCAAGGATTCTTGCTGGCTGGCATGGGGATTATTTTCCTTGGAGCTCAGGGACCTGTGCACTCACAACCACAGGCACCTCCACCTCAGCTGGTATTTTCTGAGGGCATAAAGGGAGCCAACCTGATCTCCACCTCCAGGAGAAAAGAGAGGTAGGACCCACTCAGCCCTCCCACTGCAGAGGGCACTACAAATGCCACTGTTCCATCAGCTGCTCCAGAGCTCTGCACTCTGAGGGCACTGCCACCTGGAGCCATGGGTGAGTACAGGGCTGGCAAGAGGGGGCTCCTTGCCGGACATGGTGGGGGCACAGGCAGGGCAGCCCAGCAATAGAAAGGCTCTGTGCACTGGTCCTTGCACACAGGTGGAGAGCAGTGGCACCAGTGCTCTTTGAGGGCACCTGGACCCCTTTGACCATCAGCAGCTTGTCCCCTGCCTTCTGGGTCACCTCAGCCAGTCCCCTGCTCCAGGGGCCAGGAGTGAAACTTGGCTCAGTCAGCTCTTGGGTGCTTTGCTCCACCCAAAACCACCCCATGCTTGACTTGTTTGGGGCAGATCAAGGGGAACAGGCAGGGTTGTCTACCCCTTGGTCAATCTTCCAGCTGGCAGGGAGCAGCCTGATGCTGCCCAGCATTCTCAGTGCTCTCCTGCATCTCACAGGGTCACATTAACTGTGGTGCTGGAGCCACAGCATGTCTGATTTCTCTGGAGGGAGGGTCCTGTTTCATCTTTTCTCTATCCTTTCCCTTTCCAGCAGCCCAGTGCCTTCTGCTCCTTGCTTGCCTGCTGGTCTTGGCTGTCCCAGGCCACTCTGTCCATATACAAGCCCTAAACATCCTCAAGAAATCTCCCTCCAACGCTTCGGCGAGTGCTCTGAAGAAAACCAGTAGGTAGCATCCCATGGGCCCCCAGTGTTGTGTGGTGGGTACAGCCAGCTCTGGGTGGAAAGAGGCCCTGCACCAGCCCTGGCCCTGGCCCTGCTCTGGAGGGTGGTAGGGATATGCCTAGTGCAGGCTGCAGTGTGTGTGTGTGTGTGTGTGTGTGTGTGTCTGTCTCCACTGTGAGGGTTGGGAAGGGTGTCTGTGTGTGCTTGGAGGGGTCATTTTTCCCCTGTTCCCTCAGTCACAGGCGGGTCTTCTTTGCCATCATCCCAGCATGATCCTATTTTAGTGGCATAACTCCTTTTGCAGGAGCCCTAGAGGAGCCCAGTAGTGCCCATATTCACTCTCTTGGCCTGATAGCAGCACTGGGCTTTCACTGGGGCTGACTCCTGTTGGTGTCCCACATGGAAAAGGAACAGAAGGTTGAGGCCAACCCACTCTTACCTCCAGACTTCTCTAGGCTGGGAGAGCTGATTATGCCCCAGGTGCTCTGGCCAGGTTGCCCTCTCTCCTGCCCCAGGGTAAAACAAGGGCTCGGCATGTTGTACTGGCTTTGGTTCACTCCCCCTCTGTCCTGCTCCAGCTTGGCCCAGGGACTGCAGTGAGCTCTCCACTGGCAGCCAAAGTGGTGTCTACATCATCCAGCCCACGGGACTGCACCCCATTATGGTGTACTGTGAGATGGGGGAGGCAGACGGGGGCTGGACCGTGATCCAGAGGAACCGGCAGGACACCGATATCACCTGGAACGAGTCCTGGAGCACCTACAAGCACGGCTTTGGGAATGTGCACACTGAGTACTGGCTGGGTACTGAGAACATCTACCAGATCACCAAGCAGAAGATCTACCGGGTCAGGTTTCTCATCTGGGATGCTTCAAACAACAAGAGGTTTGCAGACTACAACCTGTTCAGCCTGGACGATGAGTCCCAGGGCTACCGGCTGAGGCTGGGAGCGCACTCGGGCACGGCAGAGGATGCCATGGATTCAGATAATCCCAGGAAAGTGCACAACAACATGAAGTTCTCCACCAAGGATCGGGACCAGGACACCTACAGAGGGAACTGTGCCTCCCGCTACGGGGGTGGGTGGTGGTACTCGGCGTGTTACTCCGTGCGCCTGAACGTCAAGGGCAGCATCACGTGGGGCAGGTTGTGCAAGGGGAACTGCAAAGCCTCAGCCATCCTCATCAAACCTGCTCCATACCACTAATGCTCCTTCCCCCTTCTGTCAACACTGGGCACATGGCCAGGCCAGTGCCCTGCTGGAGCCTGTTTGATGGCTGGGGCTGAAGAAGATTGTTCCTCTATATCAAGAGTTGCTTTGTTTTCCTCTTATCCTGAAAAGTAGCAAAAGTTCCCTGCTCTGTCTCTGGCCATTCACCTGTTTGGGAGATCATTATTAGCACACATGTTTATAAACACCGTGCAGTGTCCAAGCATGTTCCTTCTGGGGACAAAACTGTACTCAGAAACTTAAAACCCTCCTGGTCCAGCACGGTCTTACTCTCTTTCTGCTTTGTAAGTATAGATATTTTCAGTAGAAAAATATCCATCATCACTAACTAATCTGACCTAAACTGCACTGAGCCCAAGGCAGGCCATGTCTGCACCACATCCCTGCTGCAGTCTGTGTTCATCCTGCAGAATAAAATCGCTTTCAGATCTGCATAAGTGTCCTTCATTTGTTTGGAAACTCCTTGGAACTGCTGCCAGTTTCCTGCCAGGAGCAGACCTGAGGCTCCTGGTGAAGTAAGAAAAGGTTTTCAAAGGGAAATTTTTTCATGAGGATGCTCCATAGACACATCCTCCCCTGCATCAGGGAATGATGGGACTGACTTACCCACATCCCTCACACCCTCAGGGAGCTCACTGCCCTCTCCACACGCCAAGCTGTGGTGGTTTCTTCCCTTTCCCAGGACAGAGCAACCACCCAGCCATGGAGAGGGAAAACTGCAAGTGAGGGTTTTGCAAGGGATGGCTTTGGTGGTCCTGGTGACTAATTGTAGCCTCACAGTGCAATGCATAGTGGCTGGAACAAGCCACGGGAAGGAATACTGCCCAACACACTTACTTTTCCCCAGGTCTCCCTCCCCAAAGGCTGGACAGAGAGCTCCCCCCAGACTGTGCAGGCAGACACGAGGCAGCAGTTTGGCTCCAGGGTTTATTGCAGCTGATTCCTCCCGCCGTGGGTAGCAGAGCTGAGGGGTGTGCAGGGCCTGGGGAGGGAGCAGGGCCAGAGCAAAGCGGGGTCCACCGACTGCATGGGGAAGGGAACCGGCACCGTGTCCCCCTTCCCAGCACGGGAGAGGGCACAGCCACCCCAAACCAGTGCCTGTGCCCCAGTGCCGGCCAGCACTGCAGCACTGGGCGAGGCTGCCCATGTGCCCAGGGCTCCGGGCGGTGGCTCCTGAGCCCCAGAGCTGCCACGTTTTGGCTGGTGAGGCTGCAGGAGCAGGACGTGCACTGGGACTGGCAGGGGACAGTGAGCTGGCAGGGGAGTAGGGCACTGAGCTGGGGGTGGTGGCACCGAGCTGGGATGGTGGCACACCCCTCCACCAGGGGCTGGGCACTGCAGCACGGTCAGCACACGTCTGTGGGTTTGACCAGGATGAGGGAGGATGCGCAGTCACCGTTATCGCAGAACCCCGGCCAGACGATGTAGTTTTTGGCGTTGAGCAGGACGTTCTGGCACCTGTTGTACCACCACCCGCCGTAGCTCTTGGCACAGTTCCCGCTGTACTGGTCCTGGTCCTTGTCGACCGTGCTGAACTTCATGTTGTCATGAATGCCCCCCTTCTTGGGGTGGTAGAGGGTCAGGTAGTCGTCCCCGTCGCCAGAGTGCCTGCCCAGCCTCAGCGGGTACCCGCTGGCCTCGCCCTCCACCCTGAAGATGTCGTACTCGGCGTAGTGGGTGACGTTGGTTTTGTCCCGCACGACGAAACGCACCTTGTAGGTGCCCTGCTGGGTCAGCAGGTGCAGGTACTCGGTGCCCAGCCAGTAATCGGCGTGCACGTTCCCGAAGCCGTACTTGTAGGTGGTCCAGGATTGCTTCCAGTTGAGCTCCGTGTCGTGGGAGTTTCTCTGGACAACAGTCCAGCCCTTGCCCTCGGTGTCCATGTCACACCAGACCACGCGCGGCGGGGACCGGGCGGGCTGGATGACGTACACCCCGCTCGGGCTGTTCTTGCGCAGGCGGCTGCAGTCCGGGGGGAACCCTGAGGCTGCAGCAGCAAACACGGGGTGGGGTGGGAGAGAGGAGGATCAGGAGTCTGTCAGAACAACAAGGAGCTCCTGTAGGGCATTGAGGACTCAGGACAAACAGGGGTAGTTCTGCCTGTGGCTTTTTCGCTGGTTCATCCTTGGAGAACCTGAAGGTCTCTCTAAGACAAGTGACCTCTGTAAGAGCCCTGAAATCTGTTTCTCATTATTTGCTGTCTCATATGGAGCCTTCATTGGACATCGTTGGCATCTAGCCAAGGAAAGAAGGGGAAAAAGTCTTCCAGACGCCAGTGATGTCCTCCAAATATATCTGGCACACACACAAGGGCCTTGATATATTGAGCTGTAGCTCTTGCAAGGACCCGAAGTGTCCAAAATGCTCCACTAGATGGGGATATGTAACGAAAACTTACGTTATCCCTGGGGATCATGGCATTGAAAAAGAAGGCTTAGTTCTGCCGTGGTCTCATAGAGATCTCTTCTCCCAGCTCGTTACAATTTATCTGATCTGTCATGACTTACTGGATAAACTAATTTGCTGTCTAATTTGTTTTGCTTGGTTTGTGTCTGATGGGAGATAATTTGCTGTGGGTAATTCCAATTCAAGCCATGAAACTGTTTTACTCAGACACTCTGGTCTTTCAGGGTCTGTGAACCTCCCTTGCAGGGAGAAAGGGAGTACTCCTAATCCAACAAGAGCAAAGAAAAAAACCAAATAGCTATGAGGATCTCTGCTAGAAATGAGGTTCACAAGCATGGCAGAGCAATCCTGCCAAGGTGTTTGGGCAGGAACCTGTTGGTTTCAGCACAGAGCCAGCAAAGGGGCTTGACAGAAGTCAGGCTGTACAAGCCATGGCCCTGGGGGTTGTGTGTGAGGAGTTCCTGTGCTCTGCATCCCCCTGGGTGTCTGCTGGCCTTCCCTCACACACAGCAGACCTGAGAGTCAGGGCTGAGCCAGGGAGACCCTGTCCTGCTCTGTCCCTTGGTGCCCATACCCCCCACCCATCCCCTACTCACCACTCCGGGGGCTGGCAGTGGGTACGGCAGGGCCGGCGCTGGCACAGAGGAGAAGCATTGCCACCAGTGTGGGCAGGAGGACAAGGTCCCGGTGGAGCTGGTGTGTCCCAGCCTGGAGCCCTGGGGAGGAAAGTGCCCGTCACCACCAGGGTCCCTGGGCGGCCCCTGGGATGCTCAGAGCAGAGCCAGGGCACAGTCAGGAGTGAGGGGCTCCCGGAGTGGTGGGAGCTGCAGCTTCAGGACAGGCTGAAGTGAGGTGAGAAATGGCTCTGTCACCTCTGGATCAGCCCCTTCCCTGCACCACACAGAAACATGAGGTCAAGTTTGTTCTCAGAACCTACAGCCCAAGAGAAGGCAATGACACAGCTGGATCTGGGGACAGTAGCTTGCCAGGTGGGGTGGAACACAAGAAACAGCTCTTTTTGGAGTAATCATGCTTAATTCTTTTATATAAGCCACTCCAGCCCAACCACAGCTAGAAGGAAACTAAGCCACAGGATGGGTCCTACTGCACAGGTACCAGCTCCCAAGCAGGCAGGAGAAACCTCCTGGGCCCACACAGGGACATAAACCCAACCTGTGCTGACCACCAGCACTCCCATACACCCTGCTTGGCTCCTGGGGGAGATGCCACCATGGCTGGGGCAGGATCCCTGTGCAACCACATGTGCCACATGCATTGGTTGGGAAGAGAAAGGACCAAGGTGAAACCTGGGTCTCCACCTTAACCTCCCTTGACAGGACATGGGAACACATGGCACAGGTAGCGCGGGGCAGGCACAGGCTGGCACCAAGAGTGTGTGTTGTTCGTTGCTTTGGTCTGGCATCCCTCCTGCTCCCACAGTGCTGGTGTCCTGCTCACCATCCTCTGTGCCTTTGCATCCTCACCCATCAGGCCTGGCTGGAGCCCAGCAGCACCCAGGAGTGGGGTGTCCCTGGGCAGGTCACTCACCCATCCCGACAGCACGGCTGCGCAGAGAGCAGGAACCCAGCGGTGCTCCCTCCTGGCCGAGCCCTGCACGTTGCCTTTATAGCACTGCACACCCACGTGTGCTCACACTCAGCATCTCTAGAGGCACTTGCAGGTTGGGACTCGAGCAGTTTCCACATCCCATGACAGCACAGCTGAGGGGAGGGAGGCATGGCCTTGCAGTCAGAGAGGTACAGAATAACCCGCTCCAGGCTGAGGGATTTCGATTATTGACTGTCCCTACACAAACACTACATGTGAATTGACCACTGGGAACAAACTCTGGAGAGCTGGGATCAAAGAGAAGTGCAGAGACCCAGGTTTTTAAGGACATGCACACAGAAACCAGCAAAGGAGGAGAGGTCTCCTGTGTGCCCAATCCCAAAAGTGACCTTGGAAAGGTGAGGACAGGTCCTCAATAGAGGTGCCAGCTCACTAAGTCTCTGCTGGCAGGTTTAGGGATCAGCACAGGGCTGGAGCCCCTGTCCAGCAGCCAGAGCCTCTGTAGACACAGTGTCCCCTGGCACCCCAGTCTGTGTGCTCTGAGCAAGGGCCCCAGGTAACAAACAGGTGTGTGTGGGTGCCTTTGCCACTCTCCTTCCCAATCCCTGTCTGGCCTGGTAAGACCCTGCAGACCCACAGGTTCACCAGGGTGGTGGTGGAGTCACCATCCCTGGAAGAGTTCAAAAAACGAGTGGATGTGGCATTTGAGGACATGGTTTAGTGGTGAACATGGTGGTGCTGGGTTGAATTTGAACTTAATGATCTTAAAGTTCTTTTCCAACTGTAACCATTCTGTGATTCCATTATTGACTTCAATCCAAACCCTTCAATGTCACCCCTCCTTGTCTGGTGAGAGACTGGGAGGCCTTGTCCATGGCCTGATTTAGTTTGGGAGAATCACAAAAGCTTATGGAGTTCATGAAGGGAAAAGGTCCCAAGCTGTTCAGGCAAGAAGGACTGCAGGAAAAGGGGCCATATCTAGGGGTGCAGGGGAAAAGGGGGACTTAGGAGTTAATACAGCACCTCGGGGTGCCTGTGCCAGGACTCACAGAGAGGGTGCTGCTGGGCAGCCACCTCTGGAATCACTGCTGGCAGCAGGAACACAGGCCCCATGGGAGCTGGACTCGCTGATCCTGATGGGTCCCTTCCAACACAGCACATTCTATGATTCCATGATTCTATGGAGAGGAAGTTCCCCCTGCCCCTGTGCACAGCAAGGCTCCCTGGGGCTGCTCTGAACAGATGCAGATGGTATTTCCTTCCAACAAACTATGTGTCACCAGGACAGCTGATCAACAGTGTAGCAGAGCCCCCGGTGTCTGCAGTGCTATCAAATGAAGGGTTTTCACTTGTGCTGACCTGTGAACTCCTGTGATCCCTGGGAACATCAAATCTGGCTGCTCCCATGGGCAAGTGAGACCAGAGCTGAGGAGATGATGCCCTGGCTGGTTGAATCCTGTTCAGAGAAGGCTGAGTGTGGGCTCCAGGTGAGGCAAGCAGTCAGCTGGGTCCAGGATCCTGGACAAAAGGACACAGGACAAAAGGCAGGGCTGGGAATATTCTACCACATAGATCTAAGCAGTCCAGCCAGAAATAAAACCATTCCTGGAGCAGGTCAGAGACCCATCCAGAAAACATGACCAGAGACAGGACTGGAGCCCAGGACTCCTGTCTAGCTCAGGAGGGGATTAGAGGTCTAGGGCCAAGCTCAAACAGACCTCACAGGCACAGGGGAAGGTCCCAGATTGGCATCAATCCCTGGGAAAGAGGAGAACTGGCATTTGCTGTAAGACATCCACAGTGTAAGCACTCCTAGATCAGAAGGGGGCTTGAAGTGAGACCATTTGACATCAGCCTCACGTCATGATGCCCCAAACTCCACCTCGTGATTGCTGCAAGGGCCACCGTGGTGCCAGGAGGGACCACAGTGTGCATTGTGCAAGGGGCAGCATGGCAGTGGCAGGGCAGGGACATCAGGAGGCAGCTGGAGTGGCACTTTCTGAAGTTTGGGGCAGTTTCCCAGGAACACTGAAGTACCTCTTCCCTGAAGGGTCTGTGGGGTCCCCAGGGGCTGTTGAGCTCCATGCCAGCTCTGGAGAGAGTGATTTACACCTGATGTTTGATTTCCATCCAGAAGGGGAATCTCATGGGTGTTTACTCAGCAGTTGAACTGCATGGAGGTGCCCAGAGTAGTTCCCTGGAGCAACCCCGCCAGGGCAGGGGGGCAGCTGGGCACTGTAAACTGGGGCTATTTTGAAGCATTCACTTATTGGCACTGAATTATTTGCTTTGCCTCTGAAGAGAAGCTCTTCACCTGTGTGAGATACAGACTTCATTGTGTGAGGACTGATCACTTGATGGTGGAGAGCAAATAAGCCCCAAGCCACTGGTCCTGTGGCCAACCAGAGGACAAGTGCTGTGGTTTGGGTCTCGTGCCTCCACCCCCTCTCCTGCTGAGCCCTATAACTTTCAGGCTGGACACCCCTCAGCCAGGCCAGACCCGCCCGGCTCTGTGCTCTGCAGGGTCCCCACAGAGGCGTAATGGGTGAGTGTGGGGTGGGATGGGGTGGGATGGGATGGGATGGGATGGGATGGGATGGGATGGGATGGGATGGGATGGGATGGGATGGGAGGGGATGGGAGGGGATGGGATGGGAGGGGATGGCACCTCTGTGTGTGGCTGTGGGTCACAGGGCACCCCAGAACTTTATCTGCCTCAGGGTTCCTCCTCCCCACACCCTGGACATCCCAGTGCCGAGTCCATCGCCTGGTCTGTGCCTGCTGTGCCCTGGAGCTGGGGAGTGGGGCAGGAGCCTGCACACTCTGCCATTTCCAGGCTGTGCCAGTGTGGCTCTGAGTGCCAGACAGCCCATTTTACAAGCCTCATATTTACCATTCTGTGCAATTTTCAGTTCTCTAAGAAAGTGTTAAATACTCTAAACTAGAAAACAGACTTTTAAAAATATTCCTGCTTAAGGAATTGAACAGGTATCCAGACCTGGAGGTCAGATGCTTGAAAGCACATTGCTGTCCCCACCAGTACACCCAGGAGAGGCTGATCCTCCCCCTGCACCTCCTTCCCACCCAGACTTTCCATGACCATTCACAGGGAAAGGGCTGGCAGTGGTGGGAGCATTTCTTCCCTGGGGCCCTCAAGGAGACATGTCTTTAAACATGCCCCTAAACACGAGTGTATTAACACTAAATGTTATGTAGGAGTTGGGAAGTGAATCAGCAGGACTGAAGTGTGTTCAAAAAACCTTTTCTGTAAAACTGTAACCAGCATGAATGAGCACCAGGAATGCCCTGAGCAGTCTCAGGAAGGGGGTGTTTTCTCCAGGGGTGGCTGCAATCCCACACAGCAGTTCCAGGCTGGCATCCATGATCGTTTTCCTTCTCAGGCATCCCAGGGAAAGGTGTCAAACCCAGGTACCCCACCCAGGGCAGTGCAATAGGTTTGGCTCTGCTCCTTTTCCAACGGTGGAGGGATCACATTGATAATCTGCCAGGATGAGCTGCATCCATCGTATCAGAAACAGAATTCCCCATGGGCAGGCATATCCACAATCCCCCAGGAATGATGATAATACTTTTTTTATTTACTTAGGTTTAATATTGCAGAACGTGTGCTGGTTTCCCCTGCTGCTCTGAACTAGAACAAACCAGAGCAACTGGCTACACATGGAAACTTTAAAGTAGCCACATAACCAACATAACCACACAAAGGGCAAAATTTTCCCCAGCCAGGCTGTAATTCCTGAAGGTCTGTGCTGCCCCTCTCTGCACACACACAGAGCCCTGCCTGGGGCTTGCTCCCACTCAGAGTCTTCCTGCCCACAGCCCTGGGGCAGTCCCAGCTCAAACAATGTGAGTGTGTCATGGAAGTGTGATGGGAGCTGGGAAGAAAGGGGGTTCCTCCCTCCATGCTCACCCTGCTTTTTATCTCCATCCCTGAGTCTTGGGTTTGACAGGGATTTCTGATTACAGACACTTTGGGTTTGGGCAAGGGTTTGGCACTTCTGTCTCAAAAACATGGGACTTGGGACTCCAAGAGGGAGCTCAGCACAGAAGGAGTTTTATTGTTCCATTTTACTCATCAGGTAAAGGAATCCAGTGGGATTTGTGGCTCCATAACAGAAGTGATGTGACCTCTTTCTTCTTTTTCCAATCTCTTCCCATTTCAGCTACCCAGTGCCTTTGTCTCCTGCTTCTTACCTGCCTGCTGGCCCTGGCAGCATCTTTTCCTGATCTTGATATAAGAAACTTGTACCTCCTCAATGGCACGATGGATGACATTATGAATGCTCCTCCAGGGTCCCCCCAGCCTGGTAAGTGTCCACTACAACAGGGAAACAAGGTCTGGGTCAGTCAGATCCTACACAGAGCTCCTCATAGAATCCCAGGAGAAGGGGCAGGTTTGGTCTCAGTGGCAGCAACACCAGTCCAAGGGTGTTGTGGGTCACAAGCTCTTCCTCAGAGTAACAGGGTTAAAGATATTCACAGTGTGCTTTGAGGACATGGAGAACAGTCCCCCCATCTGGAAATCACAAAGTCAGTGCAGAACTGAATTTAAGGGTTTCAGCTGAATTTAAATGAAGATAATACAAAGAATCCAAGCAGTGGCACTGGTGCAGGGAAACCAGGTGATGGCACAGAGTAACCTACAGATACAGGGTATGTTGGAGGAATGAGGAAGCCTCCAAGAAATGCTCCTGGAAAAAAACAGGGCTGTGGGTGGGACACGGCATGACAGAAAAAGCTGGTTCACTTCCAAGGAAGAAGGAAGAATTCTTGGCAAAAGAGCTCAAGGTCCAAGTGTTTGGTGCTCGTTTCACATCAGCTGTCAGGAAACAACCGACACAGGGAGTGCCATGACTGAGACAAGAGCCTGAGCTTCACCAGGGACTGCAAGTCTGAGTGGAGAGAGTGTGCTCTGGACTTCAGAGTGTTCTCAGGCACATGGTGTGATTTGGGGGTTGGTCTATGCAGGGCCAGGAGTTGGACTTGATGATCCCTGTGAATCCCTTCCAACTTGGGATATTCCACAATTCTGTGATCTCTCACCCACAGCACAGAACAGACTGTGTCAGGAATGGGCAAGAGGCATAAGTTAAACACTTCAAAAAGGAGGGTTAGGACAGCACCAGGGAAAGCAGGGAGCAGGTATTTGAGGATGGCAGGGACCAGGTATTTGAGGATGGGAGAGAGCAGGTATTTGAGGATGGCAGGGACCAGGTATTTGAGGATGGCAGGGACCAGGTATTTGAGGATGGGAGAGAGCAGGTATTTGAGGATGGCAGGGACCAGGTATTTGAGGATGGCAGGGACCAGGTATTTGAGGGTGGCAGAGCAGCAGCTGCAGAGTGAGGTGTCTGTTTCAGAGAGGGGACAGGAATGGCTGTTGTGATTCCATACGCCTGTGACTCATTCCTCTCAGTGAATACACAGATGTCCTTGCAAAAGAATTGCATTAAGTCACTCAAAACCATCCTTTCTTCCAGCAACACCCTTCAAATTGCATTCTGATCCAGGTGAGCAGAGCCCTCTCCCAACTCCTGATACCTGCACCAGTTTTCCTGTGTTTGCTCTCACATTTCTTCCCCCTTCCCTCTTCTTTCTGAGTCCCTTCCTGACTGCTGCTGCTGCTGCACTTTAACAACTATCTTCCAGTGTGGCTGACCCTATTCAGAGTCTTTCCCCCACATAGTGTGCCCACCAGGAAAGCATCTGCCCCATTCCAATAGCACAAAAATTCCCCCAAACTACTGGCTGCTGATATCTGAAATTGGAAATTTCCTCTGGAATTAGGAACAGCAACAGAAAACCATGAATATCATCTGGAGAAGTTCATGGTCTCCCAGCAGGCATTTGACATGTCTGCTCTCCACACTCACTGCTGTGTCCTGTGTTCTGTTGATTTAGATGATGGTGATGGACACGTCCGACAGGCCAGGGACATCGGCCACCACCCGCCGGCGAGTCACGGTGAGTCTCTGCCTCTGCCCAGGAGGTTTCACCACTGCTGGGCTCACCAACAGCTCTCAGACACCTTATCCATGTCCTACACATGCACTCCCAGGAAAAGTGTTGATTTTCTGATGGGGTTCATGGTGCACACAGCTCATAACCTCAGGGGGAGTCTGTTACCAACCATGTCCTGGGCTCGGTATTCAATGAGGACCTTTAGTGGGGGGAATTTTCCAGCTAAAGATCCAAACTGGAAAGTTATGATTCTTTACTGGGAACAGGTCATTAGTCATTTTCCTTCTTTCACTACTCAGTTGATGAGAAGACTTGGATTGACTGAGTTGCTGAACTGACTGGATCAACATTAGCCCATAGGACCAAAGACAGGTCCCACCTGGGTGGGGACAACCAGTAGCAGAGGGACTGGGAGGGGAGCAAGTCCCTTCCCTGAAGTGTGTAGGTGCATTCAGCAGTTTGTTGTATGAGGTGCTGATGCTTTGGAGCACGGAAAGGCCATAATCAAATCCAACAAGTCAGGAAGTCTCTATGGAGCTACTTGGGTAAGCCCAGAGAACACTGATGGCTTTGCCCTGCTGAGATCCCAAGGGCTGATCAACTGTTAACGATATTGATGTTGTGATCACCCTCTCTCTGGGGTTTCTGAGATTACTGCAAAGCTCTAAAGCCTCTGTGCTGTACCCCCATGTGGCTTTGTCACCCAGATTTGCCTTTGTCTGGGGTGATACATCATCTACATGACACAAGCAAATCCCCACAGCATTGTGAGACTGAACCCAACCTGGGCAAGGGTCCTTGGGTGACAGCAATGCCTGGCTTGGTCTCACCAGGCCCAGGTATTGTGTCACCACCAGTCTGAATCCTGCCTTGGGAAGATTTGAAGCCCAGCTCTTACAGTGATCATGCCAAGACTTTGATTTATTCCTGTGAGCACATGGCAGGAATACAGCCCAAGGCAGGAATGTGTGTGCAAAAGGATCTAGACACAAAATATCCCACTTTCAGCATGTCACTGTGTGGGATTCAATAACCATCTCTGTTCCCAGCCCCAGGCTGGCCCAAGGACTGCAGTGAGATTCCCCGTGGCAGCCACAGTGGTGTCTACATCATCCAGCCCAAGGGGCTCCACCACCTCGTGGTGTACTGCGAGATGAACGTCACCCACGGGGGCTGGACCGTGATCCAGAGGAACCAGAGGGACACCCCAGTCACCTGGGCCGAGGCCTGGAGCACCTACAAGTTCGGCTTTGGGAACGTGCGCACCGAGTACTGGCTGGGCACCGAGTACATCCACCAGATTGCCAAGCAGAAGGTCTACCAGGTCAGGTTTGTCATCCAGGATTCTGCAGACACCATCAGCTTCGCAGACTACAACCTGTTCAGCGTGGAAGACGAGTCCCATGGCTACAGGCTGAGGCTGGGCGCCTACAATGGCACAGCAGGGGATGCCATGACCTCAGACAATCCCAACAACATGCATGACAACATGAAGTTCTCCACCAAGGATCGGGACCAGGACACTTACAGTAAGAACTGTGCCTACAGCTATGAGGGTGGGTGGTGGTTCTCGTCGTGTTACTCCGTGCGGCTGAATTACAAGGGTGGTTTGTCATGGGGCAACCTGTGCAAGGGGAACTGCAAATCCTCCCTTATCCTCATCAAACCAGCTTCATATTGCTAGTGCCTCTTCCTCCTTCTGTCCACACTGGACACTCTGCAAAGGCTCGGAATGCCCAGAGAGCGTGAGCCTCTCTGGAGCAGAGCAAGGAGCCCAGAGATAGCAGGGCTTCAGTAAAATGCCACTTTTCAATTCCCCCTTCGAGTGCAGGCTCCCCTCTTCTCAGCTCTGATCCCCTGTGCTTGCCAGTGATTCCTTGTTATTATGTTCCTAATCAAGAATAAAAAAATTACTTGTGAAATTTGTGGATTCCATACACACCTTCCCTGTGGAAGAAAGACACAGCCCCAGAGTGACATCAGAGTTTCCTGCCTCCAGAACTCACAGTGAGCAAAAAAACTGCATGCCACAAATTTCCATGTACTCTGAGCCTCTCTGCAGTGTCTGGTGAAGCATTCAAATAAATGTGCTTTGCTTGAGCTCATTCACCAGTAATGGCATCTGTTCTCTGTCTCTGGTGTGGTCCCATGAGACTCAGGAAATCCCATGGCAGGACTGGAGTCTGGGGGCTTATCACAGAACCACAGAATCACAGACTGGTTTGGGTTGGAAGGGACCTTAAAGCTCATCCCATTCCACCCACCTTGCCATGGACAGGGAACCTTCCACTAGACTATATTGCTCAACCTGGACACAGAATGCCTTGAGTGGTTCTCATGGGAATGGATGTAAGAAAACTAAACCCAGTTACACTGTGATAAAGGCTCTGTGGTCTTCACAGGGGGGTTCAGAAGGGACCTGGCACATGGGAGAGCTCATCCCACATAATCACCACATTCACAGTCCTGGGTCAGAAGCTGTGGTGGTGTGTCCTGGTGTCTGTGTCCCACTCCTGCTGGGCTGCTCTGTCTGTCAGGATGTGTTCCTTGCTGCCTGGCTGTCTGCACAGACATACTTTGATCCTCCAAAACCAAAATTTCAAAGTCATTGGTAAATCTGTCTGCTGCAACCGACAAGCAGCAAACTTAAATAGAAGCAAAGAAGTAGGTCACATGTTAGAAACTGTCTGAATTCTCCACCTGAATTAGGAGACACTAATGAGGGCAGAGTTCATAACAGGATTGCCATATCCAAGTTTCTGAGATCAATTTAGATGAATTTTTGCTAGAAAAAGAGCAGACAGAGCTAATGACAGGGCCCCCATAGGTCCTTCATCCCATGATGCTCCAGCACTGCCAGGACACACTGTTGGAGAAGCACTTTGGTCTTCACAAACCCTTTCTGGTTTTGTCCTGGGGCAGCACAGTAACAGCCATGAGTTTCACTTCCAGGACCAACAGCTCAGGGAAAACCCATCCCTGGCCCACCAGCTACAGCGCCCAGTGGGCATTGGGAGCCACCCAGAGCAGTCTGAGAAATTAGAAAATGCTGGGAGAAATGAGCAGTGGGAGATGTCCCAGCCACAAAGGACCTGACGCTGCCCCAGGGTCACTGTGGAGTGAGGGTGTGCACAGAGGAGAGCAGGGTGTGCACAGAGGGGAGCAGGGTGCGCAGAGCAGGGAGCAGGGTGGGCACAGCGGGGTGCGGGGTGGGCACAGCGGGATGCGGGGTGGGCACAGTGGGGTGTGGGGTGCGCACAGCGGGATGCAGGTGGGCATAGCGAGGTCTGGGATGCGCAGAGCGGGGTGCGGTGCGCAGGGTGCAAGGAGCTGGAGCAGTGCCGGTGTCCCCCGGTCGGGGGCGGCACGGTGCGGTACCGGAGCGCGCTGCGGCTCCTTTAAGACCGGCGGGGGCGGCGCGCGGAGGGGGCGCGGGGCGCGAGCGGCTCCCGGCGGCGGGGGCGGGGGGTCCCGGTCCCGATCCCGGTCCCGATCGCGATCCCGATCCCGATCCCGGCCCATGTCCCGGCCCGCGGCGCCCCCCGGCTCCCCGCGCCGCCTCGGGGCGCTCAGCACGGCGCAGCTCCGGGCTCTGCTGCAGGACGAGTCGCGGCTGCAGCGCGCCGCGCGCCTCAGCAGGAAGGTACGGTGGGGGCACCGCGAGCACCGGGGGAACCGGGGAGGGCCGTGTCCCGCAGCCAGCGGGGCCGAGCCGTGCTGCGCTGGCCCCAGCGGGGCTGTCCCGCTGCGCAAGGTGGAGCCGCCCGTGGTCCGGGTACCGACGCTGCGGGGCCGGGCATCCCCCGCCCGCCCGGCCCCGCTGTCCATCCCTGCTGCCCATCCCTGGACACCCGTAATCCCGGGGGCTCTGGAGGAGCCACAGAATCCACTGGCGGGGCGGGGGAACCTTCGCTCCGGCGTCCCGGCGGCGGCTGCGCGGGGCTCCCGGTGCTGCAGCCCCGGGCCACCAAATCCGCGGCCACCAAAGCCCACCCGCTGCCCCCGCAGCTCCGAGATCTGGGGAGGCCGTGGCCGCTCGCCCGCCCTCCAGCCTGGGCTCGCTCCCGCAGCCGGGATGAGCCCCGCGCGCTCCCGGCTCCGCTGCGGGAATGGGCGCAGGTTGTTCTGGAATCGCTCTCGGCCCGATTTCAGCGTCTCCCCCGGGTCCCCCCGGGCCCAGACGGTGTGTGCGCAGCGAGGGGAGGGTGCGCGTGTCTCCCCCGACATCCATGTGCGCTGCCGAGCCCTTTTCCTGCAGAGGGGTTGGGCAGCCAGTGCGGCGTTTTCCATGCATAGCCCGGCTCCAGCCTTTGCATCCCCCCGGGATGCACCCCCTTTTCGGGCAGAGCAGAGGGATGGAGGCAGTGCAGGACGAGAGGGTTCGTCCCTGGATGGACTGGACCCCCGCCCAGCAGGCTGCCAGATCTGACAGGTTCTGCCCATTTCTCCCAATGCTGACACTCATCCCACGTTCCCATCCCCACAGTTCCAGAGTCTGCAGCAGGAGCGGGAGATGTGTTTGGCTTCAAATTGCACCCAGGCCAGGGTGAACCTCTCCCTGCGCCCACGGCTGGAGGATGGGAAGGCTTCCCTGGCCATCAAGTACCAGGAGTTGCGGGAGATCCGAGAGGCATGTTGGGAAAAGCAGCAGCGCCTGGGTGAGTGGAGCACAGCCGATGGGATGGGGCAGAGCCTGGGATGGCCAGAGCCTGGCATAGCAATCTGTGTTAATATGAGGGTCCAGGTGGGCTCAGCATCCTTCAGCCTGCTCCAGGGAAATGGTCCAGTCAAGATCGGGAATGGTAGGGGATGATGTGACATAATAAGCCCTCATCTGGGACCAATCATATAATTGTGCTTGGTTTGGAAGGGACCTTGAAGACCAGTCTCAATCCCCTGCTATGGGCAGGGACACCTTCCACTAGACCAGGTTGCTCTAAGCCCTGTCCAACCTGGCTTTGAACACTTGCAAGGCTGGGGCAGCCACAGCTGCTCTGGCCAGCCGTGGTGCCAGGGTGGGATGCAGGCCTTGGTGTGCAGGTGGCTCCAGGGATGTGTTTGGGAGTGTTTCAGTTCAAGGCAAGGGGGAGCTGATTTTCAGGGATGGGAAAGATGGCAACTCCAGCAGTGGGGGCATCTAAGGGAAGGTTGGCAGGTTTGCAGCCCCATCCCCTTCTGACCCACAGAGACTTACCTGGAGAAGTGGAACCCACAGAGTGCTCTGAGCCAGCTCCAAGCCAAGCTTGATGCCTCTGAAGCAGAGTCAGAGGTGAGTCATCTGAGACTCCTGTGCTGCTGCCCCTTCCCTGCCTGGGCCTCAGACTGCTCTCCATGCCCTCCCACATTCCAGGGCCTGGAGAAGAGTCCAAGGGCGCTCCCTCTGTTGTCTCGTGGCTCTCTTGGCTTGATGCTGTCCCACTGTCCATCCCACAGGTACAGATAGAGCAGTTCCTGGCCCAGGACCTGCCCCTTGAGTCCTTTCTGGAGTCCTTCTGCCAAAGCCGCACACGCACCCACATCTGCCGGACACAGCTGGAGAAACTGCAGGAGCTGCTGCAGAAGGACCAGGCGCAGAAGGACCAGGCGCAGAAGGACCAGGGGCAGAAGGACCAGGCGCAGAAGGACCAGGCACAGAAGGACCAGGTGCAGAAGGACGAAGTGCAGAACGACCAGGTGGGCAGGGACCCAGTCAGCCCAGGTGCCCCAGTCAGCCCACCACCAGCCCGCCTTGCCCCGTTACGGAGTGGAGTAGCCCCCAAAGCCTTCGATCTCTCCTACGGCTTTGTGCCCGCCTTCCTCATCCCCTCGGAGGCCGTTGTGCCCTTTCCCGTGCCAGCTGCGCCTCCCAAGCACCATCTCCCAGCCCTGGGACAGCAGCCAGCATCTCCCTGCTCTGAAAGCCCCAGCCTGGGCTCTCCCCTGCGCCTCGTGGGACACATCCCCGTGCTCAGCCCCCAGCTCGTCCGCAGGCAGCAGCGGCCGCGACACCAGAAGCAGGAGCCTCCACACCGGTAGCAGGGCAGGGATGGGGGATGTCCCTGCTCCTCTGCCTCCACAGGGGCTGTGCAGGAACACCCTGGCTGGGGAGCATGTGGGGTAGGGGGTGGAGCTTGCAGAAGGATGGAGGTGTTTGGCTGGGGGTGGGATGGAGCAGGTGCCGTGGCTGGGGTGGGGGTCCTGTGTTTGGGGAGTTGCCAGGGGGAGGTCTCTGCATCCACAGCAAGAGGAACAGTGAGAAGAGGTGGGGATGGGTGGCTTTTAGGGATGTCAGTGGGCTCTTTTGGGGGGGGTATCAGGGAAAAGGGCCCAAGGGAAACTGGGTGCCACATGCTTCCCAAATAAAGGCTGTTTCCATGTTCTGTGTTACCCCTTGGCTCTGGCTGTGAACAGCAGGATGGGACAGGCAAGGAGGAAGGGAGTTGCAGGGTAACACTTGCCAGCCTTGGGAGCCAAGGAGGGTCAGGGTGCCCCTTCTCACCCCAGGGAGGAGGGGGAAGGTTTGCCCCCAGCTATGCACCTGCACTCATTTCTGCTGGGCCAGGCAGCAGCCTGGGGCCAGTCCAGCCCCTCTCCAGCTGGTGTGCAGCCAAACCCGGGCAGGGAGCTGGGGGTGCCCCCCCAGCCTGCCCAAGACTGGCTCTGTGGAAGCCAGGCTGGATAAGGAGCAGCCTCCAGTGCCAGGACAGGTGGGAGAGGAGGGGTGTGTGTCTCCAGGAGACCCCCTGAGCCAAAATCCCCGAGACAGTGGGGATGGAGCTGGGACCAGCAGAGGAGGGGGTGTCAGGGTGCCCCAGCTGGGCCCCCCAGGGCAGGCACCGGGGCTGTTAACCAAGGGAACTCTTATTAACAATTAACTCTATTAACAGAGGAGTGGCCGCAGGGGATGCTGCTGCAGGGAGGGGGAGCTCCCACCCCCGCCATCCTCGGGTGCTGCCAACCGTGGCAGCCCTTCCGTGGGTTGGCACAGCCACCAGCAGCAGGACTGGCATGCAGAGCTCTGCCCACAGATCCCGGTGCAGGTGAGGGCTGGAGCTGTCCCAGGGGCTGTCCCCTCACCCTGTCCCTGCCACACCAGCCCCTTCGTGGGGAAGGCTGATGGCCACCCCTTAATGCTGCTCAGGACCCTGCTCCCCCAGCCTGCAGCTCCCTGTCCCTGCCCCTCACACCCCCAGCCCAGCTGGAACCCCCAGACACCTTCCAGGAGCCAAGTTTAACCCCCTCCTTTCCAATAAGCAGCACAGCTACTCCAGGAGTATGGAAAAAGCCCTGATGGGGCTCCACAACCCCACACCCCCAGTCTGCAGCACCCAGCACCCCAGATGAGCAGCTCAGCACCCTAAACTTGTGGTTATGGGGACATCAGCCCACAACAAGGGGCTGGGGTACGACTGGGGAATGGGGTCTGCCAGGCTTCATCCAGCTTTTCTCAGCTTCCCTGGAACTTTTGATTTCCTTGGTTTGTGACAGCATCAAATTACCAATTACTACTCAGATTTAGTTGCTTCCCCTTGGTGTGATGTCTGTTGCAATTCCAGGGTGGGAATGAGCAACACAGAGGAACCCAGAATAACCCCCCAGAATAATCCCTTGGGTGACAGTGTTGGGTAAAGCAGTCCAGGCCTGGTTGAGGTCCCACCAGCAACTCACCTTTGGGCAGTTCCTTCTGGTGACACAGAGGTGGCAAAACCAGTGTCAGGGATAAGAAAGTGAAGGACCAGCATCCAGCATGGACACATCACATCATTTACCATGAAGGCAGATGAAATGTGGAACTAAAGTGAGGAAGTGAGGGGTAAGATGTGCTAGAAAACATGTGAAAATGGCCCCAGGGGGCTTGAGAGTGAGGAGGAAGAAATGTCCTTTGCAAAGATCACACTTCTCCCAGCAAAGGCCTCAGGATGCTCAGTGACCTCTCCAGCTAAAACTGCCACCCAGGCCCACCAAAAGAAAGATGTGTAAGCAGTAACCAGTTTATGGCTGGATGTCTTTAATGTCCAAGATACATCATGGCAACCTGAGGAAGAAGAGGAAGAATCAGTAGTAGGAATTGCTCAGACCACCCATCTGGGTAGGAGCTGGAGAGGTGCTCCCAGGTGCCCACTGCTTCCCATGGACATCTCTAGCTTTTCCAGCCTGGAAAAGAATGTTTCCTGCCAAAATCTGTCAGAAAAGCCACCTCAGATCTTTCCAGTGATTTGGTTTACAGCATGAAAAGAAGGATGAAAATGCATCAGCACATGCCAGAGCTACAACTCCAGAGACTCTCCCCATGAATGTCAGGCTGCTGCTTTTCCCACACTGATGCTTCAGCACTGTAATGCCACACACAGGGATGGACTGACAACCACGAGAGGGTCTTGGAAAGCTCTGCCTCTGCCCTGGGGCTGATTTTACTCCAAACATGCAGCAGCCTCTGGAGTCTGCAGCTGGAAGTGGCACAAGGCTCTCCAGAACAGGCAGAGAGCAATCCTGTACAGCAGGATGTGCTGGTGCCTCAGGCTGCGATCAGGATCACAGAATTCCCCAGTGGAAAACACAGGGAATTTGCTTTTAACATTCTTGTGTTGGGGCAAAACATGACCCAGGGTCTGGGTTGTAAGATAACAAGGGCTGGGCACACCCCACTGCCAGCAAACCCAGTGACACACACAAAGTCTTTGGCACACCCAGGGCACTGCCACGAAGCTTCTCTCCCTCCAGGCAGTAGCAGCAGAAGTGAAACCTTCACCCAAGGGGAGAGAGAAGCTTCTGAGAGATCTTCAGGTCTTTAAAACACTTCAATATTTAAACAGGCAAATACTCTCATGTGCAAATGCTGCTCAGATATGTGTAAAACACAGGTAATGGCACTCAGTGCTCCCAGCTGCACCACTCCCAAAGGCCTCAAAGTACAAAGTTCCTGGCAGGCCCTCGACAGGACAGAGAACTTCAGACATAGAAGTGTTTAGGGGAGCACCTCCAGGCAATGTCACACGCTGACCAGGACCATGAGCCACCACGGACCCAGGTTTCATCCTTCTGAAGCCAAACTTCCACACTGGCCAACCTGAGCAAGGACAAGGCAGTGATGCAGTTTGGATTTCAACATTCCTAAAATTCCAGAGAGATGTAGTACCAGCAGGTGTGACAGCACAGAGGTGGCAGGTGGTCTGGGACTGGCAGAAACCACAGAGCCCCACGTGAGCAGGGGTGAGCACAGCCTGGAACACACAAAGCACACACCACCTCTGACAGCCTTTAATCTCTGCTGCAGCTCAGCAGGCACCTGGGGCACACCAAGGTCACACGGCTGTGCCAAAGGAGAGCACACGTCCCAGTCCAATGTCCAGGAGCCACGTTTACCTGTCAGGCACTGTGTCTGCAGGTGGTGTCGGTGGAGGAGGCACATCAGAGCCCGTGGAGCTCCTGCACCACCTCTGCAAGGTCATGCTGGTGGCACAGCACAGCCCGTGGGGCAGAGCCCACAGAGGGCATGCAGAGGTCACACCAATGCCACATCCTGTGCTGGCCCAGGGGCACTTTGTGGCTGAAGGCCACACTGGCAGAGGGGCCACATCACAGCCCACGGAGCCCACTGGTCACGTACCGTCCCTGAAGGTCACCCCGGCAGGGTGAAATGTCACAGCCCGGGAAGAAGCCACACTGTGCCAACTGCAGGTGCAGAGGGGACACTCCCAGCCCCCTGGTGACACCGCGGAGCCCTGTCCTGACCCCAACCCCGCTGTCACTTCAGGCCGTAGAGAATGGCAACACCCAGGAAGATGAGGAACCCCACCGAGAGCTCGGAGAGGGCCTTGACACGCCACTGCCCCGCGGCGTCCTCCCGCTGGAGCCGCAGCTGCTCCCGCCGCGCCCGCAGCAGCCGCTCCCGCTCCAGCTGCTCCCCGTAGTGCGCTCGGTAGAAGGCGTCGAAGTCGAAGGGCGGCGGGCCGGGCCCGGGCCGGGCGGTGGGGCTGCGGGGCGGCCTGGGCGGCTCGGCGGCGGCTCCGGGCGGGCGGGCGGCGGGGCGGGGGCCGCGCTGCAGCTCCTGCTCGCTCAGCAGCCCGCGGTCGTACTTGCGGCGGAGCGCGGCGCTGCCCAGCACCCGGTAGGCCTCGCTGACGGCGGCGAAGCGCTCGGCGGCGGCCGCGCTGCCGGCGTTGCGGTCCGGGTGGTAGCGGAACGACTGCTCGTAGTAGGCCGTCTTGATCTGCGCCGCCGTGGCCGTGGGCGGCACGCCCAGCACCTCGTACAGGTCCCGGCGCGGCCGCGGGGCGCCCCCGGTGTGCGCGGCGCGGGAGGGCGGGCGGGAGGCCGCGGGGAGGAGCAGGAGGAGCCGCCGCAGCCGCCCGAGCGCCGCCGGCTCCATCGGACCCTCAGCGCCCGCCCGGCGCCATCGTGAGCGCCGCGGCGCGCGGCCGTGACGTCACGCGGGGGCACGGCCCGCGGGGCGGTGACGTCACGCAGCGGCGGCGGCGGCATGGCGGGCAGCGGGCGCAGACCCGAGCATCGTGGGCCGCCCGAGCTGGTGAGCGGCGGGACGGAGGAGAACCGGGCCCGTGCCGGGGGTCCCTCTCCAGGGCTCCCTTCCCGGGGGTCCCTCCCGGGATTCCCTTCCCGGGGCTCCCTTCCAGGGGTTCTCTCCCCGGGGCTCCCTTCCAGGGGTTCCCTCCCCGGGGGTCTGTCCCGGGGTTCCCTCCCGGGCCTCACCGCCCCGCCGCTCTCTCGTTACAGTTCTACGATGAGGCCGAGGCGCGCAAGTACACGCAGAAGTACGGCGGGACGCGAGGCCGCGGCCGGGGGTGGTCTCGCCGTGGGGTGGGCACACCGGGGGCGGGGAGGGCCGGGCCTGGCACCTGCGGGGTCTGGGGAGGCCTCGCCTGAGTTCTGAGGGGTGCGGGCCTGCCGTGGGGCACCGGCGGGGTGGGACGGGAGCGGAGCTGAAGGGTCCTGTCCGAGGCGGAGCGCGCTCCGAGCCTGTCCCTTGTCACCCATTCCCTGCCCGCGCTCCGAGCCTGTCCCTTGTCACCCATTCCCTGCCCGGGGTCCGAGCCTGTCCCTTGTCACCCGTTCCCTGCCCGGGGTCCGAGCCTGTCCCTTGTCACCCATTCCCTGCCCGCGCTCCGAGCCTGTCCCTTGTCACCCATTCCTTCCCCGGGGTCCGAGCCTGTCCCTTGTCGCCCATTCCTTCCCCGGGGTCCGAGCCTGTCCCTTGTCACCCATTCCCTGCCCGCGCTCCGAGCCTGTCGCTTGTCTCCCATTCCCTGCCCGTGTCCCGCAGCTCCCGCGTGGTGGAGATCCAGGCGCAGATGTCGGAGCGCGCCGTGGAGCTGCTGGGCTTGCCCGAGGACCGGCCGTGCCTCCTGCTGGACGTGGGGTGAGCGGGGCTCTCTGTGCCCGGTGCCGCGGAGCACCCGGGGCTGCGGGGGCGAGCCCTGGGCCGTGGTGGGTGTCCCTTGTAGGCTGCATTAGAGGGACGGGCTGTTCTGGCGTTGTGCCTGGCCAGCAGCACCCTCAGGTTCCCTGCATTTCCTCCCTGCAGCTGCGGGTCAGGGCTGAGCGGGGATTACATCTCTGAGGAGGGGCATTACTGGATTGGCATGGACATCAGCCCTGCCATGCTGGGTGAGCAGACCCTCCTGCCCTGACACCCCCAGCTCACCTCAGAGCTCCCCAGAGCTGTTTGCCATGCTCTGTTCTGTGCAGATGTGGCTGTGGAGAGGGAGGTGGAAGGAGACCTTCTCCTGGCAGACGTGGGTCATGGCATTCCCTTCAGGCCTGGCATGTTTGATGGCTGTATCAGGTGAGTCTGTGCATGAAACTGAGCTCTCCTGGTGCTCCACAGAACTGCACAGTACATGTGGTGCACATCTGATGCATCACAGGTAAGCAGGACTGTCCTCACCAGCTGCTCTTTGCTCCCTGCAACCTCCTCCTTCACTCTGAGACAAATCTCCAGGATTTTGGATGGTAGAAGCAGCTCCTGACAGCTGTTTTCCAAGTGGTGGTTGTTGTCCTTTTGTGCTGTTGAGCTGGGAATTTTGTTGAAGGAAATAAAATAAAATTGGGGATATTGTCAGGAGGGAGGGCTGAGACCTGCACCAAGGAGGAGAACAAAGGATGTCTGTAACATTACTCAGTTAGGTGAGTCCCTGGTTGGTTTTGGTATGAAGGGGACAGAAGCACTTTCCTGCTTAGAGAATAGTTCAGGAAGGTGCTGGGAAGGAGCAGGGACTGTCCATTGCTGATCCAGTAGCTCTGGCTGGGATTGCTCATTGGGAAAACCTGCTTGGCCAGGCAGGGTCATGGCTGAGCTGTTGAATTGCCATCAGGAACTGTAGTGACAGGAAAAGGAGTGATGGGTTCAAACTGAAAGAGGGGAAATTTAGATGAGATATATGGGAGGAATCCTTCCCTGTGGGGGTGGGCAGGCCCTGGCACAGGTTGGGCAGAGAAGCTGTGGCTGCCCCATCCCTGGAAGTGTCCAAGGCCAGGTTGGACAGGGCTTGGAGGAACCTGGGCTGGTGGAAGATGTCCCTGCCCATGGCAGGGGGTGGAATGATCTCATTCCAATCCAAACCATTCCGTGATCCTAAGATTTGAGCACCTGACCTAAAGGGGATGCTTGGTGATGCTTTTGGCCTCAGATAACTACTGCATGTTGTTGGGATTTGGTGTAGCCAATCTCCAGAGGGGTTTGTGTAACTGCAAAACAGAAGGCAAAGCTCCATGGAGGAAATTGAATCATTTCCCTGGGGCCCAGCACATGCCTAGGGCTGGAATTCAGCTCCAAGGGAGGTGCCAGGCTCTGGAAAGGAACCCCTGACTCAGTGTCCTGGGGGGTCTTGTTTTCCTCCTCAGTATTTCTGCTGTGCAGTGGCTCTGTAATGCTGACAAGAAATCACACAGTCCCCCCAAACGCCTCTACAGATTCTTCTCCACTCTTTACACTGCCCTGGTAAGTGCCACACTCTGCCAAGCCAGGTCTCTCCTGCTCTGAAACCTTTGCTGGTGCCTTTTAGTACAATATTTTAAGTCAGGTGTTTTAAGTAAGTGCTGCTCTGAGGCAAGACTGGCAGGAGCACCCTCCACCTTCCTCCTCACCTGCTGCCTGGTGTCTGGTGCTTCTCATCAAGGCTGGACTTGGTGATCTTTGTGGTGTTTTCCAGCCTTAATGATTCTGTGATCCCTGTGCCTCGCTGTGGGGTGAGCAGCTCTCCTGAGAGCCTTGTCCTGGAGGTTTGGGGGAGAAGGAATGGGGTGACCAGAGGGATTGTGTTCACTGAGACAGGTTGGTGACCAACTTTCTTTCCCGTAGGCCCGAGGATCCCGAGCTGTGCTGCAGCTGTACCCCGAGAACTCAGAGCAGGTACAGGCCATTAGACAGTGGGGAAGGGGTGCAGGTGCTGTGTAGGGCTCTGAATGCAACATGTTCCTCCACATCTGGTCAGCATCTCTCTTCTTCCTGCCAGCTGGGAAGCTCTTCAAGGGCCCAAAGAAATAATCTGCAAGAACACCCTGTGCATTTTCTGTTTCTTCAGAGATAGTCTTGGGCTGAGCCTTGAAATCAAAAAAATTGTCAGGACACCATCTGAACCTGCTGTCCTGGATTCTCTCCTCTGGGTCTGGCTCTGAAGACTGGCTGTAGTTACCAGCACTGTACTGTGGACTCCCAGGGTTGGAAAATCCTGCCCAGCATTTCTCTCCTAGAATCTGCTGCACTGGTTAACCCAGGCTGGACTGAGGAGCAGGGAGAACCAAACAAAAGCAGGGAACTGGTATCTGGATGGTACCAGGAGCTGGGTGCAGAGCTCAGCAGGAGCAGGAGTCACCCATCTTGGGAATGCACAGTCAGCTGTGGTAGTCCCAGAGGTATCTTGGGTATTCCTGGGGAATGACTGCTGATTAATTCTTGCATGTTCTTTCTCCAGCTGGAGCTCATCACAGCCCAAGCCATGAGAGCTGGATTTACAGGGGGAATGGTGGTTGATTACCCCAACAGTGCCAAAGCCAAGAAGTGAGTCCTGGGTATTTCTGTATGTTTGGGGTGAGACCTGGATTAAGTAGTGATTTTTTCCCAAGCTGTTCTCTCTCATGATAGGTCCTGGACAGAGGTTACAGCTTAGACCTGACTGTTATAAACCATCCCAGTCTTGCTTGGGGCTGAGACTCACATGCTGAACCCCAACTTCATGCTGCTTATTCTTGTTCTTTCAGGTTCTTCCTCTGTCTCTTTGTTGGGACATCTGGCACGTTACCAAAGGTGAGGAGCTCCACGAGGCAGCAGAGCTGCTGTCCTGGGTGATGTGGGCACAGTGAGAGCCAGGCAGATCTCTGTGGGCAGATGTGACTTAGTGTGCACATTTGCTGCCAGTCACTGAGCCCTGCTGTCACAGAATCCCAGACTGGCTTGGGTTGTGAAGGACATTAAAGCTTATCTTGTTCCACCCTCTGCCACGGGCAGGGACACCTTCCACAAGCCAAGGTTGCCCCAAGTCCTGTCCAGCCTGGCCTTGGACACTCCCAGGGATGGGGCAGCCACAGCTTCTCTGGGCAACCTGTGCCAGGCCCTCACAAGGAAGAACTTCCCAATATCCCACCTAACCCTGCCCTCTGTCAGTTTAAAACCATTGCCATGATTTTTGGAAGATCAGTTTGTTCCTTTCCTCATCCTTCCCCTTGCAGATCCCTGTGTTCCCCATCATTTTGATGGCACAACTGTCAACTGTGTCTGCTCCAGAGCAGAGCACAACTGCCCAATTTTGCTTTCCAGGGCCTTGGTACTGAGTGTGCTGATGAAGAGCCACACCAGGCAAAGTTCACCAATGAGAGGTATCATATGGATGTGAAGCTGCAGGTTCTTCTCAGCAGGGAGTGTGGGGCTGTGAGGGTTGGGTTTTACTGGGAACCTGCCATGTGAGAAGGGGCAGGAGGGCCTGGGAGGACCCTTGGCAGCTCAGGTGGGCACTGCTTTATCTTCCCAAAAGGCCCAGACACAGGGAACAGAACTGCTTAGTTCCCAGGGCTCTTCCATGGGGCTGTTGGTGCTTACCCTGAGCTGCACCTGAGCATTCAGGTGTGCTTTCTGTCTGGCTCTGCTTAGCTGTGGTCTGGGGGGTGTCCCCTTCTGTCCAGGTCTCCTCCCACAGCAGTGGTGCAGGAAGGAGCCCCTCTTGCAGCCAGTGGGAGAGACGGAGAACAAAACCCAGAGGAAAGTCGTCGTGGTTGCCAGGAGCCTGTGGCTGCCATGTTTTCCTGCCTCTTACACTGCTGTTCTCTGCTCACTTACTCCAAAGGGTACCTGGTCTTGGAGGGCAGTAACAGAACTGGGAACTTTTTGGGAAGCCAGAGACTTTGTCTAGTTTGGAATAGTGCAGACAAGAGGAAGGTGGTTTTGCTTGAGCCTGTAATTCCCCCAGAGTCCAGTGTGCTGCTGGTGTGTCAGGTATGGCACAGGGGGCCTGCTGCAGTCTGTCAAAGGTCAGAGCCTGGACTGGAAGCAACCTCCTTCCTCAGCACATGTGGAGTTGGACCACTTGGCCACCTGCCCCAGTGCTGGCTGAGCCTCTCATCCAGGGGTGGTGGGAGGGGAACTCGCTGCTTTTGTGATCCAGTTCTGGGTGACAGTCCTGCAGGGCAGAGGACTGTGCCCCCACACCTTCAGTTCCCCTCCAGCTGCTGTCTGCTTTGTCTGTAGGACACGGTTCAAAAACATCAAGGGCAAGTCTGTGAAGAAGAGCCGGGACTGGATCCTGGAGAAGAAGGAGCGTAGACGACGACAGGGCAAGTGAGTTCAGCTGAGGCTGGTCTGGCCTGCTGGCAGCTTTTGACAAAGCCATTCCCTTCCCCTCCCAGCACTGCATGTGGGTGGTGCTGAGCTGCTCCCTGCTTTTCCCCACAGGGAGGTGCGAGCAGACACGAAATACACGGGTCGGAAGCGCCGCCCTCGCTTCTGAATTGCTCTGGACACTGCTGGTGTGGAGGGTGGCGTGTGGGTGCCTCCAGCAAGCCTCCTGTGGATGGCACAGATGGGCACCTCACACCTGGGACTTGCTGGGACACGTCATTGTGGCTCTTCGTGGTGTAAACTGGCTCAGGTTCTGCCCAACAGCCAACTGCAAAGCTTCCAGCCCTGTTTGCCTGGTGAAGGTGGAGTGGCAGACAGTTCTCTGGCCACCTGGTGTCCTCAATGCTGTTGCTTAACCCTCCTGAGTGCAGCAAGCCCATTAAGCTGCAGGTGAGCCAGGACATGATATCCAGCCTCCTCACTAAAGAGTCAACAAGTTGGAAGTGTTTGCAGGTCTCCTGTGTCCTGCTTTCATACTGGAGAGTACTGAGGTGGGAATATAGCACCCAGTTCCTTGCCAGCTTCCCCTCTGTCTGCAGGTAGGGAGTCAGGCACTGTAAAGCTGTAGATCCCATGAGGGCAAAGCTTCCTCCTGGCAGAATTGCAATTCCTGGGGGCACTGCTCCCGGGAGTGCTTGGCATCCTGTTTGCTTTAGTGCTGCAGGAGTGCTGGGGTTGACTGTACCCCGTCACCTCTTCCCTTCCCCTGAAACACAGAGGTGCCAGCCAGAGCTTTACAGTTACAAATGTTTATTCTACATAAAAATTCCACAAAATGGGAAGCTGTTTTGCACCCAAAGCTTTGGGAGAAGAAAGGGACGCTAGCAGGGAGGGAAAAGAGGGAAGGAGAAAAGAGGCAACATACAGTGTCATCCAGCCCAGTGAGACAGAGCAAGCCAGGGTCAAGATCCACATAGAAAACAAGGACACTTAGCTCACAGTACAGCAACAGTACAACTCCACGGGGGGCTCGGAAAGCCTTCAAGTACATTAATTACAAAAGAAACCAATCCCCAGTTCGAGTGCAAGCTGTGCGTGCCCCACACTGCTCGTGGAATACTGCATCGACACGCTCCCGGTGGGGAGGGCAGGTGGCACCTGGAACAGAGGAGGTGGGACCCAAAGGACAAGCGGGCAGAGGTTGGGGGCTGGAAAGAAAAAGTGAAGTGTCTTCCCAAAGCACAACCACGCTTGGTGATTTGGTCTGTACATGCAACAACAGATAGGTAAAAAGGAACTGAACGGGGCTTCCCGTAGTGCAGGGGTAATTATTGCACCAAAACACCCTCCCCTCACAGCGAGGACAGTGTGAGCCTGCCTGTGGGGCAGCAGTGGCAGCCTGCTCCTCGCCTCCCTCGCCTCGGAGCCTGGCACTGCCATGGCCTGCAGGATCCCAGCAAAGTGACAGCGGCCCCCACTGGCCCCGTGTCCGGCTCCTGCTGCTGGGGGGCTCCTGGCAGTGGTGGTGCCACAAGGAAGGAGCAAGGGCCAGAAACCATCCCCCCCGGTGCTGTTCCTGGCCTTGTGCCTTGGCAGGGGTGCCACAGCCCTGATGTCAGGTTAGCGTGTGCCACAAAAGCCGCTGCTTGGAAGAAAAGAAAAGGTCACCTTGTGCTAGCAGTGGGCATGGCTGCAGGGCGGGAGCCTGGGAGGAGGGTTGTCCTGCCTGCCCAGTGTTATTGCTTCCCGGCGGTGGCAGGGTGGGCGCTGCACCGGGGCAGGAGCACGGGCACTCTGCATCACCTCCAGCTCCTTTTCCTGCAGCCAAACACGTCCCTGCCCAACAGGGACCCTGCCCGTGCCCCCTTCCTGCCCTGCCTGCACAGTGCTGGTGCCCCAAGCCCTTCTGCCCACGCAGGCTGCAGTGCTGGAGCTCATCAGTTGGTGCTGAAGGAAAGGGCTCCGGTCTTGGATGTTCCCGTGGCCGTACCCCAAGGGACATGGGCTGGGCACCGCGGGGGGACCGGGCTGGACACGCTTCCCAAGGGCTGTACAGTGGGACCTCGGGTGACAGTGGCAGGGAAGGAGCTGTGTCAGGGCTGCTGCTGGGCAGGGCTGGCTCCGGGACAGGCAGTGCTGTGTCATTACAGCCACTGCCTTCCCCCAGCACCCCCAATATGGGCACCAGCACCTGAGCCACAGCACCCCAGGGCTGCGGCAGCCCTGCCCTGGCCCCAGAGGGTGCAAGGTGGTGACACTGCCTGTGGCTGGAATCCCAGCTGCCATCAAGTGCCCCTTTTCTGCTCCCAGCACCTGGGCTCACAGCACCATCCAAGTGCCTGGCAGTGAGTTTGGCCAGAGGTGCCTCACCTGCCTGGGGCTCCTCTCTGGTGCTCTGGCATGTGCACGTGCCAGCCAGAGCCCCGAGCTCTCCAGAGGAAGGTGAGGGCAGAGCCTTGGCCCCAGCCTGAGGGAAATGGGCAGTGGCAGCACAGGACCCCTTTGAGCTGCCAGCAGGACCCCACAGCAGCTGCATCCATCTCATGGGCATGGCAGAGGGCACAGGGCACCCAGGTGTGCCACAGCACCCCACCGAGGGCAGGTGCCTCCCTGGATGGCCGAGCAAAGGGGGCACTGGCAGGAGCAGGGGGGTGCCAGGAGGTGGCAAAGGGGCAGTCAGGCACTGGCCTGCTCAGGAACTGGTTGGATACAGGAGGAGGAAGGCTGCTACTCCTCATTTGCAGGGGGGTGGATGCAGCAAGGAATGCTCCTGGGACCACAACAGGAGAAAGCCCAACTGTCTCCAACCCCCAGACATGGGTGCCTGTGTGGAGAAAGCAGGCTGGAGCACGTGGGTGCTGTCAGGGGCTGTGGGCACCAGTGCCAGAGCCCAGGCCCTGGGGCGGCAGGAACCAGGACCACTGCGTGCCAGGGCTGAGAGCAGAACAATGAAGCTCTGCTGCAGGGCAAGTAGATAGCTAAACTCACCAGCCTTAAACTACCTGTGCCATCCTGCCCTGCTAGGCCAGCACCCGGGTGCAGCACAGGTCCCCACATGGCATGTCCCTGTCCTCAGGCAACTGTGATGGCCCTAGGCAGCAGCTGCTTATCCCACACAGCTCCATCAGGCACCCACCACCCACAGCAGCACATCCAGCCCCTGGCACCTGCACCAGAACGAGGGCTCTCCTGGGGAGGGGACAGCCCTGCCACTGGCAGGGTGACAGGAACAGAGCCTCAGTGCCAGGCACGGCCATGGAGCGGGCAGGGCCAGGCAGAGCACACCCCTGGGGAAGGACCCTGGAGAGAAGCAGCCCAAGGGAAGGTGTTTGCAAGCACAGACGCGGCTGACAGACATGAGAGCTCTGGCTGGAGGTAATGGGCAAGCTGGGGAGGTTGACTGGGCACTGAGCTCCCAAAGACCCCTAACACCTGTCTCCTGTCCCTCCTTATCCTCGGCTGTCCCTAACACAGACTGCCCAGCACAGGAGGAGCAGCAGCACCCGAGGGCGCCTCTGTCCCCACCTGGTCCCAGCCAGCCACCCGGGCTGGAGCAGTGATGAGAGCTCGGGTTCCCCCCCACAGGGTCCCCCTCGCGCCCATCACCGCGCCCCGTCCCCCGCCTGCGCCCCGGGGCCGGCGCTCCCTCCACACAGACGCACCGCACCGCACACACAGCGTCACAAACAACCATGCATTAGAAACTGAAATGCTGCTGGGAGGCTCCGGGGCTGCGTGGGTCGCTCCGGCGTGGCTGCAGCTCCATGGCACGCGCGGCTCCGTCCATCGCACACAAACAGTCCCGTGGGGTGGGTCTAGCCGAAAATGCCG
The DNA here is from genome assembly GCF_047495875.1 of Pithys albifrons albifrons. Taxonomy (NCBI): domain Eukaryota; kingdom Metazoa; phylum Chordata; class Aves; order Passeriformes; family Thamnophilidae; genus Pithys; species Pithys albifrons. Next base: position 2,400,502 of record NC_092478.1, on the reverse strand, counting down.
CCGAAGGTGGAGGCGATGACGATGCCCAGGATCACGCAGCAGATTATGATCATGATCTTCTTCTGCTCAGGTGTCCCAGCAGCGGCAGGGAGAGAGGGGAGAGGGGATGATGAGTTTTGGGGTGGGATGCAACCAGAAGCTGAGGCTGCAGGCTGCCCTGCTCCCCTTTGCCTGTCATGGGCTCTGAGCAGCACCTCGTGAGCCAGAGGGGCTCTGGCTGCACTGGGCTGGTTGAGCTGAGCTGGTGGCCCCCAGGTGCCTGAGCTGATATGGGATCACGCTGCAGGAACGGGACAGGCAGCTGGCACTGTACCCAGGGGCTGAGCTGGACTATGCCTTTTCTCTGTTTTCTTTTGGCAAGGAGCATGACTTTCACAGCAGGGCTGGCCCAGGGGATCCACCCTGTCCCTTTTTCTCTCCCCAGGCAGTGCCCCTGCCCCATGGTTCATTGTCAGCTTTCATGCAGCCTCAGCTGTGCCACCCACAGGCCCTGGGCTGCAGCCAGTGCTGTGAGGTAACATGGTGCCCAGTAACCTGTGAGGTTGTGCCACCCTGCCCTGGGCAGGCAGAGGGGCAGGCAGGGTGCCAGCAGAGCCCTGTCCTCAGGACAGAGGTGTCAGCAGTGCAGGCAGAGGCAGACAGGCCCCAGCCAGAGCCATGACTCACCCGTCTGGCTTTGCTCTGGTACTTCACCGCTTTTTTGGTGTCAGACACAGCCCTCTCCACGTAGTCCACCGAGTGCTCCACGTTGTACTCGATGCGGTCAATCATCTCTCCCTGCAGAGTGAGGACACAGCCCACGCGCCCGTGCCGGCGTCAGCTCCTGCCTGCTCCGCTGCTGCCTGGCACCGGCTGGATGCCACCCTGCCCAGCGGCCCTGTGTGGATAGAGGGACTGTCAGCTGCCTGCAGGCACTGGGTGCTCTGGGTGCCCTGGGGTGGGAGCTCTGGACTGTGTGCCCATCCCAGCAGGGAGACAAGTAAAGCTGAGGGTCCAGATGGGTTCCCAGCCCGGTCCTGGCCTGGTGGCCACTCTATACAAACATCTCAGGTGACATCAAAGCCACAAAAGGATCTACACGGACACTGTGCCACACACTGCAGACACTGGAGGCTCATCAGGGAGCAAGGACAGCACCAGCAGTGCCACGGGGGATGCTCCCAAAACCAAGCGCATGCAGGGACGACCACGATCCACACAAGTGCCATGCCGAGGGCAGGAGGGCCCAGAGCAAGGCCAGTCAGGACTGCAGGGCCCTGCAGGACCCTCTGCCCCGCTCTGCCCACCTCTGTAGGAGTGGGCTGGAGGGGTGGACTCCTGTGGATCTGGGGACATGGGCTCGGGTGAGCTCCCTTTGACCCCATCCTGACAAGGCAGGGAAGCAGCCAAGTCCTGCTGCAGCTGGAGAGAGTTAGCAGGGGCCATTGGCTCAAAGTTCAGTGCCCTTCTGGATGGCATGGAGGGTACTGGAGCCACAGAGCTGAGGGCTCATGGCCAGCAGATCTGCGATGCCCATTTCTCAACCTAATGCTAGAGAGCATGGGGAGGATGAGCCTTGAGGCCCAGGGTTGCTCTGGTGTTACCCCCCAAGCACTGACTCCATCAGCTGTTCCTTGCCTTGTCTAAAGCTGCTGCTTCTCCTTCCCACCTGCCCATGCCTGGGGCAGAGCAGAGCTGCCAGCCCAGCTGCCAGACTGGCATCCCTCCACTCCCAGTGCCAGGAGCTCAGAGCCTCACAGGCCAAGGCAGGGTGCTGGCACTGCCAACCCTTAGAACGGTGCAGGGAACCACAAATCCCACACATCTGTCATGCAGGAGCAGCCATGCAGAGCAGAGCATGCAGCACCACAGGGCTCGGCCAGTGGCCTTTACCTGCCACCGACGTGTCCTCGGGCCGTGGCAGCATGGCGGGCAAGAAGGGGCGTGAGCAGAGACACCGGAGCACGTGCCCGGCTGAAGGGCCACATGCCATGGGCTGGTGGCACCTCGAGCTCACTCGTCTGGGCCCAATGCTCAGAGGAGATGGCGAAATCTCCCCCTGCATGGCAGCCACCCACTGCCCTTCTCCAGAGCCCAGCACCAAACCTCCCACCCGGGCATGCTGCACCCCCGGCGCTGGGGTGGCGAACGGGTGGTTCTGGCCCTGGGGAGCACAGCTCAGCTCCACTGGGAGCTCTGGTGGTTCTAGATTTGTTTTTTCCCCTTCAGCACCCACCCAGGCAGGGGATCACTGTCTTCCAGGTTCCCCACCCACTGCAGGGAGCCCCCTCACTGCCCAAACCCCCCAGGTGAGTGACCCCTGGGCAGTAGTGTCTCCCTACCTGGCTCTCCACCAGCATGGCCATGTCCATGAACATGTCGTGCAGCTCTCGGATGCTGTTCTCCAGTTTGATGATCTCACTGTGCCGTGTCTCGATCTCGTTCAGCGCCTGCTTGGTGATGTTTGAATCCATGATGATCTGCAAGGAGACAAGGCCACTGAGCACCCTGATCAGTCCCAGCTCAGGTGCTGGGTCTGGGGGCACCAAGAGAGGGATGAGAAGGAGCTCCAGAGCTGCTCCAACAACTCTAGCCAGGTAGTTTGCAGCAGGATGCCAGAATGCAGGCTCTGCTCCAATAGCATCCTCAGGTCAGACCCGACCCCCTAGGGCCCCTCTCCTGTACTGGGGCCACTGTGGCAGCACATCCACCAGCCCAGTCCCTGGGATGAGGGGCTGACTCAGCTGCAGCCCGTGCTTACCCCAGAGGAGAAGATGGCCGGGTTGCCGCTCTCCAGCATGTCCTCCAGCTCCTCGCTGGTGGTGGTCCTGCCAGCTGCAATGACACAACACGGGTCAGGGGAAGTCTTCAGTCCCCACCAAGAGTCCCACAGTCCCACCACAGGGCTCTGCTGGCTCCATGGCATTTCCCACAAGGGCAATGCAGCAAAGGTTCCAGACTCAAGAGCGCACTGGGCAGATCAAAAGGCTGCCCTCTCACTGGAAAGGGAGAGGAGCCTGGAGGAACACTCCTGCCCAGAAACCTGGCAAAACACTGGAAAATCCTGAGCCCTGGACCTGTGCCTCCCCAGAGAGCTCCAGAGTACATCTGCTTCTTACTTGGCAACTCCAGAAATTAAAGTTTCCTGGGGAGAAGCAGCTCTGCCAACGAGACAAGCAGCCCAAAGCTTGCTGGGAGCTGCAGCATTGAGGGAGAAGCAACCTCAGCCCTGAGCTGGCAGGGAGGGAATGGCAGGAGACAGTGCCCAGGGCCATTGGAAGCTCTGGGACAAGCAGACACAAGCCATCGAAGAGAATTCCCACCTCAAGGCACAGTCCTTGGCACTGCAGTGCCCAGCTGGATGGAGTGACCATCCCCATGGAGCAGCTCACAGGGGATGGGGGCAGGAGCAGCCCCAGGAGGGTGTGAGGGAAGCTCCCAGGAAAGCCTCCAGTGGCACAGCTCTGTTCCACCACCCAGCTGATGCTGGGTGCCAGTTTGCCCAGTTCTGCAGAGAGATGCTCCATAAATCAGGAAGACTCGAGGCACCTCAGGGCTGCAGGGGACCAACAGGCATCAGGGGCTCAGCTGGGCTCCTTGGCTGGCAGAAGCCCTGCCCCTGGCAGCAGCACTGCACGGGCACCTGCAGAGCCACAGCTGGGGCTCGGCTGGACACACCGAGGACAAGGCACCTTCCCAAGGCTGGCATCCTCTGTCTGGAGCTGGCTTTTCAGCTCTCCTTAGACACACATCCATACAGCTCCTGGAGAGATGGATAACGCTGTCCTGTCTGCCTGTGTGTGACTGCCCGACCTGGCTGTGCCCCAGCTCAGACAGGTCTGGCACTGCCTGCACTGGTGTCAAGATGAGAAGCTTTCAGCTACAAAAGCCTGCCCAGCACTGTGACAAAGTGCCACCCACTTCCCCGGCCCTCAGGGCCCATCTGCTCATTCTGGGCAGGGGTGGCACGGCCACTGGCCAGTGCTGTGACAGCATCTGCACCCAAGATAACTCCCGTGGTCATTCCTGAGATGAAAGTGCCACAGGAATCCTAAATCAGCTCCAAGATCACCTGGGGTTGCCTGGATGAGCTGCCAGGGCCAGAGCAGCCCCTGAGCCCTCCTGGCTCAGGGCAGGATGCACCCACAGCTTGTTGTTCTGCACGCCAGTTCAGCTGGCCTGGCACGACAGGGTGGGCAACAGTGAGTTCCTGCAGTGCCCTCACAGACAGGAGATGTTTTATTTTTGGTTCCTCAGTCTTGCACATAACAAAACTGCTCCCAAAACCAAGCAGCGTCTGTGCTGCACCTCCACAGCTTCAGCTGCACACCCACCACAGAGAGCTCCTCCAAGCTCCAAATCCAATTTCTCTGGGAGCAAAACCTAATTAGATTTAAGATACAATTTCTCCTAATGGGCACAATGGAGAGTTAAAAAATGAGGGAGTGACAACTCCCACCACAGGCAGTGCAGAGTCAGACATGGCTCCTGGCAGCAGACAGGGGGCATGGTCCAGCCACTGCACATCTGTCCTGCTGTCACCAACCCCAGGACATGGAGCCATCCCTCCACTGGGCATCCTGTGATTCCTCCATGGCATCTGTGATGTCGGAGTGCTTGGACAGAGCAAGTGAGTAAGGAGGGGGTGAGGCCAACAATTAAGGCTGGGGCAGAAGTACTGGCAGAGGAGAGGAGAGGGAGAAGGAAAGGGAGAAAGCCACTTCATCCCATCAGACATACTCCTGGTTGGGTACAGTGATGGTGATGGTCACCAAGGCACACACAGACATGGCAATGCCTACACAAGGAGTAGGGACAGATCCTGAGAGGGCTGTGGGGAGCCCCAGGGGGTGGCTCTGGCTTGGGGCAGTGACTCTACATCACCAGCTCTGCAGCTGTCCTATTGCAGAGCCAGAAGCAGATGTGGTGAGGATGGAGGTGCGTGCTGGGTGCTGGAGAGCCCCTCTGAAGCTGCTGAAAAGACCCTGCTCTCATACTTTCAAAACCCAAGAGATTTACTGGCTTTGCTATCAGAGCTCGCAGCACTTTCTATCTTTGGATTCCTCAGCTGAAAGCAAGAGCTGAGGATTTGGTGGAGCTTTGTGCAGTCACCACCTCCCAGCTGAGCTCTGCTCCACGGAGCCTGCGCAGGAGCCCCCCGAGCAACTGGGGCTGATGGCATTGGCTGGGACACCCCAGGCCAAACAGAGCCCCTGGCCAGGCAGTAAAACCTCCATAAGCTGCTCCTTTTGATGAGCCTTTCTGTCAGGAGAGATTTCCCACTTGTCCAGATGTGGGAATCCAGCCCAGACTGTGCAGAGGACTGTGCCACTGCCTCCCCAGCACAACCCCATCCTGCCTCTGAACCTGCTGCTCCATCCCAAAGGAAATGCAGGTCCCTCACTGTCAGGAACTGGGACACCCCCCCTGCACCCCTCACTGCTCCCTGGGGAGTCCTGAGCAGCCCTTTCCCTGTACCCATCAGGCTGTGCCAGGCACCAACAGCCCAGCAGGACGGACAGAGCAAACACAAGGATAACTTAATATATTTCCAGAATTTAAGCAGAGCAGCAAAGTCCTTCCAAAATCCAGTAGGAAATCAAGAGGAAGGTTTCTTTCAGGCCTGCAGCCAATCAAGGACATGGCTGAGCCCTTCCCAATCTCTTCTCTCAGAAGGAGGCACAGGGATACCTTAAATTCCTGTTCATGTGACAAGCCACCCCTCGGCTGTCACCTGCAGGATGACGTTGGCTGATGGATGAGTCAGGCAGCTGGAGCAGTGACACATCATCCTGCTTTACAGCAAACTGGCAAGCTCTTGTTGAGCCTCCTGTCAGTCAGCCTTGCCATCCAGCCACCTTGGAAGAGCCCTGTTACTATTATACATCACAGAGACTAATGTGAACAAAGCTTGCACAGCCAAGGCTCCTTCCAACCCTCCACAGAAACCCCACAGCACCCAGATTTCCAGGCATTGCAGTGCATGAAGGACATTCCCACAGGTGACCACCAAGGACACCACTCTGACTCACAGATCTCCTCCTGTCATCATTCATGCTGAGTTGTTGAAAGGAAGAAAAACATCCATTTGGTTGTGAGATAAAAAAAACCAGGACTAGGATTCAGATCCTTGCACTCCGAGCACAAACCTCATGATGCCTCTGACAACGAGATTATTTACAAAAATCTCTTTTAATCTCTGCATGCCCTGACTTTCCCCTTGCTTATTCCCCTAATTATGGTGGTGACATGGTTCTTCTTTGCTGGAAGATGATCCCATTGCTTTAAAACTATCCAGGTATCACCAACTGTTCTGAGCAACCAGGAGAGTGTTTCATGGACAGGCAGGACCAGACTTAACCCGAACGATTGGCTCGGGATGACTCAGGGAGATCACAGTGCTGTCATTTGGGTGGTGTCACCAGCGTCAGGTGTCACCTGGGGCCCACCTCGGACAGAAAACAACATTATGGCTCCTAAGAGCCATCAGGTCCTGGGCTGTGGGAGGCTCCTGCTCCTCCTGTGCAAGGGAAACCCCCAGGGGCAGGGAGTGCTCCCATCTCAAGGCTCCCTTCTCTGCTTTCATGTTTAGTTCAGTTCACTCACAATGAAGAGCACCCCAGAGAAGGGAAAGGCACACACAGGAGGCAGGAATTCCCATGAGCTTCTTGGAATTAAAGATTAGCTGCAAACAAGGAAGATGTTCCTCTCCCCGTGCTTCCTGCCACACTCTCTGCAGCATTTCAGGACGTGCTTTGCTGGATGTGCTTTGCCACTGAAACTCAAGGTACCACCCCATGCCCACGTCCCACAGGGACCATGTCCCAGCCACATCCATGGGCACTGTGGGTTTACCCAGGGAGCTCTGCCCAGCTCTTTGATCCATGAGCAGCCAGAGCAGGCTGTGGCCCCAGGGTACACTCAGCCCAGCTGTGCCTGCCCCCCCCCAGGCTTTACTCACTGATCTCCAGCTGCCTCTGGATCCTGCCCTTGCAGCGCTCCCGGTAGTCGGTCTGTGTGGCGTTGTACTCGGACATCACCTCCACGAACTTGCGGGACAGCGTGGAGTGCTGTGGGGAGGAGAGAGGAGAGGGAGGGGTGAGGCTCCCTGCGAGGGAAAGCCCTGAAACCCCACCATGGTGGGCAAGGCTCAGTCCTCAGCACCTCCTGCACCACCACCCACCCCAGAAGCATTTCCAGCCCAAACCCTGCTCTGCAGAGTGTGGCAGAGCACCAGGTGGGCAGGTGGCAGCAGGTGACACATCTCACCCAGGCCTACCTGAGCACAGCCTCCAGCCCCCAGAGGACACCCTCAGGAGGTTGGCAGCACCCTCCTTGACACCACTTGTGCCCAAGTGTCCTGGAGCTGAGGCTACAGTGGTGCCCTGGGTCAAGCCCTGCCTGCCACTGCTGTGCTGCCAGGACGTGCTGGAGATGGACTCGCAGTGGTCACTCTGCACTGCTGGGGGAGAGCTGGACCCAGCCCTGCTCAAAGTCACAGATTCAGAGAATCATTTTGGTTGGAAAAGGACTCCAACATCATAAAGTTCAACCTTTGACCCATCACCACCTTGTCAACTAGACCAGAGCAATGAGTGCCATGTCCAGTCCTTCCTTCAACACCTCCAGGGATGGGGATTCCACCACCTCCCTGGGTAGCCCCATCCAATGCCTGACCACCCTTTCTGTGTAGAATTTCTTCCTGATGTCCTATCTGAACCTCATCTGGCACCACCTGAGGCTTTTTTCTCTTGTCCTGTTCCTTGTTCCCCAGGAGCAGAGCCTGGCCCTGCCTGGCTCCTCCCTCCTCTCAAGGAGTTGCAGAGAGTAAGAAGGTCCTCCCTGAGCCTCCTTTTCTCCAGGCTGAGCCCCTCCCAGCTCCCTCAGCTGCTCCTCATATGACTGACTCTCTAGACCCTTTCCCAGCTCCACTGCCCTTCTCTCCATAGCAGGGGAGCAGTGAATGTCTGGTGCCACCAGAACTCAGCCGTGTGGGTGCAGGTGTTGGTACACCTGAAGCAGCCCCAGCCAGCACAGCCCTCCCTCCAGGAGACGGTCCTGGAGACATCTCAAGGATACACTTGGGTTTGCTCTGCAGCTATTCTGAGCCAGCAGCAGCACAGTATTTATGGCAGAGCCTCAGTCTCAGCTCATCTTCTCCCTCCTCCAGCACAAACCTCAGAGAACGCCCCCGGCAGCTCCGGCTGCAGCCTCTGCTCGAGAGGTGCTGGCCCAGAGCAAGGTCAGAGCAGCCCTTGAGCATATCAAAATCCAGCAAGGCTGTGACATGCCATCCAAGCAACAATTCTGCCCTTCCAAAACTGGTTTTCCTAAAATCCACTTCAATCTCATTCAGCTGAAAACCATCAGCCTGTGTTGATCTGCAGCCCAATATAGCCTGGGTGCTGAGTGACACCCTTCCTGCTCACCAGCACACCACACTGCACCTCTTGGGCTTAAGGAGTTATTTAACTCAGTGTTTATTTTCTCAGATTGTTATTTTATGTTCCCACAGGCATCCCACATGTCTACAAAATGCATTTGATTTTTGAAGGAACACGGAATTTCATGCGAAATGGGCTGGAAAGAGCATTTTAAATGGGTTTCAGTTATTAAATAAAGCTACCTGAATATTCACAGCAAATAAAATCCATATCAAAATGTACCTTATGTTTGAAAGAAACTCATTAAACAGAAAACATTAACTAAAGTTAGGAAATGGGGTTGTTGCAACAATTCACTCCCCAAGTGTGGGGAAAGCAGCCCAAGCTGGATTTCCAAAGAGCTGGTACAGCTCTGGGTACACAAAGTGGGCTCTGAAACATCCCCAAGGCACACACTGAAACAAGGTCCTTGTCCATCCATGTCTGTGATTAAGAGAAGGACATTTCTGAAATGCTCATCTTGTGGGGAAACACTAAAAAATTTTAATTTATAATATATACTTATAGAAAAATGGAAAACACTGTTGAGGCCTCTGAGAAGTTGCAGCACTGGCAGCGCTTCTGGGCTGGGATTGCCCGTGGCAACTGTGACCTGGAGCTGCCCCAGGCAGGGTCTGATGGGGCTCTTCTGGCTGGAGATGATCACAGCAAAGCCAGAATAAAAGCCAACAATTTAATGCTCAGTTACTCTTAGTTTACAACATCTTAACAAGGGGGAATTGGCTCCTTATTCCTCATTTTGCTCACAGCAAAGTCCATAAAACCCAGAGAAGGTGCAAATGCCTTCACAACCACCACACTTAAAGCACCAGGCATGTCTAAATCAGCTTTCCAGTTCAGCTCATCCCAAATTCCATAGAGAATGTGGGACATGCCAGGCTCTGGGGGAACTCAGCCACACTGCCCAGGGAGGAGCTGGAGCTGGCCAGTGTCACTGCACAGGGCCAGAGGTGGTGGTGGTGACAGGTGGAGCACAGAACAAACAAGGACAGGCTGAGAGAAGCAGGGTCTGATCAGCTGAAGGTGACAAAGCTCAGGGAGATCCATTTGTTGCCTACAGTGGCCCAGAGGGAGAAAGGAGAGAGGCTGGAGCAGACTCTCTTTGGAGGTGCAAGACAAGTGTCTGGATCCCACCCTGGGTGATGAAGAGCAACATTGGCAGCTCCTGTTGCCTTTACCCCTTTAATGGTTCACTAAAGCCCACTCTTGGCTGCAGAATAAGGCTCTGAGATGCTTTGTCTTCACCCACATTCCCCAGACCAGGCACTGCAGTGACACAGGGGCAGATTCCTGGCTGGGGCAATGGCTGCATCTCACTGGGTACTCTCACCAAAGCATCACCAGAAGGTAAAAAAAACCTACACAGCAACCCTGGATGGTGGGACAGGAGACAGAGCTCCACCCAGGGAAGGCTGTTCTGCAGCCAAGCACAGCTCTCCTCTCCCAGCACCCTCAGCAGCCACTTCCCATCCTCCCCTTCCTGGTGCCACAGGGCAGAGACTCACCTGAGTTTTCCTTATCCGCAGGTCAGCTGATGACCTGTTCAGTCCTTCCTCTTGTTCAATACTCTGCTCAATACCTGGGTGGGGCAGAAGAACACAGATTGGTTTGTGCTGTTTGGAGAAGAATAACAGGAGCAGTAAGACTGGAAAAGGCCTCTTGGATCATCAAATCCAAACTTGGACCTCATGCCCACTACAGGACATTGCCAAATGACACATCTACTCATTACTTGAACACTTCCAGGGATGGTGCCTCCACCACTTCCCTGGAGAGCCTGTTCCAATGTTTGACCAAAGGAAAGGGACTGTTTGGCAAAGGGAAGCCCATGGATTGAGGATCATCTAATACTGGACAGTTCCCAACTCCTGCCTCCAGCCTGACATGCAGCCTGGGCCGGCAGCAAAGTCCCATCTTATGACTGCAAAACCCCTGGTGTGTGGCCACTGGCTGAGATTTGGGGCTGTCAAGGGCAGCACTGCCACCCCCAGGCTGGGCAGCACTGCCACCCCCAGGCTGGACAGCCAGGAATTCCATACAAAACTGATGTGAGGCTCAGGTCAATATTTAAACAAAATGGAGAACTGTTCCCCCTGGTGATCCAGGAGGAGGAAACCCAGACCTAAAATGCCTCTGCAAAATACCCAACCTCAAGACTTCTCCAGGGACCCTAAAAATAGCAGCTCCTCCAGCTGCCCAGCTTGGCACAGGGAGGACTTACCAGGCTGGCACTTCACCACGCAGAGCAGCCCTGCAGCAGGGCAGGCATCTGCCCCTTTAATTATGCAGCTAATTGAGATGAAGCCCTCAGAGCCCAAAGTCTGGGAATTACAGCAGGGACAAGCAGTGCCCCATATCCCACCATGGTGTGGGCAGCGAGAGGGCACAGGGGAGCAGGGCAGGAGGGTTGGTACAGATGAGGGCAGTGCAATCCTGTCCCATCCCTGGGAATGTCCAAGGCCAGCTTGGATAGGGCTTGGAGCAACCTGGTCTAGTGGAAGGTGTCTCTGCCCATGGCAGGGAGGTTGAAATGGACGGTCTTCAAGGTCCTTTTCAACCCACTCAATCATTCTAAGATTCTACGAAATCTGCTCCTCAAAGATAGCTTGGGACATGCAAATTCAAAAATCCAAAGCCCTAATTTCAGGGATTCCTAAAGCCTGGACTGAAGGTCCCACCAGCAGGCTGGCCAGTGTGCAGACACACATCTCCATGCAAACCCCCAGGGGGGAGCTGCTGACATCCCCTGTCTGGCTGAACCCCATTCCCAACACTGATGTCCCACAGCTCTCCGAGCCTGGCTGTCCCCAGCACCTTTCCTGCTGGAGCAGGTCCCTCCAGCCCAGCATGGGGCAGGTTCCTCCTGCAGTGGAGATTCCCTGTTCCCTGGAATTGTCCCTTCACCCTCCAGCACAGCTCAGTGTATTCCATCAGGCACTGAGCTTCCTCCACACTCATCACAAACTGCTCCCTGTTCCCAAGGAAGGGTATTGGCAAACACTGGGCAGTTATGATAATTAATAAAAACCACATTTTTCCAAGAAGCTGGTAATTAGAATTAGCCCCTGCATGAGCAATGTCTGGCCTGAAGAAGTCAGTTTGTTGTCAGCAGATGTTGTTTTTGATCAATCCAGAGTGTTTTCTGTCATTGACCATGCTGGCCACGAGGCAATTTGGGACAAAGCACAAAGACTAATCATCTGCTGCTCCAGGTAAACATGAGACCAGGGAGTCTTTTCTGGAAGCAGGAAACAGGAATTGGAACCTGTCTTGCAATCCTTCAGGCTCTCAAAGCCTCTTAAAAATGCCAAAAAAACACTAATGGAAAAAGGCTTTTTGTTTTGCACAGGCCAAACCCTGTCACCAGAGATCCCAGTGTGTCCAGGGCCATAGGAATGGATGCCCTGGCCTATGAAATGGGTAACACAGCCCTTGGCTCTCCTTCCTGCCTCAAGGTAAGATCCTGTGCCAGAAGGACAGAGGAGCAAGGGGACAACAGAGGTACTTCTGGCACACACATGAGACACAGACACAGCAGTGGTGACCAACCAAACAGCTCCACCTGTATCTGAGTCCCCTGGGGTCTACTCTTGGAATTCTGGGCTCAGCTGAATGCCCCAGCACAACCCTGTCCAGGCTGGCAGTCATGTTGTTCTCACACCTCATTGACTGATTCTTCCAATGGTGGAAACCAAAGGTCATGTCCTGCAACATGTCCCACAGTAGCACCTCCTCACCCACCCAGCCCTGGAACCCACCCTTTGGCAGTGCCAGGGGTTTGCCCAGAGCCCAACACCCACCAGTGGTGGTGGCACAGGAGTTGCCCAGAGACCACCAGATGCTCATGGCCCCTCATTCCCTCACCTCCCTCCTGGGAATGGGGCACAAGGGGACAAATAAAAGCAGCTGGAGGGTGCAGGGGGAGGGAAGGTGATGTTCACCCCTGGGTGCACCCCCAGCCCAGGATGGGAGTGCTCTGGGCACAGCCCTGCAGCTCCCTCAGCAGCCAACACTTACTCTTTAGCTTGGAGCGCACTTTGTTCGCCGTCTTCTTTATGTCAGACATCAGCTCCTCCAGCTCCTCCTTCGTTTCTGGGGAGAGAGGAAAGAGCAAACATGGATGTGCTGGAGACACCACAAAGATCTGCTGCCTGGGCCTGGAGTGTGTGGAGACGAGCTGGGAGCATTCCCATCCCATGACTGGGAGTGTTACCACCTCCAGACTGGGAGCATTTCCAGTCCCAGACTGGGAGCACTCCTGCCTCCCAACTGGGAGCACTCCTGCCTCCAGCCTATGAGTTCTCCCACCTCCAGACTGGGAGAACTCCCATCTCTGCTCTGTGCTGGACTCTCCTCACAGTCCAGAGACTCCCTGGAGTTGCCTCCAGCTCAGGGGTCCCAACACAGGACAATGGGGTTAAACTGAATGAGGGTGGCGTCAGGTTGGACATGGGGAAGAAATGTTGAACCAGGAGGGTGGGCAGAGGAGCTGTGGCTGCCCCATCCCTGGAAGTGTCCAAGGACAGCTTGGATAGGGCTTGGAGCAACCTGGACTAGTGGAAGGTGTCCCTGCCAATGGCAGGAGATGGGACTGGATGGGCTTTAAGGTCCCTTCCAACCCAAACCATCCTGTGAGTCTGATCTCATCCAGGTTCCTCTCCCAGAAACCAGCATTCCTTGAAGGAGCTGGGATGTGCAGACATGCCCCTCACCACCCCATGCTCCAGGAACTGCCAGACCCCCCAGACACAGCAGCAGGGCTGGAGCAGGGGCACAGCTCCAGTACCCAAGTGTGCCCTGCCAGTGCAGCTCTCCCCGCTGCCACCCCAACACTCCCTCTTGATTTTGATGAGATCAAGACTTGATTAAATAAAACATTGTTTAATAGAGCTGAGGCACATTGAGTGAGTTATGCCAATGGCTCTGATGGCAGCTGCCACTCACAGGCACAATTAGAACATCCTGATGATGGGAATGTGCTGGGGGAAGGTCCCCTCGTACTGGAGGCTGTTCACATTCCTGACCCAGAGCTATGAGCTTCAGTACTATTGGGAAGAGGAGAAAAGGGACACAACTGTGCATTCCTAAACCCCCCAATATTTGCTAGAGAATGAGCACAAACACAGAGACAGGAAGAGGATATTTTCAGTTTGAGTTCTCGTTTAAGTGACTAATTATCTGTTCTTTCCCCATTCTTGAAAGAACTTGTAATAAGAAGTAGTAAATAAATAATATGAAATAGTAAAAATAAGAAATGAGTAATTGTAATAATAAGAAATTAATAATTGTTTCTTAATCAAGCAACAAACCATCTGAGGCTGAGTAACTCCCTGCAACCATCCAGGCTGGAAAAGCAGACAAAGACCCAGGAGTGCTGGGGAAAGCATGGACATGGGGATGGGCTGGGAGTTGGGATTGTCCACCTGGAAAGAGGAAAGCCAAGGGGGTTCCTGCTGCTGCCTGCAAATGCCCTGCAGGGGGATGGGGAGAAGCTGGGGCCAGGCATCCCGCTGATCCTTGGAGCTGACCTTCAGATTTCTGCTGAAACCTGACACTGCACAGGGACAGGACAACCAGTGCTGGGACAAGCAAAATGCAAATCAGATATTAGGGAAAAAAAATGGTCATGGAGAGTCAAACACTGGAGCCAGAGAGGCTGTGGGATGTCCATCCTCAAGGATATTCAGTATGTGGCTGCGTGGAGGTCTGAGCAACCAGATCCAACAAACCTGGTGGAGGGGACTGGGCCAGGGGTCCATATCCACCTTCAATCCTATTAAACAACTTCACATAACTCACTGCCATGTCCTTTCCCTTCTCCCTGTCAATCTGGGCTGAGTGTTTCTCCCCCTCTGCTCTGCCTCATGAGACCTCAGAACTGCCTCCAGCTCTGGGGCCTCCAACATAGGAAGGATGTGGAGCTGCTGGAGCGAGTCCAGAGGAGCCCACGGAGATGTTCGAAGGACTTGAGCACTTCTGCTCTGGAACCAGGCTGGGAGAGCTGGGGGTGTTCACCCTGGAGAAGAGAAGGCTCTGGGGAGACCTCAGAGCCCCTTCCAGCACGTAAAGGGGCTCCAAGAGAGCTGAAGAGGGACTTGGGACAAGGGACTGGAATGACAGAACAAGGGGGAACGACTTCCCACTGCCAGAGGGCAGGTTTTAATTAGACATTGGGAAGAAATTCTTTCGTGTGAGGGTGGTGAGGCCCTGGCACAGGTTGGGCAGAGAAGCTGTGGCTGCCCCATCCCTGGAAGTGTCCAAGGCCTGGCTGGATGGGGCAAGATGACCTTTAAGGTCCCTTATGATCCCATGATACACTGCCATGATGCTGCCACTGAGGACACATGGGGAAAGTGATGAGCACAGTCCTGTGGTGGCCACGCAGGAAGGGGACAACACCACATGGATGGATGGATGGATGGATGGATGGATGGATGGATGGATGGATGGATGGATGGATGGATGGAGAGGACAGGGAAGGGGAGCTGGGTGCCTTCCCTCCAAATATTTCCAACTGAGCAGCAAGGAGGACTCTCCTCCTGGCTGGCTTTGAGTCACAGGCCGTGTGAGGATTACTTGGCGGCCTGGCAGGCACAGGCTGCCCAGACAATTATTTTCACAGCCACAGCGTCTGTTTAAGTGACTCACTCAGATCTATTTAACCATTCACAGCGAGTGACATCCAGCCACGGGGGAGCTGAAGAACCACAACACTGTCATGCCATGGGTGGTGTCACCCCACGTCACAGTGGCACTGAGGGGCAAGATGGGATGTTTCAGAGGGTGGGACAGGCTGCCCACATCCCACAGCACACCTGGAATGTCTGCTCTGCTACAGGAGGAGCAGGGATGTCCCCATGGCCACCAGCATCAGGAGCAGGCAGGTGCAGCAGGCAGGCACACAGGTGCAGGCAGGAGCAGGCAGGAGAGCAGGCAGATAGTCCTCCACCCCTCACAGCTCCCCTGGGCATCACAGTGACAGTGACTCTGCTCACACAGGGCTCAGCCTCGAGCTGCCTCACTCACTGCTCGCTGGGACTCAGAAACCTTCACCTCTGCAACCTGCAAGTCTTTGCTGGCAACAACCAACCAACGTCATCGAGAAAGGCACAATTCCAAACTAATCCTCAGCTGAATTACCTGGCAAAGCAGGGAAGAGGGATCTTTTTGGCAAAGACTTAACTCTTTTAATAAAAAATTAAAGATCCTGAGCACAGTTCCTTGAAGGAAATTTAAGAAAATAAACCTTTTTGTTTGTTTTGGCACTTCCATTTGCAGAATATTGTGTACTTTTTAAAGTTGAATGCAAAGAGGAAGCACAGACCTAGAAGCCCCACAAGGATCTGGTGTCTGTGAGCAAACCATAAAGAATCCTTTCTAGGGATCTACAGAATTGACAGAAATATTTTCCATAGTCTTTTATGGCCTTAAAGCAACACAAATGAAACCTGTTTTAAAAGACACCAGGGAGGAGATTGTCTAGCAAAGTCCTGCACCTGTGTCAGGGCAATCCCCAGTACCAGCACAGACTGAGGGATGGATGGATGGATGGATGGATGGATGGATGGATGGATGGATGGATGGATGGATGGATGGAGAGCAACCCCATGGAGAAGGAAGTCTCACTTGCCAGAAGACATTTGGGACACCAGTGACCTCTGTGCAGTCCTTCAGTTCCCAAAGGCTGACGTTTATTCTTGGAAACAGAGCTCAAAGTCTGACATTGCAACTTATTTATTCAAGCTATGGAAAACTAGAAGAAAATCATCAGACACTGACTCAACCCTTCCTGAATTTTCTTGTTTTTTCAGCTCTGCCCAACACAACCAACTGCAGGAGGTGTGACAGGATGGGGAGCAGGCAGAGGGGGGACAGGGGAGAGCTGCTCCAAGCAGAGCTGGGGCTGTCCCCTCCACACAGAAGCAACACAAGGAGCTCCATCTGCCTGCTGAGCTGCAGAAATAGGGCATGGTGAGGTCATCCATCTGCCTTCCTCAGGAGCGAGGGCACGGGAGACGTTCAGTGCCACTGGGAAGGACCAGCAGCCCTGGAATTTTTAACTTCCTGCATGCCAGGAGGGACAAATCCTGCTTAAAATGCAGCAAGGAGACACATTGCCAGGGTTCAAGGTCAGTGCAAAATGTCACCAGGCTTTTACAAAGGACATAGGACAGAGATGATACACAGAAGGTCTGAAAAGCTTTAGGGATCTCCTGGGATGAAAGGTGCTCCTGGAAATGCCTCCTCTGTCCACCTGTGGTTTTGGGTGACACACAATGGATTGAACTGTAGTTTTTGATTTCTGATGTCCACCATTGCCCTGCACAGGCTGTGCCAGGGCTGAACTACCCTTTCCTTGAAGACATTTTTCCCAATATCCAACCTAAAGCTCCCCTGGGACAACCTGAGGCCAATTCCTCTGGTCCTGTCTCTTGTTCCCTTGGAGCAGAGCCTGACCCCCACCTGGGTCCCCCCTCCTGTCAAACTGTTGCAGAGAGTGGGAAGGTCCCCCTGAGCTTCCTGCCATCCCACTCAGCAGCAAACCCAGACCCACAGCTCATCTCCAGCATCCTCAGCCCAACACATCCCACGTTGCTATTCCAGCTTCCAGCGGGAGGTCGCTGAGCTGGCAGGAAGCAGCAAGGACCAACAGCTCCAAGCAGGGGGAGTTTAGGAGAGCTTTTAATTAAAAGCAGGCAATGGAGCTGATGGAAGCCCTGATGGAAGCACAGGATCTGGTGGGTGCTGCAGGTGGCTGCACCCCCTGGGGACTCATCCCAGCTCCATGAGGGACACCCAATTAAGGCACCAAAATGTATGTGAGTGAATGGCTGTGGATGCTGCTCCCACCTGCTGCAAACGTGCCCATCTGTCAGAGCTTCCCAGCCCTGCAGCAGCATCCCCAAGGTTCTGGCAGGTCCAGTTCTTAGCTGACTGATAAGCAAGTGCTCCTTCCCTTTCCATGCTCTCCTCCAAGTCCTTCCATGCACCCTGTTAGCTCCAGGATGGCACTAAACACCACCAGGAGCACCACCATGGCATCTCCAGCGCCCACTCCCATCCCACTTGGAGCCACACACAAACCCCCAGCAGCTCCAGGATGGACAGAGGGCACCTGGGATGCAGTGCTGGGGCTCACAGGGACCAAAGCCACCCCAGCCCTCCCACGGGCACTGAGGGCACAGGTACCAACCAAAGCTCCTCACCTCTATTTTTACAGCACCAACCACACTAATTGTCTTACCCTCCTTTAATTCTCCTGATCAAATTCCACTTCAAATACTCCATTTATTTTTTCCCAGAAGCAAGGTCGGGTTAATCAGTCAATAATTACCCAGCTCATTCCCTCTCCCTTTAAAAAATTGATGCTGTGCTACCTCCTGCTCTCCTTGTGCCTGCCAGGTATGCCAGGAATTATTGGAAATCAACACTAATGGCAGAGGCACCATCTTACTCAGCTCCTGGAAAACTTCCCAATCAATACCTTCAGGTAGCCTGGATCCAGCAGCGTCTATTTTTGGTATTGACTGTTTAGCAACAACCTGATTTACTGTTGGAACGTTGGAATTTAATCAGCATAAGATACATCACGTGTTTAAAAAAAAAAAAAAGCATTTCCCACATGTTTGTGTCCTTTCTGCATTATTGTCCCATTTTTCTTTATTAATGCACCGAAGTGGTTGAGAGATTTCTGCTCTTCTTTAAGCACCTTGCAAAGACTTCAGCCTGTCCTTTGAGATCTTGGGTGGGTTTTCCAGCTCCAGTTTCTGTCCCACTGGGAGAGAGTGGGAAAATATTCTCCTCCTTCTCATCATGTATGGGAAAATGGAGATGAATGTAAATCCATGGCAAGTAAAGCTCCAAGAGTAGGAGGTGCAGAGAAGTGGCAAGAAAGAAACACTGAAGGATGCAGGGAGGACAAAGTGCTTTCAATTTATTTCCATGAGCACTTGATTTCAAGGAGCAAGTTTGGGTCATCCAGACCACCAGGAGTCCCTGAGCAGTGGGGCTGCACAGGGGTCCTTCCCTCCTGCTGAGATGAGGACATTCCACACTACAGCCATATAAATATTTCTTCCAGGACTGAGGAACACAAACTAGGCTGGATTCGGGATCACAAATGAGCAATTGCAATTCTCTGGGGTTTTTAATTGGTCTTGTAGTATCCTAAGGCACCTTATCCCCTTTCCCAGATCGCAGGACACACCATGGCTCTTCCCAAGAACAGATATACCCCAAATGCTGCATTTACATTTTTCAGGATGAGAAAGCAAGTCTGCCCACAAAGGGCCCCTTGATTGAGCATCCCAAAGGATGGGGGAGAAGCAGGGCCTGATGTGGGGACTGGATCCAGCACAAGAGGGAGGAAAGTCCTTCACCCCAGCACAAGGTGATGCAGATCACCCACAGTGAGCCCATTTGGACAAAGAGACACTGGGCTTTGTGTGGAAAGGCAGCCAGCCAGGGAACTGAGGAAAGGTTATTTTTAGAGTTGCATATTTCCATGATAAAGAGCAAGTATTACCTCTGGCTACAGAGCAAAACTTTTTCTAGCACTGGTGGAAAAAAATGACCTGAAGTAGATCTATCCCCAAGAGCTTCAGCTGAGAGTGCACTCGAGATGCTGCTGTTGGTACCTCAAGCAGCATGTGTGAAATAAAGACCCAGAAAGCACCCAGAAAGAGTTCATACACCTGAGTCTGCCCAATCCAGTGTTTTTTCCCTTAAAGAAAATGGCCTGATTTATATTTTTAAACACTGACTGAAGTGCAGGGAACTCTGTGACTTCACTCAACTCGCCAGGTCCCAGCAAGGACAACACAGAGGCAGGTCACGGTGCCCAGGAAGGGCTTAAGGGCCATCCTGCAGCCACTGCCACCTGCAGCCATCATCCCTGACCACTGCTGGTCTGGCAGCTTCTTCAGATTCCACTACCTCATGGAAATGGGATGGCCCAAACTTTCAAGCTGGAAAGTATCCCCACAGCTTGCCATAAAAATTTGAAGAGATCCAAATAGCCCACTCACAGGGAAAGGTCAAAAAGGCCAAAAACTCCACCTCACAGCACTGGGCACTTGCTTAAGGACTCTTTCATAGAGTCATGGTCTCATAGGGTGGTTTGGGTTGGAAGGGACCTTAGAGACCATCTTGTTCCATCCCTTGCCATGGGCAGGGACACCTTCCACCAGCCCAGGTTCCTCCAAGCCCCATCCAATCTGGCCTTGGACACTTCCAGGGATGGGGCAGCCTCAGCTTCTCTGCCCAACCTGTGCCAGGGCCTGCCCACTCTCAAGGTACAACACTTCTTCCTTCTGTCCAGCCCAAAACCTTTTGCAGGTGACCGTAGCAGCAAGGCAGGGTTTGCTCCATCCATCCCCACCTGCACACATCTCCAAACACCAGAGCAAGCCAGCTCTGAGCCTTCACAGGAGATACACGTGCTGGGCCGGGCCCTCTGCTACAATCCCTGCCCAAGGCTGCCCCACTGCCTTGCTCTTTTGCTTGCTGTTTTACAGTAATCAGAAACAAATCCTTCCTGATCCAGCTGTGGAGCAGGGAACAGACAAGCTGCTGGCTGGGGGCTGCCACCCCCACACAGGGTGAGCAATCAGCAGCCTCTGAGCAGTCCCCCCTGCCAGCATTGCCCAGCTCTGCCCAGCAGCTCCCCATCCACCCACCCTGCTGCTGCCTGGGGGCTGGGGGCTGTAGGAGGTGGTGCTGTGGGATCTGCATGTTGTGGGAGCCGTGTGCCATGGGAGCCGTGTGCTGTGGGAGCTGTGGGAGCCGTGTGCCATGGGAGCCGTGTGCCATGGGAGCCATGTGCCATGGGAGCCGTGTGCCATGGGAGCTGTGTGCCATGGGAGCTGTGTGCCATGGGAGCCATGTGCCATGGGAGCCGTGTGCCATGGGAGCTGTGTGCCATGGGAGCCATGTGCCATGGGAGCCGTGTGCCATGGGAGCCATGTGCCATGGGAGCCGTGTGCCATGGGAGCTGTGTGCCATGGGAGCCGTGTGCCATGGGAGCCGTGTGCCATGGGAGCTGTGTGCTGTGGGAGCTGTGGGAGCCATGGGAGCTGTGTGCTGTGGGAGCCGTGTGCCATGGGAGCCGTGTGCCATGGGAGCTGTGTGCCATGGGAGCCGTGTGCCATGGGAGCCGTGTGCCATGGGAGCTGTGTGCTGTGGGAGCCATGGGAGCTGTGTGCCAAGGGAGCCGTGTGCTGTGGGAGTTGTGGGAGCCGTGTGCCATGGGAGCCGTGTGCCATGGGAGCCATGTGCCATGGGAGCCGTGTGCCATGGGAGCTGTGTGCTGTGGGAGCTGTAGGAGCTGTGGGAGCCATGGGAGCTGTGGGAGCTGTGGGAGCTGTGTGCCATGGGAGCTGTGTGCTGTGGGAGCTGTGTGCTGTGGGAGCTGTGTGCCATGGGAGCTGTGTGCTGTGGGAGCTGTGTGGGAGCTGTGTGGGAGCTGTGTGCCATGGGAGCTGTGTGCTGTGGGAGCTGTGTGGGAGCTGTGTGGGAGCTGTGTGCCAAGGGAGCCGTGTGCTGTGGGAGTTGTGGGAGCCGTGTGCCATGGGAGCCGTGTGTTGTGGAAGCTGTGGGAGCTGTGTGGGAGCTGTGTGGGAGCTGTGGGAGCCATGTGCCATGGGATCTGTGTACTGTGGGAGCTGTGGGAGCCGTGGGGGCCGTGTGCCATGGGATTTACGTGCTGTGGGAGCCGTGGCAGGCAGTGCAATGGGAGCTGTGGGAGCCGTGGGAGCTGTGGGAGCCGTGGGAGCTGTGGGAGCTGTGGAAGCTGTGGGAGCTGTGGGAGCACCTGGAGCCGCGGCAGTGCCGTGGGAGCTGTGGGAGTTGTGGGAGCTGTGGGAGCCATGGGAGCTGTGGGAGCTGTGGGAGCCGTGGAAGCTGTGGGAGCTGTGGGAGCTGTGGGAGCACCTGGAGCCGCGGCAGTGCCGTGGGAGCTGTGGGAGCTGTGGAAGCTGTGGGAGCTGTGGGAGCTGTGGGAGCACCTGGAGCCGCGGCAGTGCCGTGGGAGCTGTGGGAGTTGTGGGAGCTGTGGGAGCCATGGGAGCTGTGGAAGCTGTGGGAGCTGTGGGAGCCGTGGAAGCTGTGGGAGCTGTGTGTCATGGGATCTGAGGGAGCACCTGGAGCCGCGGCAGTGCCGTGGGAGCTGTGGGAGCACCGGGAGCTGTGGGAGCTGTGGGAGCTCTGGGATCCGCGGCACTGCCGACGTGCTCCCCGGCACGCCGCTGCAGCTCCCGCTCCTCCCCGCACAGCGTCAGCTGCGGCGTCACCGCACTGTCACCGCACTGTCACCGCACTGTCACCGCACTGTCACCAGCGGCCCTTCCCACAGCTCAGCAAACATCGCAGGGGAAAGCTCCACTCCAGTGGATAAGGGAACAGGGAATCCCAAAAGCAAGGAGTGCGTCCAGAGAAGGGCAGCAGAGCTGGAAGGGGCTGGAGCAGCAGAGGGAGCTGGGGGGGGGCTCAGCCTGGAGAAAAGGAGGCTCAGGGGGGCCCTTCTCGTTCTCTGCAACCCCCCTGACAGGAGGGGGGAGCCGGGGGAGCTGTTCCCCTCTGGCACACTCAGCATCGCCTCGGAATTTTCTCTTAGCATTAATTATTACACATTAGGAACCTACAAGGATTTAATAGCTCATTCCAAAGCTCTTCCTTCTCCATTCAGCATCTCCCTCCTGCCAAGGCAAGGTGGGACCGTCTTCCCTCACGCTGAAGATGCTGTGTGGCAGATGAAGCCCCCAGGCATCCCAACAGGATGGAGAGATGAAGGTCAGGACCCTTCCCCACCCACCAGTGCTTTCCACAGACAGACCCAAGTGAGAGGCTGGGTGGCACCAGAGGGGAGGACACGGCTGGCAGTGGTGGCCCTGCCCCTGCAGCAGTTTTTATCCAGCACTTCCCCAGGGCTTGCCCTGCTGACACTTAACGAGGGGCCACCACAGCACGGGGCACTGGCCCCGACCGCGCACACAGCAGCAGTTTGGCAGCACCGTGGCCCGGCTGTGCCCGCTCCCTCCTGACATTTCAGTAGCTCTGCGGGAGCTATTTCGGTCTCTGCCGAGGGCACAGCTCCGACACAGGCAGCCACAGGAAGGGGGAGGCGAGGGGGATGCAGGAGGAGCAGCCCCCAGACGATGTTCATGGCAGAACATCACTGCTGTGTCTCCAGGCTGACCTGCCCTATGCCCAGCCACATGGGCTGCTCAGGGACAGGGCAGATTCACTTCCAGCCTGCCCCAGAACTCCACAGGGCTGTCCTGAGGAGGGCATGGAATAACCCCACACAGGGAAACCAGTCCTGCCAACCTCCTTTCACTGCCCCCAGCAGCAGCAGCACCTGCACGTGGCAGTGTGGTCAGACACAGGGTGAGCCTGTGCCAGAGCAGGAGCAGCTCAGCAGAACACCTGGAGCCTGCACAGCATTTCAGAGAATCACAGAATCATGGAATGGTTTAGGTTCGAAAGTACCTTAAAGACCATCCCATTCCAACCCTCTGCCATAGGCAGGGACACCCTCGACTACCCCAGGATGCTCCAAGCCTCATCCAACCTGGCCTTGGACACTTCCAGGGATGGGGCAGCCACAGCTTCTCTGGGCAAACTGTGCCAGGGTCTCACAACCCTCACAGGGAGGAATTTCTTCATAGTATCTAATCTAAATCTCTCTTTTAGATTAAAACTGTTCCCCCTTGTCATATCACTATCTGCATGTATAAAATTGCTCTCCCTCACAGGTGGGTCACGACAGGAAGCCCTTCACTAGCAAAGTTAATTCACTTCAGGCTGCTGAAGAAGCAGCTCAGAGCTTCTCTAGGCAGAGAGCAGGAGCTCCCCAGGGTGCAGGTGCTGTGAGCAGGACCCTGCTCCGGGCTGGCACAGCGATGGGTCCACCCAGGAAACAGAGCTATGATGGCAAACACTGACAACTCCTTTTACCAGCGTTTTTTCACATAAAACTGAACAAGAGGACAAACAAAAAAAGAACAAGATTGAGGGTTTAGATGTTGCTTCATTATCTTTCCTAATTAAGAGCAAAAATTACGCATCCTTCCCCAGATAAATCTTGAGAGCAGCTCCGTTTGACGTGGCTCCACCACTGCAGAAGTGCAACTGCTAAGCAGGATCTTCATAAAACTCAGAGGAAAATAAGGTGGGTGATGTTCTGCTTACATTCTCCAACTTGCTTTCCCACCAGGCTGCTTTCCTGTAGCACCAGCAGCTATTAAAAGCCCTCACAGTACTCTCAAGGCACAGAATTATCTTCCAGATTGGGAGCTCCAGATTCCTTTTGGTCCTGGTGAGATATATAATCCACACATGGTGCTGTTACCCACTCTAAGCACCGTCTCTGCAAGAACCCAGATGGATGCCAAGAATAAGACACTTCTTATAGCTGAGGCATTTTTAAGAGATGTTAACATGCCTTGCATAAACGTGTCCTACTTTCTGACTTGGGTTGAACACACATGAGTCACTCAGCTGCATCCTCCTAAAATCCCACACCTGTACAGAAAAATCCCACCTCCTCTCTCACACACCCAACCTGCTCAGGAAGGGGAGGGTGACAAAGTCATGGACATGTTTTAGCATCATGGTTCCAAAAAAAAAAAAGTTACTCCACATCATTGCCCAACGCTCTGCAGAGTCACCTTCTACCATCACCACAGGCAGATGTTTTTCCAGGTGACCCCACGTTCAGAAGGGACTTGGCCCCAAAAAACAAGGTGTCAGCACAAGGTTTCAATTGCTTTTCATAAAAATTAGTAGGAGAAGTGACAAGAAGTGACAGAGAGACTGTGTGCTCCTTCCAAGCACAGGTACAACGTGGAGGACGTTCCCCACCACACAAGGACAGGGCTTTGCTGCCTTCAGAGAGCAGATTTAGCACCTGACTGGCTCTGCTGTTCCTCCCACACAAAGAGGAGCCTTTCAAGTCTCAATATTGCCACCCCTTCTCCAAACCTTCTCACTATGCTGAAAAGGACAAGAGAGGAAAGGGCTGGCAGAGGTCACACCAGCCACAGTTCCCCACCGGTGGCTTTGGCTGACTGAGAGAACTCCAGAACTTCAGCCTTGTTTCTTCAATGAAAAGCTTCAACGACAAGTCCTGGCAGACTGGGAAGAGCAGCTCCCTGCAGTTGGGAAGAGCAGGGCAGCATCACAGCTTGTTCCAGCAAGCTAAAGGCAAAGGGAGTGCTGAGAAACCCTTCCAGCCAGTCTGCCCCTGCTCTGCTTTTGACCCAGAAACTTTTGAGAAGAAACTTGTGTTTTTCTGTCCCCTAATTAACTGAAGTAACCACTGCACTGTCTTCCCATCTCTGCTTCTTTGCTTGTGATAAATGCTAATGCACCCTGAGCTGCTCCAATTGCTCTCAGGGCTCCAGAGACCCCTCAGGGTCAGCTTCTTCTTGAACCCAAAGTTAAGGTCCTCTTTCCCCTGAGCTTTTGGATGATTACATCCTTTAAGGCAGCACTTAATTTAAGATATTAAAGACCAATAATTGCCTCTACTGGACATTAAGACTGAACTTGAAACCCTTTGACACAACCTGTCCAGCTGCAAAAGTCCAACTGTTTATTGCAGGTTTTGAAATATTTATGCAACTCTAAACCTTTTCAAGTTGCAGTAAAAAGGCAAGCAATATTCCAAGCATTGACCACAGGCATGGAACAAGGGATGGATCCATATCCTGGCATTAGAGGAAGGCTGGAGCTGTCACAGGCTCAATCTGCATGTGGTCATGTCAGGAGTTGATTATTGTTCACCAAAACTTTCCCCAGAGGCTGCTCCCTTCGTGGCTGTGGTTTGAGGGACAGAGGAAGAAGTTTCCATGATGGATGGGACTTGGAACACCATGGTCTAGTGGAAGGTGTCCCTGCCCATGGCAGGGGGTAGAAGGAGATGAGTTTTTAAGTCACTTTCAATCCAAACCATTCTATGATTCTATGATACCCACACTTTTGACCAGATCTGTGAGGGAAAGGCTTCCTGCAGGCTCAGACTGGGGCCGTGGAGGTGGCAGCTATGGGGACACCAACAAAGAAGCCTTTGGGTTGTATGAAATAGCACATACACCCTCTCTCTCTCTCTCTCACACACACACAAACACACACACTCAACAGCTGCTTTGGAGATACTTTACATCAAAGCAGATTAAAACAACATCAAGGGCATTTCACAGATTAATAGAATCATGTAATCACAGAGTGGTTTGGGTGGGGAGGGACCTTAGAGACCATCTCATTCCACTCCCTGCCATGGGCAGGGACACCTTCCACCAGCCCACGTTGCTCCAAGCCCTGTCCAACCTGGCCCTGGACACTCCCAGGGATGGGGCAGCCACAGCTTCTCTGGGCAACCTGTGCCAGGGCCTGCCCACCCTCACAGGGAAGAATTTCTTCCCAATATCTAAAGTGCTACTATCTAAGTGCAACTTCCAGTCCTGACCATCCTTTGCAGTTATCAGAATGATGATGGATCACCCTTCTTATTAAAAGTGCACAGGGAAGTGGTTCACTGCAGGCTGGTAATAAAGAGTATCTGCACAAGATGGTCTTCAGCTGCACACACATCAGTATTTACAGACCAGAAGCCAAGTCCTGACCTGTTGGATTCTACACCACTTGATTAATTATTTACCTCAAAGCTAATTAATCATCCATTAACTCTTCATGATCTTTTCTACCAGTAGGGCACATTCAAAACTGACTCAATAAATGCTTCCAACATCTGCAGCTTCATGTGATTAAGAAGAAAAATCTTCCATGGGAAAGCCCCAGGGCAGACATCAGAGGCCATGTCCCAGCTGCATTTTATCTTCTTTCCCTGACAAGTCTCTGGCCTTGCCTGATCCTCTGTTATCCATCCCATGATGCTCAGTGCTTCTCCAGACAGCACATTTTTTTTTTACTTGCATCCAAAAGCAACTTTTTAATTTACATTTTTGCTAATAAACTGATAACTTGATTAGGAAAATACAGTTCTGCTCCACCTCTGTGGGGTCTGGAAACTCATTAACAGTGCTGAGAGATAAGATGCTTAAACCTATTAAGGAGGCTCTGCTGGCATTGAAAACAAGCTCAAGATTTGTGCTGCCTGCTCTCCAAAAACATCTCTCTGCAGCAAACCCCAGGAACTGAGGCAGGATTGGCAGGAAGGGCTCCAGGGACATGGAAGGAGATGTGGCACCACAAGGGAAGTGACAGGGCTATGAAGAAGGTGCATTCTCCTGTGAGAACCTTCAGACCCAGCCAGAGCCTCCACAGCCATCCTGCCTGAAACAGCAATAATTCCTCCCATTTCCCCAACCACAGAATCACTTGGGTTGGAAAAGCCCTCTGAGACCACTGAGTCCAACCATTCCCCCAGCACTGCCAAGGCCACCACTAAAACATGTCCCCAAGTGCCACATCTACATCTCTGTTAAACCCCTGCAGGGATGGGGACTCCACCACTGCCCTGGGCAGCTGTGCCAGGGCCTGACCACCCTTTCCATGATGAAATTGTGCTCAGTATTCTGAATCTCCCCTGGTGCAACTTGAGGATGTTTCCTCTGGTCCTGTTTCTTGGGAGCAGAGCCCAACTCCCACCTGGCTCTCCACTCCTGTCAGGGAGTTGTGGAGAGTGAGAAAGTCCCTCCTGAGCCACAGACCATCACTGTCACTAACACAGTGATGGTGTGATGTATACTGGGGTGACAGATTAATGTCCTTGTTCCTGTCAGTCAGCATCTGGAAATATCCCATATTCAGGCAGCTGAGCCTGGAATATCCACCTAAACCCCATCTCTCATCCCTCAGTCACAAGCCAGGATTTTATGGCAACACCTCCTCAGCCCACGTGTCCTTATGTCACCGTCTCCAGAGGAGACTGGTCCAAACACAGCACACCATCACCAACTGGAGAGGAACTGGAGCGTGCTAACAACGTGACAAGTGCCTGCAAGGAGAGCCCAGCACTCCACTGATGCAGGAATTGCATCCACGAGCCAGCCACGTTAGGCAGAAGGTCTCAGGTGTGAGAAAAATCATCCAGCAGCGCCACATCCCATGAATCCACGCCCATCCCAGGCCAGCACATCCCCGTTGGGGCAGCCCCAGTGGGCTGGGTGCCCCAGCTGAGCGAGGGGGTACCCGGGGTGTGGGCACTCCTGGAGTGTGGGCTCACAGCTCCATCCCACCTGGAGCACACGGAGCTGTGCAGCATCTGGAACACGCCCCGGTGAGCACCCACAGATTACGGGCAAGGCATCCCAGCCCTGAGAATTTCACAGCAAATTGCAGGAGCAGAAAACAAGTAACAGGTCAAGGGGAGTTTTTGCTCCTTCTGAATGAGCTTCAGCTCGTAAAAGCAGCTGGAAACAGCAGCACCTTTTCATGATTTTTCACTTCCCAGTTGCTCGCTGTATTTGCGACTTGCACCTGCCTGAATTCACTTGGAAATACCTCAGAGCCCCTTCCCACAGCTCTGATCTGGCTGAAGGAACAAAACCCAGGACTGGCACCCACAAAATCACTGCCTGAGGAGCGGGGTGCAGCCCCCCTGGCTCCGAGCTGGGCAGCCCAGTGACAGTGGCCACACACAGCTGTGGGTCCCTTGTCTCTGGCCAGCACCAGTGAGGTGGGTCCCTGTACAGCTGGGCCAGACACACCACTGGGGCTGGAGTGTGTAGGAAGGATTTTGGGATTAAGGGGTAGCAATGCAGCAAACCTGACATGTGCACAGCCCCTGCAGAGTCCAGAGGGCACAGGGATTCAGGAGCCACAGCCCAGCCATGCAGCAGGTTTGTGCTAGGGCTGTATCTGAGAGGCTACATCTTCACTTGGACAACTGGAGGCACTCTGCTCCCAGTGGGAATGGCTGCTCTCCCATGTCCCTCGCTGCCTGCTGGAAGCTTGGCCATGACCTTGGAGGTTCAAACTAGTACAGAGATGAGACAGACACTGGTGGATGCAAGACAGCTGAATCACAGCTGCAGTGAGCTGGCACTGAAGAGGAGCTCGTGCCCAGAGGGAAAGCTGGTGACACTCAGGGAGACTGGAATTGCAAAGAGAAGGGGTTGATGGATGGACTATAAATGGATGGGGAATTGGCTGGATGGCCACATCCAAATCACTGCAATCAATGGCTCAATGTGCAAGAGGAAACCAGTACCAAGTGATGTCTCTCAAGGGTCCATACTGAGACCAGAACTGTTTCATACCTTCATCAGGACATGAACAGTGCATTGAGTGAATCTCCAGCAAGTTTGTGGATGGCACTGAGCTGAGTGGTGTCATTAATGGGCTGGAAGGAAGGGAGGCATCCAGAGGGACCTGGACAAGCTGGAGCAGTGAGTGGGTCCACAGGAATTTCATGAGGTTCAACCAGGCCCAGGGCAATGTCATGGACTTGGGTGAGGATAATCCCCAGTGCCAGCAAAGACTGGAGGATGGATGGAGGTGGAGGAATGGAGTAATGGATGGAGAGCAGCCCTGTGGAGAAGGACTTTCCAGCTGAAGTTCCATTCACCAAAAGTGATTTAGGACATCAGTGACCTCTGTGCAGTCCTTCAGTTCCCAAAGGCTGATGTTTTTTTCTTGGAAACAGAGCTCAGAGTCTGACATTGCAACTTACTTATTCAAGCTGTGGAAAACAAGAAGAAAAACCTCAGATGCTGACTCAACCCTTCCCAAATCTTCTAATTTTTTCATCTCTGACCAACAAAACCATTTGCAGGAGGTGTGACAGAAGGGGGGGAAGGACACAGGAGGGATGGATGGATGGATGGATGGATGGATGGATGGATGGATGGATGGATGGATGGATGGATGGATGGATGGATGGATGGAGAGCACCCTGAGGAGAACAACTGAGGTCAAAAATGGGATATGACCTGGCCATGAAACAGCCCAGAAAGCCAAGTATCTCCTGGGCTCATCCTCAGCAGTGTGGGCAGCAGACAATGGAGAGGATGGTCCCTCTCTGCTCTGCTTTCCTGAGACCATCTTCGAGCTGCCTCCAGCAATGGGGTCCCAGCACAGGACAATGGGGTTAAACTGAACAAGTGTGGAGTCAGGTTGGACTTGGGAAAGAAATGTTGGACCATGAGGGTGAGAGAGTTCACCTCCATGGTGGGGAAGAAGCCAGGGCACACCCCGGTATGGGCTGTGGAACATCCACGAAGCCCAGCCCTCCATGCCAGACTCATAGGACATTCTCCTACTCCCACACCTCCTGTGGGCAGAGAGGAGGGGAAACCAAAATAAACTCCAAGTCCTGATTGAGCTTTTGGACAGCTCCTGGCCCCAAACACTGCCCAGCTCAGGAAACAGGAGGTCCCAGAGGTACCCAGTAATGTCCCACAGATGCCTGGCTGGGTGCCTGCATGGGGGTGGCCAGGCTGGTGAACACCAGTGTGCCAGCTCTGCCAGTGGGATGCCAAGCCCCTGGGTGGCAGGCAGGCAGCTCTGGGCAGGCAGCAGGGCTCTGCCTGCACAGGCAGGGCCTGGCAGCTGCCAGAGCAGCAACCACTCCTTATCAGCAGCTCCCAGGCACTTCCAGGAGGCAGAGCCCTTGCACCCAGCTCCCTGCAGGGCTCCCAGGAACAACAAATGGGCAGCAGTGCCCCCGCGGTGATTAATCATCTTCCTGGGACGCAGGGAATCGTTATTTGCCACCCCCCAGTGCAGCTGCTGCTGCGCCCACACGCAGCCGGTGGCACCCCCGGCTCCACCGCGGTGCAGGAGGGGGGCGGCGGGCACAGACCCTGGCGAGGGGCTGCAGGGAGGGGGCTGGCATGGCCTGGCAGGGACAGTGGGCAGGAAAGTGGGTGCAGTGGCAGGGCTATAAAACACCAGGATTTTGGGCAGAGTTTGAGGAGAAATGGGAGGTATTTGCTGTGTGAAGGTTTTCTCCCCAAACAAGCGCTGAAATGATTTGGAATGACAGTCAAACACTTGATTACTGCAGTGATTCCGTCAAACCTACAGCAGCACTGAGAGAACTGCCTTTACAAAGGAACAGGATTGTCACAAAATCGGAATCATGTAGGCTGGAAAAGCCCTCTAAGATCAACGAGTCCAACTGTTAACCCAGCACTGCCAAGGCCACCACTAACCCATGTCCCCAAGTGCCACATCCACGTGTCTGTTAAATCCTTCCAGGGATGGCGACTTCGGCACCCTGGGCAGCTGTGCCAGGGCCTGACCACCCTTTCCATGAAGAAATTTCCCTTCATCTGGCTCCAATCTCCTGTCAGGGAGTTGTAAGGACCAAGAAGGTCCTTCCCAAGCCTCTTTCTCCCCAACCTGAGCCCCTCAGCCACTCCTCACAGAACTGGCTCTCCAGACCCTTCCCCATCCCCATTCCCTCCTCTGGACACACCCAGTCCCAAAACTGATCCCAGCATTTGAGATGAGGCCCCACCAGTGCCCAGCACAGGGGGACAGCCCCTGGTGTGCCCACAGTGGGATCCCCACAGGTGATGCTGGAGACCCAGGAGATCCCAGGAGTTCCTGGCCACGCTCCTCTTCCTGCCTGTGCCCAGATCCTGCTGCTCCTGCACTCAGCGTGCCTAGAAAGCACCAGCCTCCCCTGCATGAGAGTAATCCCGGGAAACAGTAACAGGATTTAGGGCTTGTTCATCTCAGCCCTCCTAAACCCGTTTCTGCAGATAAGGGATTATCCCCAGCGTCAGCACCGAGACAGTGCAGGTTCAGCAGCAGAAGGCTGAGCTCAGCTGCAAAGGGACCAGCACTGGGGCTGGATGGGGAATGCTGTCCCCAGGGTCTGCATCCCCTCTGCCTGCACAGGAGGGCTCAGTGCTGGGGGACACTGCCCATCCAGTGGGGACAGGCTCTGAGAGGCATCAGTGCTGTGCCAGCGGCAGTGACGCAGCAGGGCAGGGCAGGGCTGGCATTGCCACCACACAGATGCCAGGCTGCCACCCCTGAGCCTGCCATTCCCTTCTCCCAGCACTTCCCAGAGCAGCATCACACTTCTGCTCTTTCACCCTCCGGCCTTCATGTCCCACTCGCCCACCCCCCTGTCAACACCAAGCCTGAGAGCCAAAAGCTTTGGGAATCCCAGTCATGTTGATGCCATGAGGAGGACAGGAGGGATGGGGAATGGATGGGGAGGGATCCTGGCTGCTGGAAGATGAGAGAAACTCAACCACAGGCCAGAGGCAAAAGGCAAGTGACACCCAGGAGCAGTGCCACTGCAGCACTTGTCCCTGTGGCTCCCTCCCAGCCTCCCACCTGCTGGGCCAGGGCTGAAGTCCAGCTCATTGCCCACTGTAGCAGTGGCTCTCTGGCTCCTCTTCTCCCCTTGGCACACAGGGCCCAGCTGGCACCAGTCACTCCAAATCCAGCAGGGAGAAGCAAGGAGAGCCTGAGGACACTGTGCCACAGGAGCCCCGCTCAGCCCACTGCACCCACTGCTGGCTGGGGGAGCCCTGGGCTGGGACTGAGCTCTGCCAACCTGTGCTGAAGGGCAGAGCTGCCATATCCCCTCATGTTTTCACTCCTTTCCCTTATCCCTCCCTCTTTCTAACCTCCCTGGGCCAAAACCTCAGGCTGCAGGAAAGGGCTCACAGCCTCGTTGTGCAGCCAGGACCACCAGCATGGCACAGCTCGCTCATCCCATCACCAAGACCACAGCCATGGCTCAAGGGCTGGGAAAAACAAGGGGAGTGGGGCCCAATTCACATGCAGACATGAGGAGACAGCAAAGAGAGACACAAAGGTTCCACGGGCAGGAGGGTTCAAGACAGTGATGCCCCTGGATCCCCTCACTCTCAGAGTCACATCCCACTCTGTCCCAAACCACCCAGGACACAGCAAGAAGGGGCTGTGATACCATGCTGGGTGATGCTACTGCCAGACACACAAAAGCCAAGGAGCCACAAATCCCTCAGGAACTACAACAGGAGCATCAGGCACCTTTGCAGCTCCACAGCCACCTTCTTGCTGCCCACCACACACCAGGCTCTGGGGTACAACAGAGAGTACAGTCCAAACGAGATAAAGTTTTCCAGCAGCAGCAATAACACATCTTCCAGGAGTGTCACTAACCACTTGGTCTAAATTAAGCCCCAAATAATTACAGAGCAGCTGATTTTGATTTTTTTTTCATGTTGCCATGATTCAGACTCCAGTTAATTGATATTTACTCTGCAGCCAGTGTGGTGGATCCTCCAGCGCTGCTCAGCGTGACGGAGCACACAGTGGGTGCTGGTGATCCCAAGGCTGGGCTGTGGGGAGGGGCTCCATGGGAAAAGGGAACCTCACCTGGGATAACACATGGTACATTAAGGGGACACAAGAGAAAAAGCCACAGGGGCACAGGAAGAGAGGAGAGAGATGTCCCAGGCACCCTCACTGCAGCACTGGCATGATGAAGAGCAAGTCTATACATCCTATTCCTGTGGGCAGCACCTGAGAATTGGTAGTGGGTGTCACCATGCTGAGCAGAACATGTGGGAGCCCCACAGAGGTCTATGCTGAGTGGTGGCAACAACCAGGGAAGATGAGGGCCAGCATGAGCATCCCTGCCTCTGTGGCATGAGAACCACTGGCACCCACGGCACGCATCCTGCACCCATGGCCTGAGCATTCCTGGCACCCACAGGGTGCATCCTGCACCCATGGCCTGAGCATTCCTGGCACCCACAGTGTGCATCCTGCACCCATGGCCTGAGTATTCCTGGCACCCACAGTGTGCATCCTGCATCCATGGCCTGAGCATCCCTGCAGCCATGGCCTGAGCATCCCTGCAGCCATGGCCACTCCTGCTCTGCCTGCACCTCGTGACACCCACAGGATCAGTGCTGGGAGGTGCTGGGCTGGTTTAATGCTGAAGGACAGCATTCTGCCAGCTTATTCCCAAAGACCCTGAGGAAGGTTGGACTCTCCACCCCCTGGACAGCTGTGTCCACAACCCAACATACAGCTGAGTCACTTACTCACATGTAGAGGGGCCACCATGACCCACCAGCCCTTGCTCTGTCCACATCCTTCATACACCCATCACCTGTGGCTGCCTGAGCTCAGCACCCTCCACCCAAACACATGAAATCCCCACTCCATCCCACACAGACAGATCCCAACTTCCAGAGGAAGTGAAAGGCAACCCAGTCTGAAAAGCTCAAGAAAACCTGACCAGCAGCCAGGGCCCTTCAGAAATCCTGGAGATCTTATGCCCTGGGCTACCCCAGCCCTTCAAAACCAGAGCTGGGGCAGGGGCTGGGCACTGGGAAGGCTGGGATTGTGCAAAGCCCATGCAAAGCACCCGAGCTGCTGCAGGGACCCATCAGGATGAAGCCAGAAGGGCAAACAGCTATTTAAGCTAAATATATTTGTTCTTGGGCTGACGTTGGTGCAAAAATCAATTGTAAACAGACTCAGGCTGGAATTGAGAAGATGGGTCCTGACCACCATCCCAGAATGGCCCTTCAGTGAGGATTACTGGCAGCAGAAACACAACCCATCCAAGACGGAGCTGCAGCAATGCATGCAAGGGTGGCAACAAGCATCTGTGTGACATGGGGACAGGATGCAGCACCTGAGGCAGCCTGAGGACAGCGTGGCACTGCCACAGTGGCCATGGGCAGCATCAGTGCTGCATTGCCAAGTTAAATTGAACAAGAGCGGGATCAGGCTGGACACAAGGAAGAAATATTGGACCAGGAGGGGCTGGTATGGGTTGCCCATAGAATCTGTGGCTGCCCCATTCTTGGAAGTGTTCAAGGCCAAGTTGGAAGGGGCTTGGAGCAACCCAGTCTAGTGGAAGGTGTCCCTGCTCATGGAGGGGGGATTGGAACAGGAAAATCTCTGAAGGTCCTTTCCAAATCAAACCATTCCATTCACCACTCTGCATCTGTCCTTGCCTCAGGCCAGACCTGAGCTGGATGTGACTGGGGCGGGGGGAGCTGCAATAAAGCTGCAGACAAGAGGTGAGAGCAGGAAGTGAATGGAGGCACATCTTGCTTTGTTTTTTGTGTCCAGGACATGCCCAGGCACCTTTTGCTTCAGTTTGTCTCCTTGCCCACCTGGCACATCTCTCGGCCAGGAAATGGTCTGCTAGGAATTAGAGGCCACTCTCCAAGGAACTCAAATCTCCTCCAGCAGCCAGAGAGACTGAACAAGTTACCCTGGCCTTACACCCTTGTGTCCAACACCACCACCCCAAGCCTACACAGCTAAAATTATGAAGCTGGAGGTCAAATGTCCATGGAGCTGACCCTCCTCTTTTGTCCTGGTGCACTGTAATGGACCTGCTTCCAGGTCTGAAATATTTCTTGGGTCTCCCGAAGCCTGCAGAGATGGGCTGAGCTGCCAGGCTGCCAGGCACCACTTGGGATTTGAAGATTTACGTTCCCAGAGGCAATTCATTGAGCAAACAGCGTCCCTTACATAACACAGCATGGCAGAGCAGCCACTGGAGGGATGCCACGCTTAGAGAAGAGGGATGGCAAAGGAATCCTGCCCAGCCACTCCAGGATGCAAACATCATTTCACTCCTCGCTGATTGGAATGCCACCCAAAGCCACCTCCTGTGGGAGGTGACCTGGAGCGAGGAGGATCAGCCTGTTTCAAGCACCAGGAGCAACAACGGGCATCGCAGCTCACCGGGAAGGGTTTTAGGAATGGGTTTACCAGGAGCTGTGACTCAGCCAGGAGTGGAACCAGCAATGGCCCCAGACCGAGGAGGAGCTCAGCCCCTCAGCTGCTCCCAGCCCAGCCCAACCCCACCGTGACACTGCCCAGCTCAGAGGAGACACCCTCCCTGTGCCCCCATGGGGTCTGTCCGAGCTGCCAGGCGCAGGCAGGGGCTGTCACCTCGCAGGCTTGGTGGCAAAGCCAGCCAGCTGCCCACCCACTGGGCTCCAAAATAAGCCCAGGCAGCAGTGGCAGATCCAAGAACAGTGTGTGCAGCCAGCAGAGGGATCAGCAGGGAGGGGAGGGCTGAGCCTTTCCGTGAGACACGGATCCAGTCCCACAGCTCTGCTGCACTCCAGGCAGGTGGGGAAATGCAGGTCTCACAGACACCTGGACCTCAACTTCTCCTGCACCAAGGGCTTGCACCTGCCTAAGCACAGAGGTAGATTCCAGGGGGATTGGACCTCTCCTCTATTAGTGAGCCTAAAAAGGCAGCAATCCATCCAACAGCCACTACACATCCCTCCATCCAACCCTTCACTCAGTGCTCCAACAGCAACTTGGAGCATCCATCACTCAAACTACCCGCCAAGCTCTGCTGATCTGCTAAAGCCCCAGTCAAAGGTTCTCCAGCTCCAGGAGGGACTTGGTGAGGGTGATAAGGTACTGGCCCTGGCACAGGTTGGGCAGAGAAGCTGTGGCTGCCTCATCCCTGCAAGTGAACAAGGCCAGGTTGGACAGGGCTTGGAGCAGCCTGGGCTGGTGGAAGGTTTCCCTGTCCATGGCAGGGGGTGGAGCTGGATCATCTTTGAAGGTCCCTTCCAACCCAAACCACTCTGTGATTCTGAGTCTAATCACCACGGATCAATCCTGCTGCACCTCCTGGACAGACCACAATGTTACAGAACACTGATTTCCAAACAATGTGTGGGCTCTTCTTTTGCTGCCCAAGCAGTTCTTGGCATGACAAACTGAATTCTCTGCAGTACCAAGGCAAGGTAACACTGTAAAACAAAACCAGAAGCGTTCCCAATGTCCTGGAAGCTTCTGGAAGCCACAGCCATGTCAACCACATCTTGTTCACTGCAGATTTCAGACTTTTAAATAGATTATTATGCTTTTAGGCCATGAGTGCCCTTTGCAGCCCCGAGCAGACCCTGTGCCACTGCAGCAGCCAGGAGTAGTGACAGCTCTTCCCTGAAAGCCCCCAAACAGGAACACTGCAACATCTTACAGTGCAAGCACAAGAGCCTGGAGGATGATTGAGCAACAGTCTGGGACACGTGAATTCCTCCCTGGAGAAAATCCCTTGCTTCCAGGCTTGGCTAAGGAAATTTTAGCTGAGGAGCAACTGCCAGGAGAGGGGAGCCTGAGACAACTTAGGAAGGGCCAGTCCTTCCAAGTAATTACAGTATCTACTGATCTGACAAGGGCTGGACGCAAGCAATGCGAGTGTAGACAACCTCCTGGGACCTCGAGGAAACATTCCACACATAGACATGGAATTGCACTGGGCAAATGAGGTGAAGTGGATGGGAGGAGGGTAGATGGCAAGTGAGAGACCTGGTCTCAGCTTTCCAGCCCCTAAGAATCTCTCTGTGCCAGCAGAGCAACACTCAGATCATGAAAGCAACATCTCTGCCAAGGACAAGGGCTGCCAGCAGCTTGGAACCATCCCACACAGCCCCTGCAGCCCCCACCACCCCTGTGACACCACCAGGAGAGAGGTGGGCAAAGGGGAGCTCATCTGGGTTCCCAGGGACACTGAAGACTGGGTTTGGGGCATCAGAACCATGCCAGTGCTGTCTCTGAATGGGTGAGCCCAGCCAAGGTCCAGCCCCACCCTGCAGTGCCCAGCCCTGCCCTCCCTGCACCGCTCAGCCCCTTGGTCCCACCTGCTCTCCAGTCAGGCATTTGTAGACACTGAAGCTGAGAAGTCTCTACTGATCCCAGCCGCACCAGGACTGGCCCCCACCTGGGGACTCCTCAGCACCTGCACCTCTAACTCTGCCAGATCCCCCAGACTCCCAAATATTGTTCCTTGGGTGCTGTGATCCCTAATTCTGGTTTGTGGCAACAAACCTCTTCTCAGGAACACAAGTCTGGGAAAGAAGGAGACAGATTCTCTGGCCAGCCAGCAACAAAACATCCTCAGGAGAGAGACACAGGGTCCCAAGTGCCCACCCTGGGCTAAAAGGGGAGCTGCACCATTTCTGGGCCAAGCAGGTTCTGCCCCATCCACAGACCCTCCTGGGCAGCCTGTGCCAAGAAACAGCCAACCAGCACAAAACCAGCCACTTGCTCTTTCCAGCCTCCACGTTGCCCCATTCCTTCAGAAATCCCCCTCTGGCAGCCTTGCTGGACTCTCACCACCTCACAAGGTCTCAAAGCCAACAATGCCCCCTCCACTTTCTCCCCAGGCCTCCTTCACCATCCAGCCACAGCCATCTGCAGACACAAGGAATTCTGCCTGGCTCCAGCTCCCACTCAGTGCCCAGCCTGGCACAGCCACGTGCCCGTGGGACACACGGAGGTCACTCACTCTCGTCAGGGTTGGGTGAAGCGAGGATGGCACTGTGCTTCCTCTTCACTTCCTCCACGTTCTCCGAAATTTTATCGATGAACCCTCGAATTTCTTCCACCTGTGGTGACAGACAACAAGACAGGTGGTCTGTGAGAGACCTGGGCTTTTGGAAAACAAAGGGATTATTGAACCCTATCCAAAGCAACCATGGTATGTCTGAACCACAGCAAACGTCCTCCTGGATGAGTATTTTCCAGCTGGAAACTACAGGACCACTGAGGAATCAGACCTTCCCATCCCAGCAGCCAGCTCTGCAGACACAGCAGTAATTAATACAGACTGCACGTCCTGTATCCTTTGTGATGCACTGAGAAACTTTTGGAATTTATATAAACCAGCACCAGACCTGATTTCCCAGACTCTGCTCCTTTGGCACAACACTATTGAGGCTTCCCAAGCCAGGCTGGTCCCACATTGCTCTTCACTCCAGGGGCTGAGAAGTCCAGTTTGGTCCTCACTCCCCAGCCCAGGGAGGCCACATTTCCCAGCAAATTCATGCTGGCATCTTCCCTGCACTTCTGTACTACAGGGACACACCAGCATTGCCAGGAGGGGAAACCTCTCCTGTGCTCTCTGCCTGCCAGGCTGCCCACCCTCCAGCTCTGTCTTCTCCTTTGGCTCACACCACCTCTTTGCTCATCTTCCTCCACCTGCACATCAGATTTATCCCAGTCCCCACTCCACTGCCTGCACAGATCCACTTTAACACCCCCCACACACATGCCATGCTAAGGGTGTGCTAAAAATCCGCATGCAGATCTTACAGCCACCCACATGCCAGAAGACAACCTCTTGTTTGGGAATGGGAGGCACAAAATTAAATGAATCCCATGTGGAGGCTGCTGCTCTGCAGAGGTGTCCTGGGGAGAGGTCTGAGCCCTGGGTCAGAGGCTCCCCAATGCCGTCACCTGGGCATGCTGCCCTGGTGGGGTTTGGAGGAGCAGGAGGAGCAGGAAAGCATCCATATGGTCAGTGAGACCACCACAGCCTCAGGTCTGCAGGGAAGCCAGTCCCTGATGTTCAGCACTCTGAGTGTAACCCCCAAGGACCTCGAGCATCAGCTGAGCAGCACCAGTCAGGGCAGGACCCTCATCCCCATCCCAAGTGCTGCTCCCCCTTGGCAGTGGGAGCCTGGAGCACAGCCCCACAACCCGCTCTGGAGCCAGCAGAAAGGTCTGAACCAGCTTCAAAGCTGCACTGGATGAACAACCCTCTCACCTGCTCAAAGAACTCATCCATGAAACGATCCCGGTCCACGCTGACGGTGACTTCATCATCATCATCACTGTCCTTCGCCTGCAATGACAAGGAGAGAGAGGCATCAATGAGTGCTTCCTGCAGAGGTCACAGCTCCATTTCAGGAGCATCTTCCCCTTCTCCTTTGCTCACTTGCTCCCAGGGGCTGGGATAAATGCCAGCCACAGTGTGGGACACCTTGGGTACAGCCACACCAAGCACCAGGGACACTGAGAGAGCAGAGGACAGACAAACCCAGCAGTGAGGGAGAGCCCAAACATGGCATGGCCCCCACGGGGAGCACGGGACAGGGATAAGGACAACACTGCATCCATAGGGAGGGGGAGCTTCATGGGCTCCCTCAGGTGTGTGAGCACAAAAAGAGCAGGGATAGGGGACAAGAGGGATGCCACCATGGGAAGTACCAGGGAGGCTGGAATGGGAAACCACGAGGGACGGCACGAGGGGAAACACGAGGGATGCTGTGATGGGAAAACACAAGGGATGCTGCCATGGGAAACCCAAGAAATGCTGCCATGGGAAAGCAATGCATGAGGGAAGCTGTGATGGGAAACGGGGGATGCTGCCATGGGAAAGCATGAGGGATGCTGCAATAGGAAAACTGTGAGGGATGTCACAATGGAAAAACATGAGGGATGCTGGAATAGGAAAACTGTGAGGGATGTCACAATGGAAAAACATGAGGGATGCTGGAATAGGAAAACTGTGAGGGATGTCACAAAGGAAAAACATGAGGGATGCTGGAATAGGAAAACTGTGAGGGATGTCACAAAGGAAAAACATGAGGGATGCTGTGATGGGAAACACAAGGGATGCTGCTGCTGGAAAACACAAGGGATGCTGCCATGGGAAAACACAAGGGATGCCATGATGGGAAAATGCAAGGGATGCTGTGATGGGAAAACACAAGGGATGCTGTGATGGGAAACACAAGGGATGCTGCGATGGAAAACACAAGGAATGCTGCCATGGGAAAACACAGGGGGATTCTGCCATGGGAAAGCATGAGGGAAGCTGCAATAGGAAACAAGAGAGATGCTGAGATGGGAAAATATGACGGATGCCATGATGGAAAAATATGAGGGAAGATGCCACGGCAAAACATGAGGAATGCTGCCATGGGAAACACAAGGAATGCTGCCATGGGAAAGCATGGGGGATTCTGCCACAGGAAAGCACGGGGGATGCTGCGATGGGAAACACGAGGGATGCTGCCACTGGAAAATAAAAGGAGTGCTGCAGAGTGCAGGAAAGGTGGGAGTGAACAGATAATACAACAGAACTAGTAAAGCCCCAGCAGGCAAATGAGGGGTTGTCCTTGTCTGCAGAAACATGTGTGTCATTGTCACCAGAGCTGAAAACACCTCCTGTCCCAGTGAGGCGGGGGACGCAGGCTCGCAGGGGAAGGAAAAATTACAGTCCTCTGCATAAGGAGACATTTAAAAGATTATTATCCAAAGCAGCTCCATGATGGAGGGAAATGGAAAATTAACAGGGTGGAAAAGTTCCTTCTTACTCCATCTTCACAGGAGAGGAGTAGCCAGTGGAATGGAGATTTAAGACACGACTGTCTCTGCTCATCTTATAATGGTCTCACTTTTGCAGACAGTTACACATCACCTCGTGGCCCCTTTGCACTTTGCAGAGAGGCAGCCACTATGGTCTCCAGAGAGATGCTTCTTACAGTGAAAGAAGACAGATGAAATAACTGTCCTTCCTCCTAAAACTGTCTGTTCTCCCTACAGTGACTGATTTGGGCGGTATCACCCAGAGAAGGCCTCAGCTTTCAGTCTTGCCACTGCTCGTGGCACCCTTAGCCTTGGCAACCCATTCATGCTTCTCCCATTCATGGTTATCCCATTCATGCTTACCCAGAGCCCACACAATCAGAGTTGCCACTATTCCAGTGACAATCTCACCCTGACAAGGAAAACCAGGCATGCTGCTGCCCTTATCCACCACTCTGTGGGCACAGAAGACTGTTCCCTAAAGCCCAGAATTTAGAATTTGCCCATATGAGGTACAGTACTCCAAGTGTCACATCTACACATCTGCCAAATCCCTTCAGGGATGGAGACTCCACCACTGCCCTGGGCAGTCTGCCTGACAACCCTTTCAGTGAAGACATTTTTCCCAACAGTCAACTTAAACCACTCCTGGAGCAACTTGAAGTTATTTCCTCTGGCCCCAGCCCTTGTTCCTTGGGAGCAGAGCTCGACCCCCACCTGGGTCCCCACGCCTGTCAGGGGGTTGCAGAGAGTGAGAAGGTTCCCCCCCTGAGCCTCCTCTTCTCCAGGTTGAGCCCCCCCAGCTCCCTCAGATGCTCCTCCTCAGACTTGTGCTCCAGACCCTTCCCCAGCTCCATTCCCTTCTCTGGACACACTCTATCCAGCACCTCAACCTTTTTCTTGGAGTGAGGGGCCCAAAATGGACCCCAGGATTTGAGGTGCCTCAGGACTGTCCAGCACAGGACAGTCCCTGCCCTGCTCCCACTGGCCACACCAGTGCTGGTTCAAGCTGGGGCCACACAGTCCCTGCAGCAGACACTGCCCTTTGCATCAGGCAGAACCAGCTCCTTCCCTGAAGCTTTTTGCATTCCAAATTCAGCAGTTTGCTCTCACACCAAGTCCACACCATCTCTCCCACCTCCAGCTGTCACAACACAGCACTGAGAGCCAGAGCACAGCTTGGGCTCTGGGCAGAGCTGGATGCACAGCCACATCCAACAGCCCCCACACCTCCCCAGGGCCAGGGGCAGGATTTGGCTGTGGGCTTTGTCACACCCCTCAGGCACTCCGGTGTCACCAAACAGCCCTGTCCCTCCCCTGTCCTGTGTCATCATTGCTCCAGCCTTGCTCAAGTCAATCTGAGCACAGTGAAAGCTGTCACCCTCCAATTCCAGCCCTGCTGCTGATTGTGCCATTGCTTCAGCCAGCAGCAAGCCTGGATGTAACCTCAGGTCCACTTGGGGTCAACAACTGGTCCCAGAGCAACACCTACACATGCTCCATTGCTCCCTGAGCACCCACAGCACACAGGCAGGAGGGCTCACCATCCAGGAGGTCACAAAGCATCATCTCCTAAAGCCAGGAAGGATGTCTGCATAGATGGATCCTTGCTGATTCAACTACCATCCATGTTCACACTCCAGTTTCCACATCACTTGGAACCCCTCTTGGCTTGTGCTGTGCTCCATTTTAAGCACCAACTGCCTTTGATGAAGGCACAGAGCCCATCGGATGGGCAGTTACACCAACCTCCACCAATGCACCCCCAGAATCTCAGACAATGCCAACAGATCCTCAGGACACACACTGTGAGTGATGGAAGATGCAGATGACAACTCAAACACCACCCTGGACACACCTCAGGTCAGCAGATCTTTCTTCCCCTAACCCTGCTCAGCCTCTCCATGTCAAGGACAAGGACATCCCCAGCAGCCCCACAGATGGGGACACACATGTCCTGCCTGCAGCCTCTGCAGTCCTGGCTCATTGCCTGAAGGATGCCACATCCCTTCCTGGTGCCATCCCTGCTGCCCACAGGACCCTGCCATACCCAGATATCCTGAAGGAAGGGGACCCACTGCCCAGGGAGGGGGTTTCTGCCAAAGCCACACACAGCCCAGTCAGAGGCACTCGTGGGTGAGGGCAGCTCACCCCCAGGCACGCAGGGGCTGATGGACAGGCAGGGAGATGTTATTTAGGGCAGGGAGATGTTATTTAGGGCAGGCAGTGGACAGGGGGAGCGGCACAAAGCCCAGCCGGGAGCCCCGTGAAGAGGAAATTACATGGATGGAGCCTGCTGGTCGGGAGGGCACATGTCACTTGTCACTCCAGGCTGGAGAAGGGCACCATCTGTCCAACCCACGTCACTGGAAACACCCTCGGTGCCACGCTGCCTCCAACCCCCCAGTGCCAGGCACATCACCAGGCCCCACTGCCCCGATCCCCCATGGGAGGGAGGCAGCACCTGAGGAGTGACC
The DNA here is from genome assembly GCF_047495875.1 of Pithys albifrons albifrons. NCBI lineage: Eukaryota > Metazoa > Chordata > Aves > Passeriformes > Thamnophilidae > Pithys > Pithys albifrons. The sequence goes on along the minus strand of NC_092478.1, from coordinate 2,357,592 downwards.
AGGACTGGAGCAGGAGGAGGTGCCACTGGGGGCACAGCTCATGGGGTGCAGGGCACTGAAGGATCAGCTGCTCCCAGAATCTTCCCTCCATGCCAGGGCTCGCTCCAGGCATGCTGCCAGCCCTCACAACTCTCACCCCAAGCTTGAAGTGTCCCCCCATGCACTTCCTGCCAAAGTAGGGATGAGACTAAAACTTTCCAAAGGAAACCTAAAGCATCCACCCCACCGACAGTGTTTTGGCCTCACGCTCCCCAGCTGTGAGCATCCCAAGTTTCCAAGGCCACATGGAAAGCTCCTGTCTCAGTCAAACTATCTGCAGATGCTGCTCAGCTGAGCAGCAAACAATTCCCAAGCCTGGGCTTGCTCACCAGCGACAGGCGAGAAGCATCACTCCCAACATCAGGCACAGCATCCTCCCAGCGCCCCTCTGCTCCTGCCTCGGGCACTGTCAGGCAGCCCCAGGAATGCTGGGGCTCCAGGCTTTGCTCCCACACAGGGTAGCTGAGGATAACCCTTCCTCTGCAAGGATTTTATTTCTCCAAGCCAAGCAGTGGGCACGGTGCTGGCAGCAGGGATGGCTCTGGGAGCTGCTGCCTCCCCAGTGTCGCTGAGCACCAGGAGGGAGATGGGGAGGGCAGGTCAGCCAGAGCTCCTCTGGCAGCTCTCAGAGCCTCACAGAGTTCAAGGTGCCCTCCACAAGAGCTGAAAACCCCAGAGGAGGCAGAGCAGAGCCATGATACCCTCCCTGACAAAGCAGAGCAGTGGATGGGAAGACATTCAGAGCCCCGGAGCATCCCAATCCCAGCTCTGTGCCTTTTGCAATCAGCACACTGCTAATAAATTTATTAGCAAACAGATCACATCCCTGTGGTTCCAACCCAGCCTGCTCCCTCCACAGGCACTTTTTGGAAGAGGCAAAGGAGCACAGGCCACCCAAAAAGACTTCATGCTGCTCCCCTTGGAACAGCAAAGGTGGCAGGGGGAGCTGTGCAGGGCACAACCAGTGGTGACCACACACAGCCTTGAGCTCCTGCCCCCTCCTGTCAGTGCAGCGGATGAATTTCACCGTGTCCAAATGCATCCACAGAGCCAGAGCAGGCAGCAGAGCCAGGGCACAGGAGCAAAGGGCTTGGCTGCTGCTGGGCACATCTGCACCCAGGGGGTCGTGCTGACCCCTGGCACATCTGTCCACCAGGCCCTGCCAGCACCCTTTCCCAGGAGATATCCGTGCCCCAAACAGTGAGCCCTCGCCCATCCCCAGCACCCCACAGGGCTGGGGGCTCACACCACGCTGCCTCCCATCCCCACTGGAGCCAAGGCAAGCCTCACAAAAGCACAATGGAAGGAAAAAAGCCACACCGGCTGCCACCCCCTTTTCAGGGACCACTCAGCCAAGGAAAGAAAGGCCTCATCCCCGAGCTGCAGGATGCTGCTCGCAGGCGTCGCTCCCAGGCTGCATCTGCTTGTTTTTATTTACGGCCACCTCCGCGCCGCTCTGCCCAGCCGGAGAGATTCCAGCCATCTGGAATCTCATCTCTGACTCGCTCCGCGAAACGACGCCCTTTGTGCGCCCAAACCGAGGGATGCGCCGCGCGAGGATGCTCCGGGGAGATGCCTCTGAGCAGCCGCGGGTTGTGTGTCCCCGCACGGAGCGGCACACGGGGGACCAGCACCAGCACCACGGGGGTCCCAGTCCCAGCAGCATTGCCTCGGTGCCCGTGGCCGAGCCCCCCAGCCCAGGGCATCGCTGCCAGCACCGGGAGCTCCCACGGCAGCGCGTTCCGACGTGCGGCTGCGCAGGGAAGGACGAGGTCAGAATAACTCAGCAGCGAGAGGCACCGACATCTCTCTTCTCAGCCATCTCACAGAGCCTACAGGACACGTAGGAGAGTGTAGGGATGGCCAGATCCCTGGAAACATCCCAGCCTGGCACCGCGAGGCTCGGCAGCACAAGGGCAGTCAGGGCAGCGTCGCCTGAATGAGCCCCGGAGCACCCATGGGTGTCCCAGCCCCTCACCCTGGGGCTGCCCGGACCCCCCACAACTCAGGGCTTGCTTTAGGGGTCTGCAGCAGCCCAAACAGGCTCTTCCTCAGGAGTCCAGGGCTGAGGTCCTGCTCTGAAGGGTTTTCAGGGAGGTGGTCAAGGCTGAGGATTAGGACTGACAGAGGAACTGCTCCCAGAGAGATTCCTGGAGAACTGAACCAGCTGACCCCATGGTTTGAACTACCCACAGCCCCAGCCCTTTGACAGACTGTATATATAGTACAGCTGTGCACCACAATAAATTGGCCATTCCATGGCACACAGGCCCAATCACCACGTCCAATTCCAATATCAAATCCAGCTGGCAGCCTGTCACCAGTGGTGTTCCCCAGGGATCAGTGTTGGAGCCACTCCTGTGTCACACCTTTATCAATGGAGGCGATGAGGGGATCGAGGGCACTCGGCACAGGACACCAAGGGGGGTGGGATGTCGAACTGCTGGAGGGCAGGAAGGCTTTAGAGGGGGATCTGGACTGGCTGCTCCCAGGGAACAAGGGACAGGACAAGAGGAAACGGCCTCAAGTTGTGCCAGGGGAGGGTCAGGTTGGATACTGGGAAAATTTCTTCACTGAAAGGGTGGTCAGGCACTGACACAGCTGCCCTGGGCAGTGGTGGAGTCACCACCCTGGAGGTATTTAACAGATGTGTAGATGTAGCACTTGGAGACAGGGGTCAATGGTGGCTTTCACAGTGTTGGGGGAACAGTTGGATCTTACAGGGTTTTTCCAACCTAAACCATTCTATAACTCTAATATTCACCAAAACCAGCCCATACTTCCCATTAACAACCTTTTTATGAATAAAAATTCAAGGCATAAATGACTTCAACATTCAGCAACATCTGCATGAGTCAGGAGGTGTTTCCAATTTCCAGCATTAGCAGTGGAAGGGAGAATATGATTTCCAAGAGTTTTGTCCTTAGGTGTTGGCTTTCATTGCTGCAGAATCACATTCCCAGGCTTTGGCACAAAGCCCAACCCTTTCATCAGAGCCGTGGCCACTCTTAAACTCAGTTTTAGAATCAAGCAGGTAAAATTCCACCAAACTCTGAAGAACAAGTGACAGAGGTGCCACCAGTCCTGGAAAGGGCACTAAGGTGAACTCACTGACCTTCTCCTGTGGCTCTGGAACATGGACAGCACTATGACCTACTGCAAAAGCACCAGCAATTCACAGCCAGTGCTTTACAGGTTCGCAGGCATGGCTAAAAGGTAATTTGATGAAAAACAACAGGCTGACTTAATTCATCTGAAATTAATTTCTTAACATCCTTCAAGTGGCACCAACATTTTTACAGCTCCTGTGCAGACCAGAGCTTCCTGTGGACAGCAGAATGAGCACTCAAATCACCTCCCCACCCCACAGTGTATTCATCAGGGTTGGCACTCGAAGAGGTCTCTGTCAGGATGACCACTGGGCCTTGGTGTCTACCACTGACACCAAGCCCTGGGGATCCTCCTCAGTGTCTGTGTGTCTGTCCCAGGAAGCTGTCTGCAAAAGGGAAGGAAAGCCTCAGGCAAAGGAGGTGATACAGGTGGCACCACAGCTCCCACAGCTGTGCCAACAGGATCAACACAGGTGGCACCACAGCTCCCACTGCTGTGCCACCAGGATCAATACATGAAAATCAAGGGAGTCTGTAAACTGGTAATCCTTCAAATCCCACTGCACCACCTACAAAGAGGCACTCATGGAATATGCTGGTTTGGAAGGGACCAACCCCCTGCCACGGGCACACACCTTCCACCAGACCAGGCTGCTCAGAAGGTCAGAAATGCTCAAAGGTGGGAATGACATTTCTTTGGTGCTCTTGCCTAGACCCTGTCAAAGAACCTCAGCACCCTCCAGGTGAGACACTGATACTCCCAAGGTAAAGATCCTCCAGAAATCCAAAACTAACAGTTGTTTCATACACAAACCCAAAGTCTGACAGGACTTGAAGGAAGACCAGCAATGGCAGATAAAGAGTTCATATTAGCAAAGCAGCAGCACACAGCACAGCAGCAAACTCCTGAAAACTCACAGGACAATGTGAGCAGAAGACCTTATTTCTCAGTTAGTTCCCATGAAAGAAAACCTGAGTCTATAAGTATCCACTAGAACCTGAAACACTGCACTGTTAACAAAGCCCAGTCTCATCCTGCAGATTCAACACTGCATGGCCAGGTCTGTCCCCTGCACCTGGGGTGGACACCAAGGTGCCAGCAGCAGGGAGAAGGAACCTTCTCCATTAGAAGGAAAATGCTGGCCTAAGATCAAAAGAACACAATTTGTGCAGGAGATTTGGGATTTTACAACCCAGTCAGGACCCAGTTTAGTGGAAGATGTCCCAGTCTATGGCAATGGTGTTGGATGACAGGGTCTTTGAAGGTCCCTTGGTGACTGAGGGGAAATGTATCCTTATCCTGAGCTCTCCATAGCTGCTGCATCAGAAGGACTTGCCATTCTCCTCTGGATACCCCCAAGGACATTTTTTGGCCAGCAGATGTCTTGGGCTCCACTCACTATTTCCAACACTCCTGCAAAAGGTGATGGAGGAAGAGCCTCTCCTGCCAGAGGAGTGTGGCTGCATTGCCATGGGAGATAGTCAGAGCATCACTGAAGAAGGTTGAAATTTGCTTCAGGACATCTCTCATGTGGAAGCTGAGCACTCAGAGGTCTGTCTGCTGTGGCTGCCCCATCCCTGGAACTGCTCAAGACCAAGCTGGATGGGGCTCAGAGCAATCTGGTCCAGTGAAGATGTCCCTGCCCATGGCAGGGCATTGGAACAACACGATCTCTGAAGGTTCTTTCCAACCCAGACCACCCTGTGAGTTCACGACACACCACACACAACCTGTCCCCTGCTCACAGACATGATCTGGGGGGCAAGGCAGCACCCCCAATTCCAGCATCAGCCCTGTCCCTGTCCACTGCAGACAGAGGCTCAGGCAGCCTATGGCACATCGCCCTTGCCCTCTCCCCTTCTTCCAGCTCAGCAGAACTTTCTACTCCTGGTGCTTGCAGAGTTGCCTCATTTCCTATTTTCCCCAGCAAAGACAGCCCTGCTGGCTTCGTGCCTGGTCTGGTCCTGACACAGCATCATTCCATCTCCGTTTCCCACGCCGTCCCCCGCTCACCTTCCCCTCCCCACACATCTCCTGTAGGATCATCCTGCAGACACCACGGTCCAAGGACACTCAGCTGTCCCCTGGTGCAGGTGTGCTCAGGTCACCTGGAGCCAGGACAACACTGCACGCTCTGTCTTCCTGGGTCTTTCCACTCGGGCTCACTCACCTCCTTTTTGCTAATATACGTAATTTTCTGGAAGTAGCAATTTATCACAGTGCTTAGCTTAATGAGCCTTACTGTACATGTTCTGCCTGTAGTGGTAATTTTGCATATTTCCTGAGAAATTCTTGTTAACGGGGAGATACATGGCAAAACAAACATTTGTGCAGCTTCCGAGCAGCTCACACACAAAGACACTGCAATTAAAACAACGGGAATGAGGCTCAGCCCCTTTGGTTTCAGCCCTCTCAGACATCCAGCGTGCAGCCAACATACCCGGATGCACTTATTGCTCTTTGGTGCCCACAGGCTGGCACCAGGTCTCAGGGGGCCAAGAGTATTCCTGTGTTCATGTTGACTTCAGTGGGCTCACCAAACTCCCATACACCAGACCTGAAGCTCCACAGCACATACCAAGGGACCCTGAGGCTCAGTGTCCCCACCGAGGTCTGTCTGTCCCCCATCCATCACCCCACTGCAGACACCAGTCCCCTCCTGGGCTGAGGACATGACAGACCACCCAGAGCTGACCTACAGGCTGGGCTTTGCCAGCTGCCATGTTTAAAGCACATCCAAGGGTTTTCCCAAATTTTGGCATGCCCTGCCACGGTGTGTGCCCACTGCTGCAAACAATGTCCCCACAGCACAGGGACACCTGGGACCCCACAGCTGCTGGGGAGCGCTGGAACATCTCACTCCAGAGTGTGAAGGCCTCATCTATGTCACTCCTGTCACCTTCCTCCATGCCTGGCCAATAACCCCTGGACTCAGTGGTGTCTCACCTCACCCCATCCCACCCCAGGATCCCCAGGACACAGACAAAGCAGCTTCCCTGCCCTGGACCCTGAGGGCAGCCATGGTGCATGACCTGCCATGGCAGCTTTGCTCTACCAGCCCCCAAAAATGAGCATTCCAGCATCACTGCTCATCCTGCCGTGCCTGGGCAGAGCTGAGCCACCAGCTGTCACCCACCATGTGACAGCCCCACTCCCAACTGGGAGGGACCCAAGCCCATCTGAATTATTGATGTGACCCTTTGGGTTGAACAGGAGAGCTCAGAAGCACGTAGGGCAACCCAGAGGGCTAAGGAAGGGGAGGAAGATGGCATTTAGACAAGGAAATACATCCATCTCCAAGGTGTGTAGGGATTTCTGCAGTGGGGGGGCTCTAGAAGAGATGGAGACAGACACGATCCGACTTGTGCAAACAGCAACTGTGGTCGACTTCACAATTGTGTCCCCGGGAGAGAAAGCCTCAGTGGGAGCAGCACAGAATTAATGGGAAGGGATGGAGTGAGGCCTGGCAGTGAGTCCTGGGGCACTGCTGCACATCCTGCCACTGCAAGAGGGGAGAGGGTGGATCCACAGAGCTGGACCTGGAGCCCACCTCGCTTCCTCTCTCCTTTTATTTTTAATACCCATCTCCTGCAACTCCCACGGGCAGGAGGCAGCACTCGGAGCTGGGATGTGACTGGCAGGAGAGGGGCATTCAGCCAGTTGGGGAGGGCAGTGCCACAGCACAAACACATTGGCATCGCTGGAGAAAGGCACCCAAAACCAACTGCTGGAGAGGATGATGGGCACAGGAGGAAAGGACCCCAGAAAAAAGTGTCCCTGCTCACAGCTGGGTGGTTGGAATCATATGGTTCCTTCTAACCCAAACCACTCTGTGATCCTATGACACTGGCACATTTCCCTCACTTCCTCCCACTATCAAAATATCATTCATAATTATTGTACCATTTAGACCTGTGTCACGGCCTGGAAATTTAAATGTTTCACCCAGACTGAGCTGGCACCTCCCTGGCAGGACAGAGTAGCCTGGGACTCTAAGAATCTGCCCCGCACACACCATCTCATCGGGACCAGCTCCAACCCAGCTCCAGATGGGCAGGAAAGACCACCCATGGCCAGAGCTGTGGCATCTACACAGGAGCAGCTGTGAGCAAAGCCCTGCTCGGCCTCATCCCAGGCATCCTGCACGGCCCATCCTCGGCTGCTCTCCTCCTCAACAAGAGGACATGTTTCAGCCATAAGCTGAATTTCCTGTCCCTGGTTCAGAGCAGGCCTGGGGACACTACCCACACCAAGGGCACTGGATAAGCCCCAGTGAGTCTGATCCCAACCGGAGCCTGAGGTTCAGAAAAGAGCTGGGATTAGCATTTTGAATTTCAAGTACCATTTTAAAAATCCCATTAAGACATGGAGCTCTTGTTCTGCACAGCAGTGACCGCCCTGCATCCCCTCCTCTTCTCCAACAATGACAGCTCTTTTTATATTAATCCTTCTTTTTTATCCTCCCTGGCAGAATTCAGACACTGCATTAATCCACAAAGAAGAGGACCAGGCTGTTAATGAGGCAGCACAGAGAAAACAAGCCCAAACGCTCCTGACTCTGTCCACTGCAGCACCTCACTCCTCCCTGGTGCCTGTCACCACCAAGGCTGTAAATCCACGCTGCAAATCCACGCTGCCCATGCAGTGCCCCATTCCCTGCAGCCCTGCCAGGGGAGCACCCGCTCAGATCCGGGGCATCTGGATGCTGGAAAGCAGACCTCCATTCCCAGGAGCCCCCCAGGAAGGATGCTGCACCCTCAGCACGAGGCTGATGAATAAGAAGCAGCAGCGGGAGTGAGGCGAAAACACATTTTATTTTTCTGACAGTGTATTTAAAGGAATGGAGAGATTCTAAAATACTCCATGGCATCGCTTCTCAGCCAGCAGTGGCTGCCAAGAGGACATTCACGAGGCTGGTTTTTACTATTATTATTAAAAAGCCTATTTTCCAATCCCATTTCACAGCCTGCGCTGGTGGTGGAGACAGAGCCCCATGTTTGGGTGCTTTCCAGGCAGAGCGGGGGGGGGCAGCTGTTCTTTATATATCCCCTTCCTCCTCCGGCATCCACAGCCACCCCTGGGCATCAACAGTCACCCCGCGGCGTCCACAGCTGCCCAACCACCCCGACAGCCACCCCAAGAGCCCCAAAAGCCGCCCCTCGGTCCCTTGCTGGCGTCAGCCCAGCTCCATCCTCCTGGCGTTTTCCAGACCGAGCCAAACTCCCGACCGAGCGATCCCGGTGGGATCCCAGCCAGCCTGGCCACCCAGGGCCGTCCTCACTGCCCCTCGCCCCACGGTGTGGTCCCCCCCACGGGACAGATCCCCCCTCGCTCCTCTCGATGATGAAGTCATCAAAAAACAGCAAAAAAACCCCAAGAAAAAGCAGCAGAGCGAGGGCCGGGGGATGACACGGGGTGGGGGCCGGAGGGAGCATCGCCCCGGGATTCAGGGCTCTGCCCCGCTGGTCATCCCCGCTGCTCCCACGCGTGGGCAGGAGCAGCCCCGCGGCCCCGTGGGTGCGATGGGGGTCCTGGGGGCACGGGGGGCTCCTCCAGCGATGCCCCACGCGCGCAGCCGCCGCCTCGGACGGCTCGGGGGACTCGGGGGCTCCGCGGGACTCAGCACCGGCTGCGGCCGCACCGACACCTCCCTCGGACACCGCCGGTGGCGGCTCCGGGAGGCACCGGGCGCGCTCCCCGCGGGGCAGCGGCCCCGGACGCTCCCCGGCCCCGCCGCAGCGGCTGCGCCCGAGGATGAACACGCAAAACGGGAGCGGAGAGCGGCGGGCGCGGCACGGCCCCGGTGAGCGCGGTACGGCCATGGGAGAGCCCGGCACGGCCCCGGTGAGCGCGGTACGGCCATGGGAGAGCCCGGCACGGCCCCGGTGAGCGCGGCACGGCCCCGGTGAGCGCGGTACGGCCATGGGAGAGCCCGGCACGGCCCCGGTGAGCGCGGCACGGCCACTGATGAGCCCGGCAACGGCCCCGGTGAGGGCGGCACCGCCACTGATGAGCCCGGCACAGCCCCGGTGAGGGCGGCACCGCCACTGATGAGCCCGGCACGGCCCCGGTGAGCGCGGCACGGCCCCGGTGAGCGCTGCACGGCCACGTATGAGCCCGGCACGGCCACGGGAGAGCGCGGCACGGCCACGGATGAGCCTGGCACGGCCATGGTGAGCGCGGCACGGCCACAGGAGATCGCGGCACGGCCCCCGCACAAACACACGCCTGTATCCGGTTTTCCAGGAGGTGATGCGGCTCGGCCGCCGGTACCGCGCAGATCGGATGCTCCCCCGGGGCAGCACCCGCCGCACGGCGCCGGGGGGAACCGGAGCGGCCCGCGATGGCAGAACAGACCCCGCTCCCGCCGCGACACGGCGCGGATCGCCGGGGTGGGCTGAGCCCCGGCCCCCCAGCCCCCGCCCAGCCGCCCTCGCCGCCGCTCGGGGCACGGCCCGGGGAGCGGGGCCGCGGCGGTGCCCGATGGGGGCAGAGCGCTGCCCGCACCCCCCGCGATCCCCGGCTGCGCCCCCCACTCACAGCGCGCAGCTCCCCGGTCCGATCCTTCATCCTGCCCCGCCGCCGCCGCCGCCGCTGGGAACGGCCCAAGCGCCGAGAGAGGCGGCGCGGAGCATGCGCGGAGCGGGGCGGGGCGGGACGGGGGGGACACCGCCGGGATGGGGGGACACCGCCGGGATGGGGGGACACCGCCGGGATGGCGGGACACCGCCGGGATCGGGGACGGGCCGGGGGGACACACCTTGGGGTGACACTGCGGGGAGGACGCACGTGGGGTCTTCACATCGCGGGGAGGCAACCGGGAGCAGGGGGCGCAGCTACGGGGGGTGTCACCGGGGAGGAGGGGGGGACACGTGATGTGTCACTCGTGCGGGGCACACCCGGGGACCGTCACACCTCGGGGCGTCACATCTCGGGGGTCACACTGAGAGGAGGTCACAGCTGGGGGGAGTCGCACTCGGAGGACCTGACACTTGGGGGGAGTAAGATCCGGGGGGTCACACTGTGGGAGGCCACGGGAGGAAGTCACATCTGGGAATAACATCGGGGGACATCGCACCTGAGGAGGTCACACCTGTAGGATATCACGTCAGGGTGCTCTGGAGGTGTGCGGGGGGCGCACAGGAGGGTCATCCCTGGATGTCCCTGCGGTGGTGGCAGCACCGGGACTGCGTGTCCAGCAGGGAGCGCTTGCCCTGGTCCCCTGGGGACAGACAGGGCCCTTTGGGGGCGATTCACCCTTGAGATCCCAAATCCAGGTTTGCAGAGAGCAGCGAGGTGCCAGCATTGTCCACACAGTCCACACTGCCCCGCATAGCCCACACTGTCCCGCACAGCCCGCACTGTCCCTCACTGTCCTCCACAGTCCGACATTATCTCGCACAGCCCTGCACACCCCGCACTGTCCCGCACACCCCGCACTGTCGCACTGTCCCGCACGGCCCGCGCACCGCACGGTCCCTCCCGAAGGTGACTCGGGCCGGGGCTGCGGGTCCCGCTTGGGGCGAGGCGCCCCCTGGCGGCCTCAGCGGGACCTGCGGGGTCGGACGGGACCCCCGGGACCCCCGGGGCTCACTGCAGGGGGGTCACACAGCTCCTGACACGTGCTGTGAGCCACGGGGGCTGCAAACGCAGCGAGCCAGAGGCACAGCTCGCTGGAACAGCGCCCGCAGCACCCGGAGGATTGATGGGCTGTCAGGTGAGCGAGGCAGCCCGAAATGCAGCAGAGAAAGCCGAGGACACATGAGGAATTACAGAGGGGTTTTGAGCAGAGGCTGCAGCAGGGATGGCTCGTGCGGCTGCGGCGGATCTAAGATCGATCCCGCTGGTCTTAAGGACTTGCTTCCTTCGGCAACGAAAGGACGGTGACTGTCAATGGAAGGAGGAGCTCAGGTCCAGGAGGGTCCAAGGGGGTCGCAGGGGGTTCTAGGGGGGTCCAAGGGGTTTTGGAGGGGATCAGGGGGGTCCAAGGTAGTCCAAAGGGGTGCAGGGGGGTGCAGGGGGGTACCGGGGGGGTCCATGGGGGCCTTAGGAGCATTCAAGGTGTTCCACGAATGTTCAGAAGTGTCCAGGAGTGTCCAGGGGAGTCGCAGGGGTGTCCAGGAAAGCTCAAAGGGGTCCAGGGGGTTCTAAGGATGATCCAAAGGGGTCCAGGGGGGTTTAGTGGGGTCCAGGGGGAGTCTCAGGGGGGTCTCACAGCGGGTCAGGTTGGTAAGGTGGATCTCAGGGGGGTCACAGGGAGGTAGGAGGGGGTGAGAGTGGTCGGGGGGTCAGAGACACTCAGGGACCCCCATTGGCCACAGCCCCCCCCCGTCGTCCCTCACAACCCCCTCTTGGGGACCCCCAGTGCCCTCCCTGTCGTCCCTCGTGACCCCCCTTGGGGACCCCCGGTGCTCCCCATGGCATCCCTCGAGACCCTCTCTAGGAGGGGGTGTCAGGGGAGGCCAGAGGGGGGTCTCAGGTGGGGTCAGGGGGGGTCTCAGGGATGGTCACAGGGGGGGACACGGGGGAGAAATGAGGGACATGGGGGGACATAAGGGGGACATGGGGGAGACATGGCGGGGACAGGGTTTAAGTGGTCGTTTTTAAACAACTACTGGAGGCTGCTGATTGGATCAATATATTTAAATGTTATCCAGGGGCTGGAGTAGCAGAGGAAGGCTCCTGGCAGTGAAGGGAACCTCTGGGCTGCTTTGCCTCTCCCCCCTGCCATTTTATTCATACTCCTTGTCCTCCCAAGGTGCAGCCCACTTTCTCTGCAGTTAATGTCAATATTTCAATGCAAGGCAGAGTGGAGCTGACCCAAGAAAAATCCCACTTCATTGGATCAGTCAAGAAATAAGTGCCCATGTGCCCTGTTCCTGCACTGGAATGATTGCTTTGATTGAACTCTCAGTGCCTTGGTTCGAGCTGGTTTTTAAGTGAACCCAAGTACTGTGTAGGCTGGAGGTGCTTCCCTTTCTCTCTCATCTGTCAAAATCGTTTTCTAGAGTAACACAAAATATCAGGAAGGACTGATGGAATCAGACTTTGCTGTAATTTATTCACAAGTGCTCGTACTTAAAAATAAAATCATCTGACTTTCACAACAGTTGGGAGGATTTCTACAACGTGTGAAAGTGAAACTTCTCTCGGAGGTGTGTGATTCTGGATTGGTTCAAGCTTTCCAGACCTGAGAAGGAGAGGATCCTTTGGGAAGGTGGGAAAGGTGCATTTCCCGTGACTTAATGTGACCTTAAAAAAGCCAGAAAGGTCAAGCTGGACATCAAGGTCTAGTCCCCAGCTTTTCCTCAGGCAGCATCACTGTCACTTAAAGCCTGAGAGATGTTTTCCAGCCTGTTCCTTACATGAAGACAGAGACTGCAGATCCTGCCTATCAGATGTTTTATTTTTTCTGGTGGAGATTTTCCTGTGCAGAGCCCTGGCAGTGGCAGCTCGTGCCTGAGCCTGTTGTCAGGCTGGAGGTGTGAGGAGGAGGAGGGAGCCTGTGATTCCTGCCAGGTGGTTATGGTTTCTTTGGGGGGGTTCCTGTCCCACACTGCCACTGCCTGGGAGATCTTGTTCTCACTACTCATGTCCTTGTGAGCACTGTGATGCTCTTACAGCTCTGGACACAGCATCAGGAATGGGAAACCAGACAAGCTGCAGAGCAAGGGAAAGGCCACTGTTTCCTGCTGCTGCTACTGAAAACACAGCCCTTGCAACGTCTGACTTTTTCCACTACAGATATGCTCAAAAGAGCTGGATTGCCTCCCTCTTCCCCTTGGTCACCTCTTCTTTTCCTTTTTCCTTTCCCCTCTCCTGTCCCACTTTGACTTTCTCAACCAGCCTAGGCCCACAGAGCACAGATCTTCCATATTTTCCATCCCAGTCCACCTTTCTGGGTGTCCTGCCTCAGCTTCTGCAGGCTGTGGCTGTTCCCCTTCCTCCCAACATCATCTCTCTACTCACTGATGTGGACTGGCCCCAGAGTGAGGACAGCAGTCCTGTCCTCAGAAAAGCCATGGCACAGCATCATCCTGTCCTTGGACACAAGGGATTGCAGCCCCTGTGAGCTGTCCAAAAGCAACTTTTTAGTGGCTGTTGGCATGGAGACAAGCATTTGGAGTAATCACCACTGGCATCATCCCTGCTCTCCTCATGCAGGGAGGGGGAACTTCCAGCTGGATCCACCTGTGCCTGTAGTTACAGGGGCCTTTCCCTGTGCTGCTCCTGCCCTCCCTGGCACATCCCTGTGGGCACAGGCAGAGGGATGCTGGGGTCAGCCTCATCCCTGCCTTGCCTCTGAGATCCTGTCTCTCCCTTGCCACAGGACTTGGCCTGTGTTCTTGGCAGGGAGAACTCCTCCCTGGCTTCTCCAGCACTGCTGTGCTCAGTGGCTCCAGTCTGTCCCTCCCTGAACAGCTTTCCAGTCTATTCCTCGACAAATTACTTCTGGCAGCTGCTCCAGGATCTCTGTCCTGTGCCTCCAAAGGGAATAATGTCCCTGAAGTGACAGCAGTGGCTGCAGAATGAATGAATGAGCAGCTTCAGGTGGTTTCTGAGCTGCAGCCAAGCTGCAGGTCTTGCAGCCCCTGCTCAGGGCTGAGCTCTGGATTTTCCATCATGTCTGCACTGGCAGCCTCGCTCTGAGCCAAGCACTTGCTTCACTCCGTGTTTCTGCTGAGGATTCATTCTGCACCCTGTTGTGCTTGTCCCTCCTTGGACCCCCCTCGAAACCCCATGTCCATCGTGTTCCCCCAATGTCCCCCTCATGTCCCCCCATGTCCCTCCATGTTCCCCCATGTCCCCCTTATGTTCCCTCATGGCCCCCCCATGTTCCCCCCAAGTCCCCCTCATGTCCCACCCATACCCCCCCATGTCCCTTATGTCCCCCCCACGCCCCTCTCATGTCCCCCCTTGTTCCCCCCAAGGCCCTCTCATGTCCCCCCCACGTCCCATGATCCCACTCCAGCCACAGAATCGTGGAATGATTTGGGTTGGAAGGGACCTTAAAGATCAAGTTCAATCCCCTGCCATGGGCAGGGACACCTCCCACCAGCCCAGGTTGCTCCAAGCCCTGTCCAACCTGGCCTGGGACACTCCCAGGGATGGGGCAGCCACAGCTTCTCTGCCCAACCTGTGCCAGGGCCTGCCCACCCTCCCTGGGAGGAATTTCTTCCTAATATCCCATCTAACCCTGCTCTCTGACAGTTTGAAGCCATTCCCCCTTGTCCTGTAACTTGTAAAGAGTCTCTCTCCATCTTTCCTGTTGGCCCCTTCAGGTACTGCAAGGCCACAATTAGGTCACCCCAGAGCCTTCTCTTCCCCAGGCTGAACAATCCCAACTCTCCCAGCCTCTCCTCATGGCAGATCCATCCCTCTGATCCTCTTGGTGACCTCCTGTTCCAGCTGTGCACACCTGGTGGACTCACAACCTGGCCTGCAGCTGGCTGGGCTCAGAGCACAAATGCCAGTTGTGATTAAAAGATCAGTGACATTTTCATTACATGTACATGTAAATTTGCTGGTTTAATTTATAAAAGGGCAAATTCAAAGAACATTTGCTGAAGGCTCTCTCCAAACCAGCATTTATCAGCACCACTTTATTCTGTCAGGCCAAGGAGGCTGCAAGCACAAAGGCAAAGAACTCCAGAGTCTCTTTGAAAGAATTGCTTGCTTGGTTCTAATAATTTTTATATTTTCCTCTCTTGAGTTTCTGTAAGATTTTACACTATTCAGAGTTTTAAGTAGCAAAATAATAATATTATGAAAATCTTACTGCATCTCTGTAACCTTAACACTCAATACACCAAATCCTGCCATGTAACTGTGCTGGGCAATGAGTCAGGAACTTGATCTCATCAAAAAAATCCACCTAACAGGATATGCCATTGGCATCATCTCAATAAGAAAGGTGGTTTTTAACTTTATTGATAAAAAAAGGAAATAGGACTCTTGTACAAACCAACACAGCACTGTCAGTCTGATGGGACTCTCATCCCTCTGAACTTGAGACAGGAATAAAAACAGGGCAAAAAAAAGAGAAAACAGAAGAAACTGGCTACACACAAGCTTCCCCAGGAAGCACCAGAGTGTTCTACAATCAGAGAAGGAACAAAGAAGCACAGCTCAAATGAACAGCTCCAGCAGTTCAAAGTTCAGCTGCTGTGCAAATGTTATCACCTGCTCTTGCTGCCTGCAAACCTTCCAGCCCCAGCCAAAGCTCTGTGATGAGCCAAGAGGAACGTGTGTTTTGTGTTCCTGAACAAAGAATCCTCCTGCTTATCACTGCAGAGCCAGAACTTCTGGGCACACACAAGGAAATGTAGAATGTAACCCTTTTGTCCAGTTCTCCATCTGTCAAATGTTCTTCCTTTGCTTTCATTCATATATTCCATGTGGCAGAGAGCTCTCTCTCTACGAATGAATCAGTCTTGAGGCAGAGGTGGAAGAATTCATTTTACTATTGATTGCCCTATAACAATTACCAGCACTTCTCAAGAAGTTATCTACTCATTTCATTAATATCAAACAACATCCGTGCCTTGACCTTCAACATCACTCTCTTCTTTAAGAAGAAAACTAAATTTACCAAGTCATCTCAATTTTTCTCATTATTCACTATTATATCCCTGAAAAGATGTTACAGGGTTCAAAGGTGCCATGTCAGTATTTCACTCTGCTCAGCAGAAATGGGAACAATTGGCTCTATTGTTACAGCCTGGTAACAAAGAGCCTTGCAAAAAATGTGCTCCTTCCACAGGTACCTGTGGAAATGCAAAGATTCTGGGTCTGGAGGTCTGGTCTCCTTCCTCCACCCAGGGAAAACAACAAAGGAAGGGCTTCTGAAGCTCCCAGGAATTGTGCTTCCTCCTGAGGGATGGGAGCTTGTGTTGGAGGGAGGATGCTGAATGCTCCAGGCAGCAGAGGTGATGTCACAGGTCCTGTGGCTGGGCCATGGAGGAGGCAGAAGGGCTGATGAGGTCCTGAGGAAGGCTCTCCCGTGCCTCCTGCATCCGGCGCCGTGCCCGCTGGAAAGCCTCTACAACACAGAGGGGACAGCAGGTCACAGTGCAGCAGGACAGCCTCGGGGCAGGGATGTGGCACCTCTCCCGGGGCAGCAGGCACACTTCCTACAACTGAGTAACATCCCCTGGCCTGTGCTGCTCTCTGTTCTCCAGCACTGCCTTTGCTCTGAGCACAATGGGATCAGGGACAGGGTCTGTGCCCCGGGGCCACCAGCTGTGCTCAGTGCCAGGCAAGACTCAAGACTGGGCAGCCCCCTCTGTGCCCTCACACAGGGGTTAATCTCTCCTGCCTGCTCAGAGCTGATGCCTCCCGAAGTTTCCAGCTTAGAGCAGAATATTAAACCTCTGCCATGGCCTCTGAGAGCTCACAGGGAGCGGAATTACGCCCCCCCCATAGTGGATTCTCCTGAAATACCCTCCCCACTCTCTAAAAAGGGGGCAAAAGTGAGAGCAGAGGCCCTACCCAGAACGTTGTAGACAGAGCTCTGCCGGCTGAAGCCTCCCAGGCGGTCCAGGACACTCTGCATGCGCTGCCTCAGGGCACTGCTCTCCAGAAAGGCTCTGCACAGAAGCACAGCAGCAGGTCAGGGCTGCCAACAGCAGCAGCAGGGCTGGAGCTGATGGAGCTCCCTGGGCTGCACTCACCTGGACTGCTGCAGGCAGTGCAGCCGGAACGTGACGCTCCCCGTCGTCTCTGTCCGGAAACCAAAGCGGCTCAGGCGCTTTCCCTGCGTGGATGGCACAGGTTAGAGGAACCCCCAAAGGAAAACAAGTGTGTCCCAGCAGAGCACAAACTCCTGTGGGCACGGCCTCTCCCTTCTCTGCAAGGACAGATAGTTCCAGGCCATGCTGAGGGCAGGACATAAACACTTGCAACTGACAGTGCAGCGCTGGGGGAAGGTTTCAACAACTGCATCAGGGCCTGTTCTTACACAGAGCTGGCACTAAACCTTGCTCATTACACCATCAAGCAGCTCTGTAGCTTTCTTAGGATCATGAAGTTTCTGTCTGCCTCCCACTCATGGGCTTCTCACTTTGGGAAGCTGTTCCAGGCACAGTACAGCCCTGATTCCTCTCAGAAACACAGGGGGAGTCTGTAGCTGGTACTAAATGCTGATCTGACACTTTGCAGACAGGGTTAAATCAAGGCTTTTGTCCCTGCTCCCCCACTTCTCTAAGCTGCTTACCCTTCAGAATGCACAGCTCTGCCTCAGCATTTGCCTATTCCTCTGTTCAGGACCACAAGTCTCACAAAGGAGACATTTCTACAGTGAGAGGGACAGGACCAGCAATTCATCCTTGTTCAAATGTGGTCCAGGCTGTCCACAGACACCCAAACCCAAGAGCATAATGTCCCACCTACTGGCAAGAGGCTGCCCTGCAGCTGAGCCCACCTTGAAGGTCGATGGTATCCGGATGTAGGTTAAGTCCTCCAGCTCAGGAGATCCCCCAATGAAAAACCTCCTCATCTCAGCCACTGTCCCCACCTCCACAGGGCGCCACGTAGGGATGGTGAGCTCGTGGGCACCTGGCTCAGGACAAGAGGACAGCTTAGTTGCTGTGACCAGGGATATGCTGAGAGTCACAGAGGGCAGAACGCTGACCCAAACCACAGCTGGCTGGAAATGGAAACACTGCACAGTATCAAAAATGTTCTACAAACATTTGCCCCATGAGTCAGACCCTTCCAATCACACAGCCAGTGCTGAAAGTACCCCCTGCTCACCAGGAGCACCTTCTCACGACACAAGGGGGTCACCCCCAGGTCCCATGTGGGACTCGGAGAGCTACTGCCTTTGTAAAGATGGACATGCAGCATCACCCCAGGGCTTCATCACACATTTTGTGATGGAACCACCAAAGAAGCAAGGACAGTGATACATGATGTGTCCCAAACCAGGGCAGAATGGTGCAGGATGCATCACATCTGTGCTGCCCCACAGACACCTGATTACCCTCTTCAGTGCACTGAATCCACTCCCAAAAGAACCACTCAACTCCTTGTCCCAGTCAATTAACACAATGTCCCAAGGATGTTTTACCTGGAGATGCTGGAAGCACCAAGGACCCATATCCTTCCACACGGTACCTCTGCCAGTAATCCAGGGACAGGACCTCAAAGTAGAGAACAGGCCACTGAGGGAGACTGTCTGCAAGAAGGAGAGAAGGTCACAACTTTGGTAAGGAGACTATCAAAGTCAAAGAATCACAGAATCATTAAAGTTGGAAAATACCTCCAAGATCATCAAGTCCAACCTGGGACTGGTTCCCACCTTTCCACCAACCCGGAGCACTGGGTTGTCCCACCTAAACCTCCCCTGGCACAGCTTGAGACTGTTTCCTGTCCTGTCCCTTGTTCCCTGGAAGAAGAGCCTGACCACGACCTGGCTCCCCACTCCCTGTCAGGGAGTTGGAGAGAATGAGAAGGTCCCTCCTGAGCCTCCTTTTCTCCAGGCTGAGCCCCCTCAGATGCTGCTCCTCCTCAAACTTGTGCTCCAGACCTTTTCCTAGCCCTGTTCCCTTCTCTGGACACACTCCAGCACACTTCCACCACAGTCATTTTTTTATTTCTTCTACAATAACTACCAAAGATTTACAGTTCATTATTTTTCCCTGTAAAATCTGAACCCTCGGATTTGAGGATGAAAACAGAATTATGGATGTTAAAATTAGGGAAAGTTCTGTAACAGCAAGTCCAAACTGGGTTCTCAATTGTCTTGGAGCAGACAAGGCAATCTTTCATGAATGATCTGATGCCAACCAGGGGAACTTGTTTATCTCTGGCCTTTCCCAAGGTTATTGGGGGATTATTAGCCTGGATTCTCCCACAGCTCTCCAAGCACTTCTTCTTTCCACAGTGAAACAAACTCACTGTGTTTCTTCTACGCTGAAAATTCATTAGTGTTGGTTGAATACCCAAATCCAAAGTGTACATTGGATTCAAGTGGCACAGCATGCCACAGAGCTGTCCCCAGCAATTGCATCCACAGAGCAATGGCACTGGTGAGGAAGGAGCAGGAGCAGGCAGCAGAAAAGCCCAGCTTAAAACAGAGCTGAAGTTCGAAGTGACATGAACTATACAAGCATTATACAGGTCACTGAGCGTGTCTACAAACATAAGACTCAGCACAGGGTTTTAGTTGTGTACAAAAAGGCTGCCTGGTTCTCCTGCTGCAGGAATGGCAACACAGCCCAGCACTCAGGGTTTGGGACAAGCCAAGATCCAGGTGGTTTTACAACTGGATAAAGCTGCCTGTAGCAGGACAACATCAATGGATCCATACACATGCTAATGGATTCCTGGGCAGGGCAAACACAGGATGTGTCCAGGGGCTGTGCAGTGACAGGGTGAACCTTTGCTGAACCAGAAACACTTCCCTCTGTTCTTGCATCAATGGGCCAGGCAGCAGGATGGGTGCACTGGGATCAAAGGATTTCAGAAATACAAGGAAACACACCTTCATCTTCTTGGGTGTAAAATATGTCCACACTGAAGGGGTAGCAGAAGTGTGCCACCTTATTCTGGAAAAGGAACAGGACAGAGATCAGATTCCTGGACAAGAGAAATCATCACCAGCATTGCAGGGGGCACAGAGAGCAGGGAGAAAGGAACCAATGGTGGAAGGCAGGGAAATGATGCCCAAACATGATCAGTCACGTCCCACTAACAAACACCTGGCTGGGGACAGACCTGGATACACTCCCTAGTGCCATATGGATGGAACAGGCTGCTAAAAATAATGGAAAAGGGGAAACAGTAACACACTTCAAATGACAACTCAGTCATTTGCATAACTACTGGATTGCCACAATCTTTACAGCAGCCAAGACAAGCACAGTACTCAAACAATGGTATTATTGAAATGTATGATAATTAGTTTTGTAATATGCAAACTAAATCACATAAAAGACATCAAAAAGCCAATAAAATTCAAATTTTCTAGAGAGGAGCTGGTGACAGAACAGAACCAACTTCCCAGATAAGAAGAGTAATTCATTTTGGGAAATCAGTATAGAGACTGTGCATTCCTGCCTCAGGCAAGCCAGAACAATGATTTGTTAGAGCACTGGAGAACACAAAAATCAAAGCTCAGAAGGCAAAACCAGTCATCCAGAAGGAAGAAAAAAGTGAGGTTCCAGAAACTGCTTTGGAGTAGTTTCATTTGGTTTAGTTTTATTAGGACAGTAGTCCCCTGGAAAAATGGCAAGTGTAATTAGAACAAGGAGAATCCCAAACAATCAAGTCAGGATCTTTTCTGTAGTTTGTTACACATGTTCCACTCCAGAGACTGCCTGTTCAAACTGCTCTGCAAGTCTGAAAGTGTCCTTACCCAGCCCACTGTCTTGGTGGCACAGGTCTGTGTCACTCCTGAGAGCTGCTGGAACGGGGGGCTTGACCACTCTGGGGGGAGAAGAGAAGGTGAACACAGTGGTGAAGGCTTGGGGTGAGACCAAACTCACAAACCAGAGCAGGAAAAAGGACAATATCAGTCCCCAGTGACTGGGGAAACAAGTAACATCACCCACATTGAAATTCACAGAATCACAAAATCATTGAGATTGGAAAAGATCTCCCAGACCATTGAGTCCAACCTACCCTATCCCAACCTTGTCCCCCAGGCCAGAGTACTGAGTGCCATGTGCAGTCGTTGCTTGGACATTTCCAGGGGTGGGGACTCCACCATCCCCCTGAGCAGCCACTTCCAATGCCTGACCACTCTTTCCATGAAGAAATTCTTCTCAATATCCAACCTAAACCTCCCTGTCCCTTGTTCCCTTGATCCTGACCCCTCGTGGCTTCCCCCTTCTGCCAGGGAGTTGCAGAGAGAAAGAAGGTCCCCCTTGAGCCTCCTTTTCTCCAGGCTGAGCCTCTCAGCTTCTTCAGATGCTCCTCATCAGACTTCCCCTAGGCATGTCCCACCCTGCCCTGTTCAGGCACTGGTTGCTCCTCAGAACACCCTGAACTGTCCACAAAAAGCAGCAACTCATCTCAAGAGAAAAGCAGAACTTCATCCAAATGTACTGAGTAGCAGAAGTGGTTTCCTTTGGATAAATATCCAGCCAGAGCCATAGCTCCAGGGGAGCTAAACATGCATCAGGATGTGCATGTCAGTGCTGGGAGCCTTAATTTATCCATCAAAATGTACCATGTCAGTGTCAGCACAAAACAGGGTGGTGAGCACTGAAATCAGACAAGGTCACTGCTGTGATGGAGAGGACGAGAAGGTTGTTCTCTGCAGGATAAGGAATGACCTTTGGAAGGACTGGCCACCAGTGTCTCTGTGTCCCAGCCTTGGCTGGAAGTGATGAGAGGGGAAGATGTTACTTTCTCCCAGGCATGAGTTTAGTTCAAATAGTTGAGTTCTGCCATCTTAGTTCTGAACACCTCTGACTGGATCCCAGACCCAGCATTAACTTTTGCTGACTCCCAGCAGAGATGGTTTGATCAGACCATTTCTGCTTCATTCCTTGAACTGCTGTGATGTTGTTGGAAATGGGAATACTTACGGTTAGGCAGCTCCAGGAAGAAATGCACATAAAGGTTGTCATACTCATAGCCTTGAGCTGAAACTGAGAAAAAAAAAGAGAATGAATTTCAGCTGTTTGCTTCAACACAAACTCCTCCAGCACTCACTGCAGACTTCTGGGAGAGCCAGCACCAATAACCTCAGGGACAACCAGTTACTGCTGGAAGTTGGGAAAAGCCACAGTCTTCAAAGTAACAGATGACTCTCAGAGAAGATTCCCTCTCCAGACTAGCTCTGGCTCCATATCACTAACTGCATGAGGGAGGTCATGTATTTAATTGGTTTATTTGGGAAATTAATAGAGATTATAGCAATCTGCTCTCCTTTTTTTCAGATCTAGTCTTGCTAGAACAGCTGCAGTATTTGTAACATCCAACCTGTAAATGCCTCTGAAGGGGTTAGTCTGCAGAAACAGGGAGGAGAGGGAAGTGAAGGATTCTAGGGAGAGAATCATCCCCTCTGGACTGGCCTATGATCCAAGAATCCATGGATCCTTCATAGGCTTAGCCATCCCAGCACACCCACATTTGTCCCTACTCCTTAGAATAAGGACTCACCTATTTCTCCATTCACAAAAAGTCTCAGAGTACCAGGAAGAGGCTGGAAAAACGAGCAGATAAACAAGATAAAATTGCTCAGTGACCACTGGTGGAACCTCAACAAGCCCCTCCCAGCTGCATCTCAGACAGGTAATTAATGGCTATTTGGACATGAATGATTTACTGTGCTGGCCAGGGAGTGAAGAATTCCTCTGGAGACAGGCTCTAAAGAGACCAAATCCCCAAAATCCCAGACTGCAGGAGTTCACTATTCCATAAATCAGTCTCTTACAGACTTCAAGATGGATATAACACAGTGAAAGGTCACTTGCAGACATCATAGTCCTGTTTCTCTTGCTCTTGCCCAAGGTGGGGAGCAGAGGGAAGCACAGGATGAGCTCAGACATTCTATCCAAGTACTGGAAAGTACAACTTCCACACTTTGACAAAATTTGAACAAAAAAAGCTTGCAGTTTGGGTAACTCAGTGAGAAGGGAAATTATGCATGAGTCTAGGGCTGAAAAGGGGCATAAAGTGGCACATAAAGGTGTTTGACACTTAAGAAGTTAACAGCAATCACTGACTCAGAAGGTATAAACCCTCCTTCCTTCTTGAAGTACTCCAGTCACAAGTCTTGAGGCACTGACACAGCCTCATGGAGACTGCAGCATTCAGGATGGATCTCTGCAGACCCCAAACCCACTGCAACTTGTCCCTTCTCACCCAGTTTGCTGCTGGAAGCCCCAAGGTAAAAGCTGCCAACACTCCTCCCAGAATGAAACAGTCTCTGGAGACTGTGGTGTGAGTGGCAGCCACGTGAGCCAGGTCACCAGTGCCCAGAAGCAGCAGAGGCTCCAGAGCCTGCCAGGAGCCTCTGGAACTCACCATTTCAAACTCTGAGCCCACGAGTCCATTGAGGTAATCCCTGTGCCGACCGTAGAGCTGGAAACACAAACAACAACAACAATGTGTATTTTGATTATATTGGTTGTTATTGCAAAAATTGTGGTGGACATAATTTAAACTCAACTCGAGTTGCTGCCAGGCTTAGCACATGGCAGAGTGGGATTTAATTGTTACAGCAGATAGAGAGAATGTAAGTATCTAATAGAATAAAGATGCATAACTGCTAACCCTGCATAGAACTTCAGCAAGAGGAATACCAAGAGAAGAGTCTGCCCACTGATCAAAAGGGAAGGAAAAACACTGACAGATGACACAAGAAAGGCACAGATTTGGGTGGTTTCTTGCATCAGTTCTCACTCCATAGATCACTGCAGGTAGAGGCAGGACAACTACAGACAAGTAGCAAGGAGGAAGGAATGACAAAGCCAGGGAGTATTTGCTGGAGTTCTGAAATTCCTGGGCATGATGAGGCTCCCTGCCAGTGACATTTTGTCCCCCCAGGTGTGCACAGCATTAGCAGTTACACCTGTATGAGGGTCTGGGCTGCCTCTGTCACTCAGAACTAGTGAATACACTCAGTGGCTCGTCCTTACATCTCTGAACATGCGCTGCTCACGCTCCTCCTCCTCTGGCTGCACCTGGGCAGAGGCATTCTCGATGGTGTATTCCCACACCTCTCGTTTCTCTCCATCCAGCTCGATCCTGCAGAGCCCCAAAACACACCAAAAAACACCCCCATTATGCAGAGAATAGGCACAGGCACCAAAGGGGCCCTCCTGACCCAGCAGTGACCCCTCCACCAGGCCTCTGCAGAGAGACAAAGGCACTCCCAGCCCTTTCCTCACTCCAAGGGCACTCCCAGCCCTCTCCTTGGTCCCAAGAGCCTGCCAGCATCATTCCCTCCAAAAGGGAGACTCGCTTGTTCCAACAAACATAACAAGGAGAGGTAGTGACAGGACAAGGGGGAATGGCTTCTCACTGACCAAGGGCAGGGTTAGATAAGATATTGGAAGAAATTCTTCCCTGTGAGGATGGGGAGGCCCTGGGACAGGTTGTCCAAAGAAGCTGTGGCTGCCTCATCCCTGGAAGTGTCCAAGGCCAGTTTGGATGGGGCTTGGAGCAACGTACTTTAAGGAAACAGCCACTCCAGTCCCCAGTCCCAGCCCCAGGAGAGGTCCCAGCCCTCTCCCACTCACCTGTAGGCTCCTTTGGTGCCAGTGAAGTCAGGCTTCACTGTGATCACACCGTTGCCATCCACCTTGATTGTGCAAAGAACATGTTCATACTCCCTGTGACCAAGCCTAAAGGAAGAAATCAAGAAAACACAGTCTAAACAGAGAACAGTGACATTCTTGTGCCCTGGAACTGCAGAGCTGGTAAAGGCACACAGAGATACAGAATGGAACAAACACACACATACTTTCCTTGAAGCATTTTGGAGGGATACACTCAGCTACCTCCCAAATAAGGAAAGAGGAAGAAAGGAATTGCAGCCCAGGTTACTGAGCTCTTGGAATTGTCTCCCCTTAACTAGTGAAAGAAACAGAAGATTTGAGTAAGGAGGGAAGATGGGTTTTCTTTTGGGCAAGTAAGATCCCTTCAGGATTTTACTTACTTTCCATAAGGTCCCAAGTCCCCCATGATGTACATGGTCTGGACAGGTGTGTTAATCACATGATTATTCTTTATAAATTCTTCTGAGGGTTCCCAAGTGATGATTTTTGACTTCAAAGAACTCGCTTCTCTGTGAACAACAGAACAGCACCAGTCACAGCTCAGCTCAGGAGCACCAAACTCTCCATGATAAGGAGTCCATGTGTGACACAGCTCAAGCCTCCAGCTTCCCCAGACCAGGTTGAGCCACAGCTGGGGCACCAGCACCAGGAGACATGCATGAGCAAGCTCTGAGCCCCAGTTTGCACTCACACTGGCCTACGGTCCTGTCTTCTCCTCCTTACATTGGCCATCCTCTCAGCCAGATATGATGGCACCTCATGTTCTGAGTCAGTTACCTTCTGGCAGAGCTGGAAGACAGAACAGACAGGAACTAGCTTAAATGTACTGGTGCATCTTTCCCAAACACAGCTCTCCTCTTGGAGAACAGGAATGAACACACTCACAGGCAAGCACAAACTTCTCATGACTGTAAAATTCCTTCACTCTTCTGATGGCAAAGCACAGCTCCCTCCACCCTGCCAGCTACCTACAGAGCAGTGCTACAAAGCTGAGTCCCTCTGAGCTGTCCCAACCATCACCCTGAAGCAGGGACATCCCACCCCATGTCTGGGGCAGCAGGTGAAGCTGCTTTGCAGCTGTGTTTTCTCCTGCACTCAGGGTATCTGCCTGGCTTCTGCAGGGCCAAGAACCAACAAAAGTTCCCTCCGCAGCAGGCCTGGAGGTTTTGATGGATACTGAGTAACTAAGAGCTGGTACCTCCTCCAGATTGGTGAATCGGTCATGGTCGGTGTAGGTGAAGATGCGACAGTTCTTCCGACCTCCAGCCTTCTCCAGTTTCCGGATCTCCTCATGGTACTGCCGGTCCAGGGGAGTCTGGCAGGCTGTCTCATTCAGGTACAGATCCACCTCAAACTGCCAGCACCACAGGTAAAGCAAAACAGCTGCCTTTCACCAGAACTGGCAGAGCCACAAACACTTTGCAGCTGAGGCTTCCAAAGCCACCACAGAGACAGGACTCTTTGGGAATTGCAGCGAATAACCTGAGCTCAGGCATGTGGCAGCCAGCAGCACCCACTGAGGCCCACCTGGAAGGGCTCGGGCACAGCAGCTCATCCTGAAACAGGGGACCCCACAAGCAGGAGCAGAAAGGTGTCAGGAAACCTCCCCAAGCCTGTCCAGTTCTGGCCTCCTCACTAGAGGAGGGGCATGGAGCTCCTAAAGTGGGTCCAGGAGAGGCTGTGTGGATGATGAGGGGACTGGAGCCTCTCCCTTATGAGGAAAGGCAGAGGGAGCTGGGGCTGTTCAGCCTTGAGATGGCTGAGAGGGGACCTCATCAGCGTCAGTGCCTGCAAGGAGGTGTCAGAGCCTGTACCAGGCTCTGCTCAGGCTTAGCCACAGGACAAGAGGAATGGGCAGGAACTGATGCCCAAGAAGTTCCCCCTGGACATGAGGAAGAACTTCTTCCCTGTGTAGTGACCGAGCACTGAGCAGATTACCCAGCAGGGAGGGTGTGGAGTCTCCTCCCTGGGGATATTCCAAAGCCGGTTGGACACACAGTGCTGAGCACCATGCTCAGGGCACCCTGCCCGAGCAGGGGGTCGGACTGGATGCCCCCAGCGATCCCCTCCCACCTGCACCATCCCGCGAAGCCCCTCCCGGCCCCCGCGCACCCACCTGGCTGAAGAGCTTCTCCTGCCACCCCACCTCGGCCTCCTCCTCCTCGTCCTCCGGGGGCCGCCGGGTGCTCGCGGCAGCGGCCCCGATCACGGCCAGCGGCACCGCGGCCTCTCCGGCGGCGCGGGCGGCCCGGCCCGGGCGCTCGGGGCTGGCGAGGAGCGGCGGCACCTGCGGCAGGAGCGGCCCGGCCGGGGAGACGCGCTGGATGCGGACCCTGCGGGGAGGGAGCGGAGATCAGGGCTGTGCGGGCCCGCCGGGGCCGGGCCGGGCAGGGCCGGGGCGGCGCTCACCGCAGGCGGAGGTTGCGGACGGGATCCCGGGAGCGATACACGGCAGGGTCCCGGGAGCGGTACCCGGAGGGGTCCCGGGAGCGGCACACGGCGCTGCCCCCGCCCCGCACGGCGCCCGCCATGGCCGCGTTCCCTGGAGACGGGCGGGCACGGGGGGCAGCGACCCCGCGCGGCCGGGCCCGGGCCCGCACGGAGCCCGCAAAGCTCCGCCGGAGGGGGGTCCCCACATCCCTCCAAGTGAGGGTCCCCACGGCCCCTCACAGGGGGTCTCCATTACCTCCGTGGGGTGTCTCCCCCATCCCTCTGCAAAAGGACCCCCCCAGCCCCTGTGGGGGTTTCCCACAACCTCCATGGGGGGACCTCCACACCTCTCCATGTGAGGGTCCCCACGGCCCCTCAGGGCGTCCCCACGGCCTCCAGGGAAGGGTCTCCCGCACCTTGTGTGAGGGTCCCCACAGATTCCATGGAGAGCATCTCCCACATCTCTCTGCCTGAGGGTCCCCCCCCAGCCCCTGGGGGAGTCCCCACAGCCTCTGTGTGAGGGAGTTCCTCTGTGTCCCTCCATGTGAGGGTCCCCACAGCCCCCCAGAGGGTCCCAGAGCTTTCAGGGAAGGGTCTCCCACATCCCTCTATGTGAGGGTCCCAATGGCTCCTCAGGGGGTCCCAGGAACTCCAGGGAAGGGTCTCCCTCATCCCTCCATGTGAGGGTCCCCACAGCCTCCATGGTGGGGTATCTCCCACATTGCTCCGTATGAGGGTCCCACAGCCTCTTTGTGAGGCATCCCCCACATTCCCCCACAACAGGCTCCAGGACAAAGCCCCCCATCCCGACAGCCCCACAGCAATAGTGAGGGGCTGTGCTGCCCCACCACCCCCAGCCCAAACCTGTGTGTGAGGAGCTGCCTGAACCTGCCCCTCCCTGTGTATTCCCTACCCTATTCCTAATCTGTCCATGGCTGCCAAGGAAAGAACATCTTCATGGAGACCACCAGCACCCTCACACTGTTGTCGATTTTAGGAGCTCTGCAAACAGACACAGAATCTAGTTTAGAAAGGAGACATTGTTTATCCTGCGCAGGGTGCAGGGTGGAGGTTCCCACAAATCAAGCACACCCAGGCTTAAAAAGTTACATCTTTTGTACAGTAACATTCACGTTAACTCACCTATCTAATACATATGATCCACCTGCCTGATGCAAGTTTATTTGGGTGAGGCAGACTGTTTTTTATCCACCCTGACTCTTCACAAGACCAGATAGGTCCCAGTCTGCTCTGCAGTGCCCAGAGCCAACCATGGACACTGTTACACAAGGGATATGATATCACAATCAAAAACTGCAGTGGATACCCAAGATTTCCTTATTCTAAAGGGACTCTTGAAGGTTCAAGTCCACCAGCAGCTACAGTAGAGCATATTGTTGACATCCTGATTCTTGCTGTCACGACAAATGTGACATCAGCAGTGTGGCTCTTCAAACTCTGATTGTCAAAACCCTGTTGAGAATCTACCACCAAGTTACATCTTTTCTTTCTGTCTCAGCTGCCAACTGTTGCCACAGCTTTGCCAAAGTCCATCTGTAATGCGGTGTCTATAATTCCTTACTCTGATATTGGATTTAATAAAGCTGGATAAATAGTGATATGACACTGTTGTATTTGCCTAGGGTAAAAAAAATTACTTGATGGACATATTTGTGCAAATTTTCTCAGCTTTCTGCTTTTCTGTAATAAACGGCTTTTTCTGACTTTCAGTGCTCTTATACTGGTAGCGACTGGCGTGGAAGTGGAAACTTAGCACTAAATAGAGTATTTTAAAAAATTAAACTCCTTGACATACAAATGCAACGCCCCCTGCATGCGAGGTGAAAAAACGAATGGGCGGGAAGTTGGTTCCTCCAAGTCCGCGCCCGGCGGGACCGCGCTGGGATTTCTTCGTCGGGAGCCACCGCGAAGCCCCGCACAGCGCCGGGACTCGCCGGGACTCACCGGGACTCGCCACTCCCGCGCCCGCGGAGCCCCTGGAAGGTCGGTCAGCGCCTGGGCCGGACCCTCACACTCTCCTCGCCGCCCTCCCGGTGACCCCGCGGCCCCTCGGTCGGTGCCCGGCGCTGTGCGGAGCAGAGCCCCGAGCCGAGCCGAGCCGGCGGCAGCACCCGGCGGAGCCGCCTCGAGGGTCGGGGTAGGAAGCGGGACTGACTGGGGTGAGTGGGCAGAGCAGCCTGTTCCTCGGGGGTGGGCCTGGGCACAGCACCGCTCCCCGCGTCCCGCACCTCAGCAGCCACTCATGGTCCTGCCACTGGTCTGGTGGCACCGGTTGTGCTGCGCCTCTGCTGCATTCCCAGCCTCTCCTTCCCTGCTGGGCCTCCTCCACTGAGGGACCCTGTGAAAACATTCTGGAGACCCACAAACACCTCTCTGCTCGAAGAGGTGCCTCTGGAAGCCTGTGTTCCCTCTTTTCCAGGGGATCCACCTTGGACGAGGCTTCAGGGCAGCAGCTGCAGCCCGGGTGGCCAGAGAGCCCCAGCAGCTCCGGCACGAACCCGCCACTGTGGCTGCCTTTGCACCAGCCCGCTCGGACCAGCCTGTGCCTTGCCAACAGTGATTTTCAGTTTCGTTTTCCAGTGTTTCCCTTTTTTTCCAGGTTTTCTTCGCGCCACTGCCGTGTGTGTGCGCCGTTCTTTGGGTGCCCAGGGATGGGCAGTAGAGCTGGGGAAGGGCCTGGAGCACAAGAGTGGTGAGAAGCAGCTGAGGGAGCTGGGGGGTCTCAGCCTGGAGAAAAGGAGGCTCAAGGGGCACCTGCTCGCTCTATGCAACTCTGTGACAGGAGAGGGGAGCTGGATGGGGATCAGGCTCTGTGTTCCCAAGGAACAAGTGGCAGGACCAGAGGAAACACCTTCAACTTGTATCAGGGGAGGTTCTGGTTGGATATTAGGGGAAATTTCTTCACCCAAAGGGTTGTCCAGCCCTGGCACAGCTGCCCAGGGCAGAGGTGGAGTCTCCATCCCTGCAAGGGTTTAACAGACACAGAGATGTGGCACTTGGGAACATGGGTTAGTGGTGGCCTTAGCAGTGCTGGGCAACTGTTGGACTGGATGGGCTCAGAGGGAGTTCCCAACCCAAAGGATTCTCTGACAGTCAGGAAGTGTTTTTAATAATGTATCCTTTCAGCAGCACGATGGCCAGCCAGGAAGAGCTGCCACTGATTGTCTTCGACACCAACTACGCCGATATGGTGGTAGATATTGGAAAAGTAGTTTTAGGAGAAAGTGCCAGAAAGAAGACCTCTTTGAATCAGAAAAGACAACGAAGGGACCTTTCCATAGCAGTGTGTGCATTGCTGAATTCAGGAGGAGGAATAGTGAGGATGCAGAGTGAGGACAGGAATTACTGCTTCCAGAAGCACGGCATTGGTCTGGACATAGAGACCACCCTCAGGGATTGCATCGGCGGCAACGAGACCTATGAATACTTCGAGTGGATGCAGGAGGGGAGTAACCTGCTGCTTTTTGTTAAGACATGGAGCTGTGGAGGCCTGGAAAAAGGAAGTGCAGCAGCCACAAAGCCACGTCTCTGCAGTTTGAGCACTGGTTTGTTTGGTAGGTCCGGCACTTCTGTTTTCCCTGTGAAATCAAGAGAAGCTCCTGGATTCCTGAAAGAGAAGGAAAACTCTGCCAAGTGCCACAGTGAGAATGGGCTGAGTATCAAGAGAGCTCTGCCAAATTATTTTTTCAGAGCAAGGGAGACTCCTCTGAACATCCAGGAGCACGACATCCAAGATGCCGCGGCCAGGTTTTTAAGGAGAGACAAAGTGGTGGTTGGGGAGGTCCTGGGTTTCAGAGAGACAACTCATATTGAATTTAAGGAGTACAGTACAAAGAATATCTTGGACTACATTAGCAAAAACCTTCCTAAATATGTCTCTGCCTTTGCAAACACTCAGGGTGGATATTTATTTTTTGGTGTGGATGACAATGGTAAAGTCACTGCAACCCACAGTAATGTGGAGAAAGAAGCCTTGAAACAAACAGTGGCCAAGACCATCCTCTCGATGTCTGTCTACCACTCCTGTGGCTCTGAGGCTCTGGCAGTGCAGTTCCAGACACACTTTGTGGATGTCTGTGACCAGGCAGGGTGTTTGCAGGGCTATGTCTGTGCTGTGCACATTGAACAGTCCTGCTGCCCTGTGTTCCATGGTGACCCCGAATCCTGGATGGTGACGGGTGGCAAGATCGAAAGGCTGAAGGGTGGGAAGTGGATGGAGCTCATGAAAGCTGCAGACCCAGGTAAAATCCGCATTTACATTAGAGCCAACTTCATTGCTGCCTTGGGATGTAAATGGTCAGGAGAAAAGACCAAGGTGCTTTGCTGAGTGTTGTCACCAAACCCAGAAAAGGCCGTTTGACCCAAGGCACAGCCCCAGGCACTGACGGGACAGGTGTAGTCACTGGCCTGCAGTGGCACCCCACTCGCTGAACTGGTTCAGCAGCACTTCTTGAAGCACTCCCAACTGGAATAAGCCTACCTTGCTAGGGATCCCACATGACCCTAAATGAAGTGGAAAGATTCAGGATTGCCCAGAAGCTTCCATTACTCTCAGTCAGAATTGCTAAACACTTGAAGCTGACTTTGTGTGCAGAGGTGCTTTGGAGGGAGTGATGTCCTGGTGGCAATCTGGCCCTCAAGATGCCAAAGAGGATTATTTTGAAAAACATAACAAGTCTTTACTGTGCTGCTCCCCATAGGGAGCACCCTGTGCAGGTGCCCAGTGTGGCTGTGTGGTTGTTAAGGGCTTTTTGGAAGGAGCAAGAGCTGCAAGGCTTGGCTTGTTTTAAGGCACTTTGCCCCACATCACTGTGAAACTCCTCCCCTTCCAAACTCATCCCACATGGGGTATGGATCTTCTCTTGGAACTATAAACCCACCTTTTAGAGAGAGCCCTCTTTCTTCTACAGGAATCATGGAATGCATTGGGTTGGAAGGGACCTTAAAGATCATCTCGTACCAACCCTCTGCCATGGGCAGGGACACCTTCCACCAGACAAGGTTGCTCCAAGCCCCATCCAACGTGGTCTTGGACACTTCCAGGGATGGGACAGCCACAGCTTCTCTGGGCAAGCATTGCAGTCCTGCCATTTTTAACTTTAGGCAGTATTTTTTTCTTTGATAGGATTGAAAAGGGAGGATTGAACTTAATAATTTCAGTTACTCTTTAGTGCTGTGTTTTAAAAGTTCATATGGAAGGATTTTGATGGATATAACACATTTCTTCCCTCAAGATCTATCAGATTTGGCTGATAAATTTAGGACTGAGCTCAGCCTGGCAAATGGCCCTCCTCTGATCAAGACAGTTTATTCCCCAGCTGGTCTCCCATGTGCAGCTGAACTCCAAAAGCATCTCTACCCAGGTAAGATATTTATTTTGGATTTGTTTTCTTAATTTAAGCTTTTAGTTGACAGAACTTCAAGGAAAAAAGAATGATATACATACCAGATTTTCAGCAAAGCATTGTTTGTGTGTTCTTAAAAGATGCTACTGCTCTGAAAATGTTGCTTTCCCTGATGTCTCAGATGCTTTGATGTGTTCTCCAATTTTTGCCACTAAGAATAATCCCTAATGCACAAAATTGCTGAGAATATCCCTGGGGTCCCAGGGCTTTGTGCACTGTCTGACCCCTGTTATGCTCAAAAGTCTTCTCAGGGAGAAAAAAGTGAGAACAATATATTGTGAGTGTAATTGAAATGCAATTAATGCATCACTTTGATGACCCCATGGTATAACATCTCCTCTGCTGTAACTGCTGTCTTGAGTAAATTATTGGGTGTATTTTGCTTTTCTAATTTTTCATTGCTTTTGTTTTTTCTAGTGGGTTCTGATGAAATCAAATGGATGCCAGAAACCATCTGTACTGACCTATTCTCAGAGTATCCAGGACTAAAGAATTTAATGAGAACACAAATCCCTGCAGATACCAAAGGGGTACTGATATTTTCAAGGAGTTGGGCTGTTGACATTGGCTTGCAGAAAAAGCAGGATGTTGTGTGTGATGCTCTCTTAGCAGCTGACAATGAGTATCCAGTGTTGTTTACTGTGGTCAGGGACACCTCTCGTGTCACATCTGGGAACTGGAGAGAAACTGCTCGTGCCTTAAAGCAAAAACTGGTCAATGATGGGGGATATACTTCAAGAGTGTGTGTGATTCCCAAGATCCTGCAGCTGAATGGCAAAGAGGACCAGATGGAAGTTGAAGAGAATGATGTTCCCCAGCAAGAAACCCTGTGTGATTTCACCTGCCTGTACCCAGAGAGTTACCTCCTCACCCCCAGGGACATCCCTGCCTTCCTGCAGGCACTTGTGATTGTTGTGCTGGGCTTTAAGTCCTACTTAAGTGACCGTCTTGGCTGTGAGATTTTCAACCTTCTCACTCTCAAACAGTATGAGATGCTCTCCCAGAACCTGCATAAAGTCAGGAAGCTGTTTGTCCTTGGTCTTCCTGGAACAGGGAAAACAATTGTGGCTTTGAAGATCATTGAGAGAATAAAAAACACTTTTCACTGTTCTGCAGCAGAGATACTTTACATTTGTGAAAACCAACCCCTGAGGGATTTTGTGAGGTAAGCAGTAATGGGTATTTCCTCTTTATATTCTCTCATTGCATCCTCTCTGCCTACAGACCAAGCCCTGCTGATTTTACCTCTCTTTGCCCAATTTCTAACTTTGCCTGGAAAAAACACACAACCTTCACCTCAGGGAAGATCTTACTCTAGAAAGTGGGGCTGAGCTGAGCTCTGGCCCAGATCCAGTGCCCAGTGAGTGCAGTGAGCATCCCCCACTGGGGATTGCAGGATTGTGTTAGACCTTCCAAAGACAGTGCCCTCGGTGTACTGGTCTGTTGGGCTCGTGCTGACCCCAGAAGTGCCCCCATCCTGTTCTGTGCTGGGCCTGCTGAGGGCTCTTGTGCAGCTGTGCCAGGAACTGTCCTTGGACCTGGGATGTGTAAACATGGAAAACAGAACCTAACAGCCTGCTGGGAGAGGATTAGGGCAGAGCAGTTCCCCAGCCCTGTTCTCGCTGCATTTCCTTCTGTGCCAGCATGGGGAGCTCAGCAGCCACCACGGCAGACAAGGCACACGACATCAGGGCATGGCAGCCCTGCCCAGTGCCCAGCAGCAGGTCCTGGTCCCCGCAGGCAGCAGAAGTGCTGCCAGTCCCTGCTGCCCTCGGGAGAAAAGGCAACCTGTCCTTCCATGGGAAACCAGGCACGATGGGAGAGCAGGACAGAGGGACACCCTGTGGATCCTTGTAATGGGGGGCCTGTTGGGAAAGGTGGGCTTGGTCTCCTCCTGGGGTCCATCCAAATGTGGGGGGGCTGCTCAGCAGTGCCTGTGCACAGCCAATGCCTTGGAATCAATGTTTCCATAGGGAGGAGGACACAGTGTGGTGCAGCCAAGATGGACAGTTTGGCATTGTCCGGCAGGACGAACCATCCAGAGAGATGGAGGCAGTCAATAAGGGCTGCTCACATCTACTGTTTATTTAACATATTCTTCTCTTGGGTTTTTGTTTCCTTTTTTGTAGAAATAATTTCTGCCAGGCAGTGACACGTAGGGCCTTCCTGAAGGGGAACTTCCCACAAGTGAAACACATCGTGGTTGATGAAGCTCAGAATTTTCGTCGTGATGAGGGAGACTGGTACCAACGTGCCCGGTCAATAGTCAAGAAAACAAATGGCATTTTCTGGGTCTTCCTGGATTTCTTCCAGACCACTTACCACTATGATTGTGGTCTTGACTTTTCAAAAATGTATCCTCAGGAACGGTTGACTAAAATGGTCCGGAATGGCAAGGAAATATATCATGTCATGTTACATCTAATGCAGGAAATCCTCCAAACACATAGCATTGATATGCCCTATGAATTACTGGGAAAGTTGCTGAAAGAGGCTGAATGTCCCCATTCTCTGTCAGGTTACTTCTTTAAAGAAGAAAATACAAAAGCAGATGAGTTGGTAGGGTATGTGACGAAGCACTGCAAGAGCTACCTGGAGCAAGGCTATTCCCTTGGTGATATTGCCATCCTGTGCAGCACAGTGCCCGAAGCTGAGCAGTTCAGCCTGGCACTGCAACCTGAGCTAAAAAGACAAATTAGCAAGTGCAGGATAAGGAAGCCCTTGGGGGTAGCAGAGAATGTTTCAAAAGATGTAATTGTTGTTGACAGCATCCGACGCTTCTCAGGCCTAGAAAGGAGGATTGTCTTTGTCATCCACCCTTACGCTCCTCGAGAGCAGATAACTCACAGTCTTGTGCTCTCTGCAGTGTCCAGAGCCAACACCAAAGTCCATTTGCTTTACCAGTAGGAAAGATATTTTTAAGAGGCTCATATTCAGATGATGATTCCTATGGCTCTGGATGCTGGAATGTTTCACTCAGCCTGATATCAGTGACATACAGAAATACAGTATCACAGTCAGAAACTGCAATGGGCCACCAAGATTTCCTCATTAATGGGACTCTTGAAGAGTTCAAGTCCACCAACTGCTACAATATAGTGTTGCAGACAGCCCAGTTCTTACAGTCATGACAAATGTGACATCCAGCAGTGTGGCTCTTCAAACTCTGACTGTCAAAACCCTGTTGAGAATCTACCACCCAATTATGCCTTTTCTTTCTAACTTTTGTATAATTTTCTCAGCTTTCTGCTTTTCTGCAATAAAAGGCTTTTTCTGACTTTGCCATCTCGTGTATTTATGTGGCCAGTGTTCCAGATCAGAAAATAGAAGGGCCTTGCAAAGGCCAGTGTTCCTGCACTAATAGGAATTTCCAAGGAATTGGAAAGGAATTTCCAGTGCAGGCAAAGGTCTGAGGAGAAGGAAAAGCTAAACCCTGCCAGGTGTTATACCTGAGGCTGTCAGTGCCAGATTCAGCTGGCACGTGTCATGGCAGGGCTGTGGCACACTCTGGTCAGGGTGCCCTTCTACAGTACTTGAACTTGTCTTCAGCAAAACATTCCTGGAGTAGCAGTGAGGGAGCAATTCCCAGCCCAGCAGACCAGACTGGTATGGGAGAGAAGCACCCTGTGCACAGGGACCCTTTGGGTGGGTCCCTGCTGGCAGACCTTGTGGGCAGTGCCATTGGACAGGACCATGGGCTGACCAGATTTCTGAGAAGGATGGAGTCCATGTCCAGTCTGGCTCCAGGGCTTCCAGAGAAGCCAAGGTGCTGTCTGAGGAGGTGGTACATGAGGAGGAAGAACACGGACTTCCAGGGGCACCTCTTCGAGCAGAGGATCCATCATACAGTGTTGTGTATCCCCAGAATGTTTTCCCAGGGTCCCTCAGTGGAAGAGGCCCAGCAGGGAAGGAGAGGCTGGGAATGCAGCAGAGGCTCAGCAGAACTGCTGCCAGCAGGTGAGTGGCAGGACAATGAGTGCCACTGAGGTGTGGGATGTGGGGAGTGGTGCTGTGGGGAGCTCTGACTGCTCTGGATGGCGCTGGGCACCGGCCGAGGGGCTGCGGGGTCACTCTGTCAGGGCTGGACCAACCCTTTGTTTTTTCCTAACATGCAACCTGAATCTCCCCTGGCACAGCCTGAGGCAATTTCCTCTGGGGCTGTCCTTGTTCCTTGGGAAAAGACCTCTACCTGACTCCTCCCTCCTGCCAGGGAGTTGCATAGAGCGAGCAGGTGCCCCTTGAGCCTCCTTTTCTCCAGGATGAGCCCCCCCAGCTCCCTCAGCTGCTTCTCACCATTCTTGTGCTCCAGCCGCTTCCCCAGCTCTACTGCCCATCCCTGGGCACCCAAAGAACGGCGCACACACACGGCAGCGGCGCGAAGAAAACCTGAAAAAAAAGGGAAACACTGGAAAACGAAACTGAAAATCACTGTTGGCAAGGCACAGGCTGGTCCGAGCGGGCTGGTGCAAAGGCAGCCAGAGCGGCGGGTTCGTGCCGGAGCTGCTGGGGCTCTCTGGCCGCCCGGGCTGCAGCCGCTGCCCTGAAGCCTCGTCCAAGGCGCATCCCCGTCCCCGCGGCGATTCCTGCCGGCCCCTCGGGACCCCCGCGGGCCCAGCCCGGAGCCGGGGCCGCTGCACAGCGCGGAGGGGCCGCCCCGGGCTCCTCTGCCGAACTCACCCCAGTCAGTCCCGCTTCCGACTCCGGCCCCGCAGGCGGCTCCGCCGGGCGCTGCCGCCGGCTCGGCTCGGGCTCGGGGCTCTGCTCCGCCCGCTCTGCGGTGTGGGGGATCTTCCCAGGGCTCCGCGATGTGGGAGCCCGGCCCGGGAACTGATCGATCGCTCCGGAGCTGCTCTGGGCGGGGCTGCCGGGAAATCCCCGTGCCAGGCGAGAACCTACAGCAGCGAACCTTTCGCCCCGTCCTTTCCCCTCCCGTCCCTTCCCGTTCCCGCCCACCGTACAGCGCACTCTGCATCTGTATTTCAAATAGTTTAATTTTAAAAATACTCTATTCAGTGCTAAAATAACTTTCCACTTCCACGCGCGGCCGCGCCTTCGGCGTGGCCAGGCTGGATTACAGACTCGGCGGGACATGCAGTGGCGGCGAGGGCAGAGCGGGGCTGGGGGGCAGCAGGGTTTGGGGGGCCGGGAGCGCTTCCCGGGGGCCGCCGGCACCTGCCGCGTCCTTCCCCGAGCCAGGGATGGCGGGTGCGGGGGCAGCGACCCCCGGCACAGGGCAGCGGCTCCTTGTGCTCTGCCGGCTCCCGGGATGCAGAGCCGAGACCGGCCAGTACCTGCCCTTCGGGAGGGGAAGGCGTTCCTCTCTCTCCCAACACGAATGGCTTAAACCAGCAGCTTATTGCACAGCGTCCCAGCGGGTCCCTGCCGGCCTCTCCCCGCTGCCCCCAACACCGCCTGCGCCCACCACCCAGTGGACACATCACCTGGAGCAGGTGGAAGGCGGCTCTCCCCTTCCCAGCGCCCAGGGGAAGGCAGGCAGGGCAGCCACGAACAGGCAAACAGCATCTGCCAGAGCCCCAGGGACCAGAGAGAGCCCTGTGGAGAACCCCTCTCCCCACACCTGCAGCCCACCCAGCAGAGTCCCCCAGCTCGAGGGCAGGGAGCAGGGAGAGAGGGAGCCAATAAATAGAGGCGGATTTGCAGGTACTGGCGGTGCCCCATCCGTCAGGCAGGGCAGGGCAGGGCAGGAAAGGGCAGGGTGGGCTGGATGCGAGTGGTGGGAGCCTCGACGCTGGGGAAGGGGCAGGCTGGGGGGCAGGGGCTCTGCCAGGGGCTGGCAAGGGCGCCGGGCTGGGCAGGCTCAGCTCTCCGAGGCCGTGTGGCACACAGAGTTCTGGTCGGCACAAAATCTCTTGAGAGGTGGCGCACTGGAGTCCTCCTCCTCTTCAGTTACCTGCAAGAGCCAGAGACCATGGGCAGTGACACCGAGCCACACACACCCAGACAAGGCTGTGTCACACCCTGGGGACATCCCGGGCTGTCACATGTGTGCAGACCCCGGGGCACCAGGAATGGCAACACACTCCAGCCTTGGAACCTGCCAGAATCATTGCTTCCCACATCCCCACATCCTTCTCTCACATTTAAATGCCTGGTGTGAACCAGGGAACAGGTCGGGAATCCGGAAGATTTGGGGAGCTCCCGGGGGCACTTTGGGACTGCAGAGCAAGTCCATCCATTGAGATTTTGCTGCAATCTCAGCAATGAGGGGAAGGGCCAAGCTGGGTCTGTGTGCATTTAGAGGTGGTTTCAGTGCCCCTTCCCTTACCTGAGTCTCAAGGGGGACTGGCTCTTCCTTTGTGAGAGTGGGAGGCTCGTCTGCCACTTCCGAGGAAGGCAGGGAGGGCTCTGGGGAGAACAGGAGGGTTCATAAAAACACACACCCAGCACCCAGCTCAGAGCTGAGCCAGGACAGAACCGCCAGCAGAAGACACAAGTCCCAGCAGCCCCCTCCACTTCCAGCAGTGCCTCAGTCACACACTGGACCACCACCAGCTCCAACCAGGCCTTCCCCGTGCCCAGCCTTCCCCCTGCTGCCTTCCCAGCCCAGCACGCACCTTCCAGGGTCTCCTGCCCCAGGGTGGGGGGCTGCGAGTCATCCGTGCGGAAGTCGGACGTGTGGGCAGGACTCATGGACTCGCTCTGCTGGGGACTGGGGCTGGAGTTGGGGCTGCTGTCCACCTTGAGCTGGTACACGTCAGACAGGGAGCTCTGGTTGCTGTTCTCATCTGCAGAAACAGCACCTGGTGAAGAAGAGCACCTTGACCCAGGGGCACGGGCAGCCGAGGGTGGCACTGCGAGCCGGGGTCTCTCCGAGAAGGCAGAGCACAGTCAGTGGAGTGAACAGGGACTCACTGTCCCCCACCTGCACAAGGGCTGCTGGCACAGGACTGTGCACTGGGACACCACAGACATCACAGACAGAATTGGCCACAGGACATGGGAGAAGACTGAGCAGACAGGGAGCAACGCTGGGCTGTGCAAACAAGCAGGAGGCAAAGGGGCTGCACTGCCACATCTCACACCTGCAGCCCAGGAATGCCCTGGACATCCCAGGGGAGGAACCTCCTGCCCATGTACCAGGGCTTTGTTCCTCCTGTTTGTGAGGCAGCACCAGGAGCCACACTCAGCACCTGCCTCTGACCAGGGAGGCAGGCCTGGCACACACCTCCCCAAACTGCAGACTGCAGTACACCCTCACTGCATCTCCTGGAAGGGCCAGCACATTCCCTGGTTTTCCTCAGCCTAACCAGGAGCTGAGTGGAGAAGCTGGGCAAGACATAGGCTCTGCTCCAGCACCTGGACTGCAGCACCTGGACCAAGAGCCAGGCCACGGACTCCTCTGCCCCCTCACCCTGAGGTCCATGGAAGTCACTGCTGGAAGCAGCAGGCTTGGCTGCAGGCTCTCCCCAGGGAATGGAAATGGGGAACAGGAATCCCCTTCTCCTGCAGTTCCCCATGAAGCTTCCCACAGGCAGATCTCAGCAACAGCTGATTAAGATTCTTTGTGACAGCAAAAATGAACAGTTTGGGCAGGGAGAGTCCAGAGTGGGATCAGCACACCCCCACGGTGGAAAAGGGTGCTGCTCTTCCCCCTCCACACAGCACACAGACCCAGCAACGTCCCTGCTGCTGGATGGCCTTGGAGTCTTTCCCTAAGTTGGAGGGTGCTCAGCCAGACCCACCTTGGAACTCCAGGAGGAGGGAGGAGTTGGCAGAGGTGTCAGCTGGGAAGCCATTGGGTTCTCTTGTAGTGCTGCTGCTCGATTTGGATTTCTCTTTCTTGAGGAGAGAAAGAAAAGCACAAACACGAGGTCAGAGGAGCACAGGCAGCTCCAGAAGAGCCTTTCCCCTTTCCATCTCCAGCAGCCCAGACGGATGTGCTCAAGCTGGCCATTTCCCTTCCCTTCCCTTCCCTTCCCTTCCCTTCCCTTCCCTTCCCTTCCCTTCCCTTCCCTTCCCTTCCCTTCCGGGGCAGTTTTCAAAGTGGGAGGCAAAACTCCCGCAGTGGAGTTGGGAATTGGGAGAGAGAAGAGGAGCCGAGAGGGGCTCAGGAGGGATGGAGTGGCTCAGGTTGGCTCATGGGGAGCTCAGGGGGAGTTCAGCAGGGGCTCAGAGGGGCGCTCCTGGGGGCTTGGCAGGGGTTGGAAGGGGCTCAGAGATGTTCTGCAGGTGCTCGGGAGTGGGCAGGGGCCCTCGGTGCTCGGGGGGGCCCGGCAGTGGTTCGGGGGGGGCTCAGAAGGGCTCGTGGTTCGGTTCAGGGCAGGGGGCCACGCGAGTCTCTCCCGGGCTGGAGGGGGCCGCTCCCGGTTCGGCTCCGCGCGCGGCACTCACCTCCTTGCTGTCGGCCACCGGCACCCACTTGAATATCCGCAGGGACGTGTCTCCCACCGTCACCCACTTCTTCTCCCTGCGGGACACGGCGCGGCCATGGGTGGCCATGGCAACAGGCCCCGCCCCCCCGCCGCACTGCGATTGGCTCAGCCACCGCCAACCCACCGCCCCCGCCGCGCTGCGATTGGCCGACCCGCCCGCCGATCACGGGCGCTCCCGTCCCCTCCCCGCTCTCATTGGCCACCGCCCCGCGCGCCTCCCGCCCGCTGGTTGGTCGTGCGCGCCCGGGTCCCGCCCCCGCTGCGCGCTGATTGGCTGCGCGCGGGAGCGGGCGGGGCCCCTCCCGCCCCGCGGGCCCTCCCCTCACCATCTGCGGACGCGCTCGATGGCCGCCATCACCTTCTTGATGTCATCCTTGGCGCGGCTGCGGGTCTCGGCCCGCACCGAGCGCCCCGACATGGCGCGCGCAGCCCCCGCAGCACCGGCCCCGCCGCACCCGCCGCGCCCGGCCCCGCCGCGCACGCGCCCTGCGCGTCCTGCGTCACCGCGCCGCGGCCACGCCCCGCCCCGCCGCGCCTGCGCGCGGTGGCCACGTCCCGCTGCGGGCACGCGCGTGACGCGCGGGTACGCGCGACGCTGCGGCCGCCATCTTGCTTTGGGGCACGTCCCGCCCCCCGACTCCCCCACGCCCCCCGAACCTCCCACGCCCCCCGAACCCCGAGATCCCCCCTGGATCCCCGACCCCCCTGAGCCCTCCACCCCCAGGGAGCGGGTCCCACCCGCGGCCGCAGCCCCGGGACAGCCCCGCCCGTGCCGGGCAGCACTGCCCCCATCATTTGGCATCAAACACTGAGCTTGGGCAGCTCCCCTGAAAAAAAATATCCTACCCCAAAATCCCATTTCTAAGCCCAGGAAAGCTCGCGGGCTCTGCCTGAGCCGCCGATCCCACGGGATAGGGATGATCCAAGAGGAAACACTTCGTGCTCTTCAGCCTCCCCATCCCTGCGGTCACAGCAGGGGAGTGACACAGGGACCCCCCAGGAAAAGGGATTTTATGCCTTCTCCATAAAATCATATGATCTTTACTAATTTTTAATCAGACCTGTATTAACTTTGTGTTTTATATTAATTTGTGATTGTATCTTGTACCCAAGTTTGTCCAAGCACAGTTGGTGTAGAAGTTCTCTCAACCCACACAGAGCTTTGGACAAGGAGGAATTTAACCCTGGAGCTGCAGGATGAACTCTGAGAAATAAACCAAAAACCTTGTCCAGATTAGAGGCTGAGCTGTAAAAATAAATCAGAAAACCTGCCTAGATGAGAGGCCTGAAGCTGTAACATGGTTTAGTTAAAAGGAAATACAGAGCTGCAGAGATGAGAGCAGCCCATTGGAGCTGTTCAGTCACCCCAAATATCCTGCCTGACTTTGGGGAGGGGGTTTCAGGTGTAACTCAGGATACAGTATAAGGATTGGTCTCTCCTCTCAGGCAACCAACAGTAGGACAAGAGGGCACGGGCTTAAGCTCTGCCAGGGGAGGTTTAGGTTGGAGATCAGAAAGAAATTCCTTGCAGAGAGAGTGGTCAGGTATTGGAATGGGCTGCCCAGAGAGGGGGTGGATTCTCCATCCCTGGAGGTGTTCCAGATGAGACTGGATGTGG
Organism: Pithys albifrons albifrons; assembly: GCF_047495875.1. Classification (NCBI taxonomy): domain Eukaryota; kingdom Metazoa; phylum Chordata; class Aves; order Passeriformes; family Thamnophilidae; genus Pithys; species Pithys albifrons. Next base: position 2,315,339 of record NC_092478.1, on the reverse strand, counting down.
CACTGAGTGCCATGATCTGGTAATCAAAGTGCAGTTGGACCAAGTGTTGGACTTGATGATCTCAGAGATCTCTCCCAACCAACCAATTCTATGATTCTACAAACCTGGAAACACAAAGGTCTTGTTCAACATGTCTTTGGTGGGGTTCCCAGGGCTGAATAAAAGGAAGGATTTTGTTCTGTTCTCCTGGATTTGTACGTTATTTCCCAAGGAAAAGGCTGAGGGAGCTGGGGTTGTTTAGCCTGGAGAAGAGGAGGCTCAGAGGTGACCTCATCACTGTCTATAACTACCTGAAGGGAAGTTCTGGCCAGGTGGGGGTTGGTCTCTTCTCCCAGGCACTCAGCAATAGAACAAGGGGGCACAATGGGCTTAAGCTCTGCCAGGGGAAATTTAAGTTGGATATCAGAAAAAAATTCTTTCCAGAGAGAGTAATCAGACATTGGAATGGGCTGCCCAGAGAGGTGGTGGATTCACCATCCCTAGAGATCTTTAAATGCAGATTGGACGTGGCGCTGGGTGCCATGATCTAGTAAATGAACTAGAGTTGGACCAAGGGTTGGACTCGATGATCTTGGAGGTCTTTTCCAACCCAATCGATTCTATGATTCTAAGGAAGGACCCCAGGGAGGAACTCTTTTATTACCAACCGTTCAGAGTTATTAAAAACCCAAAAACCCCCAAACCCCACACCCAGGGGGCAGGACATGCCCTGCCCTGTGCCAGGCATGGCACAGCTCACACCTTCCTGCCGTAGATGGCAGCCAGAGCCTTGCGGGCGCCGCAGACCTGCTGCTCCAGCCTCTCCCTCGTGGCCTTGCTCGTGGCTTTCCTCAGCATGGCCTCCATCTCCTCCACCACGGCGCGGTGCCCCGTGGCGTTGTGGAAGACGCGCAGGGCGCGGTCGCCGCAGGACACGAGGTAGCGGCCGCTGGTGTCGAAGGCCAGGCGTGCCACGCGCGGGCCGTGGGCGCCGCGCAGCCGCTCCTCCTCCTCGCCGCGCCGCGTGTTGTACACGGCGATGTCGGCGCCGCCCGCCACGGCGGCCGCGCGCCCGTCGGGGGACAGCGCGATGAGGTGCGGCTCGGCCAGGGCGCAGCGCGACGTCAGCAGCAGGTAAGGCTCCTGCTGCTTCTTGTACTCCACGTCCGTGTCCCAGAACTTCCACGTGCCGTCCTTCGACACCGTCGCCATCCTGAGGAGGGGAGACAATGGTGGGGGGAAGGCAATGGTGGGGGGAAGGCAATGGTGGGGTGGCTCTGGCCCTGTCCTGAGTGTGAAATGGGAATCCTCTGGGCAGGGGAGGTGTTATGGGTTCACCCAGGTGGGCCTAGATTTGGGCTCTGAAGTTTGGACTAGGCTGAAGCTGTCAGCTGACTTGAGCTGGGCTGAGCCAACAGCTGACCTCTTCTAGGCAGTAACTTTGTATTCCACACCACATTATGGCATCATCTCCAGGGCAGTAGGAACCAGTGTGGGAGTGGTTAAGGCAGTCACTTCTCAGCCTCCTCTTGGGAGGACTCACGATGCTGTCCCAGGGGGGATGGAGAGGACCAGGCCCACCACTGGCTCACAGGGTATCTCAGGAAAGTAAATTGTGTTGTTCTGGGTCTCTCCTTTCTGCTTGAGTTTGTCTCCCTGGGGGATAAGTCTTTTCTTAAGTAATGTGTAGTTAAGACAGTAGAACTTGTGTGTTCATTAAGAAGTTGAGGTGGGGAACTTGTTGCAGACTTGTGTGAGTGTATATTTGTATTCTCTTCTAATTGTCTCTTTCTTTCTGTGAAAAATATATGTAGTTTTAGTATAAATGCCATTTGAAGTGTTTTATTTTCTTTCCCCTCTCTTTTCCTCCCTTTCCCTGGTGTTAGGAGGGAGGCTTTTCTCTCTGTGCTTGGGGGGGTTGGCAGTTGCTTATCTCAAACCAAGACAGGAGGGAGTGTTTTGGGAAGGGTGAGTCTGTACACGTGTACAGGCTGTGTCATCTTTCCACCAGACCAAGCCCTGTCCAACCTGGCTTTGGACACTTCCAGGGATGGGGCAGCCACAGCTCCTCTAGGCAATCCATGCCAGGGCTTGCCCACCCTCACAGGGAAGAGTTTCCTCCCAGTGTCCAATCTAACCTTATTCTGTGTTAGTTTGAAGCCATTCCCCTTGTCCTGTCACTCCAGGCCCTTGTAAATACTCTCTCTCCATCTTTCTTTTAGCCCCTTCAGGCACTGCAAGGCCACAATTAGGTCACCCCAAAGCTTCTCTTCTCCAGGCTGAACAATCCCAGTTCTCTCAGCCTTTCCTCACAGCAGACCTGCTCCAGCCCTCTGATCATCTTGTGCCTCCTCCAGACTCGCTCCAGCAGCTCCATGTCCTTCCTGTGCTGTTGGATCCCAGGGCTGGAGGCAGCTCTGCAGGTGGGCTCTACCTGAGGGTGCAGAGGGGCAGAATCCCCCCTCACCTGCTGCCCACTCTGTGGAATCAGCCCAGGGCATGGGGGCTTTCTGGGCTGAGTTATGTCCAGCCTCTCAACCACCAGTATCCCCAGGTCCTTCTCCCCAGGACTGCTCCACCTGCTCATCCCCAGCCTGGATTGATCCCGGGGGTTACCCTGACCCAGGTCTTGTTAAACCACAGGAGATTCCCACAGGCAGTGAATATGCAGGTGGCACCAGCCAGTTTTTGCCTCCCAGGGCAGTGTTTTACCCTCCTGCTCAGGGGTGCAGCTGGTGAACCCTGCAAGGGACAAGCTCCTGTGTCCTGAGGGCCATCCAGAGCGGGCTGTGCCGGATAACACACACTCACCTCCTCGAGTCGTTGGAGAAGGCGAAGGAAAGTACACCAGCAGTGTGGCCTTTCAGCTCAAAAGCCCTGGTCACCTCCCGGAATTCTCCATTCTTGCCAAAACACACCTCCCACACCTTCACGTCGGGGGTAAAGCCACAGGATGCCACAAACCTGCATGAAGGAACGGGCAGAGACATGGGGTACCTGTTCCAGAGCACCTGAGGGAGGCAGGGCCAGGGCTCTGCAAACCCGTCCTGACTCCTGCGCTCAAAGCTTTGGTCAGCTGGGAGAGTTTTCACTTTTCGCTGAAAGGGAATGCTATGGAAGGGCAGCAGAACGACTCAAGAATGAGAAAATCTCAGGCCAAAGCTGAAGAGTTTAATGCTTTTGATCCTCAAACTCCCTGAGCCTGGAGCAAGGCAAGTCATTCTGCAGCGACAGGTTAGAGACAGAGCAGAGAACAAGATTTTCCTGATAAACAGATCTCCCAGAAAGAAAGTCTTTAACTTTATAATTAACCTTTAAGAGGTTACAAACAAGTCCAAAATGGTGTTTGCTTTGCATAGGCTGTTTGCTGTGTCCCACTTCTGCCACCTGAGGCCAAAGCTCTTCTCAGGTTACCAGAACAACAGTGCTGAGGCACAATGGCAACACATCATGTCTGAGCCCACATCAGCTCCATCTCCCAGAGGGCAAAATCCCTTTTAAAAATGGTAGAACCCTCAGAAAACTGCATTACAGTAACAGCCAACTACTGATGGTCTGCTGTCCTGTGGGAAGGAGCGAGGTTCTCACCCACTCCTGCAGCCCAGAATCCCTCCCATCCCTCACCTCCCGCAGGGTGACACCGTGGCATAGGCATTGTTCATCTGGTTGGTGTTAATGCTGGCCAGGACTTCTCCCTTTGGGCTCCAGATCAGGATGGTGGTGTCACTGGAAGCTGACATGATAAACTTCCCTGGGGGAAAAAGGTAAAGATCAGGAGACTTTCCGGGCCTGATGCTGCCAGAGACTCACTGAAGCCCCAGGACAACCCCTCCCTGCAGCTGGAGAAAACCAAAGGCAGCACCAAAATCCAAGGAGGGTCAATCAGAAGACTCAGCTCCTGGTTATGCCTTAGTGCTCCCTTGGCTTCTGGGTGGGCAGTGGACCCTGAGCCCACGTGTGCCCCTTGCTCAGCACCCTCAGCCCCGGCAGAGCTCAGCACTAGACTGTGCCACAGCAGGAACACAGCACATTCCCTCTGCCCTGTGTGCCCAAAACCAGCTCAGGGAGCAGCACCTTTCAAGCTATGGATTGTGGGCAGGCAGTGGAATCCCAGTCACACCAGCACCATCCCTGGTTACTGGTTGTGTCCATGTTGGACTCCTGCTTGTTCCCACTTCCCCTTTGCCACCACAGCCTGGGCAGGGAGTTGCCTGTTTACCTTTCAGCTACTTGTTGCAGGTTTAAGTTTTCACTTTCTCAGCTGAACAAAGGTCTCAGTTAACATTTTCCCTGCTCTCCTGTTACAGAGGTGAACTCACATCCTCCTGCTGTCACATACCTGAAACATTATCAATCAAGCCCTCACCACCAACACAGAATTCCACCCCCCAACTCTGTTCTAGATGATCCCAGAAGTTCAAGATAGACCATAAGAACTCACTAGAGAGATTTCTGACTGGTTAAAGAGAGACTGGCAGGCCAGAGAACAGCGATCCTCTCAATATTGAGACCAGACCTCTTTGCAACAGCATCCCTGAAAATGTAAATTAAGAGACTGTGCATATCGGGGAGCTGGTTACAGGGACATAATGGGTCTGAAAATGACACCTTTTGGTTCAGTCAGGATGAAATTAAGTAAAAAAAACCCCTAAGAGACTACAGAGAGTCAAGTACTGGTGCTGAGCACAGCCTTGAGAATGCCAAAAACTCCAAACCCTTTGAACCCAGCAGCTTCACAAGGAAATCAAAGCCAACCTGGAGAGGGGAGCAGCTCATTTCCATACCTGTCTCTGCAATCCCTATGTTAATGACAGGAGCTTTGTGCTTCTTTGGGAAGTCAGAACTTGCAGTGAAGGTGAAGCTTCCATCATCCTTCTTGGTCATCTTGTAGACACGAATAGTCTCAGTATTTGACAGCCAGACAATGAAAGCCCTGTGGAGGGACAGGCCCTGAGCCCCAGCTCAGCCCAGGTGGCTCAGGGGCACCTGGGGAGGGGGATACACTGGCAGGCAAAAAGCTTTATGAGGGCACCAAGTTCTCTCCCTGTGTTGGCTCAACTGCAACACTGACTGGAAAAGAACTGTACTTATTATCCCACATCTGGAAATGAGATGCCTTCTCTCTAAAAGAGACTATTTCACAAAGAGCCAAGACATGCTTTTCCACCAAATCCCACCCTGCAAGAGCTCCCCAGCCCCCTGGAGAGGCTGAGCAACACATCCCAGCTGGCAGAGACCAAAATGGGCATCTTCCATGAGGCACAGCAAGCTGGGCACTGGGATATTTGCCCCAAGAACCACACTGAGCCATTGGGGTTGCACTGGATGATCCCCAGAGGTCCCTTCCAACCCCAACTGCTGTGATTCTGTGATCCCATGCCAGGAAGGGCCACGGATCAGCGGTACCGTGATGGGGTACCCAGTGATGCATCCCAGTGACACCACTGATCCCAGCGGGGCCTGGCTGTGGCACCGGTGGCTCCACAGGGCCTGGCAGTGCCCGGAGGAGGCCCTGCCATACCGTGAGTCGGGGCTGAGGCGGACGAGCTCGGCGTGGTCCAGCCCCACGTTGGCGCGCAGGCAGCGGTGCTCGCGCCCCGCCAGGTCCCGGGTGCTCCACAGCCGCACCGTGCGGTCCTCGGAGCACGACGCCAGGTACTTCCCATTGCTGCTGAAGTCCAGGCAGGTCACTGGGCTGCTGTGCCCCTGCAGAGAGAGCGCGGGCACAGTGGGAGGATGTGCTGGGGGGACACTGGCACCAGCAGGATACTGGTATCGGTGGGACAGCTGCACCAGGCACACGCAGTACAGGTGGGACATGGCACTGGTGGGACACTCGTGGGACAGCAGCACCGGGGGAACACTGGTATCAGCACCAGGAGGACATGGACACCAGCACCAGAGGAACACTGGCACCAGGCACATGCAGTATTGGTGGGAGATGGTACTGGAGGGGACACTGGTATTAGCACCAGCAAGACAGGGACACCAGCACCGAGAGGGTACCAGCATTGGAGGGGGCACCAATAGAACACTGGTGGGACATGGCACTTGGGGACACCAGTGGGGCACTGGCACCAGGGGGGACACCGGTATCAGCACCAGTGGGGGCACGGACATCGGCGGGACACCGGTACCGGGGAGGACACACCGCACCGGTGAGACACCGGCGGTGGCACTGGGGGGACATCAATGAGACAGGGGCACCGGGCACACGTGGTACCGGTGGGGCATTGCCACCCGCGGGACACCGTTACCAGCACCCGTGGGACACGGACACGGACACGACAGCGGCACTCGCGGTACCTTGAGGGTGGCGACGAGCAGCTGGTGCGTGAAGTTGTGTTGCTGCTGCTGCTGCTTCTCCCTGCGAGCCCTCGCCGTCGGCTTCGCCTTCCGCGACTCGCCCTGCCTGGCGTGTCCGTTGGCCCTGGGTCCTGCGGGAGCGGAGGGGCCGGGTCAGCCCCGCTCCGCTCCGCCCGGAGCCCCGCGGTCCGCCCCGGTGTACTCACGGTCCGGCGGGGCGGCCGGCGCTCCCCTGGGCGCGGCGCGGCGCAGCGCGGCCGTCAGCAGCAGGACGAGCACGACGAGGAGGAGGAGGATGGCGAGGGCGCCCGGTACCCCTGGCAGCCCCGGCACCCCCGGCCCGTCCGGCACCGCCGCCCCCTCCATGTTCCCGCCGCCCGCGCCGCGTCAGCCACCGGCACCGGGGGGGCGGGCCTGCGAGTGCGCATGCGCGGCCCCTGGCGGTGGAGGGCGGTACTGCAGCCCCCACCCATCCCGGTGTCCCCCCGCCCATCCATCCCGGTGTCACTCCCCTCTTATCCCGGTGTCACTCCCCCTTTATTCCGGTGTCACCCCTACCCAAATCGGTGTCACCCCCTTCCCTGCCCGGTGCCACTCACCCCTTATCCCGGTGTCACAGACACACCCCCCTTATGCCGGTGTCACCTCCCACCCCATCCCGGTGTCACCTCCCACCCCATCCCGGTGTCACCCCCCTCCCATTCCGGTGTCACGCCCCTGCCTTCACTCCCCACCCCCAGCCCCACTTCCCTTCGTCCACCTCCCAGCCCCGACCGTCCCCTTCGCTCCATCCCGGCTGCGCCCTTCCCGTCCGCGCCTCGGAGCAGCCCCGGGGCTGAAGAACCACGCGGGGCCCGTGGCACAGCAAATCCTTTATCGGGACGGGAAGAGTTGGGGGACAGCCCCCTCGCAGCCCCGGCTCCCCACGCCGGTGCCCGTGGGACCCCCGGACCTCCCGGGCCGCCCCCTCGGAGCAGTCAGGAGGAGGCGGAGGAGGCTCCGCGTCCCAGCGCTGCCACCGCCCGCGCCGCCTGCTCGGGGACACGGGCAGGGTCGCTGAGGATGGAGGTGGAGATGCTCAGCTGCCGCAGGGAGCTCAGGACGGCTGCGGGGACAGGGGGAGACAGGTCACTGCCCGACACGCCCCGGGGGCTGCAAGGTGTGACCCACCCTGCAGGACACGGCGCTGCTCATCCCCGCTCCAGCCCCCGGAACGGCGGGACAGGTCCCTGCCACAGCCCCCAGCAGACGGGGCAAAGGGAAACCCACCCTGCGGGGCTCTGGGGAGGGCTGAGCCCGCCCTGCCAGGACACCGGGTCAGGGCACAGCCGGCGCACCCGGGGCCCGGCTGTGACAGGAGCACGAAAAGCACTGAGCAAAAGCTCTGGGGCATCCCACGGATCTACCCCTGCCATCCCGCAGGACACCCCTGTCCTCTTCCACTCAGCCTTTCCATTGGCCTGTGCCAACCCAACTCGCTCAGGGTGCCACAGCCGGGCACAGGGACACCTACTCGGCCGGAGCGCTGGGAGGGAGCAGTGCTGGTCCAGCCAGGTGAGGGATGTCTGCGAGAGGCTCTCCATGCTGGCCGTGGACACCATCCCGTTGAAGGACTCAAAGAGAGGCCGAATAATGATACTGAACTGGTGGAAGCAGAGGAGTTAAGGACCAATCTTGCCACAGCTGTGGTGTGGGCATCACCCTCCCTCAGCAGCAGGACAGACCTCTTTGCCTAAACATGGAGCAGACCTGCTGGGTGCCTTTGCAGCTTGGCACTGCACTGGGCACCAGCTTGGACTGCTGGGGTGATGAGGAGCTGGGTGTCACCTGGGGTGGTGGGACAGCTGTGTAAGTGGAAGTGTCAGAGGGAGCAGCAGGCACCGATCCCAAAGGATACGATCCAGAACTTCCAGTTTTGCAGCGTGGAGGAGCGAACATACTCATCGAACATGCTGCGCATGTGGTCGAAGCGCTGGCGCGTGATGGGCACCCCCGTGGCTGGCAGCTGCTCCTGGCACAGGCTGTGGGGCACAAGCAGTGCCATGGGGCCGTGTTCAGGAGGTTGGGAGCCACAGAGGCTGCCTGTGGGTCCCAGTGGGACCTCAGAGGCTCCGGCAGGACCTCAGCTCCCAGCAGGGGTTGACAGGCAGTGTCCCCCTCCCAGAGTGACTGTGGGGCTGCACAGTAACTGCCTCTTGAGCATCAGCCCTCTCCCAGCTGGGGTTTTGGGAGGGACAGGTGCTCCAGGGAGACCTGACCTGTCCCCAAAGCCACCCTGGCACTGCTGTTTGCCCGACCTGACAACCCCAAAGCCGGCAGTGCCCCCTTATCTCCCCCATGTCCCTTCTCACTTGATGGAGCCGTTGAGCTCCTCGATCTGCTCCCTCAGCCGCTGTGCCTCATCCTGCAGAGCCGCCCGCTCCTGCTGCAGCTTGCAGATATACTCGGCTGTCTTCTGCAGGGTGGTGGCCTTGCTGACCTGGGTGGCCATGGGGTGAGAGAGGAAGGGTACCCAAACCACCCTGGCACAGTCTCCAGAACCCAGACCTCCCTGGCACAGCATGAGTCTCCATGTGCCCGCTGTGGCAGGAGCTCCGTGCTCTGGGGCAGAGCAGGGATGTAGCATCCCCAGGTGGCACAGGATGCCCCTGAGTGCCCAGGGCTGGCCCTGAGTGCTCACCTTGATGCTGGGCTGGGCGCTCAGCGTGCTCACCAGGCTGTGCAGCGTGGTGAAGCCCAGCTTGATGTTGAAGCGTCTCTTCTGCTCGGCGGAGATGTGCGTGATGCGGCGGCTCTCCAGCTGCGGGGCAGCGCCATCAGGCACCTCCCGGCAGCGGGGGCAGCCACGGGCCACCAGCCCTGGTGGGGACAGGCTGGCCCAAAGCTTGCAGCGAGGGTGGAGGGAGTTTTGGGGTGGCAGGAGAAAAGTGGGTGCATATGGAGCTCCTGCCATACCTTGTTGGACTCGGGCCTGCCCCGGCGGGACATGGGGTGGTGCAGGGAGATGCCGGTGCCCAGCCCTGCAGCGGATCCCGGGGAAGTCTGACTGGGCTTGCGCCAGTTGCTGCCTGGCAAAGGGAAGGTGCTGGTCTGGGGAGAGGGGCGGCAGCAGCAGCCCCCTGTGACAGGATGACAGCAGGGTCACACAGTGGGACAGGCACAGAGCAGCACCCACAGCTCTGCCTCCACCCTGGGACATCCACCCCACTCAGCTGACCGGGATGCTCCGCTCCATCCTCTAACCACACATTACCCCAAATCCCAGCCATTTACAACTGCTCAGAAACGGGAACACCCGGAATGTGACATTTTAAATTCCCAGCGTTTCTTGGGGGGGAAATCACCCAGAAAGAGTCCCGAGGGCAGCAAAGCTGTGGTGTGCAGCACCAGACTGAACTGGCAATGACACCAGAGCCCGGTTTCCAGCTGCCACGCTGGTTTCTGCGGCTGAAAGAGGGCGCTTCCTGCTCCTAAACTGAGCTCCGGGGTTTCAAAACCACAGTCGGACATTTTGCTACGTTTTTGTCTTTTCCTATTTCTGCTTTTGCCCCTGGACAGGGAGGCAGGTGAAGGGGCTGTGCCCTCCCCTGAGGGAAGGAACTTTCCATGCTCTGCTGGGTGAATGGAAACACCTGGGATCGAAGCTGAAATGAAACATTCCCACAATGTTTGGTGCAAGTTCTGCAGGAACTGTGGTGCCCCGTGGAGCTGCTTGGGGTGCCCCAGACTTACCACAAGCTGAGGTGGGGGACAGCTGCTCTGCCTTGGGGACTCTCAGGGGGCCTGGTTGTGTGTCTGCCGGTGGCACCGGCACCACTTGGGAAGGGCTGGAGCCAGAATTCAGTCCTGGGCTCAGCTGGGCCATTCTGGGGAGGAAGGTGGCAGGGACTTCGGGGACAGTGCGCTGCTGCTGGGAGAAGACAGAGGGAGGGGGAGTTGGGGGTTCAGCCCCCCACACTGGTCATTCCCTGGACACTGACAGCTAAACCCCCAGGAGGGCACAGGGAAGGGCAGCCCCATCCCACCACCTGCAGGGGCAGCCCCAGAGCCCCAGGAAAGGGGCTCTATAAGTGGAGTGTCTCCCACCTCTGTCCTAGTTCTTTTACAGAAGACACTCAGGTCACTCCTGCCACCCCCATGTCCCCTCCTTCTCCCTGTGCCTGTCCAGCCCACAGCAAAGTGTGACCTCCCCAGAGCCCATGTGCTCATCTGCCCCATCTCTCCCCTCTCCCAGCAGCCAGGAAAGGGCAATTCCCAACTCAGGGGGGGCCACAATTCCCAAGTTGGGGGAAGGTGAGTGCTTACCGGAGAGACAGGGGCCACAGGCATGAGTCCTGCACCCATCGGGCGAGGGGCATCCAGGGCCGGGTCCTGCTTGGCTGAGGGGGCAGGGAGCAGATTGGCTCTTTTGTGTGGGGCTGTTGGCTCTGGGGTGACATTCCCTGCCCCCGGGGACAGCCAGCCCCCCACACCAGCACTGCTGCAGCCCCTTCCCTGCCAGACCACCCTGAGAAGGGGGGAGGCACCCCTGGAGAGAGGTGCCACTTCCCTCTTGGCAGCGAGGATGTCATTGAGAGCCTCGTGCAGACAGGGATGCCCAGCCCCTTCCCGGCCAAGCACAGGGACAGGGACATGACCACGCTGAAGGGACTTGTCCCATCAAACCCACAGGCAGCAGGTTGGGCAGGACACCGGTGACCTGTTTTGTCCATGAAGACCAGTCTGGGAATTCCCAGCAGTGTCTGTGGCCAACTGGATCCCACCTCCCTCTGAGGCTGCTGGAGCTGGGGGGATCTTCACCCCAGGTTTGGTACTGCCCCCCGTGGGGACAGCCACATGTCCGGCCCAGCATCCCCAGTGTCCCAACCCCAAGGAGTCAGTGGGGTCCCCACTCTGATCCCTCCCATAACATCCCCCTCAGCTTCCCCCTATGCCCCCCCTGTCCCCGTTACCTGTGGTCAGCAGCTGGCTCAGGCAGGGGTTGGGCACAGGCAGGTGGGGCACGGGGGGTCCTGGCAGCCTCCTCGCCTTGGTGCCACCGGGCTTTGCCTTGGGCCGCCCGCCCCCACCCTGGGGCAGCCCCTTGGAGGGGGCAAACCTGGGGTCGCCCAGCAGGGCAGGGGGCAGGAGCTGCGGGGCAGTGGGGCTGGGGTACCCCTGGGGAACCATGCCCGTGGTGTAGCCCAGCCCGGGGGTGTGGGGGGCGAAACAGGGGGCTGAGAGGGGCGAGGCAGGGTGGGTGAGGAGCGAGGGGCTGGGTGAGCTGGCATAGGGGAACTTGGAGCGGGGGGCTGAGGCAGGGGAGAATGGGGGGTCCGGGCTCGGTAGTGGCGCCCCAGGGGACAGGATGGGGGGAACATAGTGGGGTCCTGGTGACTCCAGGCTGAGGCACTTGGTGGGGAGGTCGTACTGCAGTGGGGGCTTGTGTCGGAGCTGGGGGCTGAGGCTGCTGGGCACAGCAGGGGGAGGCTCGGGGGGCAGGGGCGCCGGGGGCAGCTCGGGGCCCAGGAAGGCGCTGTGCAGGCTGAGCTGGGAGCCACCGCTGGGCTGTGGGAGACACCGCAGGGTCAGGGAGGGTGGCTGGGACACCGACAGCCACCCACTGTGGGCTGGGGTTCTGCTCACCTGGAGGAGGGTGCCGGGTGGCAGTGGGGCCTCAGGGCTTGCAGACAGCCCCCGAGCACCCATCAGGGACCCCCCACTGCCAAAAAGGGGTTCGGCCATGGGCAAGAAGCAGGATGGCTCCTGGTAGCCCGGCTGTGTTTGCAATGGGGGTGGTCGGTGGCTGGTGAAAATATCTGCAGGGCCAAGTGGAGACAGTGATTGGCATGAGGGGACCTGCCCAGGGTTGGGGGACAAGCCCTGGGGCACATAGGGATGGATTCATATCCTTTTACTGGCATTGCTGGGGAGTTGCCAATCCCACCTTGTGAGGCCAGGGCAACTCCAGCAGATTTGGCATTCATGGCCAGCCTGCCACACACATGGGGACAGGAAAACCCACCCAGACTGTCACCCAAGGGTGGGAATCCCACCTCTGACATCCACCTGGGCTCCACGTGCTCCATGGCTGCTCCCAGGGCTGTGCATGGCTGTACCAGCCCCGGGGCTGTGACAGGGACCATGACACCCATGCTGAGGGCACAGCAGGGCAGTCTGGATGAGCAGGTCACAGCATTCCCAAGCCATAGGGGAACGTGAATGATCCCCTGGCACAGTGGTGAGTGCTGTCCCCCCCAGCCCAGCGCTGCTGTGCGTGCAGCCTGTGGCTAACCACATCCCATGGCCTCGCCAGAGCCGAGCCGCGTGACCCTGCCACGACTCCCGCTCCCTTCCTGTCTCCTTCCCACAACCCTGCTCCTTCCGCAGGCCCAGACACCCTGGCACGGAGGGCTGGCTCAACACTTTGGGCAGCCACCTCCCCGGGCACATCAGCCCCCACGCTCAGTGTCTGTGCCAGTGCTGGCTCTGGCATCACCACCGGGAGGGTTTGCCCTGCAGAGGGTGACTATGGGACTGGGCTGGGGCTGCTGGACACTTCCCTTAGGATGGGGCTGAGGCTGCTGGATGCTTCCCTTAGGATGGGGCTGGGGCTGCTGGATGCTTCCCTTAGGATGGGGCTGAGGCTGGGGCTGCTGGACGCTTCCCTTAGGATGGGGCTGGGGCTGGGGCTGCTGGATGCTGTCCTGTAGGATGGGGCTGGGGCTGCTGGATGCTGTCCTGTAGGATGGAGCAGGAGTGCTCCCTGGGCTGGCAGTTTGACAGCCCCTGGCACAGGCTCTGTGCCTGAGCAGCCACCCTGGGGCAGGCAGTGGTAAGAAGCATCCGGCTGGGCTCGCCAGCCCTTGTCTGGCGCTGGCAATGCCACTTCCAGGCCCTGCTGCTGGCTCTGCCTGCCCGGTGTGTGCAGCCATGCCCAGGGCACAGGCTGTGGTCCACGCTTCAGCATCCAGGGTGCCCTGATTGGGACCCACAACATCCTGAGGCCTTGCTGAATCTACACCAGAGGAGCAAACATGCCAGAACGATGGGATGCCATGGGACTGAGCATGGTGGTGGTTCCAGCATGCCATGTGCTACCATCCAAGGGGAACAGTGGTGTGAGATGGGGCAGAATTGCTGTTGAGCTACCCCAGCCAGCCCCCAGACTGCCCCTTTCCCCTGCCAAGGCCTTGGTGAGTCCCTGGGAGCACAGCAGGACCACCCGTGCCCCTCCAGGAACCAGCACTTGGTGTGTTCTGTGGTGCTGCCAGGCAGGGTGTCCCCCTTCCTGGGATGCAGCCCAGCCTCACGCTGCCCCCACCTCCACTGTGCCCACACTGGGCTGACCTTGCCACTGGCACCGAAGCTCTGTGGATATTTACAGGCATTTCTGATGCCCAGCTTGGCAGATTTGTGCCTCTTGCTGTGCTACAGGGATGGAATGTCCCTGACATTCCCTGGGAGCCCCGTCCTCCCCTTCTCCTGCCGCTTCCCCACCCCACATCTGCTACCCATGCTCCTCCTCACCATCACATCCCCTTGCCCCAATCCAGGCAGTGCAGCATGGCCAGGGCATGGCCCTGCTCAAGGAAGAAGAGCCCATAAGGTCAGCACACCCCACCTTTGTCATCCTACTTAACCCTGGGGCTGCTCTGCCCTGGCATTGGGGCCGCAGAGCCCCTTCCCAACCCAAGGACTCTCCAGCACCAGCGCCAGGCTCTCAGAGCCCCCTACGGTGCAGCAGGGCAATGCCACCCCATGGAACGGCCAGTCCAGTCCCCGGTGCCCCCATGCCCAGTGTGGGTCCTACCTGGAGCGTGGTGCCAGCAGGGCACAGGGCTTGGCTGCTCCCTCGCCTCTGCCATCGGGACTTCTCCGTCCGCCCCGCACCGCGCTCCGGCACCCGCCGTGGACACGGGGAGCTTCCTCATTTGGGGATTGGCTTGCAGGCACTGACTGGCAGGCACGGGGCTCTGCCAGAGCCACCCAACACGGTGCCAGCCCTGTGACCCTGCTGTGCCCACCCCACACATCTGCCCTGCACAGCTCTGTGTGAGGTTTCTGGGGGATCCACGGAAAACCATCGTCTGCCCTTTGGGAAAAGTGGCCTTTGGCACAGAACTGGGTTGGTGGCAGCACCCACTGTTTCACCCCCATCTCCTCTCCCCACTTCCCCACAGGGGGCATGGCACACACACAGCACTCCCTCACCATCCAGGGAGCTGCTCCATGCAGTGTCCCAGGAAATGTTCCATGTCCAGGACAAAATTCCCACACACAGGTTTCCAAGCACCCCATGGAATGCTGCCCTGTCCCAGGGCACACCAGCCCCTCTCCAGCTGGGACATTGTCCCTGATGCCAGCAGGACTTGGGACCCTCCACAGCCCCAGCAGTGTCCTGCTGGGCACAGGCAGAGCAGGAAGGGATGTTTCCCTGTAATGTAGTGGCTTGCAGTAAGACCCATCCCATTCCCAGACAGCAGTCTGGAGCAGAATGTAGGCCTTTTCCTCAGGAAAATGCCAGCCTGGCAGATGTATTGATTCAGCTGGGCACCAGAGTGCTCCTGCCATCTGCTTGAGCATGAGGCCATGCTGGGCCCTCAGACACATGCTGGGGCTGCTGCTGTGACACCTTGCAGGACCTCTCAGAGGCAGGAACTCTTATCTGGGGTCAATCTGACCACCCTGAAGCTGTCCCAGCTCCCACTGACTGATGGCCACGTGGGGCACCAAGGGACAGTGGGCAAAGGTTCAGCCATGGGGACAGACCCTTTTTCTAGTGTGGTTCAGCCTGATGGGATCTCTGGAGGGAATGAGCCAAGGAGGTGCTGGCAGGAGCCTTCCCACCTCATCCATCCTCAGGGCATCCCACTGCCTGGCCTGGCACAGAGTGTGCCCATCCTGCTGCCTGCCAGCATCTGGTCTTGCATCACCCCTCAGCCATATGGCGCAAGTGCCCTTGTTTCCTCCTGCCGAAGGAAGTGGAGAAGGGCCCTGGAGCTCCAGGCTCACATGGGGGTCTGGAGATGCTGATGCTGCCCAAGACCACCAGCTAGCTGGGAGGGCTTGCAGCCACCAACCCCCACAGTGTGCCCAGGTCTAGAACATTCAAGGGCAAAGCTGGTCCCCAGTGGAGCCCTGCCCTGGCATATCCCACCCATGCTGCTTTTCCTGTGCCACTGGATGTCTGGTTCTTCTGCCTGCCCCAGCAGCTCCTGGTGCTGCCTGGCCAACCCTTTGATCTCCAATTTTGGGCTGCCACGGGGTGCAGGGCTGTGTGGGATGTGTGGGATGTGGTACCACATCCAGGCTGGCTCTTACCTGAGATCTCCATGTCATCCAGGCTGGGCTGCAGAGGTGCCAAATCTGGCTGTATCATGTCAGCATTCCCAACATACACTGGAAGAGAGCAGAGCTGGAACATCAGGGGCCAGTCACTGCACCCCCAAGACTCCCCTTCAGTTCTGCTGCCACCACTGTGCCCTGACACCTGCCTGGCTGCCACCCCTCTGTGTCACCCCAGAGTCACCCTGTGTCACTGGACCCTTCCCTGGGCAGGGAGGTGGGTACCCACCCTGGGAGAGTCAGGGCCATTCCATCCTACCACTCTGCCCAGCAGCAGCTGCAGGACATCCTCCAGTGCCCAGGAGCCCCAGGGAAAGGCTGAACCTTGGCACAGGACCAGCCTGGTGTTGAAAGGGCTCCAGAAATGTGACCAGGCAGAAACAGCAAAGAGCAGTCATGAAGTAGGACTTGCCCTGGGGGCTGGAATGAGGTCCTTCATGGGGCTGGTGGTCACTGGGCAGCTCAGCCCATGTCACCTGGGACAGCCCATGCTGGTCCATAGGGAGTCACCAGAGGAGGGGAATATCCCACCCCACCAAAACACTCCATCTGAGCATCTTCATCTCCAGTGGCTCCCATTTTGGCAGGGCAGGAACACCCCGCCCTCCTGTCCCAGCAGGGGCAATGCCAGGGGACCCTGCCTGCTCAAAGGACATGGGTGGCAGTTCCCAGGGGCTAAGCCAAGAGGCAGAAAGGTGCTATGGTGTGTGCTGCCTGCTGGATTCCTCCTCCACATCCTGCTGGAGCACAATCTGTGGCACCTACCATCCTCAGGGAGTTCCTGATGGGCATTGGGCATCTGTGTCATGGTGAAGAGGGTGTCAGATATGTCTGAGAGGAAGGTGTCCAGGTCGAAGTGCTGCCTGCTCCCAGGCTCCTCTTCCTCATCCCCAAGCAGCATCGGCACCACATTGCAGAAGAGTTGGTTGCACCATTTCTCTGTTGGCCTCCAGACATCCTCGTCCTGCATGAGATGGAGCAAAGGAGCCAGGTGGGCACCTCTTGTGGAGAGGGTTCATGCCTGGCTCCCTGGCTGCTCTCCCTGACAACTCCCATGCTTCCCACAGTGTGATCACTCCAAACCTTCACACCTGGCACACTGCTGCTTCCAGAAGGGTGAATCCAGCATCCCAAGTGCTTGGCATCCCATGCCAATGGGTTCATCATAGCCTGGGAGTTTCATCTGCCCTTCTCCCAAGCTGCCCAGTGAGGGGGTTTGCCCTGTGTCTCCCTTTTTCCCTTCCTCACCCTTTCCCAGTGGACTCACCGGCTTTGGACTGGAGATCTCTCCCTCCCGGGTGGACTTTCGGAGCTGGAAGGGGAAGACAACCTGTGTCACCCCCAGGCAGTGTGGGCACGATGTGGGGCAGGGTGAGGGGGATCAGCTAACATCCCATGATGCCAGAGCCTGCCATGTCCCTCTCTGTCATCCACAGTTCCAGGGTGGGCACAGCTGTGTTCAATCCCACCACTGGCACTGCCACAGGATGGGGAGCAGCACAGGCAGAGCCACTCACCCGTTTCTTGTAGTAGATCCTCCACTTGTGGTACTCCCTCATCACCACCTCGATGCGGCGTTTCCAGTAGTTGCCCTCCAGCACCACAGCCTGGGAGGGCAGGACAGGGGGGCATGGCTGAGCCCTCCCAGCCCCAACAGCCCCCAGCCAGGGCTGTTTGCCTTGTGCCATGTCAGAAACACCTTTCCCAGAAAATCTATGGAGTATGTGTCCCCAGCTCCCCTCTGTGCCACCCAGACCTGCTCCTGACCAAGTCCCTGTGAGGGACCCAGCACTACCTCTGGTTTTCGGTGCTCATCAGCCTCCAGCCCCTCCAGAGGGGTGATGAAGCCACACACAGGGTTCTTCCTCCGCTCCACATCTGCACAGGGGAGAGCACAGCTGGCTTTATCCATGCCCCATCCATGCTTTATCCATGGCCACCCCGGTGCCAGCCCCATGCCAGTGGGCACAGCCCAGCTCCTGGCAGATGGGGCAGGGCCTGGCCCATACTCACACTGGATGTACCATGCTCTCCAGATCGCGTTGTTGAGACGAATTTTATCCCAGCAAAGCAGCCTCAGCCCCTTGAAATTCTTCCACTTGGGTGACACCAGCTTCCCACTGAAACACCAAGCAAAGGGGAGGCTGAGGGGCACCATCCCACAGTCCCTCCAGTTTGGGGTCTCCTGGGGGAGGCTGTGCCTCAAGACATATATAGGGATCACCAGCCTGGTGGCAAGCCAGGCACAGCCCTGTAGCTCTGCTACAGGAGGCTTGACATGCACCTGTGGGAGCACCCAGGGGAGCATTCCAAACCCTTGTGCACCCTGAGAGCAGCACAGACCCAATTCCTGAGCTTCACAGACCCACAGGAGGCTCCTCAAACCCCCAGGATCACTGAGGTTTGAAGCCCAGCTCCAAGGAGGGATCCCACTGCCCCCAACCAGCCCAGCTGTGTCCCAGCCCCAGGGCACAGGAAGGGAAGTCTCCCGCCCAGGCGAGACACCCGGGGACATGTGCTGTGGTGACTCTTGCCTCATCACAGCCTTGGGGCAGCTATTTCTGACCCTCCTTTTAATGCCAGGCACAACGTGGAAATGCTGCCTTCAGCTGGGGCAGGCAGGGACAGCCATGCCAGGGGTTTGGGAAGTCAGGACAGCGCTGGAGGATGGTCAGGATGTTAAGGGACATTTGTCTGTGCCCCAAGACAGACAGAGAGAAAGACCAGCCCTGCCCTCAGCCTTGGGGTCCGTTTCACCTCTCCCAGCTGTCTGACCCACCAGGACAGGGCTCTGGGGCAATTCCAGCTGCTCCAGGGGTCCCTTGGAGAGCTGCCTGCTGGTTGCATGGCATTCCACCCTGACAATGCCACATTCCTCTCCAGCCAAGAGTTTGTCCCCTAAAGATCTCAGTGCTGCTTTGAGTCCCACTTCTCCTTGACTCATGCAGGGAGCAGGAGAGGTGGAGGCTGGGCTGGTGCTGGGGTGGTCTATTCCCTCTTCCCAACCTCTCCTCAGGTGCTGCTGGGCTGAGTCTCCAAGGAGGTTCTGGGGATGAGAGTGATGTAAAAAACCTCTGATTTGTTCATTCAAGCTTGTGAAACCTCCAACAGTTCTCTAACTATGATTTCAGTGCTTTATGCTTTGCCCTGCCTTGAAATCCACCTCCTGCAGAGGAGGATCAGGGACCCCTCCAGCTTCAGAGCCTGATGCAGGGACACATCTGGGAGTGGGTGTTCCCACCCATGGGTGTGGATGGGGCTGGTGCCTCCAGGGACACACAGCCCAACCCACAGCTCCAGGGGCTCGGGAAGGAGCTGTGTCCCCGTGGCTCCAGCCTGCAGAGAGTTAAGGACTCAGCTACACACTGGCCACTCCACTATCACCAGGATTTTGAACTTTCCCCAGCACCACAAGGCAAACAGCGCGGTGGTGCCAAGCGGAGGAGCCAATGGAAAGGACGGGTTTCCCAGGCACGTGGCCAGGTCCTGCTGGTCAAGGCCATGCTCCTCACTCACAGACAGCTGAAAGGTGCAGCCCAAGCCCTTGGGGTGCAGTCAGACACCTTGGTCACACGTGGGGCTGGTGGAGCTGTGGCCACAGAGCTGCTGTGGGGCATGTGGGGCGCCAAGTACCTTTAAACTGCATTTGCCCACTCTGATAGCTCCCTCCAGCTGCTGCCTACAAGTGTGTCAAAAATGTATTAGCAAGGGAAAAGCCAGGAAAGCTGGGGGTGTTCAGCCTGGAGGAGACTCCAAGGAGGCCTCAGAGACCCTTCCAATGCCTAAAGGTGCTCCAGGAGAGCTGGAGAGGGACTTAGAACAAGGGATGGAGGGACAGGACAGAGGGGAATGGTTTCAAAATGACAAGAGGGCAGGGTTAGATGGGATATTGGGAAGAAATTCTTGGCTGTAAGAGTGGTGAGTTACCTGGCCCAGGTTGGGCAGAGAAGCTGTGGCTGCCCCATCCCTGGAAGTGTCCAAGGCCAGGCTGGATGGGGCTTGAATGAGGATCCCACTGCAGTGGAGCCAGTGTGTGCATTGCCATGCTCAGTGCAGGCAGGAAATGAGGCACTGAAAGAGTCCAAGGGGTTGGGACCCCCGACTGCAGCAGAATGGCAAAGCTGTGCCATGCCAGCTGCCAGCAAACCAGGCACCTGGGGTGTGGCGATGGGCCAGATGAACATAGATAGGTGGCAACTGGTACCCCCAGAGTGCTCTCCCTGTGCCTGGCATCCCCAGGGATGCCCTGGCAGTGACCACATCACAGTGGAACTCTCAAGGTCTCCAAGGCAAACCTGAGAGCTCAGCCCCTGGATGAAACCCTGAATGAGCCACTGAATGAGGAGGAAGGCAATGGGCACCTCTTCAAACCTGCTTTGTTGGGCTTTTGCTTTTGTGCATCATCAGTAGCACTCTGTCATTCCTGATGTGCACCTGGACATCTTGGGAGAGATATACAAGCAGTTCTGCACTGACTCGAGTAGAGCAAGTCCCTCTGATGCCATGCTGGAGAGAACTCAACACCTGGGGGCTTGGCAAAGGAAGGGATCTGCCTCCAAGGATGTGGACCAAGGCGACAAGAGACACATTGCAGTCTGTGCTGTTGTCACCAAGGAGCTGTCACCCAGGTTTGGAAGATTCGTGTGGCAGGGGAACAGTGTGGTCACCCATTGGATTTGGCAGGAGAGAAGGAGGGAATTATTCAGGAGACCCTGGACAAAAGCTTGTGCAGCCATCCGAGTGCTGCTGCTTGTCATAGAATAACCTCAGGACATGTGGACAGAGTCAGGGACAGAAGGCAGGACTGCTCCTCTGAGCTGCATTGCCAAAGAGTGAGTGTTGGCTGCCCACATGGTCACTGCTGCTCTACAGGTGTACAGGGTCTGGCCATGGAGGTGCCACAGCCGGGCACAGTGATGCCAGATCCCATGGGAAAGTGGAGGAGAGTCAAGCTACACGTGAAAAGAGGAGGAACTTCTCACCTGGCTCCATGACCAACAACTCAGTGTCAGCTCTTTCTCCCCAAAACCTCCCAGGACGTGTGTTCTGAGCACATGGCTCATACAGCCCATAGAGAAGAGGAGCAAGGATGTCAGCTGGGCACAATGTCCTGGATGGGCAGTGGGGCTCAGCCCCACGTGCCTTCAGAGAGCTGGGGGTCCGTGAGACACGTGCCAGCTCTGGGGCTCACCTGTACTCCAGGCTCATGCACTCGAAGAGCCGGGTGAGGGTGGGGTCGATGCTCCGGGGGTCGGCCGGCTCGGGCTCGGCGCGGTGGTGCCGCCGCCGGGGCAGCGCGTCGCTGTGCGGGGACGACACCATGAAGTGGCCGCTGTGGATGACCTGGGAGGGGTTCTGTGCCCCAGCACCGGGTCCTGTGCCACCCACAGCCGCATCCTCGGAGTCGGAGTCGGAGTCGGAGACAGGGCATGGCCCAACTGGGGGCTCTGAAAAGGCTCCTGGGAGCCCCACCTGAGCTCCTGCCATCGTCTGGCGCTTGCTGGGGAGCCCTTATGGACCTGTCCCAGCTCTGTGATCCATGTCCCAGTTGTGCCAGAGCCCTATGGGCACTGCATTGACATTGAGCTCATGTCTTTGGGCTCCCCAGCACAGGACACCTTCACCGCACCTCCTCCTGGGCACCTGGTCCACACTGTCAGCTCCGGTTCAGTGGCTGGTTTGCCAGGGTTCAGCAGTTGGTTTCCTGGGCTTCAGTGGTTGGTTTGCCAGGGCTCAGTGGTTGGTTCAGTGGTTGGTTTGCCAGGGCTCAGTGGTTGGTTCAGTGGTTGGTTTGCCAGGGCTCAGTGGTTGGTTCAGTGGTTGGTCTGCCAGGGCTTGCCAGGGCTCAGTGGTTGGTTCAGCAGTTGGTTTCCCAGGGTTCAGTGGCTGGTTTTCCAGGGTTCAGCAGTTTGTTTCCTGGGGTTCAGCACTTCATTTCCCAGGGTTCAGCAGTTGGTTCAGTGGCTGGTTTTCCAGGGTTCAGTGGCTGGTTTTCCAGGGCTCAGCAGTTGGTTTGCCAAGGCTCAGCAGTTGATTTACCAGAGTCCAGCAGTTGAATTGCCAGGGTTCAGTGCTCACTTTGCCAGGGTTCAGCAGTTGGTTTCCCGGGGTTCAGCGGTTGGTTTCCTGGGGCTGATTGTCACCAGCCCTATTTATAGTGGTGGCAGCTGATCCCGCCCAGGGCACGCTGTCAGCAGGTCCCAGCACTCCACCACCAGCCACGGGAGCTTCAGCTCCGCTCCACCGTCCCGCTCTGGCAGTGTCCCTGACGCCCCCGGCTCTTATGTCCCCCCCAGGGCTGGGGAGGAGCAGCTGCGGGTGCCGTGCCCCCGGGGCAGGCTGGCAGTCGGCTCTGTTTACCCGGGGTTAATAATCGCTGATCCCGGGCTCTGGCCGGCAGAGGAGCGGGCGGTATTTACCCAGCGCCTCTGCCCTAATGGATCTCCCCGCACTTCCCAGGGAACAAATACAGATTAAGGGACACAAACAGGTAAAATTATAGCAACGGGCACCCAGCTCAGCACAAAGCACTGAGCCATGTGCCGAGCTGAGAAACAGCCCAGGGAAAACCTGCTCCCAGGTGGGACCCAGCAGGAGAGGGGCTGCAAATCCCAGTGCAAGAGAGGACAGCAATAGCTCAGGTGTGGTGGGATTTACACATGATGTCCTTAAAATCACAGAATCATCAAATCCTAGAATGGTTTGGGTGCTAAGCCTAAACACTTTCCTTGCTAGACCTGACTGTGTTAGGTCTCAGCAGGGAGCATTTTGGGGGTGCTGTTAGGCACAAGAATGAGGGGTCCTGCAGAGGTTTTTGAGGACAGGCTGCTTTCCTTGCTCTCACCTTTGGCTCCAGGACTCCCAGGTCACATCTTCCTGCCAGAGGAACCTTGGGACAGCAATGGCCTGGTGCTCACTCTGTATCAGCCTCTACAACCTGCTGGGGAGGTGGAACTGGAATTTACATGTTGGTTTGGGGGTTTTAATACAGGGGTTTGTTGCAGGATTTAAGAACTGGTGTTAATTACTAGAAAGGGGTGACACAAACCCCGAGGATCACCGTCCCTGGAAGTGTTCCAAAAATGGGCAGATGTGGCACCTGGGGACATGGGTTAGTGGTGGCCTTGGCAGTGCTGGGCAGTGGTTGGACCTGCTGATCTTACAGGGATTTTCCAACCTTAATGATTCCATGATCCTCAGAGATGGGCACTGATTATTTGTACAGCTCAGAATAAGGACACGATACACATCGAGACATTGTGTTTCCAAATCATGTTTTATTTTCTGGAGCACGTGCATGGGATTTTGACCAAACACAGCACAAAGGGAAGAACCCAGAGAGGGAAGCAGAGCAGCTCTGCAGAAGAGGTGAAAGGAAACCCCCTTGACTGTGTGGGCTGTGCCTCGGTGCCCCCACTCAGGTGCCCTGGCAAAGAGGGGCCCAGCAGGGCTCTGCTCCAGCGCCATGCCCAGCACAGAGGGGTGGTGAGGCAGCCCTAGCAGGTGACAGGTTTGATGAGGATGGCAGAGGCACTGCAGTTCCCTCTGCACAGGTTGCCCCATGCCAGGCCACCCCTAATGTTCAGCCGCACGGAGTAACACGACGAGAACCACCACCCACCTCCATGGACAGATGCACAGTTCCCACTGGAAGTGTCCTGATCCCGATCTTTGGTGGAGAACTTCATGTTGTCATGCATGGTGGTGGTACCCTTGGAGGCCATGGCATCCTCTGCCGTGCCCGAGTGCGCTCCCAGCCTCAGCCGGTAGCCCTGGGACTCATCGTCCAGGCTGAACAGGTTGTAGTCTGCAAACCTCTTGTTGTTTGAAGCATCCCAGATGAGAAACCTGACCTGGTAGACCTTCTGCCTGGTGATCTGGCGGATGTACTCAGTGCCCAGCCAGAACTCTGTTTGCAGGCTCCCAAAGCCATGTTTGTAGGTGCTCCAGGACTCGGACCAGCTGATATCCGTGTCCTGCCGGTTCCTCTGGATCACGGTCCAGGTCCCATTTGCCTCCCCCATCTCACAGTAGACCACAATGGGTGATGATCCCGTGGGCTGGATGACGTAGACACCACTGGGGTTGCCAGCGGGGACCTCACTGCAGTCCCTGGGCAAACCTGGAGCATGAGAGAACATGGAGGACCAACGTGCACAACAACCCTGTCTGCTGCTCCTGCAGCTCTGGAATCACCTGCATCCCTGGGGCTGGGAAAGAGGAAACCTCTTTGCCTTGGCATTGGACACCCTGTGGATGGCTGGGAAACCCCAGCAAGCTTTGCTTGGCTGGTACATCCTGTGGTGTGTAAGTACTGGCTGCAGAGTCCTCTGAGATCACAGGGACCCAGTATGGTTTGGGTGGGAAGGAACCTCAAAGCTCAGCTTGTTCCATCCCCTGCCATGGGCAGGGACACTTCCCACTATCCCAGGTTGCTCCAAGCCCCATCCAACCTGGCCATGGACACTTCCAGTGATGGAGCAGCCACAGCTTCTCTGGGCAACTTGTGCCAGGGCCTGCCCACCCTCACAGGGAAGAATTTCTTCCCAATATCTCATCTAAATCTCTCCTCTTTCAGTTTAAAATCATTCCCTCTTGTGCTATCCCTGTTTCCCCCTGTAGGAATCCTCTGTGCTCGTGTCACTCGTGGCTCAGTGTGGGGCTGTCACTGGGAAGGAGTGTGCAGCACATCGAGTCCTGCTCAGGCTCTGGGCTGGCTGCTCCCCAGGCTCTCTGCCCACCCACCACCACCATGCCCTCCTTCCCTTCCACCATTCCCATTCCCTGTGGGATGCAGGGTCTTAACTGCTCTGTTGCTGTGCCAGCCGGGATTCAGCTGCCAGGCTCTGCTGCCCGCTCGCTTCGTCTTCATCCGCCTCTGGAAAAACAGGAGGGAGGTGAGCAGGCCTGTGCCACAGCACGGGGGGCACTGCAGCCCCCAGGGGCTGCTATTCACACCACTGGGGATGGTGAAGGGCACAGGGCTCATTTTCTTCCTGTGTGGTCGTTTTTGGCTGGGAACTCTTCCAAGGGATCAGACCCTGGGAATGGGATCGCTGCAGTCACTGAACTGCTGCTGATTCACCCCCCTCAGCATTATGGGGTGGAGCAGATGGAATCATGGAATGGTTTGGGTTGGAACAACCTTTCAAAGGCCATCCAGTCCAACACCCCTGCTATGAGCAAGGACACTTTCTTCTAGATCAGGTTGCTCAGAGCAGTGGTGGTGAGCACAAGGATATACAGATAGAGAAGGGCTGAGAGGGAAACGGGTCTCTGTGTGCTCCTTTTCAGTGATGGCTGAAGGGTTCAAGTGTTCATTCAACCCACAAAGAACCTCAGAAACTTCAGAGAGAAAAGGAGCTCACATGAGAGGACAACCCTCTATTTAGAAGTCCCAGCACCCATCTTAGTAAGATGTTGGTTCCCTGAGAGCCTCTGGATGTGTGACCTCCATCAGTGATGTGATGATGTTTGGGGATTATTTAGCCCTGTGCAGGCTTCAGAAAGCATTTTGGTTGGTCACTTATACAAAATTCCTCTGAAGTTTCAAGGCTCCAGATGGACTATATTTAAAGGGAAAGGTCTGTCTTCCTTTGAATATCCACAGCTCTCCAGAAAAAGCTGCCACAACCAACCTTGCCAATAAATAACATGAATGACCAAATCTGGTGATGTTTGGTTAAGATATTAAATTGGAGAAAGGTTTGATTGGGCTCCTTTTATTTCAGGGTGTGACTGTCCTTCTCCAAGAGTACTTTCTACACTTTCCTCTCTGTGCAGAGGACAGGGAGCTCCTGATGTTTGGATGAGCAGAATTTAGGGATGTAAGAATGAAAGCACATACCAGAAAGAAGATCAGAGGTGTAGATATTAATGATGTCATCTACATTTACGTGCAGTCTTTCCAGGTTTTCAATCTTCAGAGCAAGAAGTGGGGCTAGCAGGGCCAGCGTGGAGGTGAAGAACAGAAGGTTGGAGTGAAGGGCTGCTGGAGAAAACACACACAATGAACCTGGAAATGGGAATCCTCTGCAGGAGAACTGGTGTGGTGGGTTGTGGGCACTGCTGGCACCTAAAGACATTCAGGAGCTACGACAGGTGGATAAACAAGGGACAGAGACCTGAGACCTTAGAAAGAAAGGAGCTGTTGTGGCCACAGTGCTGAAGGTCCCCTGAGAGTCAGGGGCTTCACTTAATTGTCCCAGAACAGCCCCCTCCCACCAGGACAGGGTGCAGAGACTGGGAGCCAGAGCACTGATCCCACATCAGATCCCTGCTCCATGTCACACACGGGGCTTCTCCTGGGATGTGCATCCCAGCTGGCATCTGGGCCAGGACATTCTGGGCTCTGAAGGATGGATTTTGCCAGCATCTGGAAGTCTGAGCAATTGGACTTCTTTGGACCAGACCTGATCTGGACATTCCCCAATAGTCTGTCCATGGCCAGATGGTGGATTTGTGTCTACAGCTTTCCCACCCAGCTTCAGCACCCTGAAGGACTGACGAGGATGATGAGTGATTAATGCAGTAATTAGCTGCAATTCCAACTTTTTGGGCTCTGATACAAATACAACTCAAATAAATGCTGCCTTCTCAACATCACCCAGGGCAGGATAGTTTTTCTCATGGTCAGGAATGGAGGAGAGACAGTGAGGAGCAGGAGAGACCCAGAGCCCTGGGGGTACAGTGGGAACAGGATCATCCCACCATCCCAAGGCCAGAAAGGCTCACTGGGACCAGCAGAGCTGCAGTGTGGGCAGCAGAAACCATGGGGCAGGTAGAGGTGGCAGGGATGCCCAGCTGTACAGAGCATTCATCCCATCCATCCCATCCATCCCATCTCATCCCATCCCATCCCATCCCATCCCATCCATCCCATCCCATCCCATCCCATCCATCCCATCCCATCCATCCCATCCCATCCCATCCCATCCATCCCATCCCATCCATCCCATCCCACCCATCCCACCCCACACTCACCCATGCTGTCTCTGTGTGGACCCTGCAGAGCGGGGAGCTGAGCAGGTCTGGTTGGGTGGCAGTGTGGCCAAACCTGATGTTATATAGGGCTTGTCAGTGAGGTGGGTGACCAATCCAAATGGCAGCACTCACCAGCTCCTGAAAATTTATGGTTTGTTTGCCTCCTTCCACCGGTGCCTTTGCTCACATGCCAACAGTTGTGCTCCTGTGATAAGAGTTCTCAGCAAACAGCAGTCGATGTTCACACAGAGTTCAACAAAACCAACAAAAGCTCCTGATAAGAATTATCCTTCAGGTTGTTACTACTTACGGGATTTAATGCCAAACCTGTCACCTGGGCCATGCTGGAAATCTCCATTGCAGACCCCCTGGGATGGGGACAGGTGTCTGTGCCCTCCTTCCCCCTGCACAGGGAACCATCACCCCCCAGCACACAGAGGGTACTGGAGCCAGAGAGACACCCAGTGCTGGGGACATACAGGGGTACAGACTGTCCTACCAGGACCACAGAGGGTCAGCTGGCAAGTCCATGCTGGTGCCTGGATGAAAACTGGGACTGAAAGCAGAGGGGAACAAGGAGAGACTCCAGCCCAGCTCTGAGGGTTTGTTAAAACACCCTGCACATCTGTGGCCTCAAACAGCCACGAGGGAATGGAGGTGCTCTCACTGACAGTCCCCAGGCTGACATGGTGCCCCACACACAGTGGGGGAGAGCAGGAGGTCAGCAGAGCCCTACTGAGTCTCCTTCTCCCTGCCAAGATCATATGGGATAAAGGGGGAGTGTAGGGGAAGGGGCACTGCATAAACACCCCCAGTAGGTTTTTGCTCAGAGCTGCCACAAGCATCCAGGGCTCAGGGGTGGCACCTGGGAAAGGTTGTTGACCTCAGCCTAAGGCTCTGCTGATGGAGGGCACAAGGCACCCCTGTCTGCAGCCCAGCCCTGGGGCTGATGTCTGGGCAGCTCTGCAGAGACTGGGCTGACACACACCTGCCAGGAGCTGAGGACCACTGACAAACCACTGCCCGTAGGTATTGTCCTCTTTGCTCTCCAA
The DNA here is from genome assembly GCF_047495875.1 of Pithys albifrons albifrons. Lineage (NCBI taxonomy): Eukaryota > Metazoa > Chordata > Aves > Passeriformes > Thamnophilidae > Pithys > Pithys albifrons. The sequence continues at coordinate 2,287,692 of NC_092478.1, read as the reverse complement.
GCTTCCTGTCAGTTCCCACTCCTGCCCTCCTGTTTGCCTTTCCCCCCTCCTTCAGCCCCTTTATTGATCTGCAGCAGTTGGGAAATCCCCAGGAAGATTTAATTTCTGGGCAGGTCCAGTGAATTGCGGGTTATAAAAGCCTCACAGCTGGGACATGGGTATTACTTTATTTTTTGTTAAAAAATATGTCTTTAGCCCTCTTTGTGTAATCTTGAGCAAAGAGAAGGCACCAGCTGGGCATTTAGTGATTGGTGCTGTGAGCTGAGGTGCTCACACAGAGGAGGTGTAAGGACAGACCTCGGAGTGAAGGGACAGGGGCCAGCATGGAGCTGGGAGCAGTGGGAATGACCAGCAGCTTCATGGTAATGGATCAGTCCTGCTCCTCCTCTTCCTCAGAGCTCCTTTCCTGCAGCACTCACAGCTCTGGGGAACACAAGTAGAATCCAAGCTGAGGGACAGCAGTGGAGACCACAAGAGAGGGAGTTGATGAGTGTCCAGTGTCTGTCCCACTCCTCCCCCTTCCATCCCACCATTTCTTTCTGGTTCTCTGCTGCTGCTGTGCTCTTTCCTGCATCCCTGTGAGCTGCATCCACTGCACCTGGAGCATCAGATCTTACACAACAAGCTCAAGTGGAGGGCTTTGAGCTATTTGCCCTGGATATCCTTACACAGATTTACTTCTTTCCCACAAAAATACCTTTTGCCTCTAGAACTGCAGAAAAAAACCCCAACCCGCTTTTAGGAGAAACATGAGAAAATGTGACCACAGGTCTCTGTGTGGTGCAGGGAAGGGGCTGATCCAGAGGTGACAGAGCCATGTCTCACCTCACTTCAGCCTGTCCTGAAGCTGCAGCTTCCACCACCCTGGGAGCCCCTCGCTCCTGACTGTGCCCTGGCTCTGCCTTCCCTGCTCTGAGCATCCCAGGGGCTGCCCAGGGATTCTGGTGGTGATGGGCACTTTCCCCCCCAGGGCTCCAGGCTGGGACACACCAGCTCCACCGGGACCTTGTCCTCCTGCCCATTGTGGTCTGGTGTGACATGGACACCGAGGGCAAGGGCTGGACTGTTGTCCAGAGAAACTCACTGAGCTCAACTGGAAGCAATCCTGGACCACCTACAAGTACGGCTTTGGGAACGTGCACGCCGATTACTGGCTGGGCACCGAGTACCTGCACCTGCTGACCCAGCAGGGCACCTACAAGGTGCGTTTCGTCGTGCGGGACAAAACCAACGTCACCCACTACGCCGAGTACGACATCTTCAGGGTGGAGGGCGAGGCCAGCGGGTACCCGCTGAGGCTGGGCAGGCACTCTGGCGACGGGGACGACTACCTGACCCTCTACCACCCCAAGAAGGGGGGCATTCATGACAACATGAAGTTCAGCACGGTCGACAAGGACCAGGACCGGTACAGCAGGAACTGTGCCAACCTCCCTGTGCCAGGATGGGCACGTGGGAGTGAGCACAGAGGGAGCACTGGGTGACACCTGTGTAGGTTCCCAGTTTGCCCTGCTTGGGGCTGGGGTGGCTCATCATGGACAGGACAGCCACTCACCCCTGGAGCTGGCAGTGCCAGACAAAGCTCTGAGAGCTGCACATCCTTCCCTGAAGCATCTCCAGCATTAAAAACTTGCAGCTCTTTTATTTAAATGTCACAGAGTTTTATTACTGTGAAACCTGTCTTGGATATTTTCCCTGTAATCTCACACATTTTTGGTAAGAAACCTGGCCCTGCCCTGGCCTGGTGTTCCCTCTGGATCAGCCTCTACAACCTGCTGGGGAGGGGGAGCTGGAATCTGCATGTTGGTTTGGGAGTTTTAATATAGAGTTTGCTGCAAGATTTAAGAACTGCTGCATTGAGAGCCTGTGTGAGTGAGAGTCTGTGTGTCAAGGCCACAGCTTCAGTAATAGTGTTAATTCAGATTTACCAGAAAATAAGGAATCTTTATCCTTTCCCCACCCTGGATGACTAGGGGGTGACACAAACCCCGAGGATCACCGTCCCTGGAAGTGTTCCAAAAATGGGCAGATGTGGCACCTGGGGACATGGGTTAGTGGTGGCCTTGGCAGTTAGTGGTGGCTGGGCAGTAGTTGAACCTGCTGATCTTACAGGGATTTTCCAACCTTAATGATTCCATGATCCTCAGAGATGGGCACTGATTATTTGTACAGCTCAGAATAAGGACACGATACAATCGAGACATTGTGTTTCCAAACCTTGTTTTATTTTCTGGAGCACGTGCATGGGATTTTGACCAAACACAGCACAAAGGGAAGAACCCAGAGAGGGAAGCAGAGCAGCTCTGCAGAAGAGGTGAAAGGAAACCCCCTTGACAGCACGGGCTGTGCCTCGGTGCCCCCCATTCAGGTGCCCTGGCAAAGAGGGGCCCAGCAGGGCTCTGCTCCAGCACCATGCCCGGCACAGAGGGGTGGTGAGGCAGCCCTAGCAGGTGACAGGTTTGATGAGGATGGCAGAGGCACTGCAGTTCCCACTGCACAGGTTGCCCCATTTCATGCTCCCTCTATGGTTGAGCCGCACGGAGTAACACGACGAGTACCACCACCCACCTCCAGAGCTGGCCGCACAGTTCCCACTGGAAGTGTCCTGATCCCGATCTTTGGTGGAGAACTTCATGTTGTCATGCATGGTGGTGGTGCCCTGGGAGGCCATGGCATCCTCTGCCGTGCCCGAGTGCGCTCCCAGCCTCAGCCGGTAGCCCTGGGACTCATCGTCCAGGCTGAACAGGTTGTACTCTGCAAACCTCTTGCTGTTTGAAGCGTTCCAGATGAGAAACCTGACCCGGTAGACCTTCTGCCTGGTGATCTGGTAGATGTTCTCAGTGCCCAGCCAGAACTCGGTTTGCACGTTTCCAAAGCCATGTTTGTAGGTGCTCCAGGACTCGTCCCAGGTGACTGGTGTGTTCTGCCGGTTCCTCTGGATCACAGTCCAGCCCCCGTCTGCCTCCCCCATCTCACAGTAGACCATGATGGTGTGCAGTCCCGTGGGCTGGATGACGTAGACACCACTTTGGCTGCCAGGGGGGAGCTCACTGCAGTCCCTGGGCCAACCTGGAGCAGGACAGAGGGGGATTGAACAAGCCCCAGGCACAGCCCACAGTCCTCCTGTGGCTGCTTCTGCACGGCCAAAACATTACCAAGCCCAGAGTCCCCGAGGAGCACAAACCAGGCAAAGCCCATCCTCACCTGAGCACACGACGCCCGCGTCCTCCTGGTGCCCACAGTTGTGCTGTCCCCAAGGCTGTGCCGAGCACTCGCTGAGGAGCCTCTCCGTCCCACTGCAGGCGACATCGTCCAGCCAGATGGAACCAGATCCTCTCCCAAAATAAGCACTGCCAGGGGCTGACACTGCGTTTCCGCAGCCGAGCTGCCTGCACACCACGGAGGCATCTGTTGTGTCCCAGGAGTCGTCACACACCGTCCCCCAGGCGTTGCTGTACCAAACCTCCACCCGGCCCGAGCACTGGTTGGAGCCGTTCACCAGCCGGACCTGGCCTGGAACATGGGAAACAACAGGAGGGAGGAGAGTTGGAAATGAAGGGATGACACCAAAGGAAGATGGAGTCCAGACTAGAAAGTACCTTCTGGCTCAAGGAGTAAAGTCCAGGCAGTAAGATATGGGGCCTTTAGACCTCTGATCATGCTCCTGGTGGGGGGAGAAACCTACTCTTCTGAAGTCTTCATTTCTAACTATTTTTGGTGTGTAGTCCCAGAGGCTGGGCAGGGGTCATGCCTTGTGTTCCCTCAGCCTCCTCCTGGGACTGAGAACCTCAGAACCAAAGCTGAGGGTGAGTCAGGGAATGGGGCAGCCCAGTGAGCTCCTCTAAGACAAGGGAATTTCATGGGAGAAGATGACTCTTCTAGTTCTTTGCCATGGGACAAGTGTGGCAGCTGGGGATGCTATGGCAGGAGAACCCTTCCTTTCTTCTGCATTCCTCCCACTTAATATTCCCATTGTCCTCTCACAGGGCAGGGTGTGTGTGGGGAGGGACAGCTTTGGCTTTGGGAGGGATTGGAGCAAACCCTCTGGGCTTCTCCACACCTACAGAGGAGCAGACAGGCCCCTGACTGCCATGTCCCAGGTCCACACCCACCAGACACTGAGGAGGGGCAGGTGACTCGTGCTGGGACACACAGCCCTCTTGTGGAGTACCTGGGGGACACCAGGGTGGGAGATACACTCCCTGACAGTCAGCCCTGGGGTGGTCCTGGTCATGTCCTGCTGGCATCTCTGGGGACCCTCCATGTACTTACCATTGGCTAATGATCTCAGAGCAGGCACAGAGAGAGACTGATTGAGGAGAGCTGGGCTTTGGATGCTCCTGGTGAGATGTGGGGCAGGCACGGCCAACACGCAGGCAAGGAACAGGAGGGGAGAGCACCGGGCAGCTGGAAAGGGAAGGGACAAGATGAAAGTCTCACAGAGAATCCCGTGCAATGGGGTGAAACATCTCCAGTCACCCTAAACCTGTCAGGGCACAATGAGGTTTCCCATTTGCACAGGGGAAGGTCTCTCTGACCCCTCTCTGCAGGTTTTCTCTCCTACTTTAAGCACAGCCCTCCTTTCATCAGCCCAAGTAGAATCTGTTGTCAGAGACCTGCCCTCACCCTCACCTTGCTGCAGCTCCTCAGATGGGATGGCAGGATGGGAGGTGTGCCAAGCCCCTGTGACCCCCAGCAGTGATTGCACCCCTAGAGTGTCACCCAGGGCTGATCTGACCCCCCGCTCCCCACAGGCTCCCTCTGCCCCACGTGAACCCCTCCTGAGCTCTCCTCTGCCCTGGCACTGCCCAGGGAGCTGCTGGGTTGGGCTGAGGGCAGATCCAGGGATTCATATGACCCTCTCAAACCTTATCCCATGCTCTGGGAGAAGGAGCACAGACCTTGAGTCTGCCCCACTTTGTTCCCTGTGTCTGTCCTGCCTCTGTGGTGAGCCCCCCATCCATGGCAGCAGACGGATGGCACTGCCAGGGGGGAGGCTCAACACTCCCCTCTGCCAGCACTTCTCCTGGGGGTGCAAGGGGAGCCCACCCTGTCCTGCTCCCCCATGCTCATACTCACCCATGTCGACTCCACGGGGACACTTGCAAGTCTAGAAACTTGCTGGGGATGTGCTTTGGGTCACAGCATTTATAGCTGTGCTGTGCCAGGGGGGTGGGGGGGCTGGCACAGCTGCCACGAGTGTTGTGCCCCCACCCTGAGCAGGATATTCACTCACTCTGATAAGGGGGACACTTATTAGAACTTGAGCAAACACAGCCCAAGAGCGACACTTCACAGGTGCCGAGCACAGACCTTCCTGCACTTGCCACCAGCGGGGCTTTGATGACATTTGCTGAGCCCTTCCTTGACTTTTTTCCTTGTTGGCCTCTGGAACATCTGGAAGATGGGAAGTGTTTGCCCCCCAGCTTTGAGGTGTGAGGTGTGCCTTCTTTTCCCAGAAGAAACTTCTCAGAAGCAGCTTAGTCTTTCTGGGTAAAGAAAACACTAATATCTAAGATGTCATGTACCTGTGCACATAAAAACATTTTACAGTGATTGATGTGTCTCTTCCAGTGCCGATTTCCAGCATAATAAAGTAGGATTAAGTTTGTCTAAAGCAAATATTAATGTTTTGGGAAGATTAAACACAAAGATCCAGTGTGTGGGTGGGTAAAAGCCAAGAGCACCTTCAGAGCTCTGTGCTGTCACTGTGATGATTCCACACTTGATCTGCCCCCGTGGAGAAGCAGAGTCCCTGCTCTGCCACACAGACTCTGCATCCACGGCAGTTCAGCCCAGGGAGCGGGTGGGATCAACAGGAGCCACTTCGCAGGCAGTTGCTGATCTCATCACCACTTTGTGTGCTGCAAGTGCTGCAAGTCTCGGGAGAAAACGGGCTGGAGGAGCTGAGAGTGCAGACACAGCCCCCATGGCCAGGCTTGAGCAGAGGCAGGTCTGAAAACAGCTTTAGAAAGGCGATGTCAGCACCAGACTGAGTGTGACAACAGCAGTTCAGGAGGGATTTTACAGGAGTTCAATTAAAATGTTAGCAAGGTGCTCTAATTCCATCCCTTTCTCTCCCTTATTCATACCCATGTGTGAGTTGTGCTGAGCTTTGGTGCCTGCCTGGTGTCCTCAACACCTGCAAGTCACCATGTTCTCCCTGCACCTGGCCAGGTCTGTGGTGTCACCCCTGGGCACAGCAAGCACAAGGGCACTGCAGGGACAGGTTCACAGGGATGAAACACAAAGATGTTCAAATTTTACAGCACCAGTGGCAAAATCCAGCTCTCCAGCTGAATCCTTTATATTCCAAGCCCAAAGATGGCAAAAATAAGATGATACAGATGTCCTGCCATCATCCTGGGGCCATGCTCAAAGAGGCACTTCTAACACCCTTTTACTTTCAAGCCAGTGAGTTTTCATTTGCACTCACGGCGTGTGCAGCCCCACAGCAACGCAGTGCCAGGACTCATCAGCTCAGCACAACAGCATTGCCTTCCAGGACGACAACACTCCACTACAGCCACCTCTTCCCTCTGCCCAGAGGTTGGAAATATTTTGAGGTCAAGGCTACTCGTGTCATGAAATACCTTCCCAGGTGTTAGGAAGCAAAGTGACTTTTCTTCCTACTCTGTCCTAGTGATGCAGCTACAGCCACAGGGTTGGCCAGGCTGACTGCAGCAATTTCTCACACCCTGTCCCATTTCCCACACCACAGGAGCCTGCAGGTCCTCTCCAGGCTGGACTTTGCCTCAGGAGGGATTCAGCAGTGCTGTGGTCCATCACTGAGAGGTGATGGATGGCCTGGAACAGACTCTGGCTCCTGGGGGACCTGAAGCACCATGTCCCTCTGCTGGGGTCACCAAGCTTCCCCAAAAAGGGAAAACTGATGGAACAGCAGCTTGACATTGTCCTTTGAAATGTCCTTGACATGGCCTTTGGCCAGCACTGCTGCAGGCAGAGCTGTGTGACTGGGCCCTTGGATGGGCATCTCTGACTCCTCTCAATTCCCCAGCCATGGAAACACAGTGCATGTTGAGGAGCTTTCCTGCCCACTTCCCAGCCTTAACAAATGCTGCTTTTAGGCCAGAGCAATTTCTTTCCACATAGAGGACAGTAAAAGACAGGACCTCTTTCCAAAAGGACCCTTGGGAGCCACAGGAAAGGTGCTCTGGTCAGGTGTGAAGGCCACCTCCAGGCTCAGAGGTGCCCACAGCCCTCCACTTCTTGCCCACATGGGTACAAAGGAGAGGGTCAGTGATGCTGGGGATGTTTGGGGACATTCCCTGGAAGCCTGTGCTTCTCCCACCCCTGTGAGCTCCTCAGGTGCTGCTCTGCCCACCACACCAGGGTCCTGCCCACCTGGCAGGGGCAAGATGTCACCTCAGCACCAGGCAGGTGGTCAGTTCCACTGGAGGTGATTGACTGAAATCAGTCAGGGAAACCAGTGACAGAAAGTTTATCACAGTCTCCTTGGAACAGACCAAAGCAGTGTCAGGCTTCTAATAGGATAAGAACCATAAGCTGTGCTGCACAGAGGAGCAGTAATGGGATATGGCTTCATGCAGGAGATGGTTTGATGTATCTGGGCCACTGCTAACTAAATCCTCCCTGAAGTCCCCTCTCTGCAGCTCCTCCAGCTGCAGAATTAATCAGCTCTCTCCTTTTTATCTGAAAAGCACGAGGCCAGTGGCTGCCTGCAGATCCAAAGGCAAAGCCCTGTGGGAGCTCCCTCTGGGGACCATCGGTGGGGACACTGAGGTGGAGCCTTGGCCACCCATCCAGGGCCATGTCCTGCTCCCATGTCCTGCCTGATTTCTGGAGGCTCCTGCCAGCACAATGCCTGGGGAGCCCATGGCACTGCATGGTCCAGGGCAAGGGCAACCCCTGATTTTGGATGCTGGCAGCGACCTGGGGTGTGTGAGAGAGGCACGACATGACCCACATGGCCAAAGTCACATTAAGGATCCTTGGAGAACTTGGGGCACTTGGCTTCTGCTGGTCCTGAACCATTGGTTGTCTCCAGCCTGGAGGAGCAGGGTGGGATAACTGGGAGGTCTGGATTGCAATGGCAGGGATGGGGAAGCTGACTGAGGTGTATCATTCCTTGAGGTGCAGGAACACAAGGGAGAAACAGTTCTCAAGTGCAGATCCCAGGAACAGCAACATGCTGTGCCCAGGGATCCTGTGCCACTGCAGGTCCATCGTGGGAGGGAGTCCATGTCCTGGAGAAGGGCTTTGCAAACCTGCAGGTAAATCCTTCTGAGAGTGTTTGGAAGCTGCTGGAAACATCAGCATCTCCCCAGGTGCCCTCAGGCCAGGCAAGCCAGGGCTCAACATGGTCTCTGCACTGCCTGGTCATGAGCCAGGCCATGGCCAGCCCCACGAGTTACCTCTCCCACCACTCACAAGCTCCTCTGGGTCACCAGCTCCTCAAACTCACCCTCCAAACATGTCCCAGACTTGTGAATCTGCTTTTGTCTCTGAAGAGGGAAAATCTGAGAACACCCACAGGGATGCAGCTTCATCACCTCCCTGTATTCAGACTCTTTTCTCAGATAAATCCCCTCAGTTCCACCAGGGTTTAACAGCAGTGGAAGGTTGTTTCAAGTGAGTCCAAATGTTTCTGTTTCCTCTCTGTGCATTTTTCAATTTTAAAACAGCCCTTTTAAGTGCCAGTGCTTCTTAACCAGCCTTCAGCCAGTGCCAGGCATCAAAGGAAGGACTGGCTGGCCAGGAGAGCTGCTGCCTTGTGCTCCAGAGTTTGCAAAAAAATCACAAGATAACAAATTAATTCCCCAACTTATGTAAATACTTCATGCTGAAAGGGTTTTTCTACAACATCCAGCCTGAGGAAGGTCTCGGGTGTGTGTTTGTACATGAATTTATCTCCCTGTTCATACTGAGATGGCATCTGGCAACTGGGATGTAAAGGCACAGGTCGTCTTTATTCACAAAGAAACGATTGAAAAGAAGCTCTTAGGGTTGCAAACGTTTGAAGAACAACAAAGTTTTTCCTCCTTAAGTAGGAAAGTGACCAAAAAAATAGCTGACAACTTCACTTCAGCTTTATACAACTGTAAACATCAGCAAAGTTTAAAGAATAGAGATCACAAAGCATCTACTAAGACACAGAGTTTCAAGAGGAGAAATTTTAGAATTGCTTATGTGATTTTAAAGAGAAAAGGGATGAAGAGCTTCATTCCCCAAAGGAGGTTATGGCTTGGCAATCACTACAACCACCATTTTTTAGAGTGCTGAGCAGAGCATGGTGCCAGCACTTCCCACTACAGAGCTCTGTTTCTGCTCTAAAAATAATCCCAAGAAATTTGCTTTCTTGCTTTGAAGGTCAGACCTTTCCCTAGCTGGTTTCTCACCCCAGGGATCTTCACATTTGTGAGGATGCTCTTTTGGCTTGACTCCCTTTGGGCCCAGCTGTCTCCAGATTTAGAAGCTCTGTTTGCAGTTTGTCTGTGACCTGAAGCCCCTCTGCAGGTGCCCTGAGCAGCTCCACATCCCTGACACCAACACTGATCACCAACTTCCAAGGAGAACAGTAAAGGGAAGAAGAATTTTGGAGCTGCAGCCCAGGACAGGCACCTGGGAATGGAGGCACATCAGGCTGTGCCCAAGGAGGTGGCACTGCCTGATGTGTTTGTTGCTTATCCCTCATGAGGAGAGCACTGAGATGGGCTCAGTGATGGATTTCCTTGATGAGTTGGACATCTTGGTCATCCTGCTTAGCAAATAGATCCTTTGCCATCATCCTAATACTGGAAGTCACTTTTAGTGCCTCCTGCTCTGCAATGGCAAAGCAAAGTTTGCAGCAGCCCCAAATTAGATTCCAGGTTGTTGCTGGTTCTCTCCAGGGAGCTCTGTGAAGGGCTGAGCACCATGGGTGGCTCCAAGCACCCTGCCAGGAGCTGTGCCCCTCGCTCAGCTCTGCTGCTTCTCCTTCAGGCAGAGAACTGTCCCTATGAGAACATCACAGACCGAAGGATGGGTGGAGGGCACAGCCTCTGAGCCAGGCTGGGAAGAGGCTGGAGAGCCTCAGGCAGGACAGGGGTGACCTGGGAATGCTGGTGAAGGTGGGAGGATGGGAACCAGGGGGAAGGACAACAGCAACTGAGGACTGTAAGTGGGCAGCAGGGATAGTTTCCATCGTGCACTCCCTACTGGAATGCTGAAGGCACCAGCCATGGCTGGGAAGAGGCAGACAGTGGTCAGGCTCCATGATGCCAGGTGGGCTCCACCCTCACAAAGATGCTTTTTTTACCTGGCTGTGACTAAACCAAGGTCATGGGTTCAATCTCCCATGTAAGTCATTGACTTAAGAGTTGGACTCGATGGTCCTTGGGGGTCCCTTCCAGCTCAGGACAGTCTGTGACAGTCTGTGACAAAGCCCTCACACCTGCAGGAGCTGAAGCTGCACTGAGCTCTTCTGTGGTTATAACTCCTTGACAGGGACACCGACTCACTGCTGGGGTTTGTGTCATCAATACACATCCAGAACACCTTCCTGCAGAGCACAGACTGTCCTTGTGACTCACCAGCCCTGCTTTGGGATCACCCAGAACGGCACAGACCACCAGGCCCTGCAATCGCAGCAGAGCCAAACACGCAGCCAACGACCTGGGCTTCTTCTCCAGGAAATCTCTGGTGCTGTCTGAGGAGCTGCACACACTGCCCAAATGCAGGACTGCCATCTCCTGGGCATCAGGAGACTCGGTGTGCAACAGCCTTGGGAAAGCACCTCAGTAACTCAGAGGCAGTCAGGGCTTCTGTGGGCAACCGGGGCTATTGCAGAATAGCAATGAGATAATCACAGAATCACAGGCTGGGCTGGAAGGGACCCACAAGGATCAGCGAGTCCAGCTCTTAAGTCAATTCCCCATATAGGGGATTGAACCCATGACCTTGGCATTATTACAACCAAGTTTTAACCAACTCAGCTAATCTCAGGGTGTAATACAAGTGAATAGAATCATAGAATCATAGAATGGATTGGGTTGGAAAAGACCTCCAAGATCATCAAGTCCAACCCTTGATCCAACTCCAGTCCCTTTACCAGATCATGGCACTCGGTGCCACGGCCAAGCTCAGTTTAGAAACTCCAGGGATGGGGAATCCACCCCCTCTCTGGGCAGCCCATTCCAATGCCTGAGCACTCTCTCTGGAAAGAATTTTTTTCTCATCTCCAACTTCAATTTCCCCTGGCAGAGCTTGAGCCCATCGTGCCCCCTTGTCCTGTTGCTGAGTGCCTGGGAGAAGAGACCAACCCCCACCTGGCCAGAACTTCCCTTCAGGCAGTTCCAGACAGTGCTGAGGTCACCTCTGAGCCTCCTCTTCTCCAGGCTGAACACCCCCAGCTCCCTCAGCCTCTCCCCACAGCACTTGTGCTCCAGTCCCTTCTCCAGCCTCCTTGCTCTTCTCAGTTGGATTGGAAGAGACCTCTGAGACCATCAACCCTTGATCCAACCCCACTGTGATCACCAGCCCAGGGCACTGAGTGCCCTGGGCTGGTGATCGCAGCAGGGTTGGATCAAGACATGTTGGATTCTCTGTCCCTGGAGGTGTTTAAGAGGACACTCAGTGCCACATCCAGACCCTTCTCCAGCCTCGTTGCTCTTCTCTGGCCCCGCTCCAGCCCCTCAATCTCTTTCCTCAACTGAGGGGCCCAGAACTGAACACAACACTCAAGGTGTGGCCTCCCCAAGGCAGAGTCCAGGGGAAGGGTCAGTGCCCTGGGCCTGCTGGCCACGCTGGTTTTGATACACAACAGGATCCCATTGGCCACTCTCTCCTGCCTGTTAAACCCTTTACAAAGCTGTGGAAAACAGTGTGTTTGTCTTACCAGCAGCCACTGCTCTGTGCTCCTTTATGTATCTGGTGTGTTCCAGGGATCCTCACAGCACAAATCTCATCCCCAGATTACACACCAGCTCAGCAGAGTGTGTGCCGGGGAAGCTAAACGCTTTTATTACTCCACCAACAGAAACAATGGGATCCTCCCTCTCGTAAAGCAATTTGGTAAACACACGGTAACTATCTGGTAATTACACGATAAAAATCTGGTAATTACATCTACAATCTGGAGAATATTGTGCGAGACTCTCCTGTCTGCTAAGGAAACAGTGACACCGTTAGTTCTGTTACTCTCCTGTCTGTTAAGGAAACAGTGACACCGTTAGTTCTGTCGTGGCTCCAGAGCACAACTGGTCCCAGTTTGTCCGGCCCTTCCTGCCAAACCCCCCAGGACAAACAACCCCCGGTGCAAGGGGGGAACATGGTGAGCACGGTTAGATGGGATATTGGGAAAGAATTCCTGGCTGGGAGGGTGGGCAGGCCCTGGCACAGGTTGGGCAGAGAAGCTGTGGCTGCCCCATCCCTGGAAGTGTCCAAGGACAGGTTTTCCCAGGCCAGGTTGGAGAGGGCTTGGAGCACCCTGGGCTGGTGGGAGGTGTCCCTGCCCATGGCAGAGATGGATCGAGATGGTCTTATAGGGCCCTTCCAACCCAACCCATCCTGTGATTACAAGATCATGCAACTCTTGGAACCTGCACATCACTCCACCAAGTGCTCAGCCTGGAAAGACGTGGCTTTGGGGGGTCTTCCCTTCAAACCTGTCCTACAAGAGTCCTAAATACAAGTCCCCAGAGAAGCTGTGGCTGCCCCATCCCTGGGAGTGCCCCAGGCCAGGTTGGAGTGGGCTTGGAGCACCCTGGGCTGGTGGGAGGTGTCCCTGCCCATGGCAGGGGGTGGAAAGAGATTTTTTTTTTAAAGGTCCTTCCAACCCAAACAATTCTGGGGTTCTATGACTAAGATCTGCCAGGGCTGCTGCCTGTCACCCTGAAGCAGCCAGAGCAGGGCTGTGCCAAGCAGGTCCAGTCCTCAGTGCCTGCCCAGAGCCAGGATCACAGGGGGGCATTAAACACAAACCTGCTTTCCCAATGCCCGGGAAAGAGGTTTGGGCTCACAGATTCTGCTGGAGCTGCTGCCCCTCCAACCCCTGGTGAACTTCTCATGCCACCAAAACTCCACAGACACCGTTTCTTATGAAGAAAACAAAATAAAACAAAACAACCAAAAAGCACAAAAGCCGCTATTCTCGAATTTCTCTCTTCCCTCCTTTGGCAGAAGCAGCACCCACAGGGTGCCCGCACCTCCCGCCCCGCTGTCCTCAGAGCGCCCAGGCCGCCGCTCCCTCCTCTTCATCACCCGCCCCGCCGGAGCCGCCGCTCCGCCTGCCCCTCACAGCGGCGGGGCCCGGTACCCAGGGGGGACACGGAGGGGGCACGGAGAGGGGCATGGAGGGGACACGGAGGGGGGCACGGAGAGGGGCACGGAGAGGGGCACGGAGAGGACACGGAGAGGGGCACGGAGGGGACACGGAGAGGGGCACGGAGGGGACACGGAGAGGGGCATGGAGGGGGCACGGAGGGGGGCACGGAGGGGACACGGAGAGGGACATGGAGGGGACACGGAGAGGGGCACGGAGAGGGCACGGAGAGGGGCACGGAGGGGACACGGAGGGGACACGGAGAGGGGCACGGAGAGGGCGCGGAGGGGGCACGGAGAGGGCACGGAGAGGGACATGGAGGGGACACGGAGGGGACACGGAGAGGGCGCGGAGGGGGCACGGAGAGGGCGCGGAGGGGGCATGGAGAGGGGCACGGAGAGGGCGCGGAGGGGGGCACGGAGGGGACACGGAGGGGACACGGAAGGGACACGGAGAGGGGCACGGAGAGGGACACGGAGAGGGGCACGGAGAGGGACACGGAGAGGGGCACGGAGAGGGACACGGAGAGGGGCACGGAGAGGGGCACGGAGAGGGACACGGAGAGGGGCACGGAGGGGACACGGAGGGGGCACGGACGGGACACGGAGGGGGACACGGAGGGGGACACGGAGGGGGCACGGAGAGGGGCACGGAGAGGGGCACGGAGAGGGGCACGGAGAGGGGCACGGAGAGGGGCACGGAAGGGACACGGAAGGGACACGGAGAGGGGCACGGAGGGGGGCACGGAGGGGGCACGGAGGGGACACGGAGGGGGACACGGAGGGGGACACGGAGGGGACACGGAGGGGACACGGAGGGGGCACGGACGGGACACGGACGGGACACGGAGGGGACACGGACGGGACACGGACGGGACACGGAGGGGACACGGAGCGGACACGGAGCGGACACGGAGGGGGCACGGACGGGACACGGAGGGGGCACGGAGCGGACACGGAGGGGGCACGGACGGGACACGGAGGGGGCACGGAGGGGACACGGAGGGGCCGCCCCGGCCCGGGCCTCCCTGAGGGGGCGGGAACGGCCCCGCACAGGCCCCGCCGGTCCCACAATGCCCCGCGCCCACCGCGGAGGACAAAGCCCAGCGCGCGGCGCCGCCGCGGTACCCGGATGGGCGCGAGGGGGAGTGGGCGGGGCAGCCGGAGCGCGCTCCGATTGGTCACTGCGCGGCGGGGAAGTCCCAGAGCGCGCTTTGATTGGCCGCCACGCCGCGGAGGGAGTCCCGGAGCGCGCTCTGATTGGTCGCCGCGCGGCGGAGGGGGCGGGCGGATAACGGAGGGCGGGCCCAAAATGGAGGCGCGCGCGGCGCCGCCGCTTTACATAACGCGACCTCTCACCCGCGCCGCGCCGGCGGAGGCGGGGCCAGGCGGCCGGACTGACGGGCCGCTCGACCAATCCGCAGCCGGAGCGGGAGGCGGCCAGCCAATGGGCGCGCGGCGCAGCGGCTCGGGGGGCGGGCTTGGCGGGGCGGGGCGGCAGGGCCCGGGGCGCGCGCGCGCGGGGCCGGTCCCGCCGCCCGCCGTGAGGGGGAGCGGAATCTCCCGCCATTTTTCAACCGTCCCGCCCGGGGCCCCCGCCGGGCCCCCGCCATGGCGCCGCTGCTCGGCCGCAAGCCCTTCCCGCTGGCCAAGCCGCTGCCGCCGGGGGAGCCCGGCGAGCGGTTCGTCATCCCGCACACGCAGGAGGCCTTCCGCACCCGCGAGTATCCGCCCGCACCGGGGGCGCGCCGGGGAGGGCTGGGGGGGCCGGGGCGGGTCCCGGGGCCGAACAAAGAGGCGACGGGGCCGGGCGGGCTCGGGGAGGAGAGCGGCGGGGTCGCTGTTCCCGGAGGAGCCCCGGGCCGGTTCCCGGCGGGCGAAGCGGGCCGGCAGCTGGGCCGGGCTGGGGCACTTCGGGAGCGGAGCTAATGGGGCTGGGGCCCGTCGGAGCGGGCTGGGAGAGCGGCTCTCGCACTCCTGGAGGGGGCGTGGGTATCGGCGGGCCCGTGGGCGAGGGGGCCGCTGGCACCGGGGGCTTCCACGGGCTTCAGTTTGTAGAGAATTAAACAGCGGCGGGAGCTCTCTCTGTGCTCAGCCCAGGCGAGAGTTTTTCTCCCGGGCTGCCTTTGCATGAAAAGCGCGTGTTTATTTATTTGCTTATTTATTTATTATCTTGGTCCCTGCGTGTGACAGCCCCCGAGAAGCGGCCGCGGTCAGGCGGGGACTGTCACGGAGCTGTCCGCGCCCCGCACACCGCGCTCCAGGAACCTGCCTTGCTGTTTGCGCTAAAACAATCAGGATCCGAGGAGCTGAGCGCCAAAGCGAGAGGGGAATGCCTGAATATAGAAACGTAGTTTGGAGATCATGCAGTGTGGAAGACGAAAGGGCTCCAGAACTTCTCCTGTGTTGGAGAGTGTCTTGTTTCTGCAGTGAGCAGAACAGGCAGGGAAAGCCTCTAGGAAGGATTAGGTGGCTTTTGAAGAGGAAAGCGCAGCCCAGAGTGCAGATAGGCGTTGCTAAGTGCATTTAGCCCAATAAAATGAGGTTGAGTGGAGTGTTGGAGACTTGCTTTTCAACTTGTATTTCGAATTAAAGCAATCAGTCCGTGACAACAACCTGCTCTTGTGGTGTGTGCAAACTGAAAGTAGCTCAGTCATGCACCTGAGCAGGCAGTTCTTTCTCTTGCCCTTTGAGGAGTGAGAAGTGATCAGAAAGGCAAGAGTTTAAGCCTAATTGCCACTTAAGCAAAATATGTGGCTTTAAGGTTCATCTGCTTTGTAGGAACAGCACAGGGGAGTTCTGGGACACCCTCTGAGAACACCAATCTGTTGGGTGGCTCTTGTGGATCTGTGGGTAGGTGGAGGACAAGTTTCTGCAGACACTTGGGTGGTATTAAAATTAAGGAAAAAAGGGATGGTTTCTCATCCTGAGAGGGGAGGGTGTTAGCTGCAGGATCAGAGGGAAAGAGGAAACCCATGCAGGCTCTGAGGTCCTAGAGAGATGCTCTTCTCTTGGAGAAGGTACTTCGTGGGGTGCTGTGGGAGGCAGCATAGCACGTTCTAGAAAGTTCATCTTGTCAGGCAGACGTCATGAAGCTAAAAAGAGAAACCAAGCAATGTTGGGTTTCTGTCTTGCCTTGTTGACTGTGTATAATGTATGCTGGGCCAAAAGTGGAACAGAAAATTGCAAATGAGCCAGTAAGTTGGAGGGAGATGTTGCCTAAGGAAGGCTTGGAGGGTTTTTTTGGTCACTTCTGTTTATCCTGGATAGTGCAGAGGAGGAATGGCTCAGGAGGGTGGGAAGGGCCTACTGAGGCCATGCCAGGAGGTACCTGAGTCTTCACCTGGTGTCGTTTATGCCAAGGCCTGCCAGAATAGTCTCTCCTGGACTTTTTCCACCTGGAAGGCTATTGGTCAGCTCTTCCCCTAAAGGCTGTGCAGGTTCTTGTACTGCACAGCTACCAGTGAGGTGTTTGAAAGACATTTGAAGTTCGTTCTTAAGGCTTTTTTTGTGTGTTTAAGGATTTGCAGCTGTAGATTGGGTAACACAAAAAGCAGAGATTGGGGTGCAGGGCATGAGAAGAGGCATCTGCCCCGTGGGAAGATGTTCTGGAAGTGTCTGGCAGCAGTGGGAGGGGGATAAGCTGCTCAGCAGAGCTCAGGTGTTTATTTGGGTCTGGTTTTCCTTGGTAGCTTTATGTGGCTCCCTTTGACTGCCAAATCCCGTGCAAACCTTTTAAGAGAGGCCCTGCTGTGTCGAGCCCTTTGCATCCTGGCAAAGCCTCAGGCTTCTGGTGTGTGCCTGGGAGTGAACCCTGCTAATGGTGTGGGTGTGGGGATGGAGGGGGAGGATCTCTGGTCAGCCAGAGAGAGACTTGTCCTTGCAGGAGCTCAGTGGGATCTGCTCTGAGATACCTGAGGTGTCAGGAGAATGCTTTGCACGTGTCATGGTCCTGTCACCTTTGCAGCTGGTGCTGAGCATTTGCCATCTCCCCAATACCCAGTGTGTGCCCTGCTGAGCAGGTCAGCTCTGCTGTGGGCACGTGGGATCCTGGCCTGGATCAGGAATAGTGTGGCCAGCAGGCCCAGGGCAGTGACCCTTCCCCTGGACTCTGGTTGGTGAGGCCACACCTTGAGTGTTGTGTTCAGTTCTGGGCCCCTCAGTTGAGGAAAGAGATTGAGGGGCTGGAGAAGGGACTGGATGTGGCACTGAGTGTCCTCTTAAACACCTCCAGGGACAGAGAATCCAACATGTCTTGATCCAACCCTACTGTGATCACCAGCCCAGGGCACAGAGTGCCCTGGGCTGGTGATCACAGTGGGGTTGGATCAAGGGATGGACTTGATGATCTCAGAGGTCTCTTCCAACCCAACTGAGAAGAGCAACGAGGCTGGAGAAGTGACTGGAGCACAAGTGCTGTGGGGAGAGGCTGAGGGAGCTGGGGGTGTTTAGCCTGGAGAAGAGGAGGCTCAGAGGTGACCTCAGCACTGTCTGGAACTGCCTGAAGGGGTAAGATTTGGCCAGAGGGCTCAGATCTTGGTGGGGTGATGACTGCTCAGATTGCTGTTCATCTGCAGAAGAGCAGGAGACTCCACAAGCAGGGCAGGCTGGGGAAGCACTGAATTTCTCCTTGATTTTACAAGCTGCTCCAGGAGGAGGGAGCACTGTGACACTGGCTCTCTTCCTGGCTAATATTCTTGTGTATCACCAGTTTTGTTTCCTGTACATCAAAACCCACAGTGCAGCTGCTGTACCTTGTCCTTTACCTTGGGGCTGTGAGGAAACAGCCAAGAAAATTGGCTTTGTTGGAGTTCTAACTTGGCTGCCTAATCTTAAAAAAGAAAAAAAAATGGGTTGCTTGCACTAAAATGCTCTTGACAGACAACATGTCTGTGGGATACACCGAGTGCTTTGCTGTGGCTCTGCCTGAGCAGGAGTGTGGAGCAATCTGCCTGTTCCCACAAGACTTTGGGAATTGATGCTGGGGCAGCACTGGGAGAAGCTGTGGCTGTTCCCAGTGTGCCTTGTGCTCCCTGCTGGCTTTGCCCCTGGAGAGCATGTGCAGGGGGGGCAAGAGGAGCTTTTCTTGCCTCTCCTGGGATTTCTCCATCAACTTCCCATGGGTGAGCATATGGTAACTTGAGCATGGGGCTGATGATTATGCCTGGGCATCTTCTGTCCATGATAAGGATGAAGAAGGTTCTCTCTGTTTACCCTGAGTGTTAATTACTGCTCAGGTGGAGCAGGCAGAGCTCCCAGCAGAGTGGCTAATGCTGGGCATTCCTAATGCCAGTGACTCACCTGGGCACCCACTAATCCTGAGCCCAGAATAACCTTGAGCTGTGACACAGCAGGGTCAGTACCTGAGAGGAGCCAACACCAGAGATGGAGGCACTTTGTATGGAGTGACAGGACAAGGGGGGTTGGATTCAAACTAGAAAATAGTAGGTTTAAGTTGGGGATTAGGCAGAAATTCTTTACTGTGAGGGTGGTGAGGCCCTGGCACAGGTTGGGCAGAGAAGCTGTGGCTGCCCCATCCCTGGAGGTTTTGAAGGGCAGGTTGGACAGGGCTCTGAGCAACCTGGCCTACCAGCAGGTTCCAACCCATGGCAGGAGGGCTGGAATTAGATGATTTTAAAGGTCCCTTCCAGCCCAAACCATTCCATGATTCCATGAAGCAGATGGTGAGAGAGATCCTCATGTTGTGCAAACACAGGAAGTTGCTCTTTTTGGGAACTAAAGGAAAAATGGCCTTTCTGGGGATTTCAGCTTCAAAGCTTTTGGGCTGTTTTTTCCGCAAAAGATTGGGAGTGCTGGGTAGATTCCAATTTGCATCTGGTGTTGGTGATGCCACCCTAAGGCACTGGCAGTGCCACAGCAGTTACTGTCAGGCATTAGCAGTCCCTGCTGTGGCTCCTGTGTGTGCCTGTGATACTGTTTGTGCTGTTTTCCAAGGAATAAAGCTGAAAAGTAAGTTAGCAATACCCCAAAGTGTTGAGCCACGTGTGCTCCAGCTGAGCTCTCAGTGGCACCTCCAGCGTGCCAGGGCTGAGCAGGATTGCACAAAGCACCAGCACACCAGACATACCACAGCATCCTCATGGTAGGCACGGGGCCAGGCTGTGCCAAGGCTCTCCAGCAGCAGGGCTTTCACTGAGTTTGTCTGTTTGTGCTGCTGTGACTCTGCTCTCCACTGCATAAATCCTGTTTTCCTGAGCTGCCCCTCGTACAGAGAGTACGAGGCGCGTCTAGAGAGGTACAGCGAGCGGATCTGGACGTGCAAGAGCACGGGCAGCAGCCAACTGACACACAAGGAGGCCTGGGAGGAGGAGCAGGAGGTTGCTGAGCTGTAAGTACCAGTGGGGACGTGGGTTTGTGTCTGTGCTCAGGTTTTGGGGCAGAAGAGTGGGCTTGGGAATGCTCTGTGACTGCTGGTTCGTGAGAAGAATCCGGGGATTCCGGAACTGAAAGCAAATTTAAGTCCAAATTTGATGCCATCACTAATGCAGTTGAGTAATTTACTTACTTTGTGCTGTGTCTTGGTATTACTTGAACCAAAATAATTCAGCATATGGCACTTGGCATGTTTTAAAGGCCCTTGTGTGAGAACCCTGACCCTTGTGTGAGAACCCTGACCCTTGTGTGAGAACCCTGACCCTTGTGTGAGAACCCTGACCCTTGTGTGAGAACCCTGACCCTTGTGTGAGAACCCTGACCCTTGTGTGAGAACCCTGACCCTTGTGTGAGAACCCTGACCCTTGTGTGAGAACCCTGACCCTTGTGTGAGAACCCTGACCCTTGTGTGAGAACCCTGACCCTTGTGTGAGAACCCTGACCCTTGTGTGAGAACCCTGACCCTTGTGTGAGAACCCTGACCCTTGTGTGAGAACCCTGAGCCTTGTGTGAGAACCCTGAGCCTTGTGTGAGAACCCTGAGCCTTGTGTGAGAACCCTGAGCCTTGTGTGAGAACCCTGACCTTATATAATAGGAATATTTCAGGGGGAAGGAAACTAAATCTTGAAGGATGCAAAGTAAAAGTACAATAAAAAGAGTCTGTTTCACATCAATCAGGTCCACACCTGTAATTATTTTTTCTGGATCAGCCCTGGAGTTGTATAAATTAAAAAAAAAAAGTTGCAGTGAGATTTTTGGGAAATCTGGACTGCTTGAAACAGCAAAGAACAAAGGGCAAGCAGTAAGAGCCCTTGCTCTGTGCAGACCCCCAGTGTTCTCTGAGCTCCCCCTCCAGCCCACAGGGATCCTTGGATGAACCAACACAGACAACTTCCTATGTGATAACCAAACTGTAGGAATTCTGCCTAACCAGTGATGTGTTTCTCCATTCTGTGAACTGATGGCCTGGACTGCTGGGATTTTTTTAGACTGGGGAGAGTGTCACCATTACCACCTAAGGGGCAAAATTTTCTGCTGCTTCTCTTCACGATTGTGATTCATTGGCAAAGAGTTCACAGCCTTTGCCTGAGGAGAAATTCGCCATCATTTGTGGTTAATCACAGCTTTAAAGTCAACAAATAAGAAAACTATTTGCTAATAGTCCTAATTTCTGTGAAGGTTGACACATTCCTGCCTTCAGGCTTTGCTTCCTGATGCTTTTGTTTGAGAGGAGGGTGCAGAGCAGCTCCATAAATTTATAATCCTGAGTCAAACCCACTGGTCTAGTGCTGCTTCCTTTTGGTTATCCATGTTGAACTGATTGGTTGGCCACTTCTGAAAACATTAAGAAATGTCTGAAATATAACTGGAAGATTTCTTGGTAACAAAGTCAGCTCTAGTTTCTCTAATTTGGGGGGAAAAAAGGACTCTGAAATGAGGTTTTGGTCTTGTCTCTTTGAAATGGGATGAAAAGCTTCCCAGGCAGTGTGGCAGCTTTAATACCTGACATGAGACTGGATAAAAAAGACCATTTAGGCAGTTTGCTCAGGGGATAAATTTGTTCATGGCAGTTGTAGCACTGCAAATACAGCTGAGGGTTCTCAGCCATGGATCCCTGAGTCTGGGAAGCTGAAAGTGTTTTGGAAAAATGGAGTATTTTGTTCCTGCTTACAGTAACTTGAAACAGGCTTTACTTTTTAGCCACAAGGCTTTTATGCAACATATTTCTTAGTGCCCCTGCCAGCCAACTGACCTTGCCTTTCAGAAAGGAAATTGGTGAAGTAAATTTGTCACAGTCTTTGAATGAACAAGTTGAAAGATCATGACATGGTCAAACACACAAGATATTTTTCTCTGGAAAGATAATTTGATGATCTAAACCTTTTTAGTGTGTTGGCAGAGAAAAATTCTAAATCTTCATCAGCAGCATGGTATTGGAAGCAAACATTTTAAAGTAACAAGTCCCAGTATAATTACATGGTCTTGTTACATATTTAGTGTCTAATAGAGGGGCAGTAATAACCACCATGAAAGGGTTCCTGCTCCCTGCTGCTCTTCCTGAGTGTTTATGGCATTCCCTCAGGGAAGAACCTGGACAATTTGGGTTGTCATGCCAGCTAACACCTGGAGGGAGGGAAGGAGGGCAGCAAAAAGCCCTTGGGTGTTTGCATGCCAATGGAGCATCTGCCTCCAACATTGCCCTGGCTGTTGACATTCCTGGAATTGGGAAATGGGTGGCCACGGTTGCATTTGGGCTTTTATTACCTGAATAATGTAAACTTCCCGTGTGCTTGCTCAGCTTGAAGGAGGAGTTCCCCATCTGGTATGAGAAGCAGGTCCTGGAAATTGTCCACCACAACACAGTGTCTTTGGAAAAACTGGTGGATGCAGCTTGGCTGGAGATCATGACCAAATTCGCAGTGGGAGAGGAGTGTGACTTTGAGGTAAGGAGCTGTTGGCCCTTCTGTCCCATTCCTCTGACAGGGCTAATTGCAGGGAGCTGAAGGCAGGAGGTGGGAAGAGCATGTTGGCCACTCACACTATCAGAAGGATGGGGAGAGTGACTTTCCTATGGAATTCCAGTGACAGCACCTGCTTTTGGATGGAAAATGGTTCCTTAAACAGGAGCATGTGAATATCCCATATTTCTAGTGGAAACTGGATGATCTTTAAGGTGCCTCCAACCCAAACCATTCCAAGATCTTGGGATAGTGGCAGGAGTAAAATACTGTGTTTGTGCACAGATGTAACTGTGATACTGCTTAAATGTGTGATGGTCTGTGTATATACTGAGGTATAAATAAATAACTTAAAAGAAGTAAAAAATTATCATCTGCCATAATACTTTCACCTGATACATTCCCAGAAGGAACAGTAGTCTTTAAATGAATGTGGCTTGAAGTCAACAGCTTAAAAATCTCAAGAAAGGCTCTAATGATTAGAAAATTCCTTCCAAAACAGATTTATTTTTTTCCACTTAGTGCTGGAGCCCATCAGCTCACATGTCTCACTCAGGTCCAGTTCTCACCAGTATTTTTTCCATGCAGGTTGGAAAGGAGAAAATGTTGCCTGTGAAAGTTGTGAAGATACATCCCCTGGAGAAAGTTGATGAAGAGGCCTCAGAAAAGAAATCTGATGGAGCCTGTGATTCCCCATCCAGTGACAAGGAGAATTCCAGCCAGGCAGCCCAGGACAACCAGAAGGAAGCAATCCTGAAGGAGGATGACAGCAGGAGGGAAAGCATGAGTGAGTAGTGAGGCAGCATGGCAGTGGGTATTGGAGTGTCTGCACATCTCAGGCCTGTGCTGTGAGTGTTTAAATAGTGCTGAGTGATTAAATCCTGAAATTGGCCTTGTTAGGGGTGAATTTTGGGGGGTATTAGTTGGCTTTCAGCTGTTCTTGCCTATTTTAAAGCAGTAAAGGTGCTGTCCTTCTAAGGTTTAATTTGTTGCTGGTGCTTTTACATTCTGAGTTTTCATAGAACACAGGTTCATAGTAATTATTGAATTATCATATTATTAAAATTATTGAATGAAATTATTGAGTGTGTTAAAATAATTATGTTCTGGTTACACAGCAGACTGCAGAAGCAGGAAAGTGCTGTCAGTTGGTGGGTTCCAGTGCTGGACTACACCCAGTGAGGCAGGATATGGAGTCTGGGGTTTCCCAGCCACACTAACCTGGACTTTTTCCTCTCTAATCATGATCAAACTTGACCCCTGGTGATGTGAGTTGAGGTCACTACACCAGAGTGAGTGTTTGGGAGCAGTACCAGGCTCTGTAACTGTGATCTGAGAGCTGTGCCTGCCTGTTCACACGAGGGGGCAGAGTGAACCTTGGCTGTTCTTCCAATTCTTGTGTCAAACTGGCTGGTTTTCTTGGAGGAGAAAAGGGCCAAAGAGAGTTTCAGTCTTTTAGGGAGAGAACTCTGGAAAATCTGCAGAAGTGAGAGGGAAGGCCAGATTGTCCTGAAAATGGATGGTGAACTGCTGCTGAAGCTTCAGTGCTCTGTTTTGTGACACGGAAATATACTGACTGTGAACTGGTTGCCCAGAGAAGCTGTGGCTGCTCCATCCCTGGAAGTGTCCAAGGCCAGGCTGGATGGGGTTGGAGCAACCTGGGCTAGTGGAAGGTGTCTCCCCTTTGTGAATTTTATAGACATTTTCTCTCTTTGCATAGGTGGTTGCTAAGCTGTCTGCAGAGAGATGGGTTTAAACACAGATGATTCTTTAGGGCCTCCATTCTGAGAGTTCTTTAGGATATTCTAAAACCTCCTTTGGAATATCTTCCTGATGCTCTAGTTTAACCAAACACTGTACATACAGATAGTGAGGGGTAGGGTGCCTGGACCAGTGGTGGTCTGGATTCTTCAATCTTTTGGGGTTTAGCTCTGATGTTAACTCTGTCTCCCTTTGCTTTATCAGATGATCGAGCCCGTAGGTCCCCTCGGAAGCTTCCCACTTCTTTGAAGAAGGAGGAGAGGAAGTGGGTTCCACCTAAATTCCTGCCACACAAATACGATGTGAAACTGAAAAATGAAGATAAGGTGAGTTGTCTTCGTGAGTACTTTCTGTTATGTAACATGAATATGCAAATTATTTAATCCTTATCAGTGATTATACAGCACAATGCAGCACTTTCTACTGGAGCCATGGCACTGGAAGCAGGATAGTTGCCTGTAAGGCAGACCAGCTTGGCTGATTTTATCTATAACTGGGTTTTGTGCATGGAAACAACCTGGCACCACACACTGAGTCACAGGGCTGTAGAGTGTGGGTGCTGTTAAGTGGTTCCTCTCTGGTCAGGCAGTTGATGGAACCAGTTAAATCCTGAGTGGCAGTTGCTGCTCTTGTTCTGAGCTGCTCCAAGTCAGAGGTAGCAGTGCTTTGGGAAGCTCTGGGTAGCTGCAGCACCTCTCTGTGCTTTTTGTCAGCTCTCTGCTAATTTGACAAGAGAGGCAGTGCTGATGTCAGTTTAATGAGCACCATGTGGAGAGGTGTCCTTCTGGTCTCAGGAAAAAAATCAGAACAAAGTAAACAGAAATATGTAAAAGCTTTTAAGTCAGTAGCAGGCACAAGCTGAGGAAGGTCAGAGAGAAAGCAGGGCTTTGGTAAGAAATCTGCAGCATAAGCTCATGTTTCTTGCTGTTCTGGCTGACTGATTCTCCTGCCAATCTGTGCATCTGAGTTCTGCAGGTTCTGTTTGATTTGAGTCTTTCCAAGAGAGCTTTGAACGAGCAAAGAGTTCATGGACACGAAGCAGTGCAATGGTCCTGGCTCCATTGAGCTGTATGATCTGTGTTTATAATGTGATTAGAAGCTAATCATTAACAACCTGTGTTTATCTCCAAGATCATCAGCAACGTTCCAGCAGACAGCTTGGTCCGTACAGAGCGTCCTCCCAACAAGGAGATCCTGAGGTACTTCATCCGGCACAACGCGCTCCGCGCTGGCACCTGCGAGAACGCCCCGTGGGTCGTGGAGGATGAGCTGGTGAAGAAATACTCTCTGCCCAGTAAATTTAGTGACTTCTTGCTTGACCCACATAAGGTAAGGATTCCTAAAAGTGCCTCCATTTGTTTCATGCCCGTTCCACACCCTTTGTCTTGGCAGGAGGCTGTGCTGGATGGGTTTTACAATCCCAGAATCATTAGGATTGGAAAAGCCTCCTAAGATCATTGAGTCAAACCATTCCTCCTGCACTGCCAAAGTCACCATTAAACCATGTCCCCAAGTGCCACGTGTGCATGTCCTTTAAATGCTTCCAGAGAGAAACAGTGCAAGAAACCCCACTCTTTTGAAGGCTGACCCTGAGATGTGACACAGCTTGAATCCATCTTTGAGTGTAGAAAGCACTGTTTTGTTCATTTAGCAAACTCACTTCTTCGTGGACTCTGTCAAGTGTTGTTCTAAAACTAGAAGAGAAGTATTTGCTCAGGACAAGAGGGAATGGCTTCAAATTCACAAAGAGTAGGTTTCGATTGGATTTTGAGAAAAAAAATCTGTAGTGCAAGGATGGTGAGGCCCTGGCACAGGTTGGGCAGAGAAGCTGAGGCTGCCCCATCCCTGGAAGTGTCCGGCGCCAGGTTGGATGGCACTTGGAGCAACCTGGGCTGGGAAGGTGTCCCTGCCCGTGGCAGGGAGTGGAACAAGATGAGCATTAAGGTCCTTTCCAACTCAGGCCATTCTGTGGCTCTGTGATTCTGTAATTGCTGAAGCCTGTTACCCTTAATGCACTGAGCAATTACATTGGAAAATACATTAAAAATAGGGGCAAAAAACCAGACAGAAAGATCTAGATAATCTTTATTTACCTTTTGATATTAATATGAAATTATTCTGTTGTTTAATTTTAGTATATGACTCTCAACCCCTCAACTAAGAGGAAAAGCTCTCGATCACCTGACAGGAAGCTTTCTAAGAAATCCAAAACAGATGGATCATCCCTGGGGCAGCCACTGAGCCCAACCCTGTGGTGCCACGTGCATTTGGAGAAATCTATAATTGGCTCTCCACTGAAGGTGAAAAACTCCAAGAATTCAAAAAGTCCTAAAGAGGAGCTGGAAGAGGTGATGAAAATCGTATCCCCTGCTAAACTTGGCTCTAATTTTCACATTCCAAAGAGGAGTCGATTGGGAAAGGGCAACAACAAATCCTTGGACAAAAAGCAAAGAGGCAAAAGGGTTCTAAATGGGCAGAAGTCGTCAGGGAAAGCCAAGTCTCCCAGGAAAGGCTTGAAGACCCCCAAGATGAAAATGAAACAAATGACACTGCTTGACATGGCTAAAGGTACCACTAAGGTGTCCAGGACTCCCAGGAATTCTGGAGGTACCCCTGGATCTTCCAGGAAACCCCAGAAGCACCTGCCTCCTGCAGCTCTCCATCTCATTGCCTATTACAAAGAGAACAAAGACCGGGAAGACAAAAAAAGTGCTCTCTCCTGCATCATCTCCAAAACGGCTCGGCTGCTCTCCAGCGAGGACCGTGCCCGTCTCCCCGAGGACCTGCGGGGCTTGGTGCAGAAACGCTACGAGCTCCTGGAGCACAGGAAGAGATGGGCCACCATGACTGAGGAGCAGCGCAAGGAGTACATGAAGAAGAAGAGGGAGAAGCTGAAAGAGAAACTGAAGGAGAGGGCAAAGGAGCGAAAGGAGAAGGAGATGAAGGAAAAACTGGAAAAACAGAAGAGATTTGAGGACCAAGATCTGAAAGGCAAGGCATTGCCTACTTTCAAACTGGTTGATACTCCAGAAGGACTTCCTAACACGCTCTTTGGGGATGTAGCCATGGTGGTGGAGTTCCTGAGCTGTTACTCAGGGTTATTGATGCCGGATGCTCAGTACCCCATCACGGCTGTGTCCCTCATGGAAGCGCTTTGTGCAGAAAAGGGAGGCTTCCTGTACTTGAACCGAGTACTGGTCATTCTCTTGCAGACCCTGCTGCAGGATGAAATTGCAGAGGATTATGCTGAGCTGGGAATGAAGCTCTCTGAGATCCCACTCACTCTCCACTCTGCTTCCGAGCTGGTTCGCCTGTGCCTGCGCAAGTCAGATGTGCAAGAGGAGAGTGAGGTCTCGGATAACGTAGACGAGAGCAAGGATTCGGCAGCTTTTGATGATAATGAAGTACAGGATGAGTTTTTGGAGAAACTGGAGACGTCGGAGTTCTTTGAGTTGACTCCTGAGGAGAAGTTGCGGATCCTTGGAGCGCTGTGCCACCGGATCCTGATGACCTACTCGGTGCAGGACCACGTGGAGGCCAAGCAACAGGCGTCAGCCGAGCTGTGGAAGGAGCGCCTGGCTGTCCTCAAGGAGGAGAACGACAAGAAGAGAGCAGAGAAACAGAAGAGAAAAGAAATGGTAGCCAAGAACAAGGAGAATGGGAAGGATGAGCATATGATGGGAAGAAATGAGAAGAAAAAAGAGATGATGAAGATGGAGCACCGTGTGGAAATGGAAGCTGATATGGTCAGTGCTGTGAAGAGCAGGCGCCTTCTTGCCATCCAAGCCAAGAAAGAGAGGGAACAACAGGAAATACAGATGAGAGGTAAGAAAATTACCAAGAGAGTGTGTTGTGGAATAACTTGATGGCCTTTTTTCAGAAACATTGTCTGGTTTTACAGGATTTGCCCAGTTCAGCCCAGTTCTTCCTTGTGCCTTGACTTCTTAATTCTTGATTTTTTTTTTCTAGAATGATGGGTTGAAAGTAAGACAAAGAGTGGATGGTTGTGCTAAAAGGCTATTAACTGAAATCCTCAGTAAATTAATTTTTTTTTTTACCCCCATAGTGTAACAAAATGAAAGACAATATTGGTGTCTGGATACAATATAGGAAAGCTAACACTGTTGCTAATTCCAACAGTGAGGATGGAGAAGGAAGCAGAGGAAGAAAGAATCCGGAGACATAAAGCTGCAGCTGAGAAAACTTTCCAGGATGGAATTGCCAAGGCCAAGCTGGTGATGCGCAGGACCCCGGTGGGCACCGACCGGAACCATAACAGGTGGGAAAGGAAAGGACCCTGAGCTGGCAGTGCTGCCCTGGCTGAGGGGCTGTGTCAGAAGGGATGGATAGGGAGGGTGTGTGGAATTGTGGAGAAGAGAGAAGGGTTTGTGTGTATGGAGTGTAGTGGTTGGTTCCATGCCCAGCTTCCTGCGGCCTTCTCCTGGAGGTCAGGATCACTCTGCATCAGTGCTCCAGAACCTTGTTGCAGTCATCTTTTCTTTTTTTTCCCCTGTTTGTTGCACAGGAATGCTCTTACAATGGATTCTAATCCAAACTTTCCATGTTTCTCAGCTGTGCTATGATAGATGCATGTGCATTCTTGTTTTAGTGAGTGGAGCACACAGGGGCTCCTCCCCTCATTGTGAGTAAGTGTGTGTGTGAGCAGCCAGAAGAGGAGGCAGGTCCCTGTTAACACCCATGTTTCCTGCAGGTATTGGCTGTTTTCAGATGAGGTTCCTGGCTTGTTCATCGAGAAAGGCTGGGTACATGACAGTATAGACTACAGATTCAGCCTTCCCCACCAGAAAAAAGAAGATTCGAAGAAGGGCTACAGCCCTGGAGGTATGGTCACCATGCATCTCTGTAGGCAAAAACCCACGTGTGGGGAAGGAAACTTAACACTTGTGTGTGGAAATAGTTCTTGGGAGAGAAGAGCCTGCCATAATCTGACTCCAGCTGAGTTTCAGTCCTGGTTGTTTCTTGATTTTGGAACATCGCAGATGGGCATTGAGTCCATCTGCAGCAATTCTGCATGGGAGAGCTTAGGGAATTAGATCTGAGCCCTCACCTGATGGGATTGTCTTGGACAAGGGGAAGAGCAGGCATGAGTAGAGGAATGGAATAGGGCAAACCTACAGTGAGAACGTTCATCCAGGTGTAATGTAGCAGTGAGCAAATGCTTAAATGAGCAAAGGTTTAAATCCATGTCAGGCCATTGTCCGAGATGCTCAGAAATACAAACACATGCTCCTTATAACTCCTCCAGTTCTCAAAGTGCTTTGTCAGTGTACAGCTAAGAAGTGAAACTGGGGGGTTATATATTTGGAGTAGCAGGAATGCTCCTCAGAAATCCTCCTGAGCCTGTGCTGTTCTTTTGCAGAGAAGCGGAAGAGCTCAGGCAGCGACAGCCGAGGGAACAAACTGCCCCGCTCCGTGCCCACCACAGACCTGCCTGCTGAGACCACCACTCCCAAGCAGGGCCAGAACCTATGGTAACACACACTTTGGCAGCTTCAAAATACTCAGAAGTGCAGAGCTGAAGAAATCCAGGCAGATTTCTTTTGCTGGGCCCTGCCACAAAGCTGTTACTCTTTCAGTGCTGAGCAGTTGGGTTGGTTCAGCAGCTCCCCAGGCCTCTGTTGCTGATGTTATTACTGCCCTGCTAACAGGGCAGCCACTCTAAGAGCAAGTAAAACCTTTATTCAACCTAATCAATCAGCCTTGAGGCACTATAAATTAAGCTGGTAAGATGCTGCTTTGATATGTTGCTGTGTACTTACCAGTACTGGTAAGTGATACTTTAAAAAGAGCAGGGGAGCAGTGACCTGACTGTGTCAGGGGTTTTGTTTGTGGTTCATTTCAGCAGACCTGAGTTATGGCACATGGGGCACTTAAGCACAAGAAGTTTAAGTGTTCCTGGACATCTTTGGAGACAGGCCTATATCCTGCATGTACCTGTACTGTGTGAGACATGCAGAGCCATCCCCCAGCTCCTCATCACTATCTTCTTCACAGGCTTCCTAACACACTGGTGCTGTCCATTTGGTCTTCTATAGCACTATATCCTGGCCTTGATTTTTGTCCCTACTGATAGTAACAGCTTAGTAAAATTATTCTTCCATGTTGATAGCCTGTTATCCCTCTTGTGCTTCCCAATGCCAAGCAGTGTCTTCTAAGCAAATCCAGATCTCCTTTGAGCATGTTTGATTGTGACTTGATCCAGTAATTGGCCCTGCCAGTGGTCTTAAAGGAAATCTCCTGTGTTGAATGTCCTGTGTGGTAAGGAGTGCTCAGCAGTGTCCCCATGCCAGAAAACACTGGCTCAGCTTTACCTGTTAACTGCCTGTGGAGGACTCTGTGACAGTTACTTCTCAGGGTTATCTAAAAAATGCAAAGTACCTGTTCCTGCAGCTCCACTCTTAGCAGTGTCTGTTCCCCAGAGCTCTCCTCTGCTGACACACTGAGTGGGGTTACTTGATCTTTGATAAATAGAAGTTGAACTCAGCTCCAAAGAATAATTGCCAGTCAGAACCACTTTACCAAACATGTTCCTGCTCCCCCACTGGGAACTGTCAAAGAGGCTGAAATTTGTGTGTGTCTTAATTCATCTGAGCAATCAGCATTGGGTGCTGACTCTTGGTATTGTTCTAGCCCTGCTCTGTTATGGCAGCAGAGTTCTGTGCTTTCCTTCACTGCCACGTCCTGCCATCACCAATCCCCACCCTGCTCTCAGTCCAGGCCTTTGCACATCTTGTCACGTGGCCAGAATTCAGGCAGTTGGGCTTTCCTGCTGCACAGAGGGTTGTGGGGGACAGTGTGATCCACAGGGAAGTCCTCTGCTCTTCCTGACTGCCTCCAACATTGGATCTTCATTGAGCAGAGATGGCAAGGGGTGCTCTGGGAGAAGGACCAATTCTGTAAGGAAAACAGTACTTTACATTTAAAGTGCATATTGCTGACACTGAGGCAAATTGGATGGGTTAATTAACACAGAATTCCTCTAACTGGCAACTCCAGGCTGAACTTGAAAAAGCACAGTCAGGTTGGCAACTCCCAAGGATGTGCAGAGAGATATCAGAGTGGTAACAAAGGCAGGAATGGCACATGGAATAACCAGCCTCCCAGCCTGGAAGGAGCAGCTCTTGGAACCAGGTCCTGGACACACTCAGTGCTGAATTAGATTCTGTTACCACGAGCTGCTATCCACATAGTGGGTAGTGTTCTCCTTTTTATGAAAAAGAGAGCAACAGAAAGAATTAAGAAACTTCTTTAAAAGCTTAAAGGCAGCCAGAAGCCTAAAACACTCTGAAAGATCTGCCTTAGAGTTTCCATGCTGGATGATCAGAGCAAGTGCTGCCTCTTACCTTTGAGAAAAAGGTTTGAGGAACTTGGAAGCAAAACAGCAGCAAGAATAGTGAAACATTCTCAGTGTGGTTCACATCAGGGTAAGGAAGCTGTTAAAAGTAAGAAAGCCTTCTTAAAACCTGGATTGAGTCTAAGTGAAAGAAATGACAAGGATGCTGAACTGAAGTACAGACTAAGGGGTGAACAATTTTCATTTCCCTTGGGAAACAGCCTTGCTTCACCAGATCTGTTGTTACAGGGTTTGCCTTAGGAGAAGAGGGAAGATCTTCTCATCAGTGAATAATTGGCTAAGAAATATGAAATAAGTTGCAGAAATGCTCTAAATCTTTATGTTCAGCAGGGAGATGGAGAGTAATGCTAGAGGAGAATGTGGAGACCTCCTAAAGAAAGGATTTCTTTTGATACATTAAAAAGGGATCAGGAAATTAAACTAGCAAATGGCAGTTCTGAAATAGAGAGGAAATTGCTACAGCTGAGATGCACAACTCACTGCTTCCAGCTGCTGTGGACTGTGAATTGTACCTGTTCAAAGCACCAGCTGGACAAACTGCTGAGAGAGTTCACTCAGGAGTGGGAATCAGAAAGGTTCTTATCCAGGCACACAGGGAAGTCCTCAAACCAGCAGATGCTCCAGTCTGGAGGGGCAGGTACCTGCTCTGCCTTTTGGCCACTCAGATATCAGACACTGAGCTGGGTGGATTTTTTTTTTGGCCTTATTATTGTGCCACAGTGTCTTGAATTTCTGTCCTTTCTGGTCCCTGCTGGGAAGGACTCTGAGTGCTGACAGTCACCTGCTGGTGTTTTCTGAGAGTGCCTGTGTGCACTGTTGAGCCAGGCAGGGGCAGCTGAGAGGTGGAGGAGAGCACGTGAGCCAGGCCTGGGCCTTGAGCAGGGCCATGGGGGCAGCTTCTCAAAGGACACATAGCCCCTTCTAGTTCCCCCTCTGCTGTGCTGGCTGCCTTTCCCTGGCTGACAGGGCACCCAAAGGCCTGCCTGCAGCTAAACAATAACCTCCCTCAGCTGAAAGGCTTTTCCTTGAAGCTCTGGAACTGCAGAGAGCCTGTTTGCTAAGTACCTGTCTGACAGCTGCCACCACACAGGTAAGCTTTGACAAAGAGCCAAGTGACAGCCTGAGAGCTGTTGTTTCAGGGGGATAGCCAGGAACTAGGATTTCCCTCTGAGGAAATCCATACTCCTATTCCTGTATTTTTCTCTGGGGCTGTTGCTGTTGGTCTTTGCCATCTCAAGGACTCTCTTGAGCATAGATGGTTATGGAAGAGTCACCTCCTTGGCTGCCTTTTGCACTTTGTCCTTGAACACCCCACTGAAGTCCCTGGGTATTTACATGCCCTGTTTGGATACAAGGACTCTTCCAGCTCTAACTCATGATGTTGGCATGTGCATAGGAAGTTTCATTTCTTTGTGTTTTACTTGAAGTCCTTCTGTCTGTCTCTTCCTAGTGGTGTCTGATGTGGGATTGAGCAGCTCCACAGTGCACATAGAGCATCTTTAGCTTTACCCTTCTATGCTTTAGAGCAATGAGACTTTGGAATAAACACCAAATTTACTCTGAATATTGTATTTCACAGTCCTGCCCCTTTTCTCCTCGAGGATGGGAGTTGGTAGGACAGTGATAAAGGGAGAAATAGATTTCATACTTCTGCCAAGAGTTACTCAGTGTCTTGTGGAACTTTGTCCCCAAAAACAAGAGAGCCCAATATTCTGTCCTAAAAGTGCAGATGCCAAATCACTGTACAGAATCATAAACACCTGGTTACTTCTGTCTCCTCCAGACAGATGGACCAGTCCCATTCCTAACCTTGTGCATCACTGGCACATTTGCTGATGCCTATTAAAAAAATCTCCCTCTTTAAAGCCTCTGGGCACGTGGTCCCTGAAGAAATGTTTGTCCATACCCCCACAGAGCTCATGAGTTGTGTACATCCTGGTCTTCCCTGCAGGAGTCACAGGTCAGACTCAGCCTTTGCAGGCTGTTTTAGCATGCAGGAGACTTCTTGCTCATCCTGGTCAGAAAGCAGTTGAATTGTGGAACCAGTGGCATCTCTGCAGTGTAACTCCCCTTGTTCTTCATCTATTAGGAATTCAGCATGGTATGGCGGGTCCCCTCAGCAGACAATTTGAGTTAACCCTGAGTGGCTGCTGACAGACTCCATTCTCAAGCCTATACTCTGCAGATGGAGTTCCCCTGTTTCCACCAACCCTCCAGAGCAGGTACTGGTCCTGGACTCCTCTAGATGTTGTCCTCTCGATTTCTTCATTCCCTAGTCCAGGTTTTATACCTTTGTCCCTTGCAGCCTGAGAGCAGGGAGGAATATTCAGCCTGAGTGAATACTGGCAGCTCCTTTTGACTTGCTGCTTGTGCCATTTGTCCTGTCTGTTTTGTTTGCTGACCAGTCTGCTGGCTTTGCTGCCAGAAGGTCAGGACAGATCTAGGCTGTTCTTTAGGGATGTGGGAAGCCCTTAAACCAACTGGAGATCAGTTTGAAGACCTTCATCTGGTCTTGATTCACCCAAAGGCATCTCCCGTCCCTCTGGAATGTGTGATTAAACTCCATCAGGCCACATGAAGGGCACCAGCTGCCTTCCCTTCCCTCTTAGCAAGACTTCCTATTGCCTCTCTCATTTAAAATGCCTGCCCTGTCTTACCATGGCCGTGCTCCCAGCCTGGAGCTGGTTGAGCCCCAGCTGGAGGTGCAGGGAGTTCCTACAGGCAGTAAGGGAGTGCCTGGAGCTGGTTTGGGAACCAGGAGCTGTGGCTGCACAGAGCAGCAAAGTGCCACTAATCAGACTAACACAGATGCCTCTGATATGTTTATATTTGCACATTAGAGTTCAGGACATGGAGAGCAGTTCCTTCTCCCAGAAATACCACTTCTTATTCTCAGAGTGAATTGGGAAGACTCAAATACCTGTTGCAGATGTCCTTTCCCTGTCCATTTTCCTTTTCAGCAGGAAAAGGGCCAGGGCTTTCCTCTGGTATTCTTAAAAGGATGGGAGCTGCTTTCTGAGGCTGTCCAGCAGCCTGTGTTGTCTATTCCCAAAACACTGGAGAATCCAAGGGGCTTTTCCTTCCTACAGTGAGAAAACAGTGCAAGGAATCTCCTCCCTGATTTGCCACCATGAGGGAAAGCTGAGAAAACTCAGAAACGGTTGTCTTGGATATTTTTCCAGCTGGATCCTGTGGTGCATCACCAGCAATGTCTGATGTTGTTTCATCATGACCTTGGCAACATGCCTGGGAAATGCTGTGCTGGGTATCTTCAGGGCAGCTGGTTTGGGGCCTGGTTTGTGCCATTCCCAAGTGGTGACAGAGTCTAGTGAGTGGAGGAGATCTGGGGCTGCTCCATCCTGTTTCTCACAGGAGGGATGCAGGGGACAGTGGTGGTCAAAAGTTTTGATCTCAGGGTGCAGAGTGAGGATGCCCCACAGGGCTGGATGTCCTGAAGGAGGTGACTGGCAAGAAACCATTTTCCTTCCCTTTTTAAACAATCAATCCTGTGTTTTATTAGAGTAATTAATTACCTAACTGAATGCAAATTGTGAGGGCATTCCCCTAATATGAGCATACTAGGATTACAACATATTTTCTCTTCAATATGGTATTTAGTAAGTATTTCTGCCAGAAAAATAAGCATTATGGAGACTGATATTCCAAGAGGTGCCAGAATAGCATCTTTCTCTAGTTGTTGTTTAGCTCATCTGAGCTTGTGCCCAAGAAGAGAAATTAGGTCTGGAATCTTCTCTGTGGCTGGTAAGGATCACAGAGTGGTCCTTTGCAGTTGTTTCCATATGAGAGTGATTTTTCTGTTCCCTGACTTGCTTTTTCTAAGGAGCAGTCCTCTTCTAGAACATATGGAGTGAGTCTTATTTTCTGTTAAGGAGCTCTGAAGCTCAGGTTGAATCCCTGCCCCATCATGTGAGGAGACTCTATGGCATCCTAAAATAGAGCTGGGAAAAAAAAAACAGGGAAAGAGCAGAATTTTAGGCTGTCTTAAAACTGGTTTAAATCTACAACCCAGCAGGAAAACATGATTGTACTTTGGAACTGCAGAGGTTTAGGGAACTCTGCAGAAGGGTTCTCCTTTTAGATTGGGATAACTGCTGCTGGCTGTCCCTGTCCTGAAGGATTCCTGAGCAGCAGGAAGGTCTCAAGCTGATGAATATGGTTTTCACATTCTGCACTTGACCTTTGAAGTTCAGGTGAGATAAGAGAGGAGGATTTGTGCACTGGCAGAGTCTGCAGAGGGACACAGCTCCAGCAGCAGCAGTTGTGGGGTCAGCCAGGACATCTCCTTTTTAATCTGGGGACTTCTTGTTCGTCCTCTCTAGTGCATCTAATGTGACATTCAGATCACTTAAACCAACTGCAGTGTAGGGAATGGAGTCCCTGAGGTAGATGACTAAATTCAAATGCCAATGTTTTAATAAACTGAGTGGGGCAAATGCATCAATAAATCAGCTTTGTGTTTTATTTTGACTTTTTTTCCTTACCCTGGTATTGGCTACATTTGGGGACTGAAACAAGGCCAGTGTGAGTCAGAATTCTTCTGCCAGCATTCCTGGAAGTGTTTCACCTTGCTCTGTGGGGTTGGAATGTAGGCTACCTGTCATCCCTGCCTACTGGTCCTTGGGAACTATACAGAAGAAGAAATTCCCTTGCCACAGAGATACCTTAGCTGATGTTGGTGCATGTTCTGTCTTTCAGGTTTCTCTGTGACAATCAGAAGGATTTGGATGAGCTGCTGGAGTGCCTGCACCCCCAGGGAGTGAGGGAGAGCCAGCTCAAGGAGCGCCTGGAGAAAAAGTGAGCCTGCTCTTTGGTTTTTCCTGTGTGTGCTTTCCCAAGTCAGAGCATGTCCCAAGCACAGCAATCCCTGCCATTCCTGGGGCAGCATCCTGGGCTGGGCTTGGATCGTGCCTGGGCTGAAAAGAGGAGGACACTGAGGCTGAGAACTTGCTGGTTTTCCTGGGCAGTAACTGCAGGCTCTTGATAAGTGACGCTGTGATCAGTGAGGAGGTTCTCTCAGTCTTTAAATTGCTCTGTGAAACTGGGAACAAAGGCCATGCTGGTTCCCTCAGAGCCAGCACTGCCAAGTGCCTTCAGGTGTCTCTCAAAGAACATTCTGCAC
Source organism: Pithys albifrons albifrons (assembly GCF_047495875.1). NCBI lineage: Eukaryota > Metazoa > Chordata > Aves > Passeriformes > Thamnophilidae > Pithys > Pithys albifrons. The sequence continues at coordinate 2,251,283 of NC_092478.1, read as the reverse complement.
TGGTGGAGCTCGTGGCTCCCAGTGGAAATCACTGTCCTGGAGCCTGCCCAGCTCCCTGGGCTCTGCCTGTGCTCCAAGGCTGGGCTTGGTTTTGCAGGTATCAGGACATCACACATTCCATCCATTTGGCTCGGAAGCAGAACTTGGGCCTCAAGTCCTGTGATGGGAACCAGGAGCTGCTGAACTACCTGCGCAGTGACCTGGTCGAGGTGGCGACGCGGCTGCAGAAGGGGGGCCTGGGCTACGTTGATGTGACACCAGAGTACGAAGCCAAAGTGAGTGCACAAAGGACTGAGCAGGACAAGTGTGAGCTGATACTTCCTGTGGGGGTCTTGAGTTCTTTTTGTTTTCCTCAGACAAGAGGAGAGCAGGAAAACCAAGTTTTCTCATTTGTCCTTTCCTTCTAAACTATTATTTCAAGATTATACAGCTGCTGGCTTGAGGGTCCTGTTGGTGTAGGTGGGTCATAATGTTGGAGCTGGGTGTCCTGCACAGCTGTTAGTGTGTCCCACATCCTAATTCTGGTGGGAGACTTCTTTATGAAGCATTAGCAGAATTCTGTAGCTGATTTTTGTCTTCTTTATCAAACCAGTGTGTCTTGCTGAGACAGCAGCAACATGTTCATTCCACAACCAGCTTGTGGTGGATACCTAATGTAGTGTGGTTATCACATGTGTCCATTTGCACATCCAGCTGTTAGGGGATCATATGCTTTTCCTAACAGGTGTACTCACTGGAGAGCCTGAAGGATTTTGGAGAGTGTGTGATTGCACTCCAGGCTGGGGTTGTGAAGAAGTTTCTGCAAGGTTTCATGGCCCCCAAGCAGAAGAGAAGGAAACACCAAGGAGAGGACTACATAGCCAAGGCTGAGGAGGTAGATGAAGACAAGAAAATGGCAGAAGAAGCCAAGGTATTGTTCACCTCAGAGCTCTGTTTTGGTCTTACAGTAGAAATTTTTGAGCAGGGACAGTACATTTCATGAGGTGCTAAATCTTGATCAACTTTCCATCTCAGGTTTGGAGTGCAGTGTGTTTGGTGTTTATGGGGCCAGGTGTTCTCTGTTTATTTTGAGGAGTAAAGGTATAGGGAAAATTAAAATAATACTGAGGAGGGACTGTTAATTTTCTGTGAACAGGAAATAGGTCAAGTTCCTTCTGTACAGTTTCTCTTTAATAAAAGCACATTATGGAACATTTTCACTGAACTTTATAGTTGTATTCAGAGAAGACTGATGGTGCCTTTGATCCACAAAGGGGAGGAAAGACATGTTGAAGTTCCAGTGACTGCAAGGGAGTGAGGTTTAGGTAAATTCCAGTGTTAGACAAGAGGAGATAGAAGTTGTTGGAGTTGTGGAGGCACCTCATGGAGCTGTCTGGGCAAACAAGCTGTGTCCTTGCAAGAGAGAAAAGGGATTTTGTGGGTCTAAATGTATACCCCTCCAAATCAAAGGGGTGGAGGGGAACTGCAGAGGGCCCTGCAGGCAGTTGAGCTGTGCCAGTGTTTCACCCTACCAGGCGACTTGTGCTCAGGGGCAGTTTTTGTGCACTAAGTTGAATGGGACATTAATGCCCCATGACAGGGCTTTCCCCACTGCCCCCTTCAAAGTGCTCTACCCTGACTGAGCACTGACTTTTTTGTTGAGTTTTTGGACTTGTTTGTTGGTTTGGGTTTTTTTCTTTGCCTCAGTTTATCTGCAGTGAGCTTTGTTTTTGCCAAAGCAGAAAACCTTTATAGATGACCTTGAAAGAGCAGCCTGGTTTCTAGATAGTTATCTGATGAAAACCCTGACTGCCAGGCAGACTGTTCTAAAGGCAAATCTGCTGTGTAGGCCAAGAATTATGAAGCCTTTTGAGCCAGAACTGCACTGAGAGCACATAGCAGGTAAAATACAGCATAGCCACACTGGAAAAACACACTCAATGTACTTCCAGACTTCAGGAATGGAATTGCAGCCCTGTGGTATGGTTATGTCTCGTTTTCCCTGTGAGAAACAAGTTAAGGCTTAGCAGGCACCCGTTTGCTGACATAATTGTCTGCACTAAGGGTTCCTGCTGGCTCAGCTACATGGCTGGAGCTCACACTGCTGAGTGGCAAAGGCCTGCAGGGAGACCTGGCTTAGGGCTGCTCCTGAAAATGTCTGGTGCTTCTGTTGGTGCAAACATTCCCATTTCCAGTGGCAGGAGCACACTGGACTGTCCCAGAATAGGCTGGGGAATATGTGACCTCTTTGCCAGTGTGACAGTGCAGCACAACAGCCTGAGCAGAGAGAGGAGCATGTGTGGGTCAAGGGTGGGTTATCACCCCTGTGCCTGCTTTCAGCAGTGTTTGCAAGGGCAGGGTCACTCTTCACCTGCAGACAATCCCTTAGAGCAGCCTCACAGCCTGGCAGTTCCAGTTTCAGCTCTTCCAAGGGATGTCTGTCAGCTCAGGATGCCAGCTGAGAGCTTTTCTAGCTGGAGACTTGTCCATCTTTACCAAAGGAGTTTTTTTCCGTCACTCTGAGGTTGTTGACATGTAACCATGAGGGCTTCTCCTTTAGCATTTTGGGGTTTGTTTTTTGTTTTTTCTCTGCTAGATTGCTCCTCTCCAGTCAGGAGGGGATTTTAGTAACTTCTTCCAGTCTCCCATTTTGCCTAGTTGGCAGCCAGAACTCCCTTGATACCAGTACTGCTCAAATGCCACAGTCTCCTGATGCTTGGGAAGCAAGGCTAGAAATCTGTTAAATTCCACAGACTTGGGGAGAAATATCTGAGCAAAACTTGCCAACAGCTTTTGCAGATTTATCTTGGCCCAGCAGTTACCCAGTGTGTTAACAGCAAAGCCCATGGAACAGTTCCTTGGAAAATCAATTACACAGTATGTGAAGCACCTCAACAATGTTCTGCAAAGGAGTACCACAGGGGCTTTGTAACCTCCACAGTGGGCTGGGCAGTTTTTGTCTCTGATGACTTGGGCTTCAGGATCCACACCAGCAATGGCAGCAAGGATGCTGGCATTTCAGAACAGTTTGTGTGTTTTTCCAAGCATCTAATATATGCTGTGCTTCCTCAAATTCAGTCAGAGGAGAATGTGCAACTCTGCAAAACTCCCGGGTTTTGTTTGGCTCCCAAATTGCTGTCAGCTGCAGAGTTTGGATTTTCCCATCTGACACTTCACTCTTTGTTTTTTCATTCTCCTGGGGTAGAAGAACATTGACTTGAGTCCTATTATGTCCCTGTCATGTCTGGGCCATCACCTCATTGTTGCAGAGCACAGGATTACCACTGGAGTGGGACATGGCTCTGGATCACTTCTGTCCTGCTGCATTTCCGATGCACCACAAGGGTGTTTCCAAACCTCCCGAGCTGGTGAGAGGTTCCCATGGGCCTTGCTGTATGCAGACCCTACAGCTGCCCTGGTGCAAAGCTCAGCTTTGATGCTGTCATCCTCACTCCCAGCTCCTTCTGGGATTTTAAATGTACTGAAGTCATCCTGTCTCAGGGAAGTGGCTGGTTTCATATTTGGGGCTCCAAATGCCTGTCCAGTGTGATTGTAGCTGGTGGCACAGGGTCCCCTCAGCCACCTGAGCAGCTGAAGGAGCAGGAGGACCAAGCCTGTAGCTGATGGCACAGTGTCCCCTCTGCCACCTGAGCAGCTCAGGGACCAGGAGGACCAGGCGGTTGTTGCTGATGTCCAGGTGCCTCTCTGATACCCACTGGAGGGCAGCACAGGCCACTGCAACCCACCTCCCTCCAGTGGAGTTGCCAGCTGTTCCCTAACTTTGATCCCACATTTTACAGTGCTAGATTTCTGCCTTTTCTTTTCTTAGCTTGCTGATTGTTTGGGTTAGACCTTCAGAGCAGGAATTCAGTGGTGTTCTCGTAGCTTGTTTCAGCCTGGCTGTGAAATGCAAAAGGGTGCACTGTTAAGAACAAACTGTCTGATCCAGAGAGACTGGATATGGATAAACCACAACCAGGACTGCTGAAGTGTCAGAGAAGGAAAGAAATATCCCAACATCTTCAGTCTGTGTGTGAGCTGTTGGGTCTGTGTGCAGGTTGCCTCAGCCATGGAGAAGTGGAAGGCAGCGATCCGAGAGGCGCAGACCTTCTCCCGCATGCACGTCCTGCTGGGGATGCTCGACGCCTGCATCAAGTGGGACATGTCGGCAGAGAACGCCCGGTGCAAAGTGTGCCGCAAGAAAGGTAGTGCCTTCCTGCCCCTTGCAACTAATTCCTGCCTGCTGGCACCTCTCTGTGCCCTTGTAGCCTGTGGCTGTGTGTTGAGTTTTGAATGTCAGGGTTTGCAGTCAGCACTGATCTCCCAGAAGTATTTGACCCTGACTGCACTAAACCATTCTTATGAAACCAGCACAGACGGTCTTGCAGAACATTGCAGAGCTGCTGTCCCCTGGATATTTAGGATACTTGGACACAAGTCATCTGCAAATCCTTCTGGGAACACTTGTGCCACTGTCCATTCCCTGCTTTCATTTTTGGAATGGCCTTTGAGTCTCTGAGCCTTGTCAGTTAATCCCTTCTTTTAGAGAAAGACCAAGCAAGGAGAGGTTGGGAAGGTTCTTTTAGAGAAGGACCAAGCAAGGAGAGGTTGGAAAGGTTACTTTGGGAAAAGTGAGGTGGAATTGTGCTGCTCCAGGCCAGAATGGGAACAGAACTGCTTGATGAGCTGGGCTGGTCACCAAACAGGTGACAAGGGCCACTTTGTGTGTGTGCACTGTAAGATGAAGGGTTTTAGTCTTTTGGATGGAGAGGGAATTAGAAGAGGTATCAGCAGTGATGGGGTGCTGGTATTTGTTCTGCCATAACCTCTCCTTTTGGATGGGAGCCTGGAGGAAAAAGCCTGCTGGTACATTCTGCCTCACCATGTGCTTTTTGTCTCGCTTTCTATTTGCTAGAACTAATGAGAAATGAGGGCAGGCAGAGCTTGGGGGAGTGCTGGGCCACTTTTGTTTGCCAAAAGGTTTTGCCATCCACCTCTTCCAAGAAATAAGGGCTGAATTGGTGCGACATCCTCCCTCACTGTGTAATCTCAGGGATATTCCACAGCAGTGCCAAGACTGTCCTGCCTGCTGTCAAGAGGGGATTCTAGGCAGAAATAAGGGAGGGTCTCACCTGAGACTAATATGGTAGTTTCACAGAATTTAAGAACTGGGATGTTAGAGAAAGAGACATGCTGGCAAGCTCTCTGTACTTTCTATTTGTCCCTCTTCAGTAAATGAAAGCTGGTTTGGAACTGTGTCCCTGTTTTCCTGCATCAGTGGGGAGCACAGAGAGACTAGCCCTGCTGCATACTGATTTTGTGTGTAGGCTTGCTACTCTGAGTAGAAAGAAGATACTGTGGATGTTTACTAGACTGAGGTAGAACAAGAACAGCTGCATTTATGGCTTTGACAGCTCTGGGGCATCTTTGCAGAAAACTTCTCTTTCTCCGTGTTTGGCTGGGTGGAACCTCTTTGGCCTTTGCCCCCAATAAAGCCCTTGCAGGGCAAGGGACTTTGCACTGATTCTGTTTGTTTTTGAACACTGCTGCTTTCCACTGCAGTGGTGGGACAGAGAAGGAAGGGGCGTCCCCAAGAAAGGCCACCAGAGGAAGGCTCCCTGCCCTCATAGGAGACTCTGTACTTTCCCTTGCTTAGTTCAGCCCTTCAGCAGCTTCTGCCAGAGGCTGAGCAGACCTGTGGCCCTTGTTACAAGTGAGCTGCTCTCTCCTAGGTGAGGATGACAAGCTGATCCTGTGTGATGAGTGTAACAAGGCCTTCCACCTGTTCTGCCTGCGGCCGGCGCTCTACGAGATCCCGGACGGGGAGTGGCAGTGCCCGGCGTGCCAACCTTCGACCGCCCGGCGCAGCTCCCGGGGCAGGTGAGTGACCCTCCTGCCCTTTGCCACTGCATGGTCCCAGCCCTGCTTCCTCAAGGCCCTAAGCAGCCCAGAGCAGAGCCCCTTTGAAAGGGTTGAAATCACCCACTTAAAATGGCACTGGAATAATGGAAAAGCAATTTTTTCGGGCTGTGAGTTTAGCACACCTGTGTTGTACTGACTTATGACAGCTTCAGGAGTTTTAATAAATAACTTGTGTTTGGCAGTGAAAACATGCACAAAACTCCCACCAACCTCAGCTGCACTAAGGGCTGTTGTTTCCTTTGAGCAGCTGGTTGGGTTGGTTTTTCAAGGAGTTGGTAACACTGCAGCTCTGTGGGTCCCTGGGTTGAGTTACTGGGGTGTTCCTGTAAGTTCGAGCAGGCATTACTCCAGGCTGCAGCTCAGCCTGTTCTCTGCTGCTACAAATCAGGCTACAAAATGCCACTCTGATGGTTTTCTGGACCTGATAAACCTTAACAAGAGGGGAACACATTACAGGGCAACAGAGAACGTGATTTGAAGAGGAATCAAAGTTGTTCTGTGCAGCAGAAATTAACAGTTGCACACTGACAGCAAGGGATTGGATTGTTTTTTTGAATTGCAAGCTGAAAGTTAAGCATTTTACAGTGTCCTGTGCTGATGGTGACTGTGCTGCAGCTCCCTGTGTGTCAGGGAGGTGAGGCCATTGAGTGGTACCTGTTGTAGAAACAGCCAACAGATCCTCCCTGGCAGAGCAACAGCACAACAGAGGTGTGCCAGCCTGTACCCTGCAGGTGGTGTATGGCCTTAAAAGTACTACTTACTCCCTAGAGACCATTAAAGAGTTCTTCAGGCTTGTACAGAAATGGCAGGGCTTAAAGGCAGCTGTTCTGGCCTGAGATCATGTTTACTTTGATGTGGCAGAGTCACCTGCAAGCTGTTCAACTGCTGGACCAGAGCCATCAGGTGGAGGACACCTGTCCCCTTACCTGCTTTCTGCTCTTGTTCTCCAGACTGAGGCAGGAAAAGAATGTCAGCCTGGGAGATCTTTGACCCCCCCTGTGCTGTGGGAGTTTATTCCTTTTGTTGCTCAAGATCCACTTTCTCCAGGGGATTGAGACTCCCACAGCAGCTTTGCCTTGTTCTGGCTGAGCCTGGTGCTTTTTGTGCAGCACAAGCAGTACTGGGGGCCCAGGGCTGCTGATGTCCAGGTTCTAGTGCCACATTTACCTGCCTCATTCTAGGAACTATGCAGAGGATTCTGCTGAAGATGAAGGTGAAGAAGGTGAGGAAGCTTCTGATGAACCTGATGCTGAGGAGGAAGAGGAGGAGGAAGAAGATTATGAAGTTGCTGGACTGAAATGTAAGGCTTTGGCCAGGCAGGGAAATAACAGAAAATACTATGCTTCTGCCTTCAGTATCCAAAGATTCTGTTTGGGACTTGTACTTTTCCTCACACAGAGCAGGTGAAACAGTGGGGAATGTCCCAAGGGAAGGCTGTGGTTACCTGGGGAGCTGGAGTGAACCCTTGGCCCTCTGTGATGGGGTCAGCACTAGCAAAGATTGAAACTGCTGCAAGCTCTCACTTGCTGCCCAGTCACTCCCTGGGAACACTGATGACACTGTTCCAAGGGCTGGGAGGGGTCAGCAGAGGCTGCAGTGGGGGCAGCAGCACCAGCAGTTCCTGGGATTGGTAGTCTCTATGCTTACAGGGATTGTTGGTACACTGGAAGCTGTTACAAATGCTTACAGAGCTCTAACCACAGCCCCCTCTCCTTGCTTTTCTCCTGCCCACCAGCTCTTAGCCCCTTGAGTGCAAGACTTCTAGTGATGGGGCAGGGAGGCATTTTGAAACAGGACTGGCACTTCCTCTGCCCATTCCAGTGCTCCAGGTGTAGTGTGGCCTGGACCACCAGCACCCTTTGGCTGTGTCCAGAGGTCACTCAGGATGCATAACTGGAGCATTCCTGGGCAGCTGGGTGGAATAAAAGGGGGTTTTCTAGACTCGTCAATGGCTGCTTCTCCACTTAAATATCTTTAGTTTGTGTCTCCAGTTTGGTTTTAGGGGAAATAGATTCAGCCTCAATTGAGCAAGTTGCTGCAGTGAAAAGCTCGATCTGGGAAAGGCACACTGCCAGCATTTGCTTTCTGTCAAACTGCCCTTGACTGACATAACATTAACTGCAGGTTGTCTTAACCAGGAGCAGATGGAATCCAGAGACTGGGACCCAGAGGATTATCCCTTGTTCTTTTGAGGGTTTCCATCCAGGCCTAAGTCTTGATTCCCTTGCTTTATTCTGGTTTCAGGGAGGCTCACTGATACCCCGGCTATGCACACTGCTTGTTGTCCTGCGGCGTATCCATGTCCACACTTGGAGTGTGTTCAGCCTGTGTTGCATGGCCAAGGCAGGAGCTGAGCCAAGGTTTCCAAACAATAGCAAAAGAGGGCTACAGTCACTAAAAATAAAGTGCTAAATGCAACCCCTGGCTTTAAAGAGCATTAGCATGGAAAGGTCACCGTGGAAAACTTTTGTTTTAATAGAGAAGTCACATTAATCCTCGTGGCGTTTATCCTGGGAGCTCTAGCCCAGCATGTTGGACTGTCAGACATGTAGCACGTGCCGCACACTTGACACACAGCGCAGTGACAGCGGGCAGACGTCCCGCGGCCCCGGCACACGCCTCGCACGGGGGCCCGGCCCGTGATTTATGGGACGGGGCTGCAGCACAGCCTGCAGCTGAGGGATCCAGCATGCTGCTTACAGCTTGCTCAAGGACTTCAGGACCAGGTGGAAGGGGTTTGACTTGGGAAGACCAGCACATTCTCCTTGTACAGAGGGGTCATGGGAGAAACTTAAGACAAGGGAGTGCGTCAGCACCGCCGGTGTGGAGCTCTGACAGGCAGACTCGCACAGGCAAATGCCTTTCTGTGGGATATAATGCAGCAGCTCCGGTCTTGGGGAATAAAATCCCATTGTTTCCCACTTGCAGCACGTGGAGCAGCTCCCGGCTGTGGTAACTCGACACTCCCCCTGCACACAGTTCCCTTTTCAGGGGGGCTTAGCAGCTGGCTTATCCCACTGTGTGGGCTGCCTGGAAAAGCACCCCTCCCCAAAACCTGGGGAAACTACGGGTTTCTACTCCTGATGCTTTCAGAGGGGATGTTGTAGTTCTGTTTGAGACAACTGTCTGTGCTTGCATTGCTTCCCTGAGCCTCTCTCAAGCCTTGATGTATCAGGGTCTCAGCACTTGGCCCTGCAGGCGGAAGGTTTGCCGTGACCTGTGGTGGATGATCCAGGAAGGAGCTCCCAGGTCTCCCTTGGAGCTTGAGGACCTGCTGTGTGTGAGCACCCTTTAGCAGCAGGCTGTTAGCTAGCTGTGGCCTCTTTGGGCAGGAGGTGATTCCTCATAGATCCCCTTTGGAGAGGGTGTAAAAGCACAGCAGACACAAGTCGGGGTGGTCACAGCAGTTCTTGGGCTCACCGTGGTTGAGGCTTAGCCTGGTGGTGGGGGCAAAGGGCTGGTGGTCTCTGCCCCCAGATGCTCCCACTCCTCTAAGCCTGCTGCTTCTCTATTCCAGTGAGGCCCAGGAAGGCAGCCCGGGGCAAGCAGGGCTCCCTGTACTCCTCGAGGCAGGGGAGGCACCAGAGGAAGAAGCAGGCGCTGCACCCAGCGCGGGCACCGCGGCAGCGCACGGCACCTGTCAACGGCGCAGACATCGACGAGCTGGTAAGAGCCAAATTGCTCCCCGGGGGCTGCTCACTTCATGAGTTACAAACCAAACAGGTGGCACACTTCCTCCCTCCCCTTCCCAGAGAAATACCCCGAATCCTAGTGGAAGCCCGGGCTGGGCTGGGGCCGGTTAACAAAGGAGGCATATCCTTAAGGGCCCGGTGCAAAGGGAGTGCAGATATGTCAGGCATCCCTCCCCAGCCGCTTTCACACATTGTCCCCTTGAGTAGCAGGCAGCCTGCAGCTTGTTAAAGGGTTTTAAATAGTATCCATATGTCTCTGCAGAGAGGTGGGGGGACTGAGGGGGTCCTGGATGGCCAGGGAATGCCAGCAATGCTGGACCCTTGCTCCCCAGCCTTGGCCGTTTTCTGACAGTTGTTGTCCGTATGGTCACTCCCCAACCTCCAGGACATAATTTGGCTGGTTTAGGTTTCACTTGACATTTAAAGAATAAAACCATACGCTCCTGCACAGAGCAGTCTGTGTGTGCTGGGTGGAGGGAGCTGCAGTGTCTGTCCCTGGGGAGGGACACACCACAGGGGATACGTGAGGATACTCCAGCCCCACAGCCACGTCACAACTCCCCTGCAGATCTACCATCTGTCCCCTGGCCAGCACTAGTGCTGGTGTGTCCTGTCACTCTCCTTCCTTATGGTCTGTGGGTTCACTGCTGCTCATGCTGGGTGTAAGGGACTGGCTCATGGGCTGTGTCATAGAACGGAGGGCAACCAAGACAGCAAAGGCAGCATGGGCTGCCACAGCCAGTGCAGAGGGATGTTCCAGTGGGGAAAACCTTTCTGGAACAGCTCTGACAGAATACTGGCTTGGGGAAGAGCATGCTGCTAGAACTTATCATTTGTCCTGGGAGGGGTGCCCTGTGTTGTAGAGCCTTCCTGTCATCTGATGTCCCCTCAGTGGTGACGTTCCATGAGCTGTGCCCTTAGAGCTGAGGGGATGTCCCTGTGCGGGGGGTGATCTGTGGCAGGTCCCTGGGCTGACCTTGTGCTGAGCCTGTGTGGGGACAGCAGCGCTCAGGGCACCAGCTGCTCCCTGGGATTTGAAATGGCACAGTCAGCTCTGCCTTGGCAGAACAGCAGCACAAGTGCTTCTCCCTCTGCCTTAGGTGCTGCCTACCACAGCCTCAAAGAAAGCAGGGAAATGGAATTCACACTCTCCATTTGTTGGCATTTATTTTTTGGCTGCTTGTTGAGACCACGTTGTCTTTGAACTTACCTTGAAACAGCCTCCTGTCCCCGGAGCAAAGCCAGGCTGCTTGTGAGCTGTTTGTACTGAGCTCATGGATGGGACAGACTCCTGTCCTGGAACTCAAACTGCCACTGGATGCCATAACCAGAGAATGGCATGGGTTGGAAGGGACCTTAAAGATCATCTTGTTCCACCCCCTTGCCATGGGCAGGAACACCTTGCACTGTCCTAGGCTGCTCCAAGCCCCATTCAGCCTGGCCTTGGACCCTTCCAGTCATGGGGCAGCTTCTCTGGGCAACCTATGCCAGGACTTCTGCACCCTCACAGGGAAGAAATGTCCTGCCTGTGCTAAGAACCAGGTCCTTTGGCCTCAGAGCTGTTTGCTGAACCCCAAAGCCTGTAATGGTTCCCTCCTTTTACCAGCACCCTTTGTGTGGGCAGGTCCTTCAGACGAAGAGGACGGCGCGTCGCCAGAACCTCGAGCTGCAGAAGTGCGAGGAGATCCTGGGCAAGCTGATCAAGTACCGCTTCAGCTGGCCCTTCAGGTGAGGGCAGGTGGCCTCCTCTTCCTCCTCCACAGGCAGGACTGGCCACAGGTGGTGTGGTGGCGTGGGCTGGCCATGCCACAGTCCTGCCAGATCCACTTGGGAGGCTCGGGATTCCAAAAGCAAGTTACAGCTTGAAGAAGCTGCCCCAAAAGAAACCACGGTGTTCTCAGTCCTGTGCTTGACTGAAGATGTGGGGCCCTTCTGAGGTGGTGGGGTGGGCAGAGGGTGGTGGGTAGGGGGCTGAAGTTGGGAGTGGTGCTCTCTGCAGCCCCCAGGATTTTCGGAGCACTGAGGCACTGTGGCTGAGGGCAGCTCCCTGGGCTCCTGGCCTTCCATGGCTGTGCCATGGGGCTCATGTGTCTGTAGAGCTCATGAGGTGCTGCTTGGGTTTCTTGCAGCCCTGTGGGGGTGCAGGGGAAGGGGTGGGGAGGCCCCACTCCTGTGCAGCCCAGCACTGTGTAGCCAGGGCTGGCCTTTGCCTCCTATCCCCGTGGCCCTTCCTTTGGCAGGGAGCCAGTGACCACGGAGGAAGCTGAAGACTACTTTGAGGTCATCAGCAACCCCATGGACTTCCAGACTATGCAGAGCAAGTGCTCCTGTGGCAACTACCGCTCCGTGCAGGAGTTCCTCTCCGACATGAAGCAGGTGTTCTCCAACGCCGAGCGCTACAACCAGAACGGGAGTCATGTACTGTCCTGCCTGGAGAAGACAGAGCAGTGTTTGATTGACATGGTGCACAAACACCTGCCAGGCCACACGTATGCACGCAGGAAACACAAGAGGCTCTCTCCCAGGGGCCAGGGACTGGAGGAGCAGGAAGGGGACAGTGAGTCAGAGCCCCTTGAACATTCCCGGGGGCGGAAAAGGAAGAAATGAGGGATGGGGAGACTAAAGGGGAGAGCCAGAGCTGGAATAGGCCTTCTGGTGCTGCCAGGGCAGCAGGATGGGTTGTCTGGAGGGAGCTGGGAAGCAGCAGGCACTTCTCTATTAATCCAGCCTTCCCTTTGGCCCATCCTAGTTTAAATTTTTCTGCAATTTCCTCAAGTATTTGGTCATCCCTTGAGTGGGGATGACTTACTGCTTCCTGCAAAATCCACAAAGCTCTTCATGAGTCTGTCCTGCCAGGAGGGGAAGGTGGGAGGGCCTGGCCAAGCCTGGCTGGCAGGGGAGCACCAAGCCTACTCCAGCTCGGGTGCCGGCGGCTTCCTGGGAATGAGCCGCTTCCTCCCCTGCGTGAGCAGCCAGAGCGCGGTGGGACCGTCTGCTGCCGGTGATGTGAGCCCAGCAGGGAGGGATCATGTTGCTCCATGGAAGGACTGGGTGCCATCAGGCCAATGGGCTGCTCAGGCTTGTATGTATATATTTATATGGTGTTAATTCTGAGCCCCGGTGCCGGGGCTTCGTAGGGCGAGCGAGCACTTACGTGTACAGCCCTCTGGCTTTCACCAGCATCCCAACACCACTGCTCCGAGGTGCTCCTGCTTTCCCCTTTCCTTGGGGAGGGATCCCCGGAGGCCTCACTCTGAGGAGGCTCTGAGCTGAGCTCCTCACCTGTGTATACCAGCAGGAGCCTCCCTGCTCACCTGGAGCTGCCTGTGGTCACACAGCCCTTTGGATGCCCCGAGTGCCAGCAGCAAACTGGAGAGTGTGGGTGTCTGCACAGCCTGGAGGGAGCTCCAGGGCCAGGGGAGCAGCAGAAACATGTGCTGTGTAACTTTTTAAATTAATTTTTTAGTTGGAAGTGGCTTGTTTCTAGCTGTGATCTTGTACAAAGAACACCTGTAAGATACCCTTGTCTTGCTTTGGCACATGTACAGTTTATATAAAATTGTGTTTGCTTTATATTTTCCCCCTCTTTAAAACTTGTTTTCCTACCAGTAGCAGGAGTTACACCAGGGGACTTGTTGGGGAGGGGGAGTTCCCAGTCCCTCTCAGCCACGCTCTCACCATGTTTTGAAGCAACACCCTCCCTTGTGCTCCCCCAGTCAGCCCAATCCTGTGCCATGGCCCAGCACTGGCTCCTGCTGCCCCAGATACTGACTTTTCTCATCCCATCTCCATCCTGACAGGTTTGGATCATACAATCAGGGCTTGAACTTTTGATCCCAGAAGTGTTCAATTTGGAGCAAATGGGCCGTGGGGCTGCTCAACTCTGGTTTTGTCACAGAAAAGCAAAAGCAGCTGTTGCAGCTCCAGGGATTTCAGAAGAAAAAGAATCATCTATTACAAATTGCAGCCTAGTTTGGTGAATCTTTTAGGGTTGTTTTTGGTTCTTGGTTTTTTTACAGGTATTTGTTTCAGTTCTGGACTGTCAATGGCTGCAGACAAGGCAGGTTTCCAGCCCCTTCCCTCTCCCCAACCTCACTCCCTGCCCCACAGAATAGCACTGACGTTTGTATCTCGCACGTCCCTTCAGAGGCTGTTTTGTCCTGTTTCCTAGAGAACATTTCCTGCAGGTCCTACATGGTGGAACCTTTGGAACTGTACGTTTTTTAAAAATCAGTGTCATTTGGGGGGAGGGGGTTTCTGCCAAGGGCTGTACTTGTAATAAATTGGAAACTCAAGAATAAACATTATGTACTTGTGTTTGTAAACCTGGCTTGTGCAAGTCTTTTGCAGGTCCTGGTCTTGGTGTTGGGTTGTTCTGGCATGTGTTGCCTCTGCTTTCCCAGAGCCTCCTGGAGGGAAAATGGAGCTGTGGAGCAACAGAAGAGCAAGCTGGGATCAGATCAGCTTCTGACACCATGCTGGTGGGGCCCTATGTGTTGTGCCCCTCCCCAGGGGCAAGGGACAGGGCTGGGCTCTACCTGCCCCCGGATGGGGGAACAGTCCTTGTGGCGGCCACTCCTGTGCATCACTTGTCCCCTGCAGGCTGCCAGTGGGACACTTGTCCTCCTGCTCCATGCAGGGTGGCACCAGCTACACCTGCAGGGGAGTGATGAGGAACTGAGGTGTCTGCTCTTTCACCCCAGCACAGCCTGGCTGCCCCCAAGGCATCTTCCCTCATGTTGGGGTGTTCTGCAACCACAGCCATGCTGGCAGCAAGGACCATTCCTGCTGTGTCCCAGGCCCCATCCTGATCTCCTGCAGCCAAGCAGGGACATGCAGAGCTCCAAGGGAAGAATGACTGAGGTGCTGATGCCCCAGGGCTGGTGACAGCCCAAAGCTGTGACACAAAGGGTTTGGCCAAAACTTTCCCTGTCTGCCACTGCTAGGAGAGGGCTGGATTCATGGGTGACTTTAGGATCCAAGCTGGGAGTGCTGCTGGGCAGGGAAGTCCTGATGGGTTTGAGGTCTTGAAGGCTTGTGGCAATGGACAGGTGCTGTTTGCCCTAGAGAAGCCTCATCCCCTGTCCACAGGAGCTGATCTGGCCTGCTGGCTGTGCAACAGGACCTGGGTGAATGCGAGTGTGATTCCAGCTGGGACATTTCCAGGCCTCAGCCCAGTGATCTCTCACCAGCATCTGCTCTGAGACCTTTTCAGAGACTTGCTTTTTATAGCAGCCCCTCCGTGGCATCAGTGTCCTGTGTGAGGCTATAAATAGCTGTCCCCACACCTGGCAGGGCAGCACGGGGGCTGGGGACACTCCAGGGCTCCTGTCATTGCTGGAGTTCCCACATGGCCTCGGGAAGAGGCCTGAGCTTGGCCCACTGGGCTTCCTCATGGCTTAATTCTTACCATCTGATTAAGTCTGGGTAGTGGGGGGGTTTAGCATATTACCAGAGCACAGCAGTTTTCCTGCTGTTGCTCAGACCAGGGCGGGTCCATGAATGGATGGTGGGTAAACCTCAGGGTGGGCTGGAGGCACAAGGCTCCACTTCATGCTGAGCTGGGCGAGGACCTCGGGGTGTCCTAAGCCTGTTCCCACCTGGTGGCAGCCCCAGCTCAGCCTCTGTAGCCATCCCATCCCACCCTCCACAGCCATCCTGTCCCAGCCTTTGCAGCCATCCCACTGCAGCTTCTGCACCAATCCATCCCATCCCACCCCAGCAGCTGTGCCCAAGTCGGGGGCTGCCCTGCAGGGCCGGGGCAGTGCTGAGCCCCTCCTGCCCCGTGCAGAGGGGCTTCACTCAAGCCGGGGGTTTGGTGCCCCTGGGGTTGCCCTGAGGAGATACAGGGATGAGCTCAGGGTGGGGCAGAGCGAGGGAGGGTGAGCACTCCCCAGCATGGGATTGAAAGTGGCTGTGACAAGGAGCCAGCAGTGTCCCCGGGACAGAGCCCTTCCCTGGGGCAGCCCGGCTTTGGGGCAGGCTCCGTGAGCTGTGTTATCCCGGCCGTGCCCAGCTTTCGGGACTGGCAGCCTCCGGTGGAGCCGGCGGGACGGCCGGGGCCGATAGCGGGGGGCGCCAGCGGCCCCGCTCGTGCCCGATACCAGGGGCCCGTCGGGCAGGGTTATCTGGGCAAAGGCTGCAGAGCAGCCGCTCCTTGGCAAGCGCCGGGACCTCAAGGGCAGCCCGTCCCCAGGGGTGCCGCCAGCCGGGCACCAGCGCCGGGCCGTGTGCCTGGCGTGCGAGCCAAAGGTGCACCGAGTTGGCTCCGGCCTCGGCACCCTTTGGGGACACCCTTGGGGACACCAACCCAGGGGCTGTGCCCCCGACACGGGGCCGTGGCCCTGCGCCCCCTCCCCGGGCAGCCCCCGCCCAGCACCGTGCCCGGCTCCCGGCTGGACTTTGGAGCCTGTCCCGCGGCCAATATTGACTCTCCTGCCCCAGGTCATGGCCCTTTTTTCTGCCCAAACAAACCCTCCGGTGGCAGCTGGGGGAGCTCCAGAGGCTGCAGCCCCCACCAGTGCTGGGGCCAGGCGGGGTCCCTGCCCTGGCACCATCAGCACCACTAGCCCGGGGAAGGGGCTGGGTGCCCACCAGCACAGCCAGGGGTGCCCAAACTACATGTGAGCCCCTCGGTGTCGCTCCCACCGACAGAAGGGTACTGGGGACTCCTCCACACCTCAGCCTCTGGGGAGACAACAGCTTTGCCCAGCACAGCCCAACTTCTCCCGCCATCCTGGCACCCTGTGGGTGATGTGGGGCAGATTAAAGGCACTTTGGCACATCAATCCCGGCATCGTGGCAGCACAAGGCCCTGGGTGAGGGGCCCCAAATGCAGCCCATGCACCTACTCCGGCTCCAGGTTGGTTCATGCCCCTCTCCTCCAGCGCAGCCTGATGGTCTGAGCCCTGAGGGGTTCCCTGGGGCAGGGGACACCACTTTGAGCACTGAAAGGAGGGTCGCTCGTTGGGTTGTTGCTCACTGGGCAGGGAACGGGGGTCGCACAGACCCTCCTAGGGGCCCAGCGCTGCCCAGTCTCCAGGCTGGCTGATTAACAGCTAATTAGATGATGGACAAGTCTGAGCATCACCAGAGCCGCCTGTGTACCCGCTACAGCCCCTGCCTACCACAGGTGTCCCACTGCTCGTGCCCCTGCCCACCGCCCCCTGCCCACCACGGGGCAGAGCCCACCTCTTCCTGCCCCCCCAGCACTGGGAACCCCCAGTACTTCCCTGGGACACCCAGGCAAAACAGCCCCACCAAACCCAGGCAGAGACGAGCTGCCCCCACACTGGGGGGCACCCTGGGGTGTCTTGGGGCAAGGTGGGTAGTTCCCCACCCCGAAGCCCCCCCAGGGCCACCCTGCTGCCCGCCCCGTGCCCCGCCAGCCCCGGCTCCCCCCCGCCAGCCCCGGCAGCACCAGCTGAGGCTTGAATTTCCCTCCGGACAATGGGGAAGGCGAGCTGGGATTGTAACCAGAGCGGAGGATAAATAAAGCTGCCCAGAAGTTTCCATTACCCGCACCTCGGGCTTCTGTGGGGGACATCAAAGCCGAGCCCTCTCTGCCCCAAGGTCCCGTGCCCCCAGCCCATCACCCTGGCCCCCAGCCTGCCCCCTCGCAGCTCCTCAGCCTGGCAGAGAGGCCCCGGCAGCCGATGGCAACGACACAAATCACCTTCAGAGCGCAGAGTGGAAAAGATGATTCCTAAGTGTGACAGCACAGGAAAACCCTCCTCCTCCTCCTCACCGGGAGGCAGAACTGGCCCCAGGGAAGCCACCGGGGGAGCTGGATGGAGGGACCCCCAGGTACAACAATCCTGCCAGAGCCAGTGGCACCCCAGCATGGCCTGGCATGACTTGGCCTGGCACGAGAGCCCCACCGAGCTGGGGGTGTCCCGTGGGGCAGCTCTTGACCCTCTCAAATCCCTGCAAACAGCACCAGGCTCGGTTCAAATAACACATCCAGGGTTTATTGTTTTTTCCATTCCTCGCAGCTAATGATTAAAAAAAAATCTAAAATAAATTACAGAATTAAATAAACACGGATGGATTATTCCTCTCCCTGCCCCGTCCCCGCCGCCCCCCAAAGAAAGCGTTAGAAGAGTCACTGGATTTGGCAACAGCAACAACAACAAAACAACCTCTAGGAAAAAGCAGCTACTTGTCAGTGAGTGGTGCCAGAGGGTCCCGTGGTCTCGCCCCCCCCAACCCGGCGTGTGCCCCCCTGCCCTCGCCCCTTACCCGTGAGGCTGCTTCCCCCGGCGTGGGGAGGGGGGTAGGGCAGCCCCCCCTCTCTAGACGTGCGTCGGGTTGTCCAGGTACGGGTCCGTCTTGGTCATGTGCAGCATGACCGTGGGGGCTTTGTAGTGGCAGTGCCCCCCGCCGCAGCTGACCCCGCTGCAGGGCTTGCCCCGCGTCCTCACGCCCAGCCGCCTGTTGCACAGGCTCTGCCAGGTCTGCAGCGTTTTGGAGCTCCACACCCACACCCCGCTGGTGATGCCCACCACCAGCGACATGAAAATCTTTAGCATGAACACGGCCACGGTGGGCACCGAGGCCTCGAGGGAGCAGTTGGCGGCGCGGCGGCCGGGCAGGCGGAGGCAGCCGCGCTCCAGCGCCCGCAGCGTCCAGTAATCCATGTTCAGCCGCTCGTAGAAGTAGCAGACGATGACGCAGGTGGCAGGGACGGTGTAGAGGATGGAGAAGACCCCGATCTTCACCATCAGCTTCTCCAGTTTCTCCGTGTTGGTGCCGCCCGTCTTCATGATCTTCCGGATGTGGAAGAGGGCGACGAAGCCGGTGAGGATGAAGGAGGTGCCGATGACCAGGTAGCAGGAGAGAGGGATGAGGACGAAGCCGGTCAGGGCACTGACGTCCATGCTCCCCACGTAGCACAGCCCCGTGAGCTCGTCCCCCGCCACCTTCCGCATGGTGAGGATGACGATGGTCTTCATGGCCGGGATGCCCCAGGCAGCCATGTGGAAGTAGCTGCTGTGGGCCTCAATGGCCTCGTGTCCCCACTTCTTGCCAGCAGCCAGGAACCAGGTGAGGGTGAGGATGACCCACCAGAGCGAGCTGGCCATGCCAAAGTAGTAGAGGATGAGGAAGACGATGGTGCAGCCCGTGCTCTCCAGCCCCTCCTGGATGATGTAGAGCTCACCGTTCTCCCGGTCACAGGCGATGTTCTCAGCCCCTGCCAGGGAGCGGATGATGAAGGCCACGGAGTAGACATTGTAGCACATGGAGAGGAAGATGATGGGCCTCTCGGGGTACTGGAAGCGATGGGGGTCGAGCAGGAAGGTGAAGACGGTGAAGGCAGTGGAGACAAAGCAGAGCGTGGACCAGACAGCCATCCAGATGAAGGCAAAGTCCTTGTCCTCCCGAGACCAGTACACGTCCACCCCGGGGGAGCACCTGGGCGCGCACGAGAGGCTCTTCTCCACGTACTGGAACTTCTCGGGGTTGTCGCAGGCGCCCAGCCCGTTGGGTCCCCGTCCCTCAGCGGCGGTGCCCGGCGGCCACGGCCGGGGCGCCACGGGCAGCATGCCCTGCCCCTTGTGAGGCTCGGCGGCCGAGGCGTTCTCGGGGGCCTCCATGCAGAGCGCATTGGGGTCGTTCTTGGTGGGCAGCCTGCTGCAGTCGAGCGACTCGGGCCAGCCGAAATTGAACTGCTCCATGATGGGCACGCACTTGTGGCGGGCCTGCTCGCACATGGGGCGGCAGGCGGGGATGCTGGCGCTCACCTGGTCGGTGCACATGGGCGCGTACAGGGAGCAGAGGAAGAAGCGCAGGTGGACGTGGCAGCCGTACTCCACCAGCGGCGCGAACTCGTGCAGCTTCAGGGCGGCCTCGCGCTGGCTCTCGTGCCCCAGCAGGTTGGGCATGCGGGTCAGGTTGTACCCGATCCCGCGGCACATCGGGATGTCCACGGGCTGGCACCGCGCCGCGCGCCCCCGCGGGCCCTCCAGCCCCGCCAGCTCCAAGCCGCGACCCCCCACCCCGAAATGCCACAGCACCCACAGGGCCACCCGCAGCCGCGCCGCCGCCATCGCCCGCCCGCCCGCACCGGCCCCGCGGCTGCTACAGCTCCGCCATCGCCCGGCCACGCCGTCCCCGCCACCTCGGGGCCGATCGCTGCGGTGCTGGAGGCGCCGCGCCGGGGCAGCCCCCGGCCCCGGCCCCGGCCCCGGCCCCGGCCCGCGCCATGCGGCGGCGGCCCCGCCGAGCGCCCCGCGCCGCCCCGCGCCCGCCGACACCGGCAGCGCCCGCCGAGCGCTCCCGCCCCGCCCCGCCCCGCCGGGCGGGTCCGGGGGCCGGGCGGGACGGGGAGGGACCCGCGGGGGGCGGGACCGGCACCGCGGGCACCCCCGGCAGTGCGGGGCGAGCGGGGGCGCGCACACGCGTGTGCACATGTACACACACACACACACACACACACACACACACACACACACATATACATGAACTTATGTACACACACATACATGTGCTTATGTACACACACGTACACACATGTACACGTACTCCTGTACACACACATACGTGTATTCACGTACACACACATACATGTACTCTTGTACACACACGCGTACACATGTACACACATACACATACATGTACATGTACACATATATATGTACTCATGTACACACGTATATATGTACACATATATATCTACACACATGAATATACATGCACAAACACATACATGTAGGTGTGTACCCACATATACACATGTACACAAGTATATACATGTACACGTGTACACACATGGATGTAGTAACACACACATGCACAAACACATACCTAGATGCACTTCCATATTGCACACACGAACACACACATACCATACAGTGAATGTGCATATGCACACACAGGTACACACATGTGTACATACATGTACACACATGTACATACACATGTGCACACGTGTTTACATACATGTACACACATGCACATACACATGTGCACACATGTGTACATACATGTACACACATGTGCACATACATGTACACACATGTGCACACATGTGTACATACATGTACACACATGCACATACACATATGCGCACATGTGTACATACATGTACACACATGTACATACACATGTACACACATGTGTACATACATGTACACACATGTGCACACGCATGTGCACACATGTGTACATACATGTACACGCATGTACATACACATGTGTACACATGTGTACATACATGTACACGCATGTACATACACATGTGTACATACATGTACACACATGTACATTCACATGTGCACACACGTGTACATACACATGTGCACGCATGTGCACACATATGTACACACATGCACACTCACATGTACACACATGTACACTCACATGCACACATATGTATACACACGTGTATACACACGTGTATACTCACATGTACACACACGTACATACACACCAACACACGCATGCACACACTGATGTGCACATGCCCATGTGCACACAGACACTCACACACACACACACACACACACACACACGCATGCACAGGGCAGTGAACAGCAATGTCACTGCAAGGCCAGGGCAGTGCCACAGGTCAGCGTGGCCGAGCTGGGGCTGTCAGCTCAAAAAACCTGCTGTTCCACCCACACGGTGACACATCCCATGCCAAGGCACGGGGAGGTGGAGGTGTTAGAAACACTCTGGGGGTAGCAGCATCCCTGAGGACAGGCTGTGCTGCCCAGGCCACCAGCACAAGGAGCCACCAGCAGCTCCTCACTCCAGGGAGTTGCCAATCCCAGTCTGGCCCTGCTTGCTCTGTGCCATTCCCAGCACCAGTTTGGGAGCAGCTCGTCTGTCCCAGGGCCAATTCCAGCAGGGTCCCCAGGGTGTCCTGAGGAACACGCAGCACCCGGTGCCTGGCTGGCGCCTGGGGGGCCGGGCATCCCGCCATTCCCAGGCATTCCCACAGCCCTGAGATTTCTTTAGTAACAACATAACAACCTGTCAGCGCGGCCCCTAATCACTGACACCCGTACAGGATCCAAACATCCCGGTCTGCAGCCATAGGGAAATTCCTTGGGAGCTGCTTATCGGCAATGTAACAGGGAGGGAGATAAGGAGTCGCCCTGGAATTTCCCTCTAGCCTGGGGTGTCTGTACACCCAGCTCTGGGAACCTCGGAAAAGGGGCTGGGGGGATATTTGGGGTTATTTGGGGTGCTGGGAGGGCTTTGTCATCTTGGCCACCACCTCTGGGGGATCCCAAAAATCACTGTCCCCTGTGTCTGGTGACATAGAGCAGCTTCAGGGGCTTGGGTTAAGGCCATGTGCACTAAGAAATGGCTGGTTTGGGGTATTTTGGGTTGTGGTGCAGGCTTGGGATTGGCACCCATGGCTGAGCTGGCAGCAAAGCGATGAGGATGGAGATGGCACCTGCAGTGTGCTGAGATCTTTCCCTGGGACCCTCATCCCACCCACTTCCAGCCCCACAGCTGTTTGATAAGGAAAGCTGGGAAGCGTCCCTTGGAAAACCTAAAATGTCTCTGACCCAGTCCTGCCTGCCCAGCAAGGGTCCCAGTCAGGGCCAAGGTCCCAGCCCCACCTTCCCAGCTTACCCCCATGAGTGCCCTCCTACCTCCCAGTTTGGACTGTGAAGGGTTAATGAAGGGGGGGCGTGCACAAATAAATGCCTTTTAATTTAATTTTGCTTTAATATGTAAAACTGTTGCTCTTGGCTCCTGTTCCTGCAGCCTGGCCAAGAGCAACACAGGGATTTTCGGAGTCAAGGGGCTCCTTGTGGAGGAGCGGCCGCCCCTCACCTCCGCCCTGCACCTTGGGGTGCTCCTCCCTCACCCCACACCCTCCTCAGGTGCTCCATTGGGTGTCCAAGCCCGGCAGAGACCTGCAGTGGGGACAGCAAAGGATCCTTCACAGAGCTTTACCCCACCCCAGCAGTGGGACGGGGGATACCGGTGGGTACCACCTGCACCCCAAGCCTTGCCCTTCCATTGCCTGTGCCTGATGGGGGGTGCCCTGTCCCCCCTGCCCGCACCGCTGCGGTGTGCGGGGGTAGCAGGGAGGGCACAGAGCGGGGCTGGGGACATCCCAGCCACGCACAGAAGCCGAGATCTCCAGCAGGTCTGGGAGCCTCGCAGTGAAAACAAGAACCCCAGGTAGAGCAACAGAGAGATTTACGGCTTTGGAAGTGGCCCTGGGCTGTGGCTCCAAGATCAATAGCGGGAAGAAAGGGCTCTCAGAGCTGCACAGGAATCCTGCCCGGGAAGCGGCCAGCCCGGAGAGCGGGACGGATCACCGGAGCCCGGGAGCCTGTGGTTCCTGGCACAGCTTTGCCCCATTTCCTTTCTTCCCGTCAACAGCGCCTGAAACCTGTGCGAGAGCCTCGGCGAGGGGAGGGGAAGGGGGAGAAGAATCCCCCGCTGCCCCCCGGCGTATGGAGGGGCTGCAGCAGTGCCCCTCTGCCCAGCCATGGGGGGTCCTCCCGGGGAAAAGGGTCTGGGGGATCCCCTTAGGCATCAGTGATGGGGACAGCCCTGGTAGGAGCCAGGGAGGGGATAGTGGAGCTGGGGAGGGGTGATGGAGGTGGGGACAGGGTGATGGAGGTAGGGAGGGTGATGGAGTGGGAAGGGGTGATGGAGTGGGGAGGGTGATGGAGGTAGGGAGGGTGATGGAGTGGGGAGGGTGATGGAGCTGGGGAGGGGTGATGGAGTGGGGAGGGTGATGGAGTGGGGAAGGATGATGGAGGTGGGAAGAGGCTGATATGGGGGGGATGTTGCAGGGGAGGAGGTATTTGGAGGTGGGGAGCTGGTGATGAAGCAGAGGAGGGAATGATGGAGCAGGAGAGGGGGAAATAGGAATGGGGAGAGGGTGATGGAGCAGAGGGAGCAATGATGGAACAAAGAAGGGAGTGATGGAGGTAGGGAGGAGTAGCGGAGTAGAGGAGGAGGTTATGGAGGTGGGGAGGGAGTGATAAAGCTGGGCAAGGGGTGATGGACCCAGGGAGGAGGTGATGGAGGTGGGGAGAGGGCAGTGGAGGTGGGGAGAGGGCAACAGACCAGGGGAGGAGGCAACAGGGGAGGGGCTGAGGGAGCAATAGGGCAGAGAACACAGAGATGGAGTTGGGGAGGGAGATGTGGATTTGGGGAGTGGGTGATGGAGCTGTGGCAAGACTGTGGGTGCTGTTCTACCCAGCCTTGGCTGGGGCAGCAGGACTTACTGCAGGGTGGCGAGAGGCTCCATGCCAGCACTGCCCAAGTCCCTGCCCTGCCAAGCTCCCTGTCCCTCAGGGGTCCCAGTTCCTCCCAGGACCTGGCTCAGAGGCAAGGACTGGCACAGAGAGGGAAAAACCACCTCACAAGGACAGGCTCTTGGCTATGCCCTGGAAGAGCAAGGGATCTGGGCACCCCATGCCCTCCCTGCCAGCTCGGAGGCGGGTGATGGCACAGCCCTGCAGGGATCCGGGGGAGATAATTTTCCCTTCCTGAAGAATTTCACAGGAATAGCTGCACAAAAGGCCAGCAGCTTTGATTTCAAAGGGATGCCAGTGCTGGAGCCGGATGGGCTGGCAAGCAGGTGGAGGGGTCCACCCTGAAAGAACCCCACACTGGGCACCCCATGGGGCTGTGGGCTGGCACCCACCCGGCCAGAGGGGCAGCTGAGCCCTGCCCTGGCCACCCTCTCCTTGGGGGCACCGGGAGCACCACCAGGAGTCATCCTCAAGCCCGAACCCCTCCCACCCCTAGGCACAGTCCTGTGTGATGCCAATGCACAGACAGTGCCCACCATGATCTCTGTGCCCCCCAGCCAGGCTCCTTGCCAAGGGCACAGCGGGAGGGGAACGTGGGGATTTTGGGGGACAATCCCCAAACAAGCTGGTGGAGCACCAGCCATGTCCCCTGGCCATGCCATGTGCTGAGCCCACTGGTCACCTCCTGACCTTGGGTTCCTGCAGGTGTTCATAGTGACAACCCAGCCCATGATGCAAGGACAGTGTGGCCACGGCTCAGGGACAGGGGGTGACATCAGTGACACCCCCAGGGATGCTCACTGCAGCCTGGTCACCCCACCACCCCATCACCCCACCCTGCTGCTGGCCACGGGGTTCCTGGGCTGTGACAGCCCCATCCACGCAGAGGTGACACAGAACAGGAGCAGACACATGGCACAGGGCATGTCCCCACCCCCAGGAGCCCTGGGAGCCCGAGGGACCAGCCGTGGGACTCAGGGGGTGGGGCAGGAGGGCAGCGAGGTGCCCAGGTGGAGCCCCAGCTGGGAGAATGGGGAATGAGAGGGGGCAGTGCCCATCGCCCCACCTAACCCAGACTATTTCAGGCTGATGAGGGTGGTGGCAGCACAAGGAGCTGCTTTCAGCCTCTGACGGCACTGATACCCATGTCCCCAGCGGTGGGGAGCCCCTCCCACCAAAGGGGAACCTGGGCTGAGCCCTGTCCTGCCCTCGGCCACCTCGCCCACCCCTACAGACCCTTCCGGGGGACAGCAGGACCCAGGTGAGCTCAGAACAGACTTTCACTTTGAACCCTACTGATGGCAGCAGCTGCAGGTCGGAGCGGCTGCCCGATGGAGGCAGGAGAAGGGCTGGAACTCCCTCCCAGCTGGCTCAGCCCTGGGAAGAGCCGCTCACACAGCCCCACGCCGGGCCATGGGGCAGCAATCTGCCCATCTTCAGTGCCCACCGCCCTCCCTGGCACCCAAGGATGGGCAGAGGAGGCTCCTCGTGCTGGGAGCGGGCTCCGTGGTGCTCCCAGACAACATCCCAAGCAATCACTGGAGCCCTTTCACTGCCAGGTGAAGCTCCTTCCCGGGGCTGCCCCATCCCGGGGCGGGTCCCGGCTCCGCGTCCCGGGGCACCGACACACTCGGCCCTTTCTCCGGGCTCGGTGCTGGCAGGAGGCTCCAGAGCCGCACAAAGCGCCTCCTTGTTCGCCCGGCCCCGGGCTGGCTTGTGGGGAATGGCAGCGAATCGCCTCCGTTTCCTGCTGGAGTTTTATTACATTCACCGTATAAATAAATAAATACGATCCCGAGGAGAAGGGGAGAAGCACGGGGCAGGCTGGAGCCAGGCAGGACGTGGGCTGGGGCTGAGCCCCGGGGCTGGGGGCACCCCGGGAGGGGGCAGGGGATGCCCCACAGCCACTGTGTGCCTGGGCTGTGTGTGCTCTCTGTCCCTCATGCCTTTCCGAGGAGCGGCTGAAAGCCCAGCAAAATCCAGGAGGCAGCTCTGCAGCCCCGGGGGCTGCCCTAAGTGCCCAGCCAGGGACTTGTGGCCACCAGTCCTGCTACTTGGCTGGTGGAGGAACCTTCTTCTAGGCAATTTGGGAAGCATGGGAACCCCCTCAAGCCCTGCCATTCCCTTACATATTGCTCTGCCACCTCTGAAGGTTGCCATGGGCCAAGCACACCAGGCTGGTGTGGACTCACAGGATGGGCAGGGCCAAGGCACCCTCTGGGAAGCAGGAGCACCCCTGCAGAGCTGAGCCCCAGGAGCTGGGACAGCTCTTGGAATCTGCTGGAAATGGTTTTACCACCCCAGTGACTGGGCCAAGCTGCCCACCTGGCTGCCAAGTCCAACCACAGGTCTCTGGTCCATCCTCAAGGCACTGATGGAGCACACCAGGAGACCATTTGGCCGGAGAAGCAGCTCCAGGAAGAAGCTCTTCAGCTGGGTCTGTGGCTCACTCACCAGAGAGCTGCCACAGGGTAACAATTCCATCCCCACCTTCCCTGGCCCCTCTCTGGAGAGGACCTGCTGCAGGTGAGCTGTGGCAATAAGGACACGAGTTACCCAGAGCCTTATTTCTCCAGGACAGATCCTGACATCCCAGCAGGGCCAGCTCAGGGGACATGGAATTTGGACAGGGCAAAGGATTTTCTGCTCTGCTGGAGATGGACTCAGAGCCCTCCTGCTCCTCCCACTGCCCACAGTGTTTGGGTTCACATCCAAACAGGGGGTTTCTGATGGGTCACTCTGCTCCTCCCCCTGCCTGGCACCCACAAACATCCACTGGGAAGCCTGGACACAATCCTGACCTCCCTGGAGGAGATGGGATTTGGGCACAGGGAATCCAAACCAGCAAAGAATGACCCAGGTGTGTTCCAGGCAAATACAGGTGACCTCCCTGCAGCCCTGCCTGGCTCAGCAGGGACCACCCTGACCCCATGGGCACCATCCCTTGGGGCAGCACGGGTGGGTGCAGGCAGGAAGCTGGGGGGGTGTATCCCACCAGGGAAGGGCTTTGCACTGGAGTAGCACCAGCGTGACCTATTTCTTAGCCTAAAAACACCCTAATGTGCCAACATCTCTGAGAAGACTCAAGAAAACAAAGTTTAACAAACAAAAAAAAGAAAAAAATGAAAAAAAAGAAAAGCAGGACCATGGTGGGGAAGCCAACTGTTCCCTTTCTATTCCAAAATTATTTTCACTAGATGGGGCAGTGCCATGTCAGGTCCTTCATCATCATCATCATCATCACGGCACCAGGAGCCCAAGACGGCAGCTTGGAGTGGAAACCCTCAGGTATGTCAAACAAAAACATCATTCCCTGTTCACTGGCTAATCCTGTTCTCCTCAGGGGGAAAAAAACACAAAGCTCCCAGATTTATTCAGCCCAACTCAGCACTTTTGGGTTTTGCTGATGGTGCCTAAATATAGTTCATGAGAAACAAATAATCTTCCAGGGATTTCTGCTCCCTCTGTGTCTCCAACCACCTTGTTTAAAGGTCAGTGGCTGCGCTGAGGGATCTCACCCCGCTGGCATCACTGCCCTTGGGCAGGAGCCTGGAGGTGAGGAAAGGAGCTTTTTGATGTGCCATCTGGGTTGGGAGGTGGGTCACAGCAGTGCTGGGGTGGGCTCTGGGGTGGCTCTGCTCTGTCCTCGTCCCCAGCTCCAGCCTGTCCCTCTCCTGCTGCTGCAAACAGCACCAACCCCTCAGGCATGTGCCAGTCACTGGGGGAGATGGGAACAGCAAAGGCTGTTACTGGGGAGGTCACCAGCTGGAGGTGGCATTCCTGAAAGTGTTCAAGGCCAGGTTGGATGGGACTCTGAGTGATCTGGTCTCATGGAAGGGGTCCCTGCCCATGACAGAGGGGTTGGCTGGATCACCTTTAAGGTCCCTTCTGACCCAAACCATTCCATGATTTCGTGATCTCATCCCAGAGTGGCACCAGACCAGAGGTCCCAGCTCCCCTGGTAGCTGAGCCTCTTCCCCTGATGTTCAGCTGCATGTTCCTGCCTTTGTCTGTTCTTGGGGTACCCTCCATTTTCTTTTCCCCCCTCTCCATCCCTAATCCTGTCCTGTCCAATGGGCAGGGAGGTGGTGATGGCCAGCAGAGCCAGGAGGTCCCACCAGCCCTTCCAGACTCCCAGAAAGCAGGGCTGGAAAACAAATGTGCCTCCAGGTCCTCAGCAGAGCCTGGTCTGAGGGAATGCCACATCCCATGGCCCACCATGGCTGTCTGAGGGTCAAGCTGGCACCACTCAGGGCAGAGCCCAACTGCCCTCGTGGCTGGGTCAAATCCTCTCTGCACCCAACTCATGGCTCCCTCTCATCCAGGTTTGCTGCAAACGCCCCAGGAGCAGCAGTGAGGTGTCTGGGTGGGATCTGGAATGTCTGTGTGCCAGGACAGATGGCCTTGGGTGGCAAAAGGGCTGTTGTCCTGGCTGGCCTTCACTGAGATGCCCAGCAGGGAGCTGCAGCACAGCAGCAAACCCGAGCTCAGCCCTGTGCTCCATGTTCTGGTGGGTGCCCTGGCACTCCCCAAGCATTCCCAGCCCATCCCATGGGAGCTGAAGGCCAGGCAGCTGCCTGTGGTGCTGCCCTGATTCCCAGCAGTCCCCTGTCCCCAGCCCATCCTGGGAGGGGACAGTCCCCAGCTCTGTTGGGGTTTGGTGTGTGCCATGTCCATGTCCCCTCCTCGGGCTCTGCCCTGGCAGGCAGGTCACGTCCCAAACCCCCCTCTGGCCCCACTCCCCTCCCCTCCCACCACATTTTCCACCCTCATTGCAAACTTCCAGCACAGGAAAATGTGAGGCCATGGAAAACCAAGCTGGCCCCTGTCAGCTGGGCCACCTTCCTCCCCCTCCTCCTCCTCAGCCCCTTGATCTCTCAGCCCACAGGTTGCCCAGCTCCAGGATCTCCACTGTCCCACCCCACCCGGTTCTCTGCTCCCTCTGTGCAGGATTCAGAGCCCCCTGAGCTGTAGGGAGCCTGTTTTGGGTGCACTGAGTGTTCCATGGAGCAGCCAGAGCTCCAAGGGTGAGAGTGTTCATGGCTGCTGGTGAAGCCCCTGTGGTTCCCCATCCACCTTTCCCTGTGTTACTCCAAGCCCAGGCCCTACATCAGCTCCAGACTTTGTGACCCTGGTCAGGATGGCACATCCCTGGGGCACCCAGGGGCAGGGGCACACCACTGTCCCTCCCCTCCAGCCTCACCACAGGGAGCAGAGCTGGGAATTGCCCTGTCCCTGTCTCCACGATGCTGGAATGACCATGACCTTTCTCCCAGCCCTTGTCATTCCCCACCCGGGTCAGGATTCCACCCTCAGCTTTCAAACCTGTCTGTAAAATCGGGAGTCTCTCTTTGCCCGTGTCACTCCACAGCCTTCTCTACCTTTTCTGGAGCTCTCCCAGCCTGCCAGGCACGATTCCTGCCTGGCTTTACACAAGAGAAAGCTCCACACTGCAGCACACTCCACTCGGGAGCCACTGGGATACACTGGGAAGGGGGAAACAGACCAGCAAGACCCTGGAAAAACAGCTTAAATCTGATTTATTTTTTCCCCAAACCTGCAAAAAGAAGCCCAGAAACACCAGAGAGCTCCCACTTCCCTGAGCAGCTGAGGAATTGGGGATGCACATGCCGGATCCATTCCAAGAGCATCCTTAACTGAGAGCTGTGACCTCCCTCGGGAGCTCCCTGGGCTGCGGTCCCTGCTCCGATGGGGATGCTCGAGTCGACCCCGGGGCCCCAGCGAACAGATACACCCTGGAACAACCGCTAATTGTTCCCAGTTAGGGACAGACCTGGGATACTCATCAGCGCGTGGCACCAGCCCTGATGCGATTCGCAGGATGGCCGGGAATGGTGGCAGCGGGGCCGGGGGAGGGTCCCACCGCCGAGGGGGGGTTTGTATTTACGCTGCATTCAGGGAAAGGGAAAACGTGCTCCGAGCTCCCATGGGGATGGAACAGGGAGTGCCAGCCCAGGGGTCTGCCCCGGGCAGCGTCCCCAGCGCTGCGAGCGGCTGCCTTGGGGCATCCCCAAAGCTCCTGCAGCCAGGGCTGGCATGGCACGAGCCCACGAGCCAGCAGAGCCCGAGCCAGCCCCGGGATGTGCCAACATCCACCCAACACACAACGAGCTCCCAAAACCTGGCAGAGGCTGGAAACACCTCCGGCACTGAGCGGAGTTCCCTGCGGCCGGGCCCCGACTCCGCTGGAGGGATTTACATCTGGAAACGGGTGCTGGGAGCCCCTGGGAGCATCTGCTCTGCTCGGGGGGAATCCCTTGGGTGACCACAGTGCGGGGAAGGCGCGGTGCCCCCGAACAGCCCGTAAGCAGCAGCCGCCTCTCCCTCCCAGCCAGCTCCGGCTGGGGAAGAAAAGCATTTCTGTGTAAATCCCCTTTTACCGTCGGGTTTCTCACATCCCCTCCGGCAGACAATCCCGGCCCTCAGCGCAGCGCCGCATGAAGGGGCTGTTTAATGTATTTTTGGAAGTAGAGGGGGCAAAAAAAAAGCCTCTCTGAAAAGAGCCTCTTTCAGCTAATAATGAAGTGAATATTATATTAAGAGTGAAAACATATTCAGGGGAACTTACAGAGGGGAGACAGAAAACCTTTTCATAACACCCTGGCCACAAACACAACTGCCAATTAAACCGGCTTCGCTCGCCGGCGGTGCCAACACAAACGAGGGGCCGGGAGCGGAGCACGGGGCGTTCCGTGCCCGGCGGGCTCGGCCGGGGCCGGCGGCACTGGGGGCTGCTGCTCCCACCGCTGCCAGAGCCAGGGATAAAACGGTGTGAGTGCCCCTGTCCCGAGCAGGGGGAATGGACTGCCCGGGGACCCGAGGGGCTTGAGAACCACGGGGGTCCTTGTCCCGACCCAGGGGCTCCAGTGCCATGGGTGTCCTTTGTCCCTGTTCCAACCCAGGGGCTCCAGTGTCATCACTCCTCAGTCCTTGTCCCATTGTGGGGGCTCCAGTGCCATGGGGGTTCCCTGGTCCCTGTCCCAACCCAGGGGCTCCAGTGCCATCAGTCCTTGGTTCCTGTCCCAACCCAGGGGCTCCAGTGCCATGGGTGTCCTTTGTCCCTGTCCCAACCCAGGGGCTCCAGTGCCATCAGTCCTTGGTTCCTGTCCCAACCCAGGGGCTCCAGTGCCATGGGTGTCCTTTGTCCCTGTCCCAACCCAGGGGCTCCAGTGCCATGGGAGTCCTTGGTACCTGTTCTGACCAGGGGGAACAAGGTGACCAATGGCTCAAGGGGTGCCACAAGAGTCCTTGTTCCCTGTGCCTACCCAGAGGGATGGGGTGCCCTGTAACTTGAGGGGCTCCAGCACCACGGGGGTCCTTGTTTCCTGTGCCAGCCCAGGGTTATGTGGTGCCTGGTGACTTGAGGGGCTCCAGCACTGGGGGGATCCTCAGTCCCTGCTTGCAGCCCCCAGTTCTGCCTCCCCTCTGCCCTGGCAGCAGCACAGGGGTGGTGGAGGGTGCCCAAGCCTCCAGGTGCCCGGGATCAGCAGGATTGCTCCTGGCCTGGTGGAGGGTGCTGAGCACCCACCTGTGCACAGCTGATGGGACCAACATCCCCACACATGGCAGGAAGGTTTGGAGGGGTGGAAGCTGCATCTTCCACCACAGCACCCCCAGCCTGGGGGAGGAGACCTGGGACCAGACAGGAGGTACCACAACCTGGAGCACCTTCAGCATCCCCATTCCATGTACCCTGGATGTGTCAGCACAGCTTTAGCTCTGCCATCCCACGTATTTTGGCCACCAGTTGGTGGTCTCAACCCACCCTTGTCCTTCAGCAGGGCCCAGCCCACACTGGGAGGGATATGAGCACCCACCAGTGCTCTCCAGGGTTTCTGTGCCAGCTGCCAATGGAGGGGATGGACACAGAGTGGGGTCTCACTGCCCTCACCGTGTCCTTGGAGGCTCAAAGGTGTGGGGGTGACAAACAGGCTGGAGGACACAGAGGTGACACACAGGAACACCCCCAGGTGACTCACACCTCACAGCAGCCCCAGGAGCTGGTTGATGGGTTGAGGGTACCTGACACCTCAGGCCTGGGTAAACACCCACACCAGGAAAACATCACCTGAGATCAGATAATCCTGGCATTGAGCAAACTCTGCACAGCTCAGGAGCTGCAGGTTGGCATTTGATAAACCCAAACTGGAAATACAAGCCCACTGCTGAGCTGGGACCAGCCTTTGGAACAGCTTCTCCAGGGAACACACTGAGATGTTTGTCAAGAAGGATTTAATGGAGGGGAAAAGGGAAGGCAGTTTGGCCAAAATCAAAAATTCCAGTGGGAAACTCCTCCAAGCCTGTTTTTTGTCTTCCAACCAGAAACTGTGGTTCTCTGGAGAGATTTTTGTCTCTTTTGCTCATGGACTTGTATTTCTGTTTTAATGCCAAGTCAGGATCCAAACACACCTTTGATTTTGCCCAGGGGTTGAAAGATTGTATTTCTTCCTTTAATAACAACAACAAAAAAAACCAACAAAAATTTTTTTTGTAATTTTTGGCCATAATTTGGTAAAGAAAAGTGGAAAAATGCACCTCAGCAAGGTCTAGTCCACCATGGAAGTCTCAAACAGCAGCAAACTGCCCCTTAATCCAGAGAGGGACCCTGAGTGAGTTACAAGTCACTGCCATGGACCAGGTGACAGGAGAGTGGCTGCTGTTCCTGCCGGTGGCAGCAGGACTGGAGAAGACCTTGCAGAGCCTGGGGAAGCTCCTTGCTGTGCCCCAGCAGCCACACCACCCACACATGCTCCTACCTCTCACATTTAGCTGAGGAAACACCTTCCATGCTGGGTTTTGTCTCCCCAGTTTGGGAGCAGGAGGTCCTGCCCTTCCAAGGTCATGGGTGGACAGGGATGTGCCAAGTTTCCACTCATGGATCCAGCTGCCTGCACTTGATCATCCCAAGGGCTGGCAGGGAAGTGCCAGCACTGCCACTGTCAGGGAGCTCCATGGCAGACACTGTCTCCTGGTGGAAAATTATGTATTATCCCAAGAAACGCAAAGTTTATCCTTTTTTTAGGGAAGGGCATCCCAAGCAAAGTTATGGGGAGAACTGGTGCAGAAAAAGACCAATATCCAGCTTTAAAGCCCATCGGAAAGGAATCCCGACCAGTGGCCTTTGGAGCATTGGGAAGGAGGCATTGCCACCTAGTGTCGGGCCGGGAAAGGGCTCGGGAACACACTCCCTCCAGCAGGAGCTGCACTGGGTGATCCCTCCGAGTCCCTTCTCCAGCTCCGGAGACCTTGCCATGCTCCTTTTAGCACCAGCCCAGCTGGGACTGACAGGGGAGAGAGTCTGAAACCCTCCCGGAAAGGAGCAAGGAAGAGTGGACAGACAAGAGCACCTGGGACAGATGAACTGCTGGGAAATCCCAGATGTGGAATGCACAGAATTATGGAATGGTTGGGGCTGGAAGGGAACTTAAAGCTCATCTTGTTCCACCCCCTGCCATGGGCAGGGACACCTTCCATAGACCAGGTTGCTCCAAGCCCTGTCCAACCTGGCCTTGGGCACTCCCAGGGATGGGGCAGCCACAGCTTCCACCCTCACAGACAAGAATTTCTCCCAATATTCCATCTATCCCTGCCCTCTGGCAGTGGGAAGCCATTCCCCTTGTCCTGTTCCTCCATGCCTTGTCCCCAGTCCCTCTCCAGCTCTTCTGGAGCCCTTTTAGGCACTGGAAGGGGCTCTCAGCTCTCCCTGGAGCCTCCTCTTCTCCAGGTGAGCCCCCCCTGTCTGTCCCAGCCTGGTTCCAGAGCAGTCTCTGCATTTCTTCAATCCCAGCTCACCCCCACACTCAGAGCTCTCTGGAATTTGCTCCCAAGGAACCAGACTCCAAGGAAGCTGCAGGAGTCAGCAGCATGTGCAGGGGACAAAGCTGCTATTCTTCAGTGATTTTAAATTTAGCCTCAACACCCCCAGGAACATCCAGCCAAAACAAAGAGCAGAGCCTGCTGATGCCCACGAAGGGAGGCAGCTCTCCAGCAACAAACCAGACCCCATTCCCAAATTCCAGCTCCTTTCAGGCATTAATCACTCTTGCACAATAAACTGGCACGAGGCCTGCCAGCCTTAATGCTCAGGTTGGTTTATTTTCTCAGAACAAAAATATCAAACAGAAGTTTTTAAAGAACAACCTGTGTAAATAGAAAACTTCATGGCATCCTCCTCCCACTTAGAGATTCCCTAAAAGCAGCCTGGAACCTGCAGGAGGTGGGATGTCAGGGAAGAGTTTTCTTCAAACAGTTTGCACAGGAGAAGAGAAGGAACACCTTCCTCTCTCTGACAGCAGGACTTCATTCTTCTGGAAACTGCCCCAAAACGTGGCAAACAAAGTTAACTTCAAGAAAACCAATCTGTGTAAACACAGAGCCTTCACTTTGGTCTCTCAAGGCAAGGGAGCTCCTGCCCCTTCCCAAAATGTGGGATGCCAAATCTCCACGTGTCCACAGGTGGGTCTCCCTCCTGTCCAAGAGCATGGAAGGACCTGGGATGACAAAATTCCACAGTCAGTGTCCCTCAGGCATCACCTGGACATTTTATTCCACTTCAGCATAAAATGGTCATTTTATTCCACTTGCAGCTCCAGTGGCCCTGAAAGAAACACCTGGAATTCTCTGGATTAACACAGTGAAATCCCCACAAAATCCATTCCATTTCCTCAAGGAGGACTTGGATAAAACTGAGTATTAAGTGCCAAGAGCTCAAAACTGACCATTCCTTCTCAGAGAACTCCCAGAACACCCTTCAGGCCACCTCCCTTCCTGCACAGGCTCATCCATTCTTCCCACCACTTGTGCTTTTCCACTTCTCCCGTGGGAAATCAAAGCCTGGATAATCACTCTTTGTCTCTGCAGAGAGTCCTGTGTCTCCCAGAAGATTCACTGAGCTCCTCACTCCCTTTTGCTGTTGTTTCTCCCCATATTTCCCTTCCAGCTGCTTCCTGGAGCAGGACAGGAGCATTGGGAGGCCTGGCCAGCCCAGGGATGGCTCACAGAGCACTCTCAGCACTTTGGGTGTTGTTACCTGCCCTCAACCCCCTGTTCCCTCTTGCAGGTGGCTCCTCACCAGTGCAGGAGCCCTGGCACAGCTGGAGAAACAGCAGATCCCACACCAGCAAAGGCCCTTCCTCTCCACTCAGCCCCCAGCCCATCCCTCCCCCCTTTTCCAAAGGAAATCAGCACCCTGGTGCAGCATCAGCTTTCTCTGGAAAAGAACCAGGACTGTTTCCAAGCTGTGGTTCCTCCTCCCCAGCCCTGAATTTCAAAGGGGAACCTCTTGGGTCACTGAGCAGGACTTGGCTCACCTGCCTCACCTTCTGGTGGTTCCCCTGCCCCTTCAGAGCCTCTCCCAGCCACACCTTCCCTCTGCTCCTGCAGAGCCAGGACCTGACTCTCCCTGCTCCTCAAACCCAGCACCTTCTCCTGGGCCTGGGACCACATCCTGCTGCTTGTGATGTTGCTGCAAGTGGCATCTCTGAGATATCAATGAAGAAATACTGATAGAGGGGGTATTTCCCTGATTTTATCAGTGAAAAAGGTACCAAAACACTGCTGGAAAATCTGCCTTGTCCCTCTGCCATCCATAGGACAAAAATTGAAGGAAAAATTGAATAAATTAAAAAAAAAACAAAAAAGAAAATCCTTGGAAATCTTTCCCAAGGATAACCCATTCTGTGGAGCTCTGAGGATCAAAGGATCCCACCCAAAAGGTGCCCAACTCAGCTCAGGAATACCAGGAATATTTCCACACTCTTTCAGCATCCTGGCCCAGCCAGCTCAGCTGCACTGGCCATCCCTGCACATGTAAATCAAATTACTGGTAGCAAAATAGGGAAGCCTGTTCCTTAGAGGATATCAGCTTACAGGCTGCTAACCAGGAGGCCAAAAAAGCAGGAATTGTGCAGGGAAACAGCTGCTTTACAGGCTGAGAGATGAGAAGATGAAGCATCACATGATGCTCAAACCCCACACCTCATTCATTGCACATCCTTGAAAGGCACCACAGGATCCCAAATAACTGGGGCTGTGAGGAACATCAGGAGGCTCCAGCCCAGCCTCCTGCTCCCCCCAGGGACTCCCCTCCCTCTCCTGACCCTGGAGCAGTTGGGATTGTTGGATTGTCAGTCCCTGTGATGGGAGCCACACAGAACCTGTGACTCAAGGGCCACCCTGCCAGAAAACAGAGTCTGAATCAGCACAATGTGCCTCTCTCAAGGGCTGTCCCCAATTTAAAGCTGGGGATAATAAAAGCACAAAGGAGTTGAGGAACTTTCAAGGCTGCCAGAAACACAGGAGTGAAGATTTCCAGCCTAACACAAACTGGGACTCAGGGCAGAGTCACTGTCCTGGTCCAGCCACACTCCCCAAATCCCGTGTTCCAGCCTCATTCCACAGGCTCCTTTGACTGCCAAACCTTCCAAAACTGGGGGCACAGGAGCTTCCTGACCCACAGGAGATGCAGAGGCAGGTCAGGCTGGCAGCACCTTCCAGGAGAAGGGGGAGAGGAAGTTCCTAAAGAAGGCAAAGGACTGCAGGACACTTCAGCTGATCTCTTCTCTTTGAAAATGAATCAGAGGGAGAAATGCTTAAATCACTTCTCCAGTTCACTGCATAAAGTTCTATCAGTCAGGACAAGGAAAGAAAAGCTTGAAGTGGGGAAAAAAAAATCCTTATCCTTGAAGTGCTACAGTGTTGTGTGTGTTGTCAGACTAAAGCATCCTTGCTCCTGCTAAAATGCTGCTGACTCCCACTCTGCTCCCTGTCAGGCTGATCCCAGCCCCACACAGCACTTCCTTCACATGTTCCCAGTGGGAATACTTCAAAGCTGATCACTGCATGTTCCCACTGGCTGTGGTTTGGGGTGTCTAACTGGGTACAAACCTACAGCTACTGATGCTTCTTGTGCTCCAAGAAAATAAAGGATCAAACCAAGAGGCTTCTGGTTTTGTGGCTGCTGTTTGAAGTAATAAAGTCTTTACACGCAGCTAATTAAAAAAATATTCCAAGTGAAACCCTAAAGCCATTTCAGGGAGTGTTTGATCAGTTCATCTCTTTCATTTCCACCCAATGGCTCCACAATGAGAGGAGAAGTGGAGGGGAACCACAGGGCTCTGCAGGCACAGGAGCTGGATGGGGTTCAAAGCCTGTGCTGGGGAGCACAGCCCATGCAAGAGGACCCTGCTCCAGGATCTGCTTCCTTCCCTTCACAGCAGGTTGGCACTGACTCAGCCAGGCACAGGCTGCCTTTGAAGCTCACCCCAAGCCTGTTGGGCCCAGCTATTCTAATTCCTCCTTTGGAATGACAAGAAAACATCAATTCCCAGTGAGTGACACGCCAGGGCACAGGTCATTTATATCCACAGCCACCTGTACTCTGCATTAAAGCCATAATTAACAGTTAATGTTTAACTAAGCCTTTACAACTTGTAGAAGCTGCTTTTTTTGCATAGAGAACTGTTGGTGCATCTTTCTCAGCTCCCATCTCTGGCAGGGCTGCAGGGAAGAACCAAACACAGCAGGTGAAGTGTTTGCCAAAGTGCCAGGAAACTGGAAAGTTGGAATCATGACTTCAGTGTTGCTCCTGCCAGTCCTGCCCCCACTACACCCATTCCTGCACTGCACTGGGATCACCCTCAGTGAGAAAAGTGTCCCTCAAGGGAAGTATCCAAGAAATCAGGTTGGTGGGAGCAGCCTGGAAGGCTTTTACATCCCAGGAAAGTGACCTCAAAAGTAAGAGAAATGCAGCCTCCTGATGTGTCAGGGGAGACAGAGCACCTTCTCCTCAGTGCTTCTGTTGGATGGAGATGGCACTGAGCATGGAGAAGAAAGGAAGGGAAGCTTTGGCTCAGCAGCCAAAGGATACAGCACATCCAACCCCACAGCTCCACAGGGGCCTGCTGGGAAAGCAGATGTTCCAAACACACAGCAGCAAAGCAGCCCCAATTGGAACAGCAACTGCTCCTCACCCAGACCCCTGAGCAGCCCCACAGGCACTGCAATGACAGCCTGGAGAAAAAGCACCACAGCCAGGAGGGAAACAAACCTCCTGGAGCCCCTGAGAGGCTCCTGACAGGCTGCAGAGTGAGAGAAGAAAGCCCAGCAGCACCAGGGTGCTCTCAGCAGCTGATAACACCATGTCTGGCCAATCCACCCTGACACGAGGACAGGAACAGCTCTGTCCAACTCCAGCCTGTCCGGCTTTATCTGCACAAGAGGCACCACCATTCCTGGGAGCTTTCTCTGAGCATGCCTGGAGAAAATTCCCTAATTGGGGACCACTTCTGTGCTCTCTGTGGAAGTGACTCCTCACTCAGCCATGCCCTCCCCTCTCTCCAAGTGCTCTTTGGGGATGTCCAGCTGTGAGTGCTTCAAGTGGCCACTTCAGTGCTGAGGTGGCCGTGGCTGCATCTCCAGACACTCATCCAGACATCCAAAGGCTGGGACAGGCTCCAGCTGCCCCATCTCAGGTGCCCCAGTTCACAGGGGAAGGTGGAAGGAGCAGAGGTGCTGCTCCTCATTTCCAAGCTCCAGGAACCCCCACTGCCATCTCACATCCTTTTTTCCTCAGGATTTTTTTTTCCAAGTCAATTTGTCACGATCCTCATCTCTGCAAAGGATCCACAGCGAGTTCCAAGCACTGCCTGTGTGTCAGACAGACAGCTCAGTGGCAGGAGGAATTCTCCAGAGATCTCTAACAAGTCCCAACTCCAAAGGCCCTGAGTGCTGATGACAGGCACTACCATCCTGAACCTGAGCTGATGGAAGGAGGAGCTGTCAAGTCTGCTCAGATCTGGGATAGCACAAAGATTCCTAATGCAAAAAGGAAGATTACAGAGCTCCTTCCTAAGCACTTCTTAAAAACAAAACAAAAAAAAATAAAACAAACCCTTAAAACAGTACTCAGACAAAGCAGCAAAACTACTTGTTCAGAGAGCAAGAGGTCTCACAAGAGGGATAATTATGGGAAGGTGAAAGAAGGGATGAACTCTTCAACACACACTTCTGACTCAGAAAGGACTTCATGCAGCAAGTCAGGGCTGACACCATCCTGAGAGCAGCTCCCAGTCCTTGAAGGGCTCAGATAACTCCATGGCAATAATGCCCAGCATTCCATGGCACCAACAGCCCCCGATAAAGCTGGGGCAGCACAGGAGGCACGTGAAGGGCACGTCTGTCCTTCCTGGAAATAACTCTCCAGTTCTGCAAACCGACTCTCAGCAGTGCCAAGACACTCCCTGCACCTGAGGCAAAGTCCTTCCAAAAACACATTCCCCAGATCCAAAGCCCTCACTGGAATCTCCCAGTGCCCACAGTCAAACATGGTCTGTTTGCCAAGTGCTGCTGCCACCCTGCCACACACAGCCCTCAGTGCCAGGGGCTGCTCCAGCAGGGATGCAGCTCCCAATCCCAGCAGCTGCTGATGGAAAGGGCACTCCAACATGGAGCAGCTGAGGGAGCTGGGAGGGCTCAGCCTGGAGAAAAGGAGGCTCTGGGGGGACCTTCTCACTCTCTGCAACCCCCTGACAGGACGGGGGAGCTGGGGGGGTGTTGGGCTCTGCTCCAGGGAACAGGGACAGGATGAGGGGAAAGGGCCTCAAGTTGTACCAGGGTTGGATTTTGGGGAAAATTTCTTCATGGAAAGGGCTGCCCAGCACTGGCACAGCTGCCCAGGGCAGTGGGGGAGTTCTCTGGTCCTGTCACTTGTTCCCTGACAAAAGATCCCAACATCCACCCGGCTCCAACCCTTCAGAAGTGCAGCCAGGAATCTGCTCCTGCCTCCCCTGGGAGCTGTGTTGGAGCACAGAGGGGGAATCCCAGGCTTTGGGCACTTCCCAAGTCAGAGAGGACAACCCAGAGCTGGTGGCCAAGCAGCCCTTGGGTGAGGCTGGAGAACCACCACTCCATGGGTGCCTCAGGGCATGGTGAGACACTGGGATGCTGCACAGACCTCCCTCCTTTCCACTTCCCACCATCTCTTGGCTCCCAAGCCCCAGCCACCCTCCCAGTCTGGGCAAAGCCACCCCCAATGCAGCCAGTCCCATGCCCAGCACACCCACTGGGGAAGCACATCAGGGCATCCCTAAACCAAGTCCTGCAGTCCTTTCTCCAGAGTTTCCAGAAGAGACCAGAGCCAGGATCCTCCCAGAGAGGTATTACAGGTACTGCTGCAGGAAGGGACTGCAGAACTCTGAAAAAAACCCCAACCAAGATGCTAAAAGACAAGAGAGCTGGAGGGAAAACAAAAAACCCCAACCCAACCACCTCATTAAAGCTTTTCTCCTTCCTCTGCTTAACAAGGAGAATGCTTAATTAAGTCCTCCTTCAAGCCTTCCCCCTCACCCAGCCAGGCTCAGCAGAAAGCAGAGATGTAACAATTTCCTTTGCAGCACAGGACACCTCAGTGGGATGGGAATTTGCATATTCTAAAGGAGCAGTGAATTGCTGGTTCCCCGTTGCTCAGCCTGAGCAGTGGGGAGGGACAGGATCAGCAGGAGGCACATTTCACATCCCAGGAATAAGCAGAGCAGGAAAGGAAGGAGCAAGTTGCTGTTTACTCCAAGTCTGGAGCTTTCCCAAGGCAGGGGTTTGATTGTTTCATGCACAGACTCCTCAGTTTATTTGAAAGTCTTTTCCAGCTTATTAGGTCAGTTTAACTGGCAACTGCTGCTGATTTTAAACCTAATTATAGTCACTTCTACCTGGTGCCACAGCCCCAGTTCTGCAGCCAATTCTCAGCCCTTAATGCCTTCAGAATGGGTAGAACTTGCTGTTCGTGGCAATCACAAGTCTGACCTGAGTTACTGTTTCCTGCCATAATTTCAGCCCTGTTTGTTTTCCCTGGAACATTTCCCTGTGTGCTCCCAACTGCTGGGACCACTCTCCTGTGTGCTGAGCTGAGACACACATTACAGACAAGCTTTCAACTCTGGCCCACCTGCAGTAAAGAAAAAAAAAAGCTCAGAATCCTCTTTCTGGGACAAAACTATCACCAAGGACTCTCTGCTAGAACTCAGCCATTCCTAAGGAATTTTCCCCACTCCTCATGATTTAGTTCCCTTATAATGAAGGGCCACAGTGGCAGGTAAAGAACCCAGCCAGCCCAGAGAGGGGCCAGCAGGACACCCAGGGCAATTCCAAGGAACTGCAGCAGGGGGGGATTTAAGGAAGTGTTTGTGCCTCTGTTTTTGTCTTGAGTCTTCCTGAATTCCCCCAGGAAGCACCACAGGCAGCCTTGAATTTCAGCAAAGGAAAGATCTATTTGGACCACAAACTCCATTAAAAAGGTGAGAGCTGAGGCAATTTGAGGAACTGGGCTCATCAGAGAGAGGGATACAGAAATTATGGAACAGTTTGGGCTGGAAAGGATCTTAAAGACCATCCTGCTCCAACCTCTTCCATGGGCAGGGACACCTTCCACTAGCCCAGGTTGCTCCAAGCCCTGTCCAGCCTGGCCTTGGGCACTCCCAGGGATGGGTCAGCCACAGTTTCTCTGCCCAACCTGTGCCAGGGCCTGCCCACCCTCACAGGGAACGATTTCTTCCTAATATTCAATCTAAATCCTCCCTCTCTGAGCTTCAAGTCATTCCCTGTGTCCTTTCAGTGCTTGCCCTTGCAAAGACCCCAGGCAGGAGGAAGGTGTTCAGGTGTGCCCAGGTTTGTGCACACAACACAGCCCTGGATTGCTCAGTGCTTTGCCCCTCAACAGAGCAGGACCCTCCAAAGGCACAGCAGCCCCAGGTGGGAAGGAGCTCTGGGGCAGGGGTGGATGCAGCAGCATTCCAGGAGGGAGGAGATGCCACAGCTACAGCTCCAAGTTATTTGGGAGCTGGAGCACAGCTCAGCTCAGTGCTCCATAAGCTGCTATACAGGAAAGTTTTCCAGAACTGTTGTGATTCCCCTGGATCATCAGCCATGGGCAGCACTCCCAGCCACCCCCTCACTCAGTGCCCAATACAGAAGGGAAGGAACAGACCTGCCAGGCTGCCCCAGTACAGCTTGTGCTCTAAACTGGTACAAAGCTGTCAGAAAACACTAAAGAATGTTCTGCCTCAAGCCTGAGTAATTCCCAGTGCCTCTGACAGGGAGCAGGAGCTCCTGCTGGCACTGCTCTACTCCCCTCTGAATGTGGAATGAGGTTTGAAAGCAGCAGCCCAATCTCCAGCTCAAAGGCCCTGCAGGAACCTCCTTCAAAAAGGGACTTCTCTGGCCATGCATGAACAGCAGAATCTTGTTTAGGCCTCAGTGATTTGTCTGGGAGACTCAGTCTATTTGCAATGCTGCAACTCAAATCAACTTCCAGCCCGTGGAAGGTGGGAGAACTCCACACATGGCAGTGAGAGGGTAAACTGCCTGGTGAGTTCAGCCCAATCCTCAGGCTTTCCACCAGAGCTTTCTCCTTTTCCCTTTCCCTTTGCACTCCTCTGTCTCCCCTGAACAAACCCACTGGTCTAATTCCACCAGCTGTGTGCAAACCAGCACCTCCACAAGGCAATTTTTGGGAAACAAGAGGCCACACAGCCTGTGTGGTGTCCCAGCTCACCACAGTCCCACCACAAAGCAGGGCCAGCTGATGCCCAAAGCCACACAAGAAGCTTCCCAGGTCAGGCACCATCAGGAATGAG
Source organism: Pithys albifrons albifrons (assembly GCF_047495875.1). Lineage (NCBI taxonomy): Eukaryota > Metazoa > Chordata > Aves > Passeriformes > Thamnophilidae > Pithys > Pithys albifrons. Next base: position 2,208,806 of record NC_092478.1, on the reverse strand, counting down.
ATCTGAGGTCCTACAGGTTTCCAAACTGAAACTCAGCAGGTGGAGAATCAGAGCCTCTTGCCAAGCCCAGACCCACAGACTTTCTGCACCAGACTCAAATCCCCTTTCAGAGCTCCCTTCCTGGGGCAGGTACCTGCTGTGGCCAGTGCCATCCCAAAGCCAGGGCAGAAGGATCTGTGCCCTGAGGCCACACAGCCAGCCTGGAGCAGGGCACAGGGGCAGCAGGAGGGGTAAAGGCTCCACAAGGAGGCACATCCAGCCAGGAGAGGTTTGGGTGCTTTAGGATCACTCAGACACTGCCTGAACTTCCTCACAAGCCCAGACAAAAGAGGCAGCCTTAAAAACAACACTGCCCTGATGGAAAGGCTGCCAATACTCATTTTGTGCAAGCAAAGAGGTGCTGCCTGTGTTGCAGAAGAGAAAACAGCAGCAAAGTGACGGCCCCAAGCTGGGGATGCTTCCTGACAGAAGGCTGCTGTCATTCTCCACAACTCCTTCCCTTGGGTTTCCCCCAAAGCAAGACACCAGCAAAGATTCCCACTCCCCCTTGCACCCCCTCCAAAGGTTTAGACAAAAAAAAAGAATGATCAAAGAGCCTTTGTGCATTTATAAACCCGTCAGTTTTGCTGGAAGATTTAAGGCTTTAAAGAGTCCCAAACATCTATTTGAAATTTTCTCTCCAAACAGGTTTTTTAATATTTAAAAAAAAAAAGCCCCAGAAATAAAATATTTAGATTTTTCTGAAGTGAGGCATTCCAACAGCTCCAGACAGGAGAGCTGGAGGGGAGGAGGAAATCCAATTCTTAAGGTTGACAGGAACAATTTTTTTGTTTCTTTTAATTGGCAGAGAAACAAGACTACAGAGTTATTTCTCCCCTTGGCTCTGACCAGGAATAGCTGAGATGAGCAGCACAGGAAACAACAAACCAAACTTACTCAACTCCTGGCAGCTCCAGGTCCCTGTCCCAGGAAAAATTCCTCCAGCTGATGATGCAGCAACATTCCACCATCCTGCCCTTCCCCTCCCCACACTCCCAGCACCTTCCCCCTTGCCTCCAAAACCCTCCCATGCAGAAGAGAAGCAGATTCCCCACCTGAGAACACCCAACAAAGGTCTGGGGAGAGCTCAGCCTTTTTTCCAGCCTGGTTACCTTGATTTCTGCTCAGCCACAGGAGTTGAGAGGGCCAAACATTCTGCAGCACATTTCCTTCTGCTTTTCCATGTAGTCCCTGTAGTATCTGCAGAGTAGAGCACAGGATGGCACCAGGGGCTGGGCACTGCCTGGCAACCCCAAACCAGACAGGAGTTTTCATAGGATATGATTTTTCTATGTAAATAAGTCAGCCTAATGTCAGAGTGAGTTTGTAGCACAGACACAGTTCCTCCATGTCCTTCTTTCTGCCATGTCAGGGAGGGAGAGCTGGAAATCTTGTGCCTCATCCTCCTTCCTTGGCTCTCTGTTGTGCTGGTGACCAGCAGCTGATTAGAACATTTATTTGCCAGATGTTTTGTACACCAGTTTTGGATGCCCAGGACAGCAGAGAGGAACCCCTGGGTGCTGAGGGATAGTTTTGTGTCCCCTTGTGGAAGCTCCTCCAGCCCCCAGGAGACACTGCCCGAGTGCCCCACACCAGGATATCCACCATGGGCACAGGAGCTGGGCACAGGATGGGCAGGGGACAGCAGGGGTGACAAAGCAGAGGTTCCCTCCTGTGTTCTCACCTCCCTGCCAGTGTCAAAAAGCCAAAACTTCCCCAGGCTGCTCCCTGTGAGTCACTGCCTGCCCAGGCACAGCATCCCCTGAGCTCCACCTCACTGGGGAGGAATCCCTGGGCCACCACAGGCTGACTCAGGCTGGGAGCTGGCCCAGGAGCAGTGGCTGCCCATGAGGTCCTTGTTCCTGCATCTGCTGCCATATAAGGCCAAAATTCAAGGTTTTTGTGGAACACACACCAGAACCAGCCCCAGGGTGAGCTTGGCTCAAGGTCCCTCAGCACCTCTGGGTCCAGAGCCCTCACAGGGATTGGTTAAATGGAATCCCACCACAGCAAATCTCTCCTGGTAGGTCTGAGACAGATGGTGCTGAGCAGATCAGGGATGCCCACCTGTGGATGGCACATTCCCACACCTACCACAGCAGGAAGTCCAAGAGCCTCTTGACTGGAGGGACAGATTCATGCCAGACATTGGAACAACCCCATTTCAACCTCACCTGCTGTGTCTGAAAACTGTTTCAAGCAGTTTTCCCCACCTGCCTTTTCCCAAGTTCCCCCACTAACAAAAAACAGGTTTTGAACTTTTTAAATGTTTTGGAATGAGTGTTCCAGCCTGTCTGAGCATTCCAGGGATGGAAAGGAGGGCTCTCACCTCGCCAGCTTCTTCAGCTCGTTGTTGATGTCGCGGTTGAAGGGCTGGATGTGCAGAGCTCTGGTCAGGAAATCCTGGGATTTGCTGTATTCCTTCATGCACAGACAAGCCTACCATGGAGAACATGGATGTCAGCACAGGGTAAACACAGCCCCACTGCCCTGCAACCAACATTCCTGAGACTGGTAGGTAGCTCAGGAATCCCATGGGAAAAGCTCCAGGTGGCAGATTCCCAAATTTTCCAAAAGGTGCAGCCAAACCACCTGGACAGCTCCAAAATTCAGTGTTCCCCTCTGTCCATCCCAGGCAAGGGTGTTTCATGATGATAAAACCAGAAGGATTTTTGCCCACCTGGCCACACCTGAACAGGGCTTTGGCATTTCCCTGGTCCATCTCCAAGGCCTCCTGCCCGTATTTCAGAGCTCGCTCAGGACATTCCAGCTTCAGGTAAGTGAGGGAGAGATTGAGGAGCAGCAGCACCTTGGAAGTGTTGATCTGGCTCTGCTCGGCCTCGCTGGAAGAGCTGCGGCCCAGGATGGAGAGGGCCTGAGCAGACAGGGGGAAAAGCAACCAGAGCACCACAAATCCCTCATGGAAAGTGAGGAATCCACCTCACCCCACAGCTACACCCGTGGTGCTGTTCATCTGGGCCAGTGAAAAGTGATAACCACCAGAACTCTAAATACAGGGCATGGCATTCTCAGCTCAGCCACAGGTTTAGGAACTTCTCATGGAACTTGAAGGCAGCAGAGTAAAAAGAATTACACCCAGAACACAGACTTTGAGGACAAAGATGGAAGAGAAAACTTATATGGAGAAAAGCAAGTTAAATTAATTTGGTTTCAAAAGAAAAGGCAACCCTGAATCATCACTGCCTCTGAAACTATGGCAGATGTGTTCCAGTTTGGGAATAACTGAGCATTTCCCTGCCTGGAGTGGGAGCTGGGGGAGCTCAGCCTGGAGAAAAGGAGGCTCAGGGGGGACCTTCCTGCTCTCTGCAGTTCCCTGACAGGAGGGAGGAGCTGGGGGTGGATCGGGCTCCACTCCAGGGAATGAGGGACAAGAGGAGAGGAAACAGCCTCAAGTTGCATCAGGGGATGTTCAGGTTGGATACTGGGGAAAATTTCTTCATGGAAAGGGCTGTTCAGCCCTGGCACAGCTGCCCAGGGACGTGGTGGAGTCCCCATCCCTGGAGGGGTTTAACAGCCATGTAGATGTGGCACTTGGGGACATGGTCAGTGGTGGCCTTGGCAGTGCTGGGGAATGTCTGGACTTGATGACTTCAGAGGGAATTCCCACCCCTAAGGATTCTGTGACTCTGTTCCTTCATCTCCCACCACTGCCCACACAAAACCAGGTGTCCAAGGCCTGTTCTTCAATAACCAACTATGGCAGGAAAATACACTGAAGTTATTTGATCTCTAACCTACACTTGCTGTGGGGTGAGCCAACAATAATCCCTGTTTCAGAGCTTTCCCCAAAGTACACCCCACGTTTTCCTGGTTCCATACCCTTTTGTATCTGTGCTTGGCAAGCCTGAAGTTCTGCTTATGGAAGAAGTAGTTGCCAAATTCTCTCTCGGTGGCTGCCACTTTCAACACCTTTTCTAGAGGAAACGTATCCTGCTGCTCCTGGGGAAAGAAACACCTGAATCTGAGCTCAGACTAAAGGAAACAGCAGAGCTGAGACAGGACAGCCCTGCACAGCCCCCTCTTATTCACAGCAGCAGCCAAGGCCAGGCCACCACCATGGGGCATCTCCCCAGCCAGGCTGAGACATGCCAGTGTTTTTTGTGCTGGTAATTCCTGGTGAAGAGACCACGAAGCTCCTCAGGCCCAAAGTGGGGCTGAAAAGAGCAGGAATGTGTCCTTGAATCCTGCCCAACCATCTCAGCACACAGCTGAGTTAACACAAGTGCTGTCACTGGCACAAAGCTGCTTGAAAGGCTCTGCTGCTCTAATTGCTCTCAGGGTAGTTCTGGGACAGCCCAAGACCCTCAAAAGACACCAACCAGAAAACAAAAAGCTCCCCAAATCATAAAAAAGATAAAAATGGAGGCACAGGTTTTGTTCTGGGTCTGCAAGTTGGAACCAGCACACAGAGAGAGATCAGTGAGCCAGAAAGGGTGGGCAAGGAGGGAGTGCTACAAGTGTGGGGGAAAAAAAAACCTCAACCTGTACTGGGAGCAGGAGGGAGGGCCCAGTCACTGACCCACAACCACAGCCCAAAGGCCTTGGCATGAAAAGGGGCATTAACAACAACACCGTAACTCACCAGGGAGGAAACAACAGGGAAGGAGCCCTTGGCAGAGCAGCCAAGGGGCCAGGACAAAGGGACACTGGCACACTGCAGACCCAACAGGACTGCTCCAGAGAGCTCCTTAGAGCAATTCCTGGGAGCTGCTGCCCTCTAGTTGCAACCTGGAGGTTTCTGGGCAAGCTAAAACTCAACAGGAGCCGTTCCACTGGTTCCAGGCAGCTCAGAGGAGCAAACCAAGGCAGCACCCGCTGCTCCCTCTGCCCAGGAGGGGCACCAAGGGCAGCAGGGAGGGTCACCCGGGCACACCCAACCCCCTGCCCACCCTGAGGTCTCTCAAACCTCCCGAAGGCACAACTCACGTGGCTGAGCTGGAAGAAGGCGTCGCACTCGTCGGAGTCGATGAAGTCGAGCAGCTCCACCTCGAAGAGGGCCGTGGTGTCCGGGGGGATGCAGGGGGGGCAGCCCCGGCGCCCGTAGGCATATTGGGGGGCAAAGGCAAAGCGTGCCACCTCACCCCTGGCCATGGAGAGCAGCCCCAGCTCCAGCCCCCACAGCGTGATGTCTGTCACAACCAGGGGAGGGTCACAGGTAGCAAACCCCCCCGACAGAGCAAACAAGGATTTCTCCTAAAGCCTGAGAGGAAGGAACACCCTGGGAGGTTCAAACAATTAGCTCAGTTGGTTAAAAACTTGGTTGTAATAATGCCAAGGTCATGGGTTCAATCCCCTGTGTGGGCCATTGACTTAAGAGTTGGACTGGATGATCCTTGTGGGTCCCTTCCAGCTCAGAATAGTCTGGGATTCTGTGAGGTTCTGTCTCAGCAGCTACAACAGTCAGTGGATCCATTATGGTCCCTCAGCCTGATATGACAGATCCAGAGTGGCCTGGGTGGGATGGGACCTTAGAGATCACCCAGCCCACCTCCTGCCATGGGCAGGGACACCTCCCACTAGACCAGGGTGCTCCAAGCCCCACCCAGCCTGGAAAGCAAGAGCATCTCCTCACATGTGATTTAAACCACTCCCCTGCCCCTCCCAGGCAGAGGGGGAGCAGGTCCACATTCCACCTCCCACCTGAACCTGGGGGATCTGGGGCTTGAACTGTTTCAAACAATCTAAAGACATGAAACAGCACATAAATTGGAATGTCTCAGTACAACCCCAAGCCCCAGGACAAACTCTGTGGCTCAGACTTACCTCTCCCAAGTTTCATCAGCTTTGGATACTTGTTGTGTCCATATGAACAGAAGGGGTTATTCCAGTTTCCCAGGTACCCTGAGTACTTCACTGTGCAAAGTGAGGAGTGGGGAGAAAAGCAAGAGTTTGATTTCACAACCAGTAACAGCAACATGGGTTTTAACACCATCCCCTGACAAAGCAGCTGCTTCACAAGCCTGAGGTAAAGAGATGTAATTTTGTGCTTTTAGGAATTGGGAACTTTAGCTGAGCAAATTAAAATACCCCAGTTATCTGCAGAAATACTCAACAAAGCACTCCCTAAGCAAAGCTGGAGACCTGGAGAGAGGAACAAAGGGGAAAATGGACCCTCCAGGCTCTGAATCTGTAACTCCAGTTCTCCCCAGAAACACACTGTAAAGATGTTCCCTGACACAGCACCCCCAGCCCCTGCACTTCAGGAACCACTTCAAGCTTCTCTGTGAGCACAGGTGGACTCTGGAAATGCTGCTTTCCTCAAGGTCAAGATGTCCTTTCCTTTAATCTGTCAGCCACAAGAAGTTAAACAGAGTATCCCAAGTGCTAAAATACTGATAAGGAGAGCAGATACCCTGAAACAGGGAGACACAACACTGTGTAACATCAGCTCTTTGAAGTCCTTCTTCTGGTCTTTGCCAACCACCAGCACCTCAGCCTTGGGGCTTGGGGGCTCTTTCACAGCAGGCTCTGCCCTCTCTGTGCCCCCAGCACGGGCCTCATGCCCAGCCACACCGCCCACACCTGGCACAGGTGACACGGATGAGCATCACCCCCTCCCTCCAGCTCGCACTTCCAAGGACTTCGGTTTTTCTTAATCCTGCTGAACGCAGAATGAATCAGTAATTGCCATTTTAAAAAGCCTCAGGTAACCGTGAATTAGGGCACCGAGGGGCTGCTGAGCAGCCCAAACCCTGCTCAGGGCGGCCAGGCCGAGCTCACAGAACCGAGACGGGGCCGGAGGGCTCGGGGGCGCCCCGAGGGCCACAGAGTGGCTCGGGCTGGACGGGCCTTCAGGGCCCACCCAGTGCCCCCTGCTGCAAGCAGAGACACCTCCAGCATGGCCTCGGGCACTGCCAGGGATGGGGCAGCCACAGCCTCCCTGACCCAAGCCCGGGACAGCTCAGGGGCCGCCGGGCCCGGCCGTACCTGCCACGGAGGCGGCGGGGGGCACGCACTGCCCGGTGCCGGGGCGTAGCTGCTCCTTGCGCACCCCTCCATCGCCGGTCAGGTCCTGCATGCGCTGTGGGGCCGCCGGTGACAGTGTCAGTGTCGGTACCGCGGGCTCGGCAGGGTCAGGGTCCCGGTCCCGGTCCCGCTCCGGCCGCATCTTCTCTCCGTGCGCGCCCCACGCCTTGCCCGCCATCATGGCCACGCCCCGCCGCGCCTGCTCCGCCAATCAGCGCTCGCAAAGAGAGGCGCAATGGACCAATCACGCTCCGAGCAGCGGCCCCGCTTTAGCGCCACGAGGGGGAGGGACACGCCCCTCAGAGAGGCCGGGCCAATGGGAAAGGGGAACGTCACAGAGCGCCGCGGTGCATGCTGGGGGATGTAGTTCTTGCGCAGCCAGTCCCGCCATTCTCGACAAGAACTCCACCAAACCCCCAAGCAAACAAACAAAGCAACCAAATAATTCCCCCCAAAAGGCACAAAACCCCAAAGCAATAATAAGGGCAATTACGGTAATAAGGGTAAATACGGTGAGTAGGGTAATTACGGTAAAAAGAGTAAGTAAGGTAAAAGGGTAATTACGGTTAAAAGGGTAATTACGGTAATACGGGTAATTACGGTAATAAAGGGTAATTACGGTAATGATAGCCATTATGGTAACAGTGGTAATTACGGTACTAACGATAATTATGGTAATGAGGAATTATGGCCATAGGGGTTATAAGAAGTAACAGTTTCAGCTACAGTAATAGGCCTATGTACAGTAATAAAGGTAATTACGAAGATTCCTCCCGGGGAAAAGGTGCCAGGACACAAAGCAATTGCTGCTTTTAGAGTGTTAATGGCACCACAGCATTGGCACATGAGAGCCCAAGGCTGCCCCTTTTATCTCGGCGCGAAGCTCAAGCGTTCTTGGCACGTGCGGGTCCGGGAAATTGCCATTTTCCAGCCCAGAATTGAAGACGGGCTGTCCCCCGAGCGTGACTCGAGTCACCAAACAGCCCTGGCAATGCGTGACTGCAGCCCGGTTGGGACAGCCTGCCCTCTCCCTGGGGAGCAACTCCTTAAGTTTATTTTCTCTGAGTTCAGATTTACGTTCTTTATGTTCAGATTTATTTTCTTTGAGTCCAGACTGATGTTCTTTGAGTCCAGACTGATGTTCTTTGAGTCCAGACTGATGTTCTTTGAGTTCAGACTGATGTTCTTTGAGTTCAGATTGATGCTCTTTGAGTTCAGAATGATGTTCTTTGAGTCCAGACTGATGCTGAGTTCAGATTGATGTTCTTTGAGTCCAGACTGATGCTGAGTTCAGACTGATGTTCTTTGAGTCCAGACTGATGCTCTTTGAGTCCAGACTGATGTTCTTTGAGTCCAGACTGATGCTCTTTGAGTCCAGACTGATGTTCGTTGAGTTCAGACTGATGTTCTTTGAGTCCAGACTGATGTTCTTTGAGTTCAGATTGATGCTCTTTGAGTCCAGCCTGATGTTCTCTGAGCCCACGGCCGCTGCCCCCGTGCCCCCCGTCCAGCCCTGCCCACCCGCCTTCTGCCCCGCCGGACGCCGCTCCCGACCCCGGAGGTGGACCCGGATGCCGAAGGCGGATCCCGGAGCCGGAACCGAAGCCGGGCCCGGATGCCGAGGGGGCCGCGCTCGCCCCCTCCCGTCGCGGCGGACCCGACGGGCGCACATGGCGCTGTACAGCGCGGCCGCCGCGGTGCTGGCGGGGCTGGAGAGCGGCCAGGGCGGCCTCAAGAGCCTCGTGTACAACAGCGGCTTCCCGGTGGGGACGGGGGAGCGCGGGGGACGGGAGGGTGGGAGCCGGGGAAGGGGCTGAGGCCCGGGGGGCACTCCCGGTGCCGCTCCCGGTGCCGCTGACCCGCGGCCGCCCCGCAGCATGTCCGGCAGCTGTACGCGCTCGTGTCCGAGACCCTCCGCTACGCGCCGGTGCTGCAGAAACTCCTGGATGGCGCCGCGTTGCTGCAGGCCGAGAAGAAGCTGCAGCCGCAGCTGGCCAAGGTACGCAAGGGGCGAGGGGTCCCTGGGGCCGGGATGTCCTTGAGGCCGGGATGTCCCAGGAGTCGGGATGTCCCCGGACCGGGATGTCCCAGGAGTCGCGATGTCCCAGGAGTCGGGATGTCCCCGTAACCAGCATGTCCCCGGGGCTGGGATGTCCCGAAGCCGCGGGGTCCCTGGGGCCAGAATGTCCCTGGAGCCGCCGTGTCCCAGGATGATGTCCCCGGGGCCGGGATGTCCCAGGAGTCGGGATGCTCCTGGGGCCATCATGTCTCCGGGCAGGGATGTGCCAGGATTCGCGATGTCCCCGGGCCGGGATGTGCCAGGAGTCGCGATGTCCCCGGGCCGGGATGTCCCGGGGGCTCACGCCGTGCCCTCCCCGCAGGTGCTGGTGTACGACCTGCTCTTCGGCAAAGGGCTCAAGTGCGGGGGCCGCTGGAAGGCGCTGGCCCGGCGGCACCGGGCGCGGCTGGAGGCCGAGCTGGCCCGGCTGAAGGTGCGGCACAAGGTGAGCCGCAACGAGGACCTGCTGGCCCCGGAGCAGGCGGCGAGTGCCGCGGGTGAGTGGGCTCGGGGCTGGGTGGGCACCACGTGCTGGGAGGAGCCCTGCAGGGGCTGTGTCTGACCCGCCTGGCCCCCCACAGCCTCCCAGTTGCCGCGCTACGTCCGGGTCAACACCCTGAAGACTTGTGTGGATGATGTGATCGACTTCTTCAAGCGCCAGGGATACTCTTACCTGGGCAAGGCAGCCAGGTGAGGGGTTCGTTCTGCTCTCCTGCCTTACCTGGGGTGTCTGCAAGTGGCAAGGGCTTGGGATGAGGGCCAGTGGATTGAAGGGTTGTTGGTACTGGTGCTGAGAGTGGCTGGGTTGGGATTTCCATCACCCCACACTCTTAGTTTCTGCCTCTCCAGGTGCTGGCTGGAGCTGGGGAGGAGCTGTGGGATGAGGGCTCTGCTGTGGGCATGGTGAGCCAGGACTGTGTGTATTTATCTCCCTGTGTCTCATGGGCAGCGTGGAGGAGCTGAGGGCCCTCTCTGGAAAGAAGTTCTTGCTGGATCTTCATCTCCCGGAGCTGCTGGTTTTCCCTCCACAGACAGACCTCCATGACAACCTGCTGTACACTTCAGGACACATAATTCTGCAGGACAAGGTGGGGCAACTGGGGAACAGGAGGCTGCAGGGGTGGGAAAAGCATTGATGGGGTGGAGGGTCAGCTCCATTCACTAAGTCTGGGAATTGCTGCAGCGCTTCAGTCTGAGCAGAAACTGAGTGCAGCCTTCCCTGGGGCTTTGCTTCCATAGCCTGTAGGTTTGGGGTGAATTCCTGGGGACCAGCAACTGGGAGGAGCACGGGGCTGTGGTCTGGGCAAGGCTTTCAGTGTAGGGTGGTGGCGGCCTTGGCCCTGTGTCACTGTGGTCCCTGTGACCCTGCAGTGTCAGCCGTGCCCTGAGGAGGAGCTGTGATGTTGCTGCCCACCCTTCTCATGGGTTTTGCCCTCTTGCAGGCCAGCTGCCTCCCTGCCTTCCTGCTCAGCCCTGCTGCTGGCTCCCACGTCATCGATGCCTGTGCTGCCCCTGGGAACAAGACCAGCCACCTGGCTGCCATCCTGAAGAACAAGGGGTGAGGGTGTGTGGGGGTGGAGGGAGGGGGAAAGGTGGCCCTGATCCCTCTGAGCCCACAGAGAGCATGAGGAGGGCAGGAAGAGCTGCAGCTTAGCATCCTGCTGCAAAACCTCAGGTGAGCTAGTGGCTCTGACAGTGCTGGGCTGCTGGAAGCACCTGAGGGGATGTGAAGTCACGCAGGGATTCACTCCCAGCTCCTGACCACGGCTGTGCTCTGTACTCCTGTTGGGGGGTGGGGATCAGCTCCCAGACTGTGCCCCCTGGTGCCTGTGGGTTCACAGGGCTGGGTGACATGTTCATGCCTCCTTTGGGCACCGGGCTCTGCCTTTCAGCCAGATCTTTGCCTTTGATGTGGACCCCAAGCGCGTGGCCACCATGAACACGCTGCTGGCACGGGCAGGGGTCACCGGCTGCCAGCTGGCCCAGCAGGACTTCCTGACGGTGGACCCTGGAGACCCCAAGTACAGCAGGGTGACCCATATCCTCCTCGACCCATCCTGCAGTGGCTCAGGTAACACCTGGGACTGCAGCTGCTCCCCTGGGGCTGGGCGGGGGGTGTGCAGCCCCCGGGTGACAGTTCCTGCCCCGCAGGGATGGTGACCCGGGCGCCAGGGGAGGAGGCGGCCCCGAGTGCCGAGCGGCTGCAGGCGCTGGCCGGGTTCCAGCGCCGGGTCCTGAGCCATGCCCTGAACTTCCCGGCCCTGCAGCGCCTGGTCTACTCCACCTGCTCCGTGCACCGGGAGGAGAACGAGGATGTGGTGCAGGCTGTGCTGCAGGAGCGGGGCTCAGCCTTCAGGTGGGTCTGCTTGGGGAGCTCCAGGGGGTTTTGGGCAGGGTTTGGTGCTGACCCCTGTCCCACTCCGCAGGCTGGTGACCACATTCCCATCCTGGCCCTGCCGAGGACTCGGTGCCTTCCCTGGAGCAGAGAGCTGCCTCCGTGCTTCCCCTGCTGAGACCCTCACCCACGGCTTCTTCGTGGCTGTGCTGGAGCGGTGTGAGGAAGGGGCTGATGCCCCCAGGTGAGAGGAGGGTACTGAGGGGCACCCAGGCCAGGGTGTGAGGGGAGCTGGAGGGGTCTGTCCATGGAGGGTGCAGCACAGTGAGCAGCTGTGGCACTGTGGGTGAGTGGCTCAGGTTGTTTGCTCTTTGTCTGCAGCTCCCTGCCTGTGGCAGATGAGGAGAATCCACAGCCCAGAGAGCAAACAGAGCCAGGAGCAGCTCCCAAGAAGAGGAAAAGGAAAAAGCAGCGAGTGAAAGAGTGAAACAATTTTCTGGACTGCCCCCTGCCCAGCTGGGGCCACAGGGAACACTCCTAGTGCCTGGACACAAGTCAAGCTTTGTGCCAGCTGCAGCTGCAGTGGGAAATTTGTAACCCCTGGAACTGAGTGCCAGCCCTGGAGTCTCCCCAGTGCCAGGGAGGGAGAACTGGTCACCCAGGACTGCCCCTTGCAGCCAACCCCTCTCAGGTGTGCCCCAAAGGCAACCCCTCCTCTGCACCCTGCAGGGCTGGGGTGCTCCAGCTGGATTAAGGGTGTGGTTTTATCATGTTACCCCCCTCCCCAAAAATCCTGACCCCAGCTGATGTGGAGCTTTGAAAAAGCCTTTGTAGAAATGAAGCAGAATAAAGTTTCTCTTTTCTCCACTGTCTTTTCCAGCTTGTTTGTGCAGTCCTGCCCCAAAACTGCCACTGCTCATAGCAGAGGCAAAATGAGTGGAAAAGAGGTGAAATTAATAATAATCCTTTCCCTGCACCTGTCTTTGAACAGCAGAAGCAAGAACACATGAGCCAGAGTGTGCTGGAAAGTAGAAGTTGAACCCCACTTGCATCACCTTTGCCCTGTTCAGCCCCTGGAATGGCACACAGGCACAGCCATGTGAACACAGTCGTTTTATTTTAAACCAGGGACATAAGAAGCAAGGAAACAAAAACTGCACATTCACACTAAAATCCTCATCAGCCACACCAGGAATGATCCAAGTCTTTCAGTCAGTTAAAACCCAGCCTCCCCCCAGGCACAAGGGGCTCTCCCAGCAGGGGCTGTGTGGCAAGGAAGGGACAGCCTGGCTCCTCACAGGGCTGGGGGTGTGGGACTACAGGGTGCCCTCACCTTATCCTTGCTCATACCTATCTCCCTCTGGCACACAGGCCTTGCTGGAGCTGACCTGGCCAAACCCTGGCACCCTGGAGGACATCATCCTGCCCAGGGCAGAGGGAGGGACCCCCAGGGTCAGTCTTGGTGAGCGTTAACCCTGTCCCAGCTGCTTTCTCAAACCCCAAGGACACATTTTGCCAGCCTGGCTGTTCTCATCCAGAACTGGCCCCTGCCAGCACCTGCAGGTCCTTTGTGTCCCCTCTGTGCCACACAGAGCTTGTCACTGGCCCCTCCTGCCAGGAGAGACACCCTGTCCCTGGCACTCAGCACCGTAACATGAGAGCTCCTGCTCATCATCCTTAGAGAAATAATTAAAAAAAAAGAAAAAAGTTTAGTCACATTCACATACATCACATTTAAAAGGAAGGGGAGCATGGCAGAGCCCACAGGATGCAGCTGCCTTTCCCAGCACAGCCTGTTCCCGTGGGCACAGCCGGGATGGCAACAGCTAAACACTAACAGCTGGCAACCTCACTGAACCAAGCTTGAAGGAATTTGAAGGCAATTTAGCTTAAATATAAAAATAAATTTTTATTTTGTTAAAAAACGTTTAAATATTTGTAATTTTTTTTGTCTTTTTTTTCTTGCTTTTTTTTTTTAATTTAGACCTCAGCAGACACACACACTCACACGGCTCGGAGAGTAAAAACCTGGCAGCAGAGCACTCCTGGGAATGGGGTGCCCGTCCCTCACCTGCAGCAGGGCAGGAGGTGGCACTTGGGTGACCCCCCAGCTCTGGCAGTCTCTTCCCACAAAGCTCTCAGGCAGGGAAGGGTGGGATCCCGGGACAGGGGAGGCAGCACCGCAGCTCCTCAGAGCTGGAGAAACCCAAAGGGAGGGGGACAAGCTAAAAAGAAACAGTTTGGATTTGGAATTAGGTGGGGAGAACCCATCCCCTCTGGACTCCTGTGAGCAGCTCCAGAGCCCCCAAGGTGGGGAAGGGGCACCAGAAGAGAGGGGAAGGAAGGGGAGAGACTGCCAGGGTTGGAACCCCCTGGCCCAGCTGCCTTTCAGTCACGACATGGAAGGGACAACTCCCCAGCACGAGCAGCCACGCAGTGATGCTACTGTCAACACCCAATTAGCTGGGGCACGTCCCCCCCCAGGGACTGGTGCCCCCCAAAAAAGAAACTCCAAACAGCAAATCCGGCATAACCAACATGCCGCCACACACACGGTTCAGCTCTTCCTCCAAACTCGATTCAGTGAGCGCAGAACGGGAGCACGGATAAAGCAGGACAGGGGGAGCAGGGGGGGACAGCCCACAGCCCCACGGAGCAGCGGGATGGGACAGGGCTGGGGGGATCCCCATCCTCACCCCGTGCCTCCAGCACTTGTCCCGGGATATGGCGTGTCCTCGGCTGGGGGTGACAGGTCACAGCGAGGGGTGTCACTCAGCTGCAGCCATGCTTGTCACCCACGGCAGTGGGACAGCACCAGGCTGGCACCAAGCCCGGCTGCAGGGATGGGAGCGCGTTCACCAGGCCACAGGATGAACAAGGGGAAAGGTTTTGGGACCTGGTGAAGACGGTGCCCCTTGGCAGCCTGGAACTGCAGCACATGCCCAGCCAGGCTCCAAGCAGGACACAGCCACAGGGCTGGCAGAGGGCTGGGGAGGGGCACAGAACAGCTAGAAGAAGCAAATGGGGGGAAAATTTACACGTTATTAAACATGGCAAAATAAAGTGAGGGAGGGAACATTGTGGATATGTACAGAGGTTTGTCCAGCCTTGGCTCTGAACTGTTCAAGTAACGAGAGTTTGGTTTGTCCTGTCCCAGCCCAGGCGCTGCCAACCTGGCACCGTCTCTGGTGGGCGTTGGGGACGGGGCCTGGTCCCACCATGGGGCCAGCTCCAGCCTGGAGCCCCCCACACGTGGGCCAGAGGGGCCCAGCAGCAGCAGGGTTACTTTTTGCGGGTGTGCTGCCTCCGTGCCTGCAGCCGCTGGCGAGCGCCCATCTTGGATCCTGCCCCGATGGAGAAGGTGGGGGTGGAGGAACCTGGAAGCAAGAAGGTTGCTCAGGTGTCTGCAGCCTCATGGGCAGCATGATCCCAACCCCAGGAACAGTGTGATCCCCACAGCAGGTTTGGGGTCTCCCAGAGCCCAGAAGGTACCACCCAAGCCAGCTCTCAGGACAGAGCTGGTCCTGCCGCTGTCCCCAGCCTGAGGGGACACTGTGATCCATGAGCCCCCATGGCTGGAGCACCACCTCACTCCTTACCAAAGGACGAGCTGACTCCTCCAAAGCCTGAGGCAGGAGTGCTGGGTGTCCTGAAGGAAAGGGTGCTGCTTCCACTGCCCACAGCTCCTGGGACGGGCGTGCTCTGCCCAAAGGTGGGTGCAGGAGTTCCTGCAAAGCAACAGGTCACTGTGAGTCATGGCTGGCAAACAAAGAAGAGCCTCTGGGAGCCAGTGGTACCCAGGAGGCACAGGACTGAAGCATCACAGTGCGACTCCCAGGACCAACCTCTGCTCCTGAAAAGCCCTTTTAATACCAAAGTTACACTCTCTCAGTAGTCCTGGGCTCTCCTGGCAATCCCTGGGCTGTCATGCCAGCGAGGCTGCACAGAAGGATTTGCCAAGGAGGAATAAAGGCCTCTGTCTTTCTACATCAAGCAGCTGCTCAGCATGAGTTTCAGTTCTGTGGGAGCTGGGATGGCCCAGCCTGGGTGTGAAATGTTAGGGAGACCCTGAGAGTGAGGACAAAGAGATGGCAGTGACTGGCTGGCAGCTTTCCTGCTTGCCAAGGAGCTCCAGGTGGCTGTTAGGGACCAGCACAACCCTGGCTCCTGTAGGACACTTGGCTGGGGATAGAGCTGGGGAGCAGGTGCCTTCAGAAGGGCCAAGGAGCAGAATTTAAGGATTCCCCTCCACCACTGAGGGCTGGGGTCCTTGGACAAGGAGTGATGGAAGTACCAACCCTTTGCACAGCAAGGCTTTGCACAGCAGGAGCACCAGACTCTCCAGGGCTGTGAAGCCTGGCAAGGTCCATCAGGAATGTTGCTGACCCCAAGACTGCCTATTTGTGGACATGACAAGGAATGCCCTCTAGTGACACGACAAGGAGTAACAGGTTCAAACTGAATGGGAACATTCAGGTTATGTATATGGAAGAGACTCAGCTGAGAAGGCGGTGAGGCCCCACCACAGGTTGGGCAGAGAAGCTGTGGCTGCCCAATCCCTGGAAGTGTCCAAGGCCAGGCTGGACAGGGCTTGGATTAACGTGGTCTAGAGGAAGGTGTTCCTGCCCATGGCAGGGGATTGGAACAATATGACCTCTAAGGTGCCTTCCAACCCAAACCATTCCATGATGACTCACCTCCGAATGCAGGCTTGCTGTTGGGGGTGCTGTTCATGGTGAAGGCGAAGGGGGTGCTCTGGCCCGGCGCCCCCAGCGTGCTCTGCTGCAGGGAGGAGCCGAAGGGCGTTGCCGCCGGGGCCGCCCCGCTCTGCCCAGCCCCAAAGCTGAAGCCCACGGCTGGGGAGCCGCTGCTGAGGCCTGACGTGCCCATCCCGAAGGCACCGGCAGAGGGGC
Source organism: Pithys albifrons albifrons (assembly GCF_047495875.1). NCBI lineage: Eukaryota > Metazoa > Chordata > Aves > Passeriformes > Thamnophilidae > Pithys > Pithys albifrons. The sequence continues at coordinate 2,192,473 of NC_092478.1, read as the reverse complement.
CTGGCTGGGTGGTGGCCCCGAAGGTGAAGGGAGATGGGTTGGTGCCAAACACGGTGGCGCCGGTGCTGCTGCTCGTGGTCTGGGTGGTGGCACCGAAGCTGGATGTGGTGGAGGTGGCTGTTCCAAAAGAGAACACCGAGGTGGTGGTGCCGAACGCTGCCTGGGCGCTGGTTGTGCCGAAGGCTGGCTGGGCACTGCTGCCAAATGCTGCTGGAGCTGCCGATTGTGCCTGGGGAGCTCCAAAACTGAACTGGGGAGCGAAGCTGACAGGGCCAGCAGCGGGTTTGCTGGCGGGCACCTGGCACTCGGCAGCCCCGGTGCTGAAGGTGGGCAGGCTCCCAGTGCTCGGGTACGGCGGCGGCGGCTTCGTGCCAGCGCTGAAGGGGCTGCCAAAGGCTGAAACAGACGAGCCAAACGTCAGCGGTGCTTGAGCTGTGGTGGCTGGGGCAGAGGTGGTGCTGCCAAATATGCTAAAGCCTGTGGTGGAAGCAGCAGCTGTGGAGTTTGAAGGTGCCTGACCAAAGGCAGAGCCTCCCGGGACAGTAGCAGTGGTGGTGGCAGTGGCTGTGGCTGGAGGTGGCTTCCCGAACTGGAAGATGGGCCCTGGGGTGGCAAAGCTGGTTTCTGTGCTGGGAGCAGAGCTGGCCGGGACCCCAAACAGGAAGGGCTGCGCTGCACTGGTGGAGGTGGCTGCGGTGACGGTGACGGTCAGGCTGGAGGCGGAGCTGGTGGAGGCAGGTGGGGTCAGTCCAAAGCTGAAGACAGGTTTAATGGTGGCATTTGTGGAGGAGCTCTGGGTGGTGGCAGTTGTAGCTGCAGTGGTGAAGATGATGTTGGGAAGACCCGCGAATACCGGCGCAGGCGAGGAGGCTCCTGGCCGCTCCGGGGCTGCCTGTGCCGTTGGTTTGAAGGCAAAAGGAGAGACTTTTGCTGGAGACGAAGCTGTGGTGACACTGCCGAAGATGGGCTTGAACATGGTGGTGGTGGAGGATGCTGAGGAAGGGCCTGAGCTCGCAGACACGGTGGCCGTGGTGGAGGTGACAGCCGTGCAGGCTGCTGTGCTCTTGCTCTTTGGCACAGCACCAAAGATGGGTTTGAAGATGGGGCTGGGCATGGCAGTGGTCGTGGTGGGCGCAGCAGTGGCCGTGGTGGGCACAGCAGTGGCCGTGGTGGGCACAGCAGTGGCCGTGGTGGGCACAGCAGTGGCCACAGTTGCTGCTGGCTCGCTGGCAGGAGGGGTGTTCAGCATTCCAAACAGGATGCTTGGTTTTGGGAAAGACGGAGGCTTGCTGGGGGTCTGACCCAGCTCAGTGAACGCAGTAGGTGCAAGGCTGCTGGGGGACTGCACTCCCAGGGCAGAGGGGACAGTGGGGGCAGGTGTGCTCAACACGGGCACAGGCTTGGTGTCAGCAGAGGTGGCAGGCAGAGAGCTCGACTCCAGTGACACTGCAGGAGCCAGTGGCTGTGCAGCTGATGGAAGTGGTTGGGGTGCTGCTGCAGCTCCAGTGGAGTCTGGAAAAGGGGAGAGAGCTTATTTAGGGATAGAGGGGCATCTACAGACAGTCTACCCTTCTGCCAGGAACCCACCTGCTGGTGCAAAGGCTCCCAGAGCAGCACCCACCACACCCAGCCTTCCATACTTACCAGAGCCCTCTAGCAGGACCAGGGGCTTGGTGTCCCCAAATGTGCCCCCTCAAGAAGACCTGCTTGCCAGCTCCACTTCCAGAGGAGCATTTGAGCAGGGAGTTTTGTCACCTGCCTCACAGAGGCAACGTGGAGCTCCTGCTGTGACTGCCTGGCTCTGCTGGAATCCCACTCTGCTGACCCTCCTCCTCACCTGGTGCTGCTGTGGGTACAGCCTGGCTGCTCTGCATCTTCTTCAGGCTGTCCAGGAGCGAGTTGCTGGCTGGGGCAGGAGCTGTGGAGGCAGGTGCAGGCCCTGGGGAGGTCACGGCGAACGCCAGCGGCTTGGACACCGGAGTTGTCTCTGCAGTGGTGCTGGGGACTGCATCTATGGGAAAGGAGCAAGGAATCAGAATCCATGACTGGCTCTGGGCAACAAACCCTTAGCAGAGCTTCTCCAGTGGGCAGGGAAACCACACCAACACCCCACAGCCCTGGGGAACTTCACCCAGCACCCCAGGGACACTGGGGCATGAGAACTCCTCACTGAAGGCACCAAGAGCATCCCCAGACACGAGGCAGGACAGACCCAGGAGCTTCCCCAGCCTGTGCTACGGACACCCCACTGCCCTGCCAGCACTGTGTTTGCTCAGCCCACCCTCTGTGTTCCCAGCCTGCCCTTACCAGCCTTATCCTCCAAGACACTGTTGAACCACTGCAGCATTGCCTTCTTCTCCGCATCCAGGTCCTCCGAGGTGATGGAGTAGCCCAGCTGAGGCGGCGGGGGCTGCCAAGAGAGAGCAGCAGCAGCTTAGCTCCTTCCCAGGGAAGCGGGCAGAGCCTCTGAAGGTGTGCTGGCGACTGGCTGTGGCGAGCCCCGTGAAGCAGCTGGTCCTGCCGCAGCTACCGCGGAGCTCTGGTCCCCAACTCCGGTGGGCCCCCGGCGTGGCACTGAGGGCACGGCAGGCCTTCCCCAGGCCATTACCTGGTCCGGCAGCAGGCGGCACAACCACGCACAGCCCACCAGACACTGGGGCTGGGGAGAGCGTCACTTCCCACTCGGCCAAGGACGGGGCCTCCTTCCTGAGGGCAGGCAGGTCAGTGTCCCCCCAGCCCTGCAGAAATTGCAGTGAGCACATTCTATTGCCAGAGCGGGGCCAAAGGGGCTGTGAGACAGCGACGTACCAGCACCAGCTGGTCCCCGCGGAGAGACGACAGCAACGGGATCTTCCGCTTGCGCTTCCCACTGCTCCCCGGCGCCGACGGCGGGCTCAGGGAATTCTGCTTCTTCCACACAGGCGACTCCGCCACTACAGGAGGAGACAAGTCAGGCCCAGCTCTGGGCAGAGGTGTCTGGTTGTACTGATGGGGCTGTCCTGACTGCTCTCTGGATGGCCCATCTCAGAGGGCAGAGCCAAGGGCAAGGTTTGAAGCCAAAGACAAGGCTGTGATGCCCTGGAAGAGCAGCTGGCATCACACATCCAGGGGGCCTGTGACAAGAGCCTGTTGGGCTCCAGGGGCCAGTTATTCCATCCCAATTCCATGGATGGTCCCTGCACCACAACATGGGACCCATCTGCCATGGGCACAGAGGATTTCCCCTCCATTTTAGCTGATGAAGCATTGGAATAAGCTCAGCATGAAATATGATCAGGGCACTGCTCATACCATAGCAGGTCTTAGCCCAAGGTTGACACCTGAACCTGTGTTGGGTTAGGAGCTGGAGTTCGCCCTTGCAAGCCAGCTCCCAGGCATCTGTTAGCACCCCGACACTTTCAGCACCCCCTGATCACCTGGAAATCCCACTAGGACAGTCACAGAGGCCAGAAATGCCACTGCCTTGGGAGCATCACATATCAAGCTTCCAGGTGACCTCTCAAGCCAATTCCATTGCAGACCTCAGTTACCTCCTGTCCTGCTCTTGCTTGCACTGATGGCCCATCCAAGCCAGGTGTGGAGCCAGGGCCCAACTACACTCACCTTTCTCTGTCTGCAGCTCCTTGTCTGACTTCACTGGGGTGGAAGTGTTGGAACGATGTGGCTCCTCTTCCCTGCCCAAGCAGGAGAAAGCCAGTTAGGATCAACCCTGGGCTCAGCCCCATCCCAGGGACAAGGACGAGACTGAACACACTGAGGACTCCCACCAGCATCCCTGGTGTGTTTCTCTGCAAGACCTCAGAACAACAGCTTTGCCAGCTCCAGGCAGAGGAGCTGCTTCCTGCTCCAGACCCAGCTTGGCTTGGCCTGCACACCCTCCTCAGCATGGGTCAGCCCTGGGGATCCTGGTTGGGAGCCACTGCCCCTTGCAGGTTGGACCCACCCTGTCACCAGGTGATTGTGTCAATCAGGTGGCTGTGTCAGTTTTAGTTTTAAGCTCAGGGCCCTCTGAGCTGGGAGAGAGAAGAAAATGGGCTGTGCTCCAAAGCAGGTGCTAAAATACAACCCTGGAATTTGCTTTTGAGGAGATGGGAAAAATCGGGGCCTGTCTCTTCTCAGTGTTCCAGCAAACAGCAACCCAGGCCATGCCAATGCCATAAGGCACCATCACCTCTGCAGCAACTTGAGCCCTTAAATCTCTGACCTGGCCTGGGAGCAGGGCAGGGGTGGCACTGCAGTGTCACAAGGCAACAGGCAGGCCAATTGACACAACAAGTCTCCACACCGGTGGGTGACCCACCATCACATCTTGGAGAGGGGCCTGGACTGTCCCAGTTCCAGTGGAAAGCAGGACTTGGGCACTGGGATGGCTGGGAAGGTGACTGCTCCCTTCCCAGCTGGCATTGTGAGTGGCTGGTTACCTGGCTCTCTTGATTGGCCACTCTGGGGTTTGGGGACGAGAGGACGCTGGGCTGGACAGTGGGGACACACTCACACCACTTCTCTTCCACAGCTGGAACAGAGAGAGACACCAGCAGTAACTCAGTGTGGGGCTGGCAGGGAGCACAACACCCCCTCCCTCCTGCTGATCCCAACTCAACCCCATCACCCAGGGCTGTGCTAATGAGACCAAGGAGCCTCTCCTGCTTTCCCCCACCACTTAACTCCCCTTCCCATTTTAGGGAGCTCAATGTCTGGCCACCCCAAGCTGAATCCATGTGGGGAACAAGCAGCCTCCAGGGCCAGTCACTTCCCTGCCAGGACTTCAGAGCAGAGAGATCCCAGTGCAAGGACCAGACTCTCCCCAGTCCCAGCAAACCTCTCCCTACCACTACCTGGAACAAATCTTTCCCCACACAAACAGAGTGCCAGTGGCCATGGCTACGTGTCCCTGGCCCATCTGCAAGTCCAAGCAGGACACAAGCAGAGCTCTATCACAGTCAGCAGCAGGAACCTGGGTCAGAGCAGGAACACTCAGCTCCCACACTGCTGACTCCAGCTCAAAAGGTGTCAGTGCAGCAAAGTCTTTTTTTTCCCTTTCACCTGGATATATCCAGCTTAGTAGACTGGCCAAGGATGAGGAGGGGAGCAAAAACAGCCTCATCCTTGGTTTGGTGCAAAAGCAGCAGGACAGCTCAGCCAGGGACTCCCCAAAAAACACACAATATGTCTGCTGGGCCCACAGCCCACTGACCTCTGGGGAGGTGAGCTGAGCCACACCAGACCCAGGCCCCCAGGCACACCACTCTCCTCAGGAGCCCAGAACTAGGATTACACTGGTGATCCCAGGAACGTGTGCCTACCTGTGTGAGGCCCCTGCTGGAGCTGTAGGAGCTGGCGATGGCATTGCGGATGGAGCTGGGGATGCCACCAGCGTACGTGTTGCTGAGAGAGCTCAGGGAGGAGGTGCGGGACCTCTTGTTGGAGCAGTCGTCGGGGCAGTGTGACACGAGGCCCCTCTTCAAAGAGCCTGGCCTGCAGGGTGGGCATGAAGGCTTGGTGAGCTCCCCACTGCTCTGCCTACATGTCCTCTCCATGGAGGGCATGTGGAGGAAGGCAGTCCCACTCCTTACAGGCTTGGGAATAACCCTCAGCAGCAGCACAGCCCTGCTGTCACAGGGTGACAGACCAAAGGCACAGCCTTCTCCTGCTGTCCCCCAAAGCCAGGCTCTGTAAGCAAAACCCAAGCCCCTTTTCCAGAGCCCACAGATTTTTGCTCCTCCCATCTCCAGAGCTGATTTTGGCTTGGTGGGCACTTACTTGGGTATGAGAGAGGCGGGGGCACCGTTGGCTACCAGCGGCTCAAAGGCTGACTGCCCACTTCCACTGCTGTCGTGGCGCCTGCATGAGAAAGGGTGGAAGCCCATGGCAGAGTGGCCTCTCCCAGGCTGGGAGAGGTCCCTTTCCAGGCAGGCTCAGCACTGGGAGAGCTCAAAGCCTGTTTTTTTTCTGGCACTCAACACCCAAGGCAGTTTTTCCCCTGCTGTGGATTTTCTCTCCCCCCAAGTTTATCCTCACTGATGCTCTCCCCAAACACCAGTTGCCTGCTGGGCATAAGAAAATAAAAATCTTTGCTCAAAGCCATTATTCTAAGCCAAAATACCTCCAGAAATGAGATGCAGAGTCTCTCTGAACAGACCTGAGGTCTGAAACTCTCATCTCCAACATCTTCCTAACCAGTGCTCCCCTTTCCCACAATGATTCTGTGAGGATCTGAAGTGTGAAAGTCCCAAAGCAAACCCTGCTGTGAAGCAGAGCTGGAGGTGCTCAGGGCTGGAAGTCACTGACCTTGACTAACAAAAGCAGCAGACGGTGTCTCTTGTTTACCCTTGTGTATCACCTCCCTTTGCTAGCTCAGCTCACAGGGGAAACTGCAGAGCTTTCCAAAAGGGATGCTTCCACCTGAAGCCCTGGAGATTCCCAGTCTGCTGGAAGGCCAGGGCTGACTTAAGGACAGCCCTGCAGCAGACACCAGCACTTCCCAGCCAGGCTTCCCTAAACCACATCCCAGCCCCTCCTAAGCTCAGCCAGGCAGAGGAACACACTGGACTCACACCTAAACCACATCCCTTTGATCTCAAGGACAACAGGAGCCTCAGAGGCCTGTCTGACACAGCCCCAAGGGCTGGGTGATGGATGGGGTGTGCTTCCTCTCTGCAGTTCACTTCCCACACCACTCTTCCACCCCAGACTCCTGGTCACACCAGGCCTAGCACTCTCTGGGACACATCCCATTTGTCACCACTGGAGCGAGAGCCCCACCTGTGACCTTCCCATCACACCAGCAGTGGCTCGACCTGCTGCCTCGTTACCTTCTCTTGCTCTCCTGATCGTTCCCAAAAGTCTGGTCCTCCTCCTCCTCTTCCACAGCCCTTTTCCTGCTCTCCCTGATGGCATTCAGCACAGTCTCCTTGGCACACGGGTCGGGGCTGCTGGTGGCTGGGAAAGCCAAGGGTGAGACCAGCTGCTCCAGGCTGCGGGGCAGAGCAGAACACAGTGTTAGATTGGGATGCCTGGTCAGATTCCCATCATGGAAAGCAGAATCCATGATCTTCCGAGGTTTGGATCACACCCTCCTCCTGCCAACGGATGGGATCGGGAGTAGGAGTAGGATGCTGCTCCGGGAGCTCAGCACAGACGGCTGAGGGCTGAGAGCCGGGCTTCCCCCGGTGCGTTCCGGTATCCCCCTACGGTGATAACGGGGCTTCCCCCGTGTGTCCGTGTATCTCACTGTGCTGATTCCTCCCGGTGTATCCCAGTCCCCTCTCCACGGCTGATAACCAGGCTGCCCCGGTGTGCCCCGCTCCCCACCACGTTTGATAGCCGGTCCCCCCGGGTCCCCCCCCGGTACTCACGCCGGGGAGCGGGCGATGCCAGCGGCCGGCGGCGCGATCCTCACGGTGACGGGGCTGCGGAGCGGGCCGGCACGGCGGGCCCAGGGCGCGCCGCGGGGCGAGCCGCCCTCCCAGCGGGCGACGGGCAGGCACAGCGGCACGGCCGGGCGGGGCTGAGGCAGCGGGTACCGGCGGCGCGGGGCCTGCGGCGGGCAGCGCGGGGCCCTGCGGGGACAGAGCGCGGTCAGCGCCGCCGGGGAGGCGCGAGGGTCCCCCCGCCCGCTCCCCACATCCTCCCCACGCGCCCCCGCCCCGCTCACCCGGGCTGTGCTCGGCGCGGCGCGGCCCTGGCGGCCGGGCCGCCGTTGGCGGCGGCTTTGGCAGGCGGGCGCGGCGCGGGCGGGCCGGGCCGCATGGCGCACCAGGCGCCCGCCGCGCCCAGCGCCGCCGCGCCCAGCAGTGCGCCTCGCAGCAGCAGGCAGGCCAGGGCGAGCGCCACCGCGGCGGCCACGGCCAGCGCGGCCCTCACGGTCCCGTCCCGCCGCCCGCCCGGCCCCAGGCCCGCCATCGCCGCGCGCCCGCCGCTCCCGGCGTGCTCTGCGGGCCGGGCCGCGGGGGCGGGGCTTTTAAAGGGTGGGCGGGGCTTCACAGGGGCTTGGGCGGGGCTTGTGTGGTGGGCGGGGCTTATTACTGAGTGTAGCGCGGGTTGTGGGGGGCCTCCAAATGAGAGGGAGTGGTGGGTGTGGCTTGAGGGGTGGGCGGAGCTTTCCCGTGTGGGTGTGGCCTCTCTGGCTCCGCCCCCGTGCCCCCACCGCGGCCCCGTGACCCCCAGACCGCCCTGTCCCCTCTGTCCCCTCCCCGGCCGACCTGGGAACGCCACCTGCGGACATGGCTGTGCCATGGGCCGTCCGGCCGAGCTGGGACGGGGCAGGGACCGCGGCAGGGGCAGTGGCAGGAAGGGACAGTAACAGGGACAATGGCAGATACCGTGGCAGGGAAGAATCATGGCAGGGAGGGACAATAACAGGGACAATACAGGGACAATGGCAGGGGCAGTGGTGGAGACTGCACGAAGGGATGGAGACTGTGCACGAAGGGACAATGGCAGGGCCCATGGCAGGGACAATGGCAGGGCCCATGGCAGGGAAGGACCATGGCAAGGACAGTGGCAGGAAGGAACAGGAATGGGAATCACAGCAGGGGCAGAGCAGAGCTGTAGGGACAGACATGGCTTTCATGGGGCTTTCTGCAGGCGAGGGGTCCAGGTGGCCCTAGCAGGGCTGAGGGCCACTGGGTGCTGCCCAGGATGGGCTAACCACGCTTGGGGTGGCATATTCCCCCAAGACCCCTGTCCATGTCCCCAAGGGCCACCCAGTAGCAGGACCCTCTTGCCATGGCCCTGCCAGGGTGACCCCACAGCACAGGGTGGACTGCACGACCCCCCCACGGCATAATCTCGCCCCCAGGAAGGGAGCAGGGTGGTGGGGAGGCCAAAGCCATCCCTGCTCCTCAGGGCTGGGCAGGGACCACCTGCTGGTCCCCTCCCAAGGAACAGAGGTGACACACGGGGTGGCCCTGGGGACACACCGGTGACCGTAGGGGCTGGGACAGCAAGGACAGAGGCTGAAAGTCATCACCCAGGTCCTGGAGTTATTTTGGAGGGCACGGAGCACACCCAGGAGGGCAGGCCCAGCACCCCCTGGTGACACTGGTCCCCTGTCCCCACCCCCGAGGCGCAGGGCTGGGCTGAAGGCTTTATTGAAAAATCCAAAACACACGAGGCGGTCAATTATTATCATACAATGAGAAACCGAATCAACACCCCCGCACCGGGGCGGGGACACCCCCCTGTCCCCGTCACCAGCACCGGGGACACTGCGGTGACCCCCCGCCTGCACCCGGCCGGGAGACAAAAGGGACAAGGGATTCAGCCGAGGGCAATGCCACTGTCCCCAAGCGCCCACTGCCACCGTGCCCCCCGCGCCGCTCCCCGGCCCCCAGGCCTGAGGTAGTTGGGGGTGCAGGCGAGACCCCCCCAAAAAAGCGGGGAGGGTTCTGGGGTTCCCCCGTGTCCTGCAGGAACGGGATGGTTGGTATTGCACCCAAGGGGAGCCAGCGCAGGGTGGGATGGGGAGGTGGTCCCCGTGGGGAGCCCCAAGGTCCCCTCAGCAGGCTGGGGGTGGCAGCAGGGCCGGCTGGGGACATGGGGACACTGGACGGCTGAGCTGTGGGGTGGCAGCTCTGAGACCATGGTGGTGGCATGTCCCGCTGCTCTGGGTGCCAGCGGTGAGGGGGCTCACGGATGTCACTTGGAAAGCACGCGGTGACAGCACAGTTGCTTCCCAAAGGGAGAAAGGCCAAATCCTGCCCCCAGCAGGGGAGGGACACTCAGGAGCACCAGCAGGACCGCAGGGGACGGGGACATCGCTGTGCAGTGTGTCACTGTCCCCGCTGCAGCAAGATTAGCTGGGGGGCCTGGAGATGGCAGATGCCCCCCTGCCCTCCGAGCCCCCTGCTCAAGGCACAAAGGTTCCCTGGCTGGTGACAGCCCCATGGCCATCCCTGCCCACGGCCATGCTGGCACCAGTGCCCCCTGCACCCAAGAGGGTGGTGATGACACTGGGGTGGCACCAAAGCGAGCGGGGAAAGGGAGCTGCTTGCTCTGGCTTTGGGGCACCCTGGCTGCCCCTCAAACCCTCTGTGCTGCCCTAGAGCCACCCTCCATCCCCAGGAGCTGGTGGCTTGTGCGGTGGCACCGTGGTGGCCCAAACCCGCGCCCAGCACCTTGCGGAGGGTTTATTGCTGGCATGAACACAGTGATCTGTCGGGGCAGGGCAGCCCAGCTCAGGGGAGGACCGTGGAGGGCGTTTTGGGAACCTGGGATGCAGGGAAGGAGCTCAGGAGCTCATGGCAGCGTCCCTCCTGCTGCCTGCCCCTCTCCCGGCTGCTCCCGGCACTCCGGTGTCACCAGCCAGGGTATCCCATGGGAACGCCACCCCCACCCTGCAGTGGCCAAAGGCACTCGGTGCCCCCACCGAGGGGGAGCACACCTAGCACCAAGCCCAGCAGCACCCCAAAAGCTGTCCCCCACCCGCTGGCACCCCCGGGGCCCTCAGCAGGCTCATTCCCGGGGCGGGGGGGACGTTTGCGCCGAGCCACGGGCTGGGTTAAGGCTGGAAAAGCAGCGAGAGGCGAAAAAAGCCCGAGCACTCTCGCTCAGCCAGAGCCGGCTCTAAGAGTTCCCAGAATCTGTGCAAAAACAAAACTAAAGGGTTAAAGATCCCCCCCGGAGACCCTCCCACCCCCCAGCAGCTCTAGTAAATACACGTGCGGTTTGCAGGCCCGGGGTCTGGCCAGGAGGCTCCTGGCGCTCCGGCCCTGCAGGCGGTTCCCCGGGGGCGGGAATATCCTTGGGGATCTTCCCAAAAGGCTGCATTGAGTGGGGTCCCAGGAATGTCCTCTGTGAGATCCCAGGTGCCCCCCATGGGCTGCTTCTGCTGCTGGTGCTAGTCTGCAGCTGGAAAGGGAAGAGAAGGTTAGGGACAGATGTCCAGCATCCCTCTGTCCCATCCCTCTGGGACCACAGGGCTGCTCCAGCAGCACCCAAGTCCCAAGCCCAGGGGCGATGTGGATCCCACGGGTCAGGGTCTCCATGGGTTTGCCTGAGTGTGCCAACTACCCCCAGGCTTGTGCCAGCTGGAGGGAAAACCATACCCATCCACTGCCAGGATGGCAGGCAGGGCCTCTCCATCCTGACCTGCTCCTTCCCGGAGCAGTTTCCCAGCTGGAGCAGGGCTGGCAGCACTCACCGTCCTCCTCCCAGCCCTCGGCCACTCCCGCCAGCTCGTAGTGCTTCTTGCGCAGCTCCCCCAGCTTCTGCCGCTCCTTCTGCAGCTGGTTCTCCAGCTCCAGCACCCGCACCTGGGGGACACCACCCAGGACATGCCCACCCAGCACCCTGGCATGGAGCTGGGCTGAGCACCCCACTTTCACACCTGTTATCCCCCCACTACTGAAGCCAAAGACCTCCAAGGTACATCCCATGAGTGCCCTGATGACAAGCAGACTTGGGGAGGGGATGGGGTTCAGGTGGGTGCTGCCTGTGGAGGCAGGTTAAGGCAGAATGACCCACCAGGGTGCCCTGAGAAGGGGAATTCCCCAGGGTTGCCCCATGCCAGGCAGAGGTAAGTGCTGTGGGTGGCACATGTGGTGCATTGGGGACGCATGGAGGACCAACTGCAGGTGGCTCCTGGGTAAACCCATCTGTTGCCTTCACACTTTCAGCTTCCCCCATGCTGGTGCTGCCTGGAGGCAGCTGGGCAGGGTGATCTCCCCCAGTTTTGACTTCTCTCCCACTCTGGGCAGCCCAAGCGAGACAGTAGTGGGTGTGTTTTCCAAACTGTGGGAACCCCCTACCTGTGAGTCCATCTCCTGACGCTTGATCTGGGTGAGTGTCATGCTGGAGAAGTCCATGCTGTCTGCAGAGAAAGACACCACCAGCACCCCTCAAAGCTTTGCTCCTCTGCTTCGACCCCTCAGGAGCTCCCATGCCCCTGGCAGGGTCTGGCACCATGGGATACACAGGCAGGGAGTGGGCAGAGACCACCAGGGCACAGTCAGCTGAGGGCGCTGAGTGCTAAGAGCAGAAGTTTTGGGGCAGGTCTGTTCTCCAAGCATTAGGATCAGAGGAAATGGCCTCAAGCTGTGCCAGGGGAGGTTTAGGTCAAATATTAGCGAAAATTTCTTCATGGAAAGGGTTGTCAGCCCTGGCACAGGCTGCCCAGGACAGTGGTGGAGTCACCATCCCTGGAGGGACTGAAAAGCTGTGTAACTACCACATGGTTAGTGATGGCCGTGGCAGTGCTGAGGCAACAGCTGGACTCAGCGGTCCTAGAGTGTTTTTCCAGCCTAAGTGATTCCATGACTACAATCCCTGCAGCCCACACTCACCTTTTTCTTCCACCTGAGACTTCCCAGCCTTGGTGGAGGCCACCACACCAGCAGTGGCCTGGTTGACCCCACGGGAGGCTTGCTGGAGCTTGCACAGGTTGGCGCTGTCCTTGTCTGCCTTCACCTGCCAGGACAGCCAGGAGGGGTCACACCCCACTGGGCGGGCACAAGACCAGCCCCATGATGTGGGGTGACCCCAAGGTCCCCCCAAGCCACAGGCAGGGGAGCAGCCTTGCTCCTACCTTGGAGGCTGCCACCAGCTGAGCGGTGCTGGCCGCGATCTCCCGAGAGCAGACCATCAGCTCCTCGAATGTGCCCTTGCCTTGCACCACCAGGTCAGCAGCGTCACTGCGGGAGGGCAGAGAGGGGCTGGAGCATTGTCCTGCCACCCCTGTGTGCCCTCCCTGTGGGGAGAGCAAGACTCTGCCATTCTCTCCACGCTCAGGTGACAGGGACACTTACACCAGGACGGTGGCACCCCAGCCCACTGCCTTGGAGGCAGAGATGAGACCCTCAGTCCAGCGGGAATTCTTGGCGTAGAACTCCTTGGGGGATGCTGCGCCCTGTGGTTGGGAAAGGCACAGCTGGGGACACATGACCCCCCAGATCTCCACTCTTGGGGGAATGCAGGAGGCTGGGGTGTCATTGAGGATGTGTGTGGGAGCTGGTGAGACATTGAACGTGGGGGGTTGCAGGAAAGGAAGATCAAGGATCTCTGTGACACCCCAGGGACCAGAGGCAGAGGGAGACCTGGGGCTGGGGCAGGAGCTCTGGCAGCTGATGGGGAAGCTCCAGTGGGCCAAGGGTTGGAGCAGTATGTTTCAGCAAGTGCATGGTGACCTCTGACTGGCCAAGCACCTCGGTCTGACACCCCTGTCCCAGCTCACCCGTCCGCTCTCCACAATCTCTCTCTGGAGGTCCTTGGAGGCCAGGACCAGGACATGGATGGCTTGCATGAGGCCTGTGCAGGAGCCCAGGATCCTGTGAGACAAACCCCTCTGAGCGCTCTGTGGGGTGCCTGTGGCACCATTCCCATCCTACCTGGCCAGCTCCCTCCAATGCCCCAACCAACACTCACCTCTCATTCACTTCCAGTTTGACCCCAGTGTCCCCAGCCCGTGCCTTGCTCAGCATCTCCTGGTAGAGGGGAGAGAAGCTGTGCTGAGCCCTGTGCCTGGGGGCAGGCATGGCACAGTGCCCACCTCACAGCACACAGAGCCCTCACCTCGATGCGGGCAGACGCTGTTTCGATGGCTGCGGCTGTCGCCGCCATCTCCTTGTCCACCAGGTCACCCAACTCCTCCTGCTTGACATCCAGCCCTCTGGGACGCAGCTCCTGGTGTGGGAGGGGATGGAAGGGAATGTGTAGTGGTGGTGCCCACCACAGCCTGACCCTGTCCCACCAGCCCTCCTAGGGCACCCACCTCCCCGATGGCGCTGATCCGGCCCAGGCAGGCTGTCACCAGGCTGCAGTCAGCACCTGCCACCATCCCTGGGTCTTGCAGGGCACTGAGGTAGCTCAAGGCCTCGCTGCCACACTGCTTGCAAAGTTCCAGCAGCCCTGCATAGACAGCACAGGGGCTGAGGGGGCCACATGGGGTGATGGAGGTGTCTGCTTCCTGCCCATCATGGTCCTCACCCACTCCAGGGTCTTACTTGTCCCAGCATCCTGGACACATGGTCCCTTGGCTCTTTCCCACCCCAGCATCCAGCCCACCCAGCCCTCTGCATATCATGACCCCTGCCCACCCTGGTCCTGGCCCACCTCAACCCACTTTGGCCCCTGTCTGCACCAGTCCCTGGCCACCCCAGCACGTACCTGCCCTAGAATTCTACCCAGCCCCTGCTCATCCCAGCATTCTGCACATGAAATCCTCTTCCCACTCTGATCCCCTTGCCACCTTGGCCCCTGGCCAACCCCAGCATCTGCCCATGTAGTCCCCTGCCCATCCTCATCCCCTGCCCACCCCACGCCGTGCCCGTGGGGCAGCACTCACGGTCAGCAGGCTCCACGGGGGCCACATGGGAGGTCGCACTGCCCTGCAGGAGGGTGTCGCTGACCAGGTGGGCGAAGAGGGCCAGGCAGGGCAGCAGGGAGCCCACGGCTGTGGTGGGACAGCGGGCACACACCTCAGCCTCTGCTGCGCTGCCCACTCAGCAGCCTCACATGCCAGGGCTGCCCCTGTGCCCTCCCTGCCCGGGGCTGCCCATCCTCACCTGCGCTATCCGAGAGGTACTTGCTGTGCGCGTCCCGCAGCCGCTCCACACACTCGGAGGCTGCCAGCGTCCGGGACAGCAGGCAATCTGCAGGCACACAGCAGGCAGGGCTCAGCCAGGGCAGCAGGGAGAGGGCAGGCTGGCAGAATGCCAGCTTTGGGAGCAGCAGGGGCCTCACCTGCCGAGCCGGTGCAGCTGATGTGGGCGGGATCCTCCATGCGTGCCAGGGCGTCCCGCACCATGCGCTCGGCCTCGTGTGCGGTGCCCTGCAGCAGGGCTCGCTGCTCCTCGGCCAGACGCTGCTGCAGCGCCCGCTCGGCGCCCTCCTGCCCACCCCACGCAGGTGTCAGGGGCCCTGCTGTGCCACTGGGCATCCCACACACCCTGCCCTGCCGAGCCCCCGCTGCCCAGTGGGATAGGGGTGCCGCAGTGCCCGGGGTACCTTGTCTCTCAGCTGGGTCTGCAGGGTTTCCAGCTGCGTCCTGCTGCTCTCCTGCTCCCGGCTGAGCGTGTCCCGCAGCTGCTGCAGCTCAGCCCGCAGCGCTGCCATGTCCTCCCCGTGCCGCTCTGCCGCCTGGCTCAGCCTGTCCCGCTCCTGCTCCAGGCTGGCAATCCGGGAGTTCTGCTCTGCTCCCACCTGGGTGGGCATGAAATGGTGGTCAGGGTTGTGCCGATGGTGAATCCTTCAGTTTGGGGACTGGTTCCTGGTCCAGGCCTGGGACAGCCCCTGTGCCCTACGGGTGCAGCCTCGCATTACCACCTGGCAGTGATGATCTCACCTGGCTCTTGGGGAGCCCTTTCACTTTTATTCAGTGAAAATTCACTTTTATCATGACTGTCACTGTCCTGGTGGAGGAATGGATGCAGAGTGTGGCTGTGGCCCTGTGCCTGCTCTGCTGCAGCATGTGCCCACTCCAGAAATGAGTAACTGCATTTTCCTGCCAGCTTCTGCCTCCCCCAGTGAGCCCAGACACCTCTGCTATGCTCCACAGCTCCACTGGTATGGGACAGCCCATGGCATGTCTTGCAGTGTGATGGCACACTACTGCCCAGGTTTACAGTGGGCACAGCTGCTGCCTGACCCTGTTCTTCCAGGGTTTTTATTCCATGATCCCTGCTGCTGGAGCTCACAGCTCCCCATGCTCCTGTACCCAGCAGCATGAAACCCTCTGGTGTTACCATTAAACCCACCCAGATGTGGAGAGGAAGACAGGGAGTTGGTTCTTAGGCCAGTGGTGGGTATATCATGTCTTGCATGGGTAAGGCCTGACTGCCCACCCCCACCAGGGCTGTGTGAGGGGTTGCAGGGACTCTCCATGTGCTCTCACCTGTGTGCTGGACTCCAGTGTGCCCTGGAGCACCTGCAGCTCCTGTCTGCTGGCTGCCAGCTCCCGCTTCAGCGTCTCCAGCACCTCTGCCTGCTCCAGTGACTGTGGCAAGGGGAGAGGTTGGCAGTGCTGGTACCCCACGGAGGAGCCCCTGCTCATCCCTTGTGTGTCCCCTGGTCCCTACTCACCTTCCTCTGCGCCTGCTCGCTCACCCGCTGGAAGGAGTCCTCCAGCTCCTTCTTCTCCCGCTCCACATCCCCCTGGGCCTGCCTGGCCACTGTCACCTGCTTGGTCACCTCTGCATTCTGGTGGTGGCAGAGAGTGAGCTCAGCATCACCTGGTGCCGGGGAGGCACAACTGGGCAAGGGGGTGCCAGGAGGGTTTTTGGGGAGCCCACCTTCCGCAGCAGGTCAGCGTGGTTCTGCACCAGCTCGCTGTACTTCTCCTTCAGTTTGCTGTAGCGCTGCTCGTTGGCCTGCGCCCGTCCTGCCGTGGAGGGACACTGAGGTGAGCACTGGGACCCCCCAGGGCTTGGCTCAGCCCACCCCAGGGTGCTGCCAGCTGGCCCCGCTCACTCTCGATCTCCGTCAGGCTCCGCTGAGCCTTCTCTGTGTCCTCCCGCTGCTTCTTGAGCTCCTCCAGCTCCGTGCGCAGGAACTCGCTCTCGTCCTGCGCCTGCTGCTTCAGGTGCTGCTGCTCGGCCAGCTCTGCCTCCAGCTCACTGGCACGGCCACGCAGCTGCACCGTGCCCCGCGCGCTCTGCGGGCACAGCCGTGGGCTCACGGTGCCATTCGGTGCCCGCCAGGACTGTTTGATGCCCACTGTGACCACCCAATACCCACCAGTACCATCCAATGCCCACCAGTACTGCCCCATACACACCAGTAACATTCAATATCCACCAGCACCATCCAAAACCCCACTAGGGCCACCCAATACCCACCACTACCATCTAACACCCACCAGCACTGTTCCACACCCACCAGCACTGTCCAGTGCCCACCAGTACCACCCAATGCCCACTGGTACTGCCCAATACCCACCAGTACCATACAGCAGCCCCTGCCATGGGTACCACCCCACACACCCCAAAATGCATCCAGGTGAAGCACTGAGGGTGCTGAGCCCAACCCCCTGCAGGGATGTACCCACGCCCCTGGCACACCTGGAGACACCCAGCATGGGCAGGGATGCAGAAGCCATCAGGGAGAGGGCAGGGCAGGGATGGGGTCAACATCTTGTCCATCTAGGGACAGAGCCACCACCCCATCCCACATTCCCATTGTGGACCTCCAGGTCTCATCCTGCCCACCTTGGCTGTCACCCACCTCGGCCTTGAAGTTCTCCAGCTCCTCCTTCAGGGCTGCAATCTCGCCATAAAGCTGCTCAATTAACCGGTCCCTGGGAAGGGGAGGCACAGGGTCATACTCTCAGTGCCACGGGGACACATCCTGTGCCACCACCCATGCTGTGGTGCCATTCCATAGGGGGAGTTCCCAGTATGATTCCAGCTGCTCCTGGAACTGCTCACTTGTCATCCTTGTTCATCCCATTTTGGCTGTTGAAGTTGAAAGGGTCGCAGCTGAAGGAGCTGCCAAAGATGTCGTCAAACTTGTTGTCAAACAGGCTCTGTGGGGAGAGCAGGACAGACCTGGAGAGACCCCGCCACCACCTGGGAACCCTCATCCCTTCTATGTCACCATTGTCACCACTGAGCCACCCCCTGAACAACTGCCTGGGCACTGGGGCTGGATCCTGCACTGCACCCAGGGCACTGCATGTGTCCAGCTTGAGGAACATGGGGCATCTCTGGTCCATCCCCAGCTCTCAGGGGGAGAAGATCCCCACATGTCACCACATGCCTCTTCCTCTCCTCCCTCGGCACCTGGGAACAACCCTTGGTGAAGAGGACAACGAAGACCTGAAGGTCTCCATGTTGATGCTTGAAGCCAAACCTCTCCTGGCCCATCACTGGAGGGCACCACACCACTGAGCAGCACTGGGAGATGAATCCAGGCTGGCTCAGCCCTGGCAACACCCAGATGGCACATCCAGCACCCAAATGGCACATCCAGCACCCAAATGGCACATCCAGCATGCAGTGATGCTTCTCAGTTCCCAAGGCCATCCCTGCTGTCTCATCCATCACCACAGCATGGATTTGAAGAAATAACTCCAGGCTTGGAGCTGCAGGGCCCCTGCCATCCTCACCTGTGAGGCCGTGTCCATCTCCACCAGGTCTGTGATGGGCTCGTTGTCAGGCGAGGATGCCTCGGCAGGAATCACCACCACAGGGCTGATGTGCTCCGACAGTGCTGAGGCACGAAGGAAATTGGGAGGGTTCTGGGGAGGGACACAGCAGGGTGAGGGCAAGGACTGAGGGCATGGCTGGGTGAAATCCTGTCCCGGAGCTGAGCTGGCCATGCCTTGACCCATGGAAAAAGGATAGAGAGCCAGGACATGGATGGAGCCAGGACCCATAGGGATGGAACCAGTATCCAGAGGGACGGAGCCAGGACCCACAGGGATGGAGTCAGGACCACAAGGATGAAGCCAGAACCACAGGGATGAAACCAGAACCACAGGGATGAAACCAGGACCCACAGGGATGAAGCCAGAACTACAGGGATGAAACCAGGACCCACAGGGATGAAATCAGGACCCACAGGGATGAAGCCAAGACCCTTGCAAAGGGCTGTGGGTTGGTGAGAGACGGGATCCCAACCCCTGGCCAGAGGGCAGCTCCATCCCGCCAGATGCCACCCACAGAGGGAAGCAAGGATGATCCTCAGGTCCCATGAGCTCCATGTTGCCACCAGCCCCAGGAGCTGGGTAAGGTGATAGGTGGCTTTTTTAGGGCCTCCCCCAGTGCCACCTACCCCAGAGCTGCCCCTGACCATGGGGACAGGGAGCGTGGGGGCTGGGGACCATGGGGTCTCACCTCTGGCAGCTGTGGGATCTGAATCAGCCGCTTGAAGTACTGCAGGTTGCTGGAGCGGTAAAAGAGGTCCTTGAGCCTGCAAGTGGCAGGGAATGGTGAGGGATGGCTCTTGTCCAGCCTGGACAATGTGAGCAGCCTCAACCCCTTGCCTGAATCCAGGAGGTGTCACCTGGCTGGAGGGGATGGTAGTGTGTGCTGCCACCAAACCCAGAGCAGGTCCCAACCACCTCAGCATCTCAGCTGGGATCTCAGTGCTATTGATACTTGTCCCAAGGTTAGTCCCTGCGTGGTGAGACCCATGGCCAGCCCTGCTATCTGCTGTCTGCAGTCTGTGACCTTGAATTGATCTGTCCCTCGACACCATGACATCCTCCCCTGGCAACATGACAATCCCCCCGTTCTCTGCAGCCAGTTTTTGTTTTGTCTGCCCTAAATAACCATGTACCAGAGGCCACAGCCTCAGATTTTTTAATCTCAATGCCCTGGGAGCACCCCTGGAGGACCAGCCCTCCAGGTCTGGGCACCTACTTTCGGAACTGCTCCAGGAATCGATCCCGGTGGCCCTGCAGCGTGTCCGCCGGCAGACCTGGAAGAAGCAGCAAGTAGAAACATCACTGGGTGTCTTTGTGGATTAGGGGACAACCCATCAGCACAGCCACATGACAGTGGGTCTTTCCCAGAGATGGCCAATCTCCTTTGGGGGTCTGAATGCTCCAGGCTCAGTGTCCTGCTGCAGGATGGGACCACAGGCCCTTCCCACACTCTCCCAGGGCTGGGAAAGGTGGTGGGCTGAAGGTCAAGCAACTGCCACCACAATTCCAGCTCCTGAGGGATGTGTGTTTTGCACCTCCTTGCCCTGGTGTCTCCCTTCTTTCCCCCCAGAAAGGCTGTGAAGGAGATGGGGGTGGACAGCCCAGCCTGAGCAGGGTGGTGACCCCCAGTGTCTCCCTGTGTGTCCCTCCCCATCCAAGGGGACACTCACAGGAGTGCAGCTTGAAGAGCAGCTTGACGGTGTAGTCGTAGAGGTGGCTGCAGTCCAGGATGACCTGGATGAGCGGGGCCAGCCGGCACTGCCCCGCCGCCGTCACCGACACCGAGCGCGACATGTCCAGGGAGCTGAACACTGCGGGAGGGAGCACAGGATTGGGATTGGGATTGGGATTGGGAAACACTGGCAGCACCAGTGGGGGCCACGCTGTGTCTGCCAAAGCCACAAATGTCACCTCAAGAAAGAGAGGGAAATTCCCAGCCAGGAGCAGGTGGAGACCATCTCATTCCAACTCCCTTGCCACAGGCAGGGACACCCTCCACTAGCCCAGGTTGCTCCGAGCCCTGTCCAAACTGGCCTTGGACACTTCCAGGGATGGAGCAGCCAGAGTTTCTTTGCCCAATCTGTGCCAAGGCCTGCCCACCCTCACAGCCAAGAATTCCTTCCCAATATCCCATCTAACCCTGCCCTCTGGTAGTGGGAAGCCATTCCCCTTGTGTTGTCACTCCAGGTCCCCGTCCCCAGAGAGCCCCTCTCTTAGGGTAGCACAGGTGCTTACCTGTCTGGAAGAGGTTCAGCTCACACTCCAGGTAGTCAAACATCTCCACGGTCAGCTGAAAACTGGGAAACAGGGATGAGAATGGTTGGGGACTGCTGAGCCCATGGGGCTCAAACTGTGCCAGGCGCCACCCTGGCAGGATGAGGGGTGATCCAGTGTGGATGCACCAGCCTTTCCTGGGGCTCTGCCCACTCCCAAGGCCTGTAGTGGGGCAGGGGACAGGTGAAAGGTCCCATCCCCGCTTGGTGCCACCCGTGGGGCTGGGCAGATCGTGCCCCCCTGGTTGCACCCACCCCTCCCTCACTCCTGCCCCGTGCTCACAAGTTATTGACGTCGTTCTCGCCGGCCTCATCGAGCTGCCGGTCGGACATCTGCAGATTGCCAGGGAAACGGGGATTCTGGGGGGGAAACAGGACTTGGGAAAGGGTTCCAGAGGATCTCCTGCTCTAGACACAGCTCTGGCAGCACCAGGGTTGTGATCCTGGGGGCTCCGTTCAAAGTCAGTTCTTGGCATCCCCAAAGTGTTGGTCCTTGGGCCAATTTTGATCCAGTTTCGATTGTCACTGGCAGCTTGGGGAATGTTTCATGGAGGCAGCAAGATGGCCAGAGGGGAGGACCCGAGGGGGTGACAGCACCAGGAGGGCTCTGCCAGGCTCTGTCCTCTCCCTGTCACCCCTTGCTGCAGCCCTGGGGATGGGGACAGGGGGCTCACCTTGGTGTGAAACTCCATCTTGGTTCTCAGCAGTTTGAGGTAGATGCTGCAGAGCTGCCCGTAGCCCTCGCTCAGGTGGCCCTGGGGACCACAAAAAGCTTTTGAGATCCACTGCAGGCTGCAGAGAAGCCTTTTCCCTCTGCAGAACGAGTGACCCCATCCTGATCTCCCCAAAACCACCAGCCAAACCCTCCTCACTGGCACCCATCAGGTTGGCTTTATTGAAGGGATTTGAGTCAGGACCTTCTCATCACCTTCTCTTCAGGTTTCAGTGTGGCTTTTGACCATTAGGGCCGAGTTTTACCAGGCTTTGCCATAACATGGGAAGGAGGCATTTGATTTTGGTGAAAGGGGCATGAATGTGACCAGCAAACCCAGCCCAGGGAGGTGATGGCAGCCCCAGCTCTGCCATGGCTGTGCTCAGCCCTCAGAGCCTGGATCCTCCTGGGAGAGAGAACCCCCCCAAGACTACACCCACCCCAGCCTGGCTGAGGGACCCCCAGGGTGTCCCCACTGTGGTGGCTGCTGGGGATGGCCACTCACCCACATCCTGCTCATGTCACTCAGCTCATTCTTGTATCTCACGGAGTCTTTCAGGACCTGGAGGAAGGATGGGGACAATCAGCAGGGAGAGCACCAGGAAACAACATTCAACACTTGGAGCTGGCACTGGGGTGAGGAATGGGAGGTCTTCCCAACCCTTTGTCCTGCTGGTAGTGTCACCACTGCCTCAGTTTCTCCATCCACACAAGGAGCAGGAACATCCTTGCTGATGGCGCCTGCACTGAGCAGTTTCCTCTGGCACCAGCACTGCCACCGGCACCAGGGTTTGGAGTACAGGGGTTTGTGGATAGGGCAGCACTGGGAAGGCTCTGGCACCAGTTCCCATTCAGGACTGATCCCCAGGGAGGCATTGACCCTCCAGGAGAACTCTGGCACTGGTCTCCTCCCAGGACCGATCCCCAGGAGGGCTCTGGCACCAATCTTCATCCAGGACTGACCCCCAGGAGGGCACTGACACACCAGCATCTCCCACTGCAGCTCCATGAGGAAAGGAATTGGCCCTGGGGCAGCAGCTGAGCTGACTTGGGGCACTCACATTGGAATGTCCATCCCGGAGGAGCTTGTGGAAGACGTGGCAGAACTTCCAGCAGAGCACGGCATTGCCGGAGAGTGGCAGCCGGTTCACCACCGACCAGAAGGTCTGTGCCCCCTTCTCGTGGTGTGTGCCCAGGATACACGGTGCTGGATGGTCAAGGAAACACTTTCTGATTTCCCATTTTTTCCCATCTGGTGCTGGAGAGTGGCCACCCAAAGTCAGCTGCACCTGCAGAGCCCATGGGGGCCAGGCCATCACGGGGAGCTGATGCTGCCCAGCCCAGGCACACTCTGTCCCCAAGGGTGGCACATGCTGTCCCCTCTCCCCCAGCCATCCACCACTGCTCCAGGAGCACCATGACACATGTGAGGCTGAGGCTCTGCCTCCACCAAACCTTCCCAGCTGCCTGGACCCCCTTTTAGTGGCAGTGTGCTCAACATCCTCATTCCAGAACCCCAACCTCCTGTGGGCACCTTCCCCTCCTGCCCTCCCATGGGGTGGGAGTGCCAGGAGCACAAGCCTGGGCACCTTTGACATTGGAGGCTGTGGAAGCAGGAGCAGTGATCCTGTGCCATGCTGGAAACACCCTCAACATCATTAATAGCCCCCCAGAACCCCGTGCACCTCTCCCTGCACCCCCTCTTGCTGCTGCCCCTTTTCCAAGCAGCCCCAGCCCCGCTCCCACGCTCCCTGTCCCACAGCCAGCTTTGGGAAGGATATTCCTGGCGTGTTTCTCCTTGACAGCCACTTCCTGCGCATTAATGGCCTTATTGATGCTGACGGTCTGCAAGAGAGAAGTGATGGGGGGGTGAGATGGGAAGGGCTTGGGCTCCCCCCTGGGCTCCCCCTCACCCACTGAGACCCCCCAGCTCTGCCGGCACCTGCCAGTGCCTGGGTGCCATCCAGGTCCCTGGCCCCTGCTCGTGCCAGCTGGATGCTGACCTTTCCCGGATGCCTTTCTGGGATGTGGTTGGCATCCGCCAGGTTCAGCTGCTGCCAGGACTCATTTACTCAGGATAATAATGATGCAATTAAAGCAGCACCCACAAAGAACCCTCTGCTGCCCTGGGAGCGCTGGGACAGGCAGAGGAAGGAGAATCCCTCCCCTGCCCTTGGATCATGGGCAGCAGCTGGTGGCTCCTACCCAGCTTTCAGTGGGGCTGAGCAGCAAGGACAATTTGGAGGGCACCAAGAATTGGGCAGCAGGATGGCAGGACCACCCCCCGGGCTGCCTGGCAAGATCCCAGCTGCTCCCTGGACTAGAGAGACAGGAGCTGGACCCACAGGCAGGACTTCTGTGCAGGTGCTGGGGACCTCAGGGTGCCCACACTGAGGAGCCTGGGCAGAGCCAGCCACCACTTATCCTCTGGTGGAAGCATTTTCCAGGCAGGACTTTTAAGCCTACCCCATTTCTGATCCTACCAGGGGGCACAGTGATGGTGGCTTGGGGTCACCCTGTTCCCAAGCTCCAGCATCACCAAGCACTTTCCTGGCACCTGCTCCATGAGGATCCCACTGCCAAGGGAAGGAACCATCTGGCTCAGCACTGCCAGAAGTAGCTCATTAGTGATATAAACTAATTAAAGCGGTGGGATTAATCCCGACACCTTTCTCACTGCAATCCTCCCCACGACTCTGCCCCCTGGCCCTCTCTGAGGTGGCCCCCCGTGGCTTCATCCCTACAGCCCCTGGTGACTCTGTGCTGAGCAGGGCTGGGGGGGCCCTCAGGACTTCAAATATGGTGGAGTAAAGCCCAAACCTCCCAGGAAGTCCCTGTGCCACCAAAGAATGGAGCAGGAACAATGATGGGCTGAAACAGAAGTGACCTCATCCATAGGGACAGCTGGAACAGTGAGGAGCCCCAGAACTGGCATTTAAATACGTTCCACCTCAGAGCAGGACTCCTGAATCACAAGGAACAAGCCAAGTGCAAAGCCAGAGCTGGTGAGTGGAAGCTCAGGGGTGGAATCTGGAGGGAAACAGTGCCAGGGGCCACTGCATTCCTGGGAAAGCTGGAAATGGAGTTCCCAGTTTAACTGCTCCTTCCTGCTGGCTTTTCCTGGTAAAGGAAGGTCACTGTTCTCCAGTGACCCCTCAGCCTGGGAGGGTGATGGGGCTGGCAGGTCCTTCCTCCAAGTGGTGTCCTCCAGGGTCCTCCATCCCCACGCCCCCCACTCCATTTGGAGAACACACGATGCCTGGGTGGATGGCAGGAAGATTTTCCGAGGTAAAGCCGGACCCCTTGTTCCTGTCCTTGGGGGTGCTGTGGACACTTCATGTCCCCACTGCATTTCTGGAGGGCAGAACTGGGATCCCATCCTGGGAGCTGCTTGGGAGATGCCAAAACTGCCTCTCCAGCAGCTCTGGCAGTGCCCACTAGAGGAAACTAGAGGAACATGGAGCAGCAGCAAGGGACCAAAGCTGGAAGAGACACCTCCAAAGGATCAGCCAGGTCATGGAGGCCAATTTGGCTGCAAAACAGGGTCAGGAAGGAGGGAAAATTGGGACAGCAAGCCCAGACTCCTTTCCCATGGAAGGTCTTTCACCCTGACTCCCAGGCACTGCTTCCCAACATATCCCACTTCTGCAGCTGGTGGAATTTAAATTTTAATTTAATTATGAACTTCAAACCCAAGAGTGTGGCTTCTGATCTGCCAGACCACGTCCTGGGCAGCACCACTCCAGCTCTGGATTCATGCCAGTGGAGGGGTGCCAGCCCCCATCCCTGTTGCCCACAGATGCCCAAAGGGAGGGTGACCCTCCAGCTGCTGGGAACAGGGCGGTCCCACATCCCACCCCGCTGCAGGGACAGGAAACCCCAGGGTTTCCTCTTGTGCAACAGGCCAGGAGGGAAGTGGGAGGAGAGGCCGGAGGGGCCCATTGCACAAGGAGAGGGGTGAGGGGGGACTCTGCAATCCAGGCACCCCAGCAGGGCTGGGATGGGGGGCACAGCTCAGTGGGGCAGCACCTGGCACAGGGCTGGGCACAGGCCTCTGCCAGGCTGCAGAGTGGCTCCATGGGAGCTGTGAGGACCGGGAATGCTACAGGTGATGGGAACACTGCAAGGGCTGGGAATGCTGCAAGGGCTGGGAATGCTACAGGTGATGGGAACACTGCAAGGGCTGGGAATGCTACAAGCACTGTTAGCTTTCCGAGTGCCACTTGAGCAGGACAAGGAAATCCCACTGGCCTGAGCATGGAAAG
Source organism: Pithys albifrons albifrons (assembly GCF_047495875.1). NCBI lineage: Eukaryota > Metazoa > Chordata > Aves > Passeriformes > Thamnophilidae > Pithys > Pithys albifrons. The sequence goes on along the minus strand of NC_092478.1, from coordinate 2,167,141 downwards.
AAAGGCCATGGAGAGGAGCAGTTTGGGACTCTGACCCAAAGCAGTGGAACCTGCCCAGCTGCCTTTTCCTCCCTCTGCAACAGTCAGATGGTTCCAAGAAACCCACAGAAGGTCTCACCCATGGCTTGATAGGCCACCACAGCCCTGTCCCATGGGAACTCAGCACCAAATCCTACTGGAAACGAGCACTGCCAACCCTTGGGGTGATCTGGACTCATCCCATGGGAACCCTCTATCCCAGATTCAGCCCAGCCTCTCTCACAAGGAGAGGCCATAGCAGGGCAGAGATAACTGGGATGACCCCCATCCATGGCTCACATCACATGTCCAAATGTGTGGTCACAGGCTCTGGACAGGGATACACGACCCCAAAACAGCATGGAAGGACCAGGACAGGGTGACTGAGGCCTTGGAGCCCCAGGACTCACTTCCCTTTGTCACACACTCCCTTACCCCCCACAAGGTCTCCCCAGATTACGCTCTCAGCCTCTGATTCCAGCAACTCCCGTTCGGAGGCGAAGAGCCAAGCTTGGCTCAGGAGCAGCACGAGGCCTTCCCACTTCTTTCATTTCCAAAAGGAAATGAGTGTTGATTAAAGAATCCAGAGCTACTGCAAATTATTTGGAGAAACTGAGTAAGTCGCAGTGCAAATCCTCTTAGCAATGCTCCCTCATTTCTCCTTAATTCCTTTCTATAAATGGAGAGCTGGGACACAGCATACCTCTGGAAAACGGCTCTCCAGCCCTGCAGACACAGGGGCTCCAGGGAAGGGAGTGAGCAGGGAGACCTGACTACAACAAGCCTGGAAGGAAAATCCATGAGCTTAATTAAAATGCAAATCCCAGTGGAGCAAAGCTTGGCTCGGCCCTGGAGGTGTGCAGGACACAGAGTGTAGGGAGCTCTTCCGAGGGCATGTCTCTCTTTAAACATCACCCACCACCAGCAGCTCAGTGGCAAATCCCAGCCTTGTTGAGGCTCAGGGCAGGGTTTTCTCTGGCAAAATCCTGGAGTAAAACAAGCTGCATAACACCAGGGGTGCTCAGTGTCATGCTGGGGACTGGTGAGAGCTCCTGGGGATGGTTGGCTGTGGTCCCCCCATGCTGGGTGCCCGTGGCCTGGCAGCAGTGGAAGGAGCCAGGAACAAGCCTGGCTTTGTGCCCACCAGCAGCTGGAGGGAAGGGGAGGCAGGAAGGCTGGAAAGCAGTGCCAGCAGGGCTGGCTGGATGTAAAACCCAGGGATATATTTCTACATATCAGATAAGAGGATGCTCAGCACAACCCAATCTTCCCACTCACTCCTGAATGCTTCCTGTGAGCAGGGAGTGAGGGGACATGGAAAGTACCTTCCCACCACTTAATCTGGGCTATTTGGATCCAGCACCTGCTGCTGGATCCAGGAGTCTGAAAAGCAAGTGCTCCTCTCCCATCCAGTGCTGCTCTCCCAGCCAGGTACAGGGCAGAGCTGCTCCAGGGAAGAAGCTCCTTGTCCAGGCTCTGGGAGCACCTGAAGGTGCTGCTGCTCTTCTCACTTTCTGCTCCCTCCAAATGAGAAATAACTCCCTAAATTACACAAGTCTCAGATTTCCAATTGCTTGGGACATAAAAATAACCATTTCCCCCAAACCAATGAGGTATTCCAGGGACACAGACTTCAAAACCTCACTGCACCCACCAGAGTCACTCCCAGTGGTGGTGGCTCAAGATGTCCCTCTCCAGGAGGAGATGCCGATGCCACCAGCCCCAGGTGCCAGCAGGAGGAGCAAGGTGTCCAGAGACAGCCCTGAATCCCAAGGGTCACCAGCGTGGGGGCACTGGGTGGGTGTTTGGGCACACCCTGCACATGGAACACCCAAGAGGCACTGGGCTGACAGCCACAGGCTCTGTGAGCCACACTGGAATCCGATGGCATCACCATGATGCTCCTCTTGGCAGAGACCTGCCCTGGCATCACCTCCTTTGGATCTGCTCTCCTAAGGCTGGGAGGATGATGACTTCAGATTGATGTCATTCCTGGTGCACCCACTGCCGGCCCCTCCAGCGCTCAGCGATGCCAACAGAGACGTGTTACAGAGGAGCTCATCCAACACAGGTGGGACTTCCAGGGGCAAAAACACCTGGGCCAGGAATTGGAGGGGTGGTGTGAGGTTCCAAGTTCTCCAACCACAAGACACATGAGGCTGGAAGCTGCTGTCTGTCTCCCACCATGGCTTTGCCTGGAGAGCTGTCATGCCATTATCACGGTAGGAAAACCGAAGTAAGTTGTAGGATGCTCATTTGGAATGTGCCAGCATGACCCACCCCACCAGCTCCCAGCTCCTCCCAAGGGCAGCAGGGGTTGGGATCCACAGGCTGATGTGCCCAGGAGCTGTGTGAGCAAGGACTTGACCCACTGTTGGCTCTTCCAGAGCCCCCACTGAAATCCTGAGTTCCACACTATCAGGAGAGCTGGGGCAGGATGAGAGCACGATCCCATTGCTCATCCACCTTTGAGGGAAATAAGGAAGACAACAACCAAGCTGATCCATGGTGGGTCCTGAGGGCTCTAATGAGACACCTGATGCCAGGAGGGAAAGCTGGGCTGATCCCAAGAAGGGTTTGGCTTCACTGACCTCGGAGATGGGAGCTCACCATGGTGAGCATATCACTGCCCACCATGGGGGACTGGCACCTGGAGTGCTGGGCCACTGGACTTCTTCAGTGCCAGGAATAATTTATGCAGATTAGTTACCTGGATACGCAGTTCTTAAATCCAGTTTAAGGAATGTGGACTTTTCCAACACACAGATAAACTTTGGAGGAAAAAAGGGGTGGTGAGGAAAGTGATTTTGGGGAGAACAGCCAGAAAAAAGTGAGGCTACAGAGTCCACACCTCACAATAACCTTTTGGGAAGCTGATACCACACAACTGGGATCTCCAGCTCCTGCTGCCAGGTGCTCCCAACCCCACACCACAACCAGAGCCCATCATGGGGGGCTGGATCCAAGGAGAGACAGAATTCCAGGAGGATCCCCATCCCTCCATGACTGCCCCCACAAACAACATGCACATCCATTCATTACTCTTCCCACTTAATTACTGCCCACTCTGACCCCACGTGCACAGCCAGCTCAGCCACTGCCAGAGCCTTTCCCGTGAGCTGCCCCAATATCCAGGCTTTTAATTTTGAATGGGGATTTTGTGCAAGGATAATCTCTTCCAGCAGCAGTGACTTCTGTCTGGGGAGGGAGGGTGGCTGTGTCTGCCAAGGTCAGCAGTCCAGGAAGGTCTTCCAACACCTTCAGATATTCCCAAAACATTCCCAGTGGTTCTGATCAGAGTCTTCTGCTTCCCAGCAGATGCAAATATTTGGGTATTTTTTGGAACAGGAGGAAATAAAGCAGCAGGGGATGGAGGATTTGGGGAGCAAATGCAAGGAACCTGTATCCAAATGTGCATTTCCATGATCAGCAGCCACCCAGGACCCACCTTCCTTCCAGGAACACGGGGGTGCCCATCACCCTAGCGGGATGCTCCCAAATTAAGGTGGGATGTGGAGCAGGGCGGTGCCAAGGTAGTGCTGGTGGAAATCCTTCCTTGCAATGCTTCTGGGTGAGCAGCAACTCCCGGGAGCAGGATGGGGAATCCCTCCCCTGTTACCCCTCCAGGATATTTGGATCCTGCATCCCTCCCCCGCTATTCCTCTGGGATGGATGTCTGGATCGTGCAACGGCGCCAAGAACAGCCAGGGCTGTGTGGGCTCCACGCTGCACCTGAGAGACCTGATGGTGCACCGGGAAAAGCCAAAACCCTCTTCCTTGGTGAGAAGCACGGCGGTGACCACGCTCCCTGTAGGAACGGACCCTAAACCCCCACTTCTCACCCCGCACTTGTTTCCATCCCTGGGTGAGAAGCTGGTGCAGCACCGGGCGTGGGGACACAGGTGCTCGCGGGGACACGGCTGCAGGAGGACACGGCTGCGTGGGGACACGGGTGCTCGTGGAAGCATGGATGCATGGAGACATGGATGCACGGGGACACGGGTGCTCGTGGGGACACCGGGAGCTCGTGGGGACACCGGGAGCTCGCGGCACCGCCTGAACCCCGCCAAGCCGAGGACGGGGGAAGGAGCGAAATCCCTCCGACCGCAGCCGCACGGGGGGCTCCGCACCACGGCGGGAACGAGCCTCCTGTACCCACCGGAGGGTCGTGCGGTCCGTCCGCCCCGCGAACCCACCCCCGCTCCCCGCGCCGCTCCACCGGGACCCGCCGCTACCCGGAGGGCACGAACTTCCCTGCGAAGCAGCTTTCCCTGGACGCGAATCTGGATGCGGGTCCGGGGGGCGAGAGGGGTGCGATGTTCCGCAGGGTATCCCGGGGTGGGCTATCCCGGGGGTTCCCGTGGGGGAGCACTTACCACCTTGCCCAGCTCCATGGCGGGGGCTGCGGGCGCGGGGTGCGGGCTCAGCGCGGCGCGGCGCCCATGGCGGCGGCCCCGCGGGGCGGCGGCGCTGGAAGGTTCTGCCGGGCAGAGGCAGCGGAGCGGGGCGGGAGGGAGGGAGAGGCGGGGAGGGGGTGCGGGAGGGATGCGGGAGGGGGGCGGGAGGGGCGGCACGGCCGGTGCGGGAAGGGGAGGGGGGGGGGCGCGGCCGCGGCGCTCGGCCGGAATAACAAAGGAGCCCTCGGGGGGCGGGCGCGGGGGGGCGGCACACGCGGGGGGCGTCCCGCAGAACCGCCCGCCCACCCCGAGCGCTCCTGCCAGCCCCAGCGCGGGCATCGGAGCTGCGGGGAGGGTGGCCGGGGGGGGTCCGCATCGCTCCAGGGCAGCCAGGAGGACCCTGCCCAAGCCCTGCCGTCCTGCTGCATCTCCTGCCCCGCTGCCTCACCCCTGATTCACCCCCTGCCCCATCGCTGTCCTGCTCCATCCTGTCTCATCCCGTGCTCCATCTCCTGCCCCACTGCCTGTCCCATCTTCACCCTCCTGCTCCACCACCTGCCCCATCACCTTGTCCCCTGTCTGACCTCCTGCCCCACTGCCAGACCCCTGTTTCACCCTGTCTGCCCCTCCGCCTGGCCCCCTACCCCTGTCTGTCCCTGCTCCATCCCCTGTCCTATCCCCTGCCCCACTGCCAGATCTCTTCCCCAGCCCCTGCCTGACCCTGTACCCGTGTCTGCCCCCCCCAGCTCCATCCCCTGCCCCACCTCCTGGTCCATCTCTGTGCCTTGGGCTGAAGCTACACCAGCAGGTCTGACCAGGACCTGCTCAGGGTTCCCTTGTCCTGGAGCCTACTTGGCTGCTGGAATCTAGAGTTCCAACAACAAAGGCAATTAAATCAGCATGTTAATGAGCCCACCACTAACGGGCATGGCTTGCTGACCACCACAGCCACCCCACCATGGGACAGGCAAGCACCCAGTCAGGGGGATTTTGGTTTTTCCCAGCTCCTCCGTGTGCTCAAGGAACATTTTCCACCGGGAGGCACAAAAGAAACCCAAACAATTCTTCCATCACTCAGTGAATCCCCTAAAAGCAAGCCCAAAGCACCCCCCGGCCCCTCGGCTGCCAGGGGAGGAGACGCCTCAGAGCCCGGAGAACAAAGTGCGGCCAACACGTTAATCCCTCGGGATTACTGCAGTCTAGTCACGGCTCAGCCACTTACTCCGGGATGGTGACTTGGCCTCTCTTAATGAGATAACAGGATCCCACATCCCCGAGGGGACAAAGAGCTGCCACCCCTGCGCTCTGCCAGCACCCAGCTCCACACCCACCCAGTTCATCCCAGCCTTGGGGCAGCTTTTAGGGCCAAGGCCAGGTCATGTTTTCCTCAGGTGGCTGGTAAAGTCCCTGCTGAGGTTCCTGGGATGGAGGGATGGACAGAGCAGAGCACTGCTTGTTTCAGAGCTCCTGGGCTTTTTGCTGGACCAGATGGTTTCAAGAAGCAGCCAAATTCCTGTGGGAGCAGAGTCTGGATGCTGCTCTGGAGTCTGGGAACGAGCACAGGGCAGTGCTCTGAGCAAAGGTGCATTCTGCACTGGCAGGCGCTTGCCCCTGCTGGGGGTACCTGCCCTGCCCCTGTTGGGGGGACCTGCCCTGTCCCTGTTGGGGGGACCTGCCCTGCCCCTGTTGGGGGTACCTGCCCCTATTGGGGGTACCTGCCCTTATAGGGGGGACCTGTCCTGTCCCTATTGGGGGGACCTGCCCCTGCTGGGGGGACCTGCCCCTATTGGGGGTACCTGACCTGCCCCTGTTGGAGGGACCTGCCTCTGTCACAGGGACCTGCCCCATCAAGGGAGGGGTTTATGCCCTCCCTCCACTGAAGCCCCTTGGTGAGCGATTCCCAGCTGTATTTTCGACATGGAAAGGGAGAGCTTGGATCCTCCCTGTTCAGCCCAACCCCCAGCCTAGTGTTCCCCCTGGCTTAAAGAGATCCTGGAATTAATTAATTCCCCCTTAGCTGGGTTTAGCATAACTCTGAACCCAATGCTGTGACTGCTGCAGCTGCTGCTGCCTCGGGGTGTCCTGCAGGTGCAGCCCAAGATTCCCATCTCCAGAGGCTCCAAGAAGCCAAGCCACAGCTTCCAGAGGCCACAGCCCTGCAATCAGCACTTGCCCATAAGGTATTAATGGCTCATTTGCATGAAGAGACCTTCGGGTAGGTATGCAGATAGCACAGACAAAACCAAAAAGCATTCTCTGGATCAAACCCCATCCCTCCCACACGCACAGGAAGGATGGGACTTTCCCTATGATGCCACCTGCATGGAAAATAGCCTGTAAAATAATATCCAGGATCCATCCTTTATTCATCGTTGCTGTAATGCCAGCAGAGCTGTGTGCAGCCATGCCAGGCTGCCCACCTCCTACCCACAGACTTTCTGCTCCCAGCATCCCTCCTTAATCCCCCAAATTAAGTCAGCTCATCATCATTAACCTTATTTTTCCAAATCAACCTTTCAGAGCAGCTCCCCCCTGAACAGAACACCGAGCTCAGGAGGAAGGTGGTTATTGCTGCCATTGAGGGTCTCCTGCAGACCCTGCAGAGCTGGGACATCTGAGTGTCTGAGGCCATGGACACTGCGTGGTTCCTCAGCAAAACCCAGAGACTGGAGAGCCCCAGGACACACCTGGGGCAAAGGCAGGGAGCTCCAAAACCCACCTGCCTTCACAGCATTGGGGGCTTCAGCCAGGGGGCAAAAATAGAGCCAAGGCAGCTCTAGGAGAAAACTGGAAATTAACTTAAAGGCAATTTTGGGAGAGGCCCCAGAGCAAAGGGAAAACTCAGTTCCACACTGGCCAGCACCAAGCAGGGGTAGCAGCACCTGACCACTCCAGGGCTTAGGAGGGGCCTGTGAAGACAAATCCCATCCCAACAGGGATGCACTAGGGAAGGAATTTCCTTCTTGCTCTGCTGTGCTTCACTGCATTGCTGTGAGGACTTGCTGGTGAAGAGCTGCTCCGGGCCCCATGGTGCTCCTGGGTTATTCCCAGGGGCTCCCATGAATTGTGGGGATACACAGAGCACCCCAGGCAGGTGTGCAAACCCACACGCTTCATCCTGGGCTCCAGCAACCCTCTCCAGGGCTGCATCCCATTCCAGGATTTGGGATCAGCTTGAAGAGGCCCAGCCAAGCAAGCCTCCAGGTGGGATGGAGGGAATTAGGGAGGATGTGCTGAACAACCCCAGGGCATCACAGGCACTGCCTCCATCGGGGTAGGAAAGGACCTTTCCCACAGGGAACAGGGAAGGCAGAGCAAGTGCTACTTCCCTGGAGAATCAAGGTGGGAAGCAGCTCCTCCCTTCCCCCTGTCCCCCGAGTGCCTTCACCCCGCTCCAGGCTGACCCGGAGACGTGGAGAGATGGACAGCTCCCTCCTCTCCCTGTGGCTTTCCTCAGTCTCCTCTGGAGTTTCACTCCAAGCCCCCTTCCTACACCCTCATCCTCCTGCAGCTCCGTGACTCTCCTGCCAGATGCTGGGATGGTACATGTGGTCCAGACCACGACGGATGGAGAAGGAAGAGACATTCATCATCCTTCCCAATCTGCCGGAGGCACCGAAGCAGCTTTTAAACTCTTCTTTCAGCAACCGCCTCCCATTAGAATGACGGGAATTAGGGTGAAACATCTCGGCAAATGTGGCCTTTTGTCATCACAGCCCGGTGAGGCTCCTCAGAAATGCTCTCCAAGGCTTTGGCTTTTATTGCTTTTACATCCCTGGCTTCTCTTGGAGCAAATCTCTGCCTGAGCTGAGCTCAGGGCAGGATGGAGTGGAAAGCCCAGGCCATGCTGCTCCAGGGAGCATTTATGTGCCTCTCAAAGGTCTCCTTCCCTATTTTCCCCCTCCTTCTGTTCATTTTATCAGGTCTAAAAATACTCTGAAGTCTTTAAAACCCTCTTCCCCTGCAGCCGCCTCCCTCCTGCATGACTAATAATATCTGTTGCTCCCTCCTGATTTCTCTGTATTTCCCAAGTCTTCCCCAAGGGAGGGAACCAAACTGGAGCTGTGCTCTCAACCCACCCCTCACATTCACAGACTCCTAAATTTGTTTTCCTCACAGAATGGCATTTTTTCCCCAGTTTCTCCAGTGTAGGAGCAGCTTGCACCCACCTCCCCAGCTCACAATAAACTAATTCTTTCCTGGTGCTACTGGAGCATCTTTCTGATATGGGAGCTCCAGGATCCCAGGATTTTCAGATCTCTGGGTATAAAGCAGAATAGCAAGTTTACTGGAAAAACCACCAAGCACTTTGAAAACTATTTACGGTCTATTTTGCAGGTTTCAGCTGTTTCCAGCAGCTCTCCAGCCCTGGAGCACTCCCTGGGGGATGTGTGTGGAGGTTGGATTAGCCTGGGTTTGATGTTTGGTCCTGGAGTTGGATGAGCAGCACTGGCTGTGAAAGCAGCTGGGATTTTTGGGGAAGGGGATGAATTCTGGGATAAACTGGGGGTGTTTGGGATAGTGGAATTTGGAGGAAAACCCCACCTTGCTCTCACTGTTGGGGGCAATGTTTTGTTTTCCCCACTGAACTGGGGTGATGGAGTACTGTAATAGGGATCAGCTTTTCTGACTGATTCCCTTCACTGCTCCAAGTCTTTCCCAAACAGAGCCAAGATCTGTGCCAGGCACCCTCCCCACTGGCAGCACCACACCATGGATTAGTCAGGATCCAGGGATGGAGCAGCACTGGCACAAGCTGGAGGTGTGATGAGTTTCCCGGGACTCAGACACTGCAGTACAGCCAAACCCCTCAGGGCTGATCCCACCCCACTGCAATTTTCCAAAGGGATCCAGCAACAACCAACCTTTGGAAATCCCTCACACTAACCCTGGGGAGGTAAAAAAAGTCCTGCAAACCAGCTGCTTTCAGCCCCAACCCTGCTCTGCACAGAGGCAGATTTAAAGGGCGTTTGGGTGCTCTGACACTTCTGGCAATGCTCCTGCCCAGCTAATGCCCAAATACCTTTGCAAATCTTGATTTAGGAAAAATATCCGCTCGGGAGCAGTGCTTAAAAAGCTCAAGGCCACTTTCAAATCCTTGTAATGCTGCAGTTTCCTGGGCATGTGAAAGTGAGAGGAAAAAGCAGATCAGGCTGAAGCGGGCACGGGGCCAGGGCTGGCGGCACTGCCGAGGGCTGGGCTGGCACGGAGAGGGCACGAGCAGGCAGGAGGAAGCAGGAGCAGGAGGAGTGGGCAAGAGCAGGCAGGAACAGGCAGGAGCAGGCAGGAGGAGGCAGGAGTGGGTAGGAGGAGGCAGGATCAGGTAGGAGGAGGAAGGAGTGGGCATAAGGAAGCAGGAACAGGCAGGAACAGGCAAGAGCAGGCAGAAGTGGGCAAGAGGAACAGGAAGAGGCAGGAGGAGGCAGGATTGGCAGGAAGAGGCAAGAGAAGGCAGGAAGAGGCAGGAGGAGGCAGGACTGGCAGGAGAAGGCAGGAGCAGGCAGGAATAAGCAGCCTAAGGGGTTATTTTAGTGCTGAGCTCCCCCAGCTCCTCATCACATCTGGACCAGCACAGGGAGCTGGAGAGGGGCAGCCCCTCCACATGGCCCAGAGCAGGGGCTCCAGGAAGGGCTTCCAGGCTGCACCACACGGTCCCTGTGGCACAGAAGGGTGCGGGTGAAACTGGCACTGCTGCCAGCCTGGGGTGTGGGCAGGGAGCCCAGCTCCATTATCCCTCCTGCCTTTACAGGAAGCATTTTGGTTGTGTTGTCAATATAGAGATTTTCCTTTAAAAAAATAGAAAAGCAAAGGCTGGGTCCATGGTGCTGTTATTGATTGTTTGGTATTTTTAGCTCTTGGTCCAATCCATCCCTGCTGGTGTCACAGCAACCACATGGACTGGGGCTCAGTGGGGCTGCTCCAAGGTGAGCTCAGGGAGCAGCAATGCAATGCCAATGGGATTAAAAATGCAAGAGGGAAAGAGAGAGGAAGGACAACGGCACCATGGACCGGCCTTTGCTTGTCTGTATGGAGGGACTTTGGACAAGGGCCTGGAGGGACAAGTGGAAATGGTTTCCCATTGACAGAGGTCAGGGTTAGATGGGATATTGGGAAGGAATTCTTGGCTGTGACAGTAGGGAGGCCCTGGCACAGGTTGGGCAGAGAAGCTGAGGCTGCCTCATCCCTGGAAGTGTCCAAGGCCAGCTTGGATGGGGCTTGGAGCAACCTGGAATAGCAAAAGGTGTCCCTGCCCATGGCAGGGTTGAACTTCGTGATCTCTGAGGTTCCTTCTGACCCAAACCATTCCACGATATGTGAGTTCAAGCTTTCCTTGTGCTCTTTTAAGAGTCCCAGTGTGCCACATTCCCATGTCCAACACCTCTCCAGCGCCTGTGGCTGATCCTGCTCCAGGTGATGCTGCTGGAAACACTCCCTGCCTTTCCCGGGACCAGAGCCCGGGGCACTCCGCCCGCCTGGGGCACTCCGCCCGCCTGGGGCACTCCGCCTGCCCGCGGCACTCCGCCTGCCCGCAGGGTGTGGGAGGCACCCAGGGAGATGGTGGGGATGGAGCAGGGATGGAGGAGGGATGGAGCAGGGATGGAGGAGGGATGGAGCAAGGATGGAGGAGGAATGGAGCAGGGAAGGAGCAGGGATGGAGGAGGGATGGAGCAGGGATGGAGGAGGGATGGAGCAGGGATGGAGCAGGGATGGAGCAGGGATGGAGGAGGGATGGAGCAGGAATGGAGGAGGGATGGAGCAGGGATGGAGCACGGATGGAGGAGGGATGGAGGAGGGATGGAGCAGGGATGGAGGAGGAATGGAGCAGGGAAGGAGCAGGGATGGAGGAGGGATCTCCACCGGGAGCAGGGTGGAGCCCGAGGTGGAAAAAACCCGGGCACACAAAGGAAACTGTGTTTCGTGTGTTGTTTTCTGCCTGTCTGAGCGGAGCAGGGAGGGAACGAATCGCAGGCACGATTCCGTGTAAGCAGCTGCGAAATCCCTTCCCAAGATCTAAATATTTGTTTTTTCCTCCTTTTTCCTTGTGTGGAAATAAACGCCACTGGTTGGAGCGTTGCCAGCACGTCCTCAGGCTCAGCCAGCCCACGGAGAAGGGCTGCCCTGTCCTGCTCCTGCTCCTAAAAACCCTGTGGAAAACATTCCTGTGCCTCCTGGAAGGATGGGGAAAGTGGATGAGGAGCACTTGGAGCAGGCACAAGAGGCAGCTCCATCAGGAGCCTGTCTGGGGCAGGAGATGCCCAAGCACTGGGAGCCACTGGTTGCCCATGGAATGGGGGGCATCCCCCGCCTGTGATTCCACAGGGATTACAGGTGGGCATGGGCACTCAGGGGGCTGCATGTGCCACCCTCTTCTCTGCCTCCTCCAGCCCTGAGAGCAGGATGAGGAATCCTCCCCAGCGGGATGGAGGTGGGAGGCAGGGCAGCTCCACACCCCGGGCATGGCCCAGAGGAGAGGGAAGGGCAGCCCCGGGATTTCCATGTTTTTTTGAGGAAATCAGGGGGTTTAGTGCAAGAGGGAAATCTCTGCCCTCCATAACAAATCACAGCCTGTGGAGCACCACCCAATGTGGGGGGTGTGTCGCTGTCAGAGGGGCACTTGGGACACCAAAAGATGAAGAATCAGCTCCAAGAGACACTAAACACACCCAATTTCTTTCTCCTCCAGCAATTCAGCCGCTGTCAGACACTGCCAGGCCAGCCCAGCACAGGGGACCCAGGTCCTCCTGGTCCTCACTGTCCCCAGGACATCCTCCTGCCCTGTGCTGGGAGGGGACAGGGCTGGCTGCAGTGACACAGGGACAAGGCTCCTGAGAGAGCTGGAGGGTGAGCACCAGTCTCTGGGACACAAACCCCATGGCAATCAGTGTCCTGGGTGAAGGTGATGGCTGGCAGAGCCAGGCACCAACCCAAGGACTGTGGGAGCTGCACCCAGTGCTTCTGTTGAGGAAAATCTCCACGTTCCAACGGCATTCAGGGAATCAGGACTATTTGTTTTAATAATTTTTGGATAAAAAGCAAAAACTGGGCTAGAAATCTGCTGTTTGGTATTATCACAAACAAATCAAGAGAGCCCTGAGCACAGTCCCTGTACCAAACCCCAGGGCTCACTGGTGAGGCACAGAGAAACAAATCCACGTGGGGAGAATCCCTGGGAATTTGCAGGACCAGGAATAAAGGCAGAGGAGAAGCAAACATCCAGGTTCAGGAGCACCTGGGGATTGCTGGGTGGTGCTGCAGAAGGAGCTGAGCATCTCCTTACCCTCCAGGGCTGGGAAAGATGGGAATACCCAGGGGAAGAAGCAGCAGCAGCTCTCACCATGGCTACACACATTCCTCATGGGATGCTGGTTATTTCCCCAGGCAGAAGGAAAGAAACAATCCCTTGGGGGTGCTGGGATTGGGTACCCAAAATTTGCTTGTTGTCAGAAGAAAGGAGCTGACAGAGTCCACTCCACCCCACAGGAATTATACTTAGAATTCCCACAATGTGAAAAATCTCTCTCTCCTGCTGATGGAAAAATAAGCTGGATTGCAGCTGCTCCCAGACTTAGTGAATACAGCAGAAAGGGAGAAAAAAGGGTTAAACACATAAAAGATATAACAGGGACACTCTGGGTAATTGTTATTTCCTTGTGATGACTGATTAGAAGAATGAATTAGTTCAGGTTTGATCCCAGATTAATTTTTCCCAGGTATGTCCCACTCCCAGCTCACACAGGCACAGGATGCTGGTGCTCACATGGAACCATGAAAGGCCAACAGACAAGTGGCAGCTGGGACCCAAAAACTATAAAAACTCTCAGAGGGGGAGACTCCAGCCAGAGCATGTCCCAAAATGGTATCCAAGTATTAAGGGATAAATGGAAAAGTCTTGAGGTGACACAGTTAATTATACCCTGATCCCAAGGGAGCTGACCCCAGGATGCTGTGGATGCTGTGCCACCCTCTGGGCTGTGCAGGGCAGCTCTGCCCACACGCCCCTGGCCTGGCTTGGCACTGCAGCCAAAATCCCAGATAATTTTAAGGAGCTGGAAACCACAGATTTTGTCCAACAACTTCTCCCCTTCTCTTTGCTCTGGTTTACTCATGTCCATGTGGCCACCAAGGCTTCTCTTCCCTCCCCAGAGGCAGAATGTAATGACTGTTTAGTCTGAGCTCTTTGCCCACCACTCAGAAGCTTTGGCAGGTACCTGGTTGCTCCTCCACCCCTCAGACATTAATAATTCCTGCCCCTTTAGCCAATGCTGCCAGCACTCAGGGAGCTCTCCTGCCAAACCAAGGGGAGAAATCCAAGGGCTGCACAAAACACAGGCAGGGCTGACAGACCCCATTCCCTGGGAAAACCATCCCAAGGAGGCTCAGCAGTTGGTGTGAGGGCACTGGGAACAAGGCAAAGGAGGAAGAAGACCCAATCCGGGTGGAAAAAATGCAGGAGCCGGTTTCCAGCTCAGTGCCTGTGGCAATGGGACTCTTCAGATTTGGACATCTCAGCTAAAAAAACAATCCCTGTGGAATGCAGGGGGGGAGAGCAGCCCTATTTCTGGCTGCAGCTCCTCCCTGTGTGCTTGGCCTCCCAGACGGCTCCGAAACTCAAGGCACTTCTTCCTGAGCTATAAAAAGCTGGAGTGGGACTGCAAGAGCTGGGAAGACAAACAAGGGAGTAGCGTGTCCTCCTGCTGAGGGCAGGAGATGGGGGAAACCAGGAGAGGGCCTTGCTCAACCCACCTCTGGAGGTGCTCCCGGCACGGCAGGAATTCCAGGCTGGATCCCACCCACTGAAAGGTTGGCTGTGCCGTGTCCCAAGTCATCCTGTCACCTCCCACCCCTCCTGTGTGAGGAGAAGGGCCAGCATCCACCCCACCCATCACCCCGACACAAAGCTGGGCTCCCTGTGCTTGGGGGGGGGTCACAGCTACCACGGTGAGCAAGGACAGGGCATGGGGGGTCCCCTGGGATCAGGGGGAGGAGGAGCCTCACCAAAATGCAGCTCCCCATTCCCAGGCTAGGGAAAGAGTTAACAGCCTCACCCAACACCTTCTCCACACATCCCAGCAGGACAGGATGGACTGGGTGAGTTCCAGGGGACCAAAATGTCCAGCAAGCTCAGGAATACCCACCTTTGCCCTCTCCAGGCAAGTATTTACCTCGGGGGAAGCAGCCAAACCTTGCTGACTGTCAGAACATTTTGTTCCCATTTGTGAAGTGCACAAAACATTCCTGGCTGGAAAAACACCACCAGGTCCCAGACTGGGAATGGCTCCACCAGGAGAGATGAGTTATTCAATGGTTTCATTGACTTAGTGCAGAGGAAGCATCTCTCCTGGTGGAGCCATTCCCAGCCTATACTGACTTCTTCAACACCCAAGAAATCAAAGTCTTCCTCTGCCTCCACTTCAGCAAGACCTTAAAACCTTGGCAAATCTCCACACACCAGGAACTGTGGGATCTTTGAAGGTCCTTCAGGCTAAACCCACAGTCTCTCAGCACGTGGAGATGCCTTTTGTAACAATGGTGAGACATTTCTCCAGCTTGCCAAGCCTCACACTGATGGAGAGCATGTCCTGAGGGTTGGTTGTGGTCATGGTTGGTGTTGTGCCATGAGGATGGACTCAGCTTTGTGGCTGCTGCAGGGTCTGGGACTGGCCATGGCTTCCAACAACATCTTCAGGCCAGCACAGAGGATGCTCCTGCAGGATCCCAGTCCCCACCATGGGCTGCTCTGAGTCTGTCCCTCAGCTGTGTTCTGGAGCCTGTGCCCTCCAAGGGGCTCAGCACTCACTCACTGACCCCTCCTTGCCCCTTGGCTGTGCTGGTTTGGTGCTCCCACCAGCAGGTGCCTTTGTATTCTCTATTCCCACCAACACATCAGTCTGGTGCCTGCAAAGGTTGTGGACTGAGAAATCCTGCAACTCCAGAGATTCTCCAGCTTTATTCATCTCCTAGGGAGGTTTCTAGGCTGGTTTGATGACTTGGTCATGAAACTCAGATTGTGAGGGGGACTGAGGTTGATCAGATATGCCACAGTTGAGTCTTGGGGTAGAGAAGACCCTTCGTACTTGGCCAAAGAGCAAAGTAACAAACCCTGCTGAGCTGTGGATATTTTACTCCAGGACTCCCATAATTTAGATGTTATTTTTCCCTAGTCTGACTGGTGGCCAGCTTGATGTGATGACAATAAAACCCAATTTAACACCATCATCCTGTGCCCTTCCCAGGTGGTTGTTTGGTCCTGCTGCCCCAAAGGCTGCCCCAAAGGCTGGTGGCAGCTGGGTTTCTGTTCCCAGAGGGCTTCCAGTGGTTCAGCATTCCCTGCCTGGATTTCTACAACCTTCACCTCTTTGCCAAGTGACCTGAGTCCTGCTGGGGCACTGCAGCTCCTCAGCCATCACTGCTGTGCCAGGGGAGGACACAACAAATGCTCTCTGTGCAGGAAGGAGGGAAATTCCACCAGAGAAAGGGACACTTTGGGAGAAACAGCTTCTCTTGGCAGGGCCAGGCTGGAGACTTGCAGCTTATTGTTACCATTTGTCTCTTTTATTGGAATAAAAGACAGATGAGAGCAGATCAATGCTCTCCAGACAGCACATGGCATTGTGTTTTATTTTAACTAGCAGATGCTGGCTGGAAAATTGTGTTTTCCAGTCATTGTGTTCCCATGGAAGTGAACAGGAAACAGGGTTTTATAACAGTGTTGCAAGGTGCTTGTGCCAGAACAGCAGAGACACCCAGGAATTGTCCCTCCTCCTCCTGAGAGCCCGGAAAATGGGATGTCATGAGTGTGGAGACCTCAGCAATTGTGGCCTGCTGGGACTCTTAAAAGAGCACAAGGAAAGTTTGAACTCACACAGCACAGAATCCCAGAAAAGATCACAGAATCCTAGAAATCATAGAGTGGTTTGGGTTAGAAGGGATCTTAAAGCTCAGCCAGTTCCAACCACCCTGCCCTGGGCAGGGACACCTTCCACTATCCCAGGTTGCTCCAAGCCCCTTCCAACCTGGCATTGGGCACTTCCAGGGATGGGGCAGCCACAGCTTCTCTGGGTAAACTGTGCCAGGGCCTGCCCACCCTCACAGGGAAGGATTTTTCCCAGTATCCCAGCTAGCCCTGCCCTCTGTCCTGTCTCTTCGTCCCTTGTCCCCAGTCCCTCTCCAGCTCTCCTGGAGCCCCTTTAGGCACTGGAAGGGGCTCTCGGGTGTCCCTGGAGCCTCCTCTTCTCCAGGTGACCCCCCCCCCCCAGCTCTCCCAGCTGGCTCCAGAGCAGAGGGGCTGCAATCCTGGAGTACCTTTGTGGTCTTCCATCCCTGGAAGTGTCCAAGGCCAGGTTGGATGGAACTTGGAGCAACTTGGAATAGTGGAAGGTGACCCTGCCCATGGCAAGGGGTGGAATGAGACGACCTTTAAAAGTCCCTTCCAACTGACCCCACTCTGTGAGTCCATAATAAAGTATGAAATGCCTTTGAGAAAACAACTGAGGAATAATTCCCCTCCTGCCTGCAGAGCCAGGATCGTTATCCCCGCCCTGCAATTAGCCCGGAACTGCACACAGAGTATAATTAGTCTGGCCGTGGGCTGGGACTGGCACATCCGGGCTACAACCCCGGCTGTGCCCCTGCTCCTGCTGCCACCCAGGGAACAGCCTGTCCCCAGGAATGTCCTCATGTGGGGACTGTGCAAAGGGGACCAGCCAAGCTGTGCAGGGATCAGGGTTGGGATCCAGCCCTTCCTCCAGCCCTGGGGCTGCTCTGGCACTCAGGAACAGAGGGTGGTGGCATGAGGATGGGCACAGATTTGGGTGCTGGGGCTTATGCTGCAGTGCCACGTGCCAGATGGTGCCACAACAGGTGGTGGGATGAGAGTGGGCACAGAATTTGGGTGCCATGGGCTGGATGGTGGTGGAGTGGCCGATGCTCAGCCTGGCCTGTGTCACACCCATGGGATGATACACCAAAAGCTGCAATGGGCACCTTCTCCCCATCCTTGGTTTCTCAGTCTTCAGCCAAAATTGTCCCTCCTGCAGCTCCAGCCCCTGTCCAGAGGTTTTTTCCCCTGGGAGAGCAAAGCTGGGATGTGCCACCCCCTTCTTGTGCCAGGTGCCCACATCCTACTGTCCCTTCCTCACTGTTTTCCCTGGATTCCAGTGCTGGTGGAGGGCATCTCACTCAGTCCAGAGTCCTCTGCTGGGGAATTTGGCAACTCCCCTGCCTTCCTGGCTGTTTCTCCCCAGCTCTGCAGGAGGATGGAGTTAAACAGAATGAATTTCAGGGGGCAAGGGCCCCCTCTGCCCCCTCAGCACAGCACACCCTGGGTGGGCACGTGGGGCAAAGGGGGTTTGGGGCAGCAGCATCCCCATCATCCCTGTCTTCCCACTCAGCCTCTGGTGTGATTCAGGGCAAGGACCCCCCTTGTCACTTGGTGGTCCAGAATTACCACCAGCCCCTGGACTTGGTGGCAGCACTTTCAGCCCCAAATCTATTCATCCTCCTGAGGCTCAGCTGCTTCTGGAGACCATCCCCACATTAAAAATCCCAGTTATTTCTGCAGAGATCTAAAAAAACCCCAACCCCTCCATCCCAGCTTGCACTAACGAGAAAAGCAGCCCCTAATCTGGTACAAGACAAACTATTTTCTTTCCCTGGGGACGAAAATAAATTCCTAAGAGGGACTTGCTGAAGAGAGAGGAGATGACTCATTTCTTCACTGCTGAGGCTGTGATCAATCCCCAGCACCTCGAATTCCCATGAAAAACCAGGAGACCCAAAGCACAGGGAAGGAGTTCACACAGCACAAAGCCCAGGAGTTCCCTTTCCTGGAGATGAAAGAGCCAGGAATCAACCCCCTGTATCACCTACTCCCCCAGGATGGGCTCAGCTGCCTTCAGCCCTCGCTCCCCACAGCCAGCAGCTATTTTTTCCTGTTCTAGCTAGTGTCAATATGTTTCTTTAAATATCTTTTTGGAGAGGCTGTATATATATAGCCCCACTCTGGTGCTTTGAAAGGAGCCTCATTTCCTGTGTAAGAACTGAAGTTCTTGGCAAAGCTGCCGTCGGTTGCAGCATCCGAGCCACAAAAATTGGGCTTTTTCAGGAGGAAAATGGTATTTCCTCCACAACTGAGAGTTGGACTGGGCTGGGTCAGGTCTGAGACCAACGGGGCTGCTGTGGATGGGACATACAAGGCCATATTCCCCATGATATAAATTACAGGAGAAAGAGATTAATTGCATTAATTTCCAGGCTCTAATGGTGCCTGGAAATGGCACAGCCCATGGCAGGGACAGGATGGGCACAAAGCTGCTTTCAACCTGCTGTAAGTTTGGTTCCCACATCAAAAGGATTTATTAACCAATACCAGGGGTGGAAAGAAAAATCCATTTCATTTGTACCTGCTGTTTTTTCTCCTTTTTTTCTCCTCTCTGTGCCTGGTTTTTGAGAGGGCTGCTCCAGCAGCAAGGAAGGAAGGATGGCAAACAGCTTTGCCACCCCTGAGGGATTGCTCATGGATACCCAGGACTTGAAAACCCTTCAGGAGGAGATTGGCACCCGCTGTGCCCTGCCAGGAACGTGTCACACCTTCCCACCAGGAAGCCCCGAGCTGGAGGATCTGACACCTCCAGCACCACCCTGGGGACTCTGATGGCAGCAGTGGGGATGCAGCCAGATCAACAATCACCTTCTGCTGCAAACAGGCCTTTCCAGGGACATTTCTGAGTCATAAATCCCTTTCAGTGCTGCACACAGTGCTGAGGATCCAGCGTGGAAATGTGCCAGAGCTGGTGGTGGCTGTGGCAGCCCAAGTGGTCCCTGTTTCCCTGTGCTACTCCATGACTTTCCCAGGAGCAGCCAAAGAAGCTAAAATGCTTTTTTAGATTGTAAAAGGTTTTTTTTTAGATTTTCTGTAGGAATTTTAGAGAAGTGCCTTGTTCCAACACTCACACTATCAGGATGGATCATCCTTGGGATCATCCCCGTGGCACAGGGACCCTGCTGGGCACGCAGCCACATCTGCTGGCACAAAGCCCCAGCAGCCACGAGCTCTGGGGGACAGGCATGGAATTTCTGTCCCCCTCCACAACCCCAGGCACTGTCTCCACTTCATGTCCTCATCCTGTGGTCACTCAGTGCTGACTCTGGACAGGGCAGCCTGTGCTAGTGTGGGACAGGATGGATCAGGATGGAGCACAGCTTGGGACAGGGAGAGTTGTGTTGATGATGCTGCAGCCCAGATGACAACACAGCACCAGCATGTGCTGCTCCCACCCAGGAGACAGCAAGGACAGCATGACAGGGACACCATGGTGGGGCATGTTCTCAGGTTTCTCACATCTGCATTCCCAGGAAAACTGAGACACTTGACCAACCCTGGGAGAAGAAAAGAGGCCACCAGGAAATTTATTCCCCCAAACCAACAGATGGAAGATGTCAGGGCAGAGCTGTTGTGAAATGTGAAGGCCACCATGGAAGCTTCCCACCATCATAAGAGCATCCTACCACTATGGAAGTGTCCCACAGCCAGAGCTTCCCAGCACCACAGAAACAGCCCAGCACCACAGAAGCATCCCACCACCAGAAGAGCATTCCACCATCATGGAAGCATTCCAAAACCAGAGCTTCCAACCACCATGGAAGCTTCCCACCACAATGTCCCACCTTCATAAGAGCATCTCACTACCACAACTTCCCACCATCATGGAAACATCTCTCCCCAGCACAGCATCTCACCAGCAGAGGACCCCAACATCTTGGATGCATCCCATCACCTTAGAAGCATCCCACCACCTTGGAAGCATCTCACCACCCTGGAAGTATTCCATCACACTGGAAGCATCTCACCACCTTGGAAGCATCCCATCACATTGGAAGCATCCCACCACCTTGGAAGTATTCCATCACATTGGAAGCATCCCACCACCTTGGAAGTATTCCATCACATTGGAAGCATCCCATCACCTTGGAAGCATCCCATCACCTTAGAAGCATTCCACCACCCTGGAAGCATCTCACCACCTTGGAAGCATCCCACCACCTTGGAAGCATCCCATCAACTTGGAAGTATCCCATCATCTTGGAAAATTCCCACCACAACGTCTCACCATCATAAGAGCATCCCACCACCAGAGCTTCCCACCACCATGGAATCATTTCACCACCCAAATGTCCCAACACCACGAGAGGTTCCCACCACCACACAAGTGTCCCACTATCAGAACATCCCACCACCACAAGAGCATCCAACCACCACTGAGATCAGCTCAGTTGGTTAAAACTTGGTTGTAATAATGCCAAGGTCAGGGGTTCAATCCCCTGTATGGGCCATTGACTTAAGAGTTGGACTTGATGATCCTTGTGGGTCCCTTCCAACTCAGAATAGTCTGTGAAATAAAATATGAAAGTCCCACCACCATGAGAGCTGTGTAGGGTGCTCAGACCACATCAATCAGATGCTGCCAACCCAAGCAGTTGTTCCTCAGCCTACCCAAACTTGGACAGTTTCATCCTGTTTGGGCTCTTTTAGCCCAAAACAGGCTTTGTGGTTTGGAGGGGAGGAGTCTGTACACACAGAAACATGAGTAAAATTAATTGTAAAGCCACTTAACAGCTGAAACTTTTCTAAAGAAAAGTCACTTTCGAAACGAAAAAACCCAAGCCCACAAAGTTTCTCTGAAATAAACGTCAGAAAGAAGAAGTTGGACAAAAACTGGATGACCAAAGACCTAAGGGGTGCCTGGCAAGTTCCCTAAACTGGAGAGAAAGAGAGAATTACCCCCAAAAAAGGAGGGGTGAATCAAAGAAAGGAGTGAGAAAGGAATTGTATGAGGTGGAAGCACAGAAGAAGGAAAATCCAGGCAGAGACAGGTTGATCAGTCTGGGAGTCAGATGGAGAAGTTGAAATCCAGCTCGTAGGGATGTGGGAGAAGTGGAGGGAAGCCAAGCCCACCGTCCTCTTGGCTCAGCCCTTCCTGGGGAGCAGCAGCTCTCAGGGAGCCCATGGAAGCTCCAGGCACGCCATGGGGCTGTTGCTGATCCGAGGAGCAGGAAGGCTCCATGTGCAAACCAGTCCCAGTCCCACTTGAGCACCAGGACTAAATAATTGATGGTTGAGGTTACCTGAGCAGATCCCACATCCAACCTCCCTCCCTGGTGGTTTTTCTTCCTGCAAAGCCCCCTCAGAGCTGATCTTTCATCTCTATTTTCATGCCTCCCATGCTGTTCCCACTCTGGGCTCATCCAGGTCTGATCCCACTGCTCCTGCCTCAGTTTCCCTTCCTCTCCTTGTCAGGACTTTCCATCCCTGACACGGAGCAGGCTGAGCCACTCCCAGCTCCTGCTGCCACCACTCCCTCTTCACTCTCCCCATGCCTTGTCCAGGCATCTCCCCAGCTGCTTCCAAGCACATCCTTTCCCCAAATCACCACTTTTCCCCCCCAAACCACCACTGCTGCCCCCCGGCTCTGCTGCCACCTTCCCCTCCCTGTGGGACATCAATCTATCACCTAAAACCCGGGTGAGGGGTGGGAAGGCCCCGTTCGGACACTCTGGATGCTGCTGAGGAACAAACTCCATCTGCTTTTCAACACGTTGGTGCCTCTTCCAGGGAGCCACACACACGGACAGCCCCTGCCCCTGTCCCCGAGTGGCACTGCGGCTCTGCGGGAGGCAGGACCCAGAGGGATGTGGCAAACCCTGCTGGCCACAGAGCCACTCCATGTGCCCTTCAGCCAGCGGAGACAGAGGCTGTGTGTCCCCAGGGTGGCTCCAAGGACAGGGTGGCACCGGCCTGGGCACAATGCCCAGCTGTGGCTGGGCTTGGAGTGCCAACTCCAGCTGCCCAGGCCCGCGGGTGTGTCCCCCTGCCCCGGGGGTGGGAGGTGCAGGCTGAGCAGCCACTGCTGGGCTGGGGCTCCCCAGGTGCCACTGCACTTCAGTGTCTCCCGGTGCCACCATACTGATGTCCCCAGGTGCCACCACACTCCGATGTCCCCAGGTGCCACCTCACTTCAGAGTCCTCAGGTGCCACCTCACTTCAGTGTCCCCAGGTGCCACTGCACTTTGATGTCCCCAGATGCCACCACACTCCGATGTCCCCAGGCTGCCCGGGGGCTCCTTGGGGAAGGGCTCAGCCACAGCCGGAGGGTGCCCACCCCTGTCCCCCCATAGCGCCCCACTGCCCTCCCGGGTGGGCGGGGCCACCCCAGCCAACTCCCACCTACCTGCAGCGGCCCCGCCCACCGGAGCCCACCCAGCTCACCTGGGAGGGCCCCGCCCACCCCAGCCAAGCCCCGCCCACTTGTGCCAACACCAACCTGGCGGGAAACCTGTGCTGGCCCCGCCCACTGCACAAGCCACGCCCCATTCTAACAACCCCAGGTACCTGTCGGGCCACGCCCCCTGCACAGGCCACGCCCCCGCACAGGCCACGCCCCACGCGCAGCACCTTCTCCCCCCCCGCTCTCCCCACCCGCATCCCGCGCCCCGCCCGCACCTGGGCGCGCTCGAAGCTCTCCCGCTCGGCCTCCAGGCCGCCGGCGCCGCCCGCCCGCCGGCTCAGCACCTTGGGCAGCGGGTTGGCCACCTGCTTCATGGTGCTGCTCACTCGCTCCATGGCCGCGCCGGCCCCGCCGCCGCCCCGGCCCCGCTCGGCGCCGCCGCTGCCGCGCGGGCCCCGCGCCATTGGCCCGCCCACCTGTCACTCATCGCGACACACGCCTATCAGACCCCGCCCACACCACGCGGCTCCGCCCGCCGGCCCGCCCTCCCGCTCTCATTGGTTGCCTGCGCTGCCACTCAGCTGGAGCAGCCGGGAGGGCCATCGACTGTTCCACGCTCATTGGTCCGTCTGGACGCCACTCAACGCCCGTCCGGGACCGTCCCGCCCCCCGCCCCGCCTCTGGGGCCCGCACCTTTAGCACCGCCCACCGCGGCGCTGTGGCCACGCCCCCGAGTTGTCCGCTGCTGTGATTGGTCCTTGCGCCTGCCGCTCACAGCGCGATGCCCCGCCCCTCGCCCCGCCGTGCGTGGCGCCCCCTGGCGACTCTGGGCGGGGGCTGGGGCCGGGCGCGGGTCGGGCCGCCCTGAGGGGCCGCTCGGGCCGGGCCGGGTCGGGCAGGGCTGGGCAATGCTGTGCCCGGGGCTCCCAGCCGCGCCCCAGGGGCTCGGGGCATCGCTGCCGAAGGGCTCTGAGCCGCGGCTGAGCCACCCGGGTCCGCAAGCCGGGAGTGGTCCCACAGGCCGTGCGTGCGGCCTGCGCGGCTGGGCCCGGCCAGGCCAGGCCCTCTGTACACCCATAACCGGGCCCGGGATGTGACACGGGGCCACCGCCCCCTCCCTGCCCCCTGCCCCGGGCCCAGGCGCACTCAGGGCTCCCAGCCCTGCCTGGGGAGGGCCCAGTCTGCGGGGGGATCATGTGGGGCTTTGGGCGCTCTGGGGAGGGGTTGCTGCAGGCACAGCTGGCAGAGCAGGGCCAGGAGTGAGGGGCAGTGGCAGAGGGGTAAAAAGGGGTTATGATGGAGAGAGGTGGGAGAAGGATTTGGCTTCTCCTGAGGAGCTCAGCTGTGGTTTAGCGTGACCCGATCTGAGCCGGTGTCTCTGGTCCTGTCACCTGTAGGTTGGATGGGATATTGGGAAGGCATTCTTGGCTGGGAGGGTGGGCAGGCCCTGGCACAGGTGCCCAGAGAAGCTGTTGCTGCCCCATCCCTGCAAGTGTCCAAGGCCAGGTTGGAAGGGGTGTGGAACAACCTATGGAAGGTGTCCCTGCCCATGGCAGGGGGTGGAATGAGATGGGCATTAAGGTCCCTTCCAAATGCAACCATTCCATGATTCTCTCAACCTGGTGAATTGCTGGACTGTGGCTCACTCCTGGTTTTGACCAGGAATCCCATCCCACTCCAGAGGTGAATTTCCCCTTGGAACATTTCTGCAAAATTTGGACAAATGAGTGTTTCTGTGAAGAGACTGAAAGCTCTGAGTCTGCTGCCCAGTGAATCTGCAGAGATGGTGAAGGGGCTGTGCTGGGCTTGTCCCAGCTGCATTCCTGCATTCTTAAAAAGTGTCTGTGCTCCAGGTGGAGAGGAGCCGTGGAAAACCCTCCAGTCTGCCCTGTCGGGGTGATGGGGCAATCTGGGAACAGCAGTTTAGGATGTGGGCTGTCAGGAGCTCTTGTGCAAGCAATTCTCCCAACATAACTCTATTCTTTGTGGCTTATTTTGGAGCTGAAATCATTCCCACAGCAGGACCCTCCTGGAGCTGCCCAGCAGGGTGTGGGACAGGCTGTTTGCACCACAGACCTTCCCGCTCCCTGTGCCTTTGGATATCAGATCCCAGCTGATGGGAAATGGGCTGCATGGAGCAGCAGGGCCATTCCTCCCACCGCAGCTTGTCTCGACTCCCTGTCTGCCTCTCCATAATGCACTTTCTGGAAAGCTGCCTCCTTCCTTGGGGCTGCTCCCAGGGAAGGTTTGATGGGCTTAATTCAGCCACTGTGGCAGTGAGGTGATTAATAATTGAAGAAATGAAGTCATTGCTGAGTAGAGGTGGAAGAAAGGAAGAGCAGAGGAGGGCACTGAACCAAGGACAGCCTGGTCCTGGTGATCTGGATCTCCCACTCTCTGGGGGCTGTGACAGGATGGAGCTGGGATCCAGCCCATGGGCTGCTGCTCAGACCACCCTGGGGTGGCCCAGGCCATGCAGTGTCTCTGCTGGAAGGTGCTGTGGGGCTCTGCAGGGGTCTGGAGGGCTTTGTGTTCAGGGATTGAGAAAGGGGAAGGCACAGAGCTGTTCTTGTGTGGAGCCTGTTGCTCTGCCTCAGCTTCCACTAGGAGATACCAGGGAAGTTTTGGGAGTGAGCAGGAGGGAGTTGGGTCAGGTTGGGCACTGCTCTTTTCCCCCAGCAGGTGTTTTTTGGAAGCCATGGCTGGGGTTCACCTGCTCTGGTTCTCTGTCCTCACTCCTGCCCGAGCAACTGGACTGAAGGGTGATGGCAGAGCCCATCACGGGAGTGTCTGACCTGTGTGGGGACAGACAGTGACTTCCCCAGAGCCACCCACTGTCATATTCCTGGGGCAGGAGGCCCTGGGCTTGGGCTTGGGCTTGTGGTCACCTTCCTGGCTTTCAGTATCTCCCTGGATTGTCTCACTTGAGTATCCTGTGCAGGATGGAGGCCACGGGACTGGACATGGAGAGGAGACCTTGTGCAGCCCAGTGCTCAGCAGAATGTGACCCCATCAAGTGCTGGTTGAGGCTGGGCAGGGGGGACTGGAGCTCATCCTTCATGCCCTGAGGCTCCTGCTCCACCAGGACAGCCTCAGCCCAAAGGACCTGCAGCCAGAGGGGAAGGAGAAGGGGCCAGAAGAGCCTGCAGGGGCTGTGGGATCTGCCTGGGGTTCAGGGATGCTCTTTTCCCAAGAACTGGGAGCAAGAGGCTGCCTTTCCAACCCCTCCCCAGGCAGAGCTGGGAGAGTCCCAGGGTGCTGCTGGGCCTGGCCCAGGCTCAGGGAGAGCACAGATCCCCCTTGTTCCAGCAAGAAAACAGAGGCACAGAGTGTTCCACAGTCCTTCCTCTGTTATCCCACTGGCTGTGCCAGAGCGGGTGGGCACAGCGCTCTGAGCTCAGATCCTGCTCTTCTCCCCCTCCAGAGGTGGGAAAAGCAGATTCCCTTCAAATAGGGATCCCAAAGAGATCCCCTGCAGTTGCCCCTTTGGACACCCCAAGGCACAATGTCCTGATCCCACCTGAGCCGATGAGCTGTCCCTGGGGGGCACTTCTGGTTCAAGTTGGATATTGGGGAAAATTTCTTCACTGAAAGAGTGGTCAAGCCCTGGCACAGCTGCCCAGGGCAGTGGTGGAGTCCCCATACCTGGAGGGGTTCAAAAGAAACATAGATGTGACACTTAGGGACATGGTTAGTGGTGGCTATGGCAGTGCTGGACTCGATGATGTTGGAGGTCTCTTCCATCCTTAATGATTCCATGATTCTATAATTTCCATGATCCCACATCCACCAGTACTCTCAGGGAATATTGTTTTCTAGATTCCTGCAACCCCAGGGCCTGGCTTGCAGACATCCCTTGTGTCTCCAGCTGGCGACAACAGGAGGCAGAGTGTGCAAGGGCAACGCTGGTTCTTGGCAGCCTCAGGTCCTGCCTTCTCAAACCCAACACCAAATAGCTTTTATCTTCATTCCTCTGAACCTCACTGGCCATAACTAAACCAGTCATTCGGTGCTGTAGCTGCTGGGCAAGCCCTGCTCAGCTCCAGGCTGGTGGGTGCTTGGTGCTGAGGGTGGGTTTGGGGGGAAATGAAGGTATAATGCAGCAAAGGCATCATTTGGCTGTAATTTGGCACAGGCAGCCTGTGTCTGTCCTGGCAAGTACCACCAGATCTCTGTGAGGGCCACCTGGCAAACGGCCACCTCCCACTCCTCAGGCTCTTGGTCCCATAGGGAGGCTTTTCTAGGTGTCCTAAATTTATCTTGGAAAGTTGCAGGAACTGCAGCACTGTATTTGTGCCTCGCTGTGTGCTTAGAAACCCAGTTCTGCTGACATTTACCAGAAATATTCAGCTGGAGGCATATCCTGATGTATAAATTTCAGTGCAGGGATTTCAACGTGATTTCACAAGCTCCTCTGTAGCCCTGATGGTCCTGCAGGACCAGATGTCCTGGGGAATCAAAGATGAACAGCCCCAGAGGATGTAGACTAAGGGTCCATCTGGACCAGCCTGAGTATCTCCAGGTGTGGCCACAGCAGAGACATTGAAGAGAAAAGCCACTATTTGCACTCCCACCCTGGAGTGCACTCCCAGCCCCCAACCATTCTCATTTTCCAAAGCTTCTTGAGCTTATCCCTCTGAAATTCAAGCCCTGACTCAGCCACATGGAAATTTCCTTGTGATCACCATGTTCCTTGTCAAGGAGCTCCTGGTGTGAAGAGCTGCTGCCTTCTGTTCACTTTGAACCTGGCTCTTGCCAATTCCATTGGATGGTCCATGTTCTTCCTACAGGAGACAGGGACTATTTGCTTTGTCCCTCTTTCTAGGCCACTCATCATCTTGCAGACTTCAATTCCCATGTGGAAAGTCTCTGTTCTTCTCAACCATACATCTCATTCAAGACCTTGCTTGGAGCTGCCCTGCCCTGTGATCTCTGACCTCCCCCAGGCATTCTGTTTCCAGCTGATTTGCTCCCAGTTAAACCCAGATTCCCACAGGAGTGATTAGTGGTGGTGTGGAGGGGCAAGGCTGCCTTGAGGGCTGAGCAGAGGCTTCCTCCAGCATCCCAAAACTGTCCTGGTGATGGATCCAAAGATACCATGTGTGATTTCTATCAATAGATGAAACACACCATAAGGCAGAGGTTTTACAGACTCCATAAATAGCCACTATTTAGGATGTATGATATGGAGGAGGTTTCAGAAGTCAAAATATTTAGAGATTTGCTTTATTTGTCTTGGCAGGAAGGAGCAGCCAAGACTGAAATACAGAATCTTTAAGGAGGGAACAGAGTTGAAGAAAACAGGGACTAGGGGGAATAACAGAGGTGTCAAAACCTCCAAGAATTCCTTTTGGATGAATGGAATCAGGAAACACGGTGTAGCTGAAAGGAGGGAGTATTCATTGACAATGTTGAGGCATGTTTATATTCCTGAGAGAAAATACTGATTTTTCAAAACAAATCTTGACATTTCGATCAAACCTGTAGTTGAATGTTGCAAGAACACGCAGAACACTCAGCTCAAAGCAGCTCTGAGCTGGGCTGTGTTGGTGTGAGCCATCAGCGAGGAGGCTCCAGCTCATTCCCCAGCCTCTTCTCCTCCTCCCTGTTTTATTCTGGTCCCTGTGTGGAGATGTGTCAGAGGAAGGTTGGTCTGAACGGGGAATGTGTGGGAGTTTGGGTCTGAGTGTGCTGCTAGGAATGGCAGGAGCAGGGGATGGGAGGGGTGGGTGTTGGTGGAACCTGGGTTAGCAGGTTATCACTGTCATCTCCTCGTTTCACTCCGATCTGTCTCACCTCTCTTGAGTGTTTCCTGGTCTGCCAGTCAATCAGATCTGTCTCCAAGCCCTTTCCTGGCACCTCCAGCCTCAACCTGCCCCCTGTGCCATCAGGCAGGGCTGTCAGCTGAGGTGTGTGACTTTGTTGTCACCTCTCCTGTCTCCTGTCCATCAGCTGTGCATGGCCAGCCCTCTGGATGGGGGACCAGGAGCTTCACCCACACCTTCCCCAGCATCCCTGAGCAGCAATGGGGGAAAGAGGGTGCCAAGACACATTCATTAGCACCACGGAGACCTCACTCTTCCTCCACTCTCCCAAGGCTTTGCCCTTCTGCAGGGATGTGGTATTTCCAAAAGGAGTTTTTCTGCCAGTGCAGTGACACCATTCCTGTCCCAAACAATATGAGCTAAACCAGCCAATGTCTTCTCTGTGTTTGTGGCTGGTGGGACAATGATGGAGCAGTGTCAGGAGGGTGTCAATGCTACACTGCTAGAACCAAATGATCATCTGAGCCAACTTTGCTGTGACAACATGGTCAGGATCTGCTAAAGCTCTCTGTGAGCATCAATGGCTAATTCCCATGTCCACAGAGAACTGAGCACCATTTTAGTTGTCACTGGTATTTATGAAGCTGTGATGTAGAAATAGAACCAACCCCAAGGACTTGCTGCAAAGGATGGTCAAGGGTAGGAGAGGATCCCGGGTCTGGGATGGCACCACATTCCACCTTCTGCTCTGCCCATCTGTGCACTGATGGCCTTCAGGGTCCCCCAGAGGAAGCCCCCGTTGCCTCGGAGCAGTGCTGCAAGTGGGACCCAGCACAGCTGTGGTGGGCACTGGTTGGTCAGCCTCTCTCATGGACTTGCCCTGCTCCAGTTGCTGTGGCAGAAGTGTCCTGTCCTGTTTGCCCATGATGCAGATGTTCTAGGAAACACAAGTGCGTAGGAACCATGGTCGTTGTCCATCGTCTGCTGCGACTTCCAGGGAAGAGCTCCATGCACTGATCTTCTGAGTCACTAATTCTGGGTTCTCTACAGAGTCCTTTGGTCCGGGGAAAGGAAATGCCAGGTCATATCCTGTTCTCTCTCCTTTCATGGAATTGTACCATTGATGGTATCATACCCTATGCCACATCGGGGCACTGCTCTCATGGGGATTCTGGACAGTTCCTCCCCAGGTCTGTGTAGTATCCTTGACACTGCACTTTTTCTACTGTGTCATGATTTTCAGTAATGTTTCCATCATGTTTCCGTCCTTGGTTTCTGTCCCCCTCTATAAAGAGGGCTGAATCCAGGGCTCCCACACCAGGCACAGCCAGGGGCTCTCTGCAGCACTCCAGCCTGACTCTACAATTCATCTCCACCCAACGGGACCATGAAGACCTTCACAGCAGCCCTTGCTGTACTTTTTGTGGCTGTCCTCTGCTACCAGGTCTCCTCTGTTCCACGTAAGTCCAAGCTCTCCTCCCTGAGGAGCTCTCTCCTCTTTCTCCCTGCTGTGGAAGGTCTGGTAATACTTGGCAGCTCTCCCTTCCCAGCATCTGCTGTGGGAAAGGAGAGGCATGGCTTGCCTTGGCTTCTTGAGGAGAGGGTGGCTGTAGTGGGAGCCCACTGTGGGAGCAGCACTTCCTCCAGTGGGCATCTTCTCATCCCCTGACCCCACTTCTCTCCACTGGCACTCTTCCTGATCTAGTGTAATGAGCAAAGTTAACTTCTCTTCCAGCTTCTGTTGATAATTGTCATCCCTCCTGCACAAGCTTCGCCACCAGACCGTTGCCCTTGCGCCGTGTGAAGACCTACACGAACTCAAGCTGCTCCCCACCAGCTGTGATGTGAGTAGATCTGCCCTGCTCCAGGGGACCATTCTTGTCCTGGCAGTGCCAGGGGACCCCACATCACACCTCGTCCTCCCAACTAAAAGCACCAGGCAGGGGTCTCCCTTGTGAAAAGAACAGCCTGGGAATACCTCAGGGAGCAATCCCACATCTGAGGCACCCAGTTTTTGGATATGCCTATGGGAGCTGAGCCAAAAGAGCTTTTGCAGGTCACCCCACTCATCCCCACATGGTGGAACCCAGGCAGGATGGTGGGGATAAAGTGCCACTTAAGCAAGTGGCAGAGAGTAGGACACCTGTAATGA
Organism: Pithys albifrons albifrons; assembly: GCF_047495875.1. Taxonomy (NCBI): domain Eukaryota; kingdom Metazoa; phylum Chordata; class Aves; order Passeriformes; family Thamnophilidae; genus Pithys; species Pithys albifrons. The sequence continues at coordinate 2,136,585 of NC_092478.1, read as the reverse complement.
CACTGAGCCACCCCCCACCCCATTTCCCTGGGGCTGTTCAGCAGCTGTAGAGGTGCCTGCTCTGGTGGGGTTCCCTGGTGGCAAGGAGCAAGTGGTCCCACTCTCTTTTCCCTCTCCCTCTCCCTTTCCTGTCCTCACTGGATTTCCTTCTCCAGATTTATCACCTTCAAGGGTAATCGGGTCTGTGCCAACTCTGAAGAGAAGTGGGTCCAGGGCAGGATAAACCAACTAGAGGCCAGGGAACGCCGTGGATGAGCAATGCCCTGCTCCCTCCAAGCATCACCTCAGCAAGGACTGGCTCTCATGGACACCTCTGAGACAAATCCCTGTTTTCTCATTGCCTGGGAATTTGGCAGAGTATTTAACACAGTGTTTAGCTCTCTTATTTAAGTTATTGCAAAAGCAATCTTAATTTATTTGACCTTTTCAGTGCACTTTTTATTCTCATTGGTACTGTTTGTGTTGAAGTTGTTTTTGTATAATAAAAAGGAGCAAATCCTGCAGCTTCTCCCACTGTTTCTTGGGATGCTCCACGGAGACTGTGGAGGGCAGCAGTGCCTGTGTCCAGGCTGACACTACGGGTCTGTGGTGGCGGGGTGGCACCTGGCTGTCCCTCAGCCCCTCTGGGCATCCTGCCTGTCCCTCCTGCCAGGCTGTGCCTGAGCCCTTTCCCGGCTCATTCCCAAGCTCCAGGATCTCTGTGGTGACTGAGTGTCCCGTGGGATATTTTGGCACAGTGTCGGTGTGACGAGATGAGGGGGTCACTGACCTCAGCCAGCACCTTCAGACGGTGTGCAGGTGACATTGGGGTGACACTGCACCAGGGCTGCCCAGCTCAGCAAACACCAGAGACCACCCCAAATCCTTCTCCACCCCCAGCCAGGGGTTGTCCATGGCCACGAGTTATTTCTGGCACCTCCTAATCTGTCCCACTCTCCTGGCAGGGTTTTCCTTTCACTTTGACCCGTCAGGCTGGACAAAGTGCCAGCCTTTGGGGTTGGCTGCAGCTGTCCCAGCCGGTGCCAGCTCCTCCTCCAGCCAGCACAGAGGCTCCGTGGCCGGTGCCACACGGCAGGGAGGCCGGCTGGTCCTGCGGTGCTCCCTCACCGTGGGCACCGACAGCCCGCGAGCCGCCCTTTGCTGGGTGACACCAAGGACAAGGAAGAGCCGGTCAAGGCCACCTGGCCACCATGGCCCTGGCAGGTGCCCTGGAGTGGCTGCAGGAGGAGGCCATTTGCCCCATCTGCCTGGAGTACATGACCGAGCCCGTCAGCATTGACTGCGGGCACAACTTCTGCCGGGGCTGCATCGCCACGCACTGCCAGGACAAGGGGCTCTGGGCCGACGGGCCCTTCTCGTGCCCGCAGTGCCGCGCCTCGTGCCACCGCAGCGGCTTCCGCCCCAACCGCCAGCTGGCCAACATCGTGGAGAGCATCCGCCAGCTGGGGCTGCGTGGGGCGCTGGGGCCCGAGCCCGAGCCGGGCACCCCCCTGTGCCCCCAGCACGCCGAGCGCCTCAAGCTGTTCTGCGAGGAGGACGAGGAGCCCATCTGCGTGGTGTGCCGCGAGGCGCTGCGGCACCGCCCGCACACCGTCTACCCCATCGAGGAGGCGGCCCAGGTCTACAAGGTACGGCAGGTCGGGACCCCCATGGCACCCCTGGAGCCACCAGGGACCCACCACCCTGCTCCCCTTTCTGCAGGGAAAGCAGAGGAAGGGGTGGCAGAGGTGGTGGTGACACCCACCCGGCCTCTCCTGCTGGACCCTCTGTCTCCCAAATTGCAGATGGATCCAGGCTCACCCTGTCCATCCAAGTCATCCTGCCCCTCCAGGACCCCCTGGAGAAGCCGGGGTAGTGGAAACCCTCCAGGACTCCCTGGAGAAGCTGGGGTAGTGGAAACCCTCCAGGACTCCCTGGAGAAGCTGGGGCAGTGGAAACCCTCCAGGACTCCCTGGAGAAGCTGGGGCAGTGGAGACCCTCCAGGATCCCCTGGAGAAACTGGGGTAGTGGAAACCCTCCAGGACTCCCTGGAGAAACTGGGGTAGTGGAGACCTTCCAGGACTCCCTGGAGAAGCTGGGGTAGTGGAAACCCTCCAGGACCCCCTGGAGAAACTGGGGTAGTGGAAACCCTCCAGGACTCCCTGGAGAAACTGGGGTAGTGGAGACCTTCCAGGACTCCCTGGAGAAGCTGGGGTAGTGGAGACCTTCCAGGACTCCCTGGAGAAGCTGGGACAGTGGAGACCTTCCAGGACCCCCTGGAAAAACTGCCCTGAGGACATTTTGCCTGGGGCGCAGCAGTGCTGGTGCCCAAACTCCATGCCCAGCCACCCTTCAACTCAGCATCAAAGGGGAGCTGCCACTTTGCTCTCCAGAACATAAATAGTGGGGGAAAAACACAGGGAAAAGCTGAGGAGCACGGGGAGGGTTAATGCTGTGAGCAGAGTGAAGGGCACAGCTGCTGGGTTCGGGTGCCAGGGCTGGCACCGCCTGGCACCGGAGCACTGTCCCCTGGGCAGAGGGAACCCGGCCAACCTGCCGTGCTCAGCGGGTGCTGCTGGGGAGAGCTCAGCCCATTTCTCCTCTTTTCAGGTGAAACTCCAGAAATCCCTGGAGAATCTCTTGAAGGAAGCGGAGGAGGTGAAGAAGCGTGAGTCATCAGAAAGGCTGAAAACCCAGGAGTGCAAGGCAGGTGCCTGACTTCATTCTGAAAGGATGAGCTTGAGAGATAGCAGCAGTTAAAAATACTCCCCTAAATGGTCTTGTCTGGGGACATGGATTCGTCATCATCTCCAGGATGGGACATGTCCCCCTGTGCTGCTCTCACATGTAGGAGCAATGCTGGAAACCAGGCTCAGAACTGTGTGTGGCTCTGTGATAAGGTTTGGGAGGAGCAGCTCCTTTGGCATCACGAGGGCTTTGTGCTGGTTTATAGACACGGGCTATTTTTTATTGCTTTGTGTGCTGGAGTTCCAAGCCAGGTGTGAGCCGTGTGGTGAGCTCTGCTCCACGGCAACAGGAGCTAGAAGTGTTCTCATTCATGAAAACAAAACAACACCTGAATTACTGCACCTCTGCCCAACTCCAGATGGTTCTGGGAAGAGCAGACGCCAACAAACAGCTGCGTTTCAGGTCCCCCAGGGTGAAAGCTGGAAAGTAAAAGTAACAGCAGAAAAGGAAATGAGGAAATGAAACTGCCAGACCAAGTTATCCAACCCTGAATTGGAGCCGATGATTAAGCAGCTCTGGCAGGGAAACCAGATTTCCTCACACTCCTCTGGCTGATTATTCAGCTCCATTGTCTGGGCAGCCCAGCCAAGGGGCGGTGGGGTCTTTGGGGTGCCCCAGTGAGCCCACTGGGCCCTTTGGGGCTGGGGCTGGAGACTGTGAGGGCAGTGTCACTGTCCCCCTGCCTGAAGCAGTTGCCTCCAGCTCCCTCTGGCCAAGCTTTTAGAGTAAAAGGAGAAAAAATTCCCTTTGAGTGGTGGAGGACGTGGCTGTGGCTGGCCTGGCCTGTGAAGTTTTCCTGACTCACACCCAAGGAGCCATGTGCTTGGAGAGAAAAGTAAATGGAATTTAGTTTCTTTTTCTTTCTGAGGTTTCCTCACTCAGGCTACTGTGGGGTGTTTTGCTGCTGCTCCGGGTTTCCAGCAAAGGGCCAATTTTTAGGAATGAGGGGAAAAACTAAAGCACTGGAAACCCTTCCTGTTGCTGGCTCCTCACCCTGTAGTGAGACACCTGGGGAGCTCTCCCTGGGTCTCCCTTTCCATCCCTTCCCAGCCCTGGGGCTTCTTTGCATGGACAGACAGTGACAGGAGGAGGGGAAAATTTTTAAACTAAAGTATGGGAGATTTAGATTAAATATTAGGGAAAAAATTCTTCCCTGTGAGGGTGGGCAGGCCCTGGCACAGGTTGGGCAGAGAAGCTGTGGCTGCCCCATCCCTGGAAGTGTCCAAGGCCAGGTTGGACAGGGCTTGGAGCAACCTGGGCTGGTGGGAGGTGTCCCTGCCCAAGGCAGGGGGTTGAACTGGATGGTCCTTGAGGTCCTTTCCAACCCAAACCATTCTGTGATTCTGACACCTCTTTCCCTTTGCTGTGGGTTTTTCCAGCTGCCCAAGCAGTGGATTAGCCTGCAAGTGGTTTGAGGTTCCATTTGTTCCTCCAGCTGTACCTAATAAAAACTTTCCCTGACACCTGAAGGCACTTTCTTGCAGCCCAACATCCCTCCCAGACATCTGGGGTTCAGCTGAGCAGAAATGCCCTCTGGCAAAATCCTGTTGCTGGTAAACCCAGGACGTGGAGGGGGAATTCCACTGAGGTGGGAGCACAGGAATTTGCCTCTGGCTGTTTTTTAAACTTCATGCACTTATCTCAGACATGTGGGGGTTTCCCAGCTCCATCTCTGCTGCCTGGATAATGCCCTCTCTCTTCACCTCACGTATCTTCTCACCAGGAAATGGTGAAGAAGAAGCGGGAGAGGATTGTGAGTGAGTTTGGGAAGCTGCATCGGCTGCTGGCGGATGAGGAGAAGCTGCTGCTCCAGAGGCTGGAGGAGGAGGAGAAGCAGATTCTGCTGATGATCAATGAAAACCTGGCCAGGCTGGTGGAGGAGAAGTGTTTGCTGGAGGACCTGATCCTGGAGATAAAGGAGAAGAGCCAGCAGCCGGCTGATGGGCTGCTCAAGGTCAGGCCATGCCACCAGCCCCACTGACTCTGCCCTGGTGCCTTTGCCACCTGGGGTTGGCTGGTGGGCATGAGGGGCTGAGCCACACACTCAGAATGGTTTTTGTCTTCTCCTTCTAGGACATGAGAAGCATCCTGAGCAGGTGAGTACCCAGGCTCATTCCTGGTAGGTACCCAGGATTATTCCTGGTAGGTACCCAGGATTATTCCTGGTAGGTACCATGATTGTTCCTCCTGCTGCCTTGGCTGCCTCCAGGCTCTGAGGAAGATGTTCAAGTCTGCTCCACACCAGCCACCCCATTCTCCCTGCTCAACATCTGGTTTTGTCCTCCTGGGGTAGACACAGGAGAGACTGAGACAATCCCTCAGAAGGTCCATCATTTTTTCCAGGGGCTCAGAGCCAAAGTCTTGGCTGGCTTGTGACATGTGAGATGTGTCCCCTCCTAAGGGACATGCTGCCTGGTGGCCTTGCTCCTTCCTTCCCCGGGACTGGCCCTGCTGCTCCCTGTACCATTTAATTCTGATCCCACTGGGATTGCTAATATGCTCGTGGCTCTCTCTAGTGCTCTTCCCAGCCACAGAGCTCCATGGAAGCTCCAACAGAGCCCTTCCAACAGGAGAGGGGTCTTGCTGTGGGCTCCGGATACAGCCCATGGACATTCCTGTCTTCTCAGGTGTGAGGAGGTGAAGTTCCATTCCCTCAAGACTGTGTCTGTGACCCTGAAGGAAAACTACAGCATCCCTGAGCGCTGCCTGGGCATGAGGGACATGCTGAAGAAGTTCAAAGGTAAGGGGGTTGCTTTTGTGCCAGCTCCTGGTTCTGGTTCCCCCCATACTCTGGGGCATGGGGAGGTTTTTCCAGCAAGCTGGTTGCAGTTTGTGCATTGATGAGTTCAGGCTGGTTTCGTGGTGGGGAGATTTGCCTTGTTCTGATCTTGGGTGGGTTGAGTGGACACTGAAGCCTCGGAGGTCACTCAGGGGTTTCAGGCACTGTGAAGTGTTGCTTTCAGTGTCAGCTCTCTCTGAAGCTGCCCAGCCACCCTCGTTCTGCCCCGCTCTGCAGCCAAATCCCAAATATTTCAGTGTGGTTTATGGTTACCTCCATTATCTACATTGCACTTCCCACTGCTGGGCAGCTCCAGGGGCTGGACAAAACCACAGGCACGAGCCAAAAATGGTGGGATGTTGGAAGGACTGGGAGAGCCCAACACCCCCAGACCTGCTTAACCAGGGACCAGGGAACCAGCTGCCAGAACCTCATCCAGCTTTGTGTGTCTCTCCACCCTTTCCTTGCTCCAGTGGACGTGGTGCTGGACCCGGAGACGGCGCACCCGGAGCTCACGGTGTCCGAGGACCGCAAGACCGTGCGGCGTGGGAGCAAGAAGCTGCTCCTGTCCCTCTTTGACAACGCCAAGAGGTTTGGCACTGCCCCCGTGGTGCTGGGCAGCCAGAGCTTCTTCTCAGGCCGCCACTACTGGGAGGTGCAGGTGGGGGACAAGCTGGAGTGGGGCCTGGGGCTGTGCCGGGAGTCTGCCAGCCGGAAGGGCAACGTCCTCTTCTCCCCAAACAACGGCTACTGGGTGCTGAGGCTGCAGAATGGGGGCAGCTACGAGGCCCTCACCTCGCCCCCCTCCCCCCTGAGCCTCAGTGTGAGGCCTCGGCGTGTTGGCATCTTCCTGGACTATGAGGCAGGAGAGATCTCCTTCTACAACGTCAGCGACCGCTCCCACATCTACACCTTCACCGACAAGCTGGCGGGGAACCTCCGGCCTTTCTTCTTCCTGGGGGGCTTCCTGGGGGGCAGAAATGCAGAGCCCTTGGTGATCTCCTGGGTCAGGGACACGCAGGGCACCGGCTGCACCATCCTGTGACAGCAGCTGCCCTGGTTTCTCAGTGGTGGGCAGAGACCTGGGAGCCCAACTGGCTCCTGCAGTGAGCAGGAACAGCAGGGAAATGCCTCCATGCCATGGGGAAGGTCCTGGCAGGATCCCTGTGCCATCCTGGCTGCTGGGTGGGGGTGACCTGCCACATGTGATGCCCATTGTGTGCCATGTCCATGCTGGGAAGGGCTCTTTGCAGCAGGGATGTGCCACTGCCCTCTGTGCCACCAGTGGAGACAGGACAGTCCCTTGGTCACTGATACCCTGGTGCTCACCTCAGAGGCTGCAGGAGAAGGGAATGTGCCCAGCCTGCCACGCAGTGCTGATTTTGGTGTGAAATATGCCAGAATAAGGCAATAAAGGGTTGGTTTGGGAGTCTTGTGTGGTTAATAGTGTGGTTTTGTGCTGTGTCCATCCCTGATACTCTGGAACATCTCAGAGGGCAAAAGGTGCTGCTGGACGTGGCCTTCTGAGGGTCCTTGAGACATCCCCCTGTGGTGCCAATGGGACACCAGTGCCAGCCAGCACCCTCCAGGCAGGGATTTGGGAGCAGCAGCTGCCTGGGTGGCACTCATCACAGCTTATCACAGAATCTTAGAATCCCAGAAGGGTTTTGGCTGGAAGAGACTTTAAGGATCATGTCCCTGTTCCCTCCCCGTGCCCTGAGCAGGGACACTTTCCACCAGCCCAGGTTGCTCCAAGCCCCATCCAACCTGGCCTTGAACACTTCCAGGGATGGGGCAGCCTCAGCTTCTCTGGGTAAACTGTGCCAGGGCCTCACCACCCTCCCAGCCAGGAATTCCTTCCCAGTATCTCATCTAACCCTAATCTGTCACTTTGAAGCCATCCCCCCTTGTCCTGTCCCTCCAGGTCCTTGTGAATTGTCTCTCTCCAGTTTCTCTGTGGATGTCCTGGATGGTGTTTTAGGACCCTTTGAGTGACAGATGATGCTGGACTGGGACAACAGTTCCTCTTGGCTGAGTTTTGTTGGGTTTTGGGGAGTTCCACCCTCCTACCTTCAGCTGCAGGATCTTTCCTTTGGAGGACAGAGAAAACAGACCAGAAAGACGAGCCCAGTCCCAGCTTTGCCACATCCCAAGAAGGAGAAGGTTGATGGGTCTTGCTGAGTCCTGCAGTGCATTGACACCATGGAGATCTTCCATGGAGATTATGATCTTACATGGACTCCATGGAGAGGGTATTTATGGAGCCTGAGGAGATAAGAAAGGACATGAACCTGAAGGTCTTGACAGGGGGCTGGAAGCAGAGGCAGTTGGTGGGGGAGTGGTGAGGACAATCAGGGAAACTTGTTGTGCAAGGAAGAAACCAGGACAGATGTCACAGAACGAGGAGAGGGAGGAGCTGGTGGGGTGGACACTGTCCAGACAGCAAGGGCAGCCTGACCCTGGCAAGTGACAGACGGGTGGCACTTGCTGTGTCCAGGGGGTGAAGTGTTTCCAGGAGGGCAGGAGGAAGTGCAACAGCTCAGACTTCTTGCAAAGAGAGGGAAGAAGTGAATGAGCAGGAAGGATGTGAACTCACCCCGATGCAGCATCCACAGGGTTTCTATTGAAATCATGAATCTGCCTCCCCCAGGAAGGACAGTGGAGGTTGAAGACGTGAGGGAGCTCTGAGTAGGCTCCCAAATTTTCCATCTGGTGGACAATCTGCATCACCTGCAACTGAGGAACTGCTGGGGGCACATACCAGTCTGCCCTGCAATGGCCAGAGTGGTTGGCAGTGGGCAGGTGGAGAGAGGTCAGGAGAACTGGGATCTGTTTTGGGAGCTCCCTGCTGTCTAAAAGTGCTTTGCAAGCAGGAGTTCTGGTTAAGTCATGGCAAGTGGAGCTTGTCCCTGTTCTCCTCAGTGGAAATGCATTGGTTGCCTGGCTCTGACCTCCACACAGACCCTGCAAGGCCCAGGTCCTGCCCAGCCTCAGCCAGGGGGGTGACTGCTCAGCACAGAACCACGAAATTGTGGAATTATTTAGGTTGGAAAAGAGCTCTGAGATCACTGAATTCAACCCAGTGGTGCCAAGGACTTCTCTGCTCAAGGTGTCTGGTTTGGCTGAAGGAGGAAATCCCTTGGGATGCCACATCTGGCAGAGCAACCATGGGTTGGGTGTTGCTGTTTTTTGAGCAATCAGTAGATTAATGTCACATTTTTAGGCTTGTGGGGCAGTTTGGTCACCCAGAGGCACTTGCAGTGTCCCCTGTTAGGATTGAGCACAGCCCTGCAGGTTTAGATGTGCTTTCTCAACATCTTCCTTTCTCTTCCAGTAGAAAATGCTTTGTCACCTCAGGGGGATGTGAGTCAATGTCTGTGTCTTTCTAAGAACTCAGCAGAATTGTCCTTTTGGATCTTCATGGCCCCCTCTGCCTCCTCTTGGCTGCCACAGGGAAGGTGACAGCCAGGCACCATTTCTGCAGGAATCCTTCCATGTCTTCCTTAGCCCTGGAAATCTGGGATATCTCCCTCCTTCAGGAAAACACTCGTTTTTATGCAGCTTACAAATCCATCCCCTTTTACGTGGCATTTTGGGGTTCTGGCCCCTCAGGAGTGACACAATCCCTGACTGGGGAGTCTTTGGGAAGAGCTGTTCTGGTTGTGGGGCTGCTCCTCCCCTCCCTGTGGCAAACCAGGAGCCTGGGCCCTGGGATAAGGCACACAGCTGGCACTGGGTGCCAGTTTGCCTTCAGGGTGTCTAATTTCTCTGAAAAAGTGGAGATGTCAAAGCCATTGGATTATGAACCTTGACAGCCACCAACCCATGTGTCCATCAGCACAGCCCAGCTCCTCCTGTGTGATGCCACACTCCAACTTCCAACTCCTCCGGCTTCTGTTGTGCTCAGAACGCCCCTGGACACACCAGGGTGAGATAAACCACCAGAGCAGAAATGTGCACATTTATTCTAATAATGGTGTTATTCCTATCACAGTAATGACAGTTTTGTTCACAGCTGGGCTTGCCCAGGGTTTTCATCAAAGATATTTAGTTTAATGTAAACTGCACAAAGCATTCAGTGAATACCACACGCTGCTTTCAGGATGAGTCTCTGTCTGAGTAGTTTACAAATTCTGAAAGCCTTGAGAACATTGTTGTTGTTTTGATCTGAATGCAGAGGAAAGTCCCTGGAAAGCCACTTTCCTCTTGGGTCTCAGCCTCGTCTCTCTCTTCATCTGCTGCCTTGGGCTTGGTGCCCTTTGCTTCTTGTGTTCAACTGTCTGAGCACCTCACGTGGCTGTTCCTGGGGGGGATGAGCACCACAAATAGCCAGGAGATTCCTGAAGAAAAAAAATCCTCCCTGTGAAGGTGATGAGGCCCTGGCACAGGCTGGGCAGAGAAACTGTGCCTGCCCCATCCCTGGAAGTGTCCAAGGCCACGTTGGATGGCACTTGGAGCAACCTGGGCCAGTGGAAGGTGTCCCTTCCCATGGCAGGAAGTGGAATGGGATGAGCTTTAAGGTCCCTTCCAACCCAAACCATTGTGTGTTTTTTTGATTCTACAATCCAAGGGCTTCGTGCTGTGAAGGTTTCTTTGCACCCCTCAGCTCTAGCAGCAAAATCAGCCTCAAACAGCTGCAGCAACAGGGCAGAGAGATCCCTGAGTGTGCATTTGAGCTGATGGTTCTGGGCCACCATCCTGCACTCCTGCTGTGCAGAGTGTGGTGGCTCTGGAGATGTTCCTCCTGCCTTGGCCTCTCTCCTGTGGGCTCCTTTCACACCTCGGTGCCTGGGGGTGGGTTTGCAGCACCCTGAGCTCCTCCCCTGCACTTTGAGGGCTCCTCTGAGCTCTCACACGTGGGTGGGTGTAAGATCAAGCCAGACATGAGCAAGTCAGGGCTCCTGCAGCTCCCAGAATAGCGGTGAGGAGTCAGCTGAGGTACCAGGGGGTGGCTGTGGTGGAAGGCTGGAATGTGACCTGGCTGTTAAGGACGTTGCACATGGGGTTGTTCTCCACAGGCTCCAACAGTGCCCGGGCTGGACGATGCTCCCTGGATGAGCCCACACCCTGTATCCTTCAACAAGGAATCCCAGGGATGTGGGACTGTCCCCACAGGGGCAGATGGGGCTTGTACCCAACAGGGACTGAGGAGGCTCAGGTGATTTGGGGATGATCCCACTGCAAGTTTTCCCCTTCCTGTCCCATGTTCCTGCTGTTCCCAGGAGTGAGGGCAGCTCTGGGCACTCGGCTTTGTGCCAGTCTCAGCCCTCAGGGTGAAGCTACTGGGCTCCAGCACTCTGGGGGCTGGTACCAAAGGCCACAATGTTTTCACCTCCAGCATGGCCACGACGATCCTGCTCCTGGAGCTGCCCTTGGGTGTGCAGGGCCTGGTGAGTGCAGGCTTTGACCAAAGCCACCACCCCCATATGCAGCTCCTCATCCCCAAGGTGATGTCCATCCCCTCTAGCCATGGGGTCCCTCTCCTCCCAGCAGCTTCTCGAGGCAGGAGCCTTTGGTCCTGCTCTCCATCTCAGTCCCCTCCTCCCTGGGTGCTATTCTGAGCTGGATGCAGTCAGTGCTGGGGTGGGATGACTGATGGAGCTCAGGATGCCCCGTGGGCTGAGGAGTGGGGGCTGCAGCTCCTGAAGTGACAAGAAATGTGCTCCTTCCTTCCCCACACACACCCACTTCCCCTTGGTCCCTCCCAGCCCCACCTGAGGCTCCTCTTGCTGCACAGCTCCCACCCAACCTCAGTGTCTGCTCCTCTTCAACCTCCCCAGGAGCTCCCCTGCTGCTCTGCCCACTCTGTGTCATCCTGATGTCCATGTTCATCCTCCCAAATTGAGTATGGAAACACTGTGGGGTGAGCTGAGCCTTTTAACTTGGGCAGTTAAAGGTCCAGAGGTCCAGGCAGGAGAAACCCAAACCCTCCTTGTTCATCCAATGGAGCTTGTCCAGAGCTGATCAGAGTAGGGTGGGAAATGCCATCAGGGATGTGTAAAATGCCATCAGGGATGTGGAAAATGCCATCAGGGAAGCAAGAATTGCCATCAGGGATGTGGGCAATGCCATCAGGGAAAAGGGAAATGCCATCAGGGAATGTGGCAAATGCCATCAGGGATGCAGGAAATACCATCAGGGATGTGAGCTCCATCTCCTTCAGCTCCAGGGGGACCAGTGGGATGTCTCCTTACCTGGGCAGGTCCTGCCCTGGGCTGGGCTCTAGCTGGGTGATCTCTGCACAGGCATCTCCGTGGGTGGGCAGGTTTTGGAGGCACAGAGGAAAAGCCCCTTTTGTGCCAAGAGGGATCATCTGCCAAGCCCCACGGAGCTGAATGGACTGGTTCTAAAATCCTTGCAGTGAAAAGTATTTCCCCCCCACCTCGACTCTGGGAATGGCTGATCCATTTTGGCTGCAGCTCTTTCCCTGAACCAGCCAAATTTCAGCCCCTAAAGGTAATCTTTTAATTGACTATAATAGGGCCAGCCATGGAGTTTAACGAGCTGCCAGTTGTCCTAATGAGTGGTGATTAAACGCTTTACAAACAGTGTGAGCCAAGCTACCTGCCTGTAATCCAAGCCTCTCTCACACCTCCTCCTTCAGGGTTTTTCTCGTCTTATTTTGCAGAACAGGACGCTCAGACAGGGAAAGCTTGTGGGAGTTTTGACAGGGTGGGAAAGGAAATCAAGAACATGTTGCCACTATTATAATTTCAGCTATTGTCAACCCAAAGGGTTGTAATAGAGGCAAAGACAGAAAGTTCTTAGAAAAATATTTATTTATTGACATCTGGTTTGAATATTAGGCCACAAATACAATTAATTAAATATAACCTGAGTCTGCATTAAAAAATACATCCATTAAATAAAACTCTTATTTAGCTTGAAGTTATTGCACCTGATCCCTCCCCTATAAAAAAGAATTAAATAACACAACATTAAGCTGCATTCTGGAATGTTTTCAGTTTCTCAGGTAGCTCTGAAGGATGTTGAAGCTTTTCTGCTGGACCCATGGCTGGTGGCACTGGCTCATCCCAGCTGGCATCTGCCCAGGCCCTCAGTTCAGCTCCAGGTCATTCATGTACTGCTGGACCCACTCCTGCTCGGGGTTGGCACACACCTCCCTGCCCCTCTTGGTGATGAACCTGTGGGGTGCAGAGAGGTCAGTTTTGGTGGGAGGATGAATGGAGAAGCACAGAATCATACAATGGTTTGGGTCGGAAAGGACCTTGAAACTCATCTCCTTCCACAGGGACACCTCCCACCAGCCCAGGGTGCTCCAAACCCTGTCCAACCTGGCCTTGGACACTTCCAGGGATGGAACCAGACCCGTGCCCAATTCCAGCCTCTCCCAAGGATGGGATGACAATACTGTGCCCATTCACATGAGTTAAATCTCCAAAGTGGTAGAGCAGGACCAGGGAGAGAATTCTGTGCTCTGAGCCCACAAAGCATCACCTCGTACTTCTTGTCTCCCCAGCCTCCATTCCCTGCCTGTGGAAAAGGGCTCCCTCCCTGCCTGGCTCCTGACCCCAGTGCCCTGAGGAGGGGACTTACACGACTCCAGGCTGGGAGCACTGGCTGTTGGTCTCATAATAATCCTGCACGAAGTTCCAGGGCAGCTGCCGAGAGGTGTAGGAGAAGCAGCAGGAGGTCGGGGGGTCGGAGCCAACTGTGGAGGGCAAAGACCATCATCAGAAGCAGCAACAAGGGGTGGGGAGCAGAGACAGGGAGCTGGGAGCCCAAATCCCTGGGTCTAGGAAGCAAGGATGATGTGGAGGAGGAAGGGAAAAGATGAGGTCTTTTTAATTCTTCCTTGAGTCTTTTCCCTCTCAGCTTCACCCCACGCTGGCATTGGCACAGCTCATGTTACCAGACAACACCTTCCAGCCCAAACCTGCCCACCCCAACCCTCCTCAGGGTGTCCTGCACAGCATCACCGACCTCTGCAGCAGGAGTGGAGAGTGTGGTTGTGGTTTTAGCCCTTTTTTACTCTAAAAAGGGTAAAACCAATTCAGTTTTACCCTAACGGCCTTTGAGCTGTGCCTTTCCAAGGCAGCAGAACCCCCACGACCCTGGAGCACCTTCCAGGGAGGGACCTGAGGTGGGAGTGCTGGCAGAAGGGACTCTGTCCCAGCAGTGCCATCTCTCCTGTCCCCATGCAGGGAGGAGAGGGAGCCTCTGGACTTACGTGGTGCAGCAGAGCTGTGGCAGCAGAAGGCAGCGATGAGGATGGTGAGGGCGACCACAGAGACCTTCATGGCAGCAGAGGGGTGGTGGTGGAGCTGCAGCAGGCAAGGAGAGCTGGAAAGCCTCTTTCTGTCTGATGCTGAGATGGCCAACAGCCCTCCAATTTATGGGGTGAGAGGTCTGTGCAGAGCCCTGTGTAGGCATGATGGAACATGATGGAATTTCCCCCAGAGGAGAGTCCACTCATGGTGCAGTCTCGTGATGGAACAGAGAAGCCCCAGCCCCGGAAGAGTGAAGCTCCCCCTCAATTCAGTGCCTCCCCAGTGACACAGGATATGAAACACTCACTGTGGCTATTTCTGCTTCTTTTCTGTCTGGCCTTTAGTAAAAAGTTCCTCTGTGGAGGTTCCTGCATTTGTCAAGTCCTCTGTTGCCCAACATGCCCAAGCAGCCCAAAGGACAGAGCTGTGCAGAAGGGCTGAAGAGCATCAATGGGATGAGGCTGGTTAGGGAAAAAGTGGCTGTGGGAATGGAAAAACTCCTTTACCATGGATTAGACAGTTAAATTTCAAGGGTTACCCATAGCTGAGGCCTCTCATTCTCAGTCATGGGGATGCAAAGATTGTTTGGAGACTTTGTGTCCCTGGGAATGAGGCAGAAGGAGCTCCAGGGGCAGAGTTAGCAAGGAGACAATGCTTCTGGAGGCCAGGAAAGAGAAACTGAGAGGGGTGAGGGCATGAGAAGACACTGGGATGCTGGGAAGGAAAGAGTGTTCTGTCTCAGCAGCAAATTGTCATGACCACAGACAAGGGGAAGTAGCACATTGTATGGGAGAGGGTAAAACTCACAGCTCTCTGAGGGCTGGGCAAGGCCTGGGACAGGGAGGGCTCACTGGGAAGGAACCACCTGCCTGCAGAGGGCCATGGGCATCTAAGAAACTCCTCTCTGTCCCCCAGGAGGAGAGGGAAGGCCTGGCAGGCAGGGGATGGGTGCTCTGGGAAGAGCTGGGGGCTGTCCAGGTGGAATGACACATTCCTAGAAGGATACCTGTTCTCTCCAGGGAAGCAGATAATACTGGGATGTGTCTCCATCCTGCTCTTTTCAAGGCATCATGGAGTGGTGATGTCTGGGTGGATGGTCCCAGTGGAAGGATCCCAACCCCACCAGCAGCACCTCTGCCCACCCTGCCCTGGGCACTGCCTCATCCCACTTCTATTAAAGGCTCCCACTGTGGCCCCAGGAACCTTCTGGAAAAAAACCTGATGTTTTCCAAATATTCTCCAATGCTGTCTGGTTGGACCAGCCCTCCACCAGCTGGTTGGTTCCACCTGGAATAACTGCTCAGCTCCATGTGGGATACCTGCTCAGCTCCAGGCAGGATACCTGCTCAGCTCCAGGCAGGATGACTGCTCAGCTCCAGGCAGGATACCTGCTCAGCTCCAGGCAGGATAACTGCTCAGCTCCAGGCAGGATACCTGCTCAGCTCCAGGCAGGATACCTGCTCAGCTCCAGGCAGGATACCTGCTCAGCTCCAGGCAGGATAACTGCTCAGCTCCAGGCAGGATACCTGCTCAGCTCCAGGCAGGATGACTGCTCAGCTCCAGGCAGGATACCTGCTCAGCTCCAGGCAGGATACCTGCTCAGCTCCAGGCAGGATGACTGCTCAGCTCCAGGCAGGATGACTGCTCAGCTCCAGGCAGGATACCTGCTCAGCTCCAGGCAGGATACCTGCTCAGCTCCAGGCAGGATGACTGGTCAGCTCCAGGCAGGATGACTGCTCAGCTCCAGGCAGGATGACTGCTCAGCTCCAAGCAGGATAACTGCTCAGCTCCAGGCAGGCAGAGAGGGGTCTGAAGGACAAGCCCATCTTGGACTTGCACAGGAGCAGGTCCCACCCTCAGGAGGCTCCTGGTGGGAGCTGTGCTGGTGCCCCTCACCCAGGCTGGGGAGGGCAGATCCATCCCATGGGACAAATTGGCTCTTTGCCAACTCGAGCATCCCCTTGGTGGCCCCACCACGGCCACCCCTCCACCCTTCCCTTGGCAGGGAGGCACCTCCCGGGCTCACTAATCATCCAGACCCCACTCCCTCACTGCACTTGTCATGTTGCTTGTTGCCAGCTATGCCAGGAGGATGAGGAGGGAGCCAGGCAGGGCTGCTGGCCGGGCAGGAGGTGGGAATGGGACGTTCCCAGCTGGAGCAGGAGGTGGCTGGAGGAGCACCAGCTCCCTCAGTCCCAGCTGCTTGCTCAGGGAACGTCACTTATAGGAGCGTGGTTTGCCTCTGAGCTGGCCCCTCTGACTCTGCCTTCCAGCATTCCTGGGTCACACCTCAAGATCCTCCACCTCCAGCCATCTGCTCCCATCCAAAACTCCATTTATGGAGTCCTGGCAAAAGATGAGTTTGGTGAAAACAGAAGAATTAATGGGAAATCCACACTGATTATTCAAATGGTTTTAATGAGGTTTTCCCTTTCAGGCAGCTGGACACGTCCCTGCCTTCATCCCTTTGTTACTGAGCAGATGCCAAATTATTTTGGACTGTCTGGGATAATTTTTCAGTCAATAAAAAAGAAAAAAGCCTTAATTTGGCCAAGTCAGTTTAGGAGCAGTTCAGTTTAGATAATGTGTGTTCCAGGGGACCAGTAAGGGCTGAAATTTAACCCCAAAGGCAGGTTGGTTGGTTCTCTAGGAATCTAATCTTTCCTTAGAAGTCTGACCCAAGCCTTCACTCTGGGCCAGCTGACCCAAGTGGGGGGAGGTTACAGTCATGTCCTGATGCCCTGGAAAGTTGCAACACATTCCTAAAAAGTGTCTTATCACCCACTCCCCACATTCCATGATGAAATGAGAGACTCATCTCTTCCAGCTCTTCCCTCTTCTCAAAAGAGAAAGCTGAGTGTGTTTCAGATGAAGAACCATCTACTCTGGGAGGTGCCTTGAAGATGGTCATGGAAGGGCACCCAAAGTGGGCTGGAGCATCTCTGGGGACGTTGAGTTCTTTGCACAGCAAAGTGCTGGTGTGAGATGGCAGTTTCAGTGGTTTCAGGACTCCTGACCCAGTGCTTGTGGTTGGTGGGATTTGCCATCTGAAGGGTCTGGCTGACGTTGCTCTGGTTGGCACACAGGGATATGATTGAGGTTTTCTACAAGTTCCCCCAAAAAATCCTGGGAGAAAGTGCTAAGTAAAGCAAATGCCCAAAATAAACTCAGTGATAGCAGAAATAGGGAAATTCTCCTTCTTGAATGAAAGGGGAACCTGGAAAAAACTGGTAAGACTGGCTGATGCAAGCTGCTATTTCTAGCAGGGGTTAAGGCTGAGGAATTGGAATTAACTCATGAAAGGAAGTCATTAAAGATGCCCTGAGTTCAGACACTGCCCTAAGACAAGCTCCACCACCTTCTGCAGTTCCTCCACCCTGCCCTGCTCCAGCACCAGTGACTTTCCACCAGCATCCAGACATTTCACTCCCACCATTCCTGACGCATCTGGAGAAATGCTGGAATTTTTCAGATGACGTCACGTCCCAGAACGGGCTCCAGTGGGAGTGACTGGGGACCATCTGCCTCCAGCCTGGTGGGTCAGGGGGACAGCAGGGCTGCTCACCCCGGGCTGCACTCCAGAGGAAATCCTCTGTGCTTCCCTGAAGTCATGTGAGGATGGGAAGCTGCTCGTTGCTGATAAGAGATGTGTCTCTCGTGAAGGTCCCATCCTGCCCCAGGAGGGCTTTGGCTCAGGACAATGTGCCCCAGGGGACGCTGCTCTTTCTGCTGCTGCTGCCTCCGAGTTCTCCTGGCCTTTTCCTGGAAGCAAAGCCAACCAAAGGGGATGAAGTGGACAGTATTTCAAAGCAAATTCAAGTGAAATAAAAAAGCCTCCTTGCTCAAAATCCCTTCCCATCATTAGCATGAGAGATAAAAACGGAGGAAACTGGAGTTTTAGGAATTTTGGAGCATTAGGACTGGTTATGGGGCTGTGTTGTGGTTCCAGGGGCTGGGACATGCCTGACTCTCACCCCTCAGCATCCCTCAAGTCCCAGAAGTCTGGGAGGAGCAGACAAAGTGTCTCTCCTGGGGCTGCATCCTCTGCCCACGTCACTCAGATGGTTGGTGAGTCCCCCAGAAGGAACACAGGGCAGGTTTGGCCCCTCTCTCTGCAGTGTCCTGGCAGGGATGTGTCACTGGGGGGGGAGTCAGAGCCCCACAGGGGGGTGAGCTCTGCCCCCACAGCGAGGTGTGAGCTTTCCATGTGCCAGGAAACACCCGTGGGCACACACAGCTGTTCCCTGGCCTCTCGGTTTGCTCAGAGCTGTGAAACCACTTCCCGAGTGGGGCTGTTTGGAGGTTGGGGCTCTTTGCAGCATCTCACTGAAGGGCAAGTCCTGCCCCTGTGATGTGGAGGGTTTTGCCACTCCAGAAGGGTTTGTGCCCTTCAAAGGGGCCATTGTTTGGCTGGCAGGGCCAGCAGGGGCTGTGCCTGGCACCCTCAACTCCTGGGGGAGAGGGAAGGGCTGGGGGAGCCCTGGCACTGCTTGCCAGTGTGCCACAGCTCCACAGCCCCTCTGCCCCCCTCCACAGCCCCACAGCCCCTTCTGCAACCCCTCCACAGCCCCACAGCCCCTTCTGCAACCACTCCACAGCCCCACAGCCCCTTCTGCCCCCCTCCACAGCCCCACAGCCCCTCCTGCCCCCCTCCACAGCCCCACAGCCCCTTCTGCAACCCCTCCACAGCCCCACAGCCTCTCCTCCAACCCCTCCACAGCCCCACAGCCCCTTCTGCCCCCCTCCACAGCCCCACAGCCCCTTCTGCAACCCCTCCACAGCCCCACAGCCCCACAGCCTGTCCTGCTGTGACACCCAGAGCACCAGGAGAAGCCACCAGCATCTCCCAGATGGAGCACCCCACACCCCAGAGTTCCACCTGTGGATTTATGGGTACCTCACTCCCCAGAGCTCACATCTGCTTGGACTAATGGGCAAGAGGAGCAAATGGCTACAGGAAGTGGCAGGGATGAAGAAATACTCCCTTCTGTGCTCCAAGGGCCTTCTGGTGGTGCCCCAGTGCCAGGGCTGGGCTGGTGCAGCCCCCCGGGGTGAGCTGTACCCCAGGGCAAGGCAGACCAAGCCCCCCCAGCCTGGGCACAGCCCTCCCCATCACCCATGGGCAAAGTGCCCTGGGGGTGTGGGCTCTGGGACCAGTGGCTCTTGGCAAGGGCAGGATTTGGAGGATGCCAAAGCCTCTGGGTTAATCCCTGTCCCCATTCATATCCCAGGGGGGAAGACTCAGCACCCCCAAGACATCCTTCCCTACAGTCCTTCTTTCAATAATTTCAGCTTTCTATTTTCACCCTGCCTGAACCAAAACAAACCTCACAGCCCAGTCTGGGTGGAGCCAAAGTGGTAAAAAATGGCTCATTTCCAGGAATAATAAAGGAAGCTTGGCAGGGGGCAGCTCGTAAACTCTCCAGCTTCGGGAGCAAAGGGCTCTGGGTTTGCCAGGGAAGCGAAACCGGCGCAGAGAAGCAGCAAAGCGAAACCAGAGAGCGGCTTTGGAGCCTGGAGAGGGCACAGTGCCCGGGGGGAGCCCGGCAGGGGCACGGCTGGAGAGGCAGCCCCGGGGCTGGGGGTCCTCCTCCCTTCCAGGAGGCATCTCAGCATCCTGGGGGCAAACAACAACCCTCCAGCTGACAAAGGGCAGCCCTGTGGGCACAAACCATCCATGCCACAACCGAGGGCTGCAGCAGCTCTTTGCAGCCCCTCCTTGTCCTCCTCTTCCTCCTCCTCCTCCTCCTCCTCCAGCTCCACCACATTCAGCAGCCAGTGATGGTTTCTCTCCTCCCACTGACCATCCCTGGGCTTCCAGGTGGAGGACAGAGCTGAGGTCCCATCACCCCCCACGTGCACCATCAGCCACAGGGTTTGTGCCTTGCAGGGGAGGTGTGAAGTTCCCATGATCAAAGCTGGTGGCAGCCACAGCCTTTGTCACTTTGTCACCGGTCCAGGCCGTGCTGGGGGTTGTCATTTACCAAAGCACACGCTCACATGTGAGTTACAAGCACAGAGGAACATCAAACTCCCACTGTTGGTTTCTGCACCATTGATTTCATAATCTGGTTTTGCTCAGCAGCAATTCAGCCAAAAGCCTGAGCCTATTCTTGTTCTGCCCAGAGCTGCTCAGACTAACCCAGGGAATGAAGAGCTGGTCCTGCCAGGGTTTGATGGGAATCCAGGAGAATCCAACTCCTTCCCTGAGATTCATGTCAGGACTTCCAGAGCTTTGGGCCCCACTAAAAGCACACACTTGGCCACTCTGGGGGGGGCTCTGCTCAGTTGGGGGTGAGCCAACAGCCTTCCATGGGGAGGTGAAGCAGGACAGGACCAGGAGAGGAGGGAGGAATGCAAGAGAGATCCTCCCTGTGGGATAAGCGTGGGAAGGAACAGACCATCACCAATCTCAGGGGCCTTGAACGTTCTTCTTTCAGTGCCTGCTGGGGATGAGCCAGTTGGTGAAGGAAAGTGTCTCCACTGGTCTCATTGCAGCCCCAGGGTAGCCAAGCAGGGGCTTTGGACTTTTGCAGGTGAAAATCCAGGCTCAGGAGCTCAACCACAGGCCTGAGAACCCTCCCTGCAGTGTAGGGGCCTTTGGCTGCACCCCCAGCATGTGGCAGGACAGAGGAAGCCCAGCTCACCCTGCCCAGCTCACCCTTCCTGCTCCCCAGGCTGCAGCTGCCCAAGCCATTGCCCTGCTGAGACTTGGAAGTGTCTCCCACACCAGGCAGGTTCTCCACCACTTGCTTCTCACCTCCTCAGCCAGAAAACCATCTTCAACTCAAGGCACCTTTTGGAGAGAGAGGTTCAGGCTGGCAAAGTGTCTCAGGTCTGGCAAACCCCTGTTCCAGTGAACTCCCAGCTCCCAGGGGAGATCCTGCCCTGGGGGATGCCTGTGCCTGTTGAAGGCAAACTGGTGAAGTGTGGGGCAGATAAACAGCTGTGAGAGAGTCTGGGAATGGGCTGGACATTGGGCTTGGGGGGTTGTGATCTGTGGCACAGAGTCAAGCTGGAGTCCAGGCAGCAGCAGGGAATTCCAGGGATCAACTCTGGATACTCTTTAATATCCTTATGAACTGAACTGGCTGGTGGGACAAAGTGCACCCTCAGTGAGCTGGCAGGTGACACAAAGCTGGGAGGAACTGGCCAACTGGAAAGAAAAGGACCCAGAGCTCCTGGTGGACACCAGACTGGACATGAACAGCAATGTGCCCTTGCCAGCAGAAGTCCCACAGGTTCCTGTGTTGCCTGAGGAGGAGCATTGGCAGCAGATGGAGGGAGGTGACTCTTCCCCTCTGCTCAGCACTGGTGAGGCCCCTCCTGGAGTGCTGGGACCACTCTGGGCTCCCCAGTATGAGGGACATGTGGATGTACTGGAGAGTCCAACAAAAGGCCATGGGAGATGAGGAAGGGGCAGGGGGATCTCTCCAAGGAGGAGATGTTGACAGAGCTGGGACAGTTCACCCTGGAGAAGAGAAGGCTCAGGGACATCTTAGCAACACGTGTGGGCACCAAAGTAGATGGAGCCTGACCCTTCTCAGTGGTGGCCCCTGGCAGGGCAAGAGGCATCAAAAAACTCAATTTAAACACGAGATGAAACTTTATTGCCCACCAAAACAGGCTGCCCAGAGAGCTGTGGAGTCTCACAGCCCACCTGGACATGGTCCTGGGCAGCCTCCTCAGCGGGGACTGGGCTGGATCCAGTGAATTCCAGGGTGAATTCCAGCGGTGCCTCCGTGCTGGCCCCAGCACTGCTGCTCTGGGGGGGCAGGCAGGACACTTGGGGAGCAGAGAGCCTTCAATGCAGCCACCTCTGAGCTCCATGAGCAGCAGCCCAGCAGGCTCTGACAGACACCCTGCACATAACGGCACGAGAGCTGCCTCTTGCTTTGTTTTTTTCCAGGGTTGTGTAATCTTATGCAAACTGTTGTCCCTTTCCCTCCAGAGCCTCCCAGGGAAAACCCCTCCCTTCAGTCCAGAGCACTGTTGTCCTCTCTGTGGCCAGGCCACCTGGCATGGTTTGGTTTCCTTTTTGATTTGAGTGAATTGAAAACGAGTTCTGAGTCAGAGCTCACACATTTGGCTCCACTGTGAACCCCATCCCATTATTCCTGCTGGTTTTTTGTTCCCTCTAATTCCTTTCGGCTGTTTCACTTTCGTCTCATCCTTTATCATCATCCTGGAATTTCCATTTCAGCTTCTCCAAGCTGCCTCTGGGCTGCCTTTTAAGAGGCAGCTGAATGCAGCTGCTCCAGACTGAGCTGCGTCTTCCACACCTTCGGCTCTTGCTCCGACATCCCTCTCCCCACGGAAAGATGAAGGGCTCTGCAGCTCTTCTGACTCTTCTCCTCCTTGTAGCCTCCTTCTCCCAGACTTCCTCTGGCCCAGGTGAGTCCTGCTTTTTCATTTATGAAGGAAGAACAGACCTGAGCTTTCCATTGATCCGTTGAGCTACTCCGGCAGATAACTGGGAATTTATCAGCACTGGTGCCAGTCTGTGCTCTGCCTCGAGGCCAGCTGGGTGCAGGAATCCTGGAACTGGAAAATTATCCATCCATCCATCCATCCATCCATCCATCCATCCATCCATCCATCCATCCCTCCATCTGTTCATCCATCCATCCATCCATCCATCCATCCATCCATCCATCCATCCGTTCATCCATCCGTCCATCCATCCATCCATCCATCCATCCATCCATCCATCCATCCATCCATCCATCCCTCCATCCATCCCCCACTGTTCATCCCTCCCTCCCTCCATCCATCCATCCATTATTCCATCCATCCATCCATTATTCCATCCATCCATCCATTATTCCTGGTCAGAGCTGAGGAATTTCAGCCTCTCCTGGGGCTGGGGGAGGTGGGAGAGCAATGACAGGGTGGGATCTCCCTCTACCTGCCCACTGCTCCTGGCCTCAGCCCAGATGATCCCCAATGTCCATTCCAGTTCCATTATCCTGTAATTCCCACTCCCTTCTCCCCAGCACAGCTCCCCAGTGCTCACATTGGGTCTCTTTGCCTCTTCCAGTTGGCTCTGACCTCCCAATCTGCTGCTTCAAGTTCTCCCGCCAGGAGCTGCCCTGGGATCGCATCCAGCGTCACTACAGCACCGGCGCCAACTGTCCCCAGCCAGCCATTGTGTGAGTGCCCCACGCCGTGCCAGGCTGGGAGGGGCTGGCACAGGGCAGGGACAGCCACCCTGGGGCTGTGGGAGGGTCACCACTCTGTAGGAACAGGGCAGGAGAGTGGAAAGGGCTGGCACAGGGACTGCTGGGGATGGTCCAGCTGTGATCCCAAGGATGCTCCTGCAGGAGTTCAGGTGGGAAAAGGGATGTTCCTGCAGGAGTTAAAGGGACAGGTGGGAAAAGGGATGTTCCTGCAGGAGTTCAGGAGGCAGGTGGGAAAAGGGATGTTTCTGTAGGAGTTAAGGGGACAGGTGGGAAATGGGATGTTCCTGCAGGAGTTCAGGAGGCAGTGTGGGAAACGGGATGTTCCTGCAGGAGTTCAGGAGGCAGGTGGGAAAAGGGATGTTCCTGCAGGAGTTCAGGAGGCAGGTGGGAAAACCTGTGGGCGGGAGGAGAATCACAGTCAGCTGCTGGTTTCAACATCAGCCTGGGGCACAGGGGAAATCCTCCTGCAATGCCCTGGATCTGGAATCCAGGTTTTTCTGGGAAGCAGGGCTGAGATCTAACATGTGCCATCCTGTTCCACAGGTTTGTCACAACCAAAGGGCGCCTGGTCTGTGCCAATCCCGCTGCCAGCTGGGTCAGGAGGTACCTGCAGAGCCTGGAGCAGAACTGAGCCCAGCCAGATGGCAAGTGGAGCTGCTGTCCTGCAGCAACCACAGCATCCTGAGCTCTGGTGGTGGAGCAGGACCCTGGGCCAACAGGAGCTGCAGGAGCCCATGGCATCTGCAGGTGTCTCCAAGGGACTGCTGGAAGGACACCCCAGGACACATGGTGTTGGGTGCTGCTGTTCACCCTGAGCTTCCATGGGCTGGGCAACCTCATCCCTCTGCCCTGACCCCTCCACCGGTGCTGGGAAGGCCCACGGGGCTGCACCTTGAGTATGTTATTTAAAATGATATTATTTGTTGGATGGAAGTTTTATAGTACTTGAAATTATTTATGAAATGATCCTGTGTGGTGGGCTGTGCTTTGTTCCTGTGGATAATAATGATGTTATTTATGGCAGTGCAACATGGAGGGTATTTATGGGATGGTGACACAGCATTGGCTGATGAGTGGCCCTGGTTTGCAGGCAATGAACTCATGATTCTGCAGAATAAAGGCTTTGGTCAAAACCTCTGGTTTTTTTCCTTTTCTGTGCCTCTGTGTGGTGTTCACCAGCTCAGACAGAACATCTCCCTGAGGTTCTCTGCAGCCTCTCTATGACATGTGAAGATGGGAAATGGTTTGAGGTGAACCCATAATGTTTCCATGCTGCAAACACGTGAATATCCTCAGAGACCACAGACCCCCCACATCCTCTCCAGAATTAGAGGTGTTTGTACCCACATGTGGGACTTTTACAGACATGACTCTGCTCTCCACACACCCCAGGCACGTCCCAGCCCCTGTTTGCTGCTCCAGCCCCACAGCCCCACACCCCACTGGGCCCTGGGTGTGCAGTGGGGTGGGGAAGGGACACGGGGCTGCAAGGGGTACACCCTGCCAGACTTTGGGGGGAAGCAGAGAGGATGGAGGTGCTGCAGTGCTGGGGTTGCCCTGAGAGCTGGCAGGAGCCAGGAGGGCTCATGGGCTCCTTGTGCCAGGCAACTCCCTGCCCTGCCAGCCAGTGCTGCCAGTTAAGCAGCAGTTCCCAGCACAGGCACCCACATGTGCACTGTCAGAGGCCTCCAGTCTCTCCTTCCTGTTCCTCTAAGGCATCTCCACATCTGTGCCCACCAGCCAGCTGGTGCTGAGCCTGGCAGTGCTGCCAGGAGAGGGGCAGGGAGTGCCCCTTTCATCCTGGCCACCCCAGGGGGGTTGTTCCTCACTTTAAGGGAAGGGCTCAGCTGTGCTGCAGGTGTGAAACAACAGGCAGAGAAGCTGCTGCAGTTGGTCTCAGGATGCAGCTTTCCAGGGAAAGATGAGCAGGTCCCAGGGGAGGAAGAACAGAGTTGGACACAGCCTGTCCATTGGGATGCTGTTCAGTGCTCCTCTGAAAAGAAATCCCCAAAGGATTTGAGTTGGAAGAGACCTTAAAGCTCATCTTTTTCCACGCCCTGCCATGGGCAGGGACATCTTCCACCAGCCCAGGTTGCTCCAAGCCCTGTCCAACCTGGCCTTGGACACCAACGGGCTTGGGGATGTTTTATGGACATTTTATCTTGCACTGCTTTGCTTGGCCCTAATAATGGGGCACCTTTTGTTGCTGGCAACAACAGGGGCCTGAAGAAATTTCTCCCTGGAGTGACAGAGTGGAAAATGGTGGAAAATCTCCTGGGAGGTAAAGACTTGACCTGCAGAAGCTGCCAGGTGGGATACTCTTGGCCAAGGGTTGATACAAAAGCTTCTGAGCTTCTTCTTCAGCCAGCTCTGATGGAGCCAACCCAAAAGGTCCCCATGCCCCTGCAGAGCTCCAGCACAGGGAGGTGGGACCAGCAGTTTCCTTCTCTGCCCACAAAGCTATCAGCCAGTTTGAAATGTCAACCACAGGCTGATAAAGTGCTTTTGTTGGTTTGACTCGGTGTGAAACGTCTCTTGTGCTTTTTGAAACCAAATTCGGGTTTCCTTCCCGGAGCAGGTGCAGAGCAGGGGGGGTTTAGAGAAATCAAACCCCAGTGGAGCTCCACTGGCAGGGCTGAGCCTGGCTCAGGCTGCTTTCCCAGGGGAGCCTGTGCTGGGGATGTGGGCCAGGCCATGAGCCAATCACAGAATGGATTGGGTTGGAAGAGACCTCTGAGATCATCAAGTCCAACCCTTGATTCAACCCCACTGTGATCACCAGCCCAGGGCACGGAGTGCCCTGGGCTGGTGATCACAGTAGGGTTGGATCAAGATGTGGTGGATTCTCCCTCAGTGCCACATCCATTGAATCACAGAATGGATTGGGCTGGAAAAGCCCTCCGAGATCATCAAGTCCAACCCTTGGTCCAACTCCAGTCCCTTTACCAGATCGTGGCACTCAGTGCCATGGCCAAGCTCAGGTTAAAAACCTCCAGGGATGGAGAATCCACCCCCTCTCTGGGCAGCCCATTCCAATCCCTGAGCACTCTCTCTGCAAAGAATTTCTTTCTGATCTCCAACTTCACTTTCCCCTGGCAGAGCTTGAGCCCATCGTGCCCCCTTGTCCTATTGCTGAGTGCCTGGGAGAAGAGACCAACCCCCACTTGGCCAGAACTTCCCTCCAGCTCCCTGCAGAGACACCCCTGAACCCCACCCTGAGATTTCCAGGCAGCCCTTTGCCAAATCCACAGTGGCAAAGCCCCACCAGCTCCAGCCCTGGCTTTGATATGATGGGGGAAAGGGTTGGGGAACCAGCCCTGGGAGGTGCTGGGAGACAGGCAGAAGGGAAGGCTTTCAGGGCTAAGGAGGATGAGGCACTTCCAGCTGGGACATTTGGGTTCTTCCCCTGTCTCTTCCACAATATTTGCAGTGGGATCCTACTGGGGCAGTTTTCCAAGCAGGAGGGGAACAACCAGAGCTGACACAGAGAGAAAACCACTTTATTCTTTGGCATCGGCAAGAGACAGAGGTTTTGAAAACGAGGCTGGACAATGTGGCTCCACAACGAGCATCCTGGCAGTAACCAGAGGACCATCTCCTCCTCTGGGGAGCCAGACCTTCCTCACAGCTTCTCCTGCACCCTGACAGAATCCAACTCCCTTTGGCACCTCATTCTGACAGACCGATGCCCACCAAGAGCTCTGGGGATGAAATGCCCCTCCCATTCTAATAGAGGAGGCACGAGGAGGGCTCAGCTTAGCCACGTGTCACACAGCAGGGCACACCCAGGTGGGTCTGCCAGGCCAGAAGGTCCCCAGAGTCACAGCTGACCCAAGGGTGCCTCAGTTATTGTGGAGAAATGACTTCTTTGCGAGGCAAGAGGAACTTCAGGGGTCCCAGGGTGGCTCAGCAGGTGCTGGTGCTCAGCAGCAGAGTTTCTAGGTGTGTGCCAAGCTCTGCCAGGGGGACTGGCAGGATTTCTGAGCTCCCAGGGCTCACTGCAGCTCCAGGCTGTTCACATACTCCTTCACCCACCTGGCATCAGGGTTGGCACAGATGTGGTTGCCCTTCTGGGTGATGAACCTGCCAAGGTAGAAAAGGGACATGAGGGCCCTGGGTCACCTCTTTGGATCATCTCCCACAAACCCCCAAGCCTCAGGGAGCTGCAGAGCCTGCTAAAGCCCAGGGGGCAGGGGCAGATCAGGTCCCTTGGGAGCCCACCCCATTCTTGGGTGTTCCTGTCCATGTCCAGTGCAGAGATGAGCCTCAATGCAGGAGGGCATTTTATTTGCATTGGGCTCATCACCACTGCAAAGTCCAGCTGGCTCCTGACCTCCTTCCCACACCTTATTCCCATCACCAGGATGGTCCAAGGGACCTCCTCAGCTGAGGAAGGGGAGGGCTCACTGGGTGCACCTGGGACCTGGGTGGCTGCCCCATTCCCTTCCTCCAGCTGGGGGATCTCAGCCCACTGTGCTCCTGGTCCTGCTGGATGGGAAACCAGGACCCCAAGAGCTGGCAGAGCCCTCCCTGAGAGCCCAGAGCAGGAGCTGGTACTCACACAACTGCTGGCTGAGGGCACAAGCTGCTGGTGTAGAAATACTCCTTCATATGAGCCCGGGGCAGCTGCCAGGAGATGTAGTTGAAGCAGCAGATTTTTGTGTCAGAGCCCCCTGGAAGAGATCAGGAAATCAACCCAGGCTGAGACCACCCCTCACTAAACTGCACATTCCCCAGCCAGGAATGTGGGTGACCCCCTCAGTCAGCTGGGCAGCCCCTTCTCCTGTTTGCCCAGAAAATCACCAAGAAGCTGGTGGGAACCCCAGAGTTTGGTTAATGCCATTGCTGGGGCTGCTTCTTAAATGGTTTACACTCAATTCCCATGACAAAAATCCCTTTGGTTACCCTGGGGCCAATTCCAAAGCCCACCAAAAAAACCAGGGGAGCTGAAACCTGAAAACTTTGACACCAGTAAAATTCATCTCTGAGGTAAAAGGATGATAGAAAGGAAGACCAGGGCCTATAAAGCAGGAGAAGACATTCCCACAGCTTTCCAATCTTTGCAGCTGGTTTTTTTTCCAGTTCTGCTCCAAAATTCCAGGTAGTCAGAGCAAAAATCCCTCCCCAGGAGAGCAGGGGGATGCTGTACTCACTTGGAGCAGATGAGACCTGAGCAAAGAGGGCAGCAATGAGGATGATGGAGAGGCAGAGTGTGGAGACCTTCATCCTGGACAGAGATGAGCTGCAAGGCAGAGGCAGGACCAGAGCAGGTTCCTCCTGTTGCTGATGTGAGGTGCTGGCCAGTTCTTGCTTTTTATAGGACAGTGGCCAGCCCTGTCAGGCAGATTTCAAACCAAATACTTGGAATTTCCAAAGTGTGATAGAGCTGATGTCACAGCACCTTCACCTTAGAAATGGTGAGAAAAAGAGGAAACAGCTGTTCTAGGAAGTACCAGAACAGCCTTTGTGTGAGCAGAGGTAGGTCTGAGCAAATCAGTACCCAATGACCAAGGCAGGATATGAAATCAGCCTTGAGCAGGAGGTCCACCCTTTGATCTTCCAACGTGACAGCTGTGCTTCCCAAACTGATCTCAGCATCCTTCCTGAAGCACCTGGAGAACCTCAACTCAGTCAAGCACCCGAACACGGAGGATGAGGCTGCTCAGACCTTCTGTGGACAGGGCAGGTCCAGCCAAGGGGTCCCTGCTCTGGTGGTGGGTCTGGGAGATGGCCAAGGTGGATGCAGGGGGACAGTGTGGGCAGCATGGGCAGCAGGAACAAAGCTGTGCTGCCAGTGTGGAGCTCAGGGCATCCAAACCCCTCCTGACATCCCCAGGGAGGGAAGTGCCCAGGAATGCCAACTCCACGGGCTGACCCCACAAATTGCATCTTCTGCAAGTGCCAGCGTGGGGTTGGTACAAGTGGGATGCAGAGGGCAGAGCAGGAGCTTCCCCTGCCTGGGGAGTGGAGAGGGAGCAGCTCTTGTGCAAGACACCCCAATCTTTGTGCACATCACGAGGCTCGTGGTGTTTCTGTCCAGAGGCCCCTGGCACTGCTCTTGCCATGACTTGATGGGTTCCCCTGGATGTCCCAGGGGCCATTTCCCCTTTCTCCACCTCTCTTTAGTCAGCCACAGGCCCCCAGTTTGTCACTCACTGTGGTTCCTCAGGGTGCTTTCTGCCCAGTCCCAGCCCAGCTGCTGCTCACGAGGCTCCACGGGCTCATGTTTCCTGGGATTTCCTCACTGCCCTGTGGCACCACAGGCTCGTGTTTCCTGGGATTTCCTCACTGCCCTGTGGCACCACAGGCTCGTGTTTCCTGGGATTTCCTCACTGCCCTGTGGCACCACAGGCTCGTGTTTCCTGGGATTTCCTCACTGCCCTGTGGCACCACGGGCTCGTGTTTCCTGGGATTTCCTCGCTGCCCCGTGGCACCAGTGCTGCACAAGGACTGCAGGGCAGGGCTGCTCTGCTCCCACCTTCCTGCCCAACACACCTCGTGGGTCTGTGTGGGGCACTCAGAGACCTCCCCATGTCTGGGTGTATTGGGACTGCCTCTCCTTCACTGTGGTGACCCCATGGTGTCCCCAGGAGGGTCTCCAGGGCTGTGCCAGAGACCCTCTGGCAGGAACAGGTATCCATGGCTTTCCCAACTCATCCTGCCAGGAGCCATCCTCCTGGGGCTGGGCTGTTGGTCTCCTGGGGACACTGAGGACTGGCCTTCAGGAGCAGGACCTGGGGCTGAACCACGTGCCTGACACCACACAATTGTCACAGACACGTGGTGGTGGCATTTTGGAGCAGCAGAGCAACAGGCACTGAAGCTTTGCAAGGGACCAAACCTCAGCTGGAACTTGCCAAGGGACATCCCACTGCTGGGTGGGCAGGGGGATTATTCAGTGCTCCTCTCATGTTGCACAGACTTCAGAACTGCAATTAGCCTGTCGGGCTGGCTAATTTATTTATGCCCCAGGCCCATGTAGGGGTGCACAGCAAGGTCTCACCCTCATCTTCTCACACAACAGCAGCTGCATTTTGAGCTGAGCCTTCACCCTGCAAGGCTCATCCTGGGGCTGGGACCTCTCTTGCCAGGGAGGAGTCCCTGTAGGGAGTCGGTTTTCACATGTGCCCCACCTGCCCCAGGGTGTGGCCCCGAGCGCTCCTGGGCTCCAACACACAGTTCCTGGGCTGTGCCACCCCCTGGTTGCATTGGGTGGGTGGCAGTCGCTCTCCTCCCGCCCCCGACCGAGACTGTCCTGCCACGGGGCACGTGAATTAACCTGCTGGGTGTGCCCAGCCCCGCTGGCACACGGAGGAACCGCTGCTGCCTGTGATATAACCTCTGACAGGGCCGGACGGAGATCTAAGAAACCACAGGGAGATGCCACCGCTGCCCCGACCGCAGGGCGGGCAGAGCCCACGCTGTGCCAGAGCTGCCAAAGGCAACCGAAACCGCGATATCTCAGCGCGGCTCGGAGCGCACGGGGTGGCTGCGCCTCAGCCCGCCTGGCGCAGCTCCATCCTGCTGTTCCCGACGTTCCCGAGGGATGATGCCACGCTCCCACATTGCCACCGCACTGCCCAGCCTTGCCCCTCGCTGCCCAGCCTTGCCCCTCGCTCGGGGTGCAGGGTTTTCTTTTGGAAGTGGGTTTTGCAGCCCTAACCCTGGCGGTGGGGATGGCAGAGCCTTGGAAAGATGCCATATCCTTCATCGTGGCTCTGTCCTTGCTCCAGGCTGGCTCTTGGTGATGGGTGACCCTCCTCCCCCCTCTCCTCCTCATCCTCCTCCGCGCTCCCTGCCTGCCTTTGCCTCCTCCTGCTCCCTGCACTGCGGCTGCTCAGGGAAAGGTGTTGGCAAAGGTGGCAGCTGGGATGCACCGGGCACTGCGGGAAAACCCGGGAAGAGACCGGGACACCGCAGGGAGAGGGGAGGGCAATGCCACAGGTGCCACTGGGACCCAGAGCAAGTCCTGGAAGGTTTGTCAGGGGAATCGTGGTGGGGTTTGGCCTCAGATGCAGAGGGGAGTTACACGGGCCAGTTTTTGGGAGCTCTGTAGGACAAGGTGAGGCACAGGGAGGTTTCACCTCTTTCTGTGCATCGATGGCTGAAAAGCAGAGATGGTTTTCTCTCTGGCCATTTACTTCCCCTCCCAACCACACGCGAGCACTCGGGTAGCACCGAGCCCTCTGCTGTCCTGCTCGGGGAGCGTTCCTGGAGCCCTTCCACTCACAGCCACGGCTCGGCCATCTGCTCAGGAGGAGGACATTCCCACTGGAGACTCCCAGTGCTCTCCCCTGCAGGTCTCCTCCCTGCACACAGCCCCGAGGGGCAGGGACAGGTGACACTTGGGCTGTCCCCTTGAGCCCTGGGCTCTTCCTTGGGCTCTCTGTCCTGGGCAGGGATCTGGGGCTCTGCAGTGCCCTGTCTTGCTGCCCATGCTGGTTGGCAAATCCCTGGGGAGTGTGGAGGGCCCATCTCCAGCCCCTCTCCATCTTCCTGTTCATCAGGAAACCTCTTTATTTTCCTTCTGTGGGGTAAAGGAAAGCAGAAGTCTCTGCTGCCTCCAAAGACTCTATGGAAACCAGAACCACACACCAATCACCTGCTCCTTGAAGCTCCAGATTATGTCCCAAAAGATGGTCCCAATGTGCTGGGGGTCACCACCCACCCCTGGTGGTCACTCATCCCTGGTGGTCATTCATCCCTGGTGGTCACTCATCCCTGGTGATCACCACCCATCCCTGATGGTCACCATGTGTTCATGGTGGTCACCACTCCATCCTGTGGTCACCACCCATCCCTGGTGGTCACTCATCCCTCAGGGTCACTCATCTCTGGTGGTCACCATGCATTCATGGTGGTCACTGCTCATCCCTGTGGCCACCACCCATCCCTGGTGGCCACCACCCATCCCTGTGGCCACCACCCATCCCTGGTGGTCACTCATCCCTCAGGGTCACTCATCTCTGGTGGTCACCATGCATTCATGGTGGTCACTGCTCATCCCTGTGGCCACCACCCATCCCTGTGGCCACCACCCATCCCTGGTGGTCTAGTGGTCAGGATTTGGCACTCTCACTGCCACGGCCTGGGTTCGATTCCCAGCCAGGGAAGGGACTCCTGCACATCCCACTCTTTTCCTGGAGCAGCTTCTGGGCTTCAGTTCAGCTCCAGGCTCAGGAGCTCCCACATCCAGTGCATGGGGCTGGATGGGGGTGGGATTAATTTTGGGGGGTGGCAGCTGCCTCGTGTCCTCCCAGTGCCATCAGACTCACCTCCCAGTGGGCAAATACCCCGGGGAAGGGCAGCCCTGAGCCTGTGGTGGTTGTAGGGAGCAGAGTGACAAGGACAGAGGGAGCAGGAAAGAATTCCATGGGTTTCTCCATTCAGGGTTATGTGGGAATGCCCCAACACCTCACCTGGTGAGGGGTGTGACACTGATGTGACACTGTGGAAATGAGTCTGGGGGTGCTTTGGGGGCCTGTGATGGTTTATGGCCCCTTCTAATGCCATGGGTCTGTTTGGCTCTGTTTTGGTCCCTTCCTGGCCCTGTTTTGGTCCTTTCTTAGCTCTGTTTTGGCCCTGCTTGGCCCTGTTTGGTCTCTGCTTTGTTGTCCCAGCCTGACATCATCAGAAGGGAGGGAATTGGCATGATAAAAATAATGACCTCATCTCCTCAGGTTCTGCTTCTTACTGGCCTCTTATCTCTTGGAAACATCGTGTTTAAGACATTCATATCTGGCCATCAGGGGCACAATAAATCACAGGGCTCAAGTAGTTTGTTTAGACAAAGTTTGGTCTGTCACAGCGAGGTGACAGCTGGAGGAAGCAGGGGAGATGTGGGAGGAAGGGTGGCACAGCTGCAGGGGGCAGGGGAAAGGGTGGCACAGCTGCAGGGGGCAGGGGAAAGGGTGGCACAGCTGCAGGGAGCAGGTGGCACACCTGTAGGGAGCTGTGTGACACATCAGGTATAGGGAGCAGGGTGACATGGCTGTAGGGAGCAAGGTATGGGCTGTGGGGAACAGGGTGACACATCTGTGGGGAGAAGGGTGACACAGCAACAGAGAGAAGGGTGACACATCTGTGGGGAGAAGGGTGACACAGCTACAGAGAGAAGGGGACAGCTGCAGAGAGAAGGGTGACACAGCTGCAGAGAGAAGGGTGACACATCTATGGGGAGAAGGGTGACACAGCTACACAGAGAAGGGTGACACAGCTACACAGAGAAGGGTGACACAGCTACAGAGAGAAGGGTGACACAGTTACACAGAGAAGGGTGACAGCTGCAGAGAGAAGGGTGACACATCTATGGGGAGAAGGGTGACACATCTATGGGGAGAAGGGTGACACAGCAACAGAGAGAAGGGTGACACAGCTGCAGAGAGAAGGGTGACACATCTATGGGGAGAAGGGTGACACAGCTGCAGAGAGAAGGGTGACACATCTATGGGGAGAAGGGTGACACAGCTGCAGGGAACAGATCTATGGGGAGAAGGGTGACATGGCTGTGCAGGGTGGACATGCCATGGCATCATTTCTTTCTGGGATAAGAAGAGATGCAGAGCTGCTCCCCCCCAACACCGTCTTGTGTCCTGACAGTCTCCTAAAGGTAAAGGGCCCCCTGGGAGGTCAGGGCCAGGGTGGCAGTGCAGGGTCCCTTGAGCAGGGGTGACTCTCTGTGTCTGTCTGTCTGTCTGTCTGTCCCTCCTGGGGACAGGAGCTGCCAGTAAAACTCCCGCTGTGAGCAGGACTTGAACCTGCGCAGGGAAACCCTATTGGATTTCAAGTCCAACGCCTTCACCACTCGGCCATCACAGCCCCTGGCCCAGAGTGGCACTGCAGGAGCCTCTGGCTGTCCCCCAGCCCCAGGGGACACCATGAGAGCCTTCACCACTCGGCCATCACAGCCCCTGGCCCAGAGTGGCACTGCAGGAGCCTCTGGCTGTCCCCCAGCCCCAGGGGACACCATGAGAGCCTTCACCACTCGGCCATCACAGCCCCTGGCCCAGAGTGGCACTGCAGGAGCCTCTGGCTGTCCCCCAGCCCCAGGGGACACCATGAGAGCCTTCACCACTCGGCCATCACAGCCCCTGGCCCAGAGTGGCACTGCAGGAGCCTCTGGCTGTCCCCCAGCCCCAGGGGACACCATGAGAGCCTTCGCCACTCGGCCATCACAGCCCCTGGCCTAGAGTGGCACTGCAGGAGCCTCTGGCTGTCCCCCAGCCCCAGGGGACACCACAGAACCTGCTCCCACCCTACACGTGGGCTCTGCCCTCCTGGTCCCCCACGGGTGCTGCTGTCCCTGCTGCCACTGCCCTGCATGGAGCTGAGGCTGGCACAGCATCCTGGCAGTGCTGAGAACTGGGCACCAGCACAGCACCAGTGGTGATAACACAGGGGATGGATGCAGTGAGAGGTCTGTGTCCCATCTCATCTCCCTGTATCCAACAGGAAACTTGTTCCTGGCTGAGCATCCCCAATGTCCTTTTTTAGCCAGGGAACATCCCAGCCTCCTCCATCCCCTCTCCCCCCAGAATCCCCACATTTCCCTCTGTCACAGCATGTCCAGATGCTGCTTTTGGAGGCAGCCTGAACAACAGATCCATCAGGTTCTGTCCTGCAGCAGGCAGGAGATGTTCCAGACTTGTGTGGTTCTCACCAGGTCACTCCCTGCCTTTTGGCCTTTTGGGACAGGGGATTTGAGGAAAAGAGGAAAAGGTGGTGGTTGAGGAGGAATCCTTGCTGAGCAAGGTCTGGTGGTGACTTTGGACTCTCCTTTGGGGAATAAATGTCCTATTTGGAGGGCAGTTCTAGAAGCACTATCCTTGGTTTTGTGGGAACTGGTCCTGGGAACTCATCCTGAGATACCCAAAGCCCTCTCTGAGTTTCTAGAATTGTGTCCAAGAGCTTTGCAAGTGTCCCATGAGGATTTACCAGCAGGAACCTGCACATTACCAGAGCCCCAAACAAGATGTCTGGGGGGATCCACAGTGCCCATGGGAAGGATGGGAGGGATCCAGACACCCTGGAGAGGAGCAGAGTAGGAGCAGAGGGATGTGGAGAGCAGTGGTACCCTGAGGGAGGAGCTTGGAGGGGACCAGAGCTGGAAAGAGAGGTCTGAGGGGGGTTGAGGGTGAAAACTTTGGTCTGGAGAGGGTGAGAGTGAGAGTGAGGGTTGAGGATGAAAAGTTTGGTCTGGAGAGCTCCAGTAGAAGGATCTGGAGGTGACTGGAGGACACTGAATCCCCCAACTGGTTTTGCAGCCTGGCTGGACTCCCACTTTCCTTGCACTGACCAGAATTTCCCCAATATTCCTCAGAATCTTTGATTTTGTTGACTTTTTCCTTATCTAGTCTTGTGTCACTGACAGTGAATCTGCAGTTCTTGTGATATTTACAGACAAAACAATCTTGCCTGGTGGAAAGAACGGGATGTGCTTATAGAAAACCTGAGCTCAACAGAGAGCTGACAGCTATTCTTTTTTTTTTATTATTTATAGAGCTGTGAAAATATTTAAACAGAAGGAAGGATTGGCTCTCTAATCCTGGGAGGTTTACAAGGCTGATTGTCAGTCAGAAGTCAGCATTGTCTTTTGTTTACCAGCTCCCTGATGTTCACAGGATTGTAGCACTTCCACTGCCTTCCCAGCAGTGCCCTGAAACGCAGCCCTTCTTCCTCCTGCGTGGCATGGAATCCCTGGTGGGTTGGAAGAGACCTTAAAGTCCATCTCATGCCACCCCTGCCATGGGCAGAGACACCTCCCACCAGCCCAGGGTGCTCCAGCCTGGCCTTTGACACTTCCAGGGATCCACTGGCAGCCACATCTTCTCTGGGCAAACTCTGCCAGGGCTTGCCCACCCTCACAGCCAGGAATTCCTTCCTAATCACCCTGTCATAATTCCCACTGAAGTGCTCAGCACCTTGTTCCTTTCTAGGCACTGGCAGAGTTGGAACTGTGGGACTGTCTATGTTTGTATGCACAGGATTTCCCTGGAGACAGCTCAGCTGCCTCCTTCTTTGCCCAGCCTTTGTCACCTACAACAACCAGCAGTTGTTTTGCAGGAGTTTCCAGGCCCATGATGGTCTGACTAGATCACCCAAACCACCTCACTGAGCCATTTGGAAGAGGACACAGTTTTGGTTTCTCTGGACAGAGCTCGTGGCAGTCCCACCATTCCCACCTGGTGCACGAGATGCTCCACAAATGCCTGTTGGCAAAATGACCCATTTCTGGCTGCCCAAACCACCAGCAGGCCAAAAGAACCCAAATTCCCCCACCATCCTTTCCCATCATAAAGTTCAGCCAATCTCTTTCACTTGAATGAAAGAAATGTGTGTCTTTCTTCCTTTTTTACTGATTTTCCCAAAAGGAAGTCGACGTTTGCTCCGAAGGGATGGAGAAGAAGGCACCTTGCAGCTGATTCCAGGAAAGCAAACCAGCAGATATTTCCTCTTGGCTCAGTGTGGTCCCAGTTAGTCCCCTTTTGGCCACACCCAGGCCAGGCCCAGCTGATTTCTGCCCTGGTGCAGGTGTATAAAGGATTGGTTGTTTCCCAGCCCTGCCAGTGCTGCAGAGATGGCAGGTAAGAGCAATCCCTTCTCATTTGAGTCCTGCAGTGGATATTTCTGGGGTGGATTCTGGGGCAGGGCTGAGCCCCAGGAGGTGGGAGGAGGAGAGCCTTGGGAGCTGGTGGTCCTTCCCACTTGCTTCTCCCCTGCTATATATTCAGTTCCTTGTGAGAGGGAGAACAGACAGTTTTTCTGCCTTGTGCAGCAACACCCTGCAATATAAAAATGCAAGAAATGAGCAGCTTTCAATCCCCAGGAAGGTGGTTGAAGGATTTCCACAGATAAATATAATACAACATCCCCTACAGTGAGAAATTCCTTAGTTCTTCCAAATTTTGTCTGTCTTTCCTGTTCCAAATGGTGCCTAAATTACTTAAACTAGAGCTAATTGCAACCTTTTGGCTAAAAATCTGCTTTCAGAGCAGGCTCTGGTGGGGGACACTGAGGAGGACAGATGGGGTGGATGATGTGGGAAAGGAGCAGAGGACATTTCAGGGAGCAGCAGGAGGACTAAGAGAGCAGGTTGGAGGCTGGAGGGGACAGATGGGGCAACCTTTGGTCGGTAGCAAGACCAAGAGGGCAGAGAGGGCTGTGTGGGGTCAACCTCCTTTCCACACACCACTTGTCCCAAAGGAGGACACCAACCCCAACACACCTTCCCAACCTTCTCCATCACTGCTGCTGGACTGTCCCTGGCTGCCTCCTCCTTGGCAGCTCCTCAGCCCAGTGTCCTGCAGGTCTCCCACCACAGGGATGGCCCTGTGTCCTGCCAGCCCCTCGGTGGGTCCTGCTGACAGACTGGCCAAAGGGCAGCTGTCCTTCATTCCTGGATCCTGACAGAGACACTCAACCCAAACCTCTCCTGACTCTCCAGCAAAGCCCTTCCCAGCCAGAGGATTTCTGTTGCCTTTCTCTGCAGGCACAAACCCAGGAATGACTCTCTTGGGATCCATCATCACTCTCTGCTTAGTTGGGGCTGTGGACTCCTCAGGGAATGGTGAGTTCATGTTTGTCCTGGGGCTGCTGCTGTGCTGGAGAGGCTGTGGATGGAAACTCAGCCTGAGCTCCCAGTGGGACACAGCTCTGATAAGGAATTGAGATATCCTGGACATGACCCACTGTCAATGGAGTCAATACCTGAGAAACTTCCCAAAGGAAATTCCCTATTTAACCAACAGCTTTCCCAAGTATGTGATTACCCCTTTATGACAGGGAATGTGAGTCAGACATCACATCTTTGGCTTCTTCTCTGCATTTATTGTTTCCTGTGAGAAGGGAACAGAGCTGGGAAGTGGCTGGAGCAGCAGGAGCAGCTGAGGGAGCTGGGGGGGCTCAGCCTGGAGAAAAGGAGGCTCAAGGGGGACCTTCTCACTCTCTGCAACTCCCTGACAGGTGGTGGAGTTCCCATCCCTGGAAGTGCTCAGAAAACCTGTGGATGTGCCACTTGAGGACATGGTACATGGCAGGGTACCCTCAATTTCTGCTTTTCTTCCTTTCTTTCACGAGCAGAGGTCTCCAAGGTGCTGTCAGACTCATCTCTCCTGAGCACCATCAGCGAGGCCAGGCAGAGGGTGGACACAGCTTATCTGCAGGCCCGAAGGAGGTGAGTCCCTTTTGCAGAAGGGCCCCAATAGTATAAGGAAATAAGATAAAATAGATGTGGTTTGTTCTGTTTTCCAAGGCATGTTTATTATGGAGAAGCCTCTGTGCAAGGACTCTCTTTGTTGGAGGGATCCTTTTGGCTGCATTCTGGTGTCCTGTCTCAGCCCCAGGGCCACCCAGCACCCCCCTGTTAGTCCTTCCTCACCTACAATACCACAGGCAGCTCCCACCAGTCCAGAGTGGTACAGCCATTCCAGACACAGGAAGTCCTCTCCTGGTTGCTGGAGTTGTGCCCCTCTCCAGGAGGACCACAGTTGTGCAGATGGACACCTTGCCATTCTTGGTGAAAGTCAAACCCCAGGTGTCCACCATGACTGACCCAGGCAGCAGGATGGTTTGGGAAAGGGTCTCCACCCACCCTGCAGAAGCAGCAAGACAGGGCCCAGGAGGAGAAGGAACAGGAGGTTGTCCCTCTGCTCACAAAATGCATCTTGAGACACTCTAAATGTGAAATCTTACCCAGTCACAATTCACTGGTCTGGATTGCCACATGACAGAACAAAATTTATTGAGACAAGGAAATACTGAAGACTTGAAGTTGGGGTTCCCAGGGGTTTGTTTGCCCAGATCATCTGAGCTGACGTGCTGAGGCACAGAACAAGGTGGGCAGAGCCTGCCTGAGGCCCAGCAGTGGTCACAGCTCATTAACACCCAGCCCAGCCTGCCAAAGGAGGTCTGGTTTCAGAGAAGGCACCTCATGGGGCTCTTTTCTGTTCAGCTTGAAGAGGAAGCTGAAGGAGGACCTTGCCAGCCCAATGGATTTGCTGAAGCACCTGAAAGACCCTGTAGGAAGAACCAGATCTGCAGTCCGAGCTGCTGATTACATGGAAACCACTCTGAAACTCCTCCAGAGGAAGCTGCATCTCTCTGGCAAATGGAGATTCAATGTCACAGGTAAGGTGGTTTGGGGGCAAAATGTCTTAAAAACAGCCAAGAGCAGAAAATGCTCTTGAAAAATCTTAAAACCAGCCAAGATCAGAACATGGGCCACAGCAGGAATGTCAGGGAGCAGCTCTGCCATGACCCAAATACTGGGGGTAAAACCACTCCCCACAACAGCCCTTGGGGGGTAGAGGCAGAGCAGAGCCCTGGCTGTTTAATCATCATCTTTGGCATCATCTCCTACCTCTGGTGATAAAAACAAGCTCACAATGAGCGTGATAATCCTGGGACAAACTCTCTTACTGCCAGGAAACTCTGACCAGTGAGAGCCATCCATCTCCCACTTGTGGTCCTCACACCTGGGTTGCACCACTCTCCAAACTCATTGTTTCATTCCCAGCCTGTGATAAAACCTGAGGGTGCTCCTCATATGCCCCTGGAATGTTGTTCCATGCCCACCCAGCTCCCCTAGCCCAGAGGTGAGAGCTGATCCCCAGAAGGGTTTAGGCACTGAAGGAACAATCCAAATCCAGATGTTGCATATCCAGCAGCTCTCCCTCAGCTGATTCAAACCCTCACCTGGAACACCAGGAAGCTAAAACAGCAAGGAAAAGAGTGGGATCAGCTGTTACTTTAGGTGGTTTCTCTTGCAGACCTACTCAGCAGAAAGCAGGAGGAGATGATCTTCAGAGGCACCGGCTGTGATGCTCAGACCCGATCCATTAAATGCCCAAAGGAGGACGTTTACAGGACCATCACTGGGGAGTGCAACAACAGGTGGGGCTCGGGGGTGGCCAAGGAGGCTCTCAGGTCCACACTCTGGCCCAGGGCAGGTGGCTTTGCATCATCTGTGAAGGTGTTTTTCACCAGGGCAAGAGGAGTGAAACGCTCAGTTTAGTGGTGTCTGTAACAGAGGGGTCATGGTGTCATTTCTGAAAGATCTCAGCTTTGGGCCCACTGGGGTGCAAAGTGTTAGTCTGCTCCAAGGCTGGTGATGTCTGGAATGCTGACAGGGTTTGCTCTCCTGGCTGTGCTGCAGGAAACACCCTCAGCTGGGCTCCTCCAACCGCGCGCTCGCTCGTTGGCTCCCGGCGGAGTACGAGGATGGGGTGGCTGTTCCCAGGGGAGCCACGGAGGGCAGGAGCTACAATGGATTCCCACTCCCCCTGGTGAGACCCACAGGGTGGACACTGCCCCCACTGCACCCATCAGAGGGGCAACATCTGCAGTGTAAATGGTTGGGGTTTGACCTCAGGAGCTGATTTGAGGCTGGTTTTTCACCAGTGAGTTATGGCTTGGGGTGATGTGTTTGGCTGGAGACAGACAGGAGCAAAAAGGTTGGGAACACTTCACTAAGAGGTTTCCAAAGTGCACATTCCAGGGATTGCTGCAGGCAACACCTGCAGCTCAGGTGCACCGGGAGCTCTGTACCAACCACAAGGCTGGGGTGTTCCTCAGCCACCTCCTTGACTTTCTGGATGTGTGCAGGAGCAAGTCCCAGCTGTAAGAGGAGATCCATGAAACTGGATTTGGCTGAAGGACTCACAGTCAAGAGGGTGCTACTTATAACATCTGTTTGGACAGAGCTGGAGAGTTAATGGGTCTGTTTATTGCCATAGTTAACCCTTATGAGATTATCTGAGATCATCTTGTGCATGATCCACAACTACCTGAAAGGAGGTCTTGGAGAGGTGGGACTTGGCCTCTTGTCCCAGGTAACAAGTGACAGGACAAGAGGAAACGGCCCCAGGTCACCCCAGGGGAGGTTCAGGTTGGATATGAGGAAAATTTTCTTCACTGAGACAGTGGTTAAGCATTGGAACAGGATTCCCAGGGAGGTGGTGGAGTCACCATCCCTGGAAGTGTTCGGAAAACCAGCAGACATGGCACTTTGATCTGGTTTAGTGGACATGGGGGATGTTTGGTTAAAGGTTGGACTTGGTGACCTTGGAGGTCTTTTCCAGCCTGAAAGCTTGGGTGGTTTGGTGGTTCTGAGGTCTCCCAGGGGGTGTTTCAGAGCTGAAGTCACCGTGGCAGGGACAGTCACACACCTTCTCCCTCCGCTTTGCCGCAGGTACGAAAGGTGTCCAACGAAATCGCTCACACGGCCAACAAGGACATCACTGCAGACCAGGAGCTCTCTCTGGTCTTCATGCACTGGGGCCAGTGGGTCAACCACGACATAGACCTGGCCCCTGCCAGTGGAGAAGGAGCCAGCCTGGAGCTGCTATGCCACACTGACTGTGCCTTCAAGCCCCCCTGCTTCCCCATCAAGGTATGGTGCCCCTCCCTCCCTCCCTGGCTCTCATGAGGCAGCCAAACTGAAGCCACACGACCCTCTGAGGCCCAATGCTGTTTGTTGGCCACAGTTCCCCCCCGATGACCCACGGTGGGCAGGCCCTGGCACCTGCATGCCCTTTGTGCGCTCGGCGCCCGCCTGTGGCCCCGTGGTGTCCCCGCGGGAGCAGCTCAACGCCGCCACCTCCTTCATCGATGCCAGCACCTTGTATGGCAGTGACAATGCCCTGGCCAGGAGCCTGAGGAACCTCACGGGCCAGCTGGGCCTCATGGCCACCAACCAGGACTTCACAGACTCGGGGCTGGAGCTGCTGCCCTTCGAGAACGTCACCAGCAGCGTTTGTGTCCTCACCAACCGCAGCGCCAACATCCCCTGTTTTAAAGCAGGTAAAGTGCAGCTCTGGGGTTGGTCTCAAAGTCATAATCACAGAATCAACTGGGTTGGAAAAGACCTCTGAGATCATTGAGTCCAACCCTTGACCCAGCACCATCTTGCCTACCAGACCATGGCACTGAGTGCCACATCCAGTCTCCTAAACACCTCCAGGGACAGTGAACCCACCACCTCCCTGGGCAGCCCTTTCCAGTGTCTGATCCCTCCCTTTGTAAAGAGCTTCTTCCTAATGTCCAACCTCAACCTCAGGTCTCTGTATTTAGATGAGGCACTTCAAGATGTGGTTGTAAAAGGTGAAAGGCACAGGACTCTCTCCCAAATAAAAATGAAAAAAATCAAGGAAAAATTGATTAAAAACATTATAACTCTTTCGGGAAATTAAAATATTTTTAGCAAATCATCCTCCTTTTATAAAGTCTTTTCAAAGGCAGGAGAATTTTTCAATAGAAATTTTCGATAGAATAACCACCAGTGCTTGAAACTTCTCAGAGACCTTTTTACTCCTGCCTAGAATTCACTCTTCAGGAACTGAATGTCACTTGTCAGCCTGTCAGTGCTGAAAGTTGGGGCTGTTCAGCCTGGAGAAGGGAAGGTTGTGTGGAGACCTCAGCAGCCTTCCAGGTTCTGAAGGGTCTACAAGGAAGCCAGAAAAGGAGTAGCAGCTTAAAACTGAAAAAGGGGAAATTTAGGTTAGATGTGTGGAAGAAAGTCCCTCCTGTGAGGGTGGGCAGGCCCTGGCACAGGTTGGGCAGAGAAGCTGTGGCTGCCCCATCCCTGGGAGTGTCCAAGGCCAGGTTGGACATGAGAAGAGCTCCTTGCTGAGTGAGGAGATGCTCAGTACTTCTTCCATCAGGTCTCAGAGAGTTTTCACTGCATCCTCTTCAGTTTTCGTGGAATTTCAGTCTTGTTTGGGTCAGAAGAGACCTTAAAGCTCATCTGGTTCCACCCCTGACATGGGCAGGGACACCTTCCACCAGCCCAGGTTGCTTCAAGCCCTGTCCAACCTGGCCTTGGACACTCCCAGGGATGGGGCAGCCACAGCTTCTCTGCCCAACCTGTGCCAGGGCCTGCCCACCCTCCTCCTCTGCTGGGGGCCCATCCACAGACCTCTCAGAGGAGTTGACAACCTGGATGAACTGAGACAAACTTTTCAACCCAGACACCCACAGTGCTGATACAACAGCAGGTTGTAGCTTTGTGGTGTGAAAGGAGACACTTCCAGCTCCTTCACCACCATGTGCAATGTAACTTAAATTGCTCCAATGGTTTTGGGTAAATGGTTTGTACAGAGACTGGTTTTTTTCTGGAATGAAAAGCTTGGCATGAATCCTGGGAAGCTCCACCATAAGCATGAACACCACCAGCTGTTCCTCCTCTGTCCCAGCACAGAAAGCTGCTGCTGGGATGGAAAGCCATGGCCAAAGTCCCCAAGGCATTTCCCTTCCAGGTGACAAACGTGTGACGGAAAACCTGGGGCTGACTGCAATGCACACCCTGTTCCTGAGGGAGCACAACCGCCTGGCCAGGGCCCTGAGGGCCTTAAACCCCCACTGGGATGGAGAAAAGCTCTACCAGGAGAGCAGGAAGATTGTGATTGCCATCAACCAGGTATGGGCACTGCTGGTCACCCACACGCTTGGGAGCGGCTTCTCCTCCAGGGAAAGGAGGACAACTGGGCTCTGCTGAAGGAGGGGCTGGAAATTGTGAGTAAGGGTGGTCTGAGACAGCGTGGATTGACCTTGTATTTAATGTATGAATTATTTACTATGGTAAATAACTTTGTGTTTTTAAAATAGTTTTCTTATGCCAAACTCATGCCATTGCTACAGTTCATTTCCAGAAGATCTCAGTGGGCTCTGCTGCAGAGTCCATGTCCATGCTCTGCACTTTGGTGGCATTTCTGCTGACAGTTCCATGATTGTGGGATTATAAACTCTCCTAGGACAGCTGAGCAGCCAGGTGGTTCTGCACATGGCAGAAGATAAACTCAGCCTCTGATCCCTTGTTGAAGAAGGAAATGATTTTCTCTGTAGAAAGCAGAAACTGAATAATGTTCCCAGGTTATTGTTGCAAACAGGATTTTTGACCAGCCAAAGTTAGTTGTATTTCTTTGGGATGTCCCCTTTGGGTTTCCAGATTTCAGTCAGGTTTTAACAGGTGACTCCTTTTGGCAGAGCTGATGTTTGCTGATTGGTCTCACTGTCAGGCCCAGAAGTTCTCCTCTCCCTCACCTCTCCACTGAAGTGTTGCTGCCCTCAGGAATTCAGCCCACACACAGCTGAGATGTGCACTTTAAACCTGGGGGCAGCACTTGGCAAAGAAATGAGCATTTTTTATATGTCTTCTTTTATTAAATTCTTTATTTGCCAAGAACCAGTCACAGCTTAACATCCAAGACAAGCTCCTATCAAAATGTGGCAAAGGATTAGAAAGCCAGTCAGAGTTTTACAGCCACAGAATGTGTAAGATGTCGTGCATATTATTGGGAACAGGAGGTTTTTATGAGGACTAATTGATTTGACAATCATGAAAGAGTTTGGGTCTGAAACATTAATAAGAAATATCTCAAAGTGCACTTGGAACTGGTCCTGTGACAGTTGGATGGGATGGTCCTTGTGGGTTGTACACGTGGGGCTGGTCCTGTGAGAGTTGGATGGGATGGTCCTTGTGGGTCATACACTTGGGGCTGGTCCTGTGCAGGGCTGAGGGTTGCACTGAGTGGTCCTTGTGGGTCATACACTTGGGACTGGTCCTGTGACAGTTGGATGGGATGGTCCTTGTGGGTCATACACTTGGGACTGGTCCTGTGACAGTTGGATGGGATGGTCCTTGTGGGTCATACACTTGGGACTGGTCCTGTGACAGTTGGATGGGATGGTCCTTGTGGGTCATACACTTGGGACTGGTCCTGTGAGAGTTGGATGGAATGGTCCTTGTGGGTCATACACTTGGGGCTGGTCCTGTGCAGGGCTGAGGGTTGGATGGGATGGTCTTTGTGGGTTGTACACTTGGGACTGGTCCTGTGCAGGGCTGAGGGTTGGATGGGATGGTCCTTGTGGGTCCCTTCCAGCTCAGCACCTTCTGTGGTTCTGTGACCTGTGAACTTGCTGTGCCTTTGTGCTCTCTCAGATAATCACCTACAGGGATTACCTGCCCCTTCTGCTCGGCGAGGAGACCAGCAGGTGGCTCCCCTCCTACACTGGCTACAAGGAGGACGTGGATCCCTCAGCCTCCAACGTTTTTTCCCTGGTGTTCC
Source organism: Pithys albifrons albifrons (assembly GCF_047495875.1). Classification (NCBI taxonomy): domain Eukaryota; kingdom Metazoa; phylum Chordata; class Aves; order Passeriformes; family Thamnophilidae; genus Pithys; species Pithys albifrons. The sequence continues at coordinate 2,091,605 of NC_092478.1, read as the reverse complement.
GATTTGGTCACACCTCAGTGCCACCTTTTGTGCTCCGTTTGGATGAGAATTTTCAGCCTTTGGGGTCCTTCTCCCATGTCCATCTTCGTCGGACCTTTTGTGCTCCGTGGAGAATTATAATGGAAGGTAAGAATGGGGGTGGGTGGGGACTATCCTGGTGGGGTCCTGGTGGAGGTCAGCTGGTCAGACACAGAGAGTCACAGAATCATGAAGGCTGGAAAAGGCCTCCAAGTTCATCAAGTCCAACTTTTGACCCATCACCACCTTGTCACCCACACCAGAGCACTGAGTGCCACGTCCAAGTCATTCCTTGAGCCCATCCCAGCTTTGTTCAGATGGTGCAGCTGCACAGAAGGGACCATCAAAGCTACACCTTGGCTCAAAAACCTTCTCTTGGTTTGCAATGGCTGCAGGAGGCATCGACCCCCTGGTCAGGGGCATGCTGGTGGCTCATTCAAAGCTGATGAAACAGAACCAGCTGCTCGTGGAGGAGCTCCAGAACCACCTCTTTGAGCAGACAGAGGCCATGGGGCTGGATTTAGCAGCCATGAACATGCAACGGGGAAGAGACCATGGCCTTCCAGGTAAGGAGGGACAGCTCCACACCTCTGAGCAGTGCCAGGCTTTGCCCTGCTCTCTGTGGCAGCTCCAGGAGGGTACTGAACTTTTTCCATACCAGTGGGAAGAAACAGTGCCTGGATTTGGGGGTGAAGGATGGGTGGACAGCCAAACTCAGGGAATGAAACATCTCTGCATTACAGAACTTTCAGACAAGGACAAAAGGCTTGGAAAACAAAATGATAGTTGGGACAATGTGTTGGAGAAGGGGCAGACAATGGGGTGCTGCAAAGAGAGAGCACATGGGACACAGATGGTACAGGCACAGTGACCAAGTGCAGCTTTCATGTGGCCTTAGACAGGCCACCAGTGGTTTGTTCTTTGCCCATCAGTGCTTATCTGGTGGCTCCTGCCAGCCCAGGGCTCTGAGCAGAGGGAGTTGCCCCCACAGGTGTGACAGGTGAATGGATGCTCTTGGGTTAAACACAACCAAGTGCTGCTCTTTTCTGACCTTTAACCCCAGAAATTCTGCCTCCCAAAGCTGCATTCACCCTCAGCACCAGAGAGCTCTGCCCAACAGGACAAGCCTGTACACACAAGGACAACCCAAACTGTTAGTTTAGTGTGGACATACACAAAGGACCTTGGGCAATGTGACATTCGTGGTAACTTCTAGACAAGAGCATCTTCCAGATCCTTTAGAAGAAGCAGACACTGCCCATGGGCCGAGGGGTCCTGAGCCAAGAGAGATGGTGGGGGAATGTGGTGGTGGGTCCTGGGCAGCTGCTGCTCCTGCTCTTGCAGGTTACAATGCCTGGAGGGGCTTCTGTGCCCTCTCCCAACCCCAGACTGAAGAAGAACTCTCGGAGGTGCTCAACAATCCCCAGCTGGCCAGGAAGCTCCTGGGTGTGTACGGGACACCAGACAACATCGACCTGTGGCTGGGGGTGGTGGCAGAGCCGCCGGTTCCCGGGGGCAGGATCGGGCCCACCGGGGCCTGCATCATCGGCAGCCAGTTCTGGAAACTGCGCTTTGGGGACAGGTGAGGGCCAACATTCCCCAGGGCACTGCTGAGGGAGGGAAGTGCTGCCATTCCATGGGCCTCAGGAATCCAGCCCAGGGTTCCCAGCAAGGCCCATCCCTCCAGATCCAGGGCCTGAGGAGCACCAGCTGCAGCCTGGGCAATCTGCAGAAGTCTCTGCCTGAGGTGACATTTGCTCTCAGGTCACAGAGATGCTGCCTGGAAGATCTGGCCATCCTGGAGACACCTTTTTCCAAGGGGCTGTGCTTTCTGCCTGGGGGATCAAGGTGGATCTGAGCAGAGACACACCTTGGTCAGGTTCCCATCTTGACAAGTAACCAAAGACCATAAACAGCTTCTGAAAATATCATTGCAGGTTCTTGTGGGAGAGCCCAGGGGTTTTCACTCCCCAACAGCAGCAAGAACTGAGCAAAATCACACTGGCAAAGTTGTTCTGTGACAATACTCGGATCCAAAAGGTACCCAGGGATGTGTTCAGGGCCAACAGTTACCCAGAGGACTTCACTGACTGCCAAGAGATCGACCCATTTGACCTCTCACCCTGGAAGGAGGAGAGGCACAAAAGGTATCAGTGCTCTGAGGCCTGTCAAAGATAATAAATTCCCTACACCATCCCCTCCACGCCCCCAGAAAATAAAAGAATTAAGGTTTCCATGGTGACTCTGCCCCCAAAGAGATGATGACCAGCTCAGACAGGACTGGAGGCAGAGGGGCTGTTGGATGGGCCTCCATACCTTTCATCATCCTTTATTAGCCCACCTCTTCCTGTTCAACTAGGTGGGAAATCCCTGGAAATCCAATCTGGCCCTTGTGCAGGTGTCCTTCTGTAATAAATTCCAGGACAAACAGAGTCTCACCTCACAGGGAAGGTGTCCCTGAAAAAAATCAGCTGGAATTAGTCAGTCTTCTCCAAGTCTCTGCTCTTCCCTTGCTTTCCTTAAAGCTTTGAAGCATTTCAAGGCTTATCTGGAGTAGTTTTGACTCTGTGTGGTCTCACAGACCAGCAGTTTAACACACACAGAGTCAGAAATTATGATGTGCCACAGTAGAAGTGTCTTCATCTGAGAGATGTGGAACTCACTGTGTCCTCCTGCACTGTCACCTTTGGCATGGGCTGGCCCAGCTGAAAATGATGTGGGAGGACAGAGACTTGCAGAGTGGACTGGATTAGGTATTTTTTTCCTTCTGAAAACCCATTGATAGATGATCACAGTCCCTGGGGATCTCCTGCTCTGTCCTTCTGCAAGGCACAGATCATGAAGCATCTCCAGGAAGTTCCTGCACTGAGTCTGAGTAACTGTTTGAGGGAAACACTTTTGTTTAAAACATATTTCCATACAATGATGGCTAAATTATGGTGACTTCAGCCCATTCTTCAGGAGCTGAGTGCAGTTTGCCTTCTCTTTAAACAGCATTGTCTCATTTCTTTTATTGTCATAGTCTCATGGTCACTAAAATGTGCTGAGCTGCTTCCTGGGGCTCTTTTATCACCAGCCTGGGAGGAAGTCAAAGTGTTTTCAGAACCTGCTTTGTAACCCTGAGAGAGTGAAATTCCAGGGTGTCAAAAGCATCTTCTGAAAGTTTAACCTTTTCAAGCACCAAGAAATTGCCCCCAAGCCCCTCAACCTGCAGGCTCTGACCCCACCAGAACTCCCTGAGGGTGAGGGTGGGATCACCAAGGGCTCAGAGCTGCAAAGATTCAGGGATGGCAAAAATGGGGGGGAAATAAAGTGGCCAGGAAGGACTTTCTGTCTCTCAGCAACTTTTTCTGCTTCATTGACAGCTTCTAGTGCTGCCCATCAGGCCAGTGCTGGAAAGCCCTGATGGTGGCCCCGAGCTGCTCCTGGGACAATCCTGCTGGCCATCAGGCTGTCCTGGCTGCTGTGGCCTGAACCTCAGCTCGTGGTTTCCCCCAGAGGAGCTCAACACTATGGCAACTGTTTTATTTCCTGTAAGGTGATCTTTCTATCATTTATTTCTAAAACCTTCCAGTACTGCAAGCCTTCAGATGGAAGGGCAATGGCATTTTATTTCTGTTGCCCTGAAAAATTGCTCAGGGGTTTTATGACTCTCTAAAAACATAATAAAGACAAATTTTACACTTCCCATCCTGAAGGGGTGTCAAACCTGGAGGCTGGAGGTGCTTGCACTTCAAAATCGAATCCCTTTTCCTTTGTACCTGCTCAGAAATGATCAAGTTCATGCAATCTTTTTCAAAACGTTCCTGATCAACTTGTTTTGCACAAGAGCAGAAGCTGTTCAGGCTCTTCCTGGGCAGATTTGCCTCTCTGAGGACACTGGGGAGTGGCAGCTGTGCCTGGAAGTCCAGAGACAGATTTTCTATCAATCCTGCCATGCCCCTCCGTGGTTTGGGTGCTCTTGGCACTAATAAATCCCATCATGTGCACTCACCTCCCCTTGGCATCAGTGACAGGCTGGGGCAGAGGGGCTGGAAAGCTGCAAAGGCCCTGGGGGTGCTGCCCAACAGCAGCTGAACAGGAGCCCCGCTGTGCCCAGGTGGGCAAGAAGGCCAAGGGCACCTGGGCTGTGCCAGCCGTGGTGTGGCAGCAGGGCCAGGGCAGTGGCTGAAAGCAAAATCTTGGGTTGCCTCAAAGGAAGGCTAAAAATGCCAAAGAAATCACCAAGCCCTGCAGACATGAAAGGGCTTTAATTCCCCTCTTCCAGAGCTGCCTCGGGCTCCTCCCAAATCCTCCCCACACAGAGGGTGGGGGATGGCAGTGCCTTCCCCAGAGGGTGTTCCCAGGGGATGGGGCAGCCCCGAACCCCAAGGCAGCCACTTCCTCAGGCAGGAGGAGAAATGGCTCCAGCCTGTTGGCTCTGAGTGGGAAAAGGTGATGATCACAGGAAGGCTCCAGCTCTGCCAGGGGTCCAGCTGGAGGGACGTTCCCATGGTCATGAGGACAGGACTGTCCAGCTGCCCTTTGTGTGTCTGTCCATGCAGGTGGCACAGTGCCCTGGAAGGGACATGGCAACCCTCTCACCACCTCCACTTGGAAGCTTCTCTTCCGTGGTGGATGTTTTGCCTGTCTCTGGTATGTCAGGGTGGCAATCCCTGGTTGTCTCCTGCTGCCAGACCTTGCTGTGGTTGCCATGGCCTCCCCCTGAGCTGTGGCACACACAGCTGGAGCTGGGAGGTGGCATCACTGATGGGAAGCTCCGTTTGTCATTCCTGAGATCCCGTGGTAGGTGCTGAGCATGGAGTCCCGGACCTGCGCCGTCAGCTTGGGGACATCGTCCAGGCCCAGGTTGAGGGTCTCCACTGGGGGCAGGATCTGGATGATGAGTTTTCCTGGAAGAGTCAGACAGGGGAGAAAAGGGGAAGAAAATATGTGAGTGGTCTAGAAGAGCAAGAGAAGATCCAGCAGGAGGGCTGGTGCCAGCCAAGGAACAAGAGGCTCCAGAGGGAACCTCCATCCTTGGAGTCAATCCAAACTTGTCTGAGCAAGGCACAAAGCAAACTCTGTCCTTGCTTTAAACAAAAGGTTCAGCTGCTTCAGAGATGCCTCCCCAGTGTGTTAGTGCCTGAATTCCCAGAGCAGAGCCCTGGGCAGGGCTGTGGGAGAAAGGAATCCCTGCTCATGGTCCTGTCACCTCCAGGTGGGAGAACATTTCCAGGACCAGAAGCTTTTGGTGTGTGAGGAACAGAGAGAGGATCTGCCCAGGAGAGGAGTGGAAACAACCAGAGCAGTGTTTGTCATCAGCACCACTCTCTCTGCCAGGTCTCTGCCTGTGAGGGAATGGCTACACCCAGGAATGGCAGGAATGAGAATTCCAGATGCAAATCTTGCCCTTAGGGAACAGCAGGGCTGGCCTGGGGAAGGGTGGGAAGGCAGGAGCCTCTCTTGGGGTGGGTGGCAGCAGAGGGAGCAGAGGAACAGGATGGATTGCTTTTCTCTCTTGGAATCTATAACATTTTTCTCTGCATTTTCCTTCTGAAAACTAAATTTTGTGGGATTTTTTTCCCCCCATGAGGTTTTCTCAGTGACCAGCAGAAATTCCTTCCCCACACGGTAACTGGGAGGACACACATTCTCAGGGAGACTTTTCTGAGAGCTCCATGTTTGGTTTTGTTTCCCAACTCCCCAAGAACCTGCAGATCCACAGGCAGGACTCTGCTGCTTCTCCAGCTTCCCTCAGATTTCTCAAGAGATCCAAGGGGAGAGGCAAAAGCCAGGCCTGAAATGTCCCTTTTCCACCCAAGAAGACCCTGCTGTGGTCTGGCTGTGTCTCCACACCACACATGGCCCTCTGCCCACCCACTTCATGGCCCCAAAGCCTGAACTCCACCAACACCCAGCCCCTTCTTTGCCCCAGGTCACCCTCACCTGGGGTGAACCTCTTCTCCTTCTGGTTGTAGAAGCTGTTGTAGGAAGAGAACACTACAGGAATAATGGGGACCTGGAGGGGAGACAATCTGGGGTGAATAGACACATTTATACTGAATAGACACATTTCCAGTGAATAAATACAATTCCCCATCTCTCCCCCAGAGTGTTTTCAGGTGGATTCTGCCCCTTGCTGACAATTATCCCCATCAGCAGCTGCCCAGCAGACCCTCAGAGGGCTGTGGGGGTATTGAGATCATTCAGTTGTATCACCCCATGTCCTCACTCTTGGCTTTTGCATTTTCAGCTCTGTATTTAAGCCAACAATTGGGGATTGGCAAATGAGTATGTGCAGGGCCCAGCTCAGCAGAAAACTCTCTGGGCAAGCCCAGGGCTCTTATCAAGGTCCCCCCAACCTTTTTTCCTGAGCTGTCATGAAGGTTTTCCACTTGTCCCAGAAACAGCCCCGTCCTGTGTCACCCACAAACTCCTCGTGGTCTCCTGGTGTGTCTCCACCCACAGGGGAACCCAGGACCAGGAGCCTGGTTGGCTGGTGGAGCATGGCAGGGAAACCACGCTCCAAGGGAAGGGGCAGGAGGAAGGTGGGTCTCACCTGGGCTTTCACAGCCAGCTGGAAGGCCCCACGTTTGAAGGGCAACATGGACCCCCCGTGGTTGCGAGTTCCTTCAGGGAAGATCAAGACACGTAACTGCAGAAGGGAGAAGACACTGAGATGGAGGGACTTCCAGGCATTATTCTAAGCCAGCATGGTCCCCTGGGACTGCTCTGTGTGTTCCTGAGCTCCATTCCATGGACACACAGCACTGAGCCCACCAGGATGCCCTCACTGTGCCCAGTCCAGTGCCCAGAGATCCCATTCCCCCCATGCCAAGGCTCCTGTTTTGCAGAGGCTCCTCACCAGACTGCTCCCCACTCACGTTGTCCTTGTGCAGGGACTGGGCCACGTCTGTGAGGGTGCTGATGGAGCCCTCCCTGTTCCTGCGGTCGATGAAGATGACCCCTCCCAGCCAACACGCCAGCCCGAAGGTGCCCATGTACAGGATCTCCTTCTTCGCAATGGGCACACAGCGCTGGGGCAAGATCTCCATCATCACTGCAAGGGCAGAGCGAGTCAGCAGCTGCACTCAGGGCCCCTCAGGACTCTGGGTTACAGCCCCTGCTCTGGGACATGCTGTGCCTGCAGCTTCATTGCCCCCCAGAGGCCCCAGGAAAGGCACTCTGGGGGTCTCCAACCCAGTTCAAGGAGGACTATTGATGGCACTGCAGGAGAGCAGCTATGCCATGGCTGTGGTCAGCTGGGAGGCCTGTCCCCATTCCCCTGGGGAAGCTGGTGGAGCTTTAAAGTCCTTCTAAGGCCCTGGAGCTCAGACCTGCCTCTAATTCTCTGGAGATCAGACCTGCCTCTAATACTCTGAAAGTCAAACCTGCCTCTAATTCTCTGGGGATCAAACCTGCCTCTAATACTCTGAAAGTCAAACCTGCCTCTAATTCTCTGGGGATCAGACCTGCCTCTAATTCTCTGGGGATCAAACCTGCCTCTAATACTCTGAAAGTCAAACCTGCCTCTAATTCTCTGGAGATCAGACCTGCCTCTAATTCTCTGGAGATCAGCCCTGGCTTGGGCCTGGCTACTCAAGGACTATGTAACAGCCACTCCTGTCCCTCTGCCTGTGGCACGTGGGACTTGGTACAACCCACCCCTACAACCAGCTGGGGCAGGAGCAGGGGCAGGAGCAGGGGCAGGAGCAGGATCAACACATACCCAGGATGTCAAGGGAGGTCTGGTGGTTCAGCACCAACACAAAAGGTTTCTTAGTCCTGAGGTTCTCCTTGCCCTTCACCACTATCTGGATACCAAAGATGTATTTGAGAGGCAGGAGAAATTTTGGGAAAAACCTGGAAAAGAGGAATGAACATGAGCCAAAGAGGTGCTGAAATTGGATAAAGGGACCAAGCACTGTTCATCCAAACCATCCCACCTCAGGCACTGCTCCTGCAGAGCAGAATGTTTCTCCACAGACCCAGATCTGACCCAGGGCTTGGAGAAGAGCAATTAGTGAGACTGCAGCTCATCATTCCATTAGAGAGCACAGATCCATCTATCAGGCTTCCTTCCAGCCATACAAGATCAATGGCCCAGCAACCAGAGCTACAGAAATGCCATGGATGAACCAAATATTGGATCACATCCCACGTCACAGACCACCTTTGTGCTCTGCTTCCCTGCCCACCTTGCTGAATCAAACACAGGCTGCAATAAACCTGTCCCTAAATCTGCTATTGCCCAGAGAGAGGGTTTTGCCTCCAGGGGACACCAGGCTGCAATTCTGGGAGCCCTATTTTAAGAGGTATTCATAAAATAAAATGAAAGAAAAAATAAAACTCAGGCACCAGGGTCAAGTAGTGAAGAAAATATCTCAAAGCAGAAGGCAGATGCTCAGTGAGGAGATATGAAGTCCCCCTGGAGCACAGGACAGTGGAGCAGTCAATGCTGCCTCTGCAGCACTTCAGGAGGGTGCAGGCACTGCACTGCCATGAGCAGGGCCAGCTTCTTGTGCCCGCTCAGCCCTGATGCCCACCCTGCTGGTCACACCTGTACCCCCACCACGCAGCCTCCAGGGGGACCCTCGGCCTGCTGGGGAGTCTGGAGACAGGGATGGGCAGCAAGGGGGTGGGCTGAGGGACTGCCAGAGCTGCCACTGCAGTGAGGGGCACACCAGTGCCAGTGCAGGTGCCAGCACTGCACTGTGGCAATGTCTGCTGGTGGCTGCTCAGGTGGGGACTGGCTCACAACAGGTTGAGAAAGAGACGAGCACCTGCAGTGGATTTCTCAACACAACTTGGAAAGGGAATGCTCAGCCATGGGGAGGAGGGAAATACAGTTCCCAGGACCAGACTGAAGAGTTTGAATAAAACCAGCAACTTGCTTTACCTGTGCATTGCATTCACCTTGGTGGCATTACCGACTTCGACAAATATATGTCACCTTCCCCACCCTTTCCTTCTGTAGTTTGTGATTCCTTCCATCAACACAAACCCAACATTGAAACTCACACCCCTGCACTCAATTACAGAGTCTGACAACTGATTCCACCCCAGCCCAGCCCAGCACAGCCCCCAGGCCCCTCCAAAACAGAGCACTGGGCAGGGTGGACTCCCCAGTGCCCAGAGCAGAAGGAGCCACGGCCAACTCACATCATGTTCTCCACGCTCCGTCCCCGGGGGATGCTGAGCACAACCATCACAGCACTCACAGTGAACACCCACAGCTTGTAGAAGGTCATCTTGCAGAAGAACCTGAAGGAAGCTTTCACCTGGTAGAGGACTAGAAAGGCAATGAAGAGGCAAGTGAAGGGGTAGTGCAGCAGGAAGAGCTCCATCCTGCCAGCCCAGGGCGCGGAGCAGTGAGCGAGTCACGAGCTCCCGGGGGTGTGGGGCAGAGTTGGGGCTCCCTCCACGAGCCACATGTGGGTGGTGCACATCTGGAAGGAGGTTTGGGAGAGAAGCTCCAGCAAGGCTGTGCCTCCTGCTCAGAGCTCAGCTCGCCAGGGAAAGCCGGTTTGGCAAGGACAGCTCTGGGTAGGAGCCGCTGGCAGGAGGGGCAAACACGCCAGGGCAAAGCTGCCTGTGGGCAGGGGCTGGGTGAGCCTGGGCTGGCACAGCCCTGCAGAGCCAGCCCCACTTCTGGGGGGCTCTGGGAATAGGAATCCTGAGGAGTTTTGAGCAAATCTCCAATGGGAGGGAGAGGGATGAGTCAGGAAGTACAAACACTGTGCAGGGAGGAAATAAGTTTAGATGGGAAATTAGGAAGAAATTTCTCTCTATGAGGTTAATGAGGCCCTGGCACAGGCTGGGCAGAGAAGCTGTGGCTGCCCCACCCCTGGAAGTGTCCAAGACCAGGTTGGACAAGGCTTGGAGCAACCTGGGCTGGTGGGAGATGTCCCTACCCATGGCAGAGGGTGGAATAGGATGAGCCTTAATGCCCACCCAACCCAACTCATGGTGGGGTTCTCTGACCCTGAGCTGTCCCCCTGGGCCTCCCCAGGTGGGACAGCTACAGGGTGGGTGGGCACTCAGAAGGTCCTGTCAGGGAAGAGAGGGAAAGAAAACCAGTGATCCCAGTGCCACACAGCCCAGGCACTGCAGGGACCAAGCTCAGCAACTGGACATTCCACATGTAGAGTGGGAAAAGTGCCACAAGTCTGGGCAAGAAGACAAACAAAGCAGGAGCTGCTTCTCCTGAGGTTTCCATGGCCAGAGGCAGGCACGTGTTCAGGCAGCATCTGCATAAGTAAGGAGCAAAGCAGGAAAATGCAAGTTTTTTGGGAGTGCTCCAACTGCATTTCATCTCCTAAAACCACTGTGTGAAAAGGATCTTTGCAAGAGAATGACTGGGCTGAAAACCAGACGTTGGGTGATTCATCATCTGCATGACAGGCCTTGCTCTGGCACTTCAGAGGAGCAACAGTATTAATTAATTAATGTTTAATAATATTAAATTCCAGCCAGGGCTGAAAGCTGCAGATTCCAAAAAGGGAATATTCCAAGGACCCACAAAAGCATGTTGACCATTCCCTGCAACCTGAAGAACAAGGTCAGATCTTTGAGGACAGTAAAGTGGGCAAGGCTGAGGGAGATTTTATTAAGAAAGGGGTTGCCTGTGCCCTCTGCTGCTGTGGCTGCCCCAGGGACCACTGTCCTGTCTGTCATGGCAGAACTGGAGAGAAGGGACTGCAGCCACAGCAGAGGCAGCCACAGCTTTCCCCACAGTCTCTTCACTCTTCCAGCCCCTGGAAAAGCCAAGCACTCCATGTGCCCACACCAGACCCCCTGTACTGGTGCTGCAGAGACCAGGTCCCCTTTGGAATTGGTTTCTAGAGACCAGCCCCAGCTGCTTTGTGCTTCTCCAAGGTCTGATCCAGCCAACAGGTCCCTTCCTAATGCCTGTTAAGTTCTCCTGATCCTCATCACTATAAATTATGGCCTTTTGCAATTGAGTGAGGGTTGATTTGATCACGACCTGTTTATCCTGACCTGCCAGGAGAGGTTCCTCAGATGGAGTGCTGGTGACAGGAGTGGAGCTGCTGTCCCACAAGGGTGGCTGTGGCTCCAAACCAACCCTGCTGTGCTCGGGCACCTGATGCAGGAGGAACACCTGACTCAACTCTGCACACACAAACTCACCCAGAATGTCTGAGGGCAAGTCCCCAGACCCCTGAAACACTTTATTTTAAAGTCACTGATGGCAATTTTCGAAGACTTTCACAGACTCACTGATGGTGGAAAAGCCCTGCCAGGCCCTGGAGCCCACCCTGTGCCCAATGCCCACCTTGGCAAAGCCCTGCCAGGCCCTGGAGCCCACCCTGTGCCTGATGCCCACCTTGGCAAAGCCCTCCCAGCCCATGGAGCCCACCCTGTGCCCGATGCCCACCTTGGCAAAGCCCTCCCAGCCCCTGGAGCCCACCCTGTGCCCGATGCCCACCTTGGCAAAGCCCTGCCAGGCCCTGGAGCTCACCCTGTGCCCGATGCCCACCTTGTCTCCAGCCCAGAGCACTGAGTGCCACAGCCAGTCATTCCTTGGACACCTCCAGGGGTGGGGACTCCACCACCAACCTGGGCAGCCCCTTCCAGGACATGACAGCCCTTTCCAGGAAGAAATTTTTCCAGTATCCAACCTGACCCTTCCCTGATGCATCTTGAGGCCGTTCCCTCTGCTCCTGTCCCTGTTCCTGGAGCAGATCCCAACCCTCCTGAGCTCCCCCCTCCTGGCAGGGATTGCAGAGAACACAGGTCTGTGATTCCAAGAGCTGGGGAGTGTCTCTGATGAGATGGGCAAAACCCAGGACACCAAGCAATAATAACCCCATGCCCTTCCCAGTTCACCACAGAGAGAGAGAGAGCTCAGGTCTGATCCCACCGTTGGGCTCCAAACCCTCAGACACCCAAATCCTCCTCTGTAATTTCCCCTGTCACCAGCCCAGTGCCTGGACCCACCACACTCCCATGGCAGAAGAATCAGCTCTTGCCTAACCTGCAAGGTGTTTCCCAGCTCTAATGAAGCTCCCAGTTCCCAGACTGTGTCCATGCCCAGTGAACTCCTTTTTGCCCCTGGGTCTTTGCAGCCTCTCCAGAATCTGGTTTGGTTTAAGCTCATCTGAGACAGGGAGAGCTCACTCCATGAGCTTTAGTGGCTCTCCTATTCCCCAGCCCTGCTCAGCCACACACTGGCCAGGAGAGAGAGCAGGGAAAGGGATCTGATCTGGTGGGAAAAGGCAAAGAGCATTATCTTGTTAACCATAAGCACCTGAAGGCTCAGAAGAGCAGAGGTTGCTGTCAGCTCAGTGGAGGGAGATCAGAGCTGACTCCAAAATGCAAAACGATTTCAGGACAAAATTGAAGGACTCCATTCTGAAATGGGAGCAATTCCCACTGGAAAAGACACAGCTCATGGTGCCTGGATGAGACCATCATCTAACAATCCAGGAGACTGAGAGTTTGCTTCATCCAAAAAATTAATCAGGAAGGTTTTTCTGACCTTGCTGTGTCATCACCACCTTTGGGGTTGTCTGACATGAGGAGCACTTGGGGTGGCTGAGACCAAAACGAAGCACAAATTCCCAAATTCAGAAACCCAACAATTCCCAAATTCAGAAACCCAACAATTCCCAAATTCAGAAACCCAACAATTCCCAAATTCAGAGCTACATGTAATTTCCACTGTGGCAGGTCTGAAGTCAGAGCTGGAAGCTCAGGATTTGTGCTTCAGATCAGGTTTTGCACAGGGATGTTCCTACATAAAGCATGGAAAAATCCCAACCTTCTCTTCCAGCCAGGGCAGAGCAATCCTGTGACCTGCCTGTGCACCTGGATGTGCTGCAAAGCCTCTGCCTGGGCTTCCACCCTGAGCTCCAGCTCCCTTTTCCTCACAGTTCCAGAGTGATCCGTGTGGCCTCTCCCAGGATTTGCTGACACAGCAGCTCCAGGCACTTACATCACACTGAGGACACTGTTGGGCAATGACCCACCCAGGAGCCAGCTCTGGAGTCCCAGCACAGCCTGTTTCTCAAGACCCTCTTGCAATGCCATCCCACTGGTTTTGCACCCTGCAGAGCCCCGGGAATGGTTCTGACATGCCTTCTTTTCTGGGACACAGTCTGTCCAGGTGGTTTGCCTTACATTTTGGAATCTGCATTTCCAGTTGTGGGTGGCTGGGTTGGACCCCCACAAATGCTTGGAGAGAACCCACAGGGGACTCCTGTCCCTAATTCCACTCCTGAAAACCTGTTGCTGAACCACTTTACTAATTTTACCATTTGAACAATCGAACGAGTCAGTCACTGAACACCAAACTCTGGTCTTTGCAATGCTCTGGGTTCTTCTGCCCCCACATCTCCTTCAGCTTCTCCCAGGCTCTGCCTTCATTGCTTAACCACCCACCCACTTACCTGTGGTTGTCCAGAAGTAAAGAAAAGGTTGGGAAAGAGCATCACAGAATCACAGACCATGCTGAGCTGGAGGGAACCCACAAGAATCAAGTCCAACTCCTAAATCATTTCCTGAGCTGGAGATGTTCCTCAGTGCTCCAACAGAAGGGCCTGATTTCCACTGGCTTTCCTTTGGAGGCTCTGCCCCCACAGCCAGTCCCCCTGGAAGGTCATGGGCTCTGCTCTGCTGCACGTTGAGCATGGCCAGGTTGAAGCCAATCCTTTGAACCTTCTGGAACAGCCAATCCTGCAGCTCATCCACCACCACCACCACCATGTGCTGCTGTGCCACCAGCCTGGCCTGACCAGCCATGAGGCTGCAGAGACAGGGATTGATCCCACCTGCCATGGTGACCCCTGGGTGTGTGAGAGCTCCAGGGGGCTGAGCCCAGATGGTGTTTCATTCCAAGCTTCTGCTACCTGAGAATCAATTTTCCTGCACTTAAAGAATTACAGGGAAAGTGCTTTAAATGATGTTCTTGGAGGCCACAGCAATGAAGGGCTCAGACCTTGTGCTTCAGAGCTCAACATGCTGCCCTTGGCTGCAGGGGCAGCTCAGCTGGGACAGCTCTGGCTGATTGCAAAGGTCACTTGGTACATTTAATGCAAAGTGCCTTTAAATTCAGCTGAAGCAGGAGCTCATCCTCACAGGGCAGAGATAAACCCACAGGGCAGAGCTGCAGGAAAGGCTTTACCTTCTTGAATGATCCTCCAGCCAGTAAAGAAATGGAAATGGGCAGAGGGAAGTCAGAAGGTCTCCTTCAAACCAGCCAAAACTGTGGCCAAAGCAAGAGGACAGTCACAAACAAGCTCTCTGGGGAGGGAAAGTAAAAGAGAAATGAGTCACAACTGGAAGGAATAAATAACAAACAGCACCACAATGAAATAGCAACTCCTTCTTCAAACATCTGGAGCAGGAAACCCAAGGGCAAGCAGGTGATGGAGTACAAAGAAGCACTAAGAGAAAAGTAAATATGTTGCATTTAGGGCCCTTGTCCCACAGTAAATAGAGGGATTTGCTCCTGCATTCAGCACAGAGCCCTTTTCATGCACTGTCAAAGGCTGCCTGTGAGGGGCTGCAAAAGGAGGGACAAAAGCAGCTCTGTGAGGTCTCCATGAGCAGAATTCAGCCAGCCAGGACTCCCAGCAGAGCTCCAGGAGGGAATGCTGAGCCCTGGGAGGCCACTGAAATCCTCCCAGCTCGCAGGGACTGGAAAAGCCACCAATAAAACACTGAACTTTCAAAGGCACTTCCGAGCCAGCCTGAGCTGGTGGCCAGGAATGCAGTGATGGGAATGTCCCAGCTGTGGAACAGGAACTGCTCCTGCAGGCCCTCCATGCTGGAAGCCCATCCTGGGAAGTATCTGATAGTCCTGCTTTGCTCCTCACTGGGCATCTGCCTTTGGCCACAGGCCCTGTGTGGTCCTCACCAAGGATTTTGGGGAGCATGTGAAGAAATGGAACAACAGATGGGACAGACAGAGAGGTTTGAGAGGCTGGAGGAAGCTGGAGGAAACCAAGAGCTTCAAAGGAGGGAGCTGGAGGATGGCCTCAAGCAGAGCTGTCCCTCTGAATGGAGCTGGGACGGGCTGAAGGAACAAGGTGGGGATGGGGCAAAGGTTGGACTCGTTGATCTTGGACATCTTTTTCAACCTAAATGATTCTGTGACCTGCTGGAACAGAGAGCAGGATGTGACTCGAGCTGACGCCTCAGCCACCAGTGGGAGCTGCTCACCCCTCCCGTGCCCCGTGCGATGTAACCACGATGCATTTGCGGGGTACTGGCACCCCCCAGTGCCCGTCTCGGGCACATTCCCTGTTAGCCCAACCCCACCGGTGCTGCCTGTGCCCCAGAGCTCCAAGGAGGGAGAGGGGCAAACGCCTGGAAACAGGGGAAAGGCTGTGACTGTGCCTGACACTCAGGACTCAGGGAAAGGTTCTTCTTGCACCCTTGGAATGTTTCTCACAGCACCACCTGTACAACCACAACGTGCTGTCATTTAAGATCTTCCAGCCTGAAGACGTGCTGAGGACGCTCCTTGAGCAGCAAATTGCTTTTTCTGGCTTGGAAAGCACCAAACCCAGCAGAGCAGTGGTCAAATCTTATTTATCATTAAACACCTTAGGCCTGTGCAGCAGCAGAATGATTTTATAGCATCAGCAATCCTATTTCTTTCCTCTCCCCTCCCTTTTTCTCTCCACCATAATATGGAAACAGCTCCAGCCATCCCAGGAGGGTGTTCCAAGGTTTTCCTGCTGGAAGCACCACCACTGAGTGTCACCACTGCCCCTGGAGAGGAACCATCCTGTGCCTGGGCACACCTGGGCACTCCAGCTTTGTGTTTCCACCATGGAGATTTTGCCTGGCATGGGAGTTAAGTGGCCAAGTTCAGCCAGCAAAGCCTCAATCACAGAATCACAGAATGGATTGGGTTGGAAGGAACTATAAAGGTCATCTCATTCCAACCCCCTGCCATGGGACACCTTCCACAGGTTGCTCCAAGCCCCACCCAACCTGGCCTTGGACACTTTCAGGGATGGGACAGCCACAGCTTCTCTGGGCAACCTGTGCCAGGGCCTGCCCACCCTCACAAAGTAGAATTTCTTCTTTATATTGAACCTAAATCTCTCCTCTTTTGGTTTAAAACCATTACCCCTTGTCCTATCACTCTGCCAGTGGAAAAAGTCTCTCTCCCTCTTTCCTAAGCCCCCTTTAGGCACTGGAAGGGGCTCTCAGGTTTCCCTGGAGCCTCCTCTGCTCCAGGTGACCCCCCCCAGCTGTCCCAGCCCTCGGAGCATCCCCTTGGTCTCCTCCCCCTCAGCCCATTCCCTTCACTCCCAGAACACCCACACAGGTTTGTCCCACCAAGGAGACACAGAAGGTGCAGAACACCCTCAAAGCACCAACAATCAGCACCATTTCCCCCCTGCCCTCCCTCAGTTGCCTCAAAGAAGCATCACAAACCATTGGCTTTTTCTTAAGGAAAATGTATTTTTGTGAAAATAGACTTTATTATAATAAAATTTGATATGAAATAAAAACAGACCATACCACCACCAGCACTCCTGGGGCTGTGCTGGCACCACTCACAGACCTCACCTGCCCACAGCAAGGAATGGAACATGCAATGGAAGAGCCACAGCAAAGGGGAGAAACCACGAGGGACAAACTCCCTGGGGCTTGGCAAGGGCTGTGTCCCAACTTCCAGGAGCACATCACCCCCTGGGAAAACAGCTCCAGCCTCTCTCCATGCCCAGCCCTGCTCTCCCAACGCTCCAGGCTCGGGAGCAGCCTGGGAACAGCCCAAGGGAGGGCAGGAAATAAATAAATAAATAAGCAAACAAATAAATAAATAAACAGAGAGACATAAATAATAAATAAATAAACTGGTAAATCAATAAATAAGGCAGTGGAGGCCCCAGCCAGTGCGTGGTGAACCAGGCAAGAGCAGCTGTCCCAGCAGCCCAGCCTGGAGGCTGAAGGAGTGATGCCAGCAGGGCACTGCTCCCTCCTCCAGGGGAATCCTGGTGCTAGAGCCCCACTGAGGCAGGGGGGGCTGCTCCTCTCAGGCACAGCTGCAGAGGGACAGGGTTACAGTACAGATCAGCACTCACTCATCAGCCCAGACACAGCAAAGGGGAACAGAGAAGTGCAACTTGTCTTTGCAGGGAGTGAAGGAGTTGCCACGAGCTCCTCTGGAGCAGAGAAATACCAGGGGGTGGAGGTACAAGGGGCTTTCCTAAGGGGCCAGGGCTTTGCTGGGAAAAGCCAGTTAGCGAAGTTACAGCCAGGATATCATTTGGAAATGGAAATATTTACAGGGAACTGCTGTGTGGGGGGAGCTGGACCCCAGAGCTGAGCCCTCACCCCCCTCCCCCCAGAGCCACCATCCCCCTGGGGGACTCTCAGCAGGGACAGCTCCCACACCCACTCCAGAATTTCCTCCAGTCCCACTTCTTCCCTCTGGAAATAACCAGCTTATTGCAGGGGGTTCATCCTGAACTCTCAGTCTGTGCACTGCTCAGGGCAGTGGGAGCAGAACAAACCCCTCCTCAGTTTTTCTTATTGGACCCAAGTTTCTTGAAGAGGTTTTTCCCTTTGGAGAAGAAGCTCCTCTTCTTTTTACTCTGCCCAGGGGCATCACTGCAGGTGAGAAGGGCCAGCGACGCCTGCTCTGGACACGGCCCAAGGCAGGAAGGTGGTGGAGAAGGAGGAGGTGGTGAGGAGTCACTCTGCTCAGCAGATCCATCTGGGTGTAGCTGGGTTGGAAAGACAGAAAACAGAAGAAAGAAGCCAAAGTTAGAGCTGCTGCAGGACACCAACATCAACCTCGGGGTCTCTAACTCAGCCTGCTCCCCACCAGCCTCCTCTGGGAAGGTGCAGATCCAGCTGGGAAGTTTCCAGTGCAAGATGGGCACAAAGCTGTTCCTGAGGGTCACACTCAGCACTGGCAGCACCCACAGGGCCAGGCCTGGGCAGGCAGGGGCACAGGCAGGGGCACAGGCAGGCAGGGAGCTCTGCCTTGGGGTGAACATGTGACCCCTCCCCACTACAGAAAGCTGAGTCAACACCCACCTCCCAGCACTCACCACGCTGTGCCAGTGCCACCAGACTCTCTCTCACCTGGACTAAGCTGCTCTCTGGCTCCAGGCCAGAGATGTGACTCCTGCCCACCTCCCTCCATGGCACCAACCAGGGCTGCCTTGTCCTGAGCTCCCACTCTGTGTTCCCCTGGGAATCTCATTCCAACTCACTTCCCAAGGCACTCCCGTGGCTCTCCAGGGTGCAGCACTGTGCCCAAAGGCCAGCCCCTGCCAAGGAATGCTGCAGGATGCCCCAGGATGCTGCTGGATGGCACAACCTGGCCCTTGGCAAAGCTGCACTCTGCCTGCAAGGGCCACTCCAGCTCCTGCTGCCTCCCAAGAAATGCTCCTCTGGCTCTCCTGGCAGCTCCCACGTGCAAGGAGCAGCACTTGGTGCTGATGGTCCTGGTGCCAGGCAGGGCTGAGGAGTCTGGGAATAAACCTGAAGGAGTTTACCTGAACCATCTGCAGCCTCTAAAGCAGGACTTATGGAGGCAGAGAGAAAAAGGAAGCCAGGTGAGGGCTAACCTGGAGCACACTGGGTTACTGTGGGCAAAGCCAAGAACCCCTGGGTTCTGCTCCTGAAACTTTGCTGTGCTGTGAAGAATCCTGGGACAAAATGCTGGTGGCAGAAAGTGCTCACCAACAGCCAGGGAATGATCTCCCCTGGGAAGCTCAGGCCTTGGACTGCCTGGCTCAGCACCCCAAGGGATGTGGGAGGGATGTAAAGGCCCCTGTGCAGCCAGAGCAGGGGAGGCTCTGCCCTTGCACCACTGGAGACCCCTTTTCTGACAAAGGTGGAACATTTTCAGGGCAGACCTGGTGGCCCAAAACACAGATCATTCCTCCTGCAGAGCTGTGGATGAAAGGCCCTGTACAATCTCAGAGGCAGGTACTCAAAACAACTCACAGAGTGACAATTATTTCCTGGAATGAGGACACTGCAGCCCCAATGTCATTAGCAAATATCAAAGAGTGAAAAGGCAGTGCCAGGCAGGGTCCTGCCTGTGGCTGGAAGTCACATCCTGCTGATTCCCAGCTGTGGAATGTGATCCCCAGGCAGTTCCACACCCACAGACACTCTCTCCCACATGTGCAGGTATTCTCAGGGGTGTCTGTATGGCAGAAAAGCAACAGAACCAGGTCACAGATTCATCTGGTGAGAGAACAGTGATACTAAAATTGAAGTTTCTTCTCTAAGAAAAACATAAGGAAAAACTGCTCTGTCAAGACCCTCATACAAGTTATTGGAGTTGACAAACAGAAGAGTGATGTCAGTTTGCAGGGGGTGGTTTCAGTGCTGTCTCAGGTATTAATGATTGGCACAATTTCTCAAAAGCAAAAGAAAAACAGCTCTGCTCCCACTGCTCCCCAACACCAGGGGTGTCACCCACCCAGCCCCAAAACTGCTGCAGTGCTGATGGAACAATTATCCACACAATGTTGGTTTGGGGGACTAAATGTTATTATTTTCTTAAAATGAGGGTGTGCAGGGGGTTTTCAGGACTGTTGTGAGGGAGGAGGAAAATCAAGAAGGCCAAAATTCCAGGGGGGACATGGAGTGTGCTCAGCCTGAGCAGGACCTGGCAAGGGCCAAAATCAATGTGAACAGAAGGGCCAGGCTGAAGCACAAGGCAAGTCTTTCCCAAAGTTGAACATCCAGCACAGTCCCATCCTGGTCCCCAAAACCAGCTGATAATTGTTCCAAAGAGTTGACTTGATGAGCTGAACAGATCATGGCTTGTCTTTAACCCATCTGGCAGGGAGAGGATGTCAAGGGGGACCTGCCAGCACAGCCCCAAACCAGCCTGTCCAACTACAAGCAAAGAAAAGGAGCAAAGTGCAGGTGCAGGACCCTCTGAAGTGCTGGGTGGGAGGTTGAAGGTCTTCTCACACACACTTACATGGTTGCTCTCTCTATGTATCATTCATATCTATCACTGGACTCTTCTCTTCCTCATTCTCTGAAGAAAAGAACCGTCAGGTGCATAACACAGGCAGAAATAAATACAGGAAATTAATTAGAATCAAACACTTGCTGAAGGTGCTTTACAATCAGTCTCTGATGCAAAAATAATCCTGTGACAGCCACAGCAATAAAGCAACTGCTCTGAGTTGGTGACCACGAGTGTTTCAGGGCCCTGGTGGGCACCACAACTTCTTGGATCCTCCTCTTTGGGCTGTAATTTTTTGTTGGTTATTCTAATCCCCAAATGTTGTCAGTTCATAAGTTGCTTCCCCTTTTCAGTTGCAGGCATTTTAAGATGTACTCAGAAATAATTCAAAATGATCCACCTTCCCCAGTTAATCAATTTGGAAATAAAATTGTCCTTATTCCCAGGCCTTTGGAAGGGCAGGAGGGAGAAGGGAAGGGACAGGCAGGGTGGAAACATCAAATCCAAGAAGTTATAAGAGATTCAGAATTCACTCATGATCATGCTGGACAAGCTTCTGCTATGAGTGGAATGAGCTTTAACCAATTCCAAAGCTCTGCCATGGTGCACACAGATGCCCCCTGAGGTGCCAGAGCTCAGCCTGGCACTGGGAATTTGCTGGGAGCCTGTTTTGCCAACAGCAAATTGAACAAGCACAAGTTCCTTAACTCTGTGGAGTGAATGTGCCAGTGGAGTCTGGAGAGCCCCAGGCATGGCTGTGTCACTGTGAGGGTTCATTCCAGCTCAGGGATGGGCACAGAATATGCTGGTTTCACAGCAGGAGGTGTTTCTTCCTCCTGCCCTCCCCAGCAGGTGTTGTGCCCTGGGATCTGGGACTGCTGTGGGCTCAGGGTAATTAACTCAGGTTTGGTTCTGAGCAGGGTAAATGAACCACTTTTAAAAGGGGGAAAAGGTGCCTTTCATGTTGGGAAGGTGTTGAGGCAGAGCAAAGCACAAGCAGGAGCAGTGCCAGGCCAGAATATCCCAGGACAGTTTTCCAGGGGGAGCAGAGAGGACAGGAGGCAGCTGGCACAGCACAGGCAGCCAAAGCACAGCCATGTCTGCAGAGCTAAAGCTGCTTCCCACTGAAAGCAAACTGGCTCCATCATCAGCTGCATTTCCCAAGGATTCAGACTCCAGAGAACAGCAGTTCATGGATCAGGGGAGTACCCAAAGTGCCAAATCCATCCTGAACTAAGAGGTTCCTGCTCTGCAGACCCCAGGCCAGAGCCAGGGCAAGGGGAGGCTCTGCTGCATCTCTGGCACAAATGGAGACAAATGGAAAGGTCTGAAGGGCTAATTTATATGGGTTGTTTTAACACACTTGCAAGTGCAAAAAGACAGGAAAAGAGATTCCACCTTCAGCAGGCAGAGAAGTGTGGGCCAAACTGCTGTGTCCAGGATCAGTCCCCCACTGCTGAGCCCAGCAGAGGTTCAGGGGCACTTTGGAACCCTCTGCTCCAATAGTTGAATGATTGGGAAGAGCAAATAATTTTGAGAGGGCAGCTGAAGAAGGAACCCCCTGTGCTGTTCATCCCCAGAAATTCAGACTTGTGTGACCTCAGGGCTCTTGAAGCCTGGCAGTAACAGCTGATGAGCCTCTGAGTGCCCAGCCTGGCCCAGAGTCCTAAGCAGGGCAGCAGAGCTGAGCTCAGAAGATGATCCAGCAAACTGCCCACAAGCCTCATTCCTGAGCCAGGCCTGCTCTGTGTGAGAAGGCATCAAGGCTGGGGCACAAATCCTGCACCCACAGAGTCTGGAATGCCTGGAAGCAAGAGATGGAGCTCAGGTGAAGCCCAAGGGAGATCAAGCAGGATATGAAGATAGAAATGGGAGGTGGATACAGAGAAAAGAAGAGCTGAGCATGAAAAATAAGCCAAGGAATGCTGCAGAGAGCAGAGAAGCTGGAGTGGCACCAGTGGAATGTGCAACAGAGCTGGATTCAGGGCCATACACTTGCCCAAGGACTGGTCCAGAGCCAGCCTGGGCCTGCTCCAACACCCCTGTTGGTCTGGCACCACCTGACAGTGCCAACAACCTCCCAGGAAGAACTGAAGGTTGAGCATGTGTGAGCTGGGACTAGGCTGGGTCTCTCCCTCCTCCCACCCTACAATGACACAAAGCCATGGGAAGACCAGGGAGCTGCTGCACTTGTGGCCTCACCCCCTGAGGACTCCCTGAACATGGGAGATGACCCAAATCTCCCACTGGAGCATTTGTTTCAAGAGTAGCAGCAACATAATGCAAGGGGTTGGCTTAACCTTTGAATTCCCTGCCTCTGTGGGATGCTGTCAAAGCTCTAGGGTCCATCCCACAGATCTGTTTGGGAAACTCCTCAGTGTGTTTGGAATTTCTCCATAAGCACCTTGGCCTGGATTAAGATGTATCTGATTTAGGGTGGGAGGAAGAGCACTGGTGTTTGGGTGCCAGAACTCCAGAAACCTCTGGAATGGATGTGAGGATACCTGAGGAATTTCCTGGGTCTTGGGAGCTGCTGAAGTGCTTTGGTTGCAGCAGGATTTTGTCACTGAGCACTCTGTGGATCTCATCCATTTGCTGGTGGGATTTGGGATGCTCTTTGCCCGCCTGACCCCAGCAGGTTTTACTGCTTTGTGCCTCCTTTTGCACTGCAGCCAAGCCTTTGGGAAGAGCTCCCAGCACTCCCTTGTGAGCCCCTGAGCATCTGCCATGGGGTGACCTGGGCTGCATGCACCAAGTTCAGGGATGCCACCCATCCTGCATGCTGTGCAATGCCAGTCTCCAGCCACATCCCAGCCTGGACTGGAGGTCTGTGCCATGCACTCACACATCTTACCTGGCTCTCAGCACTCAGTGGAGAAGCTTCTTTATCTGTTGAGTGAAAATCCTCTCCCACATCTCCATCTGAAGGGGCAGCTTCCAAGAAGTTGGATGGGACAAGCCCTCTCTGTTGGTTCAGCTCTCCCTGCAAGACACATGGGATTCTCTCATCAGGTTTCCAGGCTGATGGAGAAATAATAATTCCAGGTGCAGAGAACCCTGGGAAGAGGCCTGAGAGAAGCCCATGTTGGAAGGATCCTCAGCAAATCCCACAACTCACATTCTTGCTTAAGCTGTGGAACAATTCAGAGCCCAAAAAACACAGAAGAAAGTAAAGGAAGAAGAGATGGCAGCAAAGCTATTCCAGCAACTTCTACAAACTCCAAATTTCCACTGGCATCCAGGAAGCACCTGGAACATGAGGATACCACAGGCCTTTGATTTGCTGTATTTATTAATGCTTTTATAATGGTGCAGTGTCCTGTGGGCATTGCATCCATGATCACTGAGCTCCAGAGCTGCATTGTTTATTCCAAAAAAAATTGCCTCCAGCAATTTCCAGTGCAGCCACAGGCCCTTCCCAAGCCCTGCACTTACATAATAGAATCCATCATCATCCATGGAGCCAAACACAGTGATAACATCCCCAGCACTGAAGGTCAGCTCAGCCTGCAGAGAGGGAGAGAACAGTGGTCACACAGGGGCACTGCCACCAGTTCCTCACCAGCATCACCAGCTGCCCTTGGCTTCCTGCCCCAGCTCACCCCAAGGGAGGGAGCCCACTGGGTTTAGTCCTGCAGGGTCAGGATTCAGAAGAGCAAGAGTGGGGAATTCACTGCTGGGGAAGCATTTCATGAATTCACACAAGAGCAAAGGCTGGCTTTGAACCAATTTTAATAGAGCTGCAAAATAGTACCTGTCACCTGCTCTGGAAAGGTGTGTTGAGGACAAACTGAGCAAACAGAGGAAGACCTTTAATTTCTTTAAATATAATTCCAAATCCTGCTCCCTTGGATGAGCCTGACTGTATGGAATGCTCAGGGATTAGCCAGTGGCAGGAATGCACACAAACAGGGAGATGTGACCTGGAAACAGAACCTGACCACATCACAGAGTTTCACTGAGACCCTGCCTGGACCAAAGTGCTGAGTGTCCTGGGACAGAAGAGGGAGAGAGCAAAGAGCCCTGTAGAAGGGGTGAGCAGCTGGTGGTACCTCCACATCTGCATTTGGAGAGCTCTCCTTGGGGTTATAGTCAAAGGCAGCCACCATCCTGCGAGGAGTCAGCAGCTCTGCCTCAATGTCCTCATGTTTCTGCCCTGCAGGGCAAAAATCAAACACAACATCCTGAGCTGGAAGTACAGGGACAAAATCCCAAATCCCAGCAATCCCTTCAGCATCCTTGGAGTGAACTGAGCAAAGAGAATAGTGGGGGAAGATGAATGGAGAGAGACCTGGGAAAGTAGTTTCTGATCTGTATCATCTCATAAAGTGGGGACATCTCACCCATCTTGGTGTTCTGCCTATATATAGGAATGTTTTATGGTATGTTTTCAATGTATACACACACATATGTATGTGTACATATACACAGAGCACAGCAGTCTCTTTACAGTGTCTCAAATGGCCATTTCTCCTTCCACCACACAATGATTTGCTACTGAGCTACAAAATTTACCCTCCAAGTGCCAGGGGAACAGCACCAGGGCAGCTCATCACCCAGGAACACACTGCACCTCCCCAACCACCTGCCTGCTCACCCCATTACTCACACACCTGCTCTGAGCCTACAAAAGCCAAGTGTGGTGTTATAGAAGATACATTGCCCAGTCCTTCATCTAGTGGGGCTTTCATGTTTCAGGTCAGCATTGGATGGGCTGGCAGGGGGATGGTTTGCAGGCTTGGCTTCTCTGGATGTCAAAAAATCATGCACCTGAGCAGAGGGAGCACCCTCTGAAGGGACCTTGGATCTTAAGGATGAGCAAGAGACTTTCCTGCTCCTCCACAGCACAGTCATATGTGCCCTCCCCCTGCAGACACTCCCTGCTTAGTCACAGGCCACACTATTAAACTAAAAGAACTAAAATTCTTCTTTTCTTCCAGTCTGAAGCAGCACCACAGCCCCCTGACCACAAAACAAGTCTGTATTTTGATCATACATTACCCACCTAGAGTAAAAAAGACCAATTCTCACCTGGATGAGACTTGTACTTCTCCTGCTTATCCAGCCCTGCCAGGGGAAGAAAATGCCTCATCAGTGAGAGCTCCAATTCCACCACTGACCACATGACACAACTGACAAACAACAACCAAAACAACAAAGACCAAGGCAGCAAACAACAGAAGCAAACTGGTCATGCAACTCAAAAACTCTGCCAGTAACCAGCACTCAGGGACGTAACAAGAAGCAGAGGTCAAGCTCCAAAACTATAAAAGACATCACTGTGGTTAAACACTTAACACCAGCACAGGGGTGGGCTCTCTTTCCACTTCCTAGCAGGGACAAACATCTGGGGGTCCTGTAAGCAAGTGGTAAAAATTCAATGCAGTCTGTAATCCTCGTGCAAAAGTCAGAGAGGAAGCAGAGGGTGCCACAGACCTTTCTTGGAGCGTCTGGGTTTTGGAGGAGGGACACTTTGGCGGCGTGGAGGTGGAGGAGAAAATGTGCCATTTCCTTCATAGAAACACCGAAAACAAAGCAAATAAATAGACAAGAGAAACAGACAGTGAATGGAAAGTGCAAAGCACCTTGAGGGAGTGAACAGGGAACAGAGTGGCAGGATGTGCCTCCCCTGGGAAGCCCAATCTCCAGTCCTTGTATGTGGACTCAGGAGAGGCAGGATCCACATCCCAAACACACACAGAAATCCACACTGAGCTCATGCCTTTTAGCCATTCCACAGCCCACAGCAGACAGGCTTTGCTGCAATTTGTCTTTCAGAAGCAGCATCATAAGGACAAAATAAAACCATTAAAACCTGGCAAGTGCCAGGTGAGGTGGGCAGGGATCTAGGGAGGTCTCCAGCCAAAGCTGCTGCACTGAGCAGGGGCAGTACTGGATGAAATCCCAAGTGAACCCACAGGAGTGCCCAGACCAACCCCCTGAGGCATTTCCTTAGTTAAAAGGCTGTGGCAGGGGCTTATGGCAGCAGGAAAACTGCAGAGCCATGGACAGGCAGCTCCTCTGCTCTCTCCAAGGACATGACTGTCAAGAAACAGGAAAGTCTCTGCAGTGCACAGAGCACTGAGTCACACAGGAGGATTCCAAGGACCAGCTCTGCTCCCTGCACCCTCCTGATTGCTAACCTTGTCTCACACCTTTCCTTCCCCTTCCCCATCTTGCTCCATTCCCAAGTCACACATTCTCTCATCCAAGAGCAGGGCCATCCCCACAGGTTCAGTGAGAGAACAAAGTGAAAACTACTGTTCACACCCTTCAGCTGCTCTCCAAACCCTTCTGCCTCCCCTTCCCCAGGGAGGACCAGCCTCACTCAAGCACTGCTGAGTTCACACACCTCAGGCACAGGAGCAGCCCCAGCAGCTGCAAATGCTGCAGTGGAGTCAGGAATGAACTGAGAGCTGGGAACACCTTCCTCCCTCAGCCAGTGAGACCTCCCTGCTTGTGCAGCCACCAAAGCAGGCTGCAGATCCCAGGGCCAGCCCTATGGATGGTTTTGGTGGGCTGCACTGGTCACACAGCTTGACAACAGGATTGAGCTTTGCAGAGTTCAGCCAAGAAGCCCAGAGCAGGGCACACACAGACCCAGTACCTCGGCCCTCCGTGGGCATGTCAGCAGGCAGGAACCCTTGCTTCAGGAGCTGCTTCTTGAGTTCATTATTCTCCACTTGGACTTCTGAGACCATATTGCATGGAATGTATCCCTCCCTTCCTGCACATTCTCCCCTGTAAAAGCCATCAGCATCCTTGTCTCCACAAACCTGCAAGGCAAAGAGAGGCCAGAGACTGTTCATACACGGGGAATGAGATGCACAGAGGAAGAACCATGGAATACCCTGAGTTGGAAAGGATCCACAAGGACCACCAATTCCAACTCCTGGCCCTGCACTGCACACCCCAACAATCTCACCATGTACTTAGAGCATTGTACAAATATTCCTTGAGCTCTGGCAGTATTGGGGCTGTGCCCACTGTCCTGGGGAGCCTGTTCAGTACCCGACCACCCTCTGGGGAAAGAACCCGTTCCTAATATCCAACTTAACCTCCCCTGACACAGATGCAGCTGTTCCCTCAGGTTCTGTCACTGGCCATCAGAAAGGAGAGCTAAGTGCTGCCCTTCTGCTTCCCTCCTGAGGAAGCTGCAGACCTCCCAAGGGTTATGCTGCCTCTGGAATACCAGATGGATCCACAGAGTAGATGTTCACTAAACTCTTACTTTCAGGATCTGTCCCTCCTTAAATGGGAGCTCCTCTTCTGCTGCATCAGGATTAGGAGACATGGAGACAGGGTCATAGTCAAAGAGAGCCACAAATATTCTAATGCCATCCTCCTTCCCAGAGGTTTCAGGAGCACTGCTCCTGGGAGGACCTGTGCACAGAGGGGACACAGCAGAGAGAACATGAGCACCATTGCCATGCCAAGCCCTGCATGGCTCAGATGCTGCCTGCCAGCCTCTCCCTGCCACCTCCAGGAGCTCCCCTCTCTCCTGCTGCCCACCTCTCCCTCTCCCCCTGTTCCTGCTCACCTGGACTAGAGAGCAAAGGTTTCTGCATTTGGCTTCTCCTTCCACCCTTGCTCCGTCTCCTGCTGGGAGGCTGCCAGGTGGCTGTGCCAGGTGACTCCAGGCCCCTGGAATCTTTCTTATTGGATGCCTGCAATTGGAATCAGCAGAGTTAGTGGCAGCCTCTCCTCCTCCTCAGTGCCCAGCACTCGGCCCAAACGCACTCCACAAAGAGCAGTGCATCCAAATGCAACATTCCTCTTCAGGGATGCTCTAGAGCTGGAAACACCAAGGGGGTTGGACACCAGCACCGAGGACAGGCAGGCACCCTGCCAGGCCCCAGGGACGATCCCCCTGGCGAGGGTGAGGAGGCAGGAAAGGGCATTTCGAGGGGAGGCAATGACCTTACAGTCAGGAGGTACACAAGGCTTTCCCCACTGAGCTTATTTCAGCAGGGATTTTCGGGTGGGTCCTGCCGTGGGCAGCAAGACCCAGCGTGAAAAGGAATACTGCATCGGTGCCACTCGCTCAGGGAGCAGGGGAAGCAGAAGCAGCTACCACAAGAAAAGCCACGGAGCAGCACAGAACTACAGAACCTCTCAAGATATTCTTCCAGACAATCCTAGAGGAGACTCCTGGCTCTGGACAACACTGAACAAAGCAAGATACAGGCAGGCCAGGGAAGCAGAGGGAAGCCAGCGCCACTGCAAGCTGCTTCAAAGGCAGAACAGGAAAAGTCACCCAACCCTTTTGTGCAAGGAGGTGCTACGTATCCCCTTCGAAGGATGTTCCAGCCTCCTTCTCCAGCCAGATGACTTACAGTCCAGCTCCCAGCCCTGCTCCTCAGAACTGCTCTCACATCTCAGGGCTTCCTTCTCCCGGCAGAAGAACCGCACACGCCGGCTCGGAGACCCAGCCCACTCCATGCCCTGCTCCTCCACCATCTCCAGTCTGGACAGGTCCCTTCTGCCATCTGTGTGGGGAGCCTCAGACTGACTGGAGCAATCACTCCAGTCCCCCTGACAGCTCTGGGACCTCTCTGGCCACGGCCTGCTTTCAGGGGAGGATGCACAGGTCGAATCCTGGTCGTCTTCAGAGTCGTATTCGATGTCTATCTCCAGGCTCCCGGGGCTGGAGCAGCGCGTTGGCATCACGGCAGGTTCTGCTCCCCCAGAACCCACCCCCTTCGGGGGCTTCTTCCTCAGGGTGCCCTGTCTGGCACGAGTGTACGGATCCAAGCCCTCCTTCCCACCGGCACTGACAATGTTCAGCTCCTCCCTGAGGCTGGGGGCTCTGTATAACCCACTCCCCATCTGGCTGCAGTTGCCCAGCAGGCGACTGCAGTGCTCCGTCAGATCGCTCTGTCTCTTCCTACCCATCTCAGGACGACTCTGAGGCTTCTCTCTGTAATTATTTCCCTTCTTCTTGCTCCAAGAGGGACTTGCCCCACTCCCAGACTTTGGATCGTTTTCCTGGTAGCCCCAGTTACAGTTTGACTTCTTCTGCCCCCAGGCCAGCTGGCCAAAGGCAGGGTTTGCACTCTCAGCATCCCCTCTGCCCTCCTTAGCACTGTGCTCCTCCCGTGGAGTCTGAGCAGACACCACAGAGCTGTTATTCCCATTTCCCTTTGGAAGGGGCTCCTTGCTGTTGGGAGGCTTCTCTGTTCTCCCTGAATGAGAGGTGTGTGTTTCCAAGGAATCTTGAGGCTCTGTCCTTTCTTCAGTAACACACTTCTCATCCTCATCTTCCTCCTCGTCCTCAGTCACTTCAGGGATGCTGAACAACTTCTTGCTGTGGTTCTTCTGAAGTGGGAGCTCCAGTATCCTCTCCAGAATCTCCTCATCGCTGTCAGTATCACAAAGATCCATCTGTACACCCAGACCCCGAGAAAAGCCACAGCCAGGACAAGCAGAGGAAAAAAGAGAGGAAATAACCATTAAAAAGCGAGGCACAGTGACCCTGGTTCCCTCCCAGCACAGCAGGATGGAGGGTGGCCCAGGCTGCAGCCAAGCGAGGGGAGGGGCAGAGGCAGCGATGGGGCTCCTGGCAAACACAGCTGGATGAACCACAATGCAGCAGGAAGCAAGGAAGGCAAATGCATGGCAGAGCTCCCTCCCAGCCTCTCTTCTACACACACAACCACCTGCAGCACCTCTACCCCTGGCATGTGATTCCCAAGGCTTTGGCATCCCCAGGTTGGGATGAGGGACAGGAAAAGCTCCTCCCTCCACGTCAGGGCTGAGCTCACAGTGCCCCCTCACCTCTCTGTCCTCGTGCTGGAGCAGAGGGAATGGCCCCAGGCAGGAGGACACCCCTTGCAGATGTTGCTGCTATGGAAGGACCTGCCCTGGGCCCTTCCAGTCACCTTCCAGGTGAGCAGAGTTCCCACAAACACAGAGCAAACCCCTTTGCCTCAAAGAGTCACAGAGACTTGTATTTCACTTGCAACTGGGTGAGAACCCACCAGGTTACAGAAAATTTTAAAATCTGTTGTGAACCAACTATAGGATTAATGGGTTTGTTTCTTATTGTATTTACAGTAAAAGGAAAGGTAGAATCCCAGGTGTAATTTTGCCTGGAAGACACCACCAAGGTCTCTTGTTCCACTTTCCTGACAATTTATACCATTATGTGTCCTAAAGACATTTACAAAGAGTTCACAAAGCATGTGTAGCTACTGATGTTTGAAGCTACAGGCATGAGCAGACCTCTTCAGAGATAATTAAAAACTGCACCACAGAAGAAACAAAGGCAGTTGTTAAGCTGCCTACTGGTTGTTCCAACCTCCATGCCTTTCTCCAAGCAAAAGCTGGTCTTGAATTATAGTTACAACTGGTTGGAGGGGCCTCCAGAAGTCTCCAGTTCAGCCTCCTCATTGGAGCAGAAGCGTTGCCAACAATGAATCAGTGTCTGTTCTTAGCTGAGGCTTGAAAACACCAACAAACAGAGATCCTGAACCCTCTGGGGATCTTCCCCAAGGCTGCACCACCCTCCTGGGTTCTGCAAGGAACAAGCAGACTTGGATTCTTTTAATCCTTCTAATAGCTGTGGGCAGCTACAAGATCTGCCCCTCAAGTCCTCTACACCAAACCAGCTCAGTTTCCTCAAACTCTCCTTACAGGACATGCATTTCAGGCTCCTACCCTGTAAGAAGCAACTAGGAATAGTCCACTAAGAATTATTTGAGCTGTTGGCAATGTTGTGGCTTCTGCTTTTGAGTTTTAATATATTACATGGTTTCAGAAATTAAACAACTTATTTGAGGATAACCATTTTAGAAAGCACCACCCCATCCTTGTTTTCATCCTCCACATCCTGAAAGAGTTGGGTGAGGAGTCCAGAGATAACAGAAAATGCAACTAAATACACAGAATCCCAGAAAACAGCCCTGCTGACACTTGGCCTGCTCCAGTGACCATCTTCCTTCACACTCTAAGGCAGTGCTGGGACCTCTGTGCCCTAAAACCTCCTGACCCTCATGTCCTCTGCCCATGTCACCCTCAACCTGTCACTGCCAGGACAGAAAACAATCACTTTATCAGGTCAAGAAACACCAATTTGCTCAGCTCAACAGAAAAATATCCAAATAAACCAAAATCTTTCAGGCCAATAAAACACTCAAGAAAAAAAGACAAAGAATGGTGTTCTTGAATACTCTCATTTCCACTTTTCTCCTCCCAGGAAATTGCTTTTCTTCTATTTTTTCAAGTGCAATCTCAACAACTCCTCCCCAGGCAGCCCCAGCCCCTCCAGCTCTCCTGACAGGCTGCACTGCAGGTCCAACCCCTCACCTGGGAAGCAGAAGCTCCTTCAGAAGGAGAAAAGAAGCAGCAGTAAATTTACTCCAGAACCACTGTCTGCAACCATTTAGTGCTCACCAGCCCAATCCCTGCAGCCACACAGGGCACCATCAACTGCAGATGTTCTCTGGCTGCAGAAAAAGACAAAGATGGTGCTTTCTTGCCATCCAGACACAGTACTTTTCCTGCATATCCTTCTAATTTCCCAGTCTTTCCACCTCAGTGCTTTCTCTCATGGACAAGCATCCCAACTGCTGTAATTTGTAGGATTCCACCTCAGCTGGAAGCACATCTCCTGCCACAGGTACATTCCAACACACACTGAACTCTCTGAACATGAATTAACCTCACTCAGCTCACTCAGGATTTCCTCCCCTGAAGCACCTGAACTGCAAAGTCACAGCTCTGCTCTTACAAGCCATCCCTGGCTACACAGACCAAACAATTCCAGAATCATGGAACACCCTGAGCTGGAAGGGCCTCACAGGGATCATCGAGGCCAACTCCTGACTCTGCACAGCACACCCCAAGAATTCCATGCCTGTCCTGCCCTAGGAGGGAAGGTAGGCTGGTACAGGATTTACAGATGGGTGGATTTACAGATCCCTATCTGTTCCTTGTTTATGTCTGTGTTAAGAGCTCGTTCAATAGGATTGATTTTAACCCTGGGTTCTAAAGTTCAATCGCACTGTGTGTTTTTCCAACTAATTAAACCCTGGCTCCATTCATTACACACAAACACCATTCCCTCTCCCAAAGAACCTGTGTTTTTACTACCTTAAGCCAACACTGGGAGTACAGGCAGAGCAGGCAGGACCTCAGGAAAGCGCTGCTGGGAGCACTGGGCTCAGCCCAGCACCTTCTCCTGGGAGCTGATGGCATGGGATGGCTGCACTGGCACTCCCCACAAGCAGTGCTGTGCACAAGTTACCTTTTCCCCATTCTCCTGGTTACATGGCTCACTCTGGTCCCATTTCTTGTCTTCCAGAGCTTCTGAAGACAGTTCATCTTCCTCCTCCTCCTCCAAGATGTCTGAGAGGTCAGAGCTCCGGTTGTGCTCAGAGAACAGAGTCAGCTGCCGGCGGCCCATTTCACAGAGTTTTTCTTCTTGCTATTGAAACAAAACAGATTCTCTCAGTCCTCCAGGCTGTATTTCAGCAATAAAGGAGCATTATTCCCTTCTCTAGCACACACACAGCTCAAGTGTGGCAGGGCAGACAGTGGGCAGCACCCACAGCAGTGATGAACACGTGTGGACACCCACCCCCCCCCATCAGCCTCACTGTCCAGCCTGCAGGAGAACAGCACTGCCTGAGGCTGGAAAACTTGGCATGTCAAACACAATCCACATCCCTCCATGTGCACAGACATCCAGCCAAGGTTAAACAAACCTCTCTTTTCACTCTGGACATTTCTTTCATCATCTCTGTGCCAGGGGACAACCTGCAGCTGCTCCCACCCGTGTTTCCATCTCGGAGGGTGTCCTGTGACCCCTCGGCCTCGATGGATGAGGACAGAGGCTCCGGGCTCAGGGGCTTCTCCTCTGCCTCTTGGTCAGCACTGGGACCTTTGGGTGACTTCTCCACGGAGCACACATGACAGGTCTCCACATGGACCTTCCCACTGCTGTCAGAGGGGCCTTCCAGCTCTGGAGTTTTGGATCCAGATTGCTCCAGCTGGGAAAGAAACCAAAAAGCAACAAAATCAAGTGGAGGTATCTCAGGGTACTCAGGCACTCAAAGCTGGTCCTTATCACCCTGAGCCTTCACAAGCTCACACTGCCACCATTAATAAACTCATGCTGAGTTTAACACTTTGAATCACTCCCTTGAGTCCTGATGTCAAAGGTCAGAATGGGAAATAGGTCCTTTCCCTGATATAACACATCCCAACCAAGAGGATCCACTTCCCTCTTGTCACAAAGAGAGCACCTTACAGATCATTTCCCTGTTTTCTTGTGGGGCTGTCAGACATCCTCACCACTGTCCTAAAAAAGCCCTGGAAACACTCACCCACCCTAGAGAATTCCAAATATCCACTGTCAGGACAGCTTGCCAGTTTTCCAGCCATTGCTGCCTCAGTCTGCCATGCAATAGGTGCTCTACCAGCCCCCTTCAAGTCAGAGAGCACAGCAATGCCAGCATCAGCATCAGTGGGAACACCCTTTTCACCCTCTAACTCTGCAAATTCTTGCTCTCCTGACTCTGCTCCTGATCTGTTGCACACATGCACAAGAGCTGAGCTTATCTTCCAGGTACACAACAGCAGCCAAAACTCCCTGAGAGTTTGCCAACCACTGGCTGATGGCCCCAAGGTAACAGAAGGGCACAGAAAGATGCTCAGTGGCATTTTGTTCCATTCCCCCTGCCAGCACACATGGCACTGGGCAGGACATGGAAGCACTTACCTGCACCTTTGTTCCTTCTCCCAGGCCTTGCAATGCCTGTTCCCTGGCAGTGCCAGGCTCTGTGCCCTCCCCAGGGAGCACCATCTTCCCAGCCCGCTGGGGAGGCACAGACAGGCATTTCTTGTCTCCTGCAGCGTCCGACCCCTGTGGGGAAGTGGCCGAGTCCTGCACCAAGGAAGCAGTGGCAGAGGAGAGGTGTGGGGGGGAGAAGGTTTGCTCTGGCAGAGCCTGTGCCGGGCTGGAGGAGGGATCAGTCAGTTTGGCATCAGAGCTCCCAGCAGGATCGCTCTGTCGGAGCAGGAGCGCAGGCGAGTGGGGTGTGGCGGGGCCGTGGGCAGGCAGGGAGCCCCTGGGCACCCCCCTGGGCAGCCTGGAGGTAACAGTGGTGGAGGCAGGTGGGGTGCAGGCAGAGGCTCGGAGCAGGACTGAGGAAATCTGGGCTGGGACTGAATCCACCGACTCCCCGTACTGAGACATCGTCCTCACCGAGACCTCCCGGCACACCTGGAACATCTGGAGCTGGGAGAGGTCCACCAGGACACTCCCAGCTGTTGGAGAAGTAACTTCTATCACCTGTGAGCAAAAGAACAGGGAGGAATTATTGTTTGTGCAAAGCTCAGCCCTTCGGAGAAGAACAATTCCCGACCTGAAGTTAAGACAGACCTCAAAGCCCTGGAGAGCAGGTGGGCAGAACTCTCACCCTTCTGCACCATAGTGAGCAAGAACTAAGAGTGAAGAGAAACTGTTACCAAGACCAGTTGAGAAACTGGATAGTCTATAAAATATGACTGTATTGGCTCCAGGGTTTTAACCCACCTCTCCCAGCTTGTTTCCAGAGCAGGAGGGCTCCATCCCTCTAACCACCTTGGTGGCCTCCTCTGGACTCGCTCCAGAAGCTCCACATTGTTCTGATGTTGGGGGTTCCATCCCATGGAGGAGAGCAGGAAAATACCCTCCCTCTTCCTGCTGGTCACACTGCTTTTGATGTAGCCTTTTTGATGAAGAACTACACCTCCCTCCCTCAGGTCCAGAGACAAGCCCAAGGCTGTGGACTTGTAACTTGTGCTCTGTCCATGCCCTGTGGACTCACTGAGCTCCTTCCTTTACCAAGGATCAGACTTGAGGTGGGCAGAGGAGATTGACACTAATTGTCCTGTTTTGCTACTCAAAGGTCCTGCCACAAGGGCATTCCCAGCTTAGCTACATCAAAACCACATCAAAAATCTGGAGAGCTGCCCTTCCTAGTGTGCATCACACAGCCCAGACAACGTCCCTTCCTCACATCATTCCTTTCCAGGCCAAGGACTTGTGTCCTCAGGACAAGCTTCTGGATCCAGCTTTGCATGTTTTGAGGCTGTGACAGTGCCTGCTACCCCTGTCCCACCCCACCTGCACACCCCTCCCTCAGCACCACACCTTCTGTCCGTCGGCGTACACGGCGTAACCGGTGACTCGCACTCCATTGGAAGACCCCTCGGCATCAATGGTGACAGGTAACCAGCTGATAACAAGGATACCTGGAGAGGGACCAGCTTCTACCTGGACATCCAAGGGAGCATCAGGTGTGCCTGTGAAAGACAAAAACATGCTCCTCTTGCTTACCTGGCTACAGCAACAAGCTAAACTTTGGTCAGACTCAAAGAGCTCCTGCACCACACTTGCCCCTGGAGAACTGAACTAGGACAGCCTGGGAAATGACAGGCAGAACCAGAGGAAATCAGGTGCTCTTGTTCTGTGAGAGCTTTAATGCACAGAAAACAGAACTTTGCAAAAGTAGCTGAGGCCAAGATGCAGCAACCCTTCGAGCAAGGTCATGGCAAACCAGCTCCTCCCTGCCCCAGGAGGCATGCTGCTCCCATCAGCACAGGGGGGGTCTTCCCAGAGCAAACAAAAGCAAAAGAGGTAATAAAATTTCAAAATAAAGAAGAAAAACATTAAGACAAAACAGTACAGCACCTCAGGCTTTGGGACCTAATCAACCTGGCTTCCCTTCATGCCAAGGCTTCCCAGCAAGGGCACGGTCAAGTGCTGCATGGGCACGACTGCTCTGATACCTGCCAGCGGGGTGGTGAAGTGTATCACAGCTGAGTCCTGCTCCTGCCCCTCTGGCCCCTCTTGCCAGGGTGTCCTCATGGGCCTGGCCTCCAACTTGGCCACGTAGCGGGTGCTGGGCTGCAGGTTACGGAAGGTGTACCAGTAGACCCCCGGCCTGGTGACGTCGCACTCGGCGCCGTTGAGGTACACGGCGTGGCTGTAGTTGCTGTTGCAGGGAAGCCACGTGACCTCCGCCGAGGTGGCAGTGATGCCCCTGACTTTGAGCATGGTGGGTGCCACGCCCAGATCCCGCCCCACAAAGAAGGTGCAGCGCAGTCTGTCGGAGCTGCCGCGCTCCGTGACCGCCTGCACCGACACGCGGTAAGCCTGGCTCTGCAGGTCCAGCTTCTCAATCACCGCTTTGGTCTGAAGGCCACTCTTCACGTTCTGCCGTAGCTCTTCATCCACGTAGATGTTGTAGCTTTGGATGTCTGGGCAGCCAGCTGGCAAAAGAGGTGGGTCCCAGCCTACAACTATGCTTCTGGCAAGCTGCTTGATCAGAGTCAGTTTTCTTGGGTAAGGCACTGCTGTGTGACTAACGGGTTCCTCCTGGTCTCCTTCTGCTCTACTGGTCAATGGACTGAGGCTAATCTCTTCAATGGAGAAATCACTCTTATCTCCACTGCTGGTGCTTGCACTGACCAAACTTTTCTCCTGGTATGAACTATGGGTGAGATCGTTGAGCTCCGGAGGCAGAAAGGTCAGGAGGTCATCATCTGAAACTCGCTCAACAAAATTGGAGGGGACCAGCCCTCGCCGGCCATCCATCAGCTCCCCTAAACAGAAAACAGGACACCTGTTACCACTGCTCCTACCAGTCAGCTTTCCAACCCAGCTGGGAGCACCATGGGACAAAGCCTACACCAGGTCACAACTGCTCTGCAGTCAGGAATGCAAAAAGCCTCTGGGAGGTTATTCCTGGAGATGCTTCCTGCACTTCCTAGGGCTTCCCTGTTAGATCCTGATGGCCACAGTGAGAAGATTCACTGATCCACACCTTCCAGAGCCAACTAAGTAGAAAGTTGGGTTGTGTAATTAGCTAAAGGGTTTCTCCTTCTTCATTATCCCACTGTTCCTCATCACAGCTCCTTCACTAACTTTTCTAGCCTTCCCAAACTATGCAGATTGATGCTTTTATTTCTTCTCCCAGCCACAGAGATTTGGGGCTTGTTGTACATCCTCAAGAAAGTCCATCTTCCCAGCTCTGGCCTTCCTCTTAGCTCCCTCCTTTCTTAAGTTGGCTCCTGTACTAAAGGTGTCCCAAAAGGACCTGTGGGGTCAAGGGATACACAGCACTTGGTCTGTGCAAGACCCACCAAACCACAAGTGAGCAGTGAGCAGGGACTGCACTGCCTTCCCCCTTCCAAACTCTACCTACAGCAAATCAAGCAGGGAAAGCAGAAAAGGTTAGTAAAGAATAACCTTTCTATTCTTTAAACAAGAAACAAAAAAGACAAATAAATAAATACATGAGAAGCTTGGGAATAGAAAAAAAAAGGAGGCAGAGCAGTCACAGAGCAAGCAGTGCAACATCCATGCATTTGCCTCAGCTCTTGCAAAGCACCTCAGGAAATCAGGATCCTTCAGTCCTTTAAGTGGCTCCACAAAGAAACCTCAGCATGAATTTACTGCTCACAGTTCCAGGTTTCAATCCATCTGCCTCTTAACCAACCAGGACCATGTTTGCAAAGGGGCTAAAACAGAAACCCAGTGTGTGACACCACTGAGGATCACAACTGCAGTTTGGATGGATTATCCCATTCTCTCTCTGCCAAAAGAGCAGGAGGCAATGGAGACCATCACCTGCTGCAGCTCTGGCTCACTACACAGTCACTGGGAAGAGGGAACAGCCCATCTGCAGAAGGTGCCCGGGGCTGAACACGTTCCTCTCCATGGAGAGGGAAGAACCATATGGGGATGCAACCTGGAGCTGTGCTGAAAGCAGTGGCAAAATTCCCACTGAAATCACCAGCTCAGGATCTCACATTTCAGACAATTTAGTTATGCCATAAATAAACCCTCATCCAACAGAATCCACTCTTCCCTCTAACAAACTAATTCTGGGCAGAAAACCTTTATCTTGAGGTTTCAACATTCACTAGAACTGCTTATTTTTTTGAGAGGGATAAACCCTCCACAGCAGTTGAGTCACATTTATCCTGCTAAAACCCACCTTCAAAGAAGCCATCTTCATCCATGTCCCCGTAGATGTAAATATATTCTCCAGCAGTCAGTGGAAGCTCTGCCTCAGGATTTTCATTAGGTCCATCAAAAGGATTGTAGCTGAAACATTTACAGTAGGAAGACTTAATTTGCAAAGGAACTTCCCCAGCAACACATTAGAGCTGTCATGTTGATAAGCTTTCAGTTCACTGGGAATTCACCCAAATGCCACAGGCAAAGGTCAAGACTTTAGTTTATATATAATGATATTTAATAACAGGGAGTTTTCATAGGAGCAGAACAGGGGCCTTGTGACACCTGAAGGAACAGGGATATGAGGGTGATGAGGGGACTGGAGCACCTCTCTCCTCAGGAAAGGCAGAAGGATTGGGATTCAGATTCTGGAGAAGAGCTCCAACTCTCTTGGAGCCCCTTCAGGCACTGGAAGGGGCTCTAAGGTCTCTTTGGAACCTTCTCCTCTCCAGGTGAACAGCCCCAGCTCTCCCAGCCTGCAAATCCCATGGAGCAGTAAGATACATGGTCTAACCTACTATTATCCACTCCTAGCAGGGTGAATCCTACAGAAGGGTGTGAAGAAGGCAACTATGAGATAAACTGTGCAACCTGCCAGGCCACCAGAACTGCCCCAGTACCTGTATCGAGCTAAGAACACCTGGAGCTTTGCAGGGCCTTGGCTGCCTGGCTCTGGCATGAGAGAGATGCTGTCCACATCCAGCTCTTCCATTTCACTTGCAGTGTCCACCTGAAAACATCAGAGATGAAGGATGTGAGCAAAGGAACACTCAAAGGGTTTGAACATCAGTGAGCAGGTGCTCTAAGCTCATGTTTGGTGGTCCCTGGGCTAAGTACCATCTGGAAGAATGACTTTTTAGGTGATGAAGTAGCAATAAAAGGCAACAACTCCAAGTTGCAGCTTCAGGGGTTCCAGTCAGACATGAGGAAAAGCTCCCTGCCCAGGTGGGTGATGCAGCCTTGGGAACAGTCCCCACTGAGCTTTGGGATGATCTCTTTTCCTGAAGAACCTGCAAAGCCACGGCCACACTGACCTAGTGCTGGTGACAGTCCCACTGGAGCAGGACATTGGACAGAGACTCTGGAAACCTCATCCACCCTACACACCCATAATTCAATGGATTTATTTCTTGTACCTCTAAATATGAGCTGTCCCTGTGTGCAACACACACCTGAACAAAGGAGACCTCAGAGCTCTGTTAGATGTCAAGGTCTCCACGTGCTTTTGCTCAGGGACCTCCTCTCCAGCACCTGGAAATGTTCAATATTGTGTTTATGTACTTTCACCAACATTAGACAGAGCTTTAGGTGCAACTGGGAGGGGCTTTGGTTGGAACTGGGAGGGCCACATAACCCAACCAGCTGGCTCTGCTGGCAGCCAGCAGCACATGCTGAACAAGAAGAGACAAAGCACAAAATCCTCCTTCTACAGCCTCTCCCTTCCTATTCCTCAGCTACTCCTGGATTCCTAAGTTGGAGGCTGCACCCTCAAGGCATTTTGTGGCTACTGGCAGAAGCACCTTGGAGAAATCTGTCACAATCCTTTTTATCTTGGTGAGAATCTGGAATTTTTCATCCAGTGGCAATGAGCTGTGTAACACAACCCTACTTCCTGAGGCAATGCAGCCCTTGGGTTTGTTTGAAATGGTTCCAGTGAACCAGCTCAAGCTGCCTCAAGGCAAATGTATTTTTGATGAAGGCATCAGAATACAAAGCACTTATTCCAGTACATGAAGTACCAAAGTTAATCTCTGAAAAGAGTCCAGAGCAGCTTTTCAAGGTGTGCTCCTTGTAGGGCAATCCTGTCCTGGGATAACACCCAGATGGAGCAGCCTTTGGCAGCCTGGAGTGTTCCCATAACTATGTGTTGCTGGAGTCAAACACTCCACACACCTTTCCCAGGATCCCACGCTGATTTCCGTAGGCATTTATCTCTCCAGGGAGGCCTGGTGGCTTCCAAGCTGCCTCTGGAGCTAAAGAGCAGCATTTTTCCCCCCTACTTCGCCCCAGGTGTGACCTTCACCTTGGCTCTGAAGGTGACACTTCCCAGAGCTCCCACACCATGGTGGGCACTGCTTCCCTTCCTGATGGGTGTCCTGACCTTGGCAGCTCAACAGCAACACCCTGAAGGTTTTAGTGCTCTCAGCAATGGAAACACAGACCACAGAAGGGACTCCCAGACTGACCTCTGGAGTTGGGCAGGATTTGGGGCTGTTGTGCATGGACTCTGATTTGGAAGAGCTGGACTGAGATTCCACCTTCTTGGCTTGTTTCTGAGAACTGCTGAGAGCAGCTGGGGAGCCCCCAGGGGTGTCAGGCCCCCGCTGAGGCACCTCCAACTCATCAGGCCCTTCATTGTGAATCTTCTTGGTGCTCTGGTGAGGGAGCAATCCAGGAACAGTGGACTCTGCAATAAAATCAGCTGTCCATCAGTCAGGGCCACAGGCTGGGTACAAGAGCAGCAACGAGCACCACAGGTCTCCACAAATGTGCCCCATTTAACAGCCTGGTCACTTTACCAAGTTCCCTTTATGACCCCAAAACGAAGGAAAAGTACTGACAACAGAAAGAGACAGAGATCCCAAAATTTAACCAAACATTTGTATCATTTCCTTTACCCCTTCCCATTTACACAAACATCAACCCATTTGTCAAAACACTGACAGGCACTTACCCTTCTCCCAGTGGGGCTGTGGGGTGGAGCTGCACAGAGCAAGGGGAAGCTCTGAAGTCACCAGAGTGGAGGTGAGAAGGTCGATTTTTCCTGTTTGAAGCCGGAATTGCTGCAGTTCCTGGGACAGGAGGCTGAACTGCTCTGTCTGACTGCGACACTGGTCTTCCAGATCCTTCACCCTGGCCTGGCAGGAGAGACAGGAGATGAAGCCCAAACCCACAGCCAGATCAGCAGAGAAGCTCCAGGCAGCATCTGCTTCTGCTGCATCTTCCCAGTGGGTCCCAGGCTCCCAAGGATGCTTTTAAATGCCCTGCCCAGGAATGGGAATTGGGAACTGGCAGCTCCACATCTGCAGTATCTTGGAAAATCTGAGGCTCCTCATCTGTGAGGAAACTGCCTGCAAGCTCTGTCAGAAATTATCCCTGAAAAGCTGAGTTTGAATTTCAACATCCTATCCCAGCCCTGAACAAGACCAGAGAAGTCAAAGATAAACAAGCCTTGAAAAGATGGAGCATTTCTTTGGAGCATTAAAGTGACTGGGATTTAGTGTCCCAGTTACTCAGGAGACTCTCTGTCAGATGTGAGGGTGTTAAAGCAGTTTTCTATCAGCTGCAAACCCCATCACTTCAATATAAGCCTTCTTTCCACATCACCTGTGAACAGGTCAGTTAGCACAGCTCCCAGACTGGAGTCTCATTAGTTCCCACCTCTCCTGGGAAAACTATTATTTATTCACAAGCCCTGCTTCCCATCTTCCATCCAATTACACAGCCAGCAGGGCCTGTCTTCTCCACCACACCCATCTGCAATGGTCTCACCACTGCTCTGGGGCTTTGAAGGAACACTTCACTCTCGGACTGCAAGTAGTTCTCAAAAGACACTGAAATGCAGGTGACACATGAAAAGGAACACAGTTGGGCAATTCTAAAAATCTGGGAATGCCAAAAAAATTAAGCTCCTAATTCTAGTTGGTCAAGAAAGCAAAGCATTGAAAGAGAAAAGCAGCTGCTCCATCAGACTCCTAGTGGGAGCTGCTTTAAGCACATTCATTTCTCAGCAGTGACATTCTTGCAATCTTTTCCAGAGTATGGTTAAAACAAGAATATCAAGCAACTGTCAAAGTCAGGACAGAGGGAAAAATGTCCTGTTTGACAGCATTATAGCAGTACCTGCATGCAATCCAAGGTACTCTGGGAGCAAGAAGAAAAGCAAAAAGAGATGTCAAAGCACACCAGCAGTTACACTACCCCAACACCAACACTCCAGAGACAACCCAGCCCTCAGTCTGGTTGAGATCTCAACAACACACAGTGTCTGTCTTGTTCCACACTGAGACTCTCACCTCATTCTTGCAAAAAAAGGCCAAATCTCACATACCAAGTGCATGAATAAGATGACCAGGCACTTTTTGAGGGCCTCCAAATCATTTGAGTTCCATGACTGTGCTTTGGGTGTCAGTGCTAAATTTCAACAGACTGCACTCAGCCTTCATTAATATCACACCAAAAGGCAAACCAAATTAAACTGATTTACTGCAGCCCTGAAAGATTTGCTGGGCACAATCTGAAGGAAGAAACCTCTGTAAGGACTGAGCAGGCCAGGATTTAATCCCTCAGAACTCTGACTCCAGATACTACTCTGCCAGCACAACTGGTACTTGTTCTCAGCAATAACACATTGCATCCAATCAAGACACTACAACATTTTCCTCAAGAACCAACAAAACTCATCATGAAAACTGATATTAAGAACAAAAGATACCAAATCAGCACCCACCAGTCCCTCTTGTTTCCTCCTGTCTTACCTCTAGAAGCTGTACTGCTCCTTCATGTTCCCTTCTGGCCTCTGCCTGTGCCTAAGGAGAAATGAGAAAGGGTGTAAATAAGAAAGGAGCCCATCTGAGTTCACTTGTGCCATCCCACTCTGACAGTCCATTATAGGCTGGAGCAGCAGAAGAGACTGAGGGAGCTGTGGGGGCTCAGCCTGGAGAAAAAGAGGCTCAGGGGGGACCTTCTCACTCTCTGTAACATCCTGACAGGAGGGAGGAGCTGGGGGGGATCAGGCTCTGCTCCAGGGCACAGGGATAGGAGGAGAGGGAACAGCCTCAAGCTGTAACAGGAGAGGCTTATGATGGATATTGGGAAAATTTCTTCACTGAAAGGGTAGTCAAGCATTGGAAGGGGCTGCCCAGGGCAGTGGTGGAGTCTCCACCCCTAGAAGGGTTTAAAAGACATGTAGATGTGGCACCTGGGGACATGGGTCAGTGGTGGCCTTGGCAGTGCAGGAGGAACAGCTGGACTCGATGACCTTAGAGGGCCTTTCCAACCTGAATGATCCATGAGTCTCTGATTTAAAGTCTGAAAGCATCTCTGGACTTCATACAAACAGCAGTGAGAGGTGAGAACTGACCCCCATGAGCAAAGCCCTTCCCTCTGCTCAGGCACCAGAGAACTCAGACACTCTGCCCTGGTTTAAACCTCCTCCAGGCACTGCACAGCCAAGGGAAGAAGGGGCAGGAGCCCATTGGTGTGGAACAAGGGGCAGAAACCCACTGCTCTGCAGGGCTTGCAGGGAGGCTGGCCCTGTCCCCCCACCACACACACACCTGCTGCAGCCGCCGCACCTCCTCCTGCTTCTCCTGCAGCACTAACAGCGCCTCCTTGTGCTCCACTTCCAGCTGCTGCCGCCGCTCGGCCACATGTCGCATGTGCTGCACGACAGGGCACAACAGGGACACTGCTGAGAGCCTGCCCTGGGTCCCACAGGGACAGGAGCCACCCCTGAATGGATGGCAGGACACAGTGCCCAGAGGGGACAGTAAGGAACTCTCACTGCTCACGACAGGGCACAACAGGGACACTGCTGAGAACCTGCCCTAGGTCCCACCACAGCCAGGAGCCACCCATGGCCTGGATGGCAGGACACAGTGCCCAGAGGGGAGAGTAAGGAACTCTGACTGCTCACCAGAGCAACACAAAGGAAAGATCAAAGTGACAGTGGCTTCTTTCCCTTCCCACCCAAACCCTTGAAGGAGCCTTTCCAAAACACCCCTACCCCCTTTGGAAAGCCATGCTCTAGGGTCCTGGAAACCCCACTGGAAACACAGAGACAAAGGAATGGCCAAAAAGGGCAAAGAGACAACATGTGCCATGCAAAAGCAGCCCTGGGTGGACAGTCCCTCCAGCTGTGTGGATCCTACTGACCT
This sequence comes from Pithys albifrons albifrons, assembly GCF_047495875.1. Taxonomy (NCBI): domain Eukaryota; kingdom Metazoa; phylum Chordata; class Aves; order Passeriformes; family Thamnophilidae; genus Pithys; species Pithys albifrons. The sequence goes on along the minus strand of NC_092478.1, from coordinate 2,047,783 downwards.
TCAGCACCTGCTCTAGATTCTCCAGCTTGGTTTGGAGTCCTTGGTTCGTCTGAATTACTGAATCCCGTTCCTTAGTCACCAAAACAACCTGCAATTTCAGGTCAGCATTCTCAGATTCAACCTGAAGAGAAGGATTTTCAGTTTTAGGACAATCAGCCAGAGGTGTTTCTCGCAAAAATAATCGAGGGCAGTTTATTTCTGTGCCTCAACATGTTGATTTGCAGATCTGCTTTTTACTGGCAATGATACCAAAATCATGAGCCTTCTCTCCCTCTGGTTGTCACTTAAAACTAATAACTAAGCATTTGTGCCAGGCCTCAGTGTGTAACACTTCATTTGCACACACTGTTTCTCTCACTAGACTCATCTCCCTTTCCTATTTACAAGGAGGAAGGGACTGGGAGAGGAGCAAGCTACAAAATGAAGATATATTTTAAAAAAAGGCACAAAGATTTAAAAGCATTTTTAACCCTACATGGCAGAATTAAACACAGAGAACAGGACAGAAAATTCAGCAGCCTGCAGAAATCATCTTTTCCTATTCACTTACTACAAGGAATTCCAGCCACATATTTTGGTTCCAGGGTGCAATATGGCCTGATGACTATTAGCAATGCAGATTACAAACATTTCCACTTACAAGTTATGAAAAGTTATTTACTACTAAATATTAATATACCTTATGCATGGTGGCAAATTGACATGTAGGACTGACAAGTGAGTAACTCTTGTGCCCTGTATTTGCCCAGAGGAGCTGGGAACAGAAACCCAGCTCAGCACATAATCATTTCTCAGCTGGCACCTTGAAATCCTGGCACCCCACAAGTTCTCCTCAGCAAACTGTTGCAGGAGCCAGAGCTGCACCTGCCCAAGAGGCTGCTTTTTACCTGTCCTGCCCATCCAGCCCTCTCGTTCAGCTGCAAGTTCTCTTCGGCCAGTCGTGCATTTTCACTCTGTACCTCCTGCAGCTGGATCTCCTGTCCAGAAAGAGTGGGGATTACTACACCAAGGCCCTCAGACTAACTCCCCCAAACCATTCTGCACAGTAGCTCCTTGCTCCTGTCTCCTGAAGGTGCAGGATGTTGGTGGGAGGCACTGCTGAACCAGCCCCCAGCCCTGTGCCAGACCATGGGCTTGGAACTGGATCACCTTTAAGGTCCCTTCCAACCCAAACCAATCCATGAACTCTTAAGTTTTTTCCTTTATTTAGCCTCAAAAACCAGAATCAGAAAGAGATTTCCTTGTCTGCCCCCCAGCTCCAGTGTCACATTATTTACAAGCTGCTCTCTGGAGCTCCATCTCCACCCACAGTAATTCAAGTTTCACTGTTGGTTTGACATCAGAGTTCAGTTAAGGAAGGAAAATCATTTGGAAGAACAAGACCAAAGAGAGTTCTGGACTGCAAAGTCCAGAGTTTTAATGGCTGAAAAGCAGGATTCAGTCTGGAGTTAAGAACATGAGGCAGCTACCCCTGAATTAGTGAAAGCTGCCTCTGAGCACATGGAGGGCCAGTGAATTGTCAGGTCAGCCCATCTGCAACAATTTGGTACAGCAGCAGAGGAGTTCAGGTGTTGCATAATCACATCACACACACACATTTCCCCACTCCAAGGTTTTAGACACCATCAAGCATTTTCTGGCTGTTCCAGGAGCTAATTCCCTGTGCACACAGGTCCTGGTACTCCAAAGTGAGTTGGACCCTTCTTGACCCTCAAAAGTGACTCTTTTACCAACACACAAAGACCAACTTATTCCTTAAACGTCCCAGAGCCACCAAACATCTACTCAGAAGGTCAACACCCTTGGGGGAAACCCCAGATTGTCAGTCCCTAATGCCACAGAGCAGGAAATCCAGATGCTCTGCCCTACACAACCTCCCTGGAATTAAACAGAGGCAACACTTCAACCCCCAAATAAGAAACACAAGCAAATGACTGTGGGTTTGTGCAATTACCATCCTGAGAGGCAGAAATCTCTCCAAACTTGTCTGGAGTGCCTGTGAAAATGGTAATTATTATCTCCTCAAACTAGCAAATGCCATGGAGTTCCATCCAGTGATTTCTGTTGCTGTACTCAGCACACAGGCAGCTGAAAGACTAAATAAACAATCCCAGCCTCAAGGGATTTGACATAAAAATTTCTGACACTGTTCAAAGAAACAGAAAGATGGTGATTCCTTATGAAGATAAGCTGGAAAGAATCCAAGAGAGACACACAAGCACCCAGCTCCTCTTCTCCCATTATGCTCAAGACAGCAGGAAAGAAGAGCACTTACTAGTTCTTTGCATCTTTTATGCTTTTTCCTCACTTCATGCTCAAGGTTTTCACATTTTTTGCGCTTTTTCTTGAGTTCAGATTCCTGCAGGATACAAAAGCAGATCAGCAAGTCCACACTCTTACAATGCATGAAAAATTCAAGCCCAGCCTCTCAGATCCAGGGCTGCATTAGCTGATTCTGTTGTCCTCTGAATCTATTTGTGACAAACTTAAACAATGTAGAAGCCAAGGGAGATTTTTTTGACAGGCAGGAAAACCAAAAAACTTTTAAAGTGAAACAACTACTTCTCTCTTTCCTCAGCCTTTAATCTGGAAACAGTTCTATTTCCCACTTGCACAGATTGTTCCTATTTGTAGAGAGGGGTATGGAGACAGGATGTGGGGGACAAAAAAACAGAGCTGTGCAAAAGTTTCATCTTTAAACACCAGCTGTGCTCTTTGAGCTCCTGTTCAAATCCAAATGACACCTCACAGAGCCCAGACAGCCTCTGCTTATGTGCCTTTACCTGCAGCTCTCCCTACCCCTCAGAGAGGCAAGAGCTGCTAAACCTCCCCAGGAGCTGCCCTAATTTGCTGGAATTATTCACAAGGGACATATTTCTCAGCCACATCTGTCCCCCACTTCAAATAAGACTAAACCCAACCCAGCACAGAACCCCCTGGCACGTTCCCCTCTCATTTTAGTGGGATATAATCCCCTGCCAGCCCAGCAACACCCTCCATGCAGGTGGTCTGTGTTTTCCCACTGATTCCCCAAGCTGCCCATTTCTGAGGAGCACCTGCCCCTAAAGAGACTTCAGTCCCCAAAATCTCTACCTGGATTGCAGGGGTGAAAACCCCAAGAAAAATCAAAAAGCCAAACCCAGTTCCCAACTCACCAGCTGCTGTATCTGTTTGCTGCTCTCTGGGCCTGTTATTGCATTTTTGGGAGGGAAATTTTCATGTCCTTCAGAGGCAGGTCCCAGTGGCTGCACAGCTGGTTCCACCTGGAAGGCAGAGGAGATGCCAGAATGCTCAGGGCCAGCCAGGACTGCAGAGCACACAGAGGGAGAGGAGGTTCCCCTGGCAGTGCCACAAGGATTGCAGAGCACACAGAGGGAGAGGAGGTTCCCCTGGCAGTGCCACAAGGATTGCAGAGCACACCAAAGAGAAGAGGTTCCCCTGGCAGTGCCACAAGGATTGCAGAGCACACCAAGGAGAAGAGGTTCCCCTGGCAGTGCCACAAGGATTGCAGAGTCCACAGAGGGAGAAGAGGCTCTCCTGGCAGTGCCACCCAGGACTGCAGAGCAAACCAAAGAGAAGAGGTTCCCCTGGCAGTGCCACAAGGATTGCAGAGCACACAGAGGGAGAAGAGGCTGTCCTGGCAGTGCCACAAGGATTGCAGAGCACACCAAGGAGAAGAGGTTTCCCTGGCAGTGCCACCCAGGATTGCAGAGCACACAGAGGGAGAGGAGGTTCCCCTGGCAGTGCCACAAGGATTGCAGAGCACACCAAAGAGAAGAGGTTCCCCTGGCAGTGCCACCCAGGACTGCAGAGCACACAGAGGGAGAAGAGGTTCCCCTGGCAGTGCCACTCAGGACTGCAGAGCACACCAAGGAGAAGAGGCTCTCCTGGCAGTGCCACAAGGATTGCAGAGCACACAGAGGGAGAAGAGGTTCCCCTGGCAGTGCCACCCAGGACAGCAATGCTCCACAGCAGACTCCTGATCTCTGAGCTGCACCACTGGACATGGGGAAAGCTGGACAGAGCTCAGGATCTCCCTCAGCCTGAACTGTCTCTCAGAACAACTGTGCAAGCCAACAAAACACACAGTAATCACCAAGAGCAGACAATATTCACCCAAGAGTTCAAAAAGGCCCTTTGCCATGAGCTGAATCTCTCACTTCAGCAGGAGCTGAATCAATACATGTAGACTGTCACTCCTCCAACACTGTTTTAATATAAAATAACTGGAAGGTGACAAATGCCAAGTTTTAAGAGTATTCCAGAGCTTTAACCATATTCCAGGGGACAAACATGGAAAGAGAGACCAGAACATGTGACACCTGTTCTGCACAAACTGATAAAAAAAGCAACAAAGATCAAGCAGATGCTCAAAAAAATTATATTGGGGAGGGAGCAAAACCCACATTCATAAATCTATAAAGAGTTTTTCAAAGGTATCAGTAAGCAAAGGAGTGGGGAGATCCAGCAGGAACCTGTTTGGGTGCCCAGAACACCTTCAGCTGCGTTTCAGCAAACACAGAGCCACGACAGGGTGAGGGGAAGGTTTTCTCTGGGGTAAATATCTAATAAAAACGAGAGGACTGAAAAAGAGGGAGCAGGAACTGATGCAGCAGAGACAAACAGCGACGAGGGCCTCGTGACACTGAGAGATTAGAGAGACAAGTGATGGTTTAATAGAGCCCAGTCCTTGGACAAAAAGGCAAAGAGATCCCATCGGGAAAAGGAGAAAAAAACTTCATTATGCACCGTATAAATCACTGCAGAATCCGGGATGGGGCTGCACACCCAGCACAGACCAGAGAGAGAAAACGCACAAAGGAAGGAGACAAAGAAGGGAACACTGAATAATGGAAGAGGCTGGAACGAACCGAACAAACCCGCTGAAGGAAAGGGGTTATAAAATCCAGGGGTGACTCGGAATAGCCGAGTGAGGAATGAACATTGAACACAACGGCGAGAGCCCGGGGGGGAAAACTGGGGGGCAAAGTGGGATTCGGCCCCGGGGGACGGGGGGAGGAACCGGGAGCACTGCCCGGAGCCGAACCCGGTGGAGCAGAACCCGCTGGGGCAGAACCCCCGGGAGCAGAACAACCCCCGGGAGCGGAACCCCCGCACCCCGCGGTTCCCCCGGCCCGGCCCCGCATCCCCGGCCAGGCCCGGCCCCGGCCCCTCGGACGCCCCGGCGGGTCCGGACCCGGCTCGGCCGCAGCGAAGGCCCCGCGGGGCAGACCCTGCCCTGCCCGGCCCAGCCCGGCCCGGCCCGGCTCGTCTCGGGCCCCCCGGCCCGGCCTTACCTGGCGGCTGCGCGGCCGCGGCGGGGGCGGCGCCCTGAGGCGGCCCCGGATCTGCGCGGCTGAACCACCGCGGGCGGAGGGGCCGGGCAGGGCCGGGCTGGGCAGACGGACAGGGAGGGTTCTGCCTTTCTACAAGGGGACGTTCTGCCCCTCTGCCCCCGCCCTGGGGCCCCCAGTGCTGCAGCAAACCCAGAGGAGGCCCCGGAGATGCTCTGGGGCTGGGTCCCTCTGCTCTGGGGCCAGGCTGGGTGAGTTGGGGGGGCTCACCTGGAGAAGAGGAGGCTCCAGGGAGACCTGAGAGCCCCTTCCAGTGCCTAAAGGGGCTCCAGGAGAGCTGGAGAGGGACTGGGGACAAGGCATGGAGGGACAGGACACAAGGAATGGCTTCCCACTGCCATAGGGCAGGTTAGATGGATATTGGGAAGGAATTCCTGGCTGGGAGGGTGGGCAGGCCCTGGCACAGGTGCCCAGAGAAGCTGTGGCTGCTCCATCCCTGAGAGTGTCCAAGGCCAGGTTGGAGAGGCCTTGGAGCAACCTGGGCTGGTGGGAGGTGTCCCTGCCCATGGCAGGGGGTGGCACTGGATGTTTTTTAAAGTCCCTTCCAACCCAAAGCATGCCATGATTCCATGATAAAGCAACATTGCCTGGTTTCCTAGGCTGGAAAACACAGCACAGAACCCCCATGCCAGGGAAAAGGAGATGGCCCTGGCACAACTCAGTGTCCCCACGCTGGCATATGCTGCCAGGAGCACCCACGTCCCTCCTCACCCTGCAAGACCCGGCACCAGGATGGGTCCTTTGGGAACCAGCAGAGCCCAGAGGATGCAAACCACAACCCTCCCCTTCCCCAAGTGAAACTCCCCAAGAATAGCAATTAATTGAGTCATTAAACAGCAATTAATTGAATCATTAACCAGCCAAACCTGCTGCCGGCTGACCCACTTGTCTCACCTCCCTGCGAGCTTTGCCTCCTGGCGCTGGCTCTGCCAAGGAGGCCTCCTTTGGTAGAGGTGAACCTTTGGGGCTGGAGTTTGGCAATGCCAGGCGGGTGGCAGTGCCAGGGCTGGCTTTGGGGGCACGCAGGCACTCCCTGAAGTTCTTGAGGGCGATCTGTCTCTGCAGCCGCAGCACCTCGCGCTGCGACTCCCGCAGCAGGCGGTCGAACTCGGTGACGTTCAGGCAGCGAGGGTCGTCCTGCGGGAAACCAAACACACTGCCAGGCTCCAGGAGGGGCACAGGGGGGGTTTGGGCACACAGGCTCCAAAAGAGGAGCGGCTGGGGGGTCCCAGGGAATGTGGCACACCCAGGTTGCTGATTCCTGGGTGTGCAAAGCCTCAACGCTCACTTTGCATCACTTATGCAAATGCATCATTCCTCCTGAAGGTAAAGCCCAGCCTTTGGTGGTCCTGGGATGCTCCTGCAGCTCTCCCAAGGGCTTTGCCAGGCATGTGCCATCTCAGCACATGCCAGCAGGGAGCGTGGCAGGATAATGTCCCTTCATGTCCCAGCCAAAGCAGAGCTGCTTCCCCTCCTTGCCAAGAGCTGCAGCCCCAGCGGTGGGCAGAGCTTTGAATGGCTGCAGGAATGAACATCTGGGGTTTGGTCAGGATAATGGTCGGGTTTTAAACGTTCTTGCTTTCTCTCCTCTTCAGAGACAGTGATAGGCCCCTATCTTTAGCACAAGGGATCACTCCCAACCCAAACCCAGCAGCTTTTGAAGGAAACCAGCACAATCTGACTCTCACAGAACCAGAGAGATGTCACCAGCTTGTTTAATTCTTCAAAGGTTTTCACATTTCAGGAAGCTGAAGAAACACGGACCTGCACATCCATATGCACAAAAGCAGGTTATGAAAACCTGTCTTTACAAATCTGCTGCTGGAGGAGACATTGCAAAGCTCCTAAGCCAGTGAATTCAAAGCACAATTGGTATCCAGGACAAATTTAATCCATTTCCTTGTTCACTTCTTATTTGCCCTAAAAATAGCATGTGCTTTATAAATACAGTTGGAGGAGAAAACTGTGGTTATTCTCATGCTGCTGGGGGGAAACTGAGGCAGCATTAATGGGAAGTGATCACAGATTCAAGGAGTGAGCAGCTGGGCCTCCTCTGTGCCAGCCCCATGATCAGGCTCTCAGGGTAGCTCTTTAAGCAAAATTGGCTGTGCATAAAATCTCCCTTCCCCCACCAAAAAAAAGAGGCAGCTATTCCCAAGAGACAACCTCCAGAGCCTGCAGGAACAAGGGAGGAGGCAAAAAGCTCAGTCCTCCCCTCAGTTTCTATTATACCAGTCCCCTGCAGCTGCCTCACTGTTCCCCCTCCATCCCATGATTCCAAAAATCCATCCTGCAAGAAACTGCAGCCTGGGTTTAGCTGGGGTTTGGTTGGAAGTATGATCTCAGGAAAGTATTTTATCCCATCCTAAGAGCCCTGGCTTTGCAAAACAAGGCCAGTGTGTGCCCTGCCACTGTCAGGGAACTGAGTGGATCCATTTCACAGCTACTGAAAAATTAGTGCTGATTTAAATACCCGAGATTAACATTGATTTGGTTACAAACTCTGAGGGCTCATCATATCTCTGCATAAAAGCCCCTTCATTGGCGTAATGCATTTGCCATGCTGCAGACAGATTAGGGGAATTTGGAATTTTAACTAGCTGGAAATTAAAATTTAATGAGAGGCTTGCTTGGAAGAAAAATGGGAAAAACAAGATCAGGAAGAATGAGCTCCTCTCTTGCTCTCTTTTCCATGGATTCCCTGTTTGTGCACCGATGTCCCCAGTCACTGGTGCTGTGGCAGTGACAGGGATGTCACATCTTTGGGGACAGGGTGGTCACCCAGGGAGGCAGTGGCTGAATTTGTCACCCTTGTGTGTTTCTTTGGCCACTACTGAATCCTGCTCAGCCACTTTTGTCACATTCCTCCACAATTTGTCACTCTCCTGTCCCTGACAGGCTCAGGTTGCCCAGCACGCTCTGCTTGGAAAATCAGAGTGCTTTGGAAAGGGTCTGTTCCCCTTCCAGGGGGGGCCTGAGGTGAGAAATCAGGGGATGGGAAGGAAATTTCTTCTTGCTGGCACTGCAGAGCACATTCACACCTGGGTAAGTTTGCCCTGTGGTTTAATGCCAGGAAGGATCAGTGGAGCAGCTCTGACCAAACACCAAATACACCCAATTGTTCTTATCCTGACTAGATCAACATTAGGGAAAGACTGAGAAGCCACCTTGAAACCTGTAGTTAAAATGAACATATGGGGAGCTCAGGGGCAAAAGTAAAGCTGCTTTCAGCAAGGAAGTGTTTGTCACCTAAATATCCTGTAAGTAGGGCAGGTAGAAATGCAAGTAGAAATGCCCAGCTGGAGGCAGGGATGTAGGGTGGCACTTGGCCACATTTGCATTAGCAAAACAGGGGGAAACCAGGGTGAGCCCAAGTGTTTCTGAGCTTCTCAGAAGAGACTGAACTGACCTAAACTGAAAATGAACACTCAGCCCAGGCTGGTGGTTTGTAGCCTTAGTCACAATCTTACCCCTGAGTTATCACAGGCCTCGTGGTGGCTGTGAGTGCTCAGAAAGCTGCAGCTCAAGATGTGGGATTTGGGCTGGTTCTTGGGAATGTGCTGGTTGGGTTCTCAAAGCAATGCTTTAAAAAGAAGCCCTGCTTCTACATCTTGCTTGAAGCTCAGCCCTGTGAGAAATCACCCTGTATCTGTGGCTTCTCGGGGGTTTCCAGGGGAAGAGTTTTAGTTGCTGCTGAAAATGAATTCACAGAGGGACAACTGGGATGTCCCCTACACTGTTCAGAGGGATCTGGACGCTGTCCCTGCCACACACTGTCCCCATTCAAGTGACACATCAAATCCCCTCTGTTTTCAGCCTGCACTGAGGATTCATTGCCCTCACACCCTTCCTGGGGCCTGGTTTCCATCACTGCTCTTGCCCTGCTTGTCCCAGCCCCTGAGTGACGACCCAGGAAGTGTCTCACCTTCCCTGCCAAGAGTTTCGCCTGCAGCTCCCGACATTCCTGCTGCAGAGCTTCAATCTGCTTGTCTTTTGCCAGGAGGGCACTGGCTTGCTCAGTCAGGTCCTTGGCACGCTGGCGGGCAAACGCTTTCTTACACAGCTCCAGGCTGGAGCCCTTCAGAGCCACCGGGGTGGTCACCTACACCAGAGAGCAGGGAGGGAGAAAGGCAGCTGTGCTGGTGTTCCTTACCCACCACCCCACCACCCCACCACCCCTTGGTGGTCAATAACCACCAGCAATTACCTCTTGGGGTTCAATCACCACCATCAATCACCTCTTGGGGTTCTATAACCACCACCCCACAACCCCTTGGTGTTCAATAACCACCACTAACCACCACTTAGTGTTCAATAACCACCATCAATTACCTCTTGGTGTTCAATCATCATCATCAATCACTCCTTGGTGTTCAATCACCACCATCAATCACCTCTTGGTGTTCCATAACAACCACTCCATCACCCCATGGTGTTTAGTCACCACCACACCACCACCCCTTAGTGTTCAATCACCATCCCATCACTGGCACACCTGGGCCAGCACAGGAGCCCACCAGGTTGATTCTCCCAGGACTCACACAGGCCTTAAACTGTCACCACCCCAAAGTTTCACTGAGCAAACAAAGAAACCAGTGTAGGTGCTGGAGGGTCTGCACTGCAGTTGGGTGTATGTCAAAGGATTCTCTTAGCACAGTATTTGACAAGTCCATCTGTTGCCCTGCAAGTACCAGAACCCTGTGCCAGATGGGCAGCCTGGGGACAGAGAGGGCAGCAGGGCCAGGAAAACCCCCTGCCTTCTCTCCAGCCCAGCTTTCACTTCCTCCTTTCTATCCTAAAGGGCTCCAATTCCCCATTACAATCCCTGCTTTCCTTCCAATGGAAGGAAGGCTTTGCCTTACCCCACTGCAATCCCCCTTCAGGAACTTGTGCCCAAGATCCTACACCCTACAAGCATCTCCCACTGCTCCTGCACCATGTGAGACCTTACAGGATTCACAAGAAGCTGCTGTTGGGTTGGAGAAGGCAAAACCCCAGTGGCTTGCACAGCACTGTGAGTGAGGTGTGGATGGGGCAGAGCTGTCATTCACCCCTTCCTATTTTGCTTCAGGGCAATCCTTTTCTTATTCAGATCCTTCCTGTTTCCTTTTGATGAAGTCAGGTGAATTATTTCCATGACTTCCAAGAAAGCTGAGTTAATTAACTTAAACTATCACCTTATGGTAAGAAACCAAGCAGGAGGAACTCCCTGAAACAGGAGCAGAGTGGCTGGGGATGGCTGGGTTTGGTCATTCTTGCCCTGCTATGGCATGCAAAGCATGTTTGCTGTAGGTTTAAGAAAGAGGGAAAGCAAAGGCCTTTCTAGCTCAGTGGAAGCAGCAAACAGAAGGTGCTGGTGGTGAGGTGCCCCCCTGGTGCTGGCACCCACCACTTTGAGGTTTGCCTCCTGCAGTTTGCGGGCTCTCTCCTCCAGGCGCTTGGCAATCACCGCCAGCTCCGCGTTCTTTCTCTTCAGGTGCTTCACCTTCTCCTCCGTCTGGGGGAAGCAGCTCCTGCGCTGGAGGACAGAAAGAGAAGCTGGAGGTGAAGCCCCTGCTCAGGAGCCCACCTGCCTGGTCCTGCCTGACCTGGGCAATGAATGCACACAGGGCTTTTCCCAGGCTGGAAAAATCCCAACCATTAAACACAAGCCTCTGCTGTTGTTGCCTCTCCATACAGTGAAATTGTGTTTTGCCTGCTATTTTTGTTGGTGTGACCTCTTGGTCTCCACGAGATGCCCCTTACCCCACCCCAGACCATCCCACATGGTCCCTCTCCATCCACAACATGCTCATTGCAGGCTCTGCTGGGACTCAACATGTCTCCAGCACCAGAGTACTGTGGCCACCCACCCTTTGGCCTTTCTCTTCCAAAGCCTTCCCAGTTTATTCCCCCAGGCTTCCAGGACTCAGCACATCCCTGTGGCTTTGTCCTGCACCACCACCAGCAGCTTAGCCATGTCTTGTCTCTCCTGACACCAAAGCACGAGCAGGAGAAAGTGACAAAGGACTTGATGATATTTGCAAAGCAAATTTCCTTCTTCTTCCTATTGATTCTGTTGGCTCTTAATCCCCTTTGCTTTGTTGTCTGCCCCTTTCAAGGAGCCGCCGCTCGCCGGTGGCTCCTTCTCCCAAGGTCGGACCCAGATGTGTTGTGCTGTCTTTTCACATCAGCAAAAATGTCAGGTCAGCTGAGCCTCACGATTATTTCCCTTCTTTACCCCTGTGAGAGCCCACCAAGGGCAGCTCAAATGTAAGGCTGAGGCTGATTATTGAGAGTCAGATTTGATCAGGGCTCACACGCTCGTGCTTCACTAAAATCCGCATGACTGATAAGGGGTAACCCCCGGGGTGCAGGTCATGCTGAATTTATGCTTTTAGTGTAAGGAAATTATCTAAAATACACATTTTGAATGTGGTGATATGAATCTGTAGTGCTGAGCAAGCAAATTTGCAGGGGCCCAGGGTGGCTGCAGGGCTGGGTGAGGGGTGATGCTCTCCAGGGAGGATTCAGGAGGGGAATATCTCTGAATTCCTAAGATCCTGGCTGCCCTCCATGGGACTGGGGAGCAGAAGGCCCAGGCTGTGGCAGCCTGGCTTGGCTCTGGGTGCCAAGGTGCAGCTGGGGGGGATCCAGATGCCGAGCTCCCATGGGACAGGGGCACTGCTGCACTCCCACCCTGAGCCAGCCCCAGAGAATCACCATTTCTGCTTTGCCACTTCATGAGGAATCAAGGATGACTTCCCTCTCCCCTGCCTGGCCCCTGCAGCTCGAGGAAGGGGGCCAGCTCAAGCTGATGGGTGCAGCATGAAGGCACCCAGACCCCTCTGACCCTGCCCAGGTGATCCCATGGGTGGCATCTCTTGGGGTGGGCAGCACACAGCAGGTCGCCCTGGCCAGGCCTCCCTCTCCATGCAGCATCCCATGCCAGCAGGCAGCCAGGGTGCAGGATGGTGCAGGATGGTGCAGGATGTGACCCTCTGCTCACCAGCAAGCTGTTCTCCTCGGCCAGGCTGGAGCAGCGGTGCCGCAGGTCCTCCAGCGCGCTCAGGAGCTTCGTGTTCTGGCTCACGAGGAAGCCATAGTCAGTCCCACCCTGCAAAACACACGGGAGAGGCACTGCAGGGCTTCTCCTGCCCAGGAGGGACCACCACAGCTCCTGCAGGACCCCAGGGCTTCCACTGCCTGGGCAGGGACCATCACAGCTCCTGCAGGACCCCAGGGCTTCCCCTGCCTGGGCAGGGACCACCACAGCTCCTGCAGGACCCCAGGGCTTCCACTGCCTGGGCAGGGACCACCATAGCTCCTGCAGGACCCCAGGGCTTCTCCTGCCTGGGCAGGGACCACCACAGCTCCTGCAGGACCCCAGGGCTTCCCCTGCCTGGGAAGGACCACCACAGCTCCTGCGGGTCCTCAGGGTTTCACCTGCCCAGGCAGGGACCACCACAAGTCCTGCAGGTCCTCAGGGCTTCACCTGCCCAGGTAAGGACCACAAGTCCTGCAGGTCCTCAGGGCTTCACCTGCCCAGGGCAGGGGCAGAGGGGCTACAGCCTTGTGCCCACCCCAGCCCTGCAGTGAGCCCAGTTTGGCTGTCTGGGGGGCAGCAAAGGGGCACAGTGGGATGTGGGGCTGACTTCAGGAGGAGGGGAGGGGCTACATGTCCTCTGGGGGACACCTGGCTTTTGGGGCCAGGCTTCATCCCCTGTGGGTGACAGCTGCTTTCAGCTTCCACCCAGGCAAGAAGCCCAGACCTTTCTGTCATCCTCAGCCATGGCACCATCTAAAGTGGCTCAGTGAAAGCCTGGCAGAGCCAGCAGGAGCCAGGTGGACTCCAGGACATGTTCACTGCTCCCCACGGCTCAGGCATCTGGTGGCCTCAAGCACCACGTGGCTTTTGGAGGCGACCAGACCTCCTCAGCCTCTTCCCCATCCCAACTCTCCTGTTTGGAGACCACTCAGGAGCCAGCCCCCAGGTCTGTGTCAGCTCCAGAAGAAGGCAACGTGCTGGAATCTTTTTGCAAAACACCACCTTGCTTTAGTCACATCAGAAGCAGCAGCAGCTCTGCTGGGAGCTGTATATAGTTTTGTGGTTACTGCTTCCTGCTGAGAGCAGCTCACCACAGGCTCCCAGAGAGGATTTCTGTGTGCTGGCAAAGCTCAGAGCAGAGCTGGCGCTTCACAGCTGCCACATGGCAGCAGCATCCCCTGTGTCTCGGGAAAATCCAGCCAGATGTTTTCCCAGCAGCCAGGCTGGTCTTGCAGGACCTGCTCCCAGGGCCCAGCAAGACTCTGCTGAAGGACCTCCAGCAACTCAGGGCTCTTCTCAGGAGTGATCAGGGTAGGCCCGGGAACCAAGGAGCTCTCCAAACTCAGTGTCCTGGGAAAGGCAAGAAGCTCCCCTGGGAGCCATGGGCACAGCTCTGTGCCCAGCACCAGATCCTGCAGCATCACTCCCATCCCTGCAGCTTTACAGAGACAGTGAGATGTCCCAGGGAGCATTTCCCCCATCACCAGCTCCAGGAACATCAAAGTACTTCTTCAGGCTGGGAATCCACACAGGGGACACTGCTGGTGCTACAGGAGAGACAGAGCAGGGTGGGTGCGTGGGGAGGGGGGTCCTACAGCATCTCCTGTGCCGTGTGTGACTGGGCTGGTTCCCTCTGCCATTCCCAAAGCAGCTCCAGGGATTAAGTCAATCAAAGTGCATTAATTCCATCTCCTTGCCCCTGCCAAGAGGCCTCAAAATTCATGTCTGTGGTTGGTTGCATCGAGACAGGGTGAGCACACTGAGCCAGCAGCCTCTGGGGCTGGGCTGGCAGCTGGAGAGCTTCTGTGGAGGGGCTGATGTGCTCCTGCCTCTCCCCGTCTGGCAGCCAGAACCTCTGACATCAGCAGCTTCTGCAGAGGACAATCAGCATTTCCAGCATGGCCGGGGATCTTTGGGGACCCCATTTCTGTAGCCACAAACCACCTTCATTGGGGCAGGATGCAAAGGCTCCTGAGTCTTCACCTCCACCCTGCCAGGCTGTGCCCAGGCCAACACAGGTTTCGTGTCACCACCCCAGAGCCCATGGCATGGCAAAGGCTGGGATGTCCTTTCCCACTCCCTGGGAGCAGGGCAGTGTGTCTGTGTGCTCCAGGCTGGGCCAGGCACCCGGCCAAGCCTCCCCCCGGCCAGCACGTCCCTCTGCGGCCGCAGATCCTTTGGGGCTGTGCCCAGAGAGGCACAAGGGGCATCTGCAGCGACAAGACGTGGAGGCAGGAGCTCCTTGCCGTGCCAGGACGTCTGTCCCACACGGGGACCTCAGTGTCCAGGAAAGCTTTGCCAAACCTCCCCCTGGGCTCTGAGCCGGCGCTGGCTGCGGCAGCCGAACCCTCCGCCGGGGCCGCGCACAGCCTGGAACCGAAGGGCTGTCTAGACGTCATCCCACGCTCATTAAACATTCATTTCCTATAATGAAATGGCTTTTAATTTATTAAGCGCTCCGCTGTTCCTTAAGGATGCCGCTCGGCACGGCGCAGCCGCGCTCGGTGCCTTCCACCGGGAGCCGGAGGGGAGCGATGGGGACGGGAGGCACAAAGGGGCTCATCCCCACGGACACGCAGAAGCCAAAATCCCAGCGCATCCCTCGCTCAGGGAGGTTTGCAGGGAGCACAGGCAGAGCTGACATCACAGGGGAGGGTCTCCAGCAAGCCACATGCCCAGGTCAGGAATATCCTCAGCCACTAAAAAAATTAACCCAAATGACGCATTCTTTGGCCACGGGGCAAGTTTCTGCAGGAGCAGAGCAGCAGGGATGCTGAGGGAGCAGAGCAGCAGGGATGCTGAGTGGGGAGAGCAGCAGACACACCCTTTGAAGCCTCTGTAACACGGGAATTGGCATCATCTGTCGCCTCTTTTGGCAGGTAGAGCCCCAAATCCAGTTTCTCCAGGATGCAGAAGAACAGCAAACAGGGAGAAGCCTCAGCACGGCAGCCGCGAGAGAACTGCTGCTTTGTCACCTGAAAGCTTCAAAAAGTGACAGAGAACTGCAGCAGCTTTTGCAGGGAAAGGTGTCCAGGCAGGCTGGTAAATGGGTCAGGCAGGCACCATCCCCCTGGAGCAACCAACATCCAGCAGAGTCTGGGAAGTCCTGCAGAAAACTTGCAGGAGGCCATTGGGGGACAGTAAATCACAGGAGGACAGGCACTGCCTGAGCCGGGCTCTGCAATGCGGCTCGGGCACAGCCTGGCACACACCAGCACAAGGGGCTTCCCCATGCCAGCCCTGGGGAACTGCCAAAGCCCAAGCCCAGCCTTGCTTTAAAATCCCTGTGGAGAGCCAGACAGGGTGGAGGGATTTTCCAGGTGGCCCCGTGAGCAGAAGGTCTCAGGTGGCCTTTGGGGACAGGCAGGCTCGGGGCTGATTTTCAGCCATAACCAGTTTGGAGGTGTATAAACCACATTCCATGTGAAGATTAATAAACCACACACAATGTGGAGATGAATGAACCACACATAATTTCAGGATGCCCCTGCAGTGACTTCCCCATCTGCAGCCCATCCGGGTCCAGCTGCTGGGTTTGCTTCCAAAAGCCATCTCTGAACACCAACCCCCTGTGCAGGCACCTTGCAGAGTGATGTCCCAGGTGAAGCTATCCCAGCCCTCCTGCTATCCTGGATATATTAAATCCACCACCTCTCCTTCCTTTGGAATCACTGTCCCCAAGTCTCCACCAAGCCAAAGCCCTTTAGCTGTTCGTTCCACCTGACATTGGTAATTAGCTCCCTTAACTTCTCAATCCTTCCTGCTTGGAAATGAAGCCTGTCATTGCCAATCCATTCCCTTCTCTTCCAGCCGGTTTCAAGGGAATGGGCCACCTCACATTATCACCGAGTTATTTTCCATAGGCTGCTCCTCTGCAGTGCCCTCATTGCATGGCAAAAGCAAGACAAAAATAGCATCACCTCCTGTTGGGTCAGTGAGCAGAGCCAGCCCCGGCGCTGCCGCCGGCGGCACAGCGAGGGGCCGGGAGCATCCCTGCCGAGGGAGAAGGGGCAGTGCTGGCCGAGGGGTGGGAGAACTGAGACATGCCTGGGCCGGGGGGTCCTGCTGCCACTCCCCTGATGGACAGTCTGTGTCCCACGGTGCTTGTTCTCCTCCCTTCCTGCCCTTTGTGCCGGTTCCTGGTTTCACACACAAAATCTCCCTTCTGCCGTGACTTCCCCACAGCCCTGAGTGTTGCCAGCTCCCCTTACCATCAGTCAGCACTTTTCCCTGCTGCCCATCCCTTTCCTACCCTACTATTTGCCCCGATTTTCGTGATTTCCTCATTTATCTGATTTTTATCACCCCGTGTAACAAATTCATGGAAGAAAAAATCCATCCAAGGCTGTTAACGTCAAAGATGCTGCCTCGAGCAGGGGGAGTGCTGGAGCCACGGACTGGAAGATATTGAGGGAATATTCAGGGGAACAGCCACTGTGTATTTGTTGTTTCTTACAGTGCCCCAGGCATCCTCTCCTGCACACCCTCTGACCACTTCATATGCTCCTCACAGGGTCTATAAAATGAGATGCAGCTAAAATTGGAGTCTCACAAATCCAGGTCCTCTCTGCCTTTAAACCCTCTATGGAAGCACCATTATCAAGCCCAGGAAAACAAGCCCAGCTATTCCAGGAGGAGAAAAATCAGCTCAATGTCCTGATGGCTCTGGCTCTGTGTCCTTTGATGAGCTCAGCCTCTCCAGCCTCCCCAGCCAGGGAGAAATTAATGTTCCTGCAAAACTGAGGCAGGGAGGAATGTGAGTGGAAAATAAGCCCCCAAGGCAGAGGATGAGCTCTCCAAAATCCAAGGCTGCAGCCGGGCCCAGGGTGCAATGCAGCACAATTCCTCACCTTTAGCAGCAAATCCCAGACAGGAGGATTTGTAGGGGATGAGAAAACGACACTGAAATTTCTCATGGCTGCTGGGGAGGCTCTGAACGGCTCCTGAGGTGCTGCACACGTGATTCCTCATCCTTCACAAGCACAGATAAGTCAGGGCAGGCAGCTGGGAGGAATGGAGGGTTTGGAGAAATGCAGCGATGGAGCAGAGTGGGAAAGGTGCTGCCCAGGGTGCAGGTGCCCACCTGGCTGAGCACTCCTGGTCCCATCAGTGCTTGGTTTGCTCCTGGCCCTGCTCCCCAGTGGGCTGCAGAGACCTGTAATGCTTCCAGCAGGACACTGCCTGCTGGAGCACAGGCATGACAAGGCATGTGTGACCCCAGCCTGGCTTTCCCCAGCTGTGACCCAACTGCCTCCATGTCAAACACCAAGTGTTTTGCAACCCCAGGATGTGTGGCCACAAACTGCAGCTGATCCACCAGATAACCTGCAGCAGGGGTTGTGCAACACTCCTCAGGTACAACATCACCCTCCTGCCCTCAGGCCACCAGGTGACCCCTGGGCACTCCCATGTCCCCTGCAGGGTCTTTCCAACCCACACACCTTGTGAGAAAGATTTTGTAGGGCAAAACCCAGGTACAACTCCTGTCCTACCAACCACCCTTTTAACATCAGTGTACAAGTGTCTCTTATCAGCTTCCAGAAAGATTTGGCCAAGCTCTGGTAAAGCAGGACTGTGCTCCATGCCCACCACACTCAGGGCACAGTAACAGCTTTGCTGTTCCACTGCCCAGCCTGGGAATGTGTGAAAGCCAAGCTGTGCCCCACAAAACCTTGGTTGTAAAACTCAGAAGCCAAGACAGCTAAGCTGCCTTTTCCCCTCCCACACTGCAGTATTTTCTGGGTGCTGCTGAGCAAGTCATTGAATCTGCAGAGAAGCAGCTCATGAAACGCTATTTCCACTAGAAAAAAAAAAGTAGATGTGGGAAGTAAATGTGTGAACAACTTCAGTGCAAACACAGAAAGACTTTGCAACCTCTGCTGCTTGTGTGCTCCTGCACACTGCCAATCATTTGAGCTGGAACATGGGGACTGGCTTCCTAGAGATATTTTTGGGGCTTTTTGTTGCTTAGCTCTGAGCAGAGGTCAGTGTGCAGCTCCCAGCACTGCAGGCTCAGGCCCAGAACCACCCCAAGGTCTTTATGGAGATCTGATACCTCATCTTTCTTGGAACAAAATTTCTAAAGCAAAGAAACACTCCCAAGAAAGGCGTGAGATTTCTGGCTTCCCCTGGGAAGCCACTGAGCTGCAGGGCAGTAAATCCCCTGCCCACACAGAAGTGCCCACTGCCCCTCGTGTTATTCCAGCAGGAAGGAATGTTACAGCCAGAGGACATGAGGGAGCCAAGACATTGGTGAGTCCCTCAAAAATGTCCTGAGGGTGAAGCGAGAAGGATGTTGGGGTGAAAGACCACAGTGTGGTGATGGCCACACCAGCAGGGTGGGACAGCCCTGGCCCAAGCCCAGTTTGCCACCACCAGCCCAGAGGAGCCAAGGACACACAGGGAGGAGGCAAAGGCTGGTCCTCCATCTCCACATCCCACACAAGTGACCAGGCCAAGCCATTTGGACGTGTCTTTGCACAGACCATGAGCTTAATTAGAAAAAGAGCTAAAATGAACACTACCTTCCCCTTCACAGTCTCCCTTTGCCTTGTTTTCCATCCATTCCTGGCTCTTCCTGGCATCCACAGTGCTGGAGCAAACAGCACTTAGGCATTGGCATGAGGCTGAGAACTGTCAAGCCAAGAAAAATTAATTTACTCAGGTTTGGAGCAAGATGGAACACAATCTTCTAATTGGGATTGCAGGAAATGGTGTCTGTACAACAAGAACTGGCTCCATCACCCAAGATCTTCTTGTCCTACTGGCATCTTTTATTCTGCTGACCTGCCCTATCCAGTCAAGGTTGCAGCTCTACACACCCTCAGATGTTAAATTAACAGATTTCCAGCTTTGCCAATGGAAAATGTGAAGCTCTTGAAAGGCCCCAAATTCCTGCAAAAGGCACTGAGCTTATCATTAAATGCAGCTTGTCCTGAGCACTTGACATGGAGGATCTTCAGCAGCATTTTATAATTCTTCCTGTGTCTGTGCTTTGTGTTATTAAGCCCCACTGGGACCAACAGGGGGTTTTGTGGGTATTTAAATTCCTACTCACTGGAGGATTCCTTGATTTAAGCATTTTCAGTGGGGTTTTATGGATTTATTGAGTATTCTCAGCTCCACATGACCTCAAGGGGTGCTGAGCCTTGGCTTTTAAGAAATGCAATTCCACAGCAGCCTCTTGAGATTGAGAAGGAGTCACGAGAGCCAACTCAGAGCACCCCACGAGTGCCCCTTGCTTGTGTGGTGGCTGGGATGGGCTCAGGGATGTGGTCAGCAGCTGAGCTCACCCCTTCCATGGGGAGATGAGTAATCCTGGAAGGGAAGGATGCAGGGAATATGCAGAAGTGAATGCCCTGCTGCTCTCCCCTCCTCCAGCACACCAGGAGGAAGTGCCACTTTCCTTCAGCAACCCACTCCCAAACCACCCCAAGTTTTCCAGGGCCAAAGCAGCTCCCTCTGGAGCAGCATCCCAGATGCAGACAGCTGAGCTCTTGTGGGAAGTGCTCCAAAATCAGCACGCTGGGAACTTTCCAGCTTCCAGCCAGACTGAATCTGTGCCACTTTAACCTCATTCTTCTACACACACAATGTTTTTCTCCTTCTCTGATATTCACTATTTGCATTGGGGTCCTACCCCTGCAGTGCCTGATGATTCTCAGCAGGAAAGCAATTTCTTACCTCCTGAGTCCACAGAGAAATTTTGGAAAGCAGGTCCAGAGTGATGTCAAAGGAGCAGCACAAGGATACACTCGGGACAGCCCCCATTATCCAGTGGGGCCGTGGTGGGACACACTGATCTGCTGAGGAGCTGGGACACCCTGCAGTGCCAAGGAGGATGCAGGAGCATGTGGAAAGTGGATGGGAAGACATGGGCACAAGCCTCAACAAGGAAAATTCCCAGCAGACCTATAGAAAACATTCCTTTCCATGGGAATGCTGCAACTCTGGGACAGGGTTAGAGAGGTGGTGCCACCCCAGCTCTTGGAGATATTCAACACTTGCCTGGTCAGGGCATGACCAACTCTGGAGCCTGCTGGGGGCAGGGGCTCAGTGGGAGGCTCCAGGTGTGTCCCCAAACCACCACAGAAACCAAGCAGGGTCCTCATCCCTGAGCCACCACCCAAGTGCACAGCTGGATCATGAGGGATCCACTGCAGGGCTCAGCTGGAGGGATCCACTGCAGGGATCAGCCCCCACCCCACAGGTGCTGGAGCACCCACAAACACCCCTCGGAACCAGCCACTCCCAGCCCTCACACACACCCCCACCAGGACACAGCACCTCCTCTGGCTCTCCTGAAGGGAAGTGTCCAACACCAGGTTGGATGGGGCTTGGAGCACCTGGTCTAGTGGAAGGTGTCCCTGCCCATGGCAGGAGGGTGGAATAACATGATCTTTCAGGTCCCTTCCAGCCCAAACCATTCTGAGATTTTCTGAAGACAGTAAATCTGGCACAACCCATTTGAATCCTGGAATAAGGAGAGGAGTGGGAGCAGAAATCCCTCCCATTCTGCAGCCCCTTTTTTTGGCTGGGGTGCTTCTGGCACAGCCAGGGCTGTGGTGTCTCTGGTTCCATGTGGCCTTTCCTTAAGTATCACAACAAACAGCCCTTCAAAACAGACCCCTCGGGAACTGTGCTGGAGTGAAATCCCGTTGTCCCTTGATGTGCTTCCAGCGGCGCCGTTTCTCCCACAGGCTGCTCCAAGCTGGGCTCAGCTGCACAGCTCAGCCTTGGCTCAGGGACCTGCTGCTAAACCCCAACCAGCTCAGCCCTTCTCCCTCGTGCTTAAAAACAGGCCAAAAGCTGAATTCTCCCCTCTCTTAAAAGCACTGTGGATCCCAGGGGACCCCAGGCTGATGTTCCCCGTGGGAAAGAAGGGCAAGCTGTCCTAGGGCAGGGTGAGCTGATGAACTTTAGTGACCTGGATGGAGGAGGTGAGACCCTGAGGAGCTTTTGGGGCTGCTTTAGGGAGATGCTGCAAGGGGCTGGGCATTGCCCTGCTCGAGGTGCCCAGTGCTGCCTTCAGGGACAGGTCCCCACTGCAGTGCAGGTGTCCCAAACCCTCCTGGGCTCCCCGGAGCAGTGAGGGGATGCTCTGGAAGGGGTGGCAGGGAATTCTGTCCCTGTCAGTGCCTGCAGAGCCCTCGGTGCTGCCGGAGCGAGGAGATGCCACAGGGACTGCTCAGCCTCGGCTGGTGCAGGGGCTGTGTCTGCCCCAGGTGGGCTCTGCCCAGCGCTGGCCCCATCCAGGAGCCCCCGCACCGGCTGCAGCGCCTTCCAGCTGGGAATCCCTGTGGAAGGGCGGCGGAGGCAGCAGCTCTTCCTCTCGTGGTGCGTGGCAGCGGCTGTGGCAGCTCCCAGCCCCTCGGGGAAGGTTTTGTGGGTGGCTCAGCCGCAGCCAAGCGCACCCATTTCCCGTGCCCATCTCCTGCCGAGGTGACATCTCTGCGATGCCTCGACGCCTCTGACTCCAAAATGGGCAAACGCACCGCGACCCTCGCCTTACCTGGGGGGGTCCGTCTGTCCGGTCCATCGCGGGCAGCGGCCTCACGAGCTCCGGTGCGGAGTGAACCCGCTGCGGGTCCGGCGGCGGGTCGCGGGGGGTCCCCGGGGTCTCTCCCTGGGGCTGGGGCGCTCCGTGCCGCGCCGATCCCGTGGAAAGCCGGCAGCTGCCCGTGTCACCCTCCTCACGCGTGTCCGTGTCGGGGCAGGCGGGGGCGGCGGGGGCGGCATCGCCCGCGGCGGGGGCAGCGCTGGGCACCCCCCGCTCCGGCTCCTGCATGGCTGGGCAGGGCGCGGGGCTCACTCGGCTCCGGCCGCAGCTCCACGGGGCTCCGGCAGCCGGCACGGCAGAGCCCGAGGCATCAGAGCGGCGGCGGGAGCGGCCCGGGCCGCTCTCCCCCGCGCCGGGGCCGGGGCTGGGGGCGGCGGCAGCGGCAGCATCCCCGCACCGGGGCTGGCTCTGTCCCGCACCGGGAATGGCTCGGTCTGCACCGGGAATGGCTCGGTCCGCACCGGGAATGGCTCGGTCTGCACCGGGAATGGCTCGGTCCCGCACCGGGAATGGCTTGGTCCACACCGCGAATGGCTCGGTCCGCACCGGGAATGGCTCTGTCCGCACTGGGAATGGCTCTGTCCGCACCGGGAATGGCTCTGTCCCGCACCGGCAGCGGCTCCGTCCCCGCCGCCCCGCGCGTTCCGTTCGCCGCTCCCGCCGCGCTCAGCCCCACGCCGCCCCCGGCCCCACGACGTGGCGGAGGGGCCGGGGGAGCTGCCAGCCCCTCTCCTCGGGCAGCCCCCGCCGCAGCCGCTGCCGAGTCATCAGTGCGGAGCCGGGCCGGGCCCCGGGGGGGCCGCGCCGCGCCCCGGGCCGCCAATGGCGGCGGCTGCGCCGGTTTCCACGGCAACGCTGCGGGAGCGGGTCTGGTGCCTATTGATGAGGCGGCGGCAGCGGGGGGGGCGCTGAGCATCCTCCCGCACCGCGTTCTCCACCCCGCACCCCGCCGGGACGGGCCTTCGGGTACAGCACCGGCCAGAGCCCCTGCCCGGCTGTGCCCCGGGATGCTCGGCTCTCCTTTAGGGATACCCGCCTCTGCCCCAGGGATGCCCATCTCTGCCCCAGGATGCCCATCTCTGCCCCGGGGATGCCCATCTCTGCCCCAGGATGCCCATCTCTGCCCCGGGGATGCCTGTCTCTGCCCCAGGATGCTTGTCTCTGCTTCAGGGATACCCACCTCTGCCCGAGGGATACCTGACTTTGCCCCGCCAATGCCCAGCTCTGCCCCAGCAATGCCCAGCTCTGCCCCGGAGATGTTCACACACCTCTCTGTGTCAGCTAAACCTCAGCCCCTCACTGACACACTGTACTGGAAACAACCCACTGCTGGAAATTGCTGTGCCCTGCCTGCAGCATGAGCAGGACAGGAGGCAGAGGGTGGTGTGGGCAGGGAGGGAGGGCTGGGACCTTGAGATGATCCAGGGAGACAGCAGTGAGCAGCAAAACGCTCCAGCAAAGTGGGCACTGCCATCTCTGAGCACACAGAGCAGGCAGACGTGCTCTGCCTCTGCCTCCTCCCTGCCTCGCTGTGTCTTTCATGAAGATCACCTCATCCATCAGGCTGCATGGCTCAGTGATGCTGAGGGCAAAGCCACTGGGCCACCCTGGGGGGCATCTCTCTGTCCCATCTCCCCAGCCCCATTCAAAGCTCTACCCACTGCAGAGCAAGGCTCGCTGATCCCAAACCTGAGGGGATGTGTGTGCCCTCAAACACAAGTGCCACACTTGGCTCTTCGTTTGCTGCCCACTGTGGAGCAACTCAATTCTTGCTGCTCCCTGAGGGAAGAGGGCAGGCAGCAGCAGGCACTGGATCCCTGCCCTGCACCACCAGGCACAGGCCTGACCCCCTGGAGACATTTTGGAGAGCAGTGGGTGCTACTGGAGGGCTCTGCTGGGATTCTTCTGTATCTCCCCACACCTGAGCTGTTAATCTTGAGCTCTCCAATGTCACCATTTTTCATTGGTTGCTCTATAATGTCACCTCCCATCCTGGGAGAGCTTCAAGGATCTTTCTAGGTCTCCTCCACAAGGAGCACAGCCTCACAGAAGGGATGTGAGATGCCAAGTGTCACCCCCACCCTTGCTTATTAGTGCCCCCTAATCCACTCATTAACTCCTGCTGCAGTGAAAGTTTGCACCTTGTTACTGAGCTGGACTTTATTGACTCCAGATTCCACGTCCTGAATCTCAGCCAGCCTGTCCCTGGTGCTTCCCAGGACGTGACAGCCACTCCCTGATGTCCCAGACACAAACCGTGGGAGTCCCAGGGAGGAGAGGAGGAGATGATCTCATGAATACAGTCTGAGCAGCCAGGCTGGTGGCAGGGCAGGTGGTTGAGGGGATCTGGGGACATGGTCAGGTGGATTTGCACCCAGCCATGGGGTTGTGTCTGCAGCCACACCTGGAGTTCCAGGGACACTCTCCAGGAGTGGCAGGGATGTGATCACAAAGTCACACGGTGTCTCAGGGTGGGAATGGGGAGCTCCTGAGGTGGCCTAGAGAACACTGAGTCCTGAAGGTGCTGTGCCACCAAGGACTCTGAGTCACGAGGGTGCTGTCCCAGGACAGAGGCTGAGTCACAGGGCTGAGATGTGCCAAGGTGTTCACGATGTGATGGCACTACCTGTGGCCATGAGAGCAGAGAGGGAGCAACAGGAGGAACCCTCCTGGCCATGGGAAGGGCTGTGAGGGAGGGGAAATGGGCCTGGGGGGTGATGGGGTGTGACAGAGCAGGCAGGGGGCATGTGGCTGTGGGGGGGAGCTGAGCTCTCCAGGTATGCTGGACATGGCCAAGGTAGGAAGAGAAAGTCCCCAGTCAGGGGAAGAGAGTGGGTGGAATTTGGTTCCAATTGGAATTGGCAAAGCTCAGCTCAGGTTCAGCTCAGTTCAAGACAATAATAATAGTTTGGTCTATTTGAGTCCACTCCCCTGGGAACCTGCCTTGTTTGGGCAGGATGGGCAGGGGGTGAAACAACCAAGGGATCCTCCATCCCTCCTACCAAGGGGGGCAAGGGGGAAGAGGGACAGGGAGCGGGTCCATGGGCTTGGGGTGTGGATGTGGCTTTGGGGGCTGCTCAGAAGTGGGGAAGAGGCTGCAGCCAGAGCATACACTGTGGTCAGAGCTGTTGGTGTTTGGGATGGGGACAGGCAGAAATGGGAATGTCACCAGTGTGGGACCACCATGTAATGGGTGTGCAGGAGGAGTAGGAGCACCAAGAACTGGAGGTGCTTTAAGGATGGGAACACCAAAGATCTGGGCATCAGGAGAGGTGGAAGAATCATGTAATGAGGGTGCAGGACGTGCAGGAGCCCCAGGAACTGGAAGTGTATTAGAGGTGGGAACATCAACGATTTGAGCTTCGGAGGGGTGAAACACCCAGTAATGTGCTTGCAGGAGGGAGGGATGGTCCCTGCTTTGGTGGTCCGGCCCTCGCCGCCTCCCCAGCCCCACACGTCTCTCTGCCACCCCCAGGAACGCTCCGAGGATGTCCCCGGAGGTGACAGCGGAGCCCGGCGGGGCGCGGGGTCGGTCCCGCGGGTGGAGGGCTCCCTCTCGAGGGCTCCGTCCGGCACTGCCCGGCCCGGGCGCTGAGCGGAGCCCACGCGTGACCGCGGAGGGTCCCCCCCCGTGCCCCGGACTGGGGGGCGTGGCCAGGGCGGGACAATCGAGCCAATAGAACACGGGGGCGTGGTCACATAGCCAATGGCGGGCTAGGGGCGTGTCCTGAGCTGGCTACAGAGCCAATGGAATGCTGGGGACGTTTCATGGGCGGGGTCACTGAGCAAAATAGAAGCTGGGGGGCGTGTCCTGTGTGGGTCACGGAGCCAATGGGGCTCGGGGGGCGTGTCCTGTGTGGGTCACGGAGCCAATGGGGCTCGGGGGGCGTGTCCCGGTGTCGGGGTCCGTGTCCCGGTGCGGGGTCCGCGTCCCGGTGCGGGGTCCGTGGCCCCGCTCGGGTCCGTGTCCCGGTGTCGGGGTCCGTGGCCCCGCTCGGGTCCGTGTCCCGGTGTCGGGGTCCGTGTCCCGGTGCGGGGTCTGTGTCCCGGTGTCGGAGTCCGTGTCCCCGGTGCTGGTCCGCGGGTCGCGGCCCTGTCCTGCTGTCCCCGCGATGGTGCTGCCGTCGGGGGTGCGGGAGCGGGTGGCGGCGGTTCACGGGGGCTCGGAGCTGCCCGAGCGGCTCCGGCTGTACGACGGCTGGGCCGCCCGCTATGAGCAGGTACCGGGGACACCGCGGCGGGGGGCGAGGCTACCGGGGCAGGGGGCGACACCCGCCGCGGCTGTGCGCGCTGACCGCCGTGTCCCCGTAGGATGTGGCAGCTCTGGAGTACCGCGCACCGCATCTCGCCGCCGCCGCGCTCGCCTTCGCCTTCCCCGCGCCCCCCGCCGGGGCGCGGCTGCTCGACGTGGCCTGTGGCACCGGGCTCGTAGCGCGGGAGGTACCGAGCGGGACGGGATGGGCCGGGATGGGCCGGGATGGGGCGGGATGGGGGATAACGGCGCGTCTGTCCCCGCAGCTCCACAGCCGCGGGTTCCGCTGCCTGCACGGCGTGGACGGCAGCGCGGGGATGCTGGAGCGGGCGCGGCGCACCGAGCTCTACCAGGAGCTGCGGGAGTGCGTCCTGGGCCGGGAGCCGC
Source organism: Pithys albifrons albifrons (assembly GCF_047495875.1). Taxonomy (NCBI): domain Eukaryota; kingdom Metazoa; phylum Chordata; class Aves; order Passeriformes; family Thamnophilidae; genus Pithys; species Pithys albifrons. The sequence goes on along the minus strand of NC_092478.1, from coordinate 2,021,204 downwards.
TGCCCGTTCCCGCAGGTAACGGGGGGCACCGGGCGGGGGAAGACCCGAGGGGAACCCCTCGGTGACGCCCTGCCCACAGGTAACGGGCTGGCACTGCCTGGGGACCCCCGTGGGGACCCCTCGGTGATGCCCCCCTGTGTGATGGGATGGCACCGGGCGGGGGGAGGTCCAGCAGACCCCTCGGTGACGCCCCCGTGTCCCCGCAGAGCACTACGACGCCGTGACGGTGGTGGGGGCCCTGGGCGAGGGGCAGGTGCCAGTCACGGTGCTGCCGGAGCTGCTGCGTGTCACCAAGCCGGGTAAGGGGCATTCCACTGTCCCCTCCCCACCGGGACCCCCGCGGTGATGGGGTGGGGACACCGAACCCTGGTGGATGTGGGTCCCCGACTGGGTGCTGACCCTGTGGCACAGGTGGAGTGTGGCCTTGTCCCTGCTGCCAGGGAAAGGTGATGGCACAGGGTCCCTGACTGCCCATTGGAAGATCCAGGCAAATGGGACAAGGCAGGAGGTGGCAGTGGCACTGCTGGTGCGTGACAGCCTGTGCTCAGGCATGACATCCTGCCTGCCCCTTGCCCACTGGCCTGTCTGTTCCTTGCCCACTGGCCTCCTGCCCTTCCTGTCACCTCCTCAGTGTCCTGCCCGTCCTCTGCCCGCTGCCCTCCTGCCCTGTCCATCCCCTCCCCATGCCCTTCCCATCCCCTGCCCATCTCCTGCCCTGCCTGTCCCCTGCCTGTCCCCTGCCTGCTGACTCCTGCCAGGCTCCCACTGCTTCCTCGTGCCCCCACCCTTTCCGAGGGGTTGCCATGCCCAGCGAGGGACACCCCGTGCCAGTGTCACCCATCCCCTGTCCCACAGGAGGCTTCCTCTGCCTGACAACAAGGAGCAACCCCTCGAACCTGCGGTACAAGCAGGAGCTGGAGGCAGAGCTGGGCCGGCTGGAGCGCTGTGGGGCCTGGCACAAGCTGCTGGCACAGGAGGTGGAGCGCTGGGAGAGGGCCACGTCCGAGGAGGAGAGCACGCAGGGCACTGGCTACATCTCTGGGGTGGTCTATCTCTACCAGAAATGCCCCATCCCTGCCCTGGAGGAGGGCTGAGAGCCAGCGTGGCTCTGGAGGGGGGCTGAGCACTTGGCCCCATATAAAACTCAGCCCAGTGACCCCTCCCAGAGCAGGGCAGGGCTGTGGGGTTACAGCATTGTGGAGGAGTGTCCCCATTCCTTTCTTCCCAAGGTCTAAGCCTGAGGACCTTGTCTGCTCCTCAGCATGGGGAGGGTCTCCTGGTTTCACCAGGGTCTCCTGGGTGCCATTACCTCTGACATTCAGGTATTGTCACCAACACCTCAACCCTCACCATGACATTTTGAAGACCCACAAGGCTGTTAAAAGCCATCTCCTGTTTGAGATGTCTTCTCATTGTGCCCACCTCAGCACTCATGGTCAAAATCTGGATCCTTCTTCATCTTCCCCCTCCAGCCCACCATGATCTTCACCTGGGGGCTGTTAGGGGTGGGTCTCCATTGCCATGTCCTGTGGTCTCCCATCCTCATCCTCCCCAGGGATTAACCCAGTGCACCCTGAAGTGCTGGAGACCTCCACATCCAGAGCAGGAGCAGCAGTGCCAAGGTGGCACCCAGCTGGGAAGGCTTCCAAGTGCCACATCCCACCTTTCATCCTACAACAGCTGCTCAAATCTCTCATTTACCCACAGCTTTGTAGTTAATGGTCTGGGTGGGAAATGAATTTGGAAGGAACTTGGGGAGCCAGTGGCTGTTCCCCACCCAGGAGTTGCCCAGCACTGCCTGCCCAGCCTGTTCCCCCAGCCCCTTGTCATGCTGCCTCCACAATTCCTCCTCCACTGCTCCCTTGGGAAGTTTTTTATCCAAATGTCCTGCTGGGATATTTGGGTCTTTTTTCCCTTCTCCCAGACCTGTTCCTGCTCATCCTGTTCCCATGGCCCTGGTGAACAGGTTACTTCCTTCCCCTTGGGAGCTCTTCCCACGTGGGAGGCAGTGGCTGTATCTGTCCCTGTCTCTGTTTCCCCACTCAGGGTATCCCACATCTCCCACACTGCCCCTCCCCATGGCTCTTGCCCTCCTTCCACATTGTCCCCCCAGGTCTTGGGGTCCCTGTGCCCATCGTAGGTTGCTGCCCTACTGCCCTCCCCCTGGTTTTTCCCCAGCACTGTCCCCTGGGCAGCTGAGGGGTGTGGCTGTCCCCAGCCCTGCACTTGGCTGTTCAATAAACCCCTGTCCCTGCTGTCTGCCTGCTGTGTGTTGTTCCTGAAGCAAGGGGGCTGTGGACTCTCTGGGGTGGGTGGCCAGGAGCCTGGGAGTGGGGATTTGGCCTTTTATTTATAATCCCTGCTCTGGTGAAGGGCACATGCTGGAGGACCATGCTGGGGGCAGCCACTGTGAGAAAGGGCACGGGAATGAGGATGGAGATGGGAATGGGGATAGGGATTGGAATGGGGATGGGGATGGGGATGGGAATGGGAATGGGGATGGGGATGTGAAGGAGGAGGAGGAGGCAATGCATGGGCAAGGGGTGGCATGAGGTGGCAGGGACAGTTGAGCACCTGGGCTGGCACATGGGCACAAGGGGTCACAGATAGTCCTTCATGGGGTAGCTCACTGGGCCACAGGTTTTTGTGCCTCTGTAATTCCTGGGGTAGGAATTCTCCTGGGACTGGAGCCCTGAGCGGCACAGGATAATCCCACCAAAGAGGAGGAGGAAACTGGAGACCCAGCCAATGTAGAGGGAAGCCCCCATCTCTCTCCTGAGGGCGTCAGACCCTATGGGGTTGTAGAAGTTGCTGACGACATTGTTGGCAGTCCAGGAGACAGGGACAATGATCAGGATGCCAGCCATGAACAACAAGGCACCTGACACCAAGGTGAACTTGTTCTGGCTGCCGTTGTCATCCCTGCGGCGGGTGAAGTCTCCGCTCGAGAGGAAGATGAGGAAGGCGGCGAAGGCCACGAAGAGGGAGGTGACCACCATCATACGAGCGCTCAGCAGGTCGGAGGTGACCTCCATCAGCGAGTCGTAGCCCCTGCACTGCATCTGCCCCGAGTTGTCGTATGCACAGCTCATCCACAGCCCCTGCGAGCACACCTGGGCCGCCGCGAGGCTGGAGCTGATCACGGTGGTCACCTTCCACATGGGCAGGGCACAGGTGAGGATGGAGCCCAGCCAGCCCACGAGGCACATCACCAGCCCTCCCATGTGCATCGACATCATGGCCATCACCAGCACCTGCAGGGACAGGGCACAGGTCATTAGGCATCAGTTTCATGAACGTGGCCCCAAGCCAGGGGGTTGCTGGAGAGCACGGACTTCATCTAGTGTGTCCTGCAGGAATGGCTGCAGGACAGTGTGGGGACTCAAGGGACACGGGGACATGAGTGACATGGGGCAGTGCTGACAATCAGCATGGGGATATATGAGGAACAAGGGGACATGTGTGGGAGGGGCGTTGCTGCAGGACAACATGGGGACATGGTGACATGGGAACACGAGTGACATGGGGACACATGACCCTGAGCAGGCTGAGGTGAAGGAGCCCCCGTGTATCACATTGACCTCTACAATGTCCCCACAGCTCAGGGCAGCCTCTGCCATCACCCCTTCCCAAGGCATGGCAAGTGTCAGGGAGGGGGTGGCTTTCAGGGAGCAGAACGGGGGGCTCGTTGTGCAGACCCTCCACCCCACACTCACCCCATGTCCTGCTGTGGCAGCAACACTCCAGTGCCCACCCCATGCCCCTCTCTCCCGCTGGTGTTTCAGCCCCCTTGTGCACTGGGGGTACAGGCAGGAAAGGCAACCCCCCCTCCCTGCAGCACCAGCTGCTCCCAGCTGGAGGTTTGGCTTTGCCCTCACAGCCATGCTCCAGTGCCCTTTGGACCCTGGGAATTCCTCTCTGGGGTGCTGGGAATGGGTCAGAGCTCAGGTCTGCTCTGATCCTGCCTGTGGGGTGCAGCACTTTCAGCAATACCAGCTTTTGGCCCCAGGAGCAGCCCCAAGAGGGCAAACCCTGGTAAGGGGCTACAGGGTCACCCCAGACATCACCCCTGGCAGAGGGGTGGCTGTTACAGGCACACGCCAGAGAGGCCAAGAGCTCCACGTGGCTGCTGTGGCCGTGGCTCAGCCCAAATCCAGCTCAGCCCCGTGCAGAGCAGAGTTCACCTGTGGGTGCCTGTGCTTGGCAGCTGCGACCAGCCGAGTTTTTATGACCCCAAGCTCCGCAGGGTATCGGTTGTGCCCGGCACACCCTGCGGCACTTGCTGGAGGTTTCACCATCATTCCTCCTGTCCCAGTTTCAGTTTCTCCAGCCACTTCCGTTGCATCCCCACTGCTTCCCTGGCACCTTTCACCCCTTGGCAGCCTGATGGACACCCAAGCACTGTGACCTTGCCATCCCTGGCCATGAAAGAGCCTCTGGGCCAAAATTATGGTCCCTCTCTCCCCGTGCTCCAGGCAGCCGAGGGCAGGGATGATGGGAGTCATCCCAGGCACCCTTCCCCAGCCAGCAGGACCTAGGCCTCAGGAGACACCCACAACAGGGTGCAGGACCACCCACAGCAGGGGCAAGCAATGCCCCCATGGATCCCAGCAGGGCTGTTTGCCAGAGCATCACACTCACATTTCCACCCGGCCACTGGCACCACAGTGCCACAGGAGTATTTTCCACCATTCCCAGTGAAGAGATGGCAGAACTGGGAGCCCTCAAGCCCCCAGACTCGGATGAGACACCCAGAGCCAGGCAGACAGAGTCACCTCTGGTCCCCACACACCCCGAGACAGGAGGGAAGGATGTTCCCAAGCCAGCAGAGCACTTGCCCTGCCGGAAACGAGATAGGCAAAACACACGGCGCTGCCCACGCTGGCCCCGGGGTGCTCCCAGCCAGGGTTGTGGGGTGGCCCCGGGGCCAGCGCGCCTCGACTCGCCCTCGCCGGCGCCCGCCACCTTCCTCCTGCTCGGGTGGGAAGATCACACCAGGCCAGGCGTGGGACAGCCCAGACACCGCGTCCGACGCCGCCAAGGCACTGTGCCACGGAGACACCCGCTGTCACCCCCGGGGTGGCCCAGGGAGGGAGCGGCAAGGGATGTCTGGGCTGGAGCAGGGCGGGCGGGGTTCGCGGGATGCTCCGGAGAGCAGATTTGGGAGATCTCACGGGGACGGGGGGCTGCGGCACAGGAGCACCGCACTGTCCCGGCACCGAGACGGCTGCTGGAGAGGGTAAAGAACACGAGGCACAGCGGGATCTGAGCAGCTGCCGTTTAATGCGGGAAGGCTGGATGCGGGGACGGACGGCAGCACAGCCAGGGGGACCGGGAGCCACCCGCTCCCGCCCCCGGACACCCCACTCAGGGGATGTCGAGCGGGATGATGGATGGGGTCGGGTCCGAGAGTCGCCCCCCTCCATGCTGGGGCACAGCCCCGCTCCGCTCCCGCCTCCCCGACCGGTTCTCCCAGCCCGGCCGCTGCCTTCCCACTCCCAGGATAATGATGCCCCCGCCCTGGGGAGCTGCCGCGAGAAATCACAGTCTGTACGGCCGCGCCGAGCCCCGAAAGTAGGTCATAGTCAAAAATTAGGATACAGGCAGGTGAGAGCCCCTGATTACCCTCGAGACCCTGCCGGGGTCTGCAGAGCCACCACGTCCCCGTGACCAGGTGGGACAAGTTCGCCGTCCCCACCGACACCGACACCCACCCCGAGGGACAGACACGTCCCGGGGAGATTCACCCAGTGAGAGCCCCGTGCCACCCGTGGAACGGGCTCCTGGGAGCTGTGTCACCACATGGCACACCCCGATACCGGGAACTAGGAAATGCTCGAGGAGGGGATCAGGTGGTGTTTCAGAGGAGATGCTCGAGGAGGGGATCAGGTGGTCTCTCAGAGAAGATGCCTCCACTGGATGCTCCGAGGGGGAGCAGGACCCCCGCCGCGGGCAGCCAGGACAGGATCTCCTTGTTCCCTGTCTCAACAGAGATTAAAGAACCGGCTTCAACCCCGGTGGAACAAAGGCAGCTCTGTCTGTGCTCCCTGTCACTGCCCCGGCGCCCGGGCAGCCCCAGCCCGGCCGGGGGGGGTTGCAGGTCCCGGCAGCTCCGAGCTCCGCGCAGTGGCCCGGGGGCTCCAGGCGGGCGCAGCGGCTCCTACACGTAGTTGCTGGCCGGCAGCGGGCGAGCGGCCGTGAACTTGGCGGAGTAGGGCTTCTCCCCCCGGGGGGGGCAGGTGCAGCACAGGATGGCCCCCCCCAGCAGCAGCAGCGCAGAGGCCGCCCAGCCCACGTAGAGGGACGAGCCCAAGTCCCTCTTCTGGGATTCAGAGACCAGCGGGTTGTAGAAGTCCTGGACGATGCTGTTGGCTGACCAAGAGATGGGGATGAGGATGAGGATGCCGGCGACGATGAAGATGATGCCGGAGAGGATCATGACCTTGGCTTTGGAGGTATCGTCCTCCACGCAGTTGGTGCACTTGCCTCCAGCAACAGCAAGCAGGGTGCCCAGGATGGCCAGGACGATGGCCACCACCACCATGGCACGGGCGGCTTGCAGGTCCTGCGGCAGCGCCAGCAGCGAGTCGTACACCTTGCACTGCATCTGCCCCGTGCTCTGCACCACGCAGCTCATCCACAGCCCTTCCCAGATGATCTGGGCCACCACGATGTTGTTCCCCACGAAGGCTGTCTCCCGCCACATGGGCAGCGCGCAGCAGAGGATGGAGGCCAACCAGCCGATGACGGAGAGGGCGATGCCCAGCACCTGCATCCCCATGGAGGCCATGGCTCGCTCCCTGCACCCCTGCCCGCCTCCCGCCGTGCAGTGCCTGCTGCCAGGACCATGGCAGGCATTATATGCCTTTGCCGAGGGAGGAGCACCGCCACAGCCGCCGTCCTGCCGCCGGTACCAGATGGAGGGGTAAAACCAGTTTCCCGGGATTCCTCCCCTTGTGTTTCTCCCTCCAGCAATGACACTTAATATCCCGGTTGCTCCCACGGAGGAGGATGCAGGGGGACGGGGATCAGGCCACCCAGGCACAGGAGTGCATCCCACTGCTGTCTGTAAACAGGCAGAAGATGCCAAAGGCAGTGCTGGGGCTCAGCCTGGGATGCTGAAGGGGAAGAGCCGGTGTCCAGGCAACGGGATGTCTCTGCCATCACCTCCAGCACCTTCTGCTCCATCACCTGGATGGGATCCCTCCATGCTCTCGTGCCTCAGATTCCCCCCAGCTCATGGTCACTGCTCCAGCAGCAGCCCAGCCTCTGCCCCCCATGATCCCATGCCAGGACAGCAGCACTCTGTTCCCCCCCTGCTGCTGGGCTCCATGCCCAGCAGGACACAAGCGGCTCTTGTTTGCTCCTTGGCATCCATACCAGCACTTCCCAGCCCTCCATCAGGCCTCGGGCAGGAGGTGTGACTGCCCAGACCCACAAACCGGTTGGAGCGGCTGCCGGCTCCCCACGATGGAAAGACAGCACTGCCTGGGGCAAAAGGGAGGGCAGACCCCAAACCCACCCCACGGCTGCCCTCAGTCCCTGGTCTGCCCATGCCCCACTGCCTGCTTGGTGGGTTGGGGTTGTGGGGGACAGAGGTGGGCTCGAGGTGTCCCCACTGATCCCAGTGCCGATGCCAATGCCAATACCAACACCCACACCAATATTGATGCTGATGCTTTGGGCACTGCCTGACCTCTCCTCCTTTAATCCACAACTCCCACACATGTCCCCTCCCCGATCCCTTTGAGCCCCTCCAGCATCTGCACAGGCGCAGCTCAACATTAGACAGACAGCAAGGACAGACAGACGGACATTGCACTGTTTCATCACCCCAGCTTAATCCTGGGCCTCTGGCAAAGATAAGAGGCACTGAGATAATCTTAGTTTTCCTGAGCACTGAGGTTAGTGCAATGATCCAAACACTTGGTCTAATTGCTTGCTGTGATGGGCTCTAGAGAAGCGCTGCCCATTCTGGGGTGTCCCTGGGCATCATGTCCAGTGTGGTGGGACAAGCCAGGTGGTTCGTGCACTGCAATGCCAGGAAGATGCCTGGGGACTTCCAGGTCTTGCTGCAGACTCCAGTCCGTGGGGAGGAGTCAGGGTCCTGCCTGCCTGACCCGTGCCATTCCTCTGTCCTGCTGGAGTGCCTGCATTGCTCACATACCAGTGTGTCCACCCCGGGGCCAGGGCCTTGTGGTCAAGGGCTCCCTTTAATTTACAAGGTTACAGAGCATCCCCGCAGGGGCCAGACTCTGCCTGAGGCTTTCACCTCCCAGCTGCCTGCTGTAACCACCACGTAATTTGGGGTTGGAGAGAGGCACACGCCCACATGTGTGTGCCTGGCATGGGCTGTGTCCCAGCAGGCACGTGGGGATATGTCTGTGGGCCAGGAATAAATGACAAAGTGGGGACAGGGACTCCTCCGTGCACGGAGCATCAAATGCCAGAGCTGCTCACGCTCCCCATCGGAGCCAGAGCTGGCGCCAGCATGGCCTCCAACAGCCCATTACTGCAATTAATGCTGGAACATGACATATATTCCAGCTGGCAGATGCCACTCAGGGACAGCCCCCATGTCCTGTGCCCTTCCCCACATGCCCCAGTAACATGCCCACCCACCAGTCTTGCGCTCCAGGCACTGCCAGCAGGACTGATGGACACCAGCTTGGCACAGAGTGGAGGAACAGCCGTGACCCCACAGCTCATGGAGCCTGAGGATGGTGGTGCAGCCCAGGTGGGACCATCGAGCACCTCAGCACATGCCATCCAGGACCACCCCATGGGCACCAGCCCTGCATGGACACCAGCCCCACAGCTCCATCCCAATGCTCACTCCCAGTGCCTCCTGCAGGACCCCAGTCCCTGGCTTTGTCCCAGTGCCATGGCACAGTTGCAGGTCCTGGGACCACAGCCCACCTGCCCAGCAGGGAGCTCTGCCACCCCAAAAGAGGTCATTCAACCCATCTTGAACCTTTGCTACCCAGCACCTGCCCCATCACCCAGCCAGGTGTGGATGCCCTGACCCAAATCCAGTGGGATTTGCAGAATGAGGGAGCCCAAGCTCCCTTTCCTGCTCCACCATGCTAATGGGGTCAATGAAGGCACAGCTCCCATCTGTGCATGTCCATCAGGAAATGCCCTTCAACAACTGTCCACCAGCATGGGTGGTGAGGCCATCCCCAAACAGGGAGGTGCATTAAACCCAGTGACACCACAATGCCAGGCACCTCCAGGTGCACAGCACAGGCTACATCACCCTGACCTTACTCAGGGTAGAGGACACCCCGCAAGGCCACAAATCTCCTTCCAAAATGGGCCATGCAGGACACAAGGGACAGTTCCACCACACACACACACCTGGCACCAGCTCAGCCCCACTCTGCTGAGCCAAGAGACCCTCAGCCCCCCGTGGCCCCACCACCCTGGCTACTTCAAGGTTCCGAAAAGTTAGGGGAGATTTGCCAGCAAGCAACGATCCACTGGGATCTCAGGCTTCACATCTGCCAGGCAAGGCATGGCCACCAGCCCTCCTGTTCAGCCCACCTGGAGCAGGCAGCCAGGGATTAGTTACCGGCAGCCCAGAGACTGCATGTTCCCTAAAAACATCCTTGTCCGACATAACCCTCCCCGACCGACTCAAATATGCACAGTCAGGTTGTTTCTCTTAGGAAAGCAAAGTCTTATCGGCAGGGCAGAAGGTGAGCCCTGTGCGGGGACATGCGGGGTCCCTGCGGGGACAAACGGGACCTTCGGCCTGAAGCCGTTCCGAAAGTCACATTTCTGTTCAATTTCTGAGCAACAAGTGGCTCCCGACAGGGGAAACACCCCCAAGTGCTGCCGAGGTGGTTGGCGAAGGGATGGGGGAGAGGATGACCACGGATCAGGAAGGGGGATGCTGGCAGGGCACTGGTGGTCTCCCCGCGGGCGATGCTTGGAGAAAGAGGGATGCTGTGGCAAACCCCCGGGGAAGCCGATGCCAGCACGGCCCAGCATCCCGCAGGCGACCCCCCACCCCCTGCCACGTCCCGCTCAGCCCCGCAACCCCCGCGCGCCGGCAGCTCCACCCCCGCCCCGCCGGCAGACAGAGCTGCCATTGATGCTCGGAGCCGCCTCTACCTGCTCTCCGCCGCACCGAAGGGGCTGCAACAATGGGTTGCCTGTGTGCCCTGGCCAGAGCAGAGCCAAGAGCCCCGCGCCTGAAATATAAGGAGCCGAGGCGGCACTTACCGCCCGGCCCCGCTCGCCCGGGGGGGAACGCGCGGCACTCCCGACCGCAGCGCAGGGGGAACACCCCAAACCCAAACTCCGCGCACGTGAGTGGGACGCAGCCCCGAGGCGCCCGGGGCTGTTTCTGCCGTCATCTCTTGCTCACCCCCGGGACGATGGGTGCTGGGTGCCTGGCAGGAGGGGGATGCTGTGCTGGGTGTCCTCCCTGCACTCCCCGTTCAGCACAGGTGGGCTTCCTGCAGTGTAAGCCACCAAACTGGTGATTCTCCAGTGGCCTTTGGGTCTGACCTTCATTTGAGGACTCTGCAAACCTGTCACTGTGTGGCTTCATGTGGCCACCCCACTTTGTCCCCATCATCGGGGACCTGGATACTCTCCAGCCCTCCCCAACTGTGGGAGAGAGGGAGGGAGATGTAGCAGGAGGGATGGGGATCCCCCATAAGGACACTGGCCCTGCTCAGCTCTTTGGTAAACACCATTGATCCAGTTTCCTCACCACAAGAATGTGTCCTGCCAGGGGTGGCTGGAATCCTGAAACCCCAGTGAATTGCCCCTTCCTCCACCGTGAGTCAGGTGGTGGTGGCTGCCCCAGGCTGGCCATGACACTGGACACAGCCTGTACTTTGGCAATTTGGGATGACAAAGTGTGAGGACGCCGTGCGTGGGGCTCTGATTGCAGGGTCAGGGGCCGTGGTGCTTCACTGCCTCATCTCACCACACTCTGCCCCAGTAGCTCCTACCCCAGGGGTATCCCCACTGCCCCACATACCTGCCTGGAGTATCCCCCTCTTCCCCTGCCCCACACTCCTACCTGAGGTGTCCCCATTGCCCCACACCCCTGTAGGAGGCATCCCCCTGCCCCACATCCTTACACAGAGTATCCTCCCTACCCCACACCCCTCCCTACCCCATGCCCTTCTATGGAATATCCCCACTTCCTCACAGACCTGCCTGGGGTGTAACCCTGCCCCTAACCCCGTGTCCCACAGCCTTGTCTGGGGTACACACTGTCCCAGAGCCCTGCCTGGGAAAAAACCTGTACTACAGATTTGCCTGGGGTACCCCCCGAACCTGCTGGGGTACCCCCTGCCCCACAGCCCCTGCAGCCACGCAAGCCTGTGTGGCTGTGGGTGCATGTGCTGGTGTATCTGCAGCCATGTGGGTGCTGGGGGCAGCATGAGCATCTGTACCCCCAGCGTGTGCCTGTTCACCTCTGTCACTGTGTTTGTCTGTGTGTCTGTGACTGCCTCTGTGTCTGAGTGTGAGTCTGTGAGTCTTACTATGTATGTGTCCGTGTGTGTGTGGCTGTGAGTCTGGCTGTGAGTCTATGTGTGTGTCTGTGAGTCTGTCCTGTGTCTGTGTGTCTGTGAATCTGTGTGTGTCTGTGAGTCTCTCCTGTGTCTGTGTGTGTGTCTGTGTGTGGCTGTGTGTTGGGGTGTTGCTGCCGGCAGAGGGGGTGTGGGTTTGTGTGTGTCTCTGAGCTCCTGTGCGCCTGTGCACACCTGCACCCGGCGCTGCTGGCACACCCCCCCTGTGCCCCTGGGGGCTCAGCCAGCCTGGCCCCACCTGTACCCACCATCACCTGCTGGCAGCACTGGGACATAGACACCCACCTCCAGGTGCCCCCAAGGGCCAGGACCCCCAGCACCCCCAGAAACAAGGGCACAAAGCCCTGGAGTGCTGCTTGCACTGGCTCCCCCCCAGCAGCACATACAGGGTCATCCCTGGGTATCCCCCCTCTGTCTGTGGGGACTTGGGGTGCCCTTGGGGGGATGATCAGGGTGCAGCGGGGTGGCAGAAGCTCACTTAGCCAGACACTGGGGATCTGGGGGTTGCCTTGGGTTGGCAGAGTCTAACCTGGCTGGATACAGGGTATTGAGGGGTCACAGGGTGGTGAAAGCCAGACACAGGGGGCTGCAAGGGGCTGGAGGCCAACCTGGATGGATACAGGGTGCTGGGGTGACACAGGGTGACAACAGCTGACCCAGCCAGACACAGAGTGTCAGGGTGCTGTGGGGTGAACCCACTGGCTATGGGACTTCAGGGTGCTGCAGGTCAGCCCTACAGATGGAGGGTAACGGAACACTGTGGGACACCCAAATCTGCCCCCCCCGGCTATGGGGTGTTGGGGTGCTGTGGGGCACAGCCAGGCAGTCACAGGGCTCCCACCCCCAGCCCAGGGCTCCCTCCACAGCACCAGCTGCCAGCATCCCACCGCGCTCTTGAGTAGTTAATAAGTTGTAGAGGAGATTTTTGGAGCAGGCAGGGAACAGGTAGAAGCAAGCCCGTGTCCAGCAACCACATTCCTGGGCGGGAGGAGGGGGGCTGGAAATGTTGGCACTACTCCCAGCATGCAAAGATTGAGGGGGGCCACAAGCACCCCACAGCCATGAGGCTGTTGCTGCCAGGTCAGAGGGGATTGCTCATGCCTCGGGATATTTTTCCCACTGCCAGCTGCCAGCTCAGGTTGTCGGGGTGACGCTGCCAGAGTGGTTACGTGCATTATCTGCTTCCTTCAAGGCCACGAGACTTGTGCAGGATGAGTAAAGATTATTATCAGTCAGTCAGAGTATCCCTGACAGAGCTCTCGGCCCAGCACAGCAGGAGGGGGGCTGGGCAGGTGGGAAACCTGCTCCCACTGTTCCTGCCAGGCTGGGAGCACCTGTGGATCCCCCGGAATGGGGACGCAAACCTCATGGCACAGCGAAGGGCTTGCACTTTGCACGATGATTCAAAGGTGCCCAACGCTCACTGAACCCCAGCTAAACGTGAGCACTGATAACACACTCCAGAATCAACCAAACCCTGACCTGCCAGCACCACCGTGGGGGAAAGGGGAGCCCTTGGGATCTCCACGTCCCCAGAAAGCAGTTTGTTGGGTCAGTGAGAGCATGGTGGTTCTGTTTCCTGATACCTACCAGCTCGAAACCAAGGGGATGGCCGTGGCAGGTGGCGTTTCTCCTCCTCCCGCCCTTCTCTGGTTACCCGGCGCCATCTCCGCAAACAAAGGGGAGGGTGTGGGACGCAGGTGACGGTGACGGAGGAGCAGAGAGGAGCGTCCAGCAGGCAGCACTGAAACCCCACCCCGGGCCAGCCATATAAATACCGCAGCGCACAGGTGTAAGCTGATCCCACGGGCAGCGAGCGGCGGTGGGTGACGGTGACGGATTCGGTCCGTGGGTTCCTCTTCGCCATCGCCCGGAGAGCGTCACTGAACCGTCCACCATGTCCATGGGGCTGGAGATCGGCGGCGTGGCCTTGTCGGTGCTGGGTTGGTTGTGCAGCATCATCTGTTGCGCGTTGCCCATGTGGAGGGTGACGGCCTTCATCGGCAACAACATCGTGACGGCCCAGATCATCTGGGAAGGGCTGTGGATGAACTGCGTGGTGCAGAGCACGGGGCAGATGCAGTGCAAGGTGTACGACTCCATGTTGGCGCTGCCGCAGGACCTGCAAGCCGCCCGCGCCCTCCTGGTGGTGGCCATCGTCCTGGCCGTCATGGGTTTGATGGTGGCCATCGTGGGCGCCCAGTGCACCCGCTGCGTGGAGGACGAGAGCACCAAAGCCAAGATCACCATCGTCTCCGGCGTCATCTTCCTGCTCTCCGGCATCATGACCCTCATCCCCGTCTGCTGGTCGGCCAACACCATCATCCGGGATTTCTACAACCCGCTGGTGATCGACGCGCAGAAGCGGGAGCTGGGCACGTCGCTCTACGTGGGCTGGGCAGCCTCGGCGCTCCTGCTGCTGGGGGGGGCCCTGCTCTGCTGCTCCTGCCCCCCCAAAGAGGACAGGTACCCCACGGGCAAGGTGGCCTACTCCGCCCCACGCTCCGCCGTCACCAGCTACGACAAGAGGAACTATGTCTGAGCCCCCCCGGGGTCCCCCGGCACCCCCCCGACATCACCCACCCACCCAGCCCGGGACTCTCCTCGCCCCCGCTGGGCCCGGGAGGGCAGCGCCGGGACGGGACGGGGGGGGCGCGAAGGAGGGGACGGGCCGGCCGCGGGGTCAGGGCCGGGCTGTGTAAATAGAGACAGTTTCGGTTAAACACGAGGCAGTTTCGGGTCGGCGGGAGAAGCGGAGCCCGGCGAGGCCCCGCCGCGGGATGGGCAGGATGGGGCGGGATGGGCACGGTGCCCCCCGGCGTGTGCCCCCATCGCTGCCGGCCGGGCACCGTCTGTCCCTGTTACGCGTGGTCTGTACCGGTTACATTTGTCAATAAACGTGTCCTGTTTTGGTACCCGAGTCTCCCTGGGGTGTTTGGGGGTACGATCTCAGCGGGCACACGGAGGGGGGAAGCGGGGCAGGGAGAGCAGCCCCCCAAAGGCATCGCCTACACACCCTGCTCCGGCAGCACCGGGCGCGGGGAACCCACCGCCCCTCCTGCCACCGCCCCGGGGGTCTGTGCTCGGGGCGGGGCGGGGAACACACATTACCCCCCTGCATTCCGGGGGCAGCTCCGCAGGGGCGCGGGAGCGGCGAGGCAGCCGCTGGATGCCGCGGGGACACTCCCTGCCCGCCCGTCCAAAGTCTGGGGCCGCCGGGGGGGCCGCGGGGCGCTCCCCCCGCCCGGCATAGCCGCGCTGGGGCGAGGCCGCCCTGCCCGGCCGCTCCCTCCCGCCCTCCGCCACGCTCCGGCGGGCAGGGACAAAGGGGCAGGAGCCGCCGCGGGGCCGGGGCCGGGGGAAGCGCTGCCGCGGGGGCTGCGCCGCACCGGGGCCCGTTGTGCCTGCGGGCGGGAGGGCGCTGCGGGAGTCCCGGCTGGGTCCCGTTCAGCCCAGCACAGCCCGGCCCAGCCCGTCCCGTCCGCGCCGGGGGCGGCGGGCGCGGCCCCGCCGTGACCTTCCCGTGCCCGCAGTGCCCCCTCCCGCCGCCGGGGGGCGCGCGGGGCGGGGCCGGAGCCGGGGCGGGGCCTCCCGCGAACGCCGCCATCGCCGCCGCCGCCGCCGCCGCCGCCATGCTGCTCCGCCGCCTGCCCCGTGCCCGCGGCCCCGCCCCGCCGCCCGCCAACGCCGTCCGCTCCCTCAGCACGTAAGGGCGGGAGGGACAGCGGGACCGACCCCGGGAAGGGACCCGGGGAAGGGTCGCGAAGCAGCGGCGGGACCGGCGGAGGGCGCTGGCCACGCCCCCCCAACCGGCACGGGGCGGCCGGGCTGCCTGGCCACGCCCCCTCTGGTGGCCACGCCCCTTCCCTGGTCCTCCCGCGGCCTCGCCCTGGCAGCCCCAGAACGGCTCAGGTTGGGAGGGACCACAGTGGGGCATCTGGTGCCACCTCCCTGCTCCAGCAGGGCCATCCCAGAGCACAGGGCACAGGATTGTGTCCAGAGGGTTCTGAAATATCCGCAGTGAGGAAACTCCACACCCTCCCTGGGCAGCCTGTTCAGTGCTGGGTCACTGCACAGGGAAGTTCTTCCTCTTGTCCAGGTGGAACTTCCTGGGCATCAGTTCCTCTTGTACCATTGCTGGGCCCCCCCGCCCCGAGCAGAGCCTGGTCCCTGCTCTGCCCCCTCTGCAGGCACTGACAGACATGGGGAGATCCCCTCTCAGGAGGCTGAACAGCTCCAGCTCCTTCAGCCTCTCCTGGTCAGGGAGAGGCTCCAGTCCCTGCCCTGGACCCCTCCAGCAGCTCCATGTCCCTGCTGTGCTGAGCCCAGAGCTGGAGCCAGGCCTGCAGATGCACCTCCCAGGGCTGGGCAGAGGGGCAGGGCCCATCCCTCCATCCCCCCACACCCCTGGCTGTGCCCCCACACCCCTTTCTACCCCTGCAGTGCTGTACCCCTGGCCCATGTGGAGCTGGAGGGTCACAGGGACCGGCTGCCCCTTGTCCTGCTCCACGGGCTCTTCGGCAGCCACGGCAACTTCCAGACGGTGGCCAAGATGCTGGTGCGCCGTGGGAGTGGCAAGGTGAGACCTGTGGGGCCACCCTGAGTGGGGGGCACGGTGGGCAGTGCCCACAGGGTGACACTTTGCCCCTGCCCAGGCAGGTGCTGACGGTGGACGCCCGGAACCACGGCGGCAGCCCCCACAGTCCTGAGATGACCTACGAAGCGATGAGCCTGGACGTGCAGCACCTCCTGAGCCGCCTGGGCATTGCCAAGTGCATCCTCCTGGGACACAGCATGGGGGGCAAGACGGCCATGACGCTGGCCTTGCAGCGGGTCAGCAGGCACAGGGCTCTGGGGGCTGGGGGCAGCAGGCTCAGGGGACTCAGGGGGGCTGTAGGAAGGGGGTGGCAGTGGCACCTTCCGGGGCTGTTCACCAGTGCCAGCCTTGTCCCCAGCCCCATGAGGATTTGTCTCCATGAGTAGGGGGCTCTCCCACACAGAGCTGTAAGCCAGGCTGGGGAAGCAGGAGTCTGTGTCCACCAGCCAAAGCTCTGTGCTGTCCCTCCAGCACTGACTGGGAAGAAGCTTGGAGATCTGTGCCAAGCACAGGGACTCTGGGAGGGGCATATGGAGGTCTCTGCTGAGGCAGGAGGGAGATAAAACCCTCCAAGGAATCTGACTGGGAGCAGAGCCCTGTGCCCCCTCCCACAGGGGAGATCTTGGGAGGTCTGGCATTGATCTGCCCTGCTTGTGTCCCCAGCCAGACCTGGTGGAGCGCCTCATCTCTGTAGACATCGGTCCTGGCTCAACCGCCCCTGTGTCCGAATTCTCTTCCTACATCTCTGCCATGAAGGCAGTGAAGGTCCCAGCTGGCCTGTCCCGCTCTGCAGCCCGACAGCTGGCTGATGACCAGCTGCAGCCCGTGGTCAAGGTAGGAAATCCCAAGGGAGATGGGGTGGAGGTGCTGGACCATCCTGGTTTGCTGCTCTTACTGAAGAGTGCACGATCCCCTTCCATGGCAGCTCCCACAGCTCAGACAGTTCCTCCTCACCAACCTGGTGGAGGTGGAGGGCCGCTACGTGTGGAGGGTGAACCTGGAGGCAATTTCCCGACACTTGGCAGATATCATGAACTTCCCTGTCTTCCACAAGCCGTATCCTGGCCCTGCACTCTTCTTGGGAGGGTCTGAATCGCCCTATATCAGGTGGGACTGGAGAGAAGCAGTTCCAAGGCTGTGGGTTGGCCCCTTGTGCTCTTTGGGGCAGCTGAGGGTGGGAGGAAGTCCCCAGGATGGGGCAGGTCCTGAGTGAGGTCGGTGCCTCCAGCAGCCAACACCGACATGCTGGAGCAAGGGGGAACCTGGGGAGGTCAGACCTGGGATCACCTTCTGAGTGTGGAGTGGGAGGGAAGACACCAGGAGTGACCTCTGGCCATGCCATGTTCCCTTGTCCTGCAGCTCCAGAGACTACCCAGAGATCCAGCGCCTCTTCCCCAAGGCAGAGATCCAGTACATTGAAGGTGCAGGCCACATAGTCCATCAGGATAAATTTGAAGAATTCATCACTGCCGTCCTCAATTTCCTGCCTCAGATGTAGCACTGGGGACCAGGATGTCTGCAAGGACCATGTGGGTCCTGGGGAGCTCTGGGCATGATGCAGGGACTGGGGCTCTGTCAGGAGGGGCTGAGCCAGGACTGGCTGCCCTCATTGGAGTCTGTCCTGCCTGCAAGGCCTTCTCCACCCTGGTTGTGCTGCAGCTGGAGTGGAGAGGCACCTCCATCCTGCTGAACTCTCCTGCCACCTCACAGAGACACAGGATGGCACCAGCCCAGGACATGCTGACTGTGCTGGAGTGCTGGACACTCGAGGGGAGCAGGAGAGCCCTCGTTTTCCTGCTGCCAGACCCATCCATGGATCTGGCTGTGACTTTGCAGAACATACAATAAAGCTGAACCTGTGCCAAGGCAGAGCAGGGTTTGGATGTGGCTGTGGTGGGCAGGTAGCACATGGCAGGCACTGGGAGCAGGGCTCTCACTTGCCAGCAGGCATCCTGGTGGGAAAGGACAGATGAATTGGGCACCTAACATGACAAGCTGTGGGAGCAGTGCACAGCTCCTGAGTCACTGGCTACTGAAAGGAGTTCCTTGGGTGCCACCAGCCAGGTGGGGGGTGAGGCCTGGCCCCAGCTATCAGCACACAAGACCTTTGGACAGAGCCATGAGCTCTGGAGCCCAGGATCAATGGGGAATTTCTCCCCACTCCTTCCTGCTGGCGAGGTCCCAGGTTTGGGGTACAGACAAAAAGTTGCCATGGAGTTGTGAGGTGAAGAGACAGGAGGTCAGTGGCCTGGGAAGAGGTGGAACCTCCAGAACATCATAGTCCATCCTGGTGATGGCACCTGCTCAGGGAATTTATCAGAGCATTGTCAGACCTGGGGTGAGACAGAGAGCAGGGAGAAATGAGACATCTCTGGTCCCCACATGGGAAGGGTGCAGGGAGTCAGGACCCATGCCAGGGGCATGTCTGGTGCCATGGGCTGCACCGACATGCCAGGCTTGTGTATGCACCATCAGGGCGCTGCTGCTGCCAGAGATCCAGCTGACTTGCCAGGCCAAACCTGACCTGCGCTGTGAGAAAGCCTGGGGTTGTTCCATCACTGCATGAGTGGGGCTGTTCCGCAGGGCAGGCTGAGCACGGGGCGAGACCTGGGCGGGAATGGCAGAAGTAACGCCAAGGATGGGGAAAGGCGGGGACAAGGGGAGGGGCAGAGGCACATCCAGCCCCGTGAGGCTGAGGGAAGCAGCAGCTGCCCGAGGCCGAGCGGAGCGACAGAACGGGGAGGCCTCACCATTCCCTCACGGCCCCGGTGGCTCCCGCAGGCCGCGGGGCCCGGCCCTGAGGCAGCGCCCTCCGGCCATCCAGCCCCGGCCGGGGCAGCGGGAGCGGCGCTGCAGTGAGGGGGTCCCACCCGCGGGCGCTGCTGGGGACACGGTCCCTGCTCAGGGCGCGGGACCCTCGGGCCGGTCCCGGCGGGGCGTGAGGAGGGCGCGGCCACCGGCCGGTGACGTGACAAACCCCCGGTACCGCCGCCCGCCCCGTCCGGAGGGCGAGCGCTGCGCGGCCTCCGATTGGCCGCGACGGGACGCGCTGTGATTTCTCATTGGTCGTCGAGCTCCCGGTCCCGCCCCCCGCCCCCCCGCGTGTCACGGGATAGGCCTGGCGGGAGGCGGAGGGGGCGTGGCCTGGCAGCCGGCGGCACTGGGCGGGGACGCGTTCTCTGCTCTGATTGGCCCGCGGCGCCGGCGGTGCCGGGCGTTGATTGGCCGCGGCGCGCGCGCCGTCGGTGGGGGGGCCGGGCGGGAGGCGCACGCGGCAGAGGCGGGAGCGGCGCGGCCGGAGCCGGGCGGGCCCCGCCGGGACAGGTGAGACCGGGGGGCAGCGATGGGGGGGGACCCGCCCGCAGAGGGACCCCCGCCCCGCTCCCGCCGCCCCCGGGCACCGCCGCTGCTCCTCCTGCCCCTCCTCCTCCCCGCCGCCCGGGCAGCGCGGCCTCCCCGCGGCCTGGCCGTGAGGGGCGGCACCGCCCGGCGGCGGCAGCGCTGAGGCGGCCCCGGGGCCGGGCTGCACCGGCCGGCCCGGAAGCGTGTTCGCGGTCAGAACGGGGCTCAGGCCGGCTCTGCCCTGCCCTCTCCGGCCCTGCGGCGCTCGGGGCCTGGGCCCTTTGCCGGGCAGAGCCCGCGGGCCCGGCTCGCCTCCCCTTCCCTTCCTTCTCTCCCCGCCGGGATGCGCCTGGCGGGCGGGAGGTTCTTGTGCCGCCGGGATAGCGGCACGGAGCCCGTTCTGGTTCGCACCCCGCGGGGTTTGCCCGGTTCCCCCCGGCAGGACCCGCCGAGCTGGGTTTCTGGAGCCAGCTGGGTCTGTGCGGTTCGGAGCTGCGGGGTGGCTGCTGTAGTTTGCTGGTGTTGCAGGTCTGTTTAGAACCCCCGCATCTAACGATGTGTTGTAAATATTGGCTTCCCCAAAGCATCTGATACGGCGCGTTTGCGTTTTCCTGCTGAATTAACTGAAGGGGGATGAACTCAAAATAATCCGTGTTAAATTGGGGGTTCCTGGAGCATTATTGGGGCCAGTATGTTAACAGTGTCATCGGGATCCTGCTGGTGATTTTGGTGATGACCTGAAGGAAGTTTGCAGCTAAAAGCTGAGGATGTGCATGAGAAACTTGGATTGCTGAGTGGAAAATGGGAAATGAGGAGCTGACACACTGGTCTGGTTAGTTTGGCACTGGATTTTGGGGAGGCCACACGTGTTTTACCAGAGAAAACAAACTATTGTGGAAGGGTCTGTAATGGGAACAGAGAAACAGAGAAGGGAGGAGTGGGATCTGTCCTAGGAAGCAGGAATGTTTGCCTGAGTTTATGGATGTGTTGAACACAGAAAGGTGGGCTGGGGGTGGGCTTTGAACCCTCACTGGTGAGGAGCAGGGGGAGCATCACATCCCACACAGATGCAAACACTCCTGCACCCACATTTGGTGCCTTTGTTGGTTCAGAGCTGGTGGGAAACTGGGCAGAGTTGAGAGATGTTGTCTGAGGTGGGATTAAAGGTGAGAAAAGCTGCCATGTGGTGCTGAGAACTCGCAGGAATTTGAGGGAAGATCTGGCCAGTGTGTTGTGGAGGACAGAGGCTGGACACTGGGAATTCAGCCTGGCTGGGGGGGTTTGTGTGCACAGAAACCAAAATGTGTGGGTTTAAGTGATAGAGTTTCAAGCATGAGAACAGGTTTCCCTCAGTCAGGGATGACTTTGCATTGGCTGTCAACTTTTCCAAGGAGTCTCCATGTTTTCCTTTTTATAATAAAAGCAGCCGGGCTGGCAGCCCTGGGAGTTCTGGGGTCTGCTCTGCTTGGGGGTCTGTAAGGTGGCCCTGATGCCTTTCAAGGAGTTTGCTGAAAGATGGATATGTGAGTAAACTGGGAAATAAATTTGAAAGTTTCACTTATTAATTTCTAGGAACATCCTGGTTCCCCTTTGCTGCATTAGCAGGAATCTTTATCTGGCTGTGACAGTTATTTAATTTTGCTGGGAGAGCCTGAGCAGGGACAACTCCTCAGAGGTGTCATTGCTGTGGAGTTTGTGGCAGGTCCTTCCAGCCCTTCTGTCTCAACAACAGTCACTGACCGGTCAGATGGGGCTGCAACAATGTAAAAGGAAACAAACAAACACACAAAAACCCAAATCAAGGGAAGCTTTAGGGATAGTCTTGCTTTGGAGAAGGATGCTGTGCCAGCTTTTGTTGTGGTCTCCATCTGCCAAATATGCCCTGGCCTGCTTTTGGTTTTTGTTTATATAAGGCTTCTCAGAGTCTCTCTTGCCCCGGTGGGAGTGCAGGGAATGATGTGAGCAGCCTTTCCTTACCCTGATCTTTATATCTCACTGAGCTTTGCTCACCTGGAGGTGGGACCAGGCCTGGATGGCTCTTGTGCACCCTGATTGCTCCAGGAATTGGGCCTTTTCCTCCAAGAGACAGGGTTTAGTCTGTGCTGCTTGACACAGAGCTATTTCCACTCCTGTTCTCTGTCCTCTGTTTTTAGAAGCTGCTGTCAGTGGAGGGAGAGTGTTGTTCTCAGTAGTAGTTTGGGAAGTGGAGGAAAAGGAGGTTGGAGAGAACTGAGGTTGTTCCTTGGGTTGCAGAGTGTGTGCAGTGGTGTTGGAGATGACTGAGCATCGTTTCACAGCAAAATCCAGCAGTGTCATCTAACCCTGATTATTTTCAGGAGGGAGAAATGTGAGCAGGAGAAACAAAATCAGTGCTGTGCACTTGCACATCTCACTCAGCTTCCCAGGACAGGCACGTTCCCCCAGGAATTAATAGATAACAAGCAATTCTGAGAGCTCAGACCTTTCTCATCACCTTCCAAGGCAGCTCCAGCCAGCCAGTTCCCCACGTGTTTCTGGATTTCCAGCAGGCTCTTGGCGTGACACTCTTACTGCTCTTTGCAGAACTAGATCAGGGCCCTGTTTAGATAATGATGAATGGAGTCGAGAGCTGTTTAAAAAATTACTTTGCTCTTAGCAAATTAGCGTAACAGATTAATCCCTGCCTGTAATCCCTGCCTGTTCTCCTGGAGGATGTCACCGAGCGGGGAGGAATTTTGTCTGGTCACTCCCTGCCCATGTAATTGCTTCCCTTCTGTTCCTCCCGGCACTCCTGCAGCTCCGTGTGCTCCCAACAGCCCCACGGGATAGGATTTCCCTTCGGAGGGATCAGATGATTAGCTTATAAATAGCAAATGCCTGCTCAGACCCTGCTTTCCAGGGGGGTTTGGTTCCTGTCCCCTGCAGCCACATCGGCACCTCCAGCCCGGAGCCAGATCCAAGGGAATGGGGATGCTTTCCATGGGGGATGGGGAATTTCTGCTTGGAAGGAGACTGATGGGCCTCAGCTTTGCAGGCAGAGCCTCAGAGGTTGGGATGGATTGGAAGGCTCTGGCAGCAGCAATGCACACACTGTGGTGCTGGGTGTGCTGGAACAGCGCCTGCTTCCCTGCCTGTGCAGGGGAATTGGCTCTTTTCACTGGGAATGGGAGCTGAAATGAAACTAAAACATGCTCAGTGGCTGAACCCTGCTGGAAATCAGCCTGTTCTCCTGCCAGAGAGCCTGTGCTGGTGCTGAGGAGCTGTTGTCTCAAAGCCTGAGCTCTTGGAGTCCTCTTTGAGTTGCACCTCACCCCCCTTTCCCTTCCCTGCCATCTCTTTCCCTCCAACTTTCCTTCGTTTATCTCTGGTCTGGCCAGTCTTGTGCTGCTGAGAGGGTCTGACACGTGGAGGTTTAGGCTCTGTGGGGACTCTTTGGGTCACAGCTCCCCAGGACAGCTTTGTTGGTGCCTTCCTCATGCTGAGGGCTGATGTGGAGCCTCCGTTTGCCCTGACATTCCTGGGTTTATCTCAGAGCTGGAGGAGCCCCTTCCCAGGAGAGGATTGAATTGTGGGAATAGTTTTGCCTGGGATTTGTTTTGCAGCATCATTCTGCAGAGATCTGTGTGTGGTGGGCTTGGGAACAGCATCTGCCTTTCCCAGCAGGGAAAACTTCAGTGGGACAGAGCACCAGCAAAACTAAACAGGCAGTTCCTGCTCTTAGCAACAGTAAGGACTTGTTGTCACTTATTGACTGTGCTCTGTCTCACTTGAGATGCCCTTAAATTTCTTCTTCAACAGGGAAAAGCCTGCCCAGGGCCTATCCCAGGAGAGGAGAGTTGTGTGTCAGTGTATTCTGTTTCAACATGTATCAAGTGTCTGACCTCAGAGGTTTCCTTTCATGTTGTGAGCATTTGTGGGCTCTTTATTCCCTTCAGTCTCTGATGGAGAGCATTACTGACCCACCTTCCTCGTGGATCCCACAGCTTATCTTCTAGTTGGGGGGTTTGCTCAGCAGTGTGTTTGACACAGCTGATCTCAGTCCCTGCATTCTCAGAAGGATCAGCTGACCCAGCCGTGGGTTTTGCTTTTGCCAACGTTTGTTTTCTTGGGGGTCAGAAACACCACACTGCCCTTTGCAAGAGGGTGGGTCTGGTCCCAGCGTGGAGATGGGAAGGATGGTGATGGGATTGAGATTCACCTCCCCCTTGGGAATGAGGTTTGCTGGAAAGGTGGATGGGAATGTTCTGATGGCAAAGTGTAGGTGGTATATTGGCTACCTCTGTCTGAGACTGAACAAGAGCCAAATCTGGTGACTTCAGCTGAGGCTGCTGACCACTCTCAGCTCCTCCCCGCTTTGGAGAAGCCCGTGCTGGCAGCAGGGACAGAGGTACTGACAACTTATCACCACTGACAACTTATCTGCTTGGGGGCAAAGTCTTGTGGCTGAACTTAAGCCCAGAATTGCAGCAGGGTGCTCTGTGGAGCTCAACTTTCTGCCATTTCATGCTGTCTGAGCAGCCCTGACTGGGCAACGGAGTTGTTGTGCCTTTTCCAACTTGACCAGTTCTTCACTGCAAAATGGAGCTGTGGAATTGTTCTCTCTGGCAGGACGTGCTTGGACATGGCACTGCTGGTGAGTGACAGCTTTATGGTAAGGACCTCAAAGCATTTCTCCTCTCCAGTCAGCTCAGTTGCTTCGACTCTGGCAGCCTTTCCCTGCTGGTCCCTGGTGAAGCCGCTCCGAGCGAGGGCTGCAGTTTGCATTGTTCCTTCTGGAAGCTTCAGAGGCTTTTGTTGCTTTGTTTTATTCTGGAAACTTGTTGAAGTAGCCAGCTTTCCCTGAGTGGAGGAGTGCCTTGTGGCAATCCAGCATAAATGTATCCAGTTGCCTCTGTTGTTTATGCTGTGCTGCCTGGATTCACAATAAATTTTAAAAAAAATCTTTCAGAGTACTCGGCGGAAGTCACTTTATTGCAGGAGCGTGACTGGCACGTAGCACTCAGTGCCACCAGTGGGGCAGAGCCAGGTGGAATCTGCCTCACTGTTTAATGGGAACTGGAGGAGCCGCTGTCCCGTTCAGTGCCTCGTTTATGAGGCACCTACACCCAGTTTGGAGAACATTTTGCTGAGGGTGCCTGGGGTGAGCCTGGCTGGCTGCCAGCCCAGAGCCCGGGGCATGCCCGTGCCTCCTGCAGCACCTTGGCTGCCAGCACCACCTGGCACCATCCTCACCCAGTGGCTCCTCGTGACCCGGGGTGCCCAGGTGTAGCTTCAGCAGGATGTGAGGAGCCCCAGAGTTGTTGCTTCTCACCCCAGTCAGCACCATTTGGGCTTGTTCTCCCTTCTGCTTTCCAGCCACACTGCCCACGCTTCCTGCCTCCCCTAGGTCAGGGCTGCCCCCGTGCTAAAGGCACTTCTGCCTTCCTTCCCCAACAGCAGACTGAATTTTCCAAAGGCTAAAATGTTCTGTTCTTGCTGAAAACTTTGGAGCAAGCCCATGGTATCTTGGCAGGGGCCAGCAAGCCTGTGCTGCCCTGGAGGTCAGTCTTGGGGCAGTGGAAATGAGTCTCTTCAGGCACAAGGCTGAAGTTGGCTGTGGAGTGAAGCAGCCTGTGTGTGTCAGGGCTGGGTTTGGATGGGGGAAATACAGCTGTGATGTGTTTGGGGGGGCTGGTGGGAAAGATGCACAGCAGAGTGGGGTTTGGTGAGCTCCTCTGGAAGCACCAGAGATTCTTTTTCAAGATGCTGTTTGTACCACTGAGGGTGCTGTGTGTGCTGTGCAGTCCCTGGAGTGTTAAATTTTCCCTCTGGCTGTGCTGAACAGCTCATGTTTTGGAGTCCTCTTGTCAGTTTTCCTGTACCCTTGGGTAGGTCTGGGCCCTTGTAAACCCCACATTCCCTCTCCAGTGTGGCTCCAGGGTTTCTCACAGCCTGAGACTTTTATGTCCTCTCTATGTGGGATTTATTTCCTTTGATGCTAAAGTTCAATGCTGCTTTATTTTTTAAAAGCTGAGGTCCTCGTGACTTGGGGAGCTGCTGCTGAGTTCTGGTATGATGAATGTGTGCCCCTGCCTGCCGTGCTCCAGGGCAGCCATTCCCCTCCAGTCCCAGGGGACAGAGGGATGGCTGGGAGCCCTGCAGAGGGATTAACTCTGGCTCCTCTTTCGGGGGTATCAGCTTTTCCTTCTGTATATTTGGATCCTTTGTGCTCCTAAACAATGTGCCTGGTTCTTCTCAGTCCTCTGCAAATGTCTCTCTCACCTGCACAGGGTTGTTCATCACCTGTCTGGAGTGGAGGGAAGATCTGCTGCTTCTAGAAAGTGCCAGCACTGAGTATTTCTCTGTCAGGGAGCTCCTGGCTTGTGTTTTTCATGTGCACCCCTTTACAAGAGGTGTCTTCTCTAGGAAGGTAAAGCTCCCAGTGCCTTTTGTTTCTGCCTGCCAGGTGATATCCAGAGACCATGGATGTGTGTGCAGTCCCAGCCAGAGGATGTGGATACAGCAAGAGGGAGTCTGGGCAGTGAGAAATCTCATTTTGTTTGCAGCAGGGAAGCATCTCTGTCTGAACCTGGTTTCCACAAAGTGCCAGGGGCTCTGCCTGCTGCCCCTTTCCCTTTTGCAGGAAGAGGGAACAACACGGTGTCCAGGGAGAGGGACAAGAGCTGGGGTCAGCTCTTCACAGAGCAATTGTAGCCTGGCTGAGCTGGTGGATAACCAGGAATTTTGGTAGTGGTGCCAGCTCTGACCCTGCCGGGCTCAGTTGGTACTACAGCTCTCAGGGCATAATGCCTTTATAAAATACTTTTATTTCTAGATTTAGGGAGTTTGCTCATCCCCAGGAGAACTCAGGGCTGCATATCCTTCCTGTTTCCCCTCCAGCTCCCACACTGCTGCCCTGCTCAAGCCTTGGCACCTCTTAACTCCTGCAGGTGACTTTACATTGGGCTGTGAATGTCTGTTATTGATGTGCACTGAGCTCTTGGGTGTGGATAGAGCTGCTGTGGGAAGAGAAAACCCCTTGATTTCCAAGGAGAAGTGCTTGTTTGTGCTGTGAAGTCCCTGTTTTCCAGGGGGTTTTGAACCTGTGGTGCATCACTGTCATTCCTAAAGGGCACATAATGGCAAGAATGGGGCCTGTGTTCATTGGCAGTGCTGTGGGAAGGGAAAAGGGGCTGTGCTGGGACACTCCCAGGGGTTGGTGGTTGGTGCAGAAATCCCCGAGGGGACCCAAGAGCGAGTCCCAGACGTTCCCTGCGGCTTTGCCAGGTTGCACCATCGCAGGGCAGTGTCAGCAGCTCCTCTGCCCGTGGTGGGAACAGCCCTCCAGCAAAGCTCTTGCTGCAGCAGCTTTGCTGGGCCAGCTCCATTCCTGCTCCTCAGCCTGGCGGTTGGGATCCTTGGAGTGGGCATCTGCCGTGCCTGGTGAGAACACAGGGTGGGATTGCGGGGGCAGCATTTCAGAGGGCTGACCTGGGCACAGTTTTTGCTGTGAACACTCAGTGAGGATGTTGACTCTGCTCCTGGGTGATGTTGTGTCCCACAGCTGGTTGGGAGCAGGTGGGGCTGTGTTGGAGAGGAGCTTTGCTGCTTGCTGAGGGTGAGGGATGAGTCTTGGTGCAGGAAGGGATAATTAATGGAGCTACCTCAGGCTGAGATTTGATGAACTTAGTGGGGAGTGGGGCCTGCAGGGAAACCTCTGCAGGACTGTGAGATAATAAATGATCAGAACTGAATGAACAGGCCTGCTGTGGCCTGAAGGATTGGTCACGTCCTTTCTTGTGCCCGTGGCTGACTCACAGCCCTGACCATGCCCTAGGAGAGCCAGTAGCTGCCAGTATCCAAGGTACTGTGCTCATCATAGGGCAGTCTGGAGATGTATTGCAGGCAGCTGCTGGAGGGAATGCCACGTTACCGGCAGGGAGCCAGCACAGGCTGGATGCAGATCCATGGGGGAGTGGATGCCAGGGCTGGGATGTGCCAGCAAGCTGCTCATACCCCTCCCTGCTGTCCTTTGCACTTCTTGGGCTGGCACGAGGTCATGTCTTACCTACCCTGTTCTTTGCTCTTTCTCCTTTCTGTAAATTGTAAGTCAATCCATTCAGACTCTTCAGGGAGTGCCACCCTTCCCGGGGTGCCAGTGGGCAGATGGATCCCTCTCTGCTGCCTCATGTGTGCATTTCCAAAGGATAACAGGTGGCCAAGGACCTTTGGATGCTGGACAAGATGATCCTAAACAGAGCCTGTTTTGTTCAGCAAGGAGAGCGAAAGGAGATTGTCTTTTTTTAATATGAAACTCTCGAATGCAGAGGTTTTGTGCAGATCTGGCTCATTAGGAAACTGTACAGAGCTTTCGTTGCTGTTGCTTAATGAGGCAAAAGAGGAAGTACAAGTGGGTTTGTGCTGTAAAGTGGACTCAGTTTTGTTTTATAATAAACCATAGTCTTGGTGAAAAGTGACCCCCACCTCTCCCTCCCTTTCTCTTTGCACTACTGCATCATTCCTTCTTCAATAGGTGTTTTTACTAGAGGAATTCCCAGAAGTATGAGAGGAACTGTTCTTCCTGTGAGCTTGTCTTCTATTGAAATACAAGAGGAAGTTCCTTAGACTTCTCCAAAAAGGTTCAATAGGTCTGTGGCAGAGGAAGTCCCATTTGCAGCGTGTTTTACTCATGACGACACAGCCCAAACTGAAGCCACAGCGAGTGGTGGTTCCTCTGCTGGAACTCCCTGGGGAGCAGCAGCCCAGAGGGTGGGATCCCACTGCCCCTGTGCTGCTGCTTCCTCCCAGCCCCCAAAATTCCACAGCAAAGGGCTGAGAGTGGAGAGGCAGAAGCTGGGAAGTGGGATGGTGCCTCGCTGAGTGCTGTGGCTCCAGTTTCCCACAGGGCCTGTTGTCTGGGGCTGAAGCTCCCAGTGCTGGCCTGTGTGGCTCAGTGTGAGTTGGAGTGGGAACACTGCACTGGGGAAAACCTGGATTCACCTGGAATTGCTGATAGAGGTGCCACTGGTTTCAGCAGCCATGCAGTTCCATCTATTCCTGTCAGTGATGCACTGATGAGAGGAAGGGAACTGCCTCCTCTTTGGGCAAAGCTGATAAAAATCCTATTGCTTCCTGAGATTTGTCTTAGGTGAGTCAGTCTAATGCACTTCAGTTTTGTCCTAAACCTTTTAGAGGCAGGAATTTTATCCCTAATGAGTCTTCTTCCCTTTAATAACTGTAATAAATCCCAGGCTCTGTTCCTAGCCTGTGATTGCAGCAGATGAGTATAAATCCTTCAGGCTCCTTTCAGTACTGAGCTCAGCATGTGGCTCCTTCATCCCCAGTCCTGGAGGAAGCTGGCAGCAGGAAGGGACAGCACGTGTGAGTTTGAGCAGCTCTTGCTGCTAGATAAGCTGGGCACTTGCTCTATATATATCAAATTGCCTTCCCTTCCCTTGCATCGATTGGCTGGGGATTTCCCTTTCTGAGGTGCCTTTGCAGTGACCAGCATGGCCAGTGCTGTTTTTAGAAGCAGTTAAGCTCATGGTGCAGAGCAGGGATGGGAGCATTTAAGCTCAGCTGAACTTGCTGACCTGCCCACATCCTTTGGGGTGAAGTTATTAATGAAAGCAGGTCAGTGTGCAAGGCAGTCCCTCCATGGGATTTTCCACTGCTAAAGTGCCAAGCATTCTTGAAGGCTCCAGATACCTGGAAATTAAAGAGCAGAGGATCCAGTTTAACCTTCTTGAACCAACTTTGGGTGAAACAGAATTGTTTGAGGCCAGGTGAGGTAGTGAGAGGGATACTACACACAGAAAAGCCTCATGACAGGAAGTTTCCAGGTTCATGCCTGGTTGGGAAGAGCAGCAGTGGGAGCACAAAGCCCTGAGAGGGCTCCTCTCCACAGTGGCAGAGGGAAGGAGAGTGTCCAGTGACACAATGAACCATCCTGAGGTGCTGCCCACAAATCTGGAGTTTCCATGGGAGCCAACAGCTCTGACTGTGCTCAGGTTGGACATTTAACCCAAAGTGAGCTCTTAGTTTGTTATTAGCAGCTCTCAAGGGTTTCCCTCTCCCCTAGTGGTCTTCTGTAGCTTGATGGTAGAAACCCTGAGCAGGTGATCCTCATTCTGTTTTAGAGGTTCTTGCTGTGCTGGAATTGCAGCTGTCCCAGGGCTGGGAACCTCAGTGCTGTTGCTGGGCCATTGCAGGGCATGTGATCACCTGGAATAACAGCAATATTTGGTTCTTTCAGACACTGTTTCTGTTGACTGTCTGTCCCAGTGGGGATCCAGATCCTTGCAGGCAGGTACCAGTTTGGATGTCAAAGGTGTCCAGCTGCCTTTACCAAAGGCTGTAATTCCCCCATCCATTCCATCCTCTGCCTGCAGGCAGATGCCTCTAAAGCCTTAGGACTCCTAAAGTAATACCAGATGGGTATGTTTATACACCTGTATCAAAGAATAATAGTTATATTTAGAAAAACAACAGGACTAAGGTTGTGTTGCTGCTGTTGGGTTGAAATTATTTTAAAATACACACATGTTGAGTGCAAGGATGTTGCAGCTGGATGGTCCAGAGAGCCCTGAGCTTAGCTGGGAAATGCTCCTGTGGGGTGAAGAGGGGGAGAGGTGGAAAGATTTCCGAGCCTTCTGGTGCATTTGGGTCACATATTTCAGGTTTTTCTGCAGTCACAAAGATTGCTTTTCAAAGAAAGCCACGGCTGTCAGAGACTCCCCAAGCTGATGGGAATTAAAAGGTGAATTCTCCTCATGCATAACAAGATCTGAGTGTTTGCACAGAGACCAGTTTAGACAGTACTTTTCCAGCCTGGAGACTTGGGATGTGACCTCAGCAGTGCAGGCACTGTTTCCTTGAAGCTGTTGCTGCTTCCTTCCTGAGCCTGAGTTAAAATCAGTGTGTGGTGAGGAGAGAGGCACTGCCAGGGCAGGGTGAGAGGGAGCCCAGAGCCCACACATCCCTCCCTCTGGAGCTGCAGGACCCCCAGGAGCAGGCAGGAGTGTGGATTGCAGCTGGGATGGGTCCATCTGCACTGCCTTGGGTAGGGACCAGGCAATTGTTTGTCCTTGAATAAAGGCTGAATTGTGACTTGAAATGTCCCAACTGCTTTTTAAAAGAAAAGCAAACAAAGCTTGGAGAACAACGGGCTGGAGTTACAGGGAACTTGGGAAATGTTTGCCAAAGCTGTGCTTCCTGTCTCTGCCAGTCCCATGGTTGTGGAGTTCAGCTTGGAGCCTTGGCTTTGAATCCCTTCTCTGCCAGCTTGGGATGAAAGGCCTGGAGGTGGGGATGGCACAGGGGCAGCAGGGGCTCTCTCTGCCCGTGGCTCCTCCCTGTGCCCGTGTTGGAATGGACGAAGGGTCTGTCCTGCTCTCTGCTGGTGCCTTGGGCTTCTCCCTGGCTGGGATGGGAGACGAACCAGAGCAGTGATGGCAGAGCCTCTGCCAGTCCCAGTTCCCTGCCAGCTCCTCGGGAAGATGAAGGAGGAGGCAGAGGCTGCCCTGGCAGAGAAGCGTCCCCGGTGTGCTGCTGCCACCTGGTGCCACCCACTGCCCCAGCACCGGGGCTGTCACCGCAGAGCCACAGCCTTGGGAAGAGAAGGGAGGTGCTCGTGGTTCTGGCTCTGCTTCCTTTGCAGTCACTGCTTTCCCCTTGAACCTCTGATTTCACTGTCTTTAATGTAAGGAGTGGAGTCAGCTGGCAGGCAGGGAGGCTGCTGAAATTAATTGTGCTTAAAGTCATGGCAGAGATGGATGGCAGTGCTCATTAGGGGTCTGGCAAAGGGCTGGGCTCTGTTCTCTTCCCTCATTGTCCTGTACAGCTTGGTGGCATCTGGGTGGCACTGCCGGACCCTCCAAGCTGGGGTCTGTCAGTGTCTGCCCATGTACCACCATCTCATAGAATCACAGACTGCCTGGGTTGGAAGGGACCTTAAAGATCATCTCATTCCATGTTAAATGTGGTATAAATTGTGTTCTGGCTCCTCTGTGTATCCATCTCTCCTGACTCCTGACTGAGCAAGACGTGGCAGAGGAAAGGATGGGACAGACAAAATGCTGCTGGGAACGTGGTCCTGCAGCTTGGATGCACCAGAAGGATCCCCCTCTGCCCTGTTTCTTCTCTCTTCTGCAAACCAAGCTGTCATTACACCTCTGTGCTGGTGTCCCCAGGCTAAGCCCTCCCTGACACGGAGGGGACTGGCAGGTCTCTGCTCCAGGTGCCTCCCTGGCCCAGCCTGTGAGCTCAGCACTGCAGTGCCATGGCAGGCACCCCCTCCCCTGGGATAACCCCTTACCCTCCCCACATCTCCAGGTGGGACAGCTTTGAATGTGGGACTGGCCTGGGATCCCAGGTCTGTGATCTCCCAAAGAGCAGCTGGATCTGTGGGATGTGCTGAGGGTACCACAGGCTGCTCCACTTACCCAGAGCCTGTGGGGATTCGTGTTTTCAGACCTGGACTAAAAAGCAACTATTTAATCCATTTTAAGTACTCCAAGCAACAAAAAGGACAACTTTTTCCATCAGCTTGATGGAATTTATTCCATTCTGAAACTTCATCTGCCAGTAATTGGATTGAGAGCTATCCTTGTCAGAGTTGCTCAGAGCCAATGATACTTTGCATAAATACTTCAGCATATTGAAGTCTTATTTTTTTATTATTGCTTTTGAAGTTTAAGCTGCATATCCAAGCTGGTTTTATTTTGAATTGCTAGATGGAATTGGTCTTCCTGCTCCAAACATGCTGGCTGAGCTCTGGCCACCTGGAGGGAGTTGTAGTTGTGGTCCCAGCAGTGCTGGGGACAGAAGTGCCACCAATTTGTCTCCTCTAACTCCTACGTATTATTGCAGTAGACTTTGTGCCTGTCCCTGTTGAGCAGCTCATGTGGAGATGTCTGTGGGGTCCTCTAATCTCCACTTCCAGCAGCTCTTCATCCATGGATAATTCTGCATGTTGGAATTCATCCCTAGTTAGACCCATAAATTACAATCCCTTCCAGAGAAATCTGAATACTTTGGCAACTTGTCACCATCATCTGGTATTGCTGTGAAATTCCTGAGCTCTGGTAGCCTGATCTGTTCTTTTTAGTGGTTATTCAGCAATAAAAGAGTTTTGTTGTTGAAGAGCAGCTGGTCGTGGCCTTCATTGGAAACAGCCCTCAGAACTGTAATTTTGTTTAAAATAACAAAGACCGCCCCATACAATCTGCTTTGCATGTAACTGTGGGGTCTGACAATTATATTTTTAGCCTCTAATTAGTCAAGAGGCTTGAGATGACTGTTTCTGTTTGCTTTGGGATCACAATAAGACCAAAAGGGTTCCTGTTTTGGTTTATTCCTAACATCCCTTGTTCAATAGTGGACTTGTTTTCCCCTTTAAGTGCACCAGGACTAACTATGATTTTTAACTGAAATTAAAGCAAAAATCTCTGCCTGGGGCAGGCACTGAGTGCAAAGAGTTTTGCTCCAACTGCAAACAATTGCTGAAGTTTTATGAGCAATTAAAACCAAGTTCCCCAGCAGGAAGTGAGGAGCTGCCAGGGGCCCCCCACCTCGCCTGGGGCACCCATGGCACCGGAGGGAATGGCTGGAGCTGTGTCAGGGCAGGGTTGGGTTGGATCTCAGCAAAAGGTTCTTCCCCCAGAGGGTGGTGGGCACTGACCAGGCTCCCCAGGGCAGTGGGCACAGCCCCAAGACTGCCAGAGCTCCAGGAGGGTTTGGATGATGCTCTGGGGCACAGGGAGTGACTGTTGGGGATGGGCCTGTGCAGGGCTGAGGGTTGGACTCTGTGATCCTTGTGGGTCCTTTCCAGCTCAGCATATTCTGGGCTCCTGTGCCATCCCATCCAGCCAGGAAGCTGTAACAGCCTCTCCCATCTTTCCAAAGCTCCATGTGTGTGTCTGAAATCCCCGTGTGTGATGGGCATCCTCCCTGGCTCCCCCAGCACCTCTGCTCCCTGTGGTGTGCCAGCAGGTGATGGCAGGGAGTGCCATTCCTTGCCATTCCATGTTCCTTACGCCCGGCTCGCTGTGGTTAATCCCGGTGTGCTGGAGGCAGCACTTTAATGTTTTCTCAGAGACTCCTGTGAATCCACAGCACTGGACTTTCAGGCCCCTCTGTGGGATAGGGAGAGGCAGAGAGAGGAAATGATTCTCCTGTTTGCGTGGAGAGCTGGGATTTCCACTGCATGTCCAGTTTCTATCCCACCTTGGCTTGGATTTCAGCTGGAGGGAGACCTGGCTGTTTCCAGAGCTGCACTTTGGCAAAGGACAGTCACTGGTGTGAGTGACAGTGGCCAGGGCTGAGGCTCAGCAGCCTGGAGGAGGACAGGGCCAGCTCTGCAGGCACAGGCTCGTCCAGCATCTGCAGTGAACTGGGACAGGGATTTCCAGACACTGCTCCCCAGAGGGGCAAAGATCCCTGGAGGCAGTGGCGTGGTTGTGTAAGGAAGTGTGGCTGAGTCACATGGGCAGGAGGTTACAGAAAGCAAATTAAGGGGTTTACGAGTGTTCTCAGCTCTGACACAGCACCATTATCTGAGGGTTTGGCTCCCGGACTGAGAGTTTCAGGGTAGGTTACAAGCTATAAAAGTGCTCAAGTGAAGTGAGTTATTTTCTCTACTTCCCTCAGCCTGGGCATGGCAGGTGGCATCACCCACCAGCACCATCCTGTGCCTCCTCCAGTGGGTGCTGGGGAGGACAATGGGCTCTTGGCCTGGCTGTGGAGGGTGCTGGACAGCAGTGCTGGGTGCACTGGGCAGCTGCCACCTCCTTCCCAAGGGCTGGAGACCTTTTGGCTGCGAGCCACAGTGGCAGGGCCAGCAGCCAGCAGGACACAACAGCCTTTGAAAGGAGGAGGAGCATGGGCAGCCCTGGAACAGGGGGATGTGTTTGAGATCCATGCCACGAGCACGTGCAACTGCACAAGTACACACTGGTGGCCTGAGCCAGATGTAATTCAGGTAGTGCTGGAAGTCCTTGGTGGGACAAGCAGCACTTGGGTTTTGGTGGTATCTCCTGGCTTTCGTCACCCCATAAATCCTCAGGAGCCCCTTCAGCTTCATCCCTGCTCCACAGGAGGAGGCAGCCCTTGGGAATGGAGGGGTGACAGCATTCCTGTGGGCTGAGCTCAGGCTGCTGCCAAGTCCTGCTGCCATGAATTGCCTTTTTCTTGGGCACCTGGCTTTGCAGAGGTGCTGGGGGTTGGGAGCGAGGAGGAACTTCCTCACACACGGCACAGCCAAAGAGTTTCAGTTTCTGGCCATTACCAACTTCTCCTACCAGGAAGGAACTGAGCAACCATTAGCAATGGTTGGATAAATCAATACCTGCTCTGCAGGAACAGTCCTCGTGTGTCATTCAGTGTTGTCAGTGATTCAAATACCTTCAGATTACCTGAAAAAAAGCATATTTAACATTTTACTTCCCTTGCTAATTGTGCTTTTCACCTCACTTTAAAGTCACCGGCTGGCAAGTGACTCTCCCAGAGGTGTGGTGGCTGCTGCTCATTTCTCTGTGAAGTCTGAGATGTGAGACAAATTCTAAATAGTGGGTAAAAGGCTTTTATGTTTGAAAAGAGCCAGGCTGATCTGGGTTTGAAAGGTGATAGTGCAGTATTTGGCTTTTTCTGTTTTCCTAGGAAATTCGATTCCCATAGTGGGTTGGGTTTTTTTCAGTTTCCTGAAACTTGGTGATCTGCTTCTAAGTGTAAGGTGATATCATGGAATGGTTTGGGTTGGAGGGACCATAAAGACCATCCTGCCATGGACAGAGACACCTTCCATCAGCCCAGGTTGCTCCAAGCCCTCTCCAACCTGGCTTTGGGCACTTCCAGGGATGGGGCAGCCTCAGCTTCTCTGCCCAACCTGTGCCAGGCCCTGCCCACCCTCACAGGGAAGAATTCCTTCTCAGTATCCCACCTAACCCTGCTCTCTGGCAGTGGGAAGCTGTTCCCTCATGTCCTGTCACTCCAGGCCCTTGTCCCAAGTCCCTCTCCAGCTCTCCTGGAGCCCCTTTAGGCACTGGAAGGGGCTCTGAGATTTCCCTGGAGCCTCCTCTTCTCCAGCTGTCCCAGCCTGGCTCCAGAGCAGGGGGGCTCCAGCCCTCGGTGCAGCTCCATGGCCCTGTAAAGATAATTAAATGTATCCCATATATTGCATAACATCTGAGTCCTTTCTGACCTTCCATTCCTTTCTCC
Organism: Pithys albifrons albifrons; assembly: GCF_047495875.1. NCBI lineage: Eukaryota > Metazoa > Chordata > Aves > Passeriformes > Thamnophilidae > Pithys > Pithys albifrons. Next base: position 1,985,534 of record NC_092478.1, on the reverse strand, counting down.
TGTCCTTTCCTGTCAAGTGCATGGCAGGATATGAGAAATGAGCCGAAAGGCCAAGGATGATGCTTCCAACCCGAGGCAGGGTGGGAGCAGGGCAGGAGCTCAGTGGTGCTGGAGGCTCAGACTGAGAGTCACATTCCAGCAATGCCTCCTGGGTTCTGGCATTCACCTTGGCCTTCTGGCGTGGGGGTGGCAAACCTCACCTATTTCTGGGCTGGCAGGGAAATCCCTGAGTAAAGGAGAGCCTTGGGCAGGTACTCAGGAGCTCTTCTGTAGCTGACACAATTCCTCAGTGGAGGAGGGAGGGGGTTCTCACTGGGGTGTGTTGTGTGGGGTGTTTGGACGCTGTTCCTGTTACACATTCCTTGGCCTTTGTATTTCATCTAAAGAGGAGAGAGGTTAAAATTAATGGTGGCCAAATTTACCAACGACCTTGAGCGTTCCTGAAGCTTTGGCATGCAAAAATCAGGTTTGGTTGGTGAGCTCTGAGCCATCCTCAGGCTACACCTCAACACTGAACAGCTCTGCCTAAACCACTGTTGTGTTTAAAATTCACTGGGACATGTGTGCAGATTTCTGTGCTGTTTCACAGAATCCCAGAGCCCAGAGTGGTTTGGGTTGGAAGGGACATCAAAGCTCATCCTGTCCCAGCCCCTGCCATGGGCAGGGACACCTTCCACCAGCCCAGCCTTGCCTTGGACACTTCCAGGGATGGGGCAGTGAGGGGCTGCAAGTGGCACCAGGACAGGTACAGCCCATCCGTGGTCCCAGTGTTTAATTGTGGGTAATTCCATCCCCTGAGTGTCTCCTCTTTGCTGCAGGTGAAACTTGTGGAGAAGCAAGAAGAGACTGAGCTGCGACTGAACCAGGAGGGGCTGGACGGTGTCTGAGGATGGTGAGTGTGTGCTGTTTCCTAAAAGGCACTGAGGGACTGGAGAAGGGAACAGAGCTGGGAAAGGGTCTGCAGCACCAGGAGCAGCTGAGGGAGCTGGGGGGGCTCAGCCTGGAGAAAAGGAGGCTCAGGGGGGACCTTCTCACTCTCTACAACTCCCTGACAGGAGAGGGGAACCAGGGGGGATTGAGCTCTGCTCCAGGGAACAGGGACAGGAGAAGAGAACATGGCCACAGGCTGGGCCAGGGCAGGTTTAGGTTGGATGTTGGAAAACAATTCTTCATGGAAAGGGCTGTCCAGCCCTGGCATGAGCTGTGCAGGCAGTGGTGGAGTCCCCATCCCTGGAGGGGTTTAACAGACATGTGGATGTGGCACTTGGGGACTTGGGCCAGTGGTGGCCTTGGCAGTGCTGGGGGAATGGTTGGACTTGATGATCTTGGAGGACTTTGCCAACTCTATTGATTCCATGATTCCAGTCTGCCTCTGTCCTCTGTGGGTGGTCTTGTTCTCTGTGTGTCCCAATCTTGTATTGCTGCTAAATTTATGAGAAGAAATGCAAGAATGAGCAAGGAGAGTATTGTGTATTATTTATAACAATATAACACTGAGAGCTTTTGTCACTGTCATCAAAATGCTGTTGATACATTTACCCCTAAACCTGTTATTGTAATATATTGGGGGAAAAAGTAATTAAGACTAGAACCCCCTTCTGTCTCCCTGGACTACTGACATAGTCATCCAGTTTTTGTGGCTTACTGATTTATTTTTTACTTCAAAACTTACTGCTGGGGTTTCTCATTGTGTTCCTCTGTCACCTCTCCGTGAAGGATTTAACACCATGTTAATAACAGCTCTGGTGCCACCAAAGTAGCAGAAATTTCACAAGAATTAGTCACAGAAAAATGTGGTAGAACAGAATCTGAACCACAGCCAAAGCAGCCAGATTGCTGATAAACTCGGATAAAGGGCCTCTAATGCCTCCAGCAAGAAATAACCCAAAATACCAGGGATCTGCTGGGAAGAAAAAAATCTGGAGACTGGGAATGTTGAAAGATATGCTGAGAGTGCCCTGAGGGTGGTGGTTTGAAGAGGGGTGATGTGCATGTGGGCCTGTGGGTGGGCAGAGGCTGAGTTTGCTGCAGTGCCATGGATTAGCATCAGCTTCATGCTCCCACTGCCAGGAGTGTGTTGTTGTGGGGGAAGGAGTGCTGAGGAGAACAGCAGAGACAGTCCAAGGGCTGGAAATTCCAACTGGGGACATGAAAATTTAGGTTAAACATGGTAAAAATCTGGCAGAGTGCTCAAGGAAATCGTGACATCTCCCAAGGGATTGTCCCCCACGTGTTCTGCTGACAACTGGAATAGCAAAGGAAACGTGCTCTCTGCATTAGTTGAACTCTCAGCTCTAGTAGTTACACACACAGCAGTTTTGGTGTAGTCCCTATCCTTGTGCTCCCTGGTTTTGCCTCAAGATCTCCTGTGCTTCTGGTTGGAAGAGCTTCTCTCCCCACTGCAGGATGAGGAGCTTTCTCTGGGATGGAGAGATGAAAGTCCACAGTGTTGTAACCTGATAAAGGATCTTACACTGCCCCTTGGAATTACCCTGTGTCACATTGGAGGTGTAAAACCCAACAGCTTCTCTGGAGGTGAGAGGGATGCAGATGTATCCAGAATGAAGAAGAAGAAAAAAAAGGGAATAAACACGTTCTTTTCCCTGTTCTCCTTCGCTGTGTCTGGACAGATCTTATCCTGACCTGGCCCTGCCCACCCTCAGGTGTAACCACAGTTGGATTTCTTCTAGGCAAGAGGGTTTTCTGCTCCTCATGAGTACCTAAAGATGCCTTTACTCTTTCAAAGGACCTTCTGAAAAGGATTTAGGGCTTTTTCATATTTTATTAAAATGTTCCATTGGTTTTTTTAACAAAATATTATTTTCTTTTGGGGAGAAAACCCCCACAACAATCCTCTCACCCAGTTCTGGGAAGGGACTTACAGGCTTTTTGTCTCTCATGGCAAGGGAGAGAAAGGGACTTGTAATTGTGAGCTGTAGAAATAAACACTTGCCTCCACCTACTTACTGAGCTTCTGTCAGCAGCTGAAGGCAGAGAGAGCTGCTGTGAACTCCTGGCAGCCTCCCTGGAGTCCTTTTGTGGCCTCTCCAGGGGGCTGTGACTCCCCAGTTAAACACAGGGAGGGCTGGGAGTGTGTTGCTGCTTAATGGGTGCTCCACAGTGTTGGCTGGTCACCCAGGAGTGCTTCAGGGCTGGATTCTTCAGCCAGCTGCTGGGAGGGCTGGCTGGAAATCCTGTTCCCTGCAGGCATGCTGAGTGCTTCCTTATTCCCTGTGATCAGTGGGGGCAGAGGGCATGGCAGCAGTGCCCTCTGGTTACCAAGGGCAGGTCCAAAAGCTTCTCCCTGGCTCAGCAGCACCCCAGATGTGGCTCAGCAGCTGCTCTCCCCTTCCTGCTGCACAGATGCTTGGTCAAGTGCCAGTTCAGAGCTTTGATTGCAAGACTCTTCCCCATTTTCCCCAAGGACCAGCTGCTGATGGGAATGACCTTGGAGACCACCCCAGTGGTGGTTTAATCCTTAACTCCTGCTAATGGAGCCCTAACGAGCAGCTGGTACCTTAATACATTACTTGCAACTCACCTGGCGAGTGAGTTAGTGCAGGTGCTGCTCTGCTGGCAGGTCAGTGCTCAGCTCCCACTGCAGGTACAGCTCCCATGGCAACATTCCCTCTTCCTATTGCTGGGAATACTGGGAGTGGGTTCCCACAGTGGTTGTTGCCCTTTGGAGGGACCCCTGACTTATCCCAGCTGGGGCTTTGCAGCTCAGCCATCCCTTGTTCCCTTTGAGGTGCACTGAGTTGACAGCCCACGACTTCTGCCCTTTTGTCCCTCTTCTCAAAGGATTCTTGCTCCATATTCTGTTCTGTGCTCACCTCTGGGCAACTTTCTGAACAGACATTCAATGCAATAGTGCAGGTCTATAAGCTCTTCTATCATCCTGTAAAGATGAAAAGGTGGCACTCACCATCCCAGGCCTGTTTTATGGGGTATAAAACAGTAACTCCTCTTTGCACAGCTTTAGGGGTTTATTTCTGGGAGGACACCTCAGTGGCTCAGCAGCCTTTCAGTTCACCCACAGACATCCTTGGGCTTTGAGAAAATGAACTGTTTTTGTAGGGGGACCTGAAACAAAGCTGCCCTTTGTGCAACAGAAGTAGGGGAGGCAGAACAAGAAGTTCCTTTGGCCACAGCTCATCAGCTCCCTGCACCAGCTTATGGAGAGGAAGGGAAATGCATGTCTGAGAGCAGTTCAGCTCACCTCATTGAGGCATTGGCCAAACAGAAAGAGGATAAATTTTAAATTCTAGGATGAGATAAATGACACAAGTCTCTCTCTCTTTCTCTCACTCCTTACCTGCAAAAAAGATCTAGATAAACCAGTTCTTAACTTGATCTTCATAAGAAATAAATATTCATACCTGGAAGAATCTGACCTAGAGTACCCTGATGGCTCCTCTGCTGTCAGAGCCCCCTGCTGTTGTGCAGAGCTGCCCTGGCTCCTGTTGACTCACTTCTCATGTCCTGGAAGTCCCTTCCCTGGGCTGTCACCTCCTCCTGCCAGTTTTTCTGTCGGTGTTCTCCAGCTGGAGGCAGATCAGGGCAGTCTGCAGTGGATGTGCTCCCAGGGACTGGGCTGCGCACTCGGATCTCTGCCAACCCTTGCCCTCCCTCCTCTCTGTCTGGCTCTTCTCACCCTTTCTGCAGGAATAGACTCTGCCAGCACCTCTATTTCACACGGGGTTTGGGCTCCCCCAGCTAATCTGTGAGTCATTCAGCAATCTGGGACACTGTAAGGTATTTTCTTGGGACTATTACTGATTTTGGAGGGGAGAGGTTGAGCTGCACACCCACAGAGAGGGAGCAGACCTGGCAGGGTGGGAATAGCTGCTACCCTTTCCCAAACTTGCAGAATGCTGGGCCAGCAATTGGCAAAATAATTCATTTCAGGGTATTGACTGGTCCAGGCCATGAGAGAGATTTCAGTATCTCTGTGCCTGTCCCCTGCTCCCAGTACAGATTCCTTGGGCATGTGGGACCAGAAGGCAGCTCACCCTTGTGAAGCCCGTGCTGCAGGCTGGGCTCCTGGTGCCTGCAGGAGTGACTCCACAGGGAATATCGCCTCCCTTGGAGGCTGCAGGACAGCCCCTTGAGCACCAGTCCTGTTCTTGCCAAGCACTGTGTTATTTCTGAGCCTCCAAATCCCTCAGGGGACCTTCAGGAGAGGCTGGAAGCTGTTTACCTGCAGTGTGGGAGGAGAGGTGTCCAGAGGGGCAGGAAGAGCAGCACAGGAACACTGTGCAGTGCTAGTGAGAGGGAAAAGGGTTAATCCTTGCCGACTGCCCTTAAGAATGTGCTGCCTGTGTTATATTCGGCTCCTGTTCCTCACAGTCGGGAAACCTTTTGGATTGTTGTGGTTGGGAGATGATGAGGGAGGTTTCTCTCTCCGCCTGCATGAACAGTCACACACACACACAACGCTGGTAGAGCCCAGTGCTGTGAAAACAACCTTCTCTTCCTCAGTGATTCGTGACAGTGGAGCAGAACCAGCTGCTCTGCCAGGGAGGCATCCGAGGTGGCATTCAGGAAATCCCTCTGGCTAAGCCAGCTGAGGAGGCTGGAGCACTCTGTGGTCCGTGCTGGGCCACCCTGGCTGCCCAGCACCACTCCTGGGGCACTGGAGGAGAAAGGAGGGCAGGTATTTCGGGAACTCCTGAAGGAAGTGAAAGCAGAGTCTGAATCCAGTTCCTTCTGAAACTCTGTGAAACCCCTGAACTGCAGGGCAAGGTCTGCTTCTGCTCTGCCCCGGGCTCAGCGCTCAGGCAGGAGTTTCTGAGCTGTGTGTGAGTCTTTTTCTAATGCTAAAAGTCCAAAAATATTTCAGTGAAAGCAGAAGTTCTATTTGTGGATGCTCAGGTCAGCTTAGGTTGGAAATTCAAAGTAGTGATCTGACAAGCAGCCCTTTAACTCCGCGCAGCTGCAGCTTAGGGGGTTACAAAGGTCCTTCTGCAACTCGAGCTGCAATGGGCCCCATGCCAGGCTCTGAACTGAGCCTTGGTCCTAAAACTCTTGCCATGGGTCAGAGCAGACCTCTTACCTGCCCTGTGCATGGTTTTGTGTGTTACAAACACTGGTCATGTGTTGTCTGCTCTCAGTAACAATGTATATTCAAACTCTGCCTAAGAGACTCCTGTGCTTCAGCTTCTCCCCAGACGTGCTGTGCTGTTTTTCCCTTGATACATGTCAGGAAAAAGAGTAAATATTGATTTTATGATGTTTAGAGCTCCACTTTCCAGTACAAAATGTTCTTTCCACCTTTTGCTGCTCTGCTTTCTCAGCACACCTCTGGCATTCCCCCCTGAGGGGAACCTGGCAGGAGCGAGGCACCTCTGCTGCCACTCACATTTGGCCAAGACAAATCCATAACCTCATCTGTAATGCTCTGAGCTCATCCATAACCCTCTGTCCTCATCCATAAACCTCTGTTCTCCTTGTGTTTTGGTTTGTGGGTGCCAGCTGGAGGCAGGTGCCCCTGAGGATGGGCAGTGCCTGACATTCACCCACCGTGTTCCATGTAAAGGTGGAGCAGGATGGAGCTGAGGTGAAACAGGATTTCATGGCTTGTCTCCAGATGTGGTTGCATGTTCTTCCAAGTCTTTTATCCTGAGTGGTAAAGCCAGTGTGACCCTGGGCAGTCTGTGGGATTGTTTTCTCATCAAGGGAGCTCAGGGAACTGTGTTTTGCCCTGCAGTGACAGCGGGCAGCAGGTCTGGATGTCACAAAGCTGTCCCTTGGCCAAAGCAGCTCTGAACAATCTAACACGGAACTGTTTTGCAAAGAAATGCTCAAATCTTTTGTCTGACTTGAGAAAAACCCTTTGGGAACTCCTTGGTGTTGCTGGAGAGAGCTGTCTGTGGTGGTTTGGGGCAACCACATCTAAGAGGAGCTCAATGCCTACAGGGTGTGCTCAGTTTGGATTTGTGTTTTGTTTGGGGGCAAAAAGCTGGTGTGATTTGAGCAAAATAGTTGGGCCTGGGAGGGCTGGTGAAGGGACAGGTTTTAATTTTGCATTTTAAGAAAGAGATTCTCCCTCTGGCTCAGCGGTGGAGGCAGAGCAGCAGCTGATGGTAGGAATGGAGATGCCTTTGCCCAGTAAGCTGCTGGGATGGGCTGTACCTGGGACCTGTTTGCCTGTGGGCTTTGATGAACAGCAGGTGAGCTCTTGGGGGAGCTGGTGTGGGGAGATGGGTGATCATCAGCAGGATTTCTTGCCCCCAAGGCTTTGCCCTGAGTCTGTGAGCATTGTCAAAGGGGAGCTGGGGAAAATTCCCATGGGGGCTAACTATGCAAGCAGTCAGCAAGGGGAGCAATGGCCCTGGGGAGCCTTGGGCACAACAAGGGTGCAGCTCCGGCACACGGTGCTGGTGGGACCTGGGGACATCCAGCTACTCCCTGCACACACGGGAGCTCCTGGGAAGGGGGACCTTAAAGCCATGAGAGTGTCCCACAGTGGGCTTAAAATAATGGGAATGTCCCACGGTGAGCCAGCAGCAGGGCAGCCCCTCTGTCCTCATTCCCCTGGCCAGGCAGGAGAGGCTGCAGGAGGGTGGGGGGCTCAGGGATGCAGCGGCAGGTCGCGGCTGAGCATCTGGGAGTGTGGCCAGAGCAGAGGGGTCAGTGCTGGGCTGGAGGGCTTGGGCTGCAAGTGTCAGTGCCGGGGTGGATGGCTTGGTACTGGGCAGAGGAATCAGTGCCGGGGCACAGGGCTTGATGCCGGCGTGGAGGGTTTGGGGCAGAGGGCTCAGGGAGGAGGGCTCGGTGCAGGGATGATGCAAAGCCGGGGCCAAGGGTTCGGTGCCGGGGTACGAAGCCGCCTCTCCGCTATTGTTCGCGGCGCCCCCGTCATCAGTGTGGCACGAGGCAGGTGCCATAGGCCGGGAATGCCCGTCCCGGAGCCGCCCCGCCGGGAACGGGCGAGGAAGGAGCCGGAGCGGAGCCGCGATCCCTGCGCCGCCCGCTCCATTTTCTGTCTCGCCTGTCAGGGAGAGAGAGACGCTCAGATGGCAGAGCCGCGCTCGGCGGCCTCGGGAGGGAGGTGGAGTCTGCCCGTCCTCCGCCCGCCCTCCCTCCATTGTCAGCGGCGGCGGCGGCGGCGGCACCTGCTCGGGCCGCCGGCGGCCGGGATGCTCCTGCCCTTCCCGGCGGAGCGGGCACGGGCACGGACACGCTGCCGCAGTGCCGGGGCCGCAGCTCGGAGCCGCGGGGAGGAGATGCTGCTTGTGCCTGCCCGGCCCTGCTGCCGCCTCGGGAAATGAACATGAGTCTGCCAGGCCGCGTCTCCTGCTCCATGCTCAACTGCTTTGTAAGTGCTGCTTTTTATTCCCTTCTCTCCTCCATGGAAGCGGGGCCGGCAGCCAGATGCGCTCTCCAGCATGCCCTGCCCTGGCTCTGCCCGGCTGGGCATGGAGAGGGGGATCCCCTTCTCGCATGTCGCCGCAGGACACGGTGGCCGGGCACTGCTGCCCTGCCCCAGCCCAAGGGCACAGCAGTCCCTGAGCCGCCGGAAGGCCCACCGTGTGTCATGATGTGCCACGCAGGAACCGGCCGGCCCTTGCCTGGAGCTGGAAAATTACCGTGGGGAGCATCCGACCCCAGGGGAGCTCGTGGCCTCACGGCTGCGGCGCGCGAGGTGTGCAGGACCCCTCCTGTGCTGCTGTGCTGGGGTGGGAGCACGTCCTGAGCGCCGCGACTTGCATCTCTCCGGGGAGGAGAGGGGTTTCCCTGCTCCGATACCCCTTCCTGCAGACCCACACCCTTGGGGACTCATGGCCAAATGGGCTCGGAAGGCTTCAGGAGGCTTGTGAAGAGCGCGGGGCCCTGAGCCCCCGCCCTGCCGGTCCCCACGCTGGGATGTGGCAGCAGGAGATGCTCAGGCTGGCGCCCGCCCTGTGCTGCGGGCGAGGAGGGACTCAAGGACACCCAGACCGGTGGGGAGCTCGGGCTGCCCTGTTCCAGTTCCTGCTGCTCGCTGGGATTTCTGTGGGAGCTGCAGAGTGGCAATGGAGGTCTCTGCTCCCCGGCTGCAGCACCGGGACACACCTTCCCTTTGTGCTCTCTCTGGCAGGAGGGGCCCTGAGCCCCCCGAGGATGCTGTGCCCCGTGTCCATCACCGTGTGGGTGAGGAGGGGCAGTGCCTTTGCCTCCAGCTGGGCTTGGTGCTGAGTTTTCTGCCAGTTGTACCAGCATGTGTGCAGGCTCCTTGGAAATGGGCTGGGGTGGGTCTGGCTGCCCCATCTGAGGTGCAGGGAGTGCCTCAGACCAGGCTGTTCTGTGGGTCACAAAGCCTCAGCTCCCATCAGTAACACAAGGAGATTCAGCATTGTTTTAAACATTCCAAGCCAGAAGGCCTGGGATCTCCTTCCTTCAGGTTCTGGCTTGGGTGACATACTCAGAAAGATATTTCGTTTTAAAATATTACTCAGTGCTTACAGAACAGAGTGTTTCCTGGTACATGGAGCACAGAGGAGCTAGTTAGAGAGCAAGAACCATTCTGAAGAAAACATTCCCACACCGAATGCATGTGGAATTAGCAGCATCCTGGGCTCCCAGCAGTGGGCATCTGAGTGCTGCTCCTTCAGACAACAACACTGTGGTTTGACAGGGTCTGGGGAAGGGCTGGTGAAAACTGGCACAGACATTTTGTGCCAGAGCTCAGGGAGTGTTTGGACAACACTCTCAGGCACATGGTGGGATTGTTGGGGTGTCTGTGCAGGGCCAGGGCTTGGACTTGATCTTTGCGTGTCCGTTACAACTCAGGATTCTGTGATTGTATGTGACTGAAAATTCCCAGGTCCCAAACTGAGAGACACACTCCAGTTGTCAAGGATGGCATGTCCAGGCTCCCCAGACCACCCTGAGGCCTCCATGGGCTTTCTGAGGTGCTTGTCTGAGCAGGCTGGACACATCCAGCTGCCCTGGGGCTCAGTGCCCTGCTTGGGTGCTGGCACCACTCGGTAGTGCCTGTTGTGAGTTGGGTGCACTGAGGTGCAGTTGTTGTGGGGTTTCTTTTCCCACTTGTGTATTCTCCTCAAAAAGCTTCAGGCTCTTGCCAGATGTTTTTGGGCCAAGAGTAAAGATGTAAACTCATAAAAGAAAGCAGTCCTTAAGAGGAGGAAGAGTCAGTTGAAGCTGGACTGTAGATAGAAACCCTCTGTGTCATGGTGTGTCTGCTGTGGTGCCAGGGAAGGTAACAGGGGAACAGCTGATGTGACAAATTACTGTCACATCAGTCCCAGATCCTGTGTGTGGCTGAGGTGCATCTGCTTGGCTTTCCAAACACCATTCAGCTGGAAGAGGTGGGACTTGGAGACCTGCTTTGCTCCTTTGGTGTGCTGTGGGGACTCTGCAACAGCCAGAGGAGCTGCTGGGGTGCAGAGCAGAACAGGCATTCCCATGCACAGGTACCCCAAGCTCCTGGGGTGCCAAGGGTATGCAGCAGCTTCAGTTTTTGGCTTTCACAACACGTGCTGGCTGGGGCCTGTCTGACTGTGCTCTGTTTACAATGCAGGGTGAGGAGGGCCCTCCCAGTTTGGAGTACATCCAGGCCAAGGACCTGTTCCCCCCGAAGGAGCTCGTGAAGGAGGAGGAATCGTTGCAGGTAAGGAAGTCAGAACACCCAAACAGCTCTGGGATGTGGCAGACTGGGCCCTGCAGAGCAGTTCTCCAGCCCAGGACATCTTGGAGGCTGCAGGGTGGCCAATGCTCAAGTTCATGTTTGGAGTGGTGGGTCTTTCCACATGCTGCCAGTCATTCCAAATGCTCCATCCCTGCCTTCCCAACCCTGCCAGGATTTGTACAGCATCTCCTGCCTCTGGGAAATGTGGCTGGAGCATGATGCAATGCACAGCCAGGCTGGGTATTCCCTGCCCTCGCCTCCGCTGGCAGCGAGGAACGTGACACTGCCTGCATAGCTCTGCAGCAGGTAGATGCTCCCTGGGATAGGGGGTTAGCTCAGTTGATTAAAGCACAGTGCTAATAATGCCAAGCTTGCATTTCTATCCCAGTATGGGCTATTTGCTCAGGAGTTGGACTTGATGATCCTTGTGGGTCCCTTCCAGCTCAGCCTATTCCATCATTCTGCGCTGTCGGCGCCGGGCCGTGCTCTGTGCAGCCACACTGTGTGACTGCACTGGCTGCTCTGGCCCTGGGACATGGTGCTCCTGGCACTTTCCTGCTGCAGAGTGGCTGGAAGGAGACACCTCCATATGGTGCCAGCCTCCTGCTGCAGAAAGCCCTTGGAAGAGCCCTGGGTGCTTTGCTGCTGTGCAGCAAGGGCAGGAGCCCAGCGTGGGCACCAAGGATTTGGTGCTTCCTTTAACATCAACCAGTGCTCATTGTCCTCCTCCTGGGGCTGGAGCCAGGCTCACCCTCTTCTCACTGCTGCTGCAGGATTTGGGGTTGTTCTGGGTCAGCACTGCTTTGGCAAGAGGTGCTGGGAAAAGCAAGGACTGAGAGGTGTTGGCCTGAAGGAGCAACCACAGGCTGGGAAGTTGCTGGAGTCAAGGCTGCAGGTCTGCAGTCTTTGGGAGGTGAAGCTGCTGAAATGACTCTGCTTTCAGTCTTCTGCATGGAGGACCATAAAGTTCACCCCTCCCAAGGGTCATTTCCCTTAGTAAATTGTCATGTGAAGTGTCCAAGGCCAGATTGGACAGGGCTTGGAGCAAACCTGGCCTAATGGAAGGTGTCCCTGCCTGTGTCAAGGGGAGTGGAACAAGATGGGCTTTAAGGTCCCTCCCAACCCAAACCATTCCACAATTCTGTGATTCTAAAAGGATGCCAGTGGCTTGATAACAGGCTGTATTCAGGCACCTGCTGGTTTATTCCAGGATTTCCCTCTCTCAGTTCTTGCAGCCTTTCCATCCATTTCTAATCAGTCTCCCTTCTGGTGCTGTGTGAAATAGCCACGTAAGCAGAAGAAACACATGCCAGCTAAAAACAGCTCTGGTAAGCATGCAGAAATAAACTGCAGAAATAAAGGCAGGATATTCTCTTTGTGGCAAATAATTAATATTTTTAAAGGTTGTTCGGGCAGATGCCAGTCCAAGGTGGTTCTTTTTGTACAAAGAAAGAAGTTGTTTGTACAGTTGTCACTTGAAGTCTGAAATCCAGGAAATTCAGGTTTTTAGGCAGCACATGCCCAAGCCATAGAAACAACTTAGAAATAAAGAGAAGGTGGTCTGACTGGTACTGATTACAGTGTAATGAATTGTGCCATCAGCTGCCCTGTCTGGCAGGTTTCAGCTCTGGCTGAAATGATAAATTGTCATGACATTTTTGCATAACTGGTTGCCGACATCACCTGGTGTAGGTGGCATTCAGTGAACAGGAGGAGCCTGATTAGCTGAGGACAAAGAGGCCTGGTGAATTTTAGGCTGTTCTGCTTTTTTTTTTTTACATGTAAGAAAAGAAAAGTCAAACTTGACTGTCTGCCAGGATCCCATGTTTTAAAAATAACTACAGCATGTCCAGACTGATGGGAAGGAACACAGAGACATGTGATTATCTAGATATTAAAAAAAAAATGAGTTCAAGTAACTTTAGTGAAACTTTGTCGTGGTTTAACCAGGACAAGCATCCTCAGTCATGCAAATAACTATACATAGAGATTCCTTCTGCTTTGTTAGGATGAACTGGGCACAGCTCTGGTTCATTTACTTACCTGGATGGCACTGGTGAGTCTCACAGTGCTGCTGAGAGCCCCCTCCATTGAAGTGGTGCAGGATCACAGAGGTGACACCGCCCTGGGGCAGAGGATTCTCACCTGTCACAGAATCATAGAATGATTAGGGTTGGAAAGGAACTCCAAGATCATCAAGCCCAACCTGTGCCTGATGCCCACCCTGTCACCCAGCCCAGAGCACTGAGTGCCACGTCCAGTTGCTCCTTGGACTCCTCCAGGGATGGGAACCCCACAGGTGCCATAGGCAGCCCTTCCAGGGCTTTCTGATGGTGTCAGGCTCTGCCTGGAGCTGTGCAGAGCACTCCCCACCTCATCTGAGCCATCCTCTGGACTTGTCCCTCCCCATGACCCTTTTTCCAGGGCTGGTTTACCCTCTCCTAAGAGCAGAGGTTGTCAGTCCCTCTGCCTCCAGTGCACCCCTCACTGCCACTGCACTCCTCCATAAGTGTGATCCTTCAGGAGGTGTTTGCTGGCTCTGGAGGCAACCTTGGGAAGCAGCTCCATATTCCATCCTGTTGTCTGCTCTCAGGGCACGAGGTGCACGTTGCTGGGAATGGTTTCCCATGGAAAGTGCTCTGCGGAGTCAGTGGGCAGATTGGCTCTGGGACTTCCAGTGCACAAGAATGTCCTTTCCTATGGCTTGGGAATGTGATGCCTGTGTGTGTGTGTTGACCTGGTGCTGTCTCCCTTCCAGGTGCCATTCACTGTGTTGCAGGGCGAGGGGGTGGAGTACCTGGGCCATGCCAACGACGCTGTGATCGCCATCTCCAACTACCGCCTGCACATCAAATTCAAGGATTCCGTGATCAATGTGAGTCTGGATCCACCTCAACCATCACCTCTCACGGGGTTTCAGAGCAGGCAGGGGTGGGAATAACTCTTTTCAGGGGTCTGTGGCCTGGGAGGGCTTCTCAAAGGATGCCAGCGCTGGTGCTGCCTCTGAGTATTCAGCTACTGCTTTGCTGCTGTATTTAGGCGTGAGGATGGGGTTTTCCTTTGGATAGTAATTAGGTCTTTCCTTTGCTGTTCTCTTTAAATTCAAGCTTTAACCTCAGTGGTTTTAAGGCTGTTAAGGTCTCCTTGCAGGCCAGTTTTAATGAGACTTCTCACCCACCCAGAGTCAGACAGTAGGAGCCTGAGGCTTTCTCTCGCTGCCTCGACTTGCCATCTCTTACTGCAGCTGCTGTTTGGCTCAGTTACTGTGCTTGGCTGCATGTGCTTGAGTCAGTAACTGGCCCCAGGTGGGAGATTACCCAGGGACAGAGCAGGAATCAGAATAGTAATCATGGAAGGAGCTCCACGCTGAGTCATGAAGCTCCAGAGCCCTCCGAGTGGGTTTGTAGTTCCCACTGGCAGCTCGTGACTGCTGCTGGAGCCGTGACTGGGCGTGATGGGCCCGTGGGCAGGGCTGCTGTGGCTGCTGTCACGCTGTGCCTTGTCAGCCCCACATCTGTCCCTCCCTCACAGGTGCCTTTGAGGATGATGGAAAGTGTGGAGTGTCGGGATATGTTCCAGCTTCACATCGTCTGCAAGGACTCCAAAGTGATCAGGTACCTGGGTTATTGCTGGGGGGTGGGAGCTGCTGCTCAGCTCCAGAGGTTCCCTCTGTGCTGCTGTTGGAACTGAGCTGTCCATGGCCAGGCTTCCTAAGCCTTGGGGCAGTGTTCCTCTTCCTGCCCTGTTTGTGCATCCTGGCTGGGTGAACGTACCCACTGAGGGTGGTTTGTCCTTGCAGGTGCCATTTTTCCACCTTCAAGCAGTGCCAGGAGTGGCTGAAGAGGCTCACTCGAGCCATCGCCCGCCCCGCCAAGCCTGAGGACCTCTTTGCATTTGCCTACCACGCCTGGTGCTTGGGGGTCTGTGTGGATGAGGAGGACCAACATGCACATCTCTGCCGTCCAGGTGAGCTCCTGCCTGGCCCCTTCCTGCTCCTCTGGCCAGGAGCACTGCCTGGCTAGCTGTGTCTCAACCTCACAGCCCAGATTCACCTTGCTGGGGCATCCTGAGCCTGGCCTGGAGTCCAGCTGATGGCTGGATGCTGCTGGATAACAAGCACAGTCAAAAGAATTATAGTTGTAAATACAATAATGAGCATTCTGAACCAGCACCACAGAGGCAGATTTTCTTTTTCTCTCTGTGAAGGAAGAAAACATCCCATACTTTAGCACTCTCACCACGATGATTGAGAGCTCAGGCAGTCCTGCAAACATCATCAGCTTTGAGGCAGCCTAATTAATATGAGCCCATCTGTGTCTCTTCTCCAACACCCAGAAATGCTCTGGCATTCCCGGAATCGGGTCTGTGGAGAGCTCTGGCTCATCCTTACACAGGCACAAATCAAATCTGTGAGTCCATGAAGAGAACACCAGAGCTGTGCTGGTGCCCTCGTGTGGATTAGGAGTCTCCCTTCTTTGAGAACACAAAGTTCCCTTGCAGTTGCTTTGTCTTATTCGTAATGAAGCTGTTTAAAAAGGGATTACAATGAGTGAGAAACCTGGTTTTAAACTTCAACATTTTCTAAACTTAAAAAATGATGCTAGAGGAGAGCAGTAATAGCATTAATGAAATGTCCAAGCAGAGACTGGGGTGGAGGGATGGGGTTCAATAGTAGAGCTGAAAAAGAAGCTGGTAGAGAAGAGACAAATTCTGTGGCCTTGCCATGCCCCAAACACCAGCAATTGGGAAACATTCACTGCCTTTCCTTTAAGGAAAGTATTAGTTTCTAGTATAAATAAACTCACCTGTGGAAGCTGTTGCTGCAGGATACGACTGAGGCTAGTATTTATTTATTAACAAGATTTGACACTGGAGCAACAAAGGCATCCAGAATTTGTGAGGTGAGGCTAAAACATAAGAGAGCAAAGCCTGAGTCAGCGTCTGAGAGCAGTCAGGAGGAAGGAACTGCCTGGGGTGGGTGCTCAGTACTCCTTGCCCTGAGGTTCCTGACATCCACTTTGGAAGCTGTCTCTGACAGAAAGGCCAAAATGGATTAAATTAACCCCCACACACTCTCCAGTGACCTGGGGAGGCTGTTTCCATCCTGCTCTGTGCTCTGAGATGAGAAGTGATCTGACTTGACAAAATAAACAGGAACCCCTCTGAGGGACAAGTCTTTCTGGCTTCTAAAGCACAGTCCCTGCTGCCATCCAGCTGCTCTGGAGTTTCTCCTTGCCATGGACATGCTTTAAGAGCTTGAGCCCCTCTGCTCTTGAGCCAGGCTGAGAGAGCTGGGGGTGTTCACCTGGACAGGAGAAGACTCTGGGGTAACCTTGGAGCCCTTTCCAGTGCCTAAAGGGGCTTATAAAAGAAGGGAGAGGGACTTTTTATATTGTCAGGACAAGAAGGAGCAGTGCCGGAGGGCAGGGTTAGATGGGATATTGGGAAGAAATTCCTGCCTGTGAGGGTGGTGAGGCCCTGGCACAGGTTGGGCAGGGAAGCTGTGGCTGCCTCAACCCTGGAAGTGTCCAAGGCCAGGCTGGACAGGACTTGGAGCAACCTGGGATAGTGGAAGGTGTCCCATGGCAGGGGCTTGCAACAAGATGGTCTTTAAGGTTCCTTCCAACCTAAACCACTTTGGGATTCTCTCCAGCCTGGGACAGTTGCCATGGAGTCACCAGGAACATGTTGAGGTGTCATCAGTGCTCTCAGTCAACTCCTCTGTCTGTTCTGCAGGAGACCATGTGAGGTACCGCTTTGAGATGGAGCTGGTCAGGATGGGCTTTGACCTGCAGAACGTCTGGCGCGTCTCTGACATCAACAACAATTACAAGTGAGTGTTTCACCACCAGGCTCTCCACACTTTCCCCTTGTTTTTCCCTTCCTAATCTCCGTGCCGAGCAGTGGGTGAGTCAAACTCCAGCTAATCCTCCTCCCTGGCCTTGACAACCCTCAAGCAGTTCAGCACATGAGCCACATCCCTTTTCTTTCCACCTTTCACATCGTGGAATTGAAGAAGGAATACAGCCCAAATGTCAGAGTTAGCAGGAAGGTAAATGCTGACTCAGGTAGTTTATAATGATGTGGCTCCAATTCCTCCTGGAAGACATTTGGGAATTGAGGATCCATCCATTGTGGGTTTGTCTTTCTGGTCCGTTGTTCTCTGACATGAGAAACAGAGTTGTCATATACTGGGGCAGCTGTTCAGCTCTGTGAGAAGCTGGGGAGGAGCCAGTGCAGAGCTGTTGGGATGCTCAGGAGTCTGGGAATGAGTGAGGCTCTGCTAGATTTTGGGGTGTGATTCCCTCTGACTGTTTCAGTAAGTTCACCTTCCACTGACCATCTGTGCTTCAGTTCCTGGGCAATAATCCACAGCCATTACCAACTTCTCTGAGGGCAGGTGTTTGATTTCCAGCTCAGCCAGGGACTTTGAAACAAACCTCAGCAAGCCTGTCTTTGCTTCCCTCCACCTGCTGAGCTCCTCCCTGGGGATCCTGGCAGGTCCCAGCTTCCTGCAGACATCCCGGGATCTCAAGGGTGGTGTAATTGCCTTGTGCAACTCAAACCAGTTCTCCCTTGTGCTGGGGGAGTTTGACTTTAAATCCTGCCTTGGCTTTTGATCATAACCACCTGCCTCTATTCACAGAGATCAGGTTACTTTTTAACTGTTTATAGTCCTTTTATCTTTTATTTCCCTGCATTGGCAAAACAGTGTTGTTAAAGACAGGATACTCCAAGGTAATGGCTTTGTTCCTTGTCTTTCAAGTCTGTTCCGAGATGTCCTTATCTGGGAACTATTATCTTCTTCCTGGCGACAGCCATCATAAAATGAGAGCAGTACAAGCTCATAATAACCACTCCTTCGCTCTTGGTAAAAGTGTACAGTGATAATAAAATGATTCCATGCTCCCTCCCTGGCTCTCACACCTTCAGGGATCTGCACACCCGGGAACTGGGATCGCTCGGCATTCCCCATCTGCTGCACCCACGCTGGCCGAGGGAGGAGCTGCTTCACATCAGCCTTTGTGCTGCTGCATTTGGTGCACGTGTAGTTCCTTCAAAAAGAAACAAAATACCCACTTCTCCTCCAGTGCTGATGCTTGTTTTCAAGTTTCATCTTTTTACAGTTGGGGGTTTATTTATCTTTGAGTTTATGAGGAAAAAGCTGCCCAGTGTTCTGTGTGGCAGCATCACAATCTCCCATGGGGATTTCTGGATGTTATCCCTGTTGCTCCAGGGCTTGGTGGTGTCACCTCAGTGCTGTCCTGTTTCTCTTTAGGCTTGGGGTTTGCTCCATGCGCCTTCTGGTGGATGCTGGTAATTCTGAGCCTCACAGTTTTCCCCCCACATTTCCCTGGAATGTGCCCACACTTGGTTCAAAGCTCAGCCTTTCTTGGCCTTCCTACAAAGTTTGTACTCTGAAATTTAGGGTACCACTGATACTCTTCCTTCTATCAAGTTTATAAGATGCTCTTAAGCCAACATAGTTACTTGTCCTGGCTTTGCACTTTCTCTGCTGTATTTTTTTAGGAATTCTAGCCTAGAAACATATCTGTTTGTCTTGACCTCATTGCCTCTTTCTATGCACCCTGCTTAAATTTGGCTTAACTTTTTAAGGCTGTTCTGATTCCTGTCTGAATTTTATTGATTTCTGTCTTCTGTTTTCCTAAGTTTTAGTGTCTTAACTCTTGGAATGCTCCCGAGCCTCTCCTGGGCTGCCTCTCTCCAGTTTGTAATGTAACACATCACCCTTAATGTTTCATTTGAGGTACCAGGGCACTGATTCTGTTTGCATTTCAATGAAGCCCATTCTTGTATAGACTCATCTATTCCAAAAGTTCCTCCAGACCTCACCAGGTGCTAACCCTTTCCACATTCCTGCATCCTCAGTCATGCTCCAGTGCTTCTCTAATTTCCTGTCCAACTTTACCCATGGAATCTGAGGCATTTCAGAGATGTCCAAGCCTAGACATCCTACCACAGACGTCCTGCTCTTCACCTTCTTACCTGACAGCTTTGATTTTGCTTCCTGGATTCCTCATCCTCACCCTGTTGTTTTTATCCCTTATCCAGCCTTGCTTTCTGCCTGAGGCTCTCACAGGAGCTGTCTAGACACTGTGGAGTGCCATTTTCCAACGTGGCAGGCAGTTCTTCACGAGCATCACAAACTAATTAATACTATATCCTGCCTTTTGCCATCAGCTGGGATATCCTGGGCTCAGGAATGCCAGGAGCTTGCTGGCTGGGTATTTCCTCCCCCCTCACCTTGTTCCCCATCTGCCCTGAAACATTCCTGCTAAATGATGTGGGTTATAGCCTAGAGCTGAAGCTGCTCTTTGATGTTGCTTTCCATGTACCCACCTGTGTCAGCCTGGGCTGTGGGGGCTCAGCTGGTCCAGCTGCAGGCACTGCTGTGCCTGGGCCTGCCCTCAGCCTGTTCTCTGAGCAGCAGGGGCAGGGGAGGAGCTGCAGGAGCCAGGAAGCCTCCCCTGCACTCCTGGGATTTGGTGTGTGCTTCAGCCAAAGTGCTTTGGACTGGAAGGGGCCTTAAAGCCCATCTCATCCCACCCCCCTGCCATGGGCAGGGACACCTCCCACCAGCCCAGGTTGCTCCAAGCCCTGTCCAACCTGGCCTGGGACACTTCCAGGGATGAGGCAGCCACTTCTCTGCCCAACCTGTGCCAGGCCTGCCCACTCTCCCAGCCAGGAATTCCTTGCCAATATCCCATCTAACCCTGCCCTCTGGCAGTGGCCTCTGCCCTCACTGTTCTCCTCTCACTGCTGGTACATCTTTAGATACCTACTAAGAATCTGATTTCTGGCACCCCACTAAACAAGATGTTATTTAGATGTCCCTCCTATCATTTTATTTGCATGCACTCAGTCCCCACTGCCATCCAGCTGGGCAGAGCTGTGTTTTCCTCACAGAGCCATGTGCCAAGGTGAGCTGTGTTCTGCAGGGCAGAGAGATGGCAGGCCATGATTTACCAGGAGCTCTGTGAGTACCTGGCTTTGCACCTGCTGCAAGAAAACCAAAGCCCCACATAAATTAATAACTGTTCCACTAAACCTCATGAACCCACATTCTTCAATCCAGAGGGTATTCCAAAGGCATCCTGGGGAAGTACTGGGATACACAGTATGGGCCCAGAGGTGAGGCCTGAGGTGAAAAGAAATTGTCTCAGTTCCTGACAGCACTTTTTGGGTCACTTTTTTCATGTTGAGGCTGTAGTGAAACAGAGGAAGAGCCCAAGTCCTGCATGTTGAGTTTGGGGAAATGTGAACTCTCTGGGGCACATTTTTGACTACCCAATCCTCATCTTGCCTTGGTGCTTTTTTTTTTCCAGGCTTTGTTCCAGTTATCCCCAGAAGCTCCTGGTCCCTGTCTGGATCACTGATAAGGAGCTGGAGAACGTGGCTTCATTCAGGTCATGGAAAAGGATCCCTGTGGTGGTTTACAGGTCAGTGCAAACCCAAAGCTGTGCTGTCCCCAAACACACACAGTCCTGCACAGGGCTGGGCAGCCAGGTGAGCAGAGCACACCTGTGGGGCCAGGTGAGCAGAGCTCCACAGGGCTGAGGGGTGGCAGCAAGAGCTGGGGGCTCCCTTTGCCTCCTACCTGCAAATGTGCTGCTCTTGTTGCTCCTTCTCCCATCACAGTCGTGGCAGCAGCACAGGGTGTTCTCCAGAAGGGAGAAAGTGTGTATGGTTTTCCTCTTATGGGAGATGCAGCAAGAACACACCCAACTCTCCAGCCTCCTCCTGAGGGGCAGCACCAATCTCTGCTCTCTGAGACCTGTGACAGGACCCACGGGAGCAGTTGGAGCTGTTTAGGGGAGGTGTCAGTTGGATCTCAGGGACAGGTTCTTCCCCAGAGGGTGGTGGGCACTGACCAGGCTCCACAGAGCAGTGGGCATGGCCCCAAGACTGCCAGAACTCCAGGAGCATTTGGATGATCCTCTCAGGGACAGGTTGGGATTGCTGGGGTTTCCTGTGCAGGGCCAGGAGTTGGATTGAATGATCCTTGTGGGTCCCTTCCAGCTCAGGATATTCCATGATTCTGTGAAATATTTCCTGGCCAGCCTTCCAGAAAGAATCTGTAGGAGGCCAGGCCAATAGAGCAGAGCTTTGCAGGGGAGGGGGTGGTCCCTTATTAAATGTGTCTCCTGGGAGACTGATTTGTTTGAAACCAGTGGGAAGCTGTTGGAAAGGTGCCCCCAGCCAGTTGTGCACATTGTAGAATGGATGTTATGGTTTCTAGCTTTAGACTCTGTGTTAGCAGTCACCAAATCCAAATGGAAAAAACTTTAAAATATCAGAGCTGCACAGCAAAGGGAAGCACAAAAGCCAGGAAACAAACCCAGTGAATTGACAGGTTAAATGCTAAAATACTCCATGTATTACTTCCAGAACTCAGTTGTGCAGCACAGTAAGAAGGAGCACAGCTTATCTTATACAGCCTGTCCCTCCTGGTAGCCAAGTCAGCTAAGAAGTTAATTGTATTTGTGATTCCTTTTGCTAAAAATGGCCTGGTGCTGGAGCCTGTCCCAGTGTGCCTCCCCACCCGAGGGCAAAGCCGTGGCTTTTTCCTACTCCAACAATTATTTTGTTCCTTGCTTTCTATCTCTGTAATGGGACCCAGTAATTTACAGGCTGAGCTGCAACCCTTTGCAGCCTGGGATCAGATTAGAAGACGCTGACAAGGGATGTGACAAGATGGG
This sequence comes from Pithys albifrons albifrons, assembly GCF_047495875.1. NCBI lineage: Eukaryota > Metazoa > Chordata > Aves > Passeriformes > Thamnophilidae > Pithys > Pithys albifrons. The sequence continues at coordinate 1,964,180 of NC_092478.1, read as the reverse complement.
ACAAGTGCTTGCCCATATTGTCTTGTGTTTTCCTGCACTTTCTTTAGCATTTGCCCTCGAGATTGAAGTGGTTTGTCCAGGAGGGTCCCTGAAGGCCATGGCTGCTTCTGCAGTGCCTTGTGCTGGGTGGAAAGGGAGGAAAGGAGAAGTCTCATACTCAGCTCCTCCCTTGGAGTTCAGGAGAGAGTGGACAAGGGGGCTCATGTGTCTGCATCCCAGGGACTGTTGGATAGACCTGAGAGCTTTGGAGAGCAAGGCTGAACTCACTGTGTGACAGAGATCTGTAAAACATGCCCCCAAAGGTACCACATTTTCAGATTTTTGTAAAAACGTCTAATTTAGCTGTTAAGCAAAGCAGAAATTCAGGTCTCTATCTCAGCCCTCACAGATGCACAGGAGAGATGCAGGAGCCTTTGGGCACAATCCACTTCTAAATCAAGGCAAGGGATGCAATTAATTATTTAGCTGAGTACAGAGGCAGACGGGCACGGCATGGCAGCCTGTCCTCAGCATGGCTCTGTCTGCACAGCCACCTTGAGGAGACCTTGGGCTTCAGGAGAGCTCCTGATGCTCAGCATCAGCCATGCCTGTGGTGCCCTGGCTGCCAGGGAAGCAGCAGGTGGAACAGTGGGCACTGCTCCAGCCCCATGGCTGGGCACTCGCTCTGGGGCCATGCCACAGTTTCAGATCATGCCACAGTTTCAGACTGTGTCAGAATTTCACATCATGGCACAGTTTCAGATTGTGCCACAGCGAGGTGGGAGTTTAACCCAGAGATCTGGGAAATGGAAGCACTTGCACACACGTATCTTGGTTGGTAACCTTTAAGCTCAGCTCAGTAAACCCTCTCCAAGCTCTGTCTTGTGTTTTAAGCCAAGCTGTGATTTGTGTTGTAGATGAGCACTCCTATGGCAGGGAAGTAACAGAGAGAGGGCTTGGAAGATCACAGAATCATGGAATGGTTGGGGTTGAAATGTCCCTTAAGGATAATCTCCTTCCAACCACTCCACCACCTTCCACTAAACCAGATATTAATTAATCCATTCTGGATGATTGTTGTGGGTTCCATGGCATATGCTGACAGTATCAAATGTGCTCTAGCCTTGTGCCTGGAATGAATCTGGGAGGGAAAGCTCAGCTGATAAACTACAAAGGCACTTCATACTCCAGCTTTGGGTCCTGAAAGGGTCTCATGTCATTAAAACTAATCTGAGGATCCCTAAAGAATAATTTGCTCCACAATGTCAAAACATTCTGCCATTCCAGTTTCAAGGAAAGGAACTTTTTCCTTTGAGGAAAACCTCCCCAATAATCCCAAGTAAGAAAAGCCCTGAGATGCTTCCTGTGCTCATGCTGGGGAGAGCTGCAGGAGAAGGCAGAGCCAGGCTGGGGGTGCTGCCCTGTCCTGGCAAGCTCAAGGCAAGCTCAGCTGTGGGTTTGGTTCCCCCACTGCCACCTGCTGTACTTTCTGCTTGCTGGAGACTTCCCACTCCTCGGTGCTGCCACATTTCCTCATGTTTATTGTTAGGCCACTGTGTCCCTTGAAGGTCCCCAGGCAGCTGTTTGAGGTGCTCAGAGGTTTGTGCTACCAAGAAGTTTTCCAAGTTTCACATGACTCTGACGCTGTCCATGGCTTTGCCTGGATCCGGCTGCCTCGGTGCCCACGTGGCTGCCCTCCTGTGCCTTCCATCCCCAAACACTGTCCTTGCATCCAAACAGCCTGCTGGGTGCTGGGAGCAGTCCCTGGCATGGCACCTGCCTTTCCCAAAAACGTGCTCAGGCGCTGTCTGGGAAAGTGCTGGTTGGCACAGGCCAGGCAGTGTGGGTGGCTCACAAACAGGCTTGGAGATCACAGCCTGCTGCTTAAGTCCACGCCTTGGCTCTGGTTCATTTACTAGTATAAACAAAGCCTTTGCTGCTGTCTGTGCTATCCATCCCTGAGTGATCCTGAAGGCAGGAGGAGATCTGGGAGTGACTGCTCTCAAGTCACCTTGCAAAACAAAACAGCCCCGAAGGTAAAAGGGCCGACCCCACGGTAGTTCAGCTTGGCCAAACGTGACCATTATTTCTTTGGAAGTTTAAAGTCTTAATTGTTATTATCTCTGGCATGTCATTGAGGAAACTACATAAATTCAGAGAGGGCAGGGTTAGATGGGATATTGGGAAGAAATTTCTGCATGTGAGGGTGGTGAGACCCAAAGAAGCTGTGGCTGCCCCATCCCTGGAAGTGTCCAAGGCCAGGTTGGATGGGGCTTGGAGTCCTTTCCTTTTCCAGGCCATTTGTGAGTGACCTGATCAGTGTGTTTGTGTGAAAAATGAATGTATTCCTGCTTCAGGCCTCCTGGCAGGTGTCAGAGAGCAACAGCCAGGGTAAGGTTAACATTTAGGGGTTGTTGATAAACACCAGCTCAGGCCTCCACCCAGAAACTCCCCAGTCTGATGCCGAGTGAGCTCATCTTTCCAACATACAGGTGATAAGTGAAATGGTTTAACAACCGGTCCATAATTTAAGGGAGGAAAAAAGGAAGAGAAGAGGAGAACAGAACTGCATTAAAATAGAGTGGAAGGTGTCCCTGCCCATGGCAGGGGGTGGAACAGTGTGGTCTTTAAGGTCCCTTCCAACCCAAACCATTGTGGGATCTTGTGGAATGAGTGGTGTGACTCTTGGGGATGGTCCTGTGCAGGACTAAGGTCTAAGGCCAGTTTAACCTCTTGTCAGTGCTGTAGTTGTGAATAACACAGTTATTTGAGATTCCCTGCCCTGTTTCAGCACTTGGTACAAGGGTCACACAGAATCCCAGAATATGCTGAGTTTAGAGGGACCTACAAAGACCATGGAGTCCAACCCTCAGCCCTGCACAGGACCATCCCCAAGAGACACCCCCAGTGCCCCAGAGCATCATCCAAATGCTCTTGGAGCTCTGGCAGCCTTGGTGCTGTGCCCACTGCCCTGGGGAGCCTGCTCAGTGCCCACCACCCTCTGGGGGAACAACCTTTTCCTGAGATTCAACCCGACCCTGCCCTGACACAGCTCCAGCCATTCCCTGGGTGCTGTCCCTGGTCCCCACAGAGCAGAGCTCAGTGCCCCCCAGCAGATAAAGCAGTTGCAGCCAGGAGGTTGCTCAGGTGCTGCCTGTACCCGGGGGACATCTCCGGGGCTGTCCCTGCCCTCTGCAGGGGGATCCTCAGGCTCTCCCTTCTCCGCAGACACGTGCGCAACGGGGCGGTGATCGCTCGCTGCAGCCAGCCCGAGATCAGCTGGTGGGGCTGGCGCAACGCCGACGACGAGTACCTGGTGACGTCCATTGCCAAAGCCTGTGCCTTGAACCCCGGCGCGAAGGGCTCCGGCGCGGCACCGCACGCTGGGAGCAGCGACGGCAGCGACGGCTGCGACACCGACTTTGGTGAGCCATTGGTGCCCGCCACGCGCCAGAACAGGGGCAGCGGTGCCTCTGGCGCTGTCCCAGCGCGGGTGCTGCCTAAAAGGGAAGGACTTTCTGGGGCAGTGTTCGTCTGGGTAAAGGTGGAAAGCGGCTCTTTACTGAAAAGCTTTTCAGGTCTACACAGTATCACTGCACACACCACAGCATACAAATCTTACTGTTTATAACACTCATAACTAAAGGTTTTGTCCCATCAAAGTATTGGCTACTCTCAGGCCACCTTGGTGTTGCTCTTCGAAGCTCCCCAGGGCCTGCCCCTGGGTGCACCTCCTTCCAATTGAGTCTGGGGTCCCAAGACCCTTTACTTCATCTTTCTTCATCATCATTCCACTTTTCCCTCACTGGAGCTTCTCCAAGGTTCCTGGACTCACTCTCTTATTTTGACTCAAATGGTATCTTATTATCCTCTGTTGGTACATGAGTTTCAGGAAAGATGTTCTAGCTATTATCTTCTCTATGACACAGAGGTCCAGGAATGTGTCACAGAGGTTAGAAGCTGCCAGCTAATATTCAGAGTATAAAAAGTTACATAACTATATAATATCTCCAAGTATATAAAATCCTACAAATACTTAAAATCCTAAGGCAACACAGGATTTAACCTTGGAGCCAGGGGCATAACCTGGGCCCTGTCACGCGTGTGGGGTGTGTCTCTCTGGGATTGCTCATGGTGGCACTGGGGCTGCAGGAGGAGGGAGGTGCCGGGAGCTCAGTCCCTCTCTGTCCCAGCAGACTCGTCCCTGACGGCGTGTTCAGGCGTGGAGAACGCGGGAACTCCTCAGAAGCTGCTGATCCTCGACGCCAGGTCCTACACCGCGGCCGTGGCCAACAGAGCCAAGGGAGGCGGCTGCGAGTGTGAAGGTACCTGAGGGAGCTGATGGGGCTCAGCCTGGAGAAAAGGCTCAGGGGGGACTTTCTTGCTCTGCAACTCCCTGGCAGGAGCGGGGAGCTGGGGGGGTTTGGGCTCTGCTCCAGGGAACAGGGGTAGGACCAGAGGAAAAGTTATGCCAGGGTTGGATACTGGGGAAAATTTCTTCACCAAAAAGGTTGTCAAGCCCTGGCACAGCTGCCCAGGGCAGTGGTGGAGTCACCACCCCTTGGAGGGATTTAGAGATGTGGCGCTTGGGGACATGGGTTAGTGGTGGCCTTGGCATTGCTGGGGGAACAGTGAGACTTGATCTTGGAGGTCTTTCCCAACCTTTAATGAAGACCAGAAATGGTGTGTGCGGGAACAGCTGCGCTGAGAGTGTGGATGCAGTTGCTGTGGTGGCAGCAGAGTTGGACTCCATGATCCTTGTGTGTGTCTTCCAGCTCAGAATGTTCTGTAACTCTGTAGCTCTCTCTGAATGTTCCTGTCTCTCATGGCAGAGTATTACCCGAACTGCGAAGTCGTGTTCATGGGCATGGCCAACATCCACTCCATCCGCAACAGTTTCCAGTACCTCCGTGCTGTCTGCAGTCAGGTGCCTGACCCCAGCAAGTAAGTGGCTGTTGTTCTCTAGCTCACTTTGATGTCATCTCTCTGTGTCCTGGGGGTTTTCTTTCCTTTTCCCTTTCTCCTATCCGAGATTTCCGTGTCCAAAAATGGAGGGATAGGAAAGTGCTGGCAGTGCCTCAGTCCTGCTCATTTTGATCCATCAATGCCAGAGGAATTGCAGCACTGCCTTTGTGTCACTTGGCTGTGTGTGTCCCCTGAGGGTTTCTAAAATATGGCTGTATTTGAGAAAACTTAAATTAGGGGTTGGATTCTTTGCCCGCCTCCTCTGGGACTTGTTTTAGAAAACACTGATTTCACTGAGGGCTCCAAAAAGACTGAAGTTAAATTATTCATTCTTTTTACCATTTTGTTTGCCTTTTTCCCCCTTCCAGCTGGCTTTCAGCCCTGGAGAGCACCAAGTGGCTGCAGCACCTGTCTGTGATGCTGAAGGCAGCAGTGCTGGTCTCCAGTGCTGTTGACAGGGAAGGGCGTCCAGTGCTGGTTCACTGCTCTGATGGCTGGGACAGGACTCCGCAGATTGTGGCCCTGGCAAAGATTCTCCTGGACCCTTACTACAGGACTATGGAGGTAGGAGTGTGCTCTGCTGCAGTTCATAGCTGTTCAAAGGCAGATTTTGGCTTGGAGTCCCTGTGGAAAGGAGCAGGATCACATTTGGGGATAAGCTTGATGGTATCTGTGAGCTGCTGTTGTGGATGTTGGGTTTGCCCTGTTCTCTTCCTGCCTGTTCTGGGTGCACTGTTCCTCACTGCTCTTCCCAGCCTGAGGAAAAGCTGTTGGAAATAACACCTTGTGCACAAGGTTCAGTTGCTTCCCTGCTCTTAGTTCCCTGAGCCGGTTATTGTGTAAAAGTAACAACTGTTACTTTGTGTCTGGTAACCTCTGACACTCAGATGGCTTTGCTCCCAAACCAGGCACTGCTGCAGCCTCCTTCCCAGCCCTTCCCAATCCTGAGCTTCCTGGTGGATGGGTCTTGCCTTATCCTGCTGTGTGTGCCCTCAGCAAAGTCTCTGCAGTTGCTTTTTCCTTTTACTCACAGGGTTTCCAGGTGCTGGTTGAATCAGACTGGCTGGATTTTGGACACAAGTTTGGGGATCGCTGTGGGCACCAGGAGAAGGTGGAAGATCAGAATGAGCAGTGCCCAGTTTTTCTCCAGTGGCTGGATGCTGTTCATCAGCTTCTGAAGCAATTTCCCTGCCTCTTTGAATTTAATGAAGCTTTTCTGGTAAGAAATACATGCACAACAGAAGCAGAGAGATGGTCATGATGTTTTACAGTATTGGGGTTGAAGGAAACCAGATCTGCAGAACCAAGAGATTGCGCAGCAATGGCAGAATCCCACAGTGGTTTGGGTTGGAAGGGACCTTAAAGCTCATCTGATTCCCCTGCCATGGTTCCTCCAAGCCCCATCTAACCTGGCCTTGGACACTCCAGGGATGGGGCAGCCACAGCTTCTCTGCCCAGCCTGTGCCAGAGCCTGCCCACCCTGTCAGGAAAAAATAGTTATAAACTATTTTTAGTTTAAAACTATTCCCCCATGAACATGCCCATGGTAACGGGTTTATATTCTCATTTCCCTGAGTCCCTTCTTCAGGTCCCTTTCCAACCCAGGGAATTCAGATGCCGGTACTGATCAAACCACTGGTTTGATTTTCATATCTTAGAGCTGTATAAGTGTGAAACATTTAAAAAAAATAAATTAGGAAAAGATTCAGCTCTATCTTACCAAATAATGCAAGTGAAGGTTATAGAGGGATGGATTTGGTATCAGTTGAGTGTTGCTTTCAATCCAAGTGATCCCTGTGCTGTCCCTGTCCTGCTTTCTGTGGAAACAAGGACAGCAGTGGGGTCACCAACGGGGCAGGCAGTGCATGAGCCATCCCAGAGGAGGGGAAGACGTGTCCCCTGTGTGTAGGAGCCCCCATTTCCTGATGTGGTTCCCCTTCCATTCCCCAGGTGAAGCTGGTGCAGCACACATACTCCTGCCTCTACGGGACCTTCCTGGGGAACAGCCCCTGCGAGCGCGAGATGCACAACATCTACAAGCGCACGTGCTCCGTGTGGTCCCTGCTGCGGGCTGGCAACAAGAACTTCCACAACCTTCTCTACATGCCGGGCTCCGAGCAGGTCAGTAGAGCTCCTGGCGCAGCTTTTTGCCCCTGCCAGGCACCAGGGAGGGTGTGGGGAGGGCCTGGAGGGCTTTGCTCTGGCGACCGGCTCTGACCGCAGCGGTTGTCGCAGGTGCTCCATCCCGTGTGCCACGTGCGGGCGCTGCACGTGTGGACAGCCGTGTACCTCCCGGCCTCCTCACCACATCCCCTGGGACAGGATGACATGGACATCTACATGCCCCCTGGAGCTCAGAGCCAGGAGTTCAGCGGCAGGTGTTTGGACAGGTAAGAGCCTAAAGCTCCAGTCCCAAGTTGCTGCCTACCCACAGACCTTCTTTCCCTCCTTTTAGTTCCTTGGGTTGACCTATTCTCATCTTCCCTGTGGGAGCAAGAGCAATGTCCCAGCCACTTGGAGAAGGAGGTGTGCAGCTCCCTGCTGCACCTCAAGGGCAGACAGTGGAGGTCACACTGTAGTGTTGTACATTTTGGCTCATGCAGCTCCACCACTCCTCCCCACAAGTTGTAATTTGGAACATTTCCCATGCCTCATCTCAGGTTTGACTGAAACTGGGGAAGTTTCAGGGGATTTGTTGTGAGATTTACTTTGCTTTTGGATTCCAGATTACCAAAGACAAGGTCCATGGATGACCTGCTCTCAGCCTGCGACTCCAGCAGCCCATTGACCCGCACGTCCAGTGATCCCAACCTGAACAACCACTGCCAGGAGGTCCGGGTGGGCCTGGAAGCCCGACATGCTGCCACTGAGGGGGCTGAAGGCACCATGGTGGCCACAGGAGAGGCACGACAGGTGGAGGAGAAGGGAGAGAGCCCTCCCCTGCAAAGCAGCAGCTGTGCTGAGCAGGAAGGGCAGAGCAGGCAGCCAGGCAGTCAGGCTGCAGTGCCAGCCAGCAGTCTCCCTGTGGAGGCAGAAAAGGGGAATGGAGCACACACGGAGGAACTGGATGGCTCGGGACCAGCTCCAAATCCTTCCAAACAGGAAAATGTTGACAAGGTTTCCACCAGTTCTGGAAAGCAGTTAGAAACCTGTCCCCAGGAGCCTTTGAAGGCTGCTGGCACAGTGTCCAGTGGAGGAGGCTGCCCCAACAGGAACACCACCCGCCAAGACATTCCCAGCCAGGACTCCCTGGCACCAGGTGCCCCTTCCCAGGACACGCCAGGCCCTGCCACGGGTATCCCCTGCCCGGATGCAGAGAAGGGCAAAGGCAATGCGGGACGGGGTGTGCCCTGTGAGGAGCCGGGCCGGCCGGGGAGGGTCCCACTGGAGCAATGGCGCAAGCCCATCTCCCAGAGCCAAAGCAGCGAGTTCTCCTTCCTGGGGTCCAACTGGGACAGTTTCCAAGGCATGGTGACATCACTCCCCAATGGGGAGCCTGCCCCAAGACACCTCCTCTCCTATGGCTGCTGCAGCAAGAGGTTGAGCAGCAAACCCCTGCGGGCCCCAGGCCTGTGCCTCAGCGGCCCGTGGTCTGCCAGGGAAGGTGGGAAGCCCTCAGCCTGCCCTGGCCATGTGGGCACACACTTCGGGAAGCCCAGCCGTTCGTGGCTGCCCTGCCACCTGAAACAATCCCCTGGTCCCAAGCACATGCCGCCAAAATGTCCTTCTCCTGTGCCTCCTGTCTACCTGGACGACGACGGGCTGCCCTTCCCCACGGACGTGATCCAGCACCGGCTGCGGCAGATCGAGGCCAGCTACAAGCAGGAGGTGGAGCAGCTGCGCCGGCAGGTGCGGGAGCTGCAGCTACGCCTCGACATCCGCCACTTCTGTGCCCCCCCGGCCGAGCCCCCCATGGACTACGAGGATGACTTTGTGAGTACTGGCCTCTCACAGCCCAGCCCTGGCACTGTGGTGGCCCCTGTGGCCTCCTCACAGCACCCTCTCCAACCCACAGCTCTCCAGCCCTTTGGGAGGGGGTGGGTGAGATCATTCCTGTGTTTCCTCAGCCCTGTTCTGCTCCTGTCCATGTCCTTATGCCACCCAGAGGTATCTCTGCTGCTTGAGAGCCAAGCTCCTACACACTCATAAACGCTTTTCCCCTTGATTTGGGGTACTCTGGTGCCACCCAGGTGCCCCTCACCAGCATGGAGCAGGGAAGGCTCTTGAGTGTGTTCAGAGGCAGCAGATGGGATTGGTGACCAGGTCTTGTTTTGCAGACATGTTTGAAGGAGTCGGACGGCAGCGACACGGAGGATTTCTGTTCTGACCACAGCGAGGACTGTTTGTCAGAAGCGAGCTGGGAGCCTGTGGATAAGAAGGAGACTGAGGTACGTTGTGGAGATGGGATACAGTGGGAGGGAGTGTTTCTTTTCAGCTCACTGGGGTGGGCACAGCAGCAGAGAGAGCTCTGGGAGCGAGGCAGAGATCGACCTTCTGTGTGCTCATCACATCCTGTGCTGCTGCTGGCTCTGGTGGGGGTGGGCTCGCTCTGAGCCTGCCAAAGCCACCCTCAGCCTGTGCAGAGCTGTGGTTGGGGGGTCCCATACTGGGAGCTGACTGGTGTCTGCCGTAGGTCACGCGGTGGGTTCCGGACCACATGGCCTCGCACTGCTTTAACTGTGACTGTGAGTTCTGGCTGGCCAAGCGGAGGCACCACTGCAGGTAAACAACACCAGCCCTCTAGTTCTGCTTCCCTCCTCAGCCTGGGTCTCACAGAATGCCCCTCTGCCATGTCAGTGCCCTCCAGCTCCCAGGAGAAGGTTTTAGGTCTTTCTATTATATGCCAGGCCTCATCAATTCCCTGCAGATTTCCATTCTTCATTGTTCTTTCTATTTTTCCAAGGCCTTTGATGCCTTTCCTGGGCAGCAATGCCCATGAATGCCTCTCAGCACTAGCAGTTTGCTGCATGGCAGACCACAGCATATGAAACATGCTGAGAAGTCCTCAGTCAGGCTGGTGTTTCGCCCTGACCTGGTCCCTTTGTGCAAGTTCTGCTCTGGTGTTCCCAGCTGTCTTCTCACTGGTTTTCTTGCTCCTCGACAGGAACTGTGGGAACGTGTTCTGTGCTGGTTGCTGCCATCTGAAGCTGCCCATCCCTGATCAGCAGCTGTATGACCCTGTCCTCGTGTGTAACTCCTGTTATGACCACATCCAAGTGTCTCGTGCCAGGGAGCTCATGAGCCAACATCTGAAGAAACCCATCGCCACAGCTTCCAGCTGAATGCCAGACAAGAGACCTGTCTAAGCCCAGCCTTTTCTCTCGTGGGTTTGAAGGGTGACTCTGCCTCCAGGGTAACTGTGAAGGCCTTTGGTGCAACACTTGAACACCAAGCTCGAATGCACTGTCTGCAGCAGCCTTAGTGTCAGGCTGGAGCAGAGGAGCTCAGCTCGGAGAGGACGGTGTGTCCCCACGCTGGAACCGGTGGGCCCGTGCATTGTAGTCCTGACGACCTAGGGCTAAGAGGGGAGCACAACCTCTTCCTTTTGTGGGCTGGAAAGCAATGTTTTCACAGCTCTTGCCTGTGCAAAGCCCCCCCAAAGCAATAGAAAGGCATGTTTAGAACCACCTCCCCCTCCAAAGGCAGGTTGCTGTACGAGGAGGAAGAGGGGAGGCTCCCGGTGGTCTCACGGGCGTTGGAAGGGCCTCAGCCTGGAGCAGATCTGTAGATTCTCTTTCCATGAGTGTGATTTGCGATCAGCTTGGTGAACAAGACTCATTAGCCATCACTAATTGACTTTCTCTCGGGCGTTGAAGAGAAATCCATTCTGGCTGCGCAGGGGCCGAGCGGGTCGTGCCCGTTGCCAGGCTCCGCTGGGATCGGTGAGCTGGACTCTGCCCCTGCCCCGTGGGGAGGGGGGGCATTGGCTTTTCACTTCTGCTCTGCCCGTCTGCTTTGTCTGCGGTCGTGTCACAGCCTGGTGCTAACACAGGAATGGCACCCTGATCCTCTCCTGGCATGGAAACAGAACTCGTGTTCCTGTGTTGCTCCTCCTCCCCTTTTCTGCCCTCAGCTCTCCACTTCCTACTGCTCTTTATCCTGAAAACTTGATACCTTGAGGGTATAGGCCATAATGTGTTGTTTTACCTCCTGGAATGTGCTGTCTGGTGTATGTGAGGGTTTCAGTCCAAATGCTGCTATATATTTCTGTGCACTTAATGTAACCCGAAGAAGGGAGAATGAAGCATCGATACCAAAACAGGGGTGGGGAAGGACACTGGCTGACCTAGACACTACAGTCTGTGCTTTTCACTTTAGGATGTACAGCCAAGCTACAGTGATAACCATGATGTGTGGCATCTGTTCAGTGGTGGAAACAATCTCTCTGACTTGCCCCAGCGCTACCTAAAATGCCTCTTGAATTTGACTTCTTTTTTTGTCTCCTGTACAGTGGTCAAAGTTCAGAGTTGCCAATTTGTAATTGCCTCTCTGCTTCTCCTTTAAACTAGAGAGCAGGAAATCCCAACCCATCTTAAGGACAAGGAACTGGGTTTAGAAAGGAAGAAAGGTTGAAAAAGTGGGCTTCAGTGGGCTTGTAATCCCCTCGGGGAACATCCATCCTGCCTTCTCTGCGAGGCATCTGTGGATATTAGTGAGGAAGAAGAGTTTGAAAACAGGGCATTTCTTTGCAGAAATGCAGGTTTTCTTTTCTGTTCTGCACCTCAGGAGCTGAGACTTGGTATGTGGCAGGGAGGACCTGCGAGGACATTGGTCTGCTAACAAGGCAAAGGACTTTAGACTGTTGTGATCTCCCAGATTTTTGGTGATGGTTTGTCATCTCCGTTGGAGGGAATGGAGTAGCAACCCTTTCCTGCACTTTGATGTGTCAGCCTCTGGTTTGGTTCACCCTCTGAACACCCTGTGCTCACGTGGACTCTGCTTCTTTTCCATACTGGGAACAACCGACGCGGCTCTGGGAAGAGAAGGCACCTTTGCTTCGGATTCTCCCCTGCCTTGTACCCTGCAGTCATTGGAAGTCACGCTGGAGGAGCTCCCCTTGGGCTGGCTGGAGGAACAGGATCTGCTCCTGTTTGGCACGTGGTGGGCTGACTGCAGGCAAGGAGGAAGCCAGAACTAGGTACTCCTGGCCCTTCCGTTCAGGCCATTAGTCCAAACTGCTTTTAGCTCTCGTGAGTTCCAGTGTCACAATGTGCTGGCCAAAAACTCTCCAATCAGTTTGATGGCATTGTGACAAACAAAATGTGCTGTACAACTCAATACAGTCAAAATAAAATCTCTATATTAGTGCTGCTGTGTGTGGGCCCTTCATTCCTCGGGGGGAAATCATCTGTGTGCCCAGTGGGTTTCAGGCTGCTGTTCCTCACTGCCTGTTCCCTTCAGGAAGGTGTGATATTAAATCCCTTCTCATGATCAGAATCGTGGGTAGGACACAAAGCACCTTGTGCTAGAGGATCTCTGCTCTCTTCCAAACAGACCTGCAGCCTCCCAGGATACCAACCCCTTCCAGCCTCTCCTGGAACAACTCAAGGAGGAGTTTTTCTTTTCTAAGGAAGAAATGTTAGACAGGATTCTCTCCTATGAGGAAAGGCTGAGAGAATTGGGATTGTTCAGCCTGGAAAGCAGAAGCTTTGGAGTGACCTAATTGTGGCCTTGCAGTGCCTGAAGAGGCTACAAGAAAGATGGAGAGAGACTGTTCAGAAGGGCCTGGAGTGACAGGACAAGAGGGCAGGAAAAGGGGAGAAGCAGGTGATGATTCTGCTTCCTGCAGAAGAACAGGTCAGGGCACCCTGATCCTTATTTTTGGATACTGTTTCAGGGGCAGGAATTGCCATCTGATTCCTGTGGTGTTTTCCTTGGGGTGTGTGGGACTTTATGTGTAACACCAAGAAAACAAACCAGAGCATTTGAGAAGGGAAGGAACTCACCTCAGCACCCAGTTAGGAAGCATTTAAATTAAAGATTTGATGTTAACATTGTTAAGATGATGAGTCATTCCAGATTTCTGCAGTGAAACCTGCTCTGACTGATGCACTGCAGGCCAGGGGTAGAGCAAATACTACCAAAGCCATGGCCTTCTGAGCTTTTTCCCTCTGTTTTTACAGATGCAACTTTAGGGAGCTTTGGCTCTTGGAGTCTCAGTTTCTAGAAAGACAGAACAAGGCAAACATTGGGTTTTATTCAGGGTCGAGTTCTGACAGGCTGCCAATCCACTGTCCTGGGGGTTTAGGCCCAGCTTTGCTGGAGATGTGAGGTAATTGGAGAGATAAAAGATATTTTTGTTTGCAAAGCATCAGCCTGTTCCAAATGTCTTGCAACATGGAACTCTGTGGAACATCCAGGAACAATTCCTGTAAAGCAGCTGGTCCTTCCTAACTTGGCATCCTGTGATGTCTTGTTGGTGTGTCTAAACTAGATAATCTTAATTCCCTATCCAAAGGTAAAATATAAACAAAGGAGTCCTCAGACCTCTGGTCATTGTCTGTTAATATATCATGAAAATACTGATTAAAATAAAAGTAAGTATAAAAATACTTATTTCCTGCTCAGGAATAATCACCCCTAAATGTTGCCTCTTCATAAATTTTCAGAGCCAAGTTGTATTTATTTAGTGATTCTTTCTGATTGAATGTAAACTTGTAGAAGGATGACTGTAAGTTGCCCATCTGGAGTTCATTCCCATCATAGAATCATGGAATGGTTTGGGTTGGAAGGGACCTGAAAGACCATCCAGTTCCCCCCTTGCAGCCTCTAACAGAGATCCAGCTGCCACAGCATGAGAGCAAATGCTCATTTCTTGGCATAATCAGCAAACAAGAGGGAGGAAACTAAGAGAAGAATAAAAGGAATATCTAGGAAATAAAACAGTGCTGAAGTTTGGGATATTTTCATCTAAACTGAACTAGGGGAGCTGACTGGGAAAAGGTTGACTTTCAATTTTCTGTGCTTGAAAAAATGCCTTGTCACAAAGCACTTCCCAAACCACCTGGAAGGTTTGGACATTGCTGTCAGCTCTGAGGTTTGTGGTAAAGTCTGGCTTTATGATTCCACAGTTTTCATGGAATATTCTGGGTTGGAAAGGACCCACAAGCATCATCAAGTCCCCTTATTTTCCCCCATATTGTCAGATTTAACCTGCAGTGCTTTCTGAATTTCTTTGCCTTAGTTTAGTCAGCTCCTGATTTATGGCACATTTCTAAACCTGGTGACTTGTTCCTGCAGGTTGGAGGAGATTGGAGGCTGCACAGCCCCTGTGCTGGCACTGCCCTGGTGCCACTGCAGCTGCCACCCAGTTCTGTGCCCAGGGGGAGGGCACAGCCTGGGCCTGGGCCAGGGGCACTGGGCAAAGGTGGCTTTTCTTCCCCCAAAGTGCTGTAGAACTTCAGCTCCCAGTGCTGCCTTTCACTGCCTGGGAAAGGTCCTTTCTCCAACACTTGTTTCACTTTCTCTTGCACCCACTGCTGACTGTGGGGCACCTTTACCACCAAGGCAGCTCCTTTCCATGTTCCTCCTGCCAATCTCACCCCAGAGGCACAGGGATTCCCCAGTCTTGCCAGATTTGCCCCTTCCCCAACCAGCAGCTGCACATTCTCACTGCAGGGCCCAGAGTGCTACAATCCAGCAGGTATGAAAAGAATTTCTGCACTTGCTTGTCAAAAAGAAAGTTCAAAGTGATACTTTTCAATTTATTTCTGCAGTGCTCTGTCATGTGAATATCCCAAGTGGGAATTGCATGGAAAGTGTAAAGTCTAAAAGCAAGAGAGACCTTTAAAGCCAAAGGATTGTCTGTTGGGTGTTCCTGTCCTTCCTCCAGGTTTTGAGGGTCCCCTGGTGAGTTTTCAGCCACGAGGAAAACGTTTGTCCACAGTTAGTCAGTGTAGCCTGACTCTCTCTCCTTCTTTTTAATTAAATGAAATTCAGACCAAGATACCAAAGCACTGAGAACTTGTTGAAAATCAGATGGAATCAGATGAGCTGTAAGGTGTCTTTCCACCCAAACCATTTTGGGATTCTCTTTCTTGATGTCTCCACTATCCTTCCTCCTGTACATTACAACATTCAGAATGCTGAAAGGTTATTTCTTCACCTGGAAACATCTTTCCTTCTCCTTAAGAGCACAGCACCCAGATTAACTTCTTTGGAAAGTGATACTTCATCCTCAAATATGTATCTCCTAAGTGAAGGGACTAAAGAATGAATTTTCAATCTTATTCTTGATTCTTTCACTTTTGAAGTCCCATTAAATTAAATCAAAGTCTAATCTTGTCAAAAGGTTTCTCCTTATGTGTATTCCAACTTGGTTGGTAACTTCAGTGAAGATTCCTCTGGGTTTTTCATTATGATTCTCATTGAAAGAGCAGTAAAAGAAGAGTTGCCCATCTGGGCCTTTCACACCATCATTATTTGAGGGATTTAGTTCTGTTTGCTCTCAGCTGTTTGCAAACCCTTTGCTGGAGGTGGGCTTGGATCAAAGCAGTGCAGTGGAGCTTTATTATCAGAGAAAAACGAAAAATCACTCAAGGAGACTGTGAGAAATGGGAGCTATTGGTGCCACCTGACCTTGCAAGTCCAGTCAGGCCTTCAGATGATCCTGGCTGAGGGTTCCCTCACCCACCATCACCTCTGCTGAGTGGTGGCTCCACAGGGGTCGTGTTACTCTGAATGATAAATAACTGTCTTTGTTTGCAGGGCTGCAAATTGACATGGCCAGAAGGGGATCCTTCCAATGGGGAAAGCAGCTGAAAACATCTGTTTGAACACAGCCTGAGCAGCAGCACATTTTCCCTTGAGAAAAGCACAGTGGCTGCATTAGTAATGCACTTGTAAAACAAGTTGTAGGATTCATCTTGCCCAAGATTCATCTGAATGTGTAATAGTCAGTTGGATGTGCCTGGGCTTGTCCAGATTACACACATCAGTGCAGGGAAACAGGCACCTCCCAGAGGTTGAGTCACTCCAGCTTTCTTAGATGGATGCCTTTGGAAGACAATTAATTTCTTTCTGATGAGCCTATTAGTTCATGGAGTGTGCAGAGAGTTGGCAGCTGCCAGAGCTCTGAGGCTTTGCAGGAGGAAGGAAATGATCCCACCTGGGTCTTGAAGTTCAGGCAACATTGTCTTTCCCATCTTCCCTTCTTGAGGAGACCTTGGGGACCACCTGCATTTTCATCAGTCTTTTGGTTGGAAAAGGAGCAGAGTTTGCACAGAGCCTTCAGCAAAGGTGAGGCTTGGTTTGAAACAGAACCCCCAAAATATTGTTGTCTCCAGAGGAAGGTGCCTCCAAGGATGTGATGTGAGTGTTGTAGTCCCTCCAGCCAGATTTCTCAGGCTTATTTCTATCCAATTCATCCCATTTTTTCCCAGTTTTGAGAAAGGGTGTATTGAATGCCTCAATAACCCTACACTGGCCTGTTCTCTGCTTTGGAGATAAAAACACTGGCCTTGGTCAGCCCAAACTCCCACCAGCTCATCATTTCTTCTGGCAGCAGTGCCAAGGAGCAGGGCAGGAGCAGAGCAAGGGGGCTGCTGCTTTCCCAAAACAGTCCCCACTGTGTGTATTTCCTCACAGAAAGAGTGTCAGACACTGGAAGGGGCTGCCCAGGTGGAGTCCCCACCCCTGGAGGTGCCCAAGGAATGACTGGACGTGGCACTCAGGGCTCTGAGGGGACAAGGTGGGCCTTGGGCACAGGGTGGACTCGATGACCTTCTATCCTAGTTCCTTATGTTCATTTTTTCTGGAATTGGGAGTCCTGCCCCTGCTGCTCCTCCATGACAGTGTTTGTCCATCATCCATCCACATGCCCTCCCTGGAGCCTGTGCTGGATCTTCTCCCTGAGCTGCAGAGTCATCCTCACCTCCCATGGGCACCTCTCTGCTCTGGGCAGACCCAAACCTATTTGAGGCCCATCCTCCTGCTTTGGAGGGAGGAAGGAGCTGTATCTCCTTCCCAACTTAGCCAGGAAATCAGAATCTCTTCCACAAGGTGCCATTCATCCCTGGCTCCTCAAAGGAGATCATTGTTCACTGTCAGCTCCTTCCCAAGAGAAGAGGCTGGAGCTGGGAATTTCTCCAGGGCAGGATGGGATTAACAACATCTCAGACAAAAGAGGGCAGAAATTTCTCCTCTCCAATAACAGGGCAGCAGAAAGTGTGAGCAAAGTCTCAGGGGGCTGTTTGTTGACTCTTGATTCAGTTTGAAGACTTGGGAGTCTTAGAAAGGAGTTCCCACCTTCTCCTTTGATATCTCTGCCCTCAGCAAATGCTTCTTCCTTCAGTGGGTTTGGCTTTTGACTTGCAGTTTTTATACCACGTGATCCAGATTTGATGTTTCACACAAGAACTTTTCCCCTTCAGGTCTTTCCTTTTATTTTCTAAAAGATTGGTGGTTTTTTGTAATACCTGTTTGTTTTCCCTCAGAATCCACCAGCAGGTTACAGGACATTTCTCCTTTGCTCTTGCTCTCCCTCGTTGCCTCCACAGAAGCCCTTCAGAGGTTTCCTGTGGAGGTTTGCTCAGGTTTGCAAACACACTTTGGCATTTCCAGTGAGTGAAACACAGATACCATTCAGGTTTTTGGCAGCAGCCAGAATTGTCATCTGTCCACAGCTCACAGAATGTCCTAAAGATGTCCAGGATTCATCAGAAAGCTGCTCAGAATCAGCTGCTGAGGTAACCTGAGTCCTTCCCACATCTGGGGCCTCTTTGGAAGGATGTCCAAGAGCTCTTGCTCTGTTGATCAACTCCTGTCTTGTTGCTCTAAACTGCACCAAAATTCAGCAGCATCACATTAAAAAAGGCAATAAGCAAAGATAATAAAAACTTTATTGGTTATCACAGCAACCCCCTCATGTAAAACCCCATGGAAGTGCCAATTATTGCCAATAAATTACCTGAGCTCTTTGCCACCTCTAAGTTGCCTTTTAGAATAAAATCAGTGTTTAATTTCACTGTGAAATTCCCATTCCTGGGGGAATCCACTTGTGCTGTGATGAGAAACTCAAGCAGCCAAACCAAAAGGGTGACAGTGAGACACAAACCCTGTGATTTATGGAGTTTCTCAGTGTGTAGATCCATTTCCCAATACATATTTTAAGTGTATTTAAGAATATATATAAAACAATATAAGAATATATATAAAACAACCAGACTACATAACATATATTGGGATAAATATTTTTCAAGATGAAGTATTCAATCTTCAGATCAGCTGGGGGTGAGAATACCTGTCTGGAATTGATTTTACTGGGTGATTCTTGAAATGTTCAGTCATAAGAGGGAATGGGACCCCACAAACACAAATCTGGGAGTCTGAGAAGTGTGTTTGGACCCTCCCAGCCCCAGCCCAGAGATTTCCAGCCCCTGATCCTCTGGCAGCAGCTCAGCCCAAGTGAGAGCAGCACATGGAAGAGAACTGGAGGTTTGTGCACTCCTGGAATGAGGGATATAAACTTGGATCTGCTTGAGAAAGTGAAAGGGTTGAGGGTTACAAAGATCTATTTCAAAGGAGCAGTGAACATGAAACAAATAATTTGGTAATCCAAGGGAGGTTCCAGGGCAGCAGCCCTGGGTGTCCTCATCAGTGCACGGGGTTGTTCTTCAAAAGTTTTTTGCTTGACTTCACCAGAATTTGTCTTAGTTAATGAGTCTCTGTTTATCTTTGAAGAATGCCCTTGCCTGGACAAAAAGAGATTCTTTAATAGTATGAACAGACTGGGAAGCAGCTCCCCTTTTTTTCCCAGGCAGTTTTCTGCAGCCCTGAGTTTCTCTTGATGAAGGAGAAAAACCCCATGGTGACTTTTGGAACCAGCCCCACCTCTGAGATGAGAGAACTGGAGCCCTTCAATGCTTTCCATCCTTCTGGTGGAAACTGCTCCTTCCTTGGAGGGCCTGGCTTATCAGATAGCCAAAGATCTGAAGGAAAAATGCAAGGGCTTCCTTTTCTATTACAGTGTAATTCAGATCCTTTTTTCCCCCTCACAGAGGACAAGCAAAGCAAGTTATGCTTATGTGTGTTGGAAAAGGCTTGACCTACCCAAGCTTGATCATCCAGTTTCCTGTCTTGCAAATATCAACCTTTGTCTTTTATTCATGATTTTTTTTTAAATATGAGCTTATCCAAGTTTATCCAACCTTATCCAACCTGGTTATGGCCAGGAGAATGTGTGAGGATAAGAATAACCAACTGCCACTCAGGCCATGGATACTCCAAGATTTATTTTTCAACAGTCCATCCTTGTCCTCTCACTTTGCCAGGACTCCAGGACTTCAGGATCAGCCCAAATGATGGAAGTCACAATTAAAGAATTTCTTATCTCAGAAAGGGTGTTTGGGATAGGAAATAATTCCAAAGCTTTTGGTTTAGTCCTGGCAGTCCCTGGAAAGGGCTGGTTGCCAGTGAAATGTCCATCTTCCCTTTAACCATTTTGGCTAAATTAGCCCATTGTTCTTCTTGGGCTCACTTGACCAGAAACTATTCAGTAGTTTGAGTCTTGACTTCTCCATCTTTTATACCTTTTCACTCTTCCATTTCTGCCCCTCTTCCATCCTTGTCCAAGCTCTCTTATCTAGAGAAACTAAAAGGATTTAAATTCTACTCTGTGGGGCCACTTTCTCCTCCTGGAAATGTGTGTGAGATCCTGCAGTGCATCCCAGAAGATGATTTGTGTGCCCAAAGCTTCAAGGTGAGGCCCCTAAAAAAGAGGCAGAAGGATTTTGGTGTGGTTGGGTTGATTGGTTGGTTTTGGAAGGTTGAGCTCATCCATCCCT
Source organism: Pithys albifrons albifrons (assembly GCF_047495875.1). NCBI lineage: Eukaryota > Metazoa > Chordata > Aves > Passeriformes > Thamnophilidae > Pithys > Pithys albifrons. Next base: position 1,944,453 of record NC_092478.1, on the reverse strand, counting down.
GGTCTTGGTAACCCAGATCTTACCTAAAATCCTGGTTGCTTCAGACAACAAACAAGCAACACAGAGAAGTGAACCACCTTGTCTGTGGTTTAAGAAATACAACTGGAAAAAATATTAAAGGAAAGGAACTCTTTAAATCTGGATCCTACAAATATAAAGGTGGTTTGCCTTTAATGGAAAGGCTGTGCTTGACTTAACCCTGAGTTTCACCTGGCACCCTCAATTCTGAGTTACAAACCCTTGTGGGGTAACCCATCCAGGCACTGTCACCTCAGACTGGATGCCCTTTTGGGGTGAAGAATAGATATTATTTTGTTCCTAAAGTGATTACAAGGAAATAGGAAGTGATCTTTGGTTTTCTTTATTTTTTCCTCTCTTCTTCCTTTCTTTCTCTCCTTTTCTTCCCTTTCCCTTCCTTCCTTCCTTCCTTCCTTCCTTCCTTCCTTCCTTCCTTCCTTCCTTCCTTCCTTCCTTCCTTCCTTCCTTCCTTCCTTCCTTCCTTCCTTCCTTCCTTCCTTTCCTTCCTTCCTTCCTTCCTTCCTTCCTTCCTTCCTTCCTTCCTTCCTTCCTTCCTTCCTTCCTTCCTTCCTTCCTTCCTTCCTTCCTTCCTTCCTTCCTTCCTTCCTTCCTTCCTTCCTTCCTTCCTTCCTTCCTTCCTTCCTTCCTTCCTTCCTTCCTTCCTTCCTTCCTTCCTTCCTTCCTTCCTTCCTTCCTTCCTTCCTTCCTTCCTTCCTTCCTTCCTTCCTTCCTTCCTTCCTTCCTTCCTTCCTTCCTTCCTTCCTTCCTTCCTTCCTTCCTTCCTTCCTTCCTTCCTTCCTTCCTTCCTTCCTTCCTTCCTTTTAAGGAGCACATTACTGTGACCTGTGAATCTTCAGGAATTCAGCCTCTGACTGAACTTGTAGAAGGGACTGATTTGTGTGGAAAACAGAGTGGAAACAACTTCCCCTGCCTTGGTAAGAACAGATTCTATGGTTTTTAATGATTCTGAAGAAAACTCTTCTGCTCCTATCCCAGAAAGGGGAGATCCAGACAGTTTAGTTCTTGGTGGCAGTGCCAGCCCTTAAAAATTACAGTTAAAATATCACACCTGTGCAACCTCTCAGCACACTTCTATAGAGATGCTTAAATTAATTACTGTTCTGTGGACAAGGGCATCAATTACAGCAGTAATTAAACCCCAAAGCTGTGGGAGTTGTGTCAGCCTGGATGTCACAATTTGGAGCTGGTGCCACAGATGTTTGTTGGAGGGTGACAGTGCTGATGAATTGCTGAGGAATGAGGGAACTATGGAAGCAACACGGAAAAAAAACCCCACCAAACTAAAGAAGTTGATGTAGAAGTTTAAATATTGTGTCTCAAATCACAAAATAAATATTGTACCACTCTGCTGGTACCTCTGCTGAGACACAGGAGAAAAACCAGCAGCAGAACATCTGAGGCCAAACAATTCACTGAGACAGTGAGGAAAGGGAAAACCTAAAAATATCCACAGATCAGATCACTGACACATAAAAGGACACCAAGAGCACTTTGGATCCATTCTAGAGCCAAAGTTGGAGCCACCTCCAGCCTGGTCCTGCAGGAGGAAGCTCTTCCCCTCCCAGCTCTTCATCCAGGAGCTGATGGTGGAGCTGGAAGAGCTGTTGCTCACTTCAAAGGGGCCCTTCCAGGCTCCAGATAATGGTGCTGGTTAATAATTCAGCTCCTACCACCCATCAGTTTAAAACATTTCAGGAAGGAATGAAGTGTCTTTGTCAGTACAGAGAAAGAACAAGGGCTGCAGTTCTTTGCCTCAGATGTGAATGTCTCTGCTAAGAGATTAAAGCTCTCCTGGTGCCTTTGGCTGGGCTGGTGTGGTGACTTACCAGGGTGCTTGTTCACCTTCTTCACCAGACACTGGAAAAGCCCCATTTTGTTCTGAACTGAGATAATTTGAAAAAAAAAAAAAAAAAAAGGAGCTTCTGGTTTGTGCTGTCACACCACAAATTCTCTGTAGGATCTTGGCACCACCCATGGTGACTTTGGGGCCATCAGGCCCTTCATAGATCAATGAAGGTGTGTCCCTGTGTCACAAAAACAGCAGTTCCTCAGGACCTGCCAGGCTTTGGAGGAGTTCCCCTTGGGCACTTGGTACCCATGGAAGTGAAGGCAAAGATCTTGCAGCACTTTGCTGACAATTTGGTTTGTTCCTGTTCTATTTAAAGCTTGAAGAACTAAAGGGAGTCCTATTCTTTCAGAGGCAGGTCTCAAACTCCCAAGTTCAAGCCGTGTTTTATAGTCCCTGGCAGGAGCACATGTGTGTGACACACCAGCAAGGCCCCACATTTACTCAGTATTCCTGTTTCTTCCTAGATCTCCATCTGCTGGCAGATGTGCCTTTCAAGTGGGGGTGCTTTGGGAAGGAAGGAACAAGAGAGAGCATGTGAAAATGTGCAGCAGCTGCCAGCTGAGCTCCTTATGTTATATTTATATGTGTGTATAGCTCTATTTATATATGTGTATATAGCTGTAGTTATATATATAGTGTTATATTTATATATGTATATAGTTCTAGTTATCTATATATAGAGTTATATTTTTATATATAGTTGCATATATATAGTTGTATATATATAGTTGTTTTTACATATAGTCAGATTTACATAGTTATATTTTTATATATAGTTAAAATAACATATAATTATATTTATATATGTATATAGTTATATCCTTACATACAGGTATATAACTACAGGTATATTGATATTTGATAAGTATAATGCTATTTGACAGGTATATTGGTATTCAATAGGCATATGGATATTTCAATAGGTATAAATAAATATATATATTCATTTTATAATGAACCTGTAACAAATTCAATTTTAAAACAGAAATGGGTGTTGATTTGCATTTCCTCTGTTTTCACATCACAGGTGACAGAGTGTCAAAGTTGAAAGCAGTTCTTGCTGACACGAGAAACGACCCTCAGCAGCGGGACAAGTTCACAAAGAGGGGACCAACTCTTCGTTTGCACCATAATCCATTTCCCTGGGGGCTCTCCAGGCTGTCACTTCGCTTTCCTGGGGGGGCCTTTCCCAGGGGCGGCGGGAGCGACTCCCGGGGCGTTTCGCGGCTCCAGCCCAGCGCTGCGCCCCGATCCGCAGCATCCCCGCACCATCCCCGCACCATCCATCCCCGCAGCATCCCCGCACCATCCCCGCACCATCCCCGCACCATCCCGCGCCTCTCGGATTGCAGCGCTGTTATCGGCCCGAGCTGGAACCTCCCCGAGCCGCGGCTCCCGCAGCGCTCCCGCCGGGGCAGGGGCGCGGGGGCGATGGACAGAGCCGAGCCGTGCCATGCTGTGCCGAGCCGAGCCGAGCCGAGCCGACCTGTGCCGAGCCGAGCCGAGCCGAGCCGTGCTGTACCAAGCCGAGCCGAGCTGTGCCGAGCCGAGCTGTTCCGAGCCGAGCTCTTCCAAGCCGAGCCGTGCCTTGCCGCGCTGTACCGAGCCGCTTTGAGCCGAGCCGTGCCGTACCGAGCCGTTCCGGGCCGGGCCGTGCCGCGTCCCCCGCCCCCGCGGGCCGGGCGCTGCAGGCGGGGGGCGGGCGGGAGGGGGAGCCCGAGGCCCGGCCGGGGGCGGCGGCTCCGGCTGCTCCACCCGCCCGTGTCCGCAGGTACGAGAGCCCGGCCGGCCCGGGCTTGGCCGCCCGCACGGACCTCCCGCCGCCGCCGGAGAACGGGACGAGCCCACCCGGCCCCGCCGCCGCCGCCGCCGCCGCCGCCGCCGCCGCCGGGGATGGCCCCGCTGCCCGCCGGGCTGCGCCGCCCGCTCGCCGCCCGCGTCCCCGCCCGTGTCCCCGCCCGTGTCCCCGCGCCGCCGGCCCGCCCGTGACCGCCCCGGCTCCGCCGAGGGGGCTGGCGCAGCCCGGGCCGTTCCATGCGGACACTTCACTCGCAGCCATGCCTGCCCCGGGAGCGCTCTGGCTGCTGTAATTCTGCGCCTTTGATCTCGCTGGATCCTCTCCGGAGCTCCGCTTGCACCTACCTGCCTGCTGCGTGTGTGCCAGAGTTCTTCCTCTGGGGCTTTTTTATAGTTTTTTGCTATAAATACCAATTTTCTTTTTTTAATTTAAGACCGGACCCAAGCAGCGTCAGAGCCACACGAGTTGTTTAAGCTACTGGAAATAACTTTTGCCTGGGATTTACAGCAGCGTTCCCTCCCGGACTCCAGCAGGTTTGCAAAGCTTTTCTCCCTGGAAATCCCTATTTCTCTCCATAGCCGAGGGATCGCCGCAGCTTCGGCTCTAATCGGAAACACCTCCTGCCTGAATTCCCCCAGTTCTGAAGACTCCTCGATGCGTTTCATGTGACCTTTGGGCAGAGCATGGAACTTTCTCTTTTATTTTGTGGGGCCTTGAGTCGGGATCTCGCCAAGGTGTGCTTGGAAGTGGCCAGACCGGAACTGGGGCGCGCACAGAAACAGTGCCAGAGAAACCAGATACGCCGGCACCTTCTGCCTCGTACCTGCTTGGCTTGGGGTCTACACTTTTAAGAGTCTTTGGGGGGCTTTCTTATTTCCTGGGAACTTGGAAACTATGAGGAGGAGCTCAGGGCTTTATTAATTATCCTGGAGAACTGCAGCCAGAGTCAGACTCCGAGCATGGATTTCTAGGAGAAAGGCAGAGCTGATCTTGAATGAGGCGCTTCTGGCACGAGGGAGATGGAAGGGGTCGACTCCGTTTGGAAGGGAATAGGCCCGAAGCAAACCTTCTTTTCACCATAAATTCAAGGAATACCACCTGCCTGATTTCTGGGAAGGATTCCGACCGGCGCAGATAACACTCAAGGTTGTGCTCGTGCTGTGGGAAATGCTGGCGAGGAGCTGAGGTGCCTCTCCAGGGTGTTTGGGATGGATGTTTTGAGCCTGTGGATCTTCTTAACTCTCGAGCAGGACACACGAGGACTCCACATCGGCCTCAGCCCAGTGGGACCGAGAAGTTTCTGACGCTCTGTGGCGTTCCCGTCGCTCCGAACTCATTTTGTACTTTGCAACGTGTTTTCACCCATCTTTCCGGATTTATCCGCTGGAGGAGGGACTCGCAATTTGGGATAATTTTTCTTTTTTTTTTTTAGTTTGTTCAAAATATGCCTCTGAGCTCCCGGCGGCCTCTGAGCACGTGGCAGCGAGCGAGAGGGCCGGGGATGGCGAGAGCCGCCGTCGCGCGTTGAGCCGCGCTGGCCGTGCCCGCGCCCCTCTCTGCCAGGGGTGCCAGGGGGCCCGCTCGGCCCCCCGAGGAGTTTTGCCAACATCCAGATCCCGCTGTGGGCTGAGGAGCGGTATGTGTGGCCCGAGCCCGCTGCTGCAGCTGGTAGCATGAGTGCTGGCCCCCAGCTGCAGCTGGCTGTCCTCTGGCCTTGGCTGCTCATGGCGACCCTGCAGGCAGGACTGGGCCACACTGGGCTGGCACTGGCGGCCGCCGTGGAGTCGGAGCGGGCGGCGGCGCAGAAGGCCATCATCAGGGTCATCCCGCTCAAGGTGGAGCCCATCATCCTGGAAGGGGAGTTCGCCAACGTCGCCGAGGTCACTCCGGCCGAGGGGAAGCTGCTCCAGGTAAGGGGGGCCGTGCTTTCTGCGCTCCCTGTGCCCCCCCGGCTGCCCCGCTGGGGTCTCTCCCGGTGCTGTCCCCGCTGGGCGCGGTGTCCCCATTCCCGGCATCGCGCAAAGGGCCGATCCTTCCTCCGGGGCCTTATTAGTGCTGAATGGTGGATGTGGTCGGCTGATTCCATGGAGATTGTTTCATATCTTAATTGATGTTATAAAGCTGAGTGTGTCGAGTCACATATTGAGACGTTAAACATCTGATAGAAAACGGGATTAGTATTTTTTCCTGTGAAATCCTTGAGGTTTTCTGCATCCTTTGCTGTTCCAGCTCCAATACCCATCCGGGCTGTGCCCACCAGGAGCCCTGACCCTGCTCCTTGTTGCCAGTCCCTGAAAGTTGAGTGTTACCCACACAGCAGCTCCAGTGATGTCCCCAGCAGGTATTTTTATAAGTGAATTAATGCTGCTCTCTGACCTTTGCTGAGGGAAGAGCATCTGAACCCCTGGCTGGGAGGTGCAGGTGCTGCACAGCCATTCACTGACCAGCCCCATCTCCTGCACACGCCGAGTTTGGAGCTCATTCCCTGGGATCTCGTGTGTGCTCTCCCCGTTCTGTGGGTAATTTGCCTGGAATTCGTGTGCTTTATTCTTGAGAACAAAAAAATTACAAAATAACCTTCATTAATATTGAATCTTAATTTTCACATGGCTTTTGCCACTTTGGACTTTCCTAATGGGTGATGTTGAAATCTTAATTAAATTTGTAGCTTGGAAACTTAAATTAAAGTAATAATTTTTGTGTAGTTTTATAAGAAAAGAAATATGATTGAGGCAGCTTTAGAATGTGGTCACCTGTCTGAAAATGCACATGGGCAATTTGTGACATGTCTAAAGGCTGGTTTTCCACACCTTTTGAACTCCTCAGCATTAAAGCTCTGCTATAAAATTACATTACCAGGCTAAAAAAAAAATCTTAGACAAATGTACTCCAGGTCCTGTCCTGTCGTGAGGCAATGTCCAGGAAAGTCAATATTTATTCCTTACAAAAACTACAGTGGTGTTGCAACTGAGCACAAAGTATAGGGGGGGACCTTTTGGAAACGGGAGGATGATAAATAACCTCTCCTGGGGGATGTGTGGAGGTTTGTGACCAAACGAAAGGACACCCAGAGGGAATTCTGTGCCCTCACAGCAGCCCCAGCGTTTGGAATACAAAGCTGTGAAGAGAGTCCAGCTGCATCCTTTAAAAATCATCCTGGGATGGAGGTGGCAGGGGGAGCCCTGAGGGTTGGGGTGCACAGACACTGCCCTGCCCCGGGGGTGGTTTTGGCCACTCAGTGTGCAGGGAGGGCTCCCAGTCCGTGTGCCACAGAATCCAGCGCGGGCTGTGCCGCGGGGCTGGGCTCGGGTGGCAGCGGCAGGATGGGGGTCAGGCTGTGCCTCCTGCAGCAGGATGTTTGCCCGGTGCCAGGCACTGTGCTCTGGGAAAGCTCAGTCAAGTGTACCTGTGACCTCTCCTGGAGATCTCAGGGGGGGAGCTGCTAATTCTGCTGCTAAATATTGAAACCTGGAATAGAAAATGACTCTGAAGTTCCTTGATTCCCCATCCTCCTGTGGGTTCCTGCCTCTGGAAACTGGGAAATGGGGGTGTAACTCTTAAGGAACACAATAGGTAAGAAATTTATGGAAGGAATTGTTTTGAGTTTGCTTTTAGGTAGCTGGATATTAAATACACCAGAATTAGGCTTTGTTGGAACATCTCTTTTTGCACGTGGTTGTCAACATCCCAATCTTGCAAAAACTTTGGGTCATGTGCTTCACTTTGATGTCATTGCAACTCCTGCTTAAATAAACTTCAGGCTGTGCACACACACCTGCACAATTGGTTCTTTAAATGTAATTTAGGGACATAGCATTATCATCTTTGCAGTTAAGGAGTTAAGAAGTTTGGGGTTTACAGCATTTTTGAAGAGGTGTTGGTTGTGTCAGACCCTGCAAGATGCAGTTGGCCACCACTTCCAGAACACAAAGTGCAGAGCTTAACTTGGAAAAGGCCCTTCAGCAGAATCACGGGATATTTGGGCTTGGAAGGGACCCACAGGGTTTGTCAAGTCCAGCTCTTCAGTGAAGAAAAGGGGCATGGATGGCCCAGTCCAGTTTCCAAAGCAGTGCTCCCTTCAGCCAGGGGTGTGATGGGATTGCTCAAGGATCAGCAGTGCAGAGGTGGCCCTATGGTCAAGTCAAGTTTTCTTTTACTTGTAATTATCCTCACAATGCTCTAGTCAATATATTTTTAGAAATACTTTCCTCATTTAATGTAGACAGTCCTGCACATCATTGATGGAGCCTCTCCAAAGGCCCTTCTACCAGAACACTTCTCTGGTTTCCTTTCTCTGTGCCCTTATTTTCCAGGATCACCTCCACAAATGGACTTTGTAGCAGGTTACTTCAACAATATCCTCTTTCCTGTAATAAACTAACCCAGAGCTGAATTGTCCCTCCCACCCCTCCTTCCTGTGACCCATTTTGTTGGACAGCCCTGGCTTTCCAGCCTTGCCCGGTGGTGGGTGAGCAGGAAGGTGCCAGGGAGCCGCCCCTGCCCGCTGAGCCCCGGCAGTGTTCCCACCTCGGGCACTCCAGTGCAGTGTGTGATGCAAAGGGAGAGGAATTTCTCAAGCAGGCAGAGCCACTTAAGCCTTTATAGGTCAAAAACCCAACAGCTCAGACTTCTTGCAGAAATCATCTTCAGGCTTGTTGGGAGAGCACCTGCTCTGAGCTTTAACTCTTGCTGGACGTGGGAAGCACCACAGGGAGCTCGGTGGTGGTTTCCAGGGGGGAAGTTTAGCTTAGGAAGTTTAGAGTAGGAAAAAATACCTACTCTGCCCTGGCACAGGATGCCCAGAGAAGCTGTGGCTGCCCCACCCCTGGAAGTGTCCAAGGCCAGGCTGGGATGGGGCTTGGAGCAACCTGGGATAGGGGAAGGTGTCCCTGCCCGTGGCAGGGGTGGATTGGAAACAGATGAGCTTTAAGGTCCCTTCCAACCCAAACCATTCCAGGATTCTGTGAGTTCTGTTGGCCACTGCAGGAGCCTGGACTGCTGGGAAAAGTCCCATGGGTGTCAAAAACTGCTCCTGTATTAAAGACAGAGGAACCAAACCCTTCAGACAAGGAGGTTGGAAGGAGCATGTTGGATCCCACTGGCAGTGGGCAGTCCTGGAGCAGCTCAGGATTCCGTGTGCATTTGGAATTGCAGTTCCTGCAGCTGTTTGCAGTGAATTCCCTTCCACAGGATTGCTCAGGGGAATTTTCAGCCTCTTCTCTTGATACTTTTGCTGCTCTGTTGGCTGATTTTTGAGGAATAAGTCCCAGTTTCCCTCTTGCCCATGTCTCAGTCTCTGCTTGGTACTGGAGAGAGCTGATGTTGGTTTGAAGGTAGATGGGAAAATAAGGAATGCATTGGAAAGTAAAGGAGGGAATCACTGGGGAGAGTTGAGGGAAGAGTTAAGATTTTTCCAGTTTTCCAATCACAACAGAATTCACATGAAAATACAATTGTGGAAGAAAAAAACCCTTTTTATTTGAGAAATAGTTCATCACTTAAAGTCTAGTTTAGGACATTGTACAAAGAAAGCACCATTAAAACTGAGCATTAGTAGCTCTTTATTTGGGTGTGAATTACCCCACTCTTGTACACAGGGGAGGGATCATTCCCTGAGTGTGTGTGGTGTGGCAGGAGTTGCTACAGCCTCTAGTTCTGTGCCTTGTGTTTGGAAAACAGTGTTAAAAGTTTGGGAAAAGTCCCAAATAATGATATTTAAAAAGAGCTGGATAACCTCACAGTACTACAGAGAGGGCAGAGTGATCCCCAGTCACCTCACATGTGCACACACAGAAAATTCCTGTGGATCTGGGGGACAGTGGCACAGTCCCACTGACAGCCAGAAGTGCATAACCAGTTTGCCCAACATGCATAAAATAAACTATTTATTGCAAGTCTCACAATACTTTGTTCCACTTCTGTCCAAACTCAGTGGTTGCGTAATGAGGTGATTGTAGGAGAAAGTCAAGTTTCACTTACCCTCTGAGCACATTGTTTTAACTCAGGACTCCAGGAAAACATCCACAAAAAATAAAAGCAGACTTGAAGAAAATCCCCTGAGAACAAGCTCCCTGCAGGCTCTGAACCCCAAACCCAAGGGTTATCCTCTTTCTTGGCCCCCAGAGAATTATTTTAAAATCGTTCAGGTTGATCCATTTAGGGTGGAATGAGTGAAAATCAGAGGAGGAGCCAAAATCATCATTTTTTAGGTGGTGTGTACAATTCAGAAGCTGAAAATCAATCCCAGATCCAGTCAGAGGAGTGTGGTGTGTGTAACAGCAGTGATAAGAAACCCTTGGAACTGCTGCAGGGAACCCAACGGGATCATCACCCTGGACATGCAGAGTTGGAATTACAATCAACTCCTTCCCAGCTCACAGAGGGTTACACTCCCAACCCAAACCAAAGTAAATATATTAGTATATTCTTCTATACTACCAGCTCCTGGATCAACAAAAGGATGTTGAGTGCATAATGTTGACAGAGATCAAAGAAGTGGGAAAGTCGAAGCAAATGATAATGGGGACTTAAATTACCTGTGAATAAAGTGGTCAGATAGCACAATAGCAGCGAGTTCAAAGCAGCAGTTTCTGCCTCTTGGAACAGCCCGTACCGAGCACACAGACTTGACTTGGCGTTAAGAAATGTGCAGGAACTGCCTCCCCAGCAGCGAGAGTGGAGCCACTTGGCTTGACTGCAGCACCAGCAAAACCAGTGCCCAAAAAGTGCAGCTCTGCCACGAGCCTTGGGAGGGGGAATCTGCTCTGAGGTGACCAACAGCTCATACAGGTCAGGGGAAAAATACAAAACATTTTTAGATGTGGCTCAGGACTGCTTGGGGGAAAGGCTGGGAATAATTGGGATTGTTCAGCCTGGAGAAGAGAAGTTTGGGGGTGACTTAATGAAGTGACTTAATGCCTGGAGGGACCCTGCAAGGAGGATGGAGAGAGAACATTTAGCTGGGTTGGAGGGACAGGACCAGTGGGAAGGGCTTCAAACTAAATGACAGTAGGTTTGAATGGGGTGTTAGGAGGAAATTCTTCCCTGTGAGGGTGGGCAGGCCTGGCACAGGTTGGGCAGAGAAGCTGTGGCTGCCCCATCCCTGGGAGTGTCCAAGGCCAGGCTGGACAGGGCTTGGAGCAACCTGGGACAGTGGGAGGTGTCTCTGCCCATGGCAGGGGGGTGGCACTGGATGAGCTTTAAGGTCCTTTCCAACCCAAACCACTGTGGGATTCTCTGAAAGTGAAAGCTGACCTGGGGAACACACCAAGCAGGGCCTCAGGAAGGCTCCATCACCCAACACAGTTCAAGAAACCACTTGGCCCAAAGAGATCTCTTAAGAACTAGATGTAGAGTATAAGGGTAGGGTTGGCAGAGTGTCCAGTCCAACCTGCAGTGTAGATTGGGTTGGTGTTGGTGCAGGAATTAAGTGTAGTTGGAAGATGAACCAAATAAAATCCAGATGCAGAGGAAGGAGCCTCAGCTAGAATGAGCTGCTGGGAAAAGCTGAGCTCAGAGGCTCTTCCTGAACTTCCATCCCTCTTTTGGGTGTATAAAGGCTGAGCTGGAGCTTTCCATGGTCTTCTCCTCTCCTCCTCCAGAAAACATGTGACAGGAAACTGTTCTCTGTGTAAGGAGTTTAAAGGACTTTAAACCTCCATCTCCCAGTTTTCCCAGTGCACCATCTGGTGCTGGTCATTGTTCTGGAGGATTATTTAGGACATGTGAGCATCAATTGATCCTGAACTGAAGATTTTCAGCACTGACAAGGTGATGGATCAGGAGGTTGATGGACAAGAGACACAAAGTGAGCTGGAGCAGAGCAGAGAGCCGTGGTCAGGAGGCTGAATCCACAGGGCTGGAGTGAGTGACACTCAACAGAGGACGTCTGGCCACGTCCCCTGTCCTGGAACACATCCAGGGAACAAGTGGACATTTCCCAAAGATAAGGTGACAGAGGGCTGAGCTCCCTGGAGAAGGGGAACAGGCCTCAGTGGTGTCTCCAGGCTGCAGCCAGGCTGGACTGGGGGGGAAATGGTCCTACCCATTAGAGAAAGGACTTCTTGTTCTGAAAGCTTTGGTAGGTATTTCCCACAGATTATGGAAGGCTGTTCTGAACTGCGTGGGAATCCCTGATCTTTAAAGGAAAACTTTCAGAATTGTCAAAGTGTGGCACAAACTTTGTGTCAGACTTTGCTTTGGACAAATATTGATGTGCATTTCTGTGTGTTATTTCTCTGTGTTTTCCCACACCAAGAGCTCTCAGACAGACCTAAGAGCTTTCTGTGGACTTTCCCCAAAAGTCTTAGTCTGAAAACAATCCATTTTTGACCTAAAAGGGAAAAAGTAACAAGTAAGTGCAATGGGCAAAGGGCAGTGTAGTTTGACCTTCAGGTCTGTCATCCTGAGTATCATAAAAGTCCACATTGCAGGGATTGCCAAGAGCAAAGTAGGTGAAACTTTGGGTGACAAAGAGAGCAGAGTTGTAAACTGAGCCTGAGTACAGGGGAATGTATCACACTTTGAGCAACCCAAATTTCTGTTTTATCACCCTTTGGGGCTTCCTTCCTTTTGAGGTCTTGAGCTGCAGCAGGACAGAAGTGGCGTGGATGGTCATGGTGGTCTCTTCTGTCTTTGAGTTCTGTGATTTCTTCTTTAATATCTGTTTCTTTTCCCCTGATCTCCCTGGCTCTGAGGAGCAGGAAGAATTGCACAGCCTCTCATTTGCCCACAGCACTCTCAGGCTGCATTAGGGAATCATAATCACATCTCATGCTTCGGAGCCTTGGGCTTGCTGCCAGCACGGCTCAGCCAGGAGTTGGCCAAGAGTTGTCTTGGGACCTTTTCATCTTGTTTTTAGGAGCATCAAGGCTTGGCCTTACCTCAAAACAAGGCGCTGAAACATGTAGGTCAGTGTTCAAAGGCAGCAGAGGGAGGCCCTGGGGTTGGCCGTGCTCAGGTGCTGGGGGTCCCTCGGGTGCTGCCAGAGCTCAGGGCAGGACTCTCTTCCCCCCCTGCAGCCACCCCATTCCAATTCTCTGAAATTTTGGGTGTGTAGCCTCTTCCTCTGCATGTTGAGATCTGAATCATCTGCCCAGACCCACGGATGTGTTCTCACCTCCTCACTTCCCCATCCCTGAAGGGGCTAGTTAAGGGCATTAGTGGCCCTTTGATCTCTCTTTTGTTCTCCATCTCAGTAATTTGGTCTCCACTGATCAAATGGGTTAATCTAATGCTTATTACTGGGCTCAGCATCAGGGCAGTGGCAGAGATGCACTGGATTGTCAAATACAGCAGTTCTGGCTGGGGAGCTGCATTAATTCCTCTGGCCATAAAAGCTGTGAAGCAAATTAAAAGCTTTTTTTTTTTTTTACCAAGTTTGGTTATGACATGTTACTTTTGAATGTCAGCAGAGCAGTTTAGGGATTAAAATTGCTGTTGTTTTCATAAAAGCTGTGCAAACCCCAGTTCAAAATTACAGGAAAGAATGGGCTTTGACTTCCTACTTCCAAGGCAGCTCAGCAGCAGCTGGTCCCTGTTCCTTTGTGCAGAAGGAGGGATTGCACATGGCTGAGGGTGCATCACTGTGGGAGGGAACACCCAGCACAGAAACTTGGGGAGAGTGACCCTGGGACTGAGGTGGGTCCAGATTTCAAAAATGAGCAGCACTCCAGTCCCATCACAGGTGTGAAGCAGTTCTTACAAAGGCCAAGAACAGAGCAGAGCAGGCACAGTGAAGAACTGAGAAGGAAGGAGGTGATCACCACATGGTAGAGCAGAAGAGGCAAGTTGAGGTCTGGGTAGGGAGCAGAGGATGTTGGTTCTCTCCTCAGTTAATTTCTGTGCACTAAAATGTTGCTTTCAGATTGTTTCAATATAGGGAACATCTCCAAGGGTTTGAAAGTCAAATAACAAAGTGAATTGTGACAATTGCTGTGGGTTCCTGCATGTTTGGGTCAGAGGTTGAGGACTGGCAGGTTGGTCTCTCTCCACCACCACCCAGGGTAGAGATGCAGCTTCACAAACCCAGCTCTGACTGTTTTAAAGTAGCAGGAGAGATGGTTTCACATGGTATGTGTGTCTGTCACTGCTCCAGTCCTGGGCCCCTGTGAAATAATCTTCATAACTTCTATTTACTTCAGACAGTTTTATTCCAAAACAAGTGGACCTCAGATCCTCTTCCTCTTGTCACGTTGTACCTCAGCTATTCCTTTGCTCCATCAAGGTTCTTCTGGAACACAGGACATAGCATGGAACGTGCTCTGCAGCCATGCTGTGGGTGCACATGGTCCCCGAGTGCCAGCACTGGAGACTCCTCTCCAGACACTTCCCTGGGGCCACAGGAATGTCTCTGTGTCACCCTCTGGTTCACCTCATCTCATTCACATAAGCATAAGATGCCCCAGGTCATACAATTCTACTCAGCCATTTTTTTCTCCTCATCTGCTCTCCCAAGTGTCTTTATTTTATCATTTTCATCCTTCTTTTTGCTTGGAATGATGTTTATTCTCATTATTTTTCTGTATGTGCTCTTCTTGACCACTGGCAGCTCACAAAATGTGTTAGGCCATTGCCTGCCATCGTTTGCCTCCAACACTTTGCTGTCCTCCATCCTTCTATGACCATCTGGTCTTCCCATTCCCTCCTCCAGAGGACCTCTGATCCCTGTTTTGTCCCTCAGGAGGACCTAAAGCTGTGCAAAGCACATCCCTCCCTGGAGGAGCACGTTGGATTTGGGTGGTGGACAAACAGCCCCCACTTTGAAAAAGATCCTCAAATAACTTGTGTTGGTTTTTGGTTGTGAAATCTCCATTTCATCACTCCTGCCAGTGGCCCCTGGTTGTGGCAGTCAGTGCCTTCATCTCCATCTCTGGCTGCCTCTTTCCTGGTGGTTTTCTGCACAACACAAAGACTGAGGAATTCCTGTGGGGCAGGTCCCTGCTGGCCATTCCTTGCCATAACTTTTTCTCCTGCTGAAAACACCTGGGTGGAACCTCTTGGGCCCACCTGACATTGCAGAGCCTTCAGAGGGCCGTGAAGTTCTACGGGATGAAGGAGATCATGGGGCAGCACCTACATCCATGACCCTCCAGGGAAGCCAGAAAGGAGGAGCTTTGGTGGCCTTGGCCTTTTCCAACCCCTCCTCCAAAATCCTGCTCTTGAAAAGCCACTCAGTGCCATTGGAAATCCTGTGCTATTTGTGTGCAGGGTTGTTGAGAGAGAGGCCAAAAATCATCCCCAGTCGTGTTTTAATTCAGAAAGGAGTGACATGAACTCAAATAAGGCCATTAAAAAGAAGCTGAGAGGGCAACTAAGAGTTACAACCTTGGCATCAGAGTATTTGAGGACACTACAGTTGGAATTAAGATGAAATGTATCTCTGATAAAAAGATATCAGGATTCCTAAACAGAGGGGTAAGAAAATACATAAAAGCATCCTGAAAAAGCAGGAAATTTGATGAAATGAGAAAAAAAGCCCCAAACTAAAAGTATGTAAAGACACAGTGGAAAGAGGAGAAGAGAAATAGCTTGAAAAGTCTAAAAAACTAATCCCAGACTGGCTTCAGTCACATCAGAAGCAGAACATTTTGCCTGACAATTTGTAGAATTTATAAAAAAATGAAGAGTAAAAAATGCACTTAGGGCAGCTGACCTGCCAGCAGAAAAATGAATGCAATTCTCTTTGTGCTTTCATCTGTCTGGGGCTGAAATGTCTGGAGAGGAGATGGTGCTGCAGATAGACACAATTACGGTATCGGGCTCCGGGATCAGGTGGTGCTCACCCAAGAGCTGGGCAGGATGAAATCACTCAACTATTAACTTGTCTGTGAACTCTTGGTTCAAGTCCCTGGATGGTGGCTGAGGTGACTCCAGTTCTCCTCTGGGCCCAGAGCAGTGTGTTGGAAGAGCTGGGTGGAGGAAGGTGACAGAAATTATAATGTGAGTGTAACGAGGGGTCGTGGATTCAACACTTGGGCAGGTCCAGCTGAATTTCCAAAATGCAAAGGCTTTCATGGAGACCAAGAGCACATGGGAATGGAGTGCTTGGGGATGTTCTGGAGCTTTCCAACACTTGGATTGATTAGAAGGAATGAACACAAGGATCAGCTACTGCAGAAGGACCTTATGAGTCCAAACACTTCAGGAGAACGTGGAGAATCTGTAATTTCTTCACATTCAGGTGACGGGCTCTGGTCTGTCCATTGCCACAACATCTTGTGATTGCAACAGATGGGTCTGTGCAAATGTCACTTTGGAACCTGGTGGTTGTCATGAAGACAAAAAATGAACATGAAATGAGAGAATGAACCAGAGAATGTCTTTAATCTCCTGTGAAAATCCAGGATCCATCCACATGTTGAATCCTGTGTGAAGTTCTGTTCCCCACAGCGCTGAAAAAGCTGCTGCTGTGGTGGAAGAGGTTTGGAGAAGAACATGAGGACAAAAAAAGCATAAGATGTTCCATCCAAGGAGCAACTGGATTAATACTCTTCTGGCTGGAAAAGAGGCAGCCAAAGGGTGAGAGGAGGAAGATCCAGAGTCAGGAAGAGGGGTTGGCTGTTGGTCTCTCAGTATGAAGGTGACACAGAGCCACTGAGGGCCCAGTTCAAAGGGACTCTTCAGCCACTGTGCAATTAACATGTGCAATCAAATCCCTCGCTGCAGGAGCTCTGTGGGTGCTGGAGGTTTCCAGAGGTGCAGAAACCACTGGAACTAATGAAAGGGGGAAGGCTCCAGCAATGGCTGTGAGAGAACCAGTCCCAGTTTTGCTTCAGGGAGTCTATAAAATGTTGGAGGCTCCAAGAGTGTCCTGGGGAGAAGCCCTACAAGCTTGTCCTGGTTTTACTTCTTCAGAAGTCCATTGTTAGCAACTGTCAAAGCAAAGATTGTGGGTTAGATGGACCTTTGGTCTGAATCCACAGTGCTGCTTCTCCTGCAGGACACCTTCCAGCCACGAGCCCCCCACCTTCAGCACCAGCTGTCCAGCCCAGCCCTGCTCTGCTTGGGCAGCTCTCTGTGGAGACACTGCAACAGGCACAACCTTCCCCATCCCTCACTGACTCTGAGCTCAGCTATTTGTGCACAAAGAAAGCTCTGCAGAGTTGACCTCCTCAGGTGCCAGCAAGTCCTGGCTCCATCCTGCTCCTTGGATTCCTGGTAAACACTTCTGGATTTTGCAGCCTGAGGGATTAATTGATGCTTGTCTCATCCTTCTTCCCTGAAAGCAAGATAAGGCAGGATGGTGATGCTGCAGGCTTTGGTCTGGCTGGGACAGGCTGAGGAAGCTCTGAAGTCACAGGGAGCAGAGGAGCTTGCCCATCCTCCCAGCCTGACCTGCACAGAGGACAAGACCTTTGCTCCAGTCCCTCCCCTGAGCTCTTCCCTCCAGGTTTTGGTGCTCAGTAGTGGCTCTTTCTTCTTGGACTTCTCATCCCTGTGTGTCAGGGGTCCTGCATGGCCTGGTGAGCAGTGATTGCACCAGTGCAGGAACCTGGGCAGCCCTTCCTGCCCATCTGAGGGATTCCCAATTTTCTTCGACCCCGTGGTCCTAAAATTCCATAGGGAGCTTTGGTAAAAGTGTGTTGACTTCTATCCCAGCATGAGATCTGAAGCAGGATCTCCCCATTCAGGGTACCTTGAGCCCATGGCAGCTCCTTTATTATCCTAATGTGCCTTCCTGGGAGCACAGAGTTCTGCCAGAGGGCAAGAAGGACCTCTGAGGAAGGATTTCTAATATCTGGTGTCTTTAGTGCCCCTTCCCAGATAAAGTGTCTGAAATGCTTTCCCAAGGTCATATCTGAGCTTCACTGGAGCCAGAAAATAGCTCTTCTTTTGCCCCCAGACCTTCAGGATGGAGGAATTTGTCTGCTCAGAGGTTGATGTCAAGCAGAACTTCTCATCTCCACAGAGCCAAACCTGCCAGGTGGCCTCTGCTCGTTGGTCTCATGAACTGGGAGATAAAGAGGTGCAGAGATCCTGGTAATTGCATAACGTGTTGTATCAGATGTTGTGCTCATGCCCAAGTGTTGTGCCTCTGGCCTCCAGTGGATTCCACCAAAGGCCACATTGTTCAGGAGCCTCTCCAGAGGCTTCTCCATTCTTGACACCTGCATGGCCTGTGGAGCTCCACTGAGCTCTGTGCCAGTGCTGATGCTTCCAGGAATGGTGCCAACTTAGGTGGATTGTGGTTTGCAGACAACTCTAAAACTGCTTGAGATGCCCCTGCCCACTTTGTGTGGGGAGAGGGAATTACTGCTTGGAGTTCCTCACCTAAATATGGATGTGGACTGTCATTTAAAGGAGAGGAGAAGACAAGGAGCAGTAGTTGGGCTGTGTGGAGGTGCAGAGCACAAACCCACAGGAGCCTCTGTCCCACCATGGGTGGGATGAGCCGCAGGGGCACCACGAGGAGTCTGTCCCTGCTTCCCATTCCAAGCACACACATGGACAATGTGCATCCCAGAGAGCTCTGCTCAATGCTGGCAAACCTCTTCCCTCTCCCACTGCAGGAATCTGTGCCTGAGTGACGAAGTGAGGGGGAAGAAGGTGGTGGTTTTGGGTGGACACAGAGCTTTGAGTAAACAGGAGCAATGTGGGGATTGAGGAGCCGGCGTTGCTGTGAAGGCAAACTTCCTCCTGTTTGTTTAATTCTGTTGACCATGCTAAGAACTTTGAGAGACTTTTAATACCTTACAAACTCTGGCTAAGCATCTGTGTGAATGTGGCTTTAAGGAGCTGGGCTGGAGAACTGGGTGGCTTTGTGAGTATTCCAGTGCTTCCCTGGGGAAAGCTGCTCAATCTTAAGACCTTTGGGGGTTTTTTTGGATGTATCTGTGTTGGCAGAGATTTGAAGGACAATTTTATGTTGAGTTGTAGCTGTTGTGTGTCCTGGAGGAGGGATCACAGTGCCTGGAGAGATCAGGGACACTTTGGGTGCCTCTTGGCTGTGCAGACCAGTCCATGGTTGGGGTGTATGTTAAGGATTTCCTTTAATCCACTGTGGCAATCTCTGTGATCTTCGATCTCCTCAGCCTGAATTGTCCTCAGAGGATCACACCTGACCCTTTGACCATGATATCAGGCTGACAGGGGATGTTAATTTGTTATTTCATCATGATATTGTCCTTTCACTGACCTTTGGTTGTTTTCACAGTCGGTGCTTTCAAGGCTACAAGTCCCTCATCATCCTTTGAGTATTTTCTGAGCTCTTTGTTCTTGGGTTTTCTTGGTGTCTGTGGCTGTATCTGGACACACCAAAATGTCCATTTCCCTTGTGGGTGACACATCAGAGCTGGTGGCAGGTCCTGTTTATGATGGTGCAGGACTTGGTGTTTCTTATCTACAGCAGCATTGCAGAAAGCAGCAATCTGAGTTTCTGCACTCCACTGACTTTCCCAGTTTAATGGGTAGTTATTAAATGATTACACTTAATTGATTAGAGCAAGGTGAAGAGATCAGAACAAGGTGTGAGCATCTCAAGGGCCTTTCTGATTTATTCTTCACCTCTGGGTGTTTTACTGTGTAGAGTCTTGTCCACATCAATGTTTGAAGCCTGAATTATTCATTAAGAAAACCTTTCCCAAACTCCTTTTTCTCTCTCCACTTGAGAAGTTAAACATCTTGGGGTAACAAACGAGCTGAAATATCCTGTTTATCAAATGTGTTTTAGAAGTTACTCTTTTCCTGCTCAAAGCCCAGCTGAGTGGTGTGTTCTCTGTGAGCACTGGTGGAGGGGGAGAACTCTGTGTGTTAAAGTAA
Organism: Pithys albifrons albifrons; assembly: GCF_047495875.1. Taxonomy (NCBI): domain Eukaryota; kingdom Metazoa; phylum Chordata; class Aves; order Passeriformes; family Thamnophilidae; genus Pithys; species Pithys albifrons. Next base: position 1,925,008 of record NC_092478.1, on the reverse strand, counting down.
CTTTGCTTTTGTCTTTAAATTTGGATATTCAGATTTTTTTGCCAGAGTTCAGAGTCATTTCAGGAATTGAACTGTCTCTCAGATACACTTACAGAGGAAATACATCTGCCATTTCCACTCAGGCTGCACCTGTAAGTTGATATCTTTGGGGTTTCTCTCGGTTTCACTGGTTTGTTTTGCTTTGTTTTCCACCACGTTTTAACAAGATAAGAATCTCTCTGTATTTTCCCTTCATTTCAGTAATTGCCTTCTCCAGTGACCCATTCCTGGGCTCTTCTGGGCAGGGATCAGGATCTCAGTGCACAGCCCATGTGCACCACTGCACAGAGCCCTCACTTAATCATATTGTCATCTCAGGTAATTCATTAGAACCTCCCCAGAGCATCAAATGGAAATCAAAGCACTAATTCCTCTCACCTCACTCCCCAAAGACACAACCTGTGTAAACAGAGCTGCTCACCAGATGCCTGGAAATTTGACATCAGCAGCCACTGAGGTGGGAATTGAGTTTCTCTCAGGTTTTCAAAGTTCTTTCCCTGAAATCGTTTAACCCCTGAAAATTCAATCCAGGTGTTATCACCCCAGTGCTTGCCACTGGTGTGATGTGCTGCAGAGCAACATAAAAAAAGAAAGAGGTTTGAGTGTATGTGAGATCCAAACCATAAAGGAATTTATGACAAAAGCGAAGTAATTGAAGTTCTACATCAAATAAACAAGGAAACAACTCTGTCTCTTGAAGCCAGATGTGATACCCTCTCTTAAAGTGGCTGGGCCAGTGTTGAGCTCTGCTCTGCATCCCCAGGGCTCAGTGCCCTGATCCTGCCTGGTGAAAAATCCCGGGATAACCAGGGTGGAATCTCCCTGGCAGTGAGGGGGTGGCTCCTGGCAGGGACAGAGCAGTGCAATGTACTTTTACCTGTTATTGCCAGGAAGTTCAGGCTCAAATGAGAAACCAAGGCTGTAAATTGGGATAACTGAACAAAAGTCAAGCTGATAATGCTTTTTCTCCTTCTTCCTATTGCCTGCTCATGCTGTTTCAGTCCTGCTGGGCCAGTGTTCAGTCAGTTTGTATCAGTGTCAAGAAAACAGGGATTGTGGTGTTCCCCTTCCCTCTGCTGAGGTGCCCAGTGAGCTCCCAAAGGTGCTGGGGAGGGAGGGGAGCCAGGCTGAGCCAGCCCAGGGTGAGGGCAGCTCCTCTAGAGCCTCCCCCAGAGATACCCATGACAAACCCAGCCTTGCTAAACCACCTGCTTGGTTTAATTGTTTGACATCAAAGCCTGGAGCCAGGTTTAGAGGAAGGAGGAAAGCCTGAGTCAAGAGTTTAATTCTGTGTAGGTTCTGCCTTTGGGTTTTTTTAGGAGTAATAAAGCAATGATCAATTTGGATTGTTCAGCCTGGAGAAGAGAGCTGGGGAACTAATTGTGGCCTTCCAGGACCTGAAGGAGCTCCAGGGAAGGTGGAGAGAAACTCCTGACCAGGGTCTGGAGGGACAGGACAAGGGGGAATGGCTTCAAACTGACAGGGAGGGGTTTAGATGGGATATTGGGAAGGAATTCTTGGCTGTGAGGGTGGGCAGGCCCTGGCACAGGGTGCCCAGAGAAGGTGGCATGATTGTTTCCCAGGGACATCCCTTTGTGCACCTGATAGAGAATTTCACTTCTATTCCAGAGCCCTTTGAGCAGCACTTGCAGGTGTGGCTGATCCCAGCTGGTGGCTCCTTGCTGAGGAACACTTGCTCTCCTCTCTTCTTCCCAAATTCCTGCTCCCCCCGCCCCTGTTTCCATGCCATAACTCATCCCTCTCCTGCTGTGGCCCCAGACTTTATGACACCCTTTCCCAAGCCTGTCCAACTCATTCAAACTGCAGAAAATGCTCAATTTTATTTAATATGATCATTTTGCTGATGTTTTCATAAGCTGAATGAGCTCCTGGAGAAGTCAAGGATGGGGCAAGCCTTGGGAATGTGTGGCCAGGAGCCTGGCAGGAGGTGGGAGCTGTTGGCATCCTCAGTGAACCATCCTCTAGGTAGCCTGAGGTCCTTCTTTCAAGTCTTCCAATCACTCCAAGATGGGATAAATTGGATTTGGAGATTTGGATAATTCAGAAAAAATTCTGTTTCATCTGCCAATGTTGTCACCCCGTTAATTTCCCCCTTCCCAAGTAATTTATGGCCGTGCTGAAACACTTCACAAGGGAACTTCCTGCCTCCCTCTGGAGTGGCCCATGAGGCCAACAAATCGTTCAGCTTTTCTTGCAAATATTTTTGGAGTGCATCTTTCATTCCCTGAGTTATTTGTTGGCCACAGAGACTCACTAATAGGCACCCTGCTTCTGATGTTGAAAAAGGCTTTATTGTTTGCATGGGAGCCCCTGGCATGTTTTGCTCCTTTGACTGGTCTCCTTCAGTTGTCAGAATTACAGCCCTTGCTGCTCAGCCTTGGATTCCAGTTCCACTTTCCAAAGGTTGCCTTTTCCTTCTGGTGTTCTCCTTCCCTTTAGGGTCCAGCTGAAGTCCTGGCTGCCATGGTGCAGCTTTTCTCCAAGCAGATCTCTGAACATTTTATGTCTCTCTCAGAAATATTTTACCTTCTCATTTGCTTTCTATAATGTTTTTCTAACTATTTTCCTTATCTTATATTTTTACTATTTTGAGAGTGTATTTTAAAATTATTATTTATTTATTCCTTTCCTTAGCAATAGGAAATTTTGAATATATAATGGGCACTGTTAGAGAAATAATCTAATTTGTGGTTGGTTGGCAGCTTTCATACTTCTTCCCATACTCTCCATGGAATTTCAACCTATAGCTCTTTGGAACTCCTTCATGCAATTAAATACATATTAGTCCAGTCCACTGCATTGTTCCTGTACCTCTGTGGTTACAACATCCTCTGCATTAACTTCCTTACCTTGAATTTCCCAGCTGTTTATGAAATTAATGTTGTCAATTAAAAGTAGGCATTTTGGTTTGCCCTTCATAACTTCAGGCTTGGAATTTGTGTTGGTAATATAAGTAAATGTTTATATATATATCTGTACACACAGATGTATATTTGTATATATACCTGTATAGATACAGACATGCATATGTTATACATTTATTGATAGAACGATGGAATCATGGAATGGTTTGGGATGGAAGGACCTTAAAGCCCATCTCATTCCACCCCCTGCCATGGGCAGGGACACCTTCCACCAGCTCAGGTTGCTCCAAACCCCGTCCAGCCTGGCCTTGGGATTACCCTCCCAGGGATTGCTGGCACCCAGAGCATCCTTTCCTGCTGGATATCAGTGCAATATTCAGGTTTTTAGATGCAGGAATTAAGAAGAGAAAAATTCAATACCCAGATTCCAGCTATGGACACATAAAACCTGACCTACAAAATGCCTTTTGGAATCTGCAAGAGCACTGCAGTGTGTGGGTGCTGCTCCAGGGGGGCTGCCCACTGCCTTTGGGATGTGCAGGGGACTGGGAGAGGCTCCAGGAGCTCAGCCTTTGGGATGTGCAGGGGTTGGGATGTGCAGGGATTGGGATGTGCAGGGGTTGGGATGTGCAGGGGTTGGGATGGAGTTGAAGAGCTCAGCCTTTGGGATGTGCAGGGGTTGGGATGTGCAGGGGTTGGGATGGACTCCAGGAGCTCAGCCTTTGGGATGTGCAGGGGTTGGGATGTGCAGGGATTGGGATGTGCAGGGATTGGGATGTGCAGGGGTTGGGATGTGCAGGGGTTGGGATGGACTCCAGGAGCTCAGCCTTTGGGATGTGCAGGGGTTGGGATGTGCAGGGGTTGGGATGGACTCCCAGGAGCTCAGCCTTTGGGATGTGCAGGGGTTGGGATGGAGTTGAAGAGCTCAGCCTTTGGGATGTACAGGGGTTGGGATGTGCAGGGATTGGGATGTGCAGGGGTTGGGATGTGCAGGGGTTGGGATGGACTCCAGGAGCTCAGCCTTTGGGATGTGCAGGGGTTGGGATGGACTCCCAGGAGCTCAGCCTTTGGGATGTGCAGGGGTTGGGATGTGCAGGGGTTGGGATGGACTCCAGGAGCTCAGCCTTTGGGATGTGCAGGGGTTGGGATGTGCAGGGGTTGGGAGAGGCTCCTGGAGCCGCTGCCCCGGAGCTGGGCTGGGGCAGACGGAGCCCCAGCGCTTGATCTCTGCAGATGGTAATAACAGCATCAGGCAGGCAACAAGTTTCCTCTTGTTGTGTTGGGGCTGAATTCCATGTGCACACAGCCTGCCACGAACCTCCTGTTCCCTGCCATCCCTGCGCTCCACGGCAGCTTTCCCGAGCCTCAGGCACCGCAAGCTCTGACTCATTTACTTAATATTCCTCTAATGAAACTGCCCAGAGCTCTGGACCTATTCTCCTCCAAAACAATCTTCCTCCTCCCTGTTTTTCCACACCCTTTGCTTTCTTCTCAGCTCCCGTCACATTCCTAATGGGACTTTGGCTGAGCTCCCTGCAGCATTCCCTGCCGGCCCCTCGTGTCCTGCCAGCACAGAGGGGTGTCAGGTGGCACTGGAGGTACCAGGTGACATTTAGAGTGAAGTCACGAGGGAGAGAAACGGGCAGGAGGGTTCCTTCAGTGTGGTGGGGAGAGGGGGGTGGCCATCCCAGGCTCCTCCCCACCTTGGCTTTGGAGCAGGACCACCAGGAGCTGGAAGCTGCACTAATGACAGGGCATCCTTCACCCAAGGACTGGGGAGCTGGAACAAAAGGATAGGAATGACAGAAAAGGCAGGGAATGGGAAAATCCCCCCCAGGGCTCTGTAGTGGCTGGGTGGGCTGGAGGGCACCAGGATGAGCAGACCCCCAACCCAGGAGCTGCCACCAGGAACAACTAGGGAGCAGCTGTAGGACCTCTTGCCCTGCCTCACTGGGGACCACAGGAATTCAAGGATGACAAGAGGAAGCCTTCTGGAGTGCTGATCTCTTGATTTCAAGAGCTGAAATTCTGGGGAGCAGCCCCAGACTGCTCCAGGGAAAGCTCTCCAAGATGGTTTTTCTCTTTTCATGGAAACAGCTTCTTCCAGGATGTACCTGAGACTCCTCCCAGGCATCTCCTGGAGTCTTTCCACATCTCCTCTAGGGAGCTGAGATCCCAGAGGATGGAGAATTTCTTCCAGGTCTGGGGGACTCACAAGGAAGTTTTGAGCAGTAGGAGAGGATTTATTTTTGGCTGGATGAGGGGGCTGGTGAAGGACAAGTGGGGATGAGGGAGGCAGGGCAGGCTGTGGGGGGCAGGTGGGTTGGGAGGTGATGGGGAGGAGGTTTGGCTCTGTGAGAGGACATTAATGGGGTGGGGAGGACAAGGTCTTTGCTGTGAGGGAGGGGATTGTCCCGCTCTGCTCTGCACTGGGACAGCCTCACCTGCACTACTGGGGCAGTTTGGGGTGACTCAATGTAAGGAAGAGATTGAGCCATTGGAGAGTGTCAAAGGAGGGCACAAAGATGGTTCAGGGCCTGGAGGGGCAGTGTGTGAGTGCTGAGGGCACTTTGTGTGTTCAGCTGGAGAAGAGGAGACAGAGGGGAGACCTCACTGCAGATACAACCTCCTCAGGAGGGGCAGGCACTGAGCTCTGCTCTGTGGGGACCAGGGACAGCACCCAGGGAATGGCTGGAGCTGTGTCAGGGCAGGGTCAGGTGGGATCTCAGCAAAAGGTTCTTCCCCAGAGGGTGGTGGGCACTGTCCAGGCTCCCCAGGGCAGTGGGCACAGCCCCAAGGCTGCCAGAGCTCCAGGAGGGTTTGGATGATGCTCTTGGGCACAGGGTGTGACTTTTGGGGATGTTCCTGTGCAGGGCTGAGGGTTGGACTCCGTGATCCTTGTGGGTCCCTCCCAGCTCAGCCCCTGCTGTGATTGTGGGGTGCAAATGGCAGCGAAGCCATTTTAGGTGCTCGGAGCAGGAGCTGGGGCTGGTCCTGACCCTCCTGCTGCCTGGAGAGCAGGGGCTGGGCTGTGCTGCTGGAGTTGCACACACACACAGCTCTCCTGGGCTGGCTGCTCCTGCAGCCTGTACAGACAGGCCTGTGCTCCTCAAAGACAGGCATCGGATTCTTGCCCTCGGGGCTTCGCAGCCAGCTCGAAGTTCAGAGCAGCCCTTTCTTTCTCCTGCTGTTCACGCCCTGCAAAGAATTTTCTATCAACAAAAGAAATTGTTTTATAACCAACTCGATGTTCATCCCCAGTCCTGGGGTATGAAAGGGGTTTGGGAGGACCAGGGAATTGGAGCCTGGAGGTGGTGGAAGCAGAGAACAGCAGCCAGTGGAACAGACCTGCTGGGAGAGGGCAGGTGAATTTTTGGGGCACTCCAGAGTCAGTGAAGCCCTTGGTGCAGGTCTAGGTTGGATGAAATGCCAGCATTGGAATGATCCCTGCAAAGAAAGGGTTGGGGCATCCCCAGGACGTGCCATGGTAAGCTGAGAATCCTGTTACTCCTGCAGCTCCTGTGACTGGATTTAAAGTCTCTATTGGGTGCTCCATCACATGAAGATCCTTGAAATGCTGGGTTGTAGCTCAGCCTGTACCTCAGAGCCAACAGTGTCAGACTCAGAAGGATTTTCTTTGCACACTGTTGATCATCATTCCAGGGAAAAACCAATCCAGTTAAACCCCACTGGGTACTACCCCTGTCATGAGTCTTCTCTGCAGTGATGGAGGAGTGGGATGTTGTGGGGAAGTCTCATCAGCACCAAGTTCAAGAGCTGTGGGACAGCCTGGGGAAAGGAGGGAGGACTGTGGAGTTTGCAGAACTGCAGCACACAAATGGGGGTGACCAGGAGATTTCTGTTTGTCTCTGCCAGTGGAGGTGCTGAGAGTGCTCCTGGCACACAGCTGGCCTTGCAGCTGGCAAGGACAGATGTCAGGCCTGTCCTCAGGAGTGTGGAACACACGAGGGCAGTGTGCAGGCTCCAAAACACAGCTGCCACCAGCATCTCATGCCATCTGCCATCACTTACAAATGGTTTGTGGTGGGATTTGGAGTTGGAGAACTTGCCTTTTTTATCACAGAGTGTCCTCTTGAGTGATGGAAATACCAACTACTTCCAAATTCTATTTCTACTATTTCTCTGCAGATTATGGTCTTGTTTGTAGCCCAGGTCTTGTGTTTTCAGCCTCTTAAAGCAAAACATTCTCAAAGCTCAGGGAAATCTGGGGCTCAGACAGCTGCAGTTTGAGGTTGCTGAGGAACATTGTCAGAGGAAGGGCCTCCAGGTGGAGGCACAGCTCCCACTTCCAGGACACATGGAATTGAGGGACTGGCAACCTCAGGCTGGGCAGAGGAACTGTTTTGAATTATCTGACCATGCTTGAGGCTTCTGGAGAGCAGTTGTGTCCCTTTGGGTCAGCAGTGGTGGATTCAATATGTTCTAAGGACAGATGGAAGTGTGGGCTGGCTCAGGAGCTGCACTCAGTTCCCCTGACTGGTTTTCTTGGCTTCCATGAATGTGTCCAGAAGTTGGTGAGTTTGGAAAGGCATTTTTTTGTGCTTACAAAAGGCAGTTTTTAAATGTCAAAGTTGAAAGTACATTTCCTTAGTAAAAAATCCCACCACCAAAGCCATCCTGGGCACGCAACCACCAGAGCAGCTGGGCTGAAGCCATGGCAGTTTCTGGAAGGCTTTGAGGGCTTGGGTTGTACCTCCCAGCCAGGAGCACACACCACAGCCTTTAAGCTGTTGGTATCCAAATTCTTTGGTTGCTTAACTTTCAAACAACCGCATCCACATATTGGCAGGGATTGCCACATCCCAGTGCTCTGGAAGTGTCCTTTGGCACTGGATTTACAGCAGCTAAGCAGCAGTGGGGTCAGTGGCCAGCTGGCCACCGAGCAGGAAGCTGAATGGCAGTGAGAATAAACAGTGTTCCATGGAGCTGGAGGGTCTGACAGCACCGGGAGCCGTGAGGATGGATCAGCCTCCGGGATATTCCCCACGGAGAGGGCTCTCAGTGCTCGCTGCCGGCGCTGATGGCCATGGAAGCAAAGAGCACATGGATCCATCCCCACTCCTGCAGGCAGCAGGAGCATTGTCCTGCTCACCGAGCCACGGAGCTTCGCTGGGGAGGAAGGAGTGATTGATACAGCTGGACAGAAGCAGCCTCTCTGCAGGCTCCCAAAGAATGAGAAACAGCCATCCCTGGGCAGATCTCCGGGAGAAGCGGCACTCTTTGGGAATTCCCCAGCCCTGGTAGCAGGAGTGATTGATGGGAGCTGGGAGGCTGTGGGGCTGCTGAGGGAGGAGGAGTGTGTGGGCTGTCAGGCTGCCCACGCTGCCAGGGGAGCTGTGATGAACAGCCCTGTCAGCTCTGCTGTGCCCACAGCGGCTCCCAGGGCATGGGGACGGCATCAGGGAGGAGGGGCTGTGCCACCCTCCATCTCCATTATATTCAGGTCACTTCCAGCCTATTTTTTAGAGTTAGAGGAGGATTTGAATGCTCCTCCAGGAAAAGGGCCACCCCCACTGCACAACAGCTGGGTCACAGAACCACAGAATCACTGAGCTGGGAGGGACCCACAAGGATCACAGAGTCCAACCGTCAGCCCTGCACAGGAACATCCCCAAGAGTCACACCCTGTGCCCCAGAGCATCATCCAAACCCTCTTGGAGCTCTGGCAGCCTTGGGGCTGTGCCCACTGCCCTGGGGAGCCTGGTCAGTGCCCACCACCCTCTGGGGGAAGAGCCTTTTCCTGAGATCCAACCTGACCCTTCCCTGACACAGCTCCAGTCATTCCCTGAGATCCAACCCAACCCTTCCCTGGGTGCTGTCCCTGGTCCCCACAGAGCAGAGCTCAGTGCCTGCCCCTCCTCTGCCCTCCTGAGGAGGTTGTACCTGCAATGAGGTCTCCCCCAGTCTCCTCCAGTCTGAACACACCAGGTTTGTCCAAGTTGACCTCAGTGGTTTCCTGCCAAAAATACCTGTGAACAATAATAACTTGTTAATGATTTATCCTTGTGCTCTCAAGTGCTGCCCTGATTCTGAACACCATGGAAAGCATCGAGGCCGAGCTCTGCAGGCTCCAAGGTTTGGGCTACTATGGCTTTTTGTCCTTGCCCAGAGATGGGGATGCCAATTGCTCGAGGGAGCCAAGGGTTTGGTGCACTGGACAGTTCCAATGCATATTGTTCAGTGTAACTTTAGGGAATATTGGTGGGAAAATCAACTGGATTGGACCAGGGAAGTAATCAGCTGAGCTGTAACGAAGGATTGTCCCTTCCTGAGTTTGCAGACAGTGTGAGCAGCAGACACTTCAGCAGGTTCCTCATGGGAACGTCGATGCCAGCAAGGCACAACTTACCAGGAGTTTGGTTTCTGCAAAAAGAGCTGCAAATCCACGTTGTGTGGACCAGGCTTGGCTCTGGAGATGGGACCTGGGAGAACAAGCTCTCTCCTTCCAAGAGGCAGCAGAGGTGCCTGAAAATGGAAATGTCTCCACTTCTTTGGCCTCAGCCTCTTTAGTCCTGGGCCAAGAGCTGTGTCATCCTCATCCCTAAGAACCTCCACGTGGAGATGTGCCCTTTGGTGATGAATGCTGGAGTCTTCAGAGGCTCCCAGGAGACTGAAACTAAGGGATAAGTTTTATGCTTACCTGCTTTAAGCTCCTTCCAGCATGCCAGCCCAGCTCTTTGAATGTCTGTGATACCTTGGAACAGTCTGGTCTAGTGGAAGGTGTCCCTGCACATGGCAAGGGGACACAATGAGATGAGTTTTAAGGTACCTTCCAACACAAAATGTTCTGAGATTTTGTGGTCTTAAGTGCTTGGACTCCCCAGGATGTGGCAAGGATGGTAATGATCAAATGAGCTCCTTAGAGATAGAACTCACTGGTGGAAGTCTCTTGTGAAATTATCTCCAGTCAAAAAAAAAATAGTTATTGGTTTATCTGCAATCCTTTGTGGAGATCAGTTGCAGGGAATGTCATGGAAGAAGTATAAACTTGTAAAAAAGGAACAAGGTGTGTCTGTGAAATCCTTCAGGCTGTTCATCACCCTGCTCTGGGTACACCCTCCACAGCAGGAACTCCAGTAATCCTGGCAAGGTATCCAGAATGGAAGACCAAGCAGAAGATCACTCTTTGCATGGTCTCTGCCGGCTTGTGAGAGTCACAAGAATCCCAGGATGGTTCAGGTTGGGAGGGACCACAGTGGGGCATCTGGTGCCACCTCCCTGCTCCAGCAGGGCCATCCCAGAGCACAAGGCACAGAATTGTGTCCAGAGGGTTCTGGAATATCCCCAGGGAGGAGACTCCACACCCTCCCCGGGCAGCCTGTTCAGTGCTGGGTCACTGCACAGGGAAGAAGTTCTTCCTCCTGTCCAGGTGGAACTTCCTGGGCATCAGTTCCTGCCTGGATCACAGGGTTACATCAATTTGGGGTCTGCCCCCATGTGCCAGTGCTGAAATTCTTGTTTCTGTTCAGCTTTTGCAGACATCAGTGAAAGAAATTTTCAGACAATTCCACCTTTGCTGGTGCAACCACACGTGCCCATGAGTTGTGTGGCCTCGAGAGGAGCACGTGGACATTGGCAGGGGGAGGCTGAAGTGAGGCAGGGCTTGGCCCCTGGCACCCCATGTTTGGTGCCTCGTGGAGCAGCCGATGAGCTCAGCATTCCCAGGAGCCCCGAGCTGCATTCTCGGCATTCCTGCAGCTCCTTGGATGGCAGTGATGTCATCGATAGCAGCCCGGGAATTGCGGATCCCAGAGGGCCTGAACTCATGTCTTAGCAAGTAAGCGTGGGAGGAACCAATTTCTGCACTGTACCAGCAAGTTTTATTGAGTCAAATCACAGCAAATATATTTGCATCTACATTTCTGTCTCCTGGCAATGCTACAATATCCAACAAGTGAGAGACTCATGTCCTCCAACCAGCCACTCTCTCATCCCTATTAAAGAAAACTTCATCTGAGCCACAAAACAACGGGAGGCCGGGACAGTGTGTGAGGGAAAAGCAAGTAATTTATTCCTTTAGTTGTTCAATCTTTGCCCTTGTGCCTGAGACCTGCTGACATCCAACATATTTCAATGGCACCCTGTGAAGGCACGAGCCCTTCTCTGCAAAGCATCCCTTGGAAACTCCATCCCTTGAGTGCTCGTAGAAGAGATGCTTTTGCTTTACTTTTGTGCAGGACAAAATGGCTCATTTTGTGAACACAGGAGCTGAATATTAATAGACATTTTCGTGTTTTTATCACCTTGCCTTTTGTACCAGGAGCTTTGGGATGATGGCACCCCTGTGCCAGGCTCCTGGTAGGTATGGGATGCATCAATTCCTGCTGCTGGTGCAGCTGAGTTTGAAAGCCTGGAAAGGACTGAAGCAGAGGATTTTAATGATGGTTTGGTGATACCTCAGTAGCACAGCCTGCAGATGGTCTAGGGAACAGTATTAAATAGCATTTTACAGCCTAAAATTCAATGGTAAAGGGGACTGATGGGCCATGAGATGACATGTTTCTGCATGAAGTGGAGACGTTATTTTTTTTTCCTGGTTGTGTTTAGGAAGTTGCCTTTGACAGCCTTCCAGGGGCAGAGCAGGGCACAGAGATCAAGCTGTGCTGTGGCTGAGCCTGCCCAGGTTGCGGTGGGTGCAGGAGCGTGGGTAGGACGGACCCTCCTGTGCAGCCGCGGCATTTCCTGCTCGGAAGCGTTTGCTCCGCAGCCTCAGCGCTGCCTGAATGTGGCTCTGTGTTACTCAGCTGTAATTAGAGCAGCTTGCCAGCTCCTGATTTCATCCCTCCGTTTCAGCGGGAATTCCAGACCTGGTGCAGTTTGCCCCAGAGAGCTGGGGCTTGTTTTCCACCCCAGGTCTATCCAGGCCTGATACCTCCACCTGCATTTTTCTGGCTACAAATAACAATGGAAGCGATTTTATCTAATCTAGCAGCCCCTGGTTTGTTCTTGTCCGCACTCTCAGGCAGAGGGTGTTGGGAGCGCTTTTGGCGCTGTGCATTGACACAACCTGTGCGTGTCGAGGTGAGGGATGGACGGCAGGACCTGGGGTGGGGAGGGACACCCGCCCGGCCGGACCGCGTGGGTGCCCTCGGGTAAAGCGCTCAGCAAAGCCCTGGTGATGCCCCGCAGGGAGAGCCCAGCCCGGGGGGCACGGGGGCTTTGGGCACCGCTCGGGGGCTGCCGTGTGCCCCGGCCTCGGCCCCCGGGACACCTCGGGGGGCAGAGCCGTGACTTTCCAGCCTGGCTTTCACGCCGGAGCGCCCCGGGCCCCTCCTCTACGGCGGCATTTCGGCGCTGCGCTTTGGAAGGACTCCAGGCCAGCAGTGAAGGGCTCTTTGATAATATCTGACGGGCGGGTAAGAATTTTGGGCAGCAGCCAAGGTACACATTGCCTGTAATCGTTAACTCGGTCTGTAAACAGTTCAAACGGCACTGAAGGGGCCGCCGGTTATTGCGGTGCGGAGGAGCCTTTGATGTGCCCGCGCGGGAGCTCCGCGCGGCCCCCGCGCCGCGCTCGGGCTGCGGCTCCTCCGCGGGGCTGCCCGGCCGTGCGGGAGCGCCTGACCTTCAAACCCTGCGCTGCGGCCGCAGCCAGACCAGTCCTTTTCCTTTTGTTCTGCACCTGGCCCGGGCCGGAGAGAGGAGCGCGGGGGAGGGGAGCGGGCAGCGCTGCCCCCGGGGCACCGCGCCAGCCGGGCAGGCTCGGCGGGGCTCGGTCCGGGATCCTGCTGCAGCCTTGCCCTGGGCTCACTCCTCCTTTCCAGCTCTGTATCCTGCTACAGCTTTTCCCTGGGCTCACTTCTCCTTTCCAAGCCCATCTCCTGCCTGCAGCTTTGCCCTGGGCTCACTGCTCTTTTCCAGTCCTGTATCCTGCCTGCAGCTTTGCCTTGGGCCAGCTCCTGCTTTCCAACCCTCTATGCTGCCTGCAGCTTTTCCCTGGGCTCACTGTTCCATTCCAAGCCTATCTCCTGCTTGCAGCTTTTCCCTGGGCTCACTCCTTTCCAAGCCCATCTCCTGCCTGCAGCTTTGCCCTGGGCCAGCTCCTGCTTTCCAACCCTCTATGCTGCCTGCAGCTTTTCCCCGGGCTCACTGCACCATTCCAAGCCTATCTCCTGCCTGCAGCTTTTCCCTGGGCTCATTCCTCCTTTCCAAGCTCATCTCCTGCTTGCAGCTGCTCCCTGGTGACCAGAGCTCCATGTACAGTCCTAACAAATGTTTCACCCATGACCAGGTAAAGCTTTTCTGGACCATTGTTGGTTTCTCCAGAAATGGCCACAGTGGGAGCTCAGGTCTATGCTGGGACCTTGCAGTATCCAGGCACTGCTGCTGAGCTTCATCTTCAGGAGTGTTCTAGAGAATTCCCCAGTCCACATCAACCTCTGGAGAGCCCTGTGGGCTCATTCCAGGAGCAGTTCAGCTCTCCTGGAGAAGTGTGATAGTTCAGAAGATGGTGTTTCCTATTTTGCCCCCAAAAGAATTCCCTTGTCAGTCTTTGCTCTTCTAGATCTGCTTTCTTCTTTCTAGAAGAGCAAGAATGATCTTTCTGGCATCTACGTTCAGGGCCTTAACTTTGAAACCTCTTGTGATTGAGGAAAAATTCCCTAGTGATGTGGGTTTGGCCAGTCTTTGTATCTGACCCATCACTGCAGAGTTGCTTTAAGGGTCAGACCTGTCTTGTGCTTGACAGATGAGTGGAAGCCCTCCTGTGTCTGTGCCAGCCAGGGGCCAGCAGAGCTTTGTGCTTGGAGTGGTTGGTTGGGGGGATGCACTGGGCTCTCTGTACAGCTTGGACTTCACCCGTGCTTTGAGGGTTGCTGAGGGGCAAGACTTTGTGTGAGTTCTGTGGAACAGCTTTAACCTCCAAGCCAGCACAGAGCAGAGGGTCAGTGTAAGAGGGGCTTGAATAGGAGATGGCCAATGGCAGCATCCCCCAGAGTGGAGACAGGCTGAGCCCTCTGAGGTGTGTGAGGTGAGCAGGTCAGCATGGGTTGGATGCTCTCCATGAGATTTCCAGCCCAGACTGCCTGCAGTGTGCTGGAAGGCAGAGGAGTGTGAGCTGTTCTCCCTTGACCTGGGCCGGCTTGCCTTTGCCTTCATTGAGTGGTGTGAGTCAGGGCTGACCAAAGAGCCTCCTTTGCCTTTGATGCTCCAAAATGGATGTGTGGACCAGACAGAGACAGTTTAACCAGACATCATGATGGAACTTTGCCAGAAATTCCTTGTCTGCCCTCGTGTTAGCTGAGCCAGCAGAAGTGACACCACTTCCCTTGTGTGGGACCTCTCTGTCCACAGGAGAGCAAACTTTAGCAGAGCTGTCAGTAGAACAGTGGGGTGGGCATGGGAATTTCTCCAGCCCCCATGGCCATGCTTGTAGAACTAGAATCACAGAATCATTGAGTTTGGAAAAGACCTCCAAGATCATCCAGCCTTTGACTGATCTCTCCTTGTCCCCCCAGCCCAGAGCACTGAGTGCCACATCCAGTTGTTGCTTGGACACCTCCAGGGATGGGGACTCCAAACCTCCCTGGGCAGCCCCTTTCCAGTGCCTGACCACCCTTTGCAGGCTGAAATTCCTCCTGGTGTCCAACCTGAACTTCCTCTGGAGCGGCTTGAGACTATTTCCTCTTGTCCAGTCCCTTGTTCCCTGGGAGCAGAGCCCAATCCCCCCCCCCCCAGGTCTCCCCTCCTGACAGGGAGTTGCAGAGAGCGACAGAAAAGATCCAGACTTCAGCTGAACCATCTAACCCTGCACGTGTGACAATCAAATAAACATCCCTCTTGGGTTCAGCACTTCTCTTTGTTGCTCACCAGCTCAGTAAAGAGAAGGAGACGGAAACACAGTCATTGATTGATTAGGGACTGCTTTGTTGTGTCAAACCCTCGGGCACTGCTGACCCTTGTGACTGGCCAAAGGTGGGGAAGCTCTTGAGCACATGTGAGGGCACAGGCACAGGAGTATTGCACTGGCACCTTGGAGATCCTTTGTCTCCTCTCCCACCTCTGGCCACTCCTTCAGGGGACTTGAATGGTTGTCTGAGCTGTTTGCACGTTGAGGTAGGACCTGAGTCTCTCTAAGAATAATGCATTTGTTATCAGTGAACGTGTTTGTCTGTGACTCACATGTGGGTAAGGTGTGTTTGCTGTTATAACAGCTCTTGAAACTTTATGTAGGTACATTAAAAAGCCCCAGATCCTGATCCCTCAGCTTCATGCCCAGGAGTCATGGAAGTGGCAATTTGTCCTAGGGCCCCTTGAAACCTTCAGCCATTCTCTTCCTTTTCCAACCAGACATTTCCATCTCCTTCATGGTTAACATCCACTTTGTCTGCCTCCCTCATCCCTCCTCATCCTCCCATGTCCTTCCAGCAGTGTCCCACAGCACTTTGCAGCTCCAGCCTCCTGGCAGCATCTCCTGTGGCTGTGACAGTGTCCCATCATTGCTGCTGCTTTATCTGTGGGTAGAGTGGGTTGATCTTGGTGTAAGAGGGGCTTTGTTCAGCTGATAGAGCTGCAGAGTTAAGATAAACTGGGAAGAGCCTCTTTTCCAGGAATAAAGGCATTCACACAGCATGAATCAGAGAATTATTGAGGTTGGCAAAGCCCTCCCAGCCCATGGAACCCACCCTGTGCCCAATGCCCACCTTGTCCCCCAGCCCAGAGCACTGAGTGCACGGCCAGTCATTCCTTGGACACCTCCAGGGATGGGGACTCCACCACCTCCTTGGGCAGCCCCTTCCAATGCCTGACCACCCTTTGCAGGAAGAAATTCTTCCTCATGTCCAACCCCCACTTGGCTCCCATCAGGCTGAGCTTTGGGGGAAGCCAACAGGGCAGTGAGGAGCTGGAGTCTCTGATGGACAGGCAGACATGGCACAGTGGTGCCAGGGGTGCTCTGTGCCCTTCAAGGCCCCTGTTGATTCCTGGGGCTCCTGGCTCAGCCCCTCACTGCTGCCAGGTGCCTCTGCTTTGGGGCGTAGCTCACCTGGGAGGAGCTTTTCCACAAGGCATTGATTTCATGCACTGGAGATGTGGCACCAGTGGCACATGGAGGATGGGATAAAATCACTGCACCCTTCTCCTGGCCCTGCACACAGGAGCATTCCCTCAAAGTTCTGCATGGGATTGGAGCTGCTGGGAAGAAGACCTGGTGGTGCTGGGACACCTGAAGAGTCACCCTGCTGGCCCCATAGTGAGGGGCAGCTGGCTCTGCTGGTGTTGGGGGCAAGAAGCTCCCCCAGCTCTCTGGCACTGACCAGCAATCCCAGCTTTTCTCTGGAATTTGTTTTCTATCTCAAATTCTTGTGGTAAAAGTCTTCAACGCCTGTCTGCAGTTCCCCCGTGGAGCCCCCCAAATGTGCAGGGAGCAGGCACGTCCCAGGGATGCTCCTCTGCAGCCCCCCAACTGCAGCAGGGTGTGCCCAGAGCAGGCTACTGTCCCATCTTTGCATTTAACAGCTCTCCTGGTGTTTTGATCCATGAATTCTCCCTATTTTCAGTCATTTGCTGTAACTTTAACATATCCCACCTGTACTAAGATGAAGATTTCTTGTTCACTTAATCTGTTGTCCAGAAATCTCTGTTTAAGATGGAGTGAGCAGGACTCCTTGTAACAGTCAAGGTGTTGAGTCACTGCAGCTTTATCTGGTAGATTTTCAATTTTTGATTTATTTTTTACAGTAATGCCTGTTTGCCTTTTGGCTCCTTTGGGTGATTCAACAACGGTTTCCATAAAACTCCCTGCAATCACTCCCAGCTCTTTCCTGTTCTTTAACAGCTCACCTGGAGCTCACCCCTGTGTAAAAGAGATGGAGATAGTTTTTGTTGTTTGCATTTTTTAACATCTTGCATCACTCCATCACCTTTTCCAAAGCCCTGTTAGTTCTTCCCTTCTCTTCATTATCCCAGGTTTTTTACCTGGCTTGCTTTCCTGGGCAGGGAAATCAGGATTATCAATGTGCCATCCCCTTCATTGCTCTCAACTTCTTCAAATTCAGTTTGGTATTTGCTACCTGCATTTTTTCTGGGGTTGTGGTCAGAGCAGTGATCAGTTACCCCAGTTTAGTTCAGGCTTTTTCTCAAGCCCTCTGGTAAACACTCCCTTGGCCTGTTCTCTTCCTCTTTTCCATGCCAACCTTTTGGGTTGCTTGAAACATTTTTCCTTCCACTTCAGATCAAATAAAATTTTGACTCATCCCCCATGAAGGAAAAGTGAGAAATGCTTGCAGAGAAAAATCGGAACCTTCTCCATGTCCTTTCTCAGCCCTTGTCCCTGAGATGTCCTTGGTGAACAGAAAAAGGAACAGAAATGTTTAAAGAATATTTGGGGAATAAAAAAGCACAAATAATCTCCTTTCTCTGGGCATGATTGAATTAATAGGCTCAGACTGGAGCAAAATGACTCCAGTGAGGTGTTGGAACATACTTTCCAGTGTGGAGGAGAAGGGAGCCCTGGGGTGGGTGAGGAGTCTCCCTTTTTGGAGGTCTTGAAAACAGGTTGAGCCAGTGTCTCTGAGGAATGTTTTAGGTCTGGCTGATCCTGCCTCCAGGCAGCAAAGCAGGAGAGGTGACCTCGCAGGGTCGTCTTTCTTTTTCTGCTGTTTTATACATGGAGCTCCCAAGTGCCTGATTCCCCAGGACCTCTCCATGCCTGATTCCCCAGGACCTCTCCATGCTCCCTGTGTTTCTGTTGCTCTGTGTAACCTGGGCATGATCCTGGCACAGTGGGAGGGACAGGTTGGTGTGAAGGTGGTGGGTCTGGTGGGAATAAAGTGGGAAAGGTGGCAAGGAGAAGATAGAAGAGAGAAAATCAGTATTTTAGGAGCGGTGGTGTGGGTAAAAAGGTGGAAAATAGAGGTGGAAATGGAACTAAAAGGTGGTAGCAAGAACATAAGGATGGGGAGGAGCTCTGCACCCTCTTGAAGGGGTGACAGAAGGGATGTGGTGACAGAGACAGAGGGAGTGACAAAGCCAGGGGGTCACAGGCCTGGCTCACAGTGTCTTTGAAGCAGGGCCAGGGCCAGATCCCCAGGACTGAGTCCAAACCCTGCCAGCTAATCCTGACCCACCACTGGAATCCCAGGAGCACAAAGCCAGGCAGGGGTCTGGCTTTGAAGATCTGTGATTGGGACAAAGCCAGACCTGATGGGGACCTCCCCATGGCTGGCAGTGCCTGCAGGGAGGGGCCAGAGCAGGGACCAGGCTCTGCTCGAGGGGGCCCAGCTATGGCGCAAGAGGAACGGGCAGCAACTGATGCCCAGAAGTTCCACCTGGACAGGAGGAAGAACTTCCCTGTGCTGTGACCCAGCACTGAACAGGTTGCCCAGGGAGGGTCTGGAATCTCCTCCCCAGGGATATTCCAGAACCCTCTGGACACAGCCCTGTGCCATGTGCTCTGGGATGGCCCTGCTGGAACAGGGAGGAGGGACCAGATGCCCCACTGTGGTCCCATCCAATCTAAACCATCCTGGGATTCTGAGAGCAGCCCAGGATAGAAGCTCCTCACAGTACAGAAACTTGGACAGTGCCCTTTTTATGTGACACTCAAAGCCTCACTGGCTTGGGCAGGTCCAGAGGGACTGCAGGGTGGGCTTGAGCCCCCTTTGCAGTGCTGAGTCCCAAGATGTGAGTTTGCTTTGCTTTTGTCCCACAGTCCCACCCGCTGTCCCTGTGCAACACCAGCGAGGATGAGCACACGGAGTCGGGATTCATCACCATCGTGAAGCTGGAACAGCCAGACCGGGACCCCAACCCCTGCCTGTCCCTGGCTAACAAGGTCAGTGCAAAGATGCCCTGCATGGCACCAGCCTGGGAAGGAAAGCCCATGGAGCACCAAAGGGGAGGGCAGGAGGGGCAGCAAGGTGGGAAGGAGCTGTTGGAAAGTGGAGGGAAAGACGAGGACAGAGCAGTGTCCTTGGCAGAAGGGGTGCTCTGGAGGGACACTGTGCCAGCCTTCCCCTACAGCCATCTCTCCAGCTTTGGGGCTTCCTGGCTTTGTAAAAGGTGTGGAATTCTCCCTCTGAGCTCTGGGATGCTCAGACCTTACCCCCAACATCCCTTATACTTGCCTGGCAGCCTCATGCCCCTCCTATGAGATGATTTGTGTTTCTCTATGTCCTCTATCCTGTGGGAAAACATGGGCACAGAAAACACCCTCTGTGCCTCTGTCTTCCAAAATAATCCTGTAATACTTCCCTGGATGAGGCACAGGAAGAATCAGGGCTGAGCAATAAGACAAAGGCAGAGCAGTGAACTCGTGGTGGGTCATGACTCGACAGTTTGGGCCCCTGGGGGATCTCAGAGGCCTTTGGGTTGGGTTCCTCAGTGAAACAGCAGTTCCTGTGCCAAAAGCTGAGGTCACTGGTCCAACTCTCTGGTAATAAGGAAGTCAGGTAGGAACGAGGGTCACGTTAAGCCTCAAAATCTTTGTGTCCCTGATAAAGTTGCACGGATAAGGCAGACATTGGCTTTTCCATTTGATTGTCTCTTTCCTGGATGTTGTGCTGTTTTCCACAAGCATTATATAAACTTAAAAAACCTCCTGTTTCCTTCTTCTTGGCTTCACCTGTACTGCATTGAGGTGATGCCACCTTGTTTCCTGCTTCCTCTGCTGGGAGTGCCGTGGTGGGGATGGGAACAGGTCCTTTCCCATGCTCAGCAGTCCCCTGCCCCTGCACAGCTGGGCTGTATCCACAGAGGCTGTGCCAGCAAAACCAAGGGAGGGGATCCATTCCTGAAGCCTCTGCCAAGCTCCTTCCCCCCAACTTCACACAGATCAGAGAATCACAGAACAGTTCATGTTGAAAGGGACCTTAAAGATCTCATTCCAAGCCCCCTGCCATGGGCAAGAATGCCAAGATCTCTTCCTCAAAATCCCTGGCCCACACTCCTCCTCAAGAGCAGGGGTGTAGCTGTGGGAGGTGGCTGGTCCTTGCTGCAGCAGGAGCCTTGTTTTCCTGGCATGTGTGTCTTGTGGCAGAGTTTTGCATGTGGAATTGCAGCACTCTATCAATGATGATAAAAATAGCCATGTGCAGACTGTTATCATAACCTCTGCTTCAGCTGTCACCCAGCCAGGCCTGCACAGGGACACCCAGCCAGCCCAGCACGAGGAGGGCTCCCCCAGCCACCTGAGGCTCTTCCCTGCTCCCCAAATTCAATCCCTGCTTCAGCATCCAAAGCTAAAAGCAGCAGGGAGGGTGGAAAATACCTCTGGGATTGAAGGGATTTATTTTTGTTTCTGATGCTTCATTTATAATTTTGTCTGCTTGTGTGTTTGTTTTCTGAGTGAACTGCTGATTGCAATCTGGTTGACAGACTGTTGTCAGCTGTTGCTGAGACCTCCAAAATCATCCTGTAAATACATATTTACAGCAGAAGTGTTTCAGATCTCAAAGAGAGAGGTTGGCTGTGCTGTGTGGCTGAAGGGCTGCAGCACAAAGGCAGCAAGCACTCAGAAAATGATTGCAGCAAGCGGGGTGTGAAAGAACAGAATGACAGACTCACAGAATCATGGAATATCCTGAGCTGGGAGAGATCCACAAGGATCACCCAGTCCAACTCCTGGCCCTGCACAGGACACCCCAGCAATCCCACCCTGTCCCATTGTCCAAACACTCCTTGAGCTCTGGCAGCCCTGGGCCTGTGCCCACTGCCCTGGGGACCCAGAGCTCCAGGAGTGTTTGGATGATGCTCTGGGGCACAGGGTGTGACCCTTGGGGATGGGCCTGTGCAGGGCTGAGGGTTGGACTCCATGATCTTTGTGGGTCCCTTCCAGCTCAGGATGTTCTGTGATTCTGTGAGCGAAGGAGCTGATCCCGCTCGTGCCGGGAATGCCCCATCCCTGTGCCCAGCTGGCTCCCTGTGCCTGGCATCGCAGCTGGGAAGCGGCAGCACTGCCCTCTGCCCCCCGAGCGGGGGTTGGCCCTGCCGAGGGTGAGCTGCTCCCTCTGCCCCCCGAGCCGGGGTTGGCCCTGCCGAGGGTGAGCTGCTGCCTCTGCCCCCCGAGCCGGGGTTGGCCCTGCCGAGGGTGAGCTGCTCCCTCTGCCCCCCGAGCCGGGGTTGGCCCTGCCGAGGGTGAGCTGCTCCCTCTGCCCCCCGAGCCGGGGTTGGCCCTGCCGAGGGTGAGCTGCTCCCTCTGCCCCCCGAGCCGGGGTTGGCCCTGCCGAGGGTGAGCTGCTCCCTCTGCCCCCCGAGCCGGGGTTGGCCCTGCCGAGGGTGAGCTGCTCCCTCTGCCCCCCGAGCCGGGACTGGCCCTGCCGAGGGTGAGCTGCTGCCTCTGCCCCCCGAGCCGGGGTTGGCCCTGCCGAGGGTGAGCTGCTCCCTGTTTGCTCAGGCGCTCGGGACGGACGGGCCGATCAAAGGGCTCCGCAGGAGTGAGAGCAGCCCAGCCCCGCGCTGGGTCACGTTCTTCTGCCCGGGCTGCCTCTGCCTGCCCCGAGGGCTCCCCGGGTGGGAGGGAGGAGGTGGGTGACCCCACGAGGTCCTCAGGCAGGGAGCTTTACCTCACCAGGGTGGCATGTGTACTCAGCTGGGTGGGTCTCGGAGCTGAGCTGTGGAAAGCCATCCCACCCCCAATCCTAGAGCAGACCTGCAGCCCAGGCACTGCCTGAGCTTCTGTCTGGGGAGGGCAGGGACAGGGACCAGGCAGAGCAGCATGTGTGGCACTCAGGCCCTCAGACAGCCCAGGGCTGGTGCCACCACGGTGAGAGGTGGGGACCTGCAGAGGGTTTTGCTGTCCTGGGGTGGGAGGGTTGTGTGGGTCAGCAGATCCTTCCCCAGCAAATCCAGCTCTGAAGGAAAGGGGCACATGGCATGGGCAGCTGGGCAGTGTTTTGGTTTGTGGGTTGCTGTGATTGCAAGGCCACCAACTAATGCACCTCCATGACCAGAGGGAGAAACGATCCACGAGCCACAGAGCTCTGGCAAGAGCGGGCACTGCAGCCCAGCACAAGCACAGGAACCAGGGTGGGAATGGTTCCCTCAATCCAAGCAGGTGCTTCCCTCTCCTGTGAAGAGCCCAGGAGACAGACGTGGATCCCAAAAGCAGGTGTTCCCAGTGTTCCAGTGCAGTGTCCACTGAAGCCTCTGTTGTTTTGGACAGGCAAAGCTGGCGGGGGAGCGCGGAGCCCGTGCGATCCTTTTTGACATCACTGATGATGAAAGTGCTGCTGATCAGGTACAGACACCAATGATTTTCTCAGCTAAACCACAGTCCTCCTGTCCAATCCCAAAATGTGCCCTAGTCAGGGCCCACCAGCCACCAGCAAAAGGTCCCAGGTCCTGGCTGGCTCTTGCCCCACTCACCCATGCACAGTCTGTTCCTCTTTCCTTCACTCCAGGGCACATCCACACTCTCAAGGGACATTGTCTGATGAATTGAGCTTTTCTCCCAGGAGCTGGATGGTTTCTCTTGGGAAGTCACAGATTTCCCAGTCCCACCTAGTCCAGACAGCCCAGTGCACCTCAGGGGAAAGGTGATTTCTCAAGTTTTTAAGCCAAAGTCACAGTTCCCTCTGCAATGCTGTCGGTGCAGGTTTAGAGACCTCTAAAGCCCTGCTGCAGGTTTGGAGACCTCCGGAGGTCCCTTCCCTCAGCGCTGCTGTCACCTCTGGAAAGGAATCAGTTCCCTATCCAAGTACTCCAGGGATAATGGAAAGCATCCAGCATTAGATAGAGAACAGACAGGAGAGCTGGTGCCTGAGATTATCCAGACTCTGGGCTGACTCCTTGCTGGGCCTATCCCTCATGGATTTTTCATGCACTTACAGCTTCATTTCTGATGCCAGAGAAACGTGGCAGCAAGTGCAGGCCTGCAGGGTGGTGCTGAGGTTGCTCAGATCCCAGTCTCTGATCTCTCTGAGCCTCTGATCCCACTTTTCCAGCTTCCCCATCTGGTATACCAAAGCCAGGAGTGGCAAATCCTGTAAACAGCTCAGAGCCTTCAGCCTCCATGGTCTTCCAGACCCTCTGCACCTCCATTCACAGTCCTGGCCCCAGACCCATCTCTGTCTGCCCCCAGGTACCTCCTCAGGGTATGGCAAGTGGTCAGTGGGTGCAATGGCCACCCTGACCCAGGTCAGTCTGGAGGGCAGCAGACTAAGCCAGCCAATCCCAGTATGACCAGGAACAAGCAGAATGTCCTCAGGGAGGAAGGGAACTGAATGGTTCTCACAGGAAGCATTTCTGTGGGAAGGCAGCACTTGACAGTGGTGTTGGCAGTTCCCACAGGGAAGAGAAGAGACCAAGAACTTTTCAACAGGGGCTTCAAAGAGGAGCAGTGTCCAGATGGGCATTACGAGCCACCAGCAGGGAAAACAGAGAAAGCCATGATGGAGAGTTGGTAAAAGAGGAGGAGCTTCCATCTGATTCATCTTAGAGGATAGTGCGGATTTGGGGGAGCAATCAGCCTCTGAAGTGTGTGCAGGAAGCATCAGGAGGACCCAGGCTTGCCTGGGGGTCTGGGATCATCCTCGTTTCAGGCTGTTTTGGCCCAGCCCTCAGTGTGTTTGTTTCTTTGCAGCTGAGGAAACCCAGAGGCCTGAGCCAGCCCGTGGTTCTGATCAGGGGGCACGACGCCGAGCTCCTCATGGGCGTTGTGAACAAGAACAGAGAGGCCCATGTGAAGATCGAGGTCAAGGAGCCACCAGCTTGGGTGAGAGACACACCATTCCCACTGCCTCCTGAATCCTTCCTCCCAAGCCATGGCATGGGGTTCTCCCAGAGCTGCTGAGCTTTCCTCCCAAGGGATAGGTGCATCAGAGATCATGACCCTTGGCAGGAGCTGTCTGTGGCATTCAGATGATCTTCTGCAAATAAAGGCTCAAAAGCACTCCCAGCTTATTTAGGAGTGAGGTGAGGGCATTCTCTGCCTCTTCAGGTGAAACCAAGTCTTGATTTTCTCATCTTGTGCTACCTTAGACCAAGCCTTAAGGGAGCTGAGATGCTGCAAGACAGAGATATTCCATTCTTGGTGAGATGTGCAGAGAAGGCTGAAAAGAGCCTGTAAAGAGCAAAGAGGTAGAGCTTGGCCAAGGATCTTGTGTGCAAAGGCTGATGGGCCAGAAGAAATCAGAAGTCCCCTGCCAAGCCTCTTATTCCCAAGTCTGCCACCCCAGAGTCATTTCTCTCCTGTCTTATCCAACAGCCAGACTACGACGTGTGGATCCTTCTCACAGTGGTCAGCACCGTGGTCGTCATCGTTCTGATCTTTTTTGTCCGCACCAAGTGCCACCTGAACAGGACTCAGGTAGGACCTCGTGGAGCAACAGGAGTACATAAAGGCAGGAACAGACATTGTGAGGAGAAATGGGCAGATAGTGATAGGACAAGGGGGAATGACTTCCAGCTGACAGAGGACAGGGTTAGATGGGTATTGGGAAGAAATCCTGCCCTGAGAGGGTTGCTCAGGGAAGCTGTGGCTGCCCCATCCCTGGAAGTGTCCAAGGCCAGGTTGGACAGGGCTTGGAACAACCTGGGCTAGTGGAAGGTGTCCCTGCCCATGGCAGAGGGTTGAAACAAGATCAGCTTGGAGGTCTCTTCCAACCCAAACCATTTGGTGATTTTATGGCTTAGTAATTTTAACAGAAATTAACAAATTAAGTAATCATCTTTCCAGAGTCAGATATATTTGAGAATATCCCATTTGTCCTGTAGCGAGACAATCCTTTAGGGTTCAAAAACTCAGCACTGCTGAGTCATTTTGAATGTCCAGGGCCAGAGGTCACCTGCTGGTGACAAAGCCTATCCTGGCTAAGTCAGGTTGGATAAAAAGCCACCTCTGGAACTGAGTAGCATCCCCCAATTCCTGATAACTCCATTTTGCAAAGGGAAGGGCACTGCAAGGCTGAGCTTGTCCTGAAAGCCACCCCTCTCTGTGCAGGACTCGCTGCAGCAGCAGACCCTGCAGGCCATCGGGCAGTTGGCCACGCGCCGGTACCAGCCCCGGTGCCGCCCAGCGTCGCGGTGGGACTCGGCCAGCAGCTGCAGCTCTGCCCCAGTCTGTGCCATCTGTCTGGAGGAGTTCAGCGAGGGCCAGGTAGGGTGTGGGCAGGGCTGTGGGCAACCACGGCTCCGAAATTCCCGGGCACAGCCGCTTGGGATGGGCAGTGGGAGCTGAGTGTGGCAGGAGTGGGAGGCTCTGGTGATGTTTCCTTCTGCAGCTCCTGAGGGCTGGGAAGAGGCCATGATCCATGGAACTCTGCCTGCCCCTTGGCCCAAAAAGGCCCTGTCCCTGCTGAGGTCACTCTGATCTCCTGAGGCAGGTGTCTCCTGCTCCGGATAAAATGGGTAGAATGTTGGGTAAAATGTCCACAAAAGCCTGAAACCTCTCCAGTCCTGAGAGCTTTCACCTCTGTGGATGTTCACACGTCAGAGCAGAGCCTCCTCTGTGCACAACTGGGCTGCAGACCCCTTGCTGTTAGACACCTTTCCATCCTTCAAGTCTCACTTCCTTCAAGAAGGACCCATGCAGGTCGTGGGACATGGTTCTCCTTGCTCATACTCCTCTTCTCTCTAGGAACTGCGGATCATCTCATGCTCCCACGAGTTCCATCGGGACTGTGTTGACCCTTGGCTGCAGCAACACCACACGTGTCCCCTCTGCATGTTCAATATTCTTGGTAGGGCTAAGACACAGCATTTCATGGTCAGGGACAGGGCAGGGGTTGTGACCAGGAACTCCAGGTACCCTTGGGTGATCCATCAGCAGGTCCACTTGTCCTGGTGCGTGGAGTTCATTGGGCAGTTGTGTGCATGGAGAGGGGTCCCTGTGTGTGAGCCCCCCAGGGCACAGCAAGATACTGGGCTTGTTACCTGCACCAAGAAGAGGGGTTGCCAGCCCTGGGACTTGTATGGAGGGGAGGGAGGGCCTGGGGGTCGGGGCAGCAGGGAAAGCACAGAGTGTGCAGGCCCATCAGGGTGGTTGAGTGGTGGCAGTGAGGGGTTGCACAGGTGGGATATGGGACCATGGTGGGAGGGCAGTGGAGGCTCCCTGGTGTCAGGGGTACAGCTGGGCTGTGGGATCTGTGCTGGATGCTCCCTTCTCTCTCCACAGCCAGAGACTCCATGGACCAGGCCACAACCCCCAGCTCCAGGCTGGTCCCTCAGGACATGGAGCCTGGGAGGCGACTCCACCTTTTCCGCCAGCATCCGGGACATGCCCTTTACCACCTCCCACACCCGTATCCTCAGAGGAACCTCAGAAGCTTTGCCCCAGAGCCAGCCCATGGCAATCCCTTCTTCCACTCTCCAGAGCTCTCTCAGCTGGATTTTGGCACCATCCACTACATGCCCTACAGACCAGCCCCATCCCTGCTCGCCTGTGGCCACACATCCCCGCTGGCCCCGGGCTTGCTGGGCCAACAGCACCCCACGCCCTCAGCGTGTGGACAGGCACTGGCACCCCACAGGACCTGCTCCCTGCAGCCCCAGCCGCCCTGCCTGGGGCTCAAGGCAGCCCTGGCACCGAAGCAGCACCGCGCGCCCGCCCTTCGCCGTGGGATCGGCCACGGGCACCAGCACAACAGCAGCGGCTCTGGGGAGAGTTACCTGACAGAGCACAGCGGGTACCTGGCGGACGGGCCAGGCAGCGACTCCAGCTCGGGGCCCTGCCACGGCTCCTCCAGTGACTCCATGCTGAACTGCACGGACGTCAGTCTGCAGGGCATCCACGGCAGCTGCTCCACGTTCCGCAGCTCCCTGAGCAGCGACTACGATCCCTTTGTGTACTGCAGCTCCGAGGGACCCGCCACGGACCACGGGCAGGAGCAGCTGCGGCCGCCCAGGGAGCGGCGGCCCCGCTCCTTGGACCTGATGGTGCCTGGGGGGGCTGCTCCTGCCAAGCCCCAGGTGCTCAGCCACGTCCACTACCACCACCACCAGCACCACCACTACAGGCGAGATGCAGAGTGTGCCCCCGGGCGCGCTGGGCAGGGGCCTGGGCCGCGCAGAGCGCGGTACTCTGGGGCCAAGGTTGGCTTCCATGGCACTCGGACACAGGAGAGGACTGAGAGGAGCCATCACTGCCAGCAGGCTCCGGAAAGCTGTGCTGTGCTGCCCGAGGCAGCTCCGGCAGGACAGCCAGCCTGTGCCCCAGCAGGACGGCAGCCCCCTCATGCCCCCTCCGCTCCTCCAAACAGGTTGGACTCCAGTGTAGATGCCACCAGACAGTTGGGAGCAGCTGGCACATCCCCAGCCCCGCTGCCCCCGAGGCACAGCTTACAGAGCCGGCATCACCGAAGGAAAAGAAAGTGTGCCCTGGAGCCCGACCCTGTTCTCCCACCCAAGGACTTGCCCAGAGCCTGCGATGCTCACCTTCCTCACGGCCACCCCAGTGGCCACCGCTGCTCTCCCGAGGCCCAGCCCCTGATGCCAAGCGCTCCCCTGCCCAGCAGCTCCGGCTCCCGGCCGCTCTGGAAGTGTTTGGTGCCGCAGTCCGGCTCCCAGCTGAGGGGGCAGGAGGAGGGCTTGCTAGGCCGGGAGGGATCCCGCTCGGTCCCTTCAGATGTTGCAGGGATGGGCCCCCCCAGACACAGCCTGAGCCTCCACCTGCACTGCCCGGCTCCGCGGGGTGCCCACGGTAAGTGTGACATCTGGCTCCGCTTGATGGGAGCAGCGGGATGAGGGGGGTTTGCCGAAGGAATTCTGGATGCCAGGGCACCTGGTCCCTGCCCAATGGGCTTTCCAACAGGAGCATGGACAGCAGGAGTGTTTCAGAGTCCACCTGTCTGCACATGGTGGCCTGAACAACCAGCACGTGTTATGGAGTGCACTGACACCTGAAGTACTGCAAATGAGAAATAAGGTGGCTAATTTTAAACTAAACCTCTCTAGCAGCTTGAATATCTCCCAGAGGAAGGGGGGGGAGCACATTTCTTGGTGTCCTTACACCAGTCTGAGTGTCTCATTGGCAGAGTTGTTATCATTAAGGCTTTTCGGGCTCCAGTTGTTGTATCCAAGCCCAGGTAGCTGGAATCAGTGAGGAAGGAAGTGTGTGAGGCTGGTGGTAGAACAGACTCAGTGAGCACATCCCTCATTTCTCGCCTTGGTTGCGTGGGAGTTGCTTTTTAGTGTCTTTTGGAAATCAGATGTAATTAAAGCTTGGCCCTTTGCCTAACTGCTGCACATCTCTCACTGAGAGAAGGAGAATGCCTTTGAGACAAGGCTCTTTGGAAGAACTCGAGTTTACCTCGCAGGGCTTGCTCAGAGCTCCCCCAGCCACAGCAACCTGCATGTCCACCTGGGCAGGTGCCAGCTGGGAGCAGAGCCCGGCTCCCTTCCTCGCCCTGCCCCTGCCTCGTGGCAGCTCCTCGGGCAAATCCTTTGGATTTCGGTCCCAAACACAGCTCTGGCTGCCTGATTTCTCTGACAGCACTGCCCTTAAACTCGTGACTCGCCGTGCCCGCTGTGCCGTGCACGTTGTCGCTTCCTCCCCTCACACCTCTGCGGCCCCGCTCCATGCCCAGGCTGGCAGTGCTGCTCCTGCCATGGGGGCAGTGGGGCAGGGCAGGCTGCATGGGCATGGGCCTGGCTCCCTGCAGTGCTCCAGCCTCCCAGACTGACAGGAAGAGCATTTTTTCCCAGGCACAGAAGTGCCTGATGATGCAGATGGGTGATGAGGAGGTTCTTCCAAGACTTCCCAATGGATGCTGCTGTTTGGAGGGCTCAGGAGGCAGAGGTGCAGGGATGCCTCTGGTTCACAGGTAGCTCTGAGTGCTGGTGTTCTCCTGGGATCACAGCACGTGGAGAGAGCCCTCCTGGCTCAGGGAAAGCTGCTCAGGACTTGCTTCGAGCTCCCAAATGAACATGGGAGGCCTCCCAAAGCCCCAGAGCAGGAGTCTGTGCACCCCACGTGGGGTGCTGGGTGCTGCAGTGCCCAGGGCATTGCAGGGGCTGTGCTGGGATGCCTCTGGCTCTTTGGAGGTGGTCCCAGTGACCCCAGTCCGTGCCCACCTCCTGATGGCTCTCTGACCCCCACCCAGAGCCAGTGCCAGCTGCTTTGCCAAGCGCACCTTCATTCCCTCTTACCCCCCTGGACCAGGAGCAAGAAGGACCAATGTCTTTGAAAGCACTGTGGCTCTGTGGCTTCTTGACTGCAGTGACTTCTGGGGGTGCTTTCTGGACCAGCCAGAGTGTCAAAATCTCCTTGTAAGACTGAGAAAATAACATAGATTTAGGCTTTCACTTTATTAGGAACAGAGGGTAGAGCAGAGAACTCGTGCAGGGCTCATGCAGAAAAGCCACCAGGCTGGAAACACGTTGGTTGGCATAACTCAACCTCTGAGTTACAATCACATTGGTGCTTCATCTTGGGAAAGGCATAAATCAAGAGAGAGCAAGTAAACAGAGCAAAGAACAGCCTCAATAGGCAGTCCATGTAAGCAGGACACAAAACACAGACAAGGAGACCAAGGAAATGCATCAATGCCTCCAGATAAATGGCTAAAAATATAAGTGGATGGATTAGAAAGCCCAGCTTTAAATTAAAGTTTTGATATAAACTTTTCAGAAACCCAGTTTAAAGGAAAAACAAAGAGCAGGACCCTGTAATTTCCCAGGTGAAATTACAGAGTGTGTCTCTTCTGGTGGCATGAGAGAGTCTCTTGTGCTAAGGAGAGTGTGAAGCCCAATGACAAGTGACACAAAACTCCCCAATTGCCCCTAAGTGGAAGGAGGGTGGCATTAGGGTTAGAACACTCTGTGTCAGCACAGGCTGCAAAGAGGAGCCTGCAGAGACAGGAGCATGTTTTAATAATGATTCTAAAAGAAGCAGTGAAAAGACCAAGATGCTTTTGGGCACAGGGATCATTTAAAGCCCCAGAAAGGGCTGGTCAAGCTGCAGGGCAGAAGGGGGCACTGGGAAGCTGTTCTTGTCTAGACAAGGAAATCAGAACAGAGCTGGATGCCAAGCTAAGTGCAGAGCCATGGAGAGGCACAGCAGGGAAGATTTCTGTGCACAGCTTGGGAAAAACAGACTATTAATGCAGTCATTTCCAGCTCCATCAGAAGGGAGAAGGCTGCCTGAGGCTCTGCAGATCCAGGGAATGACAGAGGTCTGAGGGATGTTCAAGGGCTGGAAGTGCAGAGCAGAAGAGCAAACAACTTCCTGCATTAGTGATCAGCATGGAAGCACTCGGGGAGGTTCTCACCCTGCTCAGGGCAGGGGGTACAGGAGCCAAACTGAATCAAACCATCACTTTGAGTGACTCTGAAATTAAGTGGAGGGTAACAAATTGCCAGGGGTACTGCTCAGCCACTGGGCATCCTGCAGGGCTCAGGCATAAAGCTGATAAATCCTGAACATGGACTGCCATGTCTTATCCATGCCCAGGGCCAGAAGGAAGAGCTGGGGGCAATATCAGCTGGAAATTGCTGAAGCCACAGAATGAGGAGCCTGACTTTCCAGCCAAGCAAATTGTTAAAAATTCAAATACAGGGGCTGACTTGTAGGCACATGGCTGAATGTGAAAGCCAGGGGAGGAGGAGGCACCCCAGGATTTGTAGGGAGAGATAACACCTGGCAGAGCTTTTAGGGGAAGGAAGGTCTCAAAGGATAAAAGGGAAGGGTGCTCTCATAGGTAAATAACTGGCTAGAAAATAGGAGACAAAGTGTGGACCAGACTTAATGGAGGGAAATGACTCAGAGGAGGAGCAAAGTGGAGTTCTCCAACTGTCTGCACCTTCCAGCAAGCTCATAAATATCATGGACAAGGAGAGGAGATAGCAAAGTGTGTAACAGATAAAATCCATCAGGATGTCAGCAATAAGGCTGGATACAGAGTGTTACAGAAGGATCTCCTGCTGCTGAGCTGTTGGGGGACAGTGGTGGGGGAAATCCCCTGTAAGCAGCACAAAATGCCACACAGGAGCAGAGCTTCTGAGTGAAAATGGAATTCTTGTTAGGAGCTGGCTGGGAACTAATGTGGGACAAGCAGAAAGGGCCTTTATGCAGCTGCATAAGCCTGTGGTGATCTCAGAGCTCCTGATCACCTTCTCAAAAAGGGAAATAACAAGCTTGGGAAAAGGGCAGAAAGGTAGTGGGTACAATCACAGCATTGGGTTTTCTGAGAAAACAGAAGGAATACTGAGACTTTCATGTGGGAAAAAGGTGATTAGCAGAGGATATGAAAGAGAGGATATGAAAGCAGGAGAGCAAGGGAGAAGGCAGATAAGAGGGACTCACTGGTGCTTAGAACAAAGTAATTGGTGGCATCAAACAGGAACCAGAAGCTTTAAAAGAGCCAAAAGGCAACACATGGTGTGTAGTGAAACTGGTGCTGGTTGCCCAGAGGATGTGAGTGCCAGAAGTAAAATGGATTTGAGAGCCCAGATCAAGAGCTGGCAAATGCAGAGATGCAAATACACCCTCCAGCTCAGGAAGTCCCTAAACCAGGGCTCCAGGAGCTGCTGCTGCTCCTGTGGGCTGCAGCAGCCACCAGGTGTGTGCTCACCTCCCCCAGCTGCCAGGTGAGGCTGGAGCTTGATCCACAGGCCCTGGAGAAACTCCACATATGCAGGCAGTGCCATGCACTGGCATGGCAGGGAATAACGTGGCAGAGGATCCCAGAGAGGTTTGTGTGGTCTTGGATTTCGTGCTGTTTCCTCCATCAGCCTTTCTTGGGGTGGTTGCATCAAGACACATCCCCAGCTCCTTTCTAGCCTGGGAAACTACACCTGGGAGTCTCGGGGAGCCACTGGAGAATCAATGCTCGAGCAATGCTGGCTGGGTCCTTCTATGGGATGTCAGACAACTGGCAGGGAATTGCAGGTGGATGGTTCCCTAAAGTGCCCCAGCATGCCCAGGTGGCATCCCAGAACAGCCAGATCACTCCCAGCACAGGCTGATGAAATCCCTTGATTTCTCTCCCTGGGAAATCTCACCTCCTGCAGCGCTCTGGGCATCCTCCCCCTCTCCTCCCTCTCCTGCTCCTCCTCTCAGCCATTCCCTTTCATGTCACGTCTTTGATCTTCACTAAGGAGGGAGAAAGGGATTAGAGGGTAGAAAAGGACTACCCTTAAAACCCAATAGCTCTGTGGTGTCACCAAGGTGTGTTCCTCCAGGTCACTGTCCAGGGTGGCCCTCCATGGCCAGTCCAGCAGCCCAGGTTCTCCCACCTCTCCAATCCATGGCCTTTTTTCAGCTTTCCTTTCTGTCTGTATAACAGAGGACATGCAGGCACAGTTTTCAGGTAATGCTGTTTGAGGCTGAGGGCACCTGATCCCAGAGGGATTGAAGCTGGGAAGCTGCTGGAAATGGCTTATTTCACATACTGGTGACTCATCACAAATGCCAGATAAACTCTGCCTTCAGGTGCATTGGCCATGCTTGCACATGTATGTACATGTAAAACACCATGTGCATGAGTTTTCCCACATTGTTTAGCTACATTTTTCCATGCAGAATCTCCTTTGTTTTCTTCCCATGTTTTTAACTTTCAAGGTTCTGCTCCTACAGCTGGTGATGTGTGACCAACAAGAATTTGCTGTGACTGTTCTGATAAGTTGTTTTGAGTTGCTTTCTATGAATCTCTAGATGGGTATTTATTTGTTTCCTTTGGATCTCAGAAACATTCAGGAAAAGGAAACTGGGAAAAATAATGCCTGTGTGCCTTTACTGGGCTCTGCTGGCCCTGTGTGAGAGCTCTGGGCAGGCTCACACGTTTGGGAAGGGACATGTGGGGTGTGTGACAACAGGCAGTTGGAGAGAACATACTTGGGGAGAAAGGGGCAGGCTGGAGCAGTGACTCAGGGTGCACTTTACAGACAGTCCTTGTGTTGAATGGTTCAAAAGAAATTTCTAAGCCTTTTCCTGTCAATAATTCACCAGGCAGAAGGGGCTGGTGAAGAGCCTGAACTTGGTTGGGCCACAGAAGCAATTTGTGCAACCTCTCGAATGCTGTGAAACCTGTGCCATCCCTGTCTGGCATCACTGCACTCTGCCTTTGCTGGCTGGAGCTTCTCTGGCACCCTGGAAGGTGCTGCCTGGCTCTGTGTGATACAAATCAGTGTTATTTTCTGTTCCTGATAACTTTTCAAATCAACTGTACAGATTTTCCTCAAAGAGCAAACATCAGAAAGCCTCAAAAGCAAAGACCCACTAGTGATGTGAATCCTGGGGAGCACCATGCCCTTAGCCTGCCTCTTCTGAAAGAGGGGCTTGAGGTCTTATTTTTACATTTTATTTCACTTTACATTAGAGGAATAAACTGGCTGAGAGGTGGCCAGAAAATTCCCTCTGCAAAACTGGGAGAAACCTCACAGAATCATGGACTATCCTGTATTGGAAAGGACCCACAAGGGTCACCGAGACCGACTCCTTGTCTAGCACAGGACACTCACCAATTGCACCCTGTGCCTGAGAGCATTGGCCAAATGCTCTGTCAGACCTGGGGCTGTGACCACTGCCCTGAGGATCCTGTCCAGTGGCTTAGTGGCTTTTTTAGTGGCTTTCCCTGCAGCATCTGTTCTGTATTGCAGAGCTCAGCAGCTGCAGAGCCCGGGAATGTTCAGCCAGGTGTAGCTGACACTTTTCTCTTTTCTTTGAATGCAGGATCTGAGGAGGAGGCCCAGGATGTGCATGAACACTCAGTTTAATAAACCACTGGCCTGTTTGCTCCCTGGGAGCTGGAGTGGACACAGATGTTCAGCAGGAGGAGTCCCCATCCTGCTCCCTGCACTGGAACACGCGATGCCCACCCTGACCCAGGCACGGACTGCCAACAGCACTGGGGCACTTGTGGTCTCCTCAATGTTCCCACATGGCAAGAGTCACACAAACAGGGCTGTGCTCTGCAGGGTCCCTCCTCTGAAGGCACAGGCAGCCCATCATCCCCCTGTGGCATCTCTGCGTGGGCTGCTCGCCCCAGGCCGGGCCCAGGCACAGCGGGACAGCTCAGCGAGGGAGTGCAAGCTGCTATTTTGGCATGTTCATGCCACAGAAGGTTTTGCTAAACACTTCAAAAATAAACAAGCCTTCGAGACCAAAAGCTGCAGAAATGACTTTCTGTGGCCTGGTAGCTCCTGACTTCATTTCCTCACTTAGGTCAAAAGCCAGACTTCTTCAATTAAGTTTTCCATGCTTATTTCAGACACAGGAACCAGCTCTTCTCCATCTCACTGCTCACAGTTCTGCCCTGCCAGGTGCTGCTTCTGACTCCAGCGGAAACCAACAGCTCCCACCACTCTGATCCTCCAGTGCCCCTCAGCTGGCACCGTTCGCTGTTTGGCAGCAGCAGGAGAGGGGAAGCCTCAGGGACAACGTCAGCATTTCTGGGAAGGAGCTGGGTCAGACTCTTTCCATTGCAAAGAATCCACCCTCTCATCTGGCAGTGTGAACAAGTGTCTCACTCGCCCTCTAACTCCTCCACCCACCCTCAAAGTAGGTGTCATGGCCAGCCCTGTTAAGAGCAACTCATTTTTGAGGGTATTTTAAACCTGAGGTGTCCCTGTCACAGGAGTCATGGAAAATCCTTGAGTTCATGTGGCTCCTGCTTCTCTCCTTCCTCTCTTGTTGCCTCAAGATGCAGCAAAATTGCCCAAAAAGTCTCCATAATAAATGCAGAGCAGAGCCCCATCCATCATCCAGCCTATCTTCATATTTCTGAGACACCTGAAATGATCCTTCAGGATTTTTCAAAATAACCTTTCTGTCTTTTCCAGCATTTTGATGATGCAGGGAGAAAACCTGAGAAATCATCAGGCTCTAGTTTATTGCTTTCCCCCCTCCCATTTGTGGGGTTTTGGGGATTTTTTTGGATGCTACTCATTTGCAGACATTCAAGTAAAATGAAACCTGCCAAATTCAAAACATAGAGAACCCAAAGAGCAGGGAATTCCTGTCGAGCTCATTGCCCTAAACGACCACTCAGGCCAAAGAATCAGCCAGGTTCCCACATTAAGTGCACATTTTATGGCACCAAGTGCTTCCAAGCACAAGGTAGCACTGCTGAGGATACA
Source organism: Pithys albifrons albifrons (assembly GCF_047495875.1). Classification (NCBI taxonomy): domain Eukaryota; kingdom Metazoa; phylum Chordata; class Aves; order Passeriformes; family Thamnophilidae; genus Pithys; species Pithys albifrons. Next base: position 1,890,113 of record NC_092478.1, on the reverse strand, counting down.
ACACTGGTGCTGAAGGGAACTCCTGACAACTTGAAACCTGGTGCAGGGACAGACTTCCCCCCTGCTCAGTGCTCAGCAACCTTCCTGTGTCTTCCTTTGAGGCAGCAGCAGCTTCTCCAGTTCAAGAGAGTGCACTGGTTATGCAGTCCCAGTTCAGGATTATCCTGTCTCTGCCTTCCTTTGTGCTGAGGAAAGCTTTTCACAGCGTTTGCTGCCCTTAATCCTTGAAAAAGGCATCTTTGTCCCAGCTGCTCATCAGTCCCTGACAGCGACCAGCCAATAGCACTGTTTTAAACCCAGCATTATTCCCTTCCTACTGCCCATTCCTTGTCTCCTGTGACTGAGCCCCTACAGGATCTTTCAGTCTAGAGAAGAGATGAATTTCTTTGATCAAAGAACCCACCAGAAGTAGATTTAAACCTTTCCAGGCTCTTCTTGCAGGCAGAAGACACAAGCTCAGATGTTTTCTCCCTTGCAGGGAAGTCAGTCTTAAACTCGAGGAAAATACCCAGGAGCTGATCCAGATTTGCTCTGTTTGGCTTCTTGTGGAAATGGTCCATGGCTTGTCTCAATCAGTCCTTGACCATCCTGGAGGGCTCAGAGGACTTTACAGATGGAGGGCCATGAAGTTGGGGTGCTCCCACTGCTCCCTTTCAGGGTCAGGAAGGCTGGGAGGTTCCAGCAATGCTTTTTACAGCTCAAGGAACAAGTGGGCTCGTTTGCATCTAAAAGTCCTTCTCTCTTTCCCTCCTCATCCCTAACAAAACAGGGAATTGGCAGCAAGCCCCAGGCTTCTTGGAGAGCACCAATGCACCCTCCACTCCCCACTGCAGTATTACCAGGGTGCCAGGGCACCACCTGCTTCCAAGTGTTTTCCTTCCTTATGCTGCTGCTCCTTTTCATCTGCAAACAGCCCCCCTGGGTGTTTTCCTGCTCTGTGGGGCTCGTTGAGCTGAGTGTGCAGATCTGCCTTGGTGGGGGCTCAGGGGGCAGGACAGGGGGGACCTCTCTGGGCAGGTGGGGTTTAACACCCTTTTCAGTAGATGGATGACTATCCTTGGCTGCCTGGAAGGGAAGAAGCATTGTCTGAGAGAACAGGGAATGGGTCCTCACAGTTCCTTTGCCTCTGCCTTCCGGTGATGCTTTGGAATGCTCAGTCCCTGTGGGCTCCATCATGGAATTTCTCCAGCATCCCAGCAGTGAAGTGGAGCTCATTTTCCTTCGTTTCATCCCAAGGCCCAGCTGAAAACTGATGGAAACCAGAGCATTCCGAGCTCCCTCTGTCCAAACCAAAGGCCCAGGCTTTTCCCAGGGACTCCCTTTTTCCCAGGGGCTCCCACCCTCTGAGCTGGGCTGGCTGGACATCTCCCCTCCTGCACAGATCCTTCGGAAATGTGAATATTGGTTCATTTTGTTGTTGTTGCTTTTTGTTTCATTTGGGTTGAGGTGGGTTTTTGGTAGTTGTTTTTTTTTTTCCTGAGTCTGTCCTGGCTCTGTCAGGGTTTGGGAATAAATTATGACCCAGGGAAAAAAAAAAGAAAGAAAAAAAGGAAAAAAAACATCACCACCCACAAAATCAAACAAAAAAAAAAAAAAGAAAAAAAAAGGAAGAATACGTTTTATATATATGCAAAACTGTGTATTTATGTCCGGTAAACACAAAGGTGTGTGAATATGCTGATGTGCTCAGAAATATATTTATTTACTAATATATTTATCCATGTACCGCTGTGCTGCCCGCGGTGGTTCTTTGCACGTGGGGGATGAGATGGGGGGAGAGGGACCCCCATCCCGGAGCCCCCGCGCTGACCGGGAGCGGGTTCGGGATCAGGATGGGGATAGGAGCCGGATCGGAGCTGAGAACGGGAGCGGGATGGGGATCGGGATAGAAGCCGGAGCGGCATCGGGCTCGGAGCTGAGATCAGGGGCAGATCGGGAGCTGGGATCGGGATCGCGATAGGAGCCGGATCGCAGCTGGGAGGGATTAGGGGCGGGATCGGGATTGGGATTGGGATTGAGATCGGAATCGGGATAGGAGCCGGATCGCAGCTGGGAGGGATTAGGGGCGGGGCGGGATCTGGATTGGGATCGGGATAGGAGCCGGATCGCAGCTGGGATCAGCGGCTGGATCGGGATCGCGATCGGGCTCGGGGGGAGCGGCCGCGCAGGCGCAGTCGGGCCGGGCCGGGGCCGCCGCAGCCATGGCCGCGATCTCGCTGGAGACCGTCCCGAAGGACCTGCGGCACCTCCGCGCCTGCCTGCTCTGCTCCCTCGTCAAGGTGGGGCCGCGAGCGGGACCGGGAACGGCGGCCTGCCCTGGCCCTCTTCCCGGACCGTTCCTTCCCCCGCCCGGTTTAAGCCTTGCAGGCCTTGCCCGGGCCCTTCTCCCCGGCCCTTCTACCTGTCCCGGCCCTGCTGCCTCGGCCCTTTCCCTATGCTGGCCTTCCCCGGCCCGGGCCCCTCTCCCCCGCCCGGTTCTCTCCGGGCTTTCCCTGCTCCTACCCGGCCAGGGGCTCTCTCCCCGGCCCGGTTCTCCCCGGGCTTTCGCTGCTCCTACCCGGTCCTGGCCTGCCCGCTCCGGGCCGCCCTGCCCCTCCTGCCGGCCGGGCCCGGCCTCCCGCAGCCCCGGGGCTCTCTCCCTGCCTTTCCCGGGGCTCCCTCTGTCGGTTCCCGGGGCTCTCCCTCCCTCCCCGCTGCTCTCCGGGCCCCATGCGCGACACGCGTGTCCCCTCAGACCATCGACCAGTTCGAGTACGACGGCTGTGACAACTGCGAGACGTACCTGCAGATGAAGGGCAACCGCGAGATGGTCTATGACTGCACCAGCTCCTCCTTCGACGGGTGAGCGGGGCCGGCGCCGGCCCAGCCGCAGCCCCGGGGGCTGGGGACACCGTGGTGGCATCCGCGGGGCCACCCGGCCAGGAATGTCCCCTCAGTGCCATCCCTCCCGCAGGATCATCGCCATGATGAGCCCCGAGGACAGCTGGGTGTCCAAGTGGCAAAGGATCAGTGAGTGTTTGGGAGCCACAGATCCCTTCTCCCCAGCAGACCCTTCTTGGGGGCAGTGGGTTGGTTGGACTGTGGAGAGGGTTCTGCCCCCACCACGTCCCCTCCAGTGAAGGGACATCTGCATGGGTGTCCCTTCCCCACCTGGCTGTTGTCACAGGGGGTAACTCGGGGTTTTCTTCCCCCCAGGTACCTTCAAGCCAGGTGTCTATGCAGTGTCTGTGACCGGCCGCCTGCCCCAAGGTACTTGTGAGGTGGAATCAGGGCTTGGGGCTTTGGGAACAGTGTGAACAGGGAATGTGTCATGTGGAGGAGGAGACGAGCAAGGTGTGAAGGTGTCCTTGCAGTTCCTTCACAGCATCTCACCTTCACACCTCAGGGACAGGGTGAGATTGTTGGGGTGTCTGTGCAGGGCCAGGGGTTGGACTGGATGATCCTTCTGAGTCCCTTCCACCTCACGATATTCCATGGCCCTCTGAAATGAGGGTGATTGTCCAGTTCTTGATCTCCACATACCAGGACCACCAGATTTTTCCAGAGCTCCTCATCCCAGGAGAACACTGAGGTGTGTTTGTCCCTTGCTGCAGGGATCGTCCGGGAGCTGAAGAGCCGTGGTGTGGCCTACAAGTCCCGGGACACAGCCATAAAAACCTGAAGGACTCTTGTGCAGCCTGGAGGATCCTGGTGCTCCAAACCCTCTTAGCTTTAGCCTGTAGGGAAGCAAGGCTGGACTCGGGGTGTGCTGGCTCATCTCCCCTCCCTCAGCACCTCCGGACTCTGCCACCCCATGCTCTGCCCACACAGACCAGAGACATTATTTGAGCATTGACAGGGGGGAGGGTGTGATTAGGGCTGGGGAAGGGTGTTTAATCATGGTGCACAATTTTTTTTAGAGTTGGTGTGGGAAAGAGGTGATTTGGGATCTAACTGTGTAAATAGTTCAATAAATTGCACTGCCTGGGCAGGGCTGGGTCCAGCTGTCACTCCCTCACTGTTCTCACTGCTGCAGGGAGTGGGTGGTGTGCTTGGGGGTCTCTCACTCAGCCCCCTGCCTGTGCCAGACTGTTTGGAGCCTGTGATTGTGTCACTGCTTGTGCCATGGGCCACATTCCTGCCTCAAGAGGGAGATCCTGCCCTGGCTGTGCTGGGGGATCTCTGTGGGAAAAAGCAATCCTGTACCATCCAGCTCCCAGGTAGATGGAACAAGTCAGTGTTTCCTGTGGAGTTGGTTACCTGAAGGTAACGGTGCCCTGGCTCTTCAGGTCCTGTACAAGGGATGTGGCAGCAGGATGGACCTTCCAGGACCTTCCACTGGCTGTTGCTGGTCTCCAGGGCAGGTGGGGTGGTTTGAGCCCATTGCTGCTGTGGTTGGGAGGCAGCACTGGGCCTTGCACAGGGGAGGGATGGACAAGCAGGGGTGGAAACACCATCCAGCCTTGTATTTCCAGGGATCTGAATGTTTCAAGTGTCAGCCTAATGTCTGCATCACGTGAGCTCCTGAGGGATTCGATCTCCATGGGTGCTCAGGGTTTGGCATTCTGGGCATGAACCTCTGGACTCTGGAGGACAATCTTGGACCAGCTGTGCCATGAGGAGCAGGGGCTGAGCTGGGATCCCCTGGGTGTGTTCATCCCCTGCAGAATGGCCTGGGAAAGCTGCAGCCTGTGCTGTCTGGGCAGCCTTGCCAAGAGCTGACAGGTCCAGGACAGGAGGGTCAGGGAGGACAAGGCGGGTGGCTCTTTCTCCAGCTGCATGGAGGTGGGTCTGGGGAGTTTTGGCTCCAGCCCGGTTGGGAGAATGTTGGGCATGACAGAGCTCACCCACCCGGCCGTGCCCAGCCTGGGAAGCCTCACGCTGGCAGTGCCACGGGGTGGCAGCACAGCCCTGTGCAGCAGGGCAAGAGCCCGGTGTGGGCTCAGGGAGCTGCTGGAGAGAGACTGAGGCACCATCTCCATTTTCTGCCGTGTTTCACAGTGCCTTTCCCTACTGCCTTCCCATGCTGTGTCCCACTTCCCTGGCTCCAGGGAATGGCCATGCTGCAGCTGCTCCAAGGCTGGAGCTGTGTCCAGACCCGGGCCCCTTGTCCGCTCACCCCATGGTGCAGAGGAGGTGACAAGAGGGCTCTGCACAGGACCCTGGACTGGAGTTGGGTGTGGGGCTGCAAGAACCGTGGTTCTCATCTCCCTTCCTGCAGTCACTGCCCAGGGATGGGAACTTTGCTTAGGAAATAGTCCCCAGGGAGCAGCATGCACTGTCACTGTGCTGAGGGGGTTTCTAACCCACAGAGACCTCACCCCTCCCATGAAGCCCCAACTGCTCAAGGGTATGGAGGGTTAAGACTGGCAGGAGCTGCAGTGCAGGTGCAGCAAAGCCAGAGCAGCGAGGCAAACGGGCTGAACGTGGTGGCCTTTGAGGGAGCTGCACCTCCTCTGCCTGCAGCACCTCCAAGAGCCTGGTGTCTCCCCTCGGGCTGGCTCCCTAAGCCTCCTCCCTGCCAGCTCACTCACCCACGCGGGCACCACAACTGGCAGCCTGCGCTGCCCCAGCGATTCAGCACCCGCAGCCACCAGGGCTGAGCACTGACCCCTGCAAAGCTCCCAAATGGGTTTCAGCAGCACTGCAGCTCCAGAGCTCCCTGGCAGCAGCAAATAGCAAATGGATGAGGAGCTTTATTCGCTGGGGAAAAAAAAAAGTAGGGTGGGGAGCTCCTCACGTTGAAGAAACGAGGAAAAGTGTGTGGCGACCCCGGGGTGGGAATCGGGAGAGAAAGCGCCGAGAGGCAGGAGCTGAGATCTGAGTCAGTTCAAGGCAGCTCCTCCCCCTGCACCGAATGACGCTCCAATATTTCAGCCAGGCCTGAAAATCCTGCAGGTTTGGGATCTCAAGGAGCTTGGCAGCTCCAGGGCAGGAAGTGCGAGCCGCTGATTTGCTCTCAGAGCGGGTTTCAAGAAGCAATACCCGGCTGATGATGCCCAGCTCATACCCAGCTCATACCCAGCTCTCCCTGCGGGTGAGAAAAGTGACTTTCCAAACCACAGAGCACACAGTCTGCCTGCACGAGGCAGCTGCTGGGAAATGCCCGTGAGCAGAGCCACCCCCACCTGCGCGGGGGCCTCTCCGTGGGTCCCCTTGGGCACAGGGACTTGTCCCCACTGGGGTGAGGGCAGCTCAGTGGCCTCAGGATTGTAGCTTGGGCCACCTGGGCTTCAGGTGAAGGAGGGGGGTGTGAGAGGGTGTTGGGCTCTGCCGGGGAGGCTGTTCCTGAGATGGGGTGAGCCCCCCTGTTCTGCCCCCAGGGATGCTCCGTGCATGGCAGCAGCATCCTGGAATCAGGGGATGGTTTGGGTTGGAAGGGACCTGAAAGCTCATCTCATTCCACCCCCCTACCATGGGCAGGGACACCTTCCACTAGCCCAGGTTGCTCCAAGCCCTCTCCAACCTGGCCTTGGACACTCCCAGAGATGGGGCTGCCACAACTTCTCTGCCCAACCTGTGCCAGGCCCTCACGACCCTCACAGAGAAGAATTGTTTCCTGATACCCAATCTAAACCTATCTCTGTCAGTTTGAAGCCATTGCCCCTTGTCCTGTCCCTCCAGGCCCTTGTAAATACTCTCTCTCCATCTTTCCTGCAGGCTCCCCTCAGTACTGGAGTGCCACAATTAGGTCACCCCAAAGCTTCTCTTCTCCAGGCTGAACAATTCCAATTCCCTCAGCCTTTCCTCACAGCAGAGCTGCTCCAGCCCTCTGATAACCAGTCCTGCTTCACCCTAAATCTGCTTTTGCCTGTGCTTGGCTTCTTTCCAGCTCAGACTTGGACTTTCCCAGGAGCCTCTCAATTGTCCTTGTGTGCCTGGGGGCTGTGGGTTTTTTCCCCTACAGGGAAAACCCCTGGTTAACCCTGTTTTCTTTGGAAACTGGCTGAGGAGATCTTGGCGGGCGGAGGTGCAGGAGAAGATGGGCTGAGCTGTCCTCCTGGAGAACCCACAGGAACTGGACTGGATTGAAATCCTGCTGGAGTGAGGATGGCAACGAGAGCTCTCAAAGCATGTCAGGAAGGAGGCCCAGCTGCCACGTGCCCCATCCAAGGTATTGCCTGGCCCAGCCCACCTGGAAATGTGCCATCAATGCCAGCTTTGGGGAGATGCTTCCTGGCAGCCCTGGATGCCTGTCCCCCCTCTCAGGGGTGTCTGGCCCTTGGAGATGCTCAGCTCTTCCTGCCACTTGTCCTGCAGGGCCCAGGGCCAGGGAGAGGAGGGACTGTCACCGCAAAGCTCAGCCCTGCATCTCCTGAGCCCTGGTCGCTCCTCAGCCCAGCGTGGTGGTTCTCACCCCTCCTTCTCTGCATCCCTGCTGGGCATCCTCCATCCCAAGGAAAGGGCAAACAGGATTCACCCATCTGTGCAGCTCTGGGTGCCATGGGGGCCCCTGCAGGGCTGCGGGGGCCACCCCTTCCCCCACCTGCGGGGCCGGTTGCAGCAGGTGACACGGAAAATGCCGGGGCAGCGCCACCGGCCCCGGCCCAACCGTCCCACGCCCGCCATTGGCGCAGCGGGGCCGCGATTTGTCTATATATGGGCAAATCCAGGCAGCCGTGTCCCCAACCCGCCCCGCGCGTCACTTCGGCTTTTTGAGGTTTCCCTTCGCGCTCTCATTTGCCTCCCACCCGCCGCCTCCTTTGCCGGCAGTTTCTGGTTGACTCACTTCTAACGGCCTCGCTCCAACCTCGGCGCGTCCCGGGGGACGGGCGTGGGGTCAGGCTGGGAGCACACGGGGGGCTCAGCCCAACGTCCCACCCTGGGCTTGGCACGATGAGGGGCACTCTGAGCTCAGCCTAACGGGGCTTGGCCCACGCGGGTACCACAGCTCCTCTTTTTTGAGTGCAGAGGTGGGCACTCAGGTGCTGCAGTTCTTTGTGCCTGGCAGGATGGTGGAAACCAGTGCTCTTCCAATCCAAAAAAGCTCTCAGGAGCAGGTTTTGGTATTCCTGATTTTTTTGTGGTGCGTCAGGAGTCCCCTTCTCATGCTCTCCAGGGGCATCCCAGGTTGGAGCTCTCTGTCCAGGTGTCTTTTGGAGGTCACCCCTTGCACTGTAAAGCAGAGACAGTTGTGTCAGACTCTCTGTGCCTCTGTCCCTTGCTCTCAGAGGGGACATGGTGGCCTGTGACAGGAGTACAATCATTAGGTGTCACTGTTCACAGGGACACTGTGGCTCTGTTGGGGCCTGGCAGAATGATGGCCAAGAGATACTCCTGCCTGGCTGTGGACCCAGTGGCTTGCAGATCCCATTTCCCACTGGCCCCAGGGCAGTGGAGGGGGCTCAGGAAGGTTTGGGGTGACACCTTCTCCTCCTTCAGCACCATTTTCAGGCCCATGAGGTGTGGGATGGATGGGAGCCACAAGGTACCAGATGGATGGGATCCATGAGTTGCTGTATGGATAGGAACCATGAAGGGTGGGATGGGATGGGAGCCCTGAGGTGCAGAAAGAACAAGAGCCATGAAGTGTGGGATGGATGGAACCATGAGGTGTGGGATCAATGGGGCCATGAGGTAGGTGCAGGATGGATGGGAGCCACGAGGTGCAGGATGGATGGAACCATGAAGTACCAGACTCAGTGGGAGCCACATTAGTGTGGTGAGGCAGCTGCTGACACCGAGCAGGGTCTGCAGGCTGGGGTGCTGGCAGGAGCTCGTCTCCTTCCCTGCCGGGGCTGAGAGGAGCCGGCCCAGCCACCACTTCCCCTGCCTGCAGCAAGCGCCGCGACCGCAGGCGAGGAGGGGAAGTTGCTGCAAGGCACGATAAGAAATATCAGCGCTTTTGCAGCGCCTCGGCTGCACCGCCCGACAAGGGCCCTGCCCCCTGCCCCCTGCTCGGGCCAGTGGCGCTGCTGCCCCCCGAGCCCCCAGTCCTGCTCCCCTGCGCTCCCCGATACTGGGGGAGTTACTGGAAAAGCAACAGCCCATGGCCCACGGGCAGTGGGGAGGTCGGTGCACTTTTGAGTGGCACTCCAAGGGTGCAGGGCCATCTGTGACCTGCACCAGCACACGGGCAGAGCCAGGGGAGCAGTGCCGTGGAGGGAGATGGTTTGTTGCAGAGAGCCAGCAGCACCCAGCACCTGGGGGTCCACCAGCAAGACCCTGGGAGATGCCAAGCAGGTGGGCAGGGTGCAGAGATGGGCCTCGGGAGCGCCCGGGACCGGATGTTCTCATGAGGTCCCCAGCAGAGGAAACGCAGCTGTGTCAGGCTCCCCTAACCCCAAAAAGCCTTCATGTTCTCAGTCCTCTGGAAGCCCTTTCAACCAGGCACGTTGAGCAGAGCAGGAGCAGCAATTCAGGGCCAGGAGCTGGGGTAGGAATTCCTACAGCCTCATTTGTGGGTTGGTAAAATGAACCAATGGCCAGGGGATGTGGTAAGTTCATCATCAGTTGTAGACTTTCAGAGACCTCGTCTGAGCCTGAGGAACCAGATCTGCTGATTTCCTCTTTTCTGAGACCCAGCACAGGCAGAAGGAACCCAAAATGTCATGTCACCCATCTGTGCTGGGCTGGGGAAAGAGGAAGCGTCACCTCCCTGCCCTTCCCTGCCGGGAAGGCGCCCGAGGCCCTCCTGAGAGGCCCCTCAGCACACGGGCACCACTGGGCACAGCAGTGTGGGCAGGTGCAGAGGCCCATTTTGGGCAGGCACAGCTCCCTCCCCACTGCCATCCCTCCACATCCCCCAGCACCAGCCATGTGCTTCACCCTCCCCCTGACACCTCACCCTCGGGTACAATCCCTGCCAGCTCCTCTGTTGGGAAACATCTTCAGCTTGCTTTGCCCCATGGGCAGCCCCAAACAGAGGTTTCCTCATGGGGCCTGACTTCTCACCCTCCTCCTGCTCCTCCCAGCCCACTGTGTTTACCAGGGACCATTTTGTCATCAGGAAGAAACACGGCCTTGACCCTGAGCACAAAGCAAAGTCCCTCAACAGCACCTCTGAGGCCACATCTCCTCTGGCTGCCCCACAAAAGGCTCCTTGTCTCTGCTGTAGGACCACGGCTGCCTGTACTCGGTGCAACTTTGCCACCCGTGATGGCACCCACCTCTACTGGGGACCTTCCCATGGCACTGGCAGCACTGGGGGAGGTCTCCAGGGGGGGCGCTGGTTTGGGAACAACCTGCTCTCAGACCCATGGTGGAATTCTTGGGGTGTCTGTGCAGGACCAGGAGTTGGATTTGATGATCCTTGTGGGTCCCTTCCAGCTGAGGATATTTGGTGATTCTACACTCACCCCCCCAAAATGATCTTTACACATTCCAGGTGTCCCCAGGAGGGTGCCTTTGGGGAACTCAGGAGGCACCACATCAGGAGGCCACCAGATGGGATCACCTGTGCCTCTGCCATCCATGAGTCACTGCTCACCTCGTGCCTCTGGCGAGGCAGAGTGATGCTGTCTGGGCTCAGAGCTGCCACACAGACCCTGGGGGGACATCACCAATGGCACTCTCATTTCCCTGATGAATTTCTCAGGGATGGAGATGGGCACAGGGCCAGCAAAGGGTGGGAGACAAGGCAGCCCTCAGAGGGCCCAGGCACAGGGATGGGGCCACTTGCCTGGTAGATGGGCTCACTCCAGCAATTTGTTTGTTTTATTTTCACTGATACTCTTCAGCAAGTTCAACCTCAGTTAGAAAGGTTTTCCCAGCCCATTCCCTCTCTGCCAAAGCCCCTTCTTCCTGCTGCCATCAGCACACATGCTGCTCAAGTCAAATCACTTCTGACTGTGCTGCTGCTCGGTTATTTTTGACTTTGCTCTTCCCCTGCAAACCTCCCCAGTGCAGTTTTTTTTACACATTTCCGGCCAGATTATCGATGTTGAGAGTGAACCACGTTGGCCTAAAAAGGAGCCTTTTGCAGAGGAGCATGAAAACCAGTGCAGGGACAGCCACGGGCCCATTTACAGTCGCTTTGGGGGATTTAGTGCAAAATTTCTGATACAGTTTCATGATGGGCTTCCCCTGGCACCGGGGCAGGGAAGTGCTGGCCATGTAAAATCCCCCTGGTTTGTGTCTCAGCTCCATCCCTGGTGCCATCAGGCAATGCTGGCTGTTGTGACCTGGGTGTGCCAATCTCCAAGCCCAGCTTTTGCTTTTCTTTTGTGGGCCTCACGTCCCTGTCGGTCGTTATGGCTGCAGACAGGAGAACTTTGGCATTGCAGTGGGTGAGAAGTTCTAGGGGTTCTCTTGGACATGTTTCCTAAAGAGTTTAGGGCCTGCAGCTCACTGGCACCTGCACCCCACCTGCCTCACCCCTACAACCAGGCAACCCTGAGTCCTGCAGACCCCCACCACGGGCTGTGGGACCCTCCGTGGGCAGGAACACCTTGGCCTCATGCAGGTGCCACCACCAGGACGTGGCAGAGCCGTGCAGGCATGGCAGCCCCACAGGGCCGTGGGAGGTGGATTCGGTTACTCTCACCCCGTGCAAACACCTTTTTTTTCCTTTTTCTTTTTTTCTCTCCTTTTTTTTTTTTGCACAAACATGTTTGTCGCCGTCAGAACAGCAAAGCCCAGGAGAGCGTGGCTGGCCCCCGGTGCTTCCTGGCCCCACGGCTGGGCCGGCTGCGGTCAGGCTGTGGGGCGGCGCTGGGTGGGTCCTCACCGTTATCTCCTCGGCAGCGCCGGCTCTTCCTGTGGTCGGGGCCACGTGGGCAGGATGGGGTTAAAAGCCGCCCCGCGCCCCGCACGGCCCCATTGCTCCTCGGCAGCCACCAGCACCCCACATGGCACCTGCCACGCCGCCACCCAGCGCGGGCCACCAGCACCCAGAGCGGGCACCACAACCCGGTGAAGGCCACCAGAATCCGGCGTGGGCCACCAGCACCTGGTGTGGGCCACCAACACCCAGCATGGGCTACCGGCACCCAGTGAAGGCAACTCAAGCCCTGACCTGGTAATGGGGGGACCCATCGAGGCACACACGTGGTGGTGGAGGAGCAGTGTGGGGTCTCCTGGGGTGCCCGCGGCCCCGATGCCATCATGAGGGAGGCAGTGGGTGCTGGGGGCTGATGGCAGGTAAGGGGGTGCTCCCACCCAGGGGGCACGGCAGGGCGGTGTGGGGGGCAGGAGGTGCCACGCTGGCCAGTGGGCGGAGGCGGGAAGTGCCCGAAGCAGAAGTGACACCCAAAGGGGTTTTTGGCGGCAGCAGAGACGGGAGCGGGTGGACATGGAGGCTGGTGTGGAAGGTGAGGTGAGGCTGTGGGTGCTGGGGTCTGGTGGGCTCAACCATGGGGACCTCCAGGCGACCCCCAACACATGGCCCAAAGGGCTGTGGGGACGTCCAAATGGCGTCTGTGGGGCTGGCAAATGGGACGGGGGGGTCCCATGGGGAGCCCCAGGACCTGGAAAGCCTCTTGGGAAGGGAGATGGAGAAAAGGGGTCTTCAGTTAAGGGTGGAGGGGTGAGGGGGGTCCCCATGGAGACATCTCAAGGGTGACAGGAATGGGGATTGCTGTAGGATCTCCACCCAGGGGACAAGGCAAAAGGTCCTCTGAGACCAAAGTGTTGCTTAGATGTGGTCTCCACCATGCGGTCCCTGTCACACCATGTGCTACCCACCATGGGGACAAGGAAAAAGAGCCCTCTGTGACCAGGGTGCCGTTTAGGTGGGGTGCCCTCATGGGGTCATGGCAGGGAGGGGTCTCTGTGGTGCAGATGGGGTTTGAGGGATAAAAATGGAGTTTGGGGGGGGGAATCTTGCCTTTGGTGTCCAGACAAGAGGGTCCTCTGAGACCAGGATGGGGTTTGAAGGGCAATGATGGAGTTTAAGGTGGACTCTCCCTGCGCATGAACAAGGCAAGGGGGTCCTTTGTGAATGGCAGAGGGTGTGAGGTGGCCATCTTCCTGTGGGGGCAGCACAAACACACCCTCTGTGCCCAGGGCGATCTCTGAGAGGGGTGATGGGGCTTGAGGTGGGGTCCCCACCAGCAAGGACAAGGCAATTGGGTTCTCTGTGGCCAGGACAGGATCTGAGGTGGGGTCCCTGCTTTGGGGGCAAGTCAAAGTGGTCTCCAATGACCAGGATGGAATACTAGGTGGAGTCCCTCCTTGAGGGACAAGTGAAAGCTTTCTCCTCTCCTCAGGATGGGGTCTGATGTGGGGTCCCACCTTTGGGGACAAGTCAAAACTGTTCGCTATGACCAGGATGGGGTATTAGGTGGCTTCCCTCCTCTGGGGACAAAGGGAGGATGTCCCTTGTACCCTGGACAGGGCTCGAGGTGGGACAGTGGGGTATGAAGTAGGGTCTCACCCAGAGGACAAAGCGAGGATGTCCCCTGTGCTCAGGATGGAGTTTCTGAGGAGGGAACAGGGGACCAAAGCAGGATCTCCCCTGTGGGGATGAGGATGTCCCTCAGGCTGGCACAGCTCCCTGAGGCAGGAGGTGACCCTAAAAGAGGCTCTCCATCCCTGGGGCAAGACCAGCCCTGCAACTTACCTCCCTGGCCACGCTGAGGCCGGAGGTGACCCATGGCCGGGCCACGTGGGGGGAGCGGGTGGTGGCCCCACACGGGCGGAAGCGAACGCAGCGCTGGAGAAGAGCGGCCGCCGGACACCGACTGAGAGACAGTGCAGTCACCCATAAAGTAGAAAGCACTACTAAACAGCACTGCAGGGTGTAGTGTTTCCTACTTTATGGATGAGTGTACTGTGGGCTACGGAGAAGAGAGCACCGCCACCACCACGTGCCCGTCACGAGCTGTGCGCGCCCAGGGAGCACAGGATGGGCCTTGCCCGGCTCACTGCATGGGGCCCGCACTTGACCCCATGAGCTCCACCACCCTGCAGGGGATGGAAATGCTCTGCCTGTCCCTCCATGTCCCTTGGGCACCTGGGGGGGGAGAGGGACCACATGGCCCGTGTCCCACCTCTGTGGCCAAGGGGCCCATCCAGCCCGAGTGACCATCACTCTGGGAGGGCAGGTAGGCAGCAAAGCCTCCAATTCTTACTTTTTCCCCCACATCTTCATTTCCCACGTGGTGAAGCCCTGGAAGGAGGTGGGTGGTGGCAGCCACGTGCAATGGGGACAGGCACAGGAGGGCTCCTGATGATTTCTGCATTCAGTGGGGCAAGGGACTGCTAAATAAAGCTGTTTTGGCATTGATTCTTGGCAGCTGATTTTGTTTCTGAGGTCTTGACAAGCAGCTGAGCATCCAGAATCATGACCATAGTCCTTTTTCAGCTCCTACTAACAGGAGCATAAGCAACAAAATGAATGCAACATGACAGTCTGTGACTGGCTGGATAAAAAAATGGCTTGAACTTTCTGGGAGAAAAAAACCAGAAAGTTATGGAGATGCTGCACAGCATCTAGGCAAGTGTTTTATGAGGGGAACAAAATCCCCCTGCAAGTTATTCACATGATGCACATGGTCTTTCAAGTGGCAGCAGATGACAGAAAAACAATTAATAAGCCACAAATATGTTATTCCTGCTTCCTATGAATAATTGTGCTGACTCTGCAGGGATCTCATTAGACTAAGTCCTTTAACGAACCTGTGCCAACAAAATTATTCACTATAGTAAGTAGCTAAAATTCCAATAAAAAAGGCAAATTTCCCTTAAAACGTCTTCTGTTGATTCTGTTTTACAGAAGACCAAAGCAAATAACGCAGCAGTTTAGTAACCAAATCATTTCAGTATTCAAATTGAATTTTCTGCATCATAACATTCTGAACAGGAATGTTAAAGAATTAACATTACCTTGATCACTTTTCCAAAACACAACCCCGTGCACTCGTCCTGAAATGCCAATGTGGCTGACTCGCTGAAGCTGCTGCTGAGGTAGAGCAGCAAGGCACTCATTCAGTGCTCTTATTATGCTCTGGACATTCTGCTCCATTCCCTGCAATCATAAAGCACATCCTGAGCATGCAGCCATTGGGATTCACTCAGAGGATTTATTACACAAGGCTGCTCTAGTCAGAAGTGAAGGACACAATTCACTGAGCACGTATTAGAGTAACATTCACTACGTAACTGGAAAAAGGAAAACAATGCAAAACCCCACAAAAACTAAACCCCAATACCAGGATGGCCGCGGGGCGGAGGGCGCGGGGCGGGGAGGCCACGGGCGAGCGGCTCGCTGAGAGCTGGAAAAGGCAGAGCGGGGACGGGGCCGGTGCGGGAGGAGGTGGGTGTTTGTTTGTGTCCCGGAGCACCGGGTCCCCCGCGGGTGTTTGTTCGCCTCCCTGTCCCGGAGCCCCGGGTGTCCCGTGGGTGTTTGTTCGCCTCCCTGTCCCGGAGCCCCGGGTGTCCCGTGGGTGTTTGTTCGCCTCCCTGTCCCTGAGCCCCGGGTGTCCCGTGGGTGTTTGTTCGCCTCCCTGTCCCGGAGCCCCGGGTGTCCCGTGGGTGTTTGTTCGCCTCCCTGTCCCGGAGCCCCGGGTGTCCCGTGGGTGTTTGTTCGCCTCCCTGTCCCTGAGCCCCGGGTGTCCCGTGGGTGTTTGTTCGCCTCCCTGTCCCGGAGCCCCGGGTGTCCCGCTCCGCCGGTGCCGCCGAGGGGAGGGCGGCGGGACTACAAGTCCCAGGCAAAACTACCACAACACTAAAATACCTCCTCCAGTTTATCACAAATTCTGACTGTTTCAGAGAGGTCCTGATCCACCCTCCCACCCAAAGCCCAAACATAATTATATATGTGAAATAAATTATTACTTCTCACCCTATAAATGTGTTTTCCACTTGGCTATAATGCCTCATTCCAAGCATTTCCAGTCATGGTACCAGCCTAGTCATGTCTTTCTGCACCCAGCCTGGGCAGAAACAATCCTTCATGTTTCATTTTGATTATTTTGTTGATGTTCAAACCAAGGCATCATTCCCTCTTTTACAGAGAAACAAGCCATACATAAAAGCTGGCATTTGTTCTGTGCAGGACCCACCAAACTACCCCCAAACTAGGCTGACACCCTGGTCTGCTGCCTGCCTGTCTGCCTGTACATTGTGAAACAGCTTGAGGATAAGAAGTCTCTAATGAAAGCATCAGGCTCAGTTACAGATAGTTACTCATCTCTCCTAGTCCTTCCAACATATCCCTACCAGGAAAATGAGCCTTGCATGAAGTATCATTTTATGCAGAAAGTTAATGGATTTTTCCCAGTCACTCAGACAAATTTAATGTGGTAATTACCTCTCAATTCACAAATGGGAATGACAGAGCAACTCAACGTGCAGACCCAGAAGGAGAAGTGGACATTCAATGCAGGGGTTTTTTTCCCAGGCTAATGAAGGAGATTGCATGTTGAATAAAGTGAAAAGAAACACTGTACAGTCAGGAAAAAACCAGAAGCTCCATCTCAGGCCATTCCAAATAACTGCTTTATTTTCCATGGAGCAACACCATGGCAGCCCCCACAGCAGCATCAACATCCTTCCCATAAACCACAGGGAATGGAAAAATCCTTTCCACTTCCTGCCTCAGCACCTCATTCCTGGCAAGGGCACTGCCACTGCCCAGGACCCTCCTGACCCCCACGCCCCTCAGGTGCTGCACAGGTAACATGGAGCAGAGGTTCTGCACGAGGCCGTGGCACAGAGCTCTGGTGACGTGGCCCAGGGACAGCTCCGAGGCAGCAATGTTGGTCACTGATGCCAACTGCTCAGGGGTGTGTCTCTCTCCAAAGATGGTTGGGTGGACTGAGAGGGTGCTGTGGGTTTGGGCCAAGGCTGCTTGGATTATCCGTGTATAGATGGCAGACTCCTGAACCTCAAATCCTGCAGATGGGAAGTACCAGGTTATAATCTGAAGGGGTCTGGTGCATCTTATCCACCTGTTTGGCAAAATATTGTGTATCTTCTTCCATGTCCCACATGTAACTCTTTTTCCAGGATTATGAACCACAGTTCTCCCACCCAGATGTATCTAGGATGTGTAATATTAAAAAACCTTTTCTGAAACTGCCTTTGCTGACCATACAGGTATTCCTCATTGCCTACACTGTGCTAAGTTACATAAAACAACATCAGGCACTAATGGCAGACATCAAATCCTCAAATCTGCCAACTTTTCCTTGTGAAAATCAACTTGCACAAAATAATTCTCTCCTGTCCTTGAAACCAAAGAAGACCTGGAGGCAAAGTGAGTGTAGAGTCCCAGCATGACTGTCCCAGCATATCCATGAGCTTCAGCAGGAAATTCCAGAGATCTGGGAAGCGTGGCCCTAGAGTTACATCCTTGTTCCCTATAGGGCACACACAGCTCTAGGCTTGTTCCTTTGCCTCAGCCTCCTTTTACCTTGATGATCAAGCTCAATTTTAGACTTCAGCTCTCCTTGAGAGGACTTACCCAGCTCCTGTGTCCACTGTGCCACCATGCCCACAAATGCTGCCAGCACGTTGCCTCCGTTCAGCGATGCTGCCACTGCCAGGTAGTCACCACTGAAGTAGGGAAAGTAAGTAATGGCTGAGGAAGGATCTGGTGTGTCTGGAGGCTGGAAACCCAGGGGCATGGAGATGGTCAGCTGAGCAGAGGTACTGATATTAAGAACTAGAACACAAAAGAAATGAAAAAAGGAAATAATCAGTGTTTTGCTAGGTCACCCTGGAGGAGGACAATGAGAAAACTAAATCAGATACAAAAATGACCATACCTGCATCAGTCCTCTCAGTCAGGCAGGAATAAACAGAGCACTGGAAATCTCCCAGAGCAATTCCTACTTTTGCTCCTTTGGGTATTCCATGCCATGCAGAGATTGTACTGCCTGCAATGCTTCCTGGGTCTCCCACCTCTGGAAGCAAGTGAACAGGAAAGCCGGATTTTTCCAGTCTGTAATCAGAACATTATTGGAGGAAAGCAGTATGGGAACTGTGGCATGACTACAAAGACCTCTTTGAGGTCACAAAGGAACTGGCCATACATTTGTGGCTGCTGGATTTATGAATGCTTTCACCTATTTAGAAAGCTCTGTCTTGAACAGGGGCAGCATTCCAGTCCGAAGGGATGGGTAAACTAGAATAGTGTAGAAGAATAAATAGTTTTCCTTTATATGCAATTTGAGTGCCTGAGATTACACAGTACATGTTCAGCAAGTTTAACCTACTGATGTCACATGGACAAGCAGTTCCAGGGTAAAGGGACAATCACAAAACCAGCAAAAAGTGCAGCTAAGTATCAAAGAACTTAAGCTGTCATGCAATTAGTGGTTCAAAACCAAATCACAAAAAGTTAAATCCAACAAACTCCTTATGCAATCAGCTGCAAGATACACTACAGTGCTACAGCAAAAACTCCACATTAGTAAAAGTTCAGTTGGCAAAATGCAGGTTTCTGTCATTCTTTCATACCTTGATGAGAAGATCTTTCACCTTGGAGTCCTGGCCTAACCTAAGCCCTGAATATATAAGGCCTTAGCACTCAGCCCTGAAAGAGCAAATCATTAAAATAAATGAGTAAATAAATAAACTGATTCCTTATAAGATTTCCTGTAGCTTAGTAAGTCTTAATATCATCACAAGTAAGTGTTAGTAGTTGTGAAGGAGCTCAGCTGAAGGAACTGGAGAGTGATAACTGTCTTTACCACGAGAGGGAACACTGTGGCTGCAGCATGTACTGTCTATTCCCACCCATCCCATCCCATCCCACCACAGAAAAGGAGGGAACAGTTTGGTATTCAAGGACTCCCTGAGGAGTCTCTCAGCTCTGCTGTTGGTAGGCACCAGATTTTATATCCTTTAAACAGATACACCCTACAAACCAGAGCAAACTCTCACAAGTTCATCAGTGCACGCCAGAATCAATCAGGAATAACTTTCAATCCTTTTCAGCTGCAGCACATTGACACTCAGGGCCCACAGAGGTGTTCACATTGCCTGACACAAGCAATGCACAGACCCCACTGAATGACCTCAGCACTTACATGTCAGTATTCCAGCTTTTGCTCCTGCAATTAAAATACCCCCAGCTGGCAGCGTTCTGGATGGACATGAGTGGCTTCTTCAGGCCACACAGCATGGCAGCCACGTAGTCCTGGATGGTGCCAGCTGCATCATACCCCCTCAGGAAATCTGGACTTTGAAACAAGACATTTTAAAAACAAAACCAGTGAGGGTTTTTTGCTTTAAGGCAGTGGGAGCAAGATTATTTCGATGGCTACAGGGAATTTCAAACGTGTGGTCCCATCTAAGAATTAAACTACCACCTCAGTGATCAACCTGCATTTTGTTGTTTTGGTTTGTTTTTTCAGATGGAATTTGTTTTCCAAGCTGCAGCAATACTTATCTCCTGATGGAAGATGGAGAAATAGCAGCTTTAAGGAATGAGCTGTTCTGGTTCAAAAGCACAGCATTGCAAAAGTTACCAGGAAAGCAGTAACTGTTTGCATGAAAAAAATGGCACTCAGTTGATCCTTGAGCATTTGAGAAAAATAGGTAAATTCCCACAGCTGGTCAGGGATCCACAAATGATATGAATGGAAATGTATCAAATGGTGAAACAAGCTCTAAAGTAAGATCACCCTATGTTCCATATATTTGCTGGACACATACTGGAAGAAAACAAGATTTAATAATTTTTTCCCCATTTATTGAACCGGAATTCCTTGCAGAGGGAGACACTGGCTCTTTGAGAAAGATGAAACTGAAGAGCAAATCTTGCTGATGCCAGGTCATAACTGAAAAATTATATCCTCTGCAAACATGCCAGAACAAAGCAGAGCACCTGTAACACCTCATGAGGATCTCAGTGTCCAAGGAAGGAAGGAACTCAATTAATTTAGAGGCTATTTGTTTTAGCATCTGGCAGCAACCAGACCAAGCAAGTCTGTGACTGTTTTAGGCATGTTTGTACTTTTCACAAGCAGAAGGACAGTGTTCAAACTGCATCAGCAGAGCTCCTCTGACCAGTACAATGGACTAGAATTAATTTATGATACTTTAAGGCTTATGTCACTACATGGTCAAAAGCTTTTCTTTTTATTAGAGATCTGTAGTAATTTTATGAGGTCAGGACTCTTGCATGCTCAGTTGCACATAGTTTGTATTAAATACTGCCAGTTTGAATATTCTTTGACTACTTAATTAAGATTGTGATTACAAAGCCACACAGCCCCTCAGCCTGCAGCAGCATCAACATGCTACAGGAGTGTCACATAAATTCAAGGGGAGAACCTGCCTGGCACAGCAGCCCTCTTGAGAACCAACATACCTCTTCTGTGAGTACCAGTAGATTGTGGCACATCCAAATCCTGTAGCCAAGCTGACATGGGACTGTGGCAGAGGGAGGGAGGACAGGAAGGAGGGGCTGCAGCGCCCGTCCTGCCACGTCACCAGGGGACTGACCTCCTGTGGCTCGAAGGCAGGGCCGGGCCCACCCTCTGCCCACCTGCAACCTGAAACACAGAGAGCCACAGGTCAGTCACCCCTGCCTGGCATTCCTCATCTCTGGACATGCCTGATCATTTGTTAAACATACTGGAAAAAGAGCAGAAACAGAGTCAGTAGAGATTGTAATCAAATGAATTAGTTACAGTTTTCAGCCCTAGATAACGTCATAATGCCAGTCATCCTTTGCCAAAATAGGGAATGGTATCCAAGGCCTTCCTCTTCTCTACACATTCCTAGTGACTAAAGGAGCAAGCAACTTGCACCTTGAGATATTAAGGATGCAACTTAAATAACAGGTGAGCCACAAAAAACCCAGCCCCAGTTCTGCAATGGCAGGGAAGGAGCTGATTTGGCAGCTCTCACATACAAACCTCAACTGGCATCTGCCACAGCACGACATGGAGAATGAACTGCCCAGGATGGATGGCACAGAGTTTCATCACCTTCTGAGCCAAACCAACAGGAAACCTGGATTTATAAGTATTAAGCAATGGGCTGCTAAGAACTACAGAGTAACCTTTCCCTGTGCTGTGCAACAAAGCTTCACCGAAGGCAGAATTCAGTTTTTAATTCAGTTTTACCAGTCCAGCATGTTCCTTTTGAATACAGAACACTCCAGTTTTGATGAAACCTTCACATTCTTTCACTGAAGAGGCTGGGCTCAAGCACTGGCACGTGATGTTTGCCAGCACACTCCATGGCACAGCTCTGGCCTCTCTCCCAGCCAATGCCTGGACACAATGCAGGGACAGGGCAGGACATTCACTGTCTCCAGCTGACTCTGAAACTGAGGCAAACTCTTGGGGTTTGGCCAGGGAGCAGAGTTTCAAGCTGTGCTGTGCCACTTGTCCTGCAGGTCAGAGAAGAGACCCACCCACCTGACTTGCATAAATATGACTAAAAATGTAATTCTTGGGCTGGATACAGGGACTGGAAGTTACACTCACACAGAGAACAGCAGCCAAGACAGGTGGGAAATGCCATGAGAAACATGCAAAGCAAAATTGAATTTTCTGCATCGTAACATTCTGAACAGGAATGTTAAAGAATTAACATTACCTTGATCACTTTTCCAAAACACAACCCCGTGCATTTGTCCTGAAATGCCAATGTGGCTGACTCGCTGAAGCTGCTGCTGAGGTAGAGCAGCAAGGCACTCATTCAGTGCTCTTATTATGCTCTGGACATTCTGCTCCATTCCCTGCAATCATAAAGCACATCCTGAGCATGCAGCCATTGGGATTCACTCAGAGGATTTATTACACAAGGCTGCTCTAGTCAGAAGTCCCCTCACATCTTCCCAAAGCCCCTCCCCAGTACACACTGTTGATTTTCATGATGTTGATATTTAATTTCTGGACAATTTATTCCTAGATTTACCCAGCAAACTGACCTACTTGTCAAATTGACCACACTGTGCCCCAGGAGAAGCTGCATTCCAGCTGTCACACTTCCTAAGATTCAGGTTACTTTGTGACAGACCAGTATCAAGATTACAAACAAAATATATAGTTTACAAATAAATGTGAGCTTTGTGCACATGTACTTTTGGCTGCAGGAATATGGCTGTGGGGAGGAGGGTTGGCCTGTTTGGTATCTTTGCTTAGAAATTACCTCTGGACTCACTACAATACTGGGCCCGAGGAATGTTAATGCACATTTTTATGATTGTGCTTCATCCTTTTTTCAGACTGACCAACACAATGGATGTAAAGATCTTTTACAGGAGTACATGTTCCTGGTTATTTCCACGGGGAGTTTCCACTTATGATTCCATCCCATATTAAAGTGCAAACTAAAATACCCTTCCAGTTGGCAAGTGGTTGCTGTTTCCTGACTGGGAGTGTCAAAGACAAGGTGGTGGTTCATGGTAGAGGAGTTTTAGATTGTCTTGTGCAACTTCCCAAAAACTGTGTCTCTCTCAAATCAAGCAGCTCTACTTGACTTCCTTGAAGAGTGATGAGGGAGTGTTTTAACTCTGGTTTCAGGTATCCAGAAACGTGCAGGAACCATGTGTCGATCTCAGCACAGAACCCTCCGGGAGAGCCACTGGAGTCAGCTGAGTGTGGCAAACCCCAAGCGCTGCAAGGCAGGGCGGGTGTCCTCAAACTGCCCTCGGTGCTCCCAGCCAGCCCTTACCTGCGGCCCGGCCTCCCGGCTGTCGGTGTGTGCCCGTGTGTCCCTCTGTGCCAGCGCCAGCGCCCGCTCTGTGCCCGTCACCAGCGCGGCCTTCACCGACGTGGTGCCCAGGTCTATGCCCAGCACACAGGAGGGCTCGGGCCCGCTGTCACCTTGCTCAGCACACCCGGCTGGGCCCACACCCACCATGCCGAGCCCCACACGGCTCCTTGTGCGTCTGAGGGCCGAGGGCACCGCGGTGAGGGCTGGCAGGGACGGGGCAGCGGCGCGGCCTGGACTGTGCCCTCAGCGCTGCCGGTGCCTCCCCTTCCACAAACCCGCCCCTTCCCAGCCCTGCCCCCGGGCACGCGCACCCCTAAATCACACTTTATGCCCCAAACCGGCCTGTCTGTCCAAAGTCAAACCCCGCAGCGCCCGGCCCGGCCCAGCCCAGCCCAGCCCAGCCCGCCCCGGCGCCGCTCACCGTCCCCCTCACCGCCGCCCCGCCACACCCAGCATGGCCGCGGAGGACGCGGGGCAGGGAGGCCACGGGCGAGCGCCTCGCTGAGCTCTGTAAAGGGCAGAGCCGCGACGGCGCCGGTGCGGAAGGAGGTGGGTGTTTGTTCCCCGCCGTGTCCCGGAGCACCGGGTACCCCGCTCGGCCGGGGCCGCCGAGGGGAAGGCGGCGGGACTACAAGTCCCAGCGTGCACCGCGGCGCGCGGCCAGCGGCGTGAGGCCGGCGGGGCCGCGGGGGCTGCCGAGACTTGTAGTCCCGCGCGTTGGGGCTGGGGGACCGGGACAGGACCAGCGCCGAGGTGAAGATGGGAGGGTGTCCCCGGGGAGCTCACGGGGGGACGGGGAGGTGGGTGCTCCCCTCGGGGCGCTGGGGGTCCCTCGGCCGGGCTGGGGAGGGAGCTCTTTGCCTTGGCTGCGGCCGAGGGATGGGCTGTGCCCCTCGGGACCCGCGGGCCCTCCGCAAAGCTTCTCCCGCTTTTCCTGCAGCTTCTCCACCATGAGGACGCGGCCCCCGCTCCCCGCTCTGCTGTGCCTCTCGCTCGTGCTGGTGGGGCCTGGCGGTGAGTGTTTGGTACCCCAGTTTGGGCCCACAGGGCTCCGCAGCAGCCGGAGGTGGGCGAGGGCGGCTCCAGTTATCCCATGGCACCGCTCCAGGGTACCTGTGCCACCCTCCCATCAGCTCGGCTCTCACTCCATCCCTTCGCTTGGTGTTGGTGCCACACCAAGGCGCCGTTTTGGGGGAGCACTCTCCTCATGCTCCAGAATCACCCTTGCAGGAGCAGGTTAAATACTGCCAGTAATAAATTCATCACCTCCTCTGCACTGAGATGACTTCTTAAGAAGTCTGTGTAATGTTTGGCAGCAGAGAAAAAGAAGCGTCCAGGCCAGTCTCTGCAAACTGTTTATGTGTCCGTTTCTGGTCTTATTTTTATAGAGCTCTTTGTTCTTTCTCTTGTATGTTGTGTCTTTTAAACATAGAACGAATAAAACAAACTTGGATTCCAGATGTCAAATTGTTGTCATCTGACCAGCTTAAGGTTTTGATACTGGTTGTATTGGCACTTGGAACCTTGGCTGCTCTTAAGGCACCATGTGGTGCAATGTAGCTGATGTAGCCCTTAATTCAGTATTTCAGAGCACTCTAATTAAGGTGCTTGAGATTCCTGAAGTGCTAAGTCTCTTGGACCTCTGGGTACCTGGTTTGAATTTGTGACCTAAGTAGCAATTTTAAAGTAAATTTTGGGCATTTATGACTCCCAGATTACAGGGAACCCATCAAGAACCAGGGTGGGTGTGCAGTACCTTATTGCCTTCTTTTGGCATGAACTTTTGCTGCACTTCAAGTATTTAAATTGCTTCCTTGCAACATATTCAAGTGATAGTTATTTACTTCTCCTTTTAAGTTGTTCAATCACCTTAACTTCAGTCACTGAACTGCCTTTGCTGTTTGTCAGGTGTACTCATGGGATTGATCTGTTACTGCAGGTACCAATTGACAAAATGTTTATGGCACAAAAGAAAATATGTTGTTTTTCTGATGGAGCTGTTCATGTTAATGGACATTTATGTGGGTCGTTTTTCTCCCCCAGATGGAGTCATTGTATTGTCTGTCCCTGAAGTGGTTTCTTTAGAAAGTGGAAGTTCAACAAACGTCACCATCTCTCTGAGGTAAAATCATGATTGCAGCTTTACTTTCCCTTTGGAACAGGGGCTGTCCTCCACAAATGAGTTTACAGTTCTTCTATTTCTAAAAATTGATGCTTCAGAGAAACTTGCATTTCCTAGAAGGATAAACCTCCTGGACAAATGCTCAGTGGAGTCCTCTAGGAAAGCTGTGCAGGACTGTGTTACTTGGAGAGGTGTTTGGTTTTTGGGTTTTTTTGTCTTACTGCTGTAATTTCTGTCCTTCATCACCCCAAGTACATTGCATTGTTTCTGACCCTCTTCACCAGCAAAGGGTTAACGACCACAAGGGTGGGATCCTTGTGGCCATTTCTTTGCTCTGCCACTTGTGTGGAGAAGAGGGAGGTAAAATGTGGCCATATAATGTCTTGTGCCCTCTCTAGTTCAGATAAAAGAACCAATGCCTTTGGTGCTGTTATTCCTCCAAGAACTAGGGAGGTGCTGCTGTGTTTGGGCTGCTGAGGATTTAGGAGATGCTCCCCCACAGCCCTGAAGCAATCTCTGAACTCGGGCACCAGCCTAACTTGGGTTTTCTGCCTTCACAGGGCTCCATTAAATGAGACACTGGTGATAACTCTTAATATTACACACTCCTCAAAGAACAGCACCATCGTTGAACTGCCTGATGAAGTAAGTGACAGAACAGACTTGTGACCTTAAGCAAAGGCTTCTGCTGGTGTGGTGCAACTCCTCTTTCCTCCCTCCACTTTGCCTTGCAGGTACAGTTCCCTGCAGGTCACACTAAGGCAGATTTCCAAGCGAAAGCAGATGATGTTGGACAAGTAACAGTTTATCTTTATGCCACTAATTCCAACTCAACTGGGTGAGAAACGTTTTTAGTTCCATTTACTTTCCTATAGCTTCCTAAACTTTGGGGTAACTATTCCCTCCTTGTAGTTAAGTGGGATGTAGTTGAGAAGGTGTGGTAACCTCCAGCAAACCCCAAGGTATTTTGATAAATAAAAGGAGTGAAAGCAGAGTTGATAGTCTTGGTATCTGAGATTCAATTACTAGATGACTGAGTTCTCATGGCTCCTTAGTCTGGTTCTAATAACCCCTCCTGAAAGTATGAAAACTACATGTCAGCTCTTCTGGTCTAGGAAGCATCTGGTTATCAATGTCCAAGAGGATACTGATCTTACTGTGCAGGATTTGCTCTGGAGTTCTCATAGCCTGGTGCACCCACATCCCTACCACGGGATCCAGGTGCTTTGCTTTCTGGTTGGGGAGCCCTCTTCTCACAGATGCCAGTTCTCCCTCGCAGGAGGAGGCAGCAGGATGGAGAAAGCTGGATTGTAGCTGCTTGTTGCTCAGATGCTACTGAGCAACAAGATACTCCTGCTTTACTTCCTTGTTTTGTTTCTGCTTTTCAGACTCAAAGCAAATGCTGAGGTGAGCACGTGAAATGCTCACAGGACGTGCAGATCATGGGGCTTTGCTGGCAGAGCGTGCAAAGTGCAGCTCTGCTCTTGCCTAACAGACCTTGTGCTAAGAGAGTGGAAGCTACAGGCCAGAGATGACTTTTTTGAATGTTCCTGTGGTAAAAGAATGGAAAGGAAAGAGTCAGGCAAGAAGGAAAGGGGGTTGGAGTGGGAGATGTCCCAGACATAACAAAGACACTGAGAAAAGGGGAGCAAATGAACTGAATCCTCATTGTCTTCTCTCAACACCTGGACTCTATTTCCCCTCTCAAAGAGGAACAAAACAAAATCTCCTGGGAAAAGTGTGAACAGATGAATTAACTAATTCTTTTTGCATTGACCATCAGAGCTAGGATTCAGTTCCAGGTGATTCACAGCATCATAGTGAGATATGCAGATGAGGTGATTGGCTGGATCTATTTCGTCGCCTGGTCCATCTCCTTTTATCCTCAACTCTTCGAGAACTGGCGACGGAAAAGGTAAAGACACTTAAGATGTGTTTGCAAGTCACGTCAGCACTTCTGCAAATCATGTGCATAGCTTCAGTTACACCCATCTTGGCTATTGTGAGTTATCCATGGAAAGATGGGGAAAAAACCAGGGCAAAGGTAGGGGCTGAGTAATTGCAGCCCCAGTGAGCTTTTATACATGCAGGTTAGGGGAAACTAAATGCATCCTGTAGACACCTGATCCTAAGGTGTGGCATCCAATACTGATTTGTGATAGAGGAGACTTCCCCATTGCCTTTGGGGTGGTGTTGCAAATCACTTCCTGAACCCATTGTGATCATCACTTTCAAAGGTTGCCAGCCTTGAGAGCTGTTTCTCAGGCACTTCCTTGTAGTGTTGTCCTTAGGCCAGTTCCCCTTAAACTAAGTGACTCTAAATGGACACATCATTATGTATGAAAACTGAAGCAGAGATGCACTAGTGCTTCAGGAATGGCTTTATCAGACAAGCTGAGCTCATGGAGGGGTCAAGTTAAACAGCAGGGACACAACCTGGGCAGTGAGAGCTGTGCTATTTCACCTTGTTTGCTGATGAATTCACATCATTGTGTTGTTACAATGACTGAGGCTTTTGCTTACACCAGAAATTGCCTATAAATCAGTACATTTTAGGGTCGAGTTGTCCCTGGAACTGCCTGTAATGTTCTGATGTGTGTTCCTTTTTTTTTCCTCCCCACTCTAGTGTTGTTGGACTAAGCTTTGACTTTCTAGCTTTAAACCTCACTGGCTTTATAGCATACAGTGTGTTTAATGTTGGGCTCTTCTGGATTCCTTTGATTAAGGTGAGCATGATTGTCTCTTAATACTTGCCAGAGGCTTGGTGACTACAGAAAGGAGTTAGGACATGTGGCTGACTTTGGTTTCTCTTACCTTTAGGAGGAATTCTTGGTCAGTTATCCCAGCGGGGTGAACCCTGTGGCGATCAATGATGTTTTCTTCAGTCTCCACGCAGTAGCTCTAACTCTCCTTACCATCATTCAGTGCTGCATCTACGAGGTGTGTCTGGGTACTGGGCTCACCTGCCGGCCCTGCCGGAGCTCCCTCTGCCGGGCACCTCACGGCTCCTTCCAAGGGCAGGCTGAAGTGCTGTGTGTTTCTGTTTCAGAGAGCGGGTCAGAAAGTATCCAAAGTTGTTGTTGGACTACTGGCACTTGCATGGATCTTCACCTTTACAACACTGTTTCTTGCTGCAGCTGAGGAGATGACTTGGCTCCAGTTCTTATTCTGCTTCTCCTACATTAAGTTAGCAGTCACACTGATAAAGTATTTTCCACAGGTAAATCTGCACTCTTCTGCTTTTATGCTATATTCTTAAGCCTGTGGTGTGTGCTCTTGAAAGTCTGACCATACTAAACCACCAGTGGTTATTTATTAAGGCTTTTTGTGACAAAACCAGTATAGGTGTACCTAAAGCTGCTTAAGTGTTCATCTCAAGTGCCTGTGCATGACACACTGACTGACTTCTTGTTGCACTCCCAGGCGTACATGAATTTCCGTCGGAAAAGCACTGAGGGGTGGAGTATTGGCAATGTATTACTGGACTTCACTGGTGGAAGCTTCAGCCTTCTCCAGATGTTTTTGCAGTCATACAACAATGGTAAGCCTGGAGCTGAGGTGCTGGGGCCTTTCTTCGTGGGATGAGAGACCCCACTACAAAGCTGCAGGTCATCTTGGGAGAATGCTTGTGCTGTGGTGTATAAGTTGCTCTTATACAAAGAATAAAGAATCTCTTCATACTCCCTCAAGATATAAAATGAAGTAGCTATTCTGAAGAAACCACAGGAAGAGTTATTAATTAGCTTTGCATAAGATGTGCACTACAGTCAGTCCTCAGGTGTGTCTAAGCAGTCCAGATAATAAACAAGAACTTCTCTAACATGCGTGGCATGACCTGGTAGTTTTGAGACAAGATTACACTTGAGGAGTTAGACTTAACTCTAATTTTGTGTTTGACAGATCAGTGGAAGTTAATCTTTGGAGATCCAACCAAGTTTGGCCTGGGTGTCTTCTCCATCATCTTTGATATTGTTTTTATGGTCCAGCACTACTGCCTTTACAGAAGACAAGGGTATGAACCTTGTGAATAACAAATACCACTTGTGGGGACAAAAACTTGGAACTGACCTCACCCCTACCCTGGCTGAGGGCTTTCAAGATTCCTGCTGGCAGTTACCAGGAACACTGATTCTGATCTCTGTCCATGATTTGATCCTCACTGGTGTGGGAAAAAACTGTTGCCTTGTCAACCACTGATTACCAGATGCCTTAAGGACAGCAAAGTCTCTGACCACCACTTGCACATGGAAGACTCGTGCCTGTTCCAGCTGCACAGACAGTTTAGTGTGAGCAGTCCAAGTTACACATGGCTGTTCTTTAATTAACAACAGGGAAGAGAAAGACCAGGATGGTTCTTTCTGATTGGAAGTGAAGCACAAAGAAGGGAGTTCTGTCTTCCAACAATCTGAGATCTTGTTTATGCAATCACTTCATATCTTAATGTAACGACTGAGGACTGTGGATCCAAGTGCTGCTGCTGACTGCTCAGACAGCTCCCAGTCCAGCACCACTTGGGTTGGCAGTTAACACAGTGGCACAGAACAATAATGAGCTTAGTAACAAATGCACAAGTACTACATTTTCAACTCTTTATTAAAAAAATTCTAAAGCAGAAACTGTGTTCTTATTTCACTGAAAGCTCTTTCAAATGTGCTAAGGCAAGTGCTCAGAGTGACTTGAATACTTCTAGTTGCTAATTTCATTTTGCTCAGTTCTACTGACATGCCTTTATTTCTAATGAGTGGAGGGTATAGACTGAAGATCTATCAAATGAGGGGGTCCTGTTAACAGTCCCAAGATTAAAGTTTAAGGATAAGCCTTTTTTCCTGGCCAACTTTCTAACTACACATGGTATTCTCAAGGTAGAGATCAAAGTCTAGAATTACTTGGAAGGTAAGTGTTAGACCTTTTAAAAGAACCAGAAGGGAATCCTTGCACTTGCATTTGAACAACAATTGAATGCTTGAAACCTAATGTTTTACCTGATGTCAGCTTAAGGAAAACCAGAGTCCCTGTTCTCCCCTGCAAGAGCCCAGGTCAGATTTGACAGCTCAGTAACACCACAACTCTCCACCAGTGAACCCAGACCTTGGTAACCTCAGTCCAGGCCTCAGCTGGAGGCATCCAAGTGATGTGGCACTTTTAAATGTAAGGAGAAACAGCTCAGGAAATCAAACTTCATTTTATTGTGTGTAAAATCAAGTGAAATAGCAGTACAAATAGCAGTGTATCCCTTATAGTAACAAAAATAACTTCAACTTGAAAGACTTAAAATTTACCAAATTCTTAAGTTACAAAATTCAAAAGCAGGATTGTAGTAATTCCATAGATATAAAATTGATAAAGAGGCATCTGCTGGTGTGTACAGAACAGTCTGAGATGCATCAATCAATGTCCATACATGGCACAGCAGTAATGTATTGAATAACTTAGTCTGCCACCTCCTCATGTTCTATTTACAACAGCTTACCTGAAGACTGCTTAAGGAAAGTATAGATATGTATAAATCAACTGAAGAGGATTAAAAACTCCAGTTTTGGGGTAATTGTGGAGCTGTAACAAACCACAGGATGCTGGATCATGAACTTAGTGTTGCAGCAAGAATCCTCAATCCTGTGGCATGTTGATTTAAACAACTTAGTATCTTACTAGAAGTTTAAATGTGGTCAAGAGGCACTTTTGCAAATTAATGGCATATTCATCTCTTGCATCCAATCAATCAGTGATTTAAGCAAAGTCTTCTAGAAGACAAACCAAAATCCACCCCTCCCATTTCAAGTCTGATAGAAGTGGAATGAAGAATTGAAAACTCTACACATATAAGCAGCTTTTTTGATAAGTTTAGCAACATTTTTCTTTCCTGCTCCATATTCCTGTAATTTAAACTGAGTTCACCTGACATTACAAATTACTAGGGAACAAGGAGAATTAAGGATTTGCTCTGCCAGAGAGGTTCAGCTGTAGTGTCCATGAAGTTGGAGTGTACTTCACAGGGATTACTCTACACTTGTGTTACTCAGTTGTTTCTTGTCTGAAGAGGCTGCTTTGTACAGAGAATCTTTGCAGGAAACAGCAATGCCCCAAACCCTTCAGCACACTCTCCAGCTCGCACACAGTGTGGGATTAGTGCAGTGCTCCTCCCCACAGCAGAGTGCAACTCAATCCTGGCATTTTAATGTGATGGATGGCAGAGGGGACAGGACAGCTCACTTCTAAAGGCTTAGGCACAGCAAATCCTCTGGTTTTTCACATCAGAAACCACATTTCCTCTTAAAATAGGAAGCTTTTGTGTTACAGAAAAATCCTGTCAAAGTTAAGGCTTTTCCAGTTGCTCTTAGGTAACTAGAGTTTGTCCTGTCCCAAAAGCCATGACAACAAAGTCTTGCCATGTACCTGCAAGGCAGACTTTAGTGAGCACTCTGCTGAGGGGAGGATTGTTTCACTACTGCCAGTTACACCAGAGGAACTTAAAATAAAAAAGTAGTGTTTACCACAGGTAGGAACGTGCACTCCTTCCAGACAACCTGTTCCAGTCTAGTGTTTGCTGCTTTCTTTGATACCAGTCTATCCATCTCCCTCCCTACCCCTTCCCCAGCTCCACGATGGATTAGGACATCATGGATTGCTGCACAGCCTTCTGCAGGGATTGCCTGGTCACCAGGAGCCGCACCACCTCCTCGTTCCTCTTCGTCAGCCTCTTCCTCGCCTGGTCGTGGGTCACCATGGTCATGTCCCAGCCATTCACCTGGGAAAAAGGAAACCAAAATGAGGCAGGTGCAGGGACTTGCTCCTGTAACTGTTCTATCAGAACCATGCAGTGGATTTGCTTATGCCACAGCTCAGTCTATTTATAAACCCCACAAATTGTCCTGTGATGTATCCAGAAGACTCTTTCCCCCAGCAGATGTTTGTCTGCAGCGTGCACCTGGTACTACATTAGTCCTGTCTCATCTTGGTGCTTACCTGCATGATCTTATCTCCAATCTGGAGTCCTGCAACTTCTGCTGGGCCTCCCTCTGTCACCCTTGTTACATAGATACCCTGGAAAAAAAGAAATGTTCATTTACTAAATATGGGAGCACTAAATACTCAAGGGCCATTCTACTACCATGCAAAAATACTTTGCAGTGTATTATGGGTTTCTAGTTAAAAAAGGCTTGTGAAATGCTGGAAAATAGAAAAGGTGGAGAGGTCATTTAAACAACCTCACTTTGCCAGTGATAATGGGGCAACAGAGTACCCTCAGCAGCAGCAATGTAAGAGCACAATGAGAGATGCTGAGCTGGATCTCTCAGCCTTTAGAGAAGGAGTTGCTACCAAAAAAGAGCATCTGACCTTGTCAGTCTTGTCTTCAGAGAAAGGATTCTGAGTAGGGTCTTGATCAATGCCACCCCCAATGCTGAATCCCAGAATCAAATTGTCACCTTGACGAAGCTTATGGATTTCAATTCTTTGCTGAAAAGGGAAGGAGGAAAAATAGCTGAGCATTGTGATGACTGGAAGAAATCTTGTGTGTTTCAGACACAAACACTTAAGACCCAGTTAGACTTTCACAGAGCAGGCTGCTCAGAGTTTGGTGCCCTTGGGCACTGTAAGCAGACAGCTCTAAGCCCCCTGGCAGCACAGAAATGTCCTGTGGCACTTGCTGTCTGTTCTGTCAGCCACACAGGGCCTTGGTGTTGACAGCAGCTGGCTCTGAACTGTCCTGCCACAGAGGAGCAGGACAGGAAGCCACTGCCTGCTCAGCCCAAGCATTCTCATGTCACTGCACAGCCAAGCATCTTGATTACTGAGCTCTCCAGGCACAGGAGGGAACACCACGAAAACCAGAGCAGGTCTCTTTAAACATGACTCATGCATTGATAGCCAGCAGTCACTTATGACCAACCTCATCTTGCGTGTTATCCACGTGCCTGGTGTTCCTGCTAGTCCTATCAGCAAAAATAACAACCTATTATTAGGATGGTTCTTTTTCTGGATAACTTATCCCCCCTTTGTAATCCAGGGGCAGGTTCCTTGCACAAGCATCTGACAAGCTTAATGCATTATGTCAGCATTGTCCAAATGCCAGCAATTCCTGAGTCAAGATGAAAAGCCATGGTCTTAACTGATACAATAACCTTCCAAAAGGTGGTTCAGCCTATCTAGAAGAAGATGCTCCTGCCCATTGCAGGGGTTGGATGAGACGACTTTTAAAGGTCCCCTCCAACCAAACCATTCTTGGCACGGCCAAGAATGGGAATGAGAATTGCCACGGGCCCTCTGTGGGATGCAGGCCGGGCACAGCAGGGCAGTGTCCGTGTCCGTGTCCGTGTCCGTGCCCGTGTCCGTGTCCGTGTCCGTGTCCGTAGGGCTGTCGCTCTCACACAGCCGGGGCTGTGCAGCCACACACCCAGCGCACAATGCCCCTGAACATCCCAGCCAGCGGAAGGCGCAGAGTCCCTCACTTGCACTGTGCGTTGATCAAAGCAATTACCTCACTTTAAAAGCTCTGCTTCCTAAACCCCACCCAGATAAGCAGGGGCTTATCTTGCCCCGGCCGAGGGCACCGCACCGGCCGCGGGGCTGCTGCGGGTCCGGCCCCGGGGAAAGCGCTTCCCACGGCCACTCGTTCCCGACTTTCTCAAGCAACACCCGCGCAGCCCCCGGGCCCGGGTCCGGGGTTTGTCCCTCGGGTGTCCCACCCGCTCGTGTCGCGGGGCCCGGCGGGCCCGGCCGAGCTGTGGCGGTGCCCGCGGCCGCTCCCGGGCCCGGCGGCGCCTCCACCCGCTGCCTGCACACAGGCCGGGGCTGTGGGGGATCCGCCCCGCCGTGTGACAGCCCGCAGGGTGTGGGGGCACCACCGCCACCTCTGTCCCTGTCCCCGGCCCCGCCGCAGCTCCCGGCGCGGCCCCGCCCGCCCCGGCCCCGTCCGCCACAGCAGTGCCGGGCTGTCCCGCTACAAACGCCACCCGTGCCCCAGCGGCCGCGTGTCCCCGCTCACCACCACGGCGGTGACGGGCTGGCCCGGCACAAACGCCATCTCTGTCCGTCTGTCCGTCTCTCTCAGTCTCTCTCAGTCGCTCTCCCCGCCCCGCCCGCCGGACGCGCCGCCGCTCCCGTCCCGTCGGCCCCGGCGCCAAGATGGCGGGCGGGCGGTGCCGGAGGCGCGGTAGGTCGGGATGGGTCGGGGTCGGTCATGGTGGGTCGGTGTAGGTCGGGCTGGGTCGCAGGGGTCGCGGCCGGGCCCGGCGGGCGGTGACGGGCCGTGTGTGCTGTCCCTGGCAGGGTGCGAGGCCTGAGGGAGTGGCGGTCCCGGAGCTGAGGCGGTCCCGGAGCTGAGGCGGTCCCGGAGCTGAAGCGGTCCTGGAACCGCGGCCGTGCCGGAGTTGAGGCGGTCCCGGAGTTGAGGCGGTCCCGGAGCTGAGGCGGTCCCGGAGCTGAGGCGGTCCCGGAGTTGAGGCCGTGCCGGAGCTGAGGCCGTGCCGGAGTTGAGGCGGTCCCGGAGCTGAGGCGGTCCCGGAGTTGAGGCGCTCCCGGAGCTGACGCCGTGCCGGAGCTGAGGCGCTCCCGGAGCTGAGGCGGTCCCGGAGCCGCGGCGGTCCCGGAGCTGAGGCCGTGCCGGAGCTGAGGCGGTCCCGGAGCTGAGGCGGTCCCGGAGCTGAGGCCGTGCCGGAGCTGAGGCGGTCCCGGAGCTGAGGCCGTGCCGGAGCTGAGGCGCTCCCGGAGCTGAGGCCGTGCCGGAGCCGAGGCGCTCCCGGAGCTGAGGCGCTCCCGGAGCCGCGGCGGTCCCGGAGCTGAGGCCGTGCCCGAGCTGAGGCGCTCCCGGAGCCGCGGCGGTCCCGGAGCTGAGGCCGTGCCCGAGCTGAGGCGCTCCCGGAGCCGCGGCGGTCCCGGCAGAGCCCCCCGCCGTGGATGAGAGGTGGTAGCGGGCGCGGGGCGCGGCCCGGGCGCCGCTGAGGGCCCGGCGGGCTCGTGCAGCGTGTCTGTGCTTCACCGCAGTGCCGGAGCCGCCGAGGAGCAGCCCCAGCCCCAGCCCCAGCCCCAGCCCCAGCCCGGCCCGCAGCCATGGCCGCCGCAGTGGTGGCCAAGCGCGAAGGGCCGCAGTTCATCAGCGAGGCGGCCGTGCGGGGCAACGCGGCCATCCTGGACTACTGCCGCACCTCCGTGTCCGCCCTGTCCGGCGCCACCGCCGGCATCCTCGGCCTCACCGGCCTGCACGGCTTCATCTTCTACCTGCTGGCCTCCGTCCTCCTCTCCGTGCTGCTCGTGCTGAAGGCCGGGCGCCGCTGGAACAAGTACTTCAAGTCGCGGCGGCCGCTCTTCACCGGCGGGCTCGTCGGGGGGCTCTTCACCTACGTGCTGTTCTGGACCTTCCTGTACGGGATGGTGCACGTGTACTGAGCCCGACGGCGCCGCACCCGGGCCAGCTCACCTCCCAAACGGCGCTCCCTGGCTCCTGTCGGTAACGCGTCTGTAAATTATGTCCAAGTACGAATTAATCAGTAGCACTGTTCTAATTAAACTGAATGTGAAGCACCACTCGGATGCCTCCTGTTAGTGTTTGTTTGCTGGGTAAGGACTGACTGCTGTCCCTGAGTGCAGGCAGGGCCGTGGAGTTTGGTTAATGCAATCTCTTGTGTCCTTTGTGTTTTGGGAACACACCCCAGTTACAATCCCCTCTGGATTTGCTGTCTGCCCACACACAGAAGTACTGCTGGAGCAGTGTGTGACAGCACTCTGAAATTACCCACTGACAAGGAAATAAGGCAATTAAGTGCAAGTAAATGTATTTGATTTGCCAGTGCAAATGTTCTCTTCCACAATTGCTATCTGTATGTGTAATTATAAGTGATCCTGTCACAGATGTTTTGCACTGGCCACCAGAGAAGCCACTAAATGATGCTGTCACAAGTCAAACACTTTGTTGGAGGTGATGTGTGCAACCTCAGACACACTGTACAGAACAGGGAGCCTTGCCCTAAAGGGACACATTTTATTGCTGTACATTAAATACAAGGAGGAAAAAAAATCCAACTGAAGAAACTATCTCCTGAGAAGGAGTATGGTTATATTTTATTAACAGCAGGGATTGTGGGAATTGTATTACACAGTATGAAGAATGGAAACAGGGAATCTGGGGGACCTGAAGACTTACATTCAGGGAATAGCTTTGGTCCTCTAACAAGAGGAGGTTGTTTTGTCAAGTTAAAACAGTGGTTTCAGCACAGCACAGTCAGTTTTGCATGTTAGTGCCTGGGCTGGATGCCACATGTGGGGTTCACCATGTATTTCACCATCTAGAAATTGCTCAACTAGAATTAAACCCTGGGCTGTTGCATTGGTAACTCTGAAGGGCCCAACTAGTGCAGTTACACTCATGGTGAACTGTGTTTGCCTACAAGAGAGACTTCTGGCATGAAGAGAAGAGGTTTTGGATGAGCCCAGAGCATCAGAGGCACACAGCTTATCCTAAATTAATTCCACTGCTTAATCCTATTTTCTAGCTACATTTTTGACTCACTACAGAGAAGCAGAGGGAGCAAACTAGTCTGGGTGGGGTTGCTATCAGGGCTGGATTCAGAGTCTGACATTGCTAGCAGAGGTGATTTTAATTTAGAATCAACCTGTACCTCAGAGTAAGCCCTTTAAAGCAGTTACAGAGAGGTGGGTGCAGCTGCTGGTGCTGTTTGTGCAGACACTCGATGGCAGCAGCTCCCTGAAGGCCACCTGCTCTCCAGAAATACATAAGGACACTGCAGCAGGAGCCCTTTAAATCTTGGTACTCAGAGAGTGCACAGAAACACTCAATCTTTATCACAAGGACTCCCAGCAGTTACAGTGTCAGCACTGGCACCACTGCTCAGCCTGTACCGAGCCACACTGTGCAAGCTTTAAATGAGGCAGAAATATTGATACACTGCTGTCCTCAGGAGCTGGTGAGTCAGTTCCTGTCAGCTCAAGAAAATGCAAACTTTAAACAATGATATTCCATAAGCCCTTTTCTGAGGTTAGTTACATCCCCACATGAGCATAAATTGACAGAATGGGTTGCAGTGAGACTGATTTCTCTACTAAGAAACAAAGAAGCACTTGTATTTCCTGGAAGTCACCAGGGTGCTGAAGTAGCACAGATGTCATCTAAATTTTCCTGCTGTTTGTGTGTTTGGAGGAGCCTGGCAAAGCTCCCCTTTTCAGTCTGCAGCACAGTTTGGGGTACTTTGAGAAATGCAGAAGCATTAAGTGCCCCATCCTGATCTCCCCATCACGAGCAATGGGTAAGTGCTGCAGGAAGGACCATCCCAAGCAAATGAAACCAGGCACTGAACAAAGGAGGCAGAACCTAAACCCATCCCTGCTCCTGCTGTTCCTGAGACAAGCAGAGCACCTTGGGAAGGCTTTTCCTGGAGAAGCACCATTTTCAGCCCTAATGGTTACACACCCCCACAGGAGTGGCTGCCCCCACCCTGCCACAGGCCTGCAGGGTGACAGCCCCTGCCCCAGCTCTGGGAGCTGCTCCAGTTCCACATTTCCCTGCACTTCCCAACCAGTCAGTCCTGGTGCTTCACAGCTGACCACACACATCACACAGGCAGGAGCTGAAGCGCTGACTGGAAGGCAGTGGAGCAGGAGGGAGGTCAGATCTCAGCCTCAGCCCTTCTCAAAGTGCCACTGGTGGTTCCCATCATGGCTCTTCCACACATGGAATCAAAGCACAGCCACAGGACAACGCTGGCTATTGGCATAGGTAGAGATATATCTATCAGTGGATATAAAAACATTCATTTGGTGCCTTCTTTGTCCTTTTATAAAATCCTTTTATAAATCCATAGTGACGACACAGTGTTGCAAGCTCAGGACACCAGGGAAATCTCAGGGAAGAAGTGTAGTCTTTACAGGACCTTTTTCTCCTCTGGGAATCCTGGTACCAGAGAGTAGCCCTGACCTCCAGCTTGCAGTGCTGGTGTGATTTCACACCCGTGTGGTTGTCCTGGCGCACGGGCCCGGCTGGCAGAGCCCTGGCTGTGTCTACAGCCCCCCGAGCTGCTCTGGGCTCTGGTTGCCGTTCAGCGTGGGACTAGACAGCGACTTCCTGGAGCTGGACCTGAGGAAACAAGCACAGGTCACACACAGGGCAAGAGGCAGGTTTTGTTTCACAAAGCAACATGGGCAAGAGGTTGCCAGCCAGGCCAGTCACACCTTACCCCAAAGGCCCCTCCGTACAGCTCAACCCCCATATCTCAGTTTCATGAGGCTTTTGGAGCTGTTCCATTTCCAGCCTCTGTCATCAGGGACCAAGAGCACAAGGCCACTGACAGTCCAGCTGTGACACAGCAGCTGCCTTTGCTCCCCACCTCACTGTAGCCATGAATTACAGAGGGAGCCAGTAACTTGGCTGAACTCATTTGGAGGAATCTATTTCCCTGCAATTGGCCTTTGTTTGGCATTAACAGTTACTGTGCTCCTGTATCTTCTATTCCTATTGCTCATAACAGGGCATGACGTTAACACAAAGCCAAGCCCACTTACTTCACTTCCTCGTACTTTTTGCCCCGATAAAAGTTACTCTTCTTAATCAGATACAGCAGCACCAGGTCACAAAAGAAAGCTCCCTGCAAAGAGAAAGAACTTGTGGTTCATCTTTGGAATAGAAGAATAAGTGTTCTGATCTCATTAGCAATGAGCATTAATTAAAGAATAACTCATACAAGCTGTGTTTTCCTTCATTCTCCAAGCGTTTTATGGGGTATATATATTATATTTCTCCTCCTTGCAGCTACAGGAGGGATCTGGGTCCCAATATGTTACTTTAAGACAAAACATTCACTTACCGCTCCCATGAGCGCCAGCCCTGAACTGATATTGATAATGGTGGGAATGATGTTAAATTTCCCTGCCTGGAAGAAGAAAAGTCATGAAGAAATCAGAGAGAGAGCAACCCACAGAACAAACTGAAGGGTGTGGTGCTACACAGGGGAGGCTGCTGCTGCCCGTGGGTGTGTTTTGTTGCCATGGAACAGGCACAACCATGGAAGATCCTCAGGGAACAATCCTGGAGACTAAAGGTCTGAGTGTGGCTCAGGTCCAGCTGTCCCTGGCTGCATTTTGGAGCTTGCATCATCCCTGGATTAGACTTCCTTCTTTTCTGCAGTGCATATGGATAGAAAATAAGTCTGGGATGTATTTACTTCTGTTGGGCTTTACATGAGCCTGGTTTTAGGTAGAACCAGCTGTAAGTTCAGCAGCACTCCAGGTCATCTCTCTTAGGCAGGATTAGCTCCATATGGATCAATGGGGAGAGCCCTTTCCTAAGACAAGTCAGAGATGCTGCCCTCAACCCAGAGCTCCCTTCCCACTGAGAAATGTCCCCACATTTTTTCTCTCCAGGCTCTGGACTGTTCTGAACTGGGACCTCACCTTGCCATTCACCATCACATCAAAGCGGATTCCATAGGCTTTAATGAGCGTCCGGTAGTCGACCCCCTCAGCATCCCGGTAGTATTTGGCAAACCTGGAACACACTCCTCTGAATTCACTCATCTCTTCAAACAGATCTGTTCCCCTTTCAAACCAGCTCTAGCCTGCCAGGAGCACAGCTCCCTCCCTCCCTCCTCTGCACTGCACTGTGCTTGGCTGGGGCAGTGCCTGGCACAGGCTGATGCCACTCCACTGCCAACCTCCAGCTCCTGGAGAGTCAAAGCAGCCCTGCCCAACCACAGTGCTGACCGTGGCCTCCTCCTGACCCACCTGAAGTTGTACCCAGAAGAGATGGACGATTCTGCAGACTTGTTATCCAGCCGGCTAAAAGAATAGTGAGGATTACATTCAGAAGGGGCTTTATCAAGATCACAGTTCCATTCAATCTGAATTCCTATCACACCACCCTTAACAAAAGAGAGAGACAGGGTGAGTTGTTTAAGCTTAGTTCAGTTAAAGTGTCTTCAAATTTGTCAGACCCTTGGACAAGTTTTCCCCAGGGACAAGAACAGCTGCACTTCTGGTCACAGACATGAGCACAGACACACTCCTGGATGGGCTGTGTGTGATATTAATCCCCTTACCCTACACACAGCCTCAGCTTTCCCTGTGCTGGCATCTCAGGAGGAGGTTTCTCATCCCAGGACACTGATTTCACTAACTTAAGTGGGTGTAATATACTGCAGTGGAGAAGATTCTCTTTTATGCAGGGATGGAGTCCCCAAAGTTCTGGGTTTAACGTTGAAATGAAACAAAGAATCTCTACTGGCAGAGCAGTGGTTTGAGCAGACTTAACAGATAACTGACCCAACCAGCTCTGCCAGAGGACCCACGTCATCCTGCTTCCCATTCCCTGGGGACAGGATAAATGGGACCAGACTGACTTTAAGCACTGGCACCTCTCCAGTGCAGCCTGGACAGGAGGGTTTCCTAGGCAGTGGGCAGTGGCTCCCCTCAGGGCCACCCAGCACCCAGCACAGCCAGCTGGGCAGTCGTGTGAGCCCGAGGGGCACTCCTACCCCCGAGGCCATTTCCTGGAAGTCGCCCCCAGCCCAGCGGACGATGTTGCCCAGCACGAAGATGGGGCAGTAGGGATGCTCGGCGCTGTAGCGACACGTCTTCAGGTACGACTCGTTATCAGTCGCCAGCACGTTCATCCTGCGTGTGGGGAAGAGGGAAACCCACCTTGTCTCCCTCTGTCCTTGCCTCCACAGTCTACACCGAGACTGCAGAGACCAAAGACTTCTCCAACATCCCTGACATAGCACTGTGTCACCAGCGTTGTCACCCTGCGAGCTGCCCTGCTGGTGGCCCAGGGAAAGCAGCCTGGCCCCTCTCCAGGACAGACAGGGGCTTGGCCAGCTGAATCTGGGCTCAGGAAAGAACTGGCATGGAGCAGGTTGCCAGTCTTTTCCAGGGCCACCTGGTTCTCTCAAGGAAAAGCAATGAGGATTATACAAATGCCTATCTGAGCCCAGAAGAATAGCTACAACACACACCTTTCTACACTGCTTTAGCTTGTTCATGTTGCAGCAGCACATGTGAGCAAATATTTTTAAATTTGCATTTCCCCCAGCCTGGTCCAAATATTTTTATGGAAGAGGAGGAATATCTGTTTAGCAGTGGCAGCTCAGGAACCCGACTATGCACAGGCTGGCAGAGAGGTCCCTCTGCCTCAGGAGCTGTGGTGCATCCCAAGCTGTTGGGGCCACCAGATCTCATCTGGGAAAGGACAGCCTTCCTTATCCCAGTTGCTCTCTGAGAAGCCTCAGGTCCTCATTGTCTCCCTATTTCTGCACAGGCTGAAGTCAAAGCCTTCTCCTTAGCAGAGGGAACACCCACCTCCCCATCCCAACCCTGCAGCAGGAGAAGGACAGTGAGGCAAACAGAGGTCATTGGTGGAGGGGACAGAGGGATCTCCGAGCACCTGCACTTACTTGGAGAACTTAAACTTGGGGAAGCGAATTGAGTTCTTGATGTAAACAGTGAAGTTTTCTGCACTGCCAAGAAGTGGTTTCCTGAAAAACAAGGGTTTGTTTTCTGGCTTATGTTTGTCCCCTGCCCACGTGCTGAATCTTGAATTGCTGTTCTAGAAACAGCCTCATCCAATAGGTTGGTAGCACCAGGCCAGCAGTGCCACTTTCCCCACACTGCCAACAAGGAGCTGGTGAGGAGGGTGCAGGTTGAAGGGAGGTTCCAAGAGTTGGGAATGCCCTGGGACAGCCCGTGAGCAAAGCAGAGGGAGCAGAGGGTCAGTCCAGCCTTGCAGAGCTCCCTCCTGCACCCAACAGCCAGCATTCAAGCAAGAACCCAAGCAGAGGGAACACAGAAACTGCCCTGAGTGATGCGCAAGCCAAGCAACTCGCGCTTGGAAACAGGATAGGATGGCCACGTACTTGGGCTTGGATCTTTTCTCCACTGGGCACCAGGCCAGTATCTCACAAGTCCCTCTGATGCTGTCCCTGTCTTTCAAACAACGGCCAGTCTTAACCCCTGTGAGCAGACACACAGAAAAGGTCACACGGAGGAGCCACCTCCTCTCCTTGTCTACAGGGCATGTGAAAATAGAGGAGTTTCTCCCTCCTCCCTGCTGTGAAAGGGCCTCTCAGCTGGAACAAACACTCTCTTGTTGCTCCTCTGAGCAGCCCGGGGTGCCCTGGCCCAGCCACTGCAGAGCTGTAGGCAAGGCAGCAATCTCAATAAAAGATAGTAAAGAAAAGAAAGGCTTTGCTGCTCTCTGTTTTCAGAGATGTCTGGGGGTGTAACCAGGCTGAGGCCTCTGAAGAACACCAGAAATAGAACAGGAAGAAGGACCCTCCCCTTACCATTGCCAGCCACCACTGCTGCCCCTTCCTGGCAGTCCTCGTCCTCATGGCACAGGGCATCGGGAATGCTGTCACTCTGCAGAGTGCAAGAGAGTCACAGAATCAGAGTCACAGCACTCTGAGATTCTGTGAGGAGGGCACGAGTGAGATCTGCAACAGGACACAAGACTCGGAAAGTGCTGCTGCAGTGGGGGAATTCCCTGCATGAATTCTACAGACACGCAGCCGAAGCAATAACTGTGGGTCATGCAACCACCTGGACACATCCCACCCCCAGGAACACCAGAATTCAGCCACACTGTCCTGATTTGGGCATTGCTCAGTTTGGACAGGGACAGGCTGTGACAAACCCAGACATTACTTTGCACTTCCCCAAACCAGGCAGGAGGCCACGGTACTTCACACCAAGAGATACCCAACCTCGAACCTCACCCACCAGTTCTGCCAGGCTGCCTCTGTCCCTGCAGCCACTAGAGGCCAGCCGTGCCCCGACCAACCCAGCCCTGCTCCCAGCCCTGCCTGTGCCAGGGAAAACCCATCTCTGCCACCGGCACACCGTGCCCTCGTGCCCATCCCAACCCACGGCTCCACTGAGGACACTTCCACATGGCACAAGAACCTCCTGCCTTTGGCTCGCAGG
The DNA here is from genome assembly GCF_047495875.1 of Pithys albifrons albifrons. Taxonomy (NCBI): domain Eukaryota; kingdom Metazoa; phylum Chordata; class Aves; order Passeriformes; family Thamnophilidae; genus Pithys; species Pithys albifrons. The sequence goes on along the minus strand of NC_092478.1, from coordinate 1,847,527 downwards.
GCATGCTCTGGAAGGTGCTAAGAAACCTCCTGTGTGTGGAAGGTAATGAAAGTCCAAGTGTTCAGCCCTTCCCAGGATGGGGCTCTTAGAGAGTCTCCTCTACCCATAACTACACTGAGTCACCTCCAAGTGGTTTTCCCATGGCCTTCTCTGACCCTGAGCAAGCACTGCCTGGCTTCATCTCCAGCTGGACAGAAATCCAACACCACCTCAAGTCAGGAAGGCTCTACATGATCAGCACCTCTGGAAATGAGGACAGCTGAGCCTCCCAGGTTTACAGTAACCAGTCTGATTTTCCGACTGAGATATTACACTACAGAAAACACCTGTTCTCCTTCCATCCTCCCTCTGCTCGATGATCCTTGGGTGTCCTCTGCCAGTTCTTACCCCTGGGTTTGGAGGGGTCTGGGGGCCAAGGGGCTCAGTTCTTCCTACCTCAGGACACGTGGCTTGTCTCTGGTTTGGGGTCACAATCAGATTCGTCACAACAAAGAAGACACTTTCACCCTAAAATAAACAAAGTAAAGCAGGAAGAAGGAGTTAGAAAACCTGGTCTATTTTTAAAGTACTTGTTCCAAGGAGGAGGCAGCTCTCTGCAGTAGAGCACAACCTCCCTCTCGTCAGAGGCTTTTCAGGCTGAGATTCAACAGCGCTTTTTGTGTGGATGTTTGTTTGGATGAGGTCCCTCATGCTGTGGGTGCACACATAATCCTGAGAGCCAGCCCACGGTCCTGGGGGAGGCAGGGCAGCCCTGAGCATCTCACACAAACCCCCCACAACCACAGCAGCAAACCCTGCCTGTTGCACAGAAAACTCAGAGATCTCAGGTTTCCACCTGTGGGAGCAGAGCTTGGAAGAGACAGGTTTCTCCCAGCCCTCACTGCCTCCTGCTCCACTCCACAGGTCTCTCCAGTACAAACCAGCCCACCCAGCCCCACCAGGACTCTGTGCACTGGTAGCAGACATTCAGGTGCTCCTCCAGCCCAGACAGGATGCAGCACACAGCACAGCCGAGATGTGCAGCAGACAAACACCAATTAGCACAGGGGGCAGGAAAGCTTGTGAGGCTTTGTGGTCTCACAGCCCACAGACACTCTTAGTTTCCCTGTGAGCCCATGGTCTGCCAGCCCTGAGGCTGCTGGAGGCAGGGGGACACCAGGGCAAGAGGTTTGTGTTCCTGAAGCCATGGCTGGCACAGCACAGCAACCCAGAGGCACAGCAGGCTCTCCTCACATCTCACCACACTACAAGGCTTCTCAGTAAGTCAACGTGCAGTAACAAGACCACTGAGACCCAGGAGAACCACCTGACAAGTTAAATACTGGTTAGTGCCACGATTTCATCCTTGGCTGTGCCCCTCAGTCACCTGCCCAATGTCCCTGGGCTCCCCTCAGCTGGGACAGGGGCACCACAAACACCCTGACCCTCCTGCTGCACTGCACACACTGGGCTGGACCTGGGGGAAACAGCCCAGTCACAGCTCTGAGTGCAGCAGGAGGAAGGGAAGCTTTATTCTTCTGTGCAGACAATTAAATTGTTCAATTTATAGCTTTCTGCCCTGTCAGCACAGGACCCTGATTTCCCCCTCACATCCTTCCATGCAGGGAAAGCATAACCACCCCTGGCAAGCACTTCTGGGCAAATTCCAACTGGTGTTGGGTGCCCCATCTGCTGCCACCTTTTCCCTGTGCATTTCATTGTGTCCAACACAAGAAAACAGCAGGGCAGGTTTAAGCAGACCCCTTTCCAGCACACCTCACCACTCAAATTGCCCCACCTTTGCTTTCCATCTGCCCTGCTCTGGGGTGTTCCATGCAGACTTTCTCCAGCCCTGGCATGGAGACAGCAGACACTGCTCAGCTGAGCAGGCCACTGAACTCCACAGGCCTTCTGCTTCCCAAATATCACAGACTTTGCTCAAGAGACAAGGCTGCTTTGGTATTTGCTGGAAAGAGCAAGGAAAATGCCCAGCATTGCTTTCTGGTGGCCCATTTCATGCTTATTCACAGGGAAGACCTGGATACATCACTTCAGCCTTTCCACCAGCACCCAGGCTGGAAGGTGGATGGCAGAGACACCAGCAGTGAGTGATGCCAACCTGTGGAGGGATGACATAGTCTGCGACGTCCCACAGCCGCTCCCCCAGCTCCGAGGTGTTGGTGAAGGCCACCCCTTTCAGCTTGGTGATGACAGAGCTCTGGAGGGACGTGTCTGTGTCCTGATAGCCCTTCTTGACAACAAACACCCACCTGTGTGAACACAGCAGGAAGCACCATTAGGGGGTCAGGGAGCAAGTCAACCAGAGAAGATTCACATTGTGGTCAAACAGCATCCAAGAGCAAATCAAAACATGCCAGTGACACCAAACCCTCTGCAACTACTGCCACAAATATAGAATAAACTCTTTGACACAAGCTGTGCTTAACCACAATAGGGAAACATGTAATAACTGCTCATGAGGTGAAAAAATTAAAGTCTCCCACCTCCCTGTCCTGTGCTACACTCAGCAACCTCAGGAAATGAAAGAGGGAGGACAGGACTCTGTCTTCCTTGAGATGAAAACAAAACAACTTTCGCACGTTGCAGTGAAGAGTGTGGTTGGTGTCACAAGTGCACGACTCTCTCATCTCCAGTCCCTGCCACTCAGCAACAGGCCAAGGCTGGGGAGATGCAATTCATGCAGGTGAGCTGGACCCTCCTAACAGAAACCTGGAGGGAACGTTCTCAGCTGGATACAGGATCTTCTGTAAGCCAGTGTGGTGGTAACAACCTGAGTGCACCTTGGCCTCTGCACACCTACTGCCTCACCAAGCAGTGCAAGCAAAGCAGCAAGAGTTACATTTCCCTGGGTGAAACTCCCTGGTTCAATGAAATGCCTCCGGCTTCCCCACAATACTGCCAAAATCACCTGCCAGGACAACAAACCACTGAGCTGCCTGAAGAAGCTGAGGGTGCTGGGGCAGGTTTGGGGAGTGGGACACAGGCTGGCACAGCTCCCCTTGGCAGTGCACTGACCTGGAGTGCACTCCTGTGCTCAGGGGGAAAAGGGCCACCCCAGGCTGAGCAGCACTGCCTTACTCTGCCCTTCACCTGCCATGTGTGACAAACCTGGATCAGAACATTCCCCACCCCTGTGAAGTTTCCACTTCCCTGTTTTCCTGAGAACACCGATCTCCTCTCCCAGGAGGGCTTAAAAGCAGACCCTTATTTTCAGCAGTGAATGGTGGGAGAAATGGCAGCTGCATGCAGGGAACAGTGCAGAGGGGGTTGATGGCCCCAACCCAGACCAGCCTTTGAACAGGTCCAGGTTCCTAATCCAGCAGTCAGACAGGCTGACCCTGGCCCTGCTGCCGTGGGCTGGAACCCCAGCCAGGGAGTCACTGCAGGGACCTTCAGTGCCAAGGGTTTGCAGAAGGAAGTGGATGCCAAGGGAGGAAAACAGCCAGTCTGTGCCCACTCACAGCCACTGGTTGTGCTGTCCCCTCCTGCACAGAGGACGTGTCCTCAGCACTGGTATCCACAGGATTGCTCCTTTAGCTGCCAGTCTCCTGCTGAGGCTTCACTTGTGCCCTGCTCACCAGAGCAGGCTCTGGGACTGCACAGCTTTCCAAAAATAAACACAGCACGTAAAAATGGCTCTGCTATATTTAATCAGTGGAAACTCGAGGTGCCAGAAAGGTGAAGTGGCTCAGAAGCACAGACAGTGAAGGTACAGACTCAGGGATCGTATCCCGAAAAGCCTCAGAAACTCAGGAAACAACAGCACAGGCATCACACAGGTGGGATAATTCCAGGTCTGAGCCTGCAAGGACTATCACTGTGCCCCTTCCATGCCAGAGTTACCAGCCTCTGGCAGAACTGGGCCTTTCCTGAGCGCTGCTCCAGCTATTTCCATGCCCTGCTCTGACAGGAATGCAGGGCAGTGACGTTCCTGCTGCCTCAGCCCCCACAGCCCTGGCTCTGCAGCCACTCCAGCAGAGGAATCTCCCACTTTCCAACGGGTTCCCTCCCATTTGGACCCGAGCATGTCGTGCTGTCCTGCCTGTAACCCAGGTGTGTCCCCAGGTGTGTCCCCAGGCTCAGCACTGTGGCCATAAGTGCTACAGTTCCTAATGAATCAGGTGTGAAGCTTTGGCCCCATTCCCACCGAACACAGAAATAAAGGCATAAATAATGCAGTACAAAGCCATAGTGCCACTGGGGCTATTTTTAACCAGACCTGAATCTGGAAGGTATTGCTGAATCCAGTGATCCCCTAGCAGGTGAAAAATCAGGTGTGCTCTACTAGACATGTCAAAATGCAGCTGTACAGGCATACCCAGCCCCTGCACTAAAATCAGGAGGCACGGCAGGCTCTGCATGCAGAGCATCCTCCCCTGATCTCTGTCACAGCGCAGCAAACCCAGCGCGACTTACCCCACCAGGTACGCCAGCACGGAGAGCTGCACCGCTCGGTAGAGGATCCCCACCTTCTTGTTCTTCGCAATGACGTATTTCTCCGTTTTATAATCAAAAAGCGAGAGGAACAAAGCCTTCCAGGCCACCTGCCCCATGCCCCCGCTGCTGCGCTCGCAGCTCCGCTGCCCACACGTGCCCTGCTGAAACCCGACCCAGCCACTCGCTCTCCTCCCTCCGCAGCTCTCGGGTCACACCGCGGCAGCTGCGCTGAGATCAGCTCCTTCCTGAGCCGCTCCCCAGCTCATTCCTCCCCTCCCATCACGTTTGCCCCCAGGCTTCTTCTCCCCACCACCAAATGTGTAGAAGGGAACACGTGAAGCCAAGTTGCAGCAGCCAAGGTGACACACTTAGACTCTCCCTCCTAAGGAGGAGAAGCCTTTCTTCAGCCTTTACAGGATGACAAAGCATCAGGGTAAATTTAAATTTCTTAAAGGTTTGCATGAGCAATGAGAACCGGGGTTCTTGACAGTCATCTGAAGTACCTGCCTGGCTACTACATCTTCCCAACAAAAACACAATCTAAGGAACTAAGAAATCAATTCTGAATGTGGTTAAGGACCAGTCACCATAGACAATGATTTCCTGGAACTGGAGCTGAGCAAACCAGCACAGGTCACAGACAGGACAGGTTTTGTTTCAAGAAGCAACATGGGTAAGAGGTTCCCAGCCAGGTCAGTGACACCTTACCCCAAAGGCTGTCACCCCTGACAGCTAAAGCCCCAACTCTGAGTTTTATGAGGCTCTGCAGCTTCTGGAGCTGCCCCAATTCCATCCTCAGTCATCAGGGACCAAGAGCACAAAGGAGTTGATGGTCTCACCATGACACAGCAGCTGCCTTTGCTCCCCAGCTCACTGCAGCAATGAATTACAGAGAGAGCCAGTAACTTGGCTAAACTCATTTGGAGGAATACAATTTCCTGCAATTTACCTTTGTTTGTCATTAACTGTTACTGTGCTCCTGCATCTCCTTTTATTTCTATTAGTAATTACAATAGAGCCATTATTAGTACTGCCCATTGCAATACTGCCCTCCAAAATTCTTTCCCCTGGAAGAATAATTCTCAAGATCTCAGGTCTTATGAAAATTTAGTCCTTCATTCTCCCTAAATTCCACATCAAATCTAAGCAGCTGGATCTGATTTTTAATGAATGTGTGACAAGGTTGCTCCAAATCACAAGAGAATCACAAACAGCGTAATAAGGAACAAAACACTCATCTTGTCCCTCATCCCAGAGCCATCCCTTGAGTTTCTCTGCAAGAAACCTTCTTCCAGCACCTGCAGAATTAGAATACAAACCTGCCTGTGGCCTCCTTCCAACCTGGAGGCTGCTGCACTCCCACTGCAGCCCCACAGTGGGCATGAGGGTGGCAGAGGGGCCACAGGGATGGGCTGCTGGGGGAGCAAGTGCCCAACTCCTGGGCACCCCCAGCCCCTCCACCCCCGTGGCCAAGGTGTGGGGAGGCTCAGGGATGGCCCCAACCCTGTTCCCAATCACTGCAGCCGCCCTTCAGCCTTGGCACAAGGGCTGCTCTTGCTCACCTCTCCCACTGCCCCCTCCATGGGCAGCCCCTCTTTGCTCACAAAGCATTTTGGCTGCTCCCCACGGCCCTCCTGGAGTCCTTTCTCTCTCTCTCTCGAGCATCTGTTCCTCTTGGTTTCCCTCTGCCTTGATCTGTGTTTGGCCATTGTACCACCACTCCATACCAGATTCCTTCAGATCAGATGGTCACTGGACAGTCCTAAAGATCCTCTGTGTGAAAGCCTAAAGCACAAATTCAATCTGAAAACATACAATAACCAAAGGAAACAAAACCTCCAAGAAAACACACTCCAGCAGGGAGGAAGGAGACCACAGTGGTCCATGAATCCAGAAACGAGTGAGGAGGAAAGCTAAACTCAGCCTATCTTCCCTCACCACTGTCCAGACCACAGCCAGTGCTTAGAGTTGGGGCTGAGCTCGGGCAGCTCCAGGACCCAGAGCCCTGTGGAGCATCCTAAAGCAGCCACCACCTGATCTTCTGCCCAGCCTGCTTCTAGATGAGACCCTTTGCAAGGACATGACAACCAAGCATCGTTTCTGACCATGGGTCTGGGCCCACAGGAACATCCCCTGCATGCCCTGGCCCTGCTGGGTCTGCCCCAGGGTCAGGACAAAGAGTGAGTGTTTGCCAAGGCTCAGGCTGCCCCCACCATCACTCCTGCTACACTGACACACGAGTTCATGGGCAAATGGAGCATCAGAGGAGATAATTCAACCCTTGGTGGTGCCCAAACCTCTCCCTCCTTCTCCATCCCCATCTTCCTTGTGTGTCTGGGGACTGCCCAGGCTGAAATCAGAGCATGAAACCTGCCAGCAGTTAAACAGTGTGTTACCTCCTGGCCTGGATTTACTGGGTGGCACAGACACAGGTCTGCTCTGAGGCTTTGGCATTTCCAGGTCAATTAATCTGGGAAAAGCTTTACACAGGTTAGAAAAACATTCCTTAGAGCAAGAAGTGCTCTGCTCTAGGTGTGGCCTGAAGAGGTCAACCAGGTCTGAACACTTAAAGAAAATAAAAATATGTAAACCTAATACTTTTCTTGGGCTTCTTTAGACACCATTAGAAGCACAATTGCAACAGCTGTTTTGGAACAAAACGTTTCATCTTGTATCAAATGTGCCTCAGAATATTCTGAGTACTGCTCAGCACAAGCTACATTTTTGCTGACAAAGCTGTTGCTGAGCTGCAAAAACAATCCAGCAGGTACTTTTTTGCGGATATTGTTCTCATCACCTTTTTTTCACAACTTTTTTTTCTTTGCCTGGAAATCGAGATTTACTGGTGTGTTTCTCAAAGAATCTGGGGGTGTTCAAACACAGTTTCATGTGCAGCAGGGGAGTAAATAACCTAAAAAAGGTCTAATTACCATCAGTTAAAGATTAAAAGAAGAGTAGTTTCTCTCAATCCTTCTCAAGGGACTGAGGCTGGATCTCCTCTGCAAGGTATCTCCCTCTTGAGTCCAACCCTTTGAATTTCCCATGAAAAAGAACCAGTTCTGCTCCACGCCCATGTGGGGTATTTGCTCAGCCTGGAAATTCTCACAGGACAATCACAAACAGGACTGAAACTCGCCCTTTCTCTATTTTTTATTGCTGACTGTGAAGTAAGATAACACCCAGGTACCCCTGAAATGCCAGGCAGTGGAAGGATTGCAGGAAAACTTATTAATGTCCAAAGTCAAGAACATCAGACATACAGAACATCAACCTTAAGGGTGTTCCAAACACGGGCCCTGGGGAATGACAGGCCCCTGTTCTTCTCAGGGCTTTCCTCAACCCTGTCCCCCCAGGGGGACCCTCACATGTCTGCAGGATTTATCTTTCCCTCCTGCCAGGGAGAGCTGTGCTTGATTCCTGGCACCGTTCCACCCCTGTCTGCCCACCCTGTTCCTCCCCTACCCCAGGGTTGAGCTGCCCTGAGCCCCTCTCAGCTCACTCAGGAGCCTGTAAATGCCACATGAAGGGATGTGGAGGCGAAACTTTAACCCCTGCCCTGATCCAGGGGCATCTGAAACCCAGCGAGGTCTCATCTGTCTCTCTGTAGCACAGAAAGATTTCAGGATCAGCCCAGTAAGACCTTTAATTGACACCCAAAGGAGCCCAGGTGATTCCCAGGACAGGCTGACTCACAAGTGGCTGCTGGAGGTGCCTGTTTTAGGCACTTGTGTTCACTTCCAGTGCCAAATCCTCACCCCCAGGCATCAATTACCTCCAGGAGTCCCACTCCACCCTCCCCTGACTGTCGAGTACAACAGAAACCAGCAGCTCCCAAAGGCACAGGGCTGACTCAGGAATGCTGAGACATTTCTCCAGCACTGAAATGCTCCTGCAGCAAATGTTTGAGTGATGCAGATCCATCATCCTCAGAAACAGGCGCCAGACCAGCTACTGAAATAGCAAAGGGATGAGGAGTGGAGGATGTAAATAGGAGACAAGCTATTTTGGCAAGGAAATGAGCAGTGGAAAAGGCAGCTCTCTCCATTAGTGGTTTCTTCTCATGCTGTCATACTTGCAAGTCAACATCTACAGAAAAACAAGGTGAAGGGTTGAACAAGTTGAGAGAGGAAGTTGCTTTTAAACGACAGTTCATGCCCACAGAAACACATGGAAACACAGAGACCATGGGAACATGGAGCATGAGCTGCTTTCCAAAGGTGGTGGATGTAAAAGGCAGAAATGTGTGTGCAGCCCACAGTGAAAAATGCTCTGTTCACAATTCTCTAACCCTGGCTGGGACTTTGCAGGGTAAATCAGCCTCTGTATTTTGCTCCTTCCCAGCACAGCTGCACACCCAGCCAGGATGGAAAGGGAATTTGTGGAAAGAGTCTCTCTGTCACCATCCACAGGAGCATCCTGAACTGTGTGTAGGAGTCAGAAATGGAAGAGATCGGAAGCTCCAGAGTATATACTATCTTTGATTCAGCTCTCCACTTCCAGAAGAGCCATTTTCAGCCTCTGAACTCATTCCAGGTTGTTCCCCAAGTCCTGAATCTTCTCTCCAGTGTGCAGGAGGCTTGTTACTATTAGCTGGAATATTTATCCACTCCTCTCCCGCAACCCAAGAAGTGAAAAGTGCTTGAAGAAGAGAACCTGAGAGGATAGAAAAATATTGCTCATCTAATGAATACAATCCATCATACCCTGTTCTGTGAGAGAGCTGGCACCAAATCAGGGAACAGAAATTAAATAAAAGTGCACATAAAACACTGCTCAGAGACTGAGTGCGATGATGGCTGGACCAGCAGTGCTACATGGTGCAGTGTTGCAATGAATTCACCTTCTAAAGTCAGCCAATAAAAGCATCATTGGGAAATGAGGGAACGGTGAATCAAAGCCTGAAAGCTGAATGGGTTTAATAAAATGTGTATTCACATTAACCACTGACTCAAAGGTGAAAACCTGCTCTCGAATATACCTGACAGAGCAGTGTTTTCTTCTTTGCTATTCCTTCCCTGGAAACACATGAAACTGGTCCTGGTTTGATCCTTCTGTCAGACCTTATCTTGCTGCAAGTGCTGAGGAGAAAACTTCATCCCCTTCCTTCACCTTCCTCACATGAATAGCTAGAAAGTGTAGCCTGAGGCCTTTGCTCTTTCCTCCCTGGAACACCTTCCAGCCATGGGAAAACACAGGTGCTACTCAGGACTGAACCCCAGAGGGAAAGGATCCCTGAGCAGCCCTTCAGCCTGGCACTCAGCCTGGCACCTGAGCTGCTGCTGGGCAGGCTGGGGGTCCCAGCTGTGCTGCACAGCCCTCCTGGAGCCAGCTCAGCCAGGCTGGGAGGGACAGGCTCCAATCCAGCTGCTTGTGGCACTGCAGCATCATTCCAGCTCACTCACCCTCTTAATATAAGGGACAGGAAACGTCTCTTTTGAGCTGCAATTCAATTAGGCTCCAAATAAAGCTGCCCCAGCAGGCTCTCGAGCCCAGCAAAGCACTCCATGGCTCCTTTCTGATGTTCTCTGTCAGCACCCTGCACTTAACAATGAAGAACTACTGATGCCCTTCTCCTGCTGAGCTGTCCTGGCAGCAGAGCTCCCTTTCTCCTGCTGCCACACAGCCATGGCATTCCCCAGCCCTGCACACAAACCTGGCAGCTTCTGACACACTGATGGGATTAGAACCCAAAGTTTGGGAATTCCTGGCATATGGAAAGGACAGAAGCATCTGCTGTCATCCCTGATTAAAGCAGCAGCACGAAACACATCCTGTCCTCCTGCAGGAAGCACAAAACAGCAAAGAAACACCACGTTGAAGACGTGATGGGCCCCACGGTGATGAAATCAAGAAGCTGCAGCTCTGCAAACCCTCTGCCACCTTTGCATAAATGTCACAAATGATCCTGAGAGCTCAGAGGCCTCTGGGATCTCTGCAGCAGCTTCTCTGCCCAGAACATCCGACCCCACACAGCTGCCAACACCTTCACCTGGCTGGGCTCAGATTCCAGTGGCTCCCAAGCAGCAAACCTGTCACTGAGGGAGATGCCAGAACTGTGCCACTGTCAGAGGGCACACAAGGCAGGGCCACACAGCGAGGCCACAACTGTTGACAAGGCTTTTGCACGGGGGATTTTATTCAAAATGTAGATTGCAAATAAATTTAGAAGCAGACTCAGCGAGGCTCCCATGGAAACAGCACAAAAGCCCATACGGGGCTTGGATGACTTGAGCCTTGGCAGTCCTGACTAATCCCTTAAGTGCCATCCAATTACTGCAAATGTGTTTGGCAGCTGCTGCAGGGATTGCAAAGAATTAAATGGTCAGTGGCACTCACCGGAACTTACAAGCCACAGAACTCTGTAATGCATTTAAGAAAAAACATCTAAAAAGGAAAATAGCATTACCCACTGCAAGGGCTGACCTCCTTGAGAGCCATAAGGGACAATAAAAGGGATCCAAGTAATCAGGGAAACAATTCAGAGAAGAAACCAGGAAAAAAAAAAAAGAGAGAAACATTGTTTGTTAGCTTTCCATCAGGCAATATTGATAAACCAAAGGAGACAGGAACTCTTTTGCCTTCTGAAGGTCTGAATGAGAAATCTTTGTTTAGTCTGCTGCTGTTTATAAACACACAATATGGTCAGCCAAACATGACAGAAATAAAACACCACACAAATAGGGACAGAGAAAGGAACACTACCAAGTGTCTATCTCTGTCCTTCTTTGGGATCAAAAAACACCTGAGGGAGCCTGAGAGAATTTTGCTGCTCAGGAGAAACAACTGGTCCTGCCTAAAGCAACCATGGGGTCTGCCCAGGCACCTTCTCTCTCCAAACCCTCTAAATTGCCATTACTGGTAACCTGTAGAGCCAATGTTTCAGATTAAAGGACATCTCTTCACTAGGGAAAGAGAAGGAATATTGATGCTGAAATCCCTGAGAGGACAGGAGGCCCCTGTACTGCACCAGTACACAGAGTTCAATCCAGAACCCTCAAAGCTTTTCTGACCTGCTCTAGCAAATATCCTCCCTCTGCTTCTGCCCTGCAATCAAAACTCAATTGCACTAAATTCAATGGCAGAACCAAAGGTGCAGAATTTAACTCTGGAAATCAATTGGTTCTCAGACACAGCAACACCCCGTGGATTTCCCCTCGTCCCTGCCCCAGCAGAAGGGCCAAGGTGCCTGTGTGACCCTCACACCTCAGCATTGGGACTTTCTTCTTTTAGGCCAGATAAGAGTTCTCTGCTGAAGGTGATTTCTCATGGGGATTTTCCCAGTTCTGCTTTTTAAGCACTGTGGAAAAAGAAATAAAAGGAGCAAAACTTCAGCTGCTTTTCAGCAAACTCTCTCAGACTGGAGGAACCCCCAGCCCTGTGCTGCCACCAAGCTGTGTCCCATGTCCATAACCCGAGTTAAGGCTGTGACACCCTGTCAGGAGCCACAAGAGCCTGAAGTGCTCCAAGAGTCATTCCACAGGGAGTGTGCCTGGGGCAGGAGCCGTGAGACACATAGGGGGGTTTGCACACACATGTGCAATGCCTGTGGACATGGAATCATTGCATGTTATGGGCTTGGGAGGGACCTCAAGACCAGCCAGTCCCAACTCCCCCTGCCATGGGCATCTCCCACCAGCTCTGGTTGCCCCAGGCCTTACCCAGCCTGGCCTAGGACACAGCCAGGGATGGGGCAGCCACAGTTCCATGGGCAGCCTGTGCCAGGGGCTGCCCACCCTCAGTGGAGTGACACGTGTATTCTGTACACATACACACACACATACCCTGTGCATGTGTGTAGAATACACATCTACACACACATGTATAGAACACATGTGTACATATACGCACACGTGTGCACATGGATAGAATACATGTACATATATACACACATGCATGTGCCCAGAATATATGTATACATATATGTGCACATGTATGAAATATATGTATACATTATTGTGCTGGTTTAGAGGTAAACTGGCAGGAGAAATGAACTCTACACAAAAGAGATCATAAGTCAGAGTTACAATATCACTAAGAATATTAAAATGAATACAATGGCACAAGGAGAAATGGGTTTTAACCCACAAAACCCAGTATGACCCAGTGTGAAGGTGCTAATGACTCCCTGGCCCATTGTCCCTGGGAAATGAATCGAGGGGGAAGGACACACAGCTGTGATCACCCCCACACAGTGATAACTGGTCCCATCTGCTGAACTAGGACAATTATATACACGTGTGCACATGTGTAGAATACACATGTGTGCACATGTACAGAACATGTGTGTACACATATGCACACGTACAGAACACCTATGTACATATATACACATGTGTGCACACACTGAACACATGCATACACACACGTGTGCACACGCACAGAACACACGTGTCCATCCACACACACGTGTGCACACGCACAGAACACACGTGTACATATATACACAGGTGTGAACACGCACAGAGCACATGCATACACACGTGTGCAGATGCACAGAACACACGTGTACACGCACATACATGTACACATGCACAGAACACACGTGTGCACACGCACAGAACACACGTGTCCATCCACACACACGTGTGCACACGCACAGAACACACGCGTCCATCCACACACACGTGTGCACACGCACAGAACACACGTGTCCATCCACAGAACACACGTGTGCACACGCACAGAACACACGTGTCCATCCACACACACGTGTGCACACGCACAGAACACACGTGTCCATCCACACACACGTGTGCACACGCACAGAACACACGTGTCCATCCACACAGCCCTACAGCGCTCCCGTCCCAGGTCACCCTGTCGGGCCGGGGGTGTGTCCAGGGCGTGTCCACGGCGAGCCTGTCGCGGCCCCGCCCTTGCCGCGCTATCGCGAGACCGATTCAAACGGGCGGCGGGCGGGCTTGTACCGGCGTGTCCCGTCCCGTCAAGTTCCTGCCCCGGTCCCGGTCCGGGTCCCGGTCCCGCCATGTTCCTGCGGTCGGGGGCGGTCCGCACCTACTCCCGGCGGGACGGGTTCGTGCGCCTGTTGCGGCCGCCCGACCCCTGGATCTCGCCGCCGATGAACCGCCGGAACCTCTTCAGCTCGAGCTCGGCCTCCGTCAGCGCCATGTCCAGCGGCACCAGCGCATCCGCGGGCCCTTCCGACGACCAGGACTACTCGCCGCCCCGCAAGCTCCGCCCGTGGTTCGACAGCGGCAGCCCGGCCGAGGACCCGCACATGCGGCTGCGGCCGCGCAGGAAGCGGAGCCGGCAGGCGGGGAGCGGCGCGGCGGGGCGGGCACGGCGGGACACGCAGAACCGGCCGCGGGGCACGGAGGACCGGGAACGGGACAAGGAGAACCGGCCGCGGGACAAGGAGAACCGGCCGCGGGGCAAGGAGAACCGGCCGCGGGGCAAGGAGAACCGGCCGCGGGGCAAGGAGAACAGGCCGCCGCTGCTCTCGTCGCCCTGCCCGTTCCCGCCGCCCTCGCGTGGGCCGCCCTGGCGGCGGCGGGGCGCGGCCCCGCTGTGCAGCACCCCCCAGACACCTGCTCCGGCCCGGCCCCGCCGCCCGCAGCCGCCGCTCAGCTCCACCACCGACAGCGACAGCCCCCCGGCCCGGCCCCGCCGCCCGGCGCCGCTCACCTCCATCACCGACGGCGACAGCCCCCCGGCCCGGCCCTGCCGCCCGGCGCCGCTCATCTCCATCACCGACAGCGACAGCCCCCTGGCCTGGCCCCGCCGCCCGGCGCCGCTCACCTCCATCACCGACGGCGACAGCCGCCCGGCCCGGCCCCGCCGCCGCGCCCGGGCGCTGAGGCGCAGCTCGCTGCTGTTCAGCACCACCGTCGAGGACGGGCTGGGCCCGCCGCGCTGCCATCCGCTGCTGCCGCTGAACTCTCCCGAGGAGTGTCCGGGGCAGCCCCCGCCGAGCTCGCCCGAGGGGTGCCCGGGGCAGCCCCCGCCGAGCTCGCCCGAGGAGTGCCCGGGGCAGTCCCCGCCGCCGCCGGGCCGGGGCAGCCCCGCGGGGGAAGCTGCGGACCGGGGCACCGAGCCACGGCTGCCCTGCCATGCCCGGAGGTCGTCCCTGCAGCGATCGTGCCGCGCACGGGCTGCCCCGTCCCCGCAGGACGCCCCGGGCGAGCCGCAGTACCCCGTGCCCTGTGGCCGTGATGCTTCTGAGGATCGCAGCAGAGGGACAGCAAAAGGAAGCTCGAGCTGTCGCAGAGACTTAGCCAAGGAGTACCAGCTTGTGCCGGTGGTGGTCTTGGACCCTCTGGAAGTGCCAAGGAGGCTGGTGAGCATGAAACTCAGCAGACAGTCTGCTGTTCCACGTGCCTGCCAGCAGCCTGCATCTCCCGTGGGCCACCAAGGGAGCCTGGAGCACAAACAGCAAAGAGCCAAGGCTGCCCACAGGGAGGGCAGTGCCTGCAGGAGGGTCTGCGTCAGTGGCATCAGTGCCAGCCGCTGGCACAGCCTCCGGCCCAAAAGGCACAAGCACAAGAGACAGCAGCAGCCCAAGAACCACTTTTCCAGAGCACAGGTAAGGAAAAAACCAGCGCAGAAGAGTGTTCTGGAGTCGTCTGCAGATGTAAGAGACAGTGACTCTTGGTTCCTCAATAGCTCCTGGGCTCGAGTTCGAGGGTCTCTGTCCTTCCACAAGAAGAAGAAAGTGACCACTGATGACAGTTTCTGCAGCACCAGCATCCTCAGCACCCCAAGGAAGTCCCAGCTCTCAGGCTATCAAGCCAGCTGGTCGACAAGGAGGGCTCAGGGCTGCTTCTGGAGTGCTTCCTCCATGGTCCTGCTGGCTCCCAGCAGCTCCCCTTACGTCCTCCACCTGATGCTGACGGACGCAGAGAAGGTGTTTGGGGAATGCCACCAGGAAGGGCCGATTGCTTTTGAGGATTGCATTCCTTTAGATAAGAAGAAAACTTGCAAGAAAATTGGAGAAGGGGTGTTTGGGGAGGTGTTCCAGATAGACAGTGAGAGAGGACCTGTGGCCCTAAAAGTAATTCCCGTTGAGGGGACAGAGAAAGTAAATGGTGAACCTCAAAAGAGCTTTGGGGAGATTCTGCCTGAGATAATAATTTCAAAAGAACTCAGTCTTCTGTCTGAGGAATCTGCAAATAGGACTGTTGGGTTCATCAGCCTGTACTCTGTGCACTGTGTTCAAGGAGCCTATCCCAAGCATCTCCTGAAAGCGTGGGACAAATACCACAAAGAAATAGGGTCAGATAATAACCGGCCAGACTCTTTTGGGAACGAGCAGCTCTTCATGATTCTGGAGTTTGAATTTGGAGGCCGGGACTTGTCGTGTATGCGTAGAAGTTTCTCCTCAGTGACACAAGCAAGAAGCATTTTGCACCAGGTCACTGCATCCCTGGCCGTGGCAGAGCAGGAGCTGCACTTTGAGCACAGGGACCTGCACTGGGGGAACGTGCTGGTCAAAACAACAAATGAAAAGGCAATTCATTATATGCTGAGTGGGGCAACACACACGATCCCCACAGAAGGGATTCAGGTCAACATCATCGACTACACCCTGTCCCGGCTGGAGAAGGATGGGCTGACTGTGTTCTGTGACCTTACCACAGAAGAGGAGCTGTTTCAAGGCACAGGGGACTACCAGTTTGACATCTACAGGCAAATGAAAGCAGAGAACTCCAACAACTGGACTGGCTACTACCCACACAGCAACGTGCTCTGGCTGCACTACCTGGCAGATAAACTTTTGAATGGGATGCGCTACAAGAAAAAGGCATCGACTCCTGCCCTGAAGAACATAAAGATGCAGCTCACCAAGTTCCACAAAGAGGTGCTGACTTTTGAGTCTGCCCACGACGTTTTACAGAACAGCAGCCTCTTCCAGTGAGCACAGCAGGGCAGTGTTCCAAGGACTGAGACGCTGATACTGCCTTGCTCCTCTGCTTTTTTTGATGTGTGATCTTTTTACCTGTTGGCCCAATGAAGTGTGTAATACAAAAAAAAAGTCTGAAAAAATCCCCTCCAAAAGTCTTCCACTTTCAGATGTTTCTGTATCTACTGTTTTTGAGGGGTGACAGAGGGGAGATGACCCTTGCTGTTGACTTTCGTCAATTTTTGTTAAGTTCACTTTTGTAAAATAAAGGTGACAGTATTTCTCCATGCCTGATAAATGCCCTGAATTTGACATAAATTTCCTTACCCTGTTAGTCTTAGATTAATAAAGATTCTTTTTGTATTGTATTTCTTACAAATTCCTTTTTAAAGAAGAAAACCTGGGCTCCTCTCCCCAGGGGCTGCAGGACCCTGCCAGGCCCCTGCTCTGCTCTGTCATGGGCCTCCCATGGGGTCACAGCCTCCTTTGGCCCCCCCCTGCTCCCCGTGGGCTCCTCCAGAGCTCTGCACCCCGATGGTCCTCCCTGGACTTCAGGGGAGCCTCAGCTCAGGCACCTGCAGAACCTCCTGGCCCTCCTGCACTGCCCTTGGAACTGCACTGTTGGTCACGTGTTCTCCCTCCACTCTTTCCTGCCTGCAATTTTCATCAGCACAATAACTCTCTTTCCCTGTTTAATTATGTTATCCCAGAGGTGTTACTGTGACCCTTGCTGGGCCCTGCCCTGGATCTGCTGGACTGGCTCTGTGGGACACCCCTGGAGCCCCTCAGTACCAAAACCTGGCCACGGGAAGACAACACTCACCTGGTGAAATTAATGTTAATTGCAGAGCTGGTGGGCGGGCCCGTGGTGAGCACTCCAGAGTCTGGATCACAAGGTCGTGAGTTCGAGTCTCAGTGGGACCGTCCCCTGGCAGTAAATGCCTCCCTGCCATCTGATCCCATCAGATCTCGGATGCTCAGCAGGGTCAGCCCCGGTTGGCACCTGGTGTTGTGACAGTCCCGAGGACTTCACTGTCACTGTCCAAGCTCACTCGGCCATGGCAGGTGGACCTTGGGACTGAAACATTGGGGCCAGTTCTGCTCACGCTGAGCCTCACCTGAACAATCCCCTGCACAAGCTGGAAGGGCACAGAGCACACCCACGTGGGGACAGCCCTTCCCAAAGCTTCCTTCACAAAGTTTGGCCATCCAGGCAGACCTGGTTTGGAGCTTTCATCCAAGTGCCAAATCTCTGAAAACTTTGACTATTTTGAGGGAAAAGACAGACAAAATATCAATTACCCTGTAAATACTCTGTAAGTCAAACATGGTGACTAATGTATTTTCTGTTCATCATTCCCTTATGGAAATATTAGACATTAAGTGTAGGAATATAAAAATTATCTTTAGGAAATGCACCCCAGCCATGAACTCAGTTAGAAGGAAGAGCAGCTCTGGCCCAGTTGTAAAGAGAGGATGAAGAGCAGCTACTCAGAGTATGATTTAGAGGCTGGGAAAAGGGAACTGAATGGTTTCTGCTGGCAGGTGTCTCCCTGAACACGGGCTGTGGGTGGTGCTGGTTGGCCACAGTGCCCAGCAGGAGGGCACGGCTGCCAAAGGGACACAAAAACACACCGGGAAATTCAGCTCTGCCGGGTCTGCTCCCATAAAACCAAGGAGGCACAAATAGCCCAATAAAAGCTTGAGAGTCTTAAATCAGATAAATCCGGTATTTAGGCTCTAGTTCTAAAAGCTGAAATGCTCCCTCCCTTCCACCCTGGAGCTATTCCAAGGTTTGTTTAGGAATTACTCGGTGTCTGTGCTGGGTTTCCTCGCAGCAGTTTGCCCTGAGCCGTGGGCTCTGCTACAATCAGACCTGAAAATGTGCAGTTTGGGTGGTTCAGGACCCTCTGAGTTGTCACCTCTGTTACTGAAACCTTCATGGTCACTCCTCAGTGTGGCCCATCACTGACTCTGTTCTAGAAGCAGAGAGGAAGAGGGTCTTTATTCAATGAGAGGCCTGAAGCATTTTGATTGTGGGAATCACCCCCTCCAGCTGCTGTCACACACAGGACAGTGCAACAGCCCAATTCATTATTCAATAATAGGAAAAAGCTTCCTTCTTAATACCAAAGGCAGACACCTCCATGCTCTATGAAACATTCTATCATTCCTGTCTTACAACTGACTTTGGGCACTGTACCACTTGATCAGCTCTTCAGTCACTCTCCAGGGTACATTTTTCCAATAAAATGATGTTTTCTGCTTTATGTAAGGTCAGGGGAACTGTCTGTCTAGCACAGGAATGAGAAATGCCACGTTACCAGTTTCCTCAGAAAAACCCTGGAAAAAGAGTCCAACTCACATGGCTACAAGAAAGGAAGGACAAGAAGATGAGAAAATATCCAGGCTTTAAAATGCACAAGTCTTGACACGTCATCTCCATTCCAGTTTCTGTCTCTTGGCACATTCCGGGGCCTTCTGGCTCAGATGTTTTCTTTGGGCCACTCTGTTTAACAGCCATCAGTGAACCACAAGCTCCTCAAATGCTCGTTTGGATCATTTTATACATTTGCCTCCCGTGCCATCCCCTGGGTGATGTTTTCAGTGACTCAGCCCTGCAGAGACAACACATTCCAACCTGAGCAGAATTCCCAGCTTTCACCTTGTTGGGACACTGGTAAAGCTGAAGTTGTATTTGGACAGTTCTGCTGTACTAATGCTGTCATTTTGGAAAATGAGGATTCTCTCAGGGCTAAATGTCCTGCTGGTGAGACAGTGGACAGCTGGTCTCGAGTGAGTCAGTGAGTTACAGATAAGGAACAGAATAAAATATAAATTTTGGAACTGAAACATTAAAATGTTTCAAGGAAGTCTGGCAGCAGGAGCAAGAATTGCTCAGTGTTTCCATGGCATGTCACCTGGACCAGGCTGACTTATTTACAGAAACTCCAGTTTCTGCTGGGAACGTTCAGAACACACAAAATCCCCAGAGCCTGGAGGAACAGACAGCCAAAACACACCAATGTGGATAGAATTAAACATGGTGTTTATGTTTCCATTGATAAACACATTATACAGCAGTTCCAGTTCTCTCTTCATCTGGAATTTGTTTTCACATACAAAATGCAAGAAGAAAATCAAATCCCTCTGCCCTGTCCCAGCCTTTGTGAACTGCACAGGTCCCTCAGCTGCCTGATTGGTGTCTGATTGAAAATGAGGGACAGGATGTAAATTATTTTTGTCCAAATGCCCTACATTACACCAGTGCTGAATTGCAGACACTGAGGTCTCCTCAGACCTGGATCTGTGTTAATCAGTTCATGTTCACTTGCTCATACTTGTTCAAAGCTTTAGACAAACAAAGGCAAAAGCCTCTGCAACCTGAACTAAAGAGGTTATATTTAATATAATTTCTACCACTGGGAAAGACTTTTTTATATCCTTCTGATACTGAATTAAAAATAGAATAATGACACACTGCTTGGAACACAGATTCTATATTTGTCTTTGAAGCATTTCCCCAGCACACTAAAAAATAACATTTATTACCTACCAGAGCACAGTCACGTTCTCCCGAGATCCTGCTGCCCTGTCTTGGAGACCATCATTGGGGAAGTCAAAGCCACCATCAGTGGATTGTCCTGAAGAAATTACAGAGGATTCTACTCTCTAAAACAGGCAGAAAACATCAACAAATAGAAGTCAGGATCTCTTCCCTCTCCGAGGGAAAATACACTTCTTTTCCTGGGGCTGCCAAAGAGATGATTTTGTAACACCCCCAAGATGCAAAACACTCCCAGCATCCTGAAATGGAAAAGACTGTTCTGTAGCAGCACCTGAAGCTCCTTGGCCTCGGCAGGCAGGGGAATAATTCAGAGCTAAGGAGCAGCTCTGCTGCGGAAACCTGTGGAGCAGCACGAACCACCTGCACGTGTCTCACCCCAATGAAATGCGCAAGTTCCCTCCGACGCTCTCTACAAAAAGCAGCGGCTTTTCCCTCTCCAGGTGCCCTGCAGCCAATTCCCAACAACACACACCTGCTTGGGAAACAGAGCCCTTGGTCTTGTCCTAATCACCCGTAAAGGTGTGAAGTGCTGCCAAAAGAGGAATTGTTTGATCTTCCAGGTGGGCTCCAGCTCCAGCATCCTCATCTGTCCCCACTGCTGTTCCCAGTGCTGGCCAAGGAAGACCCAAACCTTGCCAAGGGACAGGGCAGCTGCACTTTTAAGTGACCTTTCAAGGTGAAAAAGTGAGTCTGAAAAACACTGAAGACAGAAATCCTTTTACAGCAAATGTAGCATCTCTCTTCCATTTAAAAAACATAAAATGCAAAATAAATATTACTGCATAGCCTTTTCTTAAATCAGCAGCAATTGAAGGGGATCCTCAGCCTGTTCCACAACAGAAGCCATCCCGTGTGCTCGCCCTGTGCCAGCAGTGAACCACGAGGGGGTGCACGATGTTTGAATGCTGAGATGCCCTGGCTGGGTTTGTGCCAGCCGTGCCCTGGGCAGCCCTGGCAGCGCAGCGGGGAGGGTTTGCTCCTGCTCTGCTGCTGAACTCCCTGCTCGTTCATGGGACACGCTTAACTTCTCTCCTGGGTATTGTGTAGCAAATCCTGCAGCCAGGGCACGAAATGTTTTCTGCGTTTCCCGGCAGGACAGTTCAGCAGCTCTCCCTGCCCAGAGTGATGCACAGAACACTTGGCAGGGCAGGGGGGCACCAAAACTCGGCAAAACCCGGGATATCACACTGGGGGAGGGCACACCTAAAGCACTGAATAGTTTTATTTCTCGTGCCGACTATTCTATTTCCTCATTTGCCTCGTGTTCCCGGTGCCCCAGCCCCGGCTGCGGCCGCTCTGCCCGACCATACAGGGCCAGCCCGGCTCAGGAGCACCGAGCAGGAATGTTCGCTCTGTCACTGCTTCGGCACGGCTGGAAAATCCCCAGCGCCGACTGGTTACGCTCCCAGTGTTTTCCCTCTGTCTCCAGGCGATGGACGAAACCCCTCCCTTCTTCCCCTGATCAAACGGAGCTCCAGCAAGGAGAGGCTCTGTCACCCCAGCGTGGGTCACACCAGATCCTAAACGAGATCCAACCTGTGCTCCAGAAAAAGGCAAGCAGCCCTTTCCCTGGAATTCTCTATATATAGCTTTGGAGAATTGGTGTCCTTTGCAGCAGTAGGGCAATTTTTAGAACAAAACATCACATATCTACTTATATGTGGATCGTTCCCTATTATTTATTTTATTACAGCCATCCTCAGGGACAGATCCTGCAACCAGTTTAGCAGCAACAAAATCATAATTCAGCAATTTGACAGCGGAAAAAGAGTAACAAAGTTGATGGCCTCGCTCCCTCTGACCCATGAGAACAGACCATAAACACAGTACACCCCAGTTAGAGAAATGTTTTCCCAGTCTGTTTCCAAGTGTCCTGGTGAAGTCTTTCATAGACTTGCTGCAGAGGGACCACGCTGCAGGCTGGGAGGGTCAGAGGGCAATGGCACAGGGCAGGTACCTGGCTCCAAACTGCTGAGCTCCTGCAGCCTCTCCCGGACTCTGGAGCACCTCCACCAGCTCCTGCAGGACCCTGAAGGCACACAAAGTGCCTGCCCAGCCCCAGAGCAGCAGCTGCAGCCCCAGCTCCCTGCAGGAGGCATTGGCAGAACTGGATCAGTGCTGTCCTTGCAGTCAAGGCTGCTCAATGGCCACCAGACCTCTCAGCAGCCACTGCTTCCCACTCCTGACAAGGACAGGACCAAGGTTTTGTGCCAGAGGACTCCAGCACAGAATTACTTTATTTGCAACATGATGAAGTCCCTGATTTGTGTGTTGGGGATGTGAACACCAGCAAAACCAAAGCTGTCAGCTGGAGACAGACCTTCCTCCCCATGGAGTACAGATGTGGTTCTCTTTACCCAGACAGCCTAAACTATCCAAGAATTCTCAGAAAAGAGTGCAACAAATACCATGGACACTTTTTAGCTATCTCCAACTCTCATCCTCTAAGGACTCCCTGTGTTACCATTGGACAACCATCCCTGCAGTCCAGGAATGCTGTAACACTCCACATCTCACGAATCTGAACTGAAAAAAGGATTCTGTTAAAAGGGGAAGCAAAACTCCCCTTTCTTTGCAGTCAGATTTAGTGACAGTTCCGTGCCAGCCACAAGGCAGCCACAGTCGCGTCTTTCTGAGCCTTTGTCTGCTCCTGTCTGGCCCCAATTTTTTTTGGGCTGCTGAAAAAGATGTGAGATTAGAAAGTGGAAGTTTTCTTTTAAAATGCCTTTTTTTACTTCCCCTCAATGTTATGTTTGTTTTAGTTGCAGAGCAACAAATGAAATTCCTTAAACACAGCAAAGACCCAAAGGGAGAGGCAGCCCCAGAACAGCCCAGTCCAGCCCAGCCCAGCTGCAGCTTCAGCCCAGCCTAGTCCAGTCCAGTCCAGCCCAGCCCAGCCCAGTCCAGCCCAGCCTAGCCCAGTCCAGCCCAGCTGCAGCTGCATCTTCAGCCCAGTCCAACTCAGACCAGCCCAGTCCAGCCCAGCCCAGCCCAGCCAAGCCCAGTCCAGCCCAGCTGCAGCTGCAGCTTCAGCCCAGTCCAGCCCAGCCCAGCCCAGTCCAGCCCAGCTGCAGCTTCAGCCCAGCCCAGCCCAGCCCAGCCCAGACACTCACAGGCAGCATCTGCTCTTTGTCGGGGCCTTGGGGCTGTCACATTTCAAAGGCTCCCTTTGCAGCTACAGAGGCAATGGAAAGTATGTTCAGTTGCCAGTGGGGTCACGAAGAGATGAAGAGAGAGGGAATCAACTGAGACACGGATCCACCTCCCCTTTCTGGCTCCAGCTTTAAAGCAGGCTTTGGAAAAACAGGGGCAAAACCCCAACAGCGAAATAAAATGTGCAGAACATCTGAGGAACAGGAAAGTCTTGATTCTACCTCTGCCCCTGAGGAAAATGGCCTTGTGGGGAATTGGGAAGATCTGATTTTGTATTTTCTTTGAGAATCTCCAAGTGTCCCTTTCACAGCAAAGCACCGAGCACAGCGATAGATTTATCATATGCCAGATGATCCTTTTGTGCAGTTTGAGCACCTTGCCAAATCTTGGGAACACTTAGGACGAAGCCATAGATGGGAAAAGCAGCTGAAGGCTTCCCAAAGCAAGAAAACAACAGAAGCTGGAGGGAGGAAGGTCAGTCACCACCCCGAGCCCCAGAGCAGTGAAGCTGCAGGGGAACTGCCCAGCACAGGGAACAGCCCATGGCAGTGCAGGAGGAAGGTCTGTGGCAAAGCCTTTGGTGGCAGCACGTGCTGCAGTGAGGATTAGGTGGTTGTCTGCAAAGACAAACCTCACTCAGAGCAGAGAGGAGACAGATCTCGAGTTGCATAGTTCATCTGACTGAAGGAAAGGTGCTGCCAGCACTGAGGGGCTGCAGCTTCCTGGGGCTGTCCCTGCCCACCCCCCCCTGGGGTGAAGGTG
This sequence comes from Pithys albifrons albifrons, assembly GCF_047495875.1. Classification (NCBI taxonomy): domain Eukaryota; kingdom Metazoa; phylum Chordata; class Aves; order Passeriformes; family Thamnophilidae; genus Pithys; species Pithys albifrons. The sequence goes on along the minus strand of NC_092478.1, from coordinate 1,823,747 downwards.
CACCCAGAGCTCAGATGGGGCTGCACAAACTGACCCCAGGTCCTGAAAAACAAGAGTTCCCTCTCACAGCAGTGAGGGCAGCACAGCCCTGGGGGAAATGGAACCAGGAATTTGGTAAGTTCACACTGATCACACCTTCTCTTGCTTTTTGAGAAAGACTGGGACACTAAAAATACATCCAAGGATGAATATTTTCAATTAGGCAAACTTGCTATATTGACAGTTTACAGAGATATTACATGTTATTTTTTTTAAATATAGTGAGAAGTGAGACAGCTCATTTTTATCTCTTTTCCACAGAGTTTAAGCTGCCCGTCCTGCCTGGGCCAGGGTGCTCATCACAAAAAGCAAGGAGGTCCTTGCAAACAGTTGCAGGCAGACAGGATGCCAAGACTGGCACCACTGCCAGGAAGTGCCAACCACAGGGTGAGTTTTGGCCCCCCAGTCTCTCAGAGCCACGAACAGGATTCTGCTGTTGTTTATTCCAGAGCAATCTGTGAGAGACAGATGTCTCAGAAGTCACTCAAGGTCCAGGAAATCCACTCCACTTTTTGTGCTTTTAAGCAAACGTGCACATTGTGCAAAGGATTTCATCCCAATCCTGTAAAACAGGAGCTCTGGTGCCCTGCAGGCGCTGACACAGCCCCAGGGCAGCTCCTGCTGGCTGCACACTCGGTGCTTGTCCCCTCCTGCCTCACACCAACAGTGCTCTGCACACAACCCAACTCCATCCTTAGCACCCTCTTATGAATCTATAACACGTTTATTCCAAAGCACTTCAGTGCAGTCTCTTGTGACAAAGTAATAAGTTGACCCATTCTCTTCTAGATGACTCCTCAGCATTGTTGCTGTCCAGCTCAGGGAGCTCTGCCTTCCCAGAGTCCACTCCCCACTGCCCCAGGAGCTCACTCTTGCATCTTTAGACATAGTAATAAGGAAGTGTCAGGCAGAGAAAGTTGAGTAAAAATAGTCTCTTCAGAGAAAATTAATGATTAAAGTGCATAGAAGTCTCTAAAGCCACAGGCTGAACCACAGTCCTTGGTGAAATGCACTTTAATACTGATAATGCCTTCAATTCTTCTGTAGGAAGAACGACTCCTTAGAAGATGGGAGCAAGGCTGCAACTGAGAAAAGCTGTTAAAGGCCTCTGGTTTGTCCCTGCAGAGGCATCATCTCCGTGCCTGGTGGCTGGGGCTGCAGCAGGGCCTGCTCCTCGGGGGCAGCTGAGCTGGCAGGGGGCTGGGGGGGCCGTTTCCACGATCTTGTCTCTGCAGCAGGAGACACAGAGCAGCCCCCCGTCAGCAGGAGGCTGCCAGAGGGACCAGCTTTAGAAGGGGGCAGGTTCAGGGAACACCCAACACACACCAGATAATGTTCTGAGCCCTGCAACCTCCCCAGTCCCAGAAAACTGCCACAGGAAGAACCTACACTGGAAGAGCAGCAGGTTGTGGTCAATTCACTGGAGCTTCTGCCCAAGCTCTGCCAGGCTGAACAAAACATTTCTAGAGAAATAACAGCTCTCTCTTTTCCACAGAGTTGCTTCCCAGGTGCACCAAGGGAAGCAAACAGAATGATCTCAGGCAGAATTTGGCCAAGTTGTCAGTGTTAATGCCCTGAGTTATGCTCTGAAACCCTGTGATTTAAACTTGTGCAGCAAGAATGGGCCTGGCTTTTACCACTGCTATAAAAAAGCAGCATTTCCTGCCCATTTCCACCAGAGGTAAGAATGGCATCTCCTTTAATCTCACTGTTTGTTCCCAAGCCCTGACCAGCTCCAAATTTACACTAAATTTTTATTTTCTCAGCTCACAAGTGACACTGTGGGAAGGCAATTTCATAAGTGAGTTGGCCAGTCTAAAATCTCTATTACTGAAGACACGGTAACATGCCAAGAGTAGTTGCTGAGCAGGAAGCTAAAAGGGTACTGAAGACCTTTCTTCATGATTTAATTTACCTTCTGGATTTACTTCTGAATCACTGGTGTTTCCAGGGTCTTCCTTCAGAACTCCCACATCCTTTGCCCAATCTGTCCATTTAATTTCCTCTACTCTGGAGAGACAAAAAGCAACAGCCACTGATGCTTGGAGCACAGAGCTCAGTGTGCTGCAGCACCCCACCCCAGCTCACCCTGCCAACACCATCCTAATGGCTTGGCTGTAGCACCAGCACCTTACAGAGCTTTTATTTGAGTAGAATTTCTGTACTCTAAGCTGCATGAAATAAAATATCTTCTCTCCCTGTGTATTGCCTGCTGGTCTGTGCTGTTTGTTTTAAAAAACTCCAGTTCCTCCAGTTCAGGGAATGCTCTTAATACAAAGGTGACAATGGTGGCAGCTCAATGAGCTTTCAGACCTCCAGCCTGGCAATCACCAAGCTGTTTGCATGTACCCAGGAATATGTGCTTGAGTCACCCTGCTGAGTCAGTGCTGAAATTCCCTGTGGCTGTTCAGGGTTACCAGATTGTGAATCATGGGAAGCCACTGGAATGGAAGGGGTATGTCTGTCTTACCTGAAACACCACCTCTCATCTTTCTTATTGAGCCCCACTGACATGAAGCAGCCAGATCTCCTCTTCCCACCCTGGCGCCACAGCCAGGCCTTCTCTATCTCTAGAATAGCAATAGCCCTCTGGAAGAAGAAATCCATGGCAGAGACAAGTTAGGGCATATTCAGAGCTCAGCACTTCCCTTCAGTTAAATCCTCCCCAATCAGCAACTAGTTTGACTTAGAGAATCACATTGGGATCAAATCCCCAGGTGCTCCTTCCCTTAATGGTGCCAGTCAGTCACTCACTCTCCCAGGTTACTTGTGCATGTGGATCATACAAAGAGCAAGAGTTGAAATACATGTAAAAATGATGTCAGGATGTACCCCCAGAGCCACAAATGTATGTGAAAGGCTTCTGTAAAGGCTTAGGACAAAGACAGGCACTGCCACCTCTGATTTTGTGAGACTCAGGCAGGACTTTGGGGCTCACCTGCAGCTTCCAGACACTCTTGCTGTAACCAGAGATGTCTGTGACAGTCTCGCTCATCAGGGCGATCAGCATGTTGAGCAGCAGGATGTAGGTGAGGATGACAAAGAGCAGCAGCAGGAGCAGCACAAAGTATCTGAAGCGGGTGTGCTCCTGGAAGTCCAGGTCACCCATGCCAATGGTGATCTTGAAGAGCTCCAGGCAGACGCTGAGCAGGCCCCCGTACATGGCGTGGCTGCCCGTGCCCTCCATGGTGCCCACCGACCTGTTCTGGGGCACTGAGGGGGCATCGCCCATCAGGGTCACCAGAGCTGTGGGACAAACAGGGTTTAGAGGCTCCTCAGGAGAATCAGACCCTGCAGCCCAGCCTACAACACAACCCTGGATGAGTGAGGGCTCACCTGCAGCAAAGCCAAAGAGGAAGATCATGTAAACCAAGAGGAAACGCAGCAGGTCCCTCATGATGGTCTGAAACACAAGGCAGGAGGAAGAGCAGTTCTTTATCTTGCATGAAATCAAAAGGATGAACCCCTGTTGTCACACAGCATAACCAACCCCCAGGAACACCACTGAAAGCACAGTGGAAAATGCTTTTGTGCAGCCCAAGAAACTACTGATACATGTTAAATGAATTCCTCAGTTAAGTAACAACACTGGTAGCTTAATCTGACAGCACTACGTGAACTTATTTGTCACTATGTTTGTACAAATAGGCTCTTTGAAGCAAATAAATGTCTTGTCACTTCCCCAGGATGGCTGTTTCCAATTGTTTCAACATACACATCCCTCTCTTTTCCATCTCCATTGTGTTTGCACAAGCAGTGATCAGAATCCTTGCCTGGCACCTCATTCCACCTCTGCTTTGTCTTTCCAGTCCTCCACTCCTTTATAGACCTGGAAACACTTCCCAGGCTGAGCCAAACAGTTCCAGGGAACTCACACTGGTTTTTACTGCTAGTTTGGAGCTGGTTTGTGACAAACAGGGGCCAGCTGCTGTCACCTGCTCTGTTCAATGAGGACACACCAGTGGTTTGCTGCAACTGCACTTGAAAACACTGATCTAACCTCCTGCAGTGTCTGTACTTCCATAGGCAGGACTTCAATTCCATTTATGGTTCTCGTGGTGCTGAGGGAAGGAAAGCAAGCCCAGGACTTCTGTTGGTTCCTCCCACCCACAAGATTTCCATGCATTGGTTCCCCCCAGGTGCTGACCTTCTGTATCATGACACTGTAGATCCCCGTGCGCTGGAAGCCCCGGGTGTAGTAGAGGGTGTTGACCCAGCCCAGGAGCAGCGAGAACACCATCACTGCCACGTAGTTCTCGGAGCTGGCACCGTACAGGACTGCTGAGAGCAGCAGGGAGAACGCCTGGATGAAGCTGGGGAGGACCAGAAGGACACAGTGACTCACCTCAGCAAAGAGGCCCATTGCAGGTCTGCTCTGTTTTTCAATGAAAAGCAAATTTACGAGGCTACAAGGAGCAGACAAATGGCAGAGAATCAGAGTTTATCCAGAAGCATAGAATGGTTTGGGTTGGAAGGGACTGTAGGGATCATCTAGTTCCAGACCTTACAAGTTGTTGCAGTTTTGTTACGAACTGGTTAATCTCACAGTGTGCAAACTCTGAACTGCTTAATGCAACTCACATAACTGATATTTAATGGGAAAAAAGGTCACACTTAGAGCACATGCCCACATCCAGCACACACCTGCATCATGCACATTCCTCCTCAGCAAACTTGGAAGTGCTTTTCTTTTGAACCAATTCAGAGCCACACTGACTGTGATTGAGAACTTGAGCTCTATTTCTAATACATTTATTTTCTTACTGGGGAATAATTGAGGGACTGACCTTCACAGGCAGACCCTACCCAGGAAAGTCCATCACAATGAAGGGTTAGGACAAGAGGCAGGAGGTAGAAGTGAGCAGGGATGGGAAGAGACAGTGGCAGAGGATCAATCTCTAGGAGTGTTAGGGCAAGTCAGACACAGAGCAGGGAACTGATTTCTCCCCAGCTGTGCCTGTGCCAACTCCCTCCCAGGACATACATCAGGATCTCGATGCAGCTGTCAGAGCACATGGTCTTCAGGGACTGGCGCCTCCTCCTCAGGTACAGACTCTGGGGGAGAGAAAGCCACGGCAGCCATTGAGACCAGGGCATGCTGGAGAGGGAGCCCTGCCCAGCACAGCCTATTGCTCAGGGAAAGCTTTGCTCCATAAGCTCCTCTTCACACTTTCATCTTCAAGATCCCAATTTGCAGTTAGTCATCCTTCCAAGATGAAAAGAGACCTTATTTATAAAGGGCAAGGATAAACAAGGGTTGAATCATGGCTCAGCCCAATGTCTTTATTAATAGACTGCATTAAATGCCAGGGATGCATTTTAATACCATAAATCGTAGAAGTCTTCCAGAATTATTTGCTGTTGTGAAACTCTGATTCCTCTTGCCCAGCAACCTGGTCTGTGCCACCCTATCACTGCTAGTTCACACTGACACTGTGTCCCAGAGCAGGATTCCCTCCTGCACATCCTGATGTCAGAAGAACTGAATCTGCTGTCTCCAGGTCAGTGAGAGTTTCCTTTGTATCCTCACCTGGGCAAAGATCAGGTAAATGCCTCCTAACAAGATAATGATCAGTCCAGACACCCACAGGAAGCCTCCAGCTGTGAACTCCACTGGAAATGAAGGCTGCAAGATAAAAACAAAGCCACCCAAACCAGTGAAGGCAGGTAGGGGCAGTGATGGTGACCACCCACAGCCTTTTGGACTCTGCCCCATCCATTCAGGCCTTTGCAGATAAAAAGGACCTACCTTTACCCGTAAGGGCTGGTAATATGCAATGGCTGTAAAGATGATCATGAATGACAAGTATGAGGCAAAACTGAAGTAGAATCTCTTGGATGCAAATGTTTCCCATTTTTGCTGGAGCAGTTTGTTCAGTGGCTCCAAAACCACCATCTTGTACCGATTCTACAGAAAAACAACAAAAATGTACCTGTGTGTCAATAGGAGTGAAGACTCAGCAGAGGATTGTCCTTTTCAGTGCTGGAGCTCAGTGGCTCCAGCTGGGGAATAACTAAGGGTTTATTCAGTCAGGCCTTTCAGTAGGAAAGAAATCAACCATCCCATAAGAAGTTCCTTCTGCTTGGCTTCATCAGAGTATTTGGACACAGCAGGATTAGGACAACCAAAGAATCAAAAATTTCTCCTGAATGAACAGGAGGATGCCCAACAGGCCTAAAATAACAAAATCTGCAAACATTCCCATTATGCATTTCTGTTTCAGGAAAGTTCTCAGCTGAGCCACCCCATTGACATCAGTGCAGATTCACACCCTGTTGAGGTGCAGCAGAAGGTGCTGCTGCCTGGCCCCCAGGGAGCCCTCACCGGGGTGTCACTGCTGTAGGCCAGGATCTCCAGCACAGAGTTCTCCTCGAAGCTGTCCAGGGAGGACAGGTCGTAGAGGGACACGTGGATGGGGCCGTAGGTCCACTCGGTGAACTTGCGCGACAGGTGCCGGTACACGGGGTCCTTGATCTCCCTCTGGATGATGTGCCTGAAGATCTGAGGAGAAACCAGGGCACTGAGGAACGTGCATGTGATGAAGGGCAGAAGGACAGAACTGCACCCAAACCACCTTCCCCTGCAGCACACCTGGATTTGTGCCCAACACACCTGGAGGTGTCGAACATCAGCATCTGGTTAAAAGCAGGCAATGAACCACACCTTGTGTGGGCTCTTCCAGGAGTTCAGCCCAGTCCAGCTGTCCTGGCTGGCACAGAGAGCAGCAGCAGCCAGCTGAGGCTCTGCAGGACATTTGACTGAGTGGCTTGGAGGTGACCTGCTTGGCCCCTGCCAGCAGCACTGCCACGGGCTGGGTGCCAGATGCTGCTGCCTCCAACCCCACTGCTGCCCTCAGGGTGCACGTTACACTCCCTGCTCCCTCACCAACCCCAAGGATTCCCCTGGTTGCCTTTACCTCCACTTTGCCTGTCTTGGCAGCGAGCTGCAGAGGATTTAATCCATCATAGTTCACTATCTCCTCCAGCTTACACGTTGGGTCGAGCTTCACACCTGCCTTCAGGATCTCAACGTACGTCGTGCTCACAAACTTGGTGTTCTCCTCGGTGTCGTCTGCAATCATCACCAGGGCGTGGAGGACCGTGTTGCCCTGGGTGTCCTGCTCCTGCAGCCTGGCTTTCTGGTGGGGATTGTTTAGGAGATAGTCCACCACATCCAGCTGGTTGGTACAAGCAGCCAAGGAGAGGGGAAGTTCACCTGAAGAGATCAGGACACAGTACATGGAGGGGAAGCAGAAAGGGGTGAAAAAGAATTAAAGAGGGGGGGAGGAAGCAATTCTATTACACAAAACAAGCTCTTTCTCTGTGTCTCTAGATTCAGAAAGAGGTTTGCAGAAAGCAATTACTCTTTTTTTCTGGAGGCAGCTGAAACACTTTCCCAGACCTCTAATCTGGCTAAACAAACCAAGTATTTGCCTCTGTCTGCAGCCCCTCAGATGGAATTAGATAAATAAAAGCAAAGATGATGGCAAATGCTCACTGAATGTGATGTGAAAGGGTTCTGGCATCCAAAACAGCCAAGAGCTTGTTACAGGACAGGGGGCAAACCCAACCAGAATTCATGGCAATGCACACAGTGTGGCAATTGGAAAAGGGAAGGAACATGTTCCACATTGACTCACCAAAATAAAAGTAAACTCCTTCTTTCTTCTTCCTGAAGAATTCCCCGTGGGCTCTGGCATGGACATCAGCTCCATTCTCCACCAGCAGCCTCACCAAGGGGAGGCTCCTTTTCTCTATGGCAATGTGCAGAGCTGTCTGCCCTGAGGAAACAGCAAACCTGGCACTCAGTGCCCCTCTCAGGGGGTTCAGGCCAGGCCTTGAGCAAAGGCTGCATGTCCTGCAACTGCAGCCCCAGTGCTGGGCAGGGCTGGGGGCAGCTCTGGACTTTCAACAGCATTCCTTGGACACTGAAGCAGAAGACAAGCCTCAAAACCACCTGAAATTCAACACAAGACCAGGCATTTTCCCTGGCATTGAGATCCCAATCAGCCCTGAGAGGATTAAGACAACCATACACGTATTTGACATCTGCTATTGAGAGCACAACCCAAACAGCAGAACTCATTTAATAATATATACCATTTCTTTCTCATTTTTAGAAGTGCTTTTTGTGCTTTCCCAAGCAAACCCTCTCATTTCTTGGGTTATTAAAGAGGTACCATTTCTGTTTTACAGACCAAGAACAGAGTTGGCAGCAGGATAAAATTCAAGGCTGAAGTAGATGCAGCACCAGCAGCAGAAATAAAAGGTGAGGAGCTGTCACTGTGCCATAACTCGGGGTCTGCAGTGCTGAATAAGGTCCAGTGTCCCTCCTTTCCCCTGTCCCTGCACATCCCACCTGTCCAAGGGGAAGCTGCTCTGCCACAGCAGCAGAACAGAAACCTCACCTCTGTAGTAGCAGTCAGAGCAGGACACGTTGACCAGAGGCCTGGGATTCTGTGTCTTTTGGTCGATTTCTAGCAAAAGTGGGATTGTGTCATTCCTTCCATTCTTTAAGTTCAACAGGGCTTTCATTAGGCAGGTCTTCCCAGTCTTTGCATCTGGTGGAAAGAGAGTATTGAATGGGTTGTGTGTACTTTGCATACAGCTTTACTACTGGATTCAGAAATTCTCTCTCTCTGTAGGACCAAATACAATCATTATTTTAAAGGCTTTTATCAGTATTTTTAGTCTGCAGGACAGGAAAAACTCTTAGGATATATTTAACTAATGGAACTCTCCATCCTCGGGTGGATATTAAGAAAATAAAACAATGGACAGAGGGCTGGAGAAAGCCAATAACCAGATTCCCCTGCTTTCTGCCTCTGCCAACCCTGTTCGTGGAACACTGAGCAGGAATCTACCTGTGTATTCAGAATTGGTGAGAAATTTGGAGTTCCTCCTTAAGTACTCCAGTAAACCATCCAGTGCCTCGGGGGCGCCCCTTGTGACTGCGCTGAAGAGCCGGTCCCTGTCAAAGCGATTGGGGTCCTTTTGGCTGCAGGAGAAGAGCAAAGGGTTAGGGAGCTCTGCAGAGCAGAGACAAGAGTGTGCCATGAGCCCCTGTGGGACAGTGTAGGAAAGGAGGGAGGGAGGAAAGTTTGTCAGGAAAAAACCCCAAGTATTTTATTTTTGAGTCAAGGGAAAAATAGAGACAGTTATTTCCCAGAATTCTCTTAAGTGGCTGCTCTTTCCATCAGTTGGAGCTCTTCCCAGATCCAGTCTGATGTGCAACCCTGGAACACATCCAGAGCACAAAGAGAAGCCCAAGATAGCTGCAGGACCAGAGGCAGGCCCATCACATGGTGGGAGCACTCTGTGAGCTGGTTTACATCCCTCCCTGGCAAGAGCAGCTCAGCTGGACAGAGCTCCATGCAAAGCTGCTCTGACAGCCAACGTGGCTTGTTAGCTCAGATCTACCCACAACACACCCCAAACATGTGTGCACCTTCCAGCTGCAGAAGGAGCAGCCTAATCCATTCCCTTCCTGCTTGTCATTACCTCCCCCAGGTGCCTGTAACACTCCCACATCACCCCTTTTGGTTTAGAGCTGCTCAGGTCCCTGGGCCCCCTGAGCAGGGCTCAGTGTGGATCATCTGATCACCCCCTGGACACCCAACAGTCACTCACTTGCTGACAAGTCCTGGCCGATAGTTCAGATTAATCTTGACTTTGGGAGAGAAGTCACTGCTCTCCTTCTGATAAGGTGTCTCCAAGGGTCGTGGCTCTCCTTTCTTTCCAGGTCCTGACCTCTCCTCCTTTTTCCGAGGCGCGGGTTTGTCTTCCTGGACACTGTCATCGGTTTCCAGCAGCCCCATCAGCCTGTTCCTCTGCCCTGGGCCCGGCTGCCCGTTGGTGAAGTTGTCCATTTTGAGGAGAGATGGTCTCGCAGGTCACCAAATCCGTTCCCTGCTGGGGGACTGAACCTGAGAGGGGTGGGGAGGGTGGACACGGTTTGATCACAAGCCCAGAAGGCATTTGGTGGGACACAGAGGGAAACCTGTTCCCAGGTCCAGAGTTCTGCAGTGGACTACAGTTCCCTTGAGAGGGAGATTCCATAAAACTCTGCACAGTAGGAGTATTTGAATAAAGGATCAGGGTCTTAAACAGGGAGGAAAAGTCCATGGAACACACCAGCTTGTCTGCAGCACATCTGAACCCCCTTTGTGAGATGACCTCACCTGCTGGCAGCAGCACAGGCTCCTTACATAAAAGGCAAGGAAAGTGGCCCTTTAGGAGACTACAATCATTGCTCTTGTCTCAGTGCAACCAACACAGGCTGGTCACCAAGTGGCCAAACAGACAAGATTCACTGTAGGCCTTCTTTAGAACAGTGGTAAGTTTGTTCACATGCCCTGTTGGGAAATATTACCCTATTTATACAAGGGGAACACGTGCACAAATTGTGTTCCCCTCACACGTTCTGACATTTCATCCTGGGGCAAAACGAGTGGGATCTCCCCAGTATTTGGAGTATTTGGAGGCGCTGAACTGGCAGCTCCATGGCACAGGCAGACCCTGCCCTGGGGACACCCCCAGCCCTGGCAGCCTGCACAGAGCCCAGCTGGCCCCAAACCTGCTGCACAGAGAGCATCAGTCCTGGCAGAGCACCCAGCCAGCCCCCCTCTCTCATCTAATACACCCTGAGCTCCTTTGTGGCTCTTCTCAAACATCTCCTCACACATCTGGATACCTCTCAGACCACACCCAGCATGCACCCTCTGAAACCCCCGTGACTCAGGTTGGGACAGTGACAGTTTGGGAGGCAGCAATTGAACACCCACAGCCACCCACCTGCAGCAGAGCCTTTGTTAATAACTCTGTCTCATTCCTGTGCACTCCCTCCAAATGGTTAACAGGTTTGCTCTGAGGAGAAATCTCCCTTGCTGGGACTACAGCCAGACTCCATCGCCTGTACCAGCAAAGAGGTAAATGGACACAGCATAAGCAATTTGCCTTAGATTAGGGGGTGAAAAAAACCAGGTTTTAGGCAGAAAACAGCCTCAGCCTCAAAGCATCTTTATGCAGCTCACAGCAAGAAATCCAAGGGCTGATTTCAAGACAAACCGTTATGATAATCCAGACACTCAGTTTAGTCTGTGCTCTGATGACACACATTCCTCTGCACACACAGACAAACACCCCAGAATGCAGTTTCAGACTTCCTTCCTCCCCCAAAACACTTACTGGTACATTTGCTGATCCTTTAGAGGGCTATTGGTACTTCCATAATAGTTTGCTTTTGCTTTTCTGTCTTCCCCCAAATCATTTCTCAGCTGCAGTTTCCATCTCTCCACAGCACTCGAGAGAGTTATTTATTGTGAGTCTTGTACAGACAGACTGTCTGGTTTAAAAGCAAGAGCAAAACGGTCCCAGAGAAAGGACCCTCTGATAAATCCACCCTCTCTGTGCATCCCTGGGAAACACAGGGAGCACTCTCTGCCTGCCAGCTCAACTTCCACTTCTTCACTCCCCAAGGGAGTTATTTCTTTCTGAGCCCTTACCAAGCTGTTTGGAGGTGCAGCCCCAAGCCTTGTGCCAGAGCAGGGAGAGCTCAGCACTTACCCCAAGCTGCTGGGAGCTCCACCCAAGAGCAGATCTGACAAGGAGTCCCAACAGAGCCTTCAGAGGGTAAATAATCTCTCAGTAGAAGCCAAGTCCAATAACAACAAGTGTTAATAAGCATGAAAGCAGATCAAAAATCATTTACATCCATGTGTGAGGATCCTCTTCTGCAGAGAAGACCATGCTCATATTAGCAGGCTGGTAAAGGCACAAGGTTGAACTCCTGGTTGGTGAAGGTCCATGAGAGAATCCAAGGAGCAACCACAGATTCCTGTTATTTACTCAACTGTATGGCTTTTTGCAAAGTGAAGGAGGGTTTGCACAGGAAATGACTAGATAGATTTCTCAGTAAAAGAGAGAGCCAATGAGAGCAGTGCTCTTATATGGGAAAGCTGGCTGGCTATTGCAAATTCAGAATGCTTAACCCCTCCCTGCACACACAGAGCCAACGCCTCGTGGCTTCCAACAACAGCCCCCTCCCAGCTCAGGGGGTTTGCCCCTGGCAGTGCCAGAGCCCGTGGTTCACTGGTGAGGGTGGTCACAGCCTGTCTCAGTCAGCCCCAGGACAAGCAAAAGTGCTTGGAAACAGCTGAGCCCAACTGTTCCTGTGGGCAGCCAGGTCTCCTCACACAACCTCACACAGCCCAGTGAGGAAATGAAGTGACCCTACAGAGTCAGCAGCTCATCACGAGCACGGGGAGCTGCACAAAGCAGCCCCAGTGCAGAAACACTTCAGGCCACTGGTTACTTCCATGGCCTCCAGTGCCCGTTTCTTAAAGGGCTGGATCTCCAAAAGGAGTGCCAAACCTTGGAGATGCTTCTCCTGGGAGCACAGAGTGGCCAGTCCTTCAGCTGACTGTTCTTGGGACCACACACACCCCCCAAAACTGCCCCACTTCCCACCCACCAAACAGGACCCCGGGCAGACAGAGGACATCAACCCACACCACTGTTTTAGTCCTTTCTGTCCCTCTCCAAATAGCCCTGAGGAGGCAGCAGGATCATTTCCCAGAGCAGCAGCACGGGGTGACACCCAGCCCCCAGTGCCTCCACAGCCTCCCAGAGGGTGCTGCTCCAAGGGCTCTCTCCTGTACTCCTGGTGCTTTACAAAGTCACTCATGTGGTCTAGAGATCAACTAGAGAATCTCAGGGGTTTTAACTAACAAAATAGAGAAGAGCTCTTCTAATCCACGCCTTGACAGCAGGGACATGTTCCAGGGGAATCCCCAAATTTTAAGTTAACCATTGGTCCTAAAGCCCTGAGAAGAGGTGTCCCATCATGAGACACCAAACTCTGGCTGTGGCTTTCTGCTTCCAAACCTGCCGTGAGCCAAATGAGAGCCTAAAGCAATCCCCACCCCACAGGGCTGCAGGATGCTGTGGCGCTTCCTGGAATGTGGTTGTCACCCACAGAAACATTCCCAGATGGCTCTGACTTTGATTCAGATGCAGGCTGAGAGACCTTCCCATAAATACACCCATTAAATGGCAGGGTGCCTTTTCCTCCTCACGCTTTTGCAGGAGATTACCAGCTTAATTCTCAGATCCCTGTGTTTCAAAATGAAGCTTGTCCAGGAACAACTCAAAGCTGCTTTTTCTTTCCATGATGCTTTCTTAATGACTCATTAAGACCCACAGAGTAGCCCATAAAGAACAAACAGATAAATGCAAGACTAGATTTCATCTCTCTTATCCCTTTCTCATTCCAGCCTTGCGCTGATTTAGCTCAGTTTGTTTTAGTTGTGTTACATCTAATTTACTGTGATATCAACAGAGATTCAGGCCCAGGAGTTTAGCTCAGACTAATGGATTTAAATCCTCCTGGGCTTCTCCCTCAGCTTTCATTGGAGGCATCCACCATTCCGGCCAAGGAATGAAATCAGCCCACAAAAGTGCATCATAGCAGAGTTCTCTCTGCACATCTGGTTTTAATAGTTTACACGGAGCAAGGAGAATGTGCAGCTTTCTGGGAAAGGACTCACTGCCAGCTGAGAGGTCACCACAGCCAGGCAGAGCCTCGGAGCTGCTGGGGAGCTCAGGAACACTGGCATGGGCACACACACTGGTATGGACACACACACTGGTGTGTGCACACAGACACAAACACTGGCATGGGCACACACACTGGTATGGGCACACACACTGGTGTGTGCACACAGACACAAACACTGGCATGGACACACACACTGGTATGGACACACACACTGGTGTGTGCACACAGACACAAACACTGGCATGGACACACACACTGGTATGGACACACACACTGGTGTGTGCACAGACACAAACACTGGCATGGGCACACACACTGGTATGGACACACACACTGGTGTGTGCACAGACACAAACACTGGCATGGACACACACACTGGTATGGACACACACACTGGTGTGCACACAGACACAAACACTGGCATGGACACACACACTGGTGTGTGCACAGACACAAACACTGGCATGGGCACACACACTGGTGTGTGCACACAGACACAAACACTGGCATGGGCACACACACTGGTGTGTGCACACAGACACAAACACTGGCATGGACACACACACTGGTGTGTGCACACAGACACAAACACTGGCATGGACACACACACACTGGTGTGTGCACACAGACACAAACACTGGCATGGGCACACACACTGGTATGGACACACACACTGGTGTGTGCACACAGACACAAACACTGGTATGGACACACACACTGGTGTGTGCACACAGACACAAACACTGGCATGGGCACACACACTGGTGTGTGCACACAGACACAAACACTGGTATGGACACACACACTGGTGTGTGCACACAGACACAAACACTGGTATGGACACACACACTGGTATGGGCACACACACTGGTGTGTGCACACAGGCACAAACACTGGCATGGACACACAGGAAGCACAATAATTCATGGCAGGAAAAGCAATGACTGGAACCTGCTTAAACAGAAAGGAAAAGGAAGCAAGAGGAAGATGGTGTTCCATGGAAACAAGCACCTTTCCTAAAATACGTATCCTCTCTTCACCTGAGTTGTCAATTTGTCCAAATACTGAAAAGCACAATAGTCTAATGATTAATATTGTATTTTCTGTATGCTGTAAATAGAAGCTCAGAGTCACTCACGTGTGTCTGTAAGTTGTTCCAGGAACCATCTGGGACCACTTGCAGGTGTAGCAGCTCCAAACCCCCTTCTGGAGAGGGTTCTCTGTAACAGCAACGTGCAAGGGTGGAGCATTAAAATTCCCTTATGTACAACAGGCAAAAGACACATGGTTAAGAAATAATTGTTTCTTTCCAACATGGGAAAATATCAACTGTTTTTGCAAGGCCTGGCTGTTTTTTCCATGCAACTATTACATAAAACCCACACTGAAGAGATGAATTTCAGCAACTTCGTTTGTTAGTTACCCAGATGGAATCCTGTACCTCTAGAGACATCAGCAGTGATCAATCTAAAATATAAATATTCTTCAACATAATCCCTTGTCAGAACTTGTCTGATATCCCAGGGAATCAATTCATCTCCATGACAGTTATTTCTGTAACTGCCAGTCCCATTTCATAACTTCTAAAGGCTCCAACCTATATACACTTCTCAGGCCTTTCAAGGAACATTCCAGCTCTCTTATTCCTAAAATGGAAGTTTCCTTCTACTTGATGTATCCCTTTCTGTAGGATCACAGCCTGGAGGAATGCTCTGCTGACAATCAAACAGCAGCGACAGAGGAACGGCAGCGGTGGGCAGAGAAGAGCCCGTGTGTGGAGGAGCAGAGACACCCGGTGGCCACCGAGGAAACCCGAGCTCTGCTGCTGTGGGAACACCTCCATGGAAAATGGCCAAATAAGAGAGAAAAGGTGTAGACAGTGCACGTTTTGCAAATTCATAACCACATTTCCTTCTAACTTCTACAAAATTCCCTAATTCACATAATGTAAGATGAATTTTTAAGGATTTTTCCTTATTAACGAAGAAAACCCTGGAGTCATCTCTTCCCACCCACGACTGTTATCCCTCCCTCAGCTGGGGCTCAGCAGCCTCGGTGACACAGATCCTGAAGGACACAGAATTCCACGCTGGTGTCTCTGTGTCCTCCTGGGATCCACCCCGAGCCCAGCTCCACACCTCATCAGGGCACCACAGCCCCTGGGCACTGCCCTGCTTGCCCTCTGGCACTCAGGGGTGCTGTGCTGTGCTGTGCCCTTCCTGGGGAGCCCAGGGTTGCTGTGCCCTTCCTGGGGAGCCCGGGGGTGCTGTGCCTTTCCTGGGGAGCCCGGGGGTGCTGTGCCCCTTCCTGGGGAGCCCGGGGGTGCCGTGCCCTTCCTGGGGAGCCCGGGGGTGCCGTGCCCCTTCCTGGGGAGCCCGGGGGTGCCGTGCCCCTTCCTGGGGAGCCCGGGGGTGCTGTGCCCCTTCCTGGGGAGCCCGGGGGTGCTGTGCCCCTTCCTGGGGAGCCCGGGGGTGCTCTGCCCTTTCCAGGGAGCCCGGGGGCGCTGTGTCCCTTCCTGGGGAGCCCGGGGGCGCTGTGCCCTTTTCCAGGGAGCCAAATGCAGAGTTCAGCGACTCCCAGCACGAGCCTCACCCCAGATCTTCCCCCAGGGCTGGGGAAAGCTGGGCAGTGTCTGCAGCTGTTACAGACA